>NC_060130.1:799839138-802339138 GCF_021461395.2 Schistocerca americana
TCCCTCTGCCAACCGCTGTCACACTCGGTGTGATTTTAATTTCTTTTGTCTGGTCTCAGTCTTTGTCTTTCTTGTCCTGCGCCGTCTCTTGTCATCTCCATTGTTTGTTTTTATTCCTTGTGGCTGTTTCAAGTTCATGGAAAAAGGGACCAATGGCCCTAGTAGTCCGATCCCTTCAATCCCACAAACCAACCAATTCAACAAGGGTTGTGTGATAGCCCTTTGCAGTACGTTTGACATAGTCAGTGTTCTCGAATGGTGACCCTATAGGTGTTCCTTCATTTTAGGAAACATAGTAGTCTGAAGGGGCCAAATCATATTAATCTGGAGTGTGGTCAAGCAGTTGGAAATGCAGTGACTTCAATGTGGCAGTCCTATACATCAACAAAAAGGTCTCTTTGGTCAGCTTTCTACAGTGTTATGTCTTCATTAACACTTTCAGCTGGTCGAGGAGGCTGGCGTAATACTATCTGGCTATACTACAGCCTTGAGGTAGGTAGTCCACCAACAGAATGCTTTTCGTAGAAAATGTATGCCTTGACGTTTTGGCTGATTTCTGGGTGTGAAACTTTGGGAAAACCAGAGATCGCAGTACCACTTATTGACTTTGACCCATGACTTCGTGAAGCTTATACAGTATAGTAATAGCCATGTCACTAATTACATGCATGAACAAACACAAATAATACAAAATATGTTTCATTTACAGAAATAACATGAAACTAATGGGATGACAGTGGGAATTACTGGATCTCGGACAGGCACAAACTAAATATATGACAGAACTAGAAATTTCACATGATCTATAAAGCTCAAATGAAGTCAATGATACTAAAAAAAGTCCACACACAACTCAAAAAATGCAGTATGTAACATTTAATTTGACCTATATAACTAAGACAAAGTCTACAGTACCACAAAACCAAAAATCGCTCATATAAATAATATCGAAAACCAAACCTCACCAATGAAGGTTGAACAAATCCCACAATATCTACTGATCACAATCCAACATAATTTCCAATAACTAAAAACACGACCAAAAATTGATAAAAATTGCACACCAGTTTCGATAGATAAGAAACACACAATTATGCACATAAACGCAGATGCCATATGTACTGCAATAAAAAGCAGATCTCTGCAAACATACTTACTAGCCAAAGTCAGCTAACACACAGCTCTAGTGATGATAAAAATATAAGTCATCAACACAGTCTCTTGAATGACCAGCATAGACTTCTCAAACCAGGAACCTCTGTGCATAGAATGCCACACGTAGGCCTGCTGATGCCACCACACATACTGGTCCCTAGTCCAAGATGCAACAACTTTGGTCAATCTTTTATTTTCGTCACAAACTTTACACTTCACATACTGAGCAATTAAACTGAATAATTGTAGGAATTTCATTGTAGTCAACATGTTGTTCCATATTGTGGCATGCAGGGACCTACTTGTGAACTTCATTGTCATCCTTAACTAACAATATACAAAACATAAAATTAAATTTCAAAGCATAAACAACTTACTGCACTAATAATTCCAAACCCAATAATGAATCTGTTACCTGTAACTGCTAACATCAAAGTAACTCACTAAGAAACTGCCACAAATTCTCACAAACAATAATCAAGGATTCCAGTGAATCGCTAATATCACTCACAATCTCTTTCAGAACATTAATATCCCACAGTAGAGTGCACAACCACATACTCATCACACCTTCTACAAACACAATCCATTTCAATATGAGGTGCCATCATGATATCACACAACACAATTCTGTGATGGATCAAAGCAGGTGGCTGGTACCACAAACTTCACTTTTTGGTTATAGTTACCCAATGTGCCGTCATTTCTTTGATTGTTTATTGGTGTTGGTGTCATAAGTGTGCAGCCAAGTTTCATCTTTAGTCATTACCCCAGCCAAAAACTTCTTTGTGGCTTCAGAATTGGGCAATGTCTCAACTCGTACGTTCTGTTCACTATTCAAACATTTTGCCAACTACATCACTAAAAGCTTTTTCCCATGCCCATGATATTGTTAGTAATGAAATCAACATGCTTCCTGGAAATAGCCAGTATCTCAGCTGTCTTCTCTGCAGATATTCACAGGTCCCTGTGAATCAGCTCATGGGGAACATTACTCGTTGCCAGGTCTTAATGTTGTGGACCACCCACGGTGAGGTTCATCTTCAAAAGTGAAATGCCCAGTCTTGAAATGAGATACCCAAGTTTCAATAGGGCTGTGCGAAGGGCACATACCCTCTAGTGCTTGTGAATCTCGATGTGAATGTCCTTCACAGACTTTCACAGGAGAAATATAAAACTGCATGGTGCACTGTAACTCTACAGTTATGAAGCTTGCCTGTGCTTTGCCTATCTCGTGTACTACCTGAAGTTGAAAGTAGTTATAAGCATAGAAAAATGTGATCTTTTAGCTTTCACATGGTATCAAAATCAGTTTTCAATTCCAACAGGAGGGGGCTGAAACCAGAAACTTTTCAGCCCTCCCCTCGTAGGCCAGACGACAGTGTAAGTAAGAGCTCAAATGATCACACTGGTCACAAAGTTGGAAATGGGGTTACATAATGCATCTTCATTTTTAATGCTGGTTTTAAAACCATAACTTGGTCTTCCAGACACAGTTACGAAAATTGAAAGTATCTAAAGTAAAGTTGATACGGCATTTTAATACAAAACAAATATTAAAGGCAGTGTTCATTTATATCTCATGCAACTTTAAGAAAATTAACTGTACTTGTCAGATAACTCCTGTAAGATCGCAGTAAATGTAGGAGACTGAAATTTCTCTTGACGAACGAATGCGGAGAGAGATGCATTATTATGCTTGGTTGGCTGTTTACAGCAGTACCTTAGTGAGATTTAAAACATTGTCTTAATGTATGTCATTCTCCTGGAGAAGGCAGCCAGGCATGACATACGTTATGGTGAACTCGACAATATTATTTCAATATGACTCCTTTCGAGTGCACAGCTGTGTATACCACATTACCTAGAGTAAAACTTTTTTGACACCTCCAGTTGATCAGTTATTGTGGGTGGCACAACATTGACATGAGCAAAAAGCTTCCTAGATTCAAAAGTTTAGATACGCTGCCATTAACAACCTTGTCTGTGCCCTCCTCTTGTACCCATGTAATAGTGGCAGTATCATAACTTACAGTGAATTGTGAATCTTTCTTAGCTACAGGAAGAGATTTGACTGCCTCTTTACATAAATTATAAATTTTGCTTATTTTTAAATATTTACTTGTAAGATACAAATTTGCTCTTCTTGTACAGTGTGTGATAATGAGCCATTTTTAAACATCATGCTTGCCTCATTGGCTGAAATCAATGCTTGTGCACAAAAGTGGCACCTTGAGTGGTCTGTTGTTAGTGGGAGAGAACCTGCAGTTGCAGTTTTTTCTTATTCTTAATCTGTGTTGGATCACTCAGTTCCTCTGTACATGAATTACAGAGTATGTTCTGTGACTTTGAGATAACGCCTGGAATGCTGTGTGCTTCTTTATGTGGTTATGATCAGATTAAAACAACTAGTTATTTGCTGTTTTATCACATGTAGTGTAGACCTATTTCACCTGAAATCACCTGGTGGCCCTTACCGTAGTACCTCAGACATTTTTAAAACTTTGGTGTAAGAAAGCTCATAATGAGACTAGGTGACTCATAAGATCGTAACGACTATGATTTTTTATTTATGAGTAAATTTTATTTAATTTGGTGTCATTGGAAAGGTACAAGGAAAAACTAAATATAAAATTATTAAAATGCTGATATTATGCTTATAAGTATTTACAAATATGGGCAGGAATTTTTATCCCAAGTTTCGCCATCTTAATTTTTCTTTCACATAATACTTATTATCATACTTTCCAACACATAAAAACAGAAGGGTGTTTTTCCTTTCTTGCGAGACCTCATACTTTTTCAGTAAAGCTGTAATTATTGTTGCTTTAGATGGGTAAACAGCTATACATGAAACAACATTGAAACATTTTCAAGCAGCAACACTCACTTTAATTTGTGCTTTCTGCATGTCTGTCTGCTCCTGTCAGTGCCTCCTCTTTCTAGTAAGTTTTTTGAAAGTAATACATGAGTTTTTGCTGGTAACAGAAGTGTGACTTGTGAATTGCCAACACTTGTGTAATTGTTCATACACTGAGAATGCAACACAGTTCTATTTGGTCAGATTTAAATCTTATTTCTTTCCTAACATAAGTGTTAAAGAACACACAAAGTAATCACTTACTCTATCTTATTTCCCCTTACAGATTCTTCATAATAAATCTTAGGCTGATTAGAGTCCCAGAAAAAGTGTAATTCATCCATTCCTTTTCTTAGACTTGGAAATTGTCATGGAAAACAAATGTTCAGTAGGTTTCATGTCAGCAGAGGTGTGTCAGAAGTATTGTAGTAGTAGCAAAGAGATTGATTTAATAGATATGACAAGTCTAAATCAAGCTGGTATTGAGTTACTGAAGCTAAGAAGCACCTGTGAAAATATTGACAGTGTTTGTTCTTCTCATTAAAAGCTGTGTTTGCAAACATTTGAAGTTAAATGAAGAACTTGCTGTGGCCCTTTTAAGAAACTTGGTAAAAAGACAGTTAAGAAATCTGTGAAAGTTATTTCTTTAACCGCGGCAAGGAAGTATGAAAGGCTTGGACTTGTCCTAGGTACTAAGCTTTGTATAACATGCCTCAAGGACAGTCATTTTATTTCCTACATTATGTAGCTTGCCAGGGATGGATGAATTTGAAGATCCAGAATATACACCAGATCCATGAACAACCCTTGAGAAACCTTATGGAAGTTGTGAATTGCTTGAAATTTCACAATTTAAGTAACCAAAAGAACACAAGACAGGTGCAAAGAACACATTTGATCCAAGTTTTGTCGCTTAGCTTTACAACTCCAACAGAACAGCATGAGCAGAAAATGTGTCCTGAAGAACATGTGAGTGTGCTGAGCATGCAGGCTGTATTAGTTTAATGTAAAAATATCAAGAGAAATTTAGCAGAAGTTGTGTTAAAGAAAAACTGTAAATACTTAAGTTTGTACCATCTTCATGGGTCAAAGAAAAGATTCAAGATAATTTTAACACTATTGAATACTTGGCAAAGAAATCCAGGGTATTACTAAAAGAAGATGGTATTTTGGGCAAAGAAATCCTGGGTATTACTAAAAGAAGATGGTATTTTGTCAAATGGAAGTTGTAAGTTGGGAAACGGAATAGTTAAGTATGTGGAAAAACGTGCCTTTTTTTCTGTGAACTTCACCCAAAAGAATGTGTTACTGTACATACTGTACACAGTCGTGGAATGCATAATGTATGTGTATGCATTTACCACTGAAATGTAAAACTGGTGATGCACACTGCATGTGTAAAAGAACCATACACTGAAGTTTTGCGGAAACTTACGTGTAATCGGTAAAATGCAGAGTGCACTATGCATCGCTGTTTTGTCTCCTGGAGAATATGAACTGCATAACTGTTTACTGGATCTAGAATTCTGATAAGATTCTGAAAATATTATTTTCAAGCAATGGATCCAAACTGATTGACCTATATTGGACACATTAATGAAGATTATCAATGAATTTGTTGAGTATGTTGTCCAGAAACTTAAAAATCTGATACTATGCCATTACATGTTGAAATCTTGGAGTTACTACTTGAAATTAAGGAAGGAAGCACCCCTTAACTTCATGCATCATTATAATGGATTTTTCAGAAAACTGTACATGTCTGCTTCAAGATGCTGCACAAGAGTTTTGTGGTGGAACATTCAAGTTACCTTTCATCCTTTTGTTGTGTACTATAAAACAAAGGATTTCATTAAGTGCGTGCTATTTTATTGTATAACTGATTATTTACAGCATGATAAAAACACATTTTATGTTTTCCAGAAAGCTGCTCTCATCTATGTACTCGAACAGATGTCACACATCCAGCTTGTCATTTATTGTGCTGATGGCTGTTCTGGATGATATAAAAACTGTAAGAACTTTGTAAATTTGTGCGATCACAATCAAGATCGTGGGATAACTGCAAGATGAAATTTTTTGCCACAAGTCATGGCAAAATGCATGTAATGGGTCTGGTGGTACTATAAAACATTTAGCAACAAAAGAAAGTTCGCAGCATCATATTTTGAGTCCAAAAGGTCTGTTTAAAATTTCCCAAAGTTGTGTTCCAGGAATATGAACATTTTCTGTTATGACAGAGGAGAAACAAAATCCACAAATATGCCGCAAAAACAATGTGAAACTGGTTCTACCATACCTGGGAAAAGTGTTATATTTTCATACCACTGAATGAAAGCAGTTTGCTGATAAAGTGTGTGTCATCTACTGAATTCATACAAGTTAATCTCGGGGCTTCAAAATAAGGCCTCCATCACTTAAAGAAGAAATATTCTCTGCAGCTGTTTGTGATAACCAATGATGACTTGAAAAAATTTTGGAGATCAGTCAAAAACACAGAGATGCAAAGGTCAAATTCTTGAGACCAAGCAGTCCTTCCTCAGTTAACTAATGGCCACTTCGTGGTGCTGTTTGCTGGAGCCCTTACAAAAAAATATTTTAATGACAGTGTGGCATGCACAGTAGTTGCTTGTATTTTTGGATCAGACACAATATTCCCCATTGAAAACATGTTGAAAGGAATGAACACTTTTTAGAATGTTATGGATAGATACCTAAAATTTTAGTTTTAAGTAACTTAACGGAACAAACACCCAATTAAGATGATGAAACTTGCAAAAAAATTCCTGAAGAGAGAGAGAGAGAGAGAGAGAGAGAGAGAGAGAGAGAGAGAGAGTGTGTGTGTGTGTGTGTGTGTGTGTGTGTGTGTGTGTGTGTGTGTGTGTGAAAAAATAAATGCAGGAATGACTTTCATTACAGATTTGTAAATATTTATGTGCATATCATCAGCTTTTGAATAATTTTATGTTATAGTTGATTCTTGTGTCTTTCCAATGGTACCAAATTAAATAAAACTGTTTCATAACTATAAAAGTTATAGTGATTACAAACTTACAAGCCACCTACTCCCTTGAAACCAATTTTTGAAAATGACACACATCTCAAAATGGCCTTTTTAACTGGAGTTTTGATAAAAAATGTGGAAAAATTATTTTAATCCTTTTTCATCATGTACTTTCTTACATCAATTATTCACAAATGTTTTTGTCATGTGGACAACAAGATTTATTTATTTTGGGTGATTTTAAATGAAATGCACCTAGAGCATTGTCAGGTTGGTTGTTAGGTGCACCTCATTTAAGGTTCAGACAACAAGTAGAGGAAGCTGAGGTGCCAACACAGGCAGAAAATGTTTTTGTCAGCTGTGATTGATGATAATAGTCAAATAGCTTGCCTGTTCTGTGTACATTACACTATTTGACCACTGCACATGAACTGATGTTCAGTTGTAACACATTGGCAGTGGTGGACAGTTTACATGTGACGTTGAGAGCTGTTATTGGAGGAACTAAGTTTCAAGGTGCAAAGTATCATTTAATTATCATTTTTATTTATTAGCATATGGCTATATCACAAAAAATATTTACAACTCTCCCAAATTACAAACTAATATTCAAGCGACAAATGTAATCTGTTGATTCTTTGTTGTCACCGGGAACTCTGTTGGATCACTAGAGAAAGATCTCAGAGGACATTCAAGAATTACATGGCAAACAGTCTGCTTTTCAGCACCATATTGACAAATTGAAGAAGTTATTTTCTTCCACTTGTACAGAGAATCGGGACACCTTCCAGTGTTGTTTCTTATTCGGTTAAGAACTGACCAGATCTTGTGTGACAGTTCAAAACCAGGTGGCTTGGTCAATATGCATGGCACCCTTAGCTATTCTGTAGTAGCCTTAATCTGCCATGTGTGTCTTCAGTAGTCATTAGTATTTAAATTATTGTCAAGTAACACCTTTGTGATTTCCAGAGGTGGTTGATGAAAGTGAAGCCTTCCGTTGCTAATGGTTAGAATGTCTGCATGAACAGGGAGTTTCTGTAGTTTTTTTGTACTCTTGGACAAGCGTATTTTCCTGCCACAGAGTTGGAGGCGGTATGTGGCTAAGTATGGGTTGTCAGAAAGTAGGTGTAGATCTGATTGTACCAGTCATAAGATGCATTGTATGGTTGCACAGAGGATCCCTATGACGTGTCACAGAGCTACTGGAGAATGACATATTGAATTATGATTTTGGTAACTGTTCATAACGTATGTTGTTTGTAACTGAGCTGTTGAGTTTCTGTACACCTGAGTAGCTTTCCTTTAAAGCAGACTGTGAGCTCATCGGCAGACTTGTTTAGATGAAATTTTGAGACTTCTGTCGTAGCAACACTTGGCTGCAACCTCCATTTGCAGAAATATTAACCAATAGTTGTTAAATCATTGGTCAATACAGATTCAGTAACTTTAAAATCTCAGTCCCATTGAGAGCATCCAGTCGTCAGCATATCCAAACTTTGTTGGTGTGGTTTCATGCATATCTGATATGTGGAAACTGAACAGGAGAGGCCCAGAACAGATACCTGTGGCAGCGCATTGTTTAGCTTGATACGTGAACTTGTCTTGTTTTCCACTAGTACTTGGAAATGTTGGTTACTGAGCATTTCATGGATGAGATTGCCAATTTTTAGGCTTAGGATGCCTTGTAGAGGTTTCAGTAGATGCCTTGCCTCCAGACAGTATCATATGCAGCCATCAGATCAATGAATACAACCACTGAGTTCTCTTGATTCTGGAAACCAGCTTCTATGGAAGTTGTTAGGTAGAGGACTTGATCTATGCAGCAATGCTTCGGTCTGAGTCCTGCAAGTTCAACCAGTATATTTTCAAAGATCCTACAACATATTCCTTTGTACACCAGTCTTTCCAGGAACTTATATAGCATTCTAAGTAAGGTTATGGTTCAATAACTTTCTGGCTTGTCATTTGGTTTACCTGGTTTCATTATAGTTATGACTTCTGCTTGTTTCATTTTGTGTGGTATTTGCCCATTTGCAGAATGTTTATGAAGAACTCAGCCAGCCACTTTTTCACCTACTTGCCACAGTGAAAAAGGAATTCTGCATGTATGCCATCAAAGCTCAAGGCTTTCCCTGGTTTCATTTCCTTTATGACAATCATTACTTCTTCAATGTTAAATGGTAGAGAATATTCAGTTTCAGCTTTGCAATGTGTTTCGAGTGCCTTTAATTTCTTCGTAGCTGTAATAGTGTGTGCTCAGACTTGAGTAGTTATGTAAGTGGACACAATGTTGGCTGCAACTTGACTTGGGGATAACAGCATCATTAGTGTGATCTCATTGGGTCACACCAACTAGTTTTCTGAGCAAAGACCAAGCTTTCCTGCTTGATGTAAGTCCACCTTATTATGCATCAAGCTGTATCAGTGTTACTCAGCAACTTATCTGCTATTTCGTGTTTGTTGCTTTAACAGAATACCTAGTATAGGTTTTTGCACTCTACTGTCTAGCTAGGAGTATATACCTTATGGAAAGCTCTTGGAATACATTTCATTGCTGTGGTAATTCCAGCTTCAATGAACAACTTATAGTTTGAACTTGTCCATGGGATTCATCCTCCACATTTATTCAGATTTTCTAATAAGCCACTATTGGCCTAAATTCCTTCTAGGCCTACGAAATTTTCTTATTAAAGGGACACTAACCCAAATTTGAGAGAAACTGGGCAGTGTTGGATATGTGGAAAATCTTATAAGAAATTTTCTTAACACTGAAAGTGGTTGATTTTTTTTACTGTGGGGTTAGACAAAGCAGTGATCAGGATTGTGATTCGTGTTCCAGGCATCAGATCTGAGGGTGCTCCGATCCTTAGCATCAAAGATAAGTAATTTTAATCAGACTAATCAGTTTTTTCTACAGAGAGCATGCACTTTTCTGATTGTTTTGTGCAATCACTTAGAGTTTCAAAATTTTATCAGTAAATGATTAAAGTATTTGTAACAAAGTTCCTGAACTTACTGCCCTTCAAGAAAGTTCTCAAGCTCAGATTATTTGTGGGAACGAGAGCTGGCTGAAACCTGAAGTGGAAAGCTCTGAGATGTTTAGCAAGTTATGGAATGTATGCCAGAAAGACAGATTAGAGGCGATCGGAGGGGGAGTGTTCATTGCAGCTGACAAAAATATTGTTTCTATTGAGGTTGAAGTTGAGTGTGACAGGCCAAGATGAAATCATGTTAATTGTTGGATGTTTTTACTGGACACCTGATTCCACTGTGACAGTTCTAGAGTCATTAAAAAAATGTACGGTCAGCAGCATGTAAATACCCAGATCATGCAGTACTAGTTGGAGGCAACTTTAACCTACTGAGTATAGACTGTGATGTCTGTAGATTCATGCAGGAGGTACAGATTAACAATCATGCAAAATACTTTGGAACACGTTTTCTGAAAATTGTATTGAGCAGATAGCTTTGCACCTCACACACAATGGAAATATCTTAGACTTTGTAGCTACAAATAGGCCATACCTTATCGACAACTCCAGTATAGAAACGGGGATTAGCGTTCATGGTGTCATTATGGCAACTTTGGTTATAAAAGTTAATAAACCAGTCAAGAAGGCTAGGAGCTTTTTTCTGCTAGAAAGAGCAGATAAGCAGTTGTTAGCATTTCAACTAGACAGTGAATTGACATCAATTAGTTCCAGTAGAATGGACATAGAGGAATTACGGGCAGACTTCAAGCAAATTGTGGTCTGGAAAGTTATGTGCCTAGTAAAAGGATTAAGGATGGAAAGACCCACCATAGTTTAGCAACAAAATTTGGAAAATGCTGAGGAAGCAGAGGCTGTTGCCCTCTCTGTGCAAAAGAGAACACACAGATGATGACGAGCAAAGTTTAGTAGAGATTTGTGTATGCAGGGAGCCTGAGAAAATTATGGTCCTGTCCTGTGTAAAATTGCTAAGTGGATCTAAGGCTGCCATCCAGTTCTTTGTTGCCCAGTCTGGTTTGGCAGTTGAAGATAGCAAAAAGAAAGCCAAAAGTTATAAATTTCTTATTCAAGAAGTTGTTCACACTGGAAAACCATACAAACATACCTTAATTTGACCATAGGACAGACTTCCTTATGACGACATTGTAATAAGCATCCCTGGTGTAGAGAAACAACTGAAAGATTTGAAAGCAAATAAGCCACTAAGTCCGGGTGGAATCCCAATTCTGTTGTACAAAGAGTACTATATGGTATTGACCTCTTACCTAGCTTGCATATATCGTGAATCTTTCATTCAGCACAAAGTCTCAAGGAACTGGAAAACAGCACAGGTGACTCCTGTATATAAAAAGGGTAAAAGAATGGACCTGCAAAATTACAAACCAATTTCTCTAACTTCAGCTTGGTGCAGAATCCTTGAACATATTCTCAGCTCGAATATAATAAATTTTCTTGAGACTGAGAAGCTTTTGTCCATGGCTTTAGAAAGCATCACTTGTGCTAAGCTCAGCTTTCCCTTTTCGCATATGGTATACTGCAAACTATGGATGAAGGGCAACTGGCAGATTCCATATTTCTAGATCTCCAGAAAGCATTTGACATGGTGCCCCACTGCAAGCTGTTAACAAAGGTACGAGCATATGGAATAGACTTCTTAAGTTATAGAACCCAGTATGTTGTTCTCAACAGTGAGTGTTCATCACAACAGTATCATCAGGAGTTCCCCAGGGAAGTGTGATAGGACCGCTGTTGTTCTCTATATACATAAGTGATTTGGTGGACGGGGTAGGCAGCAATCTGCAGTTGTGCTGTGCTGTACAGTAGGGTTTCGAAGCTGAGTGACTTAGAAGGATACAAGGTGACTTAGACAAAAGTTCTAGTTGGTGTGATGAATGGCAACTAGCTCTAAATGTGAAAAAATGTAAGTTAATGCAGATGAGTAGGAAAAACAGACCCATAATATTCAGATGCAGCAATAGTAGTGTACTGCTTGACACAGTCACTCGGACACATTATTTAAAAATGTGGGTGTAATGTTGCAAAGCAATGTGAAATGGAACGAACATGTAAGGATTGTGATATGGAAGGAAAATGGTCAGCTTTGGTTTATTGGGAGAATTTTAGGAAAGTGTGGTTCATCTGTAAGGGAAACCACATATAGAATGCTGGCAACCTATTCTTGAGTACTGCTCAAGTGTTTGGGACCCATATCAGGTCTGACTAAAGGAATGCATCAAAAAAATTCAGAGGTGGGCTGCTAGATTTCTTACTGGTAGTTTTGAACAACACATACGTGTTATGGAGATGCTTCAGGAACTCAAACCGGAATCCCTGAAGGAAGGTGATGTTATTTTCAAGGAATGCTATTGAGAAAATTTAGAGAACCGGCATTTGAAGCTGTCTATTGATAGATTCTACTGGTGCCAACATACATTGTGCATAAGGACCATAAAGATAAGATACAAGAAACTAGGTCTCATACGGAGGCATATAGACAGTTGTTTTTCACCTCACTCTATTTGTGGGTGGAACAAGAAAGAAAATTACTAGTAGTGCTACAGGGTACCCACCACCATGCACCATGCAGTGGCTTGTGGAGTGTCTATTTAGATGTAGATGTGAACTTTAAACAATGTGCAATCCCAGGAATTTGGAAGCCTCAGCTGTCAATATTTCTTTGTTACTATATTGTATTTCAATGTCTTCGTATTATGTGCTACGTGAAATTGAATGAACATTGAGGTGAACATTGAGGGATAGTCCGTTTGATGTGAACTGATCTAAAGCTTCTTTGAATATAGTGATAGAGGTGTTCTCTAGACTGCAGTTGGATACTTTGTCAGTCATAATTGTTCTGTAGTCTGCAAATGGGGTGAAGTGTGCTTTCCAGCTCTACACCATGACAGATCATTGATAAAGATTACAAATAGTTAGAGAACAAGCACTGATCTCTGTGGTACTCCATTCACTGTGCCCAAGTCATAACAGGCATGTGCTATTGCAGAATTATACAACAGTACCTTCTACTTTCTGTCATCTAGATATGGGTTGAGCCACAGTACCATTTAAGCCATAGTGTTCAGGCTTCCTGAGTAGAATTTTGTGATCTACATCATCAAATGCTTTAGATAGATCATAAAAGATTCCAACTGGTGACATTTTATTGTTTATGGGTTCTAGGAGTTGGTCAACAAAAGAGAAAATGGCGTGTTCGGTTGAAGTGCCCTTTTGGAATCTAAATTGACTGTTATTAAGGATGTTGCTGTTTGTTAAGATGGTTTTATGGGATTTTAGAAAGACTTGTTAGCAATGAAATTGGGTAGTAGCAGTAAATCTCAGCTGTATTACCTTTTTTTGAAGAATAGTTTGATACTTGCCTGTTTGAGTCTATTGGTGACAGTACCTTGATTTAGAGACTCATTAAATATGTGACAGAGAACTTTAAGAATAAATTTACAGCAGTGCTGTAGTACATTGATTTATTGTGCACACCAGTGTCATGTTTATTCTTCATTTGTCATATTACCTTCTCAGTCTTATTTTTTGTAATTGATGATACATACATCTGGCAAATGTTGTTGTGCTCTGATTTTTTTGTAGAGGCTTCATGGCTTCATCCATGGACTCCTTACAACCAGTTTGATCAGCTGCAGTTGAAAAGTGGTTGTTGAAGATAATGGCAACTATTTCATCACCAGCTACTAAGCTGGCATTATGACACTTTGATACTGTCTGTATCCTCAGAAATTTTGCCTTTCTCTCATTTTACCACATTACACACTTCTATACTACCTGTATCCTCTGAACTTTCATCTTTCTCTCTTTTTACCACATTCCAAATTGTTTTTATTTTCTTATTTGAACTGTCAGTTTCAGATTTGATGAACATGCTTATGGATTTTTTTAGGTTGTTGTAATATAATTGGTACTCCTCCATATCCTGAAGTTGATTAGAATTTCTGAGTTAAGTATAAAACACTTTGTTTTGCAGTATGTTTTGGTCCCCTTAGTGAGCCACTGTCTTCTGCAATAACTCAGATTGGTACTTTCTCTTAGATGTTACTGCTTCAAACAGGGTAATAACGTCATTCAGGAGTAGGCTAAATTTATCGTTAACATGTTTAACCATATGTACTGTGTCTCATTCCAGCTGCTGCAAATACCTGCTGAAGATTTGCAGTTTATCACTGTTGATTAATGTAAAGGATCTTTTGGTATATCTACTCCAGTTAGCAAGGCTTACATCATGCATTTTAAACAACTGCCCATCATGGTTAGAAAGACTACTTAAAATTTGCCTTACACATGTGTTACCAATTCTGTTATTATCTATATTGTCAATGATAATTGTGCATTTCTTTTTCAGTCTTGTAGGAAAATAAAAAAAAAACTGCCATCAGATTAAAAAACCTCAATACACTCTCAGAATCTGTCCTATCTCTCTTACAGGTAAAACCAATCAATTTAAAATCACCAAGCATGATTATTTCTTTGGTTTTTGAGAGCAGGGAAGTTAAAAGTGATTCTGCATGCTTGAGACATACATTCAGGTTTCTGGAGGGAACGCTCTAAACAGCAATTGCATAAATAGGCAGTGTGTTAACAAATAGTTCAATGCAACAAGCTCCATAATATTGATCAGTAGAATAATATTTTACATATATTGGACTCGTTTACTACATTATTTTTAACATACATTATCACTCATCTTTCTGCTTTGTATTTGTAATGCAACAAGCTGCTAAGTTGTACTTATCAAGTTGCGTCATTTCGATCCTTTCCTTCGTGTGATGGTCAGTAAAGCACAACCTATGGTCATTGTCTGTTGCATCACTATCATTTATAAAAATGAATAGCTGTGCAGTTTGTTTCATAGGACCATTACATCCTGGTGAAATGTGCAAAGTTTTTAGTTTTGTAACCTATTTGTTCTCATGGCACTGTTGTTGTTAAGCTTGATTTTCTTTCTTTCTTTCTCTTTTTTTTTCAGTGTTTCCAAGGAACAATCTGTCTTAGACGAGGCAAAGCTGTTGAAGTAGTTTACATTCTCTTAGGCTGCATGACATTACTAACTAGTGATTTCACACTGTGATGAAAAACTACATTGTTTGATTCTAATTGTTGTAACTTGAAATTAGAGCTTGCAGGGAGTATACTTGCAGTTATTTAAGCTGGTTTAGTCCTGGGACTGAGGCTCATTACCAAAAATCCTATGGAGTTTTGTGTTCCTCGAACAAGTATTTTGTGATTTTTCTGTGGTACTCATTTATATGTGTGATTTACTTTTTCCTGTCATGCACCAGAAAACCAAAGGTACCTTAATTACTGCTCTCTCCTGTGGATACTGTACCTTCTGGAATAAATACAGGATCTATCACTTCTCCTACACTTGACCGTGAGTGGCATGTCAGTAGTAAGTATAGGCATCCTGTTCAGTGGGGACAGGGGACAGGAAGAATTTAGGCTGTTATACCCATCCCCCTAACTAACAAGATCAAGGTGCTGTCTTCCAATGAAGCCCAAACTGAGTCAGTGAGACTCACCCAACCTGTTGGAAAATGTGCTGACTATTAATCATCAGCATTTCAAATGTATGGCAAATGATGATACCCCTTAGGGAAGGGATGGGAAAGAACTCCATGTGTACTCAGTTTGTATGCTTGGGGTATGATTCTGCATGGTGTTGAGGCTATTGAGGAAATGGGCTGAAACCAACTGCAGAGTTTGGTACAAACAATGTCTGTCATCTGGACACACAGGTCCTACTTGGATTGTTCGAATGACTGGGAGAGAAGGTTGAGAATACCAGCTCTGCACATGAAGTTTCAACAAAGCTCACAATGGCTCTGAGCACTGTGGGACTTAACAAAGCTCACAATCTGAACCATTGTCCACAGAATAGATCGTGGCCCCCTGGTTCTGAGTCGAGTGGAAGGTTTGAACCAGAGACTATGAAGGTTCTGTGATTTCTAGACTAATGCCATAGGGTTGAGAACTGTAAGGTTCCCCTAAATAGGCCAGGTGTGCACTACATGTCAGAGGCTGCTACCCTGGTAGCTGACTCTGTGTGGGATGCACACAAGGGTTTTTCGATTAGGCGACTCTCCATCCAATCCAGATAGCTGTGGGAGGTGTGGAAGTATCAATGTAAGCTCCCAAGAAATGCCCCTCACAGGTGAGGGTATTAAAATTCTAATGGTTAATTGCTGAAGCATTTGCAACAAAATGCTAGAGTTTGAAGGGCTACTAAAAAGTAGTGAAGCTCACATAATACTAGGCAGATAAAGCTGGCTAAAACCTGAAGTTGACAGCAGTGAGATTTTTGGGAAAAATTTAAGTGTATATATACTCACCTCCTGTTGTATTCTAGAACTTAAGAGGGAAAATCCCAGCTTGCTAGTATGTAAGTACCCCTTTCATACTGTAATTATTGGTAGAGACTTTAACCACCCAACAAGCAATTGGTATAATTATAGTTTTGTTTGTGGTGACTGCGGCCAGACATCTTGTGAAACATTACTAAATGCCTTCTCTGAAAACAACCTAGAACAGATGATTTGGGACCCCGCACATGATGGAAATTTATTAGATCTAATGGCAGCAAATAGTCATGACCTCTTTGAGGATGTCCCTATTGAAACTGGGATCAGTGACATAAGGCAGTTGTGACAACAGTGGTTACGAAAGTATAAAGAACAACTAAAACTGGTAAAAAGATGTATTTGTTCTGTAAACTAGATAAAGAAGCAAGGGTGTCATATCACAAAGAGGCTCCTGAAACTTTTGGCCTAGGACAGACGACTGTAGAGGTACTATGGCCCAAGTTTAAAAGAATATTTGACCATGTACTGTGTATATATGTACCCAGTAGGACAGTTCATAATGGAAGGGACCCTCCACTGTATACAGTCAATGTGAAGAAAGAAACCAAGGCTACTGCATGTGTGTAAAACAAAACGTAGGGCTGTAGATTGAGAAATTCTGAATGAAAAGCATTTGGCTGTTGAGAGAGCAATGTGCGAAACCTTCATTTAATACCGTAGGAGATATTTCACAAAACAGAAAGAAATTTTGGTTTTTTGTAAAGGCTGTTAGTGACACTACAATTAGTATCTAGCTGCTCACGGATGAGACAGGAACTGAAATTGATGACAGCAAAGTAAAAGCACAAATGGTTAACTCTGTTTTAAAATTTTCCTTTACAAAGAAAAACCCCAGGAGTATTGCCCCAATTTAATTGTTGTACCACTGAAAGGATGGGTGAAATAGATATTAGTGTCAATGACATTGAGAAACAGCTGAAATTGTTAAAATTGAACAAAGCCTCGGAGACTGGTGGAATCCATATCATATTCTATTCTGAATTTGTGACTTAGTTAGCCCCTCTTTTAACTATAAACTGTAGTAGAGTGCTCAAATAAAAGACCTTGTCCAGTAGTTGGAAGAAAGCACTGGTCATATCCATCTAGAAGAAGGGTAGCAGAAGTGATGCACAAAACTCCTGGTCGGTGTCCTGACATCCATCTGTTGTAGAATCTTGTAACGTATTCTGAGCTCAAACATAATGAGGTATCTCGAACAAGGTGACCACCTCCATGCCAACCTGCATGAATTCTGAAAACATCTAGCATTTAAAACTCAACTTACACTTTTCTCACATGACATACTGAAAGCCATGTATCAAAGCAATCTAGTAGATTCAGCATTTATCAATTTCCGAAAAGCAGTTGACTCAGTAACCCATCTGTGCTTATTATCAAAAGTACAATTATATGGGGCATCAGACGAAATATGTGACTGGATTGAGGATTTCTTAGTAGAGAAGATGCAGCATGTTGTCTTGGATGTATAGTCATCGATAGACACGGAAGTAGCTTTGGGTGTGCCCCAGGGAAGTTTGTTGGAACCCTTGCTGTTCGTGTTGTGTTTTAATGACCTTGTGGACAATATTATTAGTAATCTCAAATTTTTTGCAGATGATGCAGTTATCTGTAATGAAATGCTATCTGAAAGAAGCTGCACAACTATTCAGTCAGATCTTGAAAATATTTCAAAGAGTAGCAAAGACTGGAAACTTGTTTAAAACGTTCAGTGATGTAAAATTGTACACTTCACAAAATGAAAAAGCATAGTACCCAATGACTACAGGGTGTTACAAAAAGGTACGGCCAAACTTTCAGGAAACATTCCTCACACACAGACAAAGAAAAGATGGTATGTGGACATGTGTCCGAAAACGCTTATTTTCCATGTTAGAGCTCATTTTAGTTTCATCAGTATGTACTGTACTTCCTCGATTCACTGCCAGTTGGCCCAATTGAAGGAAGGTAATGTTGACATCGGTGCTTGTGTTCACATGCGACTCATTGCTCTACAGTACTAGCATCAAGCACATCAGTACGTAGCATCAACAGGTTAGTGTTCATCACGAACGTGGTTTTGCAGTCAGTGCAATGTTTACAGATGCGGAGTTGGCAGATCCCCATTTTATGTATGGATTAGCACGGGGCAATAGCCGTGCCGCGGTACGTTTGTATCGAGACAGATTTCCAGAAAGAAGGTGTCCCGACAGGTAGAAGTTCGAAGCAATTGATCGGCGTCTTAGGGAGCACGGAACTTTCCAGCCTATGCCTTGCGACTGGGGAAGACCTAGAATGACGAGGACACCTGCAATGGACAAGGCAATTCTTCGTGCAGTTGACGATAACCCTAATGTCAACATCAGAGAAGTTGCTGCTGTACAAGGTAACGTTGACCACGTCACTGTATGGAGAGTGCTACGGGAGAACCAGTTGTTTCCGTACCATGTACAACGTGTGCAGGCACTATCAGCAGCTGATTGGCCTCCACGGGTACACTTCTGCGAATGGTTCATCCAACAATGTGTCAATCCTCATTTCAGTGCAAATGTTCTCATTACGGATGAGGCTTCATTCCAACATGATCAATTGTAAATTTTCACAATCAACATGTGTGGGCTGACGAGAACCCGCATGCAATTGTGCAATCACATCATCAACACAGATTTTCTGTGAACGTTTGGGCAGGCATTGTTGGTGATGCCTTGATTGGGCCCCATGTTCTTCCACCTACGCTCAATGGAGCACGTTATCATGATTTCATACGGGATACTCTACCTGTGCTGCTAGAACATGTGCCTTTACAAGTACGGCACAACATGTGGTTCATGCACGATGGAGCTCCTGCACATTTCAGTCGAAGTGTTCGTACGCTTCTCAAGAACAGATTCGGTGACCAATGGGTTGGTAGAGGCGGACCAAGTCCATGGCCTCCACGCTCTCCTGACCTCAACCCTCTTGACTTTCATTTATGGGGGCATTTGAAAGCTCTTGTCTACGCAACCCCGGTACCAAATGTAGAGACTCTTCATGCTTGTATTGTGGATGGCTGCGATACAATACACCATTCTCCAGAGCTGCATCAGCGCATCAGGGATTCCATTCGACGGAGGGTGGATGCATATATCCTCGCTAATGGAGGACATTTTGAACATTTCCTCTAACAAAGTGTTTGAAGTCACGCTGGTACGTTCTGTTGCTGTGTGTTTCCATTCCATGATTAATGTGATTTGAAGAGAAGTAATAAAATGAGCTCTAACATGGAAAGTAAGCGTTTCCGGACACATGTCCACATAACATATTTTCTTTCTTTGTGTGTGAGGAATGTTTCCTGAAAGTTTGGCCGTACCTTTTTGTAACACCCTGTATAGTACCAGTGAGTCACAGTTGGAATTGACCAAGCCATAAAAATATCTGGATGTAACAATTCATAGGGAAATGAAATGTAATGTAATGATCATATAGGCTCAATCATAGGTCATGCAGGTGGTTCTCTTTGATTTACTGGTATAATACTGGGTATGTACAATCAGTCTACAAAGGAGAATGCATACAAAACAGTCGTTTGACTATCCTAGAATACTGCTAAAGTGTGTGAGACCTGTAAAAAATAGGACTAACGGGGGATATTGAATAGATACAAAGAAGGGCAGCACAAATGGACACAGGTTTGTCTGACTGATGTTTGTCAAGGAGAGGTGGAAAAATATGAACTGGCAGACTCTTGAAGATCAACACAAACTATTCCATGAAAGCCTACTTAGAATGTTTCTACAAGCAACTTTAAGTATGAAACTAGGAATATATTACAATCATCTATGTATTGCTTCTGTAAGAATCATGAAGACAAAATGACAGCACACTCAGAGGCATCTAAGCAATCATTCTTCTCACACTCCATACATGAATGAAACGGGAGAAAGCTCTAATTACTGGTACAATGTGACTTGCCTTCTGCCATTCACTTCACAGTGCTTTGCAGAGTACAGATGTATATGAAGACATCCACTTTTGTTGGATTTTTGTCACTATCTTCCCAGTCACCAATTTCCGTGTTACTTTTACTTTGAATTTACATTTGTCATGATTAGAAGATTGATTTTGTTCTCTGAATGCACCATAAATTTCTATTCTTTGCGCTAAACAAGCTGTAGTTTTAGGACTAACATATCTTTCTTGGTGGTTTTCACCCTGCTCATAGTCATCAATGTTGAATTGTGTTAACACTGATCTTATGTTCAGTGAATGATTTTCTGTTACTGAAACTTCATTTCTGAGTGCTTCTGCCAGGGATTCTTGCAACTCGGCACTAAATTTTGTGTTTGCAAGTTTTTGGCAGTTACAGCTGGTAAACCACATCCACATGACAGATTTATCAAATATAAAGCTAGATGAGCCCACATATGTATCACGGGCATATTTGAACACCTTTTGGAACTGTTTTTTTTCACACACTGTACACTGCAAATTGATTGGAGTCAGAAATTTAACAGTGGTTCACCACTAGCTATGTGTGATGCCATCTTGATTATGCATGAGCTAAAATACATTAGTCAGAAGTTGACTTTGTAGAATGTAGTTTATTCGTCTCATAATGTACAGTTACAAATCAAAGATTTTTGTACTGGAGATGTGTCAAATTTCTTAAAAAAAGTTATAATAATTAACATATGTAAACATGCATTTCTGAATTTTTAGACAGGAACAATTTAGCAAGAACATGTATAACACTTATGGTCATTTTGCAGCTTGCAATACAATTCATACAATATATTAACAATTTATTATACAATACATAAACTTTATTGTTTCTTTTCTTTTCAAATTGCCAAACTGTCCTCCATGAATTCTTCAGTTGAATAACAACATTTTTTCACTAATGTATTAAATAACAATCTTTTTAGTGGGTCAAACTCCATGGTTAACAGATTTGTGTTATTTAATTTATTGTAAATTTTTAATCCTGTGTACAATAGTGTTTGAACGTAAAGTTTTAAATTATTAAAGGGAAGTTTGAAACTGTGTGATGAGTACTGTAATTGTGGTTGAAATGAAAATTGTTAAGTGAGTTTGGAGTTTTATATATGAAAACGAAAATTTTCATGATGTACAGAGAAGGAATGGTTAGTATTTTTAATTTTTTTAAAAATAATGGGCAACATGATGTCCTTTTTTGGACTAAACACATGCTTCTTATGATTATCTTTTGAAGTGTAAGTAATCTTGGGTTGTTTGTAGAGTTTCCTCAGAAAATTATTCCATATCGAATTATAATTTCAAAATAGCTGTGGTAGACTATCTTCCTGATGTCCATAAGGGTGGAACCAGATACGACATTCATCACATAAGTTAGGCTGTTTAGTGCCTTTCAATTTAAATTTTTATCAAGATTTAGACCTAGAAATTTTACATAATTTGCTTCAGTCATTTTCTGATCACCATGCACTATTTTTATGGGAGATGCTGATGATGTTTTAGTGCTGAACTGCACTAATTGTGTTTTTGTGACATTGAGTTTTAATCCATTTTGCTGAAACCATAATTCTAGGTTTCCCATTATTTTCCATTGTATCATGAATTTGTTCTAAATTGCCATTTACAATTACAAGCGAGGTGTTATCTGGGAATAAAATGGAGTTAACATAAGTGCTTAAAGGTAAATCATTTATGTACAACAGAAAAAGATAAGGCCCTAAAATTGAACCCTGCTGGACCCTTGTACAAATCTTTTTCCAGTCCGAGAATTTAGAATAACTCTTGGTTTTCTTTCTGACAAATAAGATTTGACCCATTCTCTGTCCATGATTCCATATCTCTTTAACTTGTGTAGAAGTAGTAAGTGATTGAGCCAAAAGCTTTGGTCAAATTGCAAAAAATACCTGTGACCTTTTTACCCATGTCTATAGCAGAGCTTATCTTTTCAGTGAACTCTGTGATAGCATTTATTGTATTTTTCCCCTTTTGAAAACCAAATTGATGTATAACTATAATATTGTTTTCTATAAGATATTTTTCAAGATGTTTTGCAATAATCCTTTCTATCAACTTAGCAAAAACTTGCAGCAGGGAAATAGGGCAGTAATTTCCATGTCATCTGGTGAGCCTTCTTGAACAATGGTCTTTTTTCAGCATATTTTAACACATCCGGGAAACATCCTTCCTCAAATGAATTATTAATAATTTTAGCCAATGGATGAGAAATGACATTATAAACAGCCTTGACTACAATGGATGGAATTTCATCCCACCCAGCTGATTTCTTATTTTTTAAAGACACTATAGCATCTTCTACATCTTTTGGAATAATTCTTTTGAATGTTTTAAGGCTTGCATTTTGTTTTACGTTTGCAGAGTTGACTTCTACCTTTTCCTGGTGGGCTGTGATATTTACTTCTGATTTTGCCACATTTATAAAAAAATCATTGAAACAGTTTGACAATTGAAAAGGATCTATAATTGTATCATTTTTAATTTTAATTTGGACAATTTGTTGACACTTGTTCTTCACTCCCAATTCAGATTTGACAACACCCCAAATTTCCTTTGATTTATTTTCATGTTTACTAATATGCTGGTTGTTAGCCAATTTTTTCGCTGCCTGTACAACTTTTTTGAATGTATTCTTATATCTCTTTACATACCCCAAAAAGTCAGCATTTTTGTTATGTTTTAACTCATTGTTAAGCTGTCTTTTCCTGACACTAGAAACTTTTACTCCTGATGTAATCCAATTTATTTTATTGGCCGCTCTTTGTTGGCCGGCTTGAGGGGGGGGGGGGAGTTTCATTGGAAACATCTAGGAAACAGTATTTTGAATTTTTTTTCACGTGACACACTGTTATCTAGAGGCCAGTTTATAGTTCTTAGTTTGTTAAAAAATACATATACGTTCTCTTTGTTAAAGTTCCTTTTAAAACATGTTTTCACATATTTTGGTTTCCATATTTTTGGAAGCTCTATGAGCAGTGCTGAATGATCTGATATGCCTAAATCTAAACAGAATTTACTTTCATTCTCAAACTGATTATTGTCAATACACGTTTTTGAGTGGCTGTTTCTTCTAGTACATTCATTGAAATTAAAATTAAAAGCATATTTCTGCATTAAGTCACAAAAATAAACAGTGTCATTATTATTATTTAATACATTTATATTCAAGTTTGTTGCAATTACATTTTTTCTTTCCGTCTTTCTGAAGTCTTTCTAATAAACATTGAAATTTGAATAAAAAGAATTTGGTTACAGCACTTCCAGGAATTCTATACAGAGACACAATTACAGTATTTAAATCAATTATCTCCACAGTGCAGTTTTCAAAATTACCTTCCTCATTCAAACTATTGAATTTGGTTCTCTCTATAAAATTTATTGAGTCATTTAGAAGGATGCAGCAGCCCCCACAGGATCTATTACCTCTACAAAAACTACTGGCAACTGTAAAATGTTCAAGTTTGTTTAGAATCCCTATACTGTCTTTTGGCAGCCAATGTTCATTTAAGCATACAGTTTTTAAATTTGAACATTCTGAAAATAAAACTTGAAGTTCATCAATTTTAGAATAATTTTGATAACAAAAATCTGTGGTTATGCCATTTATATTCCAGTGCATTAGAAAATGTTTATCGCTGTTTTGAATGCTTTTAAGTAAATTGGAATATATCTATATATTTTTTTCTTTTCAGTTGATTCTTTTGTTTCAACATCCCTTCCACACCTTGTCAGTTTCCCAGATTGTTGATGATTTTGCAAATTTCCAAAAACTTTTACTTTTCTGCCACACATCACAAATCTAATGACACAGAACCTTAATGTGTGCAACTCATCCAGCACCTGCATCTGATAGTCAATTTACTCTTTGATTTTCTTGTGTTGTGTTCATCTCTGTCTGGTTCAGTGACTTGAAAAATATGAACTGGTAGCTTTTATTGAAGGCCTAGTAGGTCATGGTTCTGATGACTGCATTGTGGAATACCTTGAAAGGAACGTATGATTTGAGGAGACATACCATAGTCGTCTTCTGTGTTACTTAAATCCTGTATTGCTTGCCCTTCATGAATGGTAATTCTCAGAACATCTTTGCATAATACTGTCGTATGATCACACATAGGAAAACATTGCTGTCTGTCTCTGCTGTTGGCTGACATTTGTGTATAACATAAGCTTGTTGCATAACATAAGCTTGTTGAATTAGTTGTGGCACACAGTAAAGTGCTGACTTGTTTAACCAGTGTGGTACGTGCGGTAGGCTATGACGTCACGGTGTGTCTAAGCAAGTTTGACCCCACCGATAAGGCGGCTCAAGGTCATCTTGGCAGCGCGCCAGCCGCAGACGTGGCGCTCCAAGGAGACGGGCGCACTCTAGTGTGGCTAGTGCGCCCGTACGGGATAACACGCGGCTGGCACTGTGAAATATTCTAAGTCCTTTATCTGGCACCGCGCCAGTGCGCGGCTATAAAAGCGAGCGCTGCCCGCGGAGCGGATCATTCGCGCTGCTGCTGCTGCACAGGCAACTGCATTGAACGCTGCCAAGATGCCGTACAGACGATATCGTCGTCGAGCAAGACAGACAATATATAAAACAATTGAAGACGTCGAAATAACAACATCTGCTGCTGACAAGAAGAAGAATACAATTAAATCTGTCGCCGCACATTCATTACTAGATGGACCTGCTGTGTTCTGTGGATGTAGACTGAACTTCAGTATTGACCTGAATGATACATTTTCGCATGGTAATGGCTGGCTAACTGTGGCAAGTTGCATGTTCAGTTCATTTTAATGTTCGAATAATTAAGGTGAAAGGAACAGAAAGGAAACAGGATGGGAAAGAGATAGGAAGGAAATAATGACGTCCAGCCACAGAGCGCATTGTGGAAATGCAACGGCGAGAGTTGGAAAGTTGTGCCAGATCAAGACTTGAACCTGAATGCTCTCCTTCTATAGAGCGGTTGCCTTAACCACCCCAGCTATCTGGACGTGCTTTCTGTCAGACCCAAATTTTCAACTTCCTGCCCACCACAGTGCAACGATCCCTGCCCATTAACATACTACTTGCAGATTTCTTATTCCTGTAGGAGTTCAGATGTTGGTTGTGCATCCACACAGAAACTTTTTCATCAAACAGCTGTTGCACCCATAGAATTATAGATATGAGTGGTGTCACATGTCCAACAGAACAGACACAGAAGCAGAAATCTACGAGTAGGAATGACAGCTGCTCTAAATGTAGAAAAATGAAAGCTAATGCAGATGAGTAGGAAAAACAAACACATAATGTTTTAATACAGTAGCAGTGACTTCTCAGCACACTTCTTTTGACACTGATCAGTTCCTCTTGGGAAATGTTTCCGATCGATGTTTTGGGAAGTTTCTTACTCTGCCAGATGATAAGTAAGGAACTTGTTGAAACAGCACTCCAAAATAAACATGTTACTTGGCTGATTTGTGGCAAAAAATTCATCATCACATTTGCCAAGAGAGCCTGCATTCATATCCTTTTATGTGTGTGTTGAAGGGTAAGCTGAGAAACTAAAGTAAGATTCAAGCTGACTTCTGAACACTATGAATGGTGGCTCTTATAGTAATTTGAAACTTAGACACAGTAAAAAGTCTGAATTAAATTAGACACACAAACTGAAAAGTCTGAATTAAATTAAACATGATGATACATAGTAAATGTCATTCTGGTTACATTCTGGAAAGAATAGAGTATAACTGCAGGAGGTTGCTGTATGAAAATATTAGTAACCTTATTTTTTATCGAGTTTGTGTGTGTCTGTCGTGTAAACTCTTTGGTAGAGTGAGTGCTTGCCCTGCATTTTAATCCTGCTTTGCAATTGATATATTTATTATTCAGCCTGTTGCATCTACAGAATCGTATGCTGTAGTTTAATTCTGTTTTGGTAACATCCCATCACAATTTCTGTAGTAATTCAGCATATTTTTTTTAAGCTGTAGTAATTCTATTTCAGATGTAATTGCAAGCTTATTTGTTATATCATGTTAAGGTGTTAGCACTTCATCCTTCCTGATCTTTGTGTTTGTAACTCTGTTTCAGAAGTGCGACATGGCCGAGCAGGAGATACGTTCAGCAGCAGAGGCTCTGCTGACAGGTAGTCTATCCAGTTTAAACCAGAGCCGGTCACACAGTACACCAAATCCTCGTGAGTAAAAATATGCATACAGAGATTTTGGTTATTTGTAACACACTGGGAGTTTGTAGGGCAGATTCTTTAGTTTGCTGGGATAATAGCCGTAGTCAAGCTATTGGAACTTCTGAAAATGTTTATGCATTGTCTAGAAAATCTGATTTGAGAGAGAGAGAGAGAGAGAGAGAGAGACAGACAGACACTGTATTTATGCAAAGGATACACAAAGATATCTCCAGACGCCCCATTCTAAGAGTCAGGTGATACCCTGGTTGGCTATACACCACACAGTGAGGGTAACACCATAACAGCTACTGCGTCTGTCCTTCCTGGTATGAGGAGAGGCATTAAGCCTATCTCCTCTTCATGAGCTAAGAGTGTCCACAGTCAGCAGTCAATGAGATTTTGTTTAAACAGTGTGGATGATTCCTGTCTTCTATTGTAGGTTGTATAACATGCAGTACTGGGCTTAGTCCGTTCCAAGAGAGTATACCATACCGCACACAGTGCATAATACACACGCCACTTGGATACCTTAACTGCAAACGTTAATGTAGTTGGAATGTTGTCCCTGACTATCAGTGTCTGCAGGTGATTTTATCAATGATTGCAACCAGAAACCCATTTTCATGTGTCAGCGGTTGAAAAGAAGTGTGAGGGGATTTCAGAAACTAACTTCCACATTGTTACGCCAGCCCAAGTAGCTTCCATTTAATAGTGCAATACACTAAGCAAGCACGCACTGTCACTACACAGGCCAGGCAGTGTTGCATGCAAGAACCATTGTGGTCTGGGCTTGTGGTAACACTGACTGCCATTGTGAGCTACAGTTTCAGTGGTGAGTAGGGCAGTGATTGGTGGAGTGGTACAGCAGAGTGTGAAAGCTAATTTAGATTATCATTGACTTTTCCACTTTATTAATCACAAAAAATGAGTGGGGAAACTAAACATGGTTTGCAAAGGAAAGGCAGCATATAAAGCAAAAGGGAAGTAAAAGGAAAAGTGAATCAGTGGTGAATATAGAAATACAGAGCCTGAAATGAATCCTAAAAGTTCAATTTGGACAGTACTTAAGCCTATAGTAGATGTTGATGGGAGAATGGTAGTTTTATTCTGTGTTTCAGTGTACAGTGACTGTAGGCTCATGCTAAAGGGTGGAGTGGCCTTTCACACATTTCTTGCTGTCCTTGCATGTCTAATAAACAGGTGTCTTGTGTTGACAAGAAACATCTACCTAAACTGTCTCAGTAGATTATTGATATGGTAATGCGTGTGTGAAACTTAAAAGGCATTATGGAACTATAGGAGGTGAAGGTCACTGGAGCGACGTAAGGAAAAGTATACTGACAACCTTGTTGCGACACATGGCAGGAAGTTCTAAAAGCATGGAGATATATTTACATGTGAGGTTATTGCCTACATAACAAAACGTGAATACCCAGCTACAGCAGATATGTGGACAGGTGATGCAAGAAGGAACCATTATCTAACATATATTATTTTGTTGACTGTAACCTCAGATTCCTTGTTTTGTTTGTGGCCCAGTTTACAGATGAGCCAAAAATGGGCACTAACATTCAAAGTGAATTGTAGACAATTTATGTCTTTTGGTACCCAAGAGACTACTTTAAAGACATGACTTTTCCAACTGATCAAGGTGCCATCATTATCGCAACACTGCATGATTATTCATGATTGAATTGTTCCTGCCATATGCTAAATATATTGGTTTGAAATGCTTTAAATGTAGAGTGTATATGCATCAGCTGTCAATTTCATGCTGTTTTGACTCTTACAAAACAAGTCACGTACACAAAAAAATTGCTTTCTCAATGCTCGTGATAGAACTCTGGAACGGTCCATCAATACTCACTGGAATATGTATTTACTATATTGAAATCAGCAGAAAACCAGTATTTGACATAGTGCAAACAGCTCTTTTATAAGGGAGAAACAGGATGGATTGAAGGACGTTATCATGCTGATGAATGAACTAATTTCTCTTCTCCCCCCCCCCCCCCCCCAGGGGGTCCACAACTCTTTTGTGGATACGTGCGTAGCGAGCACTGGACCCAGAGCTAATGTGGCCCTCCTTCCTTTCCGGGCTGCATACCTTCCTTTTCCGCATCCTTCCCTCTCCCCCATCTTCGCCCCCCCCCCCCCACCCCCCACCCCTCACCTCTGGCTCTTTCCTTCCCTTTCTCCCCCTCTGGGAGTGTGGTTTGTGCCTACGTCCGGAGACGGGCGCTCGTAAATGTAACACATTCTTCGCCTTCTCTGCTTGTATGTCTTCATCCTTCCTTTGTCCTTCTCTTTTCCTGACCTCTTCTCTTTACCCTTTTCTCCGCTCGGCGTTTGAGACCTCTCTTCTTTCCTTTCCCTTTCTTTGTTTTTCCCTTTCTCTTTCTTCCTCCCTGTGCGTGTCTGAAGGCCGACCCACGCATTTTCGTGCGTAGCGGGTGACGGGGTAACGGGTAATTCCCCGCCCCGGGTAGACAGGTAGGACACGTACGTACCCCCTGGTAATGTCCAGGCCCAGGGAGGGGTGATTATCCGAGCTGATACCTTCTGAAAGTGCCGATTGGTCCCTCCGTCTGTTTGTCGGGAGGTGTGACCTGAGGTGTGAACAATCACCTAAGGCGGGAGTGCCCTCAGAGAGGGCCCCCACAAGGGAGGAGCGCGCCATCGGAGACGCCGGTAATCATGGGGGATTCTTCCGCAATGGTTTCCTCACCTTCCACTATGTCTGCTCACAAGCGTAAGTTCACTGAGTCTCAGCCACAGACAGTTCTTCCATCGTTGCCACAGTTCCTTGTTGTTTCTCGGTCTGATGAAGGTCACGACTTATCCACTGTCAACCCTTTCATTATTCAGAAAGGTGTCAACGCAATTGCAGGTCCTGTAAAGTCTTGTTCCAGATTACGGAATGGCACCTTGTTGTTAGGAACAGTCAGTGCCCTCCAGGCACAAAAATTGCTGCGTACTTCACTTCTCCACACCTTCCCTGTCCGGGTGGAATCGCACCGTACTTTAAATTCCTCGTGTGGAGTCGTTTATACACGCTCCCTCGATGGATTGTCTGACGACGAAATTCAGCACTACCTGTCTGACCAGGGCGTAACGGCTGTTCATAGAGTTATGAGAAGAGTTGACACGAACATCATTCCAACCCGCACTGTCTTCTTGACATTTGACAAAGTTCAACTCCCATCCAAAATCAAAGCAGGCTATGAGATAATTTCCATTCGCCCTTACGTCCCAAACCCTACGCATTGCTATCAATGTCAGTGGTTCAATCACACCAGCCAGTCCTGTTCCAATCCGGCCAAATGTGTTACGTGTGGCAAGGATGCCCATGAGGGTGCTTGTCCACCTCCATCCCCTCACTGCATCAACTGTATGGGTGACCACGCTGCTTCCTCTCGAGATTGGCCCATTTTTAAAGATGAAAAGCTCATCCAGGAAATCAGAGTGAAGGAAAAGGTGTCGACCTTTGCTGCTCGAAAATTATTCGCCAGTCGACAGCCCACCATGCCTCAGACAGGAAAATACAGCACTGTCCTTGCTTCTCCTCGGCCAACAAAGGAGGCGGCCACGCAGACTTGGGACCTCACCTTTAGTGCCACGGTCGTCAGATCGGCCGGCGCAAAGATCGCCCATTCAACCTCACCACTTTTGCCTGCCCACTCTATGGCTCACCCTTCATCGGGTTCTGCTAAATCTCGAGCCCAAAAGTCAGACACCAAGACTTCGAAAAAAGAGCATACTCGTGAAGATTTTTTACGTACCCCAACTTCCCAACCATCGGTTCCTCCTTCATCTAAACATCATAATTCCAAGAAGGCTAATAAGAAACCCAGTTCATCTCCTTCTCCGCCAAGGCGTGTCTCATCTACATCACCACCTGGCGGAAATCGCCCTCGGCCGTCTTCTGTGTCGCCGAGGCGCCTACTCGCCGGTCATCTTCTGTCTTCAGGAAACAAAGCTGCGTCCCCATGACCGCTTTGTTCTCCCCCATTTTCAGTCCGTCCAATTTGATCTCCCCTCTGTTGAAGGCACTCCAGCCCATGGAGGACTCGTGATTCTTCTCAATGATACTCTCCATTATCACCCAATCCACTTAAACACTTCCTTCCAAGCTGTCGCTGTCTGTCTTTCCCTTTCTAGATATACCTTTTCTCTTTGTACTGTATACATTCCATTGTCCACACCAATGGCACGAGCTGATCTCCTTCATCTTCTTGGTCAGCTTCCATCCCCCTATTTGCTGGTTGGGGACTTCAATGCCCACCACCCGCTTTGAGGATCTCCACATCCTTGTCCACGTGGCTCACTATTGCTCGACATCTTCCGCCAAGCGGATCTAGTTTGCCTCAACACTGGGGTCCCTACATTTTTGTCTGCCTCCAAGACAAATTTCTCTCATTTGGACCTTTCGATCGGTACTGTTCCGCTAGCTCGGCGCTACGAATGGTTCACCCTTGATGATACACACTCGAGTGACCACTTTCCATGTGTCCTTAGACTGCAGCCTCAACTGCCCTATATGCGCCCGCGACGCTGCAAGTTTGCCCAAGCCGATTGGACACTTTTTTCGTCTCTAGCGACATTCGATGACAGTCACTTTCCTAGCGTCGACGATGAGGTCACACATATTACCGACGTTATTCTTACAGCTGCGGACCGTTCAATACCACGCACCTCCGAATTGCCCCGGCGCCCCCCAGTTCCTTGGTGGAACGAGGCATGCCGTGACGCAATACGTGAGCGGCGACGTGCTCTTCGCGTTTTCCGCCCCCATCCTACTTTGGCCAACTGTATCCGCTATAAGCAGTTCCGTGCGCGATGCCGTCGCGTCATCTGCGATGGCAAGAATGCAAGTTGGAAATTCTTTATTAGCTCATTTAACACCTTCACTCCCTCCTCGGAAGTTTGGAGTCGGATTTGACGGTTATCAGGCGCGCCTAGTTTCTCCCCGGTCTCTGGGCTCACTGTCGCGCGTGATACATTAGTGGATCCCGTCGCAATTTCTAACTCCTTGGGTAAACACTTTGCTGAGATTTCGAGCTCTTCAAAGTACCCGCCAGCGTTTCTCCCGAAGAAACGTGCAGCGGAAGTGCAACCTCTTACTTTCTTCTCTCAAAATTGCGAAAGCTATAATACTGTTTTCTCCATGCGGGAACTCCAACATGCACTCTCTTCTTCTCGCTCCTCCGCCCCAGGACCGGATGGTATCCACATCCAAATGTTGCTGCATTTATCAACCCATAGTCTGCGTTACCTCCTTCGCCTTTATAATCGAATTTGGACCGACAGTACTTTTCCCAGACGATGGCGGGAAGCTATCGTCGTTCCTGTTCCGAAACCTGGAAAGGACAAACATCTCCCCTCTAGCTATCGCCCCATTTCTCTCACGAGTAGTGTATGTAAGGTTTTGGAGCATATGGTGAATTGCCGTTTAGCTTGGTGGCTGGAGTCCCGCAGTCTTTTAACACCTGCCAAAGCGGTTTCCGAAAGCATCGTTCTGCAGTTGACCATCTTGTTGCTCTCTCCACTTATATCATGAACAATTTTCTCTGGAAACGCCAAACAGTAGCAATATTTTTTGATCTGGTGAGAGCATACGATACCTGTTGGAGGACATGCATCCTCCGCACACTGTTCTCATGGGGCTTTCGAGGTCGGCTGCCCCTTTTTCTTCGCGAATTTATGGCAGAGCGCACATTTAGAGTGCGGGTGAGCACTACTCTCTCCCGTACTTTGTCCCAAGAAAACGGGGTACCCCAGGGCTCCATGCTAAGTGTTGTACTGTTTGCTATTGTCATAAATCCAATTATGGATTGTCTCCTTCCTGATGTCTCGGGCTCCCTCTTTGTGGACGATTTTGCGATCTACTACAGCTCTCAACGGACCAGCCTTCTTGAACGACGTCTTCAAGGATGTCTCGATCACCTCTACTCTTGGAGCACCGAAACCGGCTTCCGTTTTTCTCCCGGTAAGACCGTTTGTGTTAATTTTTGGCGACGTAAGGAGTTTCTTCCACCCTCCTTACATCTAGGACCTGTCAACCTTCCGTTTTTGGACGTTGCTAAATTCTTGGGTCTTATGTTTGACAGAAAACTGTGCTGGTCCTCTCACGTTTCCTATCTTTCGGCTCGCTGTCTGCGATCGCTCAACACCCTCAGTGTCCTGAATGGTACCTCCTGGGGAGCGGACCGAGTGGTCCTTCTCTGCCTCTATCTCTTAGTGCGCTCGAAATTGGACTATGGAAGCATAGTTTACTCCTCTACTCGGCCGTCTATTCTTTGTCGTCTTGACTCTATCCACCACCGTGGATTACGTTTAGTGTCTGGAGCTTTTTACACCAGCACTGTGGAAAGCCTTTATGCTGAGACTGATGAACCTCCGCTGTCCAATCGGCGAGCAGTCCTTCTGAGTCGTTATGATAGTCATCTGTCTTCCATGACTGCTAATCCAGCCTATGACATTTTTTTCGACGCCTCCTTTGATGTAGGGTACGCAGGCCGCCCCTCCTCCCTACTACCACCGGGAGTCCGCTTCCGTCAACTGCTCCATTCTCTTTCCTTCCGCTTTCCTAAAACCTTCTTGACAACTTGGGGTACAGCACCGCCTTGGCTCCATCCCTGGATCTGCCTGCTCCGTGACCTTTGTCAATTTCCCAAGGATGGTACCCTTTCACTTGTTTATCGCCGGGCATTTGCTGCTCTATGTGCACAAATGAAGGAAGCCACATTTATTTACACTGATGGCTCGAAAACATCGTTAGGTGTAGGGAGTGCCTATATTGTTGGCGACACCCCAAATCAATTTCGGCTTCCCGACCAGTGTTCAGTTTATACTGCGGAGCTTTGCGCTGTTCTCCAGGCTTTCCACTACATCCGCCGCCATCAGTGGATACAGTATGTTATCTGCTCAGATTCTCTCGGCTCTCTCCGCAGTCTCCAAGCTCTTTACCCTGTGCACCCTCTGGTCCACTGGATTCAGGACTGTCTGCACTTGCTCCACCTGGGGGGCGTCTCGGTGGCATTCCTCTGGCTCCCGGGACACGTTGGTGTCTGTGGAAATGAGGCGGCCGATATTGCAGCCAAGGCTGCAGTCTCTCTTCTTCGGCCAGCTATTCAATCGATTCCCTTTGCCGATCTACGGAGCGTTTTATGTCGTCGTGTTGTTCTTTTATGGCATGCACATTGGTCGACACTTCCCCATAATAAATTGCGGGACGTGAAAGCTCTTCCTTGTGCTTGGACCTCTTCCTCCCGAACGCGTCCTCGGGAGGAGGTAATTTTAACTAGACTCCGGATAGGGCACTGTCTTTTTAGCCATCGACATCTTTTAAGCGGCGATCCTCCCCCACTCTGTCCCCACTGCTCTCAGCTTTGGACGGTAAGACACCTATTAATTGAGTGCCCCCATTTTACTCCGTTACGCGCCCATCTACAGCTGTCGCCTGATATATCGTTAATTTTAGCAGATGACACGCGCTCAGCTGATTGCGTTCTCGAGTTTATTAGTGCCAGTGAAATGACGTCAGTCATTTGAAGCTTTTTTTTTTTTTTGGGGACAACCAACCCCTTTCTGTAGTGGATTTTTAAGCCTTCCTTCTGCTTTTAGTTTCTCCAATTTTTTGAGTTTCGTTCCCACTGCTGCTGGTTTCCATTTTCGGTTTTTACTGTTTCCTAAGTCACGGACCGGGCGCTAATGACCATAGCAGTTTTGCGCCCTAAAACCAAAACAAAAAATAATTTCTGTTTTCATAGTACATATGGTGCTCTAATTCTTATACACATATCAAAAAAGTTTTGCATCACCTCTCTTCTGAGAGTTTCGGAACCTGTACAGAAAATTGGAATAGAGATCAACATAAACATCATTTCTGCCCTTTTTATTGCTCATGAAAACCACACATTGCATGTTGTACCACCATACAGCGAGACCTTCAGAGGTGGTGTTCCAGATTGCTATACACACTGGTACCTCTAATACCCAGCAGCACATTCTCTTGCATTGATGTATGCCTATATTCGTCGTGGCAAACTATCTACAAGTTCATCAAGGCACTTTTGGCCCAGATTGTCCCACTCCTCAACGGTGATTCGGCGACGATCACTCAGAGTGGTTGGTGGGTCGTGTCGTCCATAAACAGCCCTTTTCAATCTATCCTGGGTCTGTTCAATAGGGTTCATGTCTGGAGAACATGCTGGTCACTCTATGAGGTGCATTCAAGTTCTAAAGCCTCCGATTTTTTTTCTTCGGACTGGAAAGAGATAGAAACATGCGCATTGTTTTAAAATGAGGCCGCGTTCATTGTCAATACGCCCCAGAGATGGCAGCACCATACGGCAGATGGAATTTTACTGCCAGCGTCGAGAATGAGTACTGTTTTAAATACTTAAAATGGCGACGTTTTCCTTACTTGAACAGCGTGCAATCATTCGTTTTCTGAATTTGCGTGGTGTGAAACCAATTGAAATTCATCGACAGTTGAAGGAGACATGTGGTGATGGAGTTATGGATGTGTCGAAAGTGCATTCGTGGGTGCGACAGTTTAATGAAGGTAGAACATCGTGTGACAACAAACCGAAACAACCTCGGGCTCGCACAAGCCGGTCTGACGACATGATTGAGAAAGTGGAGAGAATTGTTTTGGGGGATCGCCGAATGACTGTTGAACAGATCACCTCCAGAGTTGGCATTTCTGTGGGTTCTGTGCACACAATCCTGCATGAAGACCTGAAAATGCGAAAAGTGTCATCCAGGTGGGTGCCACAAATGCTGATGGATGACCACATGGCTGCCCGTGTGGCATGTGGCCAAGCAATGTTGACGCGCAACGACAACATCAGTGGGACTTTCTTTTCATCGGTTGTGACAATGGGTGAGACGTGGATGCCATTTTTCAATCCAGAAACAAAGCGCCAGTCAGCTCAATGGAAGCACACAGATTCACCGCCACCAAAAAAATTTCGGGTAACCGCCAGTGCTGAAAAAATGATGGTGTCCATGTTCTGGGACAGTGAGGGCGTAATCCTTACCCATTGCGTTCCAAAGGGCACTACGGTAACAGGTGCATCCTACGAAAATGTTTTGAAGAACAAATTCCTTCCTGCACTGCAACAAAAACGTCTGGGAAGGGCTGCGCGTGTGCTGTTTCACCAAGACAACGCACCCGCACATTGAGCTAACGTTACGCAACAGTTTCTTCGTGATAACAACTTTGAAGTGATTCCTCATGCTCCCTACTCACCTGACCTGGCTCCTAGTGACTTTTGGCTTTTTCCAACAATGAAAGACACTCTCCGTGGCCGCACATTCACCAGCCATGCTGCTATTGCCTCAACGATTTTCCAGTGGTCAAAACAGACTCCTAAAGAAGCCTTTGCCGCTGCCATGAAATCATGGCGTCAGTGTTGTGAAAAATGTGTACGTCTGCAGGGCGATTACGTCGAGAAGTAACGCCAGTTTCATCGATTTCGGGTGAGTAGTTAATTAGAAAAAAAATTGGAGACCTTAGAACTTGAATGCGCCTTGTAGTTGAGCAATGTCATTATCCTCAAGGAAGTCATTCACAAGATGTGCACGATGGGGGCGCAAATTGTCGTCCATGAAGACAAATGCCTCGCCAATATGCTGCTGATATGGTTGCACTATTGGCCGGAGGATGGCATTCAAGTATCGTACAGCCATAACGGTGCCTTCCATGACCACCAGTGGCGTACGTCAGCCCCACCCAACGCCACCCCAAAACATCAGGGAACCTCCACCTTGCTGCACTCGCTAGACAGTGTGTCTAAGGCATTCAGCCTGACCGTGTTGCCTCCAAACACGTCTCGGACTAGTGTCTGGTCGAAGGTATATGCGACACTCATTTGTGAAGAGAACGTGATGCCAATCCTGAATGGTCCATTTGGCGTATTGTTGGGCCCATCTGTACCGCACTGCATGGTGTTGTGGTTGCAAAGATGGACCTCGCCATGGATGTCGGGAGTGAAGTTGTGCATCATGCAGCCTATTGCACACCATTTGAGTCATAACACGATGTCCTGTGGCTGCATGAAAAGCATTGTCCAACACGGTGGCGTTGCTGTCCGGGTTCCTCGAGCTATAATCTGTTGGTAGCGGTCATCCACTGCAGTAGTAGCTGTTGGGCAGCCTGAGTGAGGCATGTCATCGACAGTTCCTTTCTCTCTGTATCTCCTCCATGTCTGAACAAGCTCACTTTGGTTCACTCCAAAATGCCTAGATGCTTCCCTTGTTGAGAGCTCTTCTTGGCACAAAGTAACAATGCAGATGTTATCAAACCGCAGTATTGACTGTCCTGGCATGGTTGAACTACAGACAACACGAACAGTGTATCTCCTTCCTGGTGGAATGACTGGAATTGATCGGCTGTCGGACCCCCTCCGTCTAATAGGTGCTGCTCTTGCGTGGTTGTTTACATCTTTGGAGGGGGCGGGGGGTTGGGGGAGGGGGGTGGTTAGTGACATCTCTGAACAGTCAAAGGGACTGTGTCTTTGATAAAGTATCCACAGTCAACATCTATCTTCAGTAGTTCTGGGAACTGAGGTGATGCAAAACTTTTTGATGTGTGTACATCAGCATTTAATTTATAGTGAACATTTTAAAGGATGAGGGAGGTGCCCAAGGAATTAGAATTGGAGAAATCACTTACAGTGCATCTTCTGTTTTTGTGGAATGTGATGACATTACAGCAATTTAGTCAGGCACCTTAGGATAGAGAAGCCCCTGAAATAGAGCCTTTATGCAAGTGTTTCAGATTTATACTTAGAAGGAAAGTTAATTGTTCAGAGGTACCATGAACTAACAGCTTTTCTGTGACTGCCAATTCATCATCTAAAAATAATGTCTGAAAATAAGAGGCTTCAACTTGTGGCAGAGGCAAGAGATACAGTCAGTTTATTGCTATATTAACAGCACCCAGTAGCCATTTCCAGAGGGACCTGCCACCTGCCAGTCAAAATCAAGGTCGGTCACAGAAGTGAATAGAGGCCTCATAGGGTCATATTGGTGTTCTCTTGCCTAAAGAATAACCGAATATCTGAGAACACTCTTTAATATGTGAACAACCTTGATGGAGCCATGAAATTCTATGAAATAGCTCTAATATCTTCAACAAAACATTTGGGTTTATTTCCAGTACACTTTTATATTCACAACAGGATTCATATTGACACTGATTTGCAAAATGATGTGTTAAGAAGCTTTTGTACTTCCCCCATCAGGTAGAAAGCATTATACTGAAAGAGGCATGTACGAGTCACAAAGAGGGAATTCTTTCATCAAATTCCACAAAATGTTCACTACCTGTGAATATAAGGAAGTTTGCTTTGTGGTCACATGTTGATGGTAGTCTTAACTCAACAGTTGGAGAGGGATATAATTCAAAACTGCATGATGTAACTTTGTAAGAAAATGTGGCTTCTTGTTGAAAAACAACAGGCCAAAATTTTATGACACTCTGGAAGATAGCCAGAAAAAAATATTCTGCATACAATCATCCTGCTCAGATTCTGGAAGAAATTTTAGTTCCACTGGTTGTGTTCTCCACACAGAAATCACTTTTACACCGGGGCAATGTTGATGCTCTTCTTTTTATTCATGGTAGCTGCATCAGAGACAAACAAGTGAAGTATGCTGAAACTTTTTCTGCCCATTAATTTTCATTATCAATTGTTTGTACTTTTGAAAAAGTTTTTGTTTACTGCACATTTTGTTGCCTATGTTTGATTTAGCTATGCTGTTTTTAAAAGTAGTTCTGATTTATTGAAGTGAAATAAAACTCACTTTATTTCCAAATTAATATTTAGCAGCATGGGTGATGTTGGGAGCTTTTGTCAACTCAGTGTTATTCTCTTTTAAAGTTAGTATTTAGAAAAATATCTTATTTTATTCACAATTATCGTGATTGCATTTGTTTTATATATGAACCGTCAGGTTCCGAAAACATTCATATCCACTTTTGGTCAAAACTGAGTTAGCAGTGGTTTCTTAAGTTACTCCATCCTGTCCACCATGTATTAATACATGATGTTCTAAACTACGTGACATCCCCTTCATTTTAAATACTAAATATCTATGACTGTTCAACACACCATCTCAACCCATCATCATATTCACTAGCCTGTTGATTCCATTACCTGCATTGTTAATATTATCTCCAAAAACTGCCTCATTCCCACACAACCATATTTGATTTAAAGGATGGTGATTCCATAATGCTTGTTATTCATCAACATCAAGTTTATGATAAGAATTAGTGTGTGTTTGAAAGTTTGTGAATATTTGCCATATTCAAGGAAGTGTGGAATGTGTAAGCTCCAAAAAACATCAAAGAAATTTGAATAGTGTACTCAGTTGTTGGCCTGTTCCTTCCTCCACCAGATTGTGTATTCAGATGTATTGAAAAAGCAGCATGCAAGAAAGAAGTCATCGTTTGTCGAAATGAATAATGTCAACATTTTTGAATGAAGGCACTGTCAAAAAATTAGGAAGTGATGCATGTAAAGTAAGAGACTGAAAAGAGCTAGCTAATGCAACACTGAAACATCCACTGCTTTTGCATTTCAAACACTCCAAGTGTAAGTTTAATTACATCAAAAAAAGTAAATTTTCTGTTGTATTAAGGGGAGAAGTATCATACATGTCTGACATTTCAGTGTATCAGTCAATTATTTGGCATTGTTTGGCAACTCTGTTGCCATGACAATGATTTGCAGATGTAGGTCTGATTAGTCCTGCTAAATTTGCATGACTTTTTCCTTTCAGCTCGATGACTAATTTTCACATAATGTTTCACATTGGGTTAATAAAGTAAAGTTTTTTATTCCATAAAAGGTTGTTTCATGCATAAGCTTCTCCTTCTCTCACTTTCCATGTTGCGCACTATCTGTCATGTGCGATTATGGTAATGAGTGTGTTTACTGCAGCAGTGGCTTGTCCATATAGTTGTAAACTGCTCACTTTCTAAAACGGTAGTTGCTTTGGAAATCGATTCCAATTTTGATGCAAAAGCTCTCTCTTATCACTTCATTTTGCTAGTACTTTAATGGAGCTGCTATCTGTCACAAATAAGTGACAAATCTTAACACTCCAAGCCATACGTCTCCTAGCAGCATCACAGGTGTAGCCACTGTTGCTGTGCGAATACCATCTTACAGCACCAACAAAACAAGAGAAACTCTTATAACAGATTCGAAGCAACTGTCATTGGCAAGAACCTGAATTTTGGTCATCATCTCGGTCACAAATAAGATGGCATAAATCACGGAGGCAATGAACAAGCTTGTTAGGATCCATTACCTGTGGTGGATCTGGAGATGGAAAATGTAGGAAAATGCACAACAGCACAGTTGCCTATTTCTTCTACTTTGTTTCTGCTTAAGTAGTCGTACATTCAGTTTTTACCTGTGAATCCACAGTTTGATTTATTACTGTTTGGCATTGATGTACTAGTCTATTACCCATAATGCTCCATATTTTGGTGGTATTTGTGATATTCTACTTGTGTAAGACCAGACATAGATACAATCTGTTTGAGGTGAACAGTGCATAGTATCTTAAGATTTCTTGACATTTTAGACAGGGTCGTTTTGCATGCATTTTTGGTTTTGTTAAAATAAGTACCCATCACAGGCTGAACAAGATAAGTGTGCAATTCATTTGTATTTTTCACTAGTGTAGTCTGATGTTGATTTAAAGCCATCCCCTAGCTCAGTGCCTGGTAGCACAGCTCCACCGAGGGCTGGTTGGAGCAGGTTGTGGATAGCAGTGAGGACATTGTGAGCTGTCCATGAAGTTCTCCATATTACTAGTGGAGTTGAGACTTGGCAGTATTGCTGATGATTTTTGGCATCTTGTGATCATTCACTCACTTTTGGGATTGGTGCTGAGTGATCCTGTTAAATTCTCAAATATGCTCTTATCATACTGAGCCAGTGATATGAAAAGTCCTCATGTTTATATGACACTGAGATCGTAAATTTAATTTTTTGACCTAGGAAAGTAAATCCACTGTAAAATTTCAGTTGATTTTGTACTTTATGTTGTGAACTGTCCTACTATGACCAGAGCAATGGCAGAGCGCTAAATGAAGCAGTGTCATATTTACTCTGTGGCCCAATGCTCACGTCATAATCAAAGGCAAGGGTAGTTGTTGGTTCAGATCTTGTTGGACTAACAATGTGTATGACTTCAGTTTTTTTCTTTTTCTCTGAAAATAGCCCAAGTAGAATTCAGTAATAAAATGATAAGAAAACATTTGAGTTGAGCCAGCTTGAGTGTTCAGCCTATTTTTATTTGTAATTGTCAGCCTACTTCTATAATGCAATAAACTTAATTTGTTATTAGTTTGTTATTGTTACTGTTATTATTGTTATTTATTAAAACACAAGAGCTTTCTTATCCGTATTTGGTACTAATGCTTATGACCAGTAAATCTCTGAAAGAAGGGAATGTTGGATGTTTTGCCACACAGAATGCACACATTTACCTTTACGTGTCGTTTCTAGGGCAAATGACAATGGGAGGCCAGTGATGCAGGCAGAACTCTACAAAAATTTCTTTTGATTTAACACTGTGACAGCACATGAATTTATGTCTTAATATATTACACAACAAATGAAGCTACAGTCAGTTACGGATTTGTGACCATAATGATGGTTTACCATTGGCTCAGCTGCTGTTTATAGTGTTGCAATTGTAAATAGAAGATTGTGTTTGATAATTTTGTTCTGCTGTGGTTCGAATGAGGTATACCAACGAATAAATTAGGGTTTCTTGTTACTTTCATTTACACAACTGCATAAACTAACATGAAAATTCTGGGTAATGAGCCTTGATCCAATACCTCAAGGGAGCAGACATATTGGTCTGCCTTAGAAGTACTAAGCAACAACACACTAAAAAAGAGACTCGAAAGATTTGAAGGAACCATCTGTGGTATGGTTTTGGGTTCTTTCTATCATTTATGGGCCAGACAAGAAGGGAACATTACAAAAGCAATGAACAGGCAAGTTAGTGTGCATTATATGTATAGCTCTCAAAATGAATATCTTACGAAGGCATAGAATTACATGGTGCCCACATTTACAGTTTTATTTCTGTGTTAATGAACATAATTTTCAGTTTCTTCTCTTCTGAATCCTCAAGTTACTGTGTAGCATTGAATAATTAGTTAACTGCATTTATTCCTGCTTCCATCCTCACCAACATACTTCTGCATTCTCATGGTAGTCAGGAAATTCTATTTATATGTGGCACAACCAAGTCTGCACAGTTGATTTTTGAGTTGCAAAGGGGTAATAATAATAATGTCATGTGACGAGGGCATCCCGTCAGGTAGACCGCTTGCCTGGTGCAAGTCTTTCGATTTGACGCCACTTCGGCGACTTGCGTGTCAATGGGGATGAAATGATGATGATTAGGACAACACAACACCCAGTCCCTGAGCGGAGAAAATTTCCGACCCAGCTGGGAATCGAACCTGTGCCCTTAGGATTGACAGTCTGTCGCACTGACTGCTCAGCTACTGGGGGCGGACAGTTGCAAAGTGTTTTATGTCGTACTGTTTTGTGACATGGGAGAAGGTTGATTTCCAATTATTTTATTCCACTGAAATAATTTTTCATTGCAAACTATCAAAGAAAGGGTTTCACTCACTTGTATTTTGGGGAAATTGTAAACATGATGGAAAATTATATACCTGAATATTTCACATGCCATATGCTGCCTGAGCGGAAGCTAAAATCACTAACTTTGCCAGCCCCATGCTGGAATTATGTAACACCAGCATTAACAGCCCCCTTCTGCACTGGAAAGCTTTATAAATGAGGAATTCTAGATTAAATGTAATTGAACGCCTTACATGTAGGTAGATTAAAAGTAATGTTAGAAAGTATCAGAAGATAACCCTGCATAAAAACCAAATGTGCTTGCACCTCTCCTGTGAGAAGCCATGTAAGACAAACACAACAAGCCCCTGTGACAGTGCATTTACTTTCATTTGGGTCCTGAACTGTTCCACTAAATTCACTTGGCATTCCCTTTTCACTTTGATGACTTATTCTACGTAATGCTCGTGTATGATGAGCACTGAGACAGAAAATTTATTTTTGTACTCAAGGAATGCCACACTTCACATAAGCAACAACTGTTTTTATTTTCAATATAGTGTTATGAGGCTATATGACCCATATTCCGATGAGAGAGACCAGCAGGCAGCAGCATCGCATTAGCTCAGTGGTTCCATGCATATTGTGATACAAGGGCAGCATGAGTTCTCAGTTCTAATCAAGGTGAATATCAGTGCACTATAGGTTCTTATTTTCTCTTATATTTAATGGAGCTCCAAATTGTTAGAAGAAATTCTTTAACAAGAGCTGAAGAAAACCTGTACACATTGTCTTCTCGCAAGCTCAACTCAGTAAGCTTTGTTAATGGTGACAGATGCCTGCTTTGTGATAACCAAGCTTCCTTGCTAAACAAATGTCTCTGTAGAACTTTAACTCAACTGTCAATGACATGAATTTGAGTTTAGTTTATTACATGGGATGCACATTTCAGGGGATTATTTATGAGGTGAATATAGTTCCTCTGTGCTAAATCTGTGAAATAGCAGTTAGGCACCTCTTTAGATATTTGCTGACAGCAGCATTAGCGACTTCCTTCCTCTCTGGGTAGCTTCAAAAATGGGCAATTTTGTTGATTTAAATGTAATTCAATACCTTAAATATCACTTTTGATCAGTGTTAAGTTCTCTGTGAATTCATAAGTGGACCTAAAATGTGTGTGTGCTTGCTTTGCTGGAGAGCATGCACTACATAGTGTTCACATGATTTATTGCATAATTTACTAGAAGAAATCAAATGATGACAGTGAAACTCATTACACTACAGTTACTCACTGTGGACTGGTGAAAACATGTGAATTCCTGATGAAAAAATTGAATGAAGAATCGCTTCTAAAAGAAAAAGAAATGAAATGTAAAGTATTAATAATGACATTAAACAACACAATGGAGTATTTTGACTGGATTACAGCATAAAATTAGTTCTGAGCCATACTCATATCTTGCATATTAGTGTAATACTATACTCATCGTATAAAAACGGTCGTTTGCCTCTGTTGCCATCGAGTGTGAAATGCAAATCAGACATTTTTTGTGGAGCATCACTCAACAGCAGTAAACCGTTTTATATTCTCCAAAGCGATGAACTGTTGCTGTCACTTTCAACATAGGGTGAGGCAGCACAGCTCTGCCATGCCAGCAATTGCCGGTTGCCAGCAAATGGGATCTGGAGAGGTCTGATGCATGCCACATTCAGAAGCAGACAGTCTGCTGAGAAATCTTTCACAAAATATTATTGGTGTATCAGAAAGTGAAATACAGTGTAGCTGTGTTACCATTACACTCAGAACTTTAGCTATAAAAATTTAGGCAACGAGTGGTTTTGATCATGAAACATTGCATTCAAACAGTGTGCTGTTTACTGCTAGACCATGGCTGTAGATATAGCTTAACAACTGGAACAGTAGACAAGACTTCTTCCAGGAACTGCTGCGGCCCACATTGTTGCCAGATTCTGCGCATAGCCAGACTTTTCAGCGTGGCCAGTTTGTCACCTGTCACAATTGGCGCAGACTTAGACTCTATGGCGGTTGGCTGCTAGCCATGTCTTACGTCAATTAGTGTAGATGTCTATAGTCTTGGAACATACTGAAATCTCCATGTCACAGTACCATGGTATCACAGTAATGTTGCAAAGCAATGTAAATGGAACGAGCATGTGAGGATTGTGATACATAAGGCAAATGGTCAACATTGGTTTATTGGGAGAATTGTGGGAAAGTGTGGTTCATCTGTAAAGGAGACTGCATATATGGCGCTAGCGCAAAATATTCTTGAGTTTGGCTCAAACGTTTGGGGGCTGTAAAAGAAGACATCAAAGCAATTCGGAGGTGGTCTGCTAGATTTGTTACTGGTAAGTTTGAACAACATGTGTTGTAGAGATGCTTCAGGAACTCAAATCGGAATCCCAGGAGAGAAGACAATATTCTTTTCGAGGAACACATTGAGAAAATGTAGAGAACCAGCATTTGAGAGTGACTATAGAATGATTCTACTGCCTCCAACATACATTGCACGTAAGGACTATGAAGTTATGATTCGAGAACGTAGGGCTCATAAGAAGGCATATAGACAGTCATTTTTCCCTCGTTATGTTAGCGCATGGAACGGAAAAGGAAATGAGTAGTAAAGGCACAGGATACCCTTGTGACGCATTGTACAGTGGATTTGCAGAGTATTGATGTAGATGTGGTTGCTAGAGGAGCTGAGACAAAATGAACTGCATCATTTGGCACCTCTAGGAGCATGCTGTGAGACAGTTGTTCGGGTATTTCAATGTGTACCAGGACTGCAGACATGTACCTGCAAACAAATGAAAATTAATTATGTAACCTTATTTTTTTGAGGTTACAGTCAAAACTTTATGATTATATGTTGTATAAGCGCAGCTGCTGCAGTACAAGCATGAAAAGATACACCTGGGAAATATGCAGTGTGGTGTCCTTCTAAGATTGACTTGAATAGTTGGAACTACAGAAACAGAAATATTATTAGAAATTCTGGGATTAAATCTGTCCAGTATAACTGTCATGTACAGAGTAGCATGTTACTGGTTGTGGGAAGGTAACATTGTGAAAGTGATACAGATTGCTGGGGGCCACATGACGAATGTAATTCATTTGAAGTACTGGAAAACTGGATGGTGACAAGGGTACCAAGATAATGACACTGGATGTAATGCTTGTGAAATGTTCCCAGACATTTTTTTATGCATGGATCTATGCCATATTAACCCAAACAGAGGCAGGATCCCTCTCATAATTGGACATGGACAGTATCCTCCCAATTTGTTTGGAACTACAGAAGACAATCATATAAATCTGAATATGGCATATTAAAGCATTCTGTGAAAAGTGATAGTAGGGGCAACAACAGTGTTGTGGACCTCTGCAGTGCATTTAGAAATCCTGGTATATGGGCCCGGCCCCTGTAAATGAGACTGCCAACCAAAATTTCCACAGGGAACTGTTAAGGTTTCAAACAATGAAGCACTTCTCAGGTTACTTCAGTTCTGTGTTCATGATATTGCAGTTTCTTGCTTTGGTTTCCCTGAGAACCTACAAACTATGTGTCTTCTGGAGGTGTTGAGTTTATGGCATTCAGACAGAACTCGTGCATTGTGCATTATCATCCTCACATGCAGACTGAGTAAGAGATAACTTTCCCAACTCTAGTAGTTTTTGGGGGTACTTGCCAGGTCATTATCTGAAGGAAATTTCTCGTAATGATATCATTGTATAAAACATTCTTGATTTTCTTGCCACATCAAATCAGATTTGATGTGGCAAGAAAACTTACAATGTTTATCACCAGGTCATTGTATGGCATAGTGCTTTCTATCCTTTCTTCATCCTGGCTATGTGTCAGCACACTGCAGCTTCATGCTGAGACTAAAACACACCAAAAAGAAGTATTAAACATGGCTGTGATCTAGTAACTTTACGAGTCTGAATAGGCTGAAAAAATAAAAAAATCAGCCAACCAGTTGCATACCAAAGGTTTATTGAACCCCTGACCTAGGTTTTGATATTTATAAAAATATATTCATCAGATGGAGTGGGCCTTGGTACATCGCATGGTTGTAAATTACATTAGCTGAAGTTGAGCAGCTCTTGTTGTATATAAAATTGATATAAAAACCAGAAACATCACATGCCATGGCTTAAGATAGTAGCCAGATTACACTACATGTATGCAGAATAAATGCTCAAATGTATTTGCCCACTGGTAAAGGCTCTTGTCTACATAAACATTATAACAGGAGTCCATGTGATGTTTCTGGTGACGAGCTGTTCGGCTCCATCTACCACATGATGTAACAAGGCCCACTCCTTCTGAAGAAGACATTTTTATAAATATTGAGACCTAGAGCAAGGGATAAATAAACCTTTAGTTGCAACTAATTGGCTGATTTTTTTTGTTCAACCTCTTCCATGAAGAAGTATCATATGAATGTGAAGTAGTGTGCTGTGACTCAAGTATTACTGAGGGCACACACAGATGGAAGGCAGTTGCATTTAAGTTCAGTTTTGAAAACTGTTGAGGGCTCTTAGGTATTATGTTGCAACATTATTTCATGTTTTTTTCTCTCATTTTAATTTTTACTTTATTTCTGTCCCTCTTGTGTTTTGGTTTTGTATGAAGTTGAATATTATTGTAATATTTGTCAATTACACTTCTGTTAGCACAGATTGAAAAGAAGGATGTATTATACATTGTGTTACAGCCAAAGAGGAAATAACATAATTTTTTGTCCCCAGTAATTAAAAATGTTAATGAACCCTTCTAACATCTTTTGGATAACTGCGCACACTGTTGAAGGGGTAGTTGCAAATGTGGATTGTATCTAGTAGTTGTGTCTGACTTTTAGGGTGAGACTTCAAGAATTGCTGATGATGTGTTCATGGCTGTTGTAGTGGTGGTTGATGGAAAACAGTGATTATAGCTGTCCATAACAGTACATAAGTACTTCTTAAGGGAAAGATTTCTCTCATTTGGAATCCTTCCATGAGGATGAGGATGATTATCCACAATATTGACTGTGTTGGTTCTTCAAACTGTAAGCTACCATTGTATGTTGTACAGTCATATTATGAAGCCATCTTCAGTGCTATATGTTCTTTACTGCCAACATCTAGTGCATCACTTCTGTTTGGTATGCTTTAACACAATGATGTGACAGATGCAGTGTAGCTACTTCCTGTGCTTACTGGTGGGTATCTTTCTCACTGCTGTTGCCAAGGGCTGAGTGGTATATACAAGATACATTCATCAGATATTGTCCTCTATTACAGGGCATCATATTGGATAGGGCATGAACAATACAATATAGTATATTAGATCACAGGAATCCAGATTTCTGATGAGGGACACCTCAGAATATGGAGATTGGATGAATTGCAATGTGTTTGGTACACTTGAAGTACTATGAGGCAGCTGTGCAGTATATTATCAAATGTTAAGGACATACTAATTTTGTGCAGTACTTTTTCTACTTCAGATAGGTCATGGATCACATGCCAAACATGTGACTCAAACAGGTGATAGTGCTGTACCCATCTATGTACGTGGAGAAGAAAGTCCCAGCAGTTGTTGTTCTGAGTGTCCCTACTTCCAGTAAGAGGGGGACTGTAGAAAATTTCATCGAAGCTTGAGAAAAAAGTAAAAAAATAAACATTGTAGAAACCAAATTTGTGGACTGAAGGTAACTCTATCACAAATTGCGTATCAAAGAAACAGCTGCACCACTATCAGTCCTTAAGGCCAAATGGATGCTCAGGAAATCATCCACACATCAGTTGGATAGATCAGCTAATTCATATTAGGAGATTAATTAGAAATGATCTTTCCACAGTGGAAACATAGTAACTAGGATTGAAATGATGTGATGTAAACTGAAATTTTAAGGCTAGGTGTACAAAATAATATTGGTAACTCACATAGGTATGCATAAACTCATGGATTATGTGGTATGCTCCTATCAGTGGGGTCCATGCACACATGATTATTATTATTTCTTTCTTGTCTCAGACGTTATGTCTGGTTAAAAATGGAAGGTGACACGGACCTTGATCAAGCGTGACTTCCTTTTAACTGTACGGTATATGTTACATTGCATTTAGGAACTTTCGGGTAATTGAACAATTGTCAATAACTACAGATTTCTGTAGTTGTATATATAAGTTTGGATGTAGCTGTATTGCATTGATGTACTGGTGGATATTGTGTGGTATGACTCCTGTAGTTGATAGTATAATTGGTATAATGTCAACTTTATCCTGATGCCACATGTCCTTGACTTCCTCAGCCAGTTGGATGTATTTTTCAATTTTTTTCTCCTGTTTTCTTTTGTATATTTGTTGTATTGGGTATGGATATTTCGATTAGTTGTGTTAATTTCTTCTTTTTATTGGTGAGTATGATTTCAGGTTTGTTATGTGGTGTTGTTTTATCTGTTATAATGGTTCTGTTCCAGTATAATTTGTATTCATCATTCTCCAGTACATTTTGTGGTGCATACTTGTATGTGGGAACATGTTGTTTTATAAGTTTATGTTGTAAGGCATGCTGTTGATGTATTATTTTTGCTACATTGTCATGTCTTCTGGGGTATTCTGCATTTGCTAGTATTGTACATCCACTTGTGATGTGATCTACTGTTTCTATTTGTTGTTTGCAAAGTCTGCATTTATCTGTTATGGTATTGGGATCTTTAATAATATGCTTGCTGTAAGATCTGGTGTTTATTGTTTGATCCTGTATTGCAATCATGAATCCTTCCGTCTCACTGTATATATTGCCTTTTCTTAGCCATGTGTTGGATGCGTCTTGATCGATGTGTGGCTGTGTTAGATGATACGGGTGCTTGCCATGTAGTGTTTTCTTTTTCCAATTTACTTTCTTCGTATCTGTTGATGTTATGTGATCTAAAGGGTTGTAGAAGTGGTTATGAAATTGCAGTGGTGTAGCCAATGTATTTATATGAGTGATTGCTTTGTGTATTTTGCTAGTTTCTGCTCGTTCTGTAAAGAATTTTCTTAAATTGTCTACCTGTCCATAATGTAGGTTTTTTTATGTCGATAAATCCCCTTCCTCCTTCCTTTCTGCTTAATGTGAATCTTTCAGTTGCTGAATGTATGTGATGTATTCTATATTTGTGGCCTTGTGATCGTGTAAGTGTATTGAGTGCTTCTAGGTCTGTGTTACTCCATTTCACTACTCCAAATGAGTAGGTCAATATTGGTATAGCATAAGTATTTATAGCTTTTGCCTTGTTTCTTGCTGTCAATTCTGTTTTCAGTATTTTTGTTAGTCTTTGTCTATATTTTTCTTTTAGTTCTTCTTTAATATTTGTATTATCTATTCCTATTTTTTGTCTGTATCCTAGATATTTATAGGCATCTGTTTTTTCCATCACTTCTATGCAGTCGCTGTGGTTATCCAATATGTAATCTTCTTGTTTAGTGTGTTTTCCCTTGACTATGCTATTTTTCTTACATTTGTCTGTTCCAAAAGCCATATTTATATCATTGCTGAATACTTCTGTTATCTTTAGTTATTGGTTGAGTTGTTGATTTGTTGCTGCCAGTAGTTTTAGATCATCCATGTATAGCAGATGTGTGATTTTGTGTGGGTATGTTCCAGTAATATTGTATCCATAATTTGTATTATTTAGCATGTTGGATAGTGGGTTCAGAGCAAGGCAGAACCAGAAAGGACTTAATGAGTCTCCTTGGTATATTCCACGCTTAATCTGTATTGGCTGTGATGTGATATTATTTGAATTTGTTTGGATATTAAGTGTGGTTTTCCAATTTTTCATTACTATGTTTAGGAACTGTATCAATTTAGGATCTACTTTGTATATTTCCAATATTTGTAGTAACCATGAGTGGGGTACACTATCAAAAGCTTTTTGGTAATAAATGTATGCATAGTGTAGTGACCTTTGTTTAGTTTTAGCTTGATATGTCACCTCTGCATCTATTATCAGTTGCTCTTTACATCCTCATGCTCCTTTGCAACAGCCTTTTTGTTCTTCATTTATAATTTTGTTCTGTGTTGTATGTGTCATTAATTTCTGTGTAATGACTGAAGTTAATATTTTGTATATTGTTGGTAGGCATGTTATGGGGCGATATTTAGCTGGGTTTGCTGTCTCTGCTTGATCTTTAGGTTTCAGATGAGTTATTCCATGTGTAAGTGTATCAGGGAATGTGTAATGGGCCTGCAATGTAACTGTTAAATAATTTAGTTAGATGTGAATGTGTTGAGGTGAATTTCTTTAACCAGAAATTTGCTATTTTATCTTTTCCAGGGGCTTTCCAATTGTGAGTAGAATTAATTGCTTGGGTGACTTCATGTTGCAAAATTATCACTTCAAGCATTTGTGGTATCATCTTGTACGTATCTGTTTCTGCTTGTATCCACCGTGCATGCCTGTTATGTTGTACCGGGTTTGACCATATGTTGCTCCAGAAGTGTTCCATGTTTGTTATGTTTGGTGGATTGTCTATTTTAATGTGTGTGTTATCTATTGTCTGGTAAAATTTCTTTTGGTTTGTGTTGAATGTTTGGTTTTGTTTCCTTCTATTTTCACTTTTTTGTATCTTTATTATTATTATTATTATTATTATTATTATTATTATTATTATTATTTTAGTTGGAGGTATAGTTACAACTGGTAGAAGCTTGGTAAATCTCATGCACCTCCATGGTAGCCAATAACTCTTAATTTAGAAGAAAGGAATATTATATTAGTATCAAAAATTATTAAAATAAAATATTAATTAATAGTAAAGAAACAAAACAAAAATTAGGTAAGTAAATTTAATCTTAAAATTTCACAAGTTTTTGTAGTTAATAAACAGCTACTGGTTGCCTCGGAAGTGCTTGAGGTTTATCACCCGTGTACTAAATGTAATAATATCTACATCTAAAGCTATTACTATTATACCATTCATGTGCCTCTCACTCCCTCCTTTGATAACTGCTTATCCTCTTAAACCATGAGTTAACTCACACATGTAAGTGCAGCCAGTGACATTCTGTAAAAATATGAGAGATTTGGTTTGCATCACATAACGTCAGTCCTAGTTATTATGTTTCCTCTGTGAAAGCATCACTTCTGGTCTGATTTAGTTTGTCTAGCCAGTTGTTACTTGGACAATTTCCTAAGTATCTACTTGATCTTAAGGGCTAATAGTATATTTGATATGCAAAGATAAAAAATTGTAAGGAATATCTGCTTATACCATAGCAAAAGCTACTGTGTAGTACCTGTGTTGTACTAAAATTTTAGTGACCTTCATCCATCATAATCGCTCAGATAACACTTTGTTGTTGTCTTCCCAACAGTACTATTACTATGTTCAGCAAGACTATTGGAACACAATTGATTGCTGCCACTTTGAACAGTTTGTTAGAATTGGAAAAATTTTATATTGCAGGAAATTTTTGCTGATAAAGTGATCTCTACAACATTGTTGGATGAGCCGCTTATTACATTACTGCAAAGTAGTAATGGCTATAGAAATTATGTTATTGCCCCGCAATTGTAAAGTACTGTATCCTAGTAGTACTATCCTCTTTAAATTAAATTCATCTAAATGACTGCAGTCTGATTAGTGATGTGATACTAACGTAACTGCTTCTGATTTTTTTCATTTTTATTCAAACTGTGCTATGGCTGCTGCATTATGTTTGTGTAATCTAACTTATATAAAATTCGCTTTTTGTCCTTATCCAAGTTTATTATTTTGATTTGATTTTCTTCCTACATTAGAATTTTGTCCATTGTATTTCACAGATTTGGTTTATTTGTTATGAAAAATTCTTTTATATGTGATGTAGTATAGTTTAATAGTACCAAATATAACCAGTCAGTCTAGTGTACAGATCCTTTTACTTATGTGTTAGTAAAATCATTAATACATATTTTGTGTTAAGACTAATTTTTAGATCCCTGATATTGTTTAATTATGTGAATCATTATTTTTACAGCTGTATTTTTCAATATATATATATGTTTACCATTTCCTGGTTATTGCATGAGAAATGTTCCTTTGTGTAGTAAAAATGTAAACATCTTTAACTGTGGGGAAAAAACCATGTTAATCCAGAGAGGCACAATTCCATTTGTTGCAACGGTAATTGTCTGCTTTCTTTTCGCAGATTACAGTATAAATACGCAAGCTGAACACCTGTCATCCACAGATTTAGTGACAGGTATACGACAAGATGGACGCATGTCAGTTGTGCGTAGATTCTTCTGTTTATTTGTGACTTTTGATCTCCTCTTCACTGTCTTGATGTGGCTAATATGTATAATGGTAATTATTTTGTTGTTTTCATTGTACTGAAAATATATTAGCATGTACTACTTTGTTTTTGATACGATTATGCTCATTTGTTGCATGTGGGTACGGCTAGACAGTTTTTTTATGTAACTTTTTTGTGCTCACTGTTAGTGACCAGAATGATTCTAGTTGGAAAAGAAACATAAAGATAATCTTGAAGATTCTAGCCACCATCCAAAATTCTCTCTGTGACATGATTCTCTTTCCAAACAGTTACAGCATCTTGCTCATCAAGCTTCCATCTAGTTTTAGATGACTAACAATACATGTCTTTGCATGGCTACTATTGTGCAGAACCAAAAAAAAAAAAAAAAAAAAAAAAAAAAAAAAAAAAAAAAAAAAAAAAAAAAAGAGAGAGAGAGAGAGAGAGAAAAGCAGCATTTGTCTTACAAATTACGACTATTGTAGATTTGCACCCAAAAACTTATTGTTCATGACCTGTTTTGTGTGTCATAACTGAATACTGTAAATTTAATTGTGTGTAGCCATTATAGTTTGCTTCGACCTGATGTAAGCAAATAAACACAGTAGTTTACCATTTTTATTTTTGTGAAATAAGAAAACCTAAAGTAATTGACTGTATGGCCTCAGATTTAGCGTTACTGTATTTTGCTGTGTGTGTGTGTGTGTGTGTGTGTGTGTGTGTGTGTGTGTGTGTGTGTGTGTAGTGTTATGCAGCTCATGTTGTCCAACAGACTCATATGTTGCTGTAACCAGTTGCTCAAGTCAGCTTGATATTGTTACGGAAGTCAAAAAATCAGTGCATTGTGGTCGAAACTACCATATATCTCCATTTTCATCCCAGAGAGCACAGAGAAACATTTCCTACTTGCCTCCCAAATACTGAGGAGAGAAGATGCAAAGGAGAACTTGGGGATTTATCATACATTCAATTATTAAACACAGAAGTCGCGGAAATGCTCATCCAACTCTAGTGGCAGATGTGACATGGTACTGTGCATCATACCGTGCTTTAGTGGTAAAAATTCTGATATTGTATGTCCCTACATATGTTATGTGAAAAAAACCATGACGGTGAAATTAAAGATATTCAAGCTCATATGGAGACTTACATACAGTTGTTCTCCCTATGCACCAATCACAGCTGCAACAGGAAATACGGGAAGTAACAGTGGTACATGAAGTACACTCTGTCACGCACTGTAAGGTGGCTTGCAAAGTACAGATGTAGATGCTGCTGCTATGAAATAGAAACTTGTGTCTATACCATTAAGATTCACATGAATCTTTCTGTAGGTATCCTTATATCTAAAAACAGTTTTACACCTGTCTTTTTTTATGTAGAAGGACAACTTTTTGCATTTAATCCCCTACTTGTATGATATTCAGTATTAATCAAAATGTTATGAAGAATTAATTTTTTAAGCTGCAAAGAATTCTTGCAATTTTGTGTGTTACTTTCTTTTTTTTCCTGTAACTTAAACCAGTACCTTCACCTTTGTGCTAACACACAGTAATCTGCATAATGTATACCAACATTTGTCTCTCTCTACTGTTTGTTTCCTTCTGGTTCTCTCAGTACAACCTAAATACATAAGATAATTGTATGTAATGTATGCAGTCATTACATATTCATTATGTAAGTGCTCTTCTCAAACAGCACTACATTAGTGCATTTATTATTTTGTGTTATAACAGTCAGTTTAATTTTTACACATCTTTGCTGCAATAAACTACAAAATACTTCCTATGAAGTCTGACTTTCATAGAATTTTCATCTTGTTTCTTTCTGCTGTGTTCAAAATAGAATTATATTAACTCTTTTTTTATATTAGAGATTTGTTTTTATCACTGACTTGTCTTTTTGGAGACAACTTCTCTATTTAGTGTCAGTTTGATTTTTTTCAGTTCTGTTTGTCTCCTATATTTTCTGATTTTGCCTACATACCCTTCCTAACTTTCGTATTTATTTTTGTCCTAAGGCCAAATTTTTCATTGAAGTATGTCTTTATTTCAGGAATTCATTGACTTCAGTTTCTTTTAAATCAGAACTCTGTATATTTTTAACATTTTTTATCCTTTTCTTCCATGTGGTTATGAATATGGCTTCTTCATATACTGTATTCATGACTTTCTCACATTAATATAAAATAGAAACTAGAGGGAAAAAGAAGGCAGCTTTGAGATCCTCCGTTTTTTTGCCACCGTCTTTCATTGGAGTTACTATGTGCATATAATTGTGATAAATACCTTAATTGTCTTTATAAATGTGGTAGGAAAGTTCTGGTAGACTGTATTTAATTTGGGAGTAAAGGATATCACTCACTAAATAACAGAAGCATTTGGTTATCATATGATAGTGTCCATAAGTTAAGCATAATTGGAAATGAGAAGCCAGCCGCTGCGGCTGAGCGGTTCTAGGTGCTTCAGTCTGGAACCATGCTGCTGGTACGGCTGCAGGTTTGAATCCTGCCTCAGGTATGGATGTGTGTGATGCCCTTAGGTTAGTTAGGTTTAATTAGTTCTAAGACTAGGGGACTGATGACCTCAGATGTTACGTCCCATAGTGCTTAGAGCCATTTGAAGCATTTTTGGAAATGAGAATAACAGAGAGAAAATATTAGCAACCACTGTGAATGACTGTCAGTATTTTGCCATATGTTGGAATTGTGCTATTTGTACGGGAGAAAAGCACACTTTGCTTGGAGTAGATGTGGGGCATCTGTGTTGCATGTAGCTTCTGGCTAAAGTTTGCTATGTTTTGCTGCAGAGAAGTAATTTTGACATTGTTTTGTAGGGTAGAGTTCATATGTTCATTGAAGGCAGATTAGATGCAGACCATAGTTTGATCAGCCACAAAGCGTCATTTCAAGCCTTTGATATGGTTCCAAAAACAGGAATAGTTTATTGTAGACTATCCCAAGGTTGACTGAGAGTGACTACTCCGTAACAGAACTGATAACTGACCTTAACTGCACAACAAAATCCACTAATGTTTGGAAGACAGGTTGACTTACCAAACGAAAGTGCTGGCAGGTCGAAAGACACACAAACATACACACAAAATTCAAGCTTTCGCAACAAACTGTTGCCTCATCAGGAAAGAGGGAAGGAGAGGGAAAGACGAAAGGATGTGGGTTTTAAGGGAGAGGGTAAGGAGTCATTCCATTCCCGGGAGCCCACAAGTCTGCTTGTGTCTGTATATGTGTGGATGGACATGTGTGTGTGCGCGAGTGTATACCCGTCCTTTTTTCCCCCTAAGGTAAGTCTTTCCGCTCCCGGGATTGGAATGACTCCTTACCCTCTCCCTTAAAACCCACATCCTTTCGTCTTTCCCTCTTTCCTGATGAGGCAACAGTTTGTTGCGAAAGCTTGAATTTTGTGTGTATGTTTGTGTTTGTTTGTGTGTCTTTCGACCTGCCAGCGCTTTTGTTTGGTAAGTCACATCATCTTTGTTTTTTGATATATTTTTCCCACGTGGAATGTTCTCTCTCTCTCTCTCTCTCTCTCTCTCTCTCTCTCTCTCTCTCTCTCTCTCTATATATATATATATATATATATATATATATATATATATATATATATATATATATATAGTGATATTGATGGAGTTGTAGTGTGGGGAGGTATCATGTTGGGTGAGCTGATAGAGCTTCACATCTTCATAAGTGAGAGAGTGAATACCCATCAACATTGAGCTATTCTGCCTGAATACCTTCTGACAGGCGAAGGTAACAACTACATGGAGATGCTGGTGAGATCTGAATCCTATAGAGCACTTATGGGATGCATTGGAGAGACAAATTGTAACATGTCAGCCATTCCTGAAGACACATACAAACTTCCATACAATTATTTCTCAGGAAGAGGACCAATTGATGATAATGCTGTCAAACCACCCTATAAAGAACCTGCTAGATTGCAACCAAACATGAGTAGCAAGGGCTAAGCATGTACCCTATTACCTATTTTGTTGTTATGGAAGAGTTTTTTTTCCTGTTTTTGTAGCTTTATGGTTTGTATCTTGGGTATTAGAACTTTTATAATTATATGTTTTGAATACTAATGTTATGAATAATTTGTTATTTAGCTTTATCTTACTCTGTAACCATTCTGACATTCTATTTGGTTAATATACTCTCATTCAGTCATCTCGAGTATGCTTAAAATTTGGACACTAGTGCAGCTTTCACTAGTATTGCATTAAAGAAAACGAGAGAGACATTTGAGTTGTTTGCAGTGTCTTCTGCTGCAGGGCAAAGCTTCCAGTGCAGTTAGCACTAAGTACTATCAGCACTGGTTGCTATTGTAACAGGAAATTTATGCTTATGGCCTAGTTTTGAAGAGTTCATATGTACAATGATGGTATTACTATAAATCCCACCTCCCCCTTCTTCTCAATTGAATTGTGTCTTGTGAAGTGTGACAGTTGCTGGTTTGAGGACATGATTGAAAAAAAAAGTCTTTGTCTTTTATTTCACCAGATAACAATTCAGGTTTTATTTTCACATGTTTCAGTTTCAGGTGTGATGTAAAGCTGCGGGTAATGAGTATAATGGGCAGGGGCACTATGAATATAGTGCGGGACAATAAGTTGCGAATGTGGGTCTAACGAGAGGCGTGGCAGAGATAAGTTCCTGCAGTCTGCAGTCACACTATCCTCTGTGTCCTCGGTGGCTCAGATGGATAGAGCGTCTGCCATGTAAGCAGGAGATCCCGGGTTCGAGTCCCAGTCGGGGCACACATTTTCAACTGTCCCTTTTGACTTATATCAATGCTTATACGCAGCTAGGAGTATTCATTTCATTGTAATTTCTGTATTATGTTAATGTGTGAGCATAATATATATTTTTCTTGATTGTTGTATCTTCATTATCCAGCGTGATCTGATCCACGTATTTTGTGCTCATACATTAACACATTACAGCAAGGAGTAACTACAGTTGTGATATCCCTTAAACGCAGATCTTATCTACATTCAAGTGTGATGACATAAAAACTGTCCACACCAAATTTACCCCAAATACAAAATATGTAGCTTATGAAAATGTGCAAAGCTCGAAACTAGTCAGCCAATAAATAATTAGCAGTTTTGGACTTAAACATTTAAAAATCCCTCTTCTTTAACCCTTTTAGTGCCAAATACGATCTGATCGTGATCCAGATTTTCGGCGAAAAATGCCAGTAACGATCTGATCGTGATGCCTTTCTCATTCATTTTTTCCGCGCTTGAAGGCAAAGTTGTTAGTATTTCCTAGCGAATGAGAAAGGCATCACGATCAGATCGTTACTGGCATTTTTCGCCGAAAATCTGGATCACGATCAGATCGTATTTGGCACTAAAAGGGTTAATATTTGAGAGCTACAAGATGTGACTTTCTGAAAACCTTTATGGCTGACAAACTATCATCTAGCAATAAAGCAATTAGTAAAATTTTCCTTGAATGAAACATAAGAAGTGAACAAGTAATTATCATCCATTGCTTTTGGTAAAATGAGATACAAGGAAAGAGCCATAAAATATGGTATCATTCACTGCCTGTGAGGAATAATAAAAGAAATGAGGTAACATGATATTGGAATGTACATCTAGAGCAAACAAATAGTGGAAAACCATTGATGAGTGTAACACAATTTCTGTATTAGAAGGGCTATGTAAGTAAACAATGCTTGTCCACTAGGTAGCATAACTTTCTGTTGGGCGAAGATGCATTTGTGTCATGGCCAGTTGTATTACATGGCAGCAACAGTAGCAGCAAGTAAGTGGGTTGGAAGAGAAGCGTAACGTGGTGCAGCCGATCATCATAAATATTAACTGCCTCCTAGCAGAATCTCCTAGGTTTTGTGTGTCACTTTGTGTGCTCTTTTCCGATTGTTGATGTACACCTAATGCAGTTTTATTTTTAGCATATTTATCCTCTCTATAGTGTATTTTGAATATTTGGCCGATGTGGCCTATGTGCTGTTTGTTAAAGTTACAAAGTTACCACATGCGATTCCGTAGACTTTGGAGCTAGTAAATTTGCTTTTCATAGCATTAATTTGATGTGGAATGTGTATTTTAATATTATCAGATTATTTACACGTAATCTCGATGTTAAGTTATGAAAAATACTTGCATAATTCTTTCAATATAATGCTGATTCCGGTGTATTTGATCAGAATTGGAAAATTGTTATTTTAATCATTTATTTCTCACAATTTGCCTAGTCTAGATATACATTGTATGTTACTTTATGTCTATTAGCATTCCTCACAATCTGTGACTCATGATGTTTAATTTACAGATCCTTCCTTTTATGTCATTTTATCAGAAGCTATGAATGATATGTAATTATGGTTAACTTCTTATTTTTTTCATTTATTATAAAATCTTAAATATTTAAACTCTTGATTAATATGTAACAATATAATTTCTAATCACTAGATTGCATCATTTATTGTGCCTACTCTCTTGTATGTCTATATGTAAGTTCTTTTACTGTTATTCTTATTTTGCAACAGTGGTGATATACTTTTGATATTATAAATTTAACCTTCTCCTTCCATAACACTGTAATGTGTGTATATGATTTCAGGTTTCTTTGATTTTTTCTTGTTTATAGATATAAATATCGTTGTACATCACTGCTGAAATCACAAATCGTAAAAATGAAAGCAGTGATTGTTAGATATAATAAAAGAAACAAATGGTTTTTAATCAGCAGTCTGAATAAGCTGTAGGTCTAATATTAAAAGCAATGTTTAACTGGTAGGTTTCATTTCACATGGAGATAGTAGTAGCTGGTGGACATAACATACAAACTTTCCAGAACATATGATAAGCTGTTTGTACTGTAGTATTATCACATATGGGTTGCATTGATACTTCAGGCTCATTATCTGTTTTGAAACTGGATTTGGGATGCTTGACAAGATAATATTTCATTAACACTCCATTACCTCTTGATTGGGGAAACTCACTTGTATGCTCAATGTGTATCCTAGTAGCTGCATAAAGAATTTTCCAGCTGCAGAAGCATGAAAGTATACAGTTTCTCAGTTGTTAGTGTCAGTCATATCTCCCTCTCATACGAAAGTAAATTTTGTTGTCCCATAGCCAGTTGGTTCACATAAATCAGTGAAATGTAATACATAATGTTTAGCATTTGCACTAATTGTGATACAGTTGTAATAAAACCACACACATACAGCAACTGATTGATGGTGACCTTTTTGTTCTTTTTCAGTTGACTGGTGATGAAATTTTTGATGCCTTGTCAAAGCAGATAATTCATTACAATATTCATACATCCTTATTTGACATTGTGGTAAGTATAGAAATGATCTGAAGATGGTTATTAGTAACAATGTATTTCTAAGAGGAACTTCGCTTTTCAGAGGTGGGATGGGTAGCATGAAAAGGGGGAGAGGAGGGGCTGATCTTCACTGACAGTGTTTTGTTACTGTAAGGACTGAGAGTAATTCAGTACTTACTGTTGACCTGGGTGGAATGTTGCAAACATTGTAATAAGAATCTTGATCATGCTATTTGGATGTGCCAGGCTGTACAAATTACAGGTCCAAGACTAGACTAATTACGTATAGGCAGGTAAATATAAATTCAGACAAAATACTTGTTGATTCACAATCTCTCATGCGTTTTGTGAATAAAACCATCTAGAGCGTTTAACATGTTTATCTATAATGATCATATCTGTAGTTAAGATTACAGGAACATAAGAATGAGAGCTGTTTATTATGTATTATCACAGTGTGTATACACAGGGTGTATACGACCCGGGACAACCGGGAGATCTGTGAAAAACCCGGGAATTTTTTCATCCGGGAGAAAACCGGGAAAAACCCAGGAATTGTTTAGAATTCTGGGAATTTTTCGTTGTTTTAGTTTTCAGTTAATTTTTTGTGATTTTCTCTGGTAAGAACCAATACTCTAACGAAAGATATTACTGCATCCCGCTACTGCAGAATAATACTGCAGCAACAAAACATGAACGAGAGGAAAAAGACGAAAATAAAACTTAATTTGCAAAGGAAATGTGCCATATACAACAACAAAACAGTGCTCATACAAGCGTCTGCCAACAGCAAAGTGTGTCAAAGGCAGTGCTTTGTAACAACAAATTGCCTCCGATGAGCGCGGCGTGACAACTGTTTAAATTAGATTCGTTTGAGCAGTCGCGGGAGGGCTCTTGCGTATGTGCAGTTGAGTCGCGTATGAGTAGTACCTTCCACCGCTTCTGGCTACAGATGTATGACTGGGCGCCACAATCTAAATTGCTCCGGTTCGGAAATATCGTAAATACGGGACTGATGCACAGAGCAGTCTGAGTTGTAGTGGGGAGGTGGGTCGTCTCCACATGACCTGTGTTTACGTTTAGTGATTTTGTTGTTTCCTCTTTGTTTATTGCTCTCACGTTAAATGATAGCAAAATGGATTTTTGTGGCCGGGAGCTATCAAATGAATTAAAATACGTTCGCGTAATTATGGAAGGCTAAAATATGTTGTTAGTTTTAGATTTTATTTCCACCTTTCTGACAGTCAAACATTAATCGCCTTACAGAACAATAAAGTTATTTTTGCCGGTTTGCTAAAGAGAGTTGGCTTTTATTAATCTTTTCTGTTGAGGCAGTCAATTTGAAATGAAGTGTTTAATTTCACACTATTGGCTAGTTTCAACTGTTCAAGTGCACGTATGGCACTATGCCATAATAAAGGATCAAACATGAGATAATACAGCACTGGTTCTCCAAGAAAATTTGCACACGAATGTGCATTTTAAGCCGAATTATGCGTTTCAGTATGGTTCACGAAATTCTAATGCTCTTAAAGTATCCTCTGATGTCTTGTTTCTTTTATGACATAATTTAAGATCTTTTAATATCTTACACGTGCGAACATATGGGCTTCCTGTGTCATTGTAGCTGCCCAAGAGCGGTGACGCTTGTTATCTGGCGCTCTCTTGCAACTGCTGAAACAAACCTATTTATAACAGGTCGCGGGAAAATATTGTGAATGGTGGTTTGAAAAGCTCTACATTGAAAGCAGATTTCCTTTTACGTAAGATGAGCTATGTGCGAGAATGTATGACGAATTTCTTCAATCACAAAGCGTTTGACTCTCATTTAAAAATCAACTCTTTGAGGACGACCATTTAGAAGAATTTCGATCCCAGAAGATCAGACACTTATGTAGTTATTAAAAATTTTACTGGCAAATTTATGTGTTGTATCTTAAAGTGTAACAAGCGTGCTACGTAACAGTGATCTTGCTATTGGCTGACTACATCACGTGTCCTGTGCTGTCATCAGCTGGCAAGGTCACGTGACATTAGCTATGACTGGCTTACAAAACCGCATCGCAATCTCGATTTCAATGCTTCGGAAAGTGACATGAAGTGTTTGGTGGAATTCGAATTTATACCTTCGTAATACGAAAATATGCAGCGTACATGTTGGTTCACATCAGAGGTCTTTCAAAACCTGTTTTTCCTCCTGAGTTTCGTTTTCTAAAGTGCCGGGAAATTCTACTCCGGTGTATAAAACCATAAACTTTCAAAGGATTGATGAGTTTTACTTTCACTTGGGGTTTAGTGTATTTTTAGCCGGGAAAAAGTGTATTTTTAATGGGGAAATTTGGGAAAACTCCAGGGAATTGTTTTTCTTCTTTCTTGTACATGTGATCATTTTTCTATCCTGATAATGTATAACAAGTATTGAAGAGCCACTGCATCAAAATGGACAAAAATAAGTAAATAAATTGATGGCACAAATTCATTAAAAGGAGGGATCAGTTGACAGGGCATGTCCTGAAGCCAGAAGAAATCATCAGTTCGTTTATAGAGGGAAATTCGGGTGGTGGTGAGGGGTGGGGGGTGGGGGGTAATAATTGTAGAGGAAGACCAAGGGATGAATACAGTAAGCAGTTTCAAATGGATGTAGGGTGCAGTAGTAAATCAGAGATGAAGAGGTCTCCGAGGGATGGAGTAGTGTGGAGAGCTGCATGAAACCAGTCTACAGACTGAAGATCACACATCATCTACAACAGTGTATAACAAGCACCTCTCATTCTTATTTTGCTTTAGTTTATTCCTTAAATCCAAACTTGATTAAGGCCAAAAGTGGAATGGTTTCTTCAAATAGGACATAACCAATATCCTTTTCTAATCTTCTTCACTGAACTTGTGTGTAGTCAATAATGGCATCATTGTTGCTGAAATGTTAAATCCTAATCTTCCTTTCTTTATAAGTCTATAACAAGCTTTTTGTCTTTTGCACGAGTAATAGAAAATTGCAAATTTTGATCAATAGCTTCCATTTTACTCATATTTTATATGTTGCTTTGTTATATTAAAGCAAGATTAATCAGACCTGTTGGACAATTTTCTCTGACAAACCACAAAAACTGTACCAACTTCATTTGCTACTGTGATCCAAATTGTCATGCAAAGTTTGTGGTTATGAATAATGCATGATATGTTTTTCACATCAAATTTTTGAAATTTGCCATACATGTGGGAGTAATGTGTACAGTATCTGTGCTGAGAAAACAGTTTTAAATGCTGAAATTGAAAAAGAGAATATTCTTTGTATAAACGGATTAAGATACTTCTAACACTTCACCCACTGATTGCGTACTGTCTTTCACATACATGTTTCATATACAAGTATCCAATATCCCATCACCATCTCAGTCACTAATGCTGATCTACAGTGTCACTTGAAGAGTTGCTTCTACCAGATACCTTGCTTCTCCCTCAAATGTCACTCACCACTGATTAAAAATTGTAATAAGAGTAGTCCAGCTTTTCAAATAATGGAACTATTACGTATTTTAGGCGAGAAGGAAAGGATTTGAAGCAACAAATCCAACCATCTGAAAATGAGTTACTATTCTGTGAATGACGACAAGGCCACGGATCTGGATGTCACTATATTAGAAGTAGAAAGCCTGTTATCTCGTCCACTGCTAAGGCTACATCCCTATGGCAGAATCTGTAGAGCACTAACGAAAGCACCTACGCATAGATGTAATGTATCCAAGATAGAACAAGAAGCACTGAGACAGGGTGATTCTGTGGTCCTATTGTCACACATGGGCATCAAGAAAATTTTGTTCCCTTTCAATGATGATCCTTACCGACAAATAGAGAGATCAGTCCTACAAATAAAGAATGATGTTTTCTAAATCGATGTTGACTGTGTGTCAATAGATCATTCTCTTCAAGGTAATTCATAATGTTTGAACACAATACATGTTTCAGAAACCTGCTGCAAATCGATGTTAATGATATGGGCCTGTAAGTTATTGGATTAGTCCTACTGCCTTTCTTAAATATTGGTGTCGCCTGTCCTGTCTTTGGGTACAGGTCTTTCGTCGAGTGAGGTTGTACATGATCATTAAGTATGGAGCTATTGCATCAACATACTCTGAAAGGAACCTAATTAGTATACAGTGTAGACCAGAAGACTTGCTTTTATTAAGTGATTTAAGTTGCTTCTCTACTCTGGGGATATCTACTTCAACGTTAGTCATGGTGGCAGCTGTTCTTGATTTGAACTCTAGAATATTTAATTCGTCTTCTTTGGTGAAGGAATTTTGGAAGGCGGTGTTTAGTAACTCTGCTTTAGCAGCACTGTCATCGATAGCATTTCCATTCCTATTGCCCAGAGAAGGCATTGATTGTGTTTTGCTGCTAGCATACTTTACATATGACCAAATCTCTTCAGATTTTCTGCCAGGTTTTGAGACAGTTTGATTGTGGAAACTATTAAAAGCATCTTTCTTCGAAATCTGCACTAAATTTCAGGATTCTGCAAAAGATCACCAATCTTGTAGATTTTGCATTCATTTAAATTTGGCATGCTTTATTTGTTGTTTCTGCAACAGTGTTCTGACCTGTTCTGTGTACCAAGGGGATCAGCTCCGGCGTTTGTTAATTTATTTGGTATAAATCTCTTAACTGCTGTCGATACTATTTCTTTGAATTCAAGCCACATCTGGTGTACGCTTACTGGTACATTGTTAATTTGGAAGAAGTGGAGATAGTCTCTATGGAAGGCATCAAGTGAATTTTTATCTTCTTTTTTGAATAGGTATATTTTTTGTTTATTTTTGGAGGATTTGGGAGTTACAATATTCAGCCTCACTACAACAACCCTGTGTTCGCTTACCCCTGTATCTGTTTTGATGACCATTATTAGCTCAGGCTTATTTGTTGCTAAGAGGTCCTATGGAAATATGGCATCCAATGTATTTCACTCCTGTCAACAAAGGCAAAAATCCTCTTCGTAATATTAAAGATTACCTAAGTTTCCTAAAGGTGTATGTATACAGTATTCCATGTGAATGTGTGATGTCAGACCTGGGGCAGACTTTAGAACAATTGAGAAGCGGTAGAGGGAACATCAGTAGCACACCTGAACAAAAGAACTAAGTAAATCAGCTGTCACTGAGTGTTGCCTTGAATATAATCATAAAAAGAAATATGATGAGCCCAGTTTTGTGGTACAAATGCCAAATTTCTAGGGCAGTGTAATTAAGGAGTCTGTCAAAAAAAAAAAAAAAAAAAAAAAAAGTTAGAAATCTAATAAGCTGGGATAAAGGTTTCAATGCAGACAAGGAGTGGGGGTCTGGAATTCAATTTATTAATTGTTTGCTGGCCACCTCATTCACTAGAACTGGAAAATACTGCAACAATGTGCAGTTTACAGTATAATAATGTCAGCACTGTACAAATGGGGATCAAAGAGCACAGCAAGTACCAGGAGTCAAACTCAGCTGTAACTAGCAGTGCTACACCAACAATATTTCACAGTCTGGTTGGAGTCCAGGCAGCAAGTACCCATAATAGCACAGCTCATGGCACTTGAAGATGATGACTGAGTTGGTTGTTGAAATGTTATACATAAAAAAGTAATCAGCAGCCCTGTTGAACATATGAAAATACATCATAAATAAATTCTGCCAAGAAAACCTAATAAGATTATATCAATATGTGTGTGACAATTCCATATTTATGGAAGATGGTGATTAGATATGGAAGAAAATTGAAGTAATCACTTCTAATCTTACTTTCTTGATAATTTGATGGCTATCAGATGTAACTGTTCCTGTGGTGGACAAATTAGTGAAGTATTCACTTTTCCATAACAATTTTCATGTCTTTAAGCTTCTACACGTGGTTTCCTTTACTTTGTTGCAGATGGCTGCTTCCTCAAGATTTGTGGTTCTTCTTCTTTTTTATGGTTTGTTGTACATCAGACACTGGTGTGTAATAGCAGTAAGTACCACTTCGTGTTTATCCATTGCTTAGAATGTTTATACCCACAACTCATTTTATAAGATACATTTTATTTTCAGATATCAACGGCAGGCACCTGTGCTTTTTTAATTGCAAAAGTTTTTCTTTACAATGTAAGTACCTTACTCGCACATCTTGTTAACTTTCATCAACTTCCAACATATAATGTGATGTGTTTCTTATATTTTACTACTTCATAAATATTTTACACACATGGTTTCATGGATTTGTATAAAATTTTCAATTTTATATGACTCTTGAGCTTGCAATTTATGTTAAATTTCAAAAGAAGGAGATAGGATCCAGCAGTAAGTTGCAAATCCGATGTGTATCTTTTTACTGGAAATCTAGATTTCAGCTATTGAATAGCTGTCTTCAGTGCATTAAAACGTGGTTATATGACGTTAGGACATAAATGGCCAGATTCTGACTCATCTGACCGTGTAGGTCCTAAGGTCATAGGTTTGGGAAGGGGAGGCTGGCAAAGCTTATAGGTGACAGTGTAGTGGATGGTGGTGGGATCACTCATGGAAAAATTCCTGTAGTAGTTGGTGTTACAGCTGCACCTTCTTTAGATTGAAGTGAGCTGATAGGTATAACGTCTTAAAGGAAGTCACTCTAAGGACTCATCTTCAGAGGGTTAGAGTTTCCAAGTGGAAAAGGAATTAGCATAGTTCATCAAAGTATAAGAGGTATTAGAGATAAAGTTAATAAACTACTTATAGATGTTGATTCTGAAATTATTATTATATTGAAGCGCCACTTAAATAATTTGTCAATTCAGAGGCTTCCTTTACCAGGAATACAAACATCTCAAAAATGATATCGACAGGAAGTGCAAAATGGCTAAGCAGGGATGGCTAGAGGACAAATATAAGGATGTAGAGGCTTATCTCACTAGGGGTAAGATAGATACTGCCTACAGGAAAATTGAAGAGACCTTTGGAGAAAAGAGAGCCACTTGTATGAATATCAAGAGCTCAGATGGAAACCCAGTTCTAACCAAAGAAGGGAAAGCAGAAAGGTGGAAGGAGTATATAGAGGGTCTACACAAGGGCGATGTACTTAAGGACAGTATTATGGAAATGGAAGAGGATGTAGATGAAGATGAAATGGGACATATGATACTGCGTGAAGAGTTTGACAGAGCACTGAAAGACCTGAGTCGAAACAAGGCCCCGGAGTAGACAACATTCCATTAGAACTACTGACAGCCTTAGGAGAGTCAGTCCTGACAAAACTCTACCATCTGGTGAGCAAGATATATGAGACAGGTGAAATACCCTTAGACTTCAAGAAGAATATAATAATTCCAATCCCAAAGAAAGCAGGTGTTGACAGATGTGAAAATTACCAAACTATCAGTTTAATAAGTCACAGCTGCAAAATACTAACGCAAATTGTTTACAGACGAATGGAAAAACTGATAGAAGCCGACCTCGGGGAAGATCAGTTTGGATTCCGTAGAAATGTTGGAACACATGAGGCAATACTGACCCTAAGACTTATCTTAGAAGAAAGATTAAGGAAAGGCAAACCGACGTTTCTAGCATTTGTAGAGTTAGAGAAAGCTTTTGACAAAGTTGATTGGAATACTCTCTTTCAAATTCTGTAGGTGGCAGGGGTAAAATACAGGGAGCAAAAGGCTATTTACAATTTGTACAGAAAGCAAATGGCAGTTATAAGAGTCGAGGGACATGAAAGGGAAGCAGTGGTTGGGAAGGGAGTGAGACAGGGTTGTAGCCTATCCCCGATGTTATTCAATCTGTATATTGAGCAAGCAATAAAGGAAACAAAAGAAAAGTTTGGAGTAGGTATTAAAATCCATGGAGAAGAAATAAAAACTTTGAGGTTCGCCGATGACATTGTAATTCTGTCAGAGACAGCAAAGGACTTGGAAGAGCAGCTGAATAGAATGGACAGTGTCTTGAAAGGAGGACATAAGATGAACATCAACAAAAGCAGAATGAGGATAATGGAATGTAGTCAAATTAAATCAGGTGATGCTGGGGGAATTAGATTAGGAAATGAGACACTTAAAGTAGTAAAGGAGTTTTGCTATTTGGGGAGCAAAATAACTGATGATGGTCGAAGTAGAGAGGATATAAAATGTAGACTGGCAATGGCAAGGAAAGCGTTTCTGAAGAAGAGAAATTCGTTAACATCGAATATAGATTTAAGTGTCAGGAAGTCATTTCTGAAAGTATTTGTGTGGAGTGTAGCCATGTATGGAAGTGAAACATGGACGATAAATAGTTTAGACAAGAATAGAATAGAAGCTTTCGAAATGTGGTGCTAGAGAAGAATGCTGAAGATTACATCACATAACTAATGAGGAGGTATCGAATAGAATTGGGGAGAAGAGGAGCTTGTGGCACAACTTGACTAGATGAAGGGATCGGTTGGTAGGATATGTTCTGAGACACCGAGGGATCACCAATTTAGTATTGGAGGTCAGCGTGGAGAGTAAAAATCATAGAGGGAGACCAAGAGATGAATACACTAAGCAGATTCAGAAGGATGTAGGCTGCAGTAAGTACTGGGAGATGAAGAAGCTTGCACAGGATTGAGTAGCATGGAGAGCTGCATCAAACCAGTCTCAGGACTGAAGACCACAACAGCAACAACAACAATCTTTACCAGGATGCAGATTAGCTGGCTGTTTTTCAAGGGGTTCCTTGTGGGGTGGGGTAGTGACCATGTATGTAAAAAACAGTATTCCATTTGAGTCCATAGACGTATCAAGACACTGCATTGAACAGATATTTGAATGTTGTGCAGGGGCAGTTGAATTTACTAAACTTCTAATTGTTGTTGTTGTTTATAGGTTCCCTAACTCTGACTTCAGAGCATTTCTGCTCAAGCTAGAGTGAGTTCTTGATTGACTCTATAGAAAGTACCAGAAACTAGTTATATGTGGTGGCTTCAGTATAAATTTTGTGTATGATGGTGCAAGAAAAAGGATGTTGGTAGATCTCCTAAATTCATATGATCTGATGCAGACTGTGTTTTTTCCAAGTAGTGTGCAGGGAAACTGCAGCACAGCCGTAGACAATATTTTTTATTCATTCATTACTAGATGGGCATTCTGTTAGTAAAAGGGTTAATGGCCTTGCAGACCATGATGCACAAATTTTAACACTAAAATGCTTTTGTACTCAAACAAATGTCACATATAATTACAAACTATGTAGGAAAGTTATAATCCAATAGCAGTAGAGTTTTTTAAACCTCGTCGAGGAACAAGGGTGGCAGGATGTGTATATTGCTGATAACATAGATGACAAATATAATGCTTTCCTTAACACATTTCTCATGCTCTTTGAGTGTTGCTTTCCATTAGAACATTCTAAACGAGGTACTAGCAGTAAAAGGCAGCCTGGGTGGATGACTAGTGGGATAAGGATATCATGTAGAACAAAGTGGGAATTATATCAGAATGTTAGAAGTAGTCACAGTCATGCTACAGTAGCCCATTACAAACAGTATTGTAAGGTGCTTCAAAATGTTATTAGGAAGGCAAAGAGTATGTGGTATGCAAATAGAACAGCTAATTCACAGGAAAAAATTAAAACCATATGGTCAGTTGTGGAGGAACTGTCTGGTCGGCAGCACAAGGTCAATGATATAGTCAGCTGATAGTAAAAATATTTCTGTTACTGAGATTTAACAATAATTTTCTGAGCATTGCTGGTGAATTAAGTAAAAATTTAGTTTCTACAGGGAATCATAGAACACTCTTGGCAAATGCCTTTCTGAAATTGATGTCTGAAATACTCCTCTGTGATACAGACAAAGTGGAGATTGAGTTAATAATTAAATCACTGAAGACTAAGGACTCTCATGGATATGATGGAGTGCCTAGCGAGTATTAAAGTACTGTGCTGCACATGTTAGCCCTGTATTTGGCCATATTTGTAATTTTTCGTTTAGGAATGGTCAGTTTCCTGAATTAAAGTACTCAGTGGTAAAGCCGCTTTATAAAATGAGAGAAAGGGGTAATGTAGGCAATTTAGACCTATTTCTATGCCATCAGTGTTTGGTAAAGTTATTGAAAAGGCTGTGTATGTAAGGATAATTGATCATTTTATATCACATGATTTGCTGTCAAATGTACAGTTCGGCTTTAGAAGTCGTTTAACAGGGGAAAATGCTATATTTTCTTTTCTGCGTGAAGTACTGGATGCGTTAAACAAAAGGCCGATGCTAGGCGTATTTTTTTTTATTTAACTAAGGCATTTGATTGTGTTGATCACAAAATATTGCTCAAGAAATTGGACCATTACAGAATATGGGGAGTAGATTACAATTGGTTCACTTCTTGCTTTAGCAACAGGCAGCAAAAGGTCATTATTCATATTGTTGAGAATGGCTGTGATGTGGTGTCTGAATGGGGTACGGTGAAGTGGGGGTGCCCCGGGGATCAGTGTTTGGGCCATTCCTGTTCTTTATTTATTTAAATGATATGCCCTGCAGTATTACAGGTAACTCTAAAATGTTTCTGTTTGCTGATGACACTAGCTTGGTAGTAAGGGATGTTGCGTGCAACATTGGCTCAGTTTCAAATAGTGCAGTTCATGACATAAGTTCATGGCTTGTAGAAAATAAACTAACGCTAAATCACAGTAAAACTCAGTTTTTACAGTTTATAACACACTGTTCAACAAAACCTCAGTTCAAATTTCTAGGTGTTTAGATAGACAGTAAACTGTTGTGGAAAGCCCACGTTCAGGATCTGTTCAAAGACTTAATGCTGTCATTTTTACTATTTGCATGGTATCTGAAGTGAGTGATCGTTCGACATGAAAATTAGTCTACTTTGCTTATTTTCATTCACTTAAGTCATATGGTATTATATTTTGGGGTAACTCTTCCCATTCTAAAAGGATATTTTTGGCTCAGATATGGGTGGTTCGAGCAATAAGTGGTGTAAGTTCACAAACCTCTTGTCGACCCCTGTCTACTTATATATATATTTCTTACTGTCATTTCTTGTTAACAATATTAGCTTATTCCCAAGAATAAGTAGCTTTCACTTGGTTAATACGTGGCAGAAATCAAACTTGCATTTGGATCGGACTTCTTTAACTCTTGTGCAGAAAGGTGTACACTGTAAAGTATACTGCTGCATCCATTTTCAATTAGCTACCACTTGAATTCAAAAATCTTGGCAGTAATCCATGCGCTTTCAAATCAAAACTGAAGAGTTTCCTCATGGGTCACTCCTTCTATTCTGCCGAGGAGTTGCTTGAAAAATTAAGCTGATTCTTGTTGTATTGTTGATTGCATTTACTAAACTTATGGCTTGACTTATTTTGGTTTCATAAACATTTTATTTTTATCTGTTATTACTTTTATGTTGTAATTTCATGTACTGACGCATTCCATGACCTTAGAGATTTGCTCCTCAATTTGGTCCTACGAAACTTGAAGTGTAAATAAAAATAAATAACATTTTGTCAAAAGCTTGACGAGTCTATGAGACTCAATTTAAATGCACTGAAGGCAGCTATTCAATAGCTGAAATCTAGATCTACTTTTTTTAAAAAATAAAAGAAACACGTTAGATTTATGATTGATTGCCAAGTTCCGTTTCCTTTTTTGAAACATTGTCTATAGTTGCTGATTGTGTTAAATTTGTTTTGGGAATTCAGGTTACTATAAGTTTAGTATTATAAAATGTTTTATTTAAAATATTTCAGTGGGCTACTGCATCATCACCAGTCTTCCAAGTATTACTTGTGCTCACATCATTTGTTCTGGCATGGGGAGAAGCGTGGTTTCTGGATTTTAGAGTGCTTCCTCAAGAAGCACATGCTCTGGCTTACATGCAAGGTACCTAGGGTTCCATAATCTTTAGTTTATAGATCCTTATATTTCGTTATTTATTACAACAGTCTTTTGCTGCGTAGAATACATGTTATCGTACTACTCTGGTTCATTAATAAGTAACTATAAGAAGGAAGAATTAGACTATTCCAAAAACGTTTTATTGTTTCTCTACATTTTATTTGAGCAAAGGACTTACAATGGGTTCTGCATTGTAGTCAACTGACACAAAAGTTGTGGAGAGACATTAACAGTAATGAGTACCTGTGAAACATGTTGTAACAATGCATCCCCAAAAGGTGTCTAGCCATTTGCACCAGTGGACCTCTGCTCACTGAAGACAACACTGTAGTGAGGGAGGGGGGAGAGGGGAGGGGGGGGGGGGGGGGAGCTTTGAACTTCTGAAAATGGGAAAAATAAAATGACTCAGTTTGTGGTCTCCCTCATTAAGTCTAATGACAGGAGGATATTGTGTGGAGAGAAGATACGAAGTAGGCGCTACACTTCTGAATATCTCATTGTTGTGGCGTATAGGTGTGTGTGAAGATTTGAGCACAAGTAGCATTGTGTTGTGTTTTTTGGTCTTATTATTACCTACACACATCCACTATAATTCGTTATTTCACATTATATTCTTTCTCTATTCTGGAGTCCACCAAGTGATGAGTTTAGCACCATTGAAAATGATGGTGAAAATCCAGTTTGGTGTCCCTTGAGCTATGTGCAGAAGGCCACTCGTGTACTCTTGAAAACATCTCATCTAGAATCCAGCCCAAAGTGTTTGACAATGAATGTTAATTAAGCTTGCTGGTTTGATGTCACACCAAAGGTATGGGAAGTGCATACTTGTTAGTTCTTTTGGCTGGCAATGTCAAGTGTGGTGTTTTATGACTTCCGGGAATTTTCTTTTCAAGACTTTACAACTCAATGTTGAGTTTAGTATTTGAAGTTTACCCAAAATCTCAGCTGGAATTAGTGGGCAACTTCCAGGCACTTCTCCTTTCAGGTATGTCCATTTGGCTGCTGTACTGAATGAGGTGTTGCAGCAAAATGCTAAACATGAAATTAGAATATTAACCTGCAGAAAATAGGTTTATTTTGGGAATAATTGCTTGGGCATATGTTCATTTCTGTTGAAGGTAGAAACTTCTTAGATATAAGGCTGCTAAGGAGGAAACATCTCAGTGAATTGGCAGTTAAATTATATTACGATATACAATTCATAAAATTCAATGTCTTTGAAGAGATTTGGCAAGAGAAGGTTGCACGGGTGCTGGTGCTACGATAGTTTGTAGAGGTGGAGTATTTTTAATATTTTGGAAGACAGATGGCAATTTCTGAATAGCCATAAAAAAGTTCAAGTTCGAATACTGCTAGTAACCTATGTAATAATTTTATTGATAGGAAAACACCTGATTACGCTATATTTTTCCTTTCCCTGAGAACTGTATAGGGCGTGGGGGCAAGGTGGGTTGTGTGTTGCTCCTCTTTGTCGCCAGGTTTGGGTGCCCTTGGCAGGTTGCTTATTCACCGTAGATGGAATATAAATGGAATGTAAAAAGACTGGATGACATTTTCAGTTTATGTTGCTAAGGGACTGAGTGAAGAGTTGAAGTTGTAGGAGTATTTGTGTGTGTGGTGGTGGTGGTGGTGGGGGGGGGGGGGGGAGGAGGAGGTTAGAGATTCTGTTCAAGTTTTCCTCCTCCTTGTTAGTGCTCCAAGCCTATCCACCTCGTGTAACTAAATGAAATGAAAATAGCAATTCTTTGTGAATTCTGGCAACACTTTCATATTGCCACCAAAGGACTAGGAAACATTTAGGGCCTACAATCTGTATTGAATGTCTTCCAAGCTCATTGAAGAAGGTGACCGAAGTAATGAGCTTACCATCAAAACATTCTGACAACAGTTTCAGATTAAGGTGATGATTGATGCAGTTTGAGACGTGTGGAATGATGTCACTCAAAAATCAATGAATAAAACTTTTGCTCAATGCTGTGTTGGTTTAGAAAATTAATTATCAAGTTGCATTACCAGAGCAACTAAAGAGGAAGTGGGCATGGGATAGTAAATTGGTGTAATTGGTGCTGATGAGGATCTGAAGTCTTACTGTAAGGAGTTAAGTGATGAGGATCTCATGGCAGTCACGGAGGGTAATAAGAGAGAGGGAACTGATATCTAGGAAGTTCACCTTGCAAAAGATCTGACAACAAAGAAGATTACAAGGGCTCTCTGAATGATAGGTACTGAATTGGCAGTTACAATGGTGGAGCAAAGGACTAAAGTGAAGAGAGAAGTGGAATTTATTGCAATGATACGAAGGCCTGTGTGACCAAATATCAAAAGAAATTAAAGTCAACATCAGACTTTTTTGTCATCGTCTTGACATTTTGATGCTGAAACTGAACCTCAATTGTCCACTACAACTATAAATGTTGTGTCTTTATTGAAAGCCACATCACATAAACTGGACTGACTGAAGTGTCACCAAAATCTTCAGAGACATGTGATCCAGAAACCATTCAAATTTTAGTGTTGGAATTCATAAGGTAACAGTACTTTAATAATCTATATCTCACATATTCAATTACTCCTGTGTTACACAAATTCGTTACACACATTATTTATATGGATTGAATTTATTGGGATGTTGGAATGTACCTGCTTTTATTATATCTTAATTTACATGTTTATTGCCTCTAGTTTCTTTCCCCTTTGAAACATGACTTTATGTACTTCATATTATGTGTAGAAATATTTTTTAATATCTTAAAAAGTTTTGCATTTATGTTTATACTGTGGATGTTTAAGAACTTAATATTTTGTCATCACTTATTACACATAGTATGGCAGTGTTTTTGGTTCATTTTTTGATAGTAAATTTTCATCAGTAATGTATGAAATTATGGTTTTTAGATCCATTTATATTCTTTATTGTGGTGATGTATTTACTGTAGAGCAACTATATTTTTCATATTCTTTACAGTTTCTTCAGCTTTGAATACAGAAAGAACACCTCTTCTTAGGAACTTCTTGCAAGGTTTACAACAGCCAGATGAATGTACAGAATCGGTGGGAAACTTCTATTCTCCTCTAGACTCACCTGAAGGTATTGGCAATTCATATAAAAAAATCAGTTGTCCCATAAACATCCTAAAATTATTATAAACCAAATTAACTTCATTTGTATTTATGTGTGTAGTGTTAGGAGTAAGAAGCAACTGAATTTGTGCTTGCAGAAATTAATTTCCTTTATTATATAGTTTTATAAAATAAGTGTTGACCTTTTGTACTAACATTATAAATGACATTTTTTATGGGACACTGTTTTTGTTGGAGTGAAATGTGGTCTCATCATATAGGAGTAGGCTTTTGTTTCAATTGAGTATTTTATATGTGCATGGGAATAAGCCATGTTATAATATTCATTCCTTGGATTTGATCTGAAATAGTACTATTTTGCCATTTGGTCTGATTTTGATTTTTTGGCAGCTTTGCATATTAATAATGGTTGAAGCTGCAAGTGTATATCAGTAGTTGACCAAATTCAAATAAGACCATGTGACCTTAAGTATTACACCAACATAACAATATATGGACTACAAGAACTGTGAACTTCAGCTTCTGTCAGTTAAACTAAATGCTGACAGAAAGTGGGGACTAAACTCTAAAATTCTTGAACCGCGAGAGTTCAGTGATGACAAGATCAGAGTATTTACTTTTATTCTATCAAGGAAACTGTGAGAGAATGTTTTCAGTAAAACTGAAGTAAATAGTATCTTCAACAGCCTCCACAATGTGTATCTGCTTCATTTTCATCTACAGATTAAGACAATAAAAAATAAATGTTGGATAATAAAAGGCATTACAACTTCAATTGACTGACTGGCTGACTGACTTCATCCGAACAGGCTTTGGAAGGCCCAATGGTACCGACTGACTGCCATGTCATCCTTAGCTGATCGGCATCACTGGATGCGGATATGGAGGGGCATGTGGTCAGCGCACCACCCTCCCAGCTGTTGTCAATTTTTGTGACTAGAGCTGCTACGTCTCAATCAAGTCGGTCCTCAGTTGGTCTCAAAAGGGCTGGGTACACCCCACTTGCCAACAGTGCTCGGCAGACATGATGATCACCCAGCCGAGTGCTAGCCAAGCTCAACAGCAGTCAACTTGGGTGATCTGATGGGAACTGGTATTACCACTGCGGCAAGGCCATTGGCAACAATTACAGTTAGAAAGAAAAAACTTCTCTACTCTTTCTTTGAACACAATAATGCTATGTTAAATTAGGCAAACCTGCAGGAGGAGTTTCCGTTTTCCTCAAACCATGCCTAGGATTAATAAAGGACACAATAACAGATGAAAACACAGTTATTGTTAAAACAAATCACATCACAATAATAGGCATATATGTTCAACCATAGAAGAGGGTAGAAGGTGTAATTGAAAGAATAACAGATGTATTAACACAAACAAAGATTGATGAAAGAGTAATTCTTGCAGGTGGTCTCAGTGCTAGGATAGACAAATCAAGAACTAAAACAGAACTGATTCTAGAAACACCAAAAGGAGGATGATATGGCCTCGACAACAAACCTGCATAGTGGCCAATCGACCAAGCACAATATACCTTGTATTATTCAGAGGTGAATGCATAAAGGCAGTTAACCAGAAAGTGCTCTGGACATCAGCAGTAGCACCAGTAAGAAAACATTTGCCAGTCACAACAGTGATTCGACAATGAGTGTTACGATGAAGGGCAAGAGACGCTGTAGGCACTACGCCAAGCCAAAACCACAACACAACAATATGACGTGTCACTATGTGCCAGGCAGATGTGGTCATATAAAACACTAATAAAGAAGAAGGCAGACCACGTAGAGGAAGAGGCTAGACGACAAGCAGAATGTGCTCAAAGAGGCCCATTCATATTGCTCAAAAAACCTAGACCACCAGCAATAAAAGGAATCTCAGTGAACTCATGGGAAAACCAGTTTGAAGCCATTCTAAACTTCCAACACAAGAAAACAACGCATGAGTACAGTACAATGGAGCAATAGAAAGTCACACCCCTATAAGAAGACAAGAAATATGCTAAGTGCTAACAAAGGCAAAAAAAAAAAGAGTGGGGCAGGGGGGGGGGGGGGGGGGGACCTTCAGCGTGAGACGGCATGAATGTAGAACACCTCAGGGAATCTTACCACAAGATGCAAGGCTATTGGTTGGAATTATTCAACAACTGTGAGAGCACAGGAAAAATACCAGAACACTGGAGAACATCAACAGTCAAAATCCTTTTCAGAGGAGAAACATGTAACCCAGACTCACCTAGAGTCATAGCCCTCGAAAACACGACTTTCAAAATTTTCATGGACATATTAATGAGCAGACTTATAACTGAAGTAGATGCCAAAAATACCAGAAAACCAGTTTGGTTTCGGAAAGGGAAGAAGCACCTTAAGTGCAGTGAATTGCTTAATAGAGCAAGTGCAAGATGCACTAAGATATCCAGAGAAAAAATATTTGTAGTCTTTAAAGACCATAGCAAAGCTGTAGACACTATTAACTGAAAAACACTTATCCAAAAAATCACCCTATTAATTTGTGACAAAAGATACAACCACATCCAAATACAAGGGTCATTAAACAATTAGAGAGACAAATTGATTTGGAGAAAAAGCATTTCTTTTTACGAAACAATACTTTTGCTACTTTTCAACATAATCCCCTTAAACATTTATGCACTGTTTCAACGGCCTACAAGCTTTTTTATTCCAGCTGCAAAGAACTCTTTATCTTGATGTTTGAACCAATTTCCCCACAAACTTTTTCACGTCCTCGTTGTCCTGGAACCTCTTCCCATGTAATGCCTCCTTCAGAGCTCCAAACAAATGGAAATCACTAGGTGCTAAATCAGTATTTCCAAGCCCATTATGTCAGTCATTTCACAGGTTAGTTGAGCAATATGAGGACATGTGTTGTCTTGCTGGAAAATCACACCTATCCTCTGAGATCCACGACATGTCTCTCACATGGCTGGCTTCACTTTGTTTAAAAGCAAATCCGAGTAGTGTTGGCTGTTTATTGTACTCTGCTCTTGGAGATAATCAAAGAAAACTGGACCTTCAGCATCCCAAAATGCCATCAACGTGACTATTCCTGCTGACGCTTGGGTTTTGAATTTTTTGTTGGCAGGTGAGTTGGTGTGCTTCCACTCCATGCTTCATCTTTTTGACTGGCTCATAATAGTGAACTCAAGTTTCATCAAAAGTTAAAATTTTATCGAGGAAGTGCTCACCTTCTCTTTCATAATGTTCCTTTAGCTCTGTGCACACTCTCAACCTTGTTTTCTTGTGTAGCCGCATCAACTCCTTTGGGACCCATCTTGCACATGTTTTGCAGTACTTCAGCTTGTTACAGATAATTTTATGAACTGTACCAGTACTAACTTCAACCTTGAACCTTATCATTTCCACAGTCACATGGCAGTTGGGCCGAATAATGTCATAAATTCGACTTTCAAGTGAGAGAGTTCAAACTGCAACTAGTTGGCCAGAATGGTGTTCGTCAGTCACTGAGTCGCAACCATTTTTGAACTGCTATACCCACTTGTAAAAATTTGCACGATTCATACAACCTTCACCATACTCTTTAGGCATTCTACTGTATATATTCACTGTTTTATCGCCTTCAGCAAGTAAAACACAAATAACAGAACGTCGCTCAACTAATATGGATGTTTTAACCAGACTCTCCATCTTGAAATGTATTTTTGAGGTTATAAACAAAACAATGTTGATACATCAGCTGATCAGGGCTCATCCCAGTGATGCCAACTTAAAACCATAAAAGTACCAAACTTGCTCTACTAACAGTTTTTTCCCCAAACCAATTTGTCTCTTTAATTATTGAATGACAATCTTATCTGATGACACCACTGTATCCAAAAATTTAACTTCAACAAGGAGATCTGATCAGTCTGACACCGCTCAACATCATGACAGCAGACATCATGATCATCATCATGAACAGCTTAGCAACACTCGTACTTTATGCAGATGACGTGATAATAGGTTCAGAAGACAAAGAAGAGCTACAAAAGGTGCTAACAGACTCACATCATGGGCTGTGGAAAATCACCTACAAATAAACCACAGCAAAACTAAACAGACAATTTTTTGAAGAGATGGCAAACTCTCACCAAAAGACATGCTGATCCTTCAAGACAAACCACTAGAAGTAGTACCAAAGTACAAACACGAGGGCTATCCACAAAGTACATTATGTTTTGGAATTAAAAATAAAGTATTGGAAATTTTTTTTATTATGTAAAGATGAAAGCCACACTTAAATACTACTTTTCTACATAGTTGCCATTTAAATTAAGGCACTTATCATAGCGATGGACGAGCTTGGAAATTCCTTCGTCGTAAAATTCGGCCGCCTGCGCCTTCAACCATGTGGTTACCTCTTCTTGAAGCTGTACGTTGTCATCAAAACGCTGCATAGCCAACCACTTCTTCATTGCTGGGAATAAGTGGAAGTCGCTCGGTGCCAGGTCGGGACTGTACGGCGGATGAGGAAACAACTCCCACTGAAAAGATTCGAGAACTTCACGAGTGGCATTTGCCATGTGGGCTCGGGCGTTGTCGTGAATCAGCAAGATCTTTGAGCCCAACTTTCCCCTGCGCTTGTTTTGTATTGCTCTTCTGAGGTTGTGCAGAGTTTGGCAATACCTTTGAGAGTTTATTGTAGTGCCTCTTTCCAGGAAATCCACAAAAATCACACCTTTTCTGTCCCAAAAGAGGTAACCACGTGGTTGAAGGTGCAGGCGGCCAAATTTTACGACGAAGGAATTTCCAAGCTCGTCCATCGCTATGATAAGTGCATTAATTTAAATGGCAACTATGTAGAAAAGTAGTATTTAAGTGTGGCTTTCATCTGTATATAATAAAAAAATTTCCAATACTTTATTTATTTTTAATTCCAAAACGTAATGTACTTTGTGGTTAGCCCTCGTATCTTGGAGTCATTCTGCAAGCAACACTGACATCATTCAACAACTATGTGAAAAAAAGAGCAACAGCAGCAATAAACACAATTTACAACATGCAACAGCCTCAAAAACTCTCAAAAAATTGTGATGACACTGTCTAAACTAGCCATAGCACGAATAGCAACTGGTGGGATCCACATAATGTGGAACAAACTAAGAGTCAATGACTTAGTAACACAAGAGAAAATCAGATCCCCCTAAATGGAATGAATACTGGGTGTCAGGAAGACAGTGCCTTCAAGACTGGCTTATGTCTTAATGAAAGAAACCTTCTTCATAGAAGGCATCAGAATGCTAATGCTCCTGCCCAACACCAAGGCCTACGAAAGTGCACGCCAAATACTCATAGAAAAGCACACATCTATCTGGAATGACTTCTACTCAACTGACACAATAATGACAGAAGAATGGAAACAGACAAACTGCAAACTCTGAGAAAAGACAACACAATATGTGACACATTGATGTAATATGCCAAATGATGTAATATTGACAACCACATTTCAGGCTCAGAAAATAAGATAGAAGCTTTCTGAAAGCTCATCAGATCAGAAACTGGGACAGAGTGGTCATGATCAAAAAGTATTTCTCTTCTGATAGAAAATGACAGACTCTCAGATCAAAGAAAAGTAGCTGATAAGTTGAATGTGTGTTTTAGTAAGATAACAAATCAGTTAAACCAAAATCATTATGGATGTAGGCCTAAGAACCTTCCAAATTATTTAAATGGTGCTCTTCAACCTATGTTTCTTCAAGAAGTCACCCAAATCAAGATGAAGCTAATGATTCACCTGAAAACAAATATTCATGTAAATTAGATGGTCTATGAGATTATGTATTCACAAAGTCCTCTGATTATGTAATAAAATATGGAACTTTCCCAAGTACCTTAAAACATCTACAATAACTCTTTTATGAAAGAAAGAAAGAAAGAAAGAAAGAAATAAGAAAAAGAAACAAGGAAAAAGAAAATAAATAGGGACATTGATAATGTAAACAATTATCATCCAGAATCCCAACTTGTGGTTTCTTCAAAATTATTATGAGTTCCCAATTACAAGCTTTGAAGTTACATTTCTAAAAATTCCTTTTTCCAAAATGAGCATGGATTTAGCTGATCTCCAAGTCTGTAGAAACAGCTATGTATTAGTACACTCCTGGAAATTGAAATAAGAATACCGTGAATTCATTATCCCAGGAAGGGGAAACTTTATTGACACATTCCTGGGGTCAGATACATCACATGATCACACTGACAGAACCACAGGCACATAGACACAGGCAACAGAGCATGCACAATGTCGGCACTAGTACAGTGTATATCCACCTTTCGCAGCAATGCGGGCTGCTATTCTCCCATGGAGACGATCGTAGAGATGCTGGATGTAGTCCTGTGGAACGGCTTGCCATGCCATTTCCACCTGGCGCCTCAGTTGGACCAGCGTTCGTGCTGGACGTGCAGACCGCATGAGACGACGCTTCATCCAGTCCCAAACATGCTCAATGGGGGACAGATCCGGAGATCTTGCTGGTCAGGGTAGTTGACTTACACCTTCTACAGCATGTTGGGTGGCACGGGATACATGCGGACGTGCATTGTCCTGTTGGAACAGCAAGTTCCCTTGCCGGTCTAGGAATGGTAGAACGATGGGTTCGATGACGGTTTGGATGTACCGTGCACTATTCAGTGTCCCCTCGACGATCACCAGTGGTGTACGGCCAGTGTAGGAGATCGCTCCCCACACCATGATGCCGGGTGTTGGCCCTGTGTGCCTCGGTCATATGCAGTCCTGATTGTGGCGCTCACCTGCACGGCGCCAAACACGCGTACGACCATCATTGGCACCAAGGCAGAAGCGACTCTCATCGCTGAAGACGACACGTCTCCATTCGTCCCTCCATTCACGCGTGTCGCGACACCACTGGAGGCGGGCTGCACGATGTTGGGGCGTGAGCGGAAGACGGCCTAACGGTGTGCGGGACCGTAGCCCAGCTTCATGGAGACGGTTGCGAATGGTCCTCGCCGATACCCCAGGAGCCACAGTGTCCCTAATTTGCTGGGAAGTGGCGGTGTGGTCCCCTACGGCACTGCGTAGGATCCTACGGTCTTGCCGTGCGTCCGTGCGTCACTGCGGTCCGGTCCCAGGTCGACGGGCACGTGCACCTTCCGCTGACCACTGGCGACAACATCGATGTACTGTGGAGACCTCACGCCCCACGTGTTGAGCAATTTGGCGGTACGTCCACCCGGCCTCCCGCATGCCCACTATACGCCCTAGCTCAAAGTCCGTCAACTGCACATACGGTTCACGTCCACGCTGTCGCGGCATGCTACCAGTGTTAAAGACTGCGATGGAGCTCCGTATGCCACGGCAAACTGGCTGACACTGACGGCGGCGGTGCACAAATGCTGCGCAGCTAGCGCCATTCGACGGCCAACACCGCGGTTCCTGGTGTGTCCGCTGTGCCGTGCGTGTGATCATTGCTTGTACAGCCCTCTCGCAGTGTCCGGAGCAAGTATGGTGGGTCTGACACACCGGTGTCAATGTGTTCTTTTTTCCATTTCCAGGAGTGTATTTTGAAGCACTCTTAGAGACCATCCTCTTTGCAATTTTCTTTATCTGTCAAAAGCATTCAACAAAATTGTGGATCATCATTTTCTTGTGGCCTTTGTCCCACTTCAATGCAGGTTTGGCCATGTTACTATGGATTTGGCGATGTTAGTGTCAAAGGGTGACTGGATGCCCTTCTTATCACCATCCCGTACCCTCCGGGATGGAATGAGTGTACCCCAGCTGTCTGCATCGAGTGTAAGTCGTGAAATAGTGCAAACAGTTTTCAGATGTCTGCGAGTCATGTAACTGAGGCGGGACATGGGGACCAGACCAGAATTCACATGGTGGGATGTGGAAAACCGCCTAAAAACCACATCCAGGCTGGCCGGCACTGGGTGGATTTGAACCGGGGCCGACACGCCTACCCGAGTCCAGGAAGCAGCGTATTAGTGCGCTTGGCTAACCTGGCGGGTCCTTCAACAAAATTGAGGATGATATTGTTATTCACAAATTAGCTCAAAACGCCATCGGAGGGATCTCAAATCAATGAGTAAGGTCTTAACTTGAAGACAGACAGCAGATGGTGGTATTGAGGTATTATACCAAAGAAAATGTCATTGCAACATTTATCCAGTAAATTTCTAAGTGAGTGTGGAGTACCACAGGATATCTTAGAACCTCTATTGTTCCTTCTTTACAACAAAGATGTAAACAACTCCGCAAAAAAAAGTAGATCACACCACCGAATTAACTATTGCCGTGGATAAAATTTCTATCTGCATAATAAGCAGTAGATACTTCAATGTATGTGATTACTAGCTAGTTAAAAAAAAATGATAATAAATAAAGAGAAAACTTTTTCCATGAACCTCTTCTCCATTTATGAAATAATGTGATTCAATTCATTACTGAAATCTGTTACCAAAACTAAAGTTGAGGGAATATGGCTACAAAACAATTTAAAATGGAGCTGAAACTCTTGAAACAAAGCTTTCGAAAGCTTGTTACGCTTCTCAGGTTTTGTGAACCCCATATCATTCACGTGAAAATAATTAGCCTGCTAAGCCTTTATGCACATTAATCCATGCTGCTTGCAAATGAGTATATTTCAAACAAAATTAGGGAATAAAAACAAATTAAAACATGGCCTTAGCCACAACACAAGGAGCATCTGTTATGTACATGTGGTATTGGATTACAATGCCATTCTATTGAAGAATGGTATTTGCAAGGGAGCTTGCTTGATTTTGTAGACTAGAAGACATTTTCAAACTCAGCAAATGCATTTACTGGACTTGTACAAAGTAATTATACAAGATATGATCACACGTCACACAATGCAGTTACTGAAAGCAGGATGAGAGTGAGTGAGTCTGAAATGAGAACTAAAAGAATTGTGAAGCAAACCACACTAGCAAACAACAGAGTCCAGTAAATATTCAGCTGAGTCAAAGTCCAGCTGACAGTAACACTACTGTTATGATTAGCCGATGCACTGGAAGTACTTTACTGCGAAGTTCTGGATGGAATACAGACAATGGAAAGAACTAATGATTTTGTTGTCTAGGGATGCTGATTCCTGTTGGTAATTTACTGTGTACCAGATTTTACAGAAATCAAATGAATGTTAAATTTCTTGCATTTAAAAAGCTCTGAGATCGTAAACCTTTTTTTCCCTGTGGAGATTCTGTTAATACCACTGATATCTGTAGTAAGTCCCTCAGGGACTCTAGTCTTTCACTATTACTTATTTCTTGATAGCCTCCTCCGAAAATAGTAAAAAAGGCTTAATGAACCCTGTTAATGTCAAACTATTTATGTTTATTCAGTTTTTTTCAATTTTTGTATGTCGACTTATTGAACTGACACTAAACATTTAATACATTTGGTAAGATACATGTCACTGGGTAGGTGCTAACAGTCAAAGCTTAATTTTTGGAAAGACCAGTGATTTAAACTTGTATTTTCTTGTTATATTTTGGATTAAGTGTAATTTGTAGTCCATTCATAATGAAGGATCTGTGTGATTATGTGACTTCTGCCAATGCAGTACAGATGAAAATTAAAAAGTTTTTTTTTTTTGTTAAATATGCTAACTATATGTAAGATCCACTTTAAATAACAGTTATTAAAATTCAGTTGTAACTAAACCGTGAATGACACTATCTGGGTGACTAATATCAAATGTCTCAAATGCAACTGAAGTACTTGTTAGACTAGCCACATGATTTCTTTGAAGTTATGTTCAATAACAGTTGTTACTATTATAGTGCTGCTTACTCATTTAATTAACAGTGGATTTAGTTGTCAGAAGACTATTTTTTATGTATTTACATTAATATTAATGCTGCGCAATCTTCTTGGCTGCAGGTTCTGACACTGAAGAACAAGGTACACGAAAAGTATCTGCTAGAGGAAATGTACCTAGGAACTCAGTTGGTCAGGTACAGTTACTAATGCCTCTAACTTTTTTTAGTGTCTCTTTGTCAAAGTGCAGTTATGATATAAGCAGATTGATGTAGACAGTCATACACTTTAGATGAAATAGTCTAAGAATATAAAATGTCAGGAAAATTAATTTGCATTTTTTCTGCAGTTGTTACTTCACAGGGGAGGGCGAGCTTATGTAGTATCAGGGCAATGTAGATAAACTAATATTGGTTGGCTGGTTGTATTGAATTTTTGTAAGTTATCCATGTAATCTTACCATGAATCACATACCTTGGTGAGGTGGGATGGTGTGGTGCCTCTACAACACAGATGGCTGTACTGTAGGTGCAACCACAATGGAGGGTGTCTGCAGAGAGACTAGATGAACATTTGGTTCCTGAAGAGGGGCAGCAGCTTTTTCAGTAGTTGCAGAGGCAGCAGTCTGGATGACTGGCTTGATCTGCCTTTGTAACATCAGCCAACATGGTCGTGCTGTGGTGGTATTGCGAATGGCTGAAAGCATTGCTGCAATTGCAGAAAGGTAGGAAATTAAAGAGATGTGAACTGGATAACTTGAAGGAATGAGAAATTGTCAAGAGTTTCAGTGAGAGAAAGCAAGCAACTATTAGAAAAAACAAAACTGGCGTTCTACAGGTCAGACCATGGAATGTTAGATTCCTTAATCAGGTAGGTAGGTTAAAGAATTTAAAAAGTGAACTGGATAGGTTGACGTGAAATATAGTGGGAATTAGTGAAGTTCGTTGGCAGGGTGAACGGGACTTCTGGTCAGGCGAATACAGGGTTATAAATAAAAAAAATCAAGTAGGGGTAAAGTAGGAGTCAGTTTAATAATGAATAAGGAAATAGGAATGCAGGTAAGCTGCTATGAACAGCACACTGAACATGCCATTGTAGGTAAGGTAGACAGGAAGCCAACAACCAGCGCAGAAGTAGAGGTTTATGTGCCAAGTAGCTCCCCAGTTGAAGAAGAGATTAAAAGAATGTGTAGTGGGATAAAAGAAATTATTTTGATAGTGAATTGTCAAGAGTTTGAAAGTGAACATTAGACAGTGATTGACTGAAATGGGAACAGAATATCACAGAAGATGGGTGGGTAGTTTTGAGAGAGGAAATAGTGAAGACAGCAGAGGATGGAATAGGTAAAAAGGATGAGGCCTAGTAGAAATCCTTGGATATCACAGGAGATACTGAATTTCATTGATGAATGGGGAAAATATGAAGATACAGCAAATGAAGTACACAAAAAGGAATACACACATCTAGGGAAAAAAAGCAATTGAGAGAAAATGCAAACCAGCTAAGTAGGAATTGCTAGAGGATAATTGCAAAGGTATTGAAGCATATATAATGAGGGAAAGGATAGATACTGCCTATAGGAAAATTATAGACACCTTTGGATAAAAGAGAAGCACTGTATGAAAATCAAGGGTTCAGGTGGGAAACCAGTTCTAAGCAAAGAAGGGAAAACTGAAAGGTGGAGGGAAATATTTAGAGGGGCTGTACTAGAGCAGTCAGCTTGAAGAGAATATTGTAGAATGGGAAGGGCAAGTCAGTGAAGATGAGATGGGAGATACACTACTGCGAGAAGAATTTGACAAAGCACTGAAAGATGTTAAGTCGAAACAAGGCCCCTGGAGTCGATGATGTTCTGTCAGAACTACTGATATCTTTGGGAGAGCCGGTTATGACAAAGCTATTCCACCTGGTGTGCACTATACATGACATGGGAAAAATACCATCAGATGTCAAGAAGAATATAATAATTCCAAAATTTCAGGTGCTGACAGCTCTGAATTTTACTGAATTACCTTATTTGCTGGCTGATAAGACACACTTTTTTCGCTTTAAAAATAGGCCCAAAAACTGGATGCATCTTTTACACTGGTAGCAAGTTAAGGTAGTACCTATTCCATTTCTTTAAAATTTGTGTGTTTCAGGTTGAAGCAATGTATTGTTAACTTCCTTGCAAATTTTGAGCATTTCTGTTTGCATAGAGTTCAGTGGATGCACATGCACCATCATTAACAGTTTTTATATATGGTTGTTTAAGCTTCAGTTATTGTTGTATTTAGTGTGGAGACCCACTTGTGTTGTACCTGTATTGTTGTTTTATTTGAAAACTATGGCTGGAAAATGGCATTGCTGTACCATTGCATTTAATCTGCAAGTGATTGCATATGCTAAAGAGCATGGAAACAGTGCTGTAGAAAGGCATTTAGGGCCACTTCCAACTGACAAAAATGATAAGGACAATGTTTTAAAGAAAGCACCTCACGGTAAACATAATCTAAGAAGTGGAACTGTTAAAGGTCCAAAACTTGAGGCACAACTCAGTACTTTAGATTTTAGAGAACAGACAAGCAGGAATTTCTGTTTAAAAGAAAATGATTATTCATCAAGCAAAAGCAGTTTCCACTAACAAAGGGATTGCCTACTTTATTGGATCAACATCATGGTGTTCAAGGCTTATGAAGAGGTATTGGCTTTGTTTGCGGACTAAGACAAAAATATCACAGAAGATGCCAGCTGAGTACGAAGAACAAATTGTTGAATTTCATTGATTTGTCATTAACGGAAGGAAAAGAGAAAAATGTTTAAACTTTCACAAAATATAAGCATGGATGAAACTCCACCAACCTTTGATGTGCCTTCTAACAGAACTGTGAATTCCAAGGCCACAAAAAACATTATTGTTAAAACTTCAGGGCATGAAAGGACTCCTTACACAGCCGTTTTGTCCTGCTGTGCTGGTGAAATGAAATTGCCACCACTTTTCTTTTTTTACTAAAAGGAGTGTGTGTTCATCTACACAATTAAGGCTGGAGGGTTGGAGGAGGAATGAGATTTAGATAGATCAAATTTGGTCTAGACAACCTGGAGGCCTGCTGAAGAAGCCTGCCCTGTTATGGGATCAATTTCATTCTCTCAGAACAGAAGACGTTAAAAGTAGACTGAATGAAATGAAGACTCAGTTACTTATAATTTCTGGAGGGATAAGTGGTTTACTTTAGCAATTATGTATATGTATCAACAGACCATGTAAGGGACTTATAAAAAAGGCATGGAGGAGACAGATGAAGTCTACAAATTCTGAAACTACATCATCAGGAAGGAGGAAGAGACCTATCATTTTTTAAATTTGTGGTAGGGTCAAAGCTTTATAGGATGGTATAGAGGATAATTTATTGTATGAGGATTCAGATTCTGACATGGCCACCTTCAGTATTTCTTCCTTCAGCTCTGAGGATGAATTTTGCAGATTTGAGGGCAAAAATTAAAAGAGGGCACTTTTTCCTACTTCTTTACCTAGCTATTTCATGTAAGGGCACATATGTGCTATTGTTTTGCATTAAATGTATTAAGTGAGACAAATTTTTTCCCTAAAAGGAAGTCTTAAAAGGCGGGGTGCATCTTATATGCAGGCAAATATGCTATCAGTTTAATAAGTTATGACTGCACAATACTGGCATGAATTTACTGAAGAATGGCAAAACTACTGGAAGCTGACCTCAGGGAAGATTAGTTTGGATTCAGGAGAAATGTAGGAACCCGCAAGGCAGTACTAAATGGTTCAAATGGCTCTGAGCACTATGGGACTTAACATCTATGGTCATCAGTCCCCTAGAACTTAGAACTACTTAAACCTAACTAACCTAAGGACATCACACAACACCCAGCCATCACGAGGCAGAGAAAATCCCTGACCCCGCCGGGAATCGAACCCGGGAACCCGGGCGTGGGAAGCGAGAACGCTACCGCACGACCACGAGATGCGGGCGCAAGGCAGTACTGATCTCATGATTTATCTTAGAAGATAAGTTAACCAAAGAGAAGCATACATTTATAGCATTTGTAGGCTTATAGAAAGCCTTTGAAATGTTGACTGGAAAATGCTTTTCAAAATTCTAAAGGTTGCAGGGGTAAAATGTGTGGCTGTAAAAGGTTATTTACAACTTGTGCAGAAACCAAATGCCACCTACAAAAGAGGTTAATGCTTGCCACGTGCATGGTATTGGGCAAGTCACATGAGCCCTCTGGGCCATGCTAAATGGCAAGCGCCTGAGGGAGCTCAGCGTTCGTTTGCTGGGTATGGGCTTGGCAGACAGGTTTCTGGAGCTGGGGACTGGCAAGTGCCCCCAGTCCTCTGTAACCGTTAGCCCTGGGCATGCTTCAACGACCCATACTTAGTGGTGGTGGAATATGATGTGTCACAGGGAATGGGGATCTTGACTTAATTGCATGGATTGTGAGGATGGTTAAAAACTCTATAAAAACCTCTCACTGTCAAGGTGTGCTGTGTGTTGATGAGACACGTGGTTGTTGAGACAGAACAGTCATTAGTGGGCAACCTGTGGGAAAACTCCTGCAACTCAGTTATATAAGGCTTATCCAGGTAAGCAGGGCTCTCTCATGGTGGACATTTATTATCCTAGCTGCTCATGGGATTAAGATGGAACCTTCAAACTTTAACTTATCAACTCACAGTGGAACTGGTGTACTGCTGGTGGGCCTCATGACCTAACATCACCAGAGGGCTTACTTAGCCAGTCCTCCTGACTCAAAAGTTATTAAGAGTTCTTGTGTTTATAGTAACGGAGCACATGCTACAAGTCAGAATGTGTTTTTAATAGTTAAAATGAAAGAGGGCAGTTTTGAGAAAGTTTCACTTTCTACATTCATATAGTTTAGAGGGCATTGCTGGCACTCCAGAATCTGTCAAGCAATTATGAAATGAGACATTGTTGGTTGAAACTTCTAGTCCACACCAAGCAACAAACCTCCGGAAAGCTAAATGCCTCAGGGAGTATGCCATTGAAACAGAGCTACACATCTTGAATTACAGCAAAGGCGTGTCATCCTGATATCTCGTAGATATTTCCAAAGAAAAATTGAGAGATTAGTGGACAAAAGAAGGCAAGAGACCACATACTGTCATAAAAAGGGTGAATGGGGATCTCGCAAAATCCTGGTTCTTTATCCTGCCTTCAATAGCACGAAACTCCCTTATCATATCAATGTTGGTTTCCTTCCTATAAAAAGAGTGAATGAGAATCTCGCAAAACCCTACTCTTTTATCGTACCTCCAATAGCACAAACTCCCATTGTGTATCAAGGTTGGGTTCCTTTTCTTAAACTTGCTGCCTATACGCTGTTTCAAATGCCAGTGCTTGGACACATCACTCTCCGTTATAAGGGAGAAGCCACTTGTAGAAAATGCGGTAGGGCCACCTACGAAGGTGTCAGTTATTCATCTACTTTGAAGTGTGTAAACTGCTTGTCAACATTAAGTAACTGGTATCTGTAGACTAGTTTCAACAACACGATCCCTTTGTTCTTCAATTGAAGACTGCTAGACAAACATCCAAACTGAACTGGTCAAAGATGAAAATCAGTGTCTGATTTTCACTTTTGACCAGTTTGGTTTAAATGTTTGTCTAGCAATCTTCAGCTGATGAATGAAGGGATCACGTTGTTGAAACTAGTCTACGGATACCAGATACTTAATGCTGGCCCTTATTTTGACTGCACATGAGTTTGGATTTCTCCTAAGTGGCAGTCTTGGGGTCTCAAAATGGTGTAGTGAAACACTGAAACTGGTGACAGAAATAAATTATGTCCAGAATATAGATAACTGAAGGTGTTTATAAATTTACATTTTGTATTGAACAACCAAAGTCAGTCAACCATTTTGTACAAAGATGGACTTAAAGAAATTTGTCATGCATGTCTCATGATGTAGGTATCTAGCTTCTGTCTTTGATGATCTCTTTGTTGGAAAGGAGCTTGACTGTAACCTTCCATCCTTTTGCATCCTAAAAATCCCATGTCAGAGTGGCCTCCTCTTCTCAAAAATCACCTTTGTAAATGCAGACATCAGTTCCCACAAATGGATCCAAAACTCTCTCTACCCACCTCAGACTTGCCAGCCTCCATTAGTATCTCCATTTCTACAATTTTCACTGTTTAATTTCCTAAAAGTCTTTGCTCTGCATACATGGGTATCACTGTTGTGACAGTGCCACGACATTTAAGAGTGCCGCCACGTCAGTACGTGCAAACGGCGATAGAGGCGCTCCGCAACTCAGCTGAGCGCGGGAGCGCCACCTAGCTACGAACGGCGCCGGCCGCATGTCACGGCACGGCAGTCGAATGACCGATACGGAATTGGTAGCATGTAACCAGCTATTGTTTCTACATTTGTATATCCATGCAATTTATTAGTGATTAAAGGTTATAACACTTTTTGGCGACGAGGTCGGATATTTTTGTTCCTGCGTTGTGGATTTGTGTGTTCGTGTCGGGGCAGACATGGAACAGCTTATGCAAGCGCTCATTGAACAGCAAACACAGCTGACAGCTGCTATTCAGGCGTTGTCGACGTCGCTTACTCATCGTCTGTCTTCCTCTTCTCTGCCTCTGTTCCCTCCTTACGAAGAGGCCACTGAAGACTGGGAGGATTATGAGAAGCGGTTGCGGCAACACTTCTTGGCTTTCGGCGTTGTCGACGCTCCTATGTGTAAGTCGTTATTTCTATCTTGGATTTCCCCACGGATCTATCAGCTGCTATCTCAGTTAGCCCCGCTGCGGGAACCTGCCTCTCTGTCCTTCCAAGAAATGTGTGACTTATTGTCTAACTATTACCGAGAAAACACCCACGTTGTTGCCGCCCGCGTGGCGATCTACTGGTGTCGTAAACAGCCCCATCAATCTTACCGGGCTTGGGCGGCGGAACTACATGGTCTGAGTAGGAAATGTCAGTTTGTCACGGACACTCATCATGAGTCTTATGCTGATTCAATGGTTAGGGATGCTATTCTACGGCTTGCTCCTGATAAAGAAGTTCGGCAACGTGTCTTACAACTGCCAAACCTGCCGTTGTCGGAAGTTCTAAGCATCGCTCAATATTTTGAAGTGTCTCACGCTGCTGGTGCGCAAATAGACACGTGGTGTGATGTAGGCGCTATACAGACCACTTTCTACAGGGACAATTTGCCTGTTTCCCAGGGGACCGATGATGTGGCGGCGGTTCACTTGCGTCAACAGTGTTGCGATGGGCCGCCACGCTCGCAGCGAAAACAGCAACCACAGAAGCAGGTTCGTTCCGCACTTCCTTCTTGTCCACGTTGTTTCGTACAGCATGACAGGGCCGCGTGTAATTCATGTAGGAAAAAAGGCCACATTGCTTCTGTGTGTCAGTCCCCTAACGTTCTTGTCGACGAGGACGAGGCATCGGACATGGGTGTTAACTGTGTGCTTTCTCAAACAAATAAGTTGTTTGTTACTGTTCGTGTTCTGGATAAAGACATTCGCATGCAAGTGGACACTGGCTCTGCAGTAACTCTCATTAACTCTCGCACGTATATGGAGTTGGGCTCCCCTCCCTTGTCTCCAGTTACTTGAAATCTGAGAACTTATAATAAACAGAAAATTCCTATTGTTGGCCAGTTTGATGCTTCCACTGCCTACAAGTCTGTTGTTCGGCTCCTCACGTTTTATGTGGTGGATCATGCAGGCACTGAAAACCTGTTCGGTTATGATGCTTTCCAGTTGTTCGGGTTCTCCATTGATGATGATGTGCACCTCATATCTGAGGATATTCCGTATCAACAGCTGGATGGATTGTGTTCTGAATTCTCGTCTGTGTTCTCTGCTGGTCTGGGTCGTGCCAAGGATTTGGAAGCCCACATTACTCTTAAATCTACAGCTCACCCTAAGTTTTTGTGGGCACGCCCTATTCCGGTGGCGTTGCGTGCACCTGTCAAGGCTGAGATAGACAGGTTAACAGCTTCAGGGATTCTCCTTTCTGTTACCTCCAGCGAATGGGCATCGCCAATCGTGGTGGTTTCTGAACCAAACGGGAGTCTGTGATTGTGTGGTGATTTTAAAGCCACTGACAGCGCTCAGAGCCTCATTGACACTTATCCTCTTCCCCATCCTGAGGAGTTATTTACTGAGCTCGCTGGTGGCCAGTTCTTTTCCAAACTTGACTTATCGGAGGCGTACCATCAGTTGCCGTTGGATGCGTCTTCCGAGGAATTTCTCGTCATCAACACTTCTTGTGGGTTGTATCAGTACCAGCGGTTACCGTTTGGTGTCGCTAGTGCGCCGGCCATTTTTCAGCGGTTTTTGGAACAGCTCACAGCTTCCGTTCCCGGCTGTATAAACTATCTGGATGACATTGTTGTCACGGGGGCCTCCACTGAGGAGCACCTTCGCAATTTGCGTTCACTGTTTCGGGTTCTGCATTCGGCTGGGTTGAAGTGCAATCTGGACAAGTCACAGTTCTTCCAACCCTCCATCGTGTATCTTGGTTTCCACTTGTCCCGTGAGGGTATACGTCCTCTACGTCAGCATGTTGCGGCCATTACCGCTCTACCCCGGCCATCTATGGTAAAAGAACTTCAGGCGTTTCTAGGCAAGATTGCTTATTATCACAAATTCATTCCATCCGCAGCGGCGGTAGCTCATCCTCTGCATCAGCTGTTACGCAAAAACGTTCCTTTCTGTTGGTCCGACGAGTGTGAGCAGGCTTTTGTCCGCCTGAAGGCTCATTTGCAGTCAGCGCCTTGTCTTGCCACATTCCGTCCGGGTCAGCACTTGGTTCTGGCGACTGACGCGTCCCAGTATGGCCTAGGGGCTGTTCTCACCCATCGGTATGAGGATGGGTCGGAACGACCCATCGCCTATGCTTCCAAGACCCTCAACGATGCACAATGGCGTTATTCTCAAATCGAAAAGGGGGCGCTCGCTATCATTTATGCTCTAAAAAATTTCTGTGTTTTTTTGTATGGTTCTAAGTTTCACCTCATCACCAACCACAAGCTGCTGGTCTCTCTGTTCAGCCCATTGGCGTCACTTCCGGATAAGGCAGCTCACCGCCTCCAACGTTGGGCCTTATACTTGTCTCGTTTTCACTATGAGATTCACTATTTCCCCACGGCCCAGCACGCCAACGCTGACGCATTGTCGCGTTTGCCGATGGGCCCCAACCCGGTTTTCTATCGAGATGAACTACTCTGTTTCCACATTGATGAGGCAGAACGTCGTGCGGTCGAGGGTTTTGCGCTTACAGGTTCGCAGGTCGCGTCGGCTACTGCGCGGGACCCGGTCGTGTGTCAGGTGATCGGTTTTATTCAACGGGGTTGGCCGGACAGGACCAAGGGCCGGGCATCGGATCCCCTTCGCAACTACCATGCCTTGCGGCTTCGTCTGTCTGTTTGTGATGGTGTTGTTCTTCTGGCCACGGACGGTGCATCTCCATGGGTCGTGGTGCCAGCCTCTCTTCGCAAAGATGTTCTCAAACTGTTGCATGAAGGCCATTGGGGGATTTCTCGGACTAAGTCCCTGGCCCGCAGACACGTTTATTGGCCCGGTATTGATTCGGACATCGCCCACATGGTCGCTGCGTGTGGTCAGTGTGCTCAACAACTGGCTGCACCCCGTACAATGCCCTCTTCGTGGCCTGACCCGGCGCAGCCATGGGAACGGGTGCACACTGACTTTGCCGGCCCCTTCCTCGGCACTTATTGGCTGCTGTTGATTGACGCCTTCTCGACATTTCCGTTTGTTGTTCGATGTCCGTCGCCCACCACTGCGGCGACAACGCTGGCTTTGTCCAAAATCTTTGCGCTAGAAGGTCTTCCATCCACAATCGTCACGGACAATGGCCCTCAGTTCTCTTCGCAGGCCTTCCGTGATTTTTGTACTGTACACGGGATTCATCATGTTACAGCACCGCCCTTCCATCCGCAATCGAATGGGGAGGTCGAGCGCCTTGTCCGCACTTTCAAAAGCCAGATGAAAAAATTCCTTAGTGATGTTTCATTTTGCATTTTCTGAGTTCTTATCGCTTCACGCCTCTGGGTGATCGCAGCCCTGCTGAACTAGCCGCCAACCGCGCACTGTACTGCACCTGCTTCACCCTGTCAGGCCTCGTACTGTGTCCCCTCGTGCGGGAAAATACTCGGTGGGCACTGACGTGTGGGCAAGAGGGTATGGATCTCGCCCTAAATGGATTCCAGGGGTGGTCAAGGCTCTTCGCGGCCGCCGGCTTTGTGAAATACGTACGGACGACGGCACGGTTGTTCGCCATTACGACCAGATGCGCCCACGAGTGGTGGCCACGCCGGTGCCACCGCCCCTTCCTTCGCCTCCACCAGCCCGAGAAGCCAGTCCTGTCGCTGCTGCCGATCTCCCGTGCTTGTTGCTGCAGCCGACGTCGCTACCGCTTCCGAATCCGCCGGAACCGGCTCCAGTCGCGACGCCGCCTTCTCTGGGACCCATCTCGCTGGAGCATACCCCCAGGTCCACGACACCTATGGATGCTGCTCCGGAGTTTTCACCCATCATCTCTTCCAGGAGGCACGTTCTACGCACGGGCTTCCGTCCTGGACATTTTCGACCGTACTCTCGTGTTTCTCCGCGGGATCTTCTCGGGGCCTTCCAAGAGGCCATGGATGTTTCCGCGCTGTCCATGTCTCCCAGGAATTGAGTGTTTTTTTTCCAAGGGGGGAAAAGTGTTGACAGTGCCGCAACATTTAAGAGTGCCGCCACATCAGTACGCGCAAACGGCGATAGAGGCGCTCCACAACTCGGCTGAGCGCGGGAGCGCCACCTAGCTACGAACGGCGCCAGCCACATGGCACGGCACGGCACGGCAGTCGAATGACCGATATGGAATTGGTAGCATGTAACCAGCTATTGTTTCTACGTTTGATATCCACGCAATTTATTAGTGATTAAAGGTTATAACAATCACATTTGTAGATACCAACCTTTACTGGCTCAGTATGCTGAGACTAACCTAAACATTTACCCAATTCAGAATGTTCAGCTGACAGATACTACCTACCACATATCTTATGTTCCTGAACCTGAACTTCTCATACCACTGCTATTGGACCACACAAAAGTGGTCATATGGTTTAGTATCAGACAAGTCATCATTCTTTACTGTTTATTTGTGTGTTTGCAAGGTTCACTAATCTTGGAAAAATTTTGTGTGTGGTTGTGTTGGTTGTGTTTAGAGTTACTGTGATGTGATTTGAGTCTTTTCAGTTGACTAATATTTCTTCTATGGAACCATTTCATAGAAGAAACATTAATCAACTCAAATCACAATATAACAACTCTTAAACACAACTAACAAAAACACACACACAAATTTTACCCAAGATTAGTGAACATTATAGACGCACAAATAAACAGCAATGAAAGACAACTGTTGGAGAAAGGATTAAAGTGCAATGTAAATTCAGAAATAGATGAAGATTATATAAAAAAAAACTACTTATAGAAGCAGAAAGTGTATTGACAAGGGAAGGTAGGAGAGTAAAACAGCAGTGTCAACATTGGATTATCTAGAGAACTAGTAAAAACCTTCAAAATCAAAATGTCATCATTTCAAAAGCAGATAAGGGGGAACACGGTAGTACTTATAGACAAAGAACAATACACTGAAAAAACACAAGAATTCATCTGCCAAAATAACATTATGAGATTAAAATCATACACAACAAACAGATTCCAGACTAAAGTGAAAAACACTCTGAAAAACATAGACATGGTACTGTATAACATGGATAAACGAAAGCCGACTCAAATTTATCCCACGCTACCTGTCCGCCGAAGCCAACCAAAGATGCACAAACTGATCTCCCTGTGAGGCCAATACTGGATTTCAGAAAACCCCCACTTACAAACTGGCAGGGTACATGTTAAAATGACTGTCTGAAAATCTCAGAGTACAAGAAGACAGAACCATTAAAAACACTACATATCTAATACAACAGGTAAAAGATATAAAAATTCGGGACACAGCAACACTCTCCTCATTTGATACAGAGAGCATGTATTCCAGCGTACCAGTACCAGAAACAGTAGACATCATAGATAAAAACACGAAAACACATGTTCAACTCCATGGTGAACAGATTAATGAAATACTCACATTAATGAAGCTCATAATACAACAAAATTACTTCCAATTCAATAGCGCATATAATTAGAAGAAGATGGATTACCAATGGGGTCCCCAGTTTCAGGAGTCTTGACAAATGTTTTTATAAACCATATTGAACAGATCATTTTCACAAAAATGGCCGTGTTGAAGGCATCTTCCTGGCATATGCCTGAAATGATTTAGGAAAACCTAAATCAGGAGTGCTGGACTGAGCAAACTCAATCCTGCAAAATATGAAGTCAGTGTCTTAACAACTACATTCTCAGCATACTTAATATGTTCTGTCACTTGAGTATGGGAGATATGCTCTTTAAAGCTTTTCTTTTAATCCAGTGCATAGATGATAGTAGAAAAAACAGGAAAAACCAACCATGCTTTTTATGCAGAAGCTTCCCACATTCCCAAAACTGTGGACAGGCAAATAGCTGTGGAAGTGAGGCTAATCTACATCTACATCTACATGACTACTCTGCAGTTCACATTTAAGTGCTTGGTAGAGGGTTCATCGAACCACAATCATACTATCTCTCTACCATTCCATTCCCGAACAGCGCGCGGGAAAAATGAACACCTAAACCTTTCTGTTCGAGCTTTGATTTCTCTTATTTTATTTTGATGATCATTCCTACCTATGTAGGTTGGGCTCAACAAAATATTTTTGCATTCGGAAGAGAAAGTTGGTGACTGAAATTTCGTAAATAGATCTTGCTGCGACGAAAACGTCTTTGCTTTAATGACTTCCATCCCAATTTGCGTATCATATCTGCTACACACTCTCCCCTATTACGTGATAATACAAAACGAGCTGCCCTTTTTTGCACCCTTTTGATGTCCTCCGTCAATCCCACCTGGTAAGGATCCCACACCGCGCAGCAATATTCTAACAGAGGACGAACGAGTGTAGTGTAAGCTGTCTCTTTAGTGGACTTGTTGCATCTTCTAAGTGTCCTGCCAATGAATCACAACCTTTGGCTCGCCTTCCCCACAATATTATCTATGTGGTCTTTCCAACTGAAGTTGTTTGTAATTTTAACACCCAGGTACTTAGTTGAATTGACAGCCTTGAGAAATGTACTATTTATCGAGTAATCGAATTCCAATGGATTTCTTTTGGAACTCATGTGGATCACCTCACACTTTTCATCATTTAGCGTCAACTGCTACCTGCCACACCATACAGCAATCTTTTCTAAATTGCTTTGCAACTGATACTGGTCTTCGGATGACCTTACTAGACGGTAAATTACAGCATCATCTGCAAAAAACCTAAGAGAACTGCTCAGTTTGTCTCCCTGGTCATTTATATAGATCAGGAACAGCAGAGGTCCCAGGACGCTTCCCTGGGGAACACCTGATATCACTTCAGTTTTACTCGATGATTTGCCGTCTATTACTACAAACTGCGACCTTCCTGACAGGAAATCACGAATCCAGTCGCACAACTGAGATAATACCCAATAGGCCCGCAGCTTGATTAGAAGTTGCTTGTGAGGAACGGTGTCAAAAGCTTTCCGGAAATCTAGAAATACGGAATCAACTTGAGATCCCCTGTCGATAGCGGCCATTACTTCGTGCGAATAAAGAGCTAGATGCGTCGCACAAGAACGATGTTTTCTGAAACCATGCTGATTACGTATCAATAGATCATTCCCTTCGAGGTGATTCATAATGTTTGAATACAGTACATGTTCCAAAACCCTACTGCAAACCGACGTCAATGATATAGGTCTGTAGTTCGATGGATTACTCCTACTACCCGTCTTAAACACTGGTGCGACCTGCGCAATTTTCCAATCTTTAGGTACAGATCTATCGGTGAGCGAGCGGTTGTATATGATTGCTAAGTAGGGAGCTATTTTATCAGCGTAATCTGAAAGGAACCTAATCGGTATACAATCTGGACCTGAAGACTTGCCCATACCAAGCGATTTGAGTTGCTTCGCAACCCCTAAGGTATCTACTTCTAAGAAACTCGTGCTAGCAGCTGTTTGTGTTTCAAATTCTGGAATATTCCATTCGTCTTCCCTGGTGAAGGAATTTCGGAAAACTGCGTTCAATAACTCCGTTTTAGCGGCACAGTCGTCGGTAACAGTACCATCGGCACTGCGCAGCGAAGGTATTGACTGCGTCTTGCTGCTTGTGTACTTTACATACGACCAGAATTTCTTCGGATTTTCTACCAAATTTCGAGACAATGTTCCATTGTGGAACCTATTAAAGGCATCTCGCATTGAAGTCCGTGCCAAATTTCGCGCATCTGTAAATTTTAGCCAATCTTCGGGATTTCGCGTTCTTCTGAACTTCGCATGCTTTTTCCGTTGCCTAATGAGGTCAAAACAGCAATTACTGTGACACATTTCTTTTAGTAATTGTAACTCTTATGAGTCACTTTAATAAAGTAGTGCCTGGCAGTGTTAGTGGCAAAATTTTCTTGTTATTGAAGGAAAAAAAAAAAAAAAACTTGTAATGGCTAGCTGCCATTGTGTGGCAACAGTGATCGTGGTGGCGTTCAAATCAACAGCGTCGGCAAATTGATTGAAGAAATTTTTACTGCTGGTAAATTGTACATTTATAGTCTTGTAAGTTCTCCATGAGGGTGACCAAGATGTGGTTATGTGATATGAAGAGTGCTTAGTTATTTATTATAAAAGTTTGCTAACAAAGACTTCTTGCTTCTATGTATTTCTAAGCTTTATAATACAACTTGTACTCATCTTCCTACTGATCTGACCTACTGTGCACTATTTCTGTTCCCAAAAACTCTAAACAACCCAGCACCACAATAAAGACACTGGTTTCTCCGAGTGAGGTGGCTCAGTATTTAGCACACTGGGCTGACATTCAGGAGGATGAAAGTTTAAGGACGTGTACGGCCATACAGATTTAGCTTTTCTTTGATTTTCCTAAATCACTCCAAGCAAATGTCAGGGTGGTTCCTTTGAAAGGGCACAGCTGATTTCCTTTCCCATCCTTGACTCAATCTGAACTTGTGCTCCGTCTCAAATGACCTCGATGTCGATGGGATGTTCCTTATTTCTTCCTTTGGCATTGGGTTCCTAATAAGCAAAAATTATGCTTTAATACAGGTGCTAATCTACTGATTTCAATTATTCCCATGTTTTTAGTTTATATTCGAAGCAAGTGTCAGGTATGTCGCTTTAACAAGGCCATGAATGACTCCTTTTTACAGCCTTGTTGTAATGATTTGGTGAGTAATCCATAATGGTATCAATATAACTAGCATATTAAATCCTAATGGGGAAGGTGAGTGTCTTCAAAACTTGAACGACCAAGCATACTAAGAAAAGACACACACATCCACATTTTTAATTTGGTATCAGTCTCTTGGGCAATAGGTGTATCGTGGCTTGTGGTAATTTGATCTAACTTGCGATTTCACAGTTTTCATCATGGGGAATTTAATTTTTTTTTTTTTACCAGTTGTAACCAGTTGGATCTGCGTATCCTACAATGCTACCGTCCGACTGTATAACGTCAGCTCTAACCTCATACACGCTGTAATCTATGTGCTTTTCTACCAGTTATGTCCAGCTATCACTAAAATTTTCATAATCTGTATCCTCAATACTCTTGTAATGTTTAAACTGGAGTTTTGCGTCGGATGGGTCGGCTACTTCTACCACTATAACTTTCGGTAAGGTCTGCCGTTAGGGCCAGAACTTTCCGTTACTACTTCAACATCCAACTCCTGCGGGACGAAACACAACGAATCTTGCTCGTGATCCCCATTAACATCAACTATTTCTGGTAAAGTCTGCCGGTTAGGACCAGAACTTTCTATCACTTCAAAAACACTATCTTCCTGCGGGACGAGACGCGGCAAATCCTGCCCGCACTCCCCATAAACACTTCTCCTGTCCAGGCCCCTATAATCTCTTCGTTCAGCGTATAAGCGACCGATCTGCCTTAACCAGACCTCATCCCTCTCTGCATCCCCTTGCTCGATGACGGACGTGTTATCCGACATCTGATCTTCTCTCAACAATTGCGAATCATTCTTAAACTCAATCTCCAGTTCCGCTGTGGGTGTTACAGCTACCACTTTATAATCGATTTCCGGAACACTACTTAAATTGTTCTCACTGACAGTGAATGTATTTTCTACTGCCGTGTATACAGCTGATGTACTACTTGTGGGTGCACTCCTTTCTCTTAACACTTGCACACTCTCCCACCGCTGATTATTCCATACGGAATTTTCATAACGACGACACCTGGGTTTTCTCCTGTTATCGGGCTGCCAAAATTTCTCCACACCTGGTCGGCCCCTCACCGGCGCGGCTAATCGTTTCCCTGTCTCGTCCCAGCAGATCTGCTCCCCGAATGCTGCTGAGGCGGCTTATCACACCCTCTGGCGTTATTACTATTCTGTGAAGCCCATATCACGTTAGTATGATACTGGTTTCCGTCATTCCTGTTATTATTTGCATTGTACCGATTGTTATTACGGTCCGAACCATTATTGTTATTGCTGCCATGGTTGCGGTATGCATTATTCCCATGGTTATCGTTGTTGTGGTACCCGTTGTTGTTACCACGGCCTCTACCACTGTCGCGATTATTGTGCCAATTGCCCTTGTCCTCAACTCTTTCCAGGAAATCATTGATTGTCTTGTAATTGCTTCCTACGTAGTGTTTTGTATCATCTGGAAGTTTCTTGTAGAGTTCCCAGACTATTTCGGATTCCATGCGGCGATCATGCAAATATTCCAACTTGCGGATCCAGCCCTCACAAAACTCCTTCATCGAGCCACGCGAATTCGCATCGATACGACAAATTCGCGCCAGACATTTTGTTGTTTTTGCTCTGACCAGTATTCAGCCAGAAAAAAATTTTTAAATTCGTCAAAAGTCAGGTTCGTAATGTTGAGGTTTAAGCCCCAACACTTGGCATCACCAGCCCACACTTCAATAACCACATTAATTTTTCTCTCATTAGTCCATGATCTGGGTAAAACTCTTTCACAATTTTTAATGGAATCCGGCGTGTATATACCGCTTTTTTTTCAAGGGGTCGAACCGCTCCTCTTTCATCAACAATTCCGAACTATGTGCACAGGTTGGCACATAGCTCTGTTTTTCGTCAAGTTTCTTTTCTAATCCGACACACTCGTAATTACTTGCCAAGTGGTTGTCGCAAGCGTTTCCACTTCCCTCTTTTTCTCTTCGCAGGTATTAGCCTGCTTCCTCACTTTAGTATCTACTTCGGACACTAAAGCCTTTGTTTCCACCTTCTGTTGATCCTCTTTTCACTTACTGAATTTGTTCCGTCACCTTATTCTCGATGATCGGAGAATCTGCTTCTCCTACACTTTTCTCGATTGTGCTCATTTCGGAATCAAAACGAGTATTTATGCTCGCAATTTCCGCCTGAACGCCTATCATTTCCTGTTTAAGATTACTGATTTTGGTATTAATTACAACAATATCTTCTTTGATTTTATCAACTTTTGTGCTAACAACTCCAACATTGTTGTTAGCAACATTAATAGCTTTGCTCTGATTGTGTAACTTCCTGTCAATTTTTTCAGACTGAGCTTCTTGCTTGGCAGACTGAGCTTTAATTTCTGCCGTTTGAGTTTCTATCTTGCTAGACTGAGCCTTGATTTCGTTAATCAAAACATTCAATAAATCGGTTAAATTCCCGGAAACCAGTGGTTTTACTTCTGTAGCAGGTTCCTCTTTAATTGTCCCCCCCCCCCCCCCCCCCCCCCCATATTCATCATCAAGGGGTTCAGATTTGATTTTCACTTCTGATTCCGAAACATTTTCTAAAGTTTGGAATTCCATTTCTGCTCTTTGTTGCGTTTCGGCGGTCGCGTCTTTCATGCTAGCTGCCTGCCCCTGAACAATGGGTTCCGCGGTGCGCGTTTCCCACTGTTCGACCGATTGTGCCATATCCAAGTCTACCAAATTTTGGTAATTGTTGCCTTCACTCATTTTAATAATTTTCAATATAAATGCCAAATCTCAAATCTAATTGGGATTCCTCCCACTACTTATTCTCGCTGACGTAACGACCTGTTCGTAACCGGTACTTTGTTACAACATTTGCACAAGCAAAATTCGTGTCCAGAACAACCACAAATCCGAAGATTCTCCTGTCACCAGGTCGCCACGTGTAACCTCCCCCACACTTATCGAGCTTAATGACAGTGAAAAATTAAACCACGTGTACCTAATGGAAATTTGGGAAACGCAATCGTAACCGAAGTTAATCTGTCGGTCAAGAGGGAGGAAAGGGTTACATCTAAATGAAAGGAAAAATGCAAATGAAATTGGTGGAAATTAATTTTGAGAAAAGGGTAAAATTAATAAAGAAAGTAAATGTGCGGTCGTTACATTAACAATTAACTGGCGTTAATTAGATATTTGAGATTTGGGGAAAGTTACGGTCGCCAGTCCTATGGACAACTACTACAATAACTGAAAAAGAAAGGTTATTGCACGTATAATTAGCACTAAAAGCGTGGCAACTGAAGGTTGACACGTGTTGTGTGAAAACTGAATGTTTCTTAGAAGTAATAAATTTCGCTACTCTCTGACTTAATTTATAAAAAAAAAATTAATAAAACCGGAAAATTGAAAGTTAATTTAGTGTCTGAAATTTGTTTATGAAGCACTATGAAATTCAATAAAATAAGGTTAGTCTTGGGCTACATCAACAATCATTTCAAAAGCTACTTGAATCTACGCAATTTAGAAATAAGAGATTTAACTTTGAACTTGAATTAAATGATTCTGAACAATTAACAATAGTAAAATTTAGTATGTACCAAGCTGAGCTGCAGTCACAGGTAAGCTAAAATATGGTAACAAAACTCGCACTCTTAATTTGTGCTTGTGTAATCGAAATATAATTCTGTTTGGTTATGGTAGCCAGCTATGAATACTTTAACTGAACTTTGAAATTAAAGCAGTGAAATCGAATGATATTACTTTAATGCTGGCATTTGAATTTCAATGACACTCGAGTTCATTTAGGAAAAGGAAGGGACCCTTCTTGGTAATGCAATTGGGACAATGAGCAACAAAGGTTCATGCTAAGTTGCTGTAATTTTGTGAGGCAAATGGGACAATTTTAAAAGCTGAGGTCTGCCATACAGTTCTAAAACTTTACGTGCTTCCAGTCTTCCTTGTGGGTTTGTTGAAGGTTTGAAGTCGTCAGTCGAGGAGGTGGCGACAGTCACTCATTGTCGGCCGTCGCTGTTGCAGAAGCTGGATGTTGGCACGCCTTCTTCTCGACACTGTCACCAGGCGAAACGGGCTCCTGATGTGCGCCAGCTAATGCTTCCCGTCCGCGGCACCGTGTCAGAAACTATCATAGCAAGTCGAGCGCAATTACATGCTGCCAAACCCCGAAAGTGCGGCAACTCGCGGGAGCGTCACACAACCCACCTGCTCCACCACCCTACTCCAGCCAGACTCTCCCTGCCCGCGCTCCATGCGGCAGAGTTAACACTACCGAAGATCCTAAACACTTTGGTTCTCCACACGACCTATCGATGTAATCATTCCGATAGCATAGTTTTCCCTAAGCAAGACACAGCGTAAAAATACAAATAATATTTACAAAACAAATATATATATATATATATATATATATATATATATATATATATATATATATAATACAGAAATGTCATATCTTCAGGTAACAAAATAAGGAAAAACTTTGTAGTACAATAGATGGAAATAGAAGGATATGCATTTCTGGCGTTACACAGTCACAGACAGCATCCTCAATTTCAGTTGTGATTTGATTAGTCTTTGCTAAAAAATTTCAAATTTTGCCTGAAATGTCTACAACCCTCATAATGACCTGCATCTGATTCCAATACTGAAACACATGTTGATGTTTTATATTGATATGATTTTGATAATTTGACATATTAAGAGTAAATGTGATTTGCAGAGTATCCATGTAGATGTAGACAAGTAAAACAGAAGTGATTTCAGGCGTTCCCCAAGGTAGTGTTATAGGCCCTTTGCTGTTCCTTATCTATATAAACAATTTGGGAGACAATCTGAGTAGCCGTCTTTGGTTGCTTGCAGATGACGCTGTCGTTTATGGACTAATAAACTCATCAGAAGATCAAAACAAACTTCAAAACGATTTAGAAAATATATCTGAATGGTGAGAAAAGTGGCAGTTGACCCTAAATAACGAAAATTGTGAGGTCATCCACATGAGTGCTAAAAGGATCTCGTTAAACTTCGTTTACACAATAAATCAGTCTAATATAAAAGCCGTAAATTCAACTAAATACCTAGGTATTACAACTACAAACAACTTAAATTGGAAAGAATACATAGAAAATGTTGTGGGGAAGGCTGACCAAAGGCTGCGTTTTATTGGCAGGACACTTAGAAAATGTAACAGACCTACTAAGGAGACTGCCTACGCTACACTTGTCCATCCTCTTTTAGAATACGGCTGCACAGTGTGGGATCCTTACCAGATAGGACTGACGGAGTGAATCGAAAAAGTTCGAAGAAAGGCAGCACGTTTTGTACTATCACGAAATATGGGAGAGAGTGTCACAGAAATGATACAGGATTTGGGCTGGAAATCATTAAAAGAAAGGCATTTTTCATTGCGGCGGAATCTTCTCACGAAATTCCAATCAACAACTTTCTCCTCTGAATGCGAAAATATTTTGTTGACACCGACCTACATAGGGAGGAATGATCACCACGATAAAATAAGGGAAATAAGAGCTCGTACGGGAAGATATAGGTGTTCATTCTTTCCGCGCGATATACAACATCGGAATAATAGAGAACTGTGAAGGTGGTTCGATGAACCCTCCACCAGGCACTTGAATGTGATTTGCAGAGTATCCATGTAGATGTAGATAAGTGATTGTTAAATTTTTACGTATTTGATGTTTCAAAAAATTATTTCCAGGAAATATAGTCAATTTTTTATAATCTGTCAGTGTACTTAAACTCATTTATGTAAACAGCTGTAGACCTCTATTTATATTTTCATTTTATTTTGACTGTGATGCTTATACTGATCTTTGGACATGTATCTATAGGAGTCAGAATACAAGAGGAAGGCCCATGAAATAGTTGAGGCTGCATGGAACATTGTTAATCTGCCAGACTGGAAACTGGAAAAAACTGTAGATGATGATACTGTTCACAGCAGAGTATTACCGAAGCAGAACAAGGTTTTCCGTCTGACTGTAAGTAATTGTCATTTTTGTGATTTAGGAGACTAACCTAAAAATGCTATTCCTTCTTTCCTCCATTCCTTCATTGTGGAATACAGATGACTCTTTGCAGGCCTCTAACTGCTGTTTATTGATAAAACATTGTACTTCTAACTACAGTATACCATGAGACACAAGTAATTAGCGGCTCCTGTATTGTGTCAACTGAGAGTCCGGACCACAGTTGTTGACTGAAAGGACAGTCAGTCTTGTGAGTCCACATCTGATGGCACATGTTAGATCTTTGGTGACTGTCCCCATGGCAGCAGTCATCTGAAGTCTTTAATATAAAGATGGTGAGGTATTATTGGAAGTAGTGCCTACTGAAGATCAGAGTAGTAGTGGGAAGAGGAGTTAGACTGGAATGTTTAGGACACAAATAGCAGACAATTATACACTCATGCTCATAAATTAAGGTTAATGCTGATACATGGTGAAACAATGCTCTGGTGCGCGGTTGCGGGTTTAAATCACCTCAGGGTATGACCATGCGGTGCATTTGACCTGCAGTCGTCGCACAGTGGCACTGGCAGCAGTCCACATACACAGAGGTGTGTTGGTGCATGTCAGAGTACAGTGCAGTGAGTAAGTGTGTAGACATTTTCAGATGTGCTAATGGTGACCGTGTGTTGAAAATGGCTCAAAGAACACACATTGATGACGTTATGAGGGGTAGAATACTAGGGCGACTGGAGGCTGGTCAAACACAGCAGATCATAGCAATGGCCCTCCGTGTGCCACAAAGTGTGCTCTCAAGATTATGGCAACGATTCCAGCAGACAGGAAAAGTGTCCAGGCACTACAGTACGGGACGTCCACAGTGTGCAACACAAGAAGATCAATATCTCATCATCAGTGCTCGCAGACGGCCACGGAGTACTGCAGGTAGCTTTGCTCGGGACCTTACCACCGCCACTCCAGACACACAGTCTACAGGCACCTGGACAGACATGGTTTATTCTCCCAGAGACCTACAAGGTGCATTCCACTGACCCCTGGTCACAGGAGAGCCTGTAAACTTGGTGTCAAGAACACAGTACATGGTCACTTGTAGCACATGTGTAACGGGACGGTTTTCTCAACTTATCACCAATACCGTGGACTTACAGATATGTGTCGTGTGTGTTCCGTGTGTGCCTATGCTATTAGGGCCAGTTTTGTGTAGTGCCACGTTGTGTGGCACCACAGTCTTCAGTTATACTTAAATTATGAGCATGGGTGTAGTTGCAGCACAGCAAAAATACTTATAAGGGAACAGAATCTGAGGCAGAATAGAATTAGAATCTAGCACAGGACTAGCAAATGACAGATTTCGATGGAAAAGAAGTTTTGATTTTGATAAGGGTCATGAGAGGATCCTTGGAAGGTAGAATAATAATCCCACTATATCTTGCACAAAATAAAGGAATGGTTTCACCATACAGTGAGTGAGAGAGAGAGAGAGAGAGAGAGAGAGAGAGAGAGAGAGAGAGAGAGAGAGAGAGAGAATATTTGTGTTCTGCATGTTGAGTACATTTATACCAAAATCAGTGACAGTGAAATGTAGGATAAAATACTGAATGACCATATTCATATTTATATGGTATGGAATGCTATGGCTGAATGTAAATAATTTAGAAGCAAAGGTAACAACTCACTGAACAGTAGAGGCATTGAGTAGTCAACAGACACATAAACAAAACTGATAATTAGATTTTGGACGAGTCCTTTTTTGAGCTAGAATACACATAATTGTGTATTGCACAATGTAGATGTGCAGGTTTGTGTGTGGATGTTGATAAATAAAGCTGTTGGAAATGAACTGAATCTTAGGTTGCCATTTGCAAATGTGTTGGTACTGGTGCTAATTATGAGTTGCTATAAATCCATATAAAGAAAAATTGTCTTTGGAGACACAAAGAGACTGCAAATTAGATTTGTTTTCAAGAAGGGTTACAAGAAGACAAAGTGCTGTTCACAATGAAGACATATCCTACAGTTGTACAGTTATTTATTGACTGAAGTCTTTACACTACTGTGTTTTAGGAACTCAGCCTCATCTTCAGGTGTATATATAAATAGTAGTTTGAAGTGTCCATTTCAGAACTAACTTACAAGGCAGATGTGTTGGCGTGTTAGTTCTGACATCGGTGCTTCAACCTACTGTTAGTAGATATACTTGAAGGTATGGCTGAGTCCCTGAAACCAGGTAGTGTAAATACTTCAGTCCGTAAATAACTGTACAACTGTAGCAGATGTTTGTCACGCGCGTTACATATCTAACAGTTATGGATGTCCCCCCAGCAAAAATTTATATGACCAAATAAGTTTCCAGAATGCGTCATTCATTCTGCAGTTATCTGTGCCCTGTTTGAAATGTTCTGCCAGACTGATAGCGGAACGAACATCCGTGAAAGGCTCCTTTTCTGGTATACAGTTTTAATCTTTAAAGAGGTTTCAGAGCAGTGCACACTCTCCTGCAAGATTCACTGCAGAAGTAGTGTTGAGTATGTGAGTAAACTAGTCAAAAATGGTTCAAATGGCTCTCAGCACTGTGGGACTTAACATCTGAGGTCATCAATCCCCTAGAACTTAGAACTACTTAAACCTAACCAACCTAAGTACATCACACACATCCATGCCCGAAGCAGGATTCGAACCTGCGACCGTAGCAGTCGCGCAGTTCTGGACTGAAGCGCCTAGAACCGCTCGGCCACCGCGGCCGCCGGTAAACCAGTTCCTTTCTTCCAAGAGTTCGAGTCCAGCATTTTGAGGAGAGCTTCTGTGAAGCTTGAAAAGTAAGATATAGGTACAGACAGAACTGAAGCTGTAAGGCTTAGTCACGAGGCTTGACTGTATAGCTTAGTCGGTAAGAGTTTTCCTGCAAAAGGCAAGATTCTGGTTTTGAGTATCATTCAGGTGACAGTTGTTATCTCTTTGGGAGGTTCATGAATTAAGTTGCTGTCCTCTATCATGCTTAAACATATTGATAATTTAAATGCAGTAATTTTTTTGAAGTAGCATTAAATTCTATGAAAAAGCTGAGGCTTGTGAAATACTATTCATGTGGAGCATAACACTGTATGAGGGCTTTCTGTTGCATACCTTGGCTGTAAGTGAGAACAGTAAGGCTGAGCTGTGACCACAAAAGACACTACATTCTTATACACAGGCAATGTCACTGGAGGAGTCAAAAACCAAGTAAGAAGTGAGTTTGTTTTAAACCACAGTAAGCCCATCTGAATAGCAAGCCAAGAGGTTCCATAACAGCAGTCATTGTACACAATTAGTATGGCACAGAATTGAGAAGTTTCATTACACATTGTGAACCAGTTGTCAGCTGCACGGTAGGCTGACTTGTTTATAGGTTGACTGGACAGTTTAAACATCTCTGATTTGCTATTGGAATTGATAGCCGTGCTAAGCTGGGATACAAAATCCCTCCCCACTTTGACTCACAGAGCTGATAATAGACTGTTACGTGCCTGCACTGATGAGGAATGGAGACAAGCAATGCTGAAATCCCTGCCAATAAATGAAGTGGCATATTGTTGCAGAAGAAGCCGAGCAGCACGCAGCACAGAGGTGTAGTGGTTGTGATACTAAAATGTTGCATGGAGGTTTGTGAGTTCAAAACTCACCTGAACTGTACAATTTTAATTTCTGTATTCGGTTTGAGTACATTCTAAAAGTATCAACTACTGTCAAGAATCATTGTACTGGAATGTTCTGTAGTTGTATATATACTGTGTGTGTTACGGCCAGAGGCAGTTCGCTTTACGCTCTTGTATGTGCAGGTGCTGAATAAATCTTTGTTAAATGAAGTTAGTGTTCGTCATTCATCTAATTACACCTTCTTGTATGTGACATTATTCTGGTGGAGGCGCCGAGTATTGGAACTTGTGATAGCACACATTATCAATGACACAGTGGCTCCCATCAGCCACGACAAAGCTGCCGTTTACTTGGTGAGAAACTAGAGTTCCAGCCATATTCAACAGATTGCAATCTATTGGAGACAGAAGAAGAAGAAGAAGAAGAAGAAGAAGAAGAAGAAGAGGATGTTACGATGACAGCAACTGTGTTCCACCACATGAGACATCCTTCCGGGTTCTCTGGTGACGATGGTCAAGATCCAAACAAATGGCTGAAGGTATATGAGCATATAGCCAAATTTAACAATTGGGATGACACCATGTGTTTGGCTAATGTCTTTTTCTGCTTGGAGGGCACTGCCAAGCAATGGTATGAGAACAACAAGGAGAAATTCACAAGCTGGGAAGTATTCCAGGCGGAACTGCGCAAGTATTTTAGTGACACACAAAATCAGAAGAGCAAGGCTGAAGATAAATTAAAGTAGGGCACAGCATACCAGGAGAAACTACAGCATCCTACGTTCGAGACTTCCTGGAGCTGTGTAAAATAGTGGATCCTAGAATGAAGGAGGAAGATAAGGTTGCACATCTCATGAAGGGTGTTGCTGAGGACATGTATCAAGCTTTACTCCTGAAGGAGGTTTTGACAGCAGACAATTTCATAAAATGGTGCCAGTATATCGAGACAATGCATCAAAAAAGAATTACATGCAAGAAGTTTGAACGGCTTCCAAACGTCGTATTGATGTCTTTAATGGAGGAAGCGACTAATTTCACAAGTGTTCTTTGTCAGATAGTGAGAGAGGAAGTTCAGAAGGCACTCAGATTGCACGGCGAGCAAAAAACCGAAACGCTTCAAGAGGTCGTAAGGGAGGAAGTGGAACAGACATTGAACCCAATCTCTCATCCTTCATTTTCCTTCAAAACAGTGAAAAAGTCAAGACCCAGGTGGAATTACGTTCCTACAATGCTGCGTGAGGAACCTGTTTGGGCATCAAGGAAGACTGATGTCTGGAGGACCCAGGATAACCAACCAGTAATGTTTCCACTGCGGACGACGGGGACATGTGGTGCACTATTGTTGAGAAAGGCAGTGGATATTTGATGATGCCCATGCCAGAAAACAGCAGACCGACGTTAGCCGACACCAACTCTGGGACAACGAAGATGAACAAGAAGATGTGTGTGGGTGCAGGACAATGTAGGTCACCTTCACCACAAGCTAGCCGCTGGAGAGGACGCTCCCCAACACGACGATTGAGATCTCCGTCACCGTTTAGAAGCTCCAGCCAATCACCTAGCCACCGCAACCTGGAAAACTAAAGGGTGTGACCTTCCTTGAAGGTGAGGCCGCCGAAGAGAAAAATCCTCTGCCGTCGATCACTACAGAAATGATAGGAAACTATGTCGATATCCTCATGGATGGCCAACCAGCCCAAGCTCTTGTGGACTCTGGAGCATCATATTCGGGCATTTCAGAGAAGCACTATTGCCAGTTGCAGAAAACCGTATTCGTCGACAACAAAACATCTCTGCTGAAGGTGGCTAATGGGAAATATGTAAAACCTACAGGAAGATGTACAATTCATGTGGGTATAAGTGGCCATACACAGCCCTTAGAATTCATTGTCTTAAAAGAGTGTAGTCGTGACGTCATTCTTGGATGGGATTTTTTGAAAGCTTCTCAGGCAATTGTAGATTGTGATCACTCAAAGATTGTGGTTGCTTGAAGATTATGCTAGATGAGATGAGATACTGTGGACAGGAAGATGCTCATCTGAGTGTGTGGAGACTATGTGTGCTGGATAAAGTGATCATTCCTGCAGTCAGTGCTAGAAAGGTAACTGTCACGTGTCATGACATGCATCAGTCCATGGATCTTGTAGTGCAGTGTAAGAGAAACATACCACTGAAGAATAACTTCGTCATCCCATCCTCTGTTGTCTAGTTTAAGAACAGATTTGGTGAATTGTGGATAATTAACTTTCACCGAGAACCGCAGATCCTTCCAAGACGAATGTGAGTAGCAAATGCTGAGCCATTAATTGCAGAACAGCTGAGCGTCATAGAAACCTCCCATGCCGAATCTGTGGGCGAAATTAGCGCTACCACTACGAGACAAGATCTTCTAGCTCGACTATCACCAGATCTCAGTAAGGAACAACAGAAGAAGCTACTTGCCATTCTTCAAGAGTTCTCTGAACGCTTCAATCCACAGGTGAAGAGCAAATTAGACAAATCAATGGTGAAGCACTGGATTAGCACGGGAGTCCATCAACCAATAAGCCAGAGAGCATACTGTGTGTCAGCAATGGAATGTCGAATAATTCGCGACGAGGTGGAGTAAATGGTGAAGAATGACATCATTCAGCCTTCGCGCAGCCCATGGTCATCATCAGTGGTCCTTGTCGGGAAGAAGGATGGCAGTTGGTGCTTTTGTATTGATTACAGGAAGCTTAATAAGATAACTAAAAAGGATATTTACCCTCTTCCACAAATTGGCGATACACTAGATTGTCTGAAGGGGGCTAAGTTTTTCTCAACCATGGACATATGCTATGGATACTGGCAAATTGAAGTAGATGAGGCTGATCATGAGAAAACTGCATTCATCACCCCCGAGGGCCTGTGTGAGTTTAAGGTAATGCTGTTTGCTTTGTGTAATGCACCAGCAACTTTTGAACGGATGGTGGCACCTGAAGTGGATGATGTGTCTTTGTTATTTAGATGAAATTATAGTGTTCTCAGAGACATTTGGTGAACATATAAAAAAACTGAGGGCCATTCTTAAGTGTCTCCAACAAGGCAGACTGAAACTTAATCCAAGAAAGTGACTCTTTGGAGCAAAACAAATCAAAATACTTGGACACCTTGTGTCAAACGAAGGTGTGAGGCCAGACCCAGAAAAAGTGAGATCTACAACGGAGTTTCCTATTCCTAAAAGTATTTGAGATGTGAGAAGCTTCCTCGAATTATGTTCTTATTACCATCATTTTATCAAAGACTTTTGTATTAAAGCCAGGCCACTCCGAGAGTTGTTAAAAGCTGATGCTAAATTTATCTGGGGTGGTGCTCAACAAGATTCTTTCGATTTGCTACGAAAAGCTCTGATGACTGACCCTGTGCTTGGTCTGTATGATGAGAGAGCACCTACAGAACTACACACAGATGCCAGCGGGTATGGGATCGGTGCTGTTCTGGTGCAAATTTCAGATGGGAAAGAGAAGGTTATAGTCTATGCTTCTAGGACACTTACAAAAGCTGAGAGAAACTACTCAACTACAGAAAGAGAATGTCTTGCTGTGATCTGGGACATGTGCAAATTTTGACCATGGAAGGCCATTCACAGTTGTTACAGACCATCATTCACGTTTTTGGTTAACAGGTCTTACGGATCCAACAGAACGACTCACCAGGTGGGCACTACATCTTCAAGAGTATGACATTACCACATTGTACAAAAGTGGAAGAAAACACCAAGATGCTGACTGTCTCTCAAGAAACCCTGTGCAAGACCATCAAGACTTTGATGAAGATAGTGACTGTCTCACTGCACTCCAGGATCTCTCTGCTGAGCAGGAGGAGGATGCCAAGATATCTCAAATTATACTTGCCTTAAATCAGTCAAAGGATGTGAAAGGAAAATTTAAGATAGTTAATGGATTACTTTCCAAGAAAAACTTTGATCCGTTTGGAAAGAGGTGGCTACCAGTGATTCCTAAACACATGCACTTTGATTTTCTACAGAAATTCCATGACGCACCTGAGGCCGGACATTTAGGATTTATTAAGACATATGATAGAATCCGCAAGAGATTTTTGTGGCCAGGTTTATTTAGGAGTGTCCATCAAGATGTGTCGCATTGTCGAGAGTGCCAGAGGAGGAAGGCAGTTCCTCAGAAACCACCTGACTGACTTATACCAATTCCACCAGCTAAAACGTCTTTCCAGCATGTTGGGATGGACTTCCTCGGACGATTTCCAACGTCTGCTAGTGGCAATTGGTGGATTATTGTTCGCACTGATTATCTGACACGCTATGCCATTACAAAAGCTGTGAAAACAGCCAAAGCATCCAAGGTAGCCAAATTCATCGTGGAAGATGATGTATTAAAACATGGTGCCCCAAGGTCATTAATTACAGATTGAGGGAAAGTTTTTCAATCGAATCTTGTGACGTAGATAAACTGTCAGTGCAACATTACTCAACACATGACGACTGCCTACCATCCACAAACTAACGGGCTTACTGAATGTGTTAATAAAACCTTGGCGAACAAGTTATCAGTGTTCGTCAATATTGAGCAGTGCAACAGGGATGAGGTGCTACCTTTTTTGATGTTTGCCTACAACACCGCCAAACAAGACACCACAGGATTTACACCATTTTTCCTGGTGCATGGGTGTGAGGCGACTACGACGATGAACTGTGTGTTTCCGTTACAGCCTGATGATGCGGACGACGACTATGGCAGCCAGCTGTAAACCAGAGCTGAGGAAGCTCGGCAATTAGCTCGACTCTGCATGCTGCAGGCTCGAGAAAACGATCGCCAAAGGTATGACGCGAGCCACTGCCTTGTTGTCTATCAGGCTGGTGACATTGTCTGGATCTTCACTCCTGTTTAGAAGGTTGGTCCCTCTGATGAGCTCCTCAGGCACTACTTTGGGCCTTATAAGGTTGTAAGACAGTTGTCTGATGTTACATATGACGTTGAAGATTTGTACTCTGACACAAGACGACGAAAGATCAGAGATACAGTCCACGTCCTTCGAATGAAGCCCTATAAGGATCCTGCAACCCAGGGTAAACTCGAAGCTCCTGTGATAGGCAACAATCGGAAAGGTGATGAACAGCGTAGCAGCAACAGAAGTTCTAAGATCACCACCAGGGTGAGAATCAGTCATCGGGAGTCAGAGTATGCAGGACCGCTGGTCCGTTCCTGGACTAGGAGGGCGTAACACTGAGATGCTGTTTTCTTAAGGAGGGAGCAATGTCGCAAAAGAAGCTGAGTAGCACTGTGGTGTAGTGGTTATGATACTAAACTCATGCATGGAGGGTTGTGAGTTCAAAACTCACCTGGACTGTACAGTTTTAATTTCTATATTTGGTTCAAGTACATTCTAGAAGTATCCACTAATGTTAAGAATCATTGTACTGGAATGTTCTGTAGCTGTATATATACTGTGTGTGTTCTGGCTGGAGGCAGTTCGCTCCGTGCTCTTGTATGTGCAAGTGCTGAATAAACCTTCTTCTACGTGACAATGTAAACATGATGATTAGCCATTTTTGAGGCCACTGATAGTAACTGGCAGATTTATTGATTGTGAGGGGTGTGGCAGAGTGGGTGAGAGAAGTTGCCCAGTTAGTGGTAGGTACTTTACTTTCATTGGCTCATTAGAGACCATGGATCACAACTTGCTGTGAGACAGGAGGTCGGAGATCAGAAAAATATTGGGGTGCAGGTGTGGACAGGTATTGTGTTATTGGCTTACGTCTGCTGACAGGCAGAGGATCTTGTCTATGGTTGTGGTTGTGCGGCCTCATGCCAGCTAAGATGTGAGCATTCTTTGTGACGACTGATGTAGCCAGAACTGGTTATGGTTGCAAATCAGCTGATTCTGATTGGTCTTAATGTCTCAAACTTGTAGGCATAGCTTGTGGGCTGTGTGCAATAAGTTAATTAATGTTTGTCACCCGTGGCTGTGGAGCATTTCATCAGGGGCTATATCCATTGACAGAGATGGGCTTACATGTCACCAGGAAACCAGTCAGTTCTTTCACGAATGATGCTGACAGCATGGTCTTGGATATCTGTGACCTGACCAAATGCTCTTCCTCTGAATTTGATGCTGAGTGGAAGTAGGTGGTAGTCAAGTGCTCAATTTCATTACATTGGCAGTTGACTTCAAATGCAGACAAGATGAACTGGAGAGTCCCCCATAGTGGCTAATACAATGCCCAAGAAAATGTTGCAGCTGTGCAATCCCTTTTACTATAATGTTGTATAGGTAGTTTGCACAGTTAGGAATACTCCAGATGACCTATTCTAGATATGTTTGAAAGATTTCACAAGTGCTTGTGACGCCAAATTGTAACCCATTATAGTGATACAAACCAAAGGGTGAGTTGGACGTTGCGTACAATGGTGATTGTAGATAAGTATCTTCGTGATGAATTTTTGAAAAACAATGACTCCTGGCTGACTTTGCTTAATAAGTACTCTAGTCAAGGAATGGGGTATAAATCTATATCCCCATTTGGTTTTTTTATGATGACTATAGGTTTACTGATGTGATTATCACCATGTCTTACAATCTGTCCTATAATCATAGCAAAATGGACAGGCTGTACTCTGCAGAACCATAATATTTTTAGTACTTAAAGCCATATATAAGCCTTGGAGTAGTTAGGAAGGGGCATAAATACAGCTGAGGCCTCTTGTGAATGAACCATTTGGCATTCAATTAAAGTGGTTTAGAGAAGCAGTGGAAAAACTGTGTCGGAACGGCTGCATTTGGGAATCGAAGTCCACTTCTCCCTAATATGATTCAAGTACCTTAACCACATAAACACCTCAATGGGTTCACTGATATCGTATAATAAGTAGTTACTTTCTCCAAAGACCTTATGCATTTATTGTCATTATGAGCTATTGTAAAAAGTCTTATTTAGTATGAGTCTAAACAGTGTGATTATTCATGGGAAAGGTGTTCAGCAACGTACTGCATGTAACCATAGTATGGAAGGTAGTGATGTTCTTGTGTTACTTCATGATATTTGTCAGGGGTGTGTGTGGTGACTACAGTCAATTATGGGGAAGAATATACAATTTAAGATATTCAGCACATGAAGAAAGACACTTCATATGCAGTAGATCTTTGCTTTAAATCCTTATTACTAGCATTACTTTTGTGTCATTAGGCCAACATTGTGTCTGTACTACCAGTAAATACAAGGAAAACATGAAATCAGACAACAAGCTGACTCAGCTCAGTTAAGTGATTGCATGTAGATCAGTTAAAACAATGACAAAAGATCAAATTTGTTTTATTGCTTGAGAATTAAAGTTAGCATCTTGAGATTGGTATCAGTTTTTAATGGTTGTATTAATTTTATTTGAAGCTAAAATATTGATTTAATGTCAACAGAAATGTTTAAGGACAAAAGAAAAATGATACCAGTAATGTCAAAATTGGCAGACTTCAATTAATGGCAATTTCATTAAGTCGGCAGATGTGTGCTTGCATTTTCCAATAGATAAGAAAACACGTTTCTTTTATTCAAGTTTGTATTATTTATTTATCCATTTTTCATTTGTACATTTATGTGCATGTCACAAGATCATAGAATACATCATAATATACAGGGTGATTTTTTTCCACTGTGTACAAACACTAGGAACTGATCGATGAGAGGATACGGTACAAAAAAGGTCTAATGAACTTATGTCTGAAAATGCATGGTTTCCATGCTAGAGACCATTTATTCAGTTGTACATTATTACAGAGACAGCAGCCTAATACATGCTGTACCATGTAGACACAGTTACAATATGTGTTGAAAATGGTTTCCATGTGCCTCAATGCATGTATGTATGCGCCATAGCATGTTCTGTGTCTCATGTCTGTATCGGCCAGTCTGCATTCGAACAGTGTTAAAGGCAACATAAATACGCTGCTCCAGTGTCTCCACATCTGGAATGGGCTCTGCATACATGATACTTTTGAGATGGCCCCAAAATGATAAATCACACGGGTTGAGATCTGGTGAACGAGCAGGCCATGCAGCTGGACCCCCTTGTCCGATCCATCAACCAGTGAAGACATGATTGAGATGCATCGAGACGTTAACGGTGAAGTGGGCTGGAGCACCATAATGTAGGAGCCACATAACCCTTTGAATCATCAATCGCACTTCTTCCAGCAGGGAGACAGTCACCCACAAGAAACGCCAATAGTTCCGGCCTTTTACGTGACGTGGAATGAAGATTGGTTTCAAAATACAGTTGCCAGGTATCCCGGCCCACACATTCCGGTTGTTATCCCACAGATGACTGTTATGAAAGTTCCTGAAGCGACCCTGTCTCAGACAAATGGTGAAACACTGTTGCACGTATTGAATGCTGTGGTTGTTGTTGCTGGAGATAGGACTCCTGATAAAACTTTTCTGCCTGCTGTCTGCTGCCCATTGCCATTTGCCTTTCCATAAGTAAACACCATGTCGGCAAGCTCTCAATTCAAATACGGAACCATTGTATACAATGCTGTATCATGTCCACTACTAGGTGAGTCAGCAAAGGAAATGAATCAGATACAACATTACCAATTACAATGGCAGGAGAGGGAACTAGAGCATGACGTTTGAGGAACAGTAGCACCCTCAAGGAGGAAACCGTGCATGCTGTAACTGTGGCGGCATGGTATAGGGTTTATTAGTCTGCAGTCTTTGTAACGAACAGGGTGTATACGACCCGGGACAACCGGGAAATCCGGGAAAAACCCGGGATTTGTTTCATCCGGGAGTTAAACCGGGATAAACCCGGGAATTTTTCGGAATTCCGGGAATTTTTTATTGTTTTAGCTTTCAGTTAAATTTTTGTAATTTTGACTGCAGAATTGATTCTCTAGCAAAGAATGTTATTTTATCCTGCTACTGGAGAATGATACTGCAGCAATAAAATATAAACGAGAGGGAAAAAAATAAAAGTTTAGTGGCAGAGGAAATGTGCAATTTACAACAACAAAACACCGTGCACGCACAAGCGTCTGCAAATAGCAAAAATATGTCAAAGGGCGTAGGGCGCAGACTGTAATTCTTCGTAACAATAAACTGCATGCTATGAGCATGACGTCACAACTGTTCACATTAGGTTCGTTTGACCAATTGCCATCGGTCTGTTGCGCATGCGCATTTGACTCGCGTATAAGCAGTACCTTCTCCCGCTACTTGAAGTTTGGCTGTTGCTGTGTCGGTAGCAGCAAGCAGCCAGATGCAAACGAGAAAAATTTTTCTCGCGCGCCCTAGCTGCCAGATTCACGTTTGCACAGAGTTGTCTGAGTTGTAGTGGGGAGGGGGTTAACCTCCACGTGATCCATGTGTACGTAAAGCGATTTCGCTGCTTCTCTTCGTGTACAACTCCCACGTCAAATGAAAACAAAACGGATTTCTGTGGCCGGAGCTATCAAGTGAATTAAAATACATTCACATAATTACGGAGGGCAAAAATATATTACTAATTTCAGTTTTCTGATTTTATTTTATTTCCGAGTTAGTAGCAGTCAAGCATTAATCGCCTTGCAGAACAGTGAAGTTAGATTTGCAAGTTTGCTAAAGAAATTTGACTTTATTAATCTTTCCGTTGAAGCAATCATTTTATTTGAAACCAAGTGTTTCATTCTACAGTATTGGCTAGTTCCAACTGTTCGCTGAATTTCAAGTGCCATATATGGCATTATGCCATAACAAAGAACCAAAACTGAGATCGTAGAGTACTGGTACTCCAAGAAAATTTACATCCCAAAAACCACACTGAAAAGCATATCAGATGGGACCTTCTTCATTGTGAATCTCGAAAACGCCAATTTGCACTTCAAGCCGAATTATGCATTTTAGTATGGTTTACGAAATTCCGATGCTCTTTGGAGTATCCTCTGATGCCCTGTTTCTTTTATGGTGTAATGTAAACTCTCTTGGTGCTTTATACACACACCAACATACGGGCTTCCTACAGCACTGCAGTTGCACACGCACAATAATGCCTGTTTTCTGGCGCTCTCTAGCAACTGGTAAATCGAACCTATTTCTAACAGTCTCCGGATAGTATTGCGAACGGTGGGTAGAAAAGCGTTACTTTCAAAGTAATTCTCTTTTTACGCAAGATGATTTATCTTACGTGTGAGAAAGTGGGATGGATATCTAAATCACAGAGCGTTCGAAACTGAAGTTTGAGGACCAGCCACTTACAAGAATTTCGAGCCGAGACATTTGTCATAGTTTTAAATTTTCTGGCACATTTGTGTGGTGTATCTTAAAGTATAACACACGCAAAAAGAGATCAATGTTACATGTGAAAGCTTAGCTTCTGTTGTAGCGTGTTAATCTGACAGAGAAATATTATATGTGAAAGCTTAGCTTTTCTTGTAGATATACGGTACTGTGTACATTAATGTAAACCGTTAACTTTTCCTCTTGCGTGTTCGCGCTATGTAACCAGTGAACTTGCTATTGGCTGACTATAACACGTGTCCTATGCTCTGAATAGCTGCTGTCCTCGGCTGGCGAGATCTCGTGGCTTGAGATATGACTCGCTTACAGAAGGACGTGGCAACCTCGGTTTCAACGCTCCGAAAACTAACGCGCTGTGTTTGGTGCAGTTCGAATTTATACTTTCGTAATACGAAAATATGCAGCGTATATGTTGCTGCAAATCAAAGGTCTTTCCAAAACTTCTCTCCTTTCCTTTATTAAAAGTCTTTCCAAAACTTCTCTGCCTCGTCTTTTTTTTTCCGGGAAGTTCTACGCAATTGTATAAAACGTTAACCATTCAAAGGATTGATAAGGTTTACGGTTCCGAGGGAAAATCTACGGAAAGCCTACTGTCACTTAGCACCGAAAAAGTGTATTTTCGCCCGGGAAAAAGCATATTTTTTAAACGGGATATCCGGGAGAAATCCGGGAATTTTTTTTCCTTGTCCCCGTTTACACCCTGAACAAAGTATGATTGAATAAATGGTCTCCAGCATGGAAACCATGCATTTCTGGACATAAGTTCATTAGATCTTTTTTTCCGTATCCTCTCGTCGATCAATCCCTAGAGTTTGTACACAGTGGAAGAAATCGCCCTGTATAAATAGTCAAGATAGAAAGACAAATAATCAGAATGTGTGAAATAAAGGCTATCAGATACCAGAGAATTGCCTGTTATGAAACAGTCTACAACGAAATGGAACTAGTTGTGAGTGTGATCAGGAAGAAACATATTTATTTCTGTAGACATCTGATCAGGAAATCAGAATCATCAGGAGAGTATTTAAGAACAATATGCGCAGCATGAAATTGATTACTGAGATCAGGAAAGATATGAGGAAACTCCACATTACAATTGAAGATTTAGAAAACAAAACAGACAAAACCAAGAAACTTGGAAGCAAGTGAGTGAAATGACAACCCGAGATTAAGAAACAGATGATTTCAGATGAAGAAAGAAAGTTGAGATCTTAGAGAATGAAAAAGTACTGTGTCAACTGACAAGTGGAAAATAATTTTTATAAAATTGACTAAAAATCGTTGACTGAAAGTCATAAAATGTAAATAAATAAATATAAAAAAAATTGAAAGGCAATATAACATAATAATGAAACATGCAGCTTTGGAATGCCACAATGAAAAATGAGATGATGATGATGATGTTTAATAATGTTAATAATAATAATAATAATAATAATAATAATACCCAATACAACAAATATACAAAAGAAAACAGGAGAAAAAATTGAAAATACATCCAACTGGCTGAGGAAGTCAAGGACATGTGGCATCAGGATAAAGTTGACATTATACCAATTATACTATCAACTACAGGAGTCATACCACACAATATCCACCAGTACATCAATGCAATACAGCTACATCCAAACTCATATATACAACTACAGAAATCCGTAATTATTGATACATGTTCAATTACCCGAAAGTTCCTAAATGCAATATAACATATACCGTACAGTAAAAAGGAAGTCACGCTTGATCAAGGTCTGCGTCACTTTCCATTTTTGACCAAACATAACGTCTGAGGAAAGAAAGAATAATAATAATGAGCTATGTGGAATCTTCCAAAAAGTCTGGGAACAGAAGCTATACCGGAAGATTTCAGATGAAGCATTAATTCACCCAACCCACAAAAAGAAGGTAAAACTTACCCCAACTACTATGGAGGAATTTCTCTCATCCCAGTCATGTACACTATTCTTTTAAAAGCATTACAAAACAGGCTGGAAAACTAACAGAATCAGCAATTAGGAGTGTACCAAGGAGGGTTTGGAAAAGAATATTAATGTATGGAACAAATTTTAAATCTGAAATTTATAAGATATGGAAGAAAGAGGGATAAAAATATGTACATAAAATCTGTAGACTTTAAAAAAAGCATATGATTTGATTAACAAGGAAACATTATCCAAAACACTAAAAGAGTTCGGAGCTGACAACGAATGAGTGACAATCATAAAAGACTCATTAACAAATGCAAAATGCAAAATTGAAGTTCTAGGTTGGACCTTCTAGGCTTTTGAGTTTAAAACTGGTGTATGACAAGGAGATGGATTGTCCCCACTGCTATTTAATTGTGCACTAGAAAATGTAACCAGAGAGTGGAGAAAAAGAACAGAAGAAGAAGGAATTTAAAAAAATTATGATTGGGAGAAGAGGGGATAATCTGAGAATTGATTGGCTTTTGCAAATGATCTTGCAGTCTTAGCTGAATCTATAGAAGATGCAACAATGCAGATAAATCTCCTACAAGAGACAGTTTCAAAAATAGGCCTGTGTGTATCTGCTGAAGTAACAAGTTGTAGGCACATGTGAAGTTGTCAACAAAATACATGGAAACTGATTATGGAAGTATAAAAGTGGCTACAAAATTTAAATACGTAGGTGAAATAATACAACCAAATGCTATGGGCAAAGAAGGTAACTTCGCAAGGACAAGGAAAATGGAAGTGGCTTTTAACATAACAAAAAACCTGTATTACAAGGATGAGAAGAGTTATATTCTACCAACACCAAGAAAGGCAAGATGGAAAAAAGGATTTTTAACTTTTTTGATAGAAACCCAGAAACGTCAATGATATTGATCAAAAGATTAAAAATAAACCCGAGGGAAATGGAAATAATGGAAGAAGAAACAGGACAAAAAAGATAAAAGTTCAGAGTAAAATTAAGAAGTTTCAAAGGCTCCAAGATGCAACATGGAAAAAAGAAAGAAGAGAACAACATGGGGAAAGAATGGAAAACTGCTCTAAAGAATGAAGACATAACAAATTATTTAAGGACAAAGGAGATAACTCCCAGAAAGGCAGAAGTGTTGCATCGTTGACAGATACACACAAAAGGTACAGAGTTTTACTTCGCTAGGTTTCGGAATGGGATTCTTTTCTCAAGCTGTATGAGAAACATGCACACAAACACACACACAATCACTGACTCACAGGCACATGCTTGTCTCCCTACATTGTTCTCATTTGACTGCCAGTTCATTCCTGGCCCACGGTGAGTGTACTGCGGTGAGGTGGGGGTGCAAGGTTGGGTGGTCTGACGGATCGAGAGAGGGGGTTGGGGGAGGGAAGTGTCTAGTGGCTTGTGGGAGAGTGGGGAGGCATCTGTGGACTAGCTAGGGGTGCTGGTAAGGTGGCAGGTGGCAAATGGCTAAGCACTCGATTTCACAGACGTGGACGTGAGATGGCAGCAGTAGCTGACATGTTTTGGGAGGGGGGGGGGGGGGGGCAATGGGAAAGGGATGGTGGACACACACACACACACACACACACACACACAGTGCGTGGGCTTCACCACCCATTTCCCATTACCCCTGCCCAGTATGTGTCAGGTAGTTGTGTGCTGTCTGTGAAATCAAGTTCTTAGCCGTCTGCCACCTGCCCCCTCTGCCTGCACCCCTAGGTAGCCCACAGACTGCTCCCCACGAGCCACTAGACACTTTCCCCCAACCACCTCCCTGCCTCCTGCCTTTCTCCATTCTTCAACTCTCAGGAGAGCGTTGGTAGTCGAGTGAGCACAATGTAGGGAGACAGGCGCACGCTTGTGTGAGCACTTCTGCCTTTCAATGAGTCATCTCCTTTATTCCTAAATAATTCATTAAACTCAACTGGAACCTGCTGTACATTATGAAAGAATAGATATAGTCTTAAGAGGTCAATTCATATGTTGTCATAATAAAGGGTAAGAAAAGGGAACTGAGTAATTCAAAATTAGAACCATATACTGACCTTTATTAGGTGCAGTTGAATAAAAAGATTTAGAAGAAAAGAAGAAGAGGTTAAAGGAAAGTGAACCGTATTGTGAAAGGGATAGATTGCTATTCACTGTAAATATAACACGTGGAATTGCGGGCAGGCATGACGAAAAGACTGTTACATAAGCATTTGGCCAAAGCCTTCCTCAGAAAACACATATTTCTTTAAAATTTCAGTATAAGAATCAGTGTTGGAAAGCTTTCGTAGGGTTTGGAGATTATTGGTTAACTTGTTATTTATTGTTGTTGTTAGCCTATGATAGAAATATGACCATCTACAATGCATCCTTGGAAGGCCAGTTCAGATCATAACCTCAAATACATGGAGACCTAAAAGCCATTCTCTCAGCAGAAAATAGGTGTTTATGGGTTCATTTGCTATGAATACTTGTGTTATTTTTTACAGGGTGTTGTTGACTTGCCACCAAAAGCTCTTCTTTACCTCCTTTTTGAGTCAGTAGAGCAGTTTCCTTCTTGGAATCCAACAGTTCTACAGTCTCACAGAGTGCAGGTAAGTTACATTATTTTTTGTGTACTGTGGAACATATGATTATTTTTTGTGTTATTTTCTGATTCATTGGTAAGTTTGTTGTAGATTTGTTTCCAATCAGAGTAAGATAAGATAAGATAAGAGTTTTCTTAAAATATACTATAATAAACAGAATTGCATAAAATGATTTATTTAGAAAGAAATTCGAGACAACAGGTGTAAATTAGTTCACCATGATCTCAGGGTAGTATCTTTCACTACTAATCGAAACCTTATGATTTTTGGGTTTTATCCTAGCATATGCTTATATTTGGAATAAAAAAATAATCAGCAATGGTAGTTGAAGACTTTCAGTGTAAGGAGTCACCCTCATTCTGCCAACTGCTTTGTCAAAAAGGGTACATAAGCAGATGGAGGTTCAGGGCATCCTTGTGATTGTGGTGGGGAAATGCCCCTAAAGGCAGAACAGTCAGCAATAATCAATTGCATGAGGATTCAGAAGGCAATGGAAACCACTGTGTTAAAGACACATAATATGAATCCATTCCTTCCCTTGAAAAGTTACTATTATTGTAAGTCTATCAACCATTCAAATGCCTGAAAGTGCTGAGAGTGGCATCCCATTCCTGTGAAATGTTAATTTTCTACGGTTGCTAAGATTAAATTTGTGCTGAAGATCTGTATATCTCGGTGCCCAATTTTTTCCTAAGCTGTTAAACAAAAGTGATCTATTTTTAGGATTTCATTATCATATGATAGTTTCTGCACTAGCCATTACTATGTAGGTGAAACTGAATCATATCTCGAGTTGTGGAGTTCTTTTTTTCTGTTACTCATATTTGCTAAATGATGACAGAGGATATGGGAATGAAGTTCCTCAACACCTCATTCCTGCATAAAATATTCTTGGTACATTTGCTGTGTAAAGTTAGAATAAAAATATGTATAGAAAATTAAAATGCGGTCTTATTTTTTATATATAACAAAGGAAATAAAATCTAAGGAGTTGTTGAATTCTTGAACTATCTGATGATTTGTAAGGAATTGTAGAGCATGCCATTTTTAAGAAGCCTCATATGAACACAACACAAAGTTCACTTTACACGTACAGCACAAAGAGCTCTGTAACAATAACTGAAAACATTGTTCATCAAAGATATAATTTTATTAATTTTCTAAGAAAGTAAGTAAGCGAAACATACAGTAATGTAAAAACAGATAGACTAAAATAATGTTATGTAGTGGTGGTGGTGGTAGTAGTAGTAGTAGTAAAACTTTAATAATAAAACTATTATATTAATGGAGTCAGATAATCTAATATTTATGAAATAATTAATTAATAACATTATTCACAAGGCAAACATTTGGAGATCTCCCCCCCCCCCCCCCCCCCCCCCCATTAAGTTGATAGTAGCAAATCACATATGGTGTCAGAAATTGCATTTTTGAAAATTTACATTAATTTTTGGTACTAATGCCTTCAAGTGATTGCATTTTGCCTCTAAGGTTGCACTGAAATCACACAGCATAATTCATCACTCTTGGCAGTTCACATTGGTGAGGCTATTGACAGCATGTGTAATGTTTACTTGGAGTGAAATGGAACCACCTGGTACATCTTTGATTCCCTACAGGCAGAAGCTAAAGATGTCTGTTGACAGATCATATGCATCCTTTAGTCTGTATTGACAAGACAATGCACCACTCCACCATTCCTGAGCTGTTTTCCAATGATTTTTGTTGCTTTGTGGGTTTCTGTTACGTGGTCATGGATGCCTGTGTGTGCTTCTGGCGTATTTATAACTCCAAGCCCTGAAAATTCACTATACTTATGAGGATGAAAAGTAAGTAGTACATTGCTAAGCTCTTTGTTGTTCAGTTTCTCATCATTGTAAACTGTTGTGAAGTCTTTTATCTTGTTGTCAAAATTGTATGATCAGAAAGTTTTTAGCATATTCATGTTGGATGAATGAAGATGGAATAGCAATTTTTTACATTTATTTTTTATGGTTGAACGAAAATCCTCATGGTATAACTCAGGCCGGATGTGAACCACCAGCAATACATTAATGTGTGTACTGCAATTGTAGGTAACTGCATGTTAGCTTCATGTCTTCTCCCAGCACACTATACAGGTACTGTCTGGCATGTCACTGGTTGAGTGTCTGAGAGTAAGAGAAAAGAGAAGCAAGTGGGCTATCAGTGACAGTTGCATTATTAAAGATATAGAGTGGGTGGTATGAGCAAGTGGACATGTAAGGGAGGACTAGTACTAAGGCTAGTACATTCCCCTGACCTCACTCCTTTGTGATGTTATCTGTGGTGCCACCTAAGTCAGTTGCTTTGTACAGCAGATACTTCATCAAAGTGTCATTTAAGCCTATAATACTGTGAGACACCAGACGTGTGTATTTGAAAGTGTACAATAGTGTATGGTCCTATGAATGTATGTGAGTGTGGAGGCAAGCTTCGAACATTTTGGGATTTGCTATCAGTTTCTGAATTGAGAATTTTGAGTGAAATAGGTCTTTCTCAAAAATATTAAGTACTTTTATATATGTGTGTATATTGCATTTTTCTTCTTTTACAATGAAGAAATCTAATCATGTTAATGAATGTTTTGCGTTATTTCAATGTCTTCTATTTTCTAACATCCACTGTGTTGTATTCATCACATGCCCAACATCTCAGTTAGTAGGAAGCGAGCTTTCAGTGACAGATATTTATGTGAAAGCAGGCTCTTCAGGCATATACTATTGGTGAAAAGCGTTCAGGTTTTCAGCGGGTTGGCAGTGTTAAAATACTGTGACATTTCAACGAGTGTCACACTCGTCATCTTCTGGCAAAGTGTTGAGGTGTGCGAATACTGTAATATTGTTACTAGTGGAGTGCCCCCTTCAACCTGGCTATAGATGGTGTGTACTGTCTGGCCATTTGGCATGGAGGGGGGTGAGGTTGCAGTGGCGTGAGTAGCAGGCGTGCTGTTCACGTCTCTGTGTCGCCATTCCAGCGGTGTCTTGCGAATTGGACTGTGTTAGTTATGCTCACCATCATGTTGCCGTTAATGATGGATTCCATTCCACACTTATTTGGTATGTTTCGTATCTGTTGAAACGATTCTTGTGAACCCAATTTTCTTTTGATTCCGTTGTGATGCTGGCCCAATAGCCATTTGCTTGGCAAAGCAGCTTGGTGTTCTGGAAGTCAATGGTGTGGTCTTCCTTGAGGCTATGCTCTGTTATCACTGTTTTTGCAGTCTGTTGCAGTCCCTGCTTGTAACAATTCAAATACAGGACTGTATTTTCCTGATGTACTGTTGGCCACATTCAACAGGCAATGCTGTATATTCCCAGTAAGTTCAGTTTTAGTGGGTCTTTCACAGAGCCAAGCCACTCTTTCACCTTTAAGGTGATTGGAAAATGGTTTTTATGTTGGATTTTTCGAGTAGCCTTGCAATTTTGGCTGATAGCTGTCCCACATACAAAAGGAGAATGAGTCTCTTTGTGTTCTTCATCTTTCCAGTGTCAAACATGTTATCTCTACTTGAATGTACTACTAATCTGAACTTCAGTGTACCCATTTTTTTGGAATACTTCCTTCAGGTGTTGTTCGCCTGGGAGACTTTCTTTATCAAATATGACATTTGTCATATTATCAAAGTGGTCAGCACTATCTGCCATTGTGCTGGACAGTGGCAGCTTGTGGCATGCAGGTACAGGTCTATGTGTGTCTTGTTCCTATATACTGAATGGTGTAGCATACTATGTTCCTTATTAGTATGTCCTGGAAAGGAAGACAACCGTCTTCCTGTATTTCCATAGTGAAACCAATATTATGATAGTCGCTGTTAAGATCATCCAGAAACTGATTCAGTTACTGGGTATTAGCGTGGACACCTCCCACACTGTAATGCATCAACACTTGAACTTTCAAAAAATGTGTGTGCAGTGGGTTCCCCCCCAACTGACTGCCAAACCGTGCAATACTTGAATGGCATACTTTGAGTCATCTGCAACATTATCATGAGGAGGAATACGGTGTTCTGTCACGTATTGTCACAGGTCACGAAACATGGTGTCACCATTTTGAACCGGAAAGCAAGTGTCAGAGCAAGCAGTGGAAACATGCTACTTCAACACCTCCAAAGAAATCGAAGGCTGTACACACCGGTTCTGGTAAGGTCGTGATGTCCTTCTTTTTTGACCACAAGGGCCAACTGCTTGTCTAGTTCCTGGAACAGGGGACCACCAACAGTGCCCAGTGTTTATCAAGCCACTTTAACAAACTTTAAGATGAGCAATCAAGTGGAAATGCCAAGGCATGTTGTCCAATGGCATTATCCTCCTGCATGATAATACACACCCACACACGGCCAATGCGGTGAAGATGACATTACTACAGTTTTGGTGGGAAATGCTGGAACATCCACCGTACAGCCCCGCCCTTTAACCGTGTGACTTTAATGTGTTTGGACCTCTAAAACAAGCTATTTGCGGACATTGATTCGCAACGGACGATGAAGTGTGTAACTGGGTCCAGGCCTGGATCCGACTGCAGCCTACTGGCTTCTTCATGGATGGAATTGACCGGCTAGTGTCACAGTGGGACAAATGTGCCTACAGTTTTGGCGACTATTTTTGAGTATGTGTACTGCGTATAACTACATTTTTGAGTTAATAAAATTGTTATCGTTACTTTACATTAGTGACAGTGTTTCATTTGAATGCCCCTTATATTTTCAAATATGAAGAATATTTCCTTTTTTCCCCACTTCTAGAGCAGCAAATGCGTATTCTATTTGTGGGTGATATATTAGGGTCCACAAATGAAGCACAGATGATGATGTCTGCTGTATCACATGGTTATGTTCTTCAGGATCTGCCAAAATGTCTCTGCTATATAAAACTGAAAATAATGTGCTAGATAGTAGCCACAGGTCTAGTCGATGTCAAGACTGTAGTGTATTACTGTGGTGGTTAAGTTTGCAGGAGGGAAGGGGTTTTACCTGCGTGAATTGGTGTCAAATGGCAGTGAAGTATGCAACAGCAGTGATTATATTGTGCTTGTGAGGGAGGAGGCGGGTGCTCAGGAAGTTGTTCATTGACTCCAGGCACTGGGATGTTGGACCAGCCCATTTCTGCACCTCAACTAGGGCATGTATGAAAAAGTGACAGAAGAGTTTAGGGACCCTGTTTTTAAATCTTCAAATATTTTCATTGTGATTGTACTGAAACTGCCACCAAGTGCAAGGAAGCATATTAATTATCATGATCTGTGCATGACTGCCAAATGAAGCTGCTGTTAAAAGTACAGTATATCTGATCAAATTTGACAGTGTAGTGCCAGAAAGCCCTGAGCCTATAGTTCAATCACAGACAATAATTTCTAGAAATGCACAAACATTGTGGAATTAGTAAGAAATCTGTACTCCATTTCCACATGAAAGCAAGTTATCATTACTAGCTGAAAATTACTGATAGGAATGTGTTGAAAATATACCTAGAATCCACAAGTGGATGGGGGTTGTGTGGGTGCCCCTACTCCCCTCTTGCAAATGGATATACTTTAAAGTCAGAGCTGCATAGAATTCTTAATTTTGTGTGTATGTTGACACTTGTGAATGCTGAAGGGGTAAATTATCTGGTAGAGCTGACAGAAGAGTGGGGGTCTATGTTTCAGCATTACTAAACAATGTAAAAGAGTAAGAGAGAAACTGCAGAGAACACTTGCAAAAAAAAAATGCCTCTGAGTACTATGGGACTTAACATCGGAGATCATCAGTCCCCTAGAACTTAGAACTACTTAAACCTAACTAATCTAAGGACATCACACACATCCATGCCCGAGGCAGGATTTGAACCTGCAACCATAGCAGTCGTGCGGTTCCAGACTGAAGCGTCTAGAACCACTTGGCCACTGTGGCTGGCAACACTTGCATTTATACTGCATGATGCCATAAGGGCCAACACTTTAGCCGTGGCACCTTGGTATATAACAACCAGGAAACTTGTAATAAAAGTTGTAACATCGCCTATGAAACTGGAATGCAGTGATGCAGTATACATAATCTCAAATTGCTACTTGTTTAACCATCTTGTGTGATTCAGATATTGTCCAGTTTACTTTGAGGAGAAGATGCAGTAGAAACTGTAAATTACATTATCAATACCATGCGTCAAAGCAAATAAAGGATTTAAGACTTCTCAGGCACCAGTCATTTTGCCACCATGTAAATCTTTTGCAAGCAAATATATACCTATAATGATTTGCTCAATGCAGAATGGTTAATTTGTAGCTAAACATTAAAGTTCAATTGCAGGGGAGTACCTGCAGAAAGTTCTTTGTCTTCCTTGAGCAAATATTATCTGAGGAAAGTATAAATTTTTCACAGTTATATCCCACTAAGAAGCAAGAATGGTAAACAGCTGTGTTTTCAACTACTGGTACATTAGCCTCTATATTGTAGGCAAATAAGTAGAAAAATTTAAAAATGACCAATAGGACAAGCTTTATAATGTCAGATTGAACATTTTAGGTTCTACGAGAGGGGGTGATGAAAATCTCATTTTCTTGATTTTGGGGAGAAGAATTTTCCTCCTTCAGCAGATACCTGCTTATTGTATTTCAACATGAATTATATGGGCAGTTCTGCAAGGATGTGAAAAACTGCATTTTTCTCTTTGTATTCAAAATATTTTTGTAGTTTGAGTAAAATTAACTGGTAAAGAGTTGTTTCTGTCAGATTAAGAAATGATCTGCTGATTTTCAGCAGAAGTAGTCTCAGCTTAGCACTCCTGTCAGTACCACAGATAATTTTGTAACAGCTCAACATATATCAAAGAATCCATGCATAGACTCAAAGGAAAGGTAGATGAAAAAGAAATCCGAATGTGACATTGTATTAGTGATGAAATCTCTTATAGGAAATGGCAAACAATGTAATTATGAACACATCAACTACACAAAACAAGAAAAACAGAAATTGTGTTGAGAGAGTGAATGGAAACAAAATTTTAGGGAAATGTAAAGACGTTTTGGCAGTGATAAAGAACAAAATCTTTTATTCAGTACTTCAGGTGTATATATTGTACACTGTATCTTTAAAGTTTAGCACAGAAAAACTGTAATGGATATTTGTTTTCTTTATCCATTCTACATCTAGATTGTGGAGGGTTAATGATTCATAAAATTGAGTTGAAACATGCACATTGTGTCATGTCGTACAGTATTTATTGAAAGTAAAATCAACCTTGCAGGATGGTAGCAAAGTGGAAATAGCAGCTCCCAGCTTTTCAGTTTAACTTGTGCAATCTGTCTAGATCAAAGAGACTTTTCACATATGATACATTCGCCCTGTAAAAAGTAATGAAAACTTTTCCATGATGATCATGCCATCAAGAACAGAGAGGAGTTAATTACACATCTCAGACATGTAACTGTAACCAGTGATAAGAATCTAGCAAGTCTCGACATAGTAAGCTTGTACACGAATATCCCCATTAAAGAGGTGATCCTATTATTGAATCCAATTTATGGATGTTCTCTCATCTAGATTCACAAAAAAATTGATGAATTCCTTCATTTGCTCAGAATTGTCCTGGATCGTAATTACTTTGTCTTTAAAGACACCATATGTGGACAAACTGACGGATTAGACATGGGGCCCCCATGGCCATTATAATTGCTAATATTTACACCAATCACACTGAACATCAGTTTTTTTCAACCCACACACAACACCTTCAAAGAGTAGTATGCTATAAAAGATGCATCGATGACATCATACTTTTATATAACAGGACTGATGCCCAGCTCCAAATTTTTTCAACACAACTTTAACAAAATGCACCCTAAGATTCAGTGTACGATAGAATATCACTTTGGCTTTACACTCCCATTTTTAGATCTGGAAATTTCGTTACAGGACAGTAATATTCACTTTAACATATTTAGAAAACAGACCACGTCTAGTTTTATTATTCATTGCTCTTCAGTTCACCCAAAGTAGCAAAAAATGGTAGCTCTTTGTGCTATCCTTTACTGTGTAGCCAGAGTTGCTCTCTCAAAAGAAAATTACCAGTGCGAGTTGGTTACCTTTAAATTCATAGCACATGCTAATGGCTACTAGCCAGATGTTGTTGATGCTCATCATCATCATCAAATGCAATCGAAAGGTGCTTCCAATGATCTGTATGGGATTACCCGGTCACCTACAAATAATGATAACTCTAAAAAAGATTTTGCAGGTTCTCATATGTAGGTGTTATATCTGACAGTATTGGCAAATGGCTTAGAAAAGAGGGGGTTATACCCACTTTCTACACTCTGCATAAGATCGGGTGCCTATTGAAGCACCATGAAACCAGAGAAGACAATTGCTACGCACAATTGGGCGTCTATCGCATCTGGTGTACTGAGTGCCATTCTGCATACATAGGCCAAACTGGCCGCGCCTTTAACATATGGTTCAGAGAGCATCAGGATCTTAGCAATTCCAAGTCTGATCTCACTAACCACCTGAAGGATCATAACCATTTCATTTCAAATATAATCACAAATTGCAGCCTTCTGCATATTCATTGTAAAGGCCCAGTTTTAAACCTTTTAGAAGAAATAGAAGTCACCCACAGCATTTGCCGTGATCTGTCTGGCACTTTGAATGAGCAAACTGTGCTTAAGCATGCAGTCCTGCTGAATAACTTTTCTTTTTTGATGCAGCATCCAGCCTCATCTCCTCCTCTTTCTGGTCTGTGATTACTGTACGCCATACATGTATACCTCTTAAATGGGTCAGTGATTTTTGCCATTTTTTGTGGCCTTCAATAGGCACAACAAATGTATGGCATATGCCTTTTTCCTATAGTGTGGTCCACAAGGTTGACCCAGTTCATTATACATAGCTGTAAAATTGTCCTCTCTCAATAGAAGTTTGCATGTTTTTCATTTTATCCTATGACTATGGCGCATCATAGTATTGTAGCATTATCTGTGCCCTTCCTAATTAAAAATTTACCTGTCTTTCATGATATAAAATCCGTCTCAGGTCTTATCTCATGTAAGCCTCAGTTAGTTGTCGACTGCCAGTTAGCATGTTTTAAATTGATCCCATTTATAATGTGTCCTTTTAGTGCTATTGCTGCCAGCTATTAATTGACGTATTGCTATCTGACAGTATAGACTGTAAGGTTCTGCCACTTTCCCTGTTGATTAGTAACAAGTGCTTGTAAATAGGAGTGGCACATGTTTATTTTATTTTAAGTGATGGCTGTGGTGTGTTGTTCCACGTTGCCACTTATGTATAACCACTAAATTTAAAACTTGTTTGCCACTCATGTAAAAAGAAAGTTTCACTGCGCTTTACGATTTATATAATAATTTTATATTGCAGCTTCTACTCAGTTTTATCACAGTTCTGTACCGACCTGTTCAGTACGCTCCTTTACTATGCGTAATGCACTTTTAACTTATTTCATGTATTTCTTATGTAATTTTTGTTTTTTCTTAATTTGAAATGTAAACAATTAATTCAAATTGTGAACGGCTGGGATAGTGCCCCACGTTCTTCTCTCCATCAATAGATGGCATCACTTTTCCCACTCTAGTTTACCAATTTGCCTCCTCGTTCACATCTGCTACTCCCTGTTCTGTGCTCATAGGTAGCACACCGTGCCCAGTACACATTCACTGTGGTGCTCAGGGGCCACAGCACAGCGTAAGTGTCCTGGTACTATTTGTATATTTCCCTACCCAGACAGTCACCTGTAGTACTGTCTGGTGTCACTTTCGCATTGACGTAGGTTCCACAGCTCCTAGCCCGACCAGCAGTTTCAAAATGTCTTTAAAAGTTTTTTAAACTTTTTAGAAAATATACTGTTTTGTATGTGTGTTGTGGTGTGTGAAAATTATCTGCCTTCTCTTGTTATTTCCAGTACGACACCTGAAGATGTGCTTATAACAGACTGAAACCGGTTGTGGTGTGTGAAAATTATCTGCCTTCTCTTGTTATTTCCAGTACAACACCTGAAGATGGGCTTATAGCAGCCTGAAATCGGTCATATGATAATAAAAGAAATTTACAACTGAAGTGGTTTTTTCAACCTCTGGGCTAATTTGAACTGTCTTGCACTTCCTCTGTTACCACCGATTAATCATTTGACTGCTGAAGGTGCACCGTCTGCTTGGCGCACTGAGGTGCTGCGGCTATGGCGTAATTCAGCTACCTGCACTAAGCGCCTGTTCCTTGAGCTGCCGCTGGCGCTGGAGTGGCCCACACTACCGCACCCTCCCTGTGCTGAATATTATTTCTGGAGTGACTACAACTCCAGGCGAAGCACTCATGGCTGATACAGAATGAATGCTCTCACTTCATAGTTCCTTTGTAGATGAGTTACTGCAGGATCTAAGTGAATCGTTAAAACTATTTTCCGTCACTAAGAATTATATCATGCATTTAATTATTTTTTGCACGATTTGTGTAGCTGATGCCGAAAGCGACGTGATTCATTAGATTTACCTCAATAGTTTACTGTTCTTTCTTGCGTACCCATTTATAACATCTGCATTTCTCTATGGGTCCCTCACTGTACAAACTCAAGAACTAATAAAATAAGCCATAGATTACAGATAACTGTACATTGTTTTGGTTGTTCAAAACGCCGTATTACATCGTTTATAGGAGAAAACAACATACAGGTCATCATTCATATCACAGTACAATATTGGAATTTACTGTGAGCAGCAGTGTGAACAATTAGACTTCACTTCGTTAAGTTTGTTTTGTGAAGTGTTTGGAAATTTCACATGGCCTATATTTGTTACTGAGAATAAAACAAACTGAGTGTTTAGTCATCCCCTGTCAGATTATTTACCTGTAATAGGTACACTGTGTAAAGTGTTCCATCCAGGCACAGGTGCATCCGTCCTTTTCAGATGGTAATCAGTGGTGGTGTAATTTGGAATTTCCAGAAATGACTGTCTGCCACAGACATTTTATTCTAGTGCTGTACTTTTAATTGTTGCACATAAGTACTGAACAGATTTTCCAACATTTGAAAGCTGTGAAATCTCTGTCTTTTTGTTAGCACATTAAAGAGTCATGAACTGTAAATTTAAGAGTTCCTTTCACACTTTGTGAATATAATTTCCATCCTTCTTGATTCAGGATTTGGACTGGCACTGGCGAAGCTAAAAATATATTTTTATGTTGTTTTTTGCTTTTTTATATATTTTTGTTTTCAATGTTTTTTTACTGATAGCGTTGTTGTATTCGTTCTGTGCTGCAGTTAATAATTTGATTTTGTGTGATAATTTTCAAAAAGTGATGTGACACACAATGCTACCTTGCAAGTTTTATTTTAGTACCTGCTTTCTTGAAACACTTTCTGTTTCCAGCAAACAACACATCTACGCATTAGCGTACTTTTCTTGGAATGCTTATTTGTTATAATGTTTGGAAAAATGCCATCCCACAAACCTTAGAAGATTATCATCAGAACACCTTCTCCTGCCAGCTTTTCTGCACTCTAGTGCATCATGTTTCCGTAAGTTCCCTGACCAGCGATAGATGAAACTCTGCTATTGACATTTTATGACCTGTTAGTTTCCTGTGTAGGACAGGAGTGTTTAAAACACACACATCTAGAATGTAAAAAAAAGAACTTACACCAATTCATCATTTTCCATATACATCTGACAGTGCTGAGCAGCATATCAGAATGGTCAACTTCTCCCATACTCAAGTTATACAATGATTTGTGGTTTCTTAATTTTCTCTCCAGTATTCCTGTCAGTCTTTCCTGTGTGAACCATTTCTGTAATGTTACATGTGGTCAACATCCACTCGTCCACTCTTCCCTTTTGTCATGCAACTTTATAGCGAACATTGTATTAGTGCACATAAATTGAAAATATCCCTGTTTTAGTTTCTTCTGAAGTTTTTGCATGTTGTGTCTGTTCTTACGGACGGTACCACATTCGTTCATCCCAAGACTGTGGAGCCCTGAAAATAAGTCTGGGCTTGAGTACCAATTATCAAGGTAGAAGGTACGTCCATGTTCTAAATAGGGCTTTATTAGTGTAGCCACTGTGTCACTGCTTTTCCCCAAATTGTGGAACTCAGTTTCTATTGATGTCCCTGTATAAACAATGAAATCTAAGACATAGCCAGTCTTACAATCGCATAACACGAATGTTTTTATTCCAAATCTACTCCATTTCGATGGAATGAACTGTCTGAAATATAAGCATCCTTTGAGTAATAACAAACTTTCATCAATGCAGAGTTTATGATGTGGATTAAATGCACAAAGGAAAGATGTACGAACTTTATTAACAATGTTCCTAATTTTGAATAATCTCTCTCCCCCCAGTATTGGCAGAGTTGTCATAAGTAACAAAAATGGTCTCTGGACATCAATTCACTAAAAATTGGAGTATTTAGAACAACATCTCTGGTCTGGCATTTGCTAATTTTCAGTTTTTTCCTGCGAGGCATCAGAAGACAAACAACTATGAAACATTTCTTCGTATCCAGTATCTTTCGACTTTGATATTCAAAATGCACTGGTTCTAGAATATTCTCCTTGGTGAATAAATAAAACCAATTGGTTTCATCAGCTATATGTTTCATCAGTTCTTCTGTAAAGAATAACGTGAAAACTGACAGAATACTTGGCTCATTCCATATTTGACACATGTCCCAATTGTGTATTATCAAATGCCTGATTAACTGGCTAAAAATAATTTTTGTTCCAGTCAAATTTATCACTAAGACATGATTTCTTCTTAGGCATTTCACTGTGACTTTCTGAGTCTTCAGATTCAGAACAACTAACATCTTTTGTTGAGACACGAGACTGCATTGACACCCCTACTGTCGTGGAAGGTTTATGACTACAGCTTTCCGATTCTGTGGAAGAGATATCACTTTCATCAAAATCAAGTAGTTCATCCTCGCTATCTCTCCTCGTAAGAATCTCCATGATTTCTTCCTCAGTGCATCCACTATGTCTTGCTATTTTCTTTGTAAAATACAGAACGCAAAAAACACTTAAATAAATTTCGATGAACAGTGAACTGAAATGTGAAGCCTAGGCTCATAGCAGACAGAGAATCTGATGACAAGGTAGCAGCCAGAACTGCGAAAGGCTACTGAGGCGTGGGGTGGGAAGTCTGTTGTGCGAGTTATCTCATCATCAGCACTCAGGTAGTGGCGCGTCTATACTTCTCAGCAGCACTCGGGGGAAAACTGGCGGTCGCGACTGTGCTTGTCATTAGCATCCAGGGAGTGGCAGGCAACACGACGAGTAAACTGGTCAACAGCAGTCAAAGGGTTAATCTTAGGATGCTTATAAAAAAAAGAGCCAAAGTTAATTACTATCAGAACATATATTCCATAGCCTAAATGCCAGGGTTAGTTGAAACATAGTGGACCAAATTGGATTTTGTAATCTAGATGATCACCCAAAGATTCATCACATTAGTTTTAAAAGTGTTTAATTCAATGTTTTACTTGGTTATTTGTCTGTTCTAAAGTTGCTGGAGTTCGCAATCATTAAGAATTTGCAACTAAAATCAGTTCAATAATATTATGATATTTGATAGAAATACTTACAGGCAGTCGAAAATACTATGAGACTACCAATTACACAACATGTTATTATGTCTAATACAGTGTAGGAACCGTGTTGGCATTCAAAATGACTTTGTCATCTCAAAATGGATAAATACAGGTCTCGTGTGGTTGTCAATGGAATTTTATACAATTCTTCCTGCAATGATGATGGAGATGGGCAATGATCACACACCTTCTCTCCAAGGTAGACCACAAATACTCAATAACATTGAAATATGGCAACTGTGGTGGCCAGGGGAGCTGCGATAATTCTTCCTTGTGATCATATAACCAGTTCTGCGACCAAAGCAAACTGTTGAAGAGGGGCCCTGTCATCGTGAAACACATCACCACCATTGGGGGACAACACTGTCCCATGGGACTGACCTGATCAGCCAAAAGGGTCACAATCTGTGGCAGTAATGCAACTTTTGCAGAGTAACCATGAGGTCCATGGAATACCATGATATGACTGCCCAATTCATCACCAAACCCGCACTATGTTTCACTCTTGGGACATAAAGTCAGCCTAGTAGTGTGAAACAAAACCCATTGAACCAAATGACTTTTTATCCATTGCTCCATAGTCCAGGTTTTATGGCTTTGGCACCACATTATGGGCATCTGCATCACTGATAAGTGGTTTTGGAATTTGAGCTCCCACTGCAGTTTCTTGGTTATTGAGCTTCTTTACACATTGTTACTCTTCTGCCGTGACTTTTGCAGCTGTGATCCCCTTATTTCTCATTATAATCCTTGAGTCAACGTACACTTTCATCCATATTGTGACTTACTGCATTGTGTTTTTCTGCTTTCCCTGTAGGCAGTATATGTATTTGATTTGAGCTACCTCGGTTATGGAAGCACCTACCATATGAGCACCAACAATTTGCCCATGTTTTAATTCACTTAGCTCCAAAATGAAGCACACACAGCTACACAGAACACTGTTCTGATCATGACTAACACTTGCAGCATATTGAGGACATTGCACAGATACCACTCATGGTCAAATATAACACTGCAACCTGCAGATTTGGCTAGCATCTGCATTTATGTTCAAGCATGCGTTTTTCTTGGTGTTTCCAAATTTTTGTCCAACCCCTGTATATTCTTTCAGCTTCATAAGTCATGTTTTGTTACGAGAAATGATGATGATAGTAATTATTGTTCCAGATTTAGTGTGTGACTTTCTACGTGTATTTCATTACAAGAGTAACAGTGCAAAGGCAGTAATATCTGAGGGTGTGCTGAAAAGTAATGCCTCTATTTTTTACATGAAAATTCTTAATGCTTTTTTCTTTAAAAAAATATTAACATTCTATGTCTCCATTCTTCATATCTACATACTTGCACCCCTCTGCCGCTATAGGTCTCTGAATTGAAGTGTGTAAAATGGCAGTGTGTAATGTAACTATGCCACTCTGTGAGAAACAGCATGCTGTAATAAGTTTCGAATTGGAAGAGTTCATTCACATATGGCGCACCCTCCCCTCCTTCATGACAATACCAGTCCCCACACAAGAGAATAACATCTGAGCAGTTTGACACCTCGGGTTCGCTGTCATTGATCATCCTCCATATAGTCTTGGTTTGGCCCCATCCGATTTTCTTCTGTTTCCAGGACTTAAAGAACAGCTTCGAGAACCCCACTTTGACAATGATGAAGCAGTACAAGGAGAGGTGAAATTGTGGCTCGATCAACAAAGTCAAACATTCTACGATGACAGTATCAACAAACTGGTCTCTTGTTGGGAAAAGTGTTTTTGTTGCCTTAGTGACTTCGCTGAGTAATAAATATTTGTACATAAAAAATAAAGATTATTTAAAAAAAACAGTAAGAGTTTTCACATAAAAAATTGAGAGGCAATACTTTACAGCACACTCTCGTAAAGTGTGTATAAATTCACAATAATTGAATTTAAGAAAATTTTGAAGTAATTATGTGTGTGTTTATTATCCTGCCAATTCCAGCCTCTTGATCAAACTGGTTGCACTGGGTGGGGGGAAGGGGAGAGGGGGAGGGAGGTGGAGATGAGTTTAGTGTTTTGGATTTGATCTAATTGTGCAGTTTTGAGTCTGGTTAACATACCCACAATTACATTCATCTGAAGACTTTGTGCCCCATTTGTGTAGCATGTACACACATTGTTTATGTGGAGTGTGGTTGCTACAGGTCGTCTTCCATGTTTGCCAAGAGAGACTGTGAACCCATTAGGTACAGTTTTTGTCATTATTTTTAAAGGGACGTATAGCAGAATGGTCTGTTTCCATTATTACTCCCATTTTCACTATAAATGAATATTACTGGGACAACGATTCTCTTTAGTCATCACTAGGGTTCTTAGAGATTACATCTTTGAGTATTAGCTGCACATGTGTCCTCATGTATTTGAAGTTGTTAGTGTGCAGTTATTTTGTGTAATTGATGTGCCGTAGTTCCTTATCTTCCGAGATGAGGTATAATGATATGGCTAAGAGTTTGCTGTTAAAAATGAAAAATATTGGAGTGGACTGAATGCAGACCATGATGATTTGTGTTGTACAGTTCAGATGGTTATGAAGTTTTGGTGCTGTGCAATTCATTGGGCTGTAGCCAGATCTAAAGCTGAGTGACTCAGGATGTTCCATGGTGAATCACATGGTCACAGTTAACCAAGACCTTAGTGCCACCACATACATTAATTGTACATATACCACCAGCAAAATATTGTGGGGAACAGAAAAAATAGTGTCTTGTTTCTGTTTATTGCAACAATGTGACAATCACTTGAACTATAATTTACTCAAGTGACCGATAACAACATTCAGAGGTAAGCTAGGCAAGGTGATGGAGCTGTATAAATAAAGTTTTTTTAGTGGTAAATATTGAGCATTAGAGGGAGTCTAGATGCACACGCGCGCGCCTCCCCCCCCCCCCCCCCCTGCGCCCCCTCCCTCCTATATACACACACACACACACACACACACACACACACACACACACACACACACACACACACACACGAATTCAAATAGAGTTAATTTTCAGTAAAACAAGTTCTATAATTGCCAATAGTGTCTGACAGTTGTTTATTTATTATTGCTTACAGTTTTGACACCTGCCACCTGTAATCTAATTGAGATAATATTTTCACATAGCTACAGATGATGTATAAAACTGTAGTTAACATTCACTTCAAGATTTGTTGTGTAGTGTAAGCATTTCTAATAATTGGTGAAATTAAAAATAAAGGAAATAAAAAAATAATAAAGCCTTAAATAAAATACAGAAACACTCAAACGCTTAAACAGCAGTTGTTGGTCATCTGCACTACCATAACAGCATATGGCTTACAGACAGTTTCTAATCTTAACCACTATCGCACATCAGGGTTAAGGAAATTATACTCTTCAGGAAGCCTCCTCATTTACACTGTTATCTTCTGGAAAAAGCAACTTCAGCAGGTATTCAGTGGAATCTCTCCACCCTCTAATCATAGTCCAGTCTTGTTTATGCAATGTAGACAGTGTAGTTGGTGTTTATACATTCTCTGTTACTATTTTATTGCAAGTACAACATGTGTCTGTTACTGTTTGCCTTTGAACATTTTGTTACCAGTGCTTTTTCTTCATAGTACCTATGAGAACTTGGTACTCAATTTCCACTGATATATACAACATTAGTCTAGCCTCTTTCTCTCCATGACCTAAAGCTTTCTGATAAAAGTTTGCACAATGAACACATTTGTTTCAAATTTGCAAGCTATGCACTCCATGGTTTACCACAGCGTCTAACCATTTTCTGTACTAGAACAGCCACTTTTTGTGCATTTTGCTGTGTAGTCTGTACTGTAATCATTACATTCTGGTGTTTGAAGGTCAATATTGTCATTTATTTTTTTCTAGTAACCCTTTTTAAAATTGTATTGAAGATGTTTGTTTTCCTGTCCTGTATTCCTTCTTTGTACACCAGGATCCAAAATATCTATCATAATGGCATTGTGGTCTCTTCCACTAGCATACTGGATGTCTCCAAAAGTTGCAGACTGATTTGCCAAGGTGATGTCAAAATTTGTTGCGGTACCACCACTGTTTTCATTTGTGGCTCGACAGCCCAACCTGTACAACCCATGGAGGTTTAACATTGATTGCTTCCTGCATTTGTATACCACACTCATCTGTTACATGACTGACACAGTGTGGGTTTTGCATTATTGTGTATCGTAATTATATGTGGTGAGCCCTCAACGAAATGAGCCATGTCTCTCAGCCTATGAATGTTTGGTCCAAAGCTTCATGGATATTGCATGTAAATACTTATTAGTGTTAGTTTACCATGTGAGAACTTTAGAGTTACAGATGCAGCATGTGTGTCACAAAGTTGGGATATTTTTGTTACTTGATCAAATTTTTGGAAAAATACTGTCACTGCTTTTGTCATTATGTTAACTGGAAACAGTAATCTTACTGTGCTTTATATATGGTTCTGGAATTTAAGTTTCAATGATCAATATCTGTCTCCCCATTTTCCACTGATTTACATATTTCAGTTATTACTTTTGAACAACGTACAACATTTATTTGTAACAACCACATATGTCAAGGATGGCCGGCCGAAGTGGCCGTGCGGTTAAAGGCGCTGCAGTCTGGAACCGCAAGACCGCTACTGTCGCAGGTTCGAATCCTGCCTCGGGCATGGATGTTTGTGATGTCCTTAGGTTAGTTAGGTTTAACTAGTTCTAAGTTCTAGGGGACTAATGACCTCAGCAGTTGAGTCCCATAGTGCTCAGAGCCATTTGAACCATTCATTTGTCAAGGATGTATAATAAACACAAAACTTTTTTGTGAACATTGAGGGAGGAGTCAGAGTAGATGTGACTATGAGCTTTGACAAAGTGTCTGTAAGTTTGTTCTAGATGAAGAACCTCTTTTCTCCTATTGAAAACTGACCTCAGGGGGTCACACAGTTCTCATACATTAATTGGTAGAGTGCCCACTTTCAATGGAATTTGGTCATTTTATGTAAATTGAAGGTGGAGAGTTGAAAGGAAAAGAAATGGAAGGAACTAATGTTATTAGCTGCATTTGGACTTTATGCAGAGTCAATGACTCTGAGTGAAAATGTGTGCCGGACCAGGATTTGAACCCGGGATCTCCTGTGCTGGACAGTTGCATTAACCACTGTGCCACCCAGACACAGTGTTTATCATAATTACATGGACTGTCTCAATACACGCCTCGGCTGACCCACATTCCCACCTTGCACCGCCTATCCACTGTTCCTGTACATGTCTTCCATGCTACTTTGAGATTCCCACAGAAGGTTGAATGTGATTGTACATTCTCACTGATGGTGGTGGATGGGAATGTGGGTCGGCCAAGGGGCTTACTGAAATAGTTCACATAGTTGCAATAAACGCTGTGTCTGGGTGATGCAGTGGTTAATGCAACTGCCTAGTAAGTAGGAGATCCGGCACATATTTTCACTCGGCGTTGCTGACACGACATAAATTCCCAATGCAGCTGACATCAATAATTCCTTTCCCTTCCTTTCCTTTCCTTTTCTTTCCTTTCTCCCCTTTCTCCCCCTTCAATTTACATAATATGTATCGCAGCTGCAGATTTTACATGGTGTCTGTTCTCTCAGACATGTGTGAAAGAATGGACCCCATGTATTCATATGAGTTTGGCCAAACTTGAAATGTGTTGAGGTCCTCTAGCCTTCTTAGGTGAACATTATTTTCAAGAGTTTTTATGCATGTATTTTAGCTTTGTTGAATGTCAAGAGCAGATGTGATTCCCTTTGGGGACAGTTTCAGATTTTCGACAGATAGTGGATATTACGTGTAACAGCTTCTGGTTATTCTGCTACGTTACTGAAAATCCCACTAGATAAGGCTTGAGGTACTGTCTGAGTCTCTAAAAGGGCAGCACCATTTGTTTCTCTATGCCTTCCATCCTTTTTATTTGCCTCAGTACTTATTTCATCACTATGTATCTAGTTTTCACCGAACAGAGTTGTTCCTTTAGCAAATTGTGTCATGTACCTATCATTTACACTTTCAGCTTCGAGGTCATTAGAATTCTGTGTAACATCTATTTCAGACAGTGCCTCTTATATACTGTGAGATTTTTGGTTTGCACTGCACCTGCATTGGTGTAACATACATTGTATTCATAATGGTTAAAGATGAATAGCACAATAGTACCACAATTAGGAATGCATTAAAAACATACTGTTACACATTATACTGCTCATTACCATAATTTTTTTTCCATCACTCTTCCATGGTTTCTTTACTTTCTCATCCTGCTATTATTTTGGTTTTCCTGCCACTTTACCATGGGCTGCCAGTTTTAAAGGCTTGTTGAAGGAGTTTTCTTCTTTCTGTGCCTATGATCAACTCTTCGTACATTCTGTGTAGTTTTCCACATTGGGCATTGATCTCCTAAACTTCCTGCAAGAGGGTTATTGGGGTTATTGGCTGTAGTGATTTCTGATGGCTGGGGGAGGGAAGGAGACAAAATTGTCTGTTTTTTGTGCTTTAGCAAACCATACTAGTTTTAGGCAAGTGTGCTGGAATACTACCTGCCCGGGTAGTTGTGCATGTTATTGTGACTGCTTCCAGGACAGGGAGGTATGCCTGGCCTGGATCGAGTCCATCAGGTGGATTTATGATGATGAGTCAGTGAGCCGACCAGCCTAGATGTGGTTTTTAGGTGGTTTCTCACATCCCACTAGGTGAATACCTGGCTTGTTCCCATGTTATGCCTCAAGATACATACTGCACAGACATTTACAACACTTTCTTGCACTTGCACACAGAATTTACTGTACACACAGGAAGACTGGGTATATTGCTTCTGTCCTGGAGGTGGGAGGGCTGGGGAGGGGGTGGTGAATAGGAGACTGATGACCTCAGCTGTTGGGATATCCTTAAACACTCAATCAGAATCTGGAATAGCTTAGCAAAGGTTAGATTTCAGGACACAGGCAGCAATCCTGGCTGTATCTGTTGCATCACTACAGACCTCACCCACACGCCAATGTGCAAAAGTCACTTTACTGACCACAGTAAGTGAACAATAAATCTCAAATACCACAGAAATTACCTACAGCCGATCACAGCATGTATGCAGTCGCACGACTACCAACAAGCTGAAAATCAAAGAAACTGGCCTATTACAAAATAGAGAAGTGCATGGTGCAACCTAGCAAGATAGTCCAAGCCTGTTTTTATGAAGGTGTGGGATATGGTCACATAAATATTTGTTCCTCCCCAAGTGAGGATCTTTCAGAATGAGAAATGATACTGAAAGTCTCCTCTAAGTTGAGTTAACAATGCCATGTACTTTGTACTTCAGATAAACAAAGGTACAACACCTCATCATTGAGCACCCTAAACTACATACATACATACATACATACATACATAAGTACCCATAAAGTACAAGTGTGACTCATACAAAGTTATCAGAAAGCCCTAGTCTTTTCAAAACTAATAAAATCGCCTTTTTCACTCATCAGCCTCCAACAGAAAGAGCACTGATCATGATGATAAAACAGTTGACAGCACAACCTGCTGAACAGGACCTACAACATAAAATCTAGAGATTGGCACCTCTGAAGCAACAGTCTCTCAGTTTAAATGAAGAGAACAAAGTGCAAACTGCTTCATTCTCCTTCCTGTGATCTCAGTGTCCTTAACTGAATTCAAAAACTGTTAAAAACACCTTGTATAGTATTACCTACACACCTGCGTAATAATTGTCACTTAAAATTCCAGAGATGGGCAATGTAAAAAGACAAAGTGCTTCATTAATTATTAATTTTCGCAGTGCCATTCTTTTCTACTGATTCCAAAAGCATTTCTTTCTACTACATGTGAGCTAAGAGTCATTATGTCAGAAGTGTTGTAGAATGCACAAAGTTATTTGCCATTTTTGATAAAATGCATTGCTATAAATTAGTCACTTTTATGTGTTTGAATGTTCATTATTCTTTTGTGTACAAAATTACTTCTGATGTTCTGTCAGGTCATTGATGAGCGCACAGATGTTATCTACCAGGTTGTCGCTGATGGTGCTGGTGGTGTCTTTTCTAGTCGTGATTTTGTACTTCTACGCAACTGGAACATGAAGAATGGTTGTTATGTCGTAGCTAGTGCCTCCGTCACACATCCCAGTATCCCAAAACACAATAAATATATAAGGTTTGTAAATTTAAGTTTCCTTCATATATTATATAGAGCATGCTGTAGAGCAAGCAGTCAACCTTTTCACCTACCACCCACATTTGCATCTTTGTTAGTGGTAAAATTTTGTAACCATCCACCAGTTCAACAGTAATAGTGGTTTATAAAGTTGGGAAGTAACTTTATAAAATTTCTAAAGCAGAGTTGTGGCAAGGTAAAGCATATAATAATAATTACTTACAAAATACTTCATGTCCAAATTTTATGAAAACCTAATGAAAACGGTTTAAAAACTCGTACTTCATACCACCCACCATGAAAGCAGGAACAGCCACTAGTGGGCGGTAGGGACCAGGTTGACTACCACTGCTGTAGAGTATTTCATGTAAAGTTATGAAAACACTACGCTTTTCTATATGTGTGGATATTTAACATTCAAATTTGAGCTTTTTAATTCTGCTGTGATTTACCTGCTGCTAAAGTTACCCCAATTGGTTTACAGTAACAATTTTCTCTGCCTTCAACTAATGTTCCCAGCTGCTAGATGATTTGCTGATAATTTTTTCCTGCGTTTCAGACTAGGTCATCTTTCCTTTTCTTTCATTCAGCTATTGTCTTAACTAGGTGGCTGTGCCTAAATTTATACCAAAGAGATTCATTATCATATCAGGTGATTTTGTCATTTAAAGCACCTCGTCCTGTTTGGAAATAGTGCACCAAATTTTACTTTGCTTAAAATACTTTTTTTATGCTCCTTTTGTGTCTTTGCATAGAAAAATTATTCCCTGATTGTGTTTTACGAGTTTGTCCATCTGAGTACAAAATGTATTTTGCATGAATTTTGAACACAATGTAAGAGATTCAGTACCTCCTGTCATTTTGTCCTGAAATCTGTCATCATTCCTTCTCTCTGTGTTAAGATTATGTGCTTTGTGTCTCTGATTGTTACTTACTCAGATGGGTATCTCCATTGATTTAACTGTTTGTTCACAAATCTCATGGTGATGGATGAGCTTCGTAACAGTTTTTGACTGTGCTACATATGTGTTAATGTATCGGTGTTTACAGTCTGCACCTGGAGGAAGCTATTGGATGTGCGTCTGCTTCTTAACCCTGTGAATGAAAACTTGAGGAATGAAATCAATTCATTTTTAAAAAATCAGGCTTACTATATATCTCTGGAGCCCTTAGAAAACACTCATTGTTGGATTTCATTTGGTGCTACACCTAGCTGTCCTGCCTATATTTATTTTATTGGAATTAAAATGGTTCTTTGATTTGGTTAATTTCTTATATTCTACCCCCCTTTATTGTTTGAGTTAGACATTACCACGTACAGTATCATGTGGGTATTAGTCTCTCTCTCTCAGCTTCTTCTTCTTCTTCGTCTTCTTCTTTTTTTTTAATTTTTTTTTTATTATTTAAAAAGAGCTGTGTTTAACCTGAAGGTTGGTTAGAACGCTGCAGTGCTTTTCTAGGCATGGTCTTATTGGATGTCCTGTGCCCTTGCCTGCCTCTCACCTTTGAACTAATTCCTGCAAGCCAGTTATATTGCAGGTTTTGGATCATGTGTTATCTTTTGTGCTTGGTTTCTATACCAGTGTGTGGATGTTACCACTTTTCCAAAGTGAACTATTTTCACCAGCAAAACATGGTCTGCTAAGGAAGCTTTTTCCACTACTCATAGGGTGATTTACAGTTTATCATGGACTCTGATAATACTGGTGCAACTCAACATTTTTAACATTACTGAATGTGAAAGAAATTATAAGTGACAGAAAAAATCCTAGTACCAGCTTGGCACTGAATACCAGACCTTTGATTTTATAGTCTGATACTTACTCACTGAGCCACCAAACGACACTTTCCACGTTTGAGTGAAGGGATTTCCCATCCTACATGTCATTCTGTTTTGCCTCTTTCTCTCTGTGCTAAGCTATATTCTTCAGCTCTCACATCAGATATAGTGTTTATTTTGTTTTTATAAATTCTGAACTCATCAGTAGTCTGCCATGTTTGTAGTGAACTATCATATACCTGTTTTCATCTTGTCCTAAATGTCAAATTTCCTGCAATTTGATATGTGTGTGGTGTGTGTGTGTGTGTGTGTGTGTGTGTGTGTGTGTGTGTGTGTGTGTGTGTGTGTGTGTGTTTGTGTGTGTGTGTGGGTGGGCGCGTTTCTCTTTTGGCAGATATTTGCAATTTCTTTTTTGCAGTGTGTAGCTGGAGTCAGCCCAAACAAATGCTGCTCATCAGATGTTTCATGCAATGCCCACCATTGCTGAAAAGCATCCATTTGTTTCCCATTACAAATGAAATGGTTTTTAAAGTGGAATTTTAGATGCCCATTCGACAGAGTGATCCCAGATTATTCTAGTGCGATATTCCTTTTATCAATGTGTGTTAATAGGGACAGAATAACCAGTACATTAACAGTGACAGCACCGCCCTGGCCTGTGTTGACTGTTACTGCCATGTGGGAACGCTGCTCAGTGACTGCTGGAGTATTGATTATTCTTTGTGTTTTATGGTTTCTGTTAATACATATTGATAAAACGAATAATGTACTAGATTAATTTGAGAACACACTATCAAATGGGCATATAAAATTCCACTTTACTAGTACTGCTACTACCATTACTATTACTGCCGCCACCACCACCACCACGACCACAGAGAGAAAAAAGTAATACATATAAACCAACTGCTAAATAACAAGGTAAATAAGGGAACCCAGATGCTTTTAGACTAATATGGGGAATCTTTGGGTGACCAGCCAGTCTACAGATTCTATTTGACACGTTCGAACAACTACACTGGTGAGTTTATTGACCAATAAACACTGATACCTGACGTACACAATGTGTGGAGATCATCCAAATACTTTTGAAAATCCACTGAACGTACAGCATCTGAAATGAGATACATTTATTTAGGGGTCACACACACCACAATTAAATGAACACATCAATAAAAAAAGACAAAGGGGCAAATTTTGAAAACTGAAACAGGATTTGGTCATTGACATAATTAACACTAAGTGATAAAAAAAACCTCAATAACAGACATATTAAGTTGGTTTTTGAGCACTAACAACATAAAAGATTTATGAAAATGGGTGAAAAACACAGTTGATAAGGAAACCAAACCACCACCAATAAAATGAGTGAGCATTAATGTCTGTGTGTTGCAAAGTGTGGACTAATTTTTAGGGAATATATTCAGGTTAGTGAGTTGTCTGTAAAACCTGGAAATTCTGAGGGAAGCTTAATTTACTGGAAAAGTCAGGAAAATATCAGTAAATTGTGAGAGAGATTCAGGGAAGTTAAATTGCTCCAGATTGTTGCCAGAAAGAAGTGTTCAGAGTCATTTTGTTAAAAATCAGCCTGTTTCTGTTTTGGAAGTATACAGTTCTGGAGTTGAATAAGGAAGGGGGAAGGAAGTCACTGAATTGTTGTAATGTTTGTTGCTCGATAATGGTTATCTCTAGTGGACTCACTGATCTCGGAAATCTTCATTATTGTCCATGGTTTCCTGGGCTCCAGGTGTATTATGCACTGCATGATTGTAATTGTGATGGAGCATGCACACGAGTTTCTGCTGTATATTAATTCACCATTTGCAAAGAGGCAAAGGTAAGTTTTTAAATTTTATAAAAGATACAATTATGAGTCTGTATTTGTACGCACATTTTTTGTAGGCTAGCACTACAAATTCAGAATGTTTATTTTTTACTAATTTCAGTGCAAACTAGGATGTTGTCAACTTTCTCTCAGTGTGAGTAGAATCCGATTAGAAATATGATGTATTGTCACTATTAAAATCTGTTGATATTGCATTCCAGTGACAATGTTGCAGAATGAGCCACAGTGAGAATTTCTCTGATATCTTGTTCACATAGTTTCATATACTTGGTTTATTGCACAAAGACACAACATGGAACAAAATGGAATTATAGAATTGATGATAAAACTGTAAACCCTAGCTGAACTTGGAGTAATCATTAAATAACATGGCAACTAAAAAAAAAAAGTATACATATTTTGCTCATGGAAAAATAGTAAACTAAACTATGCCCTCACTTAAAACAAAACTTGGTTCAGGGAAATCTGGAATTTAAACCTGGAAAGCTCAGGCATAATTTTTGAGGAAACAGATTTACCACTCTGATATCACACTGAAAGACAAATATGGAGCATAAAAATTGTAACAAACATATTTTTTTGGTGATAAGCATGTTAGTAACAAACATACTGGTTATAATGACAACATGGGCAAGTAGACAGCATGCCAAGGTGTAGGTGACTGCTAAAGAGAGAAAGGATATGCTTTAAGTGAAGTGAAAGCAAATTTTGGCAACAATAAAATCAAACTCTTTTCAATCTCAAGCAAATGATGATATATGCAAAACTGTTTAGCTTATTGGACTAAAATGAAATGTATAAGGGGATTAAAAAGTGCTTTGTGGTAGTTGCTGTGATGACAATGGATTTATTCATTTTCTTCTGTGACAAACTTCATGGAGATACTATACTCCAGATTACAATTAAACATTACTTCTTTGATGGTATAGATCTGGGAGAACGTAAAAACTTGCTATTTTTTGGTGTAGAGTACTACCTAACACTGTCGCTGACAATGTGAGAATGTAACAGTCACAGTCCCATTGCTTCTGAAACGTTTTAAACACATTCGTTCACTGTTTTCCAAGTTGTAGCACACCTCTTACTCTGTCCCTGCCTGAAGTGAAAAGCACTACACAGATATAGGTCGAGCTTCCCATCAAGTAGAAAATTTCACACAATAAAGATTTTGGCTGCAAGGAATACATAATTTAACCACAATTATCTGCCTTGACCTGTATTGCAGAAAATTATAATTAAATTGCAGCCTGGTGTCAGTAGTGCTTAAGCGCGGTATAAAACTTGAAACTATGTTTTTGGTGGCCTTCAGCATCTAAATTTTAGTATCAAAGGGCATATATTGTAGTTCTAGTGGTTGCTAGAACTCGAGTCTCGCATACTTTCCTATTTTTGTATGTAATTTTTGTGCCATTATACAACACTTGAGTGTGAAACCTCCAGGCGTATTAACAATGTTTTCTGGTTTGGAACTTAAACCTAGACCTTTGACTTTCATGGAAATTGGTCTTACAGAGTTGTCCAGACACACTTTATAACTTGCCTTATAGGTTCAGTTTGCTAGTATCTCTCCCATACTTTACGAGCTGTACAGAGGCTCTACTGCATGGCTTACAAGAAACCATCCCCAACTTGACCTCATATTTTAAGGAGAAAATAGTACACTTGAAAGATATTAGCCCCAACAGTTGATTCTGCTTGAAAATTCAGGCCATAATTCTGATCGTACACAGTTATGACCTTATGAAAGTACAGCTTTTAAACTACCGCGCACACTTGCTTCACCCCACTGCAGGCGCCTGATGCCTGAGAGCGAAGCACTATACAGTGGTTTGACAACCTGAGCCTTCCTATTTGCAGGATCTTGAAGAAAAGGGAAGAGTAGAAAGGACGCTGTTGCACTCTCAATTCATAAGAGAACTCACAAATGATGACAGAAAAAAGTTAATAGAAATTAATGTGGTCGTGAAAGGATTGATTCGCAAAGCTTACAACTACTACACCATCATAACTTAGCTAAAGATTTTATCAAGAACCCAAGAAAATTCTGGTCCTACATAAAATCGTTAAGTGGGTCTAAGTCTTCTATCCAGTCACTCATTGGCTGGTCTGGTGTGGCAGTCGAAGACAGCAAAAGTAGACAAAATTTTAAATTTCGGATTTAATAAATGATTCACACAGGAGAAAGAGTACTCTACAGCATTGCTCCCTTGATTAGCTTGCATTTAGCAAGAATCTTTCGCCCAGTGCAAAGTCCCAAGGAACTTGAAAAGGTGCAGATGACCTGTTTGTATAAGAAGGGTAAAAGAACGTTTCTACAAGAATCCTTGAACATATTCTCTGTTCAAGTATAATAAATTCCCTTGAGAGGGAAAAGCTTCTGTCGACAAATCAGTAAGATTTTATAAAGCACTGCTTATGCAAAACTGAACTTGTCCTTTTACCATAGGATATCCTGTGAACTATGAATCAAGGGTAGCAGGCGGATTCCATATTCCTAGGTTTCTGTAAAGCATTTGATATGGTGCCACACTGCCTCTTAAGCAACAGAACCCAGTATTTTATCCTCCATGGTGGCTGTTCATCAGAGACAAGGTTATCATCAGGAGTGCCCCATGGAAGCGTGATAGGACTGCTGTTATTTTCTATATAAATAAGTGATCTGGCCAACAGTGTAAGCAGCAGTCTGTGGCTATTTGCTGATGAAGCTGTGATGTATGGGAAGGTGTCATCATTGAGTGAGTGGAGGAGCACACAAGGTGACTTAGACAAAATTTCTAGTTGCTATGATGAATGGCTCTAAATGTAGAAAAATGTAAAGTAATGCAGATGAGTAGGATAAGCAAACCCCTAATGTTCGAATACAGCGTTAGTGGTGTGCTGCTTCACACAATCAAGTCAGTTAAATATCTAGGTATAACATTGCAAAGCACTATGAAATGGAATGAACATATAAGAATTGTTGTAGGGAAGGTGAATGGTAGACTTGGATTTATTGGGAGAATTTTAGGAAAGTGTGGTTCAGCTGTAAAGGAAACTGTATATAGGACACTAGTGTGACTCCTTGTTGAGTAATGTTAGTGTGTGTGGGATTCGCAACAGGTCAGATTAAAGAAAGACAGTGAAACGATTGAGAGGTGGGCTTCTAGATTTGTTACTGGTAGGTTTGAACAACATACACGTATTACAGAGATGCTTTGGAACTCGAATGGAAATTACTGGAGGAAAGGAGATACTCTTTTTGACTATTGATACAATTTAGAGAACAAGCATTTGAGGCTGATAGCAGAATGTATTTACTGCCACCAATGTACATTTCACGTAAGGACCACAAAGATAAGAGTAGAGGGATTAGGGCTCGTATGGAGGCATAGAGTGAGTAATTTTCCCTTGCTCTATTTGCAAGTTGAACAGGAAAGGAACTGACCAGTAGTGGTACAGGGTACCTTCTGCCATGCACCATATTATGGCTTGTGGAGTATGTATGTAGATTTAGATGTAGATGTAGAAGTGGACACATCTGTCCAACGTGTTTTCAAATCTTGTACAAGATCACATGTTATTCCACAGGAGAAGTAGTAAGTAACATGAGGTGTAATATGTCAACATTACACACCTATATGTTAAATATTATTTTGACAGTATTCTTGTGTTGCTAGTCTGCAGCTATATATATGCCTCAAAATTAAGATGAATGTACCTAAGCAGCTGAAGAATTATTATGAAATACTGGTAATGATTTTCATTTTACAATTTAATCATGGCAATCATGTTAAAGAATAGTGCACCTCATGCAAATATACTTCACTTTAACAGTGTCAGTTTTAAAATCCAAAGAAATTAACACAATGATGGTCTTAATAATTAAATAGCACTATGTTATTTCTTTAATGGCACACTTTTTCATTTCATTCATTTAAACTGAATTTTAGATCACAACATAAAAATGTTCAAAACAGAGAGATCTCTGCCACAAACTACATATTAGAAACCGTGCACTTTGACACAATGAACAAAGCGTGTTACCATTGTCAAAACAGTAATGTACAAACGGTATTGTACTTTGTGCACAGGCATTAGGTAGCTGCAGTGGGGTGGATCGAGTGATAAATAACCAGTGTGTGCAAAAGTTTAAAAGCTGTACTTTCAGTAGGTTATACCAATGTACTATCAGAATTATGGCCCAAATATTCTTGCGGGATCAATTTCTGGGGCTGATAGGTTACAACCGTGCTTTTTTCTTTCTTTTTGAAATATGGGGTGAAGTTTAGGATGTTTCTTTTTAGTGCAAGAAAGAGAGAAACAAGGAAACTGAATCTGTGAAACAGGGTGTGAGGAAAAAGAATTGCCTACAAAAGGTAAGACTTTGGGATTGAGTCACACTGTAGTAAACAACTGCAATCTAACGGAACCTTGTATAATATTGTACACTCTGCTACAGATGAAATATTCACTCTGAAAATAACTCTTAGGTTGTGACTACGATATTCAGTTATGAAGCCTGTCATGGTAGTAGTAGTTCAGGAAATTCTGCAGTGAAGACACTCTGGAACTCAGTAAACTGAAAAGAGCTATCGAAAAATTGAAGATGTCTGATAGACAAGCAGGTGTGCCTTGATAGCTCAGTTGGTGAGAGCACTGTCTGTAAGAGGTAAAGGTAGAGTTTCAGATCAAAAGATTCATTCTGAATTATTTTATTATGCTCACATTTTGTGATATTCCTTTCATTTGAATCTTGTTTATTTACTACACTGTCCAAAAATTGCAATTTCATCATCTGCTGCAATGACTATGATATTCCTTTTGATTACAGTGTCGTATGTGGCAATTCAAATGACAAATGGGATTTAGTGCCCCATTTTATTTCTTCTGTTGGAATGGATGTTAACTAATTAATTTTTTGTGTGGATAAATACTCTTAACAGGCATGGTATGAGCATGGTTACATCAGTTTCATGTCTATAATTAAATATATGTTGATTAAATGGTAATTAGTAAGATTGTGCAATGTTTTTTGCAGACATTGCTTATTTTCCAATGGGAAATATACAAGGTGATTAGAATTAAAGTTCAACTTTCAAACTGCTGTAGAAATAACACCACTGGTCAGAATGACATCAGATTGCAGTGGAATAATATCAAAGAAGGGGGAAAACGTATGGCATAAGAAAAATAAATAGTTACAAAATGTAGCAATAGATGGTGCTGTAATCATCGTAATTTAATAATGGTTGACTACAAATGACAAATGAATCATACAACAATGCCTAAGGTGTATGTTTGATGTTAAACTATCTGTACTACTTAGTGTGCATGAGTGTACAGATGTGATACTGTTAGTTACATAAGCCCGTCCACCACCACGGCAAGGTCATATCACATTGGATGGGAAAATTTTAATTGTCCTGAGGCCAAAAACCGCATAAAAAGCATCACTCACATTGGTTTTTAATTGTCCTGAGGCCCAAAACCACATAAAAAGCATCAATCAAAATCAAATTGGATTATTAATTTCCATGTGACTGGCACAAAATATGTTCAATATGCTGTCCACTATTTTCTACAACACATAGAAATCAAGAAACAGTATGCTCCACAACTCATCGAAGTGTTTCTGGGGTCATGTTCAGAATGTGTGCCTTCAATGCAGCTAAGTTTACAATTAGAACATTGAACGCAATATCTTTCAGGAAGCTCAACAGCCAGAAGTTACACGGTGAATGGGATGGCCAGGCTGTAGGGAAATGGCAGCTGATTATTCTAGCATTTCCGAAATGCCGCTTCAGCAGCTGCTTAATAGTATTTGTAATGTGCAGAGGTGCACAATCTTGCATAAAAATGATCTCATCCACACATCCATGCTGTTGGAGAGCTGGAATGATGTGGTCGCGCAAAATACACTCTTAGCACTTACTAGTGATGGTGCAGGTAACAGTACCGGAAGCACCTGTCTCTTCGAAAAACTGTGGCCATGTGATAAATGATGCCGTAAACCTGCACCACACAGTGACCTTTTAGGATGAAATGGTACTGGTTGATTTGCATGTTGATTTTCCATTGCCCATATTCAACAATTCTCTGTATTGACATATCCTGTCAGATGGAAGTGGGCTTCGCCTGTCCACAAAATCTTCCATGGCCAATCATTTTCCACTTTTATGCGAGCAAGAAATTTTAAAGCATAGGTCTCTCTTGCTGACAGGTCAACAGGAAGCAACTTGTGCACATGGGTAATTTTGAATAGATAGCAAAGAAGGATGTTTTGTAGGATATTACGCACCGCACTCACCAGTACGTCCAATGTTCGGGCAATTCTCCATGCACTACACATTTGCACACCACCACTTATCTCCTCCTGGATTGCTGTGGTCACTGCTTCCATTGACATCGAATCAATTCGTTTCCTTCCTCTGCCAGGTAGCACTCCAAAAGAACCTGTCTTCTCAAATTTCCAGATCATTTTCTCCAGGCCCACGCCAGTCATTGGACCAATGCCTTTTTTCAAACCTTTCAGTGCTGAATTCTGCAGAACGACATGTGCTCAGTCATCATTCTTATAATACAGCTTTACAAGCAGAGCGTGTTCCTGCATGGCAAACGTCACAGATGCGAAAGGAGGAAAAGCTGTGTATCCGGCGTGTTTACACCAACTTCAAGGGGTCATAGTCATGACAGGTGTTTTCATTTACATATTCTGACACAGCCTGTGCCATCTGTTGATCAATTTTGACACTATTTTTTTTCTTCTTCCATTCGTTTTCCCACTTCTCCGATAATATTCCGTTGCAATTTGACATCATTGTGACCAGTGGTGTTACTTCTACAGCCTTCTGAAAGTTTAACTTTAATTATAATCACCCTGTATCATGAGTGTCCCTATAGTTGGGTGTTAGAGAATTCTTACATTTCAGTTAATAGGTAGTGTTCATTACGTGTTTGAATTTGATGTGTCTTTTTCAACCAGAACTGACTATAGCATATCGCATATATTATGGCTGCATAGTGTGTTTATTTTGAAGCAGTGACAATATCCTAACTGTTGTTGTTAACATTGTAAGTGTAAGTTTTATTATGCTTCTTGCTTTAATAAAGAATAAGCACCCTAAAATTCAGCTGTGCTAGTTTAAGTCTTTTGAAGGTGATGTTTTCACTTACTAAGTATGTGATAAAATTGTTGCAGAGGCGAAAATGGGCCCAGTTGTTGGGTTATACAGCCAGCTGAAAATAATCGGTGTATATGTCGATGGCTGCTCAACACAAACCTTAATGGATGGATTCCTCAGTATCTTTTGGATACAGCCTTCACTACAGCCATGTGTGATTATATGCAGTGCTTGCGTTCCCATATTTTAAAAATGAAAAGTGAAGATAATTTAAGTACTGGTGTAGGTGAATAACTTCTACATATTAGAAATATGTGTGTAAGATTTTAAAGATGTGGAGGAATGGTACTTTTTACGCCAAGGAATGTGAAAGTGATTCTACAATGATTGAAGAACTGAATAGATCTCCTATTGGAGAGCATTTGTTTTATAAAAATCTCATGTTATGGTTGAATCATTGAACAAATATGACTTGCTCAGCCATCTTCATAGTGTAAGCATTGCCTCGCAAAAAAAGTCAAACATGCATAAAATTTTTATGTTGTTAAATTTTGTGGCAAGATGTCTGTTTTGTATTCGCAGATTGGACTGAGGATGCAGCAGAATGGCTTACAAATTTTATATAATTTTAATAAATTATTTTTTGTCATATTTAATGTTTCTTCTTCTTTTCATCATCATTTACACTATTCCCATAATTTCCAGTCTGTGCTTTCGTTTCAGTGTCAGCAGTTTAATTCTAACTCACTGTTTATGCACCAATGAGCCAAAACTATGACCACCTGTTTAATAGCTTGTTGTTCCTCTTAAAAAACACAGTACAGCAGTGATTCTGCCTGGCATGGATTGTAAAAGTCGTTGATAGGTTTCTAGAAGTATGTGGCACCATATGTCTACTCACAGTTCACTAAATTCCCAAAAATTATGGTACAGTTGTTTGTGGGCATGCAGCTGGTGCCTGATGTGTGTTCCAGTGGGTACAAATCAGGGGCATTTGCTGGCTAAGACATCAGTGCGATGAGTTCACTATCATGCTCCTCAAACCATTGCAGCACGATTCTGGCCTTGTGTCATGGAGAGTTATCCTAATGGAAGATGTCATCACCATCAGATAAGACTTCAATCATGAAGGGACGCAAGTGGTCCACAATAATGTTCACATAGTTCACTGTTGTCATGGTATCTTTGAGTACTTCCATAGGTCCCATAGAAGCCCAACTCAATGTACCCCATAGCATAATTCTGCTCTCATCTGCCTGCCTCTGTGGCATGGTGCATGTTTCAAGCAGCCATTCACCTGGATGACAGCATGTAAGGACCTAACCATTGGCTGGCGTAATAAGAAATATGATTCATTCGACAGGTCCATGGCAAAAACTCAGTGCTACTGTGCCCCCTGCAATCGGAAACTAATTATGTTGTTTGGTAAACACAGGAACACACAGGCATTGTGTGATGTGGAGCTCCATGTTCAACTATGGCCTTTGAACCATGTGCTCTGAAACACTTGTGTCTGCACCAGCATTGTACTCTGGCATCAGATCTGCAACAGATAGCTGCCTATCTTTGATTAAACAGTGCGGAATTCTCCAACCTCTATGTTTTGTGATGAGATCTGGATGTCCAGTACTGTACAGCCTATGTATTATTCCACCACCCTTCAACCACATTTCATAGGTACTCACGACAGTTGTACAAAATCAGATGACCAACTTCGCCATTGCAGATTCTCATTTCCAACTGCAGCGCCACTACAATGTGCACTTTGTCAAAATCACTTATACTCGTGGATTTCTGTATTTATGGCCCATATCTTCACAATAATGACTGCCCATTTGTCTCTCTTCTGTGTACGTACTTCCCTAATTGTGTCATGTGCCCACATCACCAGGAGGCATTCAACTTTGTTGCGGGCAGTGTCATAATGTTTTGGCTCATCAGTGCCCACTTTGCATCAGAAGCTGTAAATTCATGCAGTGAATCTGTGAGCAAGCACTTTGCCTCTCTTACACCCCCCCCCCCCCCCCCCCCTCAAAAAAAAAAAAAAAAAGACAGACAGACATAATGCCAAGAAGAACTTGTAGTAAATAGAAAATAAAGTTCGGGAAATTAGAACCTATGCTTTGGGACCTATAAGTGAAGGTAGATCATTGTCAAATAGTTTCAGGTTTAGTGGCATGTGCTCAGAGAGATTAACTGGGAAGAGCAGTGGGATCATGACTGTGATATTGATGTGTTATATACATATGTTTTTTTTTAAATTTAAGTTTTGCCTTCTGAAAGATGATGAATTTCCAGTTAAATCACTCATCATCACAAATTATTTGAAAATTAAGTAACTCAGTACTGTTACTTTATTATAAATTTAAGTTTTTCCTTGATTACAAAATGTAGATTGCAAAATTTATACATTGGTTTATGTAACTATGTATTTTCCTAACCTTTATTTGTCTTGTTGCTTAAGATTTTTACACATAGTGTATTGCTTAGGCACCTCTTGTGCTTTGTTGTATGTATAAAAATTATAGTACTACTTGGTCTAGACTCCTACATTGTTTCTGAAAAACTGTGAGTGTGAAATCTTTAGATGCAGAAAACTGATTATTTACAGTCTGCTGTACATCTGTTGAGATATAGATTTTCATCAGGAATTAGGGGAATGTATGAGCACATGCAATGGTAAGTGAGACTGCTCTGTGATAGTGTAGAGCAGAGGCAGCCACGGCATGTCAGACTTCAAGCATGCAGCAGCATGTGTGGGCTGTGGGCAGGTCGAAGCGCGGCCTGTCACTTGACTTTGCTTGCTCCTTCTTGGAAGTACCCGGAACAGTGTGACATTTCATTTAGCATTGTGGTGCAGGATTTTGCAGTCAGCACAAAACTCTGAGTCCAGCAGAATTTTGGTGTCAGAATTTTTCCCCCTTTCCTATTTGTATGTGGTATGGACATTCACAGGTCTAGTGGCTGTTTGCACAAAAAGAGGCAGTTTTATCATACAATCCATTAAAGTAAATGGGAATGACAGGAGAGAGGGATGAGAATTCTCAATTTGCATAAGCTATGGGTACTGCTAATTTGTTATGAAACAACATTTTAGTACCATGCAGAATGAATCTAAACTTTTAAGTGACAATGAAAGAGCAAAAAATTACAACGGGCAACAGATGCGATTCATTGTTCTGTACATCAAGGAGGACGCATTCGGACAAAGACAATCCGCTTCCGGAAGCTCACTTCCATTAAAGAAAGTGCGAGGTTAGAAGAATTCATTGTGGCCTTGCAAGAATTACAATGATAATTTTATAAAGGTTTTGAGGACACTGTCAGCCTTACATCAGTTCTAAAGCTGTTTTCAAGACTGTTTGCTGTTTCAGTTGAAAGCGTCCCTGTGCCGGTGCAGATGTAGCTGATTGACCTGCAAGGTAATTCCAGTTTTAATTACAAATATTTTTATGTTAAAACTGTCCAGGACGTCTACACTGCTTTTCTCAGGTAGTCTCCATAATGAGGGTGCAAAAGTTCTACAATATTTTGATAGAAATATTTGTGTGAAAGACCATTTTTTGACTGTCAGACTGAATAAGTCGTGATTACGTGGAACTCTGTGAAACTGTCTGCTTTTGGCCGTATGCCGACAGTTTGTACGAGATAAAAATTATATTTTCAGCACACCAAAAATAATTGATTAATACTGAAAATGTGTTTTATTTGTGATCTATGTCATTGAGAAATGTGAAATATAAAACCAAGTCATATGCGGTATGACTGTACTGCCATTCAAATGTGCTGCATTCATTGTTTCCTCTCTTTGCCTCCCTCACACTCAGACAGTGCAGCATGGCAGTGGGAGAAATGTGATGTGACACGGAGCACTTTGGCACATGGGCCCGGGCATGGCCCATGAGCCTAAATCTTGGTCACCCTTGCACATTATATGAAGAAAGACATACATGAAATAAAGATTACAGGCTGATAAACTGTTTGGTTTAGTGATCAAGAGTAAACTGAAAGGCGAAGAATGGGTGAGGGAGAGGGGGTGGTTGTTGTTGTTGTTGTTGGTGGTGGTGGTGGTGGTGGTGGTGGTGGTGGTGGTTTGTTGCAGGAGTATGCTGAGTGCTTTGAGTGGATGTCGGTAAAGTGAGACAGAACAAGTTCTCAATAGGATACAAAATACTTGAGAGAAAATAGGAAACAGCAGGAAAGTGCTATTCTTAGCAACAGTTAGGTGAGTAATGTGTGCCAGATGTTGTAGGAAGAATTTGGTAAATAGCAATAGGTCACAAGCTTCAACATGTGTGTATTTGTTAGTAGGTGGAAAACTTACGAACTTTGTGTAAGGATTTTTTGGGGTATTATTTTATTGTGCCAGGAGGTTGGCCAAGCAACCATATGGACAGATCTGATCCACTATTTTTAGAGTGAACTGGTAAAACTAACTTGTAAATGAGCCATACCAGTGTTATGATTGTCAGTGTTTTGCGGAATTTGTATCAGTTCCAGTTGTGTACACCTGTGTGAGGCTGGCCAACATGGAATTATGGGGAATATTTCTTCAGTTAATAGAGTAAATGTGGTCTGCTCTTTGTCAATGCAATTTGTAGGTGAGATTTTTATAATCAAGTCTGACATCTCAGTAGGAAAGAGAAAAGCAAATTGAATATATTGATATCAGAATGTTCAAGGAAGCAGTGCCACTTGTGAATATGTCTCTAGTCACTGATGTGTTGAGAAAAACTTTTTAACAGTAGACTCAGGGTTCATGCGCATCTGCAGAATTTTAAGCCATGTGCTCTTCAAGGTAGAGAGGAGGTTGAAATAAGTTTATTGCGCCTGTGTATGAACATAAAAACCAAAATTAAGAATTTGTGATTTGCTTATAAACACTGTTGTTGAAAAGAATGGTGCATAAAAATAGCTTTCTGAATATTGTTTAATCACAGGTAACAAAGATTAGAGTTTAGCATATCATCAATGATGAGACAAAGAGACAAAGCACAAGCTCTATTATAGTGATGATGGGGAAGAAAATTGGCCATACATTTTCAAAGGAACAAACCTTGACACATCTCTCACACCTAGCCCCTATTACTACTTTCTAGAATCTGACACTTCAGCTCTGAGCAGTGAACTCACACCCAAACCTCCATATGTCAGACGCTCTGATCGGTACCAAATGTTGTAAGTAGATTGGGTGTCAACCAAAACATCGATTTAGTTCGTGCTATGTGCTGTTGTCCAGTAGAGGAATGGAGCACAGGAATGGTGTATCTGTGGGGGATAGTTTCTCAGATCTCGCATGGGTGAGTTGGTAGAGTGTGAGGCCTTTATACCAAAGGTTCCGGATTCAAACACCACTGATGACAATTTAACTGTTCAGGTGTGAAACTGTTATACAGAAGAACATTTTCCTGACATGTAAAAGGACTTTTTGGAGTTTGTAGCAATGTTCTTTTGGCAGTCTGCTTTTGATTCATTAGTTGAAAGTAACAAACCTATAGAGTACATTTTTATAGATTGGTGTGGTGTTCTGTTGGACATGTGCAATAGAACAGACACCATTTGTGATGAAGCAGCTAATGCATTTGTAATTTCATAGAAAAAAACATAACAATTGGAACAGCAGAATAAACGAAAAATTCCATCTCATGTGGGGAAGTATTAATAGTCCTATGTAACACTTCCATGCACAATTCAGTAAAAAAAAATTGCATCATTTGGGTATGAACCCAGGACACTTGGGACAATGATCTAATGCTCTACCAACTTCCCCACAGAAGGTATACAGATTAGTTACTCACAGTTATGCCTTTCCTGTGCTCCTTAGTTCTGGTGTTACTTTTAATTAAATGTTTACGCCTCTTCTGCTGGACGACAACACATAGTATGAACTAAATCAGAGTTTTGGTTGGCACTATTGACATACAACAGTGTCTGACATTTGGAGGTTTGGGTGTCAGAACCATATAGATACACTAAGGAAATCAGTTTCCCTGAGGGAAGTAAGGGGAGATTAGTTTGACCTTGAAGTAATTACAGGTGCCATCATCTAAAGTGTTTCCTACGTGCCCTGTGTTGAAGTTCCTTCTGATAATGACCATAGCAGTCAGTGGCGCTGTCTTGTTTTAAGCTAATTATGTATGACTTCTGAGAGTATTACATGTAGTTATCATTATCAAATCTAAAATCACAGGACCCTCAATGTGTAATAAATTATAATAATTACTGTGAACTTAACAGTAATACACTCTTAGTATTAACAAATAAAACTGGAAAAAGGAAAAGGTGTACATCCCTAGATGACACAGGGACCTTGGCTGGATTGTGACTAAGTTCTGACTGACTTCGCACACTACAATATATAGTATGTCACATCGTACTAATTCATACCACCTCATATGTTCTTGGGTGACACCACAGTCATTTGCTTAACAAAATTAGAAATTAAACACCACAATTATGACCAATGAATGAGAGAGTTCCCCTGGCACCTCTCTATATTATAAAAATGTGTGTAGGTTCAATATTTCCTCGTAAACTTCTGGATCAATTTCAACCCAATTTGGTAAACATGTCACTTGCTCTTTGCAAAGAAGCAATATGGTGGTAAAAACCATCTGACTCTCAAAGGAGTGGGGATGGGGGTGTGAGTGGAAAAGACGTGTAACACACTGCACGAGAATACCCAAGCTATATTCATCGACTACTTGAGAATCAGAGCACTTAACAACTTGAAACAAACTTTAAACACACTATCAAATCTTTTGTAAACTTTCTATCACTTAAATGCTTAATGTCAAACATTAACTCATTTGTAATCAGAAGTTTGAAGCTGTTTTGCACAAGGGAGATCAATTCTTTAAAGAAGAACTACCCAAATGCTTTAGGAGTGGGAATAAAAGGGGCGGGGGTGACATTGAAGCATAACTGAGGAACAACTGGAGGAATTTCAACCGAGTGTGTTGTGCACGTAACTTCTTATTTGTACAAAAATACTGTGAGAGCAAGATTCCCTACTACCACTAAGGGTGAGAATGTGGATGAGAAAGGGTGATGTAAAAATGTTTGAATATGACCTGTTGGTTTATATTTTCTGTATTTAGTTGAAACATACTACTTATTATTTGGAAAGATCTAGTGTAGAAGTAAAAAATCATCAAACTCCCATTTGGATTGACGGTGATGGACAGAGGGAGGGGGGATGAGGCTTCACTGGTTCCATCAGCTGATTTTCTATATAAAAATGAATTTCTGTCATTAATATTTATAATTACAGTTAGGGTAGGTCGGTGTTCAGTTATTTGACGATCATTCCACTTGGGACCTGTGGAATGGTACATTAGCTTATTTGTTTTAGTTTAAATATTTGTCATGTATTGTTGTTTTTCTGACATGTTCCACATCCTGGAGGACCTCCTCACTACGGATCAATTGGAATGAAAGTAAATCTAATCTAATCTAATCTAATCTTCATTGCAGTCTTCTGCCACTAGTGGGCTCCGAATTGTTGCATGTAACATGATGGTGTGTTATGGAACTATGTTGGTGCATGAGAAATAGCATGCTGTAATCAAGTTTCTAGTTCAAAGAGTTAACCACACCTGAGTATACCGGTAGCTCAGGGCATGATTTTCTTGACACATGAGCCACCTGTTGCTCAAAACCTGGACTCATTTAGTATGAGAACAATGTATGGATGGCTTGCTACCTGTCCCTTGACAGTAGCTTTATTGTGTTGTCAATTTCTAGAATTATTTTGAAAGAAACATTAGCGAATGTAATAGCTGCTGTTGCAAATAGCTGAGCCAATGTCAGCATTTATTTGTCAGGTTATGCACTTTTCTGTACTTCTGCTGCAAATATGTCGTGTTCATTGATTTAATGAGGAATTTTGGAACTTAAAGAGGAAGAAATTTCTCAGTAACTCACCTGACACTTTTTTTGGAAGGATAATTATACTTTCTGTTATCATTATTTTAAAATTATTAATATATCAAAGAACAAAAGTAAATATGAAAAATAAGTCCTAGTAAAACTTTAAATAATTGCATAAACGGCTGGTATTCTTGGCCTGATATTCCTCTAAGTGGCTGGTCTTCAGATTATTAAAGAACACCTTTGAGGACTTCTCTTTGAAGCGGTGCAGGCAGAGGTGAGGTTGTGGCTCTGTTAACAAAGTCAATGGCTCCATTAACAAAGTCAAGCATTCTACAGTGATGATATCAACAAACTGGTCTCTTGTTGGGAGAAATGGTTTTGTTGCCAGGGTGATTACTGTGAGAAATACGAGGGTTGCCCAGATAGTAATGCACCACATTTTTTTCTTCAACAATTTTTTATTGAACATAATGAGAATTACACACATGAAAGAATGATGAATCACCTCATATCATCATCATCATCATCCTCAAAATGTCTTGTATGAATGGCATCCTATGACCCAAAGAAGTGGAAGTCTGATGGGGGCTAGGTCAGGGCTCTTGGGTGGATGGGGTAACACTGTCCAACCCTGTTTTGCAATGTGTTCAGCAGTCCTCAGACTTGTGTGGGGCGGAGCGTTATCATGTTTTATAAAAACATCTCCTGGGTTGCTGTGGTGCCAAAGTCGCCAGAAGTGCGTCTTGAGTTTTGTTAATGTGTTGACATATGCTTCTCAATTAATGGTACTACCTCTTGGCATCACATCAATGAGAATCACACATTCGCAGTCCCAGAACATGGTGATCAGGACCTTACCGGCAGAAGCAGTTGCTTTAAATTTTTTCTTATGTGGGGAGTGGGAATAGTGCCACTCCATTGACTGTCGTTTTGTTTTGGGCTCAAAATGGTGAACCAAGGTTTCATCACCTATTGCAATCCAGGGAAAGGAAGGCCTCCCCCTCAGCTTCAAAATGTTGCAACAAATCTAGAGAAGTGTTTTTTTTTCTCTGCGATTGCTGATTGACAAATGCAGTGCCACCTGCTGAGTCATAATGTGTCTGTCCTTGTGAATGACAACATCAGTTCACTGACACGTCACATGTGACAGCTGTGGATGGTCTCCCCGACCGCTGCAAATCGTGGAGCTTCGCCGAACCACCTTCTGATGACCTCACCCTCCGTGCCCAGTGACGAACTGTACTTCTGTTGACAGCAGATGCCCATAGACTTTACACAAGTGTTTGTGAATATTCCCCATAGTTTCTTTCTCTGCAGTGAGAAATTCAATGACAACATGTTGGTTGTAACGTACAGCACCTACAGACATCATTTTAAAACTGTTCTGCAGCTACACTATCTGACAGAAGTGACGGAAACTTGGTGCAGTCACTCAGGAGACTTCAAATAATACACATGTAACCTTTCGCATTCGTAGCATTGTTTTTGGCTGAGAAAAAAAAAAGTGGTGCGTTACTTTCTGGGCAACCCTCATAAATATATAGGCATGAAGAATTAAGATGTGTAATTTTAATAATGTTTGTTTTCTTTAAAAAGCTTTGAGAGTTTTCTCCTAAAAATTCAGAGGCATTACTTTTCAACATGCCCTTGTAAGTTCCTGATTATTGTGTTGAAGGGCCGGCCGCGGTGGTCTCGCGGTTAAGGCGCTCAGTCCGGAACCGCGCGACTGCTACGGTCGCAGGTTCGAATCCTGCCTCGGGCATGGATGTGTGTGATGTCCTTAGGTTAGTTAGGTTTAAGTAGTTCTAAGTTCTAGGGGACTGATGACCACAGATGTTAAGTCCCATAGTGCTCAGAGCCATTTGAGCCATTTTTTATGTTGAATTTCCCTTTCTCATGGCTGGTCAGCGTAGCAGCTAATCCTAGTAAGAGGTTGGCGTTGTTCACTACCCAACATTCCATGTTTCATAATTGTATTGTATACGATTTCACAGTCCCCCTGGTCCCTTTTGCATATGCCTGCACCCTTCATAATAAGACATATAGTTGCTCTATATCTTCTGAGTTGGCTGTCCACAAATAAGGTTCAGAATTCAACCTCTAGCATCTGTCCACCCCCATATTTGCTTCCTCAAGGTGTGTTGGACCATGACCATGGTCTGCTGAAGCTGATCATGTTTTATCTTATGATCATTATGTACCTCCTCTGATATGTGTTAGCTCTCTGCCATCTGCTGGATTTCCACCATATTTGTCCTATGACTGCAATTTCCTGCAGTCTATAAAGTTCAGATTTAACTGCATTCCACATGGTAAATGGTATGTGATGTGCTGGACAGAAGCATGATTGGGCAGCATCCTTGAAGGATATGCATGCCTGGAAATTTCATTTTAAACCCAGATGGTGTTTTAACAGTTGCTTATATTCAGTGCACAACTTATCTAAATTATCACATGGAATGACAGTAGGCACTACAGATACTCCACCATTGATAAGGAATCCAAATCACAACTAAGGTAAGTTTTAATCTTTGCGACAGTTATAACTTCCTTTGGCCTGACTTGGCCCATTATTGGGATTCATTGGTTTCTGTATGACACAACTCCCCTTTGAACTCGCCGAAGTCATGAAGTGCCAATGAGTTGATGTGTGTTCCAGTTTATTAGTGGCATTGCCATTCAGGTGCCCACTTGGAAGTAGGTTGACTGACCATTAACTCCAAGCTGGATCATCAGTGTGGTTAGTGCCACATTCATTGACATATCAGGCATTATTATGTTAGTTATCTGTTGCTGTGTGATTACATTACCTGCCCTTTGATCATACAGACATTGGCAAGATGACCTGGCTTGTGACGGGCATTGCACTGTGCATTGTAATGTAGACATTGTTTATGTTTGTGCCTGATATAGCAGCTGGGCCATGGTTTGAAAACAATGTAACCACCCCCTGGCATCTGTGGGGAGCATCTTCCAACTTCGATACTCCACCCGAGTGAGTACCCATACATGCAAGTCTAGGCAACTGGATCTGTCTTGAAGTGAGGACAGTGGTTCCAAGGTCACTGACGGTCGCAGAAGATCCAGCTGACTGGGTTACTACTGTTCAGTTGAGGTGGACCAAGATGTGCTTAAAAATGTGATGATGAGTTCTTCTGTTGAAGCGTTAATCACGATTTTTTCACCTTGTTGTAAACGTTATGACCGTGCATTAAGCCTCATTGTTAGAAGATGAGTGAAATGGTGTGGTAAGGATTTGTTCGATTGTATTTTTTACGAAAATCTGCAAATGCTGACGCCATTTATTGAGGCCCATTAATTGGTTGAGAGTGCTCCCTCTATCGCAGAGATTTTCATCGGGATTTTGGCCATGGATGATGATGTGATGAATATCATCTGTGCAATACCCAGAAAATTAGATCGTTCATCAGCTATGATAAGCCATGTGACCCAAGGGCCCATGAAATTTATATTTACTCTGTTCCATAGTTGATGAAGCCTAGGCCAAGAGGAGAACTTTTAACATTATGTTACCCGATTTTGCAAACAAGCTTTGCATACATGAGGCATACATACTCTCTAAAGTCGGAATTAAATCCTGGCTGATACGCATGTCTCCTTGGGAAAACATTCGTAAAGGATCTGCTCCAGTGGGATATGTACAGCAGTTCTAGTATACATACCTAGAGAGGGAGTGTGATGACCATTCTGTTTTTCCCATTTCTGTAACTAGGAGAACGAGTATATACACTAGATCTAATATATCGGTGATTGAAAATTGTTTGAAGGGCTACCAGTTTATAGGTCGAAAGTCGCACAAGGCATCCAGTATATAGGGGAACTCGGAGCATAACGAGATTGTGCTGTTTCCTAGACTGCAGAACGCTGCAACCTACTGTAATGACATGTAGCTATATCTGTGAATGAAAGATGAGACAGCCATTTTGACTTTTTTGGAGTGCGACTTGTACATGAAAGGTTGTCCTTCGCGTTTCCCGTTGTGTTTTTATAACTTCTGGCAAATTTAAACGAAAGATAAGTCTTTAATTTTTAATGGTACTCCCTTAAATGACATGTAATGTTGAAATGCGTGCCGTTCGCTATACAGAGTGTTACAAAAAGGTACGGCCAAACTTTCAGGAAACATTCCTCACACACAAAGAAAGAAAATATGTTATGTGGACATGTGTCCGGAAACGCTTACTTTCCATGTTAGAGCTCATTTTATTATGTCTCTTCAAATCACATTAATCGTGGAATGGAAACACACAGCAACAGAACGTACCAGCGTGACTTCAAACACTTTGTTACAGGAAATGTTCAAAATGTTCTCCGTTAGCGAGGATACATGCATCCACCCTCCGTCGCATGGAATCCCTGATGCGCTGATGCAGTCCTGGAGAATGGCGTGTTGTATCACAGCCGTCCACAATACGAGCACGAAGAGTCTCTACATTTGGTACCGGGGTTGCGTAGACAAGAGCTTTCAAATGCCCCCATAAATGAAAGTCAAGAGGGTTGAGATCACCGAATCTGTTGTGGAGAAGCGTACGAACACTTCGACTGAAATGTGCAGGAGCTCCATCGTGCATGAACCACATGTTGTGTCGTACTTGTAAAGGCACATGTTCTAGCAGCACAGGTTGAGTATCCCGTATGGAATCGTGATAACGTGCTGCATTGAGCGTAGGTGGAAGAACATGGGGCCCAATCAAGGCATCACCAACAATGCCTGCCCAAACGTTCACAGAAAATCTGTGTTGATGACGTGACTGCACAATTGCGTGCGGATTCTCGTCAGCCCACACATGTGGATTGTGAAAATTTACAATTTGATCACGTTGGAATGAAGCCTTATCCGTAAAGAGAACATTTGCACTGAAATGAGGATTGACACATTGTTGGATAAACCATTCGCAGAAGTGTACCCGTGGAGGCCAATCAGCTGCTGATAGTGCCTGCACACGCTGTACATGGTACGGAAACAACTGGTTCTCCCGTAGCACTCTTCATACAGTGACGTGGTCAACGTTACCTTGTACAGCAGCAACTTCTCTGACGCTGATATTAGGGTTATCGTCAACTGCACAAAGAATTGCCTCGTCCATTGCAGGTGTCGTCGTCGTTCTGGGTCTTCCCCAGTCGCGAGTCATAGGCTGGGATGTTCCGTGCTCCCTAAGACGCCGATCAATTGCTTCGAACGTCCTCCTGTCGGGACACCTTCGTTCTGGAAATCTGTCTCGATACAAACGTACCGCGCCACGGCAATTGCCCCGTGCTAATCCATACACCAAATGGGCATCTGCCAACTCCGCATTTGTAACCATTGCACTGACTGCAAAACCACGTTCGTGATGAACACTAACCTGTTGATGCTACGTACTGATGTGCTTGATGCTAGTACTGTAGAGCAATGAGTCGCATGTCAACACAAGCACCGAAGTCAACATTACCTTCCTTCAATTGGGCCAACTGGCAGTGGATCGAGGAAGTACAGTACATACTGACGAAACTAAAATGAGCTCTAACATGGAAATTAAGCGTTTCCGGACACATGTCCACATAACATCTTTTCTTTATTTGTGTGTGAGGAATGTTTCCTGAAAGTTTGGCCGTACCTTTTTGTAACACCCTGTATATTAGTTACGTAATACGCTTAAATCCGTTGGGTATTATGCTCCATAAAGTCGCTAACCTGACGTGTTCTTGCAGTGGAATGGAACGAGACCGATTGGGATAGTATCAAGTTGTGCCCCTTCATTTTTTTATGCAAGTAGATTTCAAACTATATATTTCTGTTTTTCTTTGCTTTACTACATGGTGTGATCTTACGTTAGAAAGTCCAGTGCATAGTAACTGGGTATTAAATCAGCAGTTTTAGCCGTTTTACTTTTTACATATGAGTTTTAAAAGCACCAAATGAGTTTAACGTGCCCAAATCAATGTTGGAAAGATACCTTCATAAAACTGAGAATAATCCGAACTACACAGTTGATGAATCATATGGGATGTTTAAAAACGTGTTCACTGCAGGAAAAGAAGCTGGTAGCATACCTGAAGTCAATGAAGAGCAGACTTTTTAGTCTAACGACGAAATATCTCATTGTCAGGTCATTAGCCTATCAGCTAGCAGAAAGAACTGGCTTACCACGCAGATTTGACAAACTTGTGTAGGCTTGTAGGATTTATTACTAGGCATTCTATGTTATTTGCAAGTTAAAAATACATCTATTGCACAAGCGACGGGACTCAGTGAAGTAACAGTAACTTGGTGTTAAGCATTAAAAGTAATTATAGAGTTTTCAAAATGTCATGAAAGTATTGTCTTACTGTTAATGATTTTTTCGTTTGTGCAACAATTTTACAAAAAAAACCTGCCTTATCCCATACTGCCCCGTGAGTGGGGCAGAACGGGAAATGGGCCAGTATTTCTTTGAAAAAATGTAAAAAATACGTAAGTTACAGTTTCAAGCAGGTACGTTAGGTGATTTTTTTATATCTTGAAGTGTTTTCTTGTGCTTCTTTATTTTATAAAAGTTGTTAAATATTAAGTATCTCGTTCTGCCCATTTACTTCATTATCGAGTACGGAAGTGAGTCTGAGACTACTGACTGCGCTACATGGGCCGTGATGGCTAACTTGTCGAGAGTATTTTGCAAATCTGTGTTTCACTGAAAACACATTAGGCCCCAATTCATCTTCAGCCTACAATTCTTTCCTGGTCATGGGATTTGTGGTGTACTTAATGATTTGTCAATCATTTTGTTTTAGCTTTGTAACCAGGTGCCCGTCCTGTCTCCATAGTTGTCAGTTATCAATGAAGGAACCTCGTATGGAAAACATGTTTGTGACTAATATAAACTGTGTTCTGTGTGCTGCATTTAACTGATTGTGCATAATTTTAGAGATGGAGAACCAGCTTAGAATTTGTCTAAACGATAGTGGGAAAGGACCTAAAGAAACACTTCGACTGGACAGTGTACCTGACCAATGGCTGATAGTCTGACACATGGTCTGCCTTGATCTGCCTTACCTCTTTGTCTTGTAAACTAGCGTCAATGTATATAATTTACACACTAATGATGCTGTTAATCAACGATTAAAAAATTGGAGAAATACTGAATGACTGCTAGTTTTGTCTCGAGTTTTCTTGGACGAGGAAAAAATGCACATCAGTTTCAGACTCTGCATTAACTCTAGATTCAACGTCGCTCCTTAGACAAAGCGTGGGACCCCTTCCCCTCTACCCCTGGGCTTATGGATCATCGTCAGGTCCTTAGCCCACTGGCTGAATGTAAATTGCGTAATTAAATCTGGTTCCTACAATGTACACAATCCAGCTTTGTGCTGATCACATGTGGGGAAAGGAATTGGAAGAGCTCGTCAAACTCGAGGGGAAGCTAATTTCTGGTAAGCAGTCGTACTATTCGTAACCATAAATCCATCATACGACACACAAACAGCCGCTTTACAAGAGTATCTTTGCTAGTTACATATCACAGTGTACAGAGACTACCGTGGTCCCAGGAACGTCGCTATTGGATGTTCAAGCCTTAGAAAATGGTCACCAGTAAAGCTGAGTTGCAGTACATGTTGTAATACACTGATTAGTACAAATCTAACCGATGGTGATATTTTCGTAAGAGAAAGCTTTATTGACGATAAAATGGAGCACCGGTACATCTACCATCGTCCCTCACAGGCGAAGGGTACAGGTACCTGATGGCAGATCATGTCCACATGTTCTTTTGAGTTCCGTGAGAAAATGCACCTATCAATCATCCCCAAATGGTGTTAGAGGACTTCAACGAATGTTTCGTTGACTAAAGGCACTAATATCCCTGCCTGGATCACCTGACCACAATCCCTTCCTGTTCCTACTATCGAATTCCAGCCCCCCATCACAATTAAATTTTCTTCTTCCTTAACTATCTGAATAATTTCTTTTATCTCGTCATACATTTCCCCAGTCTCTTCATCTGCGGAACTAGTTGGCATATAAACTTCTACTATGGTGGGTGTGGGTTTAGTGCCTATTTTGGCCACGATAAGGTGTTCACTGTGCTGTTCATAGTAGCTTACCCACTTTCTTACTTTCTTAATCATTGTTAAACCTATTTCTCCATTACCCCTATTTGACGTTGTATTTATAACACTGTATTCATCTGAGCAGATGTTGTGTTCCAAACTTCACTAATTCCCACTATATCGAACTTCAGTCTATCCATTTCCCTTTTTAAATTTCACAACTCACCTGTCCAATTAAGAGATCTAACTTTCCACGCTCCGACCCGTAGAACGCCAGTTTTGTTTCTCGAGATGACGATTTCCTTCTGATGATGATATCCTCTTGAGTAGTCCCCACCTGAAGATCTAAGTGGGGACTATTTTACCTCCATAATATTTCACCTAAGAGGATGCCTCATTATTTAACAATACACTTGTACGCTCATAAGGAACTGAAGTACAAACACCTAACTGGTAAAGTGTAGCACTCCATTTCAACCTGATGATAGTGCTGACATGCCGGAGTATGGAATCCAAGATACGCCAAAAGCCTTGGGGAGCCAGCCTGATATATTACCGCTCAACCGACGCCAACAACAGGAGTAGATTGGGCAAAGTTAGGTCCAAGGTGCGCACACCTCCCTCTTTGGCGTTCCAGATGCGTTCAATAGGATTGAGGTAGGTGAAGTGGTTAGCATGAGGATGCTTGTGGAGTGTTTCTCAAACTATACCGCCAACATTCGTGAGTGACGTAACTGGTAAATTCTCTTGCTCAAACTACAGGTGATCTCTCTCCCTCTCTATATGTGTGTGTGTGTGGGGTGGGGGTGGGATGGGGGAGGGGGGGGGGCTGTACGGGAAACAAATGGACATACATAATTGGACAGTAGATTCACGTATTCAGCAATAAGTGAAGGGCAGGACGTGCAACGTCGGCACATTTGATTCCAGCCATTTAAGGGACACTCCACTACCTGGGAACGCTATTTACCAGGTCTTGTAAGAATTGAACTTTCCACCTGTTTTCGTGTAAAAGTTGTCCAGTGAGTCCCTTGATTTGGCGAAAACTACTGTCCCAATAATCAACTGTCATGAGCAACAAAACGTTGGTGACAAGGTTCACTGTCAAGTACTGTCCATTGTAAGAGAGGATAGAGGGCTACAGTGCAGTGAGTCACTCATCAATTCATTTGTGGTCCAGGACACCTAGTGATGAGACATACCATCCAGAATCACCTCCTTGCTATGTGGTACAAAAATCACTGACCCACCTGCGTATTTACGATCACTGCATGTCAAAGAATATTCAGATTAGCGTAGGACCATGAACACCGCCATTGGGTGCTCAAAGCATGGAATCAGGTGGCCTGGACTGATTAGCTGTGGCATACGTCTGCAGACGCCAATGGAAGAGTACGAATACGTCGCAAATTGCAGCAGATGATGCATCTCATTTAGAAGCAGGGCACCGTTCAGCAAGTGGTGTAAGTAGACTACTATGGGAGATGTTTACATGCTATGAAACTGGGCCTGTGATATCCACCTACAGCCCTCAGAAAGAGACCTGTAATTTTAGCAAGACACTGCACTATCCTGCTGCTCCCATACAGTATCAAAATAGTTGGATGAAGGCTTTTTGGTTCTTGTACCTGGATCAAGTGATCTCACTCCTACTGAGGGTATCTGGAAGTTATCGAGCGAGTAGCGCGCCCACTGAGCACAACTCCGATTGATCTTTGTGAGTTGTAGGCGGCGGTTCAGGATCAGGATGGATCCCAGAGGCTTTCGAACCTCGTGGAGTTCGTGTCAGGGCGGAAGGGGTACTGCACGGTATTGTCTGTGTGTGTCTAGTTCAAGTGCTCATGAGTGTATACATTTTGTGTGTCTTGCTCCCCCACCTTCAGTATTCATCATTAAGAAAAGTCCTTATCTTCTAACGATTCGCCGCTACTGTGAATATCCAAAATAAATTACATTCTTAAAGTAGTGATGTGCTTTGTTGAACGGATTGATAATTCAAATGTGTCCTGAATTAACACAAACATGCTAACAATAACAGTTTAAATGTTTAGACGGTCGTCTGTACTGTACTGTAAGTCCGAAACCATTAGGATCTAAATTATATATAATGGTTGAGGATTCTGAACTGATTACTTTGAGGGAGAAACTAATGGTCGAAAATAAAAATTATTTATCGATATAAAAAATTTACACCTTCAGCAACTCGTCAGACTGTCGCCCACCACTCTCAATGCATGCATTACAACGAAATCCATTGGCGGAACTGAACTCTAGAGACAAAAATGGTTTGCCTCAACGCTCGTACAATTTATTTACTATTCGGTTGTAATCGCTAATCCACCTCTGCTGGAAAATCTGGTAATTTGTGGCAAGTTTCTACGGGACCACACTGCTGAGGTCATCGGTCCCTAGGCTTACACGCTAAGTAATGTAACTTAAATGTAACTTACGCTAAGGACAAAACACACACACACACACACACACACACACACACACACACACACACACACCCGAGGGAGGACTCGAACCTCCGAGGGGGGGAACCGCGCGAACTGTGACAAGGCCCCTAGACCGCGCGGCCCACCTCTACTCATCACTGTATATTCTTCGAAGAGCGCTTTTCACAGGCAAGTTTATAGGTGATTTACTGACGGACCTTCTTCCGAACGAAAGAAAACGAGCTTCTCAAACGAACACTTCTTTGTCGAGAGCCTTGTCTGGCCTTTGTGCCTTCAACGACTGGTATACTCGTAAGTTTCTATTCACGGCGCTAAATTTCTTCCTATTAGGTTAACGCCTGTTGCGAAATTTCTCTCTCTATATCTGTTCGCTTTGCCAGACACTACATTCTGCTGCACCATTTATGAAATCCTTATCTGCAGGTACATGTAACGGGTAATAATCCGTCATCGACTATCAGCAATCAATCAATTCTAAGCATCTGCGTCTACATGTTTACTCCGCAATTCACACGCAAGTACTTGGCAAAGAATTCATAGAACCACTTTGACTATTTTATGTAGGAAAAATGAACACCTGAATCTTTCCGTACGAGCTCGGCTTTCTCTTACGTGTTTTAGTACAATGGTCAGTCCTACCTAAGGAGGTGCGAACCAAAAAAATATTTTCACATGGAAGGAGAAAGGTGGTGATCAGCATTTTGTGAAAAGAGAAACGCGTTTGTTTTAATGATTGCCACCCCATCCACGTGTCGTATCCGTGACACACACTCCACTATTTCGCTATAAGAAACGCAAAAGGCAGTCTCTTTTGTACGTTTGCTACATCTTTCTAAGTGTTCTGCCAGTGACACGATGTCTTCGGTTTGCCTTTCCCACAGCATTTATAGTGTGATGGTTCCATTTTTGAGTTGGTCGTAATTGTAATCCCTAGGTATTTAGTTGAATATGCAACCTTTAAAATTGTGTGCTTTATCGTGTAACCGAAATTTAAGTTTTATTTAGTAGTCTACCCATGTGGAGGATCTCTCACTTTTTATTATTCGAAATCAGATGCCACTTTTTGCACCATACAGATATCTCGCCTAAATCATTTTGCAATTCGTTTTGATATTCTGATGACTTTACTAGACGGTAAACAACGTCATCATCAGCAAGAAATGGAAGTGGGTTGCTCAGACTGTCTTCTAAATCATTTATATAGTTTAAGAACAGCAGAGGGCCTGTAACACTTCCTTGGGAAACCTCAGATATTAATTCTGTTATACTAGATGTCTGCCCATCAGTTACTACGAATCGTGCAGTTCCTGACAGGAAATCACAAATCCAGTCACACAACCAGACGATACTCCATGGGCAAGCAATTTGATTAGAAGCCGCTTGTGAGGAACAGTGTCAAAAGTGTTCTGGAAATCAATAAATATGCAATCAATGCGAGGTCCCCTGTCGATAACAGTCATTACTGCGTGTGAACAAAGCGCCAGTTGTGTCTTACAAGAACGATATTTTCTGAAACCGTACTGTTTATGTGTCAGTACATCGTTTTCTTCGCATTATTACATAATGTTCGAACACAGTATATGCCCCACAATTCTACAGCAAATCGATGTCAGTGATATGGGTTATAAATTCAGCGGATTATTTGTATTTCCTTTCTTGTTTGTTGGTGTGACCTGTGCAATTTTCCAGTCCTTAGTTCTTATCTTTCGTCGAGCGTGCAGCTGTATATTGTTACTAATCTCATCTTTGAAGTGACATATTTACACTGTCACTTCAACATCTTTGAAGTGACAGTGAGAATATAATGTGTAATGGAGGGGACATACATCTGGCAACAGTATGCAGAGTTTTTAAAAACTCTACTGTGCCTCAAAAGAAGCAAAATAACCTAAACTGCCCCTGGTCTGCTATTTTGAAAAGACGTCTGTACTCTTCACCATCACCAGGCATGTAAACAAACAATTCTTCACCTGAAAATGATGGTGTGAACCATCGAAATTAGTAGTACAAAATAAACAAATTATTGACGTAGAAACTGTTTTACTTGTATTTACGAGCGATTGCAGCCCTTATAATGCCGTCTCTTACGGACTAAATATTCGAAGTAAGTATTCCAGAATTCTAATCACGAACAACTGCCGACATGACTAATTTAGAAGTAGATATCTCCAGCGAAGCGAAGCAACTTAAGTCACGTAATAAAGGCAAGTCTTCTGGTCCAGGCTGTGTACTGTACCAATCAGGTCTCTTTCGGAGCATGCTGATGAGATTAGTAACCATAGACAGTCGCATGCTCGACGAAAGAACAATAACTAGGGACTGGAAAATTGCGCAGGTCACACCAACAAACAAGAAAGGAAATACAAACAATCCGCTGAATTATAGACCTATATCACTGACATCGATTTGCCTAAGAATTTTGGAGCATTTACTGTGTTCGAACATTATGTAATAGTAAGAAGAAAATGATGTACTGCCTCTGGTCTGGTACTGTGAAAAGATGTCTGTACTCTTCACCAACACCAGGCATGTAAATAAACAATTCTCCATCCTCCATCTGAAGGTGATGGTGTGAACCATCGAAACACGTAGTGGCAAAATAAACAAGTGACTGACGCAGAAACTGTTTTATTTGGGCGCTATCATCGACAGGTCTAGCCTACTTACGGCCAGAATATCTGGATATTCAGTCAGATTTCGACACACAGTTTCGTTATGGGAAAAATTTATAGCAGTTCACATTAAGACCACGATAAGTTTCGAACTTTTGTGAACTATCGCCAGTCAACATTGGTAAACTCCACCGTGGTCGAGACGATTATGTTTTGATTTGTAAGATGGCGCCACCAAAGTCTATGCGACACGCACGTATTTATTATGAAACAAACAGGTACCTCACACGCGTTGCTCGTTCAAGAACTCATACCACCCAGAATATCGACTTCCGACCGTAGGTTTCTCATCTCAGAATATTCAGATAAGTGTCCTCCACCGCCTGTGAGGTACAAAGGAGTAAAGAGATCAGTAGGTCAGTGCATACATAGCCCTGCAGTGTGGGCAGGGCACGTCAACTCATGAATAAGCCAGCAGGCCGTGACGTGCAGCTCGAGGCCACGGCCATGCGACACTTTACAAATGCATACGCCACTCGTATTGTTTACCCTCTGCTCCCTCGTAGCTTTATTTTGTCCTTTGTGTGTGACAGTAACTGCAAAGAGAACACTCCATTGTCTGTAATCTATCAGTGAAAGAAACAAAAAGGCAAGAAATGGGAGCATCATCTTATCTGTTCGTATTTAAAATTCGTATTTCTTTCCGCTTCATTCTCAAAGTTACATCAAGATACCTAGCCTAGGCATTAAGTCGTGTTCCCTAATACATATCCACTGTTTTACCTGGGCAGAACCTATATTCTCGTAGCGGATAGCGCACCATTTTCAGTGGTTCGATGTTGTTTATTTCCTTTTAGGATTTGCCTGATATTCTAAAGTGGTTGTTATATTGAGCGTTTTGGTTTTCAATTTGGTCTTCTTGGTAGCCAATGGATTTTTGAAGACACGGTTACCTTTATCTCTTGGTCGTATTGCACATCAAACAGGATCGCTGGTCGCTTGTAGTGGTCGGCTTCTCCATTCCATTGTCCGTGGTGGCGTATTACGGAATTATTGAAGCTGCTAGATTTTACTGCAAAGTTTTGCTGCGTGTTGTTAAACTCCTCTAACTACTGGCTTTTCCTCAGCCCCTTGGTGGAAACAGTACGCGGAAGATTGCATTTTGAAACCATTGCTCTGAAATGAAATGATAATATTGCAGAAATGCAGGGAGACCCCGCTCTGGGTAGTTCGGCCGCCCAGTGCAAGGCTTTCTATTTGATGCGACTTCGACGTCGATGTGAAACGAAATGAGGAGGACAACACAAACACTCAGTCTCCGAGCGGAGAAAATCTCCGACCAGGCCGGAAATCGAACCCGGGAGCCCAGGATCTAGAGATGGCAATTCTAACCAATAGACCTCGAACTGTCGACTCCGTTGCTGTTCTCGATGTGAGTCTTTGCTGCTGTACCCCTTAAAGGGCAGGCATAGTCCATCACAGACCACATTCAATGGACTGTGAGTACTTTTCATTGATTAGTGCACGTGAATGTGCATGTTCAGCGTATCTATTATTTGCACGTAAATCATTTCACGTTACTGCGTCTTCATTGGCTCCAGCATGTTCAGCGTATCTATAGTTTGCAAGTAAATCATTTCACGTTACTGCGTCTTCATTGGCTCCAGCCTCATCGATCCATTCATTTCACTTCAATGCATTTAATTAATTTCGTATGTAGTGGGTAGAGTACGTCCAAAATTCGGGAGGTTTTCTTCCACACTCCGTCTACATGTTGTCTCCATGCCAGATGCCTATCAAGTATCACTCCGGGGTACTTGGCTATCAGTGTCCACTGAACTGGAGTGTGCCGGCCGCGGTGGCCGAGCGGTTCTAGGCGCTTCCTTTCGGAACCGCGCGACTGCTACGGTCGCAGGTTCGAATCCTGCCTCGGGCATGGATGTGTGTGATGTCCTTAGGTTAGTTAGGTTTAAGTAGTTCTAAGTTCTAGGGGACTAATCCAAACGGCAGCAAGGCGACACCATCAAACAATGCAACCAGTGACTTGCGAATTCTCTGTCATCGACTGAGCAATCAGTTTCCTTCTCCGTCTTCTCGTCCCCGGTAGCTGAGTACGAAATGTCATACCTAACGGCCCGGGTTCGATTCCCGGCTGGGTCGAAGATTTTCTCCGCTCAGGGTGTTGTGTTGTCCTTACATCATCATTTCGTCCCCATCGACACGCAAGTCGCCGAAGTGGCGTCAACTCGAAAGACCTGCTCCAGGCGAGCGGTCTAACCGACGGGAGGCCCTAGCCACACGGCATTTCCATTTCCGTCTTCTCTCAATCCGTGATGAACAACCAGGAAAAATGGGTAGTGGACTGGTGAGCACGATTTGATACTGTCAAAAGTTAGGCACTCCTAATCACCAGGAGATGACCTGCAGAATTGGAGATATACGACAGCTTGACACTCCAGTTAAAATGGTTCAAAATGGCTCTGAGCACTATGGGACTTAACATCTGAGGTCATCAGTCCCCTAGACTTAGAACTACTTAAACCTAACTAGCGTAAGGACATCACACACATCCATGCTCGAGGCAGGACTCGAACCTGCGACCGTAGCAGCAGCGTGGTTCCGGACTGACGCACCTAGAGCCGCTCTTCCACAGCGGCCGGCTTGCCGTTTGGAGAACGTGTTCCGAAACTTGAATCTGATGGCAACCTGTCACTCCACTTATTAAAAAAGTATCATTTTTGCAGAAAACTGTTGACAGTAATATCCAGAGAGAGAGAGAGAGAGAGAGAGAGAGAGAGAGAGAGAGAGAGAGAGAGAGATACATCGTCGAGCGTGAGTGTGTTTTATAGTCGATTTCGAACTCCCCTTTAGAAACTTATTATCCCGTAGGTAAGTATACGACGTGATACTGATATTGTGGCATCAGGAGGTTATCTGGCGGCAGGAACAAGTGATAGATCTATAAGCGATAAAACAGAAGAGACCACGTGCTGTGCAATAGTGCCTGAAAACTGAAATTTACCATTTCCCGATTTAGTGAATAAAGTGTCATGTGTATGACACGTCATAGTGACGTGGATCGCGTCAGTTTATTATTTTTTTTTTACCCATTGGATACAAACACTAATTGTAGTTTACGCGCACAACAGGCGAGTCCCGCTATGCGGTGCTTCGAAAGTTCAGATTGGTGCGGAACACGTTCCGAATGGTACAAGCAGGGAGACGGCGCTGCACGACTTCATCCTGGAAGTAGCAACCTGATAAATTCCAGAACGGTTGCCAAGTCCGTCGTAAGCAAAGTGTGAACAGTCCTGTTTGCATCCAAATCGAAATTTTAAGTCCGCAGCGAGGTAATCAACACGGTACCATAATGGTATGAAATAAAGTGCTTCACACATAGTATGCAGACTGGTTTCTCGGCCTCTTGTGCACTGCAGGTCGTGCTGCACGCTTATTTAACATGTTCACGCCAGCTTGTACCACCGGTGCCTCACGCTAGATTCCTCCATCGGATGGCGTGTACCATCGGTGGCTCACGCTGGACTCTACCAATTATGGTACCAGGCGTAGCCACTGATACTGATGTCACTTTAGCAAACCGCATGGCAGCAGTTAAGATTAATAGTTGCCAAGTACTCAAGTATCTAACATTCAGTGACCAATATGCAATTGTCATCGAAGGGGAAAGTGGCAGTGATAGAGGGACACAAGCGGAGGAAAGCATGATTGGGTTGCACATAAGGAAAACAGGTTGGGATGGCTTAGTTGCCTACACTGCAGCGTTTCCAGTAGGATCGCTTCCTGTACATGTAGACTTGGGTGCGCAGTTACTAACTGAACTCTTGCAAACTCCCTAAGAAAACCGTAAAAAGTCAAGTTACAGTCCCTTGGAGCCAAGAACTTTCCACGTTGAAACAAAGGGGTAAGATCAAGAAGAAGAGCTTATCAACCTGCTTTAGGGCAAGCAGGGTGCATTGCGAGGCTCCGTAAATACAGGGCAATTAAGATGCGCTACGAAACATTGCTTCAGGAAACTAAAATAATACACTGGGGGAAACTTCCTGGCAGATTAAAACTGTGTGCCCGACCGAGACTCGAACTCGGGACCTTTGCCTTTCGCGGGCAAGTGCTCTACCATCTGAGCTACCGAAGCACGACTCACGCCCGGCACTCACAGTTTTACTTCTGCCAGTATCTCGTCTCCTACCTAAGCCATGTCTCCGCAGAATCCTTTCTTTCAGGAGTGCTAGTTCTGCAAGGTTCGCAGGAGAGCTTCTGTAAAGTTTGGAAGGTAGGAGACAAGATACTGGCAGAAGTAAAGCTGTGAGTACCGGGCGTGAGTCGTGCTTCGGTAGCTCAGATGGTAGAGCACTTGCCCGCGAAAGGCAAAGGTCCCGAGCTCGAGTCTCGGTCGGGCGCACAGTTTTAATCTGCCAGGAAGTTTCATATCAGCGCACACTCCGCTGCAGAGTGAAAATCTCATTCTGGACACTGGGAGAAGTTTCTACGAAGGCAACTGCAATGTCACATATGGGGAAGACCATATAAGCTACTGACTGAAAAGGTTAAGGAACCTACTGTCATGTCCACAACTTGTAAGGAGGATGGCTCAATGACGGCTGGATGGAAAGCGTCAGCAGAATATCTGCTAACCGCCCTACTTCCTGATAATAACAGTAACACAGATACTGAACTGTACGCATAATTTAGAAGTGAACTAGATACGCAGATACGACAATCAGATGCTGGTGATATCTGTCGCTCAAGAAGAAGAAACTGGAAAGGCACCTGGTCCGCATGGCATTTACCTCGAGGTCGTGCGGATGGTAGGTCAACTGATAGTGACATATTTGACAGCATTACTAAAAGAGGCGTTGCAGATAGGATTCCGGCGATATGGAAAACAGCTAGAGAAGTAGTCATTAAAAAAGGACAAAAACCCGGCATCACCTGTAAGCTGTTGACTTATATGCTTGTTAAACGTCTTATCTAAAGTTCAGGTTCGAGTCCTCCCTCGGGCGTGGGTGTGGGTGTTTGTCATTAGGATAGTTTAGGCTAAGTAGTGTGTAAGCTTAGGGTCTGATGACCTTAGCAGTTAAGTCCCATAAGACTTCACTCACGTTTGAACATTTTTTGAACATGTTTTGAACAAAGTTCAGGAGCGTCTGCTCTGTGATCGTTTTCTGGCGCACAGGGAGCTCTAGGGTCTAATCCAGTGTCAGTACGTATTCAGAAAAACGAAGTGTATAGATGATGCTATTAACAGAGCTCTTCATATTGTAGAAAATTCGACAGCGAAGTATCCAATCGCGCTCATAATTGACATCGCAGGCCAATTCGATAATCTTAGGTGGCCTGCGATGTTTGCACACCTCCGAGATAACGGTGTCCCCAATTGTCTGTATAAGAGGCTTGTAGATTATTGTAGTGGACGTAGCGTCCAGTGGATTGCAGTACAGAGTGAGGTAATCTAAAAGGTTACCAAGGGCTGCCCTCAACGCTCCATAAGTGGTCCATTGTTCTGGGATGCTAGCACTGAACCCCCATTACATCTGTTAGACAGGCCAGAAGGTATTCAAGGTGGTATTGCATACGCAGATGACGTCCTAGTAGTTGTGTCCGTAGACTCCAGGGCGAGACTCGAGGAAACGGCGAATGATTTGCTTGCTCTGTTGCAACATTGGTGGAAGAGCAACAATCCGACTATAGATGTTCAAAAAACCACATACATACTTCCCAGAAATCCTTCCCTGGGACTTAACGCAGTACCTGTAGAACGCAGCACAGTTTTTAGATATTTAGTCAGTCTTCTAGACGGGAAAAGAAACTGTCTAGAACACGTTTAATACCTTACTCAGGAATCGGCGAAAATTATGCATAAGATTACCCTGCTGGCATTGCTGACTATAAACTACCGTTGCATATGGTGCGATCATATCACGAAGCTATCATCAACTGCCAGCGTCTTACTTCGACTAGGCAGCAACAGAACAATACTGTGACGAATTCAGTGAGCGTACTTCTGAGGCTCACCAGCGCCTTTCGCGCTACGCTTGTCGAGAGATTATTGGTAGTTCTTGGCATATGTTCGATGGATATCGCGGTACTTTACAGGGCAACGCAGTATTGGTTGGGGGTGGACAACATGATCGTGTGTGCGAGGTCACAGGGACTCGTATTACTGAAAGATACATTAATGAACCTGGAAGCTATATGAATGGCAGTCTGACCGGACATTAGAGGCACTGCAAGGCGGGTGTACGATATATTCCAAGCATCAGAAACGGGCTCAAACTGCGCGACATCGCCCCCACTCGAGGTATAGTGCACCTATTAACAGGTCACGGTCCATATGCTAGACATTTGCATCGACTGGGATGTAGTACCATACCAGTCTGTGAACTGGTGAGGACGGCTCCGCTCATCATGTAGTATTCAGTTGCCCGTTTCTTCAAGTAGAGAGAGACTGCTGGCAATTGTAAGTGACCAAAACTTGTACAAGACAGCTGCTTATCTTTCAGTCTATAGGATCAAGTGGACGCTCTGAATATTAAAATAACGTCAGCTGCACACAAGAAGCGTTTCGTCCATTATAGATAATGTTAGGCACGTATAAATTTAATTAAGAGAAACTTTGAAACATTTTTTAAGAAACGAATGAATGAATGCTATGGCCACCCGCAGAGGTATGCTAGACTCGAGGACTGCCGAGGCACGCACATAGCAGTGTAGGCAATGTACTAACAATAGGTTTAGCGGGACTGATGACCTCGCCATTTGGTCCCATACTCTCTCAATTAGTCAATCAATCAATAGGTTTAGAAGTAGATATAGTTGTAGTTAGTTGGCAAACCTCTAGTTATTCCGAGGCTGCCAGTAACATAATACAATATATGATCATAAGTATCCGGACACCCCCAAAAACATAAGTTTTTCGTATTAGCTGCATTGTGCTGCCACCTACTGCCACTTACTGCCAGGTACTCCATATCAGCGACCTCAGTAGTCATTAGACATCGTGAGAGAGCAGAATGGGGCGCTCCGCAGAACTCACGGACTTCGAACGTGGTCAGGTGATTGGGTGTCACTTGTGTCATATGTCTGTACGCGAGATTTCCACACTCCTAAACATCCCTAGGACCATTGTTTCCAATGTGATAGTGAAGTGGAAAAGTGAAGGGGCACGTACAGCACAAAAGCGTACAGGTCGACCTCGTCTGTTGACTGACAGAGACCGCCAACAGTTGAAGACGGTCGTAGTGTAAAAGACAGACATATATCCAGACCATCACACAGGAATTCCAAACTATATCAGGATTCACTGCAAGTACTATGACAGTTAGGCGTGAGGTGAGAAAACTTGGATTTCATGGTCGAGCGGGTGCGCATGAGCCACACATGACGCCGGTAAATGCCAAACGACGCCTCGCTCGGTGTAATGAGCTTAAACATTGGACGACTGAACAGTGGAAAAACTTTGTGTGGAGTGACGAATCAAGGTAAACAATGTGGCGATCCTATGGCAGGGCGTGGATATGGGGAATGCCCGGTTAACATCTGCCAGCGTGTGTAGTGCCATCAGTAAAATTCGGAGGCGGTGGTGTCATGGTGTGATCGTGTTTTTCCTGGAGGGGGCTTGCACCCTTTGTTGTTTGGCATGGCACTATCACAGCACAGGCCTACATTGATGTTTTAAGTACCTTCTTGCTTCCCACTGTTGAAGAGCAATTCGAGGATGGCGATCGCATGTTTCAACACGATCGAGCACCCGTTCATAATGCACGGACTGTAGCGGAGCGGAGTGGTTACACGACAATAACATCCCTGTAATGGACTGGCCCGCACAGAGTCCTGACCTGAATCCTACAGAACACCTTTGGGATGTTTTGGAACGTGGACTTCGTGCCAGGCCTCACGGACCGACATAGACACCTCTCCTCAGTGCAGCACTACATGAACAATGGGCTGCCATTCCCCAAAAAACCTTCCAGCACCTGATTGAACGTATGCCTGCGAGAGTGGAAGCTGTCATCAAGGTTAAGGGTAGACCAACACCATGTTGATTTACAGTATTACCGCTGGAGGGCGCCACGAAATTGTAGGTCATTTTAGCCAGGTGTCAGGGTACTTTTAATCACATAGTGCGACTAGTAATATATGCTGGGAGTTATTCACTTGGGTTAATTCCTTTAATTTATGTTCTTTTAAATCATACTTATTTTCAATTTTCTGTTTTATTTTTACATTAATGTTACAAATGGTTACTGTTAACATAATTTATTACTAAATACAAAATATGAGCCATTGTATGTCACTATGATTATTGACTATGTACGACCTGTTTAGAGTTTCCAGGTAATAGGTCAAAAATTCGTGGCAATAAATTAAAGTGAATTGAATTGAACCAAAAATACACTAACGTATTATGTATTACATATCAGCTAGGCGCAACGAGCAACCGTGAATACAATTTTGTGCGACCCTTCAAACAGAGCTTTCTGAACAAATGAGATATCACACAATTTGTGATTAATTAAGTTCGATATTATTTTATGAGATCTCTCGTTGTTTTAAAAGAATGGACTTTCAAAATAAAAGGTCAGTATATTAAAATACACTGACAGAAAAAAATGTAACACCAAGATGGAGTTGTGTGACATAAACGAAAGTTGGTAGGGGTTTTTCTACATCTGGAAGACGATGTCTATTCAGATTTCACGCCAGTCACCTAAGAGTGGCGCTAATACCTTCACTATGAGAGTGCAAATCAGGTTTGCTTTAAATACGCGCTGTAATGGTCGTGAGCGTTAATTATCTTTGAGATTGGACATGGCGAGATGATGTTAGTCAAGGACGCTCTTCAGCCGGAAAAAAAGCCGTTATCCACAACATGCTGAGGCTGAACGAGGTCGTGTAATAGGGCTACGAGAAGATGGATGTTCCTTCTGCGATGTTGCAGGAAGACTTGGCAGAAACATAGTCACTGTACATGATTGCTGCCAGCGGTGGTCGCAAGAAGACCGGGCTCTGGACGGCCACGTGGCATTACCGAAGGGGAAGACCGTCGTGTTCGGCTTATGCCTCTGGTGCATCGTACTGCGTCTACAGCAGCAATCGGAGCAGCACTTTGCACCACAGTGACACAACAAACTCTTACACATCGGTTACTTGGAATAGAAGGGAGAACCGATAGAGGTATACAAGGTACCCTCCGCCACACACCGTCAGGTGACTTGCGGAGTATGGATGTAGATGTAGATACTTCAAGGTCAGCTCCGAGCCAGACGCCCTGTAGCGTGCATTCCAATGACCCCAGACCACCGTCATTCCCTACCTCAGTGGTGTCAAGTGAGAGGTCTTTAGAGGGCAAGGTGTAGGTCTGTTGTGTTTTCCGATTGAAGCTGGTTCTGCCTCGGTGCCAGTGATGGCCGTGCGTTGGTTAGGAGGCCAGTTGAGGGCCTGCAACCAACCAGTCTGCGTGGCAGAGGCACTGGACCTACAGCTGGAATTACCGTCTGGAGGTGCGATTTCGTATGACAGCAGGAGCACTCTGGTGCTTATCTTGCGTGGTCTGACAGCAAATTTGTACCTCAGTCTGGTAACCCGATATGCTGTGCTGCCATTCATGAACATCAGGGGGTGTTTTCCAACAGGACAACTCTTGCACACATACCACTGTTGTAATCCAACATGCTCTACACAGTGTCGACATGTTGTCTTGGTCTGCTCGATCTCCAGCTCTGTCTCCAGTCGATTACATATGGGATATTATCGGATGACAATTCTGGCGTCATCAACAGCCAGCATTAACCCTCCCTAGACATGGCACTCCAGCCCACAAACTGACAGCCGGCCCCTGTTCAATACAACGCACGCACGTCTGCATGATTTCATTCAACATGCTGTTATTAATATACCAGCATTTCACATTTGCAATGGCTTATTTCGCGCTTTGTGGCCGAGCGGTTCTAGGCACTTCAGTCCGTACCGCGCTGCTGCTACAGTCGCAGGTTCGAATCCTGCGTCGGGAATGGATGTGTGTTATGTCCTTAGGTTAGTTAGGTTTAAGTAGTTCTAAGTCTAGGGGACTGATGACCTCAGATGTTAAGTCCCATAGTGCTTCGAAACATTTGATTTTTATCTCGCACTTACATTCACATTTGATCTTACAATGTCAATCACTTAAATATGTTACCTAGGCAAATGTATTCCCGAAATTTGATTACTATATTAATTATTTTTTGGTGTTGCGATTTTTTTGCGTCAGTGTAGTAGTGTAGGGCGTTTGAATGCGACCGCTGCCCCCCTGCGAGAAACCAGCGCCAGGGTGAACGTTCTAAAGCGGCCCAGGAACTGACGGGTTTGCCCGTCTCGTGGCGGCATCTGCTGCTGCGCTGCTCAATGTCCATGCTCCGCCCCCCGCCGAGGCGACTAATCGATTCCATCTCCACACAGCTGCCCGGTGCTGAGGTAGCCTCGTCGCTACTTGGCGGGGGTAATACAGCTTCAGTTTTCTTACCAACTTAATACACATTACCTGATCAAGTGTCCGGACAGCTTTTAGCGGACATTTACCACTACTAGTTATTTCCTTTCCTGCTCCACTCGGAAAAAGAGCGAGGGAAAATGGCTATCTATATGCCTCCGAACGAGCGCTAATTCCTCGCATCTTATCTTCGTGGTCCTTACACAAAATATACGTTGGCGGTGGTAGAATCGTTCTGCAGTCAGCTCCAAATCCCAGTTCCCTAAATTTTGTCAATAGTGTTCTGCGAAAAGAACGTCTTCCCTCTAGGGATTCCCACTTGAGTTCACGAAGCATCTGCAAAATACTCGCTTGTTGATCAAATCTACCGGTAACAAATCTAGCAGCCCACCTCAAAATTTCTTCGATGTCTTCCTTTAATCAGCCGGCCGATGTGGCCGAGCGGTTCTAGGTGCTTCAGTCCGGAACCGCGCTGCTGCTACGGTGACAGGTTCGAATCCTTCCTCGGGCATGGATGTGTGTGACGTCCTTAAGTTAGTTAGGTTTAAGTAGTTCTAAGTCTAGGGGAGTGATCACCTCAGATGTTAAGTCCCATAGTGCTTAGTGCCATTTGAACCACTTCTTCCTTTAATCCGACCGAGAGGTGATCTCAGTGACTCAAGCACTAGTCAAGAATGAGTCGTTCTAGTGTTTTATATGCGTTCTCATTCAGAGGTGAACTATACTTCCTTAAAACTCTCCCAATAAACTTTAGCCGACCATTCACTTTCCCTTCTACCATCTTTACATGCTCGTTCCATTTCATACCGTTTTGCAGCATTACGCCTAAATCGACTTGACTGTGTCAAGGAGTACGCTGCTAATACTGTATTCGAGTATTATGGGATTGTTTATCCAACTCATCTACATTAACTTACATTTTTCTACATTACAGCAAGCTGCCAATCGTCACACCAACTAGAAATTTCGTCTAAGTTATCTTGTATCCTCCTGCAACCACTGAACGACACCTTCCCATAAACCACATCATCAGCAAACAGCCGCAGATTGCTGCTCGCCCTGTCTGCCAGACCATCTCTAGAGAAGGCAATGTCCCGACCGACTGACTCACTCAGTGACTCATTATCTCCCGTCCCAAACTGAGGATAGAAACTTTAAATTTGGGGAGGGATGTTGATCTCGTATTGCAGGCACCGTTTAAGAAGGGATTTTTCGATTTTCCTTCCCTGAGGGGGTGAAATAGTGGATGAAAGGTTTTTGAAAATTTGTCGCCATTAAGGAAATGTTGAAGCTAGACCTACGGAAATTGGTATTTGGTTTTTTGATCAGAGATAAAGAAATACATGTTTCAACAATAGGGTTGAAATAGTGGGCGAAAATTTTTCCAAAAATAAATCATTATTGAAGAACTACAGAAGTTTTTTTTTTAAACGACATCTATAGAAATTGGTATCTGACTACTCGCTTGAAAGTAAAAAAAATATGTGTTTTTGGAAATTCAACCCCTAAAAGAGTGAAATAGGGGATGAAATGTTTTTTGAAATATTCCATTACAAATTTTTTTAAAGCTATAGCTTTAGATAATTGTATTTAACTTGTCTATTAAAAATAAAAAAAATACGCATTTCGTTGTTTTTGGAAATTCAACCTCTAAGGGGGTGAAATAGAATGTGAAACATTTTATGAAAATATTTAAGTGTGAAAGCATTTTTAAAGCTACATGTATGAAAATCGGTATTTCGCTTCTCAAGTAGAAATGAAAAATCATGTGTTTCACTGTTCTTGGAAAGTCAACCCCTAAGGTTATGATTAAGGGAACGAAAATTTTTAAGAAAATGTTTTGTTATATTAAAAAAAAATTAAAGCTTAAGAAATTCGTGAACTTTTAACATTGCAGCGCGTCAGCAATCGTGAACAATTTAATGATTATAACGAATCCGCCCCGATTGCAAACAGAAACCAGCCGGCCGATGTGGCCGAGCGGTTGTAGGCGCTTCAGTCTGGAACCGCGCGACCGCTACGGTCGCAGGTTCGAATCCTGCCTCGGGCATCGATGTGTGTGATGTCCTTAGGTTAGTTAAGTTTAAGTAGTTCTAAGTTCTAGGGGACTGATGACCTCAGAAGTTAAGTCCCATAGTGCTCAGAGCCATTTGAACCAAATAGAAACCGGATGTTGACCTAGGTTTCGGGGCGGATAACCACGCCTTCTTCGGAACACACTAAAACTACAAACTGCGATTCTTTTGGCCTTTTGATTGTTCTGTATTAATGCTGGACCATGCCTCTTTTGGCAGTTTGTAGTTCATACGAAACCTAGGTCAACATCTGGTTTTTATTTGCAATTGAGGCGAATTCTTTATAATCATTAAGAAATTTGTATTTCACTTCTTCGTTAGATATAAAGAAATTCGTGTTAGGGAGCGAAATTTACTATGGAAATATCACCGCAAAAACGCAAAAGGCATGACTAACGGAAACCTTGGATTCCAGCTACCAGAATCGCATTTTGGTCAGAAGGACATTCGGAAAATACCATGCTCCTATGGCGTTCAGTAGCGTGAAACGTTTAGAACGTGTTGCAATTTGTGAACAACATAAAATTTGATTAAAGAAAAACAAACAAAGCAATGCGTGCAGACTATAGAGACTACGCGAGTGAGCGAAGCAGTGGGCGCCGAGCTAGTTTATATAGAATTAGAGCGGTCCGATCACACTTCGCTGGGGTGATCCTAACGATGCTCTTGTCTCTGATGAACACTCGCCGTCGAGGACAATGATGTGGGTTCTGTTACTTAAGAAGCCTTCGAATCACTCTCATAACTGGCAAGCTAGTAGGTTATGCTCGTACCTTCGTTAACAGTCGGCAGCGCTGTTCCTTGCAATCTCTTTCCAGAAATATGGAATCTACCTGTTGCCTTTCATCCATGGTTCACAGAATATCATTTGAGAGAAGAGCAAACTGAGTTTCGCGCGAGCGATGCTTTCTAAAACCATGAAACTTCCTGGCAGATTGAAACTGTGTGCCGGACCGAGACTCGAACTCGGGTAAATCAGAAGCTGTGAGGAGGGGTCGCGAGTCGTGATTGGGTAGCCCAGTCGGACGCCGGCACGGTAGCTCAGCGTGTTCGATCAGAGAGCTGACTGGCCTCTGTAATAAAAAAAACTGAGTGGAAAGATCAACAAAACGAACTTTACCGGATGCCATGTGACGTCCGCAACGACCAAACAACGATCAACAACGAACAAAATGGAAAAAAAGGTCGGTAGAGCACTTGCCCGCGAAAGGCAAAGGTCCCGAGTTCGAGTCTCGGTCCGGCACATAGTTTTAATCTACCAGGAAGTTTCATATCAGCGCACACTCAGCTGCAGAGTGAAAATCTCATTCTTCTAAAACCATGCTGATTTCTGGACAGAAACACTTCCGTCTCAAGGAAATTCGTCGTATTCAGACTGAGAATACGTTCAAGGATTCTGGAGCAAACCGATGTTAAGGATATTGAGCTGTAATTTTGGGGTCCGTTCTTTTACCCTTCTTATGTACAGGTGTCACTGCAATTTTCTCGAGACCCTCAGGACTTTGCGCTGGGCGAGAGATTCGCGATAATTGCGAGCTAAGTAAGGGGACAATGCCGTAGAGTATTCTTTGTGAAGCCGAACTGGAATTCTTCCGGACCTGAAGACTTATTTGTTTTCAACTGTTACAGTCGCTACTCTATGCCAGGAATGCCTATTACTATGTTCTCCATACGGATGTCTGTACGACGATCAATCGATGTTACGTTGGTACGATCCTTCTGGGTGAATGGTTTCTTAAACGCGAGATTTAAAACTGCGGATTTCCTGTTGGTGTCTTCTACTGCCACACCATACTAGTCAGAGAGAGTCTGCATAGAAACCTTCGACCCGTTTAGCGATGTTGCGTAGGACCAAAATTTTTTCGTATTTTCGGCAGATTCTTTTGCTAACGTATGACGGTGATGGTTGTGCTCACCCATCGCCTTAATGGTGGCTTGAACTCTGCTGGGGGACGCTTTGAATGAGGTGTCTGAATCTCTGTGGAGGTGTTGCAGCGTGTTCTTCCTCAAGAGCGGAAACTAGAGAAGCTAATGATGTATTTATTTTTATTTTGCTGCAGTAATAAAACCTGCCCTCCTGTGTGTCTAAAGTAGGTCGTACATATAATAGTATACCCGTTTTCTTTAACTATAATAATGCAATATTTAGATAGTACGTTATACAGTGCTGGAAATATTTAAGTTTGTTTCATTTCACAATTATTTTATTATTTAAAATTTACCATTTACATTAATATAGAATTGTTTCTAGTATTTTATAGGTCCACCTCGGCGATTGGAACAATCCACAACCGTGTCTGGCATAGACGTCAGAAAGAAAAAAAAAAAAAGAAAAATCAAGACAAAAGACCGTTCCAAGAACCAAAAACTCAAAACGATGGGGTAAAACAAATTTTGTGATTTATTTGTAATGCACAATAGTAAACACCTTATAGTGTGCTGTTCTTGTACCAAAACTCTGTCCTATGACGAGCCACTTTCGACCTAGACTATTTTTCCGCTTAAAAATTAGGTAATTAATAGTCATTTTTGAAAACGCAAAAAATGAATAACTTCTAAACCATTTGAGTTAAAGACTTATTTCAAAATCTGATGCAAAACCAAAAGTTTCGCTAGCAAAACGGCAAGTAATCAAGAAGTAAGTTTAAGGGCAACATTGAGGTAAGTGATTTTAGGTGGTGGTCTTAGATTTTTTCTAGAACTGTACAATGAAGCTGTACAATAAAGGAAACAAGTACTTGGGAAAAAAATAAAACGAAGGTCAGTAGTGAGACAAAAGCAAGAGAAATAAATGTACTATACTGCTTGTTATGTAAATTTGTGTTCCTAACCTTCAGTCTGCGGCTGCGTCGGTATATCATCTAGTTTTGTCTGTGCTGAGAGGGAAAATGGCATACACTGCAGCCACCAGTTCATTTCGTTCCTATATTATATCCAAACATCTAATGTGAAACACTGAACATTCTGTAATAGACATTAATTGTCCAGTTGTTTAGCCACTCCTCAAAAACATCGAGTCATCACTATTACTTGCAAATTACATTATCATATTATTACTTACTATCTAATGTATTTATATTAAAAGTAAATTACACTTAAATTAACCGACACCACACAACACTTCACTGATCACACAGGCTTTTTCTCTTCCTCACCATCGGCATTACCGCCGTCCTTTCATAACTCATCACGTAGCATACTCCCTTTCACTCATCCCCTCTCCTCTGTTGACGTTTCTTATGCGCATATTTTTCTTTCTAATAACTGCTCTCGTGACATCTAATGGTCAATTTCGCATTACATATGGGTTTCCGGATACTTTTGAGTATGTATGGTAATATCTATTTAGATACGCTACGTGATGGCCATTGATTGATGAGTATTTCGCATAAAAATGGTTCAAATGGCTCTGAGCACTAAGGGACTTAACAGCCGTGATCATCCGTCCCCTAGAACTTAGAACTAATTGAACCTAACTAACCTAAGGACATCACACACGTCCATGCCCGAAGCAGGATTCGAACCTGCGACCGTAGCGGTCGCGCGGTTCCAGACTGAAACGCCTAGAACCGCTCGGCCACTCCGGCCGGCATTTCGCTTAAAGAAGAACTATGTAAATAGACCTATCTCTTTCTACTCCAAATGCTCCTAGTTTTTAAATAAATCTTGTGAGGATTAGGAGAAACTTCTTTAGCTTGATTTTAAATTTAGATTTTTTTATATATTTCTTTCACCAAATACTTTCATTGTGCCACTTCATTTCTTATTTTATCCATCCACTTAATCCTTAACATCCTTTTACAGTTTCAATTTCTGTGTATCCTGTTTTATAACTTTACCTATCACTTGGATTCATGGCACGGCTCCATCCGTATTGCTTCAGAAATTTATTCTTAATTCTTTGTAAGTATTTGAAACCAACGAGCATTTGTATGTTTCAGACGCCTCTGTTGTTTTGTCCGTCCTCAGTAGAATGCTTTCTCTTATACCAATGTGTCCTCGCTGTTTTTGATGTCTCGCAATTCACCATTCTATTGCAGCTAATTTGTTACGGCTGTCATCAGGAAACTATAGTGTTATACACTGAGGTGAGAGAAGTCATGGGATATCTCCTGATCTTGTGTTGGACCTACTTTTGCCCGATGTAGTGCAGCAACTCGGCGTGGCATGGACTCAACAAGTCGCTGGAAGCCACTGCAGAAATACTGAGCTATGCTGCATCTGTGGGCACCCATAATTACGAAAATGTTGCCAGTGCAGGATATTGTGCAAAAACTGACCCCTCGACTATGTCCCATAAATGTTCTATGGGAATGATGACGGGTGGTCTGGATGGCCAAATCATTCGCCCGAACTGACCAGAATGTTCTTCAAACCAGTCGCAAACAATTGTGGCCCAGTGACATGGCGCATTGTCACCCATAAAAATTCCATCGATGTTTGGGAATATGAAGTCCATGAATGGCTGAAAATGCTCTCCTAGTAGCTAAAAATAACCATTTCGAGTCAATAATCGGTTCAGTTGGACCAGAGGACTCAGTCTGTTCCACGTAAACACAGCTCACTCCTTTATAGAGCCACCACCAGCATGCACAGTGCCTTGTTGACAACGTGGCTCCATGGCTTCGTGGGACCACAGTCAAACCCTTCCATCAACTCTTGCCAACTGACATCGGAATTCATCTGACCAGGCCACGGTTTTCCAGTCGTCTAGTGTCCCACCGATATGGTCACGAGCCCAGTAAAGGCGCTGCAGGCGATTTCGTGCTGTTAGCCAAGGCACTCGCGCCGGTCGTCTGCTGCTATAGCCCATTGAGACCAAATTTCGCTGCACTATCGTAAAGGATATTTTCGTCGTACGTCCCACATTGATTTCTGCGGTTGTGTCCCGCGTTGTTGCTAGTCTGTTAGCACCGACAACTCTATGCTGATGCCTGTGCTCTCGGTCATTAAGTGAAGGCCGTCGACCATAGAGTTGTTCCGTGGTGAGAAGTAGTGCCTGATACACTATGTGATCAAAAGTATCCGGACACCCCTAAAAACATCATACGTCTCTACGCGAGATTTCCACACTCCTAAACATCCCTAGGACCACTGTGTCTGATGTGATAGTGAAGTGGAAACGTGAAGGGACACGCACAGCAGAAAAGCGTACAGGCCGACCTCGTCTGTTGACACACTGAGACCACCGACAGTGAGAGGGTCGTAATGTGTAAGGGCATATATCTAACCAGATCATCACACAGGAACTCCAGACTGCATCAGTATCCACTGCAAGTACTATGACAATTAGGCGGGAGGTGAGCAAACTTGGATTTCATGGTCGAGCGGCTGCTCATAAGCCAGACATCACGCCAGTAAATGCCAAACGACGCAGCGCTTAGTGTAAGGAGCGTAAACATTGGACAATTGAACTGTAGAAAAACGTTGTGTGGAGTGACGAATCACGGTACAGAATGTGGCGATTCAATGACAGGGTGTGGGTATGGCGTATGCCCGATGAACTTCATTTGCCAGCGTATGTAGTGCCAACAGCAAAATTCGGAGGCGGTGGTGTTATGGTTTGGTCGTATTTTTCATGGAGGGGGCTTGCACCCTTTGTTGTTCTGTGTGGCACTATCACAGTACTGGCCTACAGTGATGTTTTAAGCATCTTCTTACTTCCCACTGTTGAAGAGCAATTGAGAGATGGCGAGTGCATCTTTCAACACAATCGAGCGCATGTTCATAATGTACGACCTGTGGTGGAGTGGTTCCATGACAATAACATCTCTGTATTGGACTGGCCCGCACAGAGTCCTGACCTGAATCCTATAGAACACCTTTGGAATGTTTTGGAACACCAACTTCCTGCCAGGCCTCACCGACCACATCGATACCTTTCTTCAGTGCAGCACCCCTTGGAGATTGGGCTGCCATCCCCCAAGAAACCTTCCAGCACCCGACTGAAGATATGCCTGAGAGAGTGGAAGCTGTCATCAAGACTAAGGGTGGGCCAATGCGATATTGTATTCCATCATTACCGATGGAGGGCGCCACGTACTTGTAAATCATTTTCAGCCGGGTATCTGGATACTTTTGATCATATAGTGTATGTGGTATTCTCGTCACGCACTTGACTTTGTGGATCTTGGGATATTGACTTCACTAACCATTTACGTATTGGTATATCCCATCCATCCAGCTCCAACTGCTGTTTCGCGTTCAAAGTCTGCTAATTCCCGTCGTGCGTCCTGAGTGCAAACGACAGCTCCGCTAGTGCACTGTCTTTATATACCTTGTGTACGCGATACTACCACCATCTGTATGTTTGAATGTCGCTGTCCCATGAATTTTGTCACTTCAGTGTACAAGGTGATGAGCCAAAACATTACCACCACCAGCTGAATGGCATGTTGGTCCACATTTGGAACACAATGCATCAGCGATTCTGCGTTGTATGCACTAGAAATTCCCTTGGTAGTTTTCCGGCTATGGGTCACCAGATGCCTGCGCACAGGTCCCGCAGTTCCGGTGAACTGCGGGCCGGTGGTCTGTAGGCGTGTCGCTGACACCCGTAGTGTCCCAACTGGGTCCATCGGTTTCAGATCAGGCGAATTTGGTGGCCAAGATATCAACATGAGTTCGCTATCATGTCCCTCAAACTATTGTAGCACGATTCTACAGTTTTGATAGGGCCTGTTATCCTGCTGGAAGATGCCATTGCCATTAGGGAAGACATCTAGCATGAAGGGATGCGGGTAGTCCACAACAACGTTCATGTAGTCCATAACTATTATGGTGCCTTCCATTGCTACTGCAGATCCCATGGAAACACAGCTGACTGTCCTCCATAGGATAACACTGCCCCGACTGGTCTGCACTCGTGGTATGATGTACGTATCAAGCAGCTCTTCACCTGAATGGTGGCGTACCCGGACCAGACCATCGACGAGGCGGAACGAGAAATGTGATTCATCCAATCAGGGGATACGTTTCCATTGATCTACAGTCCAGTCCTGATGATTCCGTGCCCACTGCAGTCGTAATTGACTGTGTCATTGGGACAACATGGGAACACGTAAGGGTCGTCAGCTGCGAAGCACCATGTTCAACAAGTGCGGTGAACAGTGTACGCCGAAACACTTGTGCCTGCACCAGCACTACACGTTGTCGTCTGATCTGCCACAGGTCGCATCCTATCCTGATTTACATAGGGGGCAATTCTATCTCCAAGCTTTGTGATGAGGCGTGGACGTCCATCGTCTACTCGTGGTTTCATCCTCCACCAACCACTTTCTGTAGATGCTCACGCAACAACCAGACAGCTTTGCCCTTTCAGAAGTGATCGGTCCCGGCAACGCTATTGCCCTTGGATTTCCCCGTTCGTCTCTAATCCACTTGTATACTTTCCTTTCCTCGTCATGTGCCTGCAAGGCCACCAGGCGGCATGCAGTCTCTCTTTGGACTTGGATATGATGTTTTGGCCCATCAGCGTATATCCCCTTGTACATTATATTCGTTCTGAGAAATTTTCTTTCATTTCGTCCAGTGTTTCTACAACATACAACTTGAAGAACAATGACAATAAACTGCGATCCTGTTAAACGCCTTTCTGTGTGTGAGTTGGTCTTTCTGGATACTCTTTTTCTTCTCTTTTTTAGTCGGGCTGTATTTTTTATAGACGGCCCCTATACTTAATCCCTATTTTTTCATGATTTCGGACCTGTTAGTCAACCATTCTTTTGCCCAAAACGAACGTCATGAATATACGGGGTGATCAAAAAGTCGGTATAAATTTGAAAACTTAATAAACCACGGAATAATGTAGATAGAGAGGTAAAAATTGACACACATGCTTGGAATGACGAGGGGTTTTATTAGAACAAAAAAAAAAAAACAAAGTTCACAAAATGTCCGACAGATGGCGTCGTTTGGTGATGATCGTGTGCTCAGCCGCCACTTTCGTCATGCTTGGCGTCCGAGGTCCCCAGACCTCAGTCCGTGCGATTATTGGCTTTGCGATTACCTGAAGTCGCAAGTGTATCGTGATCGACCGGCGTCTCTAGCGATGCTGAAAGACAACATCCGACGCCAATGCCTCACCATAACTTCGTACATACTTTACAGTGCTGTTCACAACATTATTCCTCGACTACAGCTATTGTTGAGGAATGATTGTGGACATATTGAGCATTTCCTGTAAAGAACATCATCTCTGCTTTGTCTTACTTTGTTATGCTAATTACTCCTATTCTGATCAGATGAAGAGTCATCTGTCGGACATTTTTTGAAATTTTGTATTTTTTTGGTTCTAGTAAAACCCCATGTCGTTACAAGCATGTGTGTCAATTTGTACCTCTCTATCTACATTATTCCGTGATTTATTCAGTTTTCAAATTTATACTGACTTTTTGATCACCCGGTATTACAGTATTCTTAATTTTCCCTTCCGCTACTGATTTTAATGTCAGAATTGTGTCCCTGGTGTCTTCACCTTCCCGGAAAACGAACTGTAACATCAATCATAACTGGGTGAGCAGCTCTTCTTGGAAGTGGATCATCTTTAGGAGTCAGACGCTTCACTTGCAGAACCGTTTGTACCACTCCTTCGCACTTCGGGAATGGACGAGCGGTTCTAGGCGCTTCAGTTCGGAACCGTGCGACTGCTACTGTCGCAGGTTCGAATCTTACCTCGGGCATGGATGTGTGTGATGTCCTTAGGTTAGTGAGATTTAAGTAGTTTTAAGTTCGAGGGGACTGATGACCTCATATGTTAATTCCCATAGTATTCAGAGCCATTTGAACTTCGGGAAGGACGGAAGGAAGGAAGGAATGAAGTAAGGAAGTAAGGAAGATTTTGTGTAACGTCCCGTCGACATCGAGGTCATTAGAGACTGAGCACAAGCTCGGATGGTATCAAAGATGGCGAAGAAAATCGGCCGTGTCCTTTCAAAGGAACCATCCCGGCATTTTCCTGAAGCAATTTATGAAAGTCACTGAAAACCTAAATCGGGATGGCCGGACGCGGGTTTGAAGCGTCGTCCTCCCGAATGCGAGACCAGTGTTCTAACCGCTGCAACACCTCTCTCTGTCGCACTTCAGCAGGACTGACACCGTTCCACCTTACACTACAGTTTTGAGAGATTGGTCTCCTCGTACTCCAACATCCTCAGACATAATGAAACAAGGCACTCTTCTCTGTTATGCATTAATTTACAAGTCTCTGTTCCTTATATTCGATGAACGAACTTATCACTGATCTCTCTTCCAATACGGGAAACAAAAAACAGTGTGTGTGGAGGACCTATAACAGTGCAGTCCTCCTTTCTTACACATTTCATTGTTGGCAACAAAAAAAAAAAAAAGGCTCTGCGCACTATGGGACTTAACTGCTGAGGTCATCAGCCCCCTAGAACTTAGAACTACTCAAACCTAGCCAACCTAAGGACATCACACACATCCATGCCCGAGGCAGGATTCAGAAGTTAAGTCCCATAGTGCTCAGAGCCATTTGAACCATTTGTTCTTCTCCAAGTGGGCCAGTGTTCCGTTCAAAAATGGTTCAAATGGCTCTGAGCACTATGCGACTTAACTTCTGAGGTCATCAGCCCCCTAGAACTTAGAACTACTTAAACCTAACTAACCTAAGGACATCACACACATCCATGCCCGAGGCAGGATTCGAACCTGCGACCGTAGAGATCGTGCGGCTCCAGACTGAGGTGTCTCTGAGAGTGTCGATTTTAGAGAATTCTGAACTCTTTCATAATTTAAGACAGAAATCAAAAGATACAGCGAGTCGCCACCTTAAAATTCACGGCTTAGAACCTTTTGTCAGTGGAATGGGGGCCGTCTGCGAGGTGTCTTTGCGGGGGGAAGACCGGAGGCCGCAGCCTCGCCTGCCGTGGCCAAGGGTCGCTGCACGGCCGCCAGCTGTTGTTACTTCCGCCAAGGCAAACGTCCAGCCTTTACCTCGGGGAACATACTCCACCGTTTCCTGTGCGACACGTCACTGAAGATGAAATCGTGTGACTCGCGGCATTCCTAATTGATGCTTACATTTTTGGGTGGTTTGAGAAAACTGTTTCGTGAATACACGAGGAAATCTTGAAACATTTGTCAGTGTTCTTTAGAGAGTTTCTCAAAGAATAAGAGTTGTTTGCCCATACAATGCTTACCATCTTTTAATAGATCTTTCGGGAACATTTTGATGTATGAACCACAATTTTTGGTCTTACACTTTGTTTCTGAATTGTATTTTGTGTTGCAAGTGAAATAAAGCATGTTAGTTAATGTTAATTATTTATGTACAGCATAGATACACATATCTCGAAATACAAAGAAAGTAGAAGCTTAATTTTTCCTTGAAGTTCTTTACGCTACTATGTTCAAAGCAGACTTTTAAAAAGATGTAGCTGTCATAAATTATGGTTCAAAATTTTTTAAATAATGATTGTAAAAAATTTCAGTAATTAACGCAGTTTTTCTTCAAAAAGTCTTCAATTTTCAAATTCAGGGCATAAGAATAGTCTACGGTTTAGTTAAGTATGTTTTAAAACAGTATACAAACTTTCAGCCCCTTGTCTTCGATAGTTTTTAACCGGTATGAACCAAAACATGAAAAAAGTGAACTTACAGGAAATTTTAGTTTAAGCTAAAGCTTGTCTCTCCACCTACCCTGCATAACCCAAATGCGTCGCAAGTCATTATTCACTTCTTTCTGGTGTTGCTCTTCCTTCCTTTTGTTTTACAGATTTCTTCTTCTTTTTCTTGCTTCTTTGGTGATTCCCAACATTGATTTCTCTGCTTCGAAGAGTCTCCTACGGTCGACGGTATTTGAAGTTCGTTGCGTATTTAGTCCACTAGCTACTCCCATCGATTCCATAACCTTAAACCGTGATACTACATCTTCACTGAAAAATAGCAGATCATTCAGCACACCTATTTTCAAAGTATTTAGTCCTACCAGAACAGTTAAAACTCTCATTTGGGTTTTGAGTCCTACCATGTGATTACTTCTCTAATAATCTTGTGTCACTAAGACATTAGAGACTAAAAAGTAAAAAAAGAAAAAAAAAGAGATAAGTGCGATCAAAATTCTGTTTTTAATAGAACTGTCTGCGTAACATGGGGTAGTCGTCATGTGTGTAGACACTTTTAAATTCCTACAATTTTGGGGCTTTTTTCGATGCATTTTCTCGAAGTAAACTTTTTCTTGTCCAGAAAACTGCAGAGAATTTTTAGGAGAAAAATCAGAAAGCTAATCTTTTTTACATTTGTCTACGTACTGGTCCCCTTAGGTGTAGTTGTCTCATGTAGGTGGCTGTAATGTGTGTGTGTGTGTGTGTGTGTGTGTGTGTGTGTGTGTGTGTGTGTGTGTGTAGTGTAGCGCCGTATTTGTGTTGCCCTTGCGATTATGATGATGATAATGATGATGATGATGGCAACAGAAGGCAGAGGGTGAAATCTAGTGCCGACATATAGCCTGCTCCTCTCTAACAGCGCCAAGGAACCTTCTGAACGTCCCAACTCTGAAGTCTCAACTCTACGGAAGGGTCACCATCAACATTGTTATATGCCCTCACCCCGTAATTTACTGTGGAGAGGTTAGAATTTTTCCCCTGTCTTGGGCGTAGAGCCTGGTCTCTATTTGGCTATCTTCGAGTCAAGTTTCACTTCATACTTGGGTATTAACAACCATGGGGGAGCCCCATCACTTTAGCTTATCCTTGTGCCACAGAAAATAGTTTTAACATTAATTTCCTGTCAAAAATGGACCAGCCACCCACGCGCAGCCTTTTGTGCATGAAGAGTTCATCTGTAGTTACATTCTCAATGGAGTGGAAGAAAAAAAAGGGGGGGGGGGAGAGGAGGCAATGACCACACCACATTATTTAATTTAGTGTGTTAACGTAAGTGTGTGATCTGCAACAGTTGCCTGATTTGTGGGGTATGACGGAAAAGCAGCCTTCTACAGCATTTTTCCTAACATAGAATTAGAATCTAATGTACGCTGTCTGGTCAAAATTGTCCAGACACCCCTCTTTAACTCGGGATTGACCACCAGAGGTCACGAAGGGCAGACTCGTCGGTGGTTCGACCAGAAGAACTCAGTGATTTCGAACGTAGGCTAATCATTGGATGTGACCTGTGTAACCAAGTCGGCTGTTGGTAATGTGATTGTGAACTCGAAATGTGAAGGAACAATCACAGGTAATACAAAACCAGACAGACCTCATGTATTGTCGGACGTGAACGGAAGAACATTGTGGCGGGTGGTTGTAAAAATAGGTTGAAATCAGCGGAAGGCATCGCTTGTGAGTTCCAAAGTGCTACCAGCAGCCCAGCTAGCATTAAGTTAAAAAGGAATGGGGTGCTCGTACAGTAGTCAAGCCCCTCAATGTCCTCACATTTCTGTATTCAGTGGTAAGTGACGCTTCAGGTGGTGCAGAAGCCGACGCCGCTAGACAATGGTGGACTGGAAGCGAGGGATTTGGATCGATGAATCACGCTATGCCTTTTGGCTGTGCGAATGAAGGGTTTTGGTTTGGCGAATGCCTGGATAACATTACCTGCTATCGTGTGTAGTGCCAACTGTGAAGTACGGAGGAGGTGGTGATTTTCGTTGTTAGGGTGTGGTGCCCTTACTGTGTTTAAGAAAACGCTGAACACTGAAGGATGTGAACACAATTTACAGCATTGTGTACCTTTTGCCGTAGAGGAACAGTACAGAGACGCTGATCTTTTGTATCAGGATGACAATGCATCATGTCATTAAGCATCAGCTGTGACGTCATAGTTTGTTGACGATAACATTCCTGAAATGATCTAGCCTGCCCAGAGTCCCGCCCTGAACCCAAAGGAAAATCTTTCAAATGAATCAAAAAGTCGACTGCACTCCGGACCCCACCGTCCAACATTACTACCTTCTCTGGTTTCGGCTCTTGATTCAGAATGGGCTGCCGCCATTCATCCACAGACATTCAGACAGCCCGTTGATAGTATCCCCAGCAGAGTTCAAGCAGTCATAAATTCGAAGAGTAAACACACCCCGTATTAATGTCCACAGATGGTCTATCCCCAGATTGATGGAAGCAGTCCTGATACAATATATCTGGTTGTCTCTATCCTGTCTTTAAGAATGAAAAGTATCTTGCGCTGGTACAAGCAAGTTATCCTGCATTTCAGGTCACGTACAAAGACAGAAGTGAAATCTGCTGCCCTTCGGGGAAGTATACTGGGATAATTTCTGTTCAAAATGGTTCAAATGGCTCTAAGCACTATGGACTTAACATCTGAGGTCATCAGTCCACTAGAACTTAGAACTACTTAAACTTAACTAACTTAAGGACATCACACACATCAATGCCAGAGGCAGGATTCGAACCTGCGACCGTAGCAGCAGCGCGGTTCCGGACTGAAGCGCCTAGAATCGATCGTCCACAGCGGCCGGCAATTTCTGTTCATTTAAGATATTTATGACTAAGCGGAATTGTTGGTTGTGAACTCGGATTTCTTGCAGATGACGCAGTTATGTTTCAGAAAATGTTGCCCAATAAAAATTACAGTAATGCGGAGTTAGATCTTGGCAAAATATAAACCTGGTGGGGTTACGGGCAACTAGCTCTGGATGTAGAGAAATCTAAAGCTTTTTACTTTACAAAATGTAAAAATGATTACTGGGCTACAAATAGTCAGACATATCTGTGAAACCACCAAGAACATTGCAATTTATAAACCAAAACGACCGGGAACACAACGTGTGAATACGCTGCCATTTTTACACATAAAACATCTTGTTGCAAATGGCTTAGAATGAAGAATATGTCTAAATAAACACAACCTAAGTGGAAAAATGTCGCTTCATTTAATAACGTCGAGATTATCTTGCTGACTAAGAAGAAAGTGCTGAAGTTGAATAGTGTGTTGCGTTACGACATGGAGCGTCTAGGTAGACCCAGGCGTAGGAATAGCAAATGGCAGACGTTGAAATAGTGGTTGGTTTACGAGGAAACCGCACATTATATACAATAAAAGGTGACTCATACAACGTTTGTCTGAGCCATGCTACACCGTCAAGTCACATTAATGTGACCACCTACCAAAAGCTCAATAGTCAACTTCTATAGCGCTCCGTGCTACACCGTCAAGTCACATTAATGTGACCACCTATCAAAAGCTCAATAGCCAACTTCTATAGCGCTGTCCACTGCGAGACGTGTAGGAAGAGTGTCAGTGAGGTTCTGGAAGGTCCCAACAGGGATATAGAGCCATGCTGACTCCAGTGCTGTGGCCAGCAGCACTAGGTTTCTCATCTGAGAATCCATGGCGCGAACAGTCCGATCGAGGTAGTCCCACAGATTCTCAGTTGTGTTTAAAGACGGAGAATTTGATGGTAAACTCATCGTGGTGCTCATCGAACCACGCACATACACTGCGAGCTGTGTGACACGTTGCATTGTCCTGCTGGTAGACGCCATAGTCGCGAGAATAAACAAAGTGCATGTTGGGATGGAGGTGGACCCCAAGGATAGATGCATATTTGTGTTGATCCATTGTGGCTTCCAGAATGACGAAATCACAAAGGGAATGCCCTCCGGTCTCGGCCCTTCCGACAATTATTGCAGGGTGTTTGCTTTCAGACGTTTCATACGGCATATACCAACACCCATCTGTCCGATGGAGCATAACACGTGGTTCATCTGGAATGGCCACCTGTCACCACTCGGTGGACATCCAGTTGGGTTACTGGCATGCAAATTCCAGCTTTCGCCGCCGATGAGCAACAGTCTTCATGGTTGCATGAACCAGGCGTCTCCTGTGGAGGCCCATAGGCAGTAACGTTCGCTGAAGAGTCATTGAGGAGACGCTATTGGTAGCGCCTTGGTTCCTCTGGACGGTCTGTTGCTCAACAGTTGTACATCTATTCGACCATACACATCTCCGTAACCATCGTTCAGCCCATGGTGCACCATAGTTGCCTTGGCGTTTTGGATGGCGTCGTTCTGCCATGCGCCGTGTATAGGCCTCCGTAAACGATCAAACTTTTTGTCAAACTTAACTATGATTGGCAAATATTTGACCGTGTACGGAGCAGTTTGACAATGTTTGTCAAACATAAATCGTATTTGTGTTGTTTGTGAGAAATTTTTATTGATAGAAAATTTGACAAGATGGCGGACGTTGTTTGTGGTAATGTTTCGCCGCACATGTATATGAAAAATTGTTTTATTGCGATTTATCTCACTGTATCGTGAGTTTTCACTACTATGAAAACTAAAATAAAGTATAAAAACAAAACAACACTGACAATTATCGAAATCGTAGAGTTAACACATCTTTACCAGCAATATATTACGTATGAAGAGGTTGTGAACAAAATCAATATTTTACGCATACAGGCACATACAAGTGGAGTGGAATGAAATAAAAGAAATCGAAGTTCTTTGGCTCTTCCACGGACGATGTGGGCTGTATGTTCCCACGTTGCGGTATTTTAATGACCTGTCATTAGAGGACCAAGTAAAAGAGAATAAATTTTTACATACTTGTGTCTTCTTGTTCAATGTGAGGGTGAAGTGATGCTAAACAAATGTTTCCAGTTGCATGTTTCTCATTTTAAACCATTCCCTGGACCAGCGTCTTCTTCTTCTTCTTCTTCTTCTTCTTCTTCTTTAAACACAGTACCAGGGACAAGGTTAGAAATGCTTATCTGCATTGGTAGCCATTCCCACTAGTGCCAAAATACAGCATACACGATAATTGTCTGCTTCAAAAGTAATTGCTAAATTGACAAGCTCTCTTAGTACTTGTTGTTTGACAAGATCGAATTTGACAGCCAAGTTTGCTCTTTTAGGAGGGACGCAATTGGTTTTAAAAAGTTTCATTGTCCATTTGAAGAAAGTTGAAGTAATCATCAGGTTCTGAGAGTAATAGTTCCTTTAGCCTATTTTCATGGGTAGATCTCTTGTTTTAAGTCATTCCTTCGACCAGAAGATCTTCTTCTTCTTCTTCTTCCTCTTCTTCTTCAAGCACAATGCCGAAGGCAATGCCAGGACTGATTTGTCTACATTTGTGACCGTACTAATTATGCATGCGGGAAACGACACAACTGGCCTTACTGCAAATTGGCTTCACTATAATTTAGATATTTTTCTTCAAGTAGCTGAATTCACGAAATATATGGTGGCTTATGTCAGGGAATATATCCGGCCACAAAGCAATGTTTGAAGAGTTATTATTAAAAGATAGAACCGAACATGACATCATTACCAGTTAGCGTAAGAAATGATACAAATTCGTACAGTTACACCTAATAGTCATTATCCCGATTATCACTATGTTAAAAAAGCCTCCAATTTTTTCATGAGGTTTATAATATTATCCGTGTTTTCGTCATACACGGTTTATGTCTTGGACGCGAATTCTCGGACACTGTACATAGTGTGGATACGTCTACGATTATTTAGAAAAAAATTAACAACAGATTAACTGATCCTAAAAGAAAAAGAGAAGACAATGGAGAATATGACGAGATCAGCTCAAATCATGTGATGGACCATTAAAGCAACAATAGTACAGGACAACAGCTTTGGGATAAAACGCGAGGGGTCCTTGAATGATAGCGGGACACTAATTGCTAGTAACAAACATAACAAATAAACATAGACCAACAAACGAAAACGCCACTGGGTGGTATTGCTTGTGCCCTGGGTTAAATTCGAACTGTTGACATCCGATTAACTGTTTTATGACTTATGTCAGACATAGCATATTGATATAGTGTTGACTCATCTTTCTTGCCATGCTGATGATTCGAAGATGCAATTTTCTTTCCTCCGACGTTAGCCTAGCTGCAGCTGCACAGGATTCAGCAAACACCTGCAGTATGCAGATAAAGTGACTTGTTATCCACGCGCATTTATGAATTTTTAGGTATCTTGCATCCACATGACAGCGATTAAGTGGCAGTAACATTTATTGTCAAAGGCTTTACGAGTTCACCTTAAGGATGTATTGGGAACCGTGGATTAAATATCCCCTCGTGTGATGGTTGGAACCTCGGAATGACAAGAGTCTGTCCCCAGACTCAAGCTCAAGACCTAATAAATGCATGGTATTCAGGACTAACCAAAGAAATGGTAGCGTAGATTACACCTATGATTTCTGTAGGTATTGCCAGTCCACATTATTGTTTTTCCTTTTGTTTAAGAATTCGACGTTAGAGGCATGTGTTACAGTTGTTCATATTCTAGAAATTGGCATTCGGTAATTAGGCCAAATAACCATTTGCTGTGTTTTATTGTCCTCCTTGCTAATCACTAACTGCACTAAGACACAACACAAACTCTGTACGTAAATCACTATACCTTGCACCAAACTTGAATCTGCTACCAGCGTCTTACCTTCTTAGTTTCATCTGCAACAGACGGTCTATCAATCAGACTTTTTCTCTTATTGAGATACGTATGTTTTAAAGAGACCGACTGACATTTACCGACTTTGTAATAGAACTATCAATTATTTGTTCAAATTCAAAGAAGTTTCTTAAGGACTAATTTAAAAATGTTTATTTAGGGACACAGATAGACACGCATAGACGAATACGAACTCAAGAGAAAATCGTGTATGTCATGATCACGATTCGAGCCCACGACATCCGGAAAAGCGTCTTATTGTCTTGACCTATTCGCCCTCCTCAACCCGGAGCCACACGGGCACGATTAAAGCGGCAAGAAGCTTGGAACAGCTCTTCCTTCAGGCTGTCACATCTGCAGCTCGTCGTCTAGTGGCTAACGTTGATGCCTCCGGATCACTAGGTCCCGTGTTCGATTCCCGGCCGGGTTGGGGATTTTCTCTGCCCGGGGACTGGGTGTTTCTGTTGCCCTCATCATTTCATCATCATCATCATTCATGATAGTGGCTAGATTGGACTGAGTAAACATTGGGTTGTTTAAAAATTGGGACTTTGTACGGGCGCTGATGATCGCGCAGTTGAGAGCCCCACAAACCAAACATCATCCTTCAGGCTGTCACCAGTGCCACACCCTTTAACGGAAAGCCTGCTTTGCCAGTCTCTATAGATTTCCAATAGCTGCCTGAAGAAATTGATATGCTGCTGTCATTAGTCACTACGTGCGACTCTCTGGGCGCTAATACCCCCTTCCCCCCCCACACACACTCTCTCTCTCTCTCTCTCTCTCTCTCTCTCTCTCTCTCTCTCTCTTTCACACACACACACATACACACGGAGAGAGAGAGAGAGAGAGAGAGAGAGAGAGAGAGAGAGAGAGAGAGACAGAGTGTGGGGGGAAGGGGGTATTAGCGCCCAGAGAGTCGCACGTAGTGACTAATGACAGCAGCATATCAATTTCTTCAGGCAGCTATTGGAAATCTATTTAGGGACACAGATAGACACGCATAGACGAATACGAACTCAAGAGAAAATCGTGTATGTCATGATCACGATTCGAGCGCACGACATCCGGAAAAGCGTCTTATTGTCTTGACCTATTCGCCCTCCTCAACCCGGAGCCACACGGGCACGATTAAAGCGGCAAGAAGCTTGGAACAGCTCTTCTTTCAGGCTGTCACATCCGCAGCTCGTCGTCTAGTGGCTAACGGCACACACATACACACGGAGAGAGAGAGAGAGAGAGAGAGAGTGTGGAGGGGGGGGGGGGGGGGGGGGGGGAGAGAGAGAGAAAGGAAGGAAGGAGGTAGGGAGGGAGCATGGAACAGGGAAGAGAGTAGAAGTAGAAAATAAAAGACTGAAAAGCAAGAAAAGTAGGTCTTCTAGAAAAGTAGATCACAGTTGCTTTTTCTTACGAGAGATAGGAAAGGGATAAAGGAAGAATGTTTTTCATAATGAAGAGTGGGTTATGAAACAAGGGAATTAAAAGGAAACTGTTTCACAGGTTGTGGGAGGAATGGTAGAGGAGGAAAATGAACGATGGATGCGGTAGAGGGAGACTTTAGAACACAAGGTATAATTTTAACGAAAACTGCTTGATATGTTTATTAATTTAGGGACGATGGAGTGACAGGCAAGTGAAACGACAGTGTACGAAAAACAGAGACGTTAAAAGAAAAGTGGGAGGGGAAATTAAAGCTGAATAAATATTAGATGAAATATTTTACATATTTTTGGGAGGATGCAAGAGATAGCGGTAGAGGGAAGTGAAAGATGAATTTGAGATAACAAAAAATAGCCTTACTTTTCGTTCTTCTGAATTGTGATAGACTGAATGTCAGTTTCCTTCAGAAATAAATATTAAAGTCTGTACTGTTAGCATATTGTTTTCCTTTTTAAACTCCTGCTTTAATTTCTTTGTGCCTTTGCAGCGTGTTTTCGTTAGTGGACGTTGTTTGTTTGCACAGTTCACTTCTATGATTTGAGGCGTTGTACTACTTGTAGCTTACGGAATTTCTCCGTGGATGTTCACATTTCACAATGAATGCCCTATTTTTCTATTTGCGTTCCTCTGTTTTGCGGCTTGTGCCAGTTACAGTGTCCTCAAGAAATACGTTTTTGAAGCCTTTAAAGATCAAAATATACATCAAGTACACATAATGCTTACACTACAGCCACCGTAGACGCTTCAAAAAATATATCACGTCTGGTGAATGAGTTTTTCAATTTGCGATTTGCGTAAGAAAAAAAAAACGATAATAATTGTGACAGCTAATGCTTTATGATTTTCAGCTTGCAATCGGCGTGTCTGAATGTTATTACTCTCTATGCTGTAGCCGCCAAGCCTAGACACAGAAATGAGAGTAAAGGTCATCGGCCAATACTTCTGATATTTCGGTCCTGGGTCAACTCGGCGAAGCAACTTTCAGATCCGAGCTAAGGTCCTCACTTCCAAGCCCCCGCAGGGAAACAATCAGCTGTGCAAACTTATTACTCCTGTGGCTAGTATAATTGGCAACACCAAATAACATGTTTGGCAGCTCTGTGATCATCAAGTTACTTCCTGCTAAATTCGACCGGTTCTAGGCGCTTCAGTCCAGAACCGCGCGACTGCTACGGTCGCGGGTTCGAATCCTGCCTCGGGCATGGATGTGTGTGATGTCCTTAGGTTAGTTAGGTTTAAGTAGTTCTAAGTTCTAGGGAACTGATGACCTGAGATGTTAAGTCCCATAGTGCTCAGAGCCATTTCAACCATTTTGAACCTGCTAAATTCACTTGTTGTTTCCTCTTCAGTTCTATTAAATAATCTGAATGATTTTCACGTAAGGTAAGGCATCAGGTTGTCAAATTTATGTTTTGTGTCCGGTAAGATCGGTCAATAGAGAAAATACAACTGATCTCGTCTTTTAAGTCGCAAATTATCTACACTGACGGAAAAAATTACTCCACCATGAAGGAGTTGTGCGATATACATGAAAGTTGGTAGCCGTGTTTCTACATCTGACAGATGATGTTTATTCAAATTTCACGCCTGTCGCATAAGGGTGGCGCTAGTAATGCCACTATGAGGATGCAAACAAGGTTTGATTTAACTACACGCTGTAACGCTCGAGAGCTTTAGTTATCTTTGAGATTGGACGTGGTGAGTTGATGTTAGTCAAGACTGCCTTTAAGACGACAAAGACGCCGTTATCCACACCTCACTGATTTTGAATGAGGTCGTGTAATTGGGCTACTAGAGGCTGGATGTTCCTTCTGCATTATTGCAGAAAGACTTAGCAGGTATGTAGTTACAGTACATGGTTGCTCGCAGCGGCGGTTACGAGAATGTACAGTCGCAAGATGACGGGGCCTCTAAAGGTCACGCTGCACCACCGAGAGGAAAGACCATGGTGTTCACCGTATGGCTGTGGTGCACCGTACTACATCTGCAGCATCAATTTGAACAGCAGTTGGTTCTATAATGATACAAGGAAGTGTTACAAATCGGTTACTTCAAGGACATCTTCCAGCCAGACGCCCTGTAGTGTGCATTCCACTGACCCCATACCACCTCCATTTGCAGCTTCAGTGGACGGCATAGTGGAGGTCTGTTGTGTTTTCTGATGGAGGGTGGTTATGCCGCGGTGCCAGTGATGGCTGTGTGTTGGTTAGGAGGAGGCCAGTTGAAAACCTGCAACCACCCTGCCTGCGTGCTAGAGGCATTGGACCTACACCTGGAGTTACAGTAAGGGGTGTGATTTCGTATGACAGTAGGAGCATTCTTGTGGATGTTTCATAGACTCTGGCCGAAAATTTGAACGTCAGTCTGGTGATTCGACCTGTTGTGCTGATATTCATGAAAAGCAATCCAGGGGTTGTTTTCCAACAGGATAACTCTTGCCCACACATCACTGTTGTAACCCAATATGTTCTACAGTGTCGACATATTGCCTTGCTCTGCTCGATCGCCAGATCCGTTTCCAGTCAAGCAGAAATGAGACATCATCGGACACCAACTTCAAACCATTGCTGTACGAATGTGTATTTCTTTCAGTTCTTCTTCTCCACGCTGGGGAAAACAGTTCGTTTAGCTTTTTGTGGAGGGTTAGTACTCTTCTCTCCCACCTTACTCAACTTCTTATGATCTGCCAATTGTTGAAAGCAAGTGGGCCAGTCATACGCTCTTTTACCTCACTGGAACGTTACTCGTTACGCTGCTAGCCCAGCCACGTCGGCACCTCCTCATGCAAGCAACTCAAAAGTATCTTGTGTTAAACCTTTCTTTCGTGGGCTAACAGCAGAAATATATTCCAAGAAATGCGTAACACAGTGCTTTTTTGTGTATATTATGTAGTAAAACCGGTTTCGATCATCGACCATCATCCAGGTAAGAAAGAGAACAATACAAGCTTTACAAGTCACACATGATTCCACATAAAAGTAGCTTCTTGAGTATAGTCAAACTTATAGTGTACGAGGGCGTGCTGGAAAGTAATGCCTCTGATCGAGACGTGTAGACTTTGACATTTGCGAGATCCATATTTTCCGATAGCTGAAAGAACGTCTGTGAGGAAAGAGACAGTCTAACGACGAGGACGGTCACACAGTGATTCTCAAATGACTCTGTGACCGTAGAGCGCATTTCTCTCGTTGACGAAAGGGACAATTGGTAAAACGTTCCGAACGCTGTTTACAGAAACATGATGACTATGATGAAAAAAGTCATGGATCTGTGTTATTTTAGCAGTGTAGCATGCAGTAAACGTTATACTTCTCTGCAAAACTTTGGGACGAGATAGGTAAAGTAACAGCATATTAACTGCTCGGAAGGAACGAATGCAAGTCCAGGAGCATGGTGCCAGAGGTGTCTCCCAGTTGTGGGCACAAAGCTGGGCGTGATGTGGCGTGAGGTCGGCATAACTGTAGAGCCAAATGTGGTTGACCCCGCAACACGAAATAGTTGAAGGAACGGAAAAAGACAGTGTGTGCCAATCAACGAGCAGTTACGGTGCACTGCAGATGTATTTATTATTAGAACATGACCCGGAGACAACATGTGAATGATTCGCACGGGGAAGAATCGTCGGGGAAATGGAAGAAGGACGTATGACGAGTGTAGCCCAGGAGTTTGGGAAAGCTCATAGCATTGTTTCACGCACATGGGCAGCGTTCCGAAGGAGGGGAGGTGGTCGACGGCGGCCAACTACAGCTGGAGATGACCGCTACATTATGAAACAGACAAGAAATGGTTCAAATGGCTCTGAGCACCATGGGACTTAACATCTGTGGTCATCAGTCCCCTAGAACTTAGAACTACTTAAACCTAACTAACCTAAGGACATCACACACATCCATGCCCGAGGCAGGATTCGAACCTGCGACCGTAGCAGTCGCGCGGTTCCGGACTGAGGGCCTTAACCGCGAGACCACCGCGGCCGGCACAGACAAGAAAGGACCCACGTCAAATAGAGTGTGCAATTGCAACCACATTTAACGGGAGTGAAAAGGACGCAATCTCATGCTCCACAGTGGCACGACAACTGCATGAGGGTGGTCTACGTGCCCGACGACTAGTGCACTGTAACCCGTTGACACACATCTGCAGCACCGTTTGCAATAGCGCCAAGAGCATAAGGACAGCGCCAAAGAGGAATGCGTCACGTGCTCTTCTCGAATGAGAGCAGATTCAGTCCGAGTAGCGATTCTAGGCGTACCCTCACATGGCGAGAGGTGGGAACACTTAATGCACCCAAGAACATTGTCGAGCATGATCTTTTTTGTGAGCCAGGCCTTATGGTGCGGGGAGCAACAGCGTTGCAGGGACGCACTAACCTACATCTACATCTACATCCATACTCCGCAAGCCACCTGACGGTGTGTGGCGGAGGGTACCATGAGTACCTCTATCGGTTCTCCCTTCTATTCCAGTCTCGTATTGTTCGTGGAAAGAAGGATTGTGGGTATGCCTCTATGTGGGCTCTAATCTCTCTGATTTTATCCTCATGGCCTCTTCGCGAGATATACGTAGGAGTGAGCAATATACCGCCTGACTCCTCGGTGAAGGTATGTTCTCGAAACTTCAACAAAAGCCCGTACCGAGCTACTGAGCGTCTCTCCTGCAGAGTCTTCCACTGGAGTTTATCTGTCATCTCCGTAACGCTTTCGCGATTACTAAATGATCCTGTAACGAAGCGCGCTGCTCTCCGTTGCATCTTCTCTATCTCTTCTATCAACCCTATCTGGTACGGATCCCACACAGCTGAGCAGTATTCAAGCAGTGGGCGAACAAGCGTACTGTAACCCACTTCCTTTGTTTTCGGATTGCATTTCCTTAGGATTCTTCCAACGAATCTCAGTCTGGCATGTGCTTTACCGACGATCAACTTTATATGATCATTCCATTTTAGATCAATCCTAACGCGTACTCCCAGATAATTTATGGAATTAACTGCTTCCAGTTGCTGACCTGCTATATTGTAGCCAAATGATAAGGGATCTCTTTTTCTATGTATTCGCAGCACATTACACTTGTCTACATTGAGATTCAATTGCCATTTCCTGCACCATGCGTCAATTCGCTGCAGATCCTCCTGCATTTCAGTACAATTTTCCATTGTTATAACCTCTCGATATACCACAGCATCATCCACAAAACGCCTCAGTGAACTTCCGATGTCATCCACAAGGTCATTTATGTATATTGTGAATAGCAACGGTCCTACGACACTCCCCTGCGGCACACCTGAAATCACTCTTACTTCGGAAGACTTCTCTCCATTGAGAATGACATGCTGCGTTCTGTTATCTAGGAACTCTTCAATCTAATCACACAATTGGTCTGATAGTCCATATGCTCTTACTTTGTTCATTAAACGACTGTGGGGAACAGTATCGAACGCCTTGCGGAAGTCAAGAAACACGGCATCTACCTGTGAACCCGTGTCTATGGCCCTCTGACTCTCGTGGACGAATAGCGCGAGTTGAGTTTCACACGATTAAGCGAGGTAGAACTCCTAAAGAATCTTATATACTTCGCTAACGTCAACTCAGTTTTTATTTCAGACGAGTTGGTTGACCTGTGGCATACCGCGCGTGGAGGTCTACATCGAAATGTTGTTTCGTTCCGACAGCACTTCCGCCTTTGCCCTTCGACATTTCAGGTCGAATACATTCCAGTTTGTAGAGGAGATATCAATAAACATTTTGACCAAATTGACATGGATATCTATAACATCTCCCCAGAAAAAAATTCTCAAAGAGCATGTTTTTTTCGGGCCAAAAATAGTAAACCTACCCTTAAGTTTTCCCAGTCATTGTACTTGGCCTGCCATAATAGTTTGTAACTTACTTTCTGAAGTCCCCTCGTATCATGATATATTCTGCATATCCGTGTGGAGGAAGCAAAATGTGATTGCGTCCCTGATAGGAGTTTCGCACAATCTTAATGTAAGCATTAAGGGAAAACACACGTTGAGTTATTCCAACGTATTTTAATGTGTGGACTCTGGCATAGTGGGAAAACGAGCATAAGGGTAGCGATTTTTCCATTTTACATATGGACTTTACATCTGGGATAGTTGCGTCATTACAGACAATGATTGTGCGATAGAACAATATTCTATGCAAAAAATACACTACTGGCCATTAAAAATGCTACACGAAAAAGAAATGCAGATGATAAACGTGTATTCATTGGACAAATATATTATACTAGAACTGACATGTGATTACATTTTCACGTAATTTGGGTGCATAGATCCTGAGAAATCAGTACCCAGAACAACCAACTCTGGTCGTAATAACTGCCTTTACAGCCTGCCTGGGAATTGAGTCAAACAGAGCTTGGATGGCGTGTACAGGTACAGCTGCCCATGCAGCTTCAACACGATATCACAGTTCGTCAAGAGTAGTGATTTTCGTATTGTGACGAGCCAGTTGCTCGGCCACCATTGACCAGACGTTTTCAGTTGGCGAGAGATCTGGAGAATGTGCCGTCCAGGGCAGCATTCGAACATATTCTGTATTCAGAAAGGCCTGTACAGGATCTGCGACATGCGGTCGAGCATTATCTTGTTGAAATAAACGGGTTTCGCAGGGATCGAATTAAGGGTAGAGCCACGGGTCGTAACACATCTGAAATGTAACGTCCACTGTTCAAAGTACCGTCAATGCGAACAAGAGGTGACCGAGACGTGTAACCTATGGCACCCCATACCATCACGCCGGGTGATACGCCAGGATGGCGATAACGAATACACGCTTCCAATGTGAGTTCACCGCGATGTCGCCAAACACGGATGTGACCATCATGATGCTGTAAACAGAACCTGGATTCATCCGAAAAAATGGCGTTTTGCCATTCGTGCACCCAGGTTCATCGTTGAGTTTACCATCGCAGGCGCTCCTGTCTGTGATGCAGCGTCAAGGGTAACCGCAGTCATGGTCTCCGAGCTGATAGTCCATGCTGCTGCAAACGTCGTCGAACTGTTCGTGCAGATGGTTGTTGTCTTGCGAACGTCCCCATCTGTTGACTCAGTGACCGAGACGTGGCTGCACGATCCGTTACAGCCATGCGGATAAGATGCCTGTCATCTCGACTGCTAGTGATACGAGGCCGTTGGGATCCAGCACGGCGTTCCGTATTACCCTCCTGAACCCACCGATTCCATATTCTGCTAACAGTCATTGGGTCTCGACCAACGCGAGCAGCAATGTCGCGATACGATAAACCGCAGTCGCGATAGGCTACAATCCGACCTTTATCAAAGTCGGAAACGTGATGGTACGCATTTCTCCTCCTTACACGAGGCATCACAACAACGTATCACCAGGCAACGCCGGTCAACTGCTGTTTGTGTATGAGAAATCGGTTGGAAACTTTCCTCATGTCAGCTCGTTGTAAGTGTCGCCACCGGCGCCAAACTTGTGTGAATGCTCTGAAAAGCTAATCATTTGCATATCACAGGATTTTCTTCCTGTCGTTAAATTTCGCGTCTGTAGCATGTCATCCTCGTGGTGTATCAATTTTAATGGCTGGTAGTGTAACTTCTGTCAAGAGATACTGAGAAAAGTTATGAAATGGAACGAATACATGAAATCTGTAATAGATAAGACGAAGTGGCTTTGGAAATCTGCAATGCATCTGTAAAGAAAATTTCATACAAGACACTGTGAGAGGTGGCATGAGCCCCCTCTCATATTTCTATCTTACGATTTTCGTCTCTAATTGCATGCGGTGAAAAGTTGCTATTCCTTCACACGCGGACTTCCCACGCAGCGTCTCTCGTCACCCAGGTGGTCCGGTGACAGGCGGGCTCTGCGGATCTCGAGAGGGTTAAGCCGACGAGTGTGAGGGAGTCGAGTGAATGCTTTCCAGACGCCGACATTGTCAAGAGAGACGCCCGCAGGGGCCTGAAGTAGCGGCTGGGTTACTTCGCAGAAACTTGGCGAAAATACTTTCTGGCGGGCTACCAGCGAGGCGTGGGAATGACTTGTGTACCCAGGCAGTTGTGGCGGGAAAATTCCCGCGCTTTCTGCGAAATAGTAACTGTGATTGGCTTGCTCAGGGCATAACTCCGTGACGTAGCAAAATCAGCGCAGAAATTGGCGCCAAGAATCTCCATTGGTGGAATGGTAGTGCTCCGGCAATGGAGTGGAATTTTCCGCCGGTTTTCGAGTTGCTGATTGGAACGTTTAACCACGGCCACTGTCGTGGGGGCGGGAATGTTCTGTGTTCGGCCTGTACGGGTGCTCAGGGGATTCGGCTCTCGCCTTTCGGTCGAGGACGTCAAAGCAACCAGCCATCGCCTCCGGTACGCCAGATCGTGTTCTGGCAGTTAAGAAGACAGTTTGGTAATGTATGTCCGCAGCACCGGCAGATAGGGATTTTCCTAGGTGATAATCAGAGCTCAGCAGAGCGCGCCTGTTCGTCTTTTTCTAACTTTGTTCTGTCTTGAGTAGCAGCAATTAATGTTGGGTTAGCTGTGTGTCTCTCTTAAGATTTGAGTGGCAAGGAATTGGCTCCACATACCACTTCGTCATAAACCTCACAATCTAGTTTAGGGATAACTTCACCTTCACAGCGTTTGTTTGAGTATCCAATTTGAGCCAATTTGATGTATTATAAATGTTTCATGTGTTTTTGTTTATTATATTGTGTTTAGTCTTAATAAATCATATTGTTATTTTGGACAAAACTTTCATTCTGTTAATCGGTAGAGCAACCCATCATTTCTCACTACGTTAATGAAACCTTCCTTTATTTAACTTATTTATCAAATTAAATTATTGCAGGTGCCAAACTCTTTTCTACTCCACTTGCAGGGTTGATTACAGTCAGTTCGCCTATATTTTTTAATCCATGTGCAACAGCAAAAGTCGGAGTTAGAATAGGGGGGCTTAGAGCATCATTTACATATGTAGATTCTAGAATTTAGTGTTAAATACACTGCTTGCCCCGGCACCTCGCAACTGTACGATCAGTTCTACATTGCAGCTACGACGTTTGGCGTCCTTATCAAGCAGGCATGGCAGCAGACATCAAATACATTCAAAACTGTGCTCCTAGACACTTCTCAGTGGCTCGCTTGCGAGCTACCTCGCATGGATGCCCTTTGCCATTCTAGTGAGGTAACGTCGCGTTTTCACATACTGCCTATTGCCTCTATCATCAACAAATCCGACGCTGTTCGTGACTTCACACTCGTAACTGGCAAACCACAGGAAGTGTAGCAAGTCAAGACAGAAATGAAGGCCTCTGCACTAGCAAAAAATTACAAAAAGTCTAAATATCTTGGACTTAGTCGGAGACAATTGAACCAAACAATATTCCTTCCATTCTCACGCTGCTACAGAAGTTGTCTGCAGACCTCTGGCCACTATCGTAGTGCTCAGTGATGCAATGATATTGGTGAGTGCGCGCTTTGAATTTGTATTGCGTAAACTGTTATTTTTTAAAGTATTGCTATGTACTAAGTGTTGATGTATACAAATTGTTATTACCAGTAATGTAATATGATATTTTGTATATTTTATTGTTCTTATAATTGAAACATAGGCGACTGTGGCATGCTAGAAGTTGGACTTATAGCAAAATATCTGTATTAAAAAACGACCATCCCAGCACCCAGAACTCAGTACTAGTTCAGGTTGCCTGTCTAACGGCTTCGAGAGGAAACAGACATTTGATTTCAATATTTCGCGCAATTATTGTCCTAATTTAAAAATGTTAAATGCTGTCATAATTTGAGTTGTAATCTTATGTTAAAAAATTTACGCAATGAGATAGGTATTACAGTTAGAAACTGCGTGTTTGTATTGAGGGAGCGCAACTGTCGGCACGCAAATATCCAGATTTTATTCAGCCAGTATTTGAGAATGAGAGCACTTAGCGATCTCCAGTGAAATTTACACGTAATTTAAAACCTTTACTAATCTTCTTCTGAGTGACATCCCCAACAAAATGATGAAACGAAAAAAGTTCATCGCCTACTACATTTTCGCTGTTCATGCAGTAAAACTTTAGCATCAGCCATGACGTTTTAATTTATTACTCCTTTACTACCGTCTCTGTTCGCGACAACGTTTACAGACACTATACACTTATACCACTGAATCCATCTGCAAAATTGTGTCGTTGTACGACATGTAGTTCATGAAATACACTGATAAGCCAAAACATTATAACCACCTGCTTAGTAGCTTGTTCGTCCGTCTTTGGAACGAAATACATCACTGATCCTGCATATCAGCGATCCGACAGTTTGTTGGTAGGTTTTTGGACGTATGTGCCATTACATGTCTACTCACAGTTCATGTAATTCAAGCAAATAACGGGCCGCTGATCTGCGTACGCGTTGATGACGCCCTATAGCGACCCAGATGGGTTCCACACGATTAAAATCAGGCAAATTTCGTCGCCGAGGCATCAACATGAGTTCACTATAATGCTCCTCAAACCACTGCGGCACGGTTCTGGCTCCGAGACACGGGCCATTTACACTACTGGCCATTAAAATTACTACACCACGAAGATGGCGTACTACAGACGCGAAATTTAACGACAGGAAGAAAATCCTGTAATATGCAAATGATTAGCTTTTCAGAGCATTCACACAAGTTTGGCGCCGGTGGCGACACCTACAACGTGCTGACATGAGGAAAGTTTCCAACCGATTTCTCATACACAAACAGCAGTTGACCGGTGTTGCCTGGTGAAACGTTGTTGCGATGCCTCGTGTAAGGAGGAGAAATGCGTACCATCACGTTTCCGACTTTGATAAAGGTCGGATTGTAGCCTATCGCGATTGCGGTTTATCGTATCGCGATATTGCTGCTCGCGTTGGTCGAGATCCAATGACTGTTAGCAGAATATGGAATCGGTGGGTTCAGGAGGGTAATACGGAACGCCGTGCTGGATCCCAACGGCCTCGTATCACTAGCAGTCGAGATGACAGGCATCTTATCTGCATGGCTGTAACGGATCGTGCAGCCACGTCTCGATCCCTGAGTCAAGGCATGGGGACGTTTGCAAGACAATAACCATCTGCACGAACAGTTCGACGACGTTTGCAGCAGCATGGACTATCAGCTCGGAGACCATGGCTGCGGTTACCCTTGACGGTGCATCACAGACAGGAGCGCCTGCGATGGTGTACTCAACGACCAACCTGGGTGCACGAATGTCAAAACGTCATTTTTTCGGATGAATCCAGGTTCTGTTTACAGCATCATGATGGTCACATCCGTGTTTGGCGACATCGCGGTGAACTCACATTGGAAGCGTGTATTCGTTATCGCCATACTGGCACATCACCCGGCGTGATGGTATGGGGTGCCATTGGTTACACGTCTCGGTCACCTCTTGTTCGCATTGCCGGCACTTTGAACAGTTGACATTACATTTCAGATGTGTCACGACCAGTGGCTCTACCCTTCGTTCGATCCCTGCGAAATCCTACATTTCAGCAGGATAATGCACAACGGCATGTTGCAGGTCGACATGTAGTTCATGAAATACACTAATAAGCCAAAACATTATAACCACCTGCTTAATAGCTTGTTCTGGATACAGAAAATGTTCGACTGCTGCCGTGTCCAGCACATTCTCCAGATCTCTCACCAATTGGAAACGTCTGGTCAATGGTGGCCGATCAACTGGCTCGTCACAATACGCTAGTGACTACTCTTGATGAACTGTGGTATCGTGTTGAAGCTGCATGGGCAGCTGTACCTGTACACGCCACCCAAGCTCTGTTTGACTCAATGCCCAGGCAGGCGTATCAAGGCCGTTATTACGGCCAGAGGTGGTTGTTCTGGGTACTGATTTCTCAGGATCTATGCACCCAAATTGCGTGAAAATGTAATCACATGTCTGTTCTAGTATAATATATTTGTCCAATGAATACCCGTTTATCATCTGCATTTCTTCTTGGTGCAGCAATTTTAATGGGCAGTAGTGTATACTGATGAAAAATGGCATTGCTGTCGGGAAAGACATTATGTATGAAGGGTGCAGATGGTTAGCAACTTTCAATGAGTCTTCGATTACTACCACAGGTCCATATAAGCGCAGAAGAATGTCTCCCATAGTATAATACTGCTCTCCCCACTCGGCGTCCGTGGAGCGCTGCACGTTTCGAGTCGCCGTTCCGCCTTGATGACGGCGTTTATGGAGACGACCATTGACCTAGTGTAGTAAAAATGTAAATTCACCCGAAGAGCTGACACATTTCCATTGATCGGCGGTGGAATCCCGATGGTCTTGTGCTCACTGCAATCATAAATGACGATGTCGTTGTATCAACATGTGAAAACGTAGGAGTGGTCTGCTGCGGAGCTCCATGTTCAACAATGTACGATGAACAGTGTGCTCCGAAACACTTGTGCGTGCCGCAGCATTGTGCTCTTTCGGTAGAGATGCCACAGATCACTATCTGTCCTACTTTAAAGAGCAGACAAGCCTCCGAACCCCATACTCTGTGAAGAGTCATGGACGACTAACCATTTAGCGCCTAGTGGTAGTTTCACTGTCCTTCTATCTGTTTCGAAGATGCTCACGACTGTGTCTCGTGAACATTCGACCGGCTTCGCCGTTTACGAGATACTCGTTCACAGGTTTTGCGTAATGATAATGTACCCTTTGTCACAGTCGTTTATCTCAACGGATTTCCTCATTTGGAGCCCATATCTTCGCTAGGGTGATCCCCCGTCCGTGTCTGCTCCTCTTACATACCTCTGATACCGCGTCATGTCCCCTCAACGGTACCAGGCGGCATCCAACGTCGCGGAGGGCAGTGGTCATAATGTTTTGGCTTGTTTGTGTATGACATCATAGACATTTAGGTGCAAGGAAAACTAACTTCTAGTTAAAACAGAGCGCAGTAAAACTTCACGTCAGGCATGACGTTTTAATTTGTTACTTCTTTACTACTAACTCTATTCGCCCCCCATGAACCATGGACCTTGCCGTTGGTGGGGAGGCTTGCGTGCCTCAACGATACAGATAGCCGTATCGTAGGTGCAACCATAACGGAAGGGTATCTGTTGAGAGGCCAGACAAACGTGTGGTTCCTGAAGAGGGGCAGCAGCCTTTTCAGTAGTTTCAGGGGCAACAGTATGGATGATTGACTGATCTGGCCTTGCAACACTAACCAAAATGGCCTTGCTGTTCTGGTACTGCGAACAGCTGAAAGCAAGGGGAAGCTATAGCCGTAATTTTTCCCGAGGGCATGCAGCTTTAGTGTATGATTAAATGATGATGGCGTCTTCTTGGGTAAAATATTTCGGAGGTAAAACAGTCCCCCATTCGGATCTCCGGGCGGGGACTACTCAAGAGGATGTCGTTATCAGGAGAAAGAAAACTGGCGTTCTACGGATCAGAGCGTGGAATGTCAGATCCCTTAATCGGGTAGGTAGGTTAGAAAATTTAAAAAGGGAAATGGATAGGTTAAAGTTAAATATAGTGGGAATTAGTGAAGTTCGGTGGCAGGAGGAACAAGACTTTTGGTCAGGTGAATACAGGGTTATAAATACAAAATCAAATAGGGGTAATGCTGGAGTACGTTTAATAATGAATAAGAAAATAGGAGTACGGGTAAGCTACTACAAACAGCATAGTGAACGCATTATTGTGGCCAAGATAGACACGAAGCCCAAGCCTACTACAGTAGTACAAGTTTATATGCCAACTAGCTCTGCAGATGACGAAGAAATTGATGAAATGTATGATGAGATAAAAGAAATTATTCAGATAGTGAAGGGAGACGAAAATTTAATAGTCATGGGTGACTGGAATTCGAGAGTAGGAAAAGGGAGAGAAGGAAACATAGTAGGTGAATATGGATTGGGGTTAAGAAATGAAAAAGGAAGCCGCCTGGTAGAATTTTGCGCAGAGAATAACTTAATCATAGCTAACACTTGGTTCAAGAATCATGAAAGAAGGTTGTATACATGGAAGAACCCTGGATGTGCTAAAAGATATCAGATAGATTATATAATGGTAAGACAGATTTAGGAACCAGGTTTTAGATTGTAAGACATTTCCAGGGGCAGATGTGGACTCTGACCACAATCTATTGGTTATGAACTGTAGATTAAAACTGAAGAAACTGCAAAAAGGTGGGAATTTAAGGAGATGGGACCTGGATAAACTGAAAGAACCAGAGGTTGTACAGAGTTTCAGGGAGAGCGTAAGGGAACAATTGACAAGAATGGGGGAAAGAGATACAGTAGAAGAAGAATGGGTAGCTTTGAGGGATGAAATAGTGAAGGCAGCAGAGGATCAAATAGGTAAAAAGACGAGGGCTAGTAGAAACCCTTGGGTAATAGAAGAAATATTGAATTTAATTGATGAAAGGAGAAAATATAAGTTTGCAGTAAATGAAGCAGGCAAAAACGAATACAAGCGTCTCAAAAATGATATCGACAGGAAGTGAAAATGGCTAAGCAGGGATGGCTGGAGGACAAATGTAAGGATGTAGAGGCTTATCTCACTAGGGGTAAGATAGATACTGTCTACAGGAAAATTAAAGAGATCTTTGGAGAAAGGAGAACCACTTGCATGAATATCAAGAGCTCAGATGGAAACCCAGTTCTAAGCAAAGAAGGGAAAGCAGAAAGGTGGAAGGAGTATCTATAGGGTCTGTACAAGGGTGATCTACTTGAGGACAATATTATGGAAATGGAAGAGGATGTAGATGAAGATGAAATGGGAGATATGATACTGCGTGAAGAGTTTGACAGAGCTCTGAAAGACCTGAGTCGAAACAAGGCCCCCGGAGTAGACAACATTCCATTAGAAGTACTGACAGCCTTGGGAGAGCCAGTCCTGACAAAACTCTGCCATCTGGTGAGCAAGATGTATGAGACAGGCGAAATACCCTCAGACTTCAAGAAGAATATAATAATTCCAGTCCGAAAGAAAGCAGGTGTTGACAGATGTGAAAATTACCGAACTATCAGTTTAATAAGTCACAGCTGCAAAATACTAAGGCGAATTCTTTACAGACGAATGGAAAAACTGATAGAAGCCGACCTCGGGGTAGATCAGTTTGGATTCCGTTGAAATGTTGGAACACGTGAGGCAATACTGACCCCACGACTTATCTTAGAAGAAAGATTAAGAAAAGGCAAACCTACCTTTCTAGCATTTGTAGACTTAGAGAAAGCTTTTGACAATGTTGACTGGAATACTCTCTCTCAAATTCTGTAGGTGACAGGGGTAAAATACAGGGAGCGGAAGGCTATTTACAATTTCTACAGAAAGCAGATGGCAGTTATAAGAATCGAGGGGTAAGAAAGGGAAGCAGTGGTTGGGAAGGGAGTGAGACAGGGTTGTAGCCTATCCCCGATGTTATTCAATATGTATATTGAGCAAGCAATAAAGGAAACAAAAGAAAAATTCGGAGTAGGTATTAAAATCCATGGAGAAGAAATAAAAACTTTGAGGTTCGCCGATGACATTGTAATTCTGTCAGAGACAGCAAAGGACTTGGGAGAGCAGTTGAACGGAATGGACAGTGTCTTGAAAGGAGGGTATAAGATGAACATCAACAAAAGCAAAACGAGGATAATGGAATGTAGTCGAATTAAGTTGGGTGATACTGAGCGAATTAGATTAGGAAATGAGACACTTAAAGTAGTAAAGGAGTTTTGCTATTTGGGGAGCAAAATAACTGATGATGGTCGAAGTAGAGAGGATATAAAATGTAGACTGGCAATGGCAAGGAAAGCGTTTCTGAAGAAGAAAAATTTGTTAACATCGAGTATAGACTTAAATGTCAGGAAGTCGTTTCTGAAAGTATTTGTATGGAGTGTAGCCATGTATGGTAGTGAAACGTGGACGATAAATAGTTTAAACAAGAAGAGAATAGAAGTTTTCGAAATATGGTGCTACAGAAGAATGCTGAAGATTAGATGGGTAGATCACAGAACTAATGAGGAGGTATTGAATAGAATTGGGGAGAAGAGGAGCTTGTGGCACAACTTGACTAGAAGAAGGGATCGGTTGGTAGGACATGTTCTGAGGCATCGAGGGATCGCTAATTTAGTATTGGAGGGCAGCGTGGAGGGTAAAAATCGTAGAGGAAGACCAAGAGATGAATACATTAAGCAGATTCAGAAGGATGTAGGCTGCAGTAGGTACTGGGAGATGAAGAAACTTGCACAGGATAGAGTAGCATGAAGAGCTGCATCAAACCAGTCTCAGGACTGAAGACCACGAACAACAACAACAACTCTATTCGCAGTACACTTCGCACATTTTATCTTCATATATCACTGAATGTACCTGCAAAATTATATCAATGTACGAGACATAGTTAGGGAGACATAATATTATAAACACTGAGATGCGTGGAAAACTTACTTTTTCTTACAATGGAGCGAAAATTACCCAGACTATATTCATACATTATTTAATAATGAGAGCACTTACCGACTTCCAACAAACTTTAAGCATAATTTCAAACCTTTTCTAAACTTTTCTCGCTTACATGCTTATCGTCAAACATTTCACATATGAACTCATTTGTAAAGTCATTATACTTTTGAAACTGTTTTCTACATAGAAACGACCGTAACGCTCTATCTGAAGAGTGAGCGTTGTTTAACGTTTAATGAATAGCATACGTTTTTATTTAGGGGGCTTACATTTAATGAATTTTAATGTACTTTCGTAGTTTATAATTTCTGTAAAAGAAAAACATTACAAGAGCTAAACGAATTATAAGAAGTTTTACCTTAAAGGACCACTGCCGGTCATTTTGACCGGTGTGACATTTTTTACGTTTCATGTCCCTAAAGACGCAATAATGGATTTTTACATCTACTTAGTTTATTTTATTTCTCTCTTGTGATCTCGTTCCCTCTTTTTCCTTCAATTTTACTTTATTTAGTCGAACAGTGGACATACTTCAGTTGCTGTTCTCTGTCAATGCGTTGCTGTGCTTTGCAGGAGTTTGGCGCTCCTGATTATTGTGCTGCGTCGATGTTTTCTTTCAGATGACCTTCTACAAGTCCACAAAATTTGGAGTTGATATTCTGGAACATATGCCTCGTGCGTACACTGTCAAATTTGGCTGTCGTAGTTAGCCTATGCCTAATCTGTGGTAGGATCCTTTACAGAGAGACAACAGGAGCAAAATTTACCTGGCGAATGTTTCTTTTCAGATTAGCAGATGAATTCTCCTCTGCGTATATGCAATCAAGGAAAGGACCTGTTTATACAGTCATTGCGACCGCTGAAATATGTAAGGTACTGGGACGGAAGACCTGCCAGATAAGAGGACGCAAAAGTTCAAACAAAACTAAAAATCTCTGTGTGCAGTGCAAGAAACTGATGTGTGGTACCTGAGTTGGAGGTTTTCAGTACGTGTGTGCAAAGTGTTTTGGTAAAGCTGGTGGCTTTGATTGAAAACATGTCATAGAGAACAACAATGTTATTTTCTCGTAATGTAATGTTTCCTTATAAATAAATGTTTATGGCCTGTCTGGAGCGTTGAGTGAGAACAAGTCATAGAGATAAAAATGTTGTTTTATAATTATATGTTTATTTGCATACGTAAACTCAGTATCAAAGTTTAGTTTCAATGAATATTGTATTTACGATGTATTCTTTACTTCGATACTTTTTTCTTTAATGAAATACGCATTGAGGTCACAAAAATCATGGGATACATCCTAATATTGTGTCTGATCTCCTTTTGCCCAGCGTAGTGCAGTAACTGGACGTAGCATGGACTCGACAAGTCGTTGCAAATCCCCTGTGAGCCTATGCTGCCTCTATAGCCGTCCGTAATAATGAAAGTGTTGCCGGTGCGGGATTTTGTGCACGAACTGACCTCTCAATTATGTCTCGTAAATCTTCAATGGGTGGCCAAATCATTCGCTCGAATTGTCCAGAATATCCTTCAAACTAATCGCTCGTAATTGTGGCCCGGTGATATGGCGCATTGTCATCCATAAAAATTCCATCGTCGTTTGGGAACATGAAGTCCATGAATGGCTGCAAATGGTCTCCAGGTAGCCGAACATCCAGAGGAACTAGTTCATTGCGCGGGGTAGCCTCGCGGTCTAGGGCGTCTTGTCACGGTCCGCGCGGCTCCCCCCGTCGGAGGTTCGAGTCCTCCCTCGGGCATGGGCGTGTGTGTTGTCCTTAGCGTAGGTTAGTTTAAGTTAGATTAATTAGTGTGTAAGCCTAGGGATCGATGACCTCAGCAGTTTGGTCCCATAATCCCTACCATAAATTTCCAAAATTACCTAGTTCATTCCATGTAAACACAGCCCACACCATTAGGGTGACACCACCAGCCTGCACAGTGCCTTGTTGACAACCTGGTCCATGGCTTCGTGTGGTCTGCGCTACACTCGAACTCTACCATCAGCTCTTACAAATTGAAATCGATACTCATTTGACCAGGCCTCGGTTTTCCAGTCGTCTAGGGTCCAACTGAAACGGTCACGAGTCCAGGGGAGGTGCTGCAGGCCAAGGCCCATTAACGCGAAATTTCGCCGCACTGTCCTAACGCATACGTTCGTCGTACGTCCTATATTGATTTGTGCGGTTATTTCACTCAGTGTTGCTTGTCTGTCAGCTCTGACAATTCTACGCAAAAGCCGCTGCTCTCGGTCGTTAAGTGAAGGCCGTCGGCTACTGCGTTGTTCGTGGTAAGAAATAGTACCTGGACTCTGGGACACTCGGCGCATTGTTGATATTGTGGATATCGAGATACTGAATTCCCTAACGATTTCCGAAACGGTCTTTTTCTTGTGTCTAGCTCCAACTACCATTCCGCATTCAATGTCTGTAAATTCCCGTCGTGTGGCCATTATCACGTCGGAAAGCTTATTACATAAATCATCTTACTACAAATGACAGATACACCAGTGCACAGCCGTTTTATATCTTATGCAGGCGATACTAGCGTCATCTATATGCACTATGTGATCAAAAGTATCCGGACACCTGGTTGAAACTAACTTCCAAGTTCGTGGCGTCCTCCATCGGTAATGCTGGAATTCAATATTGTCTTGGCCCACCCTTAGCCTGGATGACAGCTTCCACGCTCGCAGGCATACGTTCAATCAGGTGCTGGAAGGTTTCTGGGGGCATGGCAGCCCATTCTTCACGGAGTGCTGCATTGAGGGGAGGTATCGATGTTGGTCGGCGTTCCAAAACATCCAAAAGGTGTTCTGTAGGATTCAGGTCAAGACCCTGTGCAGGCCAATCCATTACAGGGATGTTATTCTCGTGCAACCACTCCGCACAGGCCGTGCATTACGAACAGGTGCTTGATCGTGTTGAAAGATGCAATCGCCATCCCCGAATACTCTTCAACAGTTGGAAACAAGAAGGTGCTTAAAACATTAATGTAGGCCTGTGATGTGATAGTGCCAGGCAAAACAACAAGGGGTGCAAGCCCCCTCCATAAAAAACACGACCACACCATAACAGCACCGCCTCCGAATTTTGCTGTTCGCACTACACACGCTGACAGATGACGTTCACCGGGCATTCGCCATACCTGCACCCTGCCATTGGACAGCCACATTGTGTACCTTGATTCGTCACTCCACACAACGTTTCTCCACTGTTCAATCGACCAATGTTTACGCTCGTTACACCAAGTGAGGCGTCACTTGGTATTTACCGGCGTGATGTGTGGCTCATGAGCAGCCGCTCGACTATGAAATCCAAGTTTTCACTCGTCCCGCCTAACTGTCATAGTACTTGCAGTGGATCCTGATGCAGTTTGGAATTCCTGTGTGGCGGTCTGGATAGATGTCTGTCTATTACATATTACGACCGTCTTCAACTGTTGGCGGTCTCTGTCAGTCAACAGACGAGGTCGGCCTGTGCACTTTCGTGCTGTGCGTGTCCCTTCAGGTTTCCACTTCACTATCACATCGGGAACAGTGGACCTAGGGATCTTTAGGAGTGTGGAAATCTCGCGTAGAGACGTATGACCCAAGTGACACCCAATCACCTGACCACGTTCGAAGTCCGTGAGTTTCGCGGAGCGCCCCATTCTGCTCTCTAACGATGTCTAATGACTATTGAGGTAAAATTAAATCTGTGTGCCGGACCGAGACTCGAACTCGGGACCTTTGCCTTTCACGGGCAAGTGCTCTACCATCTGAGCTACCAAAGCACGACTCACGTCCCGTCCTCACAGCTTCACTTCTGCCAGTACCTCGTCTCCTACCTTCCAAACTTAACAGAAGCTCTCCTGCGATCCTTGCAGAACTAGCACTCCTGAAAGAAAGGATATTGAGGAGACATGACTTAGCCACAGCCTGGGGGATGTTTCCAGAATGAGATTTTCTCTCTGCAGCGGAGTGTGCGCTGATATGAAACTTCCTGGCAGATTAAAACTGTGTGCCGGACCGACACTCGAACTCGGGACCTTTGCCTTGGAAGGTAAGAGACGAGGTACTGGTAGAAGTGAAGCTGTGAGGACGGGACGTGAGTCGTGCTTGGGTAGCTCAGTTGGTAGAGCACTTGCCCGCTTAAGGCAAAGGTCCCGATTTCGTGTCTCGGTTCCGGCACACAGTTTTAATATGCCAGGAAGTTTCATATCAGCGCACACTCCGCTGCAGAGTGAAAATGTCATTCTGGACTATTGAGGTCGCTGATATGGAGTACCTTCAGGTAGGTGGCAGCACACTACACCTAAATGAAAAACGTGTGTTTTTGGGGGTGTCCGGATACGTTTAATTACATAGTGTATGTGTATTCGCCATCCCTTGACTTTTGTCAGCTCATTGTACGTTTGTGGCATGTCTGTGGCTTTGACCGAGAAAAAGTTACAGAGAGAAAAATGTTATTTTGTGTTTTTACGCTTATTTGCATTTGTAAGTTTAGTACCAGAGTTTAATTTCAATGAAAATTGTATTTACGACGCATTCTTTATGTCGATCCTTTTTTCTATATATGGGACGCACTCAGCCTCGTGGCGCCAACTGAGGTGCTACTCGACCGAATAGTTGCGGCTTCGGTCAAGAATACCATCATAACGACCGGGAGAGCGGTGTGCTGACTCCACGCCCCTCCTATCCGCATCCTCCACTGAGGATGACACGGCGGTCGGATGGTCCCGGTAGACCACTCGTGGCCTGAAGACAGAGCGCTTTTTTTTCTATATATAGTTTCTATAGAAAAATTTAAGCATGCGCATTGGTAAGGTAAGATAAAACACTAGTGATATTTTAATACGGAAAACTGGAGAAAAGAAAGATAACATAACCGTTCAAAATGGCCGTTAGCGGTCCTTCCTGGTAGTTCACAACAGCCAGTCCTCTGAGTGTTAAACAATTGGGGATTCACTGGTGTTACTGAAACAGCGCCCACCCTGTCCCATACCTTCTGTTGCTGCGCGAGTCACCATCATACGTTTTCACTCTCACTCGCTGCCGCGTAGTTCCCACCGAGAGCAGACTCTCTCCGCACCTCTTGACTGAGGTCAGTATTGGCGAGAGGAAACACGCGGCTGACGTACGGGGCAGACTGACACGGGGCACCAGCAGCAGCAGCAGCAGCCTCGGCGCTGCAGAGGTGGGCGTATTGGTGTCGCGCGGTGACTCAGCCGTGTCCTTGGGCGCCGGGCGGATACTTAAGGCGCGGTTCGCCGCCAGCCGCCGCTGCCTGCACCATGCCGTCCGCGCTGTCGTTCTCGCTGCTGCTTCTGACGCTGGCCGCTGCCGCCGCCGCCGCTGCCGCCACCGCCGCGCCACAGCTCGACTTCCACGACGCTGTCGTTGGTACGTAGCGCCTCCAGTTGGTGTCCTTCCGCGTCTAGCCTGCTCCTTCCCCATCATTTCTGTTTTGAGAATGAAAACATGGTCCAAATAGGCAGTAGTCGGTACAATTAGCCAGTTTCAACCGTGGATCATTTTCAACGCGTGTTTTAAGCTTCACTCTGACCCACGGTTGAAATTGTCTAATTGCACGGATAATCAACAGATTACAGCATACTTGGACTGTATTTTCATTCTCAAAATACATGGTAGCTGACGCCCCCACAGAAATAAAATTTTAAAAATCATTTCTATTTGTTTACCACGAGCGCGAGGAAAAAATTTCTCTCCGTGGCACAGGGATAGCGACGATTTCACTAGAATTATCAGTTTTGTGTTACGTTGGTACATGTTGAGCAACAACGTAACACGAGTGTAAACATCATGTGGCGTAGTTTTGTTTATGTGGTTTCCTAAGACAAAAATGGTTCAAATGGCTCTGAGCACTATGGAACTTAACTTCTAAGGTCATCAGTCCCCTAGAACTTAGAACTACTTAAACCTAAGGACGTCACACATCCATGCCCGAGGCAGGGTTCGAACCTGCGACCGTAGCGGTCGCGCGGTTCCAGACTGTAGCGCCTAGAACCACTCGGCCACTCTGGCCGGCCGAGCGCGAAGTAACTACGTATATCGGAATTATGGCTCAAATACCCACGCGGGATCGATTTCTGGTGCTGATAGCTGAGAACGGTGCTTTTTTCTCCTTTAAATATGAGGTCAAGATCGTGATGTTTCCCTGTTAGTGAGAAGGCATCGCCGGCCGCTGTGGCCGAGCGGATCTAGACGCTTCAGTCTGGAACCACGCTGCTGCTACGGCCGCAGGTTCGAATCCTGCCTCGGGCATCGATGTGTGTGATATCCTTAAGTTAGGTAGGTTCAAATAGTTCTAAGTCTAGGGGACTGATGTTGAGTCCCATAGTCCTTAGAGCCATTTTTTGAGAAGGCATCATTTGAAGCGAAGGTGGCGCTCAGCTTAGGTCAAGGCGGTACGTTGGGGTCGCTACTATTTACGATATACAGGGTGGTCAGAAACAGTCTGTAAAGCTTGTAATGGTGTTGCAGGGTAGGCTATGGTGAGAAATAATTCTTAAGAAAAAAATTCGATGCATTGCGTCGTTTCCGAGTAAACAAACATTGAAGTTAGCCCAATAAGCCGTTGCGAGCACAAATTCAAGCGGCTTGCCAGATACAACTAGTGTCAGTTGTTCTCATAGCATAGATGATAGAGCGCGAGACTGCTCAGCTTTTGAGCCGGGTTCGATCCTTACTACCGTCCCATGTCCAAATTTTGTATCAGAACGCGTTTGGCGATACCGTCTCTGGCAGGCCACTTGAATTTGCGGGTGAAACGGTCCGATTGCCTAATTTCAATGCTAATTAACTCGGAAAGGGAGCAAAGTGTCGAATTCTTTCCTTAACGATTATTTCTCAGCACAACCTTCCCTGCAACACCCCTACAAACGTTTCAGACTGTTTCTGACCACCCTTTATGTGAACGACCTGGCGGGTACCGTCAGCAGTCCCCTGAGGCTGTTTCCAAACGACGCGGTTGTGTATAGGATGTCGACATGATTCGAAATTTGTTACAAAATGCCCAGAGACTTGCAGATGATCAGCGCCTGGTACATAGATTAGGAGCTATAAACAGATGCAATGTAATGCGCGTAAATAGACGAAGGAATCAGATTTCATTTGACTACGCGATCGGCAATCGGTTGCTGGAACCATTGATAAACGTCAAGTATCTGGGAATTTCTGTCCGAAACGATTTCAAAATGGTTCAAATGGCTCTGAGCACTATGGGACTTAACATGGCTCTGAGCACTATGGGACTTAACATCTATGGTCATCAGTCCCCTAGAACTTAGAACTACTTAAACCTAACTAACCTAAGGACATCACACACATCCATGCCCGAGGCAGGATTCGAACCTGCGACCGTAGCGGTCGCGCGGTTCCAGACTGTAGCGCCTAGAACCGCTCGGCCACTCCGGCCGGCTGACATTAATGAGTCACAAATTATCGCCAAGATAACTGTTTCCATTAGAGGTCATTCTGTGATAAAAGACTGCCTTCGCGTGCAGGATACACCGGCAAGGTGAAAGTGGAGGCAAAAACATCGCTGAGTGGTCTCGTCAGAACATGCTGGTTAGGAAAATAGAGAATCACTCTCTCGGAATTAGAAGTCTGAAATAGGACCAGAGGGGAACAGCCTCACGAAAACAAGAGCTTCCATAATCGATATAATCAGCATGACCCTGTAGTTTAGGTGTCATATCTGTAGATGTTCACCTGAACGCTGAAGCCTTATGGAAGGTTTTCGGTTTGTGATGAGCAGTCATTATCATCATCTTATTGCTCGCTAGCCTCGATTGGTTTATCAGTAATAACGATGATATGTGGAAATTATGATTGCCACCAAGCGCGAGGTCATCCATGATGCCATTCAGACAACTCTTGTTATGGCCAGGTGAAACCTCGGCCTTCTGGATATAATTGTGGATTCTTTGACTGCTCTGGGAGGTGGCTCATCTGAACCACAGCATATGAAATATTAGTTCACTTTATTACATGATTGATAAAAAGATTTACATAACTTGATACACTACTGGCCATTAAAATTGCTACACCAGGAAGAAATGCAGGTGATAAACGGGTACTCATTGGACAAATACAGGGTGTTTCAAAAATGACCGGTATATTTGAAACGGCAATAAAAACTAAACGAGCAGCGATAGAAATACACCGTTTGTTGCAATATGCTTGGGACAACTGTACATTTTCAGGCAGACAAACTTTCGAAATTACAGTAGTTACAATTTTCAACAACAGATGGCGCTGCAAGTGATGTGAAAGATATAGAAGACAACGCAGTCTGTGGGTGCGCCATTCTGTACGTCGTCTTTCTGCTGTAAGCGTGTGCTGTTCACAACGTGCAAGTGTGCTGTAGACAACATGGTTTATTTCTTAGAACAGAGGATTTTTCTGGTGTTGGAATTCCACCGCCTAGAACACAGTGTTGTTGCAACAAGACGAAGTTTTCAACGGAGGTTTAATGTAACCAAAGGACCGAAAAGCGATACAATAAAGGATCTGTTTGAAAAATTTCAACGGACTGGGAACGTGACGGATGAACGTGCTGGAAAGGTAGGGCGACCGCGTACGGCAACCACAGAGGGCAACGCGCAGCTAGTGCAGCAGGTGATCCAACAGCGGCCTCGGGTTTCCGTTCCCCGTGTTGCAGCTGCGGTCCAAATGACGCCAACGTCCACGTATCGTCTCATGCGCCAGAGTTTACACCTCTATCCATACAAAATTCAAACGCGGCAACCCCTCAGCGCCGCTACCATTGCTGCACGAGAGACATTCGCTAACGATATAGTGCACAGGATTGATGACGGCGATATGCATGTGGGCAGCATTTGGTTTACTGACGAAGCTTATTTTTACCTGGACAGCTTCGTCAATAAACAGAACTGGCGCATATGGGGAACCGAAAAGCCCCATGTTGCAGTCCGATCGTCCCTGCATCCTCAAAAAGTACTGGTCTGGGCCGCCATTTCTTCCAAAGGAATCATTGGCCCATTTTTCAGATCCGAAACGATTACTGCATCACGCTATCTGGACATTCTTCGTGAATTTGTGGCGGTACAAACTGCCTTAGACGACACTGCGAACACCTCGTGGTTTATGCAGGATGGTGCCCGGCCACATCGCACGGCCGACGTCTTTAATTTCCTGAATGAATATTTCGATGATCGTGTGATTGCTTTGGGCTATCCGAAACATACAGGAGGCGGCGTGGATCGGCCTCCCTATTCGCCAGACATGAACCCCTGTGACTTCTTTCTGTGGGGACACTTGAAAGACCAGGTGTACCGCCAGAATCCAGAAACAATTGAACAGCTGAAGCAGTACATCTCATCTGCATGTGAAGCCATTCCGCCAGACACGTTGTCAAAGGTTTCGGGTAATTTCATTCAGAGACTACGCCATATTATTGCTACGCATGGTGGATATGTGGAAAATATCGTACTATAGAGTTTCCCAGACCGCAGCGCCATCTGTTGTTGAAAATTGTAACTACTGTAATTTCGAAAGTTTGTCTGCCTGAAAATGTACTGTTGTCCCAAGCATATTGCAACAAACGGTGTATTTCTATCGCTGCTCGTTTAGTTTTTATTGCCGTTTCAAATATACCGGTCATTTTTGAAACACCCTGTATATTATACTAGAACTGACATATGATTAAATTTTCACGCAATTTGTGTGCATAGATCCTGAGAAATCAGTACCAAGAACAACCACCTCTGGCCGTAATAACGGCTTTGATACGCCAGGGCATTGAGTCAAACAGAGCTTGGATGGCGTGTACAGGTACAGCTGCCCATGCAGCTTCAACACGATGCCACAGTTCGTCAAGAGTAGAGACTGACGTATTGTGACGAGCCAGTTGCTCGGTCACCATTGACCAGACATTTTCAATTGGTGAGAGATCTGGAGAATGTGCTGGCCAGGGCAGCAGTCGAACATTTTCTGTATTCAGAAAGGCCCGTACAGGACCTGGGACATGCTGTCGTGCATTATCCTGCTGAAATAAAAAGGGTTTCGCAGGGATCGAATGAAGGGTAGAGCCACGGGTCGTAACACATCTGAAATGTAACGTCCACTGTACAAAGTGCCGTCAACGGAACAAGAGGTGACCGAGACGTGTAACCTATGGCATCCCATACCATCACGCCGGGTAATACGCCAGTATGGCGATGACGAATGCACGCTTCCAATGTGTGTTCACCGCGATGTCGCCAAACACGGATGCGACCTTCATGATGCTGTAAACAGAACCGGGATTCATCCGAAAAAATGACGTTTTGCCATTCGTGCACCCAGGTTCGTCGATGAGTACACCATCGCAGGCGCTCCTGTCTGTGACGCAGCGTCAAGGGTAACCGCAGCCATGGTCTCCGAGTTGATAGTCCATGCTGCTGCAAACGTCGTCGAACTGTTCGTGCAGATGGTTGTTGTATTGCAAACGTCCCCATCTGTTGACTCAGGGGTCGAGACGTGGCTGCACGACCCGTTACAGCCATGCGGATAGGATGCCTGTCATCTCGACTGCTAGTGATACGAGGCCGTTGGGATCCAGCACGGCGTTCCGTATTACCCTCCTGAACCCATATTCTGCTAACAGTCATTGGATCTCGACCAACGCGAGCAGCAATGTCGCGATACGATAAACCGCAATCGCGATAGGCTAGAATCCGACCTTTATCAAAGTCGGAAACGTGATGGTAGGCATTTCTCCTCCTTACACGAGACATCACAACAACGTTTCGCCAGGCAACGCCGATCAACTGCTGTTTGTGAATGAGAAATCGGTTGGAAACTTCCCACATGTCAGCACGTTGTAGGTGTCGCCACCGGCGCCAACCTTGCGTGAATGCTCTGAAAAGCTAATCATTTGCATACCACAGCATCTTGTTCCTGTCGGTTAAATTTCGCGTCTGTAGCACGTCATCTTCGTGGTGTAGCAATTTTAATGGGCAGTAGTGTACTATTCTTTGCCGCAGGAGTGCTTGATAATTTACGCCTGTCATTGACTACTAAAGCATCACTTGATGCACTAATCAACAAAGTATTCTCTTGAAGTACATTTCCCTCTGAGACTTGAATAACTCTTTGGTCCTACTCGATGATGAACTGCTTCAGCTGGGGCAACGAGCCGGCCGCTGTGGCCGAGCGATTCTAGGCGCTTCAGTCTGGAACCGCGTGACCGCTACCGTCGCAGGTTCGAATCCTGCCTCGGGCATGGATGTGTGTGATGTCATTAGGTTAGTTAGGTTTAAGTAGTTCTAAGTTCTAGGGGACTGATGACCTCAGATGTTAAGTCCCATAGTGCTCAGAGCCATTTGAACCATTTGGGGCCACGAACTAGGGCGGAGAACTTCCACACTCAGCTCTATATTGACCTCCGTGCGAGGGTGCTGTTGACTGAGAGACAGGACGTGTCTTCTTCAGGGACTCCCTTTTGTCGTTGCGGATTGCAGCGAGACATGGCTAATGTCTGTGGTATGAAGTGTGTTACTGACTCTGGAGTGACGCCGCGATTTTTGGACGGTACCACATTCCTCTGCACCGTAGTCGTGTAGGGCCTACGCACGTGACGGCGGCGGGTGGAGAGGGGATTACTGAATGCGGACGCAGATGATGAAGCGGGGAGGGTAGCTGCTGGTCGGTATTCACAGCGCGGCCGACCTGAAACACCGGCCGTAAAACCAGTCGAAGGGTGCATGTACGTATCCAGAAACGCAGACGCTGTGGTCGACTGGACGGTAAGAGGATCATTTGGACCAGGCTAATAACCTTCCGGGGCGGATCGTCTACGGACATCGGTTCGGGCAGCTGGGAGGAAGTCGGCGCCAGTGACGACAGCGGCTGCGGTGTCGTCGACGGCGATGGAGTACTGGAAAGTCGGAAGTCCTGTTTGGTGAAGGATCATCGGCCTTTGCCTGCTTTGTTCAAGACTGTGAAGCCTGTACCACCTCGGAAAAATTGCAACGTTGTGTTCTGACATTGTCTAATTATCAATATGAGTTGTTGTCAGGCCCACAGCCCAACATTCGAACTCTGACCTGTTGTCCTGGTTGTCGGTCGGTGCCGACACAGCATTTTGTTCGTGTGAGGAATCATGTTTTCAAATCGATTCTCAGGATTTTGAAACTCTTCAAAATTTTCCCTTCGATTTGCGGCGTATTGCCACTACCACAGCTTCTGACGCAGCTTTGCAGGTTGTTTTGCGATGTGTGTGCCATGGGTGGCTACGCTGGGCACCACAGTGGAAGGTGTCCACCGCGACTAGCGGAGAGACGGCTGCGACTGCACGTGAGGACTCAGCGACGTGCTCGTCTGTGGACAACCATTCTGCGGCAGAAGCACTGACAAACTTGTTCGAGCGGCGCAGCTGGTTTTGGTGGCGCCGCAGTAGCCCGGTAGAACCGTGCACGACATAAGATGCGCGTCCGGTTGCTCTGCTGTTTTTTTCCAAAGACTTGGTAAAACACTTCATCCTGCAGCTTTGTCCGACGTTGCGAAACAAATAATTGTTTCCGCAGCGGCAGCAGAAGATGCAACAGGGTGCGGTGCCTTCTACCGTGTAACAATTCTGCCGGCGACTTCCCGTCACGCGGGAAGGAGCGGTAGCAGGATAGAAAAATTTTCATTGCCTGTTCCCGTGTATAGAAGGAACGGAGTTTCTCCGGGTGACTTTTGAATGTCCGAACGAACCGTTCAGCCTCACCGTATGACTGTGGGTGGAAAGGAGCAGTGGTCACATAGCGCATGCCATTGGCCGTACAAAAGTATTGGAAATCAGTTGACGAGAATTGTGATCCATTATCAGAGATAATGACCTCTAGAAGACCTTCAAGACGAAAAATAGAAGCCAAATCGGATATCGTACTTGCAGTAGTGGTGGGTGTTATTGAGACAACGAAAGGAAACTTACTGTAAGCTTCTACCACTTAATAACAATCATCGTGTGTTCCAGAACGCACCGCGAAATCAATATGAATGCGTTGCCACGGACGTGGCCACTCGGAAAATGCGTTGCGGCGGAACTGACTGATTTTCCGCTCAAACTTTGCTACGAGCGGTCATGTGTTCAGTCTGGGCGTCCAAGTACAATGACAACGGGCGAGCTGCTTTGTGCGAACTACGCCCAATGGCCTTTGTGTAATAAAGACAAGACTTCCCGCTGTGGGGATCGAGGAATCACAGCACGCGCATCGTCGTTTTCTGTGTGCAACAGCAGAATTCCTGATCACGTGGAAAGCGCGTGACGATGCAAGAAGTAGCGACGCGCCCCTGGCTAGGGAATTTCTTCCAAACAGCGTAGCCACCCATGGCGCACTAATCGCAAAACGACCTGCAAAGCTGCGTCAGAAGCTGTGGTAGTGGCAATACGCCGCAAATCAAAAGGAAAGGTTTGAAGAGTTCCAAAATCCTGAGAATCGATTTGAAACGTGATTCCTCACACGAACCAAACGTTGTGTCGGCACCGACCGACAACCAAGACAACATGTCAGAGTTCTAATGTTGGGCTGTGGGCCTGACAACAACTCATATTGATAACTAGACAATGTCAGAGCTCAACTTTGCAATTTTTCCGAGGTGGTACAGGATTCACAGTCCTGAACAAAGCCGTCAAAGGCCGATGATTTGTCACCAAATAGAACTTCGGACTTTCCAATACTGGTGGAATTTCGTAACACCGTAGGTAATGGAGAGAGCCACTTTTATAGCTGACTGTAGTTACACTGCGCTTTGTTGAGCATTTTTAAGGCAGAAACAATAGGTCTCTCAGAAGAACCAATCTTATGGGAGACCACTGCCCTGATCCTATAAGCAGGTGCATTCATAGCTAACATGATAGGCTTAGCTGGATCAAAATGAATCAGACATCTACGACTTGACAATGCGTCTTTCATGTGTTGAAATGCATTCTGACATTCTTTGGACAACTCAAAACGAACATTTTTCCAGTGTAGCCGGTTAAGCGGAACAGCAATTTGCACAGCATTAGCAATAAATTTGATACAATAGGTAAACTTCCCCATGACTGTTTGGAGCTCCTTAATGTTGTGGGACACCGACAGGTCTTTAATAGCAGCCAAGTGCGAAGTAGTAGGAAGTATACCCTGAGCATTTATTACGTCACCCAAACAGTTCAGTTCTTCCTGGAAGAAGGAGCACTTTTCCTTGTTGCAGATTAAGCCACCAGCAGAAAGAACTTGAAACTAAATTTACTAAATGTTTAGCAGATCTATAACCCGTGACGACAATATCGTATAAATAGTTTGTACAAGAAGGTACTTTTGCAGTTAATTGTTCCAGGGACTGTTGACAAATTGCAAGGACTGAAGCACTTCGAAACAGAAGTCTTTGAAACTGGCACAAACCTAAGCGAGTATTTAGTACGATGTATTGCATCGACTGTTCATCCAGCGGTAATTGTACTTACGCCTCTCGGAAATCAGTTTTCGAAAAGTATTTGCCCTGTCTCAGTCTGCCCATCAATTCCTCCGGACGTAGAAGACGGAAAGAATCCACTGTTGTTTATAGGTTTACTGTTGTCTTAAAGTCCGCACACAAACGTTTCCCACCTGAAAGCTTCTGCAGAATGACCAAGGGTGATACTCATTGACTTGCAGAAACGCGTTGGAAAACCCCATTATCTTGTCATCTTTGCAATTCCTGAGCAATTGGCCAACGTATTGCGTTGGGGACAGGTCGTACGATCTTGTCACCTTTGCAGTTCCTGAGCAATTGGCCAACGTATTGCGTGGGATATAGGTCGTACGCGAAAAAATCGTGTAACGTGTGCTTAAAAGTCTTTAGCCCGTCCTATGCCTGGTGCAAATAGTTCCTTGTACTTAGTAAAAAAGGCAGAAATGTCAGCGTGAGGCACAGAAACACTGATTTGTAACACATTGTTCTCAATGCACAAACTGAACAGGTCAGATAAATGTAACCCAAAAATGTTTGCACCATACATGAGGTAAAACACACTTTGTCACACCCTGAAAAGTTACTGGCTTACTTCACACCCCAAGAATTGGAATCTCTTGTCTATAATAGGCAGAAAGAATAGAGGTAGGCTGCTGTAGTGGTGGGCTAGTGATTGTGTCATAAGTGTCTTTATTTGTCAGGAAAACATAAGCACCAGTGTGTTCTTTAAATTTTCCACTTGAAATGAACATAAAGTTTGTTTATCACCTGGTGCACTGCGGTAGGAGACTTCCACAATGCGGAAGTGCTGCTTCGGCTCGCGGCCTGAGTGAATGGCGTGGCCCGTTCTGTATGCACCCGTTGACAGCGTAGCTGAAGTCACCATGCGCTCCACTACGGTAGCTGTTGTCTTGGCCTTGCTTGCTCCCAACCACATTGACTGAATGCGCTACGACATGTAGAATCTTTCCTATCATGTTTCGAAAAGCGCTGGGGACATGATTTTCTCCATGAGTGTTGTAACACACACCGTGTGCAATGAGACTGAAAATTTTTCCTTCCACTGTTCTTACTGTTTATCTGAGCTCTATTCTTAATGACTTGAACACTGTTCTGTATATGAGACTGAGTACCTAGTGCACTACAAACAACTGAAATCCATGAAGCCTCAAAGTGAACCTCTGCTGCGTCATAAATTGTTTGAGATTGCACTATATCTAGCTAGAACTGTTTTTAAATCAAGGTTTGGCAGTTTTGAACTGCAAATGGCTCTGAGAACTATGGGACTTAACAGCTGAGGTCATCACTCCCCCCGAGCTGTTCTAGGCGCTTCAGTCTGGAACTGTGCGACCGCTACGGTCGCAGGTTCCAATCATGCGCCGGGTATGGATGTGTGTGGTGTCCTTAGGTTAGTTAGCTTTAAGTAGTTCTAAGTCCTAGGGGACTGGTGACCCTAGATGTTAAATCCAAAAGCCATTTGAACGATTTTTTTCATCAGTCCCCTATAACTTAGAACTACTTAAACCTATCAAACCTAAGGACATCACACACATCCATGCCAGAGGCAGGATTCGAACCTGCGACCGCAGCGGTCGCGCGGTTCCAGACTGAAGCGCCTAGAACCGTTCGGCCACAGCGGCCGGCTTAGAATTGAAGCAGGAATGTGTGTACCAGATACATTCTGTGTGATAGCGTCACATAACATGACTTCATTATAGTTATTTCCACATGTTCACTTACACATGCAATGCCTGGTGAAACTCCGAGTTTTTCTATCTACTGTTTGACAGACTGAGCAGGTTACTGATTCACAAGAAAAAAAATTAAACCATGCAGCTGCTACATGGATCTGACTATCAAAGTGATCATGCAGCAGTTTCACAAGACTGTCGTACTTGACTTTCTGAAGAACAGTTGCGACACATAATTTGACGTAGAGGTGATACACATTGGGACCAACGGTGGACAAAAAGTAAGCACAGCACGCCATACCTGATAGTTTGTAGGCGGCGAAGTGTACCTGTAATTGCACCATTTTGTGTGACCATTCTTTGTCTTTGCTGTGGTTTGGGAAAAATTTAGGAGCATCTACCGACGGCGGTGCTGCTTGCTTGTTCAGTAAACACGTCAATCGGCTAACAGTGAGCAGTAGGCGTTTCTGCTGCGCCCGAAGCTGTGCTGTCGGTTAGAGACATTTCCTTTGGCGGCTCAGACATGGTGAAATGTAATAGGAAGTTCACTAACACAACAGAACAAAAACAGAGCAACAGCCAGAAAAACGTGCACAACTCGCACACAGGGCAACGAAAGAAGAGCAAGTTAAGTGCCAGTTCTTGGCACCATTTGTTATGACCGTATGAAACTACAATCCTCTGGCCATAACTGTGGGTTCTTTGATTGTTTTCTGACGTGGCTCATGTGAACTACAACATATTAAATATTAGTTCACTTTATTTTGACTGATAAAAAGATTTACTTAGCTTGCCACAGGAGTGCTTGATAATTTACAACTGTCATTGACTATTCAAGCATCACTTGATGCACTACTAATTAACAAAGTCTTCTCTTGAAGTGCCATATTCGACATTTACAGAAGTAAATTTCCATCTAAGACTTGAATAAATCCTTAGTCCTACTCGATGATGTTGATTCGTTCAGCTGATGTCACAAACTGGGATGGAGTGTTTCCATCCCCGACTTTTTTATTGACCTCTGTGCAAGGGCGCTGCTGTACTGAGAGAGAGGGTGTGTCTTCTTCAGTCTGTCCCATTAGTCACTGAGGACTGCAGCGAGATATCGCTAATGACTGTGGTATCGATGTGCCGTGTGTGACCCCACGATCTTTGGACGATATCACAACTCTGAATACTCTACTGCAATTGTATCATTACTTGACGATCTCTCCCGATCGCCCCATTATCTGTCTTCACTTCTTGTGTTTCGTATTTTCCAGTTTACCGATAAACGACTGCCGTCCGTGCTGAACAACGTAACCAGTCTTTGTTACATACACTGATGAGCCAAAAAATTATGGCAACTGCCTGTCTTGAGACTGAATGCCACTTGATGACACTGTGCGCAAGTGACACTGTAAGAAAAGTATATAAATGGAGCAAAGACGAATGGTGAACAATTCTAGCGACGATACTGCCATCAAATTGGGAAATTCACTGACATTAGCGACTTTAACAAAGGGTAGTCCGCTCTTGGTAGCTGAGTGGTCAGTGCGACAGACTGTCAATCCTAAGGGCCCGGGTTCGATTCCCAGCTGGGTCGGAGATTTTCTCCGCTCAGGGACTGGGTGTTGTTTTGTGGTAATCATTATCATTTCACCCCCATCGACGCGCAAGTCTCCGAAGTGGCGTCAAATCGGAAGACTTGCACCCGGCTAACGGTCTACCCGGCGGGAGGCCCTAGCCACACGACATTTACATTTTACAAACGGTAGGTTCTTATGTCTAGGTGAAATTGGTCAACTGTTTACGTGCTATTTTGTAACCATATGTGGTGATTGTTTGAAGAACAGTGAAACCACAAATAGGAGATGGGGTGTTGGACATCACTGAACATGGAGGTTGGAGGCATCCCCACTCTGTAATGCAAGATAGGCGGAGATCTTTGGAAGACCTGATAATAGAGTGCTGTGATGGCGCAGGCACAGGTGTTTCAGACCACTGCAGCAGGCGAACCATACGTGGTCCTATGTTGACCTAACGACACCATCACTTACGGCTGCAGTGGGCATCGAGACTGAACCGTGAATCATTGGAAACGTGTCGCCTGGTGATATGAATCAAGTTTCTTGGTACACCAGGTTGACGGTCGTGTCCAGGTACACTGTCGTCCAGGCAGAAGGCAGCTCGAAACATACGCCGCGCCCTGGAAGAAAGTTGGCGGGCTTCCATGGGACCTGTCGTAGTAATCTAAGGTGCAGTCGTGGGCTAAGTGAACATTATTATGGACCACCTGCATCCATTTATGTTTGATATCTTCACTGACGGCTACGGCATCTTCCAGTAGGATAGCTGTCCACATCACAAAGCCACAATTATTCTACCGTGGTTTCAGGAGAATGATGGTGAACTCATGTTTTGGCCACCAAATTCGCCTGATCTGAACCCAATGGAACATAAGAAGGCATTCTGGAAAGTAATGCCTCCGAATTTTTAATCTGGAAACTATTAAAGTTTTTTAAATACAACAAATTCTATCTTCGATAAGGATTAATTTATTATTAACTTTATGAAGAAACTACATATTTATTCCTCATATCTACGTATTCAAAAATGGTTCAAATTGCTCTAAGCATTATGGCACTTAACATCTGAGGTCATCAGTCCCCTAGACTTAGAACTACGTAAACCTAACTAACCTAAGGACATCACACACATTCATGTCCGAGGCAGGATTCGAACCTGCGACCGTAGCAGCCGCGTGGTTCCGGACTGAAGTGCCTAGAACCGCTCGGCCACAACGCCCAGCCGTACGTATTCATTTCTCAACATAGTCACACTGGTGACGAGCACACTTCTCCCAACGAGAGACCAGTTTGTTAATACCATCACTGCACAATGTTTCTACATCTACATCTACAACCATACTCCGCAAGCCAGCTGACGGTGTGTGGCGAAGGGTACCTTGAGTACCTCTATCGGTTCTCCCTTCTATTCCAGTCTCGTACTGTTCGTGGAAAGAAGGATTGTCGGTATGCCTCTGTGTGGGCTCTAATCTCTCTGATTTTATCTTCATGGTCACTTCGCGAGATATACGTAGGAGGGAGCAATATACTGCTTGACTCTTCGGTGAAGGTATGTTCTCGAAACTTCAACAAAAGCCCGTACCGAGCTACTGAGCGTCTCTCCTGCAGAGTCTTCCATTGTCCATCATCTATCAACTCCGTAACGCTTTCGCGATTACTAAATGATCCTGTAACGAATCGCGCTGCTCTCCGTTGGATCTTCTCTATATCTTCTATCAACCCTATCTGGTACAGATCCCACACTGCTGAGCAGTATTCAAGCAGTGGGCGAACAAGCGTACTGTAACCTACTTCCTTTGTTTTCGGATTGCATTTCCTTAGGATTCTTCCAATGAATCTCAGTCTGGCGTCTGCTTTACCGACGATCAACATTATATGATCATTCCATTTTAAATCAGTCCTAATGCGTACTCCCAGATAATTTATGGTATTAACTGCTTCCAGTTGCTGACCTGCTATTTTGTAGCTAAATGATAAAGGATCTATCTTTCTGTGTATTCGCAGCACATTACACTTGTCTACATTGAGATTCAATTGCCATTCCCTGCACCATGCGTCAATTCGCTGCAGATCCTCCTGCATTTCAGTACAATTTTCAGTACAATTTTTTCAGTACAAGCATTTTTTCAGTACAATTTTCATCATCCGCAAAAAGCCTCAGTGAACTTCCGATGTCATCCACAAGGTCAATTATGTATATTGTGAATAGCAACGGTCCTACGACACTCCCCTGCGGCACACCTGAAATCACTCTTACTTCGGAAGACTTCTCTCCATTGAGAATGACATGCTGCGTTCTGTTATCTAGGAACTCTTCAATCCAATCACACAATTGGTCTGATAGTCCATATGCTCTTACTTTGTTCATGAAACGACTGTGGGGAACTGTATCGAACGCCTTGCGGAAGTCAAGAAACACGGCAACTACCTGTGAACCCGTGTCTATGGCCCTCTGAGTCTCGTGGACGAATAGCGCGAGCTGGGTTTCACACGACCGTCTTTTTCGAAACCCATGCTGATTCCGACAGAGTAGATTTCTAGTCTCCAGAAAAGTCATTATACTCGAACATAATACGTGTACCAAAATTCTACAACTGATCGACATTAGAGATATAGGTCTATAGTTCTGCACATCTGTTCGACGTCCCTACTTGAAAACGGGGATGACCTGTGCACTTTTCCAATCCTTTGGAACGCTACGCTCTTCTAGAGACCTACGGTACACCGCTGCAAGAAGGGGGCAAGTTCCTTCGCGTACTCTGTGTGTAAAATCGAATTGGTATCTCATCGGGTCCAACGGCCTTTCTTCTTTAGAGCGATTTTAATTGTTTCTCTATCCCTTTGTCGTCTATTTCGATATCTACCATTTTGTCATCTGTGCGACAATCTAGAGAAGGAACTACAGTGCAGTCTTCCTCTGTGAAACATCATTGGGAAAAGACATTTAGTATTTCGGCCTTTAGTGTGTGATCCTCTGTTTCAGTACCATTTTGGTCACAGAGTGTCTGGACATTTTGTTTTGATCCACCTACCGCTTTGACATAAGACCAAAATTTCTTAGGAATTTCTGCCAAGTCAGTACATAGAACTTTACTTTCGAATTCATTGAACACCTCTCGCATAGCCCTCCTCACACTACATTTCGCTTCGCGTAATTTTTGTTTGTCTGCAAGGCTTTGGGTATGTTTACGTTTGCTGTGAAGTTCCCTTTGCTTCCGCAGCAGTTTTCTAACTCGATGGTTGTACCACGGTGGCTCTTTTCCATCTCTTACGATCTTGCTTGGCACATACTCATCTAACGCATATTGTACGATGGTTTTGAACTTTGTCCACTGATCCTCAACACTACCTGTACTTGAGACAAAACTTTTGTGTTGAGCCGTCAGGTACTCTGAAATCTGCTTTTTGTCACTTTTGCTAAACAGGAAAATCTTCCTACCTTTTTTAATATTTCTATTTACGGCTGAAATCATCGATGCAGTAACCGCTTTATGATCGCTGATTCCCTGTTCTGCGTTATCTGTTTCAAATAGTTCGGGTCTGTTTGCCACCAGAAGGTCTAACATGTTATCGCCACGAGTCGGTTCTCTGTTTAACTGCTCAAGGTAGTTTTCAGATAAAGCACTTAAAAAAATTTCACTGGATTCTTTGTCCCTGCCACCCGTTATTAACGTTTGAGTCTCCCAGTCTATATCCGGCAAATTAAAATCTCCACCCAGAACTATAACATGGTGGGGAAACCTACTCGAAATATTTTCCAAATTATCCTTCAGGTGCTCGGCCACAACAGTTGCTGAGCCAGGGGGCCTATAGAGACATCCAATTACCATGTCTGAGCCTGCTTTAACCGTGACCTTCACCCAAATTATTTCGCATTTCGGATCTCCGTCAATTTCCTTCGATACTATTGCACTTCTTATCGTTATAAACACGCCTCCCCCTTCACTGTCCAGCCTGTCTCTGCGGTATACATTCCAATCTGAGTTTAGGATTTCATTACTGTTTACGTCTGGTTTCAGCCAACTTCCTGTCCCTAGTACTATGTGGGCATTGTGACCGTTATTAATGAGAGCAGTTCTGGGACCTTTCTGTAGACGCTCCTGCAGTTTACTATTAGCACATTAATATTGTTATTCCCTGTTGCACTTTTCCCGTCTCCTGCCATCCTGATTTAGGTTTTCCGTGATTCCCCTAAATCGCTACAGGCAAATGCCGGGATGGTTCCTTTGAAAGGGCACGGCCGATTTCCTTCCCCATCCTTCCCTCACCCGAGCTTGCGCTCCGTCTCTAATGACCTGGTTGTCGACGGGACGTTAAACACTAATCTCCTCCTCCTCCTCCTGTTGCACTTTGCCTACTCCTATCTTGCCGCGTCTCAGGAGGCGTCTTGTCTGGTCTAGCGAGGGAATTCTCTAACGTAAAAAACCCAAATGTGCACTCCACACGTACTCCGCTACCATTGTAGCCGCTTCCTGCGTGTAGTGCACGCCTGACCTATTCAGGGGGAACCCTACATTTCTCCACCCGATAGCGGAGGTGGAGAAATTTGCACCCCAGATCTCCGCAGAATCGTCTGAGCCTCTGGTTTAAGCCTTCCACTCGGCTCCAAACCAGAGGACCGCTATCGGTTCTGGGAACGATACTACAAATAGTTAGCTCAGATTCCACCCCGCGAGCGAGGCTTTCCGCCTTCACCAATTCCGCCAACCGCCTCTGCGAACTGAGGATAATCTCTGAACCCACACGGCAGGAGTCATTGGTGCCGACATGAGCAAAAATTTGCAGTCTGGTGCACCCAGTGCTCTCTATCGCCGCCGGCAGGGCCTCCTCCCACGTCTCGGATGAGACCCCCCAGCAAGCAGAGAGAGTGAACACTGGACTTCTTCCACGACCTTTCCGCTATTTCCCTAAGGGGCTCCATCACCCGCCTAACATTGGAGCTCCCAATAACTAATAAACCCCTCCCCCCGTGTGCCTGCTCGGACCTTGCTGAAGGAGCGGCCACATGTCCACTCACAGGCAGAGCGGGCGATGCCACACGGCCAGCCTCCACATGTTTGACATTGTTGACGGAGCCACGACCTCACTTATGCTTGTATAGCTTCACCTCTATCAAATGAGGTCCTCGTCGGTGTTCTTTAAGTTTGGGACACAGATGAAAATCGGACGGGGCCAAGTCGGTACTGTATGGTGAATGATCGATGACCATAAACTCGAGCTGTCGCACTGTTGCAGATGTCGCAGCGCTTGTGTGTGGACTGGTATTGTCATGCTGAAGCATAGGGCGTTCCATGTGTGGATGAACGTTTCGGATTCGTGTTTTGAGTTTTCTGAGGGATTACAGCACACTGTTTCTCCCAGACCGACACAGTTACGTTACACACCGACATGTTGCACGTTACAATTCGGAGCCCTCTAGCGGCAGAGGGTTGCAACTTGCGTCAGTGAAGAAGGAAAGTCGACCGAGTAATATGTATGACATGTAATACGTCAATCGATATCGAGAACAGAATAAAAAGTTCGATGGCATTACTTTTTAGAACGCCCTCGTTTCTGGGACTCTATCTGGTCTCTCGTTGGGAGAAATGTGTTCGTCGCCAGGGTGACTACGTTGAGAAATAAATGCATAGACATGAAGATTAAAGATGTAGAATTTTAAGAATGTTTGCTTTATTTAAAAACAAAAAAAAAATGGGAGACATTACTTTTCCGCACGCTCTCTTATAGAGACAAGACAAGTCGCTATCGGACATGTTCCCTGTTTAGCTGTATCTGATGGCACAGGGGAAACTACAGTGAGCCCGTGCGTTGAGCCGGCCGGTGTGGCCGTGCGGTTCTAGGCGCTTCAGTCTGGAACCGCGTGACCACTACGGTCGCAGGTTCGAATCCTGCCTCGGGCATGGATGTGTGTGATGTCCTTAGGTTAGTTAGGTTTAAGTAGTTCTTGGGGACTGATGACCACAGATGTTAAGTCCCATAGTGCTCAGAGCCATTTGAACCATTTGAACCGTGCGTTGAGATGTGGTGTTGTGTGTTTCGCAGTGGAGGCGGAGGCGCGCGCGGAGCCCCGGCCACAGCCGGCCGGCCGGCCTGACTGCAGCCTGGAGGCGGCGCCCGGCCGCTGCCGCGGGCTCTTCCACAGCTTCTTCTGGAACGCCACCGCCCGCCGCTGCCAGCCCTTCATCTGGAGCGGTTGCGAAGGCAACTCCAACAGGTAACGCCCCCGCTCTTCTTATCTGTAGCACTCAGTCTTTAGCATCGGTGCTCAGATCTCCATCGACAGAAATTCGGAAGTTGTTCAGTGATATTTTTCGAGAGACTCTCGGTCCCGATGGAGCGTTACGGGTAGCATTCATTTCACGCTAGGTGAGCACGCGTCATCATGAGTTTCACGAGTTGTCCTATCGACTGTTGTGTGCATTCTGTATACATCGACTGTTGTGTGCGTCTTGAATCTGCACTGTTCATTGTTCTTAGTTGATTTACAACATTAAGGCAAAATTAAATGGAACTAGATGGTTTAATATTTCCAGAAACATCCGGAATTACTTCGAACTTCAGTTTCTCAGTTTAACGTTTCTGCCAACATGAATTATGTACAATTCATTGGCTTTTATAAAGATACGAAACACTTCAATTTCTCCCTATTTCACGTTTTTATCCACATGATTTATGCACGATTAATCGGACTAGAATATACCTTGACACTTTCGTTATGGTTATGATTCCTTCATTCAGATATTCGTTATGTTCATGAAACACACAATCACATCCCACATTCTTTGGATTGCAGCTTAATAATTAATTATTTCACGTTTCTATCCACACGATTTATGCACGGTTCATCGATTTTTTTTTTTAAATTGACTAAAAGCTTTTTTTTTTACTTTCGTTATGGTTCTTTCGTTCAGACATTCATTGTGTTCCTGAAACACATAATACCATCCCAAACTGTTGGGATTCCAGCTTAATAATTAATACAACTGGGATGAGCGTAACAGATAACTCCTGTCACTTCGGTTGTACACATGCATTTATATTTAGCTTCGACGTTATCGGTGCAACCGCAAAGATCGATATACGCACTCATGTAGTGGATTTAGGTTATTTACGTCACGATGACGTAGTGTTACGTCACTATGACGAAGGGTTCTCTTCACCTAGCTTGAGATGAATGCTACCCGAGCGTTATGGGCAGGGTAGCCAGGTGTCCAGTTTTAGTCAGACATGTCCTGGTTTTTTTGCCATGTACCAGTCCAACTTGCCCGGCTTTTATTAGGCTGTCTAGCAATGAAGTAGAGAACGCACAACTAACGCCCGTTTCAAGCTAATGGCGTAAGTGCGAGGAATGAGTACACGGAGGAATAAGGAGATATAACGTAAGGTAGGTTGGTTGGTTGGTTGATTCGGGGAAGGGGACCAAACAGCGAGGCCATCGCTCCCATCGGATTAGGGGAGGACGGGGAAGGAAGTCGGCCGTGCCCTTTCAAAGGGACCATCCCGGCATTTACCTGAAGTGATTTAGGGAAATCACCGAAAACCTAAAGCAGGACGGCCGAACGCGGGCTTGGACCATTGTCAAAAATGGTTCAAATGGCTCTGAGCACTATGGGACTTAACATCTGAGGTCATCAGTCCCCTAGACTTGGAACTACTTAAACCTAACTAACCTAAGGACATCACACACATGCATGCCCGAGGCAGGATTCGAACCTGCGATCGTAGCAGTAGCGCGGTTCCGGACTAATGCGCCTAGAACCGCTCGGTTACAGAAATCCAGCGAATCGTTGTCCTCACGAATGCGAGTCCAGGTTGCAAGTGGGACAGAGTCAGGGGTTGCAGTTCAAGATCTGTCGACTGTTGCACGTCAGACTAGCTGGCGGTCGAGATGCTCGAGCTGACGGTCAACGCGTCGCAAGATATCATTTCGCGCCATCTTCAACCACAAGAATCTCAGCAGGCTGCCGTCGATTGTCACTGCGGCGCACACCCTAACATCCAAATCCTCCTGCCACCAAAAGACTGAGGTGGAGGCCTCAGAACCAAATTGTCCTCACTTCGGTTTATCTGAAAATGGCTCTTAATAACCCATTCACTCTTCGCCGTGAATAAAATTCTTCCGAGTAGGTGACCTCACTATCAATGTGTAAAGCTCTCCCCAAGCGGTTCTAGGCGCTACAGTCTGGAACCGCGCGACCGCTAAGGTCGCAGGTTCGAATCCTGCCTCGGGCATGGATGTGCGTGATGTCCTTAGGTTAGTTAGGTTTAAGTAGTTCTAAGTTCTAGGGGACCGATGACCACAGCAGTTGAGTCCCATAGTGCTCAGAGCCATTTTGTAAAGTTCTCCGACTTTTCCGACATTGCTGCAAATGGCGTTTCTCACGGTGTGTTTGCTAGTTAGTATCCGAAACGTCGGACAATTTTACACATTGGCAATGCGGTCGTACATCCAGAAGAATTTTATTGACTGTGACAAAGACTGCGGAAACTTACCCTTGCATTCATTCGTCGTGTATTTCAGGTGTCAAGCGGTGCTTTATCGTCCCCATAATTTGTCGGTTCGGCTGGCGACTCCCTGGCCTTGAGGTCATTTTCATCCATCTAAACGACCACACTCAGTCTTAAGCATCACTTGCGTAACAACTTAATTCATGCTTCGCGTCATCAGTGTAGTGATACCGAACACGTACGTAGTTGGTTCAATCCTAATGGTGGAAGATACTTTCGTCGTCAGCGGTGGACTGTGTAGAGGTGGAGAGATGGCAGCTTACAGTTCCTAATCACCAGATTATTCGCCATTATAACACATTAAATACCAGATCTTTCCGCAGTGTCTTGGAGACAGAACATGCTTTACTCTTGATGGTGATTAATTTGCCGCCGGCTGGGGTGGCCGAGCGGTTCTAGGCGCTACAGTCTGGAACCGCACGACCACTACGGTCGCAGGTTCGAATCCTGCCTCGGGCATGGATGTGTGTGATGTCCTTAGGTTAGTTATGTTTAAGTAGTTCTAAGTTCTAGGGGACTGATGACCACAGAAGTTGCGTCCCATAGTGCTCAGAGCCATTTGAACCATTTTTTTGATTAACTTGTCAGGCCATTCGGGTTATTCGCGGTAATACAGTACTCTAACGTGTATAATGTGGCAAATGTTTTTAGTTAGCTTAAGAAAAAGTGTTCTGGAAACAATATATAGCGACGCATTCAAGGACGGGTAGTTTAGATCCAGATGGCTCCACAAATTATGAGGAAAAAATCTCCCTTTCTTCCATTTCCACAATAACCAGTAACATATCTCGTGGTTTAAGTAATGACCAGCGTATTCCGAGCACTACAGATACACATTTCACTACTCATCAGGAAGAAGGCTATGACAAATAACCCCCACAAGAACAATTCTAAGAAAACAATGTGGGTGTTTTTAATCAAACAGTAGTTTCAGTTCCAATTTGAGTTAATCCCACAACCCGTTTCGATTAGCGACTGCTAATTATCAGGTTACATAAAAGTTGTACCCAAGACGATTGGCACCTGTATGAAGACCACGACCTAGTCGTTTCACCACTCTCTTCTATTTGAGAGATATCTCCAATGAGCCTGACGTCGACTTAACGTCGAGCCTGCTTTCTTTTCTTCCTTGCGTTGCAGTCAAATTCTGCCGACGAGAGGAGGTCTTACTGTGAAAATTTCTCATTATGTAGCAGCAAGCAGAAAGCGCACACTTCACAATGTACGAAAATTGCGTGGCAAGCGGCGAACACTGATTAAAAGAAATAGCCGATTTCCGTCAGTATTCATGTGTTCGGAGAGAGTAAGAATTATATTAAAAAAACTCTGTGACACGTAGTGGACTAAGATATACAAGAAAGTACTTCTGTTTGTAGAAACTCACAGATCAACAGTAAATTCCAGTAGAAGAAGGGAGGTTAGAGCTTAACGTCCCGTCTGCGCCGATGTCATTAGCGACAGAGCACTAGCTCACGTGGAAATGGATAGGGAAAAATTCGGCCATGACATTGTTGAAGCAATCACCTGTAGGAAATTAGGAGAAACTAAATCTGATTTGGGTATCTGATGGAGGTATTCGTCTTGCTCTTCCCGAAACCGAGTCTAGTTTCCAGATTGTGTTCAGATATTACGAAATACCTTTAAGGAAATGACATATTGTGACACAACCAGCACACATTCAGAAAATATGGCTATTGTGAAACGGCATTGGCCTTTTCCGCTGCGGTGAGATCTTTACACAGTTGATTGCGTATTTTTAGATTTCTCTTCACAAGTGGCTTCTAATCAAATGCGTGCCTGTGTATCGTCTCAGCTGTACGACTAGATGGTTAACCGTCTGTCATAAAGATCACAGTTCTTTGTAATTGACGGGAAGTCCTCTAATGAAACAGATGTAATTTTTGAGGTTCCCGAAGGAAGTGTTATGGGCCCTCTAGTGTTGTTAATCTACTGAAATTAAACGAGTTAGGAGACAATTTTAGTAGTCCTCTTAGATTGTTATTTGTTGTTTATCGTCTAGTAAAGTCTTCAGAAGATCAAATCAAAGTGTAAAATGATTTAGACAAGATATTTGTATGGCGCGGAAAGTGACAATTGATCCTAAACAAAAAGCGTGAGGTCCTCCACACGAGTATTAAAAAAATCGGTTAATTTATGATTACAGGATAAATCACACAAGTTTAAAAGTTGTCGGCTCAACTAAATACGTAGAGATTACTATTACGAACGAATAAAACTGGAACCATCACATATAAAATGGGGAAGGCGAACCAAAGACAGCGTTTTATTGGCAGAACACTTAGTAGATGGAACAAATCCACTAAAGAGACAGTGTACATTACGGTTTTACGTCCTCTTTTGGAGTATAGCTGCGTGGTGTGGAATCGTTATCAGATTGGATTGATGGAGGAAGACGAAAAAGTTCAAAGAAGGACAGCTCGTTTTGTATTATCGCGAAATATGGGGGAGAATGTCTAAGATATACGAGAGCTGTGGTTGCAGTCAATAAAACAAAGGGCTTTTCCGCTGCTGTGAGATCTTTACACCGAATTTTAGTTATCAGTTTTCTCCATCGAATGTGTGAATATTTTATTGATTTTCATAGGGAAAAATGACCACCGTAATAAAATAAAACAGAGCTCGCACAAGGTGTTCATTTTACTCAAGTGCTATTCAGGAATGGAAAGGTCGAGAAACAGCCTGATTATGGGTCTACGAACCCTCTGACAACACTTAAGTGTGAACTGCAAAGTAGTAATGTAGACGTAGATGAATTGTTGAACCCACACAGCGGTGATATTAGTGTATATTATGTTTCTAGCGTGTGGATGTTACCCTAGCCACCTTCAATAGAAACAAACGAAGTAGAAATGATGAGTGGGAAATGACTGACGTAACATGGGAGAAGCGCCACTGCACCAACTTACGTCGCGATCATGTCAGATGGATATGTATCAGTGAGGAAGCTCAGGACTCTTGAGTCTCATTAAGATTGTCACAGAGACTCTTTACAGCAGCGTCGTATTGTTACAAAATACTAAATCAGCTGTGAGAGCCCAATGTTATCTCCTTGACGGTCTTGCAGTACCACCCATTGTCGTCGAAGACGTCTAGTGCCACCATATATGGAGAGGCTTTACGGCCTCGAGGCCTTCCGGCGCATTTACGGTATCATAAACCTCCGTGGCACAATGCCTCGTTGCAACGCTTCCTCAGTCGCTGCAAAAGGACGACCTGCCTCCTATTAAATTCTTGCCTCGTGGGCGTAAAGAACTCTTTACTGTTAGTAGCACAGTCTGTTGTACCTTCCAGGTCCAACTTTACATCTACATTTACGTCTAGGTCAATACTCTGCAGTTCACACTTAAGTGCCTGGCAGAGGGTTCTTCGAATCTCCTTCAGACTTTTTCTCTACAGTTCGACTCTCGAACAGCGCGCGGGGAAAATGAACACTTAAATCTGTCTGTACGAGCTCTGATTTTTCTTATATTTATTTCGATGATCCCTTCTCCCTATGTAGGTTGGAGACAGTAAAATATTTTCACATTCAGAGAAGAAAGTTGGTGATTGAAATTTCTTGAAAATATCTCCCCACAACTGAAATGCCTTTGTTTTAACGATTGCCACTCCATCTCGTTTATAATATCCGTGACGCTTGCTCCTCTATTTCGCAATAATACAAAACGAGTTGCCTCTCTTTGGACTTTTTCTATCTCCTCCGTCAGGCCCATCTGGAAAGGGTCTCACACCGCGCAGCAGTACTCTAACAGAGGATGAACAAGAATAGTGTAGGTAGTTTCTTTAGTAGACCTGTTGCATCTTGTAAGTGTCCTTCCAATAAAACGTGGTTGTTGGTTTTCCTTCTTTACCACATTATCTGACAGTATCATCTGCAAACAGTCTAAAGGAGCTGCTCAGATTGTCTCCTAAATTGTATCTATAGATTAGGAACAGCAGAGAGCTTCCTTGGGAAATTCCGGATGTCGCTTCTGTTTTACTCGATGATTTCCGTTGATTACTATGTAGTATGACCTTCCTGAAAGGAAATTACGAATCCAGTCGCACAACTGAAGTGATATTCCATAGGCACGCTATTTGCTTAGGCGTATTTTGTGCTAAACGGTGTCAAAAGCCTTCCGGAAGTTTAGAATTATGGAATCAATCTGAGATCCCTACTCAATAGCACTTATTACTTCGTGCGAATAAAAAGCTAGTTGTGTTTCACAAGAACGGTATTTTCTTAATTAGTGCTGACTGTGTGTCAATATATATCTGCATTTTCTTTTCCATGGTGTTTACCACGTCTAGTACTCTATTTTATTAGAAATATTTTGTGAGAAACGGTGCCAAAAGCCTTCCGGAAATCTGGAAATATGGAATAGGTTTGAGATCTCCAGTCGATAGCACTCACTACTACGTGCGAATAAAGAACTGGTCGTGTTTCACAAGGACGATAATTTCTGAATCCGTGATGATTATGTGCCAGCATTATATCTGCGTTCTCTTTTCCCGAGCGTTTGTCGCGTCTAGTAGGAATCTGCTTTTTCAGGATTTTACACATTTTATATTATTATTTAACTTTGTAGCCGGGTGCCTTTCTTCTAAGGGAAGAAATCGTGCGTGCCACCTGTCTGCGAATCGGGGATCAGCTAAATATTTACCTAAACGATCGTGAGAAACAGTATAAAAATCACACTGAAGCTCCCTGGTATACTAGCCCACGGCCGTCAATCCGTCGCGCGGACTCCATCCGGGTTTCGCTTACCTACCTGTCTGACTGCGCGTTACGATCTGCGAGCAGCTCAACGTTGTATCTGCATTACTCTGTAAATATACCCATTGTCTGAAAGCCTGTAGGTCTGTAGAGAGATCAGGTTCATGCTGTGAAGTGGAACAGCAGTCTATGGGAAGAGTTCTAGTCAGATGCTTGTGTGTTGCAGGTTCGACAGTGAAGAAGACTGCCGCCACGCTTGCGCATGAATGCAACGACGTCCCTTCCCAAGGTAAACTTGTGAATCATTACTTGCTGCTCATTTGCTTTTGCTCTTCTCTGTGCTGTTCAGTCTTATATTTCACGGCCTCTTAGAATCTTCAGCTATAATATGGCAGGGGTTACTGAGAAAAGTTGCTCATTAACGAACACTGCTGGACAGAAAAATGTATTACGAGCGTCACTCCAAAAGAAATGCACACTATTTTTGTAAAAATATAATTCTACATGTGTGAAAGTTTTACAGTGTGTAGATACAGCCTTCCCGCTTGTTTTCAAATTTAGTTCAACCTGTTCCCGTGAGTGGCGCCGTCACAGCATGTCTTCAAGATGGCTGCTACACTTGACGTTCGTCAGAAGCAACGTGCTGTCATGGAATTCCTATACTGTGAAAACGAGACAGTGGGAAACATCCTCAAGAGGTTGAAAAAGGTGTATGCAGGTGCTGCTGTCGATCGCAGTACAGTTAGTTGGTGGGCAAGCACGTTACGTTATAAAAACGGTCACGGTAATATTGAGGATTGTCCTTACAGTGACAGGCCTGGCACTGCACACACTCCATACAATGAGCAGAGAGTTAACGAATTGGTGACTGCTGCAGACGCATCACATTGAACGAATTGTCACACTACTTCGGGATAGGGGAATGAAGTGTTTGCAGAATGCTGAAAGTGTTGGCGTTAAAAAAGATTTGTGACAGGTGGTTTCCCAGGATGTTGATAGTGGCTCACATAGAAACAAGATAAACGGTATGCAGCGAACTTTTGGAACAGTAAGAGAATGGTGGAGATGAATTTCTTGGAAGAATTGTGACAGGTGATGAAACATGGTTCCATCATTTTTCACCAGAGACGAAGAGGCAATCAGTGGAGTGGCATCATGCAAATTCAGCCAAGAATAAAAAATTCAAAACCACACCTTCTGCTGGAAAAGTTATGGTTACGGTGATTTTCGATTCCGAAGGACCCTTGCTTGTGGACATCATGCCATGTGGAACCACCATAATTTCTGATGCATATGTGACGACACTGAAGAAACTTCAAGCTCTACTGAGTCGTGTTCGACCACATCGGCAAAGCAGGATGTTTTGCTGTTGCACGACAATGCATGGCCACATGTCAGTCAAGAAACCATGGAAGCGATCACAAAACTCACACTGAAACACCCGCCATACAGTCCTGACCTGGCTCCATGTGACTATCATCTCTTTGGGAAACTGAAAGACTCTCTTCGTGGTACAAGGTTTGAAGATAATGACTCTCTTGTGCACGCTGCCAAACAGTGGCTCCAACAGGTTGGTCCAGAATTTTACCGTGCGGGTATATAGGCGCTGGTTCCAAGATGGCGTAAGGCAGTTGACAGGGATGTAAATTATGGGGAGAAATGAAAATATTGTTCCTAAAGGATGTGTCTACACACTTAAAACTTTTAACATGTAGAATAAAAGATGGATTAAAAAAAATAGTCTGCATTTCTTTTTGAGTGACCCTCGTATAAAGAAATCATCAGAAAAAAGAATAATATTTAAGCCGTAAATAGCTAATGCTTATACAAACCAGGAAATAAATTCTCAGACTAATACAATTCCGTTACTGCTAACAAATACCGGATACCTAAACGCTGGTCCGATCTGAAACAAGACCTTTCCAAGCATAATGTACTTCCTATGGGCACCGTAGATGTTTGCCTTCTCATCTTTAGATAAAAAGGATTCTAAAAGTTTGATACAGATCTGTTACAAAGATAAAATTTAAAATTATCCATTGTCGGCTGTGGCATTCCGTCGAACGGTAGCCAAAGCTGCGGAATTCGTTCAATAATAGAATCGGGAACTGATCAGTTCACGCGAATGTAAAATGTTCACGCATAGTTTCAAATGACGCATAGATGCTCTCTTCCGCACATCAGTCTGTTGAAATAAGCGTACGTTATTGACTTGTATACAGGGTGTTTCCATGAAAGCATGCAAAACTTAACGGGACATAGAGGATGGTCCACGGAACAATTTGAGGCAGGGAACCTGGGGTCGGAGAAGCCATCTTACGGAGATAATAGGAATAAAATCACACTACTGTGTACCTTTTTATTTACGTTAGTTACCGTCATTGACAAAATACTATATCTTACAAAATGTGCTGAAACTGACGGCCTTCACCCACAATGCAAGCGTGACATCAGCGAAGAAGACTGTGACGCACCCTGACAAATATCGCTGGTGTGTTTCGAATCACATCACAGGCAGCTACAACACTGGCAACTACTTCCACCTCTGTATACACAGGCGACTAATACACAAGTGACTTAAGATATCCCCATAGGGAATGATGAAGGGGATTCAGGTCAGGTGATCTCGCAGGCCATGGAATAGGACCTCTCCTTCCAATCCAGCGACCAGGAAATACAGCACTGAAATGGTTGCGGACATTCACACTGAAGTGAGACGGTGCACCGTCATGCTGTATCTACATCCTCTCACGAACAGCCAACAGACAGTGTAAATACGATGCAACAGAGGCACCTTGTGGATAAGTAAAGTAAACGAATCCTGCAACATAACGTCCCAGTTACCAGGCTCGTCCTCCTTGTTTCCTTGCAGGAAATAATGAATGTATATGTAAATAAACAGCACATAACGTGTAAACTTGAACTCATGTTACTTGTAAATAAGCTGGAAAACAGTAATGCTAGACAAAGCGGTAGACAAGTTTACTTCCATATCTCCTTAAGCTGACTTCTCCAATCACAGGTTCCCTACCTCGAATTGTTCAGTGGAGCATTCTGTATGTCCTTTTACATTTCTGCACGCTCTTACGGAAACACCCTGTACAAAGGAGTCGCACATTCTAAGTATCTGTTCTTACATATTACAAAAGAAAAAAGATTTAAGACAGAGGTAAATATTTTTGGGAACATCCACTGACTGACAACTAAACTTAAGTGACTTTTCTAAAACACGAAAATTTTTGTAGAGCAGAAACACGATGGCACAATTTGAAAACGGTAGGCCCTTAAGAATGATTAATCATTTGATGAACGGGAGTATGGGCTAAAAGTCCTCAAAAGCGAAAATAGAGGTATGAGACTGGCTTTTCCTTCAGTAGAATAGTGTGGATACTTTCAGATAAAGAAAAAGTAATTAGCATATACGAGGAAGAGCTGAAAAGTAATACCTCCGAATTTTTATAAGCAAACGTTATCAACGTTCTGCATCTTTATACTTCATGTCTACATATTTATTTAGTCACCCTGTCGATGAATAAATTTCTCCCGAGGAGAGACCAGTTTGTTGATACCGTCACTGTAGACTGTTGACCTTATTGACGGAGCCACAATATCACCTCTGCTTGCACCGCTTTTTCACTACCAAAGTGAAGTCCTCGAAGGTGTTCTTTGAGTTTTGGAAACAGATGAAATTCGGATAAGGCCAAGTCGCGACTGGATGGAAGATGCTCAATGTCAGTGAACCCAAGGCGTCGAATTATTGCAGATGCCGCAGCGCTCATATGGGTCTGGCTTTGTCATGCTGAAGGAGACGGTGCTCCATGTGTGGACGAACTCTTCGAATTCGAAAGTCGATTACAAAACCCTGTTTCTCACTTACTGACGTAGTTGCCTTACACATACCATGTTACACGCTACAATTCGGAGCCTTCGGGCGGCAGAGGGCTGCAAATATGTTGCCGTGAAGAATAAAGATAAGGAAAGTTAATAACGATGATATTTTCTCTGGTTGAAAATTGAGTCAATGAGTTGTTCTCCGGCAACGTTTCAGCAAGTTTTTTACTTGCCATCTTCAGGCGAAGTCTGCTCGCGTTGGTAGAGATCCAATGACTGTTAGCAGAATATGGAATCGGTGGGTTCAGGAGGGTAATACGGAACGCCGTGATGGATCCCAACGGCCTCGTATCACTAGCAGTCGAGATGACAGGCATCTTATCCGCTGTGGCTGTAACGGGTCGTGCAGACACGTCTCGATCCCTGAGTCAACAGATAGGGATGTTTGCAAGACAACAACCATCTGCACGAACAGTTCGACGACGTTTGCAGCAGCATGGACTATCAGCTCGGAGACCGTGGCTGCGGTTACCCTTGACGCTGCATCACAGACAGGAGCGCCTGCGATGGTGTACTCAACGACGAACCTGGGTGCACGATTGGCAAATCGTCATTTTTTCGGATGAATCCAGGTTCTGTTTACAGCATCATGATTGTCGCATCCGTGTTTGGCGCCATCGCGGTGAACGCACATTGGAAGCGTGTATTCGTCATCGTCATACTGGCGTATCACCCGGCGTGATGGTATGGGGTGCCATTGGTTACACGTCTCGGTCACCTCTTGTTCGCATTGACGGCACTTTGAACTGTGGACATTACATTTCAGATGTGTTACGACCCGTGGCTCTACCCTTCATTCGATCCGTGCGAAACCCTACATTTCAGCAGGATAATGCACGACCGCGTGTTGCAGGCCCTGTACGGGACTTTCTGGGTACAGAAAATGTTCGACTGCTGCCCTGGTCAGCACACTCTCCAGGTCTCTCACCAACTGAAAACGTCTGGTCAATGGTGGCCGAGCAACTGGCTCGTCACAATACGCCAGTCACTACTCTTGGTAACTGTGGTATCGTGTTGAAGCTGCATGGGCAGCTGTACCTGTACACGCCATCCAAGCTCTGTTTGACTCAATGCCCAGGCGTATCAAGGCCGTTATTACGGCCAGAGGTGGTTGTTCTGGGTACTGATTTCTCAGGATCTATGCACCCAAATCGCGTGAAAATGCAATCACATGTCAGTTCTAGTATAATATATTTGTCCAATGAGTACCCGTTTATCATCGGCATTTATTCTTGGTGTAGCAATTTTAATGGCCAATAGTGTAGAATTTATCCAATAGCATTTGGCGTGTAATGCCCAAGGGCATCTGCCCTGCTTCCACTAAAAGAGCGTTGATGGGCGTCGGACGCATGGTTCCAAGAGAGATACGAATGACTCTGTATTGAAGAGTACCTAGTTTTGTGAGATGAACCTTTGACGCATTGTGCTACAGTTGACAGCTACAGTCTCGCCGAGATCGAATAATCCCCTGGTACATGGTTGGTAAACTACTCTGGTTCGCTCTCCACCATACACGGGTAAGTGATCGAATTACATTTAAACCTTCTTCACACATGACAACAATGGATCGGATGTGAGGTGCCCAGCTTAAGTGACCATCAATGCGAGCCGATGTCGACTTATAAAAGAGGACGATTACTGATTTCTCAGCCGAAATCTCCAGCCCGTTAGTAGACAGCCATTCATCATTATAAGCAATGGTTGTGAGTACTGCCATTTTGGCCTGACGATACGAAGCGGCAGTGAAATATCACAGCCATCGTCTGCATACTGCAGTATCTTTGTGTGTGGGGGTGATTATTCGCTCTAGATCACGCGCATACAGAATATACAGGAAGGGACTTGAAATTGCACTCTGAGGCAAGTCCTGGGAGACAAGAAAAGGTCCGATCATGTTTCCTTTGTAACGGACGTAGATGGTTCTTTGAGCGACCATGGTATTGATGCCATAAATAATCTATGGAGGAATTCCGAATTCCGCCAGTTTGTCCAAGATAACTGGTATATGAAAGCGATCGTCCAGAAAGGCAGTGACCACTGTTTGTTTCATTTCAAAGGCTGACTTAATATCCATAGCAAACGAATAGTGATTGTCCATAGTCCCTTTGCCTTTTTGAAGCCGTATTGAGTCCTAGGTATCAATTGCGATTTTCAAGCCACCATTCCAATCTGCTGTTAACCATTCGTTCCAGAGTTTTGGCAACACACGACGACAAAGCAGTGGGTCGATAGTTAGAGGCCACATTTGGATCTTTACCACTTTTCAGAATTGGAATTATTACCTGCATCTTCCATGTTGCTAAGAGCTACCGATTAAAAGTGTATAATAGCAAATGTTTCGCTTCTGTGGGCAGATTCGCAAGCATAGAATAAGGGCTTTGTTAATAAGGAGCTCAACCTCGCTCTAGCAAGTCACGCTGCAGCCAACAAATGCGTGTCTGAACTGGCAAGAAACAACGAGAACGCGTTTGGGTTACACAAATGAGCGGCGACGTCGCTTGCTAGCAAGAGGAGGGAATGGTTTGCGATGAAACTGTGTCTTGGCAACGACGCGTGGGATTTGAGAAGTTGCATGCAGTGTTCCGTCACGAGGTGGTGGCACAGTTCCTGCATCTGTTACAATACAGGCATATGAGCTTCTACAACAGGGCCGGCCACGGCCTGCCAAACTTCACGCGGGCACGTTGTGCGGGGCACAGTTCGACCTTTCTCGGCTGTGCTCTCTCCTTCCCCGAAGTACTCGGTACAGCACGAATTTTCATTTAGTGTTGCGGTGTGGCAGTTTCCGGTCGTCACATCTCTCTTCACTTCGTCAGAATTTCGGTGTAAGCGCTGTTTGACTGTGGTACGAAGGACGTTCACATGTTCAGTGGATGCTTTTTAATTAAAAAAAAGGGGGGAGGGGGCAGCCTAGCGATCTATCGTCGCAAGCCTTTAAGAATGAATGGGAATGACAGAAAGGAGGGATAAGAATTCTCAGTATCTGTTATGCAGTCGCGTAAGTGACGGATACTGCAGATTTGCTGCGAAATGATCGTACAATACCATGCAGAAAGAATTTAAACTTTAGTTGACAATGAACGAGCAAATAATTACAAAGGTCGACAGATGGGATTCATTCTCAAATACATCAAGGAGCGCTTTGTTCTAAATTTTCAGGCACACGGCATGTGAAGGAATTGGTAGTATGAGTAGTAAAATTTATGAATTCGTCTGCATTATTGCACTGTCATCTGCAACAGTTTTCGACAGAACTGAACGAAGAGTATGGAACCTTTACATATTACTGAAAAGTACGTTGGTCAAGTCAAGACAACGAGCCCAGAACGATTTTTTGAGTTAAAACTTGTTATTGTTGAATTTATGAAGGAAAAGGGATTACGGGAACGAAAATTAGAACGTCCGGAATGGGTTGCAGACCTCACATTTTAAGTGGACTTGACTGCACACTGCCGACAGTAAGACGCTACAAGGTGAGAAACTAATTCTGATTCGATTTGGATGCGTTTAAAAAGAAAATCCCGTTATAGAAAGGACACTTTCTGACAAGGCCGGTTCCTTAAGCTCACTGCCGTTAAGGAGAACGCCAGATTTGACAAGTTGCGTGGAGTGTTCCGCTAGGAGATACTGACACCGTTCCTGCGTCTGTTATAAAACAGGCTTATGAGCCTCTACAACAGGGCCTGCCGAACTTCAAGATCGATTTCTGGGGATGATTTTTGACTCTCAGTTAAACTGGGCGCCTCACATCCGATCCATTGTTACCAGGTGTGAAGAAGGCTTAAATCTAATTAGATCACTCACCCGTGTGTGATGGGGGGCCTTGAGTGAAATACAAGGATAAATTTCCAAAGCTTTTGTGGACACTGTGAATCTTACACCTGTTTTAGAGACCATCCTCCGTCTCAGTTGAAAGCGCCCCTGTGCACGCGCAGATGTAACTGATTGACCTCCAATGTAATTTCAGTTTTAATGACAAATATTATTACCATTTTAAAGAACATAGTTCTTATATAGAAAAACAGCGATCTGTAATTATTGTAAATAACTTAGAAGCAGTCTCGATCGCTTAACATTTTTAATGGTGACTGGTTTCGATCTTTTTATCAGATCATCTTCGGACCATGAATGTCTGCCAGAGGCGGTGGCGCATGGCAATCCTCTTGTTTGTGGTTTGTGGTGTACCGCTTTAGCAGCCACACCACCAGAAGGGGGTAGAAGACCGCTTCTAAGTTATCTATAAATATTATTACGTTAAAAGTGTCCAGGGCGTCTACATTGCTTTCCTCGAGCAGAATTTCCATGTCTCCACAATGAGATTGTAAAGGTTCTATAATATCTCTATCGACATGCTGATGTGAAAGAACTTTTTTCGATTCTGAAACTAAATAACTCACGATTACATGGCAACTTGGGTGCGAAAATCCGCGAAATTGAATGTGTCTATCAGTATGCCTACAGTTCGCAACATGTAAAAATTATATTGTCTTTAGAGCGCCAAACATTGTTAAATAATACTGAAAAATTGTTTTGTTTGTGATCTATGTTGTTAGAAGTGCGATTTATGAAACCAAGTCGTGTTTCATGCGACGGCACTGCTATTTAAATGCGGTGCGTTACCAGATTTCCCCCGTTCCCCCTTCACGCCTTAAACAGCGTGGCTTGGCGGTGGGGGAAACGTGCAACGAGGCCCAGCATTTTGGCGCTTGGGCCCGGGCACGGTCTGCGAGCCGAAATCTTGGCCGCCCCTACTCAGATAGGTAAAGTCGCTTTTCACTTGCATAAATATACTGTTGCTGAGTCAAAAACGTATTCTCTGGGAATGAACTGATGCTAGATATAAACTTGAGTACAACAGAATGTAGCTTACCCAAGAATGAACGCAAGCATGACTATAGTTTTCATTGTGTTTGTTGCATCACGTCAGATCGTAATAAGACGACATTCCAACTGGATTCCATTCCAGAAGAAGTGATTTGTTCATTTAGTAGTAAAAATTATTATAGTCATTGCACTCACCCAAAATTTAATAAGTCGCTTTCACATGGTACTCTTTTTCACATGGTATCCTTCCAGACAGACTAAAGTATGCCACTGGTAGACCGTTCTTTTATGACATATAATAGGAGAGATCGTGACGACTATCGATCCATTTCACTACTGACAACCAGTTCGAAAGTTTTAAAATAGGTGATGTTTTTTTTTGTTTTTGTGGGGATTCGCAGCCTCCAAATGCTTAATAAAAGAAACATAGTTGGTAATGGTTCAAATGGCTCTAAGCACTATGGGACTTGACATCTGAGGTCATCAGTCCCCTAGACTTAGAACTACTTAAACTGTTGTGGGTTGGCAACACCGTGTTATTAGAGGAAGCCGAAAGGCACGCGTTTTAGCTCACGCAGGCTGGCGTGAGGTCCGGAACAGGTCAAGGAAATTTGAATTTAGAAAAACGGACGTAGCTGGTGGAATACTTAACTTTAATCCATAAATGGTGAACGTCGCTCTTGACTGTACATTATTCACAATATCAATAGTAACTGAACATGGCGCCTGGCTAGGTCGTAGCAAATGACATAGCTGAAGGCTATGCTAACTATCGTCTCGGCAAATAAGAGCGTATTTTGTCAGTCAACGATTGCTAGCAAAGTCGGTTGTACAACTGGGGCGAGTGCTAGGAAGTCCCTCTAGACCTGCCGTGTGGCGGCGCTCGGTCTGCAATCACTGATAGTGGCGACACGCGGGTCCGACGTATACTAACGGACCGCGGCCGATTTAAAGGCTACCACCTAGCAAGTGTGGTGTCTGGCGGTGACACCACATAAACCTAGCTAACCTAAGGACAACACACACATTCATGCCCGAGGCAGGATTCGAACCTGCGACCGTAACAGCAGCGCGGTTCCGGACTGAAGCGCCTAGAACCGTATGGTCACAGCGGCCGGCCATAGTCTGTATTAGGCTGTAATGTAGACGATCTTTATTTAGATAGTGCGAGGATGACTTGTAATTTTCAAACACATGTGTAATGTTACGTATTACTTGTCGTAACTGCCAAATTATTTTACACTACATACAAAAACTAGACATTATATGCCATCCTTACAATGTGAATCGATTCACATTAATGTGACAACATTAAACATCAAACTGCAATTCCACCATTTCACTCTCCGTGTGTCAAAATATCTGAATACCCTAATAGTAAGGCGGCCACTAGCGCTGATTCGGGTTCGAGTCCCGGTCTGGCACAAAGTTTCATTGTCAACTTCGTATGATACAGCTGACGGTCGTCCATATTTGCAACTGCAAATACGTTTCATGCATTTCATAACGAGGAACTTAGCATCGTCCTTCGTAACAACTCGGGCACTGCAGTATCTTATTTATCCGCTGCATACGTGCATGGGATTTTCAATTAAAACGTACGGGAAAATACAGAACGGATCTACGAATGTAGGTTGATGACATGTGGAAGTATAGGTGTGGCAGTGAGTCGTGCTCGGATAGCCTGATGGTAAGGCGACCGCTCCAGATAATCCGGGTTCGAGTGCCGGTCCGGCACAAATTTTCATTGTCTTCATTCCATTATACAGTTCATGGTTGTCCATATTCGCAGCTGCGAATACATTTCATGTATTTTTACATGAACACCCATCGATCAGCTCAGAACAATATCAAAGTCAGAATCGAAGTGTTACATTATAAATAAATGAAAAAGATCAAAGCTATTTTTTACCGACGCTTAACATAATATCAGAGGTCTATGAAACGTTGTTTCTCGTTGCACAAATAAAATGTCACTTCACATTAGTAATAACTGTAACACGTTTTACACTTTTGCTTATAAGTTCATAACAAAAATGGCAAAATACATTTTATTAATACATGATTTTCATTCATATTTGTATTATTCATAATTTTACCATAAAAGTGACGCTACAAGAGACGTATGAAATATTATTGAATTATTATTAACCACTTAGTTTGGGTTAAAACTAACATTTGATTTTCGCTAAAGATGGCCGGGACTATAATAATATTCCCTTCTTTTTATTCACAAAATTTATTTACCAGTAAAAGTTTAGTTCTGACGATCATGTATTCAAACACTTCGTCTATCGGAGTCGCTAAATTCAGTTATCAGGTCCATTAGTAGACTACATGAAATCATGCACTGATGAACCAAAACATTATGACAACTGCCCACCACGAGTTGGATGCCGCCTGGTGACGTCGCGGCCACGTGACGCGGAAAAAAAAGGTACGTAAGCGGAGAAAACACGGACTGGGGATCGCCCTAACGAAGATAAGGGCTGAAAATGGGGAAATCCATTGACGTAAGTGACTTTGACAAAGGGCAAATTATTATTACGCTCAGCCTGTGAACGAGTATTTCGTAAACGGCGAAATTGGTCGAATATTTACGTTGTACTCTCGTGAACATGGGTGGAGAGAGGTAGAAGGACAGTGAGACCACTACTAGGTGCTAAACGGTTGGACGTCCATGACTCTTCACAGAACGTGGGGTTCAGAGGCTTGTCTGCTCTCTAAAAAAAATGGTGATTTGTAGCATTTCTGCCGAAACAGCGCAATGCTGGTGCACTCAGAAATGTTTTTGAGCACACCGTTCATCGTACAGTATTGAACCAGACCTCCGCAGCAGACTACTCCTACGTATTCACTGGTTGACTCAACGACATCGTCAATTACGACTGCAGTGGGCACAGGGCCGTAGGGATTCGATCGTCGATCAATGGAAGCCGCTCGGCTATTCGGTTGAACCACACTTTTGCTACGCTAGGTCGATGATTGTCTCCACAAACGCCATCATCGAGGTGAACGGCGGCAAAAACATGCAGCGCGCCACGGACGTAGGTTGGTAGGAGCAGTAGTACGCTATAGGAGACTTGCATGGGGCCTGTGGTAATAATCGAAGACACGCTGACAGCTGTAAACACCCTGCGTCCCTTCATGCTTGATGTCTTCCCCGACGGTGATGTCATCTTTCAGCAGCATAATTGTCCGTGTCTTGGAACCATAACCGAGCTACAGTGGTATGAGAAGCATTATAGTGAACTCAAGTTGATGCCTCGGCAACGAAATTTGCCGGATGTAAACCCTATCGTACCTACATCTACATCTACATCCATACTCCGCAAGCCACCTGACGGTGTGTGGCGGAGGGTACCTTGAGTACCTCTATCGGTTCTCCCATCTATTCCATTCTCGTATTGTTCGTGGAAAGAAGGATTGTCGGTATGCCTCTGTGTGGGCTCTAATCTCTCTGATTTTATCCTCATGGTCTCTTCGCGAGATATACGTAGGAGGGAGCAATATACTGCTTGACTCTTCGGTGAAGGTATGTTCTCGAAACTTTGACAAAAGCCCGTACCGAGCTACTGAGCGTCTCTCCTGCAGAGTCTTCCACTGGAGTTTATCTATCATCTCCGTAACGCTTTCGCGATTACTAAATGATCCTGTAACGAAGCGTGCTGCTCTCCGTTGGATCTTCTCTATATCTTCTATCAACCCTACCTGGTACGGATCCCACACTGCTGAGCAGTATTCAAGCAGTGGGCGAACAAGCGTACTGTAACCTACTTCCTTTGTTTTCGGATTGCATTTCCTTAGGATTCTTCCAATGAATCTCAGTCTGGCATCTGCTTTACCAACGATCAACATTATATGATCATTCCATTTTAAATCACTCCTAATGTGTACTCCCAGATAATTTATGGTATTACCTGCTTCCAGTTGCTGACCTGCTATTTTGTAGCTAAATGATAAGGGATCTATCTTTCTATGTATTCGCAGCACATTACACTTGTCTACATTGAGATTCAATTGCCATTCCCTGCACCATGCGTCAATTCGCTGCTCTTACTTTGTTCATTAAACGACTGTGGGGAACTGTATCGAACGCCTTGCGGAAGTCAAGAAACACGGCATCTACCTGTGAACCCGTATCTATGGCCCTCTGAGTCTCGTGGACGAATAGCGCTAGCTGGGTTTCACACGACCGTCTTTTTCGAAACCCATGCTGATTCCTACAGAGTAGATTTCTAGTCTCCAGAAAAGTCATTATACTCGAACACAATACGTGCTCCAAAATTCTACAACTGATTGACGTTAGAGATATAGGTCTATAGTTCTGCACATCTGCTCGACGTCCCTTCTTGAAAACGGGGATGACCTGTGCCCTTTTCCAATCCTTTGGAACGCTACGCTCTTCTAGAGACTTACGGTACACCGCTGCAAGAAGGGGGGCAAGTTCCTTCGCGTACTCTGTGTACAATTGATCTGGTATCCCATCAGGTCCAGAGGCCTTTCCTCTTTTGAGCGATTTTAATTGTTTCTCTATCCCTCTGTCGTCTATTTCGATATCTACCATTTTGTCATCTGTGCAACCCATATGGGTTGCTATAGGGCGCTATCACAGCGTATGCAAATTAGCAGCCCGTCATTGACGCGAATTACATGGCCTTCGCGTAGACATTTAATGCCACATACCCCTCAAAACATACCAACAAACTGTCGGTTCCATGATCCGCAGAATCAGTGATGTGTTTCGTTCCAGAGACGGACACACAAGCTATTAAGCAGGTGGTCATCAGTGTAGATATCGCAAGTACTTACTCAACAACACGATCATATACGTAATCCAGTGTATTAGATATGTCGATGGTTAATACGGTCATGAACGCCACAATACAGTTTAAATTGATCGCCTGAGTATTGGTTCTCACTCAGCCCATGTTTTACTGTACGTTTGGTCGCAGTTTGTCCATATCCATTCTTTGATTAGATGTTACATGCCAATTTTACGTTCCGTGAAGAAGTTTCACCCGTAGAATATTACAACTCGAAAACAGGATTCACAATGAACATGTATTAAATAACGAAAAATTAAAGACAGACGAATTTCTCAAAACAATCATCTTAAACATACGCATCTTACCTCTTTTTTGTCATTACACGTTTCAGAAAACTTTACATTATACACACAAAAGTTGGAAATTTGTGGTAAGGACTATGGGACCAAACTGCTGAGGTTATCGGTCCCTAGGCATACGCACTACTTAATCTAACTTAAACTAACTTATGCTACGGACAACACACGCACCCATGCCTGAGGGAGGACTCGAACCTCCAAGGGGGGGGGGGGGGGAGGGAGCCGCGCGAACTGTAACAAGACGCCCAAGACCCCACGGCTACCCCCGCGCGGCCTTATACACACACCAAAAAAAGTTTTGCATCACCACGGTTCCGAGGGTTACGGAACCTGTACAGACAACTGGAATAGAGATCAAGATAAACACCATTTCCTCCCTTTTTATTGCTCATGAAAACGACACATTGCATGTTGTACCACCATACAGCGAGACCTTCAAAGACGGTGGTCCAGACTGCTGTACACACCGGTATCTCTAATACTCTGAAGCACGTCCTCTTGCATTGATGCATGCCTGTATTCGTCGTGGCATACTATCCACAAGTTCATCAAGGCAAGTCCAGATTGTCCCTCTCCTCAACGGCGATTCGGCGTAGATCCCTCAGATTGGTTGGTGGGTCACTTCGTCCATAAACAGCCCTTTTAAATCTATCCCAGGCATGTTCGATAGGGTCAATGTCTGGAGAACATGCTGGTCACTCTAGTCGAGCGATGTCATTATCCTGAAGGAAGTCATTCACAAGATGTGCACGATGGGGGCGCGAATTGTCGTCCATGAAAACGAATGCTTTGCCAATATGCTGCCGTTATGGTTGTACTATCGGCCGGAGGACGGCATTCACGTATCGTGCAGCCGTTACTGCGCCTTCCATGACCACCAGTGGCGTACGTCGACCACACGTAATGCCACCCCAAAACAGAAAGGAGCCCCCACCTTGTTGCACTCGCTGAACAGTGTGTCTAAGGCGTTCAGCCTGACCGGATTGCCTCCAAACACGTCTCCGACGATTGCCTGGTTGAAGGCATATGCGACACTCGTCGGTGAAGAAAACGTGATGCCAGTCCTGAGCGATCCATTCGGCATGTTGTTGGGTCCATCTGTACCGCGCTGCGTGGTGTCATGGTTGGAAAGATGGACCTCGCCATGGACGTCGAGAGTGAGGTTGCGCATCATGCAGCCTATTGCGCACAGTTTGAGTCGTAACACGACGTCCTGTGGCTGCACGAAAAGCATTATTCAACATAGTGGCATTGCTGTCAGGGTTCCTCCGAGCCATAATCCGTAGGTTGCCGTCGTCCACTGCAGTAGTAGCCCTTGGGCGGCTTGAGCGAGGCATGTCATCGACAGTTCCTGTCTCTCCGTATCTCCTCCATGTCTGATCAACATCGGTTTGGTTCACTCCGAGACACCTTGACACTTCCCTTGTTGAGAGGCCTTCCTGGCACAAAGTAACAATGCGGACGCGATCGAACCGCGGTATTGACCGTCTAGGCATGGTTGACCTACAGACAACACGAGCCGTGTACCTCCTTCCTGGTGGAATGACTGGAACTGATTGGCTGTCGGACCCCCTCCGTCTAATAGGCGCTGCACATGCATGGTTGTTTACATCTTTGGGTGGCTTTAGTGACATCTTTGAACATTCAAAGGGACTGCGTCTGCGATACAATATCCACAGTCAACGTCTATCTTCAGGAGTTCTGGGAACCGGGGTGATGCAAAACTTTTTTTAATGTTTGTGTATACTCGTTGCACAGCTCATAATTTACTTGCACCTTTAATGTTTGACAGGCAAATATTCGTAAGTAATTTGTAACAGAGTATTATCTTCTTTTTCAGATGACGTCAACAGTCGCACAACTGCACATTAGATAAGGTGTCACACTGAAGTATAACGCACCTACATTGAATGGAAACGCCATTATTCTGGGAGCCTTTGGACCCTTCTTTCACATCTGTGGATCATTCTTAATCAAGACATGTCATATGGATATTTCAATTTACATTTTCAGTATTTATGTGTTCAGTGTAACTAATTACATCTGTTAAATACATATAATTGTTGTTATTTCCTGTATTTACCTTACAAATGGTTGGAGAAATAATTTATGAATGTCAAGCACAGTCTTCATTCGACATTGTGAATCTACGTTATGAAGACAGGAGTAATTCTGAATTATTTCAGTAGAATGAATATGTGTCGATACTTGTGTGCGAACGGTATGGTCAACATGATCCAATCCACGAGAATATACGATTTGGTATAGTTAGTGTAACTGTGTAATATCTTAAAAATGAGTTGCTTTAGTTTTCAGCATCTTACGATCAGTGAAGTTTGTACGAGTTAGTAAAGAATTTTGAAGTTCCTATGTTTTGCAAGTGATTTAATACGTCTCCTTGTTGTTGATGTGCATGTCTATGACTTCACGGGTGTACAGAGAACTTTATACACATACCAGCTGCGCCTGAAAGATAAAAATATTCTTCCCGTACAAGATTTCGAACTGGAACTGTGATGTTAGAATTGGGAAACGGTTATTAAAATACGTTGTAGTTCAAGAACTCAGTATATGATTTTTACATAATTTGTTTGTACGTTTTATTGTTCTAATTTTACTGTACGGATGCTGACATTTTTATTTTTCCCCTTTGGTATGGCTGATTTAAACACAACACGTGAAGCGACATTGTCAGCCTTCAATCACAAATACTTCTTCTCATGCTACACTTGACTATTTTTGTTACAGAACCATGGTCGATTTTTGTGATATTCTGGGTTTTTTGGGTTTATTTTTTTGTGAAGCTTACTCTTATTTTCAAGCGGCAGCTTTGTGCTGCTAATAACATGCAGTAATTTTTCCTTCGATTGAAACAATTCACACTAAAAATGAATGTTTTCCATTACTTTAAGCCAATGCTGTTATATATGAGTATGAAAGTCGAATAAAACCTACATTCAGAGTACCACACTTACTTTATTAAAATGTTCTTCTTAGTTTTACAGATTTATCAGAACATCCCTGGAAAGATAATAAGCGTAAAACATAGGTAGAAAGAGGGTTACTGCTCTGTTGTTTGAGATATCCTCTAACGTTTACTACCGCGCATTGGCGTCTGTGCTGATATGAAACTTCCTGGCAGATTAAAACTGTAGCCGGACCGCAACTCGAAGCTGAGTCCCCGGTTCGAGTCCCGGTCTGGCATTCAGATTTAATCTACTAGGAAGTTTCACGATTTTATATTTTTGTAGATTATTGGGTTGAGAGTTTGAAAGTAAAATCTTGGCTAAAGAACGTCCTTGTTTCTTTGTATGTTCCAGCTTATGTTTTTGGCATTGCACGGTTTAAATGTCCATTGTGGCTGCCAGGTAGTTTCTGGCTATCAGTGGAGGCACATGACAAAGTCACATTTCGAGAATTGGCATTACATTTTATGGTACTCTGCAATCTCTGTTTGACCAGAGTAATCTTCTGTTTCTGAAACAATACTGTAATGTTTTCATCTAGTGAGTATACTCCATATCTTTCCTTATCGTGCAGAGTAATCATGTTGCTGAGAACAGTATGAGGGGCAGTTTGCGTAAATCTCAGAGCTGTAGTCGATTCATGAGTAACAGGTGACCTATTTCACGACCTACTACTTATCTGCAGTTACAAATTGTCAACGCTCCATTGTTATCAGAGCTAATCGTTCCGCTAAAAGAAATTAGTTCTTCTACTGCAAACTCGACTTACAACAACAAGTGCTCAGTATAAGAGAACTATCGTCTAAACACGCTATATTCGTGTGGTCGACTTTTTGTACATTAAATCACAGAATTAAATAAATACACCGTAAATTCACTGCATACATTCACTACTCAACTGTACTGAGGAAGGTGCCGCAGTGGGTGAGATTACGAACTTTTATTCGCAAAGAACTGAGATCATATCCCCTTGCAGCCACTCTAACTTATGTTTTTCATAGTTACTCTGTATCAAATGGTTCAAATGGCTCTAAGCACTATGGGACTTAACATCTGAGGTCATCAGTCCCCTAGACTTAGAACTACTTTAACCTAACTAACCTAAGGACATCACACACATCCATGCCCGAGACAGGATTCGAAACTGTGACCGTAGTAGCCGCGTGGTTACTCTATGTCACTTAAGGTGTGCGCCTCCATAGTTCCTTATACAAAGTTTCAGCTAACTTCAAGTCTCATTTTTGTTCAGTCTGAGCTTGTCTCCCGTCTCTATTCCTGTTTATGTCGCGGAACGATGAACTATAAATCCCCTTCCTTTATTGTTGGCAGCAATTGACGAAGCCTAATCTGTAGAAATATTGCGGTTAAGCTGTGCTAAAAATCCGAAAATATGCCTTCTAAAATTGCACTCCCGCTTGTGCTTGCGTTTGAATGTAGCCGGTTGTTCGCCTGTAGCGACACACAGATCACCTGACCAATTTGTCACTGCGTGTACAGTTTGTTGTTAAATATTTATTTATAATGAATGTGTATAACACCATTTACAAGAAATGAATTTTAGGAGGATTCTATAATGATTTGTCATTTTCTGTAAGTATTCCAATGCATATTTCTCGTGGTCTTCTGGCATCCTAGAACGAATAGTAATAAATTCGTACAGCATTGTTGGCTGGGGGATATCGAAGGATAGGTTCAGCCGCCTTATTTGAAAGGCTTTTGTGTTCTTCGCTCACGACGTCACCTTTCCTTAACGAAGTAAGCGAGTTATACGTTTAATTTTATCTGATAAGTGTTACTGTAACGGGCGTATATATATATATATATATATATATATATATATATATGGCGAGACATTCAAATGTTTCGTAACAGTCCAGCTATATAAGTTACACGCAACAACGCAGAGCCTACGCTAGTTGGCAGTAACTGACAGTCCGATATGTATCGTAACGGCTTCAAAAGCTGACAGCTATTGCATGTAAAGCATAGAATTTGGTACTCACGCTCACGAACTGATTATACTTCTCAGATGTGTGTGTGTGTGTGTGTGTGTGTGTGTGTGTGTGTGTGTGTGTAGAGCGGTATCCTGTTTGTGTTGTATGATGATGAGAGAAGAGAGAGGGTGAAACCCGGTGCCACCACATAACCTACTCCTGTCGAGTAGCACAGAGGATTAATTATTTATTTCTAATTTCTGCTACCAGTTACTTTTTTATTTTATGTTTAATCTAACATAATACAACGCGTTTCGAACATGTTCTGTTCATCTTCAGGCGTTTATACATACAGAGAAATGTTACTTAAAAATAAACAGTCTTGAACTAGATTAATCTAGAACTCTTTGTCCATTGTTTGTTACTGTAGCGGCTGGTGTGGCATTTGGGGGGGGGGGGGAGGGAGGGAGGCAGTGGATGGCTAGAAATCGAAATCAGTGATGTCTTCTGCTGATTTTCTTCCTTGTGGTTGACTATTTATGATATCACAGCGATTTCATCATCTTGCTGCTTCACTTGCATCACTGGTGTAATGGCGGAGTTGCTGATTAAAATTATACTATTGCACATTGTATTTTGTCACTAACACAAGATGGCGGACCTATGGCCGAGAATAAATAAGCACAGAGGGGCCGCCGAGCGTAATGTCCCTATCCGGTGGACGGACCACTATCAACAGTGTCATATATCCTCACGCAGTGATGTTTGGAATTCAGAACACTGGCGCAAAGACTGGCGATCATGAATTCAATGTCAACACCCCTGCTCCCTCCAAAGGGAAAGCAGTCAGCAGCACGTGGCGTACCCAAGCGGTTGCCCGTCCAAGTACTGGGCACGCCCGACGTTGATTAACTTCGCTGATTTGACGAGAACCGGTGTATTCAACGAGACAAGGCCGCTGGCAGAATAGTAATTACGCTTATTTTAGGTTCATATCTCAAGACTTATGTGCCAGTGTTTTGGCCTAAAATTATAGATAACTTCCAGGTAGATTGGTACTTTTTTTTAATAATGAAGAACGAATACACAGCGACAGACTCTTAGTTTTCGAACAGGTGTAGTTTGTTAGCAGTACAAGCGACATTTGATGTCAGACGTAACACGACAGCACAATGTAATAAGGGTTACGACAGAGAAAACGTTTAGCAAAAGATAATCTCTTTGTGCAGTGCTAATGTCACGGTGACCTAGATTGGTCATGGCGAGACATTCAAATGTTTCGTAACAGTCCAGCTATGTAAGTTACACGCAACAACGCAGAGCCTACGCTAGTTGGCAGTAACTGACAGTCCGATATGTATCGTAGCGGCTTCAAAAGCTGACGGCTATTGCATGTAAAGCATAGAATTTGGTACTCACGCTCACGAACTGATTATACTTCTCAGATTAACGCAACCACATAATGTGATATGACACTGTAACGAAAAATGGCTCTAAGCACTATGGTTCTTAACATCTGAAGTCACCAGACTTAGAACTACTTAAACCTAACTAACCTAAGGACATCACACACATCCACGCCCGAGGCAGGATTCGAACCTGCGACCGTAGCAGCAGCGCGGCTCCGGACTCAAGTGCCTAGAACCGCTCGTCTGCAGCGGCCGGCTACAGTGCAACATTTCTGAACAAAAGTGGACCCATACTTTCAGGTGCATGTTAAAGACGAAGTACCAGCTCAATCCGGACAAGGGTGGTGAAGGAAATCGGCCCTGTCCTCAGCGAAAGAAGCATTCCTGCGTTCGTCTGAGTTACTAAAGAAAACCGCGAAAGACTAAATCAGAATAGCGGGACAGGGATTTGAGCCCCATACTTACTTAATGCGAGTCCTCTGTCTTAGCCACTGTGCTATAGTAGCAGAGACTCGCAAAACCCCTTATACGTAAAAATTTTTAGTTCTTGTCATGGAGTGCAGTTTAAACATGTTCGCCCAGTTACAGCTGCCGGAGAAAGGAATATTATCATCTCTCAATATAGAATACACTGGTATTCAAAGAACTTTGCTCGCATAGAACAATACGAGCAGAACAGAATCCGAGTCGGTGATTATGCAACTACTGATACGAAGACTGTATCAATGCGTCTGATAGTGTGAGAATATGTATACAGCAGCACGTCGAAGTACTGACTTTACATTTTCAACAGCTAGCAGAGTTGGAAAACGTTGCCAGCAGACTTGGTGAGCGGTAACACTGCGTTTAAAGACTCAAAAGTACTAAGGAAATTGCTGTTGGTGAGGAATCCCTCATCGTTAATTGAGCACCTACACTGGAGCGGCTTAGACTGATTCCTTTTATATCCTGGAACAACACAAAGTCGAACTGACTGCAAGACACCACCCCTACTTTAATACGAGCCATGGCCGAAATCAAACGTTAACCCGCTAATTTTCGTCAGCAGGATACTTCCTTCCACGTTTTACGATTTCCACTGTAATGCGTGCCAGATTCTGTTCAACACGATGAACGACTGGAACGGATAACTTTCATCTGTGACAAAGTAAGATTGCAACTGTCTGCATTGTGCTTCTGGTAAGAAAGTCATGGATTCGTTTTCTTTACCAGCACTATTTTTTTCAATCTCAAAGAAGACAGTTGTTTCGTCTGGACTGACAGTTTTATTAAGACTGATTAGCCGTCAGCAGTGGTGTGTTTTCGTTATCTAAATTTCTCCATTGTATGGATCCAAGTGCGCAGTCGGTTTGACTGTATTTACTATACTGGACCGCTTTTCCAAAAATATGTCGTGCGAGTACCTGGTAAGTGATTGTAAGGCAGCATATACACTGATGAGCCAAAAACATTACGACCACCTGCTTAATACACTCCTGGAAATTGAAATAAGAACACCGTGAATTCATTGTCCCAGGAAGGCAAAGCTTTATTGACACATTCCTGGGGTCAGATACATCACATGATCACACTGACAGAACCACAGGCACATAGACACAGGCAACAGAGCATGCACAATGTCGGCACTAGTACAGTGTATATCCGCCTTTCGCAGCAATGCAGGCTGCTATTCTCCATGGAGACGATCGTAGAGATGCTGGATGTAGTCCTGTGGATCGGCTTGCCATGCCATTTCCACCTGGCGCCTCAGTTGGACCAGCGTTCGTGCTGGACGTGCGGACCGTGTGAGATGACGCTTCATCCAGTCCCAAACATGCTCAATGGGGGACAGATCCGGAGATCTTGCTGGCCAGGGTAGTTGACTTACACCTTCTAGAGCACGTTGGGAAGCACGGGATACATGCGGACGTGCATTGTCCTGTTGGAACAGCAAGTTCCCTTGCCGGTCTAGGAATGGTAGAACGATGGGTTCGATGACGGTTTGGATGTACCGTGCACTATTCAGTGTCCCCTCGACGATCACCAGTGGTATACGGCCAGTGTAGGAGATCGCTCCCCACACCATGATGCCGGGTGTTGGCCCTGTGTGCCTCGGTCGTATGCAGTCCTGATTGTGGCGCTCACCTGCACGGCGCCAAACACGCATACGACCATCATTGGCACCAAGGCAGAAGCGACTCTCATCGCTGAAGACGACACGTCTCCATTCGTCCCTCCATTCACGCCTGTCGCGACACCACTGGAGGCGGGCTGCACGATGTTGGGGCGTGAGCGGAAGACGGCCTAACGGCGTGCGGGACCGTAGCCCAGCTTCATGGAGACGGTTGCGAATGGTCCTCGCCGATACCTCAGGAGCAACAGTGTCCCTAATTTGCTGGTAAGTGGCGGTGCGGTCCCCTACGGCACTGCGTAGGATCCTACGGTCTTGGCGTGCATCCGTGCGTCGCTGCGGTCCGGTCCCTGGTCGACGGGCACGTGCACCTTCCGCCGACCACTGGCGACAACATCGATGTACTGTGGAGACCTCACGCCCCACGTGTTGAGCAATTCGGCGGTACGTCCACCCGGCCTCCCGCATGCCCACTATACGCCCTCGCTCAAAGTCCGTCAACTGCACATACGGTTCACGTCCACGCTGTCGCGGCATGCTACCAGTGTTAAAGACTGCGATGGAGCTCCGTATGCCACGGCAAACTGGCTGACACTGACGGCGGCGGTGCACAAATGCTGCGCAGCTAGCGCCATTCGACGGCCAACACCGCGGTTCCTGGTGTGTCCGCTGTGCCGTGCGTGTGATCATTGCTTGTACAGCCCTCTCGCAGTGTCCGGAGCAAGTATGGTGGGTCTGACACACCGGTGTCAATGTGTTCTTTTTTCCATTTCCAGGAGTGTATCTTGTTTGTTCGTCTCTGGATCGAAATACATCACTGATTCTGCGTATCAGGTGTCCGACAGTTTGTTGGTAGGTTTGTGGAGATATGTGGCATTAGATGTCTATGCAAAGGTCATGCAATACGCGTAAATAACGGGTCGCTGATTTGCGTACGCTGTGATGACGCCTGATACCGACCCAGATGGGTTCCATAGGATTTACATCAGGCGAATACGGTAGCCGAGCCACTAACGTGAGTTCACTATAGTGCTCCTCAAACCACTGTAACACGGTTGTGGTTCCTACCTATGGACATTTATGCTGTTGAAAGATGACATCGCCATCGGCGAAGATATCAAGCATGAAGGGATGTAGGTGTTTCGAAGCTGTCAGCGTGTCTTTAATTACTACCACAGGTCTCATGCAAGCGCAGGGGAATAGCTCCCATAGCAAAATATTGCTCCCACCAGCCTGCGTCAGCGGCATGTTTCCAACCGCCGTTCATCTCGATGATGGCGTTTGTGGAGACGACCATCAATCTAGTGTAGCGATATGTGATTCACTCGAAGAGCCGAAACGTTTCCATTAATCGACGATCGAATCCCTACGGTCCCGTGGTCATTGCAACTATAATTGGCGTTGTCGTTGAGTCAACATGTGAACACGTAGGAGTGGTCTGCTGCGGAGCGCCATGTTCGACAGTGTGCGATGAAGAGTGTGCTCCGAAACACTTGTGCGTGCACCAGCATTGTGCTCTTTCTGCAGAGATGCCACAGATCACCATCTATCCTACTTTACAGAGCAGACAAGCCTCCGAACCTCACGTTCTGTGAAGAGTCGTGGACGTCCAATCATTTAGCACCTAGTGGTAGTTTCACTGTCCTACCTCTTTCCGTAGATGCTCAGGACAGTAGCACGTGAACATTCTATCAGCTTCGCCGTTTTCGAGATATTCGTTCACAGGCCCTGCGTAATAACAATCTGCCCTTTGTCAAAGTCGCTTATGTAACGGATTTCCCTATTTTCAGCCCACATCTTCGCTAGGGTGATCCCCCGTCCGTGTTTGCTCCGCTTCATGTGCCGCCAACGCCACCAGGCGGTATCAAAATTCGCTAAGGGCAGTGTTCATAATGTTTTGGCTGATCATTGTAATTACTTCGTGTAAGCAGCGTAGAGGAACAGTTCATTTACCTGCGAGCAAATAACATAAAATAATTTTTCTTGAATACTTTGTGGAGATGGTAGGTGGAAATTTTATTAAATATAACATTGGAAGACAATTTGTTTTCCATAAGCGACGATCAATAAGTTTCCGTTTTCAGGCGTTGCTGCGACATACAAGAAACGTTGTGCGAGTTCTATGCGGATATATAAACACCGACATGGAGGCAAGAGATTTGTGTGGAATTCGTGTCTTTCTGACGTACGAACGGTAAATGAGGAAACGTGGACTATGGCGAATTTACTACCAAATGCTTCCAAGCAGGACAAAGGTGCTGTTAATCTTTTCTTGGCTGCCGAAGGACAAACACCGGTAGACACATATCGGAAAATGAAGATTGTGTATGGGACAGCATGTCTGTCGAAAATAACCGTTGTGGAATAGTGCTGCTGCACGTACACATATCGCAAATGTCGAAACGCAAAAGTTATCCCAACTCAAGTGGTATACACTCGAGCTCCCGTCCTATAGTCCTAATCCCTTCCATGCGAGTATCACGCCTTGGGTCCCTTAAAAACGGTCTTGAAGTGTCGACGATTCCTGTCGGACGAGGATGTGCAGCATGCACTTAGGGCTTCTTGTCGCAGTATGACAGGGTGATTTACCAAATGGGTGTATCTTCAACCTGGTGTGTCGGTGGGGCGATTGTCTCAATGCTCATGGCGATACTGGACTGCACGGCCTTCGAGCGGAAAATTTTTGACCGGACCTTATAATTCAGTAACAAATTACATATCCTTCTCACAGAGAAAGTTCCATCTTTCGAACGGTTAACGCCCAATGAAATGATGTTACTTCATTTATGTTGGATCTTCTGAACTCCGCAGCCGCTAATGATAGTTAATGAACGACGCAACCAGCCACAAATACTTGTTGAGTGTTTTGTTTTAGTGCTATAGCCGGTTCCGGGCTACCATGCCCATCTTCAGATGGCTAATACTTTTAGTTACACAGATGTTTTGACCAACAGCATGTCGTCTGCTCCCCCACAGCAAAAGAAGATTTGAGTATTTGGTGTTACTTTATAACTTGTTTCAGTAGTAAAAATATTCCAAAGTGCTTGCATTGAATTATATACAACGCAAAATAGTTGCGATCACTTAAATAAGTCTCATGTGATTTTCTAGGTCGATTCATATGATGTAGAGTTCCACACAGCACACCCACCGTAAATAAATTACTGTGGCACATTTCATAATATTCTTAATGTAAGTCTTGAGCCTCACGTTTGTGCTATGGAATTGATGTTTTTGTTTACAATTCAAATATTATCATTAAGTAAAGATACAAAATAGCGTTCATTTCACAATGTCAAGATTATCTTCAGCAAAGATACAAAGATATCGTTCATTTCCTATTGACCAAGTATGTAAACAGAGGAAAGATGATGTGTGATATATGCAAAACATAACATATTTAGTGCTACAAAATATTTGCTCTCTAAGAGTAAACTTATTACTAAAAAACAGTAGGAGAAACAGTTTTTAGTAGGTTCCTTTTTTGCTATCAGTGGAAATTTTTGACAAAATACTTTAAAGCTAGCTGGTTGCATACTATAAATTGGACATAATAAGGATATTTGATTATCGTTACTGATTATAAGTTAGTTGCAGCAAATAGAAAATTAAAAAGCTTAAAGATTTCATTACCAACTTTTACATATTTGAAGACACCTTCTCTATCAGAAATCCCCCAACAATTTATTAATTATGTACGTGATGTGCACATACCAGAAAGTATAAGATCCGCATCCATGAACATTGTAAGCCTGTACACATATAAAACTTTCCATGAAACTAATAAAACCATTAAGTGCAATTTAATAAAAACAAACAGTTTTGCAAGGCAGAGATGTACAAACTCATAAAGATGTTAGAATTATTTGTAGCACATAACTACTTCACATTGAACAAGAAAGTCTATATGCAGCCAGGTGGCCTAGCAATGGGAAGCAGTTTTGCAGACCTTTTAGCTGATATTTACATTAACCATTTGGAAAATAAATTTTTCAGGGCCAATGCCTGTTCAAAAGGTAAACTGATTTATTAAAAAGCTATGTTGATGACCCAATCATCTTGTTCAAAAATGAAATAGAATCATTTGCAAATGGCAAGAATAACGTGAACCCTAATATCAAACTCGCTGCAAAGCATCAGACGGAAGAGGGTGTCCATTTCTTGATCGTAGAACAAAAAAGTTGAATTAAAACCATGCTTTTGAAGTTCATAGAAAACTTACATCGCAAATGTAATTATAAATAATTCTTCATGCTACCCTATGCAGTACAAAATGCCTTATTTCAGGTCCATGTCAAACAGTATAAATAAAATTACCCTCAGTTCATCTGTCAAGAGAAAGAAATCAATATTATCAAAATTGTAGCTAAAGATAATGGTTATAAACCACAAATAATTAACCACTTGTATAATGAAATTAAAGATACTAAACTATCTACAGTAAATTCACAACCAGCAACAGAAAATGAATTATTTGGATACATTTCATTCCTAGGCACAATCACATACCAAGCTGCCGATCTTTTCCGAAGGACATAAATTCAAATAAATTTCTGTACCAATAACACTATACAGTATAACATTATCCACAGCACCAAAACCACTAGCCTAGACCTAGAAAAATCAGGAATTTACAGGATTATTCGTATCAGTTTCCCCAGTTTTTATCTTGGACAGATTGGCAGAAGCATCAGTATAACGTATCACGAACTACTGAAATAAATCTGCAATAGCCACTTACATGAATCAATTTGGACACACTGTTTTTAACATTAATGACAACTTACAGATATTACATACCGCTTACAAAGGCAAGAAAATGGACCTCTTAGAGGAACTAGAAATATATATTCACACCCTCATCTCACCCTAATACGTTCTAAATGAGCAGCTGGAGCTAGCCAACAGACATTTTCTGTATAATTTCCTTGAGCTGTTCACAGAAATCAAACAAAAACTGGACCCTTAATAGTCACAGCACTACAGTTTATGGTATTAGTATGCAATTGTATAAATATAAACTACTATGATGAAGAAATGTGTTGCTCTCATCCCACCTTCCAATGTTTTAAATTTTGTATTTCCTGCAACTAACTTATAAACAGTAATGATAATCATATATCTGTATATGTAAATGTGTGTAAATATATGTCTGATTTATATTAAGCAATCAGTTGGCTTGAAAGTATTTCGTCAAAAATTTCCACTGACAAAAAAGGATATCGCTGAAAATTATTTGTTCTACTGTCTTTTAAAAATAATTTTCCTCTTAGTTCAAATGGCTCTGAGCACTATGGGACTTAACATCTATGGTCATCAGTCCCCTAGAGCTTAGAACTACTTAAACCTAACTAGCCTAAGGGCAGCACACAACACCCAGTCATCACGAGGCAGAGAAAATCCCTGACCCCGCCGGGAATCGAACCCGGGAACCTGGGCGTGGGAAGCAAGAACGCTACCGCACGACCACGAGCTCCGGACTTTCCTCTTAGTGCGCAAACATTTTTCTGTTAGTAACATGTTACATTTTGCACACCCCACGCGTCGTCTGTCTTCTGTTTACATCCTTGGTCAATACGAAATGAACAACATCTTCGTATCTTTGTTTAGTGATAATCTTTGCATTGTAAACAAAACCATCACGTGTCTATCACTTGTGTGATGCTCAGCACTGACATTAAGAACATTATGAAGCGTGCCACAATAATTTATTTACGGTAGGTGGGATGTGTGGCATTCAACAACATGGAAAATGACATGGATCACAAAAAACAAATCGCCATCTAGTGGACCTTATGTAAGTGATCATAACTATTTTGCATCATATATAAATAAATGATAGTGCTTTAGCATATTTTTATTAATGAAACAACTTATAAAGTGGCTCTAAATACTCAAATATTCTTGTGCTGTGTGGGATCAGACGATATGCTGTTGGTCGAAACATTTGTGTAGCTAAAAATATTAGCCATCTGAAGATGGACATGATAGCCTGAAGCTGGTTATGAAACTAAAATAAAACATTTAAAAAGTATATGTGGCTGGTTGCTTCATTCACCAACAAATAAAACAATTTTAAAATACGGAGAGCTATGTGTTCTACCACCCGTGGAAGTTCATTTATTTGAAAAACCATTTATTTTTGCCCAAGAGATGTTTGAAGGTTGATGAATGTAACGACTACAGAAGAAAACGTCAGTGGACGAACAGCGCTGTGTAACAGACCAGCAGAAAAGTACTGCATGCTTCAACGTATATTGGTTCAAGGAAAATTTTAGTTTTTTTGCGAGATACTACTTTGTATACGATTCTCGTGAATGAGCTGGTCATAACTGATTGTTGCACGGTATTGTGTTTTTCTAGCCTTAAATACATTAAGATTAAAACATTTATTGTATGCAGCTGTAGAATTTTGCTGATAAATGAGGTTAATTGGTGATAGAACAGAAAGTATATGAAAATCATTTTTATTCGGTATTAGACATTCGAGTTGGAATACATTCTTCGTCAGAATGGTTAAAATACAATTGTTCAATTAATGTAGGTTAATTCTTACAAAGAAGAAAACAGCAACCAGCCACTATTAATACTACTATTTATTTAGTTAAATAGCGCCGTTACCGGTTTCGAACTGGCAAGTTCATCATCAGACGGCTGTTCACGTGATTTTCAAGATACACTTTACATTACCGTCCGTTTTCAGTTTCTATTATTCCACTGTGGCGAAGTATTTTTGGTGTGTTGTTGCCCTACGGTAGAAAAACAGTGTTAGAAGCGCCCTATGTGAAAATAACTAACCTCCAAATGATGAAATACAGCGTAAATAAATGTGTGAGGTTAAGTGGTTATGGTACTTACGTCGAAAATTCCGCGCGGTTTTGTTGCGAAGTTGCAGGATTGTATTTTTCGCATATTCCTAAATATATCCCGCACTTACGTAACTTTTACATCACCATATTGTGCAAAGCACCACACACACACGCACACACACAAACACACACACACACCAAAAATAATTTGCCACATGTGAAGTTATCACAGAGATTGCAGATTTACGAACACAACAGTGTCAGAGACATTCTCTCTTAGAGACATCGCAATATACAGGTTGCTTTGATTTCACAGAATGATTGTTTTTAAAAAACAACATAACTTAATGAAAATTAAAACACAAAGATAAACCTTACATTATGAGCGTATAATATTACAAATGAAGTTGACAGATGTAGTAACCAGCTTGTGTGAATGCTACTTGTATGGTATTATGTAAATACTGTGCTATATACAAGGACTACATAGAGGTGAGATAAAATGAATAACATGCTAGTAACAATTGTATTAACATCTATCTATGGTGCACTGAAATTTTGAATCAAGTATAGTAGCAGTAATTATTTTTTTTCGAGAATCAAGGTAGTATTACAAGTATTTATGTTATAAAGAATACCATATTCAGTGAGCATTAATTACAAATAAATTGGGGAAATGTGATGGCCAGTTGTATGAATGTTACTTATATGGTATTGTGTAAATACAGTGCAATAAACAGGTGACAACATATACACGAGATACATGAAAAATGTGACAGTAGTAATAATATAAATGTAGTATGGCACACCACTTTTATTTTTAAATCAATTTTACAGTCGCAGTAATGTGTCATTGAGCAGACAGCTATTTATACTTTCTTTGGATTATTGATTGCATATTGTTGTTAAAAGGAGTAGTGTTTATTTATGTTTTAGACTGGATAATAGGTGAGTGAAGCTTTGTAGAAAGGTTGCATTGGCTAGCTCTGTCTGTTCATTAAGAATATGATGTGGTGATTTGCTTTTATGTGTATATATTTCTATTTCTTCAAGCAGATTCATGAGGCTACCTTTCTCAACATGATGCAATATTTGAATGTAGTCTTCAATTGAAAGGTAGCCTCATGAACCTACTCCTTTTAACAACATTATGCAATATGTGTGGTGCTTTGCACAATATGGTGATGTAAAAGTTACGTAAGTGCTGGATATATTTAGGAATATGCGAAAAATACAATCCTGCAACTTCGCAACAAAATCGCGCGGAATTTTCGACGTAAGTACCATAACCACTTAACCTCACACATTTATTTACGCTATATTTCATGTTATTTTCACATAGGGCGCTCCTAACACTGTTTTTCTACCGTAGGGCAACAACACACCAAAAATACTTCGCCACAGTGGAATAATAGAAATTGAAAACGGACGATAATGTAAAGTGTATCTTGAAAATCATGTGAACAGCCGTCTGATGATGAACTTGCCAGTTCGAAACCGGTAACGGCGCTATTTAACTAAATAAATAGCAGTATTAATAGTGGCTGGTTGCTGTTTTCTTCTTCGTAAGAATTAAGCTACATTAATTGTACACAGCCACGGTCTCACCATGTAAGTTTTAGACAAAATACCATTACAATTGTTCAACATCTTTCCCATCATGCTGCAGATGGCGAATTTTCCAATTATGAGGCCTTTAGTGAAAGGAAGTTCGTTTCACAGTACTGTTGAGTCATCCATCAGCTTTCTTTTCGCCTCACTACACTTAAAGCTGTCGACTCATGTATGAGAGTCGCGACAGACAGAGAGAGAGAGAGAGAGAGGAAATGTTTGCACTTAAAGGTCGAGTATTTCACTGGTATGCCCTCGCGCTTCCGGCTCACGTAGTTTACACCCGTCTTTACTAACAGCAACACCGCTGTTTGCATAACTCGACAGCCGCGTTAGCGGTGATATGACGAACAATTTCCTGAAGTGTCATTATGCTTTCACTTCAACACCGTCAGCTGTGTGTTAGAAGACACACCTATTGTTGGTATTTACTGCGACTCTTGTCTGGTTTTAAATCTGGTTACAGAGATGATACTGAATGAAATAGACTTGCACCACAGATTTAAACAATATCAAAGCTTCACTGACAAAGAAAAGCTGTACGAAGACAAAAATGGGCCTATGAAGGGCAATGCGAAAAGCATTCAATGAATTGGTAAGTAAAATATTGTCGACCAATTTAACAAAAAATCCTAAGGAGTTTAAGTATTGGTAAAGTCAGCAAACGGATGAAAAACACCTAAAGGTTCACTCAGTATCATAATAGCAGCGAAGCGGAAGTTGGCAACGGTGAGGACAAAATGTTGAATTCGGTCCTCCGACATTGTTTTACTGTGGCAGATCTTAATTAGATTCCTGCTTTCAATCATCATACGAACGTCCAAATGATGGAGATTTCGATAAATGCTACTGGTGTAGCAAAGTGACTACAATCGTTCAACAGACGCAGAAAAACTGGACCTGAAGAGATATGCGTACTATTTTTCATAGATTATGTGAAAGAACTTGCTCCCCATCTAGAAGCAATTTATTGCTGGCCGCAGGATCAGCGAACGTTACAAGCGAATGGAACATATAGTGCGCAACTCATTCCTGTTTTCAAGAAGACTCGTTGTAGAGAGGCCTATATCGTTGATGACGACGTGTTGTAGAATTGTGGAACACGAGCTATGCTCACGCACTATGATTCCTTGGAAACGAATATCACCCTAGAGATTAACAAGAATTTCGCAAACAAATCATGTGAAACAAAAATTCGCTTTTTTTATTAAAAATGGAACCCCTCCAGCTGTATTTAAGATTTTATATTTATTTGGCTACTAGTTGTGACGTTGCGTCAACGCCATCTTCAGGCCCGTACACATTGACGAAATCAATTGTGTGTGGCTGAGTACTAGAAGTCCGCCACACACAATTGATTTCGTCAAAGTGTACGGGCCTGAAGATGGCGTTGAGGCAACGTCGAAACTAGTAGTCAAATAAATCTAAAAATCTTGAGTACAGCTGAAGGTATTCCATTTTTAATAAAAATTATGCCAGCTGTGTCCCATCATCATCCACCTTACATATGGATGTACGAAGATTAAAATTCGCTTTGTTCGTCCGTGAGATTCAGGGGGCAGTAGGTTGATACAGTGGACCTAGACTTTCGGAGGGCATTATATACAGTACCGCACTGCTATGTAATTAACAACTTATGAGTTTTGGGAATGTGGGACTAGTTTTTCGACTGCATTAAGTACTTCCTAATACATACAACACAACACATCATTCTTAACGGGCCAAAATCGTCATGTGTACCGCAAGGAAGTGTTACAAGGCCATTATTGTTTACAATATAAACAAAGGATCCGGTGAAGGCTACTCCTGGATGATGCTGTTGTATAGGGGGTGGACAAAAATATGGGAACACCAAATATACAACACATGAGCATGTAAATACAGTGTAGTAAAACAGTCGGCATTCAAAACAGCTTCTAGTCGTCTAAGAATGAATAAATATACGAAGGCAGTTCAATAAGTAATGCAACACATTTTTTTTCTGAAACAGGGGTTGTTTTATTCAGCATTGAAATACACCAGGTTATTCCCCAATCTTTTAGCTACACAACACTATTTTTCAACGTAATCTCCATTCAATGCTACGGCCTTACGCCACCTTGAAATGAGGGCCTGTATGCCTGCACGGTACCATTCCACTGGTCGATGTCGGAGCCAACGTCGTACTGCATCAATAACTTCTTCATCATCCGCGTAGTGCCTCCCACGGATTGCGTCCTTCATTGGGCCAAACATATGGAAATCCGACGGTGCGAGATCGGGGCTATAGGGTGCATGAGGAAGAACAGTCCACTTAAGTTTTGTGAGCTCTTGCGTTGTCATGAAGTAGGAGAAGTTCGTTCAGATTTTTGTGCCTACGAACACGCTGAAGTCGTTTCTTCAATTTCTGAAGAGTAGCACAATACAATTCAGAGTTGATCGTTTGACCATGGGGAAGGACATCGAACAGAATAACCCCTTCAGCGTCCCAGAAGACTGTAACCATGACTTTACCGGCTGAGGGTATGGCTTTAAACTTTTTCTTGGTAGGGGAGTGGGTGTGGCGCCACTCCATTGATTGCCGTTTTGTTTCAGGTTCGAAGTGATGAACCCATGTTTCATCGCCTGTAACAATCTTTGACAAGAAATTGTCACCCTCAGCCACATGACGAGCAAGCAATTCCGCACAGATGGTTCTCCTTTGCCCTTTGTGGTGTTCGGTTAGACAACGAGGGACCCAGCGGGAACAAACCTTTCAATATCCCAACTGGTGAACAATTGTGACAGCACTACCAACAGAGATGTCAAGTTGAGCACTGAGTTGTTTGATGGTGATCCGTCGATCATCTCGAACGAGTGTGTTCGCACGCTCCGCCATTGCAGGAGTCACAGCTGTGCACGGCTGGCCCGCACGCGGGAGATCAGACAGTCTTGCTTGACCTTGCGGCGATGATGACACACGCTTTGCCCAACGACTCACCGTGCTTTTGTCCACTGCCAGATCACCGTAGACATTCTGCAAGCGCCTATGAATATCTGGGATGCCCTGGTTTTCCGCCAAAAGAAACTCGATCACTGCCCGTTGTTTGCAACGCACATCCGTTACAGACGCCATTTTAACAGCTCCGTACAGCGCTGCCACCTGTCGGAAGTCAATGAAACTATACGAGACGAAGCGGGAATGTTTGAAAATATGCCATAAGAAATTTCCGGTTTTTTCAACCAAAATTGGCCGAGAAAAAAAATGCGTTGCATTACTTATTGAACTGCCCTCGTAGATCCTGTATGGTTTTCAAGGGAATATTATACCATTATTCACGCAAAATAGAGGCAAGTTTAGTTAACGATGATAGAGGGGTATCGCGCGACCTTCTCTCCAAAGTAGGCCACAAGGGCTCAATAATGTATAGATCTGATCACTGTGGTGGCCAAGAGAGATGTGACAATTCATCGATGTGCTCACAAAACCATTCCTGGACGATGTGAGCCGTATGAATAGTGGCCTTGTCGTCTTGGAACACAGCATCACCATTGGCGAACAAACATTCTATCATGGGATGCACCTGATCTGCCAAAATAGTTACACAATCCTTGGCGGTCATATGGCCTTGTAGAGTACCCAAGGGACCTACCGAATACCACGATATGCCTGCCCAAATCTTCACTGAATCTCCACCACGATTCACTCTTGGGACGTAAACTAGGCCGTAAGTTGCAAACAGTGTGAAGCAAGACTCATCCGACCAAATGTCTTTCTGTCATTGCCCCACAGTACAGGTTTTATGGCTTCGGCATCACGTTTTCCTATTACGTGCATTTTCATCACTGATTTGTGGTTTTGGACTTCCAGCTAGCCCTGCAATCCCCAGCTTACGGAGCCCTCTTACTGTTGCTTTGGTGCTGACAGTGTTCACGAGTGCGACATTCAATTCTGCAGTGACTTTTGCAGCTGTCATCCTCTTATTTTTCGTCACAATCCTCTTCCACGACCGCCCGTCACGATCACTCAACACACACCTTCGTCATTGTGACTTGGCGGATGAAGTTTTTCCGCTTTCCCTGCATGCTGTATAAATAAGCGATATGATGCCTCTTGAAATATCAAATATTTCGCCTACGTTGATTGCGGAAGCACCTATCATACGAGTACCAACAATTGCCCACGTTCTGAATCACTTAACTTTGACATAATGTACTCATAACTACACAGAACACCTTTCTGACCACGATTGAACACTTGCAAAGTATTGAGGACATTGTACGGGTGCCGTTCGCGGTCAAATACAATAGCGCAACCTACTGGATGACTAGCATCTGCATTTATGTTCAAGAATGCATTTCTCGCTATTTATTCATATTTTTGTCTAAGTAGGAAAGTTTCGAAGCCAGAAAACTGTGGCGAAAACCAGGAACACTTTGCAGCGGATCGAGGTTTGGTGCAGTGATTTACGGTTACCTCGGAAAGAAATATTATTGTTCGCTTGTAGCCTTACACTATTGGTGATCAATCAGTGGAATCCGTAAAACACGTAAAATGCTCAGGCGCATCCAACTGGAGTGACCTAAGATTTCCAGTCGGCTTTTGATACCGTTCCTCACAAGCGACTATTAATCAAATTGCGTTCGTATGGAGTATCGTCTCAGTTGTGTGACTGGATTCGTGATTTCCTCTCAAAGAGGTCACAGTTCGTAGTGATAGAAGGTAAATCATCGAGTAGAACAGAAGTGATATCTGGCGTTCCGCAAGGTAGTGTCATAGGTCCTCTGCTCTTCCTGATTTACATAAATGTTCTAGGTGATAATCTGAGCAGCCTCCTTAGATTGTTTGCAGATGACGCTTTAATTTACCGTCTAGTAAAATCATTCCAATTACAAAATGATCTAGAGAGAATTTCTGTATGGTGCGAAAAGTGACAATTGGCACTAAACAAAGAAAGGTGCGAGGTCATCCACATGGGTACTAAAAGAAATCCGTTAAATTTTGGGTATACGATAAACTGCACAAATCTAAGGGCTGTGAATTTGACTAAAAACCTAGTAATTATAATTACGAGCAATTTAAACTGGGAAGACCACATAGATAATATTGTGGGGAGGGCGAAACAAAGACTGAGCTTTATTGGCAGAACACTTAGAAGATGCGACAAACCCACTAAAGAGACAGCCTACATTACACTTGCCCGTCCTCTGCTGGAATATTGCTGCGCGGTGTGGGATCCTTACCAGGTAGGATTGACGGAGGACATCGAAAAATGCAAAGAAGGGCAGCTCGTTTCGTGTTATCGCGCAATAGGGTTGAAAGTGTAACTGATATGATACGCGGGTTGGGGTGGCAGTCACTGAAACAAAGGCGGTTTTCTTTGGGGCGAGATCTATTTACGAAATTTCAATCACCAACTTTCTCTTCCGAATACGTAAATATTTTGTTGACACCCACCTACATAGGGAGAAGTGATCATCATAATAAAATAAGAGAAATCAGAGCTCGAACGGAAAGATTCAGGTGTTCCTTTTTCCCACGCGCCATTTGAGAGTGGAATGGTATAGAAGTAGTATGAAAATGGTTCGATGAACCTTCTGCCAGGCACTTAAGTGTGAATTGCAGGGTAACCATGTAGATGTAGATGTAGAAGATGAAACGATCGTTTAAAACTAGTCATAGGAGAGCATATATCAGGTTAAGATGCGCTGGAATACTCAATCACACAAAAACTGTTCCTTATAAAACCGTCGTCTGACCAACTGTTGAACATTGCTTGTCAGTCTGGAAACTTTACCAGGTAGAAAAAAAGATAAAATAGAGAAGATACAAACAAGTTCGGCATGTTTAATCATGGATTCGTGCCGAAAGTTCGAGAGCGCCAAGGAGATGCTCATCAAAGTCCAGTGGCTGATGCTGCAAGAAAGGTGTCGCGCATCACGGACAGGTTTACTGCTAAAATTCCGAGAGCGTACGTTCCAAGAAGATTTGCGCAACATACTACTTCTCGCGAAATAACCATGGTAGGAAACCAGGGAAATTCGTGCCCATGAGGAGGTCTACCGACTGTCGTTCTTCCCGGGTGCCGTTCGCTAAGAAACAGGAAAGGCAGAGGATGATGGCGGTACCAGAAGAATTCCTCCCACCCCCTGCTCTTGAAGTAACAGATTTGTAAGAGTCCATTGCGTCCTGTGACGCCAACTGCTGCCGAGATTGCTGCTACAGATGCAGTACGATGCGCCAGAGTCACACACCGAACACGATTATCTTCCCTCTCGGCCGTCCGGGCCCCGGTCTTCTGGCGACCGTACAGTCACGTGACCACCGCTGCCAGCAATCATGTACGATGACTACATTTCTGCCAAGTCTTTCTGCAACATCACAGGAGGACTATCTAGCTCGTAGCATTATTATACGACCTCGTTCAAACTCAGTGAGATGCTGATAATGACGTCTTTGTCGCCTTAAAGGCACTATTGACTAATATTTCATCACGTTCTCTCTCCAAGGTATCTAATGCTCACGACTGTTAGAGGATGCACTTACAGCAAACCTGATCTTCATCCTCATAATGATGCTACTAGCACCACCCTTACGCTAATGGCGCGAGGTTTGAACAGACATCATCTTTCAGGTTGTAATGGTACTTGAAATACGTAACCATTACGGTACCTCACCTCAACCTCTCGATGCCAGCAATATTCTACTGTGTTTCAGTAAAATAGTTAACATATTTCTGTGACGACATTCAGATTTGATTTCATTAATGTGGAGGTACCTCGATACATCGATATGTATATGTTGCAATGATATTATTCTTACGTGTATTCTTTCTTTTGTTACTATGATCTTTGACGTACTTGTAACATTGATTTTTGGGCGCGTAAGCGGTTATTAGAGAGTCAAGCTTTGGTCGTCATGTTAAAGAGACGCAAATTGTAGTCAGTTTATGAAATGTGAACTTTAACAGTGAGGAAGATATTTTCAAGTATGTTTTATATTGTGAAGTGATGTTATGGAACGAGTTACGTGATATTGCAACAAAAGTAATAAAAAAGAAGTGTAACTTAAATTCGGAGTGCTGATTACTTTTTTTACATCACCATTGCCCTGACTTGCAAAAGTTTAATCTTCAAGAATGGTTTATGGAACACATCTATAAAACTTTGGAATATCACAGAATAACACCTAGGCGTCTTTGCATCCTTGCTTGGAATCATCACTACCTAGATTTTCGACGATTGAGCCATGAGTTCACAACGAGACCAGCGTGGAAAACACGAAAAGATGAGTGCCTAGTTTATCCATTATTTCAAGAAATGACTTTACTAACTGTGCTCTAATGATACCTGTCACATAATATAACTTTGTTGTTGCCCGAAAATTCAATGTTTAGCAGCGTGAGCAACACCACAATCATAATTAATTTTTGACTTTTGTTGTGGTAGGGTTGTTAGAAGATCCAGAAACACACCTACCAACTTTCGTTTATGTCGTACAAATCCTTCTTGGTATTGCAAATTTTTTCCCGTCAGTGTATTTTCAGTATCTCCACAGTGCTAATCGGTATTTTCTTCTTACGGCTTTGAGAATCGCTAATGAATTTAACGCAGCGTCCATTTCTGGAAACAAAATTATGTGGTGCGCGTCAGATGTAGCGGACAACTGTCGCGGATTACGTTGGCAAGGGCGGCCCGTGTGACGCTGGTTTATGGCTAGCCAGGGAGTGCAAGTAATGGCGCTAGACAAAGAAAATTATACAGGGTGTAAACGATAACTGTTTATAGCGTACCACGGTGGTGTAAGGGAAGTCGAGGCGAACGATTTAATAAAGGACGCTTACTGACTATCAAGCTGTGAAACAACCTCAAACTGGCCTACAGAAACCCTTTAGCTACAGCCCATGTGCGAGATTTTCAGTATCCCCTCGCTCTCTTAGGTCACCGTCTTAATCGTCTATTTCGTTAACATTATCAATTTAAATTTTCTTATTGAGGCTAATCAAAGATAAAAGACTTTTGTAAAAGATATGAAAAATCTACCCGTAATTTGTTTACAATTCGATCTAAACTTAAGCCTTAGAAGCATGTTAGTTTCGTACTTGCAAGAGAAACTCCACATCGCACCCCTCTCAGATGTAGTGGAAAGAGGGTCCAGCAGACAGCTGTCAGAAACTGAACACAGATCAAGCATGAAAACGGGAGGAAGGTGTACTGGACTGTGAAAAAAAAAAAGCAAAATAGAAACAGTGAACGGTTCAAGAACAAGAAGTGCAACATAGAACAGCCGCGAACACCAGTGGCGTTGTGGTTATTTAGCTACCATCTTTAATAAAAAACTGAGTGAACAGATCAACGAACAACCTGAACGAGCGTCATTGGACGTCCGCCACGAACAAAGTTACCGAACTATAGAGAACAAAATGAGATTAAAAAAAAAAAAAAAAGTGGTTACGGCGTTGGACTGCCAACTACCCGAGCCATGTTCAAACCTCTCGTGCCAATTTTTTAATTTTTTTTTTCACTGTTTGCTTTATTCAAATTTGTGTCTCTGTCGTGGTGTAATATCCGTTTGCAACAGCGATGTGTAAAGTAGGGACCTATAATGACAACTGATCCTGCACAACTACTCTATTAGCAGCCGAAAGGAAGGGGCTTTCGAATGGGAATCTCAAACATTTGATGACAAGGCGACAAGTCAACCGGATCCTCCACCGGAAAACAGGTCTGATGTGTCATACACGGTATTAGTGACAGTACGTGTGTCATATGATAGGAATCTCTTATCCAAGCACTTAATTTGTACGACTGGTAAGAGAGTGAGATACGGCTCCTTGAGCGATTTAGATGTTCGTATGAATGTGAATGTGATCTCTCCCAAGGAAATGATGAAAACATAATAGTTTGTGATATAAGCTGCAACAAATGAACGCAACAGTTTCAGAGTCACTGAGTTTCTCTGTGCTCTGTCAAAATACATGTTTTCAAAGTTTTTGAAGTTGCGTTCCATTTTGGAAGACTTGACTTTTTAATTCCTTTGTTGTAACATTGTTCACACCCGTTTATTTGTTGTTTTCAGTTTTGTGAGACGGCTATGTGGTACCTCCCCTGCTCTCAATTTTCGCGACATTTACTTGTGACGGTAACGCATTCTTATCACATGACTCATATTCTATAACCAACATTTAGTACGTCATCCGCCAAGACTACAGAAAGAGAACAAATATTTCCCTGACGTGACGGACAATTCATAAAGTGGTGGGAAAAGAAAAGAAAAACTACTCGCCCGCTTGGCAGTCTAACACCGAGATCACTTACTTGATGTTTTTGGCTGCTCTTTGTTGCACTTCTTGTTCTTGCATCGTTCACTGTTTCTATTTTGCTTTTTTTTTTGTCGCAGTTCAGTACACCTCCTTCCTGTTTTCATGCTTGGTCTGTGATCAGTTTTTGGCGGGCTATCCACTGGGCCATCTTACCACTAAATATGACGGGGCGCGATGGGAAGTTTCCCTTTTTAGTAGGCCAGACAAATAAAACGATATAATTGTTAATTTTATGCTCTTAAAATTCACGCCAGCCGCTGTGGCCGAGCGGTTCTAGGGGCTTCAGTCCGGAACCGTGCTGCTGCTACGGTCGCAGGTTCGAATCCTGCCTCGGGCATGGATGCGTGTGATGTCCTTAGGTTAGTTAGGTTTTAGTAGTTCTAAGTCTAGGGGACTGATGACCTCAGATGTTAAGTCCCATAGTGCTTAGAGCCATTTGAACAATTTTTTTTAAATTCACAATATTTTGAGATAAAATTCACACAATCGTCAATTTTGCATTTGTTAAGTGCAAGAAAAAGGAGTTTTTAATATTCATAGATGATTTAGCGAAAATTCCCACTGCTCGCATGTGCTGTAGCATATGTGGTTTTTGCAGGCCAGTTTGAGGCTGTTGATAGACTAGAAATGTCTTGTATCAATTTGTTAGTCTCGACTTCATCTATACGACTGTGACACGAAATGGTTAGCTGTAAATACTTAACTGCGAACTCCTAGCAAAAATTCTAGAAATCAGCCCCACCTCTATAACATGAATATGCAAAAATACAACTAGTAATGAAGCAGTAGTTATAAAGGATAAACAGTTATTGCAGACAGTATATAAATGCTAAGGTTAATCCGAGTGACTCAATATTTGAGAATTACCTGTTGTTTCAGTTCTTGTAAAAGCACTTTATTTTTGTGTTACATTTCTTAGTAGTGAATTAGATCAATGTGCTTATAATTGGAATGATATACATAATGTCCCCGCAGCTGATTCTGTCTGTACGTTTGAGATTATCCCGCCAGCTGCTGTAGGTTTTCTTTAATGGTTTCCACTAACAGATAGATTAATGGGGAGGGTTTGTGTATATGATTTATAAATATTTCGTGCAAACTGGCTGAATTAAAGTCCTCCATCACTGTGAAGACGATGCCATTACCAAGTCGGTGAGAGCTACTGTTACTGGGTGGCCGGTGTGAGTTAGGAATCATTCATTGCATCGCTACCGAGAGGCTGGCACGAACTATCGCCAACTTCCTAAACGTGCCGTGATGTAGGACCTGGTAAGACAGATTTTTTGGTGTAGAGACGGTTTTCGCTACTAGACAGACTGATTCAAGAGGAAGTCAGTGTAACAGTTCTTTTAAACTGGCTGAATTACGACGAATTAAAGTTCCTCTCCTATTGTGAAAACGATGCCATTGACATTTAGCAGTGCCGCCGTGACTTCCTAAACGATTTGTGATGCAGGCCGTATTAGATATTAAACTGATAAGAAAAGATTTTTTTATATAGAGTTAATGTTGAAGGGGTGTGAAAGGAAATGTGGGGAAGGATCACACGGAAAATGTAGCTCGCTTTGGTCCACTGGAGTCGGGCGATTGGCAATCAGCCAAAGCTCATGCCGAACTCCGATGCGGTTGGTCACGTCACGCCGCACTGGTGTTGCAGTTGGCCAGCCGGCAAATGGCCGTAAGCCCGCGCCGAACTGGCGCTGTAGTCTGACGGACTGGGCAGTGCGGTAGCCCGTAGCTAAAAAATGGTTCAAATGGCTCTGAGCACTATGGGACTTGACATCTATGGTCATCAGTCCCCTTAAACCACTTAAACCTAACTAACCTAACGACATCACACAACACCCAGTCATCACGAGGCAGAGAAAATCCCTGACCCCGCCGGGAATCGAAACCGGGAACCCGGGCGTGGGAAGCGAGAACGCTACCGCACGACCACGAGCTGCGGACGGTAGCCCGTAGCTCCCATCACTGAAGAAGTTCACAACAACGAATCCGTGCCTACAGCGACCTACTGGGTAAGTGCAGTCCAAAGGGCTCAACTTCGCTGTGGCTCTAAAACTGGTCCCTACAAACAAAAAAGGTAATAGACTCAATAGAATCATCACTTCGCTACCGACCCCAAGCAGAAGTAGAGGATGTTAGGCAAGAGACGGTCAGGACCTTAGTACATGCAAAGTTACCACGAACTAATATCTCCAAGTGAGAACGATATGACATGTTAGAACTTAGGAACAATTCACACATTTTTGTGTTAGAAGCTGGCAAGGGCAATACGTTGTTCCTCTAAGACACTGTGGACTATGCCCTAAGGATGAGGTACAAAATCAGTAAGCCCATTACGCTACTATCAAGACAATTAGACATACGCTGGTTTCAGTTAAGGAGTCAAGATTGCGAAGTGGCCTAGTAAGTAGGTTCACCCATCAAGTTCTCACAGCACCGAGGACCTATCCCTTATGTGATTATATACTAATCATTCACAGCTTGTGGTCCCGAATAGCTTCATGAAAACCAGCAACATCTAGCAAATCACTCCATCCAGAGCAAGAACGAAAATGTGGAAAACCCAGGTAGTAAACAATCATCGTTAGCCTCAACTACCGAAAATCTCCGTCCTGGTCACCAAGGGAAGTGAACTACATAGCGTTCTTCTAGTCACCTACGCTCTGGAGTCAGCTGTAATCTCCCAAAATGGGTATCCAGTCGCCTGTACGAATTGCAACAGCAGAGAAAAAAGCAGACGATGAAGTCGCTCTGCCGACACGTCCGCCCTGCGTCCTCTGCCGAGGAAGACCTGCTGCAAGCAGCTTCAAATGATCTTGAGGTTACCTACTTTCCGTCGTCCATGGTGTAATCTTCCATCTGTTTAAACCCAGACTTGTTTACTTTAAGTTTCTTGCTTTTTTTGCAGTTTATTTTTTTCCGCTTGCATTGAATCGATACTTCTCGTATGAACAAAACAAGCCCGGCTGTAGATAAATGTTTTTAGCATTATGTCACACTTCAAGCTGAGATAACCTTTCATTTCTTGTATTTTATCCCCGAGCCCACATTCATAGCTGAGTGGTCATTCCTGCTTCACGTGTTGGGCCAGTAGGTTGTCTTAGTTCCCCTTCTAGCGTAGAGCCGCATATGTTCCTTGTATTTCCTTCAGTGTGGCGTGGGTCCTTGTGCAAGTCGCATAGCTGTTTGTCATCTAGTACCTGGTGTTTGTGTAGACCCTCCCGACGCGGCGTTGTCTTGCACTATGGTGTCAAACATGCTTCCCACCACTATTCACGTACAGGTACTGTCAGTTTCAGTTTTGGTAAATCCATGTGGCACGTGCAGCTCGAATCTTTGAAGATACACGGCTGGTTGATGGTCAAGATTAAATTTGCTGCAGATCAGGTGCATACTAGGTACTTTGATTTGGATTTATATGTATTCTTTGTTAAATTTTCTGACCCGCTTCAGGTTGACAGGATAATATTACGCCACGCTTCTCAGGACACTTTTACTCATCACGATGGTTCCACTAGGTAGTTCTCTTGGTCAATGCAGAAATGGTCTGTACGAATGTTCGGGTTTTTAATCTTCCGCCCAAGGTATATGACTGTTTTCTGATGTTCAGCCTGCTCCCTTAAGGGGATATGTAACATATTCGAAGAGAACACTGGCCTGCTCAGCACAGCTTACAGGTGTTTAGTGCTGTTCGGTCGGTAGAAATGCTGATTAAAAGAAATATTCTCTCCCACTTGCAGGTATTTGGTAATCGGGTTCATATTACTTATCACCGGCCAGAAAGGAACCTGCTTTATTTGTAATCAGAGCGGCCACCTCCGTACCAGTTGTCCTCATCGTGTGGTGGTATTAAAACCCACTTACGAAAAGCGTAAAAATGGACTTCAACGAATCTTCTCCCACAGGAATCTGCAGCTGAGCCAACCTCGGTTATTAAGTCAGAGTGGGCTTTCGAGGGATAATGTTCTTGATTTTCCCCGCTGGCCCCGCGTAAGGACATTACCGCCGCCAGTTCCGTAATGCCGGCTCCGGTTACTCAAAACAAATGACGTGGAATGCAGGACAAAGATGCAATTGACGAGCCTTTTCCGTTGGCTGGCCCTTCGGATAGCCCTCCATTGAAGGACCCTCTTCCCCGGCCTGTGTTTAAGGACAATGGTGCCATGGGTGCGGCGCGGGGTAGCCACGCGGTCCAAGGTGCCTTGCCACGATTGGCGTGGCTTCCCCCGTCTGAGGTTCGAGTCTTCCCTCGGGCATGGGTGTGCGTGTTGTCCTTATTGTTAGTTTAAGTTAGACTAAGTAGTGTGTAAGCCTAGGGACCGATGATCTCAGCAGTTTGGTCCCATAGGAACTTACCACCACCACCACGCCATGGGTAATACCGCATCAGATCAGGTGGTTACTGGTAATTCACCTGGTGCTCCTCCAGTCATATGGGCCACCGCGTCGGCACCGCCTGTTAAGGAATCTGTTTCAGTAACCCACTTGTCGCCCCGGCTCTATTGGATATCTCTCCTTTTGTCTTAGCTTCCCAAACTACTCCTGCGCCTTCTGTCGCGGCCTCCGTGTCACACCCTCTTGATGCGGATAACCTGATTGATTCCCAAGCGCAGGAGAGCCCAGTTGTTACTAAACAAATCTCCTTAAGCGAACCCCTGTCCGTCGATAAGGAGGGTGCGACAGTCTCCCAGTCTCAGTCTGAAACGGACTTTCTTTATGAAACTCCCACTCACCCCACACACAACTGCATGAGGTAGTGGCAGTTCCGATGAGCCGCAGTAAACGCCATATACAACCTGAGAGAATCGTGTCACAGAAGAAGAAAAAAGCAGTTGAAAGATCGGGGAGATGTTTGTATTTTTGCTCCCTCCATTTTGTCCATTGATCCTGCCATAGTTAGTTGTACATAGCTTCGTCAGATGATGGTTTTGTAATTTTATGTGTGAATATGTGTGTGAAATCTTATGGGACTTAACTGCTAAGGTCGTCAGTCCCTAAGCTTACACACTACTTAACCTAAATTATCCTAAGGACAAACACACACACCCATGCCCGAGGGAAGACTCGAACCTCCGCTGGGACCAGCCGCACAGTCCATGACTGCAGCGCCCTAGACCGCTCGGCTAATCCCGCGCGGCTGTAATTTTGTGGTTTGTGCTCCAGTTCAATTATCTCTGGATGCATATACTTTTCTCACTTTCAATGTCAGCAGGATTGACTCTAAATTCCGGCTCGCCTCCGTTTAGTAGATTCCCTCTTTTAACATATGACGTATATACTTTGCCCACTAGTTTAAGTTAATATGCTGTGTAAGTGTTCTCTCATTTTATTCCTTAAATTATTTGTAACTTTATGCAACTTCCTGTACTGGTTGTATTGTTATGTTAGTACATATTACCACTGCATATAAGACTTGCATCACGCCCCCTTTTTTGATTATCTATTTCATACTGGTACCATTGTTGTCTATACATAGGACCTGGAGATGGTATAGTAATTCACCGTAACTGCTAGACAAATAAAATAAGTTTGGAAACTGGACGCCTGAAAGGTGTTTAATTTGGCATCCTACATCTCGTTTATTTTCCCGTCGCCAAACGATCAGTATGACTTCTCGCGTCAATGTTGAACGGATGGACCCTAAATGACGACATATCCGCTAATATTTTATAATTTTCAGTTACTTACGTGCTGATGTCCTTTCAAAGACGCAACTTATTACCGGAGTCTTATTATCGCGTTGGGGTGAACGGTCTTATCTCTCCCCTGTTGAAATAGCTTCCCTGTTAACATCCTGGATAACTCTCTGATCTCGTATCAGTCTTCTTATGTTACCGACGGAGATCGCTTCGTCGTGGTACAGGATTGTTACCGACTGGCGACTGTGTTTCTCGCATAGGTCTTCGCCCAACCGATCAGCGTCACAAATGTCATCACACTGATACCTTACTCCAGAGACTGACTCTTGTGGACGGCATCATTGGCTCTGAATCCGTCGACAACTACACTATGTGACCGAAAGTATCCGGACACCCCCAAAAACACACGTCTTTCATATTAGGTGCATTGTGCTGCCACCTACTGTCAGGTATTACAGATCAGCGACGTCAGTAGTCGTTAGACATCGTGAGAGAGCAGAATGGGGCGCTCCGCGGAACTCATGGACTTCGAACGTGGCCAGGTGATTGGGTGTGACTTGTGTCATACGTCTGTACGCGAGATTTCCACACTCCTAAATATCCCTAGGTCCACTGTTTCCGATGTGATAGTGAAGTGGAAACCTGAAGGGACACGTACAGCACAAAACTGTACAGGCCGACCTCGTCTGTTGACTGACAGAGACCGCCGACAGTTGAGAGGGTCGTAATGTGTAATAGGCAGAGATCTATCCAGACCATCACACAGGAATTCCAAACTTCATAAGGATCCACTGCAAGTACTATGACAGTTAGGTGAGAGGTGAGAAAACTTGGATTTCATGGTCGAGCGGCTGCTCAAAAGCAACACGTCACTTCGGTAAATGCTAAACGACGCCTTGCTTGCTGTAAGGAGCTTAAACATTGGACGATTGAACAGTGGAAAAACATTGTGTCGTGTGACGAATCACGGTACACAATGTGGCGATCCGATGGCAGGGTGTAGACATGGCGAATGCCCAGTGAACGTCATCTGCCAGCGTGTGTAGTGCGAACAGTAAAATTCGGAGGCGGTGGTGTTATGGTGTGGTAGTGTTTTTTTCATGGAGGGGGTTTGCACCCTTTGTCGTTTTGCGTGGCACTATCACAGCACAGGCCTACACTGATGTTTTAAGCACCTGCTTACTTCCAACTGTTGAAGAGAAATTCGGGGACGGCGATTGCATCTTTCAACACGATCAAGCACCTGTTCATAATGCACGGCCTGTGGCGGAGTGGTTACACGACAATAACATCCCTGTAATGGGCTGGCCTGCACAGAGTCCTGACCTGAATCCTATAGAATACCATTGGGATATTTTGGAACGCCGACTTCGGGCCAGGCCTCACCGACCGACGTCGATACCCCTCCTCAGTGCAGGACTCCGTGAATTATTTGCTGCCATTCCCCAAGAAACCTTCCAGCACCTGATTGAACGTATGCCTGCGAAAGTGGTAGCTAAGGGTAGGCCAACACCATACTGAATTCCAGCACTAATCATGGAGGGCACCACTAACTTGTAAGTTATTTCCAGCCAGGTGACCGGATACTTTTGATCACATAGTGTAGATTTTTTTCCCAAGGGCATGAATTTGCTTTTTCGGATGACTTTCTTATTCGTCTAGACATATCCTCTTTTCCTAAGACGAAAACGAATACGATCGTCTGGCTCCTGGGTCACTACGTTCACCATGTTGTTGAAGGAGACAATGTCGCTGATCCCCTTGTCTTTCACCAATATATGGAGACAGCGCATTGGAAATCGGAAAATTTGGAAATTGGTGGTAAGTTCTATGGGACCAAACTTCTGGGGTCATTGGTCCCTAGGCTTACACACTACTTAATCTAACTTAAGCTAACTTACACTGAGAACAACACACACACCCATGCCCAAGGGAGGACTCGAACCTCCGACGGAGCATTGGAAATCGGTGCGGTTGCCACGTTATAGAGCACTTTTTTACAAATATGCTTTTTCTTCTCTTTAGTAGTCAGGATGTTGGTTAAGTTCCGTTGTGGTCTTTGATGCCTCCCTGTTTCTGGTGCCTAATCACGTGGAGTATTGTTTTGATCCGTTTTGTTCTTAATACACATGAATAAACATTGGTGCCCAAAATTAAAGCAACAAACCGCTATCTCCCCGTTCTGTATTTAATTCACGATATAATCATGCGAACTGTCAACTGATGTCCGTACGATCGTGTTCTGCACGGAAGTGGCATTCCGGTCAACGGACAACCACGCCAACGATGACGTCAGGGTAACTATCAAACGAGGCAGTGTTTGCCGGGTAGTCCCTTATTCACAATTGCTGTGTACACAGTCACAGACGGTTTGGTATTGCACAGAGAAGATGCCTACCAGACTCTCTGCGGTGAAGGACATTGGAAGAATGGAAGAGTTGTAAACTAACATCGGCCGATGGCTTAATGTGAATCGTTCTTTTGTTTCTCGGATGTGGTGACAGTTTATAGAGACCGAAACTGTATTCTGAAGACCAAGGCAGGGCCCATCATTTGTGACATCAGAAAGAAAGGACTGTTTTTTGGCTTTAAGGGCACGTCGGTACCGCCTTAGTACTGCACGACAATTGGCATCTGACCCTGCAGCATCCAGTGGACGTATTGTATGGAAGCAAAAGATGAACTGAAGGCTTCGGCAGAGTGGTCTTTACTGTCGGAGACCTGCTGTATGTGTACCTGTGACACGTCTTCACAGAAGGGAACGTCTAGAGTGGAGTCGTCAACATGTAACCTGGACAGTCAAACAGTGAGCCAATTTGCTTTTCACAGATGACACCCGATTTGGTCTGGAGAGTGATTCTCAACGGTCTCGTACCTGGAGCGAATGTGGAACTCGATTTCGGAAACACTGTGGAAAGAGATCGATATCGAGGATGATTCCTAATAGTTTGGGCAGGGGTTATGTTAACCATACAGACACCTGTGTTCACGAAAATGTATAGGTGAATCGGCAAGGTTTAAGTGCTGTCAGGTATTGTGACAATATATTGTGACCTCTTGTGCGGTTGTTGCGAGGTGCTGTGGGCTCAGACTTCGTACTGATGAGCGATAATGGTCGATCTCATAGAGCAGGGGTAGTTGATGTTTTCTTGGAAACGGAAAATATTACACCCACGGCGGGGCCTACTCGCTCTCCCGATTTGAATCGCATAGAGCGTGTCTGGGGCGCACGGGATACGAGTTGTATCACATCAGCTTCCACCAACCAGTCTCCAAGACTTGCGAGAAGTTCTGTAGGAGGAACGGGCGTTATTGCCTCAACATGAGATTGATGACGTCATTCACAGCATGCCCCATCGTTGTCATGCCTATATTGTTGCCAGAAGTCTCCACATCTCATACTGAGCTCACCAACCAGTTGTCAGAATGTATGTGCAAATCCGTTAAGTTGGAAAAAACGAAGAAAATTTTGTCTACCGTTATGAATGCTGCAGTTGTTTACGTTCTGTATTCTTTAGATTGTTTCTACTTTACTATCACCTTTGTATACTGTTTTGTGGCAAAATAAATGCAAACTTGCAAAATTTCATTTTGCTGCTTTAATTTTGGACATCAGTGTATATACATGTATCGAAAGACAATAGGTTGTGAGTAACTTACCTGATTGTTCAGAAGCTTTTTCTCTTGTTTTGTTTATAATGATTATTTTTTCATAGCTTGCAACTCCTATTACATTATGATTTTTACTATGGTCGTCTGAATGTTCATGAAAGTACCAAGTCAATCTGATAAAAAAGTGGTCAGCATAGATGGTTGCTGTGCGGAGGATCTGGGTTCAATTCCCAGTACTGCCAAGGATTTTCGCTTGGTGGGAGGACCGGTACGGGAAACACTCAGCCTCGTGATGCCAATTAAGGAGCTACTTGACCGAACAATAGTGGCTCCACGGCAGTGGCGGACTAGAACTGTCAGAGGGCCGGGACAGCGAAACTGAGTAAGGCCTCCACTGTGATTAGAAATTGATGTATTTGCAATGTATATTTTGTAAAAAATGAGTATTGTAGATGTAATAGCTTACATAAAAAATCGGGTATTTGTAATGTGTATTCTCTACGCACTAGTAATTGTAACATACATACGAGGGTTGGAACTTTAATAGTGGCAAGTATTTATTTACAGCTCGTACAAAATAGATACGTGTTTCAAAGTTTTACTGACCTTCAAAGTAGTCACCAGCATTGTGTATAACACGTTGTCAGCCATGTGAAAGTCGTAGGATACTCTTAGCAGTGCCAGTTGTGTTGACAGTTCGAGCGGCGCCGTCTCTTGCCCGACGAGTTTGTAGTAGTTCTGAAGCGAATGCCGTGAAGTGTTTCCTTCAGTTTAGAAATCGAGTTGAACTTACGAGGGCTTAAGTCACGGGAGTGCAGTAGGTGGTATAGCAATTAGCAACCCCATCAGTCAAACATATCAGTAGCAGCTTGCACTGTACGTGCTTGAGCATTGTCCTGCGAAATGATGGTCAGATCCTGCAGAATGTGTCATCACTTCTGTCTCTGTGCTGTTCATTTTTGGAACACAACCTACGACCAGCCTACTGGCACTGGGACAGAACTGACATCCTCCTTGTTCCCACACATGTTCTTTGGCTACAGATCTGTGTATCTTGCTGGTCACGGGAGTACCTCAACAGCACGCAAGTAGTTCATACAAACACATGCCACGAGTGAAGAAGCATTATCCTGTTGAAAAATGACACCAAGATATTTTCGCATGAGAATTAACAGACGGGAAGAGAGAATGAGATTTCTCACACACTACGTGCCCTGACCTGAGGTCATTACCGATGGCTCCCCACACCACGACGCCAGGAGTAACACCGTTGTGCTTCTCCAAAACATTGGAAGAGACTTCTCCCTGCGAATCATCGCTGAATACAATACGATGCCGTTCAGTAACAATCCGTGCTTCCCGGTCACGGCACTACTCCAAACACAGCCGCTTGTGTTGTGCTGTTAACAGCTACGTATTGTTATTATTTATTTCTAATTTCTGCTACCAGTCACTTTTTTTTAATTTTATGTTTAATCTAACATAATGCAACGCGTTTCGAACGTGTTCTGTTCATCTTCAGGCTTTTATACATACATACATACATACAGAGAAATGTTGCTTAAAAAGAAATAGTCTTAAACTAGATTAATCTAGAACTCTTTGTTCATCGTTTGTTACTGTAGCGGCTGGTGTGGCATTTGGGGGGGGGGGGGGGGGGGGGGGAGGAGGGGAGCAGTGAATTGCTAGAAATCGAAATCAGTGATGTCTTTTGCTGGCTTTCTTCCTTGTGGTTTACTATGTATATCACAGCCTGTATAGGATGCCGATAGAGTTGCATCAGTTATGTGTTACGAAAATAGCGTGAAAGGCTTTTATATAACAGTTGATCACTTACGATTTCATCATATTGCTGCTTCACTTGCATCACTGGTGTACTGTGTGGGATAATTATTTATTTCTAATTTCTGCTACCAGGCACTTTTTTATTTTATGTTTAACCTAACACAGTACAACGCGTTTAGAACATGTTCTGTTCATCTTCAGGCGCTTATACATACATATATACATACAGAGAAATGTTACTTAAAAAGAACATTTAGACTGCTACAGGCTTGATAAATGTAACAAATCAGTACTGCCCGCATCTCGTGGTCGTGCGGTAGCGTTCTCGCTTCCCACGCCCGGGTTCCCGGGTTCGATTCCCGGTGGGGTCAGGGATTTTCTCTGCCTCGTGATGGCTGGGTGTTGTGTGCTGTCCTTAGGTTAGTTAGGTTTAAGCAGTTCTAGGGGACTGATGACCATAGCTGTTAAGTCCCATAGTGCTCATAGCCATTTGAACCATTTTTTTTGAAATCAGTACTATCTACTCACATTAAAGACACAGGCCACCCTTTGAAAATCGAAGACAACATCGAAATTTTACACAAAATAGGAAAAAGTAAAAGAATGGATATGGAAGAAATGAAAATTTTCATACATAATACAAAGCATGGAGATAACATTCTTAATGAAATAACCGAATTCAAAAACTCAAAATTCTTCAACAGTCTTAAGCCAGTTCTAACTCAATAGGTCCTAGATATGTCAACGGAAATAATTGACTACAAATCTGTCAGTACCAAGAATATCGATAGATTAGATTAGATTAGATTAGATCAGTGACAAAATACAATGTGTAATAGTGTAATGTCAATCAACAGCTCCGCCATTACACCAGTGATGCAAGTGAAGCAGCAATATGATGAAATCGTAAGTGATCAACTGTTATATAAAAGCCTTTCACGCTATTTTCGTAACACATAACTGATGCAACTCTATCGGCATCCTATACAGGCTGTGATATACATAGTAAACCACAAGGAAGAAAGCCAGCAAAAGACATCACTGATTTCGATTTCTAGCAATTCACTGCTCCCCTCCTCCCCCCCCCCCCCCCCCCAAATGCCACACCAGCCGCTACAGTAACAAACGATGAACAAAGAGTTCTAGATTAATCTAGTTTAAGACTATTTCTTTTTAAGCAACATTTCTCTGTATGTATGTATGTATAAAAGCCTGAAGATAAACAGAACACGTTCGAAACGCGTTGCATTATGTTAGATTAAACATAAAATAAAAAAAAGTGACTGGTAGCAGAAATTAGAAATAAATAATAACAATACGTAGCTGTTAACAGCACAACACAAGCGGCTGTGTTTGGAGTAGTGCCGTGACCGGGAAGCACGGATTGTTACTGAACGGCATCGTATTGTATTCAGCGATGATTCGCAGGGAGAAGTCTCTTCCAATGTTTTGGAGAAGCACAACGGTGTTACTCCTGGCGTCGTGGTGTGGGGAGCCATCGGTAATGACCTCAGGTCAGGGCACGTAGTGTGTGAGAAATCTCATTCTCTCTTCCCGTCTGTTAATTCTCATGCGAAAATATCTTGGTGTCATTTTTCAACAGGATAATGCTTCTTCACTCGTGGCATGTGTTTGTATGAACTACTTGCGTGCTGTTGAGGTACTCCCGTGACCAGCAAGATACACAGATCTGTAGCCAAAGAACATGTGTGGGAACAAGGAGGATGTCAGTTCTGTCCCAGTGCCAGTATGAGGGTATCAAGGACTAGTTTCAAGAGTTGTGAACTAGCTTGCATCAGGAGAGGATCCAAAGGCTTTGTGACACCTTCCCAATCGAGTCAGTGCATGAATCTAGACCATGGGTCGTGGGGTGGGGGGAGGGGTGGCATATATACTTATAAGTAGGCTCGTACTGCCAAGTTCTACGTAAATTCCACATTGTGAACACTATGTTATCATATACCCTCTCATTCCGTGAAGATTTTGTTTCGTTTCCTCCTCTCTTTCTGGTCGTTTCATTTTTTTTTTTTTTTTAGGTGGAATATGTTGGTTCGGTTGCCTGTGATGATTCTTTTACTGTGGCACCTTTTAAGAACAGATCTCATGGACGAAACAATTTTCCTCAGAGTTTCTTTGCGAGTCTTGAAGTCCAGTTCTATGCAGTGACAGTCGGCAACAGAAACCAAAACATTGCATAAAAACAAACGTTCAGTGCATAGTGCTGTGAAATGTGGAAAAACAGCAAATTGGCGCTCATAAGAAGAAGAACAACACCAAAAATGCAACAGGAGCGTAATATGTAAGAAACTCTCTACGCAACCTGCCACTGATGATGCCTTGCAGAAAATAAAGGCGAAACGCGTATGGCACTAAAATTGTGTTTTATTCAGTTGCTGTCAGACGGTCCATAAGTGAAATTTATCAATATACCGTAGTCTATGCAGAAAATCTGTGTAGTTTTCTAAAGTTGTTGCTTCATTGTATTGTTTATAATATCGGAGAAATTACTGCCTAATAACACGTTTATCCATATGACCAACGAAATATTCATTGAGAACACTTTGCTTCTTCTTCTTCTTTTGGTAGAGACTTGAATCCCACTAGACCCAACATCGTGCCCCTCCTCCTGCAATTTGCAATCCATCGATTTACTTAGCTTTATCATTTCCTGGTGAAACGTTGTAAGGAGGAGAAATGCGTAACATCACGTTTCCGACTTTGATAAAGTTCGGTTTGTAGCCTATCGCGGTTGCGGTTTATCGTATCGCGGCATTGCTGCTCGCGTTGGTCGAGATCCAATGACTGTTAGCAGAATATGGAATCGGTGGGTTCAGGAGGGTAATGCAGAACGCCGTGCTGGATCCCAACGGCCTCGTATCACTAGCAGTTGAGATGACAGGCATCTTATCCGCATGGCTGTAACGGATCGTGCAGCCACGTCTCGCTCTCTGAGTCAACAGATGGGGACGTTTGCAAGACAACAACCATCTGCACGAACAGTTCGACGACGTTTGCAGCAGCATGGACTATCAGCTCGGAGACCATGGCTGCGGTTACCCTTGACGCTGCATCACAGACAGGAGCGCCTGCGATGGTGTACTCAACGACGAAAATGGGTGCACGAATGGCAAAACGTCATTTTTTCGGATAAATCCAGGTTCTGTTTACAGCATCATGATGGTTGCATCCGTGTTTGGCGACATCGCGGTGAACACACATTGGAAACGTGCATTCGTCATCGCCATACTGGCGTATCACCCGGCGTGATGGTATGGGGTGCTATTGGTTACACGTCTCGGTCACCCCTTGTTCGCATTGACGGCACTTTGAACAGTGGACATTACATTTCAGATGTGTTACGACCCGTGGCTCTACCCGTCATTGGATCCCTGCGAAACCCTACATTTCAGCAGGATAATGCACGACCGCATGTTGCAGGTGCTGTACGGGCCTTTCTGGATGCAGGAAATGTTGGACTGCTGCCCTGGCCAGCACATTCTCCAGATCTCTCACCAACTGATAACGTCTGGTCAATGGTGGCCGAGCAACTGGCTCGTCACAATACGCCAGTCACTACTCTTGATGAACTGTGGTATCGTGTTGAAGCTGCATGGGCAGCTGTACCTGTACACGCCATCCAAGCTCTGTTTGACTCAATGCCCAGGCGCATCAACGCCGTTATTACGGCCAGAGGTGGTTTTCTGTGTAGTGATTTCTCAGGATCTATACACCCAAATTGCGTGAAAATGTAATCACATATCAGTTCTAGTATAATATACTTGTCCAATGAATATCCGTTTATTATCTGCATTTCTTCTTGGTGTAGCAGTTTTAATGGCCAGTAGTGTATTCATTGAGAGGAGTTTGCTTCTTCTTCGTTTGGTAGAGACTTGAGTCCCACTAGATCCAACATTGTGCCCCGGCTCCTGCAATTTGCAATCCATCGATTTACTTAGCTTTATCATTTCCTTCCATGCCCCGTCACCTTTTCCATTAGAACTGTTTCTACTCTGTCGTTCCCATTGTGAACAAATTTAATGACAGGTTTCGCGATCGCCTTCCGTGCATGTACTGCGAGTTAATAACGAAACAACTTTGAATATAGCTAAAGACGTGACCATGTTAGTTCCCGGTACGGAGTGGTCTGCAGTTCATTTTGTCGAGTAATACAGCGTAAATCATATTTGTAACAGAGATGGAACAGCGATGAGACGCAGGAACAGCATTTAATGATAGGTGTAAGCTTGTTACGAGCGCTGGCACAGTTGTGTGGCAGCCAGAAGACGGCAAAATGTTCGTCTGAAGTGTGCGTCCTGCGCTGGCACAACGATCACGCCGGCGTGACGAAGTAGCGCGCTAACACGACGCGACAGCCGCTGCCGTCGCCCGCGCAGGTCACCTCGCTATTCACCGCTCCTGTTTGCCATTTTCCTCCCGGCTTATTCAGCGCTTTTGTTTGTGTTTTTCAATTTTTATTTCCTTTGTTTCGCCACAATGAGGGCGACGGAGAAGGCTTTTTAATTTGCATGTTTGAGAACGTTATTTGCGACCATTTCATCTGCGCGTCGCTTGACGAGTGGCGCGCCATTGTTGGCGGTCGCGTTGCGTTTGTCATTTAATTAACAAATCGCGTCTTCTCTATTTTATTGCGCCGCCGCTAAGTGTTTTGCGATGCCGCCGCCTTTATTTGCAGCCTAATTGCAGGACCGTGACTCACGCGCCGAGGGCCTAACAGTACGGAAGTGGGCGTACCGTTACGGAAAATGCAGTCCCGACGTTCTTAGCTCTGTAGCCTCAAAGATACGGAGTACTTCGCTCTTTGGGGTTCAATTACACGGCGCAAATCAGCAGTGCTTGTTAGTTTCTATATGGATATCTGAGCGTGTTTCCTCCTAGAATTCACTGACGTAATGATCCGCGCAGGGAACGGCGCACAAGTTTTGAGGCTACTGGGGTGTCCTGAAAGGAATATCGCCGAATTTTTTATGTGAAAACTGTTAAAGCTTTTTAAATAAAACAAACGTTGTTAACATTGAACACCTTTATTCTTCATGTCTGCATATTTATTTCTCAAAATAGTCACCCTGGAGACGAACATACGCTGATAAACCAAAATATTATGACCAAATGCCCACCGCGACGTTGGATGCCGCCCTATGACGTTGTGGGCACATAATGCGCTAAAAAAAAGTATGTAAGCGGCGCAGACAAGTACGGGGGTCCAACCTAGTGAAGATATGAACGACAAATAGGAAAATCCATTGAGATAAGCAACTCTGACAAAGGCCAAATACACTCCTGGAAATGGAAAAAAGAACACATTGACACCGGTGTGTCAGACCCACCATACTTGCTCCGGACACTGCGAGAGGGCTGTACAAGCAATGATCACACGCACGGCACAGCGGACACACCAGGAACCGCGGTGTTGGCCGTCGAATGGCGCTAGCTGCGCAGCATTTGTGCACCGCCGCCGTCAGTGTCAGCCAGTTTGCCGTGGCATACGGAGCTCCATCGCAGTCTTTAACACTGGTAGCATGCCGCGACAGCGTGGACGTGAACCGTATGTGCAGTTGACGGACTTTGAGCGAGGGCGTATAGTGGGCATGCGGGAGGCCGGGTGGACGTACCGCCGAATTGCTCAACACGTGGGGCGTGAGGTCTCCACAGTACATCGATGTTGTCGCCAGTGGTCGGCGGAAGGTGCACGTGCCCGTCGACCTGGGACCGGACTGCAGCGACGCACGGATGCACGCCAAGACCGTAGGATCCTACGCAGTGCCGTAGGGGACCGCACCGCCCCTTCCCAGCAAATTAGGGACACTGTTGCTCCTGGGGTATCGGCGAGGACCATTCGCAACCGTCTCCATGAAGCTGGGCTACGGTCCCGCACACCGTTAGGCCGTCTTCCGCTCACGCCCCAACATCGTGCAGCCCGCCTCCAGTGGTGTCGCGACAGGCGTGAATGGAGGGACGAATGGAGACGTGTCGTCTTCAGCGATGAGAGTCGCTTCTGCCTTGGTGCCAATGATGGTCGTATGCGTGTTTGGCGCCGTGCAGGTGAGCGCCACAATCAGGACTGCATACGACCGAGGCACACAGGGCCAACACCCGGCATCATGGTGTTGGGAGCGATCTCCTACACTGGCCGTACACCACTGGTGATCGTCGAGGGGACACTGAATAGTGCACGGTACATCCAAACCGTCATCGATCCCATCGTTCTACCATTCCTAGACCGGCAAGGTAACTTGCTGTTCCAACAGGACAATGCACGTCCGCATGTATCCCGTGCCACCCAACGTGCTCTAGAAGGTGTAAGTCAACTACCCTGGCCAGCAAGATCTCCGGATCTGTCCCCCATTGAGCATGTTTGGGACTGGATGAAGCGTCGTCTCACGCGGTCTGCACGTCCAGCACGAACGCTGGTCCAACTGAGGCGCCAGGTGGAAATGGCATGGCAAGCCGTTCCACAGGACTACATCCAGCATCTCTACGATCGTCTCCATGGGAGAATGGCAGCCTGCATTGCTGCGAAAGGTGGATATACACTGTACTAGTGCCGACATTGTGCATGCTCTGTTGCCTGTGTCTATGTGCCTGTGGTTCTGTCAGTGTGATCATGTGATGTATCTGACCCCAGGAATGTGTCAATAAAGTTTCCCCTTCCTGGGACAATGAATTCACGGTGTTCTTATTTCAATTTCCAGGAGTGTATTTATTACGCGGAGTCTGTGAACCAATATCTTGAAAACGGCGAAGATGGTCGAATGTTCGCGTGCTACTGTCTTGAGCATCTACGGAAAGAGGTAGGAGGACAGTGAAACTACCACTAGGTGCTAAGTGGTTGGACGTCAAGATGTTCAAATGTGTGTGAAATCTTATGGGACTTAACTGCTAAGGTCATCAGTCCCTAAGCTTACACACTACTTAACCTAAATTATCCTAAGGACAAACACACACACCCATGCCGGAGGGAGGACTCGAACCTCCGCCGGGACCAGCCACACAGTCCATGTCGCTTTAGACCGCTCAGGGTTGGACGTCCACGACCCTTCACGGAACGTGATGTCGGAGGCTTGTTTCGTTTGTAAAGTAGGATAGACGGTGATCTGTGGCATCTATGGCATAAGAGAACAATGCTGGTGCACGCACAAGAGTTTTGGAGCACACCGTTCACCGTACATTTTTGAACATATAGCTCCGTAGCAGGCCACCTTTGTGTGTTCACACGTTCACCCAAGGACATCGTCAATTACGATTTCAGTGGGCACTGGGCCATCGGAATTCGACCGTCGGTCAATGGAAACGTGCCGGCTCTTCGGGCGAATCTAGTACTTGTTACATTAGATCGATGGTCGTCTCCACAGACGCCGTCATCGGGGTAACGACAGCTCGAAACGTGCAAACCACCATGGACGTAGGCTGGTGGGAGCAGTTTTATGCTATGGGAGACATTCTCCTGCGCTTCAGTGGTATCTGTGGCGGTAATCGAAGAGACCCTGACAGCTGTGAACCACCTGGCTCCCTTCATGCTTGATGTCTTCCCTGACGTGCTGTCATCTTTCTGCAGTATAACTGTCCATGTCTCGGAGCCAGAACCGTACAACATTTTTTTGAGGAGTATTTTAGTGAACTTACTTTGATGTCTCGGCAACCAAATTCACCTCATGTAAATCGTGTAGAACTCTTCTGGGTCTCTGTCGGGTGGCATCACCGCCTTCGCAAAAGAGCGGCCCGCTATTTACGCGAATTACATGACCTGTGCATAGACATCGAGTGCTGGATACCTCCACAAACCTACCAACAATTTATTTCCAAGGACGAGCAAACAAGCTATTAAGTAGGGTTTCATAATGTTTTGGCTCATCAGTGTAGTTCTCCCAACGAGAGATCAATTTCGTGATACCGTCACTGTAGAATGTGACTTTGTTGACGGAGCCACAACCTCACCTCTGCTTTCTCCACCTTATCACTTTCAAAGTGAAGTCCTCAAAATCGGAAGGGGCCAAATCGGAACTGAATGGAGCATGATCGACAACAGTGAACCCAAGGCGTCAGATTGTTGCACATGTCGCAGCACTCGTGTGTGGTCTGACATTCCTATGCTGGAGGAGAGTGTGCTCCATGTGTGGACGAGTTCCTCGAAATCGAAACTCGATTACAGCTCGCTGTTCCTCACCCACCGACATATTTACATTAAACATCGCCATGTTACACGCTGTCTAGCAGCAGAAGGCTGGAAATAAGCAGACATGAAGGATAAATGTGCAGAATGTTAACAACGTTTGTGTTATTTAAAAACCTTTAAGAATCTTCACATAAAAAATTCGAAGGCACCAGTTTCCAGCACGCCCTCGTATATGCCTCTTATTTATGGTTGTGGTCAGTCATTTCTATAAGTTGTATGAAGCACCAACAACCAACTACAGAAACTGGACGACCCAAATCCGAGTCGACTATTGACTTTACTAAGCATTTATGTGATGTTTACATAATTTTTATTGACATGCATCTTTTTAAGTTGCGTACAATTTGAATCACTATTGACATGCACACTGGACGAAAAAATAGTCAAGCCCCCTCACCAGGAGCCATCAAACTAATATCGTGTAACACTGCATCTAGCTTTGATAATGACATCAATGAGGCGATGAAGAGAGTACATAGTTACTTCAGATATGCTACAGTCCGCAGCTCGTGGTCGTGCGGTAGCGTTCTCGCTTCCCGCGCCCGGGTTCCCGGGTTCGATTCCCGGCGGGGTCAGGGATTTTCTCTGCCTCGTGATGACTGGGTGTTGTGTGCTGTCCTTAGGTTAGATAGGTTTAAGTACAGGGTGTTTCAAAAATGACCGGTATATTTGAAACGGCAATAAAAACTAAAGGAGCAGCGATAGAAATACACCGTTTGTTGCAATATGCTTGGGACAACAGTACATTTTCAGGCAGACAAACTTTCGAAATTACAGTAGTTACAATTTTCAACAACAGATGGCGCTGCGGTCTGGGAAACTCTATAGTACGATATTTTCCACATATCCACCATGCGTAGCAATAATATGGCGTAGTCTCTGAATGAAATTACCCGAAACCTTTGACAACGTGTCTGGCGGAATGGCTTCACATGCAGATGAGATGTACTGCTTCAGCTGTTCAATTGTTTCTGGATTCTGGCGGTACACCTTGTCTTTCAAGTGTCCCCACAGAAAGAAGTCACAGGGGTTCATGTCTGGCGAATAGGGAGGCCAATCCACGCCGCCTCCTGTATGTTTCGGATAGCCCAAAGCCATCACACGATCATCGAAATATTCATTCAGGAAATTAAAGACGTCGGCCGTGCGATGTGGCCGGGCACCATCTTGCATAAACCACGAGGTGTTCGCAGTGTCGTCTAAGGCAGTTTGTACCGCCACAAATTCACGAAGAATGTCCAGATAGCGTGATGCAGTAATCGTTTCGGATCTGAAAAATGGGCCAATGATTCCTTTGGAAGAAATGGCGGCCCAGACCAGTACTTTTTGAGGATGCAGGGACGATGGAACTGCAACATGGGGCTTTTCGGTTCCCCATATGCGCCAGTTCTGTTTATTGACGAAGCCGTCCAGGTAAAAATAAGCTTCGTCAGTAAACCAAATGCTGCCCACATGCATATCGCCGTCATCAATCCTGTGCACTATATCGTTAGCGAATGTCTCTCGTGCAGCAATGGTAGCGGCGCTGAGGGGTTGCCGCGTTTGAATTTTGTATGGATAGAGGTGTAAACTCTGGCGCATGAGACGATACGTGGACGTTGGCGTCATTTGGACCGCAGCTGCAACACGGCGAACGGAAACCCGAGGCCGCTGTTGGATCACCTGCTGCACTAGCTGCGCGTTGCCCTCTGTGGTTGCCGTATGCGGTCTCCCTACCTTTCCAGCACGTTCATCCGTCACGTTCCCAGTCCGTTGAAATTTTTCAAACAGATCCTTTATTGTATCGCATTTCGGTCCTTTGGTTACATTAAACCTCCGTTGAAAACTTCGTCTTGTTGCAGCAACACTGTGTTCTAGGCGGTGGAATTCCAACACCAGAAAAGTCCTCTGTTCTAAGGAATAAACCATGTTGTCCACAGCACACGTGCACGTTGTGAACAGCACACGCTTACAGCAGAAAGACGACGTACAGAATGGCGCACCCACAGACTGCGTTGTCTTCTATATCTTTCACATCACTTGCAGCGCCATCTGTTGTTGAAAATTGTAACTACTGTAATTTCGAAAGTTTGTCCGCCTGAAAATGTACTATTGTCCCAAGCATATTGCAACAAACGGTGTATTTCTATCGCTGCTCGTTTAGTTTTTATTGCCGTTTCAAATATACCGGTCATTTTTGAAACACCCTGTAGTTCTAAGTTCTAGGGGACTGATGACCATAGCTGTTAAGTCCCATAGTGCTCAGACCCAGGTATGCTACAGCCCCCCGAAGCCACTCATTGCTTAGGTCCCCGAGAGCTACCACGTTGCAAGGATGTTGGCTGCTACGTTTCACCGCTGTTCCAAATAGTGCCAGACATTTGCTATGATATTAATATCAGGTGATTTTTGCGACCAATAGAGGTGCGACAGGATGCCTGAATGTTTCTCAAACCAGGAACATATGTGTGCGGTCCAAGGATCGTAGCTGACGTCATGTTGAAAGATTAGTGTGCCCAGAGGATAGTCATCCTGAAGACGCAGAAGAAAGAGCAACACTTGGCCAACGTTTAGGCCCACGCTATCCTACGAAAAATATACGCAAAACGTAACATAGCCGCCTCTCGTCTGTAGGACACTCTGCACACGCTACAGGTTAAATGTTTCGTTCAGCAGTCGATGCATTAGACTCCTTGCATTATTTGAAAAGAGACAAAATCGCGACTACTCGGAGAGCATTACTCGTCTCTAGTCAGCTGCTATAGAGTTTTTGTGGCCTTTGGCTCAATTAAGTATTGCAGTCTTACAGGCCACTGTGATAATGGCCTTTTGCGAGGTTCTCGATTCCAAGTATCTGTTGTACGCAGTTCCATTCGCAATTTCTGCTCGAAAACTGGTTGAGATGCACCTTTAGTCACCGACAGCAGCATTTCCTGTGAGATTTGAAACCGACTGCCCTTGACAAAGCGAGACGCTTGTCTTCGGTCCCTGTCGGTTGGGATCTTTGTACAACCGCTCTTCTTACGCAAGTTACGTGGCTGCGAGTGATACACCATTCCTTGTAGATACACTCCTGGAAATTGAAATAAGAACACCGTGAATTCATTGTCCCAGGAAGGGGAAACTTTATTGACACATTCCTGGGGTCAGATACATCACATGATCACACTGACAGAACCACAGGCACATGGACACAGGCAACAGAGCATGCACAATGTCGGCACTAGTACAGTGTATATCCACCTTTCACAGCAATGCAGGCTGCTATTCTCCCATGGAGACGATCGTAGAGATGCTGGATGTAGTCCTGTGGAACGGCTTACCATGCCATTTCCACCTGGCGCCTCAGTTGGACCAGCGTTCGTGCTGGACGTGCAGACCGCGTGAGACGACGCTTCATCCAGTCCCAAACATGCTCAATGGGGGACAGATCCGGAGATCTTGCTGGCCTGGGTAGTTGACTTACACCTTCTAGAGCACGTTGGGTGGCACGGGATACATGCGGACGTGCATTGTCCTGTTGGAACAGCAAGTTCCCTTGCCGGTCTAGGAATGGTAAAACGATGGGTTCGATGACGGTTTGGATGTACCGTGCTCTATTCAGTGTCCCCTCGACGATTACCAGTGGTGTACGGCCAGTGTAGGAGATCGCTCCCCACACCATGATGCCGGGTGTTGGCCCTGTGTGCCTCGGTCGTATGCAGTCCTGATTGTGGCGCTCACCTGCACGGCGCCAAACACGCATACGACCATCATTGGCACCAAGGCAGAAGCGACTCTCATCGCTGAAGACGACACATCTCCATTCGTCCCTCCATTCACGCCTGTCGCGATACCACTGGAGGCGGGCTGCACGATGTTGGGGCGTGAGCGGAAGACGGCCTAACGGTGTGCGGGACCGTAGCCCAGCTTCATGGAGACGGTTGCGAATGGTCCTCGCCGATACCCCAGGAGCAACAGTGTCCCTAATTTGCTGGGAAGTGGCGGTGCGGTCCCCTACGGCACTGCGTAGGATCCTACGGTCTTGGCGTGCATCCGTGCGTCGCTGCGGTCCGGTCCCAGGTCGACGGGCACGTGCACCTTCCGCCGACCACTGGCGACAACATCGATGTACTGTGGAGACCTCACGCCCCACGTGTTGAGCAATTTGGCGGTACGTCCACCCGGCCTCTCGCATGCCCACTATACGCCCTCACTCAAAGTCCGTCAACTGCACATACGGTTCACGTCCACGCTGTCGCGGCATGCTACCAGTGTTAAAGACTGCGATGGAGCTCCGTATGCCACGGCAAACTGGCTGACACTGACGGCGGCGGTGCACAAATGCTGCGCAGCTAGCGCCATTCGACGGCCAACACCGCGGTTCCTGGTGTGTCCGCTGTGCCGTGCGTGTGATCATTGCTTGTACAGCCCTCTCGCAGTGTCCGGAGCAAGTATGGTGGGTCTGACACACCGGTGTCAATGTGTTCTTTTTTCCATTTCCAGGAGTGTATGTTGGACAGTCCATGTTTATTTCACCGGGTAGACATGTGCCCGTCCAAACAAGGTAATCCCTTTCAGTAACCTGTAGCGCCTCCATGGCGACCCGTTTTACTGCGCTGATTCCGTGCAACTGACTCGCACTAGCGTATCACTTCAGTCATGAACTGCGTCAGCGATGGAGGGCCGCATGATAACTTGGAACCAATTCCTCATCTTCTACATCGTTCCTAGGCAAGTGTACTCTTTTAAGGGAATGACTAATTTTTTGTTTACATTTACATTTTGTTACTCAATATACGTTGCCCGACAAAAGAAGTGAAGCATTCAGAACGGGAGAAGGAAACGAAATGGAACTTCACTAGTTGGGAGGGTATGAGATGTTATTTCACTTATTACAAAATCAACTCAAATTTACAAAGAACTTGCAGTATGAGTCCACTTATTAGTACGACGTTTCACCACCTCTTACCCCGGTCCATCCACTGATTCGGTTGGGAAGGGTGTCACAAACACGTTGTATCTTCTCCTGAGACAAGATGTCACGTAACTATTGTACTTGGTCCTTAATATTCTGGATACTGCCACTGGGACGGAGTTTACGTCAGAACTGGTCTCACATACGTTCCCTAGAGGACATTTCTGTGGAACTTGCTGGCCACAGGAGTACCTCATCATTACGCAAGCAGTTTATAAAGACACGTGTTCGTGTGGACGAGCATTGTCTTGTTGAAAGATTGCACCGCGATACTGTCGCATGAGTGCTAACGCATGAGCACGCAGGATGTTCGTGACGTATTGTTGTGTCGTCAGAGTTCCCTCAGTCACTACCAGCCGTGACCTGAAATCATACCCGATGGCTTCCCACACCATGACGGCAGAAGCAACACCACCGTGTTTCTGCAAAGCAATGGAAGAATGGGACCTCTCCCCTCTCGGATGGCAGGCGTATACGTGAGAGGGGATACGATATGCTTGATTCAAAATATGGTGACCCCCCTTCAGGTGGTTAGACGTTGACGACCGAAACCTTGACGACGACTATGCCTACCCTCACGTTCTACATCTACATCTGCATGATAACTCTGCAGTTCGTAATTAAATGCCTGGCAGAGGGTTCAAGCTGTTTCCTTATCGCCGGCCGCGGTGGCCGAGCGGTAATAGGCGCTTCAGTCCGGAACCGCACGACTGCTACGATCGCAGGTTCGAATCCTGCCTCGGGCATGGGTGTATGTGATGTCCTTAGGTTAGTTAGGTTTACGTAGTTCTAAGTCTAGGGGACTGATGACCTCAGATGTTAAGTCCCATAGTACTCAGAGTCATTTGAACCATTTTTTTCCTCATAGTTCCACTCTCGAACATTGCTCAGGATAATGAATACTTAGATCTTTCCGTGCGAGTTTTGATTTCTCTTATTTTTTTATGATGATCATTTCTCACTTTGTAGGTAAACGCCAACGAAATATTTTCATACTCTGACGAGAAAGTAGGTGATTGAAATTTCACGAGGAAATCCTGCCGCAACGGGAAACGGCATTGTTTTAATGAATGCCACTCCAATTCTCGTATCATATCCATGGCACTCTCTCCCGTATTTCGCGACAATAGAAAACGAGCTATCCTTCTCTAAACTTTCCGACGTCCTCCGTCAATCCTATCTGATGTGGATGCCAAACTCCACAGCAATACTCCAGAAGAGGACAGACAAGCGAAATGTAAGCAGCCTGTTTAGTAGACTTGTTGCATTTTCTAAATGTTCTGCCAATAAATCTGAGGCTTTGGTGTGATTTCCCCACAATATTATCTATGTGAACGTTCCAATTTAAAAAATGGTTCAGATGGCTCTGAGCACTATGGGACTCAACTGCTGAGGTCATCAGTCCCCTAGAACTTAGAACTAGTTAAACCTAACTAACCTAAGGACATCACACACATCCATGCCCGAGGCAGGATTCGAACCTGCGACCGTAGCGGTCTCGCGGTTCCAGACTGCAGCGCCAGAACCGCGCGGCCACTTCGGCCGGCGTTCCAATTTAAGTTATTTGTAACTGTCAGCCCTAAGAATTTAGATGAAATTACAGCCTTTAGATTTGTGTGATCTGTTGTGTGACCCAAGTTTAGCTGACTCTTTTCAGTAGTCATGTGGATGACTTCACACTTTTCATAATTTAAACTCAATTGCCCCTTTTCGTACCATACAAATATCTTGTCTAAATCATTTTGCAATTGGTTTTGAAAGTCTGCTGACTTTACGAGACGGTAAATGACTGAATGATCTGCAAACAATCTAAGAGGGGTGCTCAGTTTGTCTCCTGCACCGTTTATGTTGATCAGGAACAGCAGAGGGGCTATAACACTTCCTTGGGGAACGCCAGATATTACTTCTGTCAGTTACATCGAACTGCAACCTTTCTTACAGGAAATCACGTCTACAGAAGCACAACTGAGACAATACTCCATTGGCATGCAATTTGGTTAGAAGCCGTTTGTGAGGAACAGTGTCAAATGCCTTCAAGAAATCTGAATACACCACTGGGCATTAAAATTGCTACACCAAGAAGAAATGCAGATGATAAACGGGTATTCATTGGACACATATATTATACTAGAAATGATATGTGATTACATTTTCACGCAAATAGGGTGCATAGATCCTGTGAAATTAGTACCCAAAACAACCACCTCTGCCCGTAATAACGACCTTGATACGCCTGGGCATTGAGTCAAACAGAGCTTGGATGGCGTGCCGATGCAGCTTCAACACGATACCACAGTTCTTCAATAGTAGTGACCGGCGTATTGTGACGAGCTAATTGGTCGGCCACCATTGACCAGACGTTTTCAGTTTGTGAGAGATCTGGAGTATGTGCCAGCCAGGGCAGCAGTCGAACATTTTCTGTATCCAGATATCCAGAAAGGCCCGTACAGGACCTGCAACATGCGGTCGTGCATTATCCTGCTGAAATGTAGGGTTTCGCAGGGATCGAATGAAGGGTAGAGCCACGGGTCGTAACACATCTGAAATGTAACGTCCACTGTTCAAAGTGCCGTCAATGCGAACAAGAGGTGACCGAGACGTGTAACCAATGGCACCCCATACCATCAGGCCGGGTGATACGCCTGTATGGCGATGACGAATACACGATTCCAATGTGCGTTCACTTCCAATGTGTGTTCACCGCGATGTCGCCAAACACGGATGCGACCATCATGATGCTGTAAACGGAACCTGTATTCATCCGAAAAAATGACGTTTTGTCATTCGTGCAGCCAGGTTCGTCGTTGAGTACACCATCGCAGGCGCTCCTGTCTGTGATGCAGCGTCAAGGGTAACCGCAGCCATGGTCTCCGAGCTGATAGTCCATGCTGCTGCAAACGTCGTCGAACCGTACGTGCAGATGGTTGTTGGCTGGTTCAAATGGCTCTGAGCACTATGCGACTTAACTTCTGAGGTCATCAGTCGCCTAGAACTTTGAACTAATTAAACCTAACTAACCTAAGGACATCACACACATCCATGCCCGAGGCAGGATTCGAACCTGCGACCGTAGCGGTCACGTGGTTCCAGACTGAAGCGCCTTTAACCGCACGGCCACACCGGCCGGCAGATGGTTGTTGTCTTGCAAACGTCCACATCTGTTGACTCAGGGATCGAGACGTGGCTGCACGGTCCGTTACAGCTATGCGGATAAGATGCCTGTCATCTCGACTGTTAGTGATTCGAGGCCGTTGGGATCCAGCACGGCGTTCCGTATCACCCTCCTGAACCCACCGATTCCATATTCTGCTAACAGTCATTGGATCTCGACCAACGCGAGCAGTAGTGTCGCGATACGATTAACCGCAATCGCGATAGGCTACAATCCGACCTTTATCAAAGTCGGAAACGTGATGGTACGCATTTCTCCTCCTTACACGAGGCATCACAACAACGTTTCACCAGGCAACGCCGGTCAACTGCTGTTTGTATATGAGAAATCGGTTGGAAACTTTCCTCTTGTCAGCACGTTGTAGGTGTCGCCACCGGCGCCAACCTTGTGTGAATACTCTGAAAAGCCAATCATTTGCATATTACAGCAACTTCTTTATGTCGGTTAAATTTCGCGTCTGTAGCACGTCATCTTCGTGGTGTATCAATTTTAATGGCCAGTAGTGTATATGGATTCAGTTTGACATTCCCTGTCGATGGCGCTCATTACTTCGGAAGAATAAAGAGCTAGTAGGGTTTCACAAGAACGTTATTTTCTGAGTCCGTGTTGGTTGTTTGTCAGTACCACCCATCAATGCAATTTATCTGAAAAATTATTCATGGGGGTAGATCGTTGTTTGAAAGTTGACGAGTCCAAAGACTACAGAAACACAAGAGTCATAATTGCTACACATCTGTTTGAAACAAAGTATATTGATACTTGCAGCCTTCAGAGTCATACAATATCGAGACACATTAATATGACCAGCGCCTATGTCCCACGGCAACGTGCAGTAACTACACACAGTCGGCAGGTGGCAGCTTAGCCAGTAGAGGGTGTATAAAGCGCGTTGGGGAGACGCGGAAAACAGTGCTGCCGTTGCTGTAATGAGGATACGGTGCGATTTATCTGACGTCCAAACGGCCATGATCATTGTCTTTCGGGCCAAGTATGGAAGCATTTCCGAAACGGCTAAGTTTGTTAACTGTTCTCGTGCCACCGTGGTGAAAGTATTGCGTGCATAGCAAAATAGAGTTATCAAAAACCGACGCCGAGGCAACTGTGGTGCACCACGGGCCATAGATGTCAGGGTGAACGACGGCTGTGGAGATGTGTATGGGAGAATAGACGTACAACTGTTGAGCACGTGGCCCACGAGATGAATTAAGGGGCTACCAATAGTGTCACCTCAACGAACATTCGCTGGTGTGGGCCTCCGCAGTAGGTGCTTGGTTCGTGCACCCATGCTTCACCGGCGACGAAGGCTGGAATTTGCATACCAATACAGCAACTAGTCGTTCATTGCGTGGCGACAGGTGGCATTTTCAGATAAATCACGTTTTATGCTCCATCAGACAGATGGCCGTTGGCGTGTACGGCGTGAAACGTCAGAAACGAACCACTAGGGAGCGTTATAGTCTTGGGAATGTTTTCGTGGCTTTCCCCGGGTGATCTCGTGATTCTGGAAGGCACAATGGATCAACATAAATATGGATCCATCCTTGGGTCCTTGGGGACCATGTCCACCCCTACATCCAGTTTGTTTTTTCCTCGGCACGATAGCATCTACCAATAAGGACAATGCAACGCCTCACACTGCTCGCAGCACCAGGATGAGTTTGCCGTCCTCCTCTGGCCACCGAACTTACCGGATTTGGTCGAGAATTTCTTTATCGGGCTGTTCTCGACGCGTATCCTCAACCGGGAAACCTATCGCAGCTCACCACGGCACTGGAGTCGGTATGGCTCCACATTACTGCCGGCAGCACAATAACTTCGTTGAATCACTTCCAGCACGTCCGCGCTGCAAAAGGTGATTATTCAGGCTTTTGACAGGTGGTCACATTAATTTAACTGGACCGTGTATTTCCCAAGACAAGAGTTCCAGTGTTGTTGTAAGTCCTTTCTTATTTGCCATCGAAGAGGACATGTGGAGTTTCAATCAAGTGTTTAGGTACAGTAAAATGAGACGACTCTTTAGAAAGATCTGGATAATATGATCAGTATGGTTTCTGCCGTGGGAGCCGGCCGCGGTGGTCATGCGGTTCTAGGCGCTGCAGTCCGGAACCGCTGGACTGCTACGGTCGCAGGTTCGAATCCTGCCTCGGGCATGGATGTGTGTGATGTCCTTAGGTTAGTTAGGTTTAAGTAGTTCTAAGTTCTAGGGGGCTGATGACCTGAGATGTTAAGTCCCATAGTGCTCAGAGCCATTTTTCTGCCGTGGGACTCTTGCAATACTGATAAACCGAATATGATGCAAATTTCTCTTGTCAAGTGCACATGCTGTTCAGATGGAGGAAACGTGGAGTATCTCTATGATGCACATACACAGTAATAGCAACTGTTTGCAGACTGTTGTTGATAGGGGGAGACGGGGTGGGATATGCATCACGTATGAAGATAGATTATCCCGTAATTCTCTCTTGAATTGCTTTAGAGACTACAGATCACTATCCCAGAGCCGTTGGAAAATTTAAAACGTATTTCTTGTAAACATAGTCATACAGATCAGCTGTGTGCCACAACTCTGACCTTTCCCGAAGGCACTCTTAATCAATTTAAGTTTTAATGCAAAATGGAAGTCGCCTATTAGCACGGCTCTGACTCTTCTTCATTGTTTTCTTTCCATCGATGTGAGGATGTTGGGCCAGAAGGGGGTTTGAGAGAAGTTCCCGGTGGTTCCCTCGAGTAGACTTCAATATCCATACCCCATGTACTTTCATATTTGTCAGATGCGCCGCACAAGACACGCGGAACGTGGTATGATGGCTTGGGGCTGTTGATTTTCGTTTCCGAGTTCTTCAACGCACGTTTTATCTTCAGTAGAGATTCTGAAAATGCCGTTTAACATTACCCCATCTGTCTGTATGGGTGAATGGTTACGTTGGTCTGCGAGGTTTGATGGTGGTGTTGGGGCAGATGAGTATCTTTATGGAAATTCCACTACTGCACGTTCCCTCGCATGTGCAGATATTCGTGGCAGATTTAGTTAGTAAAGTCTAAACTGAGAAAACCCCTATTTTCAAATGCTGTTACGGCCATTGAGGCAAATGACGTTACAAATCTTGGTGGTTTAAAATGTTTTTGGCCAACAAAATCGTAATGTTAGCGTGACTTTTATCTGCAGATTTTTCATTTTATCAAAAAACTGCAGTATCCGCCGCAGTGGCTGAGTGATAAGCGTTGCTGACTGCCGCGCGGGGGGACAAGGGCTCGATTCCCGGACTGCCAGGGAGTTTTTCCTTAATGAGAGGATTTATACAGGATGCACTCAGCATTGGAAGGTCAACTGAGGAGCTACTTGACCGATTAGATCGGTTCCAAGGTCAAGAAACACGACAACGATCGAGAGAGCGGTGTGCTGACCACATGCCCCTCCATACCGCATCCAATGACAGCGCGATTGGCCTATTAGGACCACAACGTGGAACTTTACCTTCACCTACCAATAAACTGCAGTGGCTGATGCTACTAAGACAGGTCTTGTGTATCAGGGAGAGGTTGCAATTCGGAGAGCGTTTTTTCCAGGAAGAGTCTCGAGAAATGACCACTACGAGAAACTGGGGCAATTTAAAAGTCAAATTATCAGTCGGGTTGAGAGAGCCACCAGTGAACTAGACCCCTGAATGCGACTCAATTATCATTTCTTCTTATTTATTTAACAGTAATTATTGCAAAAAAGAGATGTGCTAATAACTGTAACAATATTAATAGTAGTTTTGCCGAAACGTATTTATGTTTTACAAACTTTATAACGACAATGACCGTAGGTTTTGAAGCAGCAAGAGAACAAGCTGTGGTGCTGAAAGAAGTAGGCGAATAACTTGGTTTGTAGGTATATTTCGAAAGAACGGACGTAATATCAAATATTAATCACAATACAACTCGGTATACCATAAAGTATCCTAACAAGTGGATTGAAACCAATGGGTTACAGGAAGAAGATTTGAAAGCGAGAACAAGAAACATAGGAAAATTGGCGATATGTGTTGGTATTATAAGCAACCACTCGCTTTTTTTAATTTTCGTACGTTCTTTTTTCTGCGCCATTAACTAGTATTCAAACCACTGCAGCCTAATCACCAGATGGAGGTTTTAGAGGAATATTATCAGGATCATGTGATGCTGGCGGAAATAATGGAGATTTAGTTGCCGGGAACGAAAAATTTGTGAAACGAAAATAATTGTTACGTTTTAGGATACTTGCGTTATACAGCCTCGTGATATGCGTGAAAAATTCATTCTGATAATGTAAATTTTGCAGGTTATACACACACAATATAAATGTGCTAGATATTACACTTTACCACACATCGGTCTTTGAGTTAAGATGCTTTGCATTACAAAATAAATATTTACAAACATAGATAATGGTTGTGAGTACTGCAAGCTGCAGGTGTGTTCGTACATTGACAATACATATGTAATATGTATCAAAAAGTTACACAATTAAACAAATAGAGTGAAACACTTAATATACAATTAAACAGTAAATGAATTACAACTTTATGCGACTACTATAAGTAACAAACTGCACCATTACAATATTGCCAGTAAGCGGGTTTGTCTCGAAGCATCTGTTTTATTTGATTGGGAAAATGTTTGCTAAATGAGTTAGAAGATAAAGACAGAATGGGCTTACAGGCTTTATTGACCCGAATTATCAAGACGGATGAATATAATACGTCAAAAGAAGAAATATTATCTAAAATTACAGGCGCAACGCGCAAACTCAGGTTTTATGGCCGCCTAAGGAGAATCAACGACCCCAGAAGGATGAAACGCATCAACATGGAAGAAAAAATATGTTAGAGGAAATATGTACACAACCATAATGTATACGAAATGGAAATGTTTTTAAAACAACTATCAAGACGGCTACGAAGTCTTTCTCGATGGAGTCCTTGGATAAAATGTTCTCGGTTTACTTGCCGCGTCAAATTTGGATAAAATTCCGAGTTTCCGATGGACGACTCGGTCACTCTGTGTATCGAAAACCGACGCATACTGACCTGTATCTCAATGGGCTTGGCTTTCACCATTCAGCTCAAAAGAGAGTTACGCTGAACACCTTAAAACACAGAGCCAGGACTACGTGTATTTCGCACAGAAACCACCTCAGCTCTGTGATTAACCATCCGACTATGTTCACGAACGGGTATTTCGTTCGTGATATTAGGTCAACGCCATTCGACCAACCTAGAATGATTAACATATAGCACGATTACTATTTTGCGTTGTAACAGCTAGGTAGAATCTTAAACAGGCAAGAAATCAGACCGGTCTTCCGGCCATTCACGAAAATTAAAGAAATGTTGCGACCCGCTAAAGTTAATCGAAGTTAATCTCTACTTTAGAGTATCGAGTATTTCTAATATTCTTTGCGAGTGTGGAAAAAGTTACGTTGCTAAACTATACGGACTGTTGCCGATCGCTGTGCTGAGCAGCAACGTCGCCTCTTAATTAAACACAGGATTTCTGACGAACAAACGAGAATTCTTGCTCACACATCGAACTGTCGGGATTCTGTGATCAATGAAGCAGTTGAAGTTAGACTATGTGAAAACAACTTCAGTAGACACCAGAGATACACATAGCAATGCATAGAACGGCGCACTTGATAAAGAAAGAGCATAGAGGAAGATTTCTCGTAGTTTATGTCTGATGTGAGTAATAGCGCAGCAAGCCAGGCGGGATTGTTTTTTCTTTGCGGTTTTCATACCTTCCTTTTGAAACGTCCCCTTTGAACAATTATACATGACTGTCCTTAACCTGACACAAAATATTTTTAGCGCAACGCAATCTGACTTTCAAAAATCCCTACAAAAAAAATGGCCCTGACTAACATTAACCTATGCGTTTCACAAATCGCTTACCTCACAAAAATCTTGGTTACTCGAACTACTGCAATACAGCCAGCGCCACTACTGCCAGCTAAATAAAAGATTCAAACTATGGAAGGCACTAACTACTGATAGGGATAGTTAGCAAATGAAAGATATTAATAGAGAACAAACAATGTATTTACCTTGATATCATCATATATAAATATAGCAGTTCATGACAAATTTCAAAACTCCGCCATCTCTCTCCCCACATCCACCACTGCTGGCGCCTCACCTCAACTGCGCAACGCTACGCGCTGTTCACATCCAGCTGCCCAACACTACAATGGCAGACAACAATGCAAACTAGCCACAGACTGCACACAGCACAGCCAGTGATTTTTATACAGAGGTGGCGTTACCAATAAAAAAACCTAAACAGCCTACTTACACTTTTATGGAAGAAGGCGGGCTGTTCGAGAGCTTGACTGATTGATCTTTGTAGAAATTTGGTTAGGGAATTTTTATTCTGTTTTGAATTTTTATTTTTGTGTCATTGATGCATGTGTTTGGGGGCGGGGGGACTTACATGGAGAATATTGGAAACAGGTATAGTATTCACCTTACAGCCAAGAGAAACCTCCGAAAATCCTAGCCAGAACTGCTGGTGTTGCCATCTTGTTGTTGTCGGCCCCTTCCTCTGGTAAGACATTTCACATGCCATTCATGTTGCTTACTCTCTTCTATGACCATCAGGATCCGTTGGACCTCGACAATTTTGTTGGTCTGCGCAATTCCGCTTCTCATCCCCGGGTGATCCTTGCGGCCGTCCGCAGATTCTTTGCTCCGACGACTTTCGTCGTCTGTGCCGCTCGGTTGATGGCCATCTTCGGGCGGAGCTTTGTCACTTACGTCCGGGTCGTCTTGCGTTCTCTGGTGTTGCGTCGCGTGGTCATCACAGTGATGCGCTCGCCACGCTGCACAAGCAGACCTGCCGCTGGGTGAAGAGCGTAAGCGTATGTGATCGGAGGCTTTCCCGGCGCATGTGTTGTTTACAGGGCTCTCGGGGGTCCAGCAGGATGGGATCGCTGAAGTCCCACGATATTTCGGCGAATAACCTTTCCACAATCATCAGTTGGTTCTGCTTCCATCAGATCGCATTCGGCTGGACACCCAAGAGCCCTGGAAACAGGGTGAACGTATCCAGAATGAGATTTCCACTCTGCAGCGGAGTGTGCGCTGATATGAGACTTCCTGGCAGATTAAAACTGTGTGCCCGACCGAGACTCGAACTCGGGACCTTTGCCTTTCGCGGGCAAGTGCTCTACCAACTGAGCTACCGAAGCACGACTCACGCCCGGTACTCACAGCTTTACTTCTGCCAGTACCTCGTCTCCTACCTTCCAAACTTTACAGAAGCTCTCCTGCGAACCTTGCAGAACTAGCACTCCTGAAAGAAAGGATATTGCGGAGACATGGCTTAGCCACACCCTGGGGGATGTTTCCAGAATGAGATTTCCACTCTGCAGCGGAGTGTGCGCTGATATGAAACTACCTGGCAGATTAAAACTGTGTGCCCGACCGAGACTCCAACTCGGGACCTTTGCCTTTCTTCTGGAAACATCCCCCTGGCTGTGGCTAAGCCATGTCTCCGCAATATCCTTTCTTTCAGGAGTGCTAGTTCTGCAAGGTTCGCAGGAGAGCTTCTGTAAAGTTTGGAAGGTAGGAGACGAGGTACTGGCAGAAGTAATGCTGTGAGTACCGGGCGTGAGTCGTGCTTCGGTAGCTCAGTTGGTAGAGCACTTGCCCGCGAAAGGCAATGGTCCCGAGTTCGAGTCTCGGTCGGGCACGCAGTTTTAATCTGCCAGGAAGTTTCAGGGTGAACGTAATTTGTTGACAAAGGGGGCGGTACCTCAGTACGCGCTATTTTGTGATGTCATCATGCCATAATGCAACCAATAAGATGCTGTCCTCTTGCTGTAAAAGTCCTAGTTTTAAGACAGCCAACCGAGCAGAGCTGCAACTCATCCGGGTCTGCTAATTTATCACATACAACTTTAATGTGTCCAATTATACATCGACAGTTTTTTGGATATCGTAAAGGTGTAAGATCGTGTTCGGCGGGACAAATTATTAGTCAAACTGGAGAACTTGCTACTTCTCCCGGACTACAGCTTCGAGATCGTCGACAGCCCTTTGCACAATAGGTGTAAACTAGTGAATATCAAAAGACAGCACTCCTTCCTCAGACTCCTCACAGACGGGGTCCCTCAGGGATCTGTGTTGTCTCCACTATTCTTTGTCGTCTTCGTCGATGACATACCGCTGCTGCCTTGGGTGGTGCTTGCCCGATTCGTGGACGACACTGCCTTGCTGAACAGCATCCGGGAGGTCAGCGCGGTCATCGTTCGCCTACAACGTCAACTCAGGATGTTAAAAAACTGGGCCAAGAAAAATACAATTACTATCAATGCAGGCAAGACAAAAGCGGTGATGTTTACCCGACGCCGTCTGGATTTGAGAGACATACTGATGCATCACCACGTCAGGTACCTTGGGGTCACATTCGACAATAAGTTACTTTTCAAACTGCATGTACAGGATAAGAAGACCAAGATTTCACAATTTATCTGCCAAATGTACCCGCTAAGGAAAGCTCGGAGATGAACGTCAGTACGATACTTCGCTTTTATAGGGCAACAGTCCTCCCAGCTATTTTATACGGTTGTTCCATGTGGGGCGCAACTAGCCCCTCTAATTTGAAAACCATCCAGACTTTGCAAAATCGATGTCTTCTACTCATTCTTGGGGTGCATAGGTGGGCAAGAATCCGTGACCTACACGAAGAGCTTAACCAACCAACCATCCAGGGCAACATCATCCAACACACACACAAGCTCATGGACAAAAAAGAAGCCCTACGACCTACGTTACATCGCCTAATATATGTTGGATCAGTAGCTCCTGATCGTTGACACTGGGTCAGTGCCTAGGGCGATTATCGAAAGGCCGGCCGGGGTGGCCGAGCGGTTCTAGGCGCTACAATCTGGAACCGCGAGACCGCTACGGTCGCAGGTTCGAATCCTGCCTCGGGCATGGATGTGTGTGATGTCCTTAGGTTAGTTAGGTTTAAGTAGTTCTACGTTCTAGGGGACTGATGACCTCGGACGTTAAGTCCCATAGTGCTCAGAGCCGTTTTTGATTATCGAAATCCCACAGTAACCATTTACCTCAGCTTTCACCTACATACCATAAGGGCCGAAGAACACGAGGTCCAGTACCCTTATCAAGATTGCAATAAAGATAAAGTTACACCTTGACCATCCACAAAGGAAGTACACACATTAAGTTGTTAGGAGCCACGACGGCGATGATGGAGGCAATCGTCGAGTGCTCTGGATTTTGAATTTTGTCCGAATTTGAACCTGCAAACAAATCGAGAACTTTTCATGCATCAATCAAGGCGTTTAGAACTTCCTGAGATGAAAAATAGGAAAATACAGCGAAACGGTCGAATGAACATTGCGTTAGAAACGGCTCAAGCAAAAAACAACTAATGAGAGCAATCGTCATAACGCTTGTAATGTGGTCCTTAGAGGGTAGGCTAATGAAATAAAGAAATAATTATGATAACGAAGAACTTTGTCCACATTTGGTGCTTCATGTCGGAGTATTACTCAGCAGTTGTCTCTCCTCAGGTTGTTGTAAACGTTGATAGAAAGATACAAGGCAGCTAAGAGACACAAAAAGAATTTTAAACAGGTGAAAGGAGGAAAATATTCTCCGCGCGCTCGACGTATCCCTCGTTCTTAAGAGGAACTGTGCGGCGCGTTGTTTTACACTTATCTCCCGCACTAAATCCATTTATATCCGGGCGGCTAACTCTTAGCAAAACTTTTTATACGGCGCACGGCAAATTGAAACAAATTTTCTTTTAAGCAAGTAGAAGATGGCGTAAATTTTTGCGGTTAAGCGCGCTCCATTTAAGGCGAGCTGGCCACCTGCGCCCGCGCCCGTGCTCTGCGTGTATCGGTTCGCGCGCTGAGTGCGTCTGGCCGTTCCCACACCCTGTAGCGGGTAGCCTGTGCAGGCATAGCCACACCCTGTAGCCTGCACTAGCATAAGCGGTGCCTGTCACTTTCATTTCTCCCACTCGTTCCATCTTAGTCCTGTGACACGCCCGCTGACAATCGCTCCTTATTGCGTATTCAGTGACCTGCATGATACCGAAATAATAGAAACATTACTGAAAGAGCATTGTCAGCAACGAGACGTGGTTTCCAAACAAATGCGCGGAAGATATTTTTTAATTGTTATTAAATGAGGAAATTTACAGCTAATATAATTATTTTTACTCCAAAGGGCATCGATCGAGGTGGCAAAGTGGTAACACACTGGATCTGCATTCGGAAGGTCAGCGTTTTAAATCCCCGTTTGGCCATATAGATTTTCCTAAGTGGATTAAGGCAGTTGCTGGGATGATTCCTTTGAAAATGTCACCACCGACTGCCTTCCCCATCCTTCCCCTATCCGAGCTTTTGCTCCGTCTCTAATGTCTTGTCGTCGACGGTCTGTAAACCATGATACGAGGCGTATTTTTTAAGTAAGTACAGTTTTAAAATTAAAAAAAAAGACGTGCTAAGATATCTCAAAAATTTTATTTTTACATGAAAGCCTGTACCTTAATCTACTTTTCTGCATACTTTCCGTCAATACTGAGGCACTTGTCATAACGTTGTAACAGGTTTTGAATACACTCCTCATAGAAGTCTGCCGCCTGACTTGTTAACCACTGCATCACCACTGTTTTGACTTCGTCATTGTCTTGAAGACGTTGATCACCCAGGTGTTTCTTCAAGTGCAGGAAGAGGGCGCAGCTTGGGGGCTGTACGGAGGATGATCTAGAGTTTCCCATCGAAAAGATGTGATGAGATCTTTGGTCTGATTCGCCACATACGGACGGGCTTTGTCTTGCAGCAAAACGAAGTCCTTGCTCAACTTCCATGGACTGTTGCTTTGATTCTGGTGTGACGTAGGCCGCCCATATTTCATCATCCGTAACGATTTGGCTTAAGAAATCATCACCGTCGTTGTGGAACCACTCAAGGAAAGTCAATGCACTGTCTAAACGTTTGGTTTTGTGCACATCCGTCAACATTTTCGGTACCCAACGTGCGCACAATTTTCGGTAATTCAAGTACTAGGTCACAATGCCGTACAAACCACTACAAGAAACATTAGGAAAGTCATCCCGCGAGCAGGAAATCGTAAAGCGTCTGTTTTCTCTTACCTTATTGTCCACTTCCTGCACCAAACTTTCATTAACGACCGAAGGACGCCCACTCCGTTGTTCATCATGCACATATGTGCGGCCATCTTTAAATGATCTCACCCACTTTCTTACAATTCCATCACTCATAATGTTTTCTCCGTAAACTGCACAGATCTCACGATGAATGTCGATCGGCTTTAGGTCTTTATCACTAAGAAATCTTACAACAGCCCGTACTTCAGAGTCGGCGGGACTCACGATTATCGGAGGCATCTTAAACACTCAGTACACAACGTAACAAGGAAGAATCAGACTGTAATGGTGTCAGTGCGTAGATTAAGGTACAGGCTTTCGTGTAAAAGTAAAATTGTTGAGATATCTTAACACGTCTTTTTTAAATTTCAAAACGGCTCTTACTTAAAAAACACGCTTCTTATTCTTTATAGACCAAAAGACGTTGCTACGGCGGTCTCGGAATTGTCACAACTCGTTATTTAAGCCGATGAACTGCATTAGGCGTTAGACGTGCTTTCGACAGAATAGGTACTCGTTGCACTATGCAAACGTATAAATTGGTGCGACTATCAACTGCACTCCACCACTGTTCAAAACAATGACTCTAATGGCGCCCTGCCTGCACGTAACAAAATTATCTATCTGGGCCAAAAAAATTTTCACCATTAAAAAGTTTTGTTGAAATGAGATTGACAATGTTGCCACTATAGCTGAAGTATTGATAAATGTCTGAACATGTTTCTAAAGGTTATTTCACAGTTTGGCCCCAATATAATTCCTCCACATTGTTTTGTATTTACTGAAACGTTATAGAAAGGCTGTACAGGATGTCCCAGAAATGTTGCCACCAATTTCGAGGGATTTTAGAGGGTATCTTTAGGAACAAATAGAGGATGGGAACCGTGACCGAAAACATCATCAAACTACGCTACAGAGCCTCGAAGTTATAGGCACTGGCGCCTGCCATTAGGCTACCCCTTCAGCAGCAAACGTGACTTCATACGCTGACGGACTGCAGGTGGAGCGTCTCGCAATATTATTTGATATTCCGTGATCTCGACTGATTGCCACGGTCGTCAAAGGAGAAGACGAAACTAGTTACTATGTAGAAAGGCCTTGTCTTCTACGAATGGTGGCTTGGTGGATGATGGTTGCAGACACAGGATTCCTTCTGCAGCTTATTTTTCTCAGGGATCCCTCTAAAATCTCCAGTGTTTTTAGGTATACAGGAGAAAAATAAACTGCAGGTGGAAACCTGTGTCATAACCCGTTATCCACCAAGGCAGAGCATCACATTCATAGGAGAGAAGGCCTGTCTATGTAACTGCTAGCTTCATCTTCTCCACTGCTGATAATGGCAATTAGTCGCAATCACTGAAGAACAAACAACATTGCAAGACGTTCCACCTACGGTCCCTCAGTGTCGGTCACGTTTGCTGCTAAAGGGGTGGGCTAATGGCAGGCGCCAGCGCCTACAAATTCGACGCATTGAAGCGTCATTGGATGATGTTTCTGGACCGGGGGTCCTATCCTCCATTTGTTCCTTAAGACATTCTCTACAGCCCCCTGAAGTTTGTCTCAACATTCGTGGGACATCCTCTAGAACTAAAACGTTAGCTATGTCGATTGTCATTTTTGAAAGATTGAAACGCAATGTAAGTCTATTTTGCAGAGAAAGTTATCTCCATAACAGACTCTTAGAATGAATTGTGTTAAATCAACGTTATTAGTACAGCATTATTTATGTATTACTTATGGTAGTGTAGTTCGACTACATAAAACACATAAATCATGGTCTGTAGAGTTGTGGAAAAGCTGCCGAGTGGATGTCGAGGTTGAGTGTCAAGATAAAATGTTGTTCCGTTAAGAAACGCTTGTTTATGAGGAGGCAAGACCAAAAATTTTCTCACCGACTCTGAAAGACAGTCTTTTGATACGAAAAACCCACTTTTATCTCTGGAGTTCCATTTTAGACCAATTTACTTTGTCCAAAGTTTTTCTTATGAATAGAGTCAGTCCCTGGAATGTGATCTGGAAGACCAGTGAAATACCAGTTTGTGGTTGTAATAACCTCTGCAGTCAGCCCAAATTTCTTTACATATGAGATGGTGTGCAAGTCATAGAAAGTCAAATCGTATGCATAGGAGCATGTCTCAATAATTCCTACTTCTTAACCTCGCAATTTTCTCTTTGACAAAGCAACTTTGGTTGAAATGTGTTTTCCTTTTTTATTGTGTTCCCTTGTGTCAGGCCTCATCTCATCTACTTTTTCAACCAATTAATCCAGAAGGCTGTCGTAATATTTTGCGGTTATTTTGATTGCATTATACTTTGGGACATGGCATCCCTTTCACGTCTTACAAGTCACCGAATTCCACCCACTGTTCTGACTACTGTTTCATTTCTCACCTACAGCAACGAATCGGCGAACAGAGCCTGACGGACCCTTTTCAGGATGGTCCAATCATAGCTGAAATATTTCTTTTCGCATTCGCTTTTGGACAGCATTCAAAAACCGCTCCCCCGATCCTGCACGAGGCTCTCTCTTAGTTAATTCTTCACGTAAAACGTAGCTTACTATTTCTACTGATATGCCTGTGGCACCAACTTCCTCATACACTTTTAATTGGGATAGTACAATACCATATTAGGCATTTAATGCGAATTTTCAAGTATGGCTGTAGCTTCACGCGGCCTTCACGTGCATAACATTCATGAAAAGTTCAACCAAATTTGAATTCATCCAAGTGAAATTACGGATCAAACGTTTCGTATAAATTCGCAAACTTTACATGAATTTACATTGACGATAAAACGTTCAGAACAAAGAATTTTACAATGAAACGCTATTGCAGAGTATACATTTCAACAAAACACATATAACACTAAAGTTCTTACAGGAGTATAAAGAAAATTATACAGCAACATGTACCCACTCAACAGCAACAACATTTCATAGTTATCAATGCCGCTTCTGTGCCAGACTGGAAGTTCGTGTAACAGAATATAGAAAGGTGGAGAGAGGCGGTATATTTCCATTGATTTATAGGGGATTTTCATTCTTCAGCTACATACAGTAAACCCCGTATTAACGAACCCGCATTTAAGGAAAGCCCGCTTTTAAGGAATACTTTCGTTGGTCCCGGCGATAACGCCATAAAAACAGTGTTCCTGAAATTCGGTTTTAACGAATCGCGCTTTCTTTTAAATCCCACTTTTAAGGAATAAGTGTGTTACAATTTGCAAATTAAAATACGGTCTGCAGCTGCACTTCTTGTTTTCGGACATTATATCGTAACGTTAGGCTTTGATCATTTGCATTCTTAAAATCGATGTCTGCGTTAGCTTTCGGATATTGGTCTCGTATCGATAGTTGTGAAGTTATCGAGATTGGTGAATGTTAAACTGGTCATTTGAAAACACAATTCTTCCGCACTACCGTGCTCCAGCTGTCGTGTCTGACGCTATAAAGTGAAAGCAGTATTAACCAGTTGGAACGACAACTTCTAGGAATACGCTGTGCTGGAAGGAATAAGCAGACTACTCTTCTAGATTTTTTTCAGAAATAAAGACAGTATAGCAGTTTTATTCATTATTGTGATATCTAATTCATTGAGTGCCATTAGCTAAATAAAATTTTCTCCTTTTAAATCAAGATACGAGTTGATGACTTTGGATGTGACCTAACATCCAAAATATCTTGAAATTAAACAAAAAGGTATTATAAATACACTCCTGGAAATTGAAATAAGAACACCGTGAATTCATTGTCCCAGGAAGGGGAAACTTTATTGACACATTCCTGGGGTCAGATACATCACATGATCACACTGACAGAACCACAGGCACATAGACACAGGCAACAGAGCATGCACAATGTCGGCACTAGTACAGTGTATAACCACCTTTCGTAGCAATGCAGGCTGCTATTCTCCCACGGAGACGATCGTAGAGATGCTGGATGTAGTCCTGTGGAACGGCTTGCCATGCCATTTCCACCTGGCGCCTCAGTTGGACCAGCGTTCGTGCTGGACGTGCAGACCGCGTGAGACGACGCTTCATCCAGTCCCAAACATGGTCAATGGGGGACAGTTCCGGAGATCTTGCTGGCCAGGGTAGTTGACTTACACCTTCTAGAGCACGTTGGGTGGCACGGGATACATGCGGACGTGCATTGTCCTGTTGGAACAGCAAGTTCCCTTGCCGGTCTAGGAATGGTAGAACGATGGGTTCGATGACGGTTTGGATGTACCGTGCACTATTCAGTGTCCCCTCGACTATCACCAGTGGTGTACGGCCAGTGTAGGAGATCGCTCCCCACACCATGATGCCGGGTGTTGGCCCTGTGTGCCTCGGTCGTATGCAGTCCTGATTGTGGCGCTCACCTCCTCGGCGCCAAACACGCATACGACCATCATTGGCACCAAGGCAGAAGCGACTCTCATCGCTGAAGACGACACGTCTCCATTCGTCCCTCCATTCACGCCTGTCGCGACACCACTGGAGGCGGGCTGCACGATGTTGGGGCGTGAGCGGAAGACGGCCTAACGGTGTGCGGGACCGTAGCCCAGCTTCATGGAGACGGTTGCGAATGGTCCTCGCCGATACCCCAGGAGCAACAGTGTCCCTAATTTTCTGGGAAGTGGCGGTGCGGTCCCCTACGGCACTGCGTAGGATCCTACGGTCTTGGCGTGCATCCGTGCGTCGCTGCGGTCCGGTCCCAGGTCGACGGGCACGTGCACCTTCCGCCGACCACTGGCGACAACATCGATGTACTGTGGAGACCTCACGCCCCACGTGTTGAGCAATTCGGCGGTACGTCCACCCGGCCTCCCGCATGCCCACTATACGCCCTCGCTCAAAGTCCGTCAACTGCACATACGGTTCACGTCCACGCTGTCGCGGCATGCTACCAGTGTTAAAGACTGCGATGGAGCTCCGTATGCCACGGCAAACTGGCTGACACTGACGGCGGCGGTGCACAAATGCTGCGCAGCTAGCGCCATTCGACGGCCAACACCGCGGTTCCTGGTGTGTCCGCTGTGCCGTGCGTGTGATCATTGCTTGTACAGCCCTCTCGCAGTGTCCGGAGCAAGTATGGTGGGTCTGACACACCGGTGTCAATGTGTTCTTTTTTCCATTTCCAGGAGTGTATATCGAGTAGTTTTAAATTTGCCGAGAAACATTTTCATGTTCACTGTATTTTTGTATGCAGCACAAGGTGAGTTTGTGATTATTGAGTATTTATATGGCCTAAATAGCCTAGGTTCCAATTTTGATTCTGGAACACTTATTTAGTGCATTTTGACCTAAACACTTATTTAAGCAAAACCTTCTTTTAAGGAACAAATTTTTTGGTCCCCTGAGATTCGTTAAAAAGGGGTTTTACCGTATGCTGTAGAAAATAAATCATAACGATTTTGCAACGATGTCACACGACTTAACAGACTGCCAAACGGTTATTTCAAACGGATATCCACTGTCTGACAAAAAATGTGAAGCACCCACAATAAAAAGCCTGATGTCAATGCAGCTTCGTAAACGTACATGTCATCGGACGGTACGAAATGGCTAGAGCTGCAATTTTCTATGACACGTAGAACAACCACCAGAGTGCATTAGTGTTGTCACCAGGCTTGGTAGGGTATGTAAAGGCCGTGAATAGCGTCAGATGTTGCGTAATGACTGTGAAAGACACGGAGACGCCGAGTACTCATGTGAGACACCGTTATGAGCACCTGGCACAGTTTGAAAAGAGCCTCATTGTGGGTCTCCAGTTGGCTGGCTGGTCGATATTGCAGTATGCAGATTTGTCAGGCATTCGGATGTGACAGTGGTCCGATGTTATAGTGCTTGGGAAGATGAGGACACGCACACTCTTTGTCAAGGTTCCGGTCGGTCACGTCTGATCACGAAAAATGAGGATCACCGTTTTGTGCACCAAGTACATCTACACCTGCCACTCGAGAACAAATAGTGGACTTACTACAATATTCTGTGTCATCCCACACTATTGGTCAATCTTAACGCGGCTGTTAGGCGTGTTAACATGAGGCTGGAGAAGGTATTGATGGCAGAGGGCATGGGTCACATTGCAGTGGTGCCTAGTTGAGTCTATCAGTAGATCAGATTTCACTAGGCACGGCTTGCATCTCAATAGGTATGGGAAGGGGAGGCTGGCACAGCTTATAGGTGACAGCGTAGTGAGTTGTGGTGGGATCACTCATGGAAAATTCCTGTAGTAGCTGGTGTTAGAGCTGCACCTTTTTTAGATTGAAGTCAGCTGATAGGTATACTTGGTTAAAGGAAGTCTCTTTAACTAAGCAATCACCTTCGGAGGACATCACGTTTCCAAGTACAGAAGGAATTATCATATTTCATCAAAATATGAGAGGTATTAGAGATAAAGTTAGTGAACTGCTTATAGATGTTGACTCTGAAATTATCGGTATTCGGAGCACTCGTAATTTGACAGTTCATAGGCTTCTTTACCAGGTTACAGATTAGTTGGCTGTTTTTCATTGAGTCCTTGCGGAGTGGGGGAGTGGCCATGTGTGTAAAATACAGTATTCCATTTGAGTCCATAGACGTGTCACGGCACTGCACTGAACAGATATCAGCATGTTGCGCAGGGACAATTGAATTTAGTGAAAGTAAGCTTTTTTTGTTTATATGTCCCCTGGCTCTGAGTTCTGCCCAAGCTAGAGAGGGTACTTGATTTACTTTATAGGAAGTACCAGAAATTAGTTATATGTGGTGACTTCAATATTAATTTTGTATATGATTCATGATTGTGCAAGAAAAAGGATGCTGGTAGATCTCCTAAATTCATATACACACCGTGTTTTTTCCATCTAGGGTGGAGGTGAACAGTATCATAGACATAGACAATACTTTTATTCATTCTCCATTACTATATGGACATTCGGTTAGTAAAAGGGTGAATGGCCTTTCAGTCCATGATGAACAAATTTTAACACTAAAAGGCTTTTCTACTCAAACAAATGTCACATATAACTACAAATTAGGCAGGAAAGTTAATCCAACGTCAATGGAGAATTTTTAAACCTCGTCAAGGAACATGGGGTACTGGCAGTAAAAGGCAGCCTGGGAGGCTGGTTAGTGGAATAAGGATATCATCCAGAACAAAGCGGGAATTATATCAAAATGTTAGAAGAAGTCACAATCAAGCTACAGTAGCCCGTTACAAACAGTATTGTAAGGTGCTAAAAATGTTATTAGGAAGGCAAAGAGTATGTGGTACGCAAATAGAATAGCTAATTCACAGGATAAAATTAAAACCATATGGTCAGTTGTGAAGGAAGTGTCTGGGCAGCAGCACAAGATCGACGATATAATAAAGTCAGTTCGTAGTAAAAATATTTCTGTTACTGATAAATCAGATATATGTACAGTATTTAACAATCATTTTCTGAGCATTGCTGACCAATTAAATAAAAATTTAGTTTCTACAGGGAATCGTATAACTCTCTTGGCAAATGCCTTTCCGAGACTGATGTCAGAAATACTCCCTTGGGATACAGAAAAGAGGGTGATTGAGTCAATAATTAAATCACTGAAGACTAAGGACTCTCATGGATATGATGTAGTGTCTAGCAGAATATTAAAGTACTGTGCTGCACATGTTAGTCCTGGACTTCGTCATATTTGTAATTTTTCCTTTAGGAATGGTCAGTTTCCTGAACGATTAAAGTACTCAGTAGTAAAGCCGCTTTATAAAAAGGGAGGAAGGGATAATGTAGACAATTTTAGACCTATTCCTGTGCCATCATTGTTTGCTAAAGTTATTGGTTGGTTGGTTGGTTGGTTTGGGGAAGGAGACCAGACAGCGTGGTCATCGGTCTCATCGGATTAGGGAAGGATGGGGAAGGAAGTCGGCCGTGCCCTTTCAGAGGAACCACCCCGGCATTTGCCTGGACTGATTTAGGAAAATCACGGAAACCTAAATCAGAATGGCCGGACGCGGGATTGAACCGTCGTCCTCCCGAATGCGAGTCCAGTGTCTAACCACTGCGCCACCTCGCTCGGTGCTAAAGTTATTGAAAAGGATGTGTATGTAAGGATAATTGATCATTTTATCACACATAATTTGCAATGAAGTATACAGTTCGGCTCTAGAAGTCGTTTAATAACTGAAAATGCTCTCGTATTCTCTTTTCTCTGTGAAGTACTGGATGCGTTAAACAAAAGGTTTCGAGCGCTAGGCATCTTTTTTGATTTAACAAAGGCGTTTGGCTGTGTTGATCACAAAATGTTGTCCCAGAAGTTGGACCATTACGGAATATGGGGAACAGCTTACTTTAACAACAGACAGCAGAAGTCCATTATTCACCGTGTTGAGAATGGCTGTGATGTGGGGTCTGAGTGGGGTACAGTTAAATCGGCGGGGAGGGGGGGGGGGAGGGGAAGCCCCACGGATCAGTGTTGCGGCCACTCCAGTTCCTTATTTATATAAATGATATGCCCTCTAGTAATACGGGTAACTCTTAAAATATTTCTGTTTGCTGATCACACTAGCTTGGTAGTAAAGTATGTTGTGTGCAACACTGGATCGGTTTCAAATAGTGCAGTTCATGACAGAAGTTCATGGCTTGTAGAAAATAAACTAAAGCTAAATCACAGTAAGACTCAGTTTCTTCAAGTTTCTAAACACAATTCAACAAAACCCGTCGTTTTAATGTCACAGAATGGGCTTATGATTAGTGAAACTGAACAGTTCAAATTTCTAGGTATTCAGATAGATAGTAAACTGTCGTGGACAGCCCACTTTTAGGTTCTTATTCAAAGACTTAATGCTGCCATTTTTACTATTCGAACGGTATCTAAAGTGAGTGATCGTTCGACACGAGAATTGGTCTGCTTTCTTATTTTCATTCGCTTATGTCGTATTGTATTACATTTTGGGGTAACTCTTCCCATTCTAAAAGGATATCTTTGGCTCAGAAACTGGTGGTTCGGGCAGTAAGTGGTGCAAGTTCACGAACCTCTTGTCGACCCCTGTTCACTAGTCTGGGCATTTTGACATTGGCCTCTCAATATATATATATATATATTTTACTGTCGTTTCTTGGTAACAATATCAGATTATTCCCAAGAATAAGCAGCTTTCACTCCGTTAATACCCGGCAGATATCCAACCTGCATTTGGATCGGACTTCCTTAACTCTTGTGCAGAAAGGTGTGCAGTGTACTGCTGAATCCATTTTCAATACGCTACCACAAGAATTCAAAAATCTTAGTAGTAATCCACGAGCTTTCAAATCGAAACTCAAGAGGTTCCTCATGGGTCACTCCTATTCTGCTGAGCAGTTCCTTGAAAAATTAAACTGATCCGTATGTTATATTGTTGATTGCGTTTACTTAAACTTATGGCTTGATTTTTTCGGTTCATAAACATTTTATTTTTATCTGTTATTAATTTTATGTGGAATTTCATGTACTGATACGTTCCATGACCTTGGTGATTCGCTCCTCAATTTGGTCCTACGGTACTTGACGTGTAAATAAATAAATAAACTGGCATCAGTCGGACTAGGGTACTAGCGTGCCTTTCGTAAGATTTCTATAACATCACTTCACAAACGATTGCGTTTGGAGTGGTGCTTTACTGGGAAGCATGGACTGTTGCTAAATGGCATCGCATTGTGTTCAGCGATGAATCGTTGTTCTGTACTATCCCGGATGACTATGGTCTGCGAGTATGACGGCGACATGAGCAGTACCTTTCTTCAAATATTTGGAGAGGCACAACGGTGTTACTTCTGGACTCTTTGTGTGAGGAACCATTGGGTATGACTTCAGGTCACGTCTGGGAGTGACTGAGGGGACTCTGACGGTACAACGGTACCACACCGACATTTTGCGTCCTCTTGTGTCACGCCTCATGGGTCAGTATCGTGGTGGCAGTTTTCAACACAACAATGCTCGTCCACACGTTTCTCTATGAACTGCCTGAATGTTGAGGTACTCCCATGGCCAGCAAGGTCTCCAGATCTGTTCCCGGTAGAACATGTGTGGGATTAACTTGGACGTCGACTTTGTTATATAGCCAATATCCACGATATCACGGACCAGTTGCAAGATTACCGTTCTTTTTGCGTCTTTCTTACTTGTGGGCGGTTCGAGTGACTAAATTTTACTCTGTATCGAATCTTTCAAGGATTCGTTGCCTGACTCTGGTGATTTAAGCTTACATTGCTACTGGTACTCTCGTTGCGGTCCTTGATTCAGTGCTTGGAAGATAATCGTTACAGGGACAGCATGGATTATTTAATTGGTTATTATATTTAATGAGGATGCAACGAATCTACTTCGCAACGGAGAACGCAAACAGGTGCGACATCCCAAGTCAACCGAGAGCATTTGAACCACTTACACTATATACTCCCACATGGGATCTTTACCTTCATTAATTTCTAGTTTAACAGACTATATACTGAGGGCTCATTGCAGGATTACACTTACTGGGTACGGGACAGGGAGTGGAATTGCTGTTCTATACACATGAGATTGTCTTTTAAATATCACTTTTATTGGGCTACACGCCTCTACTCTCAATTCTGCACAAATTAACATTCATTAAGTTACAATGACATGATGCGCACTCTCTCTAATCTAAATAGTCTCTTACTTCAGTGACGTGCACGGAATGGGGCGAAATGTTACGTTTCTCTTGGGATTAACGTTCTTATACGACACTCTCATACCCATGCCACATATGGACTGAGTAACAACTACTATTTTAACATAATCTATTCAAAAATAATTGCTGTGTTCCCCTCTGATTTTTGCGGAAACAACATAACAAACAAGGCGCCATCTTATTGTGGGGGGGGGGGGGGGAGGGGAGAGGGGAGGTCGAGTGGTACGTAAGCAGACACAAATACACACAGTTAATACGCAAAAATGAAATACATCCTGTTAAATCCGTTACACGCACTGTCGCCACACCTTCATCGAATTTCTACAAGAAAGATCGTATGCAATTACGAACCAATCACAGCATTTCATCAACACCTTGTCATTGCAAATAAATTTACTCGCCATCCTTGATCGTTCTTGGCTACATCAAATTTTCACACGAAACTCACGCAATCCATACTCTGTATTTCCACAAGAGCTCATCGGTTGTGCAGCCAAGTCCACGTGGGATACTGGAAATCAATTGCTCCAAATTACTCACCATCTGTGATGGTTCTTGGATTTTACGTTACACTTTCACACGCAAAACCTAACGGAATTTAACGTAGGATGCTGGTGGTTAACGAGTACTGCACACGAGGCAGTTTGGAGACAAAAACCGACAAAGAAAAAATAAATCAAATCAACTAACTTCACATCCCAAATTCGTTAAATATTTTACACTATCCACCTTCCCAATTCATAAACTGAAAGTACAATAAGGAAATGAACCTTTCTGTCACACGGTTGTGACCACATGGTTGAAGGTTGCACAAAGGGAGACGCTTATACTATCAAAACAATTTTACAAATACTGGAATTTAATTAAATGAAATAATAAACGCTCTCTAACTGAGAAGTCAACTAAAAAGCTATTGTGGATGCTGAAAGCACCACTGGATTAACAAATGAAAGATTGGATTACAAAGCTCTCCATGTTCTCGTTAGAATAGTGAAATCTGACTATCCAATATACTTGGAAAACAGTTAAAAAAGGTGGTTGTAAAGTAAGCTTAACTGTCTATCTTTGTGTTCAGACTGCTCGGCTAACCCCGCGCGGCCAAGTGATAGATTTTGGCTATAAAATCATTCATGTAAAACGGGCTTTACGCTGAGGTAGTAAGAGCTGCATGGGAGACTATGCACGCCACCGAGACACCGGCATCAACCTCTGTGCGGACGTCTTGCAGAGTAAAGAACGTTATTGCTAATTGAGTTCTTCCGATTTCGTGCTCAGCGTGGTACTGGTACAACGCTAGCCACTGTCCTGTGCCAGCCATCCTGGGACACAAAACGACTATCCTGGCATTCAATGGTGTCCGCACCCCCGACGCCATTACGCACGATACAGAATGCCAAGACAATAGCACCACACGAATTTCATCTATAAGGTGTAATTCATACGCTCTGCTGCTACGGTCACAGGTTCGAATCCTGCCTCGGGCACGGATGTGTGTGATGTCCTTAGGTTAGTTAGGTTTAAGTAGCTCTAAATCTAGGGGACTGATGACCTCAAATGTTTAGTCCCATAGTGCTCAGAGCCATTTGAACCATTTTTTTAAAATTCATACACATGTATAGTGACTAATTGCTTGAGGTATATTCTAAAAATTACTGTTTTAGCCTTGTGTTGGTTTACTTTTGTTGGACCCCCTGCCGGCCGGAGTGGCCGAGCAGTTCTAGGCGCTACAGTCTGGAACCGCGCGAATGCTACGGTCGCAGGTTCGAATCCTGCCTCGGGCATGGATGTGTGTGATGTCCTTAGGTTAGTTAGGTTTAAGTGGTTCTACGTTCTAAGGGACTGATGACCTCAGCAGTTAAGTGCCATGGTGCTCAGAGCCATTTGAACCATTTTTGAACCGCCGTCCCCCTTCAATTATTCCACTGTGCTATGAGGAAGTTTTTTCGCTACGAACTTAAAAACAAAGTGACTCAGATTGTGTTTATTTAGGTAAGGGACAGATTCTAAACAAAGGCATAATGTTTCAGGGTGCTAAAAGCCGGTTTTGTCGTCTTTCACGAACTCATAGGTTAAAGTATAAAGTAGTGCAAATCCTTTACAAGAAATCATATAGCCATGCACGATTTTTCGTACAAATGGCTCTGAGCACTATGGGACTCAACTTCTAAGGTCATTAGTCCCCTAGAACTTAGAACTAGTTAAACCTAACTAACCTAAGGACATCACAAACATCCATGCCCGAAGCAGGATTCGAACCTGCGGCCGTAGCGGTCTTGCGGTTCCAGACTGCAGCGCCTTTAACCGCACGGCCACTTCGGCCGGCATTTTTCGTACAAACCAACACTTATGGGAGAGCGTAAAATAGTTAATTAATACCTAAAATGATCAGATTATAATGATTTCATGGACAGCCATCGCCTACATGAAGCATGTTGGCTTCAACACGATCGACGAGTTTTCAGCAGCGAACCAAGCGAAAGAGGATCGTAACGCACTACTTGCTCCCTGCTCGGTCACCAACCGGCAGGCCTACTTGGCGAATGTAAGGAAGATTCCTGTGCAACTGATCGTCTCGACATCTGCACGAAGCTGTCTGTCGGAGCAGGCGGTTTCTGAATTTCGTTCCTGAAAACGAAAAGCGTTGACGTTAATTATTGTCCAGCTCGAGGCCAGTAAAAAAATAGACGAGTAATTATGATCCGTAAATTATTTGTACTTTCTGCAGGCGACATTTCTGTACACATCTGCAAATCACCCTGCATGCTTTCATTTTTCCCTCTGTCTATACACGAATATGATAGGATAGTAAAGCGCTAGTATTGTTACCAAGTTCCCTCTGTCTTGCACTGTATTGTTGCTTGCGGAGGATATGTTTAGAAATACATGTATACAGGGTGGTCCATTGATCGTGACCGGGCCAAATATCTCATGAAATAAGCGTCAAACGAAAGAACTACAAAGAACGAAACTCGTCTAGCTTGAAGGGGGAAACCAGATGGCGCTATGGTTGGCCTGCTAGATGGCGCTGCCATAGGTCAAACGGATATCAACTGCGTTTTTTAAAATAGGAACCATCATTTTTTATTACATATTCGTGTAGTACGTAAAGAAATATGAATGTTTTAGTTGGACCACTTTTTTCGTTTTGTGACAGATGGCGCTGTAATAGTCACAAACATGTGGTTCAAAATTGCTCGATGGGACTTAACTTCTGAGATCATCAGTCCCCTAGAACTACTTAAACTTAACTAACCTATGGACATCATACACATCCATGCCCGAGGCAGGATTCGAACCTGCGACCGTAGCGGTCGCGCGGTACAGGACTGTACCGCCTAGAACCGATCGGCCACCCCGGCCGGCCAAACATATGGCTCACAATTTTAGACGAACAGTTGGTAACAGGTAGGATTTATAAATTAAAATACAGAACGTAGATACGTTTGAACATTTTATTTCGGTTGTTCCAATGTGATACATGTGCCTTTGTGAACTTATCATTTCTGAGAACGCATGCTGTTACAGCGTGATTACCTGTAAATACCACATTAATGCAATAAATGCTGAAAATGATGTCCGTCAACCTCAATGGATTTGGCAATACGTGTAACGACATTCCCCTCAACAGCGAGTAGTTCGCCTTCCGTAATGCTCGCACATGCATTGACAATGCGCTCACGCATGTTGTCAGGCATTGTCGGTGGATCACGATAGCAAATATCTTTCAACTTTCCCCACAGAAAGAAATCCGGGGACGTCAGATCCGGTGAACGTGCGGGCCATGGTATGGTGCTTCGACGACCAATCCACCTATCATGAAATATGCTATTCAATACTGCTTCAACCGCACGCGAGATATGTGCCGGACATCCATCATCTTGGAAGTACATCGCCATTCTGTCATGCAGTGAAACATCTTGTAGTAACATCGGTAGAACATTATGTAGGAAATCAGCATACATTGCACCATTACATTGCTATCGATAAAATGGGGGCCAATTATCCTTCCTTCCATAATGCCGTACCATACATTAACCCGCCAAGGTCGCTGATGTTCCACTTGTCGCAGCCATCGTCGATTTTCCGTTGCCAAATAGTGCATATTATGCCGGTTTACGTTACCGCTGTTGGTCAATGACGCTTCGTCGCTAAATAGAACGCGTGCAAAAAATCTGTCATCGTCCCGTAATTTCCCTTGTGCCCAGTGGCAGAACTGTACCCGACGTTCAAAGTCATCGCCATGCAATTACTGGCACATAGAAATATGGTACGGGTGCAACCGATATTGATGTAGAATTCTCAACACCGACGTTTTTGAGATTCCCGATTCTCGCGCAGTTTGTCTGCTACTGATGTGCGGATTAGCCGCGACAGCAGCTAAAAGAACTGCTTGGGCTTCATCATTTGTTGCAGGTCGTTGTGACATTTCACATGTGGCTGAACACTTCCTGTTTCCTTAAATAACGTAATTATCCGGCGAACGGTCCGGACACTTGGATGATGTCGTCCAGGATACCGAGCAGCATACATAGCACACGCCCGTTGGGCATTTTGATCACAATAGCCATACATCAACACGATATCGACCTTTTCCGCAATTGGTAAACGGTCCATTTTAACACGGCTAATGTATCACGAAGCAAATACCGTCCGCACTGGCGGAATGTTACGTGATACCACGTACTTGTGACTATTACAGCGCCATCTATCACAAAGAGAAAAAAGTGGTCCAACTAAACCATTCATATTTCTTTACGTACTACACGAATATGTAATAAAAATGGGGGTTCCTATTTTAAAAAACGCAGTTGATATCCGTGTGACCTATGGCAGCGCCATCTAGCGTGCCAACTATGGGGCCATCTGGTTTCCCCCTTCAAGCTAGACGAGTTTCGTTCTTTGTAGTTTTTTCGTTTGATACTTATTTCCTGAGATATTTGGCCCGGTCACTATCAATGGACCACCCTGTATACGTCAGTATATGGGGTACCTACATAATGCTGCCACGAGACGAGAACACGGGCGTTCATACACCTGTCTCTTTTTACGACGCTGGCAGAATTGCAACGTATCCAAGGGACAGACCAGATGAACAGACTGAGAATCATGCTGCTGGCAAGGCCATACCTTACGCGTAATGAGGACTCTACCTCACTCATTGTCGAAGTAAGAGCTCTTACTTACGAGAGGCTATCACTGATTTGTCTGGTGTGTTGAATCTGAATTTGCTGTTCTACGATATGTGGAAGTTTTGGTCAGTTTGCTCATTATGTTGAAATGGCGCTCACTTCATGCATTTTTGTGTAGACTGGAGAATAAAAAGATACCTTGATTAGTTCTTAAATTATGGGGGAACCTTTTATATAAATCATTATTTATTTGGAACGTAATTTTTACGTTACATACACCGACGGAAAAAAATAAGGACACCAAGAGGGAGCTGTGCGGCATAAACGAAAGTTCGTAGACGTGTTTCTACAGCTGAAAGATGATGTCTACTAAGGTTCGTGTCAGTCGCATAACAGTCGCGCTAGTTGCGGCGCTATGAGGATGCAAATAACTTTTGCTTTAAATACACAGTGTAGCGGTCGTGGGCGTTACTTACCTTTGAGACTGAACGTGGGGAGCTGATGTTAGTCAAGAATGTCTTTAAAGCGATAAAGACGCCTTTATTAACACCACACTGAGTTTGAACGAGATCGTGTAGCAGGGGTACGAAACGCTGGAATTTCCTTCTGCGTTACTGCAGAAAGACTTGGCAGGAATGTAGTCAATTTACATGACTGCTAGCAGCGGTGGTCACAAGAATGTACGGTCACAGGAAGACAGGGCTCCGGTCTCGACGTGGTACTACCGAGAGGAAAGACCATCGTGTTCGGCGTTTGGCTCCAGCACATTTAACTGCATCTGCAGCTGCAATCTGAGCAGCGTTTGGCAACACATAGATACAACGAACTGTTACAAATCGGTTACTTCAAGGACATCTCTGAGACAGACGCCCTGTAGCGTGCATTTCACTGACCCCAAATCACTGCCGTTTGCGACTACAGCGGTGTCAAGCGAGAGATCATTGGAGGGCACGGTGGACGTATGTTGTGTTTTCTGATGAAAGCTGGTTCTGCCTCGGTGCCAGTGATGGCCGTGTGTTGGTTAGAAGGAGGCCAGTTGAGGGCCTGCAACGAACCTGTCTGCATGCTAGACACACACTGGACCTACACCTAGAGTTATGGTCAGGCGTGTGATTTCGTATGACAGCAGGAACACTCTCGTAGTTATCCCACGCACCCTGACTGCAAATTTGTATGTCACTCTGGTGATTCGACCTACTGTGCTGCCATTCGTGAACAGAATTCTAGGAAGTGCTTTCCAACAGGATAACGCACGCACATATACCTTTGTTGTGACCCAACATGCTGTACAGAGTGTCGACATATTGCCTTGGCCTGCTCTATCACCAGATCTGTTTCCAATTGTGCACATATGGGACATCATCGAAAGACAACTCCACCGTCATCCACAACAGCATTAACCGTACCTGTATTGACCAACGAAATGCAACAGGCCTGGAACTCCATTTCACAAACTGCCATCCGTCATCTGTAGAACAATATGCATGCACGTTTGCATGCTTTTTTAGTCAACATTCTCGCGGGTACACCGGTTATTAATGTAGCAGCATTTCACATATGCAATGGCTTATCTCACGCTTACATTAGCATATGAACTTGCAATGTTAAACAATTAAATATGTTACCTAGACATATGTACTCCCGAAATTTCATTACTATATATTAATTATTTTTTGGTGTTGCGATTTCCTTCCGTCAGTGTTGCTTGAAACTGTAAGTAAAATTTTGAGAGGAACTGCATGCTATTATTTGTTTCTTACCTCATAAGGATTATTGAGATTATTTTATTTTAAGCCAAATTTATGTGAATGTGTATTGCTGATTCTTGTGGTTTCCGTTCCATTTCGGATGTTCTTTTCACTGTTTAGTGGGTCGTGATTGCAATTACCGCTACGGAGGGCTGAAAGAACCGTTCTTCTTGTGGTAAGGACGGTGATGCTCTCTCATGTGAGCTAATGGGCTCGATGGGTTGGCAAGCGCTATAAAATTCCATCGTGAGGAGAAGGTGGCTGCAGTTAGACAGACGGCGAGCACGGAAACATTTTACACTGATGAGCCAAACAAACTGGTACACCTGCCTAATGTCGTGTAGCGCCGTTGCGAGCACGCAGAAGTGGTGCAACACGACGTGGCATGGACTCGACTAATGTCTGAAGTAGTGCTGGATGGAACTGACACCATGAATCCTGCAGGGCTCTCCATAAATCCGTAAAAGTACGAAGGGGTGGAGCTCTTTTGAGCAGCATGTTGTAAGGCGTCCCAGATATGCTGAATAATGTTCATGTCTGGAGAGTTAGGCGGCCATCGGAAGTGTTTAAACTCAGAACAGTGTTCCTGGAGCCACACTGTAGCAATTCTGGACATGTAGGGTGTCGCATTGTCCTGCTGGAATTGCCCAAGTCCGTAGGAATCCACAGTGGACATGAATGGATGCGGGTGATCAGAGAGGATGGTTACGTATGTGTCTCTTGTCAAAGTCGTATCTAGACGTATCAGGGATCCTATTTCACTCCAACTGCACACGCCCCACACTATTGCAGAGCATCCACCAGCCAGAACAGTCCCCTGCTGATATGCAGGGTCCATGGATTCATGAAGTTATCTTCAAACCCGTACACGCCCATCCGCTCGATAAAATTTGAAACGAGGCTCGTCCGACCAGGTAACATGTTTCCATTTATCAACAGTCCAATGTCAGTGTTGACAGGCCCAGGCGAGACGTAAAGCTTTGTGTCGTGCAGTCATCAAGGGTACGCGAGTGGGGCTTCGCCTCCGAAAGCCTATATCGATGATGTTTCGCACGCTGACAGTTGTTGATGGCCCAGGATTGAAATCTGCAGCAATTTGCGGAAGGGCTGCACTTCTGCGGCGTTAAACGATTCTCTTCAGTCGTCGTTGGTCCCGTTCTCGCCACGCTGGGTAGCCGTGCGGTCTAAGGGGCCTTGTAAGGGTCCGTGCATCTCCCCACGTCGGAGGTTCGAGTCCTTCCTCGGGCATGGGTGTGTGTGTTGTCCATAGCGTAAGTTAGTTTAAGTTAGATTAAGTAGTGTGTAGGCTTAGGGACCGATGACCCCAGTAGTTTGGTCCCATAAGACGTTACCACAAATTTACTATTTTTCCCGTTCTTGCAGGATCTGTTTCTGGCCACAGCGATGTCGGAGATTTGATAGTTTACCGGATGCTGATATTCACGGTACACTCGTGAAATGGTCGTACGGGAAACTCCCCACTTCATCGCTACATCGGAGATGCTGCGTCCCATCGCTCGTGCGCCGACTTTAACACCACGTTCCAACTCACTTAAATCTTGATAACCATCCACTGTAGCAGCAGTGATCGATCTATCGAACAACTGCGCCAGACACTTGTTTTCTTATATAGGCGTTGCCGACCGCAGCGCCGTATTCTGCCTGTTTACATATTTCTGGATTTGAATACCCATGGTTATACCAGTTTCTTTGGCGCTTCAGTACATTACTGCAAAAAGCTACAGAAGTTACAGGTGCGCGGCATCGTTTGGTGGTGTGGCTTGATGTTGATTTTCCGCGTCCATGTTCCACTGGCGTGATGAGATGTCGATCCCCCGGGCCCCGGTGGCGAGAAGCCGAGGCACGAGAACGGCGGTAGCTGTTGCCCAATAGTACAAAGGTCTTCTCTGGTCGCATTACCTCGGCAATGTTGCGACGGATGCAGCGGCTGTACGTTATTGTTACGCTGCTGGCGTGGCGACAGTGTCGCGCCCGTGGCTTTTGTGACTAGAGGGAACTGGTTCGACCTAGGGTGGCTGCTGTTTGCAGCAGGAAGGACGTTAGCGGCATCACGGCAGTTTAAAAATGGCTCTGAGCACTATGGGATTCATCATCTGAGGTCATCAGTCCCTTAGACTTAGAACTACTTAAACCTAACAACAGCACAAACATCGATGCCCGAGGCAGGATTCCCATCTGCGACCGTAGCAGCAGCTCGGTTCCGGGCTGAAGCGCCTAGAACCGCTCGGTCACAATGGCCGGCCATCACGGCGGAATACAGCACACAGCGGACACCGATTCGAAGCCCAGCTATACGGACATGCCAGCCTGGCAGGACGGACGGCTTTTATACACGACCGGGCAGAATTTGTTGCAACTGAACTCACGTACGCGGCTCGCCAACCGCCGTCGGAATGTCTCGAGGCACCATGCCCCATCGCCTTCACATAGATGTAGGGCAACTGCATGACGGAAGTGCTGAGCTTGCAGTGTCGGCGAGACCCTGGATTTCGAGAACAGACCCTAGCCGGATTGCGTGTCGCTACAGCTAAGTGGAATTTTAAGATCTTTATGGATTATTGAAAAGGATATGCGAGTATCTTGTTTGTATAATGAAACGCTTAGTAGGGTAGTAAATAAGAGACTGATGAAAGCAAATGTTTTATTTATAGCCGGCCGGTGTGGCCGTGCGGTTCTAGGCGCTTCAGTCTGGAACCGGTGACCGCTACGGTCGCAGGTTCGAATCCTGCCTCGGGCATGGATGTGTATGATGTCCTTAGGTTAGTTATGTTTAAGTAGTTCTAAGTTCTATGGGACTGATGACCACAGATGTTAAGTCCAATAGTGTTCAGAGCCATTTGTTATTTATACATGTATTGTCATTGGTGTTACATCTGTCACAATCTTAGTTTATTACTCATGATTTCACATAGTCTAAGTTATTTGCAATATTTACCGTTTTTATTAACTTAAATGCAGTAATATTTATAGTAAAAAATAGAAGAAAAAGACACAACGAACTTCAAAGCAGCACTAACTAGAGTTGATAGTGAAAGAGGAGACGGAGGTTGCTAAAAAGAAGAGAAATGCCACTAGCAGTATAAAGCAAACTGCAGAGGAGGACACAGCTGAGAAAAATTGCAATACTTGAAGGATATAATAAGCAGACAAAGAGAACACTCTGGCCGTCACGTATGAGAAAATTTTGTACGAAAAAACACAAAGAAGTTCCTAAGAGGAAACAATGTAACAGATCTAGAACAGCACCTAGCCTAGAGACTCCATAAAAACACACAAAAATGCTAGAAACACCAATTTTAGTCTGACATAAAACCAAAGGAAAAGAAAAATGTAAACGAACTCCATAAAACCCACACCCAACTTGATTAAAATCCTCTAATCTGTTGTTCCAACAAGACCAGTAACAAATTTTAGAATTACAACAACATTCCACCTAAGAAGGCAAATGCATACTTCATTACTAGAAACATTACACATATCAAAAAATTCGAACCTACAAAACATCTTAATCTATTATCCCAACATACCACCTAACAAGACAAATGCATACTTCCATACAAAAAACATTACACATACACAATAAATCCGAAGCTATGAAATAACCCGATCGTCCTTCCTTTTTTTTTCACTGTGGGGATACGGAAGGAACAAAGTATCTGATAGTACATAATCTAATTAAGTTCCAAGTCGAGCCCTCTCGCGGTTGTTGGTTTGTTGACTCTTCAAATTCAAGTGGCTCTGAGCACTACTGGACTTAACATCTGAGGTTCAAAAATGGCTCTGAGCACTATGGGACTCAACTGCTGAGGTCGTTAGTCCCCTAGAACTTAGAACTAGTTAAACCTAACTAACCTAAGGACATCACAAATATCCATGCCCGAGGCAGGATTCGAACCTGCGACCGTAGCGGTCTTGCGGTTCCAGACTGTAGCGCCTTTAACCGCACGGCCACTTCAGCCGGCTAACATCTGAGGTCATCAGTCCCATAGACTTAGAACTACTTAAACGTAACTAACCTAAGGACAGTACACACATCCATGCCCAAGGCAGGATTCGAAGCTGCGACTGCAGTAGCAGCGCGGTTCCGGACTGACGCGCCTAGAACCGCTCGGTCACAACGGCCGGCTTATCGACTCTCTTAGGTTGAACGACCTCATGGAAGAACTTGAGTTTATACAGCTTTAGTTATACTTTTCTGCTTAGCCATGGTGTTACTTTTTCTTAAAAAGAAAAGAAGAAAACTTTCGAACTCCTTGGTCTGTGATGTCCTCAATTACCACTGTGATGTGATCCGTGTGGGAGAAAGAACCTGTTTCCTGGGGCTTTAAGATGTTACATTCTTTGAGTCGCAACTTCTGTTCTTCAGATTGCCGTATAATTTCCGACGAGACATTGTACCGTACAGTGGGGACTGGGCAATAATGAAGGACTTGTGGATGCGGGCCACGTGGCCGCGCCGCAGCTGCGCGGCGGATTGCACGGGCGACGTCCCACAAGGATTCTGCGGAGCGCCTACTTTTAACGTCATCCCGCCTCCTAGCTGCCCAGGGATATAAGTTATCATTTTACCGGCACGAAATTTATGTCACGTTCGATATGGAACAAGGCTGGCCCCATTGGGAGCGGGCTCCTCCTCTGGCGTTGGGAAGAAGTTTTGTACGCGCCAAGCCCGCAAATTAAATCGACCAGCACAATTACAATCCAATTTCTCCGTTTCTGCAACAACTAGAGGTACACTTGGTACCATACCGGATTCGGTTTACTTGAAGTTGAGTGTCATCTGAGAGAAATTAAAATCTTATTTTTTCTCCAACACGTTTTAGAGATTATACATGTACGTCTTTATATTAATTGGTTAATTGACGTTTCGTCAATTCAGGGTGCATGTAGACCATGCATATTAATTGTTAGTGAAGTTTTAGGTTACTTCATGAATTGAAATGATGGTGATATACAGTTCAGTCGTTATCAAAATAAGCCGGTTATGATGCAACGTTCAACTATTCTTTATGGGATCAAGGGAAAGAATCGCTAAGTGTGGAAGAGATATCAGATTACTGCCTTCTCATCATCAACAAGACCAACAGTTTTCTGCTCTGTGAGCAGATCCTTGTTGAATTCACTTCGTTTCCTTGTTGTTGTATTAGTACCCAGTGAGCAAATTGTCCAGGGTCTGAGTCCGCTTCTTTCTTATGCAAGCCTCCTCCGCAATATTTCAGTTGTCACTCTGTTGTACCATTTTTCTTATCCTCTGTCATGTCCACATTTCAAACGCCTCCAGCTCTCTCCCGTCTTATCTCTCCATCGTCAAAATTTCATGTCGGCTAATAGAACACTCCAGACAACACATTTCATCAAGACTTTCCTGAATTCCATTTCCACACACCTGTAGAAAGTCCTCCTGTACTAGTGCAGGCCTAGTTTGATTATACTCTTCTACTATACTCAGTTTAATGTTTGTTCTATGCCTCCAATTGCTTTGTATCTACTTCCTTAATACTTAAAATCTTACACAAATTTCAGCCATGATATGTATTCCAATGAAAATCAATTTCCATAGAAATTTACTTTTTACTTAATCTCGATGTTTGTCTCATGTATATACACCGATCATCCAGAACCTTATGACCACCGACCTGCTGAGGAATGACTGCTAGTCAGACACATACACGGTGCATATAGTATCAGTGAGTGTGCTGTCCATGTGTAGATTGGGAAGGCGTGCAACCTGAGTTTGACCGACGACAGATTGTGATGGCCCGAGTTTCTTCAACGCGTGGTGAAACCACATCCAGACGTCGTGGGAATGGGCGGCAATCCCGTAATACAGATGTCGGACGTCGTAGTTTGTACAGACTGGTAAAACTGGACAGTCGGCGAACTGTGCCGGAATTAACATCAGACTAATGCTGGGCAGAGTACGACCGTTTCTGAACACACAGAGCACCGAACACTCCTAACGATGGTCTTCCACAGTCGACGATCCTTGAATCTGCCAATGTTAAAACCACGACATCAGCAACTATGACTGAAATGGGCACGTGACCATCGGCACTGGGCGTTGGCGTGGTGGCAGAGATCTGCATGGTCTGATGAATCACGATACCTTTTTCAGCATGCCGATGGAAGGGCGCGAATTCGTTGTCTTCCAGGCGAACAACACCACGACACCTGTATTGCGGGATGGAGAAAAACTGGCGCCGGGTCAGTTGTCCTCTGTGGAATATACGCGTGGTCATCCGTGGGTCCAGTGGGGCTTGTGGCAAGACATCATTAAGGCCAAGGAGTATTGTAGACTGGTCGCAGACCATGTGCACTGATTCATAACGATCTTGTTTGCAGACAGCTGTTGCATTTTTCAACAAGATAATGTGCCATGTCACAAAGCCAGGAGTGTGATGGAGTGATTCGAGGAACACAGTGGCTAGTTCCAATTGATGTGCTGGCCTCCCAACTCACCAGATCCAACCCGATCGAACGCATCTGAAACGTGATTGAACTCGACGTCAGAGCTCATCGCCCCCCTCCCGGGAATTTACGGGAATTAGAAGATATGTGTGTCCAGATGTGGAGACAACTCCCTCCAGCGACCTACCAAGGCTTCATTTTTTCCATGCCACCACGTGTCGCCGATGTCAACATGTGGACATACCGGCTATCAAGTAGGTGGCCATAATGTTCTGGCTGATTAGAGTACTACCGATTTCAAGACAATATTGTCTCATCTTCAGATATGGGTGAGTCCACGCTCCTCCTGGGGCACACTTATTTTCTTATCCTTAGGAATTTCAGTTGTTATTTATTTATCCCAACGAAAGTCAATTTCCTTACATCTGTATTTTTTACTTTATTTTGATGTTTATCTGATTTATGTAAGTCTATTTCAAGATAATTGTCTCATCTTGTAGTGAAACAAACAAGACTGTGGAGCTCCACCCTATTGTTTTCCACCGGATTAATGTGCCGTGCGAGCTGTTGGCAGGACAAACGAGGATAAGTGCCGGTATGATGTTGTTTGTTACTGACTTTGGTGTTGTGTATGTGTGGTGTTCATTTTTATTGTTATTTTTTTGTATCACACTGCTTAAGAGTGTTAACATTTGTGTTATACGTCAAGAGAGTGCGGGACAAGGCGTGGCGCATCACTGGAGCGACGAGGGACGCAGTTATCTGGCCGCTGCTGAGGGCGAGTCGAAAGCCGTCGCTGCTCTGGAGAGCGCCTGTTTTTTCATAGGATACACTCCGAAGTTGTCTCAGGGATGTTATTTTATTAATTTAGTTGACTTGGGTGTTTCAAAATTAATGAAAGGAAGACTGTTGCTACGTACAGAACTTTTGATATGGTTCAGAAATTGTTTAGTGTGGTTTCTGTTCTGCAAGAAATAGTCATGCAGGTTCCAGTCACTACCTTCTAATGGAAATATAATGCATTTCCGGTGAGTTAAGTGGTGAACTGTTGATTTTTCTTTACGCAGCTATGAAAGCAAAAAAATGGAAACGAGCGTATGGCATCGTTGGCCGGGAGGCCCCATGCGGGGAAGTTCTGCCGACAAGCGCAAGTCTTATTTCAATCTACGCCACATTTGGTGACTTGCGCGCCGGTAATGAGGATGAAATAATGACAAGGACAACACAACACCCAGTCCCCGAGCGGAGAAAATCTCCAACCCGGCCGGGAATCGAACCCGGGCCTGCTTGCATGGGAGGCGAGCACGTTACCACCCAGCTAAGCAGGCGGACGCTACGAAAGGAGACAGGAGACTATTAAGGTCTTCCTCTCCCGTTTAAAATGTTGCACAGTCACTTCTTTGACGGAAAGTGAAGGGTATGACGCAAAGTACGATACCGATGGCTATCCCGACAACAGGTAAATTTAAGGTTGAAATTTTAAAGTAATGTTAACTTAAAATGGTTCAAATGGCTCTGAGCCCTATGGGACTTAACATCTGAGGTCATCAGTCCCCTAGAACTTAGAACTACTTAAACCTAACTAACCTAAGGATATCACACACATCTATGCCCGTGGCAGGAGTCTAACCCGCGACCACAGCGGTCGCGCGGTTCCAGACTGTAGCGCCTAGAACCGTTCGGCCACACCGGCCGGCCGAAGGTAACTCGCTCCACCAGTCGCAAGTGAACGGTTTTGGTATAGAGAGAAGAATTTTTCGAGAAACGAGTCACCTTAATAGCACCTCACCCGCGCATCGAAGTTCAAGACACCAAATACGTGACTCAGTTCGTGACAGGTCCGAGCCCCAATCTTCGGGTATAGCCACAATGCCCCGTAAGGGGCAGACCATCTGACTGTGAAGGACGGGGAGTTGCAAAAAGGGCGGATGCCCTGATACTCGAAGACAGGCGTATCACAATTAGGGCGATAGTAGAAAAAGTGAAAATCAGTTATATATCTGTTTTCCACATCTTGAATAGCATTTTGAACATGACAAATGTCGAAACTTCCTGATATATTAAAATCGTATGCCAGACCGAGATTCGAACTCAAGACCTTTGTCTTCCACATAAATGATCTACCACCGAGCTACCCAAGCACACTTCCCAACCACTCGTCACAGCTCTACTTCATATCAGTGCACACTCCACTGCAAAGTGAAAAATTCATTCTATGACATATGTGGCCACCCGCTGCGACCCACTACTGCTTACACGCCCCAGCCCAGTCTGCACAGAACACACTCTCTTATTACACAGCTTCTTGGGACTATCATATTTTACCTCACCTCTCGTATTGCCCTGATATAGTACCTAGTGACGTCCCTTTCCTCGGGCGAAGAAACCACTGAGTCAAAGTTATTTCCAGAATGACGAACTGGTGAATTTTGAGGTGGAACTTTTACTGAACAACCCAAAAGGCGGATTTCTAGAACCATTGTCTCCCCGTCAAGTCATTCATCGCTGGAAAAAATATGTCACAGAGAAGGGTGAATATGAGGAGAAGGATTAACACAGTGAGTTTTGAGGTGGAACGGATACTGGGCAACCCAAATGGTGGATTTATAGAACCATTGTCTCCTCCTCAAGTCATTCATCGCTGGGAAAAAATATGTCGCAGAGAAGGGTGAATATGGGCAGAAAGATTAACACAGTCAAAAATGGTTCAAATGGCTCTGAGCACTATGGGACTTAATTTCTGAGGTCATCAGTCCCCTAGAACTTAGAACTACTTAAACCTAACTAACCCAAGGACATCACACACATCCATGCCCGAGGCAGGATTCGAACCTGCGACCGTAGCATTCGCGCGGTTCCAGACTGTAGCGCCTAGAACTGCTCGGCCACTCCGGCTGGAATCTGCTCGCCAGTACCGCAGCAGTACGTCCACTGCGTGGCGACAGATGACCTCTACAGATGAATCACGATTGATTCTCCATTGGACAGATGGCAGTTGGCGTCCAGGCGCCCAAGACGAGGAAGAAGCGTTATGGCGTGAGGAATCTTTTCGTGGCATTCCCTGGATGATCTCGTCATTTTGGAAGGCACAATGGATCAACACAAGTATGCATCTATCCTTGGAGACCATGTCCATCCCTACATGCAGTTTGGTTTTTCTCAACCGAATAACCTCGCTCAGCTGGCCACGGCACTGCAGTCGTCATGGCTCCAATTCCCTGTCTGTACCTTCCAGAACCATGCTGACTCTCTTCCCGTACGTCTTGCATAGGTCGACGCTGTTAAAGGTGGCTATTCAGGTTTTTGACAGGTGGTCATATTCATGTGAATGGAAGTGTATGTGAAGAGCACTAATATCAAATGTGCCAAGGCTTTCTTGTAAGGGGGGAATTTTATGAAGGATGGATATGAACTGTGCAAAAAAAAAAAAAAAAAAAAAAAACTTCCAGTGCGTCTCGATACGATTTAATTTGATTTTAACACTCTACAGATTTAATATCTCTAGGACAGTGTGGTATCAACTTTGACATGAAAATTAAAGTAACGACTGTAATGACGTGGAATATGGGCCCTTGCACCGCGCAGGTCTTGGTCAGCCAGAAGTGAACTGATGGTTGACTCGACACCATGAAACGGGCCGGCTGCTCCATCAGGTACTGACAGCTGCAACACAATACGGCACACTTGGAATAACCAGGGCGCAGCTGAGCGGGTGCGGTCGATATTCTTCATGGCTCCCTAGAGGCCGCCGCCGTTTGCCTGATCTACATTTTCGAGAAGTAGCAGTCGGGCTCTACACTTTTAGAATAACCGTGCTCTGGACTTCAGTCTAGGATTATTTAAAGGTCTCCGTTTTTCGAACCTGAAACCCCGTAACTCGAGGACTGCTGTACTCTCCACTCCAGGCCGGACATCGCAACCACTGCTTTGAATGTCCGCAGCTCGTGGTCGTGCGGTAGCGTTCTCGCTTCCCACGCCCGGGTTCCCGGGTTCGATTTCCGGCGGGGTCAGGGATTTTCTCTGCCTCGTGATGACTGGGTGTTGTGTGATGTCCTTAGGTTAGTTAGGTTTAAGTAGTTCTAAGTTCTAGGGGACTGCTGACCATAGATGTTAAGTCCCATAGTGCTCAGAGCCATTTGATTTGAACCACTGCCTTGAATGTGGCCGAAAATCCACGAACTCGTCCATTTCAGAGGTTCTGTGCTGTGCTGTCCATCCCTGAAACTTAAATCGAGTCTGATCTCGCTACAAAACCACGCTACAGCACCACTTGACGACTCTAATATAATTTCGTCGGGAGCAAATAAACAGTTACAAAATAAGTGCAACAACATTCAGCTTTGTCGGTTCCTGCCGTCCTACTGTGCTGAACTAATTGTACGTAACACCTGTTCAAAATTTCCACCAGCACGATCGGGTCAGTGTGTAGTGACGCAAGCTTTTGCGTTCCACGAGACTGCTTACAACATGAATGACTGGTGCAATCCTGGAAAAGAGATCGGTTGACAGCGACCTTGACGACGACTATGCCTGCCCTTACGTTCTCATGAAGGCCAGTATCAGACCACTACCACATCCGAATGCTCGAATGCTGCACAAATCTGGATATTGCACCCTTCAACCTGCTGGCCAAACGGAGACTCGCAATGAGGCCCCCTTCAAACTCTGTCAGGTGGTGATAACGCTGTCTCATACTAGTACGCGGCATCTCCGTCTCCTTCTCAGTGATCACTCAAGATATGACGCTGTTCACGCCCCTTATACGAACCAGGCCCGGTAACAACACCAAACACGAACAAAACTACCGCACTCTGGTGGCTGGTATATCTGGCACTGTGAATTGCTTCTCTAACCATTTATGTATCATCCGATGGTGTGTGTGTGTGTGTGTGTGTGTGTGTGTGTGTGTGTGTGTGTGTGTGTGTGTGTGCGTGTACGAAGTTACATTGATATCCAGCCATGTCCTCTGGGTGCTTCACAGATTTTTGTTGAGCATTTTATGTTCTAATGATTGTGGGCTGAAATAATTAGAATCCCTTTTAGGTGCAAGAGAAGATGTAATGAACCTAATCCTGTCAAGGTAAATAAATAATTACATTAAAAATGTTACCGCGAAGTGACCCAGAATGATATGGCTAGGCCACGGAAAAATTAAATCCGATTTTAAACTATTCCCACCAAGGCGCCTAGCTTTAAATATAATATTTCTTCGTAACAGTTACATCAGATGAAACTGCTGAAGACTACTTTCTAGAAGCAAGCGATGGATATGATTCCTCAATTTCTCCAGGCGTATTTTATGACGAAATAAATCTCGGGTGAACAGCATGGTATGAGTGTGCATAGGACACAATATTTTGGCAATCGACCGCGTTGCCATTATCAGGTGCGCTGATGTGCTGGCCGGCGGTGGGGCAGCGCCATGTATATATACAGGTATACATAGGGCAGACCATTCGTACCATTGAGGACCGATGCCGAGAACATCAACGGCACACTAGACTGCAACAGCCCAGTCAGTCGGCAATCGCTGAGCATTGCCTGTCGGAACTCCACAGCATGGATTATGACCAAACCAAAGTCTTGACACAGACTTCCAAATACTGGGACTCTGTCATCAAAGAAGCCATAGAGAACAGAGTAAGGGAACCACAGCAAAATCGTGACAGCGGTTACATCCTTAGCAAGGCGTGGGAACCCGCGATCACCCAGATTAAGAAGAAAAAGGATGAAACTTCCTGGCAGATTAAAACTGTGTGCCGGACCGAGACTCGAACTCGGGACCTTTGCCTTTCGCGGGCAAGTGCTCTGCCAACTGAGCTACCGAAGCACGACTCACGCCCGGTACTCACAGCTTTACTTCTGCCAGTATCTCGTCTCCTACCTTCCAAACTTTACAGAGAACTCCCGAGTTCGAGTCTCGGTCGGGCACACAGTTTTAATCTGCCAGGAAGTTTCATATCAGCGCACACTCCGCTGCACAGTGAAAATCTCATTCTGGAAGAAAAAGGATATTTCCCAGTGTGTGCCGACATCGGGGGAGGAGGGAAGAATAACTAGAGCGGTGCCGGAAGACCTTCCTGAACGAGAAGACCGAGGACGCAGCGCCCAGACGGCGGGAGAACGGACGCTGTACCTGGACCGCACCGACTCATAGGAAGCGCCTGAGGGAGGAGCGGGAGGGGGATTGTCTTATATATACTTGGCGCCGGCCCACCGCCGGTCAGTACATCAGCCCACCTGATGATGGCAACGTGGTCGATTGCCGAAATATTGTGTCCTATGCACACTCATAACAGGCTGTTCACCCGAGATTTATTTCGGCAAGCGGTGGGTACTTTGAGCTTTTGTCATGTGGTTCTGAGTTACGAACTTTGTGAAATGTTTGTTGATAACCGAAAAAACAAACTAAGTTTGGACCTGTTTGTTATGCGGACTTTTTTGTTTTGGTATAAGAAAATGCATCTACAAGTAGAATTTGAAACGTTATTTTTTATAGACCCTGTATGTATTTACTCGAGTCTTCGGAAACAAAATCAGTGAATTAATTTGCTTAGCGCACTTAGGCTTTATTTCATTATAGAGGAAGAAGAAAGGTTCACTCAACTATTGAGACACTATTTATAGCGAATTGCACATATGGCGCAAGAGGAAGATTTTTGTTTGTGAGGATATAGGAATTCTATTATACAAACTAATGCATTGTAAAAAGATAATTTGCAAGCGGATTTACAGCCTCACAAAAGGGAAATTGTAGCCATGTAAATACCGAAAGGAAATACAACACCAGGAATCAAGGAAATACCAGCGATGTTAAGGCATGGTATTGAAAAAAGTCAACATTATTCAAGGAATATTATAAATTATTACGGGAAAGTATTATGAGAGACAGACTGTTGATACGTAACGCTCATAATTATCCTAAGTTTCTAAAAAAAGCAATATTGTCATAAAAACATTGTTCTACTTTGGTTTTGTTACGTAAACGAACACACACCACTGGAGAAGTGGTCCATTTGTCATAAGATGGGAAGGTCGTCCTACCCACATTTCACTTCTTTTTTTGACGTTTCTGCGGGGGAGGCCAGGACTGCTACAAGAAGAGTGAAATTATCCATTCCCTTGAGGCGTTGATTCCCACAAATTTAGCGGTCAAAAACGACAGTTCGCAGTTCTGTGAGTGACAGGACGACGTCCTTGACAACGTTCGACACTGTCGAATGCCATCGCCCCCTCTCCAGACGATTAAATCTTACTCTAAGGACATTGTGTGGCTGGAACCCGATTGAACGTGATCTGACCCATCTGTAATGTAGTGCGACCGCAGTTCTTGCTCTGATATACGGGGTGGAACTACTAGGTAGCGTTAAAAACCACTCGACGAAATTTGAACGTTTTTTACAACAGCAAAGGGTGTTTATGCTTTATCAGTCCTCCTGTTTCCCGCTCTTGTATGTTGTGATCACCGAGAGGTACAGCGTTGATATGCGAATGAGTAAAACGACAAATGGTCTCTCTGAGATCCCCCTCCCCAGTTCGACAACACTCCCAGCGCCACACAGGTAGCCGAAAGATGTTTCGACCCATTTCAGCTAACTGGAGCCCCGCGGGTGCTCTAGCGCCTACGGGCAGGCAGTCCGTACGACACCGCTTAGGAGGACAAAGAAAACTTAATCCTAAACGTGTCGATTCATTCCAATTACGCCAACAGGGAATAATTTGCTCCTTTCAGACAGTTAAATTGGTTCAGAACTCCTGAGTTTTCTGTTGTAAAAGAACATTAGAAAACGGAGTTAGGCATTTCTGCTTTTGCTTCGCTACTATCAACTTCAATTCCATTCTCGTGCGTGAGTGATTGGACACTTTGGTGCCACTAACAGCCTTTACATATGACCAGAATTTCTTTGGGTTTGTGAAAGATCATTTGACAATATTTTGCTGCTATAGTCATTGAAGGCTTCACGCACTGCTTTCTTGATTGCCAAACGCGTTTCATTGAGCATCTCTCTATCTGTAGCACTATGCTTTGTTTTATGCCTATTATGCAGTGGGCTCTGTTTATTTAGAAGTTTCTGTGCAGTGACTGTATACCATGGAGGATCTCTATCATTATGAACTGTCCTACTGGGGACATATCTGTCCAGTGCATGGTGAACTATTCTTTTAACTTGGGTCTTAGTTCCTCTAAATGCTCCGGTCCCGAGACAAAAGTTCCAAGTTCGTCTTTGAGGTATGAGACTATTGTTTCTCTGTTGTAGTTTGCTGAACATATAAATCTTTCTGCTTATTGTAGTTGACCTTTGTGTTTTGGTATTCATTGTTGCTATGATTGTCTCATGGTCACTGATACCAGTTTCAATGTAGGCTTTCTTAAGGAGATCGGGTCTTTTTGTTGTAATTAGATGTAATATATTTTCATCACGAGTGGGGTTCTGAACTGTACTGTCCAGGTAGTTTTCAGAGAAGGCATTTAGTAACGTTTCACAGGAGCCTTGCCACGCCCACCATTAACGAAACTACAATTATATCAACTGACTGTTGGATCATTGAAGTCTTCTCAAATGATTACAGTATCATTACGGAACTTATATACAAGCGAACAGATACTCAGTCTTGTCCAAACAATCTCACATGCAGCTTGAACTTCTATCTCGATGGATTTGAGTTTCTTGTCAACTGCAACAAATACACCACCTCCATTTTTTGTTTCTCTGTCCTTTCGGTGTATGCTTAAATTTTCCTCAAATGTCTCACTACTGTCAAGTTCAGATTTTAACCAACTTTGTGTGCCTAATATTATGTGAGCTTCAGTGTTCTTTAGGAGAGCTTCAAACTCTTCCACTTTGTTGCGAATGATTCGGTAGTTAACCACTAGGATTTTGATAATCTGCGGGAGGCATTTCTTTGGATCTTAAGCTGATACTTCTGGGTTTCCCACAGCTATCGTTATCTGAGTTGGATGGAGAGTCACTAATCTAAAAAACACTTGTGTACTCCACACACAGTCAGCTACTTGATAGCTTCCTTTGATGTTTAGTGCACACCTGACCTATTTAGGGGGACCCTACAACTCTGAACCCTATGGTGCAACTCCACGAAGTCACAGCTTAGCTTGTCATACAACTCTCGGAGTCTCTGTTTTAAGCCTTCCACTCGACTAAGAACCAGGGAGCCCCAACCTGTTCTGGGGACAATGCTGCAGATTGTGAGCTCCGTTGAAACTTCATGTGCAAGGCTGATATTCTCAGCCCTCTCTGTTAGTCGCTGGAATGATCCAAGTATGACCTCGGAGCACAGACGACAGGCATAATTCATTGCAACGTGTGTCACAGCCTATAGTTGGTCCTTCATGGTCCCTGCATACCCCGCACAGGACGCCTAGACTGACATTGACACACCACTCACAATCAAGTGGGCCGATAATTATGGGGCTTGTATTTCCTGCCGGAGAGACAGTGTCCACAAGAGAGGATAGTACCTGAGGTATCTTTGGTACCTCTGGTTCACAACTCCCAATAGCCCTCCCATCACACCCATTCGCAGCAGCTTCCAATCGCTTGACAGTAGTCAGAGCTATTTCTAGCTGCTTACTTACAATAGCACATTTATCCCATGCCTGAGGACAGTAAACACAGTGGTACTGGATTATGTTTAGTGCAGTATTTTACAGAACAGTAAACAATTTATTCCTGGTGTAATGTTCTGCAGAATAATAAACAAATAATTTTATACGAAGCTTGCTGATTCTCTTAATTTATGAGTTTGGTTTGCTACAAATATTATGTACAGTCTAGGAATTTAAGTAACTTAAAGACAGAAACGAGATACATATTGCGTCAACAGAAAACTTGGTACAAGTTTTACTACTTCTCTAAAGCGTTTTTCACGTTACGGTTAGTAAAAATCTTCGATAGCAGGGTTATTTTACGATATATGTAGATAATATACACTCGTATTAAAATAAAGAACTAGTATGATACGATATTTTACTTATTGAAAGTAACTATAAATCACAAACACCGATTTATTACGAAATAGATGATACAAACATTCGTAAATTGCGAAAATTTTTCCAAGCGGTCGAGACTTCCCAAACTATACTTTTTCCGTAAGTATATAACGAAATTTTGGAACTGTTGGTTGTGAACGTGAATTCCGTGGCCATGGTTTTTGAAACATTACAGCTGACGATATAACACTACACAACATGACACGTCCCTGGAAAGTACAGGTTATGTTTACAATTGACAACGTAATACTACACAATATATCTGGATACGCGCACGAGTTTTGACAAAGTCAGCGTGAAAAACACGTTTAAATCTGAGGTCAAGTTTTTGTACCTACGTTTTTGAAGTGAATTCATGTGCCACACGTGATTTTACTCTAACACAAAGGAAATGTCGGGAATTGGCTTGTATATATAAGTAAATAAACGTGCGAACTGCAGATATTTTGCCACTTAACTGATTTTGTGCCCCATTTTACACTAGCGCGCCAAAGAAAAACGCTGCAGCTTCAACAGATCAGTCAAAAACGACGTGAAATGTTACAGCACAACGGACATGTATCAGCTTGCGGCTTCTATCGACAGATCATTTACTGCACTGTGACTTACTTATTTTCTCTATAGGTGATTAATGTATGCCCAGTAGGAAATTTGTCGCTGATGGAGCTTGGAGTTTTTTAGATTTTGGAGACCAATGTTTTGTACTTTCACCTCCTTCTCTTACAATTTTTCACCTTGTACACAGTTCTTTTGTTATTCCTATATTGAGAAGCGAAAAGGAGAGACGTTTGCAACTTAGTTGGTTCGTACACTTTCCTTTTATTAAGTTTTGTACCTATTGTCCATAACTTTCGTTTCAAAAGGGAACAGTTATACATAATGAACTGCATACAGTTTGAACGAATGACTGGAAGCAGAAATATATTCTACCTTGAAGCATTTTGAAAGTTTATGCTTTTGATCGTTTTTACTGTTTGCAGAAAATCTGCAAGAGGAGGTATTGTAACGAAAGTAGTCCCATACCCAGGACACCAGAGTAGGGTAGCAGATGCAGAGATCTTGCATCGCCGTTCCAGACAAGTTCCTACTGGAACTGGTTTGGCGATGCTCTCGTCCGAGCTATTCTATAGCGTCAAGCGATGTATCTGATTTGTGTGGATGACTGTGACTGGTACTTTAGCAATATAGTGTTGGATTTGTGTAGTTATCTATGAATAAAAGGGAGAGGGTGAAACCCAGTGCCGACACATAGGCTACTAATTTCGAATAGCACCAAGGGAGGGTCTGAATCAGAGGATTAGGCGGTTTTGTGACCATTTAGGCTGCAGATTCCTCGACTTGCGCCATGGAGCGTTAGAGTATCGGGTTCCGCTTAATAGATCAGGGGTGCATTACACACGAAGCGCCACACGGGTAGCGGGGGCTGTGTGGACTGGACTGAGCGCTTTTTAGGTTAGAGGGCCACGGGAAAGAACAAAACAGCTTCAGACAAACGCAGGTCGAGGATAGACGTACAATCCATAGGCATTATAGGCGTAAAATGTCATAGCTCTGTTGGGAAATAAACCGAGCTCAAAGCGCTAATAGGAAGCACTGATGCTCAAACCGTTATAGATACGGAAAGATGGCTAAAGCCGGAGATAAGTTCAGCCCAAATTTTTACAAAGGACCTGATGGTGTTCAGAAAGGATAAGTTAAATACATGTGTGGGTAGCGTATTTTTTGCTGTTGCTGTTAGTTTGTCTTGCAGTGAAATTGAAGCAGAGAGTTACTATGGGTTAGTGGGTAGAGGTTATTCTTGACAACCGGATTAAATTAATAATTGGTTCTTGTACTCCCCCCTAACTCAGATGATATGTTGCTCAAAGATTCAAACAAGACTTGTGTATCATCTCAAATAGGTACTGCACTCATAAAGCTATAGTTAGTGGTGACTTCAATCTACCCTCGATATGTTGGCGACAATACATGTTCAAAATGGTAGTACGCATAAAACTTCGTCCGAAATTGTATTAAATTCTTTTTCCGAAAATTATTTTGAGCACTTAGATCAGGAGCTCACTCAATGTGTAAATGGCTGCGAAAACATACTTCATCTCTTAGCAAAAAATAATCCTGAGCAAAAATGTAGCATCATGACGGGTACAGGGATTAGTGACCACAAAGTCGTTGTAGCGAGGTTGAATACCGTAACATCCAAACCCATCAAAAATAAACAAGCATATGAAATTTCACTTGATCCTCTCCTAACAGACAGTCTCCATTCCTTCCGATTTAAATATGTAAACGTGGACCAGATGTGGCTTGAATTTAAGAAAATAATGCCAAATAAATTAATGAGACGGAACTGGTCTCCTACAGTACACGTAAGTGGTCAGAACACTGTTGCAGAAGCAACGAAAAGAGCATGCAAATTTAAAAGAAAGAAAAATCCCGAAGATTGGCTAAGTTTTATAGAAGCTCGAAATTTGGCGACGAATTCAGTGCGAAATAGTTTTAAGAATTTTTGAGAATAAGAAGAAATATCTTTGCTGGACGATAGCAATGGTGATATTACCGATGGCAGTGCCAGAAACGTGGAATTGTTAAATAGGGTTTCCCGAAATTCCATCACCAAAGAGGACGAAGAACAGGTTACGCCAATATTGAAATAAGACTAATCCGCTGAATTAAAGGACCGTATCATTAAAGTCGATTTGCAGTAGGATTTTGGAACATATACTCTGTTCTAACATTATGAATTACCTCGAAGGAAACGATTTATTGACAAATAGCCAACATGGATTCAGAAAAAATCGCTCTTGTGCAACACAACTAGCTCATTATTCTCATGAAGTAAGGAATGCTATCGACAGGGGATCTCAAATTGATTCCATATTTCTAGACTCCCAGAAGGCTTTTGATACCGTTTTTCACAAGCGACTTCTAATCAAACTGCGTGCCTGTGGAGTATCGTCTCAACTGTACGACTAGATTCCTTATTTCCTCTCAGAAACGCCACACTGTTCGTAGTAATTTATGGAAAGTCATCGAGTAAAACAGAAGTCATATCTTGCGTTCCCAAGGACATGTTATAGGCCTTCTACTTCTGTATGCTGGAAAATCTCATCACCACACGCGGAAACTTCAAGCGTAAAGCGATGCAGGTGGCCCGCAGTAATGTTCACACAGTCCACGGCTGTCATTTTCTCCTTATATATATATATATATATATATATATATATATATATATATATATATATATATATATATATATATATATATGAGAAAATCTGAGTGAGCATCCCTCTTAGATTGTTTGCAGATTTACTGTCATTTACCGTCTAGTAAAGCCATCAGATGATCAAAACCAAATGCAAAATTATCTAGACAATATATCCTTATGGTGCGAAAAGTGGCAGTTGACCTTAAATAATGAAAAGTGTAAGATCATCAACATGAGTACTAAAATCAATCCGCTAAATTTCGATTCACGATAAAATGCAGAAATCTAAAGGCTATCAATTCAACGAAATTTCTGGGAAATACAACTTCAAATATTGATCACATGGATGATGTTGTGCGTAAGGGGAACCAAAAACAGTGCTTTTTAGCAGAACCCTTAGAAGATGCTACAAATTTACTAAAGAGGCTGCCCACAGTATGCTTGTCCGCCAACTGCTGGAGTATATGGGATCTTTACCAGAATGGATTAATGGAGGACATCAAAACAAAGTTCGAAAGGGCAGCGCGTTTGTACTATCGCGAGATAGGGGAGAGAATATCGAGGGTATTATGCTCAAATTGGGGTGGCAATCACTAAAATAAAAGCGTTTTTCGTTGCGGCGAGATCTTTTCACAAAATTTCAATAAGCAACTTTCTCCTCCGAATGCGAAAATATTCTGTTGACACCCACTTGCATTGGGAGAAATGATTATCTTACCAAAATAAGAGAAATCAGAGCTTGCACGGTGGGATTTAAGTTTTTGTTTATCCCGCACCCAGCTCTATATCGGCAGGAAAATTTTCCTCAGCGTCTTACTTCCGTGTCCAGCGGCACCGTACACTTGTGGGCTAACAACCTCTGCTACTGAGGCGATTAGGCATTGTAATGCAGTTTGTATTATTAGAAGGCGTACCACGATGCTAAATGAATGAGTCAATGAAAATTAAGGAACCCACTAAAAGTCTTAACTTTCTCCGATGTTGTCGAAAGCTTATATGTATACCGATGAGGTTGGATAGGCTGGGTTGTGTTGGTTGGGGGAAGAGACGAAACAGTTAGGTCGTAGGTCTCATTGGATTAGGGAAGGATGGGTAAGGAAGTCGGCCGTGCCCTTTCAAAGGAACCATCCCGGCATTTGCTTGGAGCGATTTAGGGAAATCACAGAAAACCTAAATCATGATGGCCGGACGCGGGATTGAACGGTCGTCCTCCCGAATGCGATATACCGATGAGCCACAACATTATGAACACCTGTGTAGTAGCGTGTTGCTCCAATTTTCATATACAGTACAACAGAGAATCTGCTTGGCATGGATTCTAACAGTCCTTGACAGGATTGCAGAAGTATGGGACACTACATGTCCACGCACAGGTCAAGCAATTATGGTTTATGGGCGTCCCATATGTGTTCCAGTGGGTACGGATGAGGCACATTCGCTGGCCAAGACATCAATTTGAGTTCACTATTATGCTACTCAAACCACTGTGGCACGATTCTGGCCGTGCAACACCGACAGCTATTATACTGGAAGGTCTCATCACCACACGCGGAAACTTCAAGCGTAAAGCGATGCAGGTGGCCCGCAGTAATGTTCATACAGTCCACGGCTGTCATGATGCCTTCGATTACCACCACAGATCTCATAGAAGCCCAACTCAATGTACGCCACAGTCTAATTCTGCCCTCACCGGCCTGCATCTGTAGAACGGTGCATGCTTCGTGCACCCATTCGCCTGGACGACGGCGCGTAAGGACCTAACCATCGACTTGATGTAACAAGAAATGAGATTCATTCGACAGGCGACACGTTTCTGCTGATCCACGGCGAAAACTCAGTAACGCTGTGCCCAATGCAATCATAACTGACAATGTCGCTGACTCAACACAGGAACACTTTGCGAGGTGCCGGGGCAAGCAGTGTATTTAACACTAAATTCTTCTAGAATCTACGTATGTAAATGATGCTCTAAGCCCCCCTATTCTAATTCCGACTTTTGCTGTTGCACATGGATTAAAAAATATACGCGAACTGACTGTAATCAACCCTGCAAGTGGAGTAGAAAAGAGTTTGGCACCTGCAATAATTTAATTTGATAAATAAGTTAAATAAAGGAAGGTTTCATTAACGTAGTGAGAAATGATGGGTTGCTCTACCGATTAACAGAATGAAAGTTCTGTCCAAAATAAAAATTTGATTTATTAAGACTAAACACAAAATAATAAACAAAAACGCATGAAACTTTTGTAATACATCAAATTGGCTCAAATTGGATACTCAAACAAACGCTGTGAAGGTGAAGTTATCCCTAAACTAGATTGTGAGGTTTATGACGAAGTGGTATGCCACTCAAATCTTAAGAGAGACACACAGCTAACCCAACATTAATTGCTGCTACTCAAGACAGAACAAAGTTAGAAAAAGACGAACAGGCGCTCTCTGCTGAGCTCTGATTATCACCTAGGAAAATCCCTATCTGCCGGTGCTGCGGACATACATTACCAAACTGTCTTCTTAACTGGCAGAACACGATCTGGCGTACCGGAGGCGATGGCTGGTTGCTTCGACGTCCTCGACCGAAAGGCGAGAGCCGACTACATAGAGCACCCGTACAGGCCGAACACACAACATTCCCGCCCCCACGACAGTGGCCATGGTTAAACGTTCCAATCAGCAACTCGAAAACCGGCGGAAAATTCCACTCCATTGCCGAAGCACTACCATTCCACCAATGGAGATTCTTGGCGCCAATTTCTGCGCTGATTTTGCTACGTCACGGAGCTATGCCCTGAGCAAGCCAATCACAGTTACTATTTTGCAGAAAGCGCGGGAATTTTCCCGCCACAACTGCCTGGGTACACAAGTCATTCCCACGCCTCGCTGGTAGCCCGCCAGAAAGTGTTTTCGCTAAGATTCTGCGAAGTAACGGAACCTCTAGCCCAGCCGCTACTTCAGACCCCTCCGGGCGTGTCTTTTGATAATGTCGGCGTCTGCAAAGCATTCACTCGACTTCCTCACACCCGTCGGCTCAACCCTTTCCAGATCAGCGGGGCCCGCCTGTCACCGGATCACCCGGGTGACGAGAGATGCTGCGTGGGAAGTCCGCGTGTGAAGGAATAGCGACTTTTCACTGCATGCAATTAGAGAGGAAAATCGTAAGATAGAAATATGAGAGTGGGCTCATGCCACCTCTCAACTTACGGGTCGTGTGATGTGGAGCTCAATGTTCAACAATGGCCTTTGAACGGTGCGCTCCGAAACACTTGGGCCTGCGCCAGCTTTGTACTCTGTCGTCAGATCTGCCACAGAACGCTGCCTACCCTGGATTACACAGTGGAGGATCCTCCGATCTCTAGATTTTGTGAAGAAGCGTAGTCATCCAATGCCACACCATCCTTCAACCACTTTCCATTGGTGTTCACGACAGTAGTACGCCAACAGGCGACCAGATTCGCCATTTCATAGATTCTCTCCTCCAGCCGCACCATCACAAAAACGTGCCCTTTGTCAAAACCGCTTATATCGGTAGATTTCCGCCATTTCGGCCGGTACCTTCGCTATAAGGTCTGTCTGTTCGTCTTTCTTCCGCTTACGTTGATTGCTTGCTGTGTCATATGCCCACAATACCAGGAGGTGGGCAGTGGTCATAATGTTTCGGCTCATCAGTGTGTCTAAAATCGCATGGTCTGAAATAGTAGTTTAACTCGCTCCCTGCCGTAGACGGTCGCTGGAATTCTTAATATTTGGTGTGTCACCTACCACTGCGACGCACTCCATAGGGTCCCTGTTTCGAACCGATGTCGTGACGTAGCGTACTCCTTTCAAATACCAACAATGGGCTGTCGAGCTTAACGTCCCCATCCGACGGATGTATCACATCAACAGTGTCTCCTGTTGTCATTTCACGTGGTAGCCGCAGCTTATGGTCTAGGGCACGGGTGGGCAACTGGCAGGCCGGACCTGGACCGCGATTGGTTTCAATCCAGCCTGCGGATGAACGTCGTGGGAGAGCGACAGAGCGAGGAAGAGAGAGAGAGAGAGAGAGAGAGAGAGAGAGAGAGAGAGAGAGAGAGAGGCAGTCGTATTGCACAGAAACAAATGGTTCAAATGGCTCTAAGCACTATAGGAATTAACATCTGAGGTCATCAGTCCCCTAGACTCAGAACTACTTAAACCTAGCTAACCTAGGGACATCACACACATCCATGCCCGAGGCAGGATTCGAACCTGCGAGCGTAGCAGCAGCGCGGTTTCGGACTGAAGCGCCTAGAACCGCTCGGTCACAGCGGGCGGCTGCACAGAAACAACACCGGCCTATGCTATCAGTCGTCATTAATATGTTTGCTCAAATATTTGAAAAAAAATTGCTTTCTTACAGCGATGGTGGATTTTACACTCTACATTTTAAACATTAGATTAAGCTACCTGTAGCCAAAAATCGCAAAGTCATTCCTAATTCTTGTCGATCGAAATTTCCTACCTCATTGCCACATTTTTTTTTTGTTCTATCCTTTGTCGTATTAATGTTAATAAGTCATTCTTACTCGCAGTGGGTGTACTAGAGCACTGCAGCCGTTGAAACTGATTGAAATTTATAACGAATTAGTTGCAACCAGTTGCTGTTAAGGCGTTTATCCGCTACGGTCGCAGGTTCGAATCCTGCCTCGGGCATGGATGTTTGTGATGTCCTTAGGTTAGTTAGGTTTAACTAGTTCTAAGTTCTAGGGGACTAATGACCTCAGCAGTTGAGTCCCATAGTGCTCAGAGCCATTTGAACCATTTTTTAAGGCGTTTATTTTTCAGCGATGGCATTTCAAGGTGCCTGCTATCCCATCTTCAAATGTTTAAATTTATTTACGTGTCGTGAGTATTGTTCCTTCACTAAAGGAGTTGCTAAACCTTGCAACGGAAATTTTTAGACAGCTGTTGTAAAATGTGGTAAGTAAAGAAACAATTTCACGACAGACAAATAAATGTAAATATCTTACGATGGGGTGTCCTTAAATTGACTATCAAAATAGCGTGTTTTGCGGCGTAATTTGTTCACGTTGATGACAGGAAAGGGTTGCCATTCATAACAGTGCGTTATCCCATAAACATTAACATCAAGTACGTTATAGTTTCGATGTTATGCGCTAGGCGCGCTGCTGTTGCGTTACGTGACGAGGCCGTCCACGAGCTTCAGAAAGTGTATGAATCAGGCCCGCAAGTCTCCAAAGGTTATCCACGCCTGGTGTAGTGGTCAACGCTCTTGAATGCACGTCCAGGTACCGTACGCTCTTTGCAAGTTATTTACGCAGTGCTATCGTAACCCCCCCCCTCCTCCTCCTGCCCCCCCCCCCCCCTCCAACTAGTTGGGCAGTGCCAGGCTCAGTGTGAAGCTCTGTACAGCAACTCGTGCAAGACAGAATGACCTGAACTGCAAGCAGTGAAGAAGGAAAGAGTTTGGCTGATTCATGGAACGTTGCATTCATTAAGGCATTAGCAATGCAGCATGAGTCTTTTGTAGATATTTTAGACGGCATTATTGGAGATAGAAAAACGCCAGTGGCAGTGGACAAGAAACCTCCCGCTGCACCATTTCTTGAACAAAGATTCTTTTAGCTGAAGTAGCGGAAGTAATGTACAGGGTTAGTTAATGCTTTGAATCACATTTTTGTAACAATCTGTTTTATACAATTTTCATTTGTACACATTCACTAATTGTAATCTATAATAAAAATATTAAATAAAGAAATTAAAAAAAATATAGACCTGGGGAGCCTTTCGCCTTGGAAGAATTTTTGCGAATAGTTAGGGGCAAGTTATTTTTTTTTTTTTTTGAGATTAAACAACTCAGTTAAATAAGGAGATAGGTCCGCAAAAAAAGAGTACCGTCTTAATAAAACTTAATAAAAAAAGCAGGGTAGCATCTTAAATTAATAATCAACACGTGTCGTCGGTCCGGTGTTCGAACCTCGCCACTACTAAAAAAAATAAAAAGTGGTTAGTGTCCTTGTCTCTAGGTCGCGGGGTCTCGGGCTCGATTCGCTGCCGGGTTGGAAATTTCTTCGCCCGGGGACTGGGTATTTGTGTTGTCCTAAGCATTTCATTTCATCTCACCTTCACCGCCACGGAAGTCGCCGAAGTTATCTCAAAAAGAAAGAATTGCTCTAGACTGCCGACCAACCCCGACGGAGTGTCCCCGCTAATAATGATATAGGATCATTTCATTTCATACCATGAGGCGCTGCGAAGAGTCCATTGGCACAAGGCCTCGTGATAAGGCACTTTAAGACACTAACTTCCTTCCTCTTGTTGGCCAAATATTGCTGGCAAAAATATCTTGCGCCACGAGGATTAGAGCCGGCTAGATCCAAGTCGAGTGTCATCGCAGGGGCGTGTGTTTGCGACCGAGGCTACTTTTGTTGTTACATCGGCTACTTTTTTCCTTGTCTTCTAAGGTCTGTTCCCCTGGGAAGTATGAAGTTCTTATATCTTGAAGTTACGGCGGCAACTCGCAAGTGCTTTCGCGATGTATAATCATGTGAATGGATAGTTGCCGTTATTGTAGCTTCATGACACGTGTCCAGGACTGTACGCCTTTGAAACGTCTGAAAGGCTGGTGTACTTAAATCAGCAGTTTTGCTGAAAGAATGCTACGAGGCGGAGGCGGCGCGTGGCAGCGGCTAAAGTGGCAGCAGCGGGCACCTGGGGCCTGCATTAGCCGCCCCACTCGGCTGCTCCCTTTCTCCGCCCAATGTATTTCCATTACGCTACGCACCGACTTTGCAGGTATTTTCGCATAACCGTGTCTCGCTCCCTGTTTACTGAAATTGCTTTCAGCTCTTGAGTGGACTCTCAGTTCGAACACAGAGACACGGTCCGATCCTGTTGCGCACACACTGTTATTAGCTAATGTCAGCTTTCGTGTTTCTTGTGTAAATTGCACCGCACTACGCTTAAAAGAGGAGTATGGCATCCGTTGTTTACGAGTGACTTCCATAAAGGTGAATCCGATCTCCACCATCAAAATTTCGGAAGTTATTCGGGATTTTTTCTTAGTAATTTTGGGTAAGAAACCCGTGATCACCAGTAGTTCATTATACAGGGTGATTCAAAAGTAACTGCGCACACTTTGTGGGTGTAATGTATGCACCAAAATAACAGAAATGTCAAATAAAGTTTTTCTGAAATTACTTTATTTCCGAGTTGTGGTGCATAATGTCATTTGTGGTAGATATTACATCACGAGCCAGTACAGGCTTTTGGCGTGCTGTGTTCATCTGCACGTCGACTTATGCTGCTTTCTACAGCTCTCTACACTGCTCGGTTGATTCTGGTATGAAACACCGTTGTTTACTTGACTTAGGCGTGGTTCGTTATGTTATATACACTTTTGTAGCGTAACGGCACCTGACGTACTACATACGTTCATTTTGGCGGTAGTTCATACAGTGCAGTCGTGTACGGTGCAGTGCCATACTCAAACGCTGAATACGCGGATACGCACCTCCTTTGCGGCGCAGCAGAAGGCAACGCAAGAGCAGCAAGACGACAGTATATGGAAACGTTTCCAAACCGACGAGTATCATACTACCAGACTTTCACAGGCGTGGACTCACGCTTAAGGGACTATGGCATCCATGGTGCGCCACATTTAAGTCGGCCTCAGCTGTATGAATGAGCGTAGAGAATATCCTGGGAAAGGGAGATGAAGATCCGGCCGTAAGTACCCGCTGTATAAGTGCCATTGCAGGTGTTCCTCTATCAACTGTATGGCGCCTGCTTCGGAGGAAGCAGTTCCACTCATTTCACCCACAGAAGGTACAGAACTCAGACCTATAGCGTACCCTAGATTTCTGAATTTCTGTCTGGTTACTAGAGTACCATGCTGCTGGTCCACTGACCGGTCGTCGGGTACTGTTTACAGATGAGAGCCTCTTTACCCCTGCGGGTATCGTCAACACCCATAACATGCCAGGTGTAGCGCATGAAATATACCGTGTAACTGTAGTGTAAGGATATCAACATCGTTTTACGGTGAACATTTGATGTGGTATAGTGGACATTCTGTTACTCGCACCAGATGTTATTCCACAGCGCTTGACAGGTAGAGCATATTGACAGGTTTTGGAACATGAATTTGGTGGTCTGCTTCATAATGTCCCACTCGCTACACGAACCAACTTATGGTTTATGCACGACGGTGCCCCTGCAAATAGCAGCCGGGAGGCAAGAGAGTATCTCAATGTTGCCTATGCCGATAATTGGATAGGTCAAGAGGGACCATCCATTGGGCCGCCAGATCTCCAGAAGACCCCTTGGACTTCTACCTTTGCATCCGTCTCAAGGAGCTCATATATGGTGTTGGAATTGAGAATGTGGCAGGGAAATGGAAATGGCTGTGCAACTGTGCAGAATGAGATGACCGGAGCCTGCAACCTTCCTGTGGTGTCACCGCCAGACACCACACTTGCTAGGTGGTAACCTTTAAATCGGCCGCGGTCCGTTAGTATACGTCGGACCCGCGTGTCGCCACTATCAGTGATTGCAGACCGAGCGCCGCCACACGGCAGGTCGAGAGAGACTTCCTAGCACTCGCCCCAATTGTACAGCCGACTTTGCTAGCGATGGTTCACTGACAAAATACGCTCTCATTTGGCGAGACGATAGTTAGCATAGCCTTCAGCTACGTCATTTGCTACGACCTACCAAGGCGCCATTACCAGTTACTATTGATGCTGTAAAACATGTACCGTCAAGAGCGATGTTCACCAATTATGGATTAAAGTTAAGTATTCCAGCAGCTACGTACGTTTTTTGTTAGTCTCATTTCCTTGACCTGTTCCAGACCTCACGCCAGCCTGCGTGAGCTAAAACGCGTGCCTTTCGGCTTCCTCTCATAGTGGGTTGGCTGTCTTGCCAATCCACAACAATTCCGAGAGCAGTAAGACGTCGACCACGTCACTGTCTTCGTCTACATGGACATAATTTTGAACATGTTATGGGGTAAGTGTACAATAAGTAGGTGTGTAGCATTTCAGGTCCCTTCGTGTCGCTGCTTTCTGAGAAGAATTAATTTTGTGTTGTCTGTGTTGCACTTGTGATCCCTACTTTACTGCATGTCTTGGAAATAGAACATTTTCAGACAAAACTTTATTTAACATTTCACTCTTAATTTGATGCATACACACCCACGAAATGTGTACAGTTCCTTTTGAATCACCCTGTAGAGTAGTGTGTTTCGTCTGCTTTCTTATCCGCATTAAACTTTTATCTATAGTGTGCTGAAAATTTCTGCACAATTGTGCATATACTGACGGTATGGGCTGTGTCTTGTTTGGAAGCAAAATTTCCGTACACTCATAGTACTTGCTGCTGACAGTAATAATGCCCATTTTAATCTTAGCCCTCAATCTTGGATTCTGCTCGGTTCAGTCTTGCGGCCGCCCGGAGTGGCCACGAGGTTTGAGGCGTCATGCCACGGACTGCGCGGCCCGTCCCACCGAAGGTTCGAGTCTTCCCTCGGGCATGGGTGTGTGTGTTGTTCTTAGCATAAGTTAGTTTAAGTAGTGTGTAAGTCTTGGGACCGATGACCTAAGCAGTTTGGTCCCTTAGGAATCCACACACATTTGAACATCAGTCTTGCGTTTGTTTTCCCGGCAGTCTTTGTTGTACGTTAACTGTAATCCACAGCGGTATGGATAGGTTTACTGATGAAGAGTCGCCCGATATGAAACTCGCGTATGGGTTCACTGAATGCCGTGGAAGAGGCCCAACGGCGATAGGCTGAGCTGATCCCGCTTGGACGACAACCACATCACAATACTTTTGCATCTGGGGGTCGTTAATTGCACTGTGTTTCGTGTTGCACGTTCTGCTGATTGCATAATACAGCCTTTTTGACAGTTATAAAGATATTTTCGCAGAAACAAAGATAACTGAGGTAAGGAAGCACCGAAGATCATAGATCACTTCTGTCAAAATACGAAAAAAATGTGAATTATTCAAAAATGGTTCAAATGGCTCTGAGCACTATGGGACTTAACATCTTTGGTCATCAGTCCCCTAGAACTTAGAACTATTTAAACCTAACTAACCTAAGGACATCACACACATCCATGCCCGAGGCAGGATTCGAACCTGCGACCGTAGCAGTCGCGCAGTTCCGGACTAATATGAATTGTGTTGACAATTAAACTTTCACTACTTGAGCCAGTGTGGACGGAAAACTATTTACCGTGTTGGTACGTAGCTTTATAGGAATGGTGTTCAGCCTATGAGCTGCAGGATTTGCGTTTTTAGAATGTAAATGTCATGATTTGCCGTTAGGGGCCGGTACTGGTACTGCTATGTAGGGTTAAAACATAAGCATCTGTGTGCATTAGAGTTGCAGAAAGTTAACATGGGTTTGGAAGAGGTGAGGAGCAGGGCTTTTGCTACTGTTCTTCCCGAGTCTCGGTGCACTAAAGGAACATCGAGAGGGTCTCTTTCGGCATCAGGTTTCTAGAACATGATTCGGAATTTCGAATTAAATGGCCATTTAGGAATGCTTCTGGGAAAGACCGGAGATCGGTTGCGCCACAATTTGTTGAATAAGTTATTGTTACCATGGCTGAAAATGCTGGAAGCAATATACGATCTTTAAGCTGTGGACGAGCTATGTCAAGACAGCTGAACATTCCCTCGTCCACTTTTCTAAAAGTGCTGGGAACAGGTTTGAACTGGCATCCGTACAAAGTTCACATTACTCACAAACTTCTTCTTCGTGACGGAGACATTCGAGTAGACTTCGCTCTTAAGTTTCTTGCAAGAGTTGAAGTTAACGACATGTGGCCGTGGAAAATTTTGTGGAGTAATGAAGCACACTTTGCGCTCTGTGGGGGAGTGAACACTCACAATTGTCGCAGTTGGGGGTCGTCACCGTCAATGACCGTTCGTGACTTTCCCCTTCATAGTAAACGCGTCATTTTTCTTTGATGAACTCGGACTCCATGGACCAAGGATATGCAGCGTGAATGGCACACGTTAGTGTGACCTGCTTCGTCAACATCCCTGCTCTACGGGAGAGAGGTGCTTTGTACTAAAAGTTTTGATGCACGATGGTGCTCCATCTCACATTGCTATTGGTATCACTCGGTTACACCGCAACCCCATTGAAGATAATCGAATTGTTGGCCGGTCTTTCCAAACCGCGTGGCCACCGAGATCACCAGATTTGAACCCATGTGGTTTCTGACTGTGGGGTTATCTGAAAGACAGAGTGTATCAACGGCTCACCAACACATGTTGAGAGGCTGAAGATTGAGCGTAGCGGGAGAGGCCGCTAACATCCCACGTGAGATGTTTCCGGCGGCAGTATAGCTATCTCTAGTGCGGTTACCGGCTGTCTTGGATGCAGATGGTTGTCATATTGAGCAACGTTTGTAACCAGGAACATAAATATGGTACACAATCAATAAATGTTATCCTCTCATGTGGAAATTAAAATGTGTTTATTTCAATGGCGTATTCGTTATTTCTCTTCCGCATGTCCTTACAAATGTTTCCACAAAGTTTCAGTGTCCTACGATCAATAGTTTTTTCATGGGGACCCTCTCAAGTAGCGAAAGTTTAATTATAAACACCCTGTACTTGAACAACCGTCCAGTTTTTTTCGATGGAGTTCTGGTATACCCTGCAAAAACTATTGTTTTACTCTGACATAGACATGCTACGATCAGGTGCAAGGAAATAGCGATAAATTCCCTTGCTGGCGAAGGAAGACTGTTTTCGTAGTACTGTTTTCGTCGGCGTACGTTGTTCAATGTTTTTACAGTATTTAGAAGAGTGATTCAACAAGCCTATTAAATACCTTCGAAAGTAGTCTAATTCATTTTTCGCTCTGTTCTTCGCCTCCCACACATTTGCAGTACGTCCGCAGCTCGTGGTCGTGCGGTAGCGTTCTCGCTTCCCACGCCCGTGTTCCCGGGTTAGATTCCCGGCGGGGTCAGGGATTTTCTCTGCCTCGTGATGACTGGGTGTTGTGTGATGTTCTTAGGTTAGTTAGGTTTAAGTAGTTCTAAGTTCTAGGGGACTGATGACCATAGATGTTAAGTCCCATAGTGCTCAGAGCCATTTGAACCATTTGAACATTTACAGTATGCGTGTATTGCTTGTGTTGATAGGGTTCCCCGTTGTTACGTTATGTTGCAAATACGGGGTGTAAATGGTATAAGCTGCCAAAGTTACACAGACGGTACATCTCGGTGTGCTTGACAAAAAAGTCTAATGAAATATCATTGTATCATGTTCAACACTTTTGTATTCCTAAAAGGCAGATACTTACAGGATTGATAGTAGACGAATTTTTGTTTACATTGTCAACTGACGGTACACGACGTTGCTTGTGTATTACCGTCAACGACGCGGCAGTCAAAATCAAATGGCTCTGAGCACTATGGGACTTAAAATCTGTGGTCATCAGTCCCCTAGAACTTAGAACTACTCAAACCTAACTAACCTAAGGACATCACACACATCCATGCCCGAGGCAGGATTCGAACCTGCGACCGTAGCGGTCACGCGGTTCCAAACTGAAGCGCCTAGAACCGCACGGCCACACCGGCCGGCTACGCGGCAGTCAGAGAAAGGTAACAGACGAACCAGAGCAATGTAAACATTGGACTTGCTCAACGACACTGCGCGGCGGTCAGGTGCTGCCGAAACAAGCAATGTCAACAGTCGCTGGGTTGCCATGAACGTGTAAGTCGTTGTACGTAAACAGTGAACTAAGTACAACCAGACTTTTCTCTTTTACAATATTACCATAAGAGGGTCGCGGTAGTGAAGAAAAGCTAGCATAAAATAAAATGTGTTTTCCTTAGTGCAAAATCAACCAATTACCACGTAATTCGTTGTGCATTAATTACAATAAACTGTTTCCTCTTTTTACAACAATACCGCAACGAAAATTAAATTCATGTTATTTTCCTTTTGTACAACGATACCGTAACGAAAATGAAACTCACATTACTTTGTTTCCTCTTACACCAGTACTAGAATAAGTGTTAAAAATGCCCACCATTCAATTCGACACAAGCTTCATTACGGCGACCCCATTCCGTCGCTCTCGTTCACACACATACACCTTTGTCTTTATACTATTTGTAACATCGAAAATCTTTTACATAAATTCATACACATTATTTACTTGCTGAGCATAAGTAAGTTCCTTCATATGGCCCCAAAAGTAAAAATCCAGTGAATCTAAATCAAGACTGCGTGCGGACCATCAACGTGAACCAAAACGTCCTATCCATAGTCCTGGAAATCGTTTATTCAAAACTATTCCAGTGTAGGGTGGAGTACCATAGTGGAAGAACCACATTTTAAGACGTACTGCTTACGGAATAACTTCCAATAAAGTGGGTAAAAATGTTTGCTCTCGAATGGTTCAGTAATTGTTCACAGTCAATCGTGCAGGTAAAACATAAGGCTCAATAATGTAATCATTGATTATACCCGCCCATGCATTTACGGAAAAGCGGAGCTGTAACTGTGTTCCTACTACTTGGAGCGGATTGTGTACACTCCATGTGTGCATGTTACGGAAATTAGTTATTCCGTCGCGAGTGAAACACGCTTCATCTATGACGGGTATTTCGTTTACAGAATCATGTTGCGCACTTTGTAACAAAATCCACTCTGAGAATTCTCTTCGAGGAGGGAAAACTTGCTCTTGTACGCGTTGAATGTAATAAGGCCACAGATGCTCCTCTTTCAAAGTGGAATGAACGACAGTGTGTGATACACCCACTTGGCGGGCGATGCATCTAGTATTCTGAGTAGGATCTTCGGAGATGTGGTCCAGAAGTTGTTCCTCAGCTCCCAATGTACGTTATTCGCGTTGGGGGCCTCTGCCTTCCGCGCGGGGCAGTAAAGAGCCAGTATCTCTCAAACTATGCAAATTAAGTACGTACTCGTAAGTTGTATTCTGTCATGATTTATTTAATAATAAAATGAAAGCATATCCGAACAGGCAGTATGTTTCGGATACAAAATTAAATGTAAAAAGGTAAAGATAACTACTGTAATTCGTTACGAATGACTCCCAAAAAATCGAGTGAAAGTAGAATTACGATGATACAGACATTTGGTGGACAGTAAAGATGTCGATCGTGCAGGAAGTCTTCGTTGTGGCAAGCGTTCTCGATAAATTCGTATAAACGCCCTCGCAACACCATTTGTCTCGCCACAAATTAAATTAATATCACACAGTTCAGCGATAGTAAATATCCCTTCCATCCTAACGTTTAACAGAGTTGTAATAACAAAAAAAATGGTTCAAATGGCTCTGAGCACTATGGGACTCAACTTCTGAGGTCATTAGTCCCCTAGAACTTAGAACTAGTTAAACCTAACTAACCTAAGGACATCACAAACATCCATGCCCGAGGCAGGATTCGAACCTGCGACCGTAGCGGTCTTGCGGTTCCAGACTGCAGCGCCTTTAACCGCACGGCCACTTCGGCCGGCAGTTGTAATAACATATGCACTGGTAATTCGACAAGCGGCGTATTATAGTGATTCAATCGCTCAAGCCTATTGTCTGCGACTCACGCTCGCGATGTCAATACGCGCATACGCGCAGCTGTAAGTAACACGAACCGATTGCTTACGTAAGTGCTCCTGTGTTCAGATAGGGGGCGGAGCAGGGACCCCCTAGTGTTTTGATCCTGTTTAATGAATTATCCCAGTCTACTGTGCGTAATGTTTACACAAGTCACGTCTAACCCGGGTGCACTGTCCAGTGTCTAGTTGTCCAAAAACATCATTCCGAGATGAAATGTTTTTTGTTTTGTTTTTGATTTTGTGGGACAATCGTAGGAAATGGACAAACATGTCGCTAGACGTTTTAAATCAATTACACTACTGACCATTAACATTGCTACACCACGAAGATGACGTGCTGCAGACGCGAAATTTAACCGACAGGAAGAAGATGCTGTGATACGCAAATGACTAGCTTTTCACAGCGTTCACACAAGGTTGGCGCCGGTGGCGACACCTACAACGTGCTGACAGGACGAAAGTTTCCAACCGATTTCTCATACACAAACAGCAGTTGACCGGCGTTGCCTGGTGAAACGTTGTGATTGTGGTGTCACCGCCAGACACCACACTTGCTAGGTGGTAGCCTTTAAATCGGCCGCGGTCCATTAGTATACGTCGGACCCGCGTGTCGCCACTGTCAGTGATAGCAGACCGAGCCCCACCACACGGCAGGTCTAGAGAGACGTACTGGCACTCGCCCCAGTTGTACAGCCGACTTTGCTAGCGATGCTACACTGACCGATACGCTCTCATTTGCCGAGACGATAGTTAGCATAGCCTTCAGCTACGTCCTAGCAAGGCGCCATAATCCTTTGCTATATATATTGTGGTTATAACATGTACCCTCAAGAGAGATGTTCTACAATTGTGGATTAAAGTTAAGTATTACATCATCTACGTACTTTATTTGCAATTCTCAAGATATTGTCCTGTTCCAGACCTCACGCCAGTCAGCGTGTAATTAAACGCGTGCATTTCGGCCTCCTCTAGAAACACAGTGTTGGCTCTTCTGCCAACACTACAGTGATGCCTCATGTAAGGAGGAGAAATGCGTACCATCACGTTTCCGACTTTGATAAAGGTCGGATTGTAGCCTATCGCGACTGCGGTTTATCGTATCGCGACATTGCTACTCGCGTTGGTCGAGATCCAATGACTGTTAGCAGAATATGGAATCGGTGGGTTCAGGAGGGTAATACGGAACGCCGTGCTGGATCCCAACGGCCTCGAATCACTAGCAGTCGACATGACAGGCATCTTATCCGCATGGCTGTAACGGATCGTGCAGCCACGTCTCGATCCCTGAGTCAACAGATGGGGACGTTTGCAAGACAACAACCATCTGCACGAACAGTTCGACGACGTTTGCAGCTGCATGGACTATCAGCTCGGAGACCGTGGCTGCGGTTACCCTTGACGCTGCATCACAGACAGGAGTGCCTACGATGGTGTACTCAACGACGAACCTGGGTGCACGAATGGCAAAACGTCACTTTTTCGGATGAATCCAGGTTCTGTTTACAGCATCCTGATGGTCGCGTCCGTGTTTGGCGACATCGCGGTGAACGTATATTGGAAACGTGTATTCGTCAACGCCATACTGGCGTATAACCTGGGGTGATGGTATGGGGTGCCATTGGTTACACGTCTCGGTCACCCCTTGTTCGCATTGACGGCACTTTGAACAGTGGACGTTTCATTTCAGATGTGTTACGACCCTTGGCTCTACCCTTCATTCGATCCCTGTGAAACCCTACATTTCAGCAGGATATTGCACGACCGCATGTTGCATGTCCTGTATGGGCCTTTCTGGATACAGAAAATGTTAGACTGCTGCCCTGGCCAGCACATTCTCCAGATCTCTCACCAACTGAAAACGTCTGGTCATGGTGGTCGAGCAACTGGCTCGTCGCAATACTCCAGTCACTACTTTTAATGAACTGTGGTATCGTGTTGAAGCTGCTTGGGCAGCTGTACCTGTACACGCCATCCAAGCTCTGTTTGACTCAGTGCCCAGGCGTATCAAGGCCGTTATTATGGCCACAGGTGGTTGTTCTGAGTACTGATTTCTCAAGATCTATGCACTCAAATTACGTGGAAATGTAATCACATGTCAGTTCTAGTATAATATATTTGTCCAATGAATATTCGTTTATCGTCTGGATTTCTTCTTGGTGTAGCAATTTTAATGGCCGGTAGTGTAGTTCAGGCACAAGCGTTTCTAAGCACAGCATGCAGGGCATTTAGATGTAGCTGGGGCTCTGCAGCAGACGACCAATGCGTATTCCCATTTGACACAACGACATCGTCAGTTACAACTGTTGTGAGCAAGGGATCATCGACAGAAGATCTTGGGCACAGGGAAACGTTTCATCTGGGCGGATGAATCACATTTCTTGTTACGTCAGACGGATGGTCGTATCCAGATTTGTCGTTATTCGCGCGAACGGCTGATCGAAACATGCCACGAGCAACAGACGCAGGCCAGCGGATGCACTATTGTGCTATGGGGACATTCAACCGGACATCCAAGGAAGATGTATTAATCGGAGGCACCACGACAGCTGTGTACTACGCGAACATTACTGAAGATTACCTGCAGTCCTTCATGTTTGATGCCTTCCCCGATAGAAACGGAATTTTCAAGCAGAATAACTGTACATGTCAAAAGATCAGAATCGTTCTTCAGTGATTTGGGGAGTATATTAGTGAAGTCTCGTTGATGTCTCCTCCTCCAAATTCTTCTGATATGAACCCAATGGAACATATCTAGGATAGTATCGTGCAATAGCTTGGCGCCCCAAAACCATCAGTCTGTGATTTACGAGGATTGTGACCTGTACATAGACATCTGCTACCGTATATCTCCGGAAACCTACCAAGGACTTATTGAATCCATGGCACGCGGAACCGCTGCCATATCGTGTCCGAAGATGAACTACGAAGCAGGTCTAACGGCTTTGGCTTTTCTCTCCCTCTCTCTCTCTCCCTCTCTTCCTCCCTCCCTCCTCTGCTATCCGTCCTCCCCTCCTGTGTATTCCACAGTGAATAGCAACACTCACAATCGGTTGTACGACTATTTCACAAGTAAGTAGCTGAATTACGATTCTTAAATACTATTCCAGTGAAGCACCATGTGGCACCTGCCTTCACCAACTACTTGATTATTTGATCGTTCGACCTTCAATAGCTCCTTGTGTTACTCCTAATATATGATGACTGTGACTAATTCCTGTGATGAATCTTCCATCAGGCTTGGCGGCTTGGGCGTCACGTGTAACTTACACTCCTGGAAATTGAAATAAGAACACCGTGAATTCATTGTCCCAGGAAGGGGAAACTTTATTGACACATTCCTGGGGTCAGATACATCACATGATCACACTGACAGAACCACAGGCACATAGACACAGGCAACAGAGCATGCACAATGTCGGCACTAGTACAGTGTATATCCACCTATCGCAGCAATGCAGGCTGCTATTCTCCCATGGAGACGATCGTAGGGATGCTGGATGTAGTCCTGTGGAACGGCTTGCCATGCCATTTCCACCTGGCGCCTCAGTTGGACCAGCGTTCGTGCTGGACGTGCAGACCGCGTGAGACGACGCTTCATCCAGTCCCAAACATGCTCAATGGGGGACAGATCCGGAGATCTTGCTGGCCAGGGTAGTTGACTTACACCTTCTAGAGCACGTTGGGTGGCACGGGATACATGCGGACGTGCATTGTCCTGTTGGAACAGCAAGTTCCCTTGCCGGTCTAGGAATGGTAGAACGATGGGTTCGATGACGGTTTGGATGTACCGTGCACTATTCAGTGTCCCCTCGACGATCACCAGTGATGTACGGCCAGTGTAGGAGATCGCTCCCCACACCATGATGCCGGGTGTTGGCCCTGTGTGCCTCGGTCGTATGCAGTCCTGATTGTGGCGCTCACCTGCACGGCGCCAAACACGCATACGACCATCATTGGCACCAAGGCAGAAGCGACTCTCATCGCTGAAGACGACACGTCTCCAATCGTCTCTCCATTCACGCCTGTCGCGACACCACTGGAGGTGGGCTGCACGATGTTGGGGCGTGAGCGGAAGACGGCCTAGCGGTGTGCGGGACCGTAGCCCAGCTTCATGAAGACGGTTGCGAATGGTCCTCGCCGATACCCCAGGAGCAACAGTGCCCCTAATTTGCTGGGAAGTGGCGGTGCGGTCCCCTACGGCACTGCGTAGGATCCTACAGTCTTGGCGTGCATCCGTGCGTCGCTGCGGTCCGGTCCCAGGTCGACGGGCACGTGCACCTTCCGCCAACCACTGGCGACAACATCGATGTACTGTCGAGACCTCACACCCCACGTGTTGAGCAATTCGGCGTACGTCCACCCGGCCTCCCGCATGCCCACTATACGCCCTCGCTCAAAGTCCGTCAACTGCACATACGGTTCACGTCCACGCTGTCGCGGCATGCTACCAGTGTTAAAGACTGCGATGGAGCTCCGTATGCCACGGCAAACTGGCTGACACTGACGGCGGCGGTGCACAAATGCTGCGCAGCTAGCGCCATTCGACGGCCAACACCGCGGTTCCTGGTGTGTCCGCTGTGCCGTGCGTGTGATCATTGCTTGTACAGCCCTCTCGCAGTGTCCGGAGCAAGTATGGTGGGTCTAACACACCGGTGTCAATGTGTTCTTTTTTCCATTTCCAGGAGTGTACATCAGCTTTGCGACAAAATCCACATACCATTCTAGAGACGCACTTTCATTATAGCTTCTCTGTTAATGTGTGGTAGAGTGTGAGCGACAGCAGGGTAATTGGGCCGATTTTCTTTTAGTTTCACACGACGGAACTCCCATTTAGAGATTTATTGGGAAATGAGTTGAACAACAGTTAGATACAGATACTTAGGCTAACAATTTGCACACGTTATTTCACCGTGATGGATCTCCTACGCGTTCAGCCATCAAGTAATAAATAATCTAAATTGTATATACCCTTACTGATGCAGCAGCCGTATTGGCTACATTCTTTGGTTTCTGGTTCTATCTGAGAAGATGGGTGGAAACTGAAGTGTACAGGAAGAATAACATCAAGATTTCCTCTGGATAGCTGAAATGCTTATAATTCATCCACAAAAATTTTGTATTAACCGTGCCATCGAAGATCTTTTATCACCTATTTAATACTATATTGGTGTTCCTTACATCTTAGGTACACAACTTACCAGACATCGCGAAGTTGTAATGAGATATCAACAGAAGCTTTTGCCTATAGTTAATTACGCTGTGTGTAAAGAACCTTTCTGTATCACTACGAAAGTAAGACAGATAATTTATGTCTGGATTTGCAAATTCGTAAATAGGGCTGGAATCTGTTGAGTTTGCAAGGCATTCAAAATTCTGAATGTTCATGATTGTTATTTGAGCAGTAGGTAGCTCGAACCATCATCAACTGCATACTTCATCCATCCCTCATATCTTCTTCCTTTCGGTACCGTAAATTTATTGGCATTGCTTTGCCGACATATGCGCCTGAGTGAGTTCCCCTTGCGATCTTTATTCCCTCTTGTGGTGTCTATTGACAACGTGAAATTGTATCACTGACCGGGCACTGAACTCGTTCTCCAACGACATATCAAGTTACGTCTAGCGTGAGGAAAATGTAACAGTATACTCGAATACTGGCTGCAACGGCTTGCATAGAGGCATAGCCGTCACAGCCTTGGCGGTCGCTGGTAGACATCGGTTTCTGTCCCCTATGTTGCCGAAGTCATATTGTACTTTACATCATAGCGCAAATTTCGGATTAGTGGGGAATTTGTTTCTCCAGTTAACTAAATTATTTGCTGCTCATTCGACGGCCCTCTAACATTTTTTTTAATTCAGTAATTCACACGGAAGGAAGTAGCCTGAAAATATGCAGGTAAATGTAATGGGAGCTGTAAACGGCGGAAGAAATGGAATCTGACGTGAGAAATGTCAGGAAGCACACCTTTAAAATTTTTTGTTTCCTACTACTGCTGCTCTTCTATAATTAAGAACTTCTGAATGAATGTTCATATTAAAATCTTATTTACCTTTTGTACCTCTAGATTCCGTCTTTCTTTACGTATCGTATTTAATTTCTTTCCTTTCGCTATACATACACCAGTTGATTCAGACGCCTTATTGATAATTATTATCTGTGTTTGAAAACAGAATCCGAAAGAATACTTTCTGATGATGAAAGTTCAGTCTAACTTAGAGACTTTCCCGAAGAATCTTTTTCTGTTCTCTGACAGAAATTAGTTGTTCTTACTTTCTTTTATGATAGCATGAGACGAGCACAAACACAAAATAAATTTGTGTTTGGCATTAATTTTTCCAAGTTACACGAGATTCAAGCTGGACTCCCTGTTAAGTAGACGTTTTAAACATCTGTACAGTTGTTTTAGAGAAGCCCAATACTTGCTGACACACTGCGTCAGAACATTTTATTAGTAATGATAATATAGCGATCCTCCGTTTTAGCAACAAATTTTAATATTCGATACATGTGTTTTAATTGGAACACGGTAGACACATGTGTCACATGTTCGCATGTCACAAGACAAGCTCATTCACAGTGTTTCAGAATGAGCGTACTTCTAAAATAAATCTCATAACGCACAAAACTCAATGTGAGAAAGTTCTGTGGATGGTGGTAGCTCACGACAGAACTGTAGGAATGACACGGATTCGCCAAGTGCTGCGAAAGACCCTCGCCGTGTCACGAAATGCCCTCAATAGCAGTGCCGTCCCCTCTTCTCCCACAGCAATCTCGGATATCTGTGACCTACGCTGCAACAAATGAAGCTGCAAACTTAGTAAATATCTCTGGTAACTATCCTACATTGATTTCCAGTAATAAAATCCCTCATAATCTTTTCCTGGTAAAATTATTCAACCGAAAAAAAAACTGTGGTCCCAATTCTGCCTCCACCTGTTCCCAATATCATCCAGTACGCGAAATTTGAAGCAGCCTTTGCCAGTTCAGCACACATGACAGTGGTTTAAGTTAAGGTGTACAGAATAGGGTCGTGCACAGCTACTGTGGGTATAGGACATGTAATATGACCACATTGTGGAAAGACAACTATCTTGCCTAGATAGCCTTACGGAACGCAGAGCTTCGTCCGTAATGTTGGCTCAACGCTAGAACTTTGCGACAGCTGCCTGCATCGACATTTCGACACTGTCTGCTGCCATCTGAACTGCTGCCACGAATTACATTCCGTCAGTTTCCTTTACGCCGAATCTACAAACGAATGAGACCATCAGCAAGACGTGATGAGTGGGAAAATGTAGTGTTTCCGACGAATACCGCTTCAACTTGTGTTACAGTAATAGCCGGAACGACTTTGAAGATATTACATTTACCGCGGACTCTGCATGTATTGTTGGACGTCATAGAGGATAAATGCCAAATGCAATGGTGTGGGACGCCAATGGATGCAACATACAATTTCGACTCCTTTCTACTGCAGCCACTGAAAAAAAAAAAATAGAAGAAACCCTGTGGAAACTATTGATTTCCTAGACTGCTCGTTTGCTTAACAAGTCACCCATCAAACATATTTAGGGTATAATTGGTCGGCAACTTGTTCGTCATTGTCAACCCACAGCAAACATTTATGGTTTGCAGACTGGTATACATATCCCTTAACATAGACCTCCTGAAACATCCCCAGGCCATCCTTCACTTCATGCTACCGCGTTTAGGGGCTGTGATTGCACTACATAGTATTGAATTCGCAAATTCATAGATACTGGGCAGTTCTGCAGTTTTAATTTGTGTATTGTCATGCACTTAGTCCTTGGAACAAAGTCCCTTTCAGTCACATAAATGCTTTTTGTGTTTCAATTTCCACAAACGTTAGGAAATAAAGGGATCTACAGAGGTGTTGAAAGTTTGTTTCTTTTTTTGCCAGATGGAGATGTCGCGTGATGTGCACGCCTCATGGACTGCAAAGAGCACCACATGACGATGTCACCGTTTTCAATGAGGGCACACGGTCGGAACTTGTGAATTTTAACTTAAGGTATGAACATTCCGTGCATGGCGAGACCATTAGGGACGTAGCACAAATTGGGATTGGGGGGGGGGGGGAGAGGGGGGGAGTGAGGGAGTGAAAGAAGCGTCGATGTCCTATTAAAAGGAATTATCTCCTCACTTGCTTTAAACAGTTCGAGGAAATCATGGAAAATCGAAGTCTGTATTTCCAGACGGGGGTCTGAAGTGACGTCCTTCCGAATGCGAGGCTTGTGTCTTACCACTACACAACTTCACACGTTATGTTAATTTATTCATGATAAAGGCACTGAGCTTAGTTGCTGTGGACTAGTTTACTTTAAAAAGTCCTGCAATCAGCCGCATTCGTGAACGCTGTGTAGCACGTTATGAAACTGCGTCACATACGGCCATAGTGCTGATGCTGTCTGTGAAACGCAGAAGAGTACTGGACGTCTCGAGTGTTGGCACATGGCACAACATTAGGGCACTCCACTGGTGTGTCACGGTCCGCCTACATAGTTCGCCGGCACTTGCTGTGCCTCGAACTGCGTAATGATTAGTAGAAATTTGACTGTTAAACAATTCCTTCCGATCTACAGGTCAAGAATCGCTTGTGTATGTTCTTACATACTTGGTAGTAAATTTAATCACCTGGCACGCAACAGTTTGCGAAAATGGAAATACACGTAAATATTGTAGATAGAGAAGTAAAACTTCTTGTACGGATTACACGTGACGCAAAGTGTGCTCAATTTAATTTTCAACGCTTCATAACACTAGCCAACAAAATTTTACTTTTTCCTGTAATTGACATGAAAACAGCTAATCTTTATGTTTTCGGGCGTGCTGTTGACGGAAATCTTAATGAAAATGCAAGAGTAGCTCTCGTTTTGAAGTTAGGATAAATTTACGTTATTGCCTATATAAGATTATGCATGTATTTACCTTGGTGTTATCCCTCGGAGGAAAGTCACTGAAGGCGCAACTGCTCTGCCTGGCGTTTATAGTTTTCTGCTGGTGATTCCCTGATTAGTGTCCAGCAGTAATCGACCAACATTGATGCACTCCATTTTACCTGGTATCTCATTTCCATGTCCTACATTTGCTGGTGGAAGCTTTCTCTGCGCTCTATGGTTGTAGCAACACAATTGTCAGGAAAGAAGTCCAAGTGGGTACCTAAGGAATGTAATGTTAAGGACATATTGCACCCCAGTCTATTGCAGCAGTGTAGAAGATTTGCAACTAGATCCATATAGTTTTATGCTCTCTTATTTTCTGCCGGCCGCGGTGGTCTCGCGGTTCTAGGCGCTCAGTCCGGAACCGCGCGACTGCTACGGTCGCAGGTTCGAATCCTGCCTCGGGCATGGATGTGTGTGATGTCCTTAGGTTAGTTAGGTTTAAGTAGTTCTAAGTTCTAGGGGACTGATGACCACAGATGTTAAGTCCCATAGTGCTCAGAGCCATTTGAACCATCTTATTTTCTAGAAAGTTGGTTGACACTCGAACAAAGGCATCCCAAGCTAACTTTTCATCACATGTCAGGATGGTGTACAGTTTGCGAATCTGGGGATCCACGAAAATCGTCTCTTTTACTTTCGGCTAACTAAGACGTGGAAATTTCTCGCACAAATGGAGAGATGTTTCTCCAGTTTTGTCCACGCCCAGAACAAAGTTTTTCATTAGGCCCAGTTTTATATGAAGAGCAGGGAGAATTATGTTCTTGGATTCGACAAGCGCTACCTCAGTGGCTCGCATCTTGCGTGACGTGCGTGGCGAGCACGGGGCCTCGAACTGGGTGTGGCATTGCTTCCACTTACTTGTGCCAGGTCCCTCCTGTTATCTTTCCTGTCGACCACTCTCTGTCAACTCTTGCTCATTTCCGACCCCGACGGTATTAGGGCATCCGAGGCCTAGGGAGTCTTTTATTTTCTTCTTTCCGCTTTTCATGGCCCTTGCCCTTGTGCTTTCGATAGCTCATTCTTCGACTGTCGGAGCTCTTTCTCTTTCCATTTATTTTGAAGTTAGTCAACAGCTTCAACGGCGGTCGCAGTCTGGAGACCCATGGACGAAGAAGGTGGAAGAACCAACTTCAGCAGCGTCTGTACTCCATGTTACGACCGGCTGCAACAGGCATCTGTTCTCCATGTCAGGAGAGGCCTTTCCTCCTGCTGGCAGTAGCTCTAAAATGCTTTGTGATGGGTTATGTGACGAGCCGACCGTAAAAATTCTGTCACATGTTCGTGGAAATGTTGTCTTCTGGATCTGGTACAAAGGCTAGGACGTCCCCCGTAGGCGTCGCGCGTTGGTATGGACCGGTCAGCGTGAGGAATATGCAAGGGTTACCGTCGCACGGGCGGCGACGGCTAAACAAGTTAGGCCCTCACATTCCGTCTTCCAACACTAAACGGCGGCACAATCACTGGACGGTACAATGAGCTATCTAAAGCCCTTGAAATCCGACGCATAGACATCTGTACAGTTCAAGAAACACGGTGGAGCGGAAGCAAATCGTACGACATTGGATGCAGTTACAAGCTTATGTATAAGGGCACACGCGGAACACCTAGCGGCGTTGGCATTATAGTATCATCCAAGTTGGACGGTAATATTTCTGAAGTGTAAAGATATGATGATCTCCTGATGAAGACTGTGTACATCACAGATGGCAGAAAAGTCCACTTTTTCAGTGCCTACGCTCCACAAACTGGCCAAGCAGCTTCAATCAAGGACGCCTTTTGGACGATGCTTCATGCTAAGACTGCTGAAGTGCCCACAGATGATTACACCATCATCGCTGGTGATCTGAATGGGCACATACGGTGCAGAAAGGAAGAACATACTGCTCACAGTGGGCATGGATTCGGAGAAAAGAATGACGACGATCAGCGATCCTCGATTTCTCAGAAGCTCATAACCTGACAATTGCGAACGCATGGTTCAAAAAGCGTGACTCACATCTAATCACGTATTACAGCGGCACTAATGCGACGCAGGTCGACTACATCCTCGTGAGTCTCTGTGATCTCAAAGATGTGCTTCATGCAAAGGTCATCCCCCATGAAACAGTTGCTATACAACACCGTCCATTGATCTGCAAGCTACAAATCAAGTTGCCAACAAACAAGCACATAGATCGCACAGGACCTGTGAGAATCAAATGGTGGAAATTCATGGATAAGGAAGCCGAATTACTTTGCCACCAGTTATCACAGCTGAAGAAAGCTGGGAGAAACTGAAAGAGTCTGCTCACAAAGCTGAACATACAATTCTTGGGACAACAAAACCAGGACGCTGGAGGATCGATAGAGATACGTGGTTTTGGAATGACACTGTCGAAGATTTGGTTCACACAAAGAAACGATTGTATCATGGGTTTCTTGCTGATTAAACACCAGAGCGATGGAATGCGTACAGAAGTCTGAAGAGGCCGGCCGGGGTGGCCAAGCGGTTAAAGGCGCTACAGTCTGGAACCGCTACGGTCGCAGGTTCGAATCCTGCCTGGGGCATGGACGTGTGTGATGTCCTTAGGTTAGTTAGGTTTAAGTTGTTCTAAGTTCTAGGGGACTGATGACCTCAGAAGTTAAGTCCCATAGTGCTCAGAGCCAGAAGTCTGAAGAGATGCAAAACAGGTTATAGCAGTCACCAAATCCTCATGTATGCAGTGAAAGAGGGCAAGTTACTCTCTCACCTACTTTTCGCGTACAGAAAATTATTAAAGATTTTGTTACAACCTGCCGCACCTTGAGCGAGACTCTAGGAAGTTTAACGGCCTGAGCAGACGTTGATGGAGTCTGGTAGGACGCTGAAAGCATGAGGTATTTTTTATGATTCTTAGCTCATAGAAACAGCTTGTTGGGAGTTGAAAGCAATTGATGGTGAGCTCATCCCTTAGTAAATCTTGCCGGACAGGCCCACAGCCATACAGGGCAGACCCTTGTCAAGACAGGTCTGCAGCAGAACAATGCTGCGATACCTGCCGCAGTGCCAGCAGAAGCCTCGACTGGGGCGATGGTCGAAAGGAATGCGTCTACACAGTGGTGTCATAAACTGGGCATTGTGAGCAGAGCCACGTGCAATAAAAGTTCACATGTTTTTGTGTTCGCTGATAGTGCAAATAGGCCAGTGAACACCTTCCCAACAAGCTCCAAGGCACAGACGATTTAGGTAAAGATCTTGTATCTGTTTTTTTTTTTTTTGAGAGGTGCGAAGCACTTGGGTGCAGGACTTTAGTCTGGAAGCACTTCTGGTCGAAGCTCTGGCATGTGTGGTTGGTTCTTGGGACCTGTCCTGAGACTGAAATCACTTGCGAGTAGTTTAGACTGGGGAGCCTGTGGTGAAGTTCTTACTGTACGGACAGTGTGACTTCAAACGTCTCAGACTACTCGTTTGCTGAGGGCACACTTATTCGTTTTTGTTTTACCAGTTTGGTATCCTTATGTGCTCTGTTGTATAAGTGAGCCACATTGGTCCTTCGTATGACCAGTGAACTGGTGTGACACACACTGAAATCTACAGTGATTTCAGGGCTCTGGCAGAGAGTAAATTGCGATCCATCTGCCAGATCGCTAGACTGTGAGATTTTTGCATTTATTTTGTGGCTGTGATCAATTCACAGGTGCTGCCTCCATGTCTCACCTCCTCCGCCGCACGTATCTCGCCAGCTGTAAGTCACGCCGCTGCATGAAGTAAACAGGGTAATGTCCTGCCGCTCTGGCATTGTCAGAGGGTAAAGATCCCAATCGCCACTTGCTCTCAGCTGCACCTCTGTAGAGAAACGTCCGTAGATTTGATCACTCAAAGTCTACTCAGCGTCAGATCAATTCAGCTTGTGTTATTCACATTTTTATGGCCAGAGTACTTGGCTTACTAATCACCTAGTTAAACCGTCTTTTCAAACCAGGATCCACGCAATAGAGTAGTAAATAACCTGTTAGTTGTTTAGGGTATTCAATCTATAGCTTTTTTAGCATAATTTATGTCTTGTTTGAAAAAATAAATGTTGTTAGTACACTAAATTTTTGCCAACGTTCTCAATCAATTAAATAGTTCCACCAGAGTTACGTTTCAGCTGATCTATATGCAAAACTCGACACATGTGATGGAGAGCGGGACTTATATCGACTCGCTAAAGCAAGACATCACAATTCGGAAGATGTTCATCGGTTCTACAGAGTCAATGATGAGATCGGTAATCTGCTAGTTGGCTGGAAGAAGGCCAAAGAAAGATGGCGCAGCTACTTCAAGAAGATCTCAACAAAAGAGTCCCCCCTTCCACCAGTACCCACCAGCCATCCTTTTGAAGGGCCCACAAGAGAAATTACAGTCGAAGAGGTGAAGACTGCTTTGAGGAAAATGAAGACTGGAAAGCTGCTGGTCCAGATGACCTTCCAGCACAGTTATGGTGTTTCCATCATTGGAAGGCAGCCGAATCGTTAACCAAACTCTTCAACAAGATCATTGATGAGGGACAAACACCAACTGATTGGCAACAGAGCACCGCCATGCTTATCTTTAAGAAGAAGGGAAATCCCGCTGAGTGCACAAGCTAACGTCCAGTTCGACTTCTCTGCCACGCCATGAAAATATTTAAGCGTATTCTGGACCAAAGGATCCGTGAGATCACACAGATTTAAAGAAACCAAGCTGTATTTGTGAAGAACTGCGGCACAACTGATGCGATTCATGCTGCAACACTCTTAGTCGAGAAACATCATGAGAAAGGTGAGCCGGACATGGATGTGTGTGATGTCCTTAGGTTAGTTAGGTTTAAGTAGTTCTAAGTCTAGGGGACTGATGACCTCAGATGTTAAGTCCCATAGTGCTTAGAGCCATTTGAACCATTTTTTTTGAGAAAGCCGAGCCGCTGCATCTAGCATTCTTGGATCTCGAAGAAGCCTTCGATCGGGTGCCATACAGTCTCATCTGGCTAGCACTTCGACAGCATGTTGTGCCAGAGCAGCTTATTAACTAGGTGCAGTTACTTTATGCACAGACAAGAAGTTATGAACCTCAGGACTATCCAAGGACTTTCCCATCGCAGTTGGCGCCCATCAGGGTTCTGCATTATCACCACTTCTGTCCATTCTTGTAATGGACACCATAACAGCTGACCTGCACCGGCCATTACTATAGGCCCTACTTTATGCTGACGACGTGATGCTGGCAGCAGAAAACAAGCTTGATCTGCAGAGCCAAACTAAAAAATGGAGTGGCCGATTGGCTCAACACGGTTTGCGCCTTAATTTGAAGAAACCGAGTACATGACATCAGACAGACACGAAATGGGAATCATCACGATTAATGGTGAAGATCTGACTCGTGTGATTAAGTTATCTTGGTTCCACGATCACTGTTGATGGTCGACTCACCGTAGAGGTCAACACCAGAACTCAGGCAGCCTGGATGAGGTGGCGAACAACAATCGGAGTCACTTGCGACCGCAGGATGAAAGATAATTTAAAATAAAAAATCTATCGCACTGTCATCCGACCAGTCGCCTTGTATGGTTGAGTGCTGGCCGACTATAGTTGAGACAGAACGCTGTTTAAGTGTAATGGAAACGAAGATGCTAAGGTTGACAGCGGGCCTCATTAAGTTAGAGTACGTTTCCAATGACAGCATTAGGAAACAGTTTGGTGTTGCACCAATCCAAGACAAGATGCGTGAGAGTCGTCTTCGATGGTTTTGGCATGTTTTACGGGCCGGAGATGAGTCTATCGCGAAGGCACGTTACACACGAAGTCGTCAGCAGACGACCCAAAGGACGACCTGAGCAACGTTGGGATGATACGATTCATAAAGACTTTAAATGCGTGAACATTCACCCAGATGCAGCCAGTGATAGAGCGAAATGGAGACAACGGACCCACGTAGCGGACCTCACAGATGCGCGGGACAAACGCTGAAGGAAAAGAAGTTTCGACAAGCACTCCATCTCATGAGATGACGCTTAGACCAATCTTTCTTTTTATTGTGAAGTGCTTTGGTGCGGCTGTCCCAGAGGCATAGGAAACAACAGAATTTGGTAAGGCCGGGTTGTAGACCAAGAAATATGTCTATGAGTTGCAGATCCCTGAAAATCTGCTATTTAAAGTTATCATTGTTCATTCGCAGTAATAATTATTTCATGTTATCATATGTTTTTTTTTCATATAAGGTGCATACCCAGTCGGAATGGCTGGTAACAAATTGCCATTATGCAATAGTACGCACTTGATACTTACTTTGGAGGAGTTTATGAACAACGTCCACTGACTACTTTTATAGTCAATGCCCATAGCTGTCATTGTCCCTGTACATCACTTCAAAATACTAAGTTATTTTCACTTTCGAAAAATGGAAGGCACGACAACTGGCGGTTACAGAACCCAGTCACATTTACCGTCTTATCAAGAAAATTCCACTGTTGTACTCTTGACGCCAACAGTTCAGCTTTATCTTTCGGCAATCCCAGATCTCTCATTAGTCCATTAAGTTCACACTGTGTTATTTCGTGAACCTCTGCACAATTATCGTTACACACACAATCAGGATTTTTGGATGAAATAGGTTTTGAAGGTAATGATGTAAAACTAGTTTCACTACCGTTCACAATCAGCTTCAACTGGAACAGACAGTTCGTGTCCGTGAGGCCCTGGTCAAATGGCCGACGGTATATGTCAAGGAAGACTTTTTCCCTTCTAGGAAATATCATTTATTAATGGAGTTATCATACAAAAGTAACAAATCTTTTACATAGTTTCTCGCCAGATCATTGGCAAAGCAAAGCACATGGAGGATCTTTCACGATTTAACCACGAATGAAGGCTGGACACAGAACATAGACAACATACATGAGGAGCCCAAGGCTTGACCTGGTCCCCGATTTAACAGCCAAAGTACAGTCCATACATGAGGAGCCCAAGGCTTGACCTGGTCCCCGATTTAACAGCCAAAGTACAGTCTACACGCCTTCTTTGCGATTTCTATGTAGCTTGTATGCAAATGTAGAAAAAACTGTCAGCACTGTTTACGCATCTGCGAAGCATATTGAGTCACAGTAACACGTTCTTCCAGCAAACGAACAGAACACAGCTTGTAACAGACTGAAACAATGACTGTTGATATTTCTAAAAATACCGGGAATCCGATATATCGATATTAAAAAAATCGTTTACGGCCTTCGATACATCGAGAATAAGTGACGATATATCGACGGGAAAAATATCGAAGTAACAGCCTCATAAAAATATCAGCTTCACATTGTAAATATACTGCGGTTTTAGAGCTGTAGATTTAAGTACAGATTTATTATTAGATATTCTGTACATCAATAAACTAGTAGCCTGCCCATTCCCCTTAGAGCAAGAACTGAAAGGAAAACTATGCACGTTCAGACTTGGCGATAACCACTTTGCTAACAATGATAACTGCACGTATGTGGCACAATAAAAGGTGTCCGATGGGTCTATCGCTCGGTTTCGTCACATATCGGATTTGTCCAGAATACTTCGTGTCGACTTCCCTGCTTTTTTAATTTCTGCCAACGCCAGCGACCTAGCAGTTGCATTGTCAAAATTGCGTGGCGAAGCTAAGCGTTGCAGTTTCTGTTGGTAGCGCCAAGTGCCGATTACGCCAGCATTTTCCCTCACACGTATCCGCCCACCGCAAAGACAAGTCTTGCCATTTAGATTTTTGTTCGTGATTTTCAGCAACTGTTTCTGAAGAATGTCGATGTCAAGAAATAGCACACTAGTTGCGTTAAAATTTTGTTTTTTTAGCGCAACTGGTGTGCTATTTCTTCACATCGGAAAACTTGTTATTCTATTCACCCCTTCCCCGCCCCGGTCACAGTGCAGTCGGAGTTATTCTTTTATGCCACATGTACTTGCTTCACACAGTCAAAGAGAACGTTTCGAAGTGATGAAAGTTCAAAAAGTAGTAAGACTCCTTCACACTGTGAAAGTAAAACCATGTTCTACTACAGTTTCAAAAGAACACTTTAAATATGCACCGAAAAATGTGAAAGAATATAATATAAAATAAAAATATAGGCGCTCGATATTGTGATTTTGTTATCAATATATCGGGGAGAAAAAACTGCCGATTTATCTCGATTTTTTTTGAAAAAAAAAAAAATCTCTCTCCCCGGCTGGGGAGGGAGATTTTCTCTCCTCAGAGACTGGGTGTTGTGCTGTCATCATCATCATTTCACCCCCATTGTCGACGCGCACGTCGCCCAATGTGGCGTCGCACTCTATAAGACCTGCACTTGGTGGCCGAACTTCCCGTCTGGGAACTCCCGGCCACTGACGACATACGATCATTTTTTCCATCAGCAGCCCTAACTGAAACTACGCTTAAATGACAATGCTCCGCTCTTGCCTTCCTCTTCCCCTTCCACTTGTTGCTACGAGCCCGGGCTAAAATAGCGACAAAATACCGTACATATTGCTATTGTTGCCTGAAACTTCATCACTCTGTCTACTATCAGCGGGATTTCTAAGCCCATATAGGAAGGGACTGACAATGAATGCTAATAAAATATAATTAAGTGCACCCGCCTCTAACTTGGAAACGAGAGCTAATTCAAGTTTTTCGTTGTCGTTTACGTTATCAGCGTGGTCGATATGATTAACTAACATTTATTTAATTCCAGTCACATTTTCACTGATGGCTAGTGTACTTACTCTACGTCGAGGAAAGCTTCCTCAGGAACCATAAGTGGCTTTAACAGCTCTTAGATATTCTCCCCGTTCAGGAACTGCCAAATTATGTAGCAGTAGTTCATTACATTTGCTGGCAGATGCATTTGGGTATATCAATCTCTGGACGAGCAAGCTGCAGAATGATCACTCGCGACATATCAGGCACTTGTGGTAGAGACCTAGTCAGAAGCGCTTTCCTACGTTTATTTATTGGAAAATCAGAGCGACAGAGAGACGGCCGTTATCTTGCTAGAATATAGCACCAGAATTGCAATGCTGGACGGGTGTTAACTTTGTACAAATACCGTATTTGTTTCGTTGAGTGTGAGTAATATACGAATTTGCATCAGGAGGTACGGCTAGTGGGTTTCAGTAGCACATCAAAACACGACTACATTGTGACTTTTCGATATCATCGCAACAGTATAAGATCACTGAACATGTATGAGAAAACCGTAGTCCACAAGTTGAAACTGGTGGCTGTCCGTAACTTCCCAGCAGCCGGCTGTGCCGATGGGCCACTGTTAAAGGTAACCACCTCGATTGCGGACTGCCAAGCATTTCGCTTGGAGACGATGTCTACCTCAACTAACTTTCAAGAAGAAAACTAACTTCAGAATCAGTTCTTCATTAACAATTGTCTGCATAAAAATATTATCAAGGCTGGGAGCAAAATGCTGAAAGAAGATACAGCATTTAAGAGCAACAAGTTTCTGAGAAAAATAAACTACCTGATCATATAATGACTACCGAGTACACTAACACTTTCTTGCAATATTCTTGTTCATGCCAGAATAGTAACCTATATTCTACATACGTAATCTAGTGTTGATTATTTTGTTAGAAATAATACCAACATGAAATCAATACCCCTTATCTTAAGCATACCTGTACATATATTATCGCATAATCAAGGACGTTAGGCAAAATATGCAACATAGTATTGTATTTCTATATCGTATGTCACGCAAGTGGAAACTAAACGAAGCATTTCTGTTAGTCTATAACATATTTGACTGCCAGAACACTTTTAGAGCAACTGGTGTTTATATGGTAACTATCTTGTGTTCATGTAGTGATGATTTGTGTAAATATAACGTAATAGTTTCCCATAAGCAACAAATTTGCATCGAGATATTCCATAGTAGTGCAATGTGCTGTGTTAGCTTCAAGCTGGTGAGCTGTTAAGCGGCGGGTGTACGATTGCGAGCTTCGGTGGCGTATAATCGAAGTAGTTCACTCTCAGCTGACCACATGGCACACTAACACTCTGTTCCGTACGCGTGGTTGTGTGATGTGTCGATAAACCAGGGAGTTGCAACACAGAAAGCACGGCGACTTCGATCCAATTGTTCTGTTCCCGTAGCTTACTTTGTGCCACAGGAAACAAGCTTGTAACTCATAGAGTTCACTTTCCACTCCGTGTAGCTTCCCTACATTTTTGTGTAATCAAATAGACGTAATTTCGAATACTTACCCTGTAATTTCCAAGGTAAAAATTCTGCTTCCTCGAAGAGATACCTTTTATGCTTGGCGTCTAGATAAACAGTACCATTATCCATTCAAAAATGAATTGGTTGCGTTGCCACATTTGCACGTCTTGAGCATCAAAGTGTGGAGAGGACGACAGGATATTCCTTACGATAGTTGTTTTCGTGAAGACGCGTATACCTTCACACAACATGGGGAACTGAATACATATACGTTCGAGAAAAGTATGTGAATGTAATATCTTTTGCATTTTGTGGAAGAAGTTTCTGTTTAACACTTTGTGACGTCAGTGACATTACAGGAGGAGCACTACTTCAGTTGGGCAATGATATGGAAGGATATGATAGGCTTTGTTCGAGAATCACCCCAGAATTTATCTGACGTGATTTCAGGAAACTACGGAGATCGTAAATCACAATCGCAGGACGAATATTTAAGCCCCGCTCCTTTCGAATGCAGATGTCAGTCATATATCTTGAAGCGAAAGCAAAAGCGGAAAATCTGATGCTCAATAAAAGTAGGCAATGTTGCTCTTTGATAAACTCTACAAATTCGTGTAAACACCAGTCGTCTTTTTTTGATATAATTTGGTCTGTAGTCAATTAAAATTTCTTTCGATTTCTGCTTGTGTAGCACTGAATCTCAGGCTAGGCAAAGAGAATCCATGGTAAATTAGACAACGTGACGCCAAAGTTGTTCAAAGTGAGATGTTTGGAATGAATTTCGGAAACCAAGTAGATTGACGTTATGGAAAATGAACGAGCCTTAATAGGAGAGTTATGGGAAGGTAGAACAAGGTGATTCGGTACAGTGTGATATATCTGGGATTCATTGAATTGGTTATGGAAAGCTGAATAAGTTGAGTTGAGTAAGTACGGACAACTAATACACAGAGTGAACAGAGATAACGAATCGCAGTCAACAAAATGAAAACTCACGTAATTAAAAAATGTTAAGTGTTTGGGTGCGGTTTATAGCTCGAATGTGATATATACAACACACTGAATGTCATTCACATTAACTTGTCGAGAAGGGGAAGCAGAGACCAGCGCCATTAATATAATTCCACAGGTCGCTTAAGGAAATCTTAGACTGGGAGAGTCGACTCATTTGTTATTCCTTGCATTCCCGACTGCGCAGGGGAGGAAGGCAGGCAGCTCTTGCCCGCGTATTTAACTAACGAATTCCGTCCTCCCTAACGCAATCAGTGAAGGCATTCCGCAGGTTACCTCTCCCGAAACAGACGATTGCTACCACACCCACAACTACGTTTGCGTTTTGTAAATCACTGTTAACTGGATGATGGGACTGGACTATCGTTATATCGTTATATCATAACTGCCAGGTATTCTTTCACATTCCACTTACGAATGTGAGGTGTGAAGCAGAACTGAGAAATGTTCTGCTGGACGTTTGATAATCAGGCCAATCTACTTTCAACGATACTAACACGAGTGACATCGGATCTGTACGATATACGAGGGCATGGAATATCAGACCAGCTTTGTGGCTGGATTGACGAGTTCATAGTAAATAGAATACAGCACTATATTCTTAATGGAGAAAAATCTTTAGACGTAAAAGTAACTTTGGATGTTCCCCAAGAAAGTGTAATAGGAACATTACTATTAACTATACAGGGTAAATCATAATTATTGGAGTAAACGGATACACTATAGCAGAAGCAAAAAAGTCTCACTAAACAACTGCTTCAAAATGCGTATCTTAAGAGTTATGAGGAATTCTTCATCTTCGATACTGCGAAATAAATCTTTTCTACGGCAGGTTCTTTGCTTTCTATATTTTTGGAGAAGGCAGTGGGGACCAAAACAAGAAAAAATGTCCAGTAAACATGTTGTCTAAAGTGAATACTGTAAGAGCTATGAAAAATCGCCCATCTTCGTTACTGTGGAACACATCTTTTCTACTGAACAACTGCGCATAGCTCTTGAATTACGCACTTCAGAGCCCATGTTTACTCGAATTGTTTTCGTGTTTTGGTCCATACTGTTGCCTTCCAGAACATGGAAAGCAAAGAGTATGCACTAGAACAGTTTTGTTCCACATTACTGAAGGTGAAGAAGTGCTCATAGCTCTTGAAGGTTTGCATTTTAGAGCCCATGTTGACTCAGACTTTTTCCTTCTAGTATGGTGTTTTAGGCTGTATGCGTTTGCACCACAATTATGATACACCCTGTATACAGGGTGGGCGTACTAATCTGGTCCGTGAAATATTTATGATTCTGACGAGGAACTGAACTTGTTAATGAACAAGAGAACTGTCCATCACCGAAATGGTGAAAATCTTGACTTCCATGCACCAGCTGGGTGTCGTCTGACGTCTACGCATTCGCATCTCCAGCACGGTCTGCCCCCAGTGCTTCGTTGCGTCTCTACGTTTGCGTGAGTGAGAGGAGCACACTTGTTTAGTGACCGATTGAATGCAGTACAAAATGGTGCTCACGATAAAACAGCGTGTGTTCATTGTTGACAGTTATGCGAATAAAAATTAGTGTAAAATGTGTGCAGAACTCTTTGCGCAAGAGTTTTAGAGTGGAAGTACACCATGTAATCAAAAGTACCCGGACACCTGGCAGAAAATGACTTACAAGTTCGTGACGCCCTCCATCGGTAACGCTGGAATTCAGTATGATGTTGACCCACTCTTAGCCTTGATGACAGCTCCCACTCTCGCAGGCATACGTTGTCAGGTGCTGGAAGGTTTCTCGGGGAATGGCAGCTCATTCTTCATGGTGTGCTGCACTGAGGAGAGGTATCGATGTCGGGGATATTGTTTTCGTGTAACCACTTCGCCATAGGTCGTGTATTATGAAAAGGTGCTCGATCGTGTTGAAAGATGCAATCACCATCCCCTTATTGCTCTTCAACAGTGGGAAGCAAGTAAGTGCTTAAAACATCAATGTAGGCCTGTGCTGTGATAGTGCCACGCAAAACAACAAGAGGTGCCAAGCCCGCTCCATGAAAAACACGACCACACCATAACACCACCGCTTCCGAATTTTACTGTTGGCACTGCACGCGCTGGCAGATGGCGTTCACAGGGCATTCGCCATACCCACACCCTGCCATCAGATCGTACATTGTGTACCGTGATTCGTCACTCCATACAACGTTTTTCCACTATTCAATCGTCCAATGTTTACGCTCCTTACACCAAGCTAGGCGTCATGTTTCATTTACGGCGTGATGTGTGGCTTATGAGCAGTCGCTCGACCATAAAATCCAAGTTTTCCCATCTCCCGCCTAACTGTCGTAGTACTTGTAGTGGATCCTGATGCAGTATGGAATTCCTGTGTGAAGATCTGGATAGATGTCTGCCTATTACACATTACGACCCTCTTCAACTGGGTCACTCAACAGACGATGTCGGCCTGTACGCTTTTGTGCTGTACGTGTCCCTTCAGGTTTCCAGTTCACTATCACATCGGAAACAGTGGACCTAGGGATGTTTAGGACTGTGGAAATATAGCGTACAGACGTGTGACACAAGTCACACTCAGTCACCTGACAACGTTCGAAGTCCGTGAGTTCCGCGGAGAGCCCCATTCTGCTCTCTCACGATGTCACTGAGATCGCTGATATGGAGTACCTGGGAGTAGGTGGCAGCACAATGCACCTAATAGAAAAACTATGTTTTTGGGGGTATCGGATACTTTTTATCACATAGTGTATTATGCAAAACCTCCAGCTAAGTCCGATAAAAGACTGATGAAGCGAACATCAACAGTAGTTATTTCCGGCATGTTTTTTGATGCTTATTAACAAGAGTCAATCTCACGTCAGTCTTACAGTAAATATTTTCTGGAAAAGTTTTATTTTCACTACCCTGCATATAAATGATGTAGTGGGTATCGTCGGTCTGTGTCCGTTGCGCGATACTTATTTTGAGCAGTCATTCGCCTGGATGACGGCGTATCTCGATATAACCTTCGACTTGGTATGGCAATAAACGTGGTTCATCTGGCAGGTGACACGTTACTATTCGTCCCCTGTCCAATCTCGATGGTAACGTGCACAATTGGCGATGTCGTTGAGTCAACATGGAAATACGAGGGTTGGAACTTAAATAGTGGCAAATATTTATTCGCAGCCGATGCAGAGGAGTTACATGGTTCAAATGATTAAAATGGCTCTGGGCAATATGGGACTTAACATCTGAAGTCGTCAGTCCCCTAGAACTTAGAACTACTTAAAGCTAACTAACCTTAGGACATCACACACATCTATGCCCGAGGCAGGATTCGAACCTGCGACCGTAGCGGTCGCGCGGTTCCAGACTGAAGCGCCTAGAACCACTCGGCCTCAACGGCCGGCATAGTAACTGGTTTGCACCTGTTACTGTCCTTCAAAGCAGTCACCAGCGTTATGTTGAACCCGTTGCCAGCGATGTGGAAGGCGTAGTATACCGTAAGCAGAGCCTGTTGTGTTGATGGTGCGAATAGAGCGGTCTAAAGTTATGGTGATTGTCGTGTACGACTGTGACGGTGTTATCCTAACGCATTACGTTTCTCCACGGCAGACCGTCAGTGCACAGTATTATTGTTCGTTTTTGGAGCATCACCTACGACCAGCTTTGCGAAAGAAGCGGCGACACTTTCTGCGCAACCAACCCATCATTTTGCACGACAATGCGCGGGAGCATACAGCGCAAGCTGTGGCTGCTCTGTTCGGTCGATGGGACTGGGAAGTGCTGTACCCTCCACAATAGTCCCCGGACTTAAGTCCTTGTGACTTTGATTTGATTCCGAAGATGGAGGATCCACTTCGTGGCATTCGCTTCAGAACTATTCCAGAGATTCGACAGGCAGTAGACCGCTCCATTCGCACCACCAACAGAACAGGCTCTGCTAACGGTATACTACGCCTTCCACATCACTGGCAACGGGTTCTATACAACGCTGGTGACTACTTTGAAGGACAGTAACAGGTGCAAACATGTAACTCTTTTGTATCGGTTGTGAATAAATAGTTGCCCTTATTTAAGTTCCAACCCTCATACGTAAGGGTGGTCTACTGCGGGTCGTGCGCTGAGTGGTGAGCTCCGAAACACTTGTGCATGAACCAACATTGTGCTCTGCCGTCAGATCTGTCACAGATCAAAGCCTATCCTACTTTACACAGCTGAAACGCCTGCGTGGTTTCATCGTCCTTCAACCATTTTCCACACTTGCCCACGACAGTATCACGTGAGCAGCATCCAGATTCGCTGTTTCCGAGATGCTCGTTCCCAGGCACTGGACCAAAAAAATTTGTCCTTTGCAAAATCTGAGTCAAGGGCCTCAGTGACTAAAACACTGCATTCTCATTTTAGAGTATAATGGTTCAAATCCACGTCCGATCTTCCAGACTTAGGTTTCGAATGATTACCCATTCGTCTCTGCTCCGCTTGTATATTTTCCTTACTGCGTCACGTTGCCGCAACGCTGCCAAGAGGCATTAATTGTCTCGGGGTGGGCAGTGGTCATAATGTTTTGACTTATGTAGTCTATCTAATTATTCCATTATTTTCCCCGCCACTGCTTTCACGCGTCCCTTCCATGTTATATAACTTCGTAGTGTTACCATTACATATTAAATCGGTATGAAAGGGTTCAGAAATTCATCCTGAATCACTGCGGGTAGTTTCTATCTTACGCAGATCTGTCATGTACATGCAGCTGAAGTTTTTCAGATACGTAGTGCTTGATTGTAATTCCCCAGTACAGACGCCACACTCATTTAGATACCTTGGCATTAGTATGAAAAACCTGTGTGAATTTTGCCATATTCCTTGCGGACCACACAGTGGTATCGCTATGGGTTAAATTTAAATCAGTTTTTTATTCACCATTTCTTTTTTGTTGTGGTATTATCTTTTATCCTTAGGTCGTTCTTTCAAAGCCGGATGACTCAAGTCGCTACTGAGTGATATCCGATTATAAACGCAATGTTTCTCCACTCCGCACTGTCATACCAGCATTAAATTCAGAAACCCTTAAGAAGGCACAATGAAAAATATAGTACATGTGATATCGTTAAAGCAAATGTCTGAACTAAAATTAATTTAGATATTACAGCGGCCGGATTGAGTACCTTACCAAAATGGGGGGTCTTAGAGTGACGCTCCTCCCCCGTCCCCCCCCCCCCTCCACCATCACGCCACAAGAAGGCGTGAAAAAGAGGAGGGTTGAAAAAGCAATAAGCACCATTTGCTACTTTGCATCACATTCAAATTGCTTCACATGGTTCTGAATGGTCCCTAGTGGCTGGTATCAAGTCATATTCAATGGTGTTGCAGCGCCACGATGTCCTTAGAGAAGGTTTGTATCATCATGGGAGGGGGGGGGGGGGGGAAGGGGGAGGACGTAACAGCCGTATCAAAGATTGTCAAGAACGTCGTTCTGTTGCAGATGGAACGGTTAATTGTAATTTTTGGCAGCGCGGTGTGTGCAAATGAACATCCAAAGTGAATAGGTGGTTTCATTGACTGCTTTTGTGCCACCTCCCGAGGACTTTACGCGTCGTTTCTGAGAGGTGGTGTGTCTGAAATGTTTTCACTGGCCACCCATAAGAAAACCGCGTGATTTAAACGCTGGGCGTCGCGGTTCTGACTTCCATCGCAGAGGCGTCAAGAGAAGGGATGAGATGCTGGTAAGATGGACATGTGATGCCCTCCTCATAATGTGACAAGGCCGCGGTGGCGTTGGATAGAATTGTGGTGAAGTTTGGTGCCAAAGTGACGTCATTAACCCACCCTAAACCTCACAGGAACTTTTGACCTCTGGCCTTTTCTCGCATGTATCGACGCTCTGCTTTTTGGAGCGCCGCCGAGCCCGATTGTGATGTTATAGGACGCTACGCTTTTGCACCACTACAGAGGTAAGTTGTAGGTACCTTTGAGCCAAATTTCAAATTTCTGCCTCAGAATGGAGAAAATGACATGGTTACATAGAACTGTACGTTTAATTCTTTTGCACAGTGTAGTATGGTTATTATAGATTCCGAATATGAAATACTGTGGCTGGAGGTCAATGCTGTGTCAAACGTCGTAAAAGGACCCCTTCGTAGATTAGCTGCCTTAGGAGCTGTAATGGCAGAACGCTACAGAGGAAACCTGAAGAATATTTTGCATAATATTCTGATCATGCTATCATAGTACCGAGAAATTTCAATTTAGCAGCTATAGAATAGAAGATTCACATGATTAAAACAAGTACCAAAGATAGGATTTTGAGTGAGATTAGTTTTGAAAAGTTCTTAGATCAGTTGAAATCGATTCGTGAGGGCAACTTCTTAGCTCCATAAATCTGTTATAGCATCAGTGACTACAGGTGTTAAAAAAATGTTAAGAATGGTAGGAAAATATTTTTGATTAGGAAGTGTGACGGGAAACACGCTCTCTATTATAGGCGGCAATAAATGAAGAAGGGAGGATGGAAAAAATGTTGGTAAGCCGTTTATTATTTAAAAAGTATTCGCCACAACAGCTAATATATTTATCCCACTGTGAGACAAGACGGTCAGCGCATTCATGGAAAAATGTTTGTGGTTGCGTAAGGAACACTGATTGTAGCAGGCGTGCCCCTCTTCGTCAGAAGCAAATCGACGGCTACGAACGTCTCTCTTCAGCACTCCAAAAATATGGGAATCGCATGGGGAGAGATCGGAACTATACTGAGGATGTGTAAGGGCTTCCCAACGAAATCTCTGTAACGCAGTCGGAACAACCTCTGCAAAATGTGTACCCGTTTCGCCTACGCTAGTGAAGTTTTGATGGGGAATTCTTACACTTCCCCCATACAGTCCCTATTTTTCTCCAAGCGATTTCCTCATTTTTGGAGCTCTGAAGAGAGACATTCGTAGTCGTCGATTTGCTTCGAACGAATAGGTGCACGCCTGGGTACAAGCATTGTTCCCTATGCAATCGCAAACATTTTTTCACGGAGACGCTGACTGTCTTGTCTCACAGTGGGATAAATGTGTTATCAGTCATGACGATTGCTATTGAAATACTAAACAGTTTAACTGCTTATTTTCCATCTGTCTCCTATCTAGCTGACTAGTCCTTATATATATACAGTCAACATAAAAAATTCAACTCTATGTACGAAGATGTGGAGTATAAACAGGTAAAATTCAAAAGTAATATACAATACGGTTTCGACATGTCAGTGCCGAGAAAAGTTGTAAAGGATGGCAGAGACTCACCGTGCTTCAATGGCGGTGTTAGAAAGTTATTACGAAGGTAAAAAGAACATCACAGATTTAAGCAAAACCAAAGCTTCGTTGACAAAAAAGCTGAAAGAAGACAAAAAGAGCGCAAGAACAGCAGTGCGAAAAGCGTTCTTTGAATTAAGTAGTAAAATGTTGCCGACAAATGTGACCAGAAATCCTATGAAGTTTTGGGCGTGCATAGAGTAAGTAAAGAGATCAAACTACCCTATACAGTTTCTCAGTGATCATACTGGCGCCGAAACGGAAGATGAAAGAGAGCAGGTCGAAATTCTGAATGCGGTCTTGCTTAATTGTTTCACTGTGGAAGGTTGTAACACTGTGGCTCCTTTCAGTCATCGCACCAACTCAGAAATGGCAGACAGTGAGATAAGTCAGCAGGGAACAGAAAATCAACTAAAATTAGAAAGATATCTTAACCGCATGAGATACTTGTGAGATTTTACAGATATGATGTGAAAGATCTTGCTCCTTATATAGCAGAAGTTTATCTTATATCGCTGGAGTAACGAAGGGTTCCGAGCGAATGGAACAGGAGCGAGTCATTCGCGCTGTCAAGAAGTGTCGTCGGACAGGTGTACTCTATTAAATGTTGTCATCCGTGACGTCAGTCTACTGCAGAATTATGGGAAAGCTTTTATGCTCGCATGTTATGACTTGTACAACTTTTCTGGAGAATGATAATCTCCTTAGTAATAATAAACGTGGATCCGCAAACAGAGATTTTGTGAACCTCAGATCTCTCTGTTCGTCTATGAGATCCAGGTATATGCGACTAACGGCGTCCTAGATTGATACTGTGTATCACGACTTCCGAAATGCGTTTAATACAGTCCCGCAGTTTTTCTTATTGAACGACATAAGAGTTAGCGAAATATCAGACCCGCTTTGCAACTCGGTTTAGAACTTCCTAGTTGGCAGAACTCAGCGCGTCGCTCTTAACGGACCGAATTCATAACATGTGACGGAAACATTGAGAATACCCCAGTGAAACAGTACAGGTCCCTTATTGTTCATGGTATATATTATTGAACTAGTGGATACCGGAAACTTTCTTAGGGTTTTCGCTAGCGATATTGTCGTATATAGAAAATTTGTAAGTCCAGACAAATGTAGTGGAATTCAAGAGTTCAAGAAGGCTTGCAGACGATTGACGTTTGGTGCGGGGACTGGCAGCTGGCTTTCAGCGAGAGAGATGGCGTAGTGGCTAAAACGCTGATCACATACACACAGACCACCGGCTCAAATGCCGTCCACCCATTCTGATCTTGGTTTTCCGTAGTTTCACTCAATTAAGACATAGTTCGTTTCAAGAGGATGCAGCTGAGTTTTTCACCTCTTTGCTCAATCCTAGCTTCGCCTTTGGTTACCTCACCGTAAACGAGATGTTAGACTCGAATATTCCTTTCTGAAATGGTAATTAATTCTACCTCCCTAGTTGATGGTCAGCGCGTTTGACTGCCATGTAAGGACCAGGGTCAATTCCCGGTACTGTCAGCGAATTTTCCTTGGTAGGAGGAGTGGAAGGGGTCTACTCAGCCTCGTAATACCAACTATAGAGCTACATGAATGAGAATGGAAAGACGACAACAACCGGGAGAGCGGTGTGCTAAACCCATGACCCTCATTACCGCATCCGAATGGCGCCATACGGCAAGGGATGACACGGCGGCCGGTTGCATCACGCAGCACTCTGTGCCTGGTCGCGGAGAGTTTTAAATGTTAATTAAGGTTGTTCAGTAAAGCTGTAAGCCTAGCCAATCGTCTCTGGAATGCAGGGTCACAGCTTCAGTAACCGATACCCACGGATCGATTTTAGCTGACGTAAGACGCAGAAGTTTCATTATTACATTTTGACCTTAGATGACGACGGAATACCACGACATTATTAAAATCAGTAGATCAGTAGTCTCTAAGACTTACAACGAAAATTCCCCTTTTCCGCGGAAATTTGCGTTATCTTCACCGGTTTCAAATCATAATAAAAGAAGAGTCTCTTGTTGAGGACGTGAAGGCCAAAAGGATGTCGACCGGCCGCCGTGTCATCCTGCGCTATGCGGCGCCGTGGAGAAGCATGTGCTCAGTACACTGTTTTCCTGGCTATTTTTGCTGACTTTCCAGAGTTTGGAGCAGCTACTTTTCAATCAAGTGGCTCCTTAATGGCCATCAAGAGGCTGAGTGCTTCTCGTACCAGTCCTCCCACAGAGGAAATACCCCTGGTAATATTGGGAATCGAACCTTGGTCCTCCACATAGCACTCTTCTATGCTGACCACTTAGCGGACACCATTTTAGAATATTTCTCCTTAATATTCCGGTGGTCTATCGAAGTCTACTTTTTCGCACATAGTGCACACAGCATCTAAATTGTGCCCCATTTGCATAAAATTATATTTTTATGTATATCCTTCAGAAAATAGCCAAGAAATTATCGATACCAGTTGTGTTTTCATAACAAACTAGACGCTACTGTTCGAAGAAAATTCTAATATTAAAAATAATCTTCCGTTATAAACGTTTTTAATTCCTGAAGTTGAGAAATTACATCACTAGGCTGGTGCCATCACTAGCTTCCGTGTCGATATTAAACCACTCTACCATCTATAAGGCGACCTAAAATTCGATTCTTGAGCTATGAAAGGCCCAGTACTTATTGAAAGATACTAGCATTTAATAAAAAGCCTTCTCAGAGTAAAATATAATGTTACGCGGCACTCACAGGTTGTCAAATGTTTCTTCGGACGCTATTCTGCCTAAGAATTCCCTAATGTGTAAGTAATCGACGTCGATTACGCGTAAGCCGAGATATGCAAGAACGTGCCCAACTCATTAACTTTGCAGAAGAAGAGGAAGGAGGGGAAGTGAGAAGATAGAGGCAACAAGGAGGAAGTTTTCTATTTGCACCTGACGTTCTTCGGAAAAACGTTAAGCTTCATTTGTTCTTTTACTGCAAAGTTGAATCTCGGCTCGATTTATATGCAGGCTACAAATTAGAAACGCCGAAACATATTAGGCGGCTTTTAAGCGGGGCGCTGCTCTTAGAGCGCTGTATTAATTTCCATTAATGGAGGCGCGCCCACCTGCTCCTTGCTGTAATGCCTCTGGGAGGGAGGGAGCAAAGCTGTAGCCGCCGAGACCCAGCACTCCTGCACTGTCGCTAATCGAGACCTGCTCCAGCTCGTCTCAGACGTCGCCCCGTCAACAGTCGCTTGCCCAACATTGCTACAACAAAAGTGTTCTGTTTATAGTAGTAGCAGTAGTAGGTTTTTTTCGTCCGTAAATCTCTTTTACAAGGAATAAATTCATGTATACAGATATTTACAGAGTTGCAGGTCAAAAATGGCAGGGATGCGAAAGGTACACTATTGGCCATAAAAATTGCTACACCAAGAAGAAATGCAGATCATAAACGGGTATTCATTGGACAAATATATTATACTGGAACTGTCATGTGATTACATTTTCATGTAATTTGGGTGCATAGATCCTGAGAGATCAGTACCCAGAACAACCTCCTCTGGCCGTAATAACGGCCTTGATACGCCTGGGCATTGACTGAAACAGAGCTTGGATGGCGTGTACAGGCACAGATGCCCCTGCAGCTTCAACAAGATACCACAGTTCATCAAGAGTAGCGACTGGCGTATTGCGACGAGTCAGTTGCTCGGCCACCATTAACCAGACGTTTTAATTGGCGAGAGATCTGGAGAATGTGCTGGCCACGGCAGCAGTCGAACATTTTCAGTATTCAGAAAGGCCCGTACAGGACCTGGGACATGCTGTCGTGCATTATCCTGCTGAAATAAAAAGGGTTTCGCAGGGATCGAATGAAGGGTAGAGCCACGGGTCGTAACACATCTGAAATGTAACGTCCAATGTTCAAAGTGCCGTCAATCCGAAGAAGAGGTGACCGAGACGTGTAACCAGTGGCACCACATACCATCACGCCGGGTGATAAGCCAGTATGGCGATGACGAATACACGCTTTCAAATGTGCGTTCACCGCGATGTCGCCAAACACGGATGCAATCGTCATGATGGTATAAAAAGAACCTGTTCATCCGAAAAAATGACGTTTTGCCATTCGTGCATCCAGCTTCGTCGGTGAGTACACCATCGCAGGCGCTCCTGTCTGTGATGCAGCGTCAAGGGTAACCGCAGCCATGGTCTCCAAGCTGATAGTCCATGCTGCTGCAAACGACGTCGAACTGTTCGTGCAGATGGTTGTTGTCTTGCAACCGTCCCTATCTGTTGCCTCAGGGATCGAGACGTGGCTGCACGATCCGTCACAGCCATGCGGATAAGATGCCTGTCATCTTGACTGCTAGTGTTACGAGGCCGTTGGGATCCAGCACGGCGTTCCGTATTACCGTCCTGAACCTACCGATTCCATATTCTGCTAACAGTCATTGGATCTCGACCAACGCGAGCAGCAATGTCGTGATACGATACACCGTAATCGCGACAGGCTACAATCCGACCTTTATCAAAGTCGGAAACGTGATGGTACGCATTCCTCCTCCTTACACGAGGCATCACAACAACGTTTCACCAGGCAACGCCGGTCAACTGCTGTTTGTGTATGAGAAATCGGTTGGAAACTTTCCTCCTGTCAGCACGTTGTAGGTGTCGCCTACGGCGCCAACCTTGTGTGAATGTCCTGAAAAGCTAATCATTTCACAGCATCTTCTTCCTGTCGGTTAAATTTGGCGTCTGTAGCACATCATCTTCATGGTGTAGCAATTTTAATGGCCAGGTGAGTAGTTGGCTGTGGCCTTATGGCAGGAGCCATTCCGGAAATTGTCGGAAATAATTTAGGGGAATCAAGGGAAACCTAAATCAGGATGGCCGGATGAAGAATGTAGCCTCCACCCTCCAGAATTTTACCCCTAGTGTACAATAGTGTTTTACAAATAGGTTATTTAATAATGATAAAAGAATAATGCCACACTGTTCATTCATTTCTCATTCCCTGTCACTGCACACACTGCACACACTATACGCACATTGTTTCAGAACACTATGCACACTATCACCCGATGTCAGGACCGTTTTGTGCACCACAATTTCCCATTTTATAGCATGAAAAACTGAGTCAGCAACTCTCTTTAAGGAGTGAGATGTTGAGCCCAGAAAGAGGATACGGTGTAAGTAATATACATTGCATAGCTTTGGTAGTACGTTTTCGCAGAAAAGGAAAAAAGAAAAAAGAATATAGCACGAAAGTGCTATCTGCAGTGTTAGGTGTTTTATTATCGTTATTATTATTACTATTTGTGCTACATTTTTTTCCAAGCTCCTGTTCTGCGTTCTCTAAGTAGTTACCAATGTTATTTTAGATGTATAAAACTATTTGGTGAATTTACTCATACAGTCCAGTTAAAATCCTCATAGTTTAGAACAGAGCTTCACAGTCAGCTCGACTAATACTTTTTGATATTATTATTATGGCCCTTTTCTGCAGTTTTAAAATTGTGTTCATATTTTGTGCATTTCATCCCCAGAAAAGAATGCTATTGCTAAGAATCATATGTACACTACTGGGCATTAAAACTGCTAGACCAAGAAGAAACGCAGATGATGAACGGGTATTCATTGGACAGATATATTATAGTAGAACTGACATGTGATTACATTTTCACGCAATTTGGGTGCATAGATGGTGAGAAATCAGTATCCCGAACAACCACCTCCGGCCGTAATAACGGCCTTGATACGCCTGGGCATTGAGTCAAACAGAGCTTGGATGGCGTGTACAGGTACAGCTGCCCATGCAGCTTCACCACGATACCACAGTTCACCAAAAGTAGTGACTGGGGTATTGTGACGAGCCAGTTGCTTGACCGCCATTGACCAAACGTTTTCAATTGGTGAGAGAAGGGGAGAATGTGCTGGCCAGAGCAGCAGTCGAACATTTTCTGTATCCAGAAAGGCCCGTACAGGACCTGCAACATGCGGTTGGGCATTATCCTGCTGAAATGTAGGGTTTCGCAGGGATCGAATGAAGGGTAGAGCCATGCGTCGTAACACATCTGAAATGTAACGTCCACTGTTCAAAGTGCCGTCAATCCGAAGAAGAGGTGACCGAGACGTGTAACCAATGGCACCCCATACCATCACGATGGCGTCAGTATGGCGATGACGAATACACGCTACCAATGTGCGTTCACCGCGATGTCGCCAAACACGGATGCGACCATCATGATGCTGTAAACAGAATCTGGATTTATCCGAAAAAATGACGTTTTGCCATTCGTGCACCCAGGATCGTCGTTGAGCACACCATCGCAGGCGCTCCTGTCTGTGATGCAGCGTCAAGGGTAACCGCAGCCATGGTCTCCAAGCTGCTAGTCCATGCTGCTGCAAACGTCGTTGAACTGTTGGTGCAGACGGTTGTTGTCTTGCAAACGTCCCCTTCTGTTGACTCAGGGATCGAGACGAGGCTACACGATCCGTTACAGCCACGCTGATAAGACGCCTCTCATCTCGACTGCTAGTGATACGAGGCCGTTGGGATCCAGCACGGCGTTCCGTATTACCCTCCTGAACCCACCGATTCCATATTCTGCTAACAGTCATTGGATCTCGACCAACGCGAGTAGCAATGTCGCGATACGATAAACCGCAATCGCGATAGGCTACAATTCGACCTTTATCAAAGTCGGAAACGTGATGGTACACATTTCTCCTCCTTATACGAGGCATCACAACAACGTTTCGCCAGGCAACGCCGGTCAAATGCTGTTTGTGTACGAGAAATCGGTTGGAAACTTTCCTCATGTCAGCACATTGTAAGTGTCGCCATCAGCGCCAACCTTGTGTGAATGCTCAGAAAAGCTAATCATTTGCGTATCACAGCATCTTCTTCCTGCCGGTTAAATTTGGCGTCTGTAGCACGTCATCTTCGTGGTGTAGCAATTTTAATGGCCAGTAGTGTATAAGTGTATAGTATGTAGCAGAAGACACTTGCTGTTACACACTGATGGCAGGACTCTACGGGTATAAGATGCTGATGACATTCTGGCTTCAAGTATCTTTCTGTGTTCACACCACTTCAACTGAGAATTCATACCTAGAATTTTTGGATTTGGTACACTGTCTATAAAGATACCCTTTACATATAATTTAGTAGTGTTATTGTCCCCTTTCAAACTGCAATTCATTGCATTTGTTTTATTTATGCTCAATGTCACTTTATTGGTTCTTGGCCATTTGTAAACTTCTATGACTGTTTCGTTTGCTTTTCTGCAAGGAGTTCTCTTGTTTCTTTAGTGACTATTGTATTGAGAATATATGAAAGGGATACATTGCTACTTACTGTGAAGATGACATGCTGAGTTGCTGATAGGCACAACGAAAAAGACTGTTACACATTGAGCTTTAGAGCAAAATCCTCTTCAGAATGGAAAACAACACACATTCACACAAGCAAGCACACCTCACGCACTCATGACGCTATCTCCAGCTTTTCCGACCACAATCAGTTTGAAAATTGTCTTCATACTTTGTGAATTTGGTCCCCAGAAAAGAATGTCTCAGCTAAGAACTGATTGTACATATAAATATTATGTAACTGAAGATACCGACTGTTGCACACTGATGACAGGATACTGGCCTTAGTAACCGGAGGCAACAGTCATGTGCGAATGAGGCGTGCATGCTTGTGTGAATGTATGTGTGTTTTCCTTTCTGATGAAGGCTTTGGCGAAATTCTCAGTGTGTAACAATCCTTTCGTTGTAACCTTCACGGTGAGTAGCAATCTATCCTTTTCATAATATTGTTGATATTTCAACCTGGACTGTCAATTGTTTGACTGTAATATTGTTGTCAGCAAAAACAATTTTTTTCTGCACCACTAACAATAGGGGGATAGTCATTGACGAATATCAGGAGCAGTGTTGGTCCTAAAATGCTATCCTGAAGAGCTCCTACGTTAACGCATTTTAGCTCTGGCAAGGGTTTAGCTAAAATCATAGACTTATTTGAGTGTGTATTATCTCTACTCTTTGTACTTTACCCTCTAGGTATGATTGGAACGGCACCAAAAGCCTCAGAGAGCGCTAAAAGTATGCCTGTAACACGCTCATCTTTGTCAAGAGCATCAATTGCTGCTTTTGTGAACTCAGCTCTGGCTGATTCCGCACTTCTACCACTTCGGTAACCAAACTGTGGTTCGCCTGAAAGGTTGTATTTATTCAAGTAAATCATCAAACTGTCTTTCATAATTGACTCTATTATTTTTGAGAATGGTGACACCAGGAAAATGGGCCAGTAATTTTCTGTGTCTTCAGCATTACCTTTCTTACGCAAAAGTTCAACTCTTCCCGATTTTAAATACTCAGGAAATTTACCTGATGTGAAAGATTCGTTAATTATTTTTGTTAAGGGTGTTTGTACACATTCTATGCATGGTTTCAGCACACACAGGGCTGGCCTTAGGCATGTGCAAATGGTGCAACATCACAGTGCACCACGCTTCTAGGCGTCCCGCACTTCTAGGACCCCCGCGCAAACGTTAGAAGGTAATTTGAAAACCATCACCTGTAATTTTGTTATTACAGATAAATTGAAAAAATAAAGTAAGGTGTCTCTGACACTACTTTTAATGTAATGTAATTCAATTCAATTATATACCCATTGTGACACGACTAAGGCCACTGGAGTATTTCTCAGAAAATTATGCCTGCATCGGGATCGAGGGAACCAGGGACTATGATACCCATGCGCTATAGTAATGTCTGTTATCAACACATGACTATTGCTCATGCGTAAATTAAGAGATACGAGATTCATTGTTTCTCAGCGCCTCTCCGCGCCCGTTCTGCTCATTGCTGTGGCTAACGATCGAGCATTACAATCTTCCGCCAGCAGATGTTTCCGAAAGAATAATTTGTTCATTGTCATCAGTTTAAACGCACGTTGCTTTTCCAGTTCACGTCATTTCACATGTTGCGTGTGCTCTCTGTGTGGAGATACAGTGCCTTTGCCTGTCCTGTGAAGTTCAAGTGCCAACAGGGAAATGTCTCGTGAAAAGGAAAGATTTAGAAAATACGATTCAAGTGCTCAAAAGATCAAGAAAAAGCTACAATATGAACAGTTTCTGAACTCACAAAAAGGCGCTTTCGAAAAATCTCTTCGACCAACGACTTCAGACTGTGAGATTACAGTGTGCTTAAAGGACGATGACATTAGCAGTTGCCTCTCATCATGTGGTGCTTTAGATACAAGTGAACATGAAGCACTGGAATGTGGTCCTCCTGCTATCCCAGGTTCAGGTTGGCATAGTTATAACAATTGTGCAGTAATCACAAATTCGGACCCAGGCACTTGACCTAATGCGTTAACGTCGTCCATTGTAAATAAAACTTTACAGAAAGGCTCCACTAAAATTCTTAATTCTGAGTATCCCTGAAATGAGAACAGAAGAAAATTTTCATTTTTGCTGAAGAACTATACCAAATGGAGGAAAACGGGATCGTAAATGGCTTGTGTATTCGAAATCTACCACCAAAGTTTATTTGTTGGTTTTGGATCCCCTTCAAACAAACTGTCAAGCGAGGGACTCTGTGGTGGGCTTCATTTAGGAATTCGGCTTCAAGAGAATGAACAACCATTTAACCACATAAACTGTACATAAAAGGATAGAATCTGAGATACGTTTGAAACAAAAAAGTGGTCTTGATTAAATTGACCTTGAGCTACTGGAAAAAGAGAAAAAAACATCGACGTCAGTTTCTAAAAGGAACTATTCTCACCGTCAGGTACCTAGTTCAACATAATATATCCTTAAGGGGAGCCAGCGACAATCTCTATCAAGAAAAAAATAGTAATTTTCTTGGTTTGACCCAAACGATAGCAGAATTTGACCCTATTTTGCAGGAACATTAAAGGCGCGCAAAACTCTAGAAATTCGTGACCGTTATTTGGGGAAAAACATTAAAAATGAACTCATAAATTTGCTTACCAACAAAGTGAAAATCAGCATTGTTAATTTTGTAATAGGAAGTAAATATTCTTCTGTCATACTTGATTGTACTCCTGGTACAAGCCACAATGAACAAATGACATTGATTGTTAGGTTTGTAAATTTATCAGAGGACGCAGTGACTCTAGAAGAACACTTCCTCGACTTTCTGAACGCCACTTCAACAACAGGGGAAAGTTTGACTGAAACCCTTCTGTCGGAACTAGATCAACTAGGACTCGACATCCATAACTGTAGAGGCCAAAATTACTATAATGGTGCCAATATGAAAGGTTATCTAAATGGTGTTCAAGCCAGTCTCTTAAAGCGCAATCCAAGATTATTTTATAGGCCATGTGCCAGCCACAGTCATAATCTTGTGTTACCAGATGCGGCAAAATCTACAGCAAAACCACTCAATTCAAAGAATATACATTGTTTTCGGTGCGACACTTAGAGATGGGAAATTTGATTGAACAGGGTACCAACTTCAACAGTGAAGAAGCTATCAGATACTCGATGGGAAAATAGGGCGGAGAGTGTCAAAGCTAGAAGATACCAGACAAGAGGAGTCAGAAATGCTCTTCTTGAGGTGAGAAACAGCACTGTTCAATCGAAAACAAATAGCGAAGCACAATCGCTTACTGTGCATGAATTAGAAAGCTTCGAGTTTATTGTAGGCGTTGTCATATGCTCTGACCTCTTTACCAAGTAAGGCACTTCAAGCAGAAAACATGGACGTGAAAGTAGCAACTAAATGCGTCGAAAGTCTAGAGAAGTTTATTGAGAATTTCCGTGAAGGAGGTTTTGTTAAAACTCAGATTTCTTGTAAATATAGAGCACAGTCAAGTGATGAAAACATTTAAGTGTGTACCCGGAACAATACTTGTGATCCTTATTTGATTTCGAATTTCATTAAATTGGGAGGATTCCCATACCTAAGTTAGCTTTTATTATTACCGTTTTAGTTATTACCATACCTATTATGATTCCTTCTCCGATTAGTTATTTTCCTATCACAACAGTATGTCTGCTAGAGTAACAGTATTTTGACATATTGGTAGTATATCAATGACGAAACTTAGAATTCTTTTGAACGTGACGAAGGTGTATAGCCTAGTTGGTGGAGGGGCGGGGAGGGGGCGTATGTGGGAGAGCCCGGCGTGGAAGTTTTACACATGGCCCCGTGCCAGCTAAGACCGACCCTCAGTACACACATTTTTGTTTCATCTAAGCCTACAGATTTTTTATGTTTTAGTTTTTGTACAGCGTCACTGACTTCATGATCTGTGGTTGGTAGCAACATCATTGTATTTAGAGCATAATTATTTACAGGGAATTTTCACTTTAATTTCTCAGCAATACTTGAAAATGCTCATTCACATTGTTTGCTAGGTTGTGTGTATTATTTATTCCTTAATTCCCTCCGCCCTTATCAGTATGCTGTTATACTTTTATTTGTACCTGCCTGTTTCCTTTTTTATGACATACCACACTACTTCGCTTTTATTCTCTGGATTGTTTGTTTTTTGTCAGTAAATGACTTTTTCTTAGCATTCAGCACCTTACTATTATTCTTTTTGTACCTATTCACGAACTCTGGCTCATTGCGACACTTTTTCATGGAACTGGCGTAAAAGGTTTGAGAGGATTATCTGCTGTTATCCATTTATTTTTGTGAGACATTGATACTATTGTGCTTACTGTTGGAAATGTCTTTCCAAAGTTCAATTTAAATAATGTTGAGAATTTAGAAAATATCACATTTACATTTGTTTCTCTATACACTTCATCCCAGCGTTGCTTTGCAAGTTCTGTTGAAAAATCTTATAATTTGATTTAAACAGATTTCTTTTGTAAGTTTACAGTTTAGGGAATTTTTACATATCCGATTTTACTGTTACTGTTTGGCAGAAATGATCTGATAATCCAGGATGTTTTACAGCTATATCACACTTTTCCCTGTCCATATTTGTGGCCACGTGCCTACCTATCGAATCGACTACATCACTGGACAAGATAAGATTCTGAGCTGGTCGTGGCAATGACATACAATGAGAACCAAAAACATAAAAATATCTTGGAGATAGTGTAGTTAAAACATTAAGTTTTCACATTAAGTTGAACAGTTCCGCTGGGTAACTTCAGATAAAACATAACCTCGTCAAGAAGCTTACGAGAACCTCATGGAGTGGAAACACCTGTACTTTGAAGTGTTGCAAACTGCTAACATTCACCAAAATGATATGCAGCTAATCGAGGCTATAAGGACAATCAGTGAAAGCATTCGATAAACTCCCATCAGTTCAGTACTCCAAAATATTTGCACAACATTCTTCTGCCATAAAATTCTGAACCGTAACGAGTGGGGTGGGAGGTTCAAATGGTTCAAATGGCTCTGAGCACTATGGGACTCAACTGCTGTGGTCATCAGTCCCCTAGAACTTAGAACTACTTAAACCTAACTAACCTAAGGACATCACACACATCCATGCCCGAGGCAGGATTCGAACCTGCGACCGTAGCAGTCGCACGGTTCCGGACTGCGCGCCTAGAACCGCGAGACCACCGCGGCCGGCTGGGGTGGGAGGATTATGAAGAATAAAGACATTCCCATATGTACAGACCTTCATTCTCTGCCACCAAAGAGAGTGAAGTTGAGGAGACTAGCAAATGAAAAAGGCATATTGTTACTGCAAGGTATATTTGAAGAGAGGATGTACTAGGTGTGAGAATGTAAAGTGGTTAAATTTCGTAATCATCGACTTGACCCAAATCCAACATCTGATCTGTTTGTATAAGGTTTGAGCATAACTACGTAGCGTTTTTGTTTTGCATGTTGGTATTTTGGCTACTATGGGTTTATTTATCGACTGTCGTTGTCTATTTGTAGTTCACAGTTTTCATTTGAGGCTTTGGACGTTAGGAAATGGACTGCCAAGTGGAGAAATCTGAAGATTTCTGACATACTCTTCTTTTCGAGTCCTATAGAGGAGTGAAAGCAGCAGAGGTAGCCAGAAAGATTTGCGCCATGTGTAGGGATAATGCCATTATACAGAGCACGGCGGGAAACTGGTTTTTTCTCTGACTCGTGATGACTGGGTGTTGTGTGACGTCCTTAGGTTAGTTAGGTTTAAGTAGTTCTAAGTTCTAGGGGAGTGATGACCATAGATGGTAAGTCCCATAGTGCTCAGAGCCATTTGAACCATTTTTGAAACTGGTTTTCTCGTTTCAAGGAAGATTGTTTTGACATTAGTGACTGTCCACGTTCAGGATGACCTGCAGGGTTTGATGATGATCATTTAAACTCATTAATCCACAATGATCCACGTCAGTATACTCGAGAACTGGCATATGTGATGAACTGTGATTATTCCACCATACCCCAGACATTTGAAAGCAATTGGGAAGGTTCAAAAGTCGGATGTATTGGTATCGCATGCTCTAAGTCAAAACCACAAAAAAATCAATGGGTGGCCAAATGTGCACTTTGCTTGCTAGTCGTCAATTTGCTCGTAAACAACACTGACAATTTCTGTCCTGTATCGTTACTAGTGACGAGAAATTGCGTCTTTATGCTAACACAAGGAAAAGAAATGAATGGCTGAGCGCAAAAAAAGCAGCAATTGCCCGTACAAAGACTTGCTCGCATCCACAAAAGATAATGCTATGCTTCTGGTGGAACAGAGACGGTTGGCGTACTACAATTTGCTTTCCCGAAATGTCTTGCAGAATCAATCCAAAAACAACGACCAGGGAGACTGCGTGAAATGACGCTACTTTGCAACGCCCGCCCGCATTCTGCTACACTGGAAAAAAAAAAGCAAGTAACACCATACAAGAGTTGATTTGGGAAGACATTCAGCACCCATGTTATTCACCTGATTTTGCACCCTGAGATTTTCACTTTTTTCTTTCTCTAATGATCAGCCTTCAGGGAACTTCCTATTCGGATGATTTCTACTCTCGCGAAATCGAAAAGTTACCTCATTGTTGAAAGTGTGAAGGAGAATATAATATTGATGACTAAACTCTCTATAATGTGTATCTGTTGTGCTTATTAAACTTAAGGAAAAACGCTACCAGTATGCGCCAACCCAGTACCATAGTTAATCCTCATTTATACTTATGATGCATACGATAATAGTAATAAAAAATATTACTGATTTTCTATTATCGTACGATTTTTTCGGTAGTATAGTTGTGTGCATGTCACTGGACTTCATTAGACATTCAGCTTCTTCAAATTTCCTACGGGTATGTAAGACATCTATTTCTTATGCAGTCACGGTCTATCAATAAGAGATTTCTGTATGAGTGTGCGCTTTCGCGGCTAGCGGCAAAAATTATTCAGTGTATGTGACTAAACCGAGTGAAATACTGTACAATTTCGCTCGTTATTGAAGACTGTATTACAACACCTATGTCAGAAATACAAATGGTATGTCCTGAGCTTATGGGATATCCAAAGAGACAACTCACAAAAAACGAAAACAAATGGCATGAAACTAATGGCAGGAAGGTCACACAGTCAATACACGTATGTAGTGTTTGCCAAACCATACCTGCAGTTCCAGTCGACAAACGTGCAAGGCTCAGTTGACGAATGGGACTGCACGATCACTTGAAAATACAGAACACCGAATGCAGAATTCTTCAGTGACGAAGTCATTAGCTTCAACAAAGACGAAGTCAACTTCATCTTCGGAGACTTCAACGGCCACGGGAGCCTGTGAGCATGCTCTGATGACAGCAGAGCTGAGGAGGGTGCAATTCAGTATACTCAAACGAACAATTTAGAGCTAATCTACGAATACAAACTAACTTTGTCCTTTAATATCAGGAGATCACTAAAAGGATACAAACCAAACTTTCTTTTAACTGGGAACGAAGGACAATGTACTGTTAAATTGCTAATACTTCTCACCCTATCAGAACAGATAACCTACGCAGGGTAACTACCAAGGGAAAATGAAGGAAGGCTACAGGGTTACAAGATATCCTAGTAGAAAAAATTAATCATTTGGAAGATAAAACAAAATAACGGCTATTAAAACTCAGTACATTCCAGCCGACCCCTCAGCCCTCAGTTCAGATCTAAAGGTCCCAGCCTCAGTACCCGATATGGCGGTTCTACCAGTATCTGCAGATTGATAAGATTTAGGTGCAGGGCAATGGTGTCACAATAGAAGAAGGCGTTACGCTAAATTTAAGGTACACAAGATGGCGCTGGCAGGAAATAGAAAAATTTTACCAGTCATATAAATGAAAGAGCTAATCACAGCCCATTACTTTACGGGGCAATAACACAAAACAGGTAATCAGTACTGCACCATGTTCAAAAATATCTGAATGATCTGAATTATTTATCAAAAATATATACAGTATATCGTCAGTCTGAGTTTGTGTACTGTTCATAAGTACCCGAATAATCTGACTTTCTTTGCTATGTTCAAAAGTATCTGAAGAACCTTAATTATTTACCAAAAACATACAAGGAAGCACACACGCACACACGCACGCACACACACACACACACACACACACACACACACACATATATGCACATATTTTGATTTCCTGATCACTACGGAGTATTTTACCAGCTATTAAAACGGAACAGCCAATCAGAGTGCAGCATTTTACTGGCCATTAAAACCAAACAGTGACTCAGTATGTAACTGCCATGTTCAAAAGTATTCGAACGATCTGACCTGCGTAAATTGAAGTCATATTCAGAAGTATAAATGATCTGAATTTTGCGTAAATTAGCGCCATGTGCAAAAGTATACGAACGACCTGAAATCAGCGTAAATTGGCGCCATGTTCGAAAGTATCTGAATGATCTGAATTTTGCTTAAATTGGCGTGATGTTCAAAAGCACCCGAATGGCCTGAATTGAGCAATAAAAACAGCCATCCCAAAGCCGCTGTTTTGCTCAAAAGCTGAATTGTGTATACGAAACAGCCAGCTAACGCTGTTGGGTGGAGGCAAGGAGAGCAGCGTGATGCTTAGTCAGCAGCTTTGTCAAGTCTGGGCTTATCTGACTTCACAGAAACCTAGCGTAATGTCTCCACGTGTTTGTCTGCATACAGGTCAGTCCTGACTCTGAAAGCTGTTGTGTGATATAATATAGGCAATGCGTGAAGGAGACAGAATATTCTGTCTGTTATACAAGTTCAAACGGGGCTCGACAGTTACAGATCACAAGAAAAACACTGAGATATCTACATCTGCATCTACGTGATTAGTCTGCAGTTCACAGTTAAATGCTTGGCAGAGAGTCATCGAACCACATTCAAGCTATTTCTCGAACAGCGCACGGGAAAAACGAATACTTCAATCTTTCCATGCGAGCTCCAATTTCTCTTATTTTATTATGATGGCCATTCCTCCTTACACAGGTAGGCGCCAACGAAATATTGTCACACTCTGAGGAGAAAGTTAGTGATCGATCCCGCACCATAGGAAAAAAGCCTTTGTCTGAATGACTGCTACCCAAAATTGCGGATCATACCCGTGGGACTCTCTCCCCTATTTCGCGTTAGTACAAAACGAGCTGCCCTTCTTTGAACTTTATCGATGTCCCCTATCTGAAGCGAATCGCACATCACACAGCAGTACTCCAGAAGAGGGTAAGCAGACTTTTTAAGTAGTCCTTTTGCATTTTGTAAGTGTTCTGCCAATGAATCACAATCTTTGGTTTGCCTTACCCACAACATTATCTATGTGATCATTCGAACTAAAGTTATCTCTAACTGTAATCCCTCAGTATTTAGTTGAATTTACAGCCTTTAGACTTGGGTGATTTGTCGTGTAACCGAAATTGAGCAGATTCCTTTTAGTACCCAGATGAAAAAATGGTTCAAATGGCTCTGAGCACTATGGGACTTAACATCTGAGGTCATCAGTCCCCTAGAACGTAGAACTACTTAAACCAAACTAACCTAAGGACATCACACACATCCATGCCCGAGGCAGGATTCGAACCTGCGACCGTAGCAGTCGCGTGGTTCCGGACTGCAGCGCCTAGAACCTAGTGGAGTACCCAGATGACTTCACACTTTTCATTACGTAGAGTCAATTGCCACTATAATGCTCTTGAGGTTGAAGCTTTTTGTCCGTGTTTGCTTTAACAATAGATATGTTTTTGGGTGGGGTCCGCCTTTAGATCCCTAACATGTTTCACCGCAGTTGCAGTATCATCAGTGAGATTTTATTTTATGGCTGTTAAACATAAAGAATGTTCTTTACTGTTTGTACACATGTAAATATTAGTTCTTAATATCGTAATTACAAACTTTTGAAGAACACATTACGCAATTTTATGTGTTCTACCACGTGGATTGGTAAAAAAATATGAATACATACCACATGATGTGGTAAAAGGATATGAACACATAATTTTATGTGTTCTTCGAAAAATTGTAATTACGATATTAAAAATTAATATTTACATATGTACAAACAGTGAAGAAGATTCCTTATGTTTAACAGCCATAAAACAGAAACCCATTGATGATACTGCAACTGCAGCGAAACATATTTGGGATAAAGAACAAAATTGTGTTTTCCTCAAGGCGGACTCCATCCAAAAACATATGTATTATCAATTGCCACTTTTCGCACCATACAGATATATTGTCTAAATAGTTTCGAAATTTGTTTTGATAATCCGATGACTTTATGAAACGGTCAATGAGAGCATCATCTGGAAACAGTCTAAGAGAACTGCTCAGATTGTCTCCTAAACCGTTTATGTCGATCAGGAACAGCAGAGAGCCTGTAACACTTCATTGGGGAACGCCAGTTATTACTTCTGTTTTACTCGATGACATTCCAGTCGCACAGGGAGACGATACTCCATAGACATGCAATTTGACTGGAAGTCTCTCGTGAGGAACGGTGTCAAAATATTTCTGGAAATGTAAAAACATGGGCTCAATTTGACATCCGCTGTCAGCAGCACTCATTACTATGTGAAAATAAAGAGCTGGTTGTGTTTCACAGGAAAGACGTTTTCTGAATCCGTGTTGGCTGTGTCAAAGAATCGTTTCCTTTGAGATGACTCATAAAATTAGAACACAGTATATGTTCCCAAATCCAGCTGCAAATCGACGTTGTGGGTCTGTAACCTAATGGATTCCTTGTATTTCCCGTCTTCTACTTTCCAGTCTTTAGGTACGGATATTACGACGAGCAAGCACTTGTATATGATTGATAAATATGGAGCTATTACTTTAGCATACTCTGAAAGGAACTTGACTGGTATACAATCTGGACAGAGGCCTTGCCTTTATTAAGGGATTTACGTTACTTTGCTGCCACAAGGATATCTACTTCTGAGTTACTCATGCTGGCAGTTGTTCTCGATTCGAATTCTGGAATATGTACTTCGTCTTCTTTGGTGAAAGAATTTCGGAAAACCGTATTTGGCAATGCTGCTTTTGTGGCGCTGTCATCGGAAACATCACAATGTCGCACAGTGAAGGTACTGACTGAGTCATTCCACTAGTGTACTTTACATATGAACATCTGCCAGATTTCGAAACAGAATGTTGTTTTGGAAAGTATTAAAAGCATCTCGCATTGAAATTTCGAGGTTCTGTAAAAATTTGCCAGTCTTGGAGTTATGGGTTCTTTTAAATTTGGCATACTTCTTTCGTTGCTTCTGCAACAGTGTTCTCTCCTGTTTTGCGTACATTGTGGGATTAGAACCATTTCATATCAGTTTATTTGTAGTATGTATCTCAATTGCATTAGATAATATTTCTCTTAATTTAAACCACATCTGATTTACACTTACACAATCAAAATGGAACGAGTGGAGACTATGTCTTAGGAACGTATCAAGCGAATTTTTATCTGCTTGTTTAAGTAGATGTATTCTGCGTTTACTTTTGGTGGGTTTGGATGTTACGGTATTCAGTCTCGCTACAACAACCCTGTGATCACTAATCCCCGTATCCATCATGATTTGCTGAGGATTATTTGTTGCTAAGAGGTCAAGTATGTTTTCGCAATCATTTCCACTTCGAATGGGATTCTGAAGTAATTGTTACAAATAATTTTCTTGCATTCAGAACGATTTCGGAAGACGTTTTATGCCTTCCACCGACTTCAAACATGTATTTTCGCTAACATATCGCGGGTAGATTGAAGTCACCACCTACTATAATTCTCTGAGTGTGGTACCTATTTGAAATGAGATTCAAGTTTTCTTTGAACTGTTCAGAAACTGTATCACCTGAGACGGGGATCGGCAAAAGGAACCAATTACTAATTTATTATGGTTGTAAAATATAACCTCTACCAATACTAACTCACAGGAACTATACACTCCAAACTACTTCTGACAGCAATAAGCACTCCACGACCGCCTGTTTTTAATCTAGGCTTTCTGAATACCTTTTGTAAAAATTTCAGATGAACTTATTTCCGGGTTTAGCCATCTTTCCATGTCCATAACGATTTGAGCTTAAGTGTTGTCTATTAGAGCTTGGAGCTCTGGCTTTTTTTTTCAGCACATCTACAACACTTTACAACTACAATACTGACTGTTGCTAGGTCTTCTTTCCTGTGTTTGTTCTGCATCCTTTTAGACTGACGCTCTTTCTGTAGTTTCCTGAGACCGTCTAACCTAAAAAATCATCCAGTTCCCTCCACACAGCCACCGCTACCCATGTATCCGCATTCTGTGTCTACTGGACCTCTGGCCTATTAAGTTGAACCCTGAAACCCATCACCCTATTGCGCAAGTCGAGGAATATGCAGCCTACACGGCCGCAGAACCATCTGAGCCTCTGATTCGGAGCCTCCACTCGGCTCTATGCTGAAGGACCACAGTAGGTTCCATCGACGATGCTACAAATAGTGAGCTCCGCTTTCATATCACAAGCTAGACTGGCAGTCTTTACCACTTCAGCTAGCTGCCCGAAACCAGAGAGAATCTCTTCAGATTCGAAGTGACACATGTCATTAGTTCCGACATGAGGCACCATGTGCTCTTCATGGTATCATGAAGCAGCCATTCCACGTCTGGAATGGGTTGTCCTAGCATACACACAGAGTGCAAACTGGATTCCTTCTCTCCTTTGGCAGCCATAAACCTAGGGGGGCCATTACGTGCCTAACCCTGGAGCTCCCACCTACCAGTAAACTCATCCTCTGTGAACACCCAGACCTTGCGAGCCGAGGGGATTCCTCTGGAACAAGGTGAGCGTCTGCATTTGGCTCGTTGACTTCGTCAGCTACAGATAGGGCCCGAATCCTGTTCGTCAGACGAACTGGGGAAGCCCTCTGATTGGCCCCCCAGAAAGTCATTCGCTTTCTGCCACTCCTTGGAGTGACGTACGACTCGACTACGGGTGACAGGTTAGGGTTGGCCGGTGCTGGGGATGGCCACAGCAGTGCACCGATCAGGTGCATCAGGTGCACGTTCCCCGGATCCCCACGTCTGGGCCCCCACAGTGACACCAATTGGCAATATCCTCAAGCTGTGTGACGAATAAAACCGCCTGGACCTGTGTCCGAAGGGTCACCAATGCAGCTCGCATCTGAACACAGCAATCACAGTCTCTATCCATACCAAAGACGGAAAAACTGTATACTACACAGTTATTAGAACACTAGATTATGCCTAGTGAGTACTAAAACAGGCAAGAAATTAAAAAAAAAACTGGACTAGTATCCACGCAGATTAGTGAAAGTAGCCGGCCGGTGTGACCGAGCGGTTCTAGGCGCTTCAGTCTGGTACCGAGCCACCGCTACGGTCGCATGTTCGAATCCTGCCTCGGGCGTGGATGTGTGTGATGTCCTTAGGTTAGTTAGGTTGAAGTAGTTCTAAGTTCTAGGGGACTGATGACATCAGATGTTAAGTCCCAAAGTGCTCAGAGCCATTTGAACCATTACTGAAAGTAAGTCGCTTCTGTTTGAAGCTCATAAATATAATTCTAAAACAAACGACGTATTCGCCTTATCTGCAGCAGCAACGGAAGGTCCCGCCTTTCTGACTACTGACTAACCGACACTGATATATAGCACATAATATGTCAATAAGAATAGTTAGATCTTTGTACCGAAGTAAACAATGTTATTCCCACATCTGAATTGTCTGCATTATTGGTCAAAAACTAGTCTTAGTTCAGTTAAAGCCGATATCAAGTCAGTCAAATATATCAGTGACTCATCTTGAGGTTGAAGCTCTTTTGTCTGTGCTTGCTTTAACAATAACATATGTTTTTGGGTGGGATCCACTTTTAGCAAAACACAATTTTGTTTGTGTTACGTTTTTACAGTGTCAGTTTTTCTTTACAGTTTGTCATCTGAAACTATATACAACTTGATGTAGGCTAAATATTTACGCAAAAATTACGTTTTCTGAACTGTTATGGCTATGCCTCAAGCTAATAAGATTGTGTGTGTGTGTGTGTGTGTGTGTGTGTGTGTGTGTGTGTGAAAAAGAGAGAGCGGAAGAGAGAGAGAGGGAGAGAGAGAGAGAGAGAGAGAAAGAGAGAAAGAGAGTAAGTTTTGTGGATTAGTCATTATTATTATAATTATATATGTTTATTTATTTATTTTTAGTTTTATGTTTGTGTATGTATGTATGTGTCTGTGTGTGTGTGGGTGGGGGGGGGGGGGGGAGGGGGAGCGGATGTTCTTTAGGTTGGTGTTATCTAATAATTCTTTGAGGGCAGAGAACAGAATTCCATTGCAGAGAGCTGTGTATTCATTTATTACTTGCTTTCCTTCAACTATGCCTTTTTGTATTTGATAATTTTCTTCAATTATTAGATTTTGTGGAGGGCTGTTGCTGCATTTGAGAATTTTCAATTCGGTGTTGATGTCTGTTGGGCTATGTTTATTGTCCATAAGGTGTTCGGCAATTGTGGAATAACAGCTGTTAATTTTTAATGCTCTTCTGTGTTCTGTGTACCTGATATTAAAGTTTCTGCTTGTCTGTCCTATCTAAACTGATCTGCAGTACTGACACGTTAGTTGGTAAATACCAGATGTGGTTAACGGGGCGTATCGGAATGTCCTCAATGTGGAGCTTTAGTAGGCTGCTCAGTGTGGGTGCTTGGGGAGGCACTCATTACGAGATCAGACAACGACAACACCATGATAATAACAAAACAGGATGAGTACAAAGACAAAACCTTAAAATTCCTGGAAGACAACAACATAAGAAAGCTAACGAGCGACTCAACACAAAGATATCAGAAAAACACACAAACGCTTCTAAAAAATATCTCACACATATTCACAAAACAGAAAGCGAAATGGCTGAAACAAAACAATCCCCAAGCTCCCACACTGAACAGCCTACTAAAGCTCCACAACGAGGGCATTCCGATACGCCCCGTTGTCAGTTTCAGAAGTGCACCCACATATCACTTAGCCAGAGAAATGCGCACATACTTACAGAAACATTACATATACACAAATAACAGAAGCATAGGCAACACCGAAGAGCTGATACAAAAAAACAAAGACATCAATGTACCCAAAACAGCCACACTCACGTCATTTGACATCACATCCATGTACACCAATATTCCCACCACAGAAACCATCAACATCATCAAACAACAATTAGAGGAACAGGCAGAAATTCCCAAACTCCGCATAAAAGAAATAGCTAGCATTCTAGAGCAAATCACAGAGCAAAACTATTTCTAATTTGACAATCAGTTCTACTCACAAGAAGATGGGCTTCCAATGGGGTCACCAGTCAGTGGGTTTATAGCCAGCATTTCTTAAACACATTGAAAATAAAATATTTGAGACAGTAGTATGACCCAAACAATACAATACTGGTATCGTTTTGTATATGACATCATATGCCTTCTAGGTGGAACACCCAGTCGCATCCAACAATTCCATAGCGATATGAGCAAAGTCCACCCAAAAATAAAATTCACCATAGAAATAGAAAACAACAAAATGTTAAATTTCCTTGATTTCACAATATACAGTCACAACAACCAACAACAATTCTCCATATTCAGAAAAGTAACCACCACCAGCACAGCCATTCACAAACATTCTAATCATGCAATTGTACACAAACTAGCCGGTTTCCAATATATGCTACACAGACTGAACAAAACTCCACTCACTATAACAGTGAATTACAGACAATCAGGCAAATAACTGTAGATAATGGATATGATACAAACACTATAGATAAACTGAACCACAAAATTTAAACAAAATTAAAAAAAACACCTAACACACAAAAACAAAAGCCTTCACACCAACTTACAAACACACAGACAAAACAAACGAGCACACATGAACAAGAAACACCCACAACAACAAACAAGTGGTTCGCTCTCACCTACAAAAACAAAGCAGCCCACAGAATTGACAACATACTCAACAAGAGCTAAAAGTAGCCTACAGGACAGAAAACTCAACACAGAGGATACTAAGGACAACCAACACAAGCACAGACAAACGCAACACATCTGGTATTCACCAACTAACGTGTCAGGACTGTAAATCACTTTATAAAGGAACTTTTATACCAGGTACACAGAACACGGATGAGCATTAAAAAGTAACAGCTGTTATTCCACGTTTGCTGAAGGCTTATGGACAATAAACATAGCCCAACAGACATCGACACTGATTTGAAAATTCTCAAATGCAGCAACTGCCCCTCACCAAAACTAATAACTGAAGAAAATTATCAAATACAAAAAGCCATGGTTGAAGGAAAGCAAGTAGTAAATGAAAGCACAGCTCTTTGCAATAGAACTCTGTTCTCTACCCTCAAAGAATTATTACAAGGTGTACAACTTTGCTTCCGCCGTTTGCCGATAGGTGGCGACAACGGTAAGTAGCGGTCGAAAGAAACAGATCGCAGACGTCAGGCAGTTAGCTTGGACCTCGGTCAGCATAACCTCATTCAAACATTAGTCGATTTTTGGCTGCATCATAAAGTTGTTCTTGATCGAAAATGTCAGTTTACAAGCCTAATTCTCGTCATTTTTGGGATGTGTTACTGTTTTGTTTCAGTATGAAGAAAACAGCGGTTGAGTCTCATCGAATGCTCTCAAGTATCTATGGTAAGGACGCTATTACTGAAAGAACGTATCGTGAGTGGTTTCAACGCTTCAAGAACGGTGATTTTAACGTCGTAGACCGGCATAGTGGTGGAAGAGAGAATGTTTTCGAAGATACAGAATTGGAGACATTGCTGAGTGAAGACTCGCGTCAAACTCAAGAAGAATTGGCACTATTAGTGGGAGTGAGACAGCAAGCCATTTCAAAACGTCTCAAGGCTATGGGCATGATTCAGAAAAAAGGAACTTGGGTCCCGTGTGAGCTGAAACCAAGAGACGTTGAACGGCGTTTGTGTGTTTGTGAACAGTTGCTTCAAAGGCAAAAACGGAAGGGATTTCTTCATCTCATTGTGACCGGAGACGAAAAATGGGTCATTACGATAACCGTAAACGCAAAAAATCATGGGGATATCCCGGCCATGCTTCCACGTCGACGGCCAAACCAAATATTCACGGCTCCAAGTTCATGCTCTGCATTTGGTGGGACCAGCTAGGTGTCGTGTACTATGAAGTGCTAAAACCAAGTGAAACAATCACAGGTGCTCGTTATCGAATGTAATTAATGCGTTTGAGCAGAGCATTAAAAGACAAACGGCCGCAATACGGCGAGAGGCACGATAAAGTGGTTTTGCAACGCGACAACGCTCGACCTCACGTTGCAAAAGAGGTTAAAACGTATTTGAAAACCTTAAAATGGCAAGTCCTACCCCCCACGCCGTATTCTCCCTCTGATTAACACCTGTTTAGATCAATGGCGGAATGCCAGGCTGTCCAACATTTCCGATCTCAAGAAGAAGTCACAAATTGGATCGATTCGTGGATCGTTTTAAAAGATGAACAATTTTTTCGACGCGGGATTCGTACACTGCCCGAAGATGCGAGAAAGTAGTGGCCAGCGTGGGAAAATATTTTGAATGATACATGTGTAACCAATTTGTTTCATTAAAGCCTCAAATGTTGGGGAAAAAACGGCGGAAGCAAACTTGTACACCTTGTGGATAACACCAAAGCCCCCCCCCCCCCCCCCCCCCCCCCACACACACAGACACGTACATACACATAAAACTAAAAATAAATAAATAAACATAATAATAATAATGATGATGATAAATCCTCAAACCTACTCTCTCTCTCTCTCTCTCTCTCTTTCTCTCTCTCTCTCTCTCTCCTCCCCCCCCCCCTCCATCTCTCTCTCTCTCTCTCACCCTCTCTCTCTGTTTTTTTTTTTCATACACACACACACACACACACACACACACACACACACACACACAACCATATTAGTTTCAGGCATAGCCATAACAGTTTAGAAATCACAATTTTTGCTTAATTATTTTGCCTACATTAAGTTATATATAGTTGCACATGACAAACTGTAAAGAAAAGCTGGCAGTGTAAAAACGTAACACAAACAAAATTGTGTTTTGCTAAAGGCGGACCCCACCCAAAAACATATGTTATAACAGTGGCTCTCGTGTCTGGGCATTAACTTCTTAATAAGCCACCAGTTTACTGAAATTCAGATCTTTCGCATACTTTCGAACGTGATGGAAAACTCAGATCGTGGGAGTACTATAAGTTACACCTTTAACATATTTTTGATAAATATTTCAGCTTGTTCGGATACTTTTGAATATGGTGCAATACTGGTTGACTTTTTCGTTTTAATACCCTGTGAAATAGTGGACATGATTTGCGTTTTCATTTTAGTAGCTAGTAAGATTTTTATAATTTCCGCCAGAGCCACCTTGCATTTCTGAAGTTACCACCATCTCGCATATCACCATCTTGGATTGTGACACCACAGCCTTGCCCTGTCATGGGGCTGGGACCTCTAGATCGAAACCCACGGCTGAGGGGTGGGTTGGAATGTCCATAACCACTTTACTGAACTCTTCAGCCATTGCTGAACAACAGGTCAGCTCCTTAGCATTGGGAGGAAAACCAAGGTTATTAAGATTTTAAAACTGGGGAAAATCCCTTAAAAATCCTCTCCGTCTGTAAAACCTATGATACGATTCTACAACACCGCCTTCTTCACACTGTGTTCGGCCATGGTTCACCCATTCCCTGCCAGCATCGTTGGATGATGGCAACGCTCCTACTCAAATTTCGAACGATTTATCGATTACTCCAACCTGCTTATTTTACCCCAACTGCACGTCCTCTGTCAGATGCTGAGATCTGCGTATATTGTTTACGCTGTCTGCGTGGCATAGTTACTGTCCAATTCAGTACACGGGATGAAATTAGAAAGATTTTATGCCCTGGTATCGACATCCCCCTGTTTATTATCGTCACCTGCTGCTGAGTGAAACTGCGCTGCAGCGTCATACATTCATCTTTCGGCCACCAGAGTTTGCAGTTTCCTATGTTCCATCGAGAGCTGTATGAATATCAGTTTGAGACCAATTTGCATTACTCCTTCATGGTACGTCGTCATTTTTTGTCTTCTAGTGTACATTCATTCTTCAAGAAGAATGAAATAATTCTAATTCCAAAAAAAGGAAGATACTAACAGGTGTGATTGTTACGAAACTATCAGTTCAATAACTCATGGGTATGAAATACTGACACAAATTACTTGCAGAAGAATGGAATAACTGGTGGAGGCCACCTCGCAGAAGATCAGTCTGGTTTCCAGAGACATGTAGGAATACGTGAGATGATGCTAACCCTACGACTTATTTTAGAAGGTAGGCTGAAGTAAATCTATGTTTATTTCATTTGCACACCTAGAGAAAGGTATTGGCAGTGTTACTCTCTGAAATTCTTAAGGTAACAGAACCATATACAGGAAGTGAAAGGTTATTCACGACTTGTACAGAAACCGTACTGAAGTTATACTAGTCAAAAGACATGAAAAGGAAGCTGTAGTTGCGAAGGGAGTCCGATAGGGTTGCTGTCTATTCCCGACATTATTCAATTTATAGTTTGAGCAAGTACTAAAGCAAGTCAAGGAGAAATTTCGATAGGGGATTTAAGTTCAGGTAGCAGAAATAAGAACGTCTACTACTACTACTACTACTACTACTACGTTTGCCGACGACACTGTAATTCTGTCGGAGACGCAAAGGACTTGGAAGAGCAGTTGAACAGAATGGATAATGTATTGAGCAAAGGTTATAAAATGAACATAAAAAAGTAATACAAGGGTAATGGAACGAAAAAAAATCGAATAACTAGATGCTGAGGGAATCAGACGAAGAAATGAGATACTAAAAACGGTAGACGTACTGATTATGGCCGAAATAGAGAGATAGAAAATACAGTTTGGAAACTACAAGAAAATATTTCTGAAAAAGACGAATTTGTTAAGTGTTAGGATATCTTTTCTGAAGGCTTTTGTCAGGAATGTATCCCTGTACGGAAGTGAAACGTGGACGATAAACAGTTCAGACAAGAAGAGAATAAATGATTTTGAAATGTAGTACCACAGAAGAATGCTGAACATTAGATGGGTATACTGAACCACTAATGAGGAGATACTGTATCTAAATGGGAGAGGGGGGAAGAAGTTTATGGCAAAACTTGACTTAAAGACGGGATCGGCTGATAGGACACATCCTGACGCATCAAGGAATCGTCAGTTTGTAATGGTGGGAAGTGTTCGAGGGAAAATTTTTAGAAAGAGACCAAGGCTCGAATACAGTGAGTGGATGTAGGATGCAGTAGTTACAGAGATAAAGAGGCTTGCACAGGATAGACTAGAGTGAGGAGCTGCATCAAACAAGTCTTTGGACTGAAGACCTCAACAACAACATTGTTTCTGCCAGTGATATTCATTTTGGTGTTGAATAATGCTGCTTATGCAGGGTGAAAAGTATTTAAACCGACAAGGGGACATCAAAACAAATATTTTTCCCTAATGTCATTTTTTCCTATGAGGAGTATTTAAACCGGTAGAGGAAGATTTCTATGGCGGCAAATTAATTAAACCAACAAACACTTTTCCATTTTTTATGACCAAGAGACAACACATTAACACAATCCAATTTCAATTACCGTAGATTTTCAAAAATGCCTCCATTGACACGTAAACAAAGGTTACACCGTCGGATCATGTTCTGCCTGACACGGGCAAAAACCCTGCTGCTGCTACTATCCGGGGAGCTAGATCCTCTTCTGATGCAACAGGGGTTGCGTAAACAAGGTTGCGCATCTCTCCCCACACAAAAAAGTCCGGAGGGGACATATCTGGGGATCGAGCAGGCCATGGTATAGGACCACCAGTGCCAATCCACGTTTGTGGGAACTGTCGGTCCAGGAATCGACCCCCACGACGACTGAAATGTGCCCCGTCATGTTGGAACCACTTGCGTTGTCTTGTAGGGAGCGGGACGTCTTCCAGCAATTCTGGCAATGCTCTGGCGAGAAAATTGTAATAGTGCCTGCCATTTAATGGCCTAGGTAGCAGATACAGCCCAATTAAACAGTCCTCAACAATACCGACCCACAAATTAACGATGAACCCCACTTGATGAGCGCTAGTAACTCTGGCATGAGGGTTATCCTCACTCCAAACATGCGAATTGTGCATGTTGAAGACACCATCACGCCCGAACGTTGCTTCATCGGTAAACAACACAGAGGATAGAAATGTAGGATGCATTTCACACTGTTCCAGGTATCACTGAGAAAACTGTGCTCTGGGTGGATAATCAACTGGTTCCAGGTTGTCGACACGCTGTAAGTGAAATGGACGTAACAATTGCTCTCGAAGTACTGTTCTTACATTCGTCTGATTCGTCCCCATGTTACGTGCAATTGTACGAGTGCTGATTGAAGGATCCCGCTCCACATGCTGCAAGACAGCTTCCTCAAATTGCAGCTCGTCCGTTGTGGTGCGCTACGTAGTACGCACCAACCATATCAGTGTACTCACCCCAGGTGTGTAGTTCCATTAGTAAACAGAGACAATGCACTACTACCCTGGTGGACAGCAGTTGCCTACAACTGAAGAGCGTAATACGGCCTCTAACAACTGAAGAGCGTAATACGGCCTCCACCGGTTTAAATAATCCTCATAGGAAAAAATGACATTAGGAAAAAATATTTGTTTTGATGTCACCTACAACCTCCCAGAGTTTGTCTGTTTAAATACTTTTCATCCTGTATACGAGCGTTATTAGGGAAGTAAGGTCCGATCGGTTGTGAAATGGAAACCACAGTGAAAAATCAAATATGATTTATTTGCAATAGTTAGCTACAACTTCCAACGACTTCTCTACATGTTTACCGCTCCGATTTAGACATTTGTCGTAGCGTTGTACCAACTTTCTAGTACCCTAGCCAATTCTCTACGCTATTCTGCAGATCTTTGTCTGTGCCAAATGTTGTCTTTACAGCCAGCTGTTCATGAGAGCAGACAGCATGAGATCAGAAGGAACCGAGCCCGGGGTGTATGGTGGGTGATCAAACATTTCCCATCGGAAACGCTGCAGGAGCGTCTTCATTGCCCCTGCAGTGTGCGGCCGGGAATATTGCCACGAAGAAGGAAATGCATGACAATCTCTCAGCACTTGGTGGGAGACACCGGAGACACTATTGTTCTAGACATTTTTACATGCTCACTGTGCACTAGTAACGGAATAGAGCGACCTGATGCAGTCGACGGGCGTGGTAGAGCCACTAACCAACACAACTGTGGAAAGATTCTTCGGATTTTCACTGTGGTTTCTATGTCGTGACCGATCGAATAACCCTCGTACAAGCCCAACCGAAGATAACATTTGTAGTAGAGATTTACTGCAGGACAGGAGTCGGCCAGTGGTTCTCTGCCGAAAGTTGGCGATGGAGCGGGCGAAGAAGGCAGCCAATCAGCTTTTATGATAAACACGAACCGACATGGTTCACCACATCTTAAACAGACAGAATGCAGACGAGGGGAGGTGTTCCAGCTCTCTGGTTCTGGCGTGCCGACGCAGGCTTTTCACGTGGATGAGAGCGGCGGCCCGGCTACCACATCATCCTGGCGGACGGCGGCTGACGGCTCTGTGTTGGCGGTGTAGCAGCGAGGCGACGTCCCTGTGCTGGGGCTGGATACTCAGGCAGGGGTCGTTGGTTCGCCGCCCGGCGGATGCAGTGTCATACGTCGGCGACCGATTGACACAGTCTCTGCGTCATCGGACGGCCCAGATGTAACAACTTGCTGATGCACTGTTCCTGCTGGTTTAAATAATGCTTCCACGTGCTGACAGTTGCGAAAGGCCGCCTGCATCGAGGCCGCGTCGAAACATCTGGAGCGTGGTCGATGGCCTGGTGTGGCGTAATAGCTAGGTCGATCGCTCGTGCGACGGGAGTCCGCGTGACATTCCTAACGCGGAAGCGCAAGTTGCTGAAACCGTGTCTGCTGTTGCTGCTGAGCTGGCAGGGTATCGCGATCTCTAACTGCAGCCTGGTTGCTGGGCATCGGTCACGGTTGTCTATATTTGAGACGTTACACAGTTACTTATTTGAAGTAAGGGCAATGCTGCAACAGCTTTCCTTTGTATGGAATCTGGAACGTAGATGAAAGGTGCAAACTTGGGTTTTTGTGTGAAAGTTGATTCCAGACACATTATTGTTCGATCTACCAGGGAATGAATGTTCCCTTTCGGCACGAAGGCTGCTGAATCGACGTGTGACCGCTAAATTGCTTGCTCTTGGTTGTGCAGGAAAGTGCCCGCACACGGTTGGACTCTGTTCAAGTCCAAAGGTTCTGCTTCTGAGACCAGTGGTTATCCAAATAAAGGCAGTGGCTAATCAATATCTCTAGGTGGCACACGCTTGTGGAAAGAAAGGTCACGTACAATCCGTATGTTTGTAAGGGAACAAACGTATGAATTCTGCCCACTCACAAAAATCTAGTCTGAAGACCCATGTAATTAATGCAGTGTATTCAAGGATTGCTGCAGACATTAACAAAACTACCAAACGAACTGTTTCTTCAGTGTTATGCCACTCCAACAAACGTTTTGTTCATTTGGATATTAGTGAAATTTCAGTTGGACACTGGTGTCTCTGTTACATTGCTGAATCGTAGCACATATGAACTATTAGGCTCCCTTACGCCTGTCTAAAACTAGCACACACCTGATGGCTTATTATGGACAAGACATTCCCGTTCCCAGAAAATGTACTTTGCCTGCCATGTTGAAGTGTGTGTGAAATCTTATGGGACTTAACTGCTAAGGTCATCAGTCCCTAAGCTGACACACTACTTAACCTAATTTATCCTAAGGACAAACACACACACCCATGCCCGAGGGAGGACTCGAACCTCCACCGGGACCAGCCGTCCAGTCCATGACTGCAGCGCCATAGACCGCTCGGCTAATCCCGCGCGGCTGCCTGCCATGTATCACTCGCATATGTGAACTATAACTTTCACTGTGCTACAATCATATTTGGCCTTGATTCGTTAGATTTGTTTGGCTTTCAAGTTCAGGACAATGTGTTGTCAGTGACTGCTTTCAATGCTAAAGACAGTGTAGCTAACTTGCTGAAAGAATTCCCTGAACTCTTTTCTGAAGCTTAGGGCAAGACTAAAAATTTTGTTGCACATATTACTTTGAAAGGCAATGCTCAGCCGAAATTTTGCTGTGCCAGAACTGTTCCCATTGCATTATGGGACAAAGTCGCTGCTGAACTTAAAGAATTGCAAGATAGCGGAGCTATTGCACACATACAAGCTAGTCCATGGGCAAGTCCAATGGTTTTGCTCCCCAAACCTTCAGGTCGTATTCGCCTCTGTGTTGACTTTAAGTCTACACTCAGCCCACAAACTGTGATTGATAGTTATCCATTGACACACACAAAGGATCTTATGGACAGATTAGGCGCTGGTCGTTATTTTTCAAAAACTGATTTGCGCGATGCATGTCTTCCAATACCACTAGATGAAGAATTTCATAACATGTGTGTTGTGAACACTCATATGGGCTTTTTTCAAATATTTGCGTTTGCCTTTTGGCAGTGCTTCTGCACCCACCATTTTTAACGATATTTGGAACAGCTGCCTGCGCAGGTACCAAACTGTTCAAACTATTTTGACGATACTGCAAATCTGCGTGCTTTGTTTCGTGTGTTATCTGATGGAGAAATAAAGTGTAGACCGGAAAAGTGTGATTTTTTAAAACCTGAGTTGCAGTACCTTGGTCATGTAATAAACACTCAAGGTGTACATCCTCTTCAGTCACATTCGTTAACCATACGAGACTTGCCAGTTCCTCGCAATATCACAGAACTGCAGTCAGTTTTAGGGAAAATGAACTATTATATTCGATTCATACCGAATGCTGCACAAACTGCAGCTTCATTGCATCGTTTGCATCGCAAGAGTGTCCTTTCTGTCTGGACAGATGAGTGCCAAGCAGCTTTTCAGAAACTTAAAGGTACGTTGCTCAGTGATCGATGCTTGGCCCACTTTGATCCATACAAACTAGTTGTGTTGCACGTTGATGCTTCCTCTTAAGGAATAAGTGCAGTGCTTTCATACAGATTTGATGATAAAGACAGGCCTATCACTTTCGCATCAAAAGTGTTGTCCAAAACTCGGTGTAACTATTTGCAAATAGAAAAAGAGGCATTGGCTATTGTTTACGGTGTCACCAAAGTCCACCACTATTTGTATGGCAGAAAATTCTATTTAGTAACGGATCACAAACCATTGCAGTCCTTGTTTCAACCGATGAAGCCGGTTTCGTTACGAACTGCCCAAATATTGCAAAGATGGGTTTTGTTGCACGAGATTGTGTATCGTCCGACAGCTCAACATGGTAATGCGGACGCACTTTCACGTCTTCCAATTGGCCCTGTTACAGACTTTGACGCTTCTGCTGCATCTTTTTATCACATCGGTGTTCAGGATTCTCAATTGCTTCAATCCTTTCCTCTGAACTGCAGGAAAATTAGGCCACGGAAACTGATTTAGGTTTGAACATTTTGTTAAAATGCATTCGCACATCTTGGCCTCACTCATTGCATAGCATAAAGAACTCTGTAGTGCGCCGATACTTTGCACGTCGGCAAAGCCTCGCTCTACAGAAAGGTGTGATTCTTGTTCAAAATGACAGTTGACAGTCACATGTGTTGATTCCCAACGCTTTGCAAAAAGAAGTGTTGCACTTACTTCACCAAGGACAGTGGGAGATTGTTCGTACGAAACAGTTAGCCCGTCGACATTATATTTGGCAAGGTATGGACACCCACATAGAACAGATGACGCCACAGTGTCATGCATGTGCGGAAAATCAGTCCGCTCCGCCACAAAAATACTCTGCTTGGCCTAAATCGCAATCACCATGCCAACGTGTGCACATAGACTTTGTGGGGCCTTTTTGGAACACTCGTTGGTTAGTTGTGGTTGACTCCTGTAGCAAGTTTCCTTTTGCTGTGTCAATGAACTCGACAGCGTCACGTAGCACAGTCCAGGCGTTGTCCTCTACTTTCTGCCTCGCAGATTCGCCTGAAGTCACAGTGTCGGATAACGGCTCTCAGTTCACGTCAAATGAATTTGAAACATTCTGTGAATGCAGTGGCATACAACATTTAACTAGTGCACCGTTCCATCCATAGTCAAACGGTGAAGCGGAACATTTTGTCACAACCTTCAAGCAGTAGATGGCCAAACTTCGCACCGCACACATCAGGGATCAAGCATTGCAATTGTTTCTCGTATCCACGAGATGGACCATCGCAGGCGGAATTGCTTCACCTCCTTAGCATCCGGCGCCGAAAGATGGCCGCAAGTATCGCTTCCCGCCGTATGGTGTTGTATTTTGCAGGGTTTTTAGCGGGAGCAGACGGTGGGCGCGAGGCGAGATCCTTCATCGACTTGGCGCAAGCATGTATCACATTTCAGGCTCCGACGTATTGCAGCGCCGACACCGCAATCAAATTCGCCACTGTCATGCGCACGGTGATCCTTCTGTACCTCCTTACCCAGATTTACGGATCCCGAGGACAGCGCGGCCACAGCAGCCGCTAGAGGGTGTCATCACGACACCGTGAGACGACGCCATGGTGACGAAGCCTTCGCCTCCTCTGCCCCCTCTCGTCCCACCGATGGAGCTGGAACCGCTCACGCCGCAGCAGCCGACCCCTTAGAAAGCCTTTGTTTTGGGCCTCAGGAGGTGGACGCGTACCCTTTTGGTCGTTTCCTGGGGGACGTTCCAGCCAGAGCGAAGGCCAGATGGCGGGGTACGACTGGAGGTCTGCCGTCCCCAGCATCCACGTTCCTGCCTGCCCCGCCATTGTCCTGCTCCCTATACGACGACAGTTCCTCGCTTTGGGGGAGGAGGAATGTTACGGCGTAAAGTCAAGCGCCGGCACGTCAGTCGGGAACGAGAGAGCAGAGACGGCTGTGAAGAAGACGGCAGCCAATCGAACGCTGACCGTCCCCTGACCGTCGCTGACCCACAACGCGACAGCACCGGCCTCTATGCGAAGAGGACATAAGCGCCGCGCCAGACTGGTCGCGCCCAGTTCTACGAGAAGCGTCAAAGCTCATTACTTTACTCGTACATTCTATGTAGCTCAAACTTGGAACTGATATACTGAAGAAACTCGATTATTTTGTCTGTTACCTTTTTCTTGGGACACATCTATGTAATTCTCAAAGTAAAGTATGTCATTTCTTTTTCGTAATAAAACTCATTAATACGATTTGTTTGAATGTTGTCTAGCGATCCGAGAAAACAGATTTCCTAGCCTCTCCATATTAGACGACTAGGCAGGATTCAACATTTTTGAATAAAACCACAAGAAAAGACTGAAAAAACTGTTGATAAACAACAACAAATCACATAAATTAATTTGTTATATCTTTGTTTTTATGTCGTCACCTGCTACAGAACAACTAATCTATAGAGAAATTTTTTTTGTTAGTAATAATTTGTTTATAATAAGACTGATCCTCTCCATATGGTGCACAGAAATCAAGTGATGCACCCATGCAATGCCCCTAGTTACAGAGAGGATGACGAGGTGTTACTCGCCATTTTAATGTGCTCCCTTTGGTCGAGAGAGATTGGGGTAGACGAGAATTTTCCCGCCATTTTAATGTGCTGCAGTTGGATGAGATACACAGGTTGGTGGGAGGGGTTTCCCGCTAGTATTTACTCGCACATGTGCCCGACGACCACGTGACCGGTGCTGGTTACGTCGTGACCTTGTGTGTACCACGTACAAAGGTACCATCTAGGAAAATTCACTGTGCTTAAATTAAGTTTTGCTTGTATCGTGCTCACAGATCCTTAATCATTATAAGGTGATCCTTGGAAAAATACAGTACTGATACTAATCTATTAGCATAACTAGTTCGTACAAACTTCGCAATTTTAATAATATCAGCGCTTCTTACCATAATCAATTAACTTGAGTTGTTTCTATGTTGTATTGTAATGAAGCGGTTTAGCTTACTTGGTTTCCTGTGTCTGACTGAAAAGACGCAGTGCACTGCCTTTGGGTGGATACAAGTCTTGGTCATAATCATGGGATGTGTTATTTAAATGATTCTCTGTGTACGTGCATGAATGTGATTCCTGAGTGCCTTTACGCGTGTGTGACTGGCGGTGTTTTTTTCAACTTAATGCTCTGAAATGACAAAATTCGGGCAAGTTGTGAGGTTATATGTTGTTTTAAATATTGGTGAGTAATTTAAGAAATGGATAAAGTGACAATAACAATCATCAGAATAGGTATTTCTTATTTTTGGAAGAATATCAGTTCACTGCATACTCCTGGTAACGACGTAGCATAATGTGCGTCGAACACTAGGAGAATGTATTGTACTGAAAGTCTTAACGAAGATACACGGAGAATGAGAACGCTTTTCTCGGGAGTGCAGACAGGGAATTGCAGAGATTGCAATTTGCAGCCGGCCAAGTTGAGAAGTGGGGAGCCGTCGGCTGTCGATAGCCGTCACGTTAATTGCGGGCGGCTCGTTTATCCTCGTCAGGCGACCGCAAGAATTCAATAACGGACGCCCAAGGCGCCCGGACAACTTCCTCCCGCCACTCTCCCTTACACCCTCTTTCTCACCGCCGCACATCTTTTTCAAAAACCACTTACCGCTTACTTTCTCCCTGCTCTCTGTCGCGGCATTCTTTACGTTCTATTTTAAAGGCTGCCCTCAGTCAATTTTTCAACAGGTTCCAGGTCCCGCAATTATTTCCCAGCCGTCAGGTCCTTTCTTCCACCGAGACAGCTCCAAATCTACGCTAAAATACTCATTTATCAGAAGGCGGTGAGCTACTGTCTGGAGCTCCTTTGTCAGCACAGTAACAAGTGTGTTTTAATCTGCATCGTAAATTAAGCTCACAAAATCCTTAAAATTTCGACGTCGTTGCGTGTCTGGACGTGAAACTTTATTTTCTCCAGTAGTCTGACGGTAGGTAAGAGCACACGGTTCTTCAACATATTCGTATATGCTGAGCGATTTTCATGCTCTTGGAGCATCAGCAGTTCCATTTTACGAGAAAAGTGTTACTTTCTCTGCCATTGGCCTCTCCTTGTATTATAAATATAAGAGATGTTTTATCTTGTTTAGGTAAAACGCATAATTTCACCGATATAATAGCAGCTATTAACTCAGGCAGCAGTTGTCAAGATGCTCACTCAAAGTGAGGCGTAGGGAAATTTCCAAAGATGTCCTCTCTCAACATTGGGCATCACACAACGTATGATCACATGGTATTAGGTAATATGGGAAGCAGAAAGGATGTTCTAAAGTGCGCGTCATTTATGTTGGCGGCCGAGTTTAGGTTCGTTCTGCGCATCTGACGTCACAAAACACAGTGAGCCAATGAACAGAGAACGACGTTGCCAGATCTCGACTGCAGTGCAGAGCATGGACGAGTGTCTTCAGTTTTAGAAACGTTCAGTCATAAATAAAGTCATAGAACAAAAGCAATGTCTTGATAGCAGACATTCTTTTATAGAAAGTTTGAAAAAAGCATTCTTTATACCAATTGCTTCATATTCTATTAATTAATTAAACCAAACAAGAAATAAGACTCCTAATTCAGGCGATAGCAAGAAAAGGTGTTTGTATCAATCACACGAATCGCTTTTTCACAATAAAAAACAGCGGTAATTGTTTATTTCCTATTGTACTTCGACGAAGCGTGAGTAATTCATAGTCATACCAACAGTGTTTATCAGTATTTTGCGTGACGTGTTAGAGTCTTTATGGAATACTTTAGACAGACGAGTTGCGATAGCGTAACGGTTAAGGTGGTGGGCTTCTATGTGAAAGGTTGTGAGTTCAAACCTTGTGTGGAATGTAATATTTTCATTATTTAAAAACAATATCGAAGTGCGTTACTTCACGAATTATATTCGTTTGAATGCAATTTTTTGAAATTTCTAGTGCTTTTATAGCGAAAGACGGAATATTTCTCAATAATACATATGACACCTATGTGGTACTTAAACGAGATATTGTTATAGAGTAAATTTTATATGAAATTTAGGTATCTTGTCCACATTTCATTCTCAAGTCCGGAAAGTATGCTCTACGGACTTTTACCTCTGCAAACTCTTCAAAATTTCGTGCAATGGTTTACTATATTTAATGCTGCATAATAACTGCGTTGAACATCGAAACAAAATTAAGTCATTTATGAGGGGAAGGTATCAGTCAAGAAGATGTGTGAAAATCTAATTTTTGGGCCAAATAGTTTTTGTGGAATGGAATGATAAGACTGTCAAAGCAGTCGGTACACGATGTGTCTGCACAGGCGAGCAGTGCAGTGATGACAAAATTGCGCACAGCGCGGAATGCGGGGAGCACGTCTCTGTAGCAGCGAAAGGGTTAATGAAGCCGTGGTGGCTTTACTTCATGAACTGCGCGCTCTCCCCTAAACGTAAGTCTGCGAACTATACTATACTATGGTGCTGCTTCTATTGGCGCGTGCGTCGCGTGCAACTGGCAACGCAGCAATCTCCCGCGTCGGGGCGGGCATGCGCGAGCCGCCAAGATAAAAGAATTGAACTATAGCAACCTGAAACTTTTAGTTGAAGCTTGAGCCATTACTGGATAGCTTAGTCCGAGCGTTGCATATGTAATGTACGAAATCTGCCAAGATACTTAGTTCAATTAATATAAGAATAATAACAGGGTAATAATGATAAGTTGGAAGTGAAATTTTTAGTGAAAGTCCTGTATACCACCAAGAAAAGAATTTTGTGTTCATTTATTGTGAGCTACAGCAATGTAATGGCATACCATCAGGAAGCTGATTATTTCCGTGTGTCGCAAAGATGCGAGATGCTTGATTAGTTGTGTAGTGTGCCTGAGAGTAGATATAAGTAGGGCAGTTGCACCACCGTCTACGTAGAGGATGGTTCAGCTGTCCCTAGTGATCTATAATGGAACCGGCAGTGAACAAGACGTTTTTGTATGAAATCTAATATAGTTAAATATTACACTGGAACATGTTTTCGCTACAGGCCTTAGTTTTCGATTTATTCAAGAAAAACTTACAAAAGTGAGCTTCAGACACACTCCCACTTACTCTCTCAGCCTTCACCGGTCTAGTACATTGTTCATGGCACACCTTCCATCCACTGAATAAAAATTTGTGACAGCACAAATTATTTCCCACATTCGATCTTTTTGGTTTTCATTGACTGGCCTTACTACGCCACCAGCTTAGTGGTGTACTTATAAATTGTAAAACTGATGTTTGTGTAAATTTAAATTGTACCTAACGGTTTTGTGGATTTAGCAGCATAAAATGAACTACTGTGCTTGTAAGGGTTAAGTTTTAATCGACGTGTCAAAGTAGTTAGTTGTAGCTGTACGTTTACAAAAGTCGATTTGCTTTAATTATCCTCACGGGTACGTTTAAATTAATAACGTTAACAAAATAGCCGACTATGCTGGTGGCGTAATAGTCCAATCAATAATGAGCATAAAAGGTCGTATATCGGGAATAATTCGTAAATTTTTGAACAGTGGTAGGAGACAGTTCCATGAAAAACATACTACAAATCCTGACTGATGATGGAGAATGAGCGGGGGGGGGGGGGGGGGGGGTGTTGAGTGAATCGAAAACAGTAGTCTCCAGGGAAATTGTGACTCAGTGCAAAGTTTAACAACATTATCTTTCCTACAAAAAGATCGTCTTAATTTTTTCTGTAGGACTATTAATTTGCGCGTAGCGAGCGAGAAAAAGTGAAAATCTCGCGCGTGGTTTTTGAAGGCCAGATGGACATTGGGGGTTGCATAAAACGACATATGTAGGGGCATCTGAATCACCCCGTACATGGTACTGGTCGTCGGACATGACAGTTCATTTACAGAGAGCTCGCAATAAAACGAGAAACATTGACACTACTCCAAACCATGTTCGAAGACCGTGGCGTGTCGCATTATTATATTTGGATACAGAAAGGCTTTATTTGTGTCTATGAAAAATCTGTAAGGCTCTTTTTAGACAGTGAAGCATCACCTTTTCCATTATACCTGCAGCTGAAGGGTCTTACTTTGGATACTCACCCTCTTTTGCGAAAATTGTACCATAAAGAAGGATTTATGGGCTGAAAATACCTTTATATCTGTTAGTATAGGTTATCTGTCTTGAGCTGACTGCAATGTAATTAAAAAGAATTACACCAGACGCGTTTCGCTTTTATTTGCAAAGCATCTTCCGTGGTATTCTGTAAATTGGATACACACGTTTGTACATTTGTTTATTTATTTTGATTCTTTTAGGTTGAAAACAGCGTTTTCTTTATGAAGTTGGTCTGTAAGCTACTTACGGTGTTTCTTTACATAGTCTGCACCTTCCCCTCGTGATAGCAGTGGTTGATGCCAACAGCCTTCATTTGACATCTGCAGTTTTTGGCATTTTGCGTTATTTCCTGCGCTGCACTATTTATAATTGACTTCCTTAACTGTTTTTCACTCATCACTGCAACAATGTTTATGCCTATTCGTTTGTTTTCGTTCGCGTTGTGAGTGTTGCCAACCTATGAAACTATTGTGTGTGTGTGTGTGAGAGAGAGAGAGAGAGAGAGAGTTGGTGAAATTGTCTTGTATGTAGGTAGAGACGTGAGAGGGGTGGTGCTTTTTTCTCCAAGGGGGGGGGGGGGGGGGAGGAACGACAGGGATAGCCTGGACAGTGATGAGCCTATGGTTATTTTTGTACCTTTAATGTTATAAGAAATGGAAATGAGCGTATGGTATCATTGGCCGGGAGGCACCATCCGGGAAAGTTCGGCCGCGAAGTGCAAGTCTTATTTCAGTCGACGCCACACATATTGGGCGACTTGCGCGTCGGTTATGAGGATGTAATGATGATGAGGACAACACAACACCCAGTCCCCGAGCGGAGAAAATCTCCTACCCGGTCGGGAATCGAACCCGGGCCCGCTTGCATGGGAGGCGAGCACGTTACCGCTCAGCTAATCAGGAGGACTTTTAATGTTATATTAAGTGGTCAATCAGTTTAAAGAGTGTGTGGTTTGTCAAGTTGATCTGATCATTTATAAGTTGTTTCTTGGAATGAACAGGACTGATTTTCTTCCATGTCCTTGCCGAATCCAAACCAGTGCCTTCACTGCCTTGTCTCTAATGAACTCGCAAAACAATTTTTGACATAAAACCTAGTATCCGGCGTGCAGCCCAAGAGACCAAGTCCGAATCATTCACTGAATGCAATGATAAGATGGGCTGTCCCTCAGAATATTAATTACGACTATCTAGACGAACTGGAGAAACTGTAGGAATTGAAGTTTCTACAGGAAGAGTTGTTTCGAGCTCGAGCTGCTCTACTGATTTATCTGCTCACGGTCAAGTGGTAAACAGTTCTCAGTGTAAACGTAAAACGGAGAGTTCGAAACCACTCATTCTTTTCCTTTTCTTCCCGCTAAAAGTATGTCTACCGGACTCTCAAAGATAAATTACTTATCTAAATCACCAGTGATAAGGAAACTGCCATAAATATTTCCGCGAAAGAGCTCGTGGCTTTCTGTCCAGACCAGAACAATTTCTGCCACTGTGGCTGTCCAAGTGATAGCGACGCTTCCTGTCTTGCGCCTATGATCTGTAGCGAACGTTTCTGTACTCTCATTGACAAGTATGAAATTGAAATGATAATTAAATGGACACCCTAGCTGCAAACAGGCGTTGATGTACTTCATTGGGAACATGTTGAAAATGTGTGCCCCGACCGGGACTCGAACCCGGGATCTCCTGCTTACATGGCAGATGCTCTATCCATCTGAGCCACCGCGGGCACAGAGGATAGTGCGTCTGCAGGGACTTCTCCCTTGCACGCTCCCCGTGAGATCCACATTCCCAACATTCCCATTCGAGTCCCGGTCGGGGCACACGAGTAATGAGTATGATGGGCAAACATCTATTAGGCGCACTGCGAATGTAGTAGTGTGGACATGTTGGGAATGTGGATCTCACGGGGAGCGTGCAAGGGATAAGTCCCTGCAGACGCACTATCCTCTGTGCCGGCGGTGGCTCAGATGGACGCAGTCTACCTTCGGCAGTGACAGTGCGGACCGTGTTGCCTGCCGGCCGCGCTGTGGTGCGCGCGCCTGTTTGTTTACGCCGGAGCAGCTACGCGTGTGCGGTGTTGTGAGTCTAGAACGAGATGGCACACTCGTACAGAAAAACGACTTTGAAGTTCAGTTTTGCGAACGACTATACACGACCAAAGGCACACGAGATTGAACGTTTCTTCAGAGAAGAGGTAAAAATCGATCCACAGGAAATTGTGGGAATCAATTTATCGCTCGTTTCAAGCGTCGTCTATGTCAAGCTTGTTGACGAGGCTGCTTGCGAAAGACTTCTACAACGATCACCGAACGGGTATCGTTTCTGTCATGCCGACGGAAATGTTGGTGCGGTTACAGTCGATCACTCGGGAATGGGGATCCGCACTATACGAGTCTTCGAACTTCCGTTTGAGGTCCCGTCTGAACTTGTTACCGACGCCTTTCGACCATACGGTACAGTTCTATCCCATGTGGCCGAAAAATGGACGAGTTTTACCATGTACCCCGTTTAAAATGGGGCGAGACAAATACGGATAGAACTGCGCAAGCACGTCCCCTCTTATTTGTACATAGGAGGTTGTCGAGCGATTATAATCTATGATGGGCAACCTCGCACTTGCTCGGGGTGCGGGAAAGAAGGTCACGTCGGCTCGGAATGCCTCCAGCGACGTTTAGTGCAAACTCCACGGGATGACGTTCAGGCGCCACAACCGACGACTGTCTTACCGTTGACCTTTGTGTAAGCCCTGAGAGGCGACGTGAGGGAGACTTCCGATGGGCACCAGCAGCTGCCCCCTATAGAGAACATGGACACCAACGGACTGGAACTCCGACCACCGGTTCCACCACAGCAGACACAGGACACCGCACAAGAGATGCAGCTGACGGCCGCTCCAGGTTCATCCGTGGTGGCTGCCAGTGCTTCCACCGAGAGCGTGATAGGCCAGGCCCAAGACGGAGGATAGGCAACCCCAACAGCCGATGCGGAAGCAAGGCAACGGAAACAGCGTTCGCCGAAGAGAAGAAAGAAACGTCGACTGACTTCTGCTGACGATAGCCATAGTCCCGAGGGGACAGTGGACGACAACGACAGTATCGACCTGAGACCAGTGGATTCAACAGATACCGAGATGACGATGCAGGAACTACACAGCGACGATAACTTGAACTCTCCTTCTGGTGACCAGAAGGCGGAAGTGGAGATGACAACTGACCAACATCAGAGCGATGACAACGTTACCTCCCATCCTTCGACCAGTTCCGGAAATATGCTGGGGGACTGGGCGCAAGAAATGGACCAACAGGAACAGGATGAAAATACGAACGCGACGATTGCGGACTGTCCTGCCCAGAGGCCGGGAGGGGTCGGGAAATGTTGACCAACTTAGTATGTTGAGGAGCGCCGGGGGTGCAGATGGACGCTTAATGACACCGCCCTACAACTGATGAACACAAGCCAGGCGTACCGCATTGCCACGATAAACATTAATGGCATACGGACACCGCTTCAAACTCAAATGCTGAAAGATATCTACATCTACATCTACATCTATACTCCGCGAGCCACCTTACGGTGTGTGGCGGAGGGTACTTATTGTACCACTATCTGATCCCCCCTTCCCTGTTCCATTCACGAATTGTGCGTGGGAAGAACGACTGCTTGTAAGTCTCCGTATTTGCTCTAATTTCTCGGATCTTTTCGTTGTGATCATTACGCGAGATATATGTGGGCGGTAGTAATATGTTGCCCATCTCTTCCCGGAATGTGCTCTCTCGTAATTTCGATAATAAACCTCTCCGTATTGCGTAACGCCTTTCTTGAAGTGTCCGCCACTGGAGCTTGTTCAGCATCTCCGTAACGCTCTCGCGCTGACTAAATGTCCCCATGACGAATCGCGCTGCTTTTCGCTGGATCATGTCTATCTCTTCTATTAATCCAACCTGGTAAGGGTCCCATACTGATGAGCAATACTCAAGAATCGGACGAACAAGCGTTTTGTAAGCTACTTCTTTCGTCGATGAGTCACATTTTCTTAGAATTCTTCCTATGAATCTCAACCTGGCGCCTGCTTTTCCCACTATTTGTTTTATGTGATCATTCCACTTCAGATCGCTCCGGATAGTAACTCCTAAGTATTTTACGGTCGTTACCGCTTCCAATGATTTACCACCTATGGCATAATCGTACTGGAATGGATTTCTGCCCCTATGTATGCGCATTATATTACATTTATCTACGTTTAGGGAAAGCTGCCAGCTGTCGCACCATGCATTAATCCTCTGCAGGTCCTCCTGGAGTACGTACGAGTCTTCTGATGTTGCTACTTTCTTGTAGACAACCGTGTCTGCGGACGTGGATATTGTACTCCTACAAGAAGTGCGTTTCACATCGCCGCCAGAGTTCTACGGTTACGAGGCACATTATTCAGTGCACGATGAAAGTGGATGCGGTGTGGCGATTCTCACCAGGGAAGGAATAGGAGTGGAGGACGTCATGTCTCTCCCTTCGGCACGCGGCATAGCAATCACTGTCGACGCCGTTCGTTTCATCAATTTATACGCACCATCTGGCTCCACAAAACGAAGAGAAAGGGCGACTTTTTACACCGAAGAGATAGCACCGTTGTTCGCTGGACGCTTTGATAACTATATAGTGGGCGGCGACTTTAATTGTGTCGTCGACAAAAAGGACCAAGTACCTCATTATGTGCCATGCATGGAACTGCGTGCGTTGATTACCGAAATGGCGCTTCTGGATACCTGGGAACTGCAGCATGGTGACAGACCGGGTTATACGTTTGTCACGGGACACTCGGCGAGTAGACTTGATAGAGTGTACGTGACACGAGCTCTACGGACGACGATACTGGATGCCGAAATCTGGCCAGCAGCTTTTACGGATCATATGGCGTACGTCTGTACGATTTCACTAACGCGTCAGAAGATATGGCGGAGTAAAGGTCACTGGAAAATGAATTGTGCACTTTTACGTGACACTGAATGTCACCGGTCGATAGAGGCGGCCTGGGAGACCTGCGTTCGCTGCCAACGAGCATACACCTCGGTTCTCCAGTGGTGGATTAAATGCGCAAAACCAACGTTACAGAGAACGTTGATACGATACGGGCAGGACAAATCGCAGTGGAACTGCACAACGGCTGATTTTTATTTTACAGCCCTGAGGGAGCTGATGACCCAACAACCATCGCCGGAAAGGCACACGGCCATGCGCAAGCCAAGTTATTACAGCTGAGACTAAGAATGGAAGGTATAATGGTCCGGGCGAGATTGGCGGACACAGTTGCTGCCGAAACCCCCTCCATGCACCACGTGGTACGTGAACGCCAACGACGACGCAGGACATTGATCAGGGAACTAATCTCTGAAACTGGCCAGCAAGTTGTGCACCAGCGTGATATTGCGCATGTGTTTACCGGCTATTTCCGCCAGTTATATGGACCTGTACATGTGAACCACGAGACACTACATGATGTCATCTCGGAAATGCCAGATAGAGGACCACCACTGGATGCAGAGACTTTCATCACAGCGATAACAGAGGACGAGCTGACAGACGCAATTGCCAGGGGGGCTCCGAACAAGTCCCCAGGACAGGACGGCTTCCCAATTGAATTTTACCGTGCCTTTGCATACCTCATGGGACGGACCTGGATTCAGATGTACAACGAACCCCTGTTACCGCAGACTGAGATACCTGCCGAATTCACGGAGGGTATCATCATCCCAATACCCAAACCACGCGGTGGCAGAAATCCAGGAGATTATAGACCACTCACTCTCTTGAACTGCGACTATAAGATTTTCGCGCGCATCCTTGGGGCTCGCCTGCGGTCTTCACTTTCTGATAGACTCCTCATAGATCAAACTTGCCTCGGCGGTAAGAGCAACGTACATACGGCGCTCAGTGACTACCGAGATATCATGGCATTAGCAGCGGCATGCCGAGTGCGTGGGGCACTCGTCGCTATTGACTTCGATCATGCGTTCGACAGAGTGGCTCATACCTTTTTGCATGCGGTGATGTCCAGATTGGGAATCCCACAGGCCTTCATCCTAGTGATCATGCGACTGTTACACGGCGTACGATCAAAGGTCTCGGTGAATGGGCGGGGCACTGACTACATTGTTATTTCAAGGTCAGTTCGTCAAGGTTGCCCCCTTTCGATATTTTTGTATGCAATGGCTTTGAAACCCTGTCTATATGGTCTCCGAAGACGGTTGGAGGGAGTGCCGTTGCCACAACTGACCTTTCATTGCCGCGCTTATGCTGACGATGTGATGCTGGTGGCACGGACAGGCGAAGAAGTACGTACGGCGTTGGCATGGATACAGCGATACGGGATGGCGGCAGGAAGCGTGCTTAATCTACAAAAATCACGCTGCATGAATGTCGGTCGAGGATTACAACCGGGGGAGGAAGGCCCGCTCATCTTAGCTAAGACCATAAAATGCCTAGGTATTACGTTCCACACGGATGTGCAGCGGACAGCAGCGGATAACTACCGACGCATATTGAAGCTGATGCGGACAATGGTGCTGTTACAGAAATTAAGAGCGTTGGATATGATTCAGAGGGTGATCTATGTTAACGTATACCTAGCACCGAGACTCACTCACGTAGCGCATGTCCTGCCTTTAACGCGCACAATGGCATCACGGATACAAGCAACTTTCGGAACCTACGTGAGTGTGGGACACCTGTTTTAGGATCCGATACACAACGCTTACGCTACCACCTGGAAAGGGTGGACTTGGTCTAGTGAACGTATATGAAAAGGCACGGGCGTTATTCGACAGTACGATTTTCCGACAGTGGCGCGGTCAATTTCGCAATATCTCGGGTGCGTTGGCCGATGTACTAGCGCCCACTTCAATGCTGCCCCCAGTCAATGTGGGCCATATTTCACCGAAGCTGTCACATTTCAAGTCTTTTTTTTTGGAGCTTAGCTATGTCAGAGATTCCTTCCCAACAACACGACTACCGACGACGCGAGACGTGTACCAACTCTTACTGCGCCGGTGCCCCAGGAATACCCTGGAAATGAAGTACCCAGACAAGAACTGGCGACAGATATGGCGCGTTATACGGAACGTTTACCTCCCAACGTCGGTACGCTCAACATGGTATGTGGTGATAAATAGGAAGTTCGCAACGAATCAACGGCGGCACGCGATTCATTTGGCAGACACTCCACTATGTTTAGGCTGCGCAACAGTGGACACTGATGAACATCGTTTAGCATATAGTGGGACGGCTCCAGTGTGGCACTTGGCACAACAGATATTGGCGTTCCTGTTACGCTCCGCCCCTCACACAATTTCATTAGACACACTTTTTTCCCCCCAAGAATCTTATTTCCCGGTCCAAAAAACCAATGCAGTGACATGGGTGCGGGGAATGGTGGTGGGCTACGTGTATAACGAATCGGAAAAGGACAAAATTGATTTTTGGCATTTTCTCCTGGATGGACACACGAAGCTGCAACAGCATAAAAAATATAGGCAAGACTTCGCTAATTACTTGCGACTTACATTTACCGACCCGCCGGCCAGATGGGGTGTGACGGGTGAGAGATGAGATAGACGAAGAAGCCGAGATAGACATCGATCACACTTACGGACCCTTAGTTAATTTCGAGAAGACGACCCAGTCTTACACCAACGTCTGGAGAACGAGTCGATAGATAGCTCTCTTGCTCTATCGAACGTCGGGTCGTGAGCAGGTGTCGTCCCCGACACGAATTTCATTTCATTGCTACAGGAGCATGTTTCTTTTGTATTTGTACTATCCGCAATGTCTTCATGTCTTTCATTTGGGCATTTTCAGTTTTATTCATTTCCTTCATTAATTAATTTTCTAATTAGCCACTATTTGTCAACATATGGACTTTGTAGACACTATTTATGCGATAGTACAACAACATGTATGTCAGCAAAGGTGGTAAGCCTGACATTGGATACAAACAAAAAAAGAAAAAAACAAAAAAAAAAAACAACAAAAAACAAACAAAAAACAAAAAAAGTTGGTAGAGCATTTTAAAAAAAAGTCGGATGGAGCGTCTGCCGTAAAAAAAAAATGGATAGAGCGTCTGCCATGTAAGCAGGAGATCCCGGTTTCGAGTCCTGGTCGGGGCACACATTTTCAACATGTCCCCAATGAAGTACATCAACGCCTCTTTGCAGCTAGGGTGTCCATTTAATTATCATTTCATTTCTAGCAAAGCTGCATGGTCATCCACGGTAACTGTTCTTTCGGGAACAGATACTACCGTCATATATAAGGATAAAATTACTTATTATAGTATTGTGAAATATATTCGATAAATCGTCTGAACGCCCTGCAGTAACAACAGAATTATGATCATTGCTCATGCAGCAAATGAGGTGATTCATGTTGAATTATTAGTTTTGCGGGAAAAATGGACTTGAAAATGTAGGTTGGTGCATAAGTTCATGGGGTTTTTCTTTGGTTGCCATAAATGTATTTATAAGTTGTCATTTATATTCTAGGTTCTACTGTGGTTAGAGATACTACGTGCTCGAATTCAAAGCAACAAAAATGAAAGTGGTGGTTAGATCTGCAATTTTGCTTTAACGTCTTCAGTCGCTCACCGAACATTCATATCCATTGTCTCTAATGCAGACGATATATATGTCTTTATGTAAACTACATAAAAATATATTAATTGATGAACCCGTAATTGGTAGCACAAACAGGCTGTTGTGTACTATTAAAGGGTTTCCAGGTACTTCTGCGTCCTACACTGTTAACAGCTGAGGCAAATATCTGGACGTGTGATTCTGAGAGATGGCCAGTTTGATTGCCGTCTTAAGTTTTAAGCCACATCTCTTCCAAATTTCTTCGGATTACGATGAAAAATGTAATCCTGAAACATGCCCTGAATGAAAGCTCTCTTCTACATGAAGTTTGAAAGTAAGGAATTAGTTATGCTATCTGACTGCAATTTTAAAATAAAAGGAACATATTGAAGAGTAGATACAACTTAATTTGAACAACGAAAGTATAGCTGGCCTAACTGAACGTCTAAATAAATAATGTGATCATATTCACTTATAATAAGTTCATAATCTGATTTTAAGCACGTGTATGTAACCCACCTTGTAGGCAAATTACTTATAATTATCATGCATTGCTCAGTCTGTTAATCTATTCTTTTCTATTTAGAAACCTGAAATCTAAAGACCCAATAACAATTTTGTACATGAGGTGATGTACCGGCAGATCCCTCTGGATGTCCGGAAGATAATTCACCTTCTGACCTGAAATACATGCAAACAAGTGGTAGAAACATTCTGCTGATTGTAGTTTTGGAGAAACGTATATATTGCTTATAATAGTGGCTCACTATGACTGGTATGGCTGCTGAAGCCAGATCGTCTGTAAAGTTGCGTGGCGTATTCCTTGAAGTTTTCTCGGTGGAACCAATATTCCATCATTTTTAGGGAGTGCATTCGGGACATTTTTAATTCGTGTTCCGATATTTCTGCTGACAATCGTTCAGGCATTTTCAAGGTGAGTCGTTTGCTTTGTTTTACTCTTAGACGCAGGAAGTTTAATGTGTGATCGACGCTTTTGTTACCAACAGTGGTATTTAATTCACAGTGTTCGAAGTAATTTAATAACTTGCAAGCGACTCACCCTGAGAATGGCTGAAAAGTTGCCAGCCGCTATATCGGAACATAAATTAAAAATATCCTGGATGGACGCCCGAAAAATTATGGAATTACGTGTTGTTGCTCGATTCGGGTTGCAAAGAGCACACAGTATCATGAAAATAAAACAGTTTTTAAACATATATTTAACAGTAGCACAGTATCATGAATGAACCTCGTAAACTTTGATTCTAGTGGTTATTATTTCATCTAAAGCATAGTTATTGCTAAAATTAGGCATAAAATTGTGCATGCATTAAGCACGTGGTATAATGGATCACTATAAAGGAAGAATTGAACAAAAAGAGTTTCATACGTATTAGAAAATGCTGAATACATTTTACTAGACGAGGGTGTGATGAATTGAAGTGCCCTAGTATGCGGATGGACTAATGGAAACCAGATTCTGTACCATGCCTCGAAAACTGATAACTTCATAGAACAACAAACGATAGGTTTGAACATGGAGAAATGCGCACTGCAGATAAAGTTACGCCGAGCTGTGCGAAGTGAGTCATCATCTCAACATATACACTCCTGGAAATTGAAATAAGAACACCGTGAATTCATTGTCCCAGGAAGGGGAAACTTTATTGACACATTCCTGGGGTCAGATACATCACATGATCACACTGACAGAACCACAGGCACATAGACACAGGCAACAGAGCATGCACAATGTCGGCACTAGTACAGTGTATATCCACCTTTCGCAGCAATGCAGGCTGCTATTCTCCCATGGAGACGATCGTAGAGATGCTGGATGTAGTCCTGTGGAACGGCTTGCCATGCCATTTCCACCTGGCGCCTCAGTTGGACCAGCGTTCGTGCTGGACGTGCAGACCGCGTGAGACGACGCTTCATCCAGTCCCAAACATGCTCAATGGGGGACAGATCCGGAGATCTTGCTGGCCAGGGTAGTTGACTTACACCTTCTAGAGCACGTTGGGTGGCACGGGATACATGCGGACGTGCATTGTCCTGTTGGAACAGCAAGTTCCCTTGCCGGTCTAGGAATGGTAGAACGATGGGTTCGATGACGGTTTGGATGTACCGTGCACTATTCAGTGTCCCCTCGACGATCACCAGTGGTGTACGGCCAGTGTAGGAGATCGCTCCCCACACCATGATGCTGGGTGTTGGCCCTGTGTGCCTCGGTCGTATGCAGTCCTGATTGTGGCGCTCACCTGCACGGCGCCAAACACGCATACGACCATCATTGGCACCAAGGCAGAAGCGACTCTCATCGCTGAAGACGACACGTCTCCATTCGTCCCTCCATTCACGCCTGTCGCGACACCACTGGAGGCGGACTGCACGATGTTGGGGCGTGAGCGGAAGACGGCCTAACGGTGTGCGGGACCGTAGCCCAGCTTCATGGAGACGGTTGCGAATGGTCCTCGCCGATACCCCAGGAGCAACAGTGTCCCTAATTTGCTGGGAAGTGGCGGTGCGGTCCCCTACGGCACTGCGTAGGATCCTACGGTCTTGGCGTGCATCCGTGCGTCGCTGCGGTCCGGTCCCAGGTCGACGGGCACGTGCACCTTCCGCCGACCACTGGCGACAACATCGATGTACTGTGGAGACCTCACGCCCCACGTGTTGAGCAATTCGGCGGTACGTCCACCCGGCCTCCCGCATGCCCACTACACGCCCTCGCTCAAAGTCCGTCAACTGCACATACGGTTCACGTCCACGCTGTCGCGGCATGCTACCAGTGTTAAAGACTGCGATGGAGCTCCGTATGCCACGGCAAACTGGCTGACACTGACGGCGGCGGTGCACAAATGCTGCGCAGCTAGCGCCATTCGACGGCCAACACCGCGGTTCCTGGTGTGTCCGCTGTGCCGTGCGTGTGATCATTGCTTGTACAGCCCTCTCGCAGTGTCCGGAGCAAGTATGGTGGGTCTGACACACCGGTGTCAATGTGTTCTTTTTTCCATTTCCAGGAGTGTATTTGTTACACGTAATCTGAGACAGATCAAACAGAAGAGACTTCAAAGCAACTTAATACATTACTTATCCATAAGTGCCGCTGCACACGGAAAACGCCTACAGAAAGATCGAGACAAGACTAGGCTAGATTACAAATGTGCTGTTTAAATGCTCAGAATGGCTAACCGAAGAGCTCGCCAAAGTGTTTCACTTGAGACATTCCTTCCAAGTCCACCAAAGACTGTGACACTTGCAGTGATCGATTGCTTCGTACAGAAACATCTTTGAGCTTTATCTGCGATTTAGAAAATAGGAAAGAATGAACAGTTCTGAAAGATGTCATTGTGACAGACAACTTTCAAAGTGAATGACTTGAAGTTAGTTTCTGCTGCCATCGGTCGGCGACCAAATTTTCTGCCAAAGACTGTACATATTTGTGATTCTTCCTTTGGACCTGGGCTTTGGAGTGGCGCTGGCGGAATCAAAAATATATATTTCTCTTTATTAGTGTGTGTTGACTTAAAAATAGTTGTATATTCTTACTTTTCATATGAAAGTTAGACTTATTTTACTCAAAAAGGAGAATACTTGTTGATATATCTAGATTCTGCAAAGGAATTTTGAGCTGTGCTCAACAATAAAAAAAATGATTTTCCATATTATACGCTGGGTAGTCTTGTCACTACTTTTCATGAGTAATTATTGATATTGAGATTTATTTTATACAGGGTGGAGAAAAACTGTGCCACAAAATTTTAACTCTGGATAGCTAGTTCCTGTAGGAACCAAAATTACCAATATTGTGTGGGTCGACAACGCAAAATTTTTAAACTATGGAAGCTTGGCGGCACGCTCTCAGATTGGCCGCGGGACTGCCCTGTTGCCGGATGCTCTGGACAACGCATGACCGCGAATGCTTTGCCTGCTGGAGATCACGATGTATCCAAGACGGCCCGCACTCTCGGTGGTAGAGCGCCAGCCTTCCACTCTGGGGGCGAATCCGTCGGGGTCCCGTCACATCCATTGTAGTTTCATGATGCGGCCCTTTTTTGTAGCTAGGACATTGTTTACTTAAAGCAGGTGCTCGAACTGGCGGGTCGCGACACAAGCTTGGTAACGTCGAACGGTGTTTTGCCGAATTCTTTCCAAGATTCCTGGCATTTCGCTGATGTGATTGGCGGCATGTTGAATGCTATCCATTAATTCCTCTTCGTTTCTAGGTGGTTCGCGTCCGGATGGGTGAACTAGAACCTTGAAGAATCCACACAGAAAAAGTCCGGTGGCGTGAGGTCTTGGTGATCGCGGGGGCCATGTCCTACGAACACCTTTGCCAATTACTCGGCCGACGAAGAGTTCATTTAAATATCCGCGCACAGTACGACTGTTATGTGCGGGCACCCCATCATGCTGCAATCATATGCGTAGCCATATGTCTAGGGGAAGAACTTCTAACAGGCTGGGTAGAGTATCTTGCAAAAATTTAAAGTAATTTGCCCCGGTAAGTCCAGGAGGTAGACGGGCCGGCCCAATCAGATGGCCACCCACAATGCCTGCTCAAATGTTGACCGAAAATCGTTCCTGGTGTCCGTGGACGCACGTGAAGAGAGGATTTCCCCTTACCCAGTAATGAACGTTTCGAGTATTGTAAATACCATCCCGATGGAAGGTGCACTAGTCGGTCAACAACACAATGGTGAGGAAGTCAGGATCTCGTGCAACACGTCACAGAAACCACCGGCAAAACCATAGCCTGTGTTCATAGTCCGCCACAGGATTTAGGTCTTGGGCAGGATGGAAAATAAATGGATGATGGCCGTCCTCCCTCAGAACCTCCCAGACTATCCGATGAGTGTTCCCCCTGTCGTGTCCAACCGGTCGAGTACTTGTCGTAGGTGCTCACTCGAAGCGCTCGCGAACAGTCTCTTCAAATGCAGCAGCCCGTCTTGTTCGAGGTCTTCCAGCATCACCATGATATCCCCCTAACGATCCTGTTTCGCCAAGTCGCCAGTGAATTGCTGTAAACGTTTGCATGTGTGGGTGGCGTCTTGCTGGGTACCGTTTCTCATACAACCGTCGAGCTTCATGTGTATCACCGTCGGCTAGTCCATAATCGAAAACCATATCTCGTTGTTCTTCAAACGAATACTGTGCCGCCATGCTTACTGTATGACCAAATCGTTAGTGACATGTGTGTGCTCCGAAGCGAAGCTTAAATTTGAATGCCTCTGACGTGAGGTGTAGACAAACAGCAAAACCTATTCAACACGTGTGCGTCATCACACTCTGGCAGTGACGGCGCGAGGGACGTTTGTATGTGTGAACCGACAACTATAGCGCTGCCCGTCAACCGACGAACGGCAACAGGACAATGCCACGGCCAATCGGAGCACGTGGCGCCAAGTTTCCGTAGTTTAAAAATGGTGCGTTGGCGACCTACACAAAATTAGTAATTTTTGTCCCTACTGGCATCAGCTACCCAGTTTTAAAATTTCGTGACACGATTTTTCTCCAAACTGTGTATGCCATCACGCTATTCTTTGACCTGTTGTAGTTACAATTGCATTACTTGTTTTCATTATCGATCGTCAGTCTAGAGCCAGAAGAAAAAAATAGCTGGCCAACGGCCTTGCCGCAGTGGTAACAACGGTTCCCGTTACATTACCGAAGTTAAGCTCTGTCGGGCTTGGGTAGCACTTGCATAGGTGACAGTCCGGTCCACCGAGTGCTCTTGGCAAACGGGGTGCACTCAGCCCTTGTGAGAGCAATTGACGGGCTACTTGGTAGGAAGGTAGCGGCTCCTGCCAGCAAAGCTGACAACGGCCTGGTGAGCAGTGGGCTAACCACATGCCCCTCCATATCCGCATCCAGTGACGCCCGTGGTCTGAGGATGACACGGCGGTCGGTCGGTCCCGTCGTGCCTTCAAGGCTTGTTAGGACGGAGTTTTTTATGATCGTAACTGTTTCAAGTAAGGTCTGTTTTTATGTTATTTCACTCAGAACAGACGTTCAGAAAACGAGGACATGAAAGAAGGAAGGAATAAAATCTCTGATTGACTGGATTACGTTTTATAATTCTAAATTGATGATTCTGAACAGTTTAAAAATTTTGTTTTGTACGGTACAGTTCGAGTCAGGGCTCAAAGCACAATCCACAAGAAACTAGTCCAACAATTCCTCCTCTGACATATGCGGTTGTTTCGGCATTATAAACATTTTCAAATGGATGTTTTTATTGAAGCAGCTGCACACAGCAAGTTCAGTACCGTCCAAATAGCAAAATTTTCAGCAGAGGGAGACTGCCCTACACAATGATTAACGACAAACGGTCGCACAGCAGGAAGTGGTGGAGATGACATTACACCGTTTGTATACAAGCAAGTGCTATCGGGCCGTCCTTTGTGGCCGAGCGGTTCTAGGCGCTTTAGTCCGGAACCGCGCGACTGCTACGGTTCTATGGTTCAAATGGCTCTGAGCACTATGGGAAAATGGTTCAAATGGCTCTGAGCACTATGGGACTTAACAGCTGTGGTCATCAGTACCCTAGAACTTAGAACTACTTAAACCTAACTAACCTAAGGACATCACACACATCCATGCCCGAGGCAGGATTCGAACCTGCGACCGTAGCAGTCACGCGGTTCCGGTCGCAGGTTCGAATCCTGCCTCGGGCATGGATGTGTGTGATGTCCTTAGGTTAGTTAGAATTAAGTTGTTCTAAGTTCTAGGGGACTGATGACCTCAGATGTTAAGTCCCATAGTGCTCAGAGCCATTTGAATCATTTTTGAAGTGTTATCGGGACCGTCATACGACGGTCGTAATAGTGAGGGCACGCTTCCTTTTGCCCATCATATGGCGCGTAGGAACGGGGCCAGCCCCCTTTGGTCACTCGTACAATGGGTTTCGTGATTGCAGGGTTTAACCCCGATTCCTCTTTCTTACTAAAAGTAATGGTATGAATCGAAGATATGCAGATATGCTACCTCAATACTCCACACGGTTTGTATGCGTGTCTGTAAAGCCACGTGTTGAACAAGTTCATGACAAATCAGATGCGAGACATACTCGATGGGTAACCTGCCAGGTGATCGTGCAGGGACTTATTACAGGCATAACAATGCAACAAGACATTATTTATTTTTTCAGTTGAACCTACATCATCGAGTATACAACGCACAGATCGTCACATGTAATCAATATCATCGGTGTATCCTAAATGTTAACAAAATTCAACAATACACGTCGAGTCTTCAAGAAGGCATATTACTTATCGCATGTAGTGGCATATTATCCAGTTGATATGTTTCATGTGGAGTTGTCTGAAGGCGGGGAATTTCCTTGGTCTATAAATGAACTACGACGTAGCGGCTACTGTTCAGACTGCCCTCCATGAACTTGCATGGAGATCATGTGTTTTGACCGAGCGAGGTGGCGCAGTGGTTAGACAGTGGACTCGCATTCGGGAGGACGACGGTTCAATCCCGCGTCCGGCCATACTGATTTAGGTTTTCCGTGATTTCCCTAAATCGCTCCAGGCAAATGCCGGGATGGTTCCTTTCAAAGGGCACGGCCGACTTCCTTCCCCGTCCTCCCTAATCCGATGAGACCGATGACCTCTCTGTCTGGTCTCCTTCCCCAAAACAACCCAACCCTCATGTGTTTTGTGCCATGGCTCCGCACTATTACGCTTAAGCTTTTACGCTGAGTCGCTCATAAATCCAGGCTGCCAGAATAAGGTCACGTGGTAACTACTACCATGTATACATACATCACCGTAGAGCACGTCGAGACGGTCATATTGCAAAAATTGCATTTTCCCTCATCTGGATAAGCCCAGTGAAATATGATGTAGAACGTGCAAGCCTGCTTAAAAAGTAAAAGGTTACTATGCTTCACCTGGTTGCGGCGGGGCGGGTTCAATTTTCGTACTGAAATGTCACTGACTTTCGTCGTACTGTTCAATGCAAAAGTTCCACCTACCTCCGTACGGCGTCAGATCACCAGCCCGTTTCTCTGCATATGTATGGACTGCGCTGACGACGCAAAAACAGCGTTGAAGAAAACGCCATCAATACTTATGTTGCAAAGTCCAGGTAAACTCTGGCAGCAAACTATCCTGTGAATTCTTATAATACTTTTGAGGCGGAAAGTAGTTGCTTCTTTCTCTCAGTAAAATGTCAAAATTCTGAAACGAGTCTTTTATTCCATTTCAGTTGAAAATAAATACCTGCCATCAGCCCACATGTAATTAGCGAACATCACTGTCCTCAGTTCACAGTTCATGCAACTCAGTACACACGTAAGGCAACCAGAAATGTACTTAAGTCTAACCCGAAGAATTACGCGATTTCACAGTCAATACTCCGCTACTATATCTGAGTTTTACATTCAGCCCTTTTCAGTGGATTTCTATTAAAGAAATTGCTCGCCAAATATTCCATGATACGACTGCTTCCCAGGGCTAGCATAGCGACAGGTGCGAATGAGAGTCATTGCTAAGGCACAACTGGCTGTCTCCTTCACAGCCAACGGCTCCAATGCTACGGGCTGTTCTGCAAAGTAGCTTACGGCAATAAAGTTATCTAGTACTAACTCACGACGTTACATGGTCTGCACAACAGTTTCAGGGGTGAATATTTGTTTAGTGTTTGGACACTCACAAATTCCGGTACACTATCTGATCAAAAGTATCCGGACATCGTTATGTAATGAGAACGTGATCACTAGATGTCACGAAAGATGGTCCAGCCAGTATAAAAGGAGGCGGAGAGTATTGCGTTGTCAGTGGAGAAGCAGTTACAGCAGAGCGTGGACTAGACATAGGATGTATGGGGTACAATGGTCGACCATCTCTTCATAAGCCACACATTTCTTACGTGAATGTTAAGCGACGCTTAAGTAGTGTAAAGAGCGATGCTACTGGACAATGGATGACGTGAAATGGGTAATCTGGAGTGATGAATCGCCGTATACCCTGTGGCAATCCTCCAGAAGGGTTTGGCCTAGAGAACGTTACCTGCCATCACGTGCAATGCCAACAGTGAAGGAGAGAGGATATGGTGGTACATCTGGGGATGGTTTTCGTAGTTAGGGTGTGGTCTCCTTATTGCGCTTAAGAAAACGCTAAATGCAGAAGGATATGAATAAATTTTAAAGTATTGTATGCTGCGGAAAGTAGAGGAACAGTTCGGAGACGTTGATTGATTGTATCACCATGACAGTGCACCCTCATAGAGCAGCATCTGGGACACAATGGTTTGTGGACAATAATATACCTGAAATGGACTGGTCTGCACGGAGTCTTGACTTGAACTAATGGTACGCCTTTAGGATGAGTCAGAACTTCGACTTCGTTCAGACCCTTTGCTGCGCTTCTCCAGCTTAGTTGATGAGATATCAGTGGGGTTATTGAAGCCTGGTGGATTACGTCGGTTATAGGGGTATACTTATTCTCCCGCATTCTTGTCCATAATCGACAAATAGCTGTCGGCCGCGGTGACCGAGCGGTTCTAGGCGCTTCATGCCGGAAACGCGCGACTGCTACTGTCGCAGGTTCGAATGCTGCCTCGGGCATGGATGTGTGTGATGTCCTTAGGTTGGTTAGGTTTAAGTAGTTCTAAGTTCTAGGGGACTGATGACCTCAGATGTCAAGTCCCATAGTGCTCAGAGGCATTTGAACCATTTATTTGTTTGTTTGACAAATAGCTTATTATGTGAGGTGGAGTGAAATTGTTTAGCACCAGGAGCCACCAAACGGATGTAGGCAGTAGTGTACCTGACAAAATGCGTATGACTTGTCGAAGCTGAAGATCCACTATGTGTAATCTAATATGATCGTTTTGAAGTATACAGCAAACTATCCACTAGCTTCACACACACTGCTGCGTTCCACTGTAAGATCAGCTCTACATTCCGTTACGTACTTGTAGAAAAGATGGCGCAGATCCCCTGCTGTGGTCACATTGTACGGTCCAGCACTTAGAAATATATTGTTCTGTTATGAAACACCCTTTACTCCTTGTTGTGTACATAGTTCCGCGTAGTCAGCGCGTACACAACTTTCCCACTACAGCGCGCCCCACTAAGCACAACAGCGCAGGCGCAGCGCTCGTCCGTCTCCGCACTACGAGATGGCGCTGTCTTAGAGACGGACCAAATTCTGCTTCCGCCCATCCACGTATTAATATGTAACGCATCCAATGAGATTGCTGCTAACGTAAAACCTTTTCTCGTCGCGGATCACATTCGCGCAGTGATACCTGAACACACGAGGTATTATAACGAGTGTACAGACCTCCGATTAGTCAGTCTGCATTTGTCTGTAGTGAAGTTTCAGTCTGCGCCTAATAAGATTATCATATTCTTGTACATAGCCATGAAGAGAAATGTATAGACACTTTGTCAAGTATCAGAGATGTGAGAATAAGATTAACGTACCAAGACCAAAAGGAACTTCAGATTGTCAATTGTAAATAGCATCCAGAACCAAGATAAGCTATTTTTATGCTTGTTATTATTTTAATAAATGTGTGTGAAAATTAATCAAGTTCTGTTTAAAGTTGGTCGCCGTCAATCTGCTACTCTAAGCGTGCAAGTGGCATTTCTATCGTCTGACCTAACAGCAGAAGATAAACATGCCACGATAAGACCACGAGACATATTGCTGACACTCGCTTACTTCGTTAGAGCGACAAGTCAAATAATCTGATGGTGTGTGTACCGATGGTCTTACAGTACGCACACCACATTGGCGACGAGGTACTACGGATACAGATGATTTCAGCACAATTACGGATGACCACGTGTGAGCCTGAAATAAAATAGAATTACCGTGGACTTCGGGAAGCTACATACCTGACTGTTAACCCGCTCTCTTGCAGCTAAAATATCATTATTGCAGTAATCTAGTCGCACTTGGAATTTTCAGATAACCATGGACCTCACGGCGCAGATCGTAAATCTCATGGCACAAATACAACAGACGCAACAGGCGTTGCTTTCAAGAGTGGAACGTTTGGAGTCGCAGCCTGCCGTAGCGTCTCCGCTACAAATTAAACTTCCGCCACCACCTTTCGCAGTTTACAACAGCAAGGAAGAAGCGTGGCCGGACTATGCAGCACGCCTGGAACAGCACTTCCTCACACACCAGGTATCAGGTGATGTAGAAAAAAGATCTTATTTTTTGGCAAATTTCGGCGCAGCTGTATACAACCTTCTCTTAAAACTGAGTCCGACTTGTGAACCGACAAATTTGTCATTCCCAGCTATTAAAGACTTGCTCGAAATATACTTCGACAAGCAAACGCATGTCGCTGCTGCAAGGCATAAATTTTACTTATGCAAGAAAAAGGCACAGCAGACATACACAGAATGGATTACACAGTTGCAAGGATTAACTAGGACCTGCCAATTTATTTGTGAAAACGAAAGGTGTAAAAAGTCCTATGCAGATTCTTTAATACGTAATATGCTCGTAATGCATTCACCAGACGAGAAATTAAGGAAAGAGCTCCTCAGTTTAATCAATGCGTCCTTGCAAGATTGTTTACCAATCATTCGAGCACACGAACAAAGCCAAGCTTCTGTGAGTGTGGTACAAGACGACGGCTGTGACGTGTTCGCGACACAGGCACGCGACACTGGGCAACGCGGCCCGCGTACCCAAGGCCGTAAACAGGACAGCAAGGCTAGACTCACGCGATCTAAGAACGGATCACACACCCAAACTCAAAGACTAAAGTGGAAATCATGTCGTAAATGTGAAATCAATCATCACACAGACAATTGTTACTATCGTAACGCACATTGTGACTTTTGCAAACGAAAGGGGCACAAATCAGAAGTGTGTAATAAGAAAAGTGTACAGTCTAGAAATAAGTTTAGCAATAAGAAAGTGCTTAATTTTAAGACGTATACCTCCAATGCGTGTGACGATATGAAGAGGCAAGACTATATACAGGTTTCAAAACTTAGCCGGCCGCGGTGGTCTCGCGGTTCTCGGCGCTACAGCCTGGAGCCGCGCAACCGCTACGGTCGCAGGTTCGAATCCTGCCTCGGGCATGGATGTGTGTGATGTCCTTAGGTTAGTTAGGTTTAAGTAGTTCTAAGTTCTAGGGGACTGATGACCACAGCTGTTAAGTCCCATAGTGGTCAGAGCCATTTGAACCATTTTTTTTCAAAAGTTAAACATAAAGTTAATGCTATTGTGCAAAACAGGAACAAGTCTTTGTATGTCACATTACTGGTGAACAAAATACCTATCAAATTCCAGACTGACAGAGGATCGTCGATCTCTATCATAAATCTGCACGCGCATAAACGACTAGGTTCTCCGAAATTGCAGCATTTTGAAAGTTCACTGTACAGCTACAGTAATTAACAAATTCCAGTCAAAGGTGCACTGACGACGGAAGTAACTTACAAGCAGTTTACCAAGACAGCTACTTTAGCAGTAGTTAACAACCGTAAGGCATCATACTTGCTGGGTCTGGATCTCTTTAACGAATTAGGCTTCACAGTCCATGAAGCGAAACAGGTCACACATGAAGTTCCGAAAGGCAAATTACAAACAGTGTTGCAGAAGTACGAAGATATTTTTTCCTCAATGCAGTGCCGAAGTTTTGCAAAGCTAGAACTGTCCCTTACGCAATGAAAGAAGGCGTAAAACTAGAACTTGGCCGTTTAGAAGGCAATGGTATTATCGAACCAGTCACATGTATCGCCTGGGCAACACCAATCATTGTCATAGAAAAGCCAAATAGATCATTACGTATCTGTGGAGATTTCAAGAATGCTGTCAATTCACAGTGCATTATAGATACATACCCGATTCCGAAACCGGAAGAACTGATGTATAAATTAGCAGGGGGTGTGTGTTTCGCCAAACTGGATTTAAAGGAAGCATATCTGCAGATCCCTTTAGACAAAGATACACAAAAGTTTATGGTAATAAATACTCCATTTGCATTGCACAGATACAAACGCTTACCATTTGGTATCGCAAGTGCACCAAGCATCTTTCAACGTTACTTGGAACAATTAATTAGAAACTGTCCTAACGCAGTTAACTATCTCGATGACATAATCGTCTCGGGAAAAACTCCACAAGATTTACTAGATAACCTGGAAGAACTGTTCAAGGTTCTCAGAAAGGCCAATCTCAGGTGCAACAAGGACAAATCTATATTTTTGTCAAGAAAATTCAGTATTTAGGACATACAGGGTGTTTCAAAAATGACCGGTATATTTGAAACGGCAATAAAACCTAAACGAGCAGCGATAGAAATACACCGTTTGTTGCAATATGCTTGGGACAACAGTACATTTTCAGGCGGACAAACTTTCGAAATTAGAGTAGCTACAATTTTCAACAACAGATGGCGCTGCAAGTGATGTGAAAGATATAGAAGACAACGCAGTCTGTGGGTGCGCCATTCTGTACGTCGTCTTTCTGCTGTAAGCGTGTGCTGTTCACAACGTGCAAGTGTGCTGTAGACAACATGGTTTATTCCTTAGAACAGAGGATTTTTCTGGTGTTGGAATTCCACCGCCTAGAACACAGTGTTGTTGCAACAAGACGAAGTTTTCAACGGAGGTTTAATGTAACCAAAGGACCGAAAAGCGATACAATAAAGGATCTGTTTGAAAAATTTCAACGGACTGGGAACGTGACGGATGAACGTGCTGGAAAGGTAGGACGACCGCGTACGGCAACCACAGAGGGCAACACGCAGCTAGTGCAGCAGGTGATCCAACAGCGGCCTTGGGTTTCCGTTCGCCGTGTTGCAGCTGCGGTCCAAATGACGCCAACGTCCACGTATCGTCTCATGCGCCAGAGTTTACACCTCTATCCATACAAAATTCAAACGCGGCAACCCCTCAGCGCCGCTACCATTGCTGCACGAGAGACATTCGCTAACGATATAGTGCACAGGATTGATGACGGCGATATGCATGTGGGCAGCATTTGGTTTACTGACGAAGCTTATTTTTACCTGGACGGCTTCGTCAATAAACAGAACTGGCGCATATGGGGAACCGAAAAGCTCCATGTTGCAGTCCCATCGTCCCTGCATCCTCAAAAAGTACTGGTCTGGGCCGCCATTTCTTGCAAAGGAACAAAGGTACAAACTGCCTTAGACGACACTGCGACCACCTCGTGGTTTATGCAAGATGGTGCCCGGCCACATCGCACGGCCGATGTCTTTAATTTCCTGAATGAATATTTCGATGATCGTGTGATTGCTTTGGGCTATCCGAAACATACAGGAGGCGGCGTGGATTGGCCTCCCTATTCGCCAGACATGAACCCCTGTGACTTCTTTCTGTGGGGACACTTGAAAGACCAGGTGTACCGCCAGAATCCAGAAACAATTGAACAGCTGAAGCAGTACATCTCATCTGCATGTGAAGCCATTCCGCCAGACACGTTGTCAAAGGTTTCGGGTAATTTCATTCAGAGAGTACGCCATATTATTGCTACGAATAGTGGATATGTGGAAAATATCGTACTATAGAGTTTCCCAGACCGCAGCGCCATCTGTTGTTGAAAATTGTAACTACTGTAATTTCGAAAGTTTGTCTGCCGGAAAATGTACTGTTGTCCCAAGCATATTGCAACAAACGGTGTATTTCTATCGCTGCTCGTTTAGTTTTTATTGCCGTTTCAAATATACCGGTCATTTTTGAAACACCCTGTATATTGTCAAATAACGGAATCAGTCCGACACCACAGCATATAGAAGCAATACAGAAATTGACAGCTCCGAAAGACTTAAAGCAACTAAGACCTTTATTAGGCCAAATTAATTATTACCGGAAATTCATACCGAAAACAGCTGAAATTTCCGAACCGTTGCACAGATTGCTTCGCAAAGGAGTCGCGTGGAATTGGTGCAAAGAATGCCAGCGCGAATTCAACAAACTGACGCAAAGTTTAGTAGACGCAAAATGTCTTACGACATATGACCCGCAAAAGTTGATCACTATTGCGGCGGACTCGTCAGATTACGGGATCGGTGCAGTCATGTCCCATAAACATCAAGGAATTGAATGACCGATTGCATACTCCTCGAAAACATTAAACTCAAGTCAACGAAAATATAGTCAAGTAGAAAAAGAGGCACTAGCAATTATCTTTGCAGTGAAAAATTTTCATGACTACATATACGGACGAAAATTTATTCTGCTCACAGACCATAAGCCATTGGTGACAATATTCGGACCACATACTAGTGTATCCACTAAGACAGCACAGCGTTTACGACGTTGGGCATTGCTACTGTCCAATTACAACTACGAGATCTTACATAGATCGACGGCAAAACATGTCAACGCCGATGTACTTTCACGTCTACCGGCGGGTCAAGATGAACATTTTGAGAAATCAAAGGACGTATGTTTCCAGATAGACGAAATCAGTGAGGACGTCGTGGAAAATTTCCCCGTCAGTGCCACCTTAATAGCTAAGTTGGTGCCCAAAGAGACAGTGTTATCAAAGATAAAGCAGTATATTCTTACGGAATGGCCAACCGATAAGAACATGTTAGCTCAGCCAGAGGTGAAATCTTATTGGAACATGAGACATGCCCTCACAGTGCACAAAGGCGTCATATTAGCTCACAGTAAAACGGGAAAAACAAGAGTAGTTATACCCAAAGCTCTCAGGAATAAAGTGTTAAAAATGTTACACCAATGTCATTGGGGCATAGTAAGCACGAAACGCATGGCCAGAGAACATTGCTACTGGAACAACATTGATAAAGATATTGAAACAATGCGTTCTAACTGTAAATTATGTCAGACGCATCAATCAGCTCCGCCAAGACAATATTTTCCGTGGCCACAGGCAACAGAACCTTGCTCAAGATTGAATATTGACTATGCAGGTCCTTTTCTTGGAACTCATTGGTTAATTGTCATTGATGCATTTTCAAAATTCCCTTTTGTACTACAAATGCGTACAACTTCTTCCGCGACGACGATTCAAGCGTTGACAAAGATCGTTTCCATTGAAGGATTGCGTCAAATGGCTGGCGGCTACACGGGTAGCGGAGGCTGTGTGGCGTGGACTGGGCGGTTTTTTAGGTTGGAAGGCCTCGGGAAAGTACGGGGTGGGCTGCAATCTCAAAGGGTGCATGGCAAATACAGGATGTGCTTGGATCAAGGAACAGTCGGAATTGTAGTTGTAAACTGTTGTAGTTGTGCTGGGAAAGTCCCTGAGCTACAAGCGCTAATAGAAAGCACAGAAGCTGAAATCTTTATAGGTACAGAAAGCTGGCTAAAGTCTGAAATAAGTTCTGCAGAAATTTTTACGAAGTCTCAGACGGTGTTCAGGAAAGATAGATTAGGCAGAATTGGTGGTGGAGTGTTTGTGTCTGTCAGCAGTGGTTTATTTTGTACTGAAGTCGAAGTAGATACTCCGTGCGAATTGGTATGAGTGGAGGTTATACTTAACAGCCGAACTAAGTTAATAACTGGCTCCTTCTACCGACCCCCAGACACCGATGATATAGTTGCTGAACAGTTCAGAGAAAATTTGAAACTCGTAACAAATAAATACCCCACTCATACGGTTGTAGTTGGTGGGGACTTCAACCTTCCCTCGATATGTTGGCAAAAATACTTGTTCAAAACCGGTGGTAGGCAGAAAACATCTTCCGAGATTGTCCTAAATGCTTTCTCCGAAAATTATTTCGAGCAGTTAGTCCACGAACCCACGCGAATTGTAAATTGTTGCGAAAACACACTTGACCTCTTAGCCACAAACAATCCAGAGGTAATAGAGAGCATCATGACTGATACAGGGATTAGTGATCACAAGTCGTTGTAGCTAGGCTCAATACCGTTTCTTCCAAATTCACCAGAAACAAACGCAAAATAATTTTATTTAAAAAAGCGGATAAAGTGTCACTAGAAGCCTTCCTAAGAGACAATCTCCATTCCTTCCGAACTGACTATGCAAATGTAGACGAGATGTGGCTCAAATTCAAAGATATAGTAGCAACAGCAATTGAGAGATTCATACCTCATAAATTGGTAAGAGATGGAACTGATCCCCCATGGTACACAAAACAGGTCAGAACGCTGTTGCAGAGGCAACGGAAACAGCATGCGAAGTTCAGAAGAACGTGAAATCCCGAAGATTGGCTAAAATTCACAGACGCGCGAAATTTGGCACGGACTTCAATGCGAGCTGCCTTTAATAGGTTCCACAACGAAACATTGTCTCGAAATTTGGTAGAAAATCCGCAGAAATTCTGGTCGTATGTAACGTACACAAGCGGCAAGACACAGTCAATACCTTCGCTGCGCAGTGCCGATGGTACTGTTACCGACGACTGTGCCGCTAAAGCGGAGTTATTGAACGCAGTTTTCCGAAATTACTTCACCAGGGAAGACGAATGGAATATTCCAGAATTTGAAACACGAACAGCTGCTAGCATGGGTTTCTTAGAGGTAGATACCTTAGGGGTTGCGAAGCAACTCAAATCGCTTGATACGGGCAAGTCTTCAGGTCCAGATTGTATACCGATTAGGTTCCTTCCATGTTACGCTGATACAATAGCTCCCTACTTAGCAATCATATACAACCGCTCGCTCACCGATAGATCTGTACCTACAGATTGGAAAATTGCGCAGGTCGCACCAGTGTTTAAGAAGGATAGTAGGAGTAATCCATCGAACTACAGACCTATATCATTGACGTCAGTTTGCAGTAGGGTTTTGGAGCATATACTGTATTCAAACATTATGAATCACCTCGAAGGGAACGATCTATTGATACGTAATCAGCATGGTTTCAGAAAACCTCGTACTTGTGAAACGCAGCTAGCTCTTTATTCGCACGAAGTCTTCAGGTCCAGATTGTATACCAATTAAGTTCCTTTCAGCTTACGCTGATACAATAGCTCCCTACTTAGCAATCGTATACAACCGCTCGCTGACCGACAGATCTGTACCTACAGATTGGAAAATTGCGCAGGTCGAACTACAGACCTATATCATTGACGTCGGTTTGAAGTAGGGTTTTGGAGCATATACTGTATTCAAACATTATGAATCACCTCGAAGGGAACGATCTATTGATACGTAATCAGCATGGTTTCAGAAAACATCGTTCTTGTGCAACGCACGAAGTAATAGCCGCTATCGACAGGGGATCGTAGGTTGATTCCGTATTTCTGGATTTCCGGAAAGCTTTTGACACCGTTCCTCACAAGCGACTTCTAATCAAGCTGCGGGCCTATGGGGTATCGTCTCAGTTGTGCGACTGGATTCGTGATTTCCTGTCAGGAAGGTCGCAGTTCGTAGTAATAGACGGCAAATCATCGAGTAAAACTGAAGTGATATCAGGCGTTCCCCAGGGAAGCGTCCTGGGACCTCTGCTGTTCCTGATCTATATAAATGACCTGGGTGAGAATCTCAGCAGTTCTCTTAGGTTGTTCGCAGATGTTGCTGTATTTACCGTCTAGTAAGGTCATCCGAAGACCAGTATCAGTTGCAAAGTGATTTAGAAAAGATTGCTGTATGGTGTGGCAGGTGGCAGTTGACGCTAAATAACGAAAAGTGTGAGGTGATCCACATGAGTTCCAAAAGAAATCCGTTGGAATTCGATTACTCGATAAATAGAACAATTCTCAAGGCTGTCAATTCAGCTAAGTACCTGGCTGTTAAAATCACGAACAACTTTAGTTGGAAAGACCACATAGATAATATTGTGGGGAAGGCGAGCCAAAGGTTGCGTTTCATTGGCAGGACACTTAGAAGATGCAACAAGTCCACTAAAGAGACAGCTTACACTCCACTCGTTCGTCCTCTGTTATAATATTGCTGCGCGGTGTGGGATCCTTACCAGGTGGGATTGACGGAGGACATCGAGATGGTGCAAAAAAGGGCAGCTCGTTTTGTATTATCACGTAATAGGGGAGAGAGTGTGGCAGATATGATACGCGAGTTGGGATGGAAGTCATTAAAGCAAAGACGTTTTTCGTCGCGGCGAGATCTATTTATGAAATTTCAGTCACCAATTTTCTCTTCCGAATGCGAAAATATTTTGTTGAACCCAACCTACATAGGTAGGAATGATCATCAAAATAAAATAAGAGAAATCAGAGTTCGAACAGAAAGGTTTAGGTGTTCGTTTTTCCTGCGGGCTGTTCGGTAGTGGAATCGTAGAGAGATAGTATGATTGTGGTTCGATGAACCCTCTGCCAAGCACTTAAATGTGAATTACAGAGTAGTCATGTAGATGTAGATGTAGAAACCATAGTGACCGATAACGGCACACAGTTTACGTCGCAAGAATTCCAGTTATTCTGTCAGATGAACGGAATTGCACATTACAGGACGGCACCATTTCACCCTGAGGCTAATGGACTCGCCGAACGATTCGTACGAACGTTCATGGCACACATGACGAAGTTGGTGCAACAGTACAACAAAGAGACTTCCATATTAATTTTTCTGTCACAATACAGAGCTACTCCGCACGAGGCACAGTCACCAGCAGGAAAACTGCATGGGCGACAACACAGGACTTTGATGTCTATCCTAAAACCCACAATGCATCCAGAAAATGATCAACGAACGTCGAATGGACGACGATTCAACGTAAACGACAAAGCCCTCGTAAATGTCTACAGTCGAGGAAAGCCTACTTGGACACAAGGAATCATTGTAGAAGGCATTGGAAATGTCATGTATTGAATAAGAACGCAAAGCGGCATAGTTATTCGCAATACTAATCAATCATGGCAGCAAAGACAGCAGTCACATATGGGGAGAACTCCTAGGCTGTTTCATTTTGCAGACTCAGAAGCAGATGTCAACCCCGAGCAGCTCGCAGGCTTCCAGACGCCGTCACTGGCAGCCGACGCCGCCGCCGCCGCCGCCGCCGCCGCAGCCGACGCCGACGCAGCACCTTCATGGCAAGCCGACTACACCAGCCGTCCACAGCCGTCATCCCCAGGGAAGACGGACGTCGAAGAATTAGATTTAAGCTATGGCCAATGTACCGATGTTGAAATGCAAAATTACGTAGCAAAATTTTTACTTCTCCGGTTCCCTGTTCCGAAGGTTTTGAGTGGGTTTTCCTAGCGGACCGTGGGGGAATGCCACGGGGAGCAACATGTGTGCACCCACAGACATACGCACGCCGGAAAGCAAGGAAGCAGAAAAAAAGGCTTTTCAAGCAAACTTCGAAAGCTTTTTTTTCTTCCCCCAGAAGGGAGGGATGTTGTGTACATAGTTCCGCGTAGTCAGCGTGTACACAACTTTCCCACTAGAGTGCGCCCCGCTAAGCACAATAGCGCAGGCGCAGCGCTCGTCCGTCTCCGCACTACGAGATGGCGCTGTCTTAGAGACGGACCAAATTCTGCTTCCGCCGATCCGCGTATTAATATGTAACGCAGCCAATGAGATTACTGCTAACGTAAAGCCTTTTCTCCTCGCAGATCACACTCGCGCAGTGATACCTGAGCGCGCGAGGTATTATAACGAGTGTACAGACCTCCGATTAGTCAGTCTGCATTAGTCTGCATTTGTCTGTAGTCAAGTTTCAGTCTGCGCCTAATAATATTATCATATTCTTGCACATAGCCATGAAGAGAAATGTATAGACACTTTGTCAAGTATCAGAGATGTGAGAATAAGATTAACGTACCAAGACCAAAAGGAACTTCAGATTGTCAATTGTAAATAGCATCCAGAACCAAGATAAGCTATTTTTATGCTTGTTATTATTTTAATAAATGTGTGTGAAAATTAATCAAGTTCTGCTTAAAGTTGGTCACCGTCAATCTGCTACTCTAAGCATGCAAGTGGCATTTCTATCGTCTGACCTAACAGCAGAAGATAAACACGCCACGATAAGACCACGAGACATATTGCTGACACTCGCTTACTTCGTTAGAGCGACAAGTCAAATAATCTGATGGTGTGTGTGTACCGACGGTCTTACAGTACGCACACCACACTCTTTTTCCTTCTATACCAGTCGCCAGGTTCCTTCTTAAATTATATATCGTTAGTTTTTCTAGGTATCTGTGATATGTCTAGCGGCCTGAAAACAATATTTCACTCTGCTGTCGTTTCTTAAACTGAAGCGTAATGTTTCTTTGTTCATTGGACCCTTAAGTCTGTTAATTATTGTTCCTCGTATATCGTAAAATTCTCTGAACCGTAAATCTGTACGTTTTCTTAGCAGGTATGAAACGTTCTAAGTTAATTTCTAGTTTTAGGGAGAATTTTGCTAACTTGTTTTCACTGGGGATTCTAAAGCGGTAAATTTGGCATGATTTTGGTATTATTCCGCAGAATACAATGAATTCAATTTTTAATCTCTTCCCTTGTCCATTGTATGTTTAACTTTTTGTTGAATGTTGTGTTCATAATCTCTTCCTGCTTGAGAAATCCAGTGGTGTATTTCCTCTGTCATTTTTAATGTAAAGTCCCGGCTTGTTACAGAAGACTTAACTTCATATAGACGAAACAATATTTCAGTACTCATTTATACTCTAAGACGAAAAATCAAACGTCACACCACTAACGAATTATCCGAATGGGACGGTAAAATTTCAGAAAAGTTGGATGGTTTATATATGAGAAAGAGCTTTACAATTTAGCAAGTCAACCTCTGGACCTTATGCAACCAGTTATTGCGCTTGATATTGATTGGTACAGTTGTTGGATGACATCCTGAGGAATATTGTGACACGGTATGTAGAACTTGGGGCAACGGCCTTGCCGCAGTGGATACACTGGTTCCCGTCAGATCACTGAAGTTAAGCGCTGTCGGGCGTGGCCTGCGTTTGGATGGGTGACCATCCAGGCCGCCATGTGCTGTTGCCATTTTTCGGGGTGCACTCAGCCTCGTGATGCCAATTGAGGAGCTACTCGACCGAATAGTAGCGGCTCCGGTAAAAGAAAACCATCATAACGACCGGGAGAGCGGTGTGCTGACCACACGACCCTCCTATCCGCATCCTCATCTGAGGATGATATGGCCGTCCGATGGTCCCGATGGGCAACTTCAACTTGTGGCCTGAAGACGGAGTGCTTTATGTAGAACTTGCACATTAGATCGTCAAAATCCCCACCTGGTTTGAGGGCCCTGCCTATAATGCTTCAAATGGTCTCAGTTGGGTAGAGAACCTCCGACCTTGCTGTCCACGGTATAGGCAAGCACGAAGACAAGCAGTAGGAACACTCCACGGGTGCGGGCGAGCATTGTCTTTCTGAAAAATAAGCTCAGGATGGCTTGCCATTCTGGGCAACAAAACGAGGCGTAGCATATCGTCGACGAACAGCTATGCTGTAAGGGTGCCGCAATTGACAACCAAAGGCGTGCTGGTATGAAAAGAAATGGCACCCCAAGTCAACACTCATTGTTGTCAGGCCAGATGGCGGGCGACAGACAGGTTGACATCATCGGCCTGGGCCGTCCAACTCGACCAGGATTTTGTCGGTGTAACGCATCGATTAGACAGAACTTGGCACTAAAGGTGCGTTCCATAAACAAGGCGAGCAAATTCATAAAAAAATCATTTATTGAATATATTCGTACAAATAATCAAAGATTTTCAAAATAGCACCCTCTTGCGTCGATACACTTCTGGATGCTGTGTTCCCATGCCTGGAAGGCATCCTGGAATGCCTTTTCCGGAATGTCGTTTACAGCTGATGTAACATGCGCCTGGATGCTTTCAATCGTGTCCCAATGTTTTCCTTTCACGACTCCTTTTAACCGAGGAAACGAATGGTTCTGAGCGCTATGGGACTTAACATCTGTGGTTATCAGTCCCCTAGAACTTAGAACTACTTAAACCTAACTAACCAAAGGACATCACTAACATCCATGCCCGAGGCAGGATTCGAACCTGCGACCGTAGCAGTCGCGCGGTTCCGGACTGAGCGCCTAGAACCACGAGACCACCGCGGCCGGCTGAGGAAACAAAGAAAAGTCAGCAGGAGCCAGGTCAGGACTGTAGGGAGGCTGGGGAACCAATGTGGTCTTGGTCCTGGCCACGAAGTCGTTGACAGTGAAGGCGCTGTGACTCGGCACGTTGTCGTGGTGAATTTTCCACGTGTCCTTGATGTCGCTTCGGCAGCGCGCGACCCTCCTTTTCAGTCTTTTGAGCGCTTCCAAGTAGAAAGCTGAGTTCACTGTAGTCTCGGTAGGTACGAATTCGTGGTGGACAATGTTTCTGACGTCAATGAGCATGGTTTTGATCCTGGACTTGCTCATACGTGCCTTCTTGGGATGGGGCGACGATGGCTTTTGCCACTCTGAACTCTGCCTTTTTGTCTGAGGGTCGTACTCAAAAATCCACGACTCATCACCAGTGATAATTGAGTTTAAAAAATGAGGATCATTTTCACACATCTCGAACATTTCTCGGCACCGAAGCACTCGCATATGCTTGTGTTCGTCGGTCAACACTTTTGGGACGAGTTTGGCACACACCTTTCTCATGTTCAAATCTTCGGTCACAATGCGGAAAACGGTTGTTTTTGACATGTTTAAAGTTTGTGCTATCAATTGAGGACTCAGCCGTCTGTCAGAGCTCAAACAATCGCGCACACGCATCACATTTTCATCGACTCGTGCGGTTGATGGCAATCCACTGCGAGGTTCGTCGGTGATCTCTTCTCAGCCCTCCATGAATGACTTGTGCCATCGGAAAACTTGTGATTTGGACAAGCAATGAGTCCCAAAGGCATGCTGAGGTAATGGAAACGTTTCGGTCGCGGACTTCCCAAGTTTAACGCAAAATTTGATAGCGTACCGTTGCTCTACAGAATGATCAATTGTGCCATGTTACATAAACTCAAAACAGGGTTGACGGAAACGCACGTCTTGACTCTCCAGCAGCTCGCAGCCGAATGAGACAAAGAGCGTTTTGAAGCTAACACCCCCCTCCACCTAGCCCAGCGGGTTACAACACGCTGTACCGTTGCGTCAGAAAAAAATTGGCCGCATTACTTATGGAACGCACTATGTATCCCTCAGGAGGACATCCAACAGCTCTATCAATTTGTGTCAAGCCGAATAACTGCTTGCATAAGTATCAGAGGTGGAACAACGTGCTATTGACTTGCTCAGCTCGTGAAGCTCTTTCTGTTCAATAAATCATCCAATCTTTTTCAAAATGTGATCATTTGTTTTCTGTACATGTACACCACATCTACCGATTTCCGTCCCATCCGCACAATTCTTTCGTGGTGCGTCTTCTTTGTCTCAGAGTGTATAATAAGCACACTGGACAAAAAATTAGTCGCCTTCAAGAGATATCTGGCTAACACCGTGTAATACCGCCTCTAGCCTTGGTAATGACCTCGGTTCGGCAAGGAAGGAAGCTCGCCACTTTCTTCATGTATGAGATATCCAGCTGAAGCCATTCATTGATGATTATATCCCGTAGAGCTACCATACTTCGAGGATGTTGAGCGCTGCGTTTCACTACTGATGCAAACGGCCCCACATGCTTTTGCCAGGACAGTGATTTAGCGGGCCAGTCGTGGTGTGGTAGGGACATACGCGTGTAGCTCTATGAACATGAGTGTTGTCACCTTGGAAGGTGGAATTGTACAAACCATACTCATCGTGAAGATGCGGAAGTAAAGGCCACATTTGGTCACCGAGAATATTTAAATGAACAACCTAGATCACGTTCATGGTAACCTGAATGAATAGAATGAAGGCCTTGTACGGAAAGCACCCCCAAAAAGTCACAGAACCACCTCTTGCCAGGACTACACTGAAGCGCCATAGAAGCCGATACAGGCCTGCGTATTCAAATACAAAGATATGTAAACAGGCAGAATACGGCGCTGCGGTTGGCAACGCCTATATAAGACAACAAGTGTCTGGTGCAGTTGTTAGATCGGTTACTGCTGCTTCAATGGTAGGTTATCAAGATTTAAGTGAGTTTGAACATGGTGTGCACGAGCGATGGGTCACAGCATCTCCGAGGTAACGATGAAGTGAGGATTTTTCCGTACGACCATTTCACGAGTGTACTGTGAATATCAGAAATACGGTAAAACATCAAGTCTCCGACATCGCTGCTACTGGAGAAAGATCCTGCAAGAACGGGACCAACGACAAGTGAGGAGAATCGTTCAACGTGACAAGTGCAACCCTTCCGCAAATTGCCGCAGATTTCAGTGCTGGGCCATAAATGTCATTGTGCGAACCATTCAACGAAACATCATTGACATGGGCTTTCAGAGCCGAAGGCCCACTCGTGTAGCCTTGATGACTGCACTACACAAAGCTATACGGGCCGCCTTTGCCCGTCAACACCGACATTGGACTGTTGATGACTGGAAACATGATGTCTGGACGGACGAGTCTCATTTCACATCGTATCGAGTGGATGGACGTGTACGGGTATGGAGACAACCTCATGAATTCGTAGACCCTGCATGTCATTATGGGGCTGTTCAAGCTGGTGGAGGCTCTGCAAGGGTGCGAGGCACGTGGAGTGATTGGGACCCTTGATACGACTAGATACGACTCTTGACAGGTGACACGTACATAAGCATCCTGTCTGAAAATCTGCATCCATTCATGTCCACTGTGCATTCCGACTGACTTGGGCAATTCCAGCATGACAATGTGACACCCCACAGGTCTAGAATTGCTACAGAGTGGCTCCAGGAACACTCTTCTGAGTTTAAACACTTCCGCTGGCCACCAGTCTCCGCAGACATGAACGTTTTTGAGCATATCTGGGATGCCTTGCAGACGTGCTCTTCAGAAGGGATCTCCATCCCCTCTTATGGTGTCAATTCCCTCCAGCACTACTTCAGACGTTAGTTGAGTCTATGCCACGTCGTGTTGCAGCAGTTCTGCGTGCTCGCGTCACCCATACACGATATTAGGCGGGTGTACCAGTTTCTTTGGCTCTTCAGTGTAGATCCTCCAAATAAAGGGAGGTTATATATACACTCTCCTTACTTGAGCCAGTGTGGACGGAAAACTATTTACCCTACGAGTACCCAACTGTACAGGAATGATATTCCTGTAGTGTTAGTCTCACGACTTGCCTTTAGGCGCCGGTACTCGTACGGCGAGGTAGGGCTGAAACGCAAGCATTAGTGTGCATTACAGTTGCAGACAGTGAACATGGCTCTGGACATGGTGAACAGGGCTTTACTCCCAAAGCTTTTTTTATCAAAACAACAGCAATTGTGATTCTGATCTTCGCGAGTATCGATTCATTAAAGGGATACGGAGAGGTCCTCTTTTCCGTAACAGGGTTGAAGGACATGATTCGGAAGTTCGAATTAACTGGCGATTTGGAAATTGCTCCAGGGAGAGGTGAACCCCCAGTTGTGCAATAAATTGTTGAAGAAGCTACTTTAGCCATGGCTGAGATGCTGGACGCAATGTGCTGTCTTCAGGTAGTGCATGAGCTGTGTCACGTTAGCTGAACATTCCATGGTCCACCGTTTGTAAAGTGCTGTGAACAGTTGTGAAATGCTATCTGTACAAACTCCCATGCTGTCGTGGATGCAGATGGTCGTCACATTGAGCAGCGTTTCTAATCTGGAACGTAAACACTATACGCAAAAATGGTTCAAATGGCTCTGAGCACTATGGGACTTAACATCTGTGGTCATCAGTCCCCTAGAACTTAGAACTAATTAAACCTAACTAACCTAAGGACATCACACACATCCATGCCCGAGGCAGGATTCGAACCTGCGACCGTAGCAGTCGCGCGGCTCCGAACTGAGCGCCCTTTTTTTTTTTTTTTTTTTTTTTTTTTTAAATCTCATTTTGTTCGCTTTTGTTCGTTGCATCTGCTCGGGGCGGACGTCGTAAGACATCCGTTGAAGTTCGTTGTTGATCGATTAGCTCAGTTTTTTTATTACAGAGGGCTGCTAACACTCTGACCGAACACGCTGAGTTACCGTGCCGGCGTCGCCTAGAACCGCGAGACCACCGCGGCCGGCCACGATACGCAGTTAACAAATGTTACTCACTCATGTGGAAAATGAGAAGTGTTTCTTTCAATGGTATTCGTTAACTCTCTTCTGCATGTCCTCACAAAACATTTTCAAAAAGTTTCATTGTCCTAAGTTCACTCGTGTTTCATGTGGGCTCTCACAGGTAGCAGAAGTTTCGTCATAACCATCCTGTACTGCGCGTCAAATACCTCACTGGGTCGTCGGCGCACTTGACTCCTTTCAATACTTCAAAAGAGACTAAATCGCGACTCGTCGGACTACACTAGATGCTTCACGTAAGCTACTGTGTAGTTTCTGTAATGTTTGTCCCATTAAAGAAGTGCTGTATGTACTTCTGTGACCAGTGTCCCTTTGCGAGGTATCCCACTCGGCATGTTTATTGCGTTCGTTCAGAAACCGATACAGATGAACCTAAATTCTCTGAAAACAGCTTTTTTTGTGGGTGTGATGCCGACTGTCTTGACAAGGCGTGATACTTGTCTTCGGTCAATATGGTTAATATTTTTTTACGACCACTGTTCTCACACTGCGCTATATGGGTGCGACTGGTATATTATTCCTTGTGCACACTCTGCACTGTCCACGTTGTCACATCAAAAACCTCGCCAACTTCATTTACGGTGCTGTCTTGGACACGCAAAAACACGATAGCTTCGTTCTGTCAATCTGTCATTCCCCACAAAAACCCACTCTTTGCATACAACCGACTGGCATATACACGCCACTACAGTGACATGACTTACATCAGTCTTGGAATTTCACATGACCGGCCAGTACCTGTTCAACAGCGCTCCAAAGCGACAAGTCTTTTCGTCTAAGGGGGTGTGACAAACGGCAGCCAGCTGTAAATCTAGAAAAATGTAACTTAATATACAATACTTGCCATTAAAATTGCTACACCACGAAGATGACGTGCTACAGACGCGAAATTTAACCGACAGGAAGAAGATGCTGTGATATGAAAATGTTAGCTTTTCAGAGCATTCACACAAGGGTGGCGCCGGTGGCGACACCTACAACGTGCTGACACGAGGAAAGTTTCCAACCGATTTCTCATACACAAACAGCATTTGACCGGCGTTGCCTGTCGAAACGTTGTTGTGATGCCTCGTGTAAGGAGGAGAAGTGCGTACCATCACGTTTACGACTTTGATAAAGGTCGGATTGTAGCATATCGCGATTGCGGTTTATCGTATCGCGACATTGCTGCTCGCGTTGGTCGAGATCCAATGACTGTTAGAAGAATATGGAATCGGTGGGTTCTGAAGCGTAACACGGAACGCCGTGCTGGATCCCAAAGGCCTCGTATGACTAGCAGTCGAGATGACAGGAATCTTATCCGCATGACTGTAACGGATCGTGCAGCCATGTCTCGATCCCTGAGTCAACAGATGGGGACGTTTGTAAGACAGAAACTATCTGCACGAACAGTTCGACGACGTCTGCAGCTCCATGGACTATCAGTTCGGAGACCATGGCTGCGGTTATCCTTGACGCTGCATCACAGACAGGAGCGCCTGTGATGGTGTACTCAACGACGAACCTGGGTGCACGAATGGCAAAACGTCATTTTTTCGGATGAATCCAGGTTCTGTTTACAGCATCATGATGGTCGCATCCGTGTTTGGCGACATCGCGGTGAACGTATATTGGAAACGTGTATTCGTCATCGCCATACTGGCGTATAACCCGGGGTGATGGTATGGGGTGCCACTGGTTACACGTCTCGGTCACCTCTTGTTCGCATTGACGGCACTTTGAACAGTGGACGTTACATTTCAGATGTGTTACGACCCGTGGCTCTACCCTTCATTCGATCCCTGCGAAACCCTACATTCAGCAGGATAATGCACGACCGCATGTTGCAGGTCCTGTACGGGCCTTTCTGGATACAGAAAATGTTGGACTGCTGCCCTGGCCAGCACATTCTCCAGATCTCTCACCAACTGAAAATGTCTGGCGAATGGTGGCCGAGCAACTGGCTCGTCACAATAAGCCAGTCACTACTCTTGATGAACTGTGGTATCGTGTTGAAGCTGCATGGGCAGCTGTGCCTGTACACTCTATCAAAGCTCTGTTTGAGTCAATGCCCAGGCGTATCAAGGCAGTTATTACGGCCAGAGGTGGTTGTTCTGGGTACTGATTTCTCAGGATCTATGCACCCAAATTGCGTGAAAATGTAATCACATGTCAGTTCTAGTATAATAAATTTGTCCAATGAATACCCGTTTATCATCTGCATTTCTTCTTGGTGTAGCAATTTTAATGGCCAGTAGTGTAGATGAATAGTAAAGGCAAACCTGTAATATTCGAATACAGTATCAGTAATGTACTGCTTTTCACAGTCATGTAAATTAAATACATGGGCATAACGCTGGAAAGCAATATGAAATGAAATGGGCATGTAAGGACTGTAACAGGTAAGGCAAATGATCGACTTCGGTTTATTGGGAGAATTTTAAGAAAGTGTTGTTCATCTGTAAATGATACCGCATACAGGACACTAGTGCGTCCCATTCTTTAGTGCTGAACGAGTGTTTGTGATCGGCACCTGGTCGGTTTAAAGGGAAACGTCGTAGCAATTCAAAGGCGGGCTGCTAGGTTTCTGACAGGTAGGTTCGAACAACACGCAAGTATTACGGAGACGCTTCGGGAACTGAAATGGAGATCACTGAAGGGGAAGGCGGCGTTCTTTTCGAGGAGCATTATTGATAAAATTTAGAGAACCGACCTTTGAGGTTGACTGTAGAACGATTCTACTGCCACCATCGTACATTTTGCCTAAGGGCCATGAAGGAGGCACATAGATAGTCATTTTTTCCTCGCTGTATTTGCCAGAGGAGCAAAAGAGAAAATGACTTGTAGTGGTACAGGTTACCCTCCGCCACGCACCATACGGTGGCTTGCGGAGTATGTATGTGACTATAAATGTAGACTAATATTTTGTACAGTGAGTTTACTTTCGAGTATCTTTGCCTCGTTACTATTTTTCTATTTTATCTGCAATTCCTTCAGTGACACAACATGAATTTTTAATTATATAGTTAATAATAAAACGTACTCCTTAAACACGTGTATTGATGGCAACTCTGGTTTTGTTTTTTCTCTTTGTGCGTCTAACATCCTAATGATGTTCCGTTTCATATCATTAACTTTTATTTCAGTTTAGCATGTTATTCTCAGTCCACGTCTTAACTTTTACGGCAGACTAAGTTGTATTTTGTGTTCTATAGCAATTTAGTAGATGAAACTCGGTTTAGCAACGTGTGCCTGTGTGTCAGTTATGATAAAAAACACACACAAGTACATTAATTTTGTTCGCAGAAAAATTAATTTTTCAGTGACGACGAATTTATTTTAGACGTAGTTCTTCCTCAGAATCAGCTCGACAAAAGGAACTTCGGAGACGGGCTTCCTAAAAAGTGAGTGCAGTTTAGTGAAAGTTGTAGAAACCTAAATTAGGATGCCGGATCAGTTTTAGAAATTTGTTTTCATCCTATTAGGAGCTAAGCGTTTTATCTAAAGGCTGTCTCACTTCACTGTATAAGGCACTTTTGGCGTAACAGCGAACCGCAGGGCTTGTCAGTAACATCCTTTAAGTAAAGATACTGCTTATCTGTAACACCGTACGTCGTGCAATGCAACTGTTTCGCGTGGACCAGCAACTCAGTCTGCTCAGTCTGCCTGTGATGAAGACAGATTCTCATCCGTCTCCCCTTCTAGTTAGCACCCGTTCCCGAAAAATCTGTAAAAGTTTGTCGCTTATACAGCTGTGGTGGGGCGCAAATCCTCTGTAATCCAAGATACCGTGGGAAGCAGCGCAGCTTGAGAAATGCAGACTCGCTATTTTTATTCCTTCCACTGCGTTCTCTCAATTGTTCATCCCGCTAAATTGTTCCACACCTTGGAGAAACAAAAGCAGACTTCCCTGACATTCTGTAAGCCGCTAATGCGCATTAAGGAGCAAAACATTTGCTTAGTAGATGTCTTCCTCTGTTCGGAAATTTCCGGAAGTGGAGGTATATTAAGGGCTTATGAGTTCGGTGCTACGATTATGAAACCAGGACACGTCATACAACTGCTGAATCCTACATTATGGGCAGGAACTGCTATTACACGTGCGTAGTTTCGAAATTTTTCGCAGGTGTTAGTTGTATATGGACTAGATGATATGAATCCTACCAAGTAGTTCAAATTCAACGAAAGTTTGGTACATTGTCTCACTTTTACAAATTTAAATGCGTTGAAAGCTTTTGAAATACCCTTTCCTGGCCTCGCTTTTATTTAGTGCCGTGATTTCTACAGAATTTTGTCACCAAGTGGCATTTTACTTCTCGTCTTAGCATTTATGTACCTCTATGTCGATTGCCTCGACAGCGAAAATCATTCCTATACCCAAAGAAAAATCTCAGCTGAAATTTGTTCTCCGGGATGTCCTATTCGTTGCTGTGTCTTTCAGTTCTTAGTAAAACACTACTTCTCTCAAATCTGTTAGCGTGCCATATGTCGTTCTACCTTCCCTAGTTTTTCTTCACTGACAGTTTTCTGGATATAGTTTGGACTGTGTTTAATCTAGTTTAATCTTTTCTTTGTTATATACTTCGTAGGAGTTCTTGTTTCTTTCTCTCTTTCTGGCATCACATATCCTCTCTCACTCTGTCTAAGATTAAGTAAGGTTAGGTTCCGTGTCTGGCTGTAGAAGGACCAGTCGGGCCCTATCTATGACCGTTTCATCCTCTGCCAATGGCGTCATTGGATGCGGTATGGAGGGGCATGTGGTGAGCACACCGCTCTTGCCGGCCGCGGTGGTCTAGCGGTTCTAGGTGCTCAGTCCGGAACCGCGGGACTGCTACGGTCGCAGGTTCGAATCCTGCCTCGGGCATGGATGTGTGTGATGTCCTTAGGTTAGTTAGGTTTAAGTAGTTCTAAGATCTAGGGGACTGATGACCACCGATGTTAAATCCCATAGTGCTCAGAACCATTTGAACCATTTTTTTTGTTAAGTCCCATAGTGCTCAGAGCCATTTGAACACCGCTCTTCCGGTCGTTGTCAGATTCCTTGACCTTGGAACCGATAATGATCGGTCGAATACCTCCTTAGTTGACTTCAAGAGGCTGAGTGCAACTTGTACCAGTCCTCCCACCGAGGAAAAATCCGCGTTAACCATTCAGCTGTGGAGGTGGAATTCTCACTCTATCTGCTCACTTAATTTAATCCGCTCTTCTCCACAACCATTTTTCAAAGCGTTGGAAAACTGTCTCCTCTTTCTTCCTTATTGTCCACGATTGTGGTATATACACTGAAGCACCAAAGAAACTGGTACAGGTATGCTTATTCAAATACAGAGATATGTAACAGGCAGAATACGGCGCTGCGGTCGGAAACGCTTGTACAAGACAACACGTGTCTGGGGCAGTTGTTACATCTGTTACTGCTGCTACAATGGCAGGTTATCAAGATTTAAGTGAGTCTGAACGTGGTGTTATAGTCGGCGCAAGAGCGATGGGGCACGTCATCTCCGAGACAGCGATGAAGTGGGGATTTTCCCGTACTACAATTTCACGAGTGCACCGTGAATATCAGGAATCCGGTAAAACATCAAATCCCCGACATCGCTGTGGCCAGAAAACGATCTTGCAAGAACGGGATCAAAGATGGATGAAGAGAAACGTTCAAAGTGACGGAAGTGCCATCCCTCCGCAAATTGCTGCAGATTTCAATGCTGAGCCATCAACAAGTGTCAGAGTGCGAAGCAGTCAACGAAATATCATCGATATGGGCTTTCGTAACTGAAGGCCCACTCGTCTGCCCTTGATAACTGAACGACACATGGCTTTATGCCTCGCTTGGACCCGTCAACACCGACGTTGGACTGTTGATGACTGGAAACATGTTGCCTAGTCGGACGAGTCTCATTTCACACCGAGCGGAGGGGCGTGTACGGGTATGGACACAACCTCATAATCAATGGACCCTGCATGTCAGCAGGGGACTGTTCAAGCTGGTGGAGGCTCTACAATGGCGTGGGGCGTGTGCAGTTGGAGTGATATGGACCCCTGATACCACTAGATACGACTCTGACTAATGACACGTACATAAGCATCCTATCTTATCACCTGCATCCATTCATGTCCATTGTTCATTCCGACGGACTTGGGAAATTCCGGCAGGACAATGCGGCACCCCACATATCCATAATTGATACAGAGTGGCTCCAGGAACTCTATTCTGAGTTTAAACACTTCCGCTGGTCACCAAACTCCCCAGACATGGACATTATTGAGCAAATCTGGGATGCCTTGCAACGTGCTGGTCAGAAGAGATCCCCAACCACTCGTACTCTTTCGGATTTATGGACAGCCCTGGAGGATTCATGGTGTTAGTTCCCTCCAGCACTAATTCAGACATTAGTCGAATCCATGCCATATCGTGTTGCGGCACTTCTGTGTGTTCGCGGGGGCTCTAGGCGACATTAGGCAGTGTACCAGATTCTTTGGCTCTTCAGAGTATAACTGCATACTTTTGTTAGATGAAATTCCTACTGCTCTAGTAAACAAGAGCACCAACTTTCCAAAATTTCTGTGGTTGCAAATCAGTGGCGGAATGTAGTACGTTCCCTGGCGAGTCTCGACATTTTTTAAAAGATTACCTATCCTTAATGTCCGCCGTTCGTGGTCTTGCGGTAGCGTTCTTGCGTCCCGAGCAAGGGGGCCGGGGTCGATTCCTGGCGGGGTCACGGATTTTCACTTGCCCCGAAATGACTGGGTGTTGTTGTGTCGTCTTCGTAATCATCATTCATCCCCATTAGGGTTGGAGGAAGGCAACGGCAAACCACCTCCATTTAGCACATCCCCATTACGATCGTAGGAAGGCAACGGCAAACCACCTCCATTAGGACATTGCGGGTCTCCGCATCGTTGCCCTACGCTCTGTAAAGAAGCATGGGACTTCATTTCCATTAATTTCTTTTATAATCTTTTATGAACACTTCCTGTGTCATAAATCTATGTACTGTGATATACCACTACTATAAGCATACGTTAATACTACCCTAGCTCAGAAGACTCATTCTCGGGTTCCTTATTTGGGTTGGACATGCTTTTCACTATTGTCGGTGTTAGTAATATCCACTTGTGATGATGGCGACGAACGAATGACGAATTTATCCATAGCGACTAGGAAACTGTTAGAATTCGAAAGTTTGTGTAGAAGCAATGATATTCACGCAAAGAAAATTAAGACTCGGCGCGGTGGCTGATGGGAGCGACTGTAAATGGGAAATGCCTTTGAGGTCGGTCCCATCAGTCACCGCGCCGGATGTCAACTTTGCGTGTGTAGTACTGTCTTGTTTTCCAGCTTTCCACACGCGTCCAGTAAACGCACAGCGTTTGAAAACTGCGAAAATATTTGCACGCCGAAGAGCTATTGCTCCACGGATCCCATCAGTAGAGCTTCTTCTTTGTAGTTAATGCGGTAGCACTGTGACGTCGCGAGTTAATGAGCGATAAAAATTATTTCAGTAAGCTACATTGCAGTACAGCCAGTAGTATTGGAGGCGGAGGCTGTGAAGGAGACCGCAAGTTGTGTCCTACCTATGAGTCATATACACCTGCTGCTACTGCAGCGTGAGAACGGCTCCTGTGTCACTTTGAACGACTGTATAATCATGCCATCCATGAATCTAAATAAATGATATTAAATGTTATTCAATCATTTTCATAATCGGCACACTACCTTTCGTTATTCAGGTGAAGATTGTACAAAAATTTCAACATTGTAACTATCACAGTTTCGGAGATTGCTAAAAACGTCAAAACCCGACACTTAGGGAACTAAATTCAGTTAGGAAATATAATAGTTTATCTTTTGGTAGAATTGGAAAACATAAACAGAACTCTCAGTGTGTAGAATTATTTAGCTGAGATTTTCATATTATAACTTTCATTATTTTTCGTTTTCGTAATATAAAAATTAGACAAAATTATTACATCTACATCTACATCTACATCCATACTCCGCAAGCCACCTGACGGTATGTGGCGGAGGGTACCCTGAGTACCTCTATCGGTTCTCCCTTCTATTCCAGTCTCGTATTGTTCGTGGAAAGAAGGATTGTCGGTATGCTTCTGTGTGGGCTCTAATCTCTCTGATTTTATCCTCATGGTCTCTTCGCGAGATATACGTAGGAGGGAGCAATATACTGCTGGACTCTTCGGTGAAGTTATGTTCTCGAAACTTTAACAAAAGCCCGTACCGAGCTACTGAGCGTCTCTCCTGCAGAATCTTCCACTGGAGTTTATCTATCATCTCCGTAACGCTTTCGCGATTACTAAATGATCCTGTAACGAAGCGCGCTGCTCTCCGTTGGATCTTCTCTATCTCTTCTATCAACCCTATCTGGTACGGATCCCACACTGCTGAGCAGTATTCAAGCAGTGGGCGAACAAGCGTACTGTAACCTACTACCTTTGTTTTCGGATTGCATTTCCTTAGGATTCTTGCAATGAATCTCAGTCTGGCATCTGCTTTACCGACGATCAACTTTATATGATCATTCCATTTTAAATCACTCCTAATGCGTACTCCCAGATAATTTATGGAATTAACTCCTTCCAGTTGCTGACCTGCTATTTTGTAGCTAAATGATAAGGGAACTATCTTTCTATGTATTCGCAGCACATTACACTTGTCTACATTGATATTCAATTGCCATTCCCTGCAGCATGCGTCAATTCGCTGCAGATCCTCCTGCATTTCAGTACAATTTTCCATTGTTACAACCTCTCGATACACCACAGCATCATCTGCAAAAAGCCTCAGTGAACTTCCGATGTCATCCACCAGGTCATTTATGTATATTGTGAACAGCAACGGTCCCATGACACTCCCCTGTGGCACACCTGAAATCACTCTTACTTCGGAAGACTTCCCTCCATTGTGAATGACATGCTGCGTTCCGTTATCTAGGAACTCCTCAACCCAATCACACAATTGGTCTGATAGTCCATATGCTCTTACTTTGTTCATTAAACGACTGTGGGGAACTGTATCGAACGCCTTGCGGAAGTCAAGAAACACGGCATCTACCTGTGAACCCGTGTGTATGGCCCTCTGAGTCTCGTGGACGAATAGCGCGAGCTGGGTTTCACACGACCGTCTTTTTCGAAACCCATGCTGATTCCTACAGAGTAGATTTCTAGTCTCCAGGAAAGTCATTATACTCGAACATAATACGTGTTCCAAAATTCTACAACTAATCGACGTTAGAGATATAGGTCTACAGTTCTGCACATCTGTTCGACGTCCCTTCTTGAAAACGGGGATGACATGTGCCCTTTTCCAATCCTTTGGAACGCTACGCTCTTCTAGAGACCTACGGTACACCGCTGCAAGAAGGGGGCCAAGTTCCTTCGCGTACTCTGTGTAAAATAGAACTGGTATCCCATCAGGTCCAGCGGCCTTTCCTCTTTTGAGCGATTTTAATTGTTTCTCTATCCCTCTGTCGTCCATTTCGATATATACCATTTTGTCATCTGTGCGACAATCTAGAGAAGGAACTGCAGTGCAGTCTTCCTCTGTGAAACAGCTTTGGTAAAAGACATTTAGTATTTCGGCCATTAGTCTGTCATCCTCTGTTTCAGTACCATATTGGTCACAGAGTGTCTGGACATTTTGTTTTGATCCACCTACCGCTTTGACATAAGACCAGAATTTCTTAGGATTTTCTGCCAAGTCAGTACATAGAACTTTACTTTCGAATTCATTGAACACCTCTCGCATAGCCCTCCTCACACTACATTTCGCTTCGCGTAATTTTTGTTTGTCTGCAAGGCTTTGGCTATGTTTATGTTTGCTGCGAAGTTCCCTTTGCTTCCGCAGCAGTTTTCTAACTCGGTTGTTGTACCACGGTGGCCCTTTTTCATCTCTTACGATCTTACTTGGCACATACTCATCTAACGCATATTGTACGATGGTTTTGAACTTTGTCCACTGATCCTCAACACTATCTGTACTTGAGACAAAACTTTAGTGTTGAGCCGTCAGGTACTCTGTAATCTGCTTTTTGTCACTTTTGCTAAACAGAAAAATCTTCCTACCTTTTTTAATATTTCTATTTACGGCTGAAATCATCGATGCCGAAACCGCTTTATGATCGCTGATTCCCTGTTCTGCGTTAACTGTTTCAAATAATTCGGGTCTGTTTGTCACCAGAAGGTCTAATATGTTATCGCCACGAGTCGGTTCTCTGTTTAACTGCTCAAGGTAGTTTTCAGATAAAGCACTTAAAAAAATTTCACTGGATTCTTTGTCCCTGCCACCCGTTATGAACGTTTGAGTCTCCCAGTCTATATCCGGCAAATTAAAATCTCCACCCAGAACTATAACAAGGTGGGGAAATCTACTCGAAATATTTTCCAAATTATCCTTCAGGTGCTCAGCCGCAACAGCTGCTGAGCCAGGGGGCCTATAAAGACATCCAATTACTATTATTATTACTATTATTATTTGTGTCTAATATTGTTGTGGGAATAAATGTGAGTAAATGAGAGTGTGTACGTGGGACATTCATCAGATTTAAATGTTGCATGATATACCGTCTTAAGTAACCTGCAAGAGTTACACAAACCTGTCGTGGGAAAATGATCCTAGGGGATTTACCTACTTTGCTGATGATGTATGTCTAGTTGTGACTGCTATTGTAACAGAGTAGCCAGAAAGTCTGGTGGAGTAAAATCAGTATCTAAAGAATATTTACAGAATTATTGCCTTTTCGTTTTCGTTTATTAAACATTACTTTAATATTTGTATGTCAGAATGACGTAAACGCGTCTGTCTATAAGAATTGGTGCAGGCAAGTTTGGTGCGAGGATGATCATGAGCGAGCATTCTGATTGGCAGCGAGTATGATCAGCCAATCAGAATTGAGACAGTTTCCGCTCATTACCTAATAGTTATACTGGGAGTGAGGCTGCATGAAGGGAGTCGCTCGCCATCTTCGGTCGCGGAAGGACATGGTAAATGTGATGTTTATCATTATGTCTAAAATGAAGGAATATTGAGTTCCTCGCGTTTGATACGTGTCGTAACTAACGCTGATGTCGTTACGGACAGTTCTGTGAAGTTTGGAAGCTTTGGAATTGTTTTGTTGGAAAGATATTCGCGTGTGAAAATTTGGCCTTCATAGTATCCGCATAGCTGAGCATGTTTCAGTATTCAACCTCTGAGCATTTTTGGCGAGCAGTTTCTTTTTTAGAAATCCACAAGAAGGACCAAATGTAATAATTCAAATTAGTGTGAAAACGTTGTTTAATTCGGGTTGAGTTTGGACAAATTTCTGGCTGCTGTGCATGTAAAATGTTTGTATGAATTGTGAACTTGAAGAAAATAGCCAACAGTTTAAATGTGGACTGAATAGTACCGTTTCTTTGGCTATAAGGACAAAATAAATATTTTTGTGTGGAAATTTCGGACATTATTTTCCAGAAGCCAATCCATTTTCTTACTGCCCGAGTAAATTGAATGACAGTTTTTCTACAGAACTTTCTTTCATAACTAGAGTTGCGCGGCCTCAGTAATTGTAGATATTAGGTGCTGTTTTTTATCGACACTGCTTTTACATCATCTTTTAAGTATCTACGTTGCCGAGTGAAGGGACAGCGAGCAGACGCCGTTCTGAGGTAGGTGAATTTTAATTTGCAACCTGCACAAACAGAAATAAAACCCCACCCCGCCGCAGCTCCCCTTCAGTCTTCAGCATAAGCTCCCGCGTCCTTCAAAGACACTGTCTCAACAAACAAAACGATATCAATCCAGATTACGTGTAAACAGTTTCATTGAAATCTTAAACCACACCGTCTGTTAAGTTTTTTTAATTATTATTAAAAAGAAGCTGTGAGGTAGTCTGTTACAATCGGCTTCCTTGTATTTCGGATTATTCTTTATTACTGCTCAGTATCGCCAAGCAGATATTTTAAAGCGATTGTTGACGAATGAAGTGGGCACATTGTAGCATTTTACTTGTAAGGAAACATGAACGCAATCTGAAAACATAGGATTCCTTTCACAGTACTGTGCGACTGTTATTTTGAGGAGTGCCTTGGACTTGTCCAGAGAAAGGCAAACAACGGGGGTGTTTGTTCTTGGCTGCCTTTGCATAAAGACTTCTGAAACAAACAGATATATTTTAGAGGTCAGAAACTTTAACTTCCACCTCATTGTTTCAATAGTTCGTTACTTTTTGATAAAAGCAAGTGAGAAATATTTATTTTATTTTATTTTTATCACTCTAAACATTTTGTGGGTGTGGTGCGCACACAAGATTGTTTATATGGGTACTTGAGCCCCAGTGCACCCGCATGGTAGGCGCGCATGCTAGTAAACTAGTATTCTTCTGGAAGCTTCTTTCTCGCAGGTGATTACTTTTTGTAGCTTCAGTACAACTTCCGTTTGTAGTAAGCATGCTTCCCAAGCAAGGGAAAGAACTCACTTGCTCCAGTTCCTTTCTCTCTGGTGTTAACTGACTGGGCCGTGTTTCCTCGCTGTTTTCATTACTTTATTGTTGAGAAAGTTGATATGTATTCCAAACTTTCCCTTATTCGTATTGCCTCTCTTATGAATTTATAAATATCCATTAGATTTGTTTAGTAAAGAAGAATAAGTTAGTAAATTACGTAGCAAAAAGACCTTTCCAGAATGACATAAAATACAATTGGACGTAGAGCTGAAACACTACAAATGTTTTCATTCAATGAAAAAAAAAAAGAACTTAAGTTAGACGAAAACTTCTTTTCTCCTAAACTCGGTTCAGCACCTCCTTATTGGTTATTCAATATACACATGTAATCTTCAACATTCTTTTGTAGCATCGCATTTCAAAATCTTCTATTCTCTTCTTGTCTGAATTGTTTACAGTCCACGTCTCACTTCCATATAAGGCTACGTTTCAGGCAAATACTTTCGGATATTTCCTGACACTCAAATTTACGTTCGATATTAACAAGTTCCTCTTTTTTCAGATAATTTTCTTACTGTTGCCAACTTGCCTTTCATATCATATCTAGTTCGGCCATCTTCAGTTATTCTGCTGCGAGAATAACAAAAATCATCTACTGCTTTAAGTGTCTCTTTTCCTAATCCATTTCCCTCAGCATCGCCTGATTTGGTATGACTGCAATCCATTACCTTTATTTTACATTCGTTGATGTTCATGTTATAACCCCTGTTCAAGACGCTATTCATTCGGTTCAACTGCTCTTCCGAATCCTTACCGTCTCTGACTCAATTAAAATGTTGTCGGCGAACATCAGTCTTTATTTCTTCTCCCTGAACTTTAATATCCTCCTGAAATTTCTCCTTGGTTTCCTTTACTGCTTGCTCAATGTATAAATCGAAGAATATCGCGGATGGACTATGACTCTGTCTCACTTTCTTCTCAACTACTGCTTCCCTTTCATGTCCTTAGACCATTATAACTGCAAGCGGTTTCCTGTACAGATTGTGATTAACTTACCACTTACTGTATTTTATTCCTGCTATCTTCAGAATTTCGAAAAGTGTAGTTCAGTCGGGACCGCCAACAGCTTCTTTTAAATCTACAAATTATATAAACGTAGATTTTCTTTTCTTCAGCCTATCCTCTAAGATAAGTCATAGGGTTAGTATTGTCCGGTGATGGCCTTTTCGAGTTTTCTCAGTCTTCTACAAATAATTCGTGGTAATGTTTTGCATCCACTACTTATTAAACTGATCCCTTATTTTCTTTAGAATTGCAAGAAATACATTCATCTTGTCGTCTGAGGGTATCTTTCCCGCATGATATATTTAGCACTCCCTGTGGAATAGTTCTGTCCCGGCTGGCTTCCACAAGGAAAGCAATAGATTTTAAGGAATGTCGGCTACTCGAGGGGTCTTGTTTCGATTTTGGTCTTTCAGTGCTCTGTAAAATTCTTCCTGCAGTGTCATATCTCCCATGTCATATTCATCTACTTCCTCTCCCCTTTCCGTAATGTTGCCTTCAAGCTCATTTCGATTGTATAGACCCTCTACATATTCCTTCCTCCTTTCAGCTCTCCCTTCTTTGCTTCGAACTGGTTTTCCATCTGAGCTCCTGATACCCGTACAGCTAATTCACTTTTCTCCAAAGGCCTCTTTAATTTTCCTGTAGGCTACCTCTATCTTTTCCCTAGTCATGCATACTTTCTCAGCCTTACATTTTCCCTCTAACTATGCCCGCTTCCACATTTTGCACATTTAACACGTCTGCATTCCCTTTCGTCTGCTTCATAAACGATATCGTCTGTTAATTTTGTTTTTCATTTTGAAAAATTAAATTAAATGATCTACTTGTCTTTGTCTTCTTGTGCTTTGTTATACTTGTAAATATAAAGAAAATGTTAACCTATAATAAAACTAAGTTACTCCTCTTTTAAGGATGAAAAGCGTAAATGTGGATTTAAATAACAGATGACATGGGATGACACAATTTTATCCCCTCTTCATCTCCTTCCATTTCATTTGAGTTTTAGGCACTTTATGTTGAAAATACCCGACGACCACAAAGCAGAACGTTACAATATTTTCCTAGAAGTTCACGAGCAGATGACATGAGGCTGTATATTTAGGTGCCATCAGGGAGGATACATCGATGTCATGAGTAAGCACAGTGATGCTCGCGTCGGGGGTACAAACTAAGCCTTATCTAACATGAGAAGCTGTGTGGTTGCCACCTCAGCGTACGTCAGGAGGTTTTAAGAACTCGAATTGATTGGGAACTTACCCGAAGTCGGTGCGGTCACCTTGTAAGCCAGTAATCCAGCTGCCAGTTCCGAGAAAAGCAATCACGCTGAGCCCAAACCCAGAGCAGTAAAGGCAACGTTTCCGAGAATCAGTTCGAGAAGCTCCTTTTGTGCAACACAAGCTAATTTTCCTGATCGTAAGCCTTCTTTTTATGTCCTTGCCTGTAAAGCGTTGCTAGTCTATGAAGGCTTCCTGGATAAGATGTTTTAGCACGGTCTTAAAGAATTTATTGCAAAATATTTAATGTAATACCAATTTCTATCTGACTGTAAGAGTGTTGCAACAGACGTTCAGATTTTCAACTGAACATTGAATATAATAATAATAATAATACTCAAACTCGTAGTCATTATACATGAATTGTCTAGTACAACAGCTAAACGCTCGTCGTCTTTTTCTGCTGTCATGTTTTTCTATACTCGACTTTTCTTCAACTCACGCTTCTTCACTTCCTATCTTCAGGTCATCTTGTCATCATGACCATTGTCTTTTGATTTTCACAGACCCCCGCTGTTAATTACTACTGTCACTAACGTTAAATCGGACCCGGAAACTTGTAAAAAATTTGAGATAAAACACCTGTCATTGTTTGTGTAAGGTGTAACTATTATTTGAAGAAAATTAACAAATAAATTAAACGCACTAATAAACCTCCACCATAACAACTTTATCGATATTTTGCTACTCATAGTGCAAGTAAGAGATTGTATACAAGCCTCGAACACCTGTTGCCATAACAGATGCCGACATTAACCTATATTACGACCTCTGTGATCGGTCGCTGAGTTCGCGTATCCAGAGTACTTCAAGAGACTAACAACGATTTCGTGTGTCTCAGTGGCTGGGTGCAAGACTTTCGATCGGACACCCCTTTCACCACTTCCATATCCTAAATCCACCTCAGTTATTCAACTGGGAAAGGGGACCTGCACTTGAACGTGAAATCCGAACCATGTATCTTTCTTGGCGGCTCTTCACATCTTTGAGAGATGAAAGCTAGTTTAAAAACAACTGAAAATTTCCGTGGTCCTACCGCGATTCCATTCCTCAATCTCTCGATTTAAATGCACTCACTTTGCCAACAGACCACCAAACCCAACACATAAAGAGCGTAAGGAATCGCATCTTACAGTAACGAGCGGCAGTACAAAATTGGCGAAACTAAACTAAAATTAGCTCCGTCTGAACAGGCCTTGGAAGGCCCCACCGTACCGACCGCCCGCCATGTAATTCTCAACCTAGTGGCGTCATCGGATGCTGATGTATATGGGCGTGGGGTCAGCACATCAATCTCCCGGCCGTTGTCAGTTTCCGAGACCTGGAACTGCCACTTCTCGGTCAAGTAACTCTTCAATTGGTATCACTAGGCTGAGTGCACCCTGGCAGGTCAACAGCGCTGGAGATCCACAGGGTCACCCATCCAAGTGCCAACCGCTCCCAATGCTTAACTTCGTATAAACTGTGGGGAACCGGTGTATCCACCTCGACATGGCCACTGACCGAGTTGGCCGAAGTGGGGACGAATTGTGAACGGAAAAAAAACACGAATAACGAGCTACAGTAGGGCCACCAAATCGGTATTTTGAGTCTTACTGAGTCACCGAACTGCCATTTTTTTTCTTTATTGTAACTTCATTCCCCTGCCCCATGGGCAGAGGAGGGCTGGCAGTGGCACAGTCCACCACTCTTCAGCCAAACAGCTGTACAACATACATGAAAGGGGAATGCATACAAAAAAAGGGGATGATAAAAGAGGGACATAAAAACACAGCAAATGGAGATGATGTGGGTTAAAATATACACTAATACGAGGACATGCACAGAGGGACAGTTAAAAAGTCGACATGAAGTTAAAAGAACACAGCTGGCAGTTCGTTGGGCACTTAAAATCACAGGAGTCACACACAAGTTAAAAGTTGGTCACAGTATAAAAATCACACAGAGCGAGATACTTAAAGAAACAAAACCACTGGAAACAACAGAACACTCACAAGGAATAAAAACCGCTGGCTGCAACCTGCTGAGGGACTGGAGGTCAGAGAGGAGGGGGAGTGGGGATGGGGGGCAGGAGGAAGAGGAAAAGGGGGGGGGCAGGGGATGCACCAAGAGGCAGGAGATGGGCAGGGATGGAGATGAAGAGGGAAGACAAGGCAGGAAGGACAGCAGAGACACAGAAGGGGAGTACGGGAGAGGAAAGGGCTGTAGGAGGGGCAAAGCCACTCAGGGGAAGGGAGGGGGAGGAGGAAAGTGGGATTAGAGTTGGTAGGAAGGCTAGATGTCAGGGCAAAGCTCATCATCCGGGAGGGGTAGGTGCTGGAAGTTGCACTGGGAAAGGAGGTGGAGGGGTGGAGATGGAAAGAGGGCGGGAAATAACAGTAAAGGTGCAGCAATGGGCTGGGGGTGGAGACAAAGGGGGACACCAGGGGGGGGGGGGGGTCAACTCAGTGGACAATATACAGGGTGTAGAAGTGTTCAAGGAAAAGGAGGAGATGGGGGAAGGGGATGAAGTCATAGAGGATGCGTGTGGGGGATGGAAGGTGGATATGGAAGGAGAGGCAGAGTGCATGGCGTTCTAGGATTTGGAGGGCCTTATAGAACCTGGGAGGGGCGGAAATTCAAGTGACGCTGGCATAACAAAGGATGGGGCTGATCAAGGATTTGTAGGTGTGAAGGATGGTGGAAGGATGAAGTCCCCATGTCCAGCCAGACAGGAGCTTCAGGAGGCGAAGTCTGTTGTGGGCTTTGTATTGGACAGTAAGGAGATGAGGAGTCCAGGTGAGGTGGCGGTCGAGGGTGAGGCCAAGGTATTTCAGGGTAGGGTTAGGTAGAAATCATGGAGAGGGAAGGAGGAGGTGGTGTGGCCTATGATAATCGCCTGGGTCTTGGAAGGGTTGATATGAAGGAACCACTGGTTGCACCAAGTGGTGAACGGGTCAAGATGGGTTTGGAGGGTACACTGGGACCGTTGAAGGGTTGGATAAAGGATTAGGAAGGCGGTGTCATCAGAAAATTGGAGGAGATGAACATGCAGAGGAGCTTTGGGCATATCAGCAGTGTACAGGAGATAGAGGAGAGGGGAAAAGACGGAGCCTTGGGGCACACTGGCAGAGGGATAGAAGGTACGGGAGTTGGAATTGTGGACAGTGACTTAGGTGCGACGATGGGAGAAGGAAGCAACAAGATGGATGAAATTGATGGGGAGACCATAGGTCTGGAGCTTGAAACCGAACTGCCAGAAATATGCCAGTATAAATAATAAGGCACCAACAGACATATACTTTTACCAGTCTCACAATAAAACTTACTACTTCCAATAAAAAGTACATATAATAGTTGGCCACCTGCATCGTTTACGAAATACGAGGGTGTGCTGAAGAGTAATGCCTCTGAACTTTTTATGTGAAAATTCTTAAAGCTTTTTTAAATAAACCAAACGTTATTGACGTACTACATCTCTATTCTTCATGTCTACATATCTGCAGCCCTCTGTCGCTAGAGGGCTCCGAATTAGAGCATATAACATGGCGTGTGTAACATAACTATGTCAGTGCATGAGAAACAAGGTGCTGTAATCGAGTTTGGTTGGTTGCTTTTGGGAGTAAAGGGACCTGTCTACGGGGTCATCAGTCCCTTTTCCTCATTCAAACAGGTCTCGAGTTAAAAACAGTCCCAAAAGGAGTCAGGGAAGGTAAAAGGCATAAAACTAACTTCAAAATGCACTGAAAGACAGAACGGCAGATGCTAACAGAAAGGGGAAAATGTACACTAAAAGAAAGGTAGTGGTAGGTATTAAAATAATATAGCAGATGGCCTGGACTGGCTGATCGCACAATTAAAAAGGATGAGCCAGGCAAACAAAATGCACAGAAAGAGTGACGAAGAGATAAAATGGAGAGACAGTGGAGGCCTGGGAGATAACTCCAGACGACTACCCTTAGACAGTGTGACAAAAAAACTCCCTCACGAATAAAACTTAAAACTAAATCATCCGTTGAGGCATCGTCGCCCAACACCGTACGTAGGGTGCTGGGAAGTTTAAAAGTTTGTCGCAGAGCGGCTAAAATTGGGCAGTCCGACAAAATTCGGACGACAGTCATATGGGAGCCACAGCGACACCGAGGTGGGTCCTCGCGACGGAGGAGGTGACCGTGTGTTAGCCAAGTATGGCCGATGCGGAGCCGGCAAAGTCCCTGCGAGTGGCTCGCATGGATGACCGCCACACATTCGTTGTCTCTTTGATGATACGGAGTTTATTTGGTGGATACACCATTCAATATCCCAGTAATCTAGTTTCGAATTCGAAGAATTCGTACACATGTAGCACCCTCACCTTCAGCATGACAATGCCAGCCCACAGATAACCTCTGAGACATCTGCAATGATCCGAAGTCTTGGGTTCACTGTCATCGATCATCCTCTATACAACCCGACTTGGCCCTATCCGATTTTCACCTGTATCCTGAACTTAAAGAACATCTACGAGGACTTTACTTTGATAGTGACGAGACAGTGCAAGCAGAGGTGAGGTTGTGACTCCGTCAAGAAAGTCAAACTGTAAGTAGGCTGTTTAGGTTTTTTTATTAGCAACGCCAAATAGAGCTCTGTATGAAAATCACTGGCTGTGCTGTGTGCAGTTTGTGGCTGGTTTGCATTGTTGTTTGCTATTGTAGTGTTGGGCAGCTGGATGTTAACAGCGCGTAGCGTTGCGCAGTTGGAGGTGAGCCGCCAGCAGTGGTGGATGTGGGGAGTGAGATGGCGGAGTTTTGAGAGCGGATGATCTGGACAGAGACAGTAAATTTGTAAGACTGGATGTCATGAACTGATATATATATATATATATATATATATATATATATATATATATATATATATATATATAATGACCTTTGAACACTATTAAGGTAAATACATTGTTTGTTCTCCATCAAAATCTTTCATTTGCTAACTATGCCTATCAGGAGTTAGTGCCTTCAGTAGTTAGAATCTTTTATTTAGCTGGCAGTAGTGGCGCTCGCTGTATTGCAGTAGTTCGAGTAACGAAGATTTTTGTTAGGTAAGAATTCATGAAAGGTATAGGTTATTGTTAGTCAGGGCCATTCCTTTGTAGGGATTACTGAAAGTCAGATTGCGTTGCGCTAAAAATATTGTGTGTCACTTTAGTGAATATCTGAGTACGTTCAGTTTTGCTCAGCTGTTTGAAAATAAAATAAAATAAAATAACATGTTTATCCAGCACAGTAATTCATTAATTTTTCCAAGGGGACGTTACAAAACATTCTACAGTGACGGCATCAACAAACTCGTCTCTCGCTGGGAGAAATGTGATCGTCCCCAGGGTGATTATGTTGAGAAATAAATATGTGGACATGAAGAATAAAGATGTAGAATATTAATATCGTTTCTTTTATATAAAAAGTGTTAACAGCTTTCACATAAAAAATTCGAAGGAATTCCTTTTTAGCACGGCCTCGTAATTTGTTAAATGAATTGTGCAGTTGTTTTTGTTCATATCCCTCAAAGCTGATGTCATCCTGAGTCCAGACAGAAGCGTTGAATTTGTAGAATGAAAAATGACTCTACCGCACAGGGACACAGCATTTATAACGACACTTACCCTCCTGCGAGTCATTTCTATTATAGTATTTTCAAATACACTGCAAAAATATTGTTGGAAGAACAATTTATGATTACACGAGTAATAGCTTGTGTTGCCTTGCTGATATTATTAGGACGATGGTGCACTTATTGACAACGTTTTCTGCACAACTGTGTATTTGGAAAAACAATGATGCACTGCTGCCGCATTTGAGAAGCAGTGTGATCTGCACATCCTTGTTCCTTATACTTATGTGTTCTTTGTGTGCAAACATGCCATGTAAAACTTAGTATCAAATGGTTCAAAAGCCTCTAAGTACTATGAGACTAAACATCTGAGGTCATCAGTCCCCTAGATTTAGAACTACTTAATCGTAACTAACCCAAGGACGTCACACACATCCATGCCCGAGGCAGGATTCGAACCTACGACCGTAGTAGCACGCGGTTCCGGACTAAAGCGCCTACAACCGCTCGGCTTCAGGGGACGGCTAAACTTGGTGTCACATAGTTCTCTTGTGCTGCATTCATGACCAGCTCGAGCGTTTTCATTGCGAAGCACAGCACGGCCCAGAGCTGCCCTTATCGCCAGGGCAGTAGAGGTGAGCACTCTCGTTAAAGATAATAATTATAAGCACATGTAAAGATTGTGAATATAGTAACACCCAAAATTCTTCAGTGATGAAGATACTTCTTTTCTTTGAATAAAATGAATCTTTTGAAGGGTGTGCTCTTATCCGCAGCACTTCCGCTGAAGAGGGTGACTTCTTGCCATTGAAATTAAGCAACAGTAATATTTGATACGAAACCAAGGATATCTATGGATTCTACAGTCCATATTCTGCAAGTAGACGAAGATAATTACCATCTAACTAGTATGGGCATAGACGATTCTGTCTACGCTGCAAGTTAACGAAAATGATTGTGAAGATAAAATAAAACTAGCGGCAGTTTGCAGAGTCTAAAAGTAAACATTCTCACAACGATCCTTCGGTGAAAGGAACATTAACACTCGTTGCATTGGGAAGTACCCCTTCGCACGTACTTTATTACACTGACCTGAAGAATGTATGTGCTTATATAGGAAATACACCACCATTGCTCTATTGGAAAACACAGTGTACTGTGGATCTAGTCACTTGTAAGGGAAATTGTATGGATAAACTTGATTTTGCTGTAAGAAACTGGCAAAGGAAAATACTACTAACACATGCCACGCGGGTTTTTGCATGTTTTTATGTTTACGGCATGTGAAGTTCAGAACTCAAATAGCAGTCATCAATAACAGCTTAAAAATTTCCATTAGCCGGGAATTGAACCTAAAATCTCTACGTGACAGAAGAGCATTCCATTACACAGCCACCCGGCTTGTCAAGGAAAATCGAACTAGTTTTAGCAAAAACTTCCATTTTCTCTAGAATTTTTGAGAGTTGTATCGAACTTTTTTGGGAGATTAATATTTCACTTCTGAACTTCACGTACCATAAGTACAAAAAATTAAAAAAAATGCCATATGGTCCTCTTGTAAGATATATTGGAGCACTAGAATTACTACCATAGAGTTCTAGTTTTCATAGAAATGTGAACACAAGAAGAAGGAATAAAAGGAGCTTGGGGATAACCATCCCGTCGGTGATGTTGTTACGAACAGAGCGCGAGCTCGGATGATAAACACAGAAAAGGAAAACGGCCGTGTCCGTTTCAAAAGAACCATCTCGGCACTCGCGCTGGGCCATATAAGAAAAACCCGGTGTCCTCAAATTTGGGTAGCGGGTTTTGAGTTGTACCAAACTGTACTTCAAAGTAAAAGTCGAACACAGGCTGAGAAGAAGCGAATACAGTAGCACAAAATAAGAACACAAGCACGGTGCGAGTGTCATTGCAGGTAAAAGTCCATAGCAAATAATACAAAACCAATGAAACACTGTAAAACCGAAGAACAATGCAATCGTACAGAGGGCTCGAGTCAGTCCTGCACTTAAGGAACTTTTCAAAATCTTTTAAAATACGCTACTGGTCATTAAAATTTCTACACCAAGAAAAAATGCAGATGATAAACGGGTATTCATTGGACAAATTTATTATACTAGAACTGACATGTGATTACATTTTCACGCAATTTGGGTGCATAGATCCTGAGAAATCACTACCCAGAACAACCACCTCTGCCCGTAATAACGGCCTTGATACGCCTGTCAAACAGAGCTTGGATGACATGTATAGGTACAGATGCTCATGCAGCTTCAACACGATACCACAGTTCATCAAGAGTAGTGACTGGCGTATTGTGACGAGCCAGATGCTCGGCCACCATTGACCAGACGTTTTCAATTGGTGAGAGATCTGGAGAACGTGCTGGCCAGGGCAGCAGTCGAACATCTTTCTATATCCAGAAAGGCCCGTACAGGACCTGCAACATGCGGTCGTCCATTATCCTGCTGAAACGTAGTGTTTCGCAGGGATCGTATGAAGGGTAGAGCCACGGGTTGTAAAACATCTGAAATGTAACGTCCACTGTTCAAAGTGCCGTCAATGTGAACAAGAGGCGACCGAGACGTGTAACCATCACGCCGGGTGATACGCCAGTATGGCGATGACGAATACACGCTTCCAATGTGCGTTCACCGCGATGTCGCCAAACACGGATGCGACCATCATGATGCTGTAAACAGAACCTGGATTCATCCAAAGAAATGACGTTTTGCCATTCGTGCACCCAGGTTCGTCGTTGAGTACACCATCGCAGGCGCTCCTGTCTGTGATGCAGCGTCAAGGGTAACCGCAGCCACGGTCTCCGAGCTGATAGTCCACGCTGCTGCAAACGTCGTCGAACTGTTCGTGCAGATGGTTGTTGTCTTGCAAACGTCCCCATCTGTTGACTCAGGGATCGAGATGTAGCTGCACGATCCGTTACAACGATGCGGATAAGATGCCTGTCATCTCGACTGCTAGTGATACGAGGCCGTTGGGATCTAGCACGGCGTTCCGTATTACCCTGCTGAACCCACCGACTCCATATTCTTCTAACAGTTATTGGATCTCGACCAACGTGAGCAGCAATGTCACGATGCGATAAACCGCAGTCGCGATAGGCTACAATCCGACCTTTATCGAAGTCGGAAACGTGATGGTACGCATTTCTCCTCCTTGCACGAGACATCACAACAACGTTTCGCCAGGCATCGCCGGTCAACTGCTGTTTGTGTATGAGAAATCGGTTGGAAACTTTCCTCACGTCATCATGTTGTGGGTGTCGTCACCGGCGCCAATCTTGTGTGAATGCTTTAAAAAGCTAATCATTTGCATATCACAGCATCTTCTTCCCGTCGGCTAAATTTCGCGTCTGTAGCACGTCATCTTCGTGGTGTAGCAATTTTAATGGCCAGTTGTGTAAGTATTAGACTGAGGTGACAAAACTCATGGGAAACCACTTAACATCATGTCGGATATCCTTTTTCCCGGCGTAGTGCAGCAGCGTAACGTAGCATGGACTCAACAAGTCGTTGGAAGTCCCCTGCGGAGACAATGAGCCGTGCTGCCTCTATAGTCGTCCATGATTGCGAAAATGAGATGCCACATTGTCATCCATAAAAATTCCATCGTTGTTTAGAATCATGAAGTCCATGAATGGCTGCAAATTGTCTCCTGTAGCCTAACATAACCACTTTCAATTAATAATCGGTTCCGTTGGACGAGGGGACCCAGTCTATTCCATGTAAACACAGCCCACACCATTATGGAACCACCACAGCTTGCACACTGGCTTGTTGACGACTTGGCTCCATCAGCTCTTACCAACTGAAATTGGGACTCATCTGACCAGGCCACGATTTTCCAGACGTCTAGAGTCCAACCGATATGATCACGAACCTAGAAGAGGCGCTGTCGTTAGTAAAGGCACTCAAGTCGGTCGTCTGCTGCCATAACCCATTAACATCAAATTTCCCCACACTGTCCTAACGGATGGGTCCGTCGGACGTCCGACATTGATTTGTGCTGTTATTTCACGCAGTGTTGTTGGTCTGTTAGCACTGACAACTCTATGCAAACTTCGCTGCTCTCGGTCGTTAAGCGAAGGCCATTGGCTACTGCGTTGTCCGTGGCGAGAGGTAATGCCTGAAATTCGGTATTCTCGGCACACCCTTCACACTGTGGATCTCGAAATATAGAATTCCGTAACGAATTTCCGAAATGGAATGTCCCATGCGTCTAGCTCAATCAGCATTCCGCGTTCAAAGTGTGTTAATTCCCGTAGTGCGGCCATAATCACATTCGAAAAGTTTCCATATGACTCACTTGAGTACAAAGACAGTTCCGCCAATGAACTGCCCTTTTATAACTTGTGTACGTGATGCTATCGCCATCTGTATATGTGCATATCACTATCCCATGGGTTTTATCATCTCAATGTATTGGAATTTTGAAATTTGTGGTAAGTTCCTATCGGACCAAACTGCTGAGGTCATCGGGCCCTAGGCTTACACATTACTTAATCTAACTTAAACTAACGTACGCTAAGGACAACACAGATACTCATGCCCGAGGGAGGACTCGAACCTCAGATCGAGGGAGCCGCCAGAACCGTGGCAAGGTGTCTAAGACCGCGCTGCTACTAAATGTAGTATTGTATGCTTCAAATTTATTGACTTGGCTTTTAAAAATATCAGTTTGCCACTGTCCGTCTGTAGCCAGAAGGACTCTTCCAAAATGTATGCAAAGACTGATTTGTCAGATAGTATAATGAGGGTTGGCGCCTCCACACCTCTCCCATAGGTATTCTCTCCTACATTGCTTACTACAATGACCATATCTTAGACAGTTGTAGAATTGTCTAACATTTGGATCACAAGCGACAACCTCACATCTTAATCCATACAAATAAACATACAGAGGCAGTGACTGACTCTTGAATGTAAGGACACATCTACGAATTCACAACAGACGTACCGTTGTCCCGCGTTGTGGTCAGCGTTTAACTTCTACTATCTCAGTTGGTGACTTGACGGTTGTTGCTATTTCAAATTCTTCTAATGATACTTCCACTCCTCTAAGTACACCTTGTTTTCTTACCATATATGTAGGCGTATAAGTTTCTAACTCAAGCTCTTCAATCACAGAGGATGACATAAGTTTTGCTGTGACTCGCTGTCCACTTCATTTATGATTCTATCCTTACCTACCGACAAAAATTGTACGTTGTGGCTTCTCTGACCTGGGATACGTGTATAAAGAATTCTCCCAAGACCCATAGGGTGCAGTTTTCCAATATTCTTATAATTACTTTCAAAATACACATAGTAAGAGCCATAGACCAGTTAGATTGCAGGTATAGATTTTGTTGTTGAGATGACTTACTCTACGTCGATGTTCCTGGACACCACGGAAGATCACTCGTTGGCAGCGGGGAGACACTCGACTGGCCCGCTATTGAACGTAGCCTTCCGCCATCATTCGGGGGAGTGATGCAGCGCCGTGAAGATTCCCCGTTTGAGCAACAGAACTGTACGAATCTCTTCGTGATTGCAAATAAGATTTCCTGCTGTGAGATTACAGGTTCATTTTTTCACCTAACACTTCTTGTAGGTGATGCTAAAATTCTTCTATTGCTTTGTTTTTGCTATTTTTTATATTCTTACCTTCTTTTCAGGAGTGAAATGAACTATCTTCTTCCGTATCCATGACACTTCCGTGCTCAGTATAATGGTTCAGAGAAATGATCGCAGCCATTATTACTGGGTCTAGATCCTGAGTAGTTGAATGAGTGTTATTGTGCCTAGGTAAGACATCTTCCTTTCCTTCATCATATATTCCATCAAACGTAGTGGAACATAATCGTTTCACGTTCACCAGGAATGCGAGTTGTGGGCTCAAGAAATAAAATATTTCCACCAATGTCTCGCTATATAGAGTACAAACGATAAATGTTTACTTACCACAGTGGTATAATGTTTATACAGGGCACTTGTGGTCTATCGAGTCGGGAAACAGCCTCAAACAGCCTTACAAAACCATCTATGCTACAAGATATGCACGTCACTGCGAGATTTTCGGTATTTTGTTGCTTTCTTCGCGCGAACAATTACTGCGAGAGCAAAATTGAATTTGACGTTTTTTGTAGGAAATTTAATGTGGTCTAATTTTGTGCTGGGGTACGTTTTAGCTAGAGATTGTGATTTTCTAGTTGTTTATGAGAAACGTGGAAAAGTTGCTTTGAAACCCCCCCCCCCTCTACTCCCCACCGCTCAGGATTTTTGGTATGTTGTGCGGTACTTGGTGTTGACAACACTAATGCCCACCTTCCTCTTCGCCCTGAAGTTTGCATTCACTGTCGTTCGGTTCTGTCTCGGGTTTGCTTTCCCGCAGTGTTAGCTGTTCGTTGACAGTGATACACAATATTACTCTGGATAGCTTTACTGACGAAGAGCTGACCGATGTACACCTCGTGTGTCAGTTGATTGAAAGCAATGGAAGAACGCAACAACGACGCAATACTGAGCCGCTCCAGCAGCGACGGCAACAAAATCATAGTAATTTTGTAACGGCAACTTTTGTAACTATTCATCATCAAACATCGTTGTTAGCGTACAACTAAGACAGTGGTGAATACCGAGACACAGTATGCGCAGTAGAAGACGAAGAATAAAGTATAAAGTGAGCGTTGCCGTTGTCAATAGCGAGTACCGTGAGCGAAGTGAACATCTTTATTTTCCAACAAGACGCAAATCGCACACCGCCGACGTGCTGATATGTCCAGTACAGTACAGCTAAAATATATATATGTGATAAGAAAATAAATGAAATGCAAATACTCTGCAATGACTCACCGGAGGCTACGGGCCGTTGTGACTAAATATTCATAAAATATCCCTGAGTAACCTCCGCAATTTTGTGGGTTGCGTTGAGGTTCACGCAGTATGAGAACCGGACGGGAATTAGAGTCATGCTGCTCGCGAATGGAAGTCCATTGTTACTAAAATGTCCAAATAAACAACTTAAAATCGCAAAATGGACGAAAACAAAAAACTATAGATAGTACTGTATAAAAAATAAAAATAAGAAAGACATTCCCAAAAGTCGCAAGAAAGAAACTACAATAGTAAATTGTCAATAACGTATAAGTGAAGGCAGCAGAAGAAATCTGCAGAAACGAAAGAAATTTCTAGAATTTGGAACCTCAAAAATATCTAAAAGCAGTGTTAAAATACTCATCGGCGACTTCGGTGCGCAACTTGGAAAGGAAAAGAAATATAGGATTAATGTGGGCCAATATACAGCACAATTAGGAACACACAGAAATAGGGAACAACTGATAAGTGTGTGTAAAATGTTCCAGGTAAAATTGATGTCCATACGTTTTCGCAACCTACCAAGGACTCCAAAGCTTGAAAATCTGCAATTCCAAATCTAAAAGAATTTCAACTGTATGACATAGCCATATACAAAAGAAATATGTTGGAAATTGTTAATCTTACGGTGATGAATAATGATGGATTTGATTCAGATCATTATCTCTCTAGGGTTAAAATACGATTAGTCCAATATAATAGAAAGAATGAAAGCCAGAAAGTAATCAGGTAAACCTCCAGTAGAGCCAATAAATAGAAGGAAAAGAAAACACAGATAAAATTTGGAGAATAAACTGGAACAAGTATAAAAGATGACTGGCATAAACTCCAGGTACAAATTACTTAAGCGACAGAGATAACATAAGGATTAGCCAAGAATAAAAAGAAGACTGGGTGAACAGGAAGGGTGAAAGAGAACTAGAACAAAGAGCTCGAAAATCAAGGTGTTCGTAAAAAGAATACCTAGAACAACTCAGAAACAAAGAACAGGAACGTCAGAAACCAAAAGAACTTTTGAAAAATCTCACCTAATAGAAGTGCAAGAAAAATTTACCAAAAATAATACCATTAATTTTTACCCAACTTTTAACACGTACTTAAAAAAGAAAATTGTAAAATATTAGCAAAATTTTGGACAGGATCTTAAGCTGTTCGGTTCCAACAATTAAATTATAAGTTTCAGCAATATCAGAAAATATTGGGGAGGAATTCCTACCAACAGAGTTAGAAATTCATGAAGCTATAAAAACATTCAAAAACACCAAAATAAGTGGTGAAAAACCCATGACAATACAATTATTAAAACTGCCTGAAAAAAAGATTATAAATGATTTATATTTACTTTCAGAGAACATTTCGAAAACAGGAATGATTCCACAATAGTGGAAAATAGCATTAATCCACCCACTACGTAAAAAGAGAAGCGAACGAACTGTCAACAGTTTCACACTAGTGTGACTTCTGGAAGTGGAATACAAAATATTATCAAAAATTCCAGTTGAAGAAACTTTATATTGACAACTAGGAAAATAGCAGGATTAGTTTCCCGCAGAAAACAGACATTTAACTTAAAATCAATAACTCGGCACAGACCGTTAACTAGCAAACTATAACAGTATCATTTATTGATTTCACAAAAGCATTCGGTTCTATGGACAAAGATACAATAAATAAAGTCATTAAAGAATTTGGCGTTAAAGCAAAATTAGCAAACATAATTGATGCAACTCTAACAAATACGATATCTGAAGTTAAGCCAATGGGAGAAATATCTCAGCCATTTGAAATAGAGTGATAGACAAGGTCACCACCCTTACTGCTCGCAGTGCTCGTTAACACGACCAGGGGACGCCTAAATTACTGCAACTCAAATAAGGAAAAAGCGGATGGATCAAAATGTCGACGAACAGGCAATCGAAAAGGACATCGAAATGGAATAAGGGACACGCTTCAGATAATATCACGGAACATAACATGAGGATTATGTTTTAAATAAACAGACCTCATCCGTATACCGCCAAAAAAACATGTCAACACCAGTGTCATTACAGAAACAAAAAAGAAATTGAAAGGTACCAAGGATCCAGGCCCTTTCACCATGTTATATAGCGAATTTAAAAGAGAGAAACGAGCAACTACAGGTGTTGCTTTAATAACTAATAATAAATGGAAGGATAAAATAGGTTATTACGCATAAACTAGTCCGTTTTAAGATTGACACAGGAAGTATGTGTGTAATATGTGTTTATGCTCCGAAAGAGGCTACGGGCGAAGAACTTCAAACAATTGCAACAACTCCTCAATCAACACAATAAATGAGACCAGCTTTTAATAGCTGGAGATGTAAATGCTAAAGTTGGGAAAACACCAATCCAACAAATAGTGGGAATGTACGGAGTAGGAGATTGAGTTTAACGTCCCGTCTACATCGAGACCATTAGAGACGGAGCACAAGCTCGTATTGTGTCAAGACTATGGAAGGAAATTGGCCGTGCTCTTTCAAAGGAACTACCCCGGCATTTGTCTGGTGCGATTGAGGGAAATCACGGAAAACCTAAATCTGGATGGCCGGACGCGGGTTTGAGGCGTCGTCTGTCCGAATGCAAGACCTGTGTGCTTACCATATACGGTGAAACCAACACCATCAAAAATCGGCAAAAGCTTCGAGACTTTTCCGCTTTTATCTCCCATAAGTTAACCAATACCTTCTTTCTGAAGAAATATATTAATAACTATACATGGAGCGCAAAGGGAACTACACCCCTTATTGATTACGCAATTGCCGAATAGTCTCACAAGTGAGTGACATACATGTTTTTAGCGGATTTGGTATTGGTCCAGATCACTTCGTGGTATGCTAAAAAATTCAAATTTGGCTACCTGAAGGAAAACGAGACAGAAAAATAGCCATAACGTGTATAAAATATAAGATTCATCTCTTGCAAACGGAGAGTATTGGATATCTCTTTCAGAAAAGACTAGCTGACAAATTGGATACCGTAAATGCAAGAGATTCGATTGAAGAAGAATGGAAAATCATAAAAATGCAACTTTGAAATCAGCTAGCGAAGTTATTAGCAAAAACGGTTTCAAAATCTGTGACGAAGGGATAGAGCAAGCAGTGAAAGAAAAGCGACAAGCAAATAATATATACCAACAATAACACTCTCAAGAAATCTCCTGATATATCGTAGGAAAATAAATATACATAGCTATAAATAAAACCAGGAAAAAGCAACAGAAATAATGGGAACGTTTCTTTAACGAAATTTAAAATGACATTTATAGACGAAAGTCAATAGGATACAAATTAATGAGACACATGTACCAGAAGACAAGGATAGAGTCAAAATAAATGTAATAAATTTAGAACGACGTGAACAGCATTACAAAAATCTCTGGGTAGATGATTCAGCCGCCGAAGAGTACTTTCAAAATTGTACAACTAACAGAAACAAAGACCTCATCGAAATGAATCAATTAGATCTCTCAGTGCAAAAATCGAAGAACAGGAAATTAACGCCACAGATGGAATAAACACGGAATTGTTTGAATGCTAAGCTCTTTCACTGAAGGAACGCTACATCTCCTTATATTGGACTGTGGTTAAGGTATCTGAGGAGTGGAATGCGGCAAAAAATTTCTCCACTTTCCAGAAAGGCAACAGAAGCGACCCAAACAACAACAGAGAAATTAGCCTCATTAACACGGGTATAAAATCTATAGCACTATCATAAACAATAGACTACGCACCATCTCTTATACAATTTTATTAGAAGAAAAATGGGTTTTAGAAAATAACGATCCTGCACTGATGTTATTTTTAATAAAAAACAAATTGCAGAGAAAAGGAAATAATTTAACTTAGAGACGCACATAGCGTTCGTGGATTATGAAAAACCTTTTTAATAAAGTCAACAGACAGCTACTGTTGCAGATTATGGAAAAAACAGGCTTCCCAACGCATGTAATTAAATCTGTTAAAGCTTTTTACAAGAAGACTAAAATTATAATCGAAGATGAAGATAGCTTTCCTAAACAGTTAACAATACTGGGAATTAGACAAGGATGTGGGCTACCTACAATTCGTTTCAGCATATACATAGATTTCCTAGTCAAGAGCATGGAAACGAAATATAGCCTGCGGCATAAAGATCAACATAGAGAAATGTTTTAATACTCTTCTATATGCAGATGATCGAATAATAATCCAAGAAATGAAGATAATCTTCAAACTGCCTTCTACCATCTTAATTTGTTGACTTCTAAATATAACATCAAATTGTGCATTCATAAAACAAAAGGTATGGCAGTCAAGGGAAAATCACCTATCAGATCTAAAATTGCAATAAATAACGTAATATTGGAAGAGGTAACACACTTTCTATGTTTCGACTGTGACACAGAGAGAAATTTCAACAATGAAACTGATAACAAGATCCTAAATTTGAACGCAGTCCGTGGGACAATGAGAAAAACGCTGCAAAAAGAAGCCACGAAAGAGACAAATATGAAGTTTAACAAGAATATGGCAGTTCTTGCTATGATATGTTGTTCTGAAACCAGGGTTCTCACATACAAGGGGATTCAGGCTGCGGAAATGAGATTTCTTCGTAGCGTTAAAGGATACCACAGAGCTGAACTCTTCAGAAATAAAGACATTAGGAATAAATTACAAGTTGGTTCAATGCACAAGATTACAGATCTAAACAGAAACAGGTGGTGGAAACATGTAGATAGAATGTCTGAAAGTAGACTTCCAAAACTAATTCTTGTCTACAAACCACGAGGGACCGAAACATGAGAAACATGTGAAGAGAGAGGAAGAAGAAATAGAAGAAGAAAAAGAGGAAAAACTGATGTTACACAGTGGGACGGTTTTTTAGAAACAAACTGTCAAGATTTGAAAGTTGGAGCTGAAAGTCACAGAACGCTAATAATAAGGTAGGAAATAAAATGAATGTAAAGTAAGCTGCCCGGATTTTGTAAGCGATTTTGCAATACTTTCAGAAAATATGACCGAAGCAGTTATTCAAATAAATCTTCTTGAAAAAATAGCAAATAGAACTGCTCTTCAGATTTCTGTTAAAAAATAAAATCCATGACAAATATAAAAATACAGAGAAATACATAGAAACGCGAGTAGATGAAATAGAACAAGTTAGTGAATTTAAGCATCTTGGAGATACCTTATAACAGAATGGGCAAGAAAAATTTGCAATGCATGTAAAAGTTAATAAAATGAAAAGAGCATATCATTTGACAAAAATAGCTACGAGAAGAAACTTAAACATGGAAAAACAAATGTAGAACTCTACACCTCTGTGGTAAGACCGGACTGTTTATATGCAATGGGATGCTTAACGATGAACAGCAACGTGGACAGAATAGATGTACTGGTACTTGAAAGATGGACTGTTACGAAATTAATGGGTGCAATAGAAAATACAGATTGTTTAAAAATGAGAATTAACGAGAAGATATACGGAAATACGAAAAAAATCAGAAATAATGGCAAAGCAAACACTTAACTTCCTTGAACATATGTACCGAATGAATGAGAACAGGCTAACAAAACAAATACTCCCGTATTTCTGAAAAAAGGAATCGACAGTAGAATGAATTACAGAAATAAGAAAAAATTGGAAAGCAACAACATCAAAAGAATCTGAAATAACAGAAAGAAACCATTTTAAGTATTTAATACTAACATTATAAGATTTTCAAGGCGAAAGAAACAAGAAATCGGGAACAATGTAGACAGAAGTAAGGCGAAGACAAGGTGGGGAGAAGATGAAGGCGTGCTGGAAGAAAACGAAACAACAGAGCAAGAAGAAGAACTGGAGTCGTTACGTGATCCTAGTTGCTCTATACGAAGATAAAAAAAAATGGTTCAAATGGCTCTGAGCACTATGTGACTTAACAGCTGTGGTCATCAGTCCCCTAGAAATTAGAACTACTTAAACCTAACTAACCTAAGGACATCACACACACCCATGCCCTAGGCAGGATTCGAACCTGCGACCGTAGCAGTCGCGCGGTTCCGGACTGCGCGCCTATAACCGCGAGACCACCGCGGCCGGCACGAAGATAAAAAAAGATGAGTTACCAGATTAGTGGCCAAGATTTCGAGCGTGTCACATAACATAAACATTTAGAGGTAACGGTCATATAAAACGGGACAAATTCGTAAAATCAATTTTAGGTAAGGTGAATAGGGACTTAGATTTGCTGGAAAGATTCTGTGTAAGTAGAGAGCATCTGTAAAGTGACTCACATGCGTAACAATAGTCCAGTCAATTTTAGACTACTATTTAAGGGTTTGAAATTCTTGTCACATAGGCATGACTACAGACCACGAACGAATTCAGCAACGCGTTGTTAGGATCGTGACTGGTCGATATTGCTCGCTCGAAAGGTTAACAGAAATGGTCGGGGAACTCAAGTAGGACTCTTCTGAAGGAAGATTGCCTTTTTCTCGCGAAACTGTATTCGATAAATTAACAGCATTGGTTTTCAAGGAAGACTGTGCGAAAGTTGTGCTGCAACCATCGGATGTCTCGCGTGTGTGTTACAAGAATGAGGCATGAGATATTAGGGCGCGTACAGAGGCGTACAGAAATTATTTTTCCCGCTCACAGATCATTTATGTAATAGGAAAGAAAATTGCTAACACTGGTATGAAGCATTGTCTGCCACGTACTGTTTCCTAGAAGTGTCTGACTGCAAGAAAAATACATTTTGACGGTTTTAGTGGTTCGAATAACTCCATTATTAGTTTATGGATCGGTGAAAGAACGTTGTATATAGTGTAGCACTCCGAAAAGTATGTGTAGACCTAGTAAATTCCTTCAGAATGGTATTTACCTGAGTGTATTGAAAGGACAGTGTTTTTTTGATGGAGGTGATTCACGGTGTGGCACTATTTTATCTGATTTGAGCTCGGACCATTAGTTTTGGTAAATGTTAAAAGAATGCAAGTCTTCACGAAAACATTTTAGACAATACCATTCTTCTTCCATTCTGACAGGAGTTTTCTCCATCAACAGTACACAGCTAGTGTTCAAAGATAAGGATCATTGCATTGAGATTTCATGTAATCACGGGGGTGTTGCACACTGGCCTGCTGAATGATCCGGCCTGTAACATCCTGTCTTTTTTCCGGATGAACTAGAGAGGCATTTACATGCCAGATCAATTTACATGGAAACACGACAACAACTGATGCTTCAGGAAGAATGGAAAGAATTTCCTCGTTCAGTATGTCGGAGCAATGTAACATCCTGTCTTTTTTCCGGATGAACTAGAGAGGCATTTACATGCCAGATCAATTTACATGGAAACACGACAACAACTGATGCTTCAGGAAGAATGGAAAGAATTTCCTCGTTCAGTATGTCGGAGCACACTGTGAAGACGTAATCAAGATTAAGCATCATACTGGGGCCAGCTCTATTAGATACACCGCTGTGTCATGGGACAAATTACTTTTCACCAATAAGTGAGCAAATTCGATATGTATCAACTGTCAAACAGTCATCGTTGTTTTCATTTGGTGGTGTATGACCTGCCCTGAAAAACTTGAGCCAGCGTAGGGCCCTTTTTAAAGGAAAGAGATGTTACTTGTTACGTACCAGAATAATGGGAAAGAAATGCATGTTGCAACAAATTGTCAGTTGTGAAGATCTAACTGGCGTCACCTTTCTCCGCCAACAGTAAAAGGTCATTAGACGCAGAGCCTTTGCAAATTCAAGTCGCCGTCTCAATAAATCAATGGTGCTTTGAGGAAAGGAGGGCCGTCGTTGAGCGCCAGCAAGAAACAATTTGTTATTCTGACAGAGTAGGTAATGGCTAAAACATTACAGAAACGGTTTGAAAGAAAGGTATTAGGTGGTTGTACTACCATAACTGGATACCGTAGGAAAAATAAAAATCTATGTTAGTCTTTGACTACGGGATAAGTAAGTCACAGCTATAGCCAGTCATGAAACATATACAAGCGAATAAATTCGGAGGAACTCTAAAAATAGAACAAAAGAATGTAAGGTTCTCTCGTCAAGAAAAAGGCGGCAGGATTTGTTTCATTGAAAGGATAATGAGAAAGCGCAGGGCATCTACGAAAGAGACTTCCTTCTAAATGGCTTGTGCAATGTGTACTGTAACACTGCTAGAATTTGTGACGTTATATCTGTGTGGATTTTACATACAAAGAAATGTAAAGCTAATGATCGGAAGTTTGTCTGGCTCGAGAAATAAATGTCATACCAATATTAATATATTCTGAACTAGCAGAAACTAGATGCCCGAAATAGTATTTAGAAAATTACATTAACTGATTTTCAGGCAATGTTTCGAATGTTATTTAATCTCCAGCATAGGTTCCTATACAGACTGTGTAGATAGCATTAAAGTTTTATCAGGTCTTACAGACGCATTCAAGGAACCATTCGTCCTTCAATCTCTACGTCAGTAGCACAAAAAGCAAATTTAACACTTGGTAGAGCAAACAGTATCCACTGCTGCGCACCACACAGAAGATTCATGAGTATAGATACACGAAATATTTCAGAATTCCTATTACAGGCTTGTAGGGGCTATAGAGGTGGCTTCGTAGATAAAGTTTTGATAAGGGACCCATGTCTGCAAATTTATTGTTTGGGTATGAAGTAAGTTTGAAGATCAGATCACTTTCAAATCTCCCGCTTCACGGAACACACATAAACTAATAGGAGAGCGTCGTCGTCAATCCCTTTTGTAATTATGACATCGTTTACCATTTTCTTTGCGGGAAACTGGTATGTTCACAACTAGGAGGGTTCACTGTGGTGCTCCACGGACGTGGCGCACTCTCGAGTATGAAGAGGGAGTTGTAATATGTCCCTTCAATGTTGCATATTCTATGACTTGTGCTCAGAGTGAACGTTACTTATTTTCTGAAATGAGTTGCCTCGAAGGGCATATCCACTTACTAAGTTATAGAGCTGATTGTCTTGATATTGGCTTCATTGTCTTCTTTAGGTGTATGATAACGTCCGAAGGCGGACATAGTACGCAGAAAATTAACTGATGAAATGACTGTGAAAATCTAGTAATTCTGAAACTACGGATTCAAGTAACGTATCTGAAATTATAATGGGTAGTATTCTGAAACTTTTCACATATTATTATGACGCAATTTTAACAAACAGTTCTAGCAATACGACTGCTTTCTGTAGCGTCACACAAAGACTTGACCACCATTCACCACAGCTTCCCGGCAAGTCTGTACACAATGAATAAGAACAGAAATATTATACAAAACAAAAATTTACATCTTCGTCAGAGATAACCTGTGATACATATTTAGCAAAACTAAATAGAACTGAATTTACAAAATTTTAGGTTAAAACTTCAATGTTGTCCTAAATACACGTAATATAAGCATTAATTTTTATGGACAGTTTTTGTATGAAAACTTCTTTTTCTAAACAAATATATCGATACCTGCTGGTATCGTAGGATTCCTAACGTATCAAGCGCTTCATTACATCTACATCTACATCTACATCTACGTGATTACTCTGCTATTCACAGTATAGTGCCTGGTAGAGGGTTCAATGAACCACCTTCATGCTGTCTCTCTACCGTTCCACTCTCTAATGGCACGCGGGAAAAACGAGCACTTAAATTTTTCTGTGCGAGCCCTGATTTCTCTTATTTTATCGTGATGATCATTTCTCCCTATGTAGGTGGGTGGCAAAAGAATGTTTTCGGAATCGGAGGAGAAAACTGGTGATTGAAATTTCATTAGAAGGTCCCGTCGCAACGAAAAACGCCTTTGTGTTAATGATTGCCACTCCAATTCACGTATCATGTCTGCGACACTGTCTCCCCTATTTCGCGATAATACAAAACGAGCTGCCCTTCTATACCCTTTTTCGATGTCATCCGTCAATCCCACCTGATGCGGATCCCACACCGCACAGCAATACTCCAGAATAGGGCGGACAAGCGTAGTGTAAGCAGTCTTATTGGTAGACCTGTTGCACCTTCTAAGTGTTCTGCCAATGAATCGCAGTCTTTGGTTTGCTCTACCCACAATATTATCTATGTGATCTTTCCAATTTAGGTTATTTGTAATTGTAATCCCTAAGTATTTAGTTGAATTTACAGCCCTCAGATTTATGTGAATTATCGCGTAATCGAAATTTAGCTGATTTCTTTTAGTACTCATGTCAATAACTTCAAACTTTTCTTTATTGCCGGCCGAGGTGGCCGAGCGGTTCTAGGATCTACAGCCTGGAACCGCGCGACCTCTACGGTCGCAGGTTCGAATGCTGCCTCGGGCATTGATGTGTGTGATGTCCTTAGGTTAGTTAGGTTTAAGTAGTTCTAAGTTCTAGGGGACTGATGACCTTAGAAGTTAAGTCCCATAGTGCCCAGAGCCATTTTTTTCTTTATTCAGGGTCAATTGTCACTTTTCGCACCATTCAGATAACTTAACTAAATAAATTTGCAAGTCGTTCTGATCATCTGATGACTTTACAGGACGGTAAATGACAGCATGATCTGCAAACAATCTAAGACGGCTAATCAGATTGTCTCCTATGTCGTTAATATAGACCAGGAACAATAGAGGGCCTATAACACTTCCTTGGGGAACGCCGGATATTACTTCTGTTTTTCTCGATGACTTTCCATCTATTACTAAGAACTGTGACGTTTCTGACATGAAATAACGAATTCAGTCGCACAACTGAGGCGATAGTCCGTAGGCACGCAGTTTGGTTAGAAGACACTTGTGAGGAACTTCCTTTGTCACTTAGAAGAATACCTGACGACGAGCACTCGAAACATTGCCCATGCCACGGACTCCTAAAGGGCACAAAGGCCAGAGTTCATCGTCTCCGCTGTGTGCGGCAGATATGAAAGTGATCTTACCTTCAGACTTGTTTTACATCTGGGTATGGGTTCCTTATCATACTTTATGTACTAAGTCCCCTCTAAAACTACCTAGAAGCTCGTAATAGGAACTGTGAAATACTTTGTCGGTAGAGATTTAAAAGAAAGAAGCAAATAGTTTATTCCGTCACGCATATCTAGTCAAGGTAACTTAAATCAGGAGCGAGTAATTATTGGTTACGTTTCACGCGAAGCAATGTTGCTACGCATACGTGGAAAAGCTTCATCGTAGCTTAAATCGCTATTGTTACCTGCTTGAAAAAGCACAATAGCTCTACTTAAAGCACTGGAAGGAAGTTACCCTTCTCCGAAGAACGCCTTCTGTGGTCTTTCGGAGCTCTCCGGTAATGGCTCGGAAAATATTGCGCCTTAAATTACTTCATCGATAGAAGAAAAGAACGGAGGGAGGGGAAAAAGTTCTTTAAACTTTGTGTTCACAAGAACTCGAAGCGCGTACACATTCTCAATATTAATTCAGACTCGCTGACTGAAATATCGGCGATAAAGACATACGAGAGTCTGGCTTGTCTGATCAGATACAAGTATTAAACAATTGTGTGTACGAAGAATGAGTAGAGCGACGAAAGGGAGATAAAAAAAGTCGGCGCTGTGATGGAAAGAGAGGGGTGTGGGAGTGTATGGAGGGGGTGGAGAACAAAGCGAGCGGCCACAAAGGCAGCGGGTGGGCCTGCGGCGGAATTAATCTGCGCCGCTGCCGCGACTGCGGCGGCGGCTGCACCACGTCTCGCACCCACCTCGCGTTCAACCGACCAAGGTGCCGCTGCACGGCCAGCATCTGGCTTCACACGCGGTACCCTACCCAGATAGCAGGCTACAGTCGAAACTTTCTGCGGTAACCTCAAAACATAGCTAGTGCTTCGATCATTTGAACTCCAATTAGAGAACGTGATTGCTTAGTGTCAGGTTAAACCGGATTTTAGGACAGGTTTCAATTCGGTACCGTACCGAAGCCACCTCAAATAAATGTTTCTACACTTTGCGCTGTCAAATAACATGAGCAACATCATACATGAGCTTTGCGTAGGAGAGCTAATGACCATTTAATAACTGGCGAATAGAGTGGCGGTTCTAGATATATGCTAAGGATGACAATGAGGTTCAAAAGCAAATTCAAAGATAAATGAGTGCATCATAGTTCTTGAAAACGAACAACACTAGGTGCTGGGAATTTTAGTACGAAGTGTTGTTCCTTTTTTAGATAACTGCGAATGGAAAGAGTGCATAAGATAATAAAAGCAAGATGGGGCAAGAAAATCGTGTTATACGACAGTGTAACTCAATCCTTTGGAGTAATAAGCTACAAAAAAGTACATCTACATCTACATCTACATGGATACTCTGTAAATCACATTTAAGTGCCTGGCAGAGGGTTCATCGAACCACCTTCACAATTCTCTATTATTCCAATCTCGTATAGCGCGCGGAAAGAATGAACACCTACATCTTTCCGTACGAGCTTTGATTTCCCTTATTTTATCTTGGTGATCGTTCCGCCCTATGTAAGTCGGTGTCAGCAAAATATTTTCGCATTCGGAGGAGAAAATTGATGATTGGAATTTCGTGAGAAGATTCCGTCGCAACGAAAAACACCTTTCTTTTAATGATGTCCATCTCAAGTCCTGTATCATTTCTGTGACACTCTATCCCCTATTTCGCGATAATACAAAACGTACTGCCTTTCTTTGAACTTTTTCGATATACTCTGTCAGACCTATCTGGTGAGGATCCCACACTGCGCAGCAGTATTCTCAAAGAGGACGGACAAGCGTAGTGTATGCAGTCTCCTTAGTAGGTCTGTTACATTTTCTAAGTGTCCTGTCAATAAAACGCAGTCTTTGGTTAGCCTTTCCCACAACATTTTCTGTGTGTTCCTTCCAATTTATGTAGTTCGTGATTGTAATACCTAGGTATTTAGTTGAATTTGCGTCGTTTAGATTAGACTGATTTATAGTGTAACCGAAGTTTAACGAGTTCCTTTTAGCACTCATGTGGATGACCTCACACTTTTCGTTATTTAAGCTCTACTCCCACTTTTCTCAGAATTCCGATATTTCTTATAAATCTTTTTGCAGATATTTTTGATCTTCTGATGACTTTATTAGTCGATAAACGACAGCGTCATCTGCAAACAACCGAAGACGGCTGCTCAGATAGTCTCCCAAATCGTTTATACAGATAAGGAACAGCAAAGGGCCTATAACACTATCTTGGGGAACGCCAGAAATCACTTCTGTTTTACTCGGTGACTTTCCGTCAATTACTACGAAATGTGACCTCTCTGACAGGAAATCACAAATCCAATCGCTTAACTGTGACGATATTCCATAAGCACGCAATTCCACTGCGAGCCGCTTGTATGGTACAGTGTCAAAAGCCTTCCAGAAATCCAGAAACACGGAATCGATCTGAAATCCCTTGTCAATAGCACTCAGCACTTCATGTGAATAAAGAGCTAGTTGTGTTTCACAAGAACGATGTTTTCAAAAAAATGGCTCTGAGCACTATGGGACTCAACTGCTGAGGTCATTAGTCCCCTAGAACTTAGAACTAGTTAAACCTAACTAACCTAAGGACATCACAAACACCCATGCCCGAGGCAGGATTCGAACCTGCGACCGTAGCGGACTTGCGGTTCCAGACTGCAGCGCCTTTAACCGCACGACCACTTCGGCCGGCCGAACGATGTTTTCTAAACCCATGTTGACTGTGTGTCAATAGACCGTATTGTAGGCAAAACACCAGTAGGTTGGTTGGTTGGTTGGTTGTTTTGGGGAAGGAGACCAGACAGCGTGGTCATCGGTCTCATCGGATTAGGGAAGGATGGGGAAGGAAGTCGGCCGTGCCCTTTCAGAGGAACCATCCCGGCATTTGCCTGGAGTGATTTAGGGAAATCACGGAAAACTAAATCAGGATGGCCGGACGCGGGATTGAACCGTCGTCCTCCCGAATGCGAGTCCAGTGTCGAACCACTGCGCCACCTCGCTCGGTGAAAACACCAGTAGAAATCATCATTTGTATACGAGGGTAAGTCAATTACTATCCGCAATTTAGCTACATTTTTGTTTATTTTGGTAGTACTGTCCTTTTACGTTGATGACGCATACTTTGTTTATTTGTTGTTATATTTTTGCAATTGTCAAGCTGCTAGGTTTGTTTCGTTATCGATGCTGTGCCGTTAATCATGGCTGCTCCGCTGTCCATTTGTACCATAGAAAACCAACGTTTAGTGATCCGTTGTTTGTGGTCTGAAGGCGTATCGGGGCCGAAATTCATCGAAGACTTTCGGTACAGTACGGGAATAGTGTTTTGCCACAACGGAGTGTCTACGAATGGATTGAAAAATTCCGAAATGGTCGCACAAGTGTTACGCACGATGAAGGATCCGGACTACCGTTTACCGCCACATATGAAGAAACCATTGAGCGTTCGTGTGAAATGATTCTCTTAGACAGACGATTAACTATTGACGAGGTGTCACATCATCTGCAAATTAGTCACGGTTCTGCCTACGAAATCAACAACAGACTGGGGTTTCGTAAAGTTTGTGCAAGATGGGTCCAAAACAACTCACACAGTTGCATAAACAAACGCGCTTAGACATCTGCAAAAAGCATTTGGATCGCTATGGTAACGAAGGGGACAACTTCTCAGGCAGAATCATTACTGGTGACGAAACGTGGATCCATCATTATGGAGCCGGTGAGTAAACGGCAGAGTATGGAATGGAAACATCCAAATTCGCCATGCAAGAAAAAGTTCAAGACCCAGCCGTCCGCAGGAAAACTGATGCTTACGGTTTTTTGGGACGCACAGGGTCCAGTACTGGAACATTATGGGGAAAGGGACACAACAATAAACAGTGTACGTTACAGTGAGATGCTTACTGCTAGGCTAAAGCCTGCAATTCGAAGCAAACGCCGAGGATTGCTGTTGCACGACAATGCCCGTCTGGATACTACAGTCCACACTGCTGAAATGGTCCAGAAACTCAAATTTGAAGTACTGGATCATCCTCCATATAGTCCCGATCTTGTCCCTTCTGACTATCTCTTGTTTGGCCCACTCAAACAGGCATTAAGGGACCGTCGATTTGCCTCGGACGAAGCAGTGAAGAAGCGGTGCATTCCGGGCTCGCAGCTCAACCGAGAACCTTCTTTTATGAGGGCATCAGGAAGCTTGTACAACGATGGACCAAATGCGTTGAAACGCAAAGAAACTATGTCGAAAAATGATGTTCTTGCAAGTCTTCTATTTCATTTCAATAAAATTTTATAACTACTTTGCGGATAATTATTGACTATTCCTCGTATATGGGTCAGAAGATTGGGGAGGAAGGAAGAGAGAAAGAGATCAATTGCTAGCCTTGGAAATGGGTTACTGGATACGAAGTGCTCGAGTCACAACATTAGAACACGTCAGAAACTAAGAAATCAGAAAAATGATGGAAGTGGTGGAAGTGGAAAGGAATATAATATAAGCTCTTGAGAGGGAGAAGTTACTATGGTATGTCCATTCGGAGCGAGTGAAAGATCATTGATGGCTGAAGAAGATGTGGAGGTGGATCCCAGAGAGATAAAGAAAAAGAAATTGACCGCCTAGACGATGGATGTCAAATGTTAAGGAAGCTATGGGCTCCAACGACGTCCAAAAAGGTGATCGGGAAAAGCGAAAACCATAGAGGTAGAGCAGCGAGGTAAGACATTAGTTATAAACAACTCGCAGATTTACAGTGATACTGGTCTGGGAAATATTAGAATCAGACTGATGCATGACTGACCGTTATTAATGAATATCACAGTACATGTTGGGAAAGGTCATCGTTGACGTCGATGTAGCGCAATGTTCGATTTATCAAACTACTAGACATGCGTAGCCGCTCTGCCTGAGGGATAGCAGCAACAGCGATTTCGATATTCTACTGTAGCTTTTCCAGAGTATAAGGACTATTTGAGTACATCTGACCCTTCAGTTTTCCTCACAGACAGAGAGAGGAGGCGTTCGAGGTGGCCAGAAGACTGCACTGTCTCCGCTCATTGCCCTTCCCTCACTGAACACCTCATGTACCCGTGACACGGGGGTGTGTGCTGTTGCTCCGTCTTGCTGAAAATATCCAGACAATCGTTCATCTTCTGTAAGTTGATCATCATATGGATTAAACAGATTCTGGACATGTCAGTTAGCATCAAAAGTTTGCCGAAAGAATCATGTTACGGTGCGGACACCAGACACTGTGCACAAAACACCAATCTTGAAACTATGCAACTGCTCTTCAAAGTGCTGATGGAGATTTTCTGACGAATAACGGCTCATTTTCTGTGATTTTACATATTCCCACACGCTGAATCGGGATTCAAATGAAGAAATGAAAAGGCCGGCCGCGGTGGTCTCGCGGTTCTAGGCGCGCAGTCCTGAACCGCGCGACTGCTACGGTCGCAGGTTCGAATCCTGCCTCGGGCATGGATGTGTGTGATGTCCTTAGGTTTAAGTAGTTCTAAGTTCTAGGGGACTGATGACCACAGCTGTTAAGTCCCATAGTGCTCAGAGCCATTTGAACCATTTTTTTGAAGAAATGAAAAACTGAGGATCCACAAGTCCCAATTCCAAATCACTAAGAAACCAGCGGCAGAACTCAATACACGAAAGTTCATCTGTACGCTATAACTCATGCGCAACAGTAAACGTGTAAGGATACTGATGCAGGTCCTGTTCGATAATGTTTCGACATGATGATCTCTTAATTCCCACTTGCATAGATAAACAGTGTTGGATTTTCTTTGGACTTTCTTCCTGGCTTTCACTCACTCGAGCTAGATTTTCTGGCGTTGGAATTCTTTTCGGATAGTTAAGGTTTTTGTTCCCTACAGAGACCGTTCCACGCCGTTTTCACACTTAGTTCAGAATTGTAGAATTTACTGGAGGTCTTGAAAAACCACTTCCAGTCTTAAGCTCTTGCGCAAACAGTTCCGCACATATTTTCCCCCAATAGTGCTTCGCGTAACACTAGCGTAGGAACACGCACTGTTTTGTCGAGAGCATCATTTCCTTCTAGATTCAAATGGTCACTAAATACGACTGTTCCTCTCACTCACTGAAACGCAGTGACACGGGAAAGTACTCGGGACAAAGCACAAGGGAGATGTGCGGGCATATGAGAGCAACCGATTGGTGCATCGAAGTCACTGTTTCCAGCATTTTCTGTAATGGGCAGTTCTTCTGTTAGTTAAAAAGGTCCATTCTGCGTTAGTATTATAAATAAGTGCGAAACAAAATTCAAGGATAACTTTTCGAAGTCCCATAATTGCCTCCCATTCTGAAGCATAAATTTGAAATTTGGCTGAAAGGTGCATACAACCTTCCTCTGTAATGGTGCAAAAGTATGGCCCACTGCGACGTCACTTAGAGCTCGACAACGCTTCACACAGCAAGGTGTCGTCTCATGAAAAAAGAGGACCACAGCTCAGAAGCTCATGTGAGATATATGGTAGGTTAAGGATATCACATTGGTACCAAATTTTACCAGAATGCTGCCCAACGCGACCTTGCACGTGTCAGACTATGGGAAGGTCGTCACAGCCCCTCTTACCCACATATCACCCCTTCTTCTGACGCCTCTGCGATGGATGTCAGAATCGCGACACCCAGCATCGAATTAATGCGATATTCTTATGGGTGGCCCAGGAAAACATATTAGACACACCGCCGCTTACAGTAGACACTAAAAGGCCTCAAAGGGTGGCATAAAGGGTGTAAATGAAACCACTCCATTTTTGGGGCATTGATTCTTACAGATCTCGTGGTCTAAAACGATAGTTCGTAGTGTAATGAGCAACAGGGCGAAACAGGAGGGCTGAAAAAGCAAAAACACCCTTTGCTGCTTTAAATCGCGCTCGAATTTCGTCGAATGGTTTTCAATGATCCTTAGTGGCTGCACAATGAATACCGGAGCACTAAATTCCAAAGGGGTCAGACCACATTCAGTGTGGCTGTAGCCCACGATGTCCTTAGAATACGAGGGTTATTCTGAAAGTAAGGAACGGTCGGTCGCGAAATGGAAACCACAATGAAAATCCGATGCAGTGTCTCCAATATGCCTGTAGATCGCGTTACGCCTTTCATTTTAGTTCTGAGCACACAGGGAGCACATAAAGATACCTAGAAAAATAGTGTCTCCCGCCAAGTACGAGGGTCTGGTGAGAAATTTCGCCTGAAGCTATGCAGCCAACATTACATAATTGTCGTGCGTTTTCTTCTTCAAGACAATTCTCAGCCGCATTCTGCAGGAGCAATGAAGATGCTCCTCCATCGTTTTCAATTGGAAATGTTTGATTACCCACAATACAGCCCGTAATTGTCTCTCACTGCTCACATGAACCACTGGCTATGAAGACAACATTTTGGCACAGACAACGAGCTGTAGGCCAGCGTAGAGAATTGGCGGAAAGCACTGGCGGTTATTATCTATAACCAGGATGTTGGAAAGTTGGTTCAACGCTACGACAAACGTCTCAGTCGGATCGGCAACTATGGAGATAAGAAGCTGGAAGTTGTAGCTAACTGTTGCAAATAAAACAGTTTTGATTTTCAATGTGGTTTCTATTTGGCAACCTATTGTTCCTTAGGTGCCGAATAGCCCTCGTATAACTGGAACGCCAAGGGGGTGGCAGTATTGTCGAACTTGGTCAAAAAGTCGTCCTATTGCTCATCGCACCGTGAACAATCGTTTTAGACCACGAAATGTGTGGGAATCAACTCCCCAAGGGAAGGGGTGGATTCATTGACGTTCTTTATGCCACTCCCTGAGGCCTTTCGGTGTCAATCCTGAATGGCGGTGTGTCTGCAATGTTTTCCTCGTCCACCCATTAGAAAATCGTGTGATTTCGACGCTGGATGTCGCTGCTCTGACCTCCATCGCAGAGGCGTCAAAATAAGGGGTGAAATGCGAGTAAGAGGGGTTGTGACGATCTTACCAGCGTATGACATGTCCATGGTGGTGTTGGGAAGAATTCTGATAAAATATGAGTGCCAATGTAACATCATTAACCTACATTACAGCTCAAATGAACTTCTGAGCTGTGGGCTTTTTTGGCATCTGTCGATACCTTTCTGTTTTTGAAGCGTCGTCGAGCCCAACAGTGACTTTGTAGGGAGCCACACTTTTGCACCAATACAGAGGAAGGTTGTAAGCATCTTTGACACAAATGTCAAAAATCCAAATGTCCAAATGGCTTCGAGCACTATGGGAAGCGGAAGGACGACGGTTCAATCCCGCGTCCGGCCATCCTGATTTAGGTTTTCCGCGATTTCCCTAAATCACTCCAGGCAAATGCCGGGATGGTTCCTCTGAAAGGGCACGGCCGACTTCCTTCCCCATCCTTCCCTAATCCGATGAGACCGATGACCACGCTGTCTGGTCTCCTTCCCCAAACCAACCAACCAACCAACCAACTATGGGACTTAACTTCTGAGGTCATCAGTACCATAGAACTTAGAACTACTTAAACCTAACTAACCTAAGGACATCACACACATCCATGCCCGAGGCAGGATTCGAACATGCGACCGTAGCGGTCGCGCGGTTCCAGACTGAAACGCCTAGAACCTCTCGGCCACTCCGGCCGGCCCAAATGTCAAACCTATGCGTCGGGACAGGAGATAATTACGGGGTTTCACAAAAAAGAAAGAAGTGATCAATTATAATTTTGTTGCTCAGTGTATTTTCAGACCAGACTGGTGATGTCGACAGAACCTTCTTCGACCGCACACGGCTCGCCGTGCACAACTCACAGCTAAGCGGGAGACGGCACATTTAAATATCTCGGCAGCGCTCTGCCGGTGAGCTCGCTCTTTCATAGCTCGCTGTCTCTGATGGGAGAGCCGCGCGTACACCATATCACAGGACGCTAAATTCACATCACCCACCTGACTGTGAATTTGATTGGCCGACGCATAGTTTTAAGGAGCCACACTCAGAGCTTCGTGTTACGGCCACTGATAAAGTGTCAGTCCCTTGATACTACCACTCGTTATGTGTCGACCATCATACGACAACTAATATCAGTATATATGAACACTATGTGATCAAAAATATCCGGACTCCCCCAAAACATACATTATTCTTATTAGGTGGATTGTGCTGTCACCTACTGCCATGTACTCCATATCAGCGACATCAGTAGTCATTAGACATCGTAAGAGAACAGAATGGGTCGCTCCTCGGATCTCACGGACTTCGAACGTGGTCAGGTGATTGCGTGTCAGTTGTGTCATTAAGTCCGTACGTAAGATTTCCACACCCCTAAACATCTCTAGGTCCACTGTTTCCGATGTGATAGTGAAGTGGAAACGTGAAGGGACACGTACAGCACCGGCCGACCTCGTCTGTTGACTGACAGGGTGTGCGGAAATTTGCCACGTCGGACATTTGCCACGCCGGACATTTGCCACGCCGGACATTTGCCACGATGTTACCTGCTCCGAAGGGTTGGGTCCCTTGTCTCCCCCTCCTTCTCCTCCTTCTCATCGCTTACTGAGCCTTTCCGCTGGTTTACTTAACATAGAACCAGAATCTCTTTGGATTTTCCACCACATTTCTAGAGAGAGTTTCGTTGTGGAAACCATTAGGGCCGCAACGCACTAGGCAGCCTGGCTGCGGCAGCCAGTAAAACAATGACGGCGTATGGTAGGCCGCGCACTGGGCAGCCAGGATTCTCTGGCTGCGGCAGCCAGAAACGCCGGCAACTGCACGGCAGAAGCTGGCTGCGGGCAGCCAGGTGCCAACAGCGTGTCTCGCAGTGAGCATGTGTGGCTGCCTGCAGTCTCCGCGCACTCGTCCAAGCAGCCAGACCGTGTGTTCGTGTGACCGAGAAACGAAATACACCATGACTTTTGATACGGAGAAATTTATTCCTGAGGCTGAAAGCCGAAGAGCAATCTGGGATATTTCATCAGAAGAATAGAGTGATCGTCATTTGAAGAGAAGGAGTTGGGAGGAAATAACAAATATAATATGTGAGCAGAATATGAGTGAAAATGACAAGAATGAATTCAGTAAGTGTTTTTTTTTACTTACTATATAATGAACATTTGTCATACGTACAATAATGGAAAAGAGGGTATCAATTTACACTTAACAATAATTGACACTAAATTACTTGGAAGCAGTAATAGTTACATACATTATCTAAATGATACAGATAATTACTACTCTGGTGCAATTCTGCTTTGCCACTCAAGCGGATTTTCATTTGTAAAATAATCCGCAAATAAATCCCTGTATGGTGATGATGAGTGGCATCCTCTGCCTGTATGACCTGGGGGAATTTCCAGTTCTGGAGGTACATACAATGTGTCTTCAAATTTAAACCATCTCTTTCGCGCACATAACTGTGTAAAACACAGCACGCTTTTATTATGGCAATTGTGAAGTCTTCTCGAACGTCCATTGGGCGATGAAAAATTCTCCATTTGTCTGGCAGAATGCCAAACGTGCATTCTATAAAACGCCTAGTCCGAGAAAGTCGGTAGTTAAAGATTCTTTTCTCGTTTGTTAAGCTCCTTCCTCCATAAGGACGCATTAAATTTTCAGATAAACCAAATGCCTCGTCTCCGACAATGACATATGGCATCGATACTCCATTGTTAGATATCGGGCTTCTCTCAGGTATTCGTAAATTGTGATTCATGAGTTTTTCATACAAAATTGATTGCTTAAATGTAGATGAGTCACTACATTTTCCATGCGCTCCAACATCTATATATGTGAACTTATAATCAGCATCGCATAAAGCGAGTAAAACGATGGAAAAATAATTTTTATAGTTATAGTAAAGTGAGCTAGAATGACGTGGTTTTATTACTCTGATATGTTTCCCGTCGATGGCACCAATACAATGGGGAAAGTGAATTTTTATTAAAACCATCTGCTATCTCAATCCACCTTTCCTCATTTAATTCTGGAAATGCTCTCTCATGTTCTCCCAAATTGCCAAGCAAGTTTCATATATGACTCCTCGGACAGTGGTATATCCTATCCGAAAAATGTGTCAGTGCTGCCATAGCACATCCTGAAGCCAGATATCTGAAACGAAAAACACGTTCATATGAAAAATTTGAAAGCCATGCGTCTGTGACAGAAATTTTAGTACATTATTTTATATTATTTTTCAAATTAGCATCCCTAAATTCACCCCAGCAACGCTAATTGAGACGTCTTTTGCAGGAAAATCTCTACAACTGAAGTGGAAGAACATTAGAACGAGTTTTACCAGGGAATTAAAACGCAGAGCAGGTGCGAAAAGTGGATCTGCAGCTTTTCGTAAAAGCCCTTACGTGTATTTTGAACAATTACAGTTCCTGAAGGACACTGTATTGAACAACCCAACGGAAGCTAGCCAGGAAACGGAAGTTTCTGAAAATAACCATCAGAGTGGTAACATAAGGAATGGTATGCCAGAAAAGAAAAAGCAGAAAACTAACGACGATAGATTGATTGCAGTACTCCAACAGAGTATCGCAATGAGGGAGGAGCGAGAAAGGCAATACGAAATAAAACTAGAATTCGATCCAGATCGTCTCTTTCTGCTCTTGTTACAAGACATGAAAAAATTCCAGAACACAGAAAGCTCACTACAAAAATGGAAATTATAGACTCAATAAAAAGAGCACAAATGCCTCCACTGCAAACTCATTATCAAGACTATGGAGAGTATGTGCCAATAACGTCATTCGCTGGACCATATAACCGTGGGAACGAATACCCAGTGCAACCGAATTATGGTCCAGGAGACTTGAGCAGATGGCAAAATCACTGTGGAAATTCTACGCCTGTTGCAGACAGGCAGACGACTGCCGCGGATTATAATCAATTATCACCCACTGCCTCATCGGTGTCAACTGCATCAAGCCAGAATACTGAACTACTTGATCTGTTTCAGGAGTCTGTATGTAAAGAACATTGATTTGAAAATTCTTTTCTTTTGAAATGTAACAAAAATTTAGTAGCCCTACAAATAATATCAAATCATAAAATATATTGTTTCATTATATTCAAACTAGCATTTTTGTTTTGTGAATTTTTTTCCTTACGGTTCCTTCAAATTTATAACATTTAAACTTCAGGGCCAAGGTAGAAAACGGCGATAGGTCAATAATATTTTACACAATTTCAGTGCATTACTACCATGAAGGCATTTGTAATGATACATTTTCTCACCAGTACCATAAATCTTTGGTGTTGTTAGTTGCCACGGAATTTTGCAAGAACAAATACTTTGTTTAGTTTAGTTTAAAAAAAGAAATAGTCCTACGGAGATCGTGTCTTATCATATTAGCGCCTGACGCTTCAAAAATAAAGTCTATTTGTTTTTTGTACTCACTTCAAAGCCGCCAACAATTTTTCTTCCGGAGTTATACAAGCTTGCATACGAGTATCAGTACCCATGATAGAATTTCTTATATTTTCCAAAAGGTTGTCAAATGATTGCACTGACATTCTTGTATAATTAAAGAAGCGATCTGGGTACTTTCGAAGATCCTTGAAGTAATTTTTAAATAAGCCTTTTACCTGTCGCTCCACAAGTAGAGGATGAATCCAATATCTTTTTTTGGCTTTGCGTTTCTTTCGAGTCAAAAGGTAGGCAATTATTACATCTACCACGTCCATCTTGCTCGGCTGATCGATCACGACTGTCAGCTGGCTGCTAGCTGGCTGCCTCAAACTGGCTGCTCAACATTTCTGCCTGCCGCAGCCTGGCTGCCGCAGCATCTCGCATCTCGCATTGAAATCCGCACCAAATTTCAAGCCTCAGTAAAACTTCGCCAGTCTTGGAGATTTTGCGTTCGTCTAAATTATACTTGCCTTTTTCAGTGCTCCTGCAGCAGCTTTCTGTCGTGTTTTGTGTACCATGGGGGATCAGTTCCTTCTCTTATTAGTTTATTTGGTATGAATCTCTCGAGTGCTGTTGATACTGTTTCTTTGAACTTAAGCCACATATGGCCTTCACTTACATAGTTTGACGTCTTAGAAAGACGTCAACCAAATTTTTAGTTGCTTTTATAAATAGATATACTTCGCGATTAGTTTTGGTGAATTTCATTGTTGCGGAATTGAGCCTCGCTACGACTGTGTGTTCACTAATCCCTGTATCGGCCTCGTGAACTAACTGTTCAAAATAATTAAATAAAAGCATTTAGAACAATTACGGAAGTTGTTTTCTATCTACAATAGGGTCTGAAAATGTATTTTTGTCAACATACGGAAGGTAGATTGAAGTCGCTGCCAACTATAATTGCATGAGTAGGGTACCTATTTGTGATGAGACTCAAGTTTTCTTTGAACTGTTCAGCAACTGTTTCATCTGAGACCGGGGGTCGGTAAAAGGAGCCAGTTATTAATTTATTCCGGTTGTCGAATATAACCTCTGCCCATACTAAGTCACAGGAACTACCTAAATGATTCAAATGGCTCTGAGTACTATGGGACTTAACATATGAGGTCATCAGTCCCCTAGAATTTAGAACTACTTAAACCTAACTAACCTAAGGACATCACACACATCCATGCCCGAGGCAGGATTCGAACCTGCGACCGTAGCGGTCTCGCGGTTCCAGACTGAAGCGCCTAGAACCGCTCGGCCACACTGGCCGGCCACAGGAACTATCTGCTTCAATGTCGCTTGTGAGCTGGAACACACATTACATTATTTTTCCTTAAGTTATGTTTCTTGTTTCTGTTGTAGTGCAGATCATTACAATTACGGCTTTTCCCTCCAAAACCTGGGATGCTTTCTCTAAAAAAGAGTTCAAATGGCTCTGAGCACTATGGGACCTAACATCTGAGGTCATCAGTCCCCTAGAGCTTAGAACTACTTAAACCTAACTAACCTAAGGACATCACACACATCCATGCCCGAGGCAGGATTCGAACCTGCGACCGTAGCGGTCGCGCGGTTCCAGACTGTAGCACCTAGAACCGCTCGGCCACCCCGGCCGGCTGATGCTTTCTCTGTGACCCTGTAAATACCAGAGCTAAACAATGTAGAACAGCAACGTGCGTTACAAGCATAGCATTCTGTATTACTTCACTTCCTTATTTCTAACATTTTAAAATTGTATGTCGACTTTAGATGACGTGTCAATCACAGATGTTCTTATCTCTATTTAGTGAACGTATTTTCAGTCACGTTTTGAACATTGTCCCGCTACACTTTATTAACTAATGTTTCGCCGCAAGGGATATCGCATTTTAGAGAGTAAATTAATATGGAGTATGTCGCTCTTCTTTTCACACATTCACATGCCCATTTCTTCTTTCCTTATTGTCTTTTGGGCACAAATGCAGTGATCAAAAAGAAATGATTAGCGTATACTCGCATTCTCTTTACATCGTTCCTTTCTTGTTGCTCCCATGGCAATGGACTGTTTCGCTACCTGGCGAAGGGGCAAGTGTGGAAAGTGTCCTGCATTCGACTGGCAGACAGCCGACAGTTGAAGAGGGTCACATAGGAATTCCAAACTGCATCAGGATCCACTGCAAGTACTATGACAGGCGGGAGGTGAGAAAACTTGGATTTTATGGTCGAGCGGCTGCTCATAAGCCACACATACCGCCGGTAAATGCCAAACGACGCCTCGCTTGGTGTAAGGAGCGTAGACATTGGACGACTGAACTGTTGAAAAAAAAAACGTTACGTGGAGTGACGAATCAAATCACAGTACACAATGTGGCGATCCGATGGCAGAGTGTTGGTATGGCGAATGCCCGGTGAACGTCATCTGCCAGCGCGTGTAGTGCCAACAGTATAATTCGGAGGCGGTGGTGTCATGGTGTGATCGTGTTTTTCATGGAGGAGGCTTGCACCCCTTGTTGTTTTGCGTGACACTATCACAGCACAGACCTACATTGATGTTTTAAGCACCTTCTTGCTTTCCACTGTTGAAGAGCAATTCGGGGATGGCGATTGTATCTTTCAACACGATCGAGCACCTGTTCATAATGCACGGCCTGTGGCGGAGTGGTTACACGACAATAACATCCCTGTAATGGACTGGCCTGCACAGAATCCTCACCTGGAATCCTAAAGAACACCTTTGGGATGTTTTGGAACGCCGACTTCGTACCAGGCCTCACCGACCGACATCTATAACTCTCCTCAGTGCAGTACTCCGTGAAGAATGGGCTGCCATTCCCCAAGAAATCTTTGCCCCTCTAATATTATAACCACCGTCTGGCTTCTGTATAAATTGTAAATAGACTTTCGCTCCCTGTGTTTGACCCTTGCCACCTTCAGAATTTGAAAGACAGTATTCCAGTCAACATTGTCAAAGGTTCGACCGACATCGATACCTCTCGTCAGTGCAGCACTCCGTGAAGAATGGGCTGCCATTCCCCAAGAAATCTTTGCCCCTCTACTCTTATAACCGCCCTCTGGTTTCTGTACAAATTGTAAATAGCCTTTCGCTCCCTGTGTTTGACCCCTGCCACCTTCAGAATTTGAAAGAGAGTATTACAGTCAACATTGTCAAAAGCTTTCTCTAAGTCTACAAATGCCAGAAACGTAGGTTTGCTTTTCCTTAATCTATCTTCTAAGATAAGTCGTAGGGTCTGTATTGTCTCACGTGGTCCAACGTTTCTATGGAATCCAAACTGATCTTCCCTGATGTCGGCTTCTAACAGTTTTTCCATTCGTCTGTAAAGGATTCGTGTTAGTATTCTGCAGCCGCGACTTATTAAACTGATAGTTCGGTAACTTTCACAACTGACAACACCTGCTTTCTTTGGGATTGTAATTATTATATTCTTCTTGAAGTCTGAGGATATTTCGCCTTTATCATACACCTTGCTCACCAGATGGTAAGTTTTGCTGATTCTCCCAAGGCTATCAGTAGTCCTAATGGAATGTCGTCTGCTCCCGGGGCCTTGTTTCGACTTAGGTCTTTCAGTTCGCTGTCAAACTCTTCACGCAGTATCATATATCCCATTTCATCTTCATCTACGTCCTCTTCCATCTCCACAAAATGGCCCTCAAGTACATCGCCCTTGTATAGACCCTCTATATACTCCTTCAACTTTTCTTCTTTCCTTACTTTGCTTAGAACTAGTTTTCCACGGAGGGTGGAATGGGACTTCAAGTCCTACCGCGACACCTTCTTTTACCCTTACACCAAGACAGTAAGACCGAGATCCACCGATGACGCTGTACCTCATCCTACCACAAAAAAAGAGCTTCGCCCCAGACTCAGTGAATCTTCAGACAACGTCAGGGCCGTGCCGAGGCCATGGCGAGATAGGGCTTCGGCAAGGAGAAGGGGAAAGAAAGTCGACGTTGATTGCTCGGGAGATGTACGTGTGTTCTCCTACTCTTCGTGTTCCTATTTTCTGCTGGGGAGAAGAAGCCTTTCCCTCAGTTTGTGGATGGAAACGCCCGCTTTTGTCACTGTGTCATTCCGTCCAAATAACACAATGAAGAAATTGCTACTATTGAACAGGCCTCACATGGGTGTTGGTTCATACAGCTGCCGCCTACACAGTTCATGTTCAACAAAGGAGTATTTGCAGCTGCTTCGCTAGATATTGTATATGGTTTTCATATGTTTTCTGCTATTGGAAATGATTCATCTTTGCTGTATTGGGACAAAGACGAAATAGCCCCCTGCACAAGTGGTGAATACAATCATCGACTCTGTTTAGTTTTATCTGTGATTCACTTGCTAGTCAGTCACTTGTGCAGAGCTGAGGTATTCTCATTTGAGGCTTAGTAGCGAGCAGTTGATTTTTTCAGAGAATGAGATCTTTTATTTGTGAATCAGGGAGAAACTAGCTGGAATGTTTTACTATGGCGATGAGAACTTGTTTATAAAGCTATATCAATTTCTGTATTAATGGAGAAGATATTTGGAAGAAATTTTATAGGTAACTCAAGCGTGCACAATAATAATACGTTTGTTTGTATGAACTATTATTTGAAGGAAATATTTATCCCTGAGACAACTAATAATATTTATAATTGGTGTTTGTATGATCTCTCTGTTTTCATTATATCATATACCCAATCGAGTGAAATGTCTGTAATTTTTGTAATGAGAGAATTTCACAGTTTTTGGTGTCTTCTTATGTTGTACAGTCCTTTTTGTCAATAATTAGGGTTTCATTTCTTCAAGAACGATTTTCTTTAAAGAAAGACCCCCTCCTTCATTCGTAGTAAACTTTGTAACATTTTGTCATGTGTGTATCGCACCTTACGCCACACGCAGCAACAGATTGTTTCTGATAACTTGAATACAAAGTATTAATGTTTCACAATAATATTTATTAGTTCGTTATGAACCGGCTTTCGGTTTCTTAGACCATCGTGAGATAAGTTAATGCGAAACAGGTAGTCCACCCAACTTCAGTGAGAATTCATAGCTGTACAAAGATACGTGATATTTTATGATTATATCGCTGCAAAATACAAGCAAAGTGTAACACCTAAAGAGATTCTGAACAAAGATATAACAGTATATTCAACTATGCGAATCTATAAGCTAAAAATGTTCTACAAGTGATTAATGGCACAGGCTAGTACGTCATACGGACAAACAGGTGAATGTAACGAACAGACCGCATATAGGGAGGGGGAGAAAGAAGTCTATAGAATGTGGGTGTGGAACAGTTATGACAATCTTGTTATGTAATTGTGAGAGAAATAATAAGTGTCTGCTACTTTTATGTGGGTGAGTAATGGATCTGTGTTTGGTCATTAAGGACCACGCCAGGATCCTCTAATTGATGGTAATTAATGGCCAGTTTCAAGTAATGTTGGTTTTCTGCCTTTAGTTCCTTTGTGGATAACATCAGATTTCACATCATATGAATGACATTCATTCAGAGCATGTTCAGCAAAGGTGGAATCTTTCAGTCTGCAACTACTTTCATGCTTAGTCTGTCTGGTAGTTATAGCTCTACATGATTGACCTTAATATAATTTTCCACATGGATTGCAGAAAATTCTATAAATTCCACTCTGTTATAATGGTGGAGTCTTATCTTTAGTGTTGAACAGAGGGTGGACTACAGTGTTCCTAGTATAAAAAATCTGAAGTATATATCCTGTATTTGAATTTCCTGCCAAGAACCTGTGAAGTACTTTGCACATGGGGGCCCATTTGTTATCAGAGTGGTTTTGTGCTATCTGAAGTGGATAAAGGAGAGCTGTTATCCTCTGTCTGGGTAAGATTGTTCAGTGAGCAGTGTTGGTAATTTCATACACTTGTTTTTTTTTCTGAGTAGAGCAGAAATTTATTTGTGTGATTATTCCAAGTCAAACATTGCACTTCACATCAAGCAACTGTCATAAAGTACTTCGGTATTTTAAGTTCTGTAGTTTTCATTGAGCACACAATTAATTTGTTTTGGCAGTTAATTAGATTCATTTTCATTATTTCAAATTCTGCATTTCACTAAGTTTAAAGTTTTGCTCCACGACACTGTTCACATGCGGAACATAAAGCCGACCAACAGTAAGTATTGCTCAACAGTTAAATATCTAAAGTACACGTTACACGAGGAGAAAATTTTGGAAAACACATATTCAGTAGTCACACGTATAGACAATTTTTATTGAAAGCTTTGAATTGTAGGTTATCAAGGGCGGGAAAGTGGGGGCTGAAGCTAATACGCTAACTGGTGGATTTTTTTCCCATTGCTGCCGACTGAAGACTGAAGTGAAGCTGTTTAAATTAGAGTGCTTCAAAGTATTTGATAAAATAGTAGGTGAAATGGGATCTTACATGTAACGCAGCATTTCATCCCACTTTGACCTAATGTCGGGGACGTCTTAAATGGTGAGCTCTGTGTTTTATTTTGCAAGATATATTTGGTGATAAATATAGCACAAACATCGATACAACTCAGGTAGTTAACGTAATAGCGGCTTTCATATTCTAGTACAAAGAACCCATGAGGCACACACAGTTTCCCTTTTGGACATTTTGAAGTTTTTCTTTCTTCTGTCGTATGAGTCACGAGGAGATTACCGCAACATAGAAATAGCTTTGGGGACATTTATATCAAGTCCAGTGGCTGTAGTGTCTTGTCAAAGCAGTTTCAGTAAATTAACTACTTATAGTCGAATGCAGGTCAAGTAGACGGTCCAGTTCATTGATCTTGTCGACAGAATACGACAAAGCTGCTAAATTTGAGTTCAGTGCTGTAATCAATGATTTTATTTATGTAAAAGCAAGGAAATGGGATGCAATATTATATTAAAAATTCAGTACTTGGAAACGTATGTGTAATGAACACTTAATTATAGGCCTTTTTTCGAAGCAATAATTCATGATGAGCAAACAAATTGTGTTCTCAATTACACATCATACGAAAATAAAGTAGCTGCCATAAACAATAAGACTTAGATTTTGTTATAGTTTCAATATTTTAGAAAGTTTATCAATCTGTAATTTATTTATTACAGTGATACATAAATTGTTGTGTGGAATAATTGTCACTTATATAGATCATATAAGTAATATTTTTCAATAACATTTAATTTTTATTAAGCCTGCCTTACAGGTTATAAAATTTCGTAAACACATACTAAACACGTGTAGTAAAAATTGTAGAACAGTGGTTTGCAGGGAGGAATGGGGCGCAACGCTGGCAGATCAGCCTAGGGTGCAGGATCACCGTGGTACGGCTCTGGACACAGTACCAACCTTAGTACAAAAGGCAGTGAGGACAATACGTCATATGAGCTCGACGCTACTAAACATTATTATCTGTTAGTGATTTACTGGTTTTCATTAGCATTGCAGAATGTTTCTATCGATAACATTACTCTCATTGTATATAACTGAGCACCATAAAAGGGTCTATAGCACTACAGAGTTATATGTATCTCAATTATTTAGAATACATTTTATAAATAAACATATTAATATGTTATCTTCTTTTAGATGTCTGATTGTCTTTGTTTACCAACTTAACTACCGACACATCAAGTTTCATTTTGGCCACCCAGTATACATACTTGATATTAAGGAAAACCTGTATGATTTTCATAGACGGTGTTCAAAGTGTTGTGTGATGAATATTGTTTTAGAGATGCTGAAAATGTCGTCCATTTACATGAATGGACAACTGGTACCTAGGAGCTAATGATTGTCTAAATCGCTCGAAATAACCAGATGTTTCACGAATAATGGCTGCAACTTCAGCCAAACGGGTGACGAGATTCTCTGGAGAGTCTGTTGATGTCTCGTACGCCAAATGCTTCATCCCCTCCCCCCCCCCCCCCCCTACTCCAACAGAAATTCACAGGAGGTCAGCTCATGTCTAAAATAATATCTATAGTCCGGCAGTCTGAACACCGACTCTGAACATCACCTCCACCAAAACTTTCATTGACTCCTAGCGAAGAAACGGTGCAACTAAATTGGGCCCTCCACAAAATCAGTCAATGGAACAAAATCGCCTCTCTATATACTTGTTGACCTTAATGGTAAAGAAACGGAAAAAGATAAAAAGAATCTAAATAAAGATTTCGGTCTTTCGAAACTGCTTCTCTGAAGGACATGGCAATGTAGTTCTTACGTTAGATTGTCTACGGATGTGAAAATAACTAGTGTACGGATAAATAAAGATGGAACTGAAGAATAGCTCAAATCGCTCCACAGAGGGAAAGCAAATGAACGTCATACGGTGTCCATCAGATTTTATATCGAATATGCAGCGAAACTGTCCTCTCTTCCAGCAACAGTTTACTTAAGGTTGATGGGACAATGGTACTTATCATCTGACTGCAAAAACGTACAGGTCATTGCGACCTACAAGGAGGGTCAACAGATCGACGTGAAGAACTAGAGACCTAACTCATTGATTTCACATTCTTGTACTCGTAGAATTACGGATATTACTTTGGTTGGTTGGTTGATTCGGGGGAGGGGACCAAACAACGTTGTCATCGGTCCCGTCGGATTAGGGAAGGTTGGGGAAGGAAGTCGGCCGTGCCACTTCAAAGGAATCACGCGGCATTTGCGTGAAGCTATTTAGTAGTTACTTTAAATGTTCAGTACTTAATATCCTATGACCGCAATACCAATAAGTCAAAATTGCAACTTCTAATTGTTATTTATAGATCCCCTAACTTGACCTCAGAGCACTTCTGCTCAAGCTACAGGGGTTCTTGGTTCACTTTACAGGAAATAACAAAGATTAGTTATATGTGGTGACTTCAGTATTAATTATGTGGGTGATTGTGCCGGAAAAAAGACGTCGGAAGATTTCCTAAATTCATATGATCTGATGCAGATTGTGTTTTTTCCAACCAGGGTGCAGGGGAACAGTAGCACAGCTATAGCCAATATTTTTATTCATTCTTCATTACTAGATGGGTATTCAGTTAGTAAAAGGGTGAATGGAATCTCAGCCCATGGTGCAAAAATTTTAACGCTAAAATGTTTTTGTACTCACACGAATGTTGCATGTAACTACAAACTATTTGGAAAAGCTAGTCCAACAGCAATAGAGAGTTTTTTAAACCTCATTAAGGAACAAGAGTGGCAGGATATTTACAGTGCGGATAACATAGATGACAAATATAATGTTTTCCTTAACCCATTTTTCGTGCTCTTTTGGAAGTTGCTTTCAAATAGAACATTCTAAACAGGGTATCAGCAGTAAAAGGCGGCCTGGGTGTCTGACTAGGGATAAGGGTATCATGTAGAACAATGTGAGAATTATATCAAAATGTTAGAAGTATTCACAATCGAGCTACAGTACCCCATTACAAACAGTAATGTAAGATACTTAAAAATGTTATTAGGAAGGCAAAGAATATGTGGTATGCAAATAGAATAGCTAATTCACAGGATAAAATTAGAATCATATGGTCAGTCGTGAAGAAAGTGTCTGGTCAGCAGCACAAGGTCGACAATATAAAGTTAGTTCGTAGTAAAAATATTTCTGTTACTGATAAGTCAGAGATATGTACAGTATTTAACAATCAACATTGCTGGTGAGTTATATAAGAACTGTGCCTTTCCAAGACTGGCGTCTGAAATACTCCTCTGCGATGCTGACAAGGGGAGGATTGAGTCAATAATTAAATCACTGAAGACTAAGGACTCTCGTGGATATGATTGTGCGCTTAGCAGCATAATAAAGTACTGTGCTGCACATCTTAGCCCTGTACTTAGCCATATTTGTAATTTTTCCTTGAAGAATGGTCAGTTCCCTGAACGATTAAAGTTCTCTGTAGGAAAGAAGCTTTGTAAAAATGGACAATGTAGACAATTTTAGACCTATTTCTATGCCATCACTGTTTGCTAAAGTTATTGAAAATGTGCAGATGTAAGGATAATTGATCATTTTATTTCACAGAATTTGCTGCCAAATGTAGAGTTCGGTTTTAGAAGTGGTTTAATAACTGAAAATACTACACTCCTGGAAACTGAAATAAGACACCGTGAATTCATTGTCCCAAGAAGGGGAAACTTTATTGACACATTCCTGGGGTCAGATACATCACATGATCACACTGACAGAACCACAGGCACATAGACACAGGCAACAGAGCATGCACAATGTCGGCACTAGTACAGTGTATATCCACCTTTCGCAGCAATGCAGGCTGCTATTCTCCGATGGAGACGATCGTAGAGATGCTGGATGTAGTCCTGTGGAACGGCTTGCCATGCCATTTCCACCTGGCGCCTCAGTTGGACCAGCGTTCGTGCTGGACGCGCAGACCGCGTGAGACAACGCTTCATCCAGTCCCAAACATGCTCAATGGGGGACAGATCCGGAGATCTTGCTGGCCAGGGTAGTTGACTTACACCACCTAGAGCACGTTGGGTGGCACGGGATACATGCGGACGTGCATTGTCCTGTTGGAACAGCAAGTTCCCTTGCCGGTCTAGGAATGGTAGAACGATGGGTTCGATGACGGTTTGGATGTACCGTGCACTATTCAGTGTCCCCTAGACGATCACCAGTGGTGTACGGCCAGTGTAGGAGATCGCTCCCCACACCATGATGCCGGGTGTTGGCCCTGTGTGCCTCGGTCGTATGCAGTCCTAATTGTGGCGCTCACCTGCGCGGCGCCAAACACGCATACGACCATCATTGGCACCAAGGCAGAAGCGACTCTCATCGCTGAAGACGACACGTCTCCATTCGTCCCTCCATTCACGCCTGTCGCGACACCACTGGAGGCGGGCTGCACGATGTTGGGGCGTGAGCGGAAGACGGCCTAACGGTGTGCGGGACCGTAGCCCAGCTTCATGGAGACGGTTGCGAATGGTCCTCGCCGATACCCCAGGAGCAACAGTGTCCCTAATTTGCTGGAAGTGGCGGTGCGGTCCCCTACGGCACTGCGTAGGATCCTACGGTCTTGGCGTGCATCCGTGCGTCGCTGCGGTCCGGTCCCAGGCCGACGGGCACGTGCACCTTCCGCCGACCACTGGCGACAACATCGATGTACTGTGGAGACCTCACGCCCCACGTGTTGAGCAATTCGGCAGTACGTCCACCCGGCCTCCCGCATGCCCACTATACGCCCTCGCTCAAAGTCCGTCAACTGCACATACGGTTCACGTCCACGCTGTCGCGGCATGCTACCAGTGTTAAAGACTGCGATGGAGCTCTGTATGCCACGGCAAACTGGCTGACACTGACGGCGGCGGTGCACAAATGCTGCGCAGCTAGCGCCATTCGACGGCCAACACCGCGGTTCCTGGTGTGTCCGCTGTGCCGTGCGTGTGATCATTGCTTGTACAGCCCTCTCGCAGTGTCCGGAGCAAGTATGGTGGGTCTGACACACCGGTGTCAATGTGTTCTTTTTTCCATTTGCAGGAGTGTATATTCTCATTTCTCTGTGAGATACTTGATGGGTTAAACAAAATATCGCTAGGCATCTTTTTTTGTTTAACTAAGGCGTTTGATTGTGTTGATCACAAAATATTGCTCCAGAAGTTGGACCATTATGGAATATGGGGAGTAGCTCACAATTGCTTCACCTCTTACTTTAACAACAGACAGGAAAAGATCATTATCCATAGTGTTGAGAATGGCAATGATATGGGGTTTGAGTGGGACGCAGTCAAATGTGGGGCACCCTAGGTATCAGTGCTGGGCCACTCCTGTTCCTTATTTCTAGAAATGGTATGCCCTCTAGTATTACAGGTGATTCTAAAATATTTCTGTTTGATGATGACACTAGCTTGGTAGTAAAGGATGTTGTGTGCAACACTGGCACTGTTTCAAATAGTGCAGTTTATGACATAAATTCATAGCTTGTAGAAAATAAATTAACAGTAACTCACACTTAGACTCAGTTTTTGCATTTCCCAACACACAATTCAACAATACCCGACGTTATAATTTCACAGAGTGGGCGTATGATTAGTGAAACCGAACAGTTCATATTTCTTGGTGTTCAGATAGATAGTAAAATGTTGTGGAAAGCCCACGTTCAGGATCATGATCAACGACTTAATGCTGCCATTTTTACTATTGGAACGGTCTCTGAAGTAAGTGATAGTTCGACACGAAAAGTAGCCTACTTTGCTTATTTTAATTCGCTTATGACGTATGGTATTGCATTTTAGAGTAACTCTTCCCATTCTCAAAAGATACCGTTTCCTTAGAAACGGACGTTTCGGGCAATAAGTGGTGTAAGTTAGCGAATCTCTTGATCTCTTGTCGACCCCTGTTCAGTAGTCTGGGTATTGCTGCATCCATTTTCAATAAGCTACCACAAGAATACAAAACTCTTAGCAGTAATTCACGCGCTTTCAAATCGAAGCTGAATAGTTTCCTAATGGGTCACTCCTTCTATTCTGTAGAAGAGTTCCTTGAAAAACTAAGTTCATTCCCACGTTATGTTGTTGATTGTGTTTACATAAACTTATGGCTTGTCTTTCCATGGGTTCATAAACATTTTATTTAATCTGTTATTACTTTTATGTTGTAATTTCATATACTGACACGTTCCATGACATTGAAGATTTGCTCTTTAATTTGGTTCTACGAAATTAGACGTGTAAAATAAAATAAAAAAATAGATCAGTCAACTTATACAAATATCTAGGTGTGACAGTTGGTAGGGGTATGAAATACAACCATCACATAGACTCAGTCGTATGTAAAGCATCTGGCAGACTTCGTTCGGTTTGCTGATAGAATACTAGTGATACACAATTAGTCGGGAAAGACGATTTCTTATTAAACACTCTTGAGACCCATCAAGAATATTCCTCCAATGCGTGAGACCCGTACCAGACATGAATAGGCAGGAGATATTGAGCGTATGCAAAGAAGGGCTGCACGAATGATCACAGGTTTGTCTGATCCCTGGGAGAGTAACACGGAGATGCTGAAGAAACTGAACTGGCAGAAGTTTGGAGACAGACGTTTACTGCCACGAGATGGCCTACTTACAAAGTTTTAAGAACCAGCTTTATGTGATGGCTCTAGGAATATGCTACAGTTCCCTACGTATCGCTACCGTAGAGCTCATGAGCACAAAATTAGACTACTTACAGTGCACACAGAAGCGTTTCAGCAATAATTCTTCCAAAACTTTGTACGTGAATGGAACGAGAAAAGGCCTCAATAACTGGTGTAATGATAAATACCATTTTCCATGCACTTCATAGCGTTTTGCACGTAGATGTGTTTCGTGCTCGCGTGTGATGACATTTCTAGACGCTTAACAACTCCTCTGTATGACTCAACATGGTTTCTGTAGCACCGCTTGTGTAAAAGTGAGCTTTCTCCGTTCGTTCAAGAGATCTAGAAGCCAGTAGCGGAAAAGGAACTCTGGCTGATACTGCGTTTCTTCACCTCGAGAAAGTCTTCGATAAACTTCCACACCATCATCTAGTAAGTAATATACTTCCGACCGGAATGTCGAATTGACTGACGGACTGAGTGAAGACTTTCCAACAAACAGAACTCAGTGTGTCGATCTTAATGAGGAGGCATTGTCGTTAGCAAAAGCTTCATCTAACGTACCTCAAAGTAGTTTGATAGGGCGACTGCTGTGTACTTTGTACAGAGTGAACAAGAACTCCACTGACAAGCTTTCAGGGACGGTAATATGGACCAAAACAAGAAAAAATATATTGTAAACCCGGGCTCGAAAACGCATACCTTAAGAGCTATGAGTACTTGTTCAGCAGAAGAAGTGTTTCACAGTAGTGAATATGAGCAAGAGCTCATAACTATTAAAGTACATACCTTAGAGTCCACGTTTACTGGACATTTTTTTCCTTGGTTTGATCCATACTACCAAGTCTGAAAGTTTGTCTGTGGAGTTCTAGTTCAATGTGAATGGCCTGGCAGGTTACATCTATAGCTTTAGGTGACTATTAGGAGACGACAGTTGTACTCAAGGAGCTGACATCGTTTGATATTTTCTGCGGAATGCAGAGAGACTGAAAGATGAGCAGTTCCATGTGGAAATTTTAGCAGATGAATGTAAACGTAACTGAATGTAATGTGATGTGCGTAAATAGCCGACAGATTATGATATCCCCTGACACGATCATCGATCAGTCCAAATTTTTTAAGTATGTAAAAGTTTCTGCATGCTGAAGTATAGGACGGAAATGACTCAAATCTACCCTTTGGGCAGGCAAATGTCAGAACCAGATTTATTCGAAGATTCGTAAGGAAATGTAATTCATGTGTGGAAGAGATTACTTGCGAAAAGCCCGTTCAACCGATTCTTCAGTATTGTTCATAAGTTTGGACCTCCCACGAAGTTGGGTAACAGATATACTCAAACGTTTATATTCATCATCATTTGCTCTGCAGGTAATGAATGATAGAAATGATGAAAACATCAGAATTTAACATGAGCTGTTTACACGATGCTGTGATGTCATATAGAAAAATATTTCCACACCTAAATGCAATAGCAGCCCGCCCCAGCCTCACATTGGTAGCACTTAGTATCTGAAACCAGACGACTTGTCTGGCGTAACAGTAATTTTGTTTGTGGGCATCTGAGTAATGGGTATAATTCGGATTAAAATTCAAAGTGCAATGTTCGGTAACTGAATATCATCAATTTAATATAACTTAAAAGTTTTAATTAGTGCACGCCAGGAAAGTTGTCAGGAGGTATAAATGCTCCATATTTAATTGGTGTTTGGAGTGACATCTCATGGCAATGATGGGAGCTTCAAATATCACACTGCCCAATTCCCCTGCAGCACCAGTTCAGTGCGAGCTACAGCCACTTGCTGGTTGCCCGACTGCTGCGCTGTCCTGCATTGAAGATCGTTTAGGAGGTCGACGGTCGCTCAAACTGGCAGCCCGGTTGTGACAGCTCGCAGACTGGCACTGTAGTCTCATGGCCTTACGTGATTCCAAAGAGGTCTGCCATTCACCGATAGATGACAATGGCGTCGTCTTCATAGTGCCAGGATATTTTAATTCATCATGGTTCAGCCAATTCGCACGAAATATTTATAAATAGTATAAGGAAACCTTCCTTGTGAATCAGTTTACCCATTAGTGAAAATCGTATCAGAATCCCTAGAGCTGTTTCTGACATTAGCTCGAACATACAGGCGGAAACCGTGGTGGCGTACTTTAACTTACGCCTGTATAGACAGAAGACAGACTGTGGAAGAAGAAGAAAATTATTAGATAACGAGTAATAAGACTAATACGCCTTCGAGTCTCACATAGTCCCATTGTAGAGTGCTGACTGGAGTTTTGGTTGCTTTTATACTTTACCCCCATATTGATGCTTCAAATAACGATATACCACGATTTTCTCTCTTGTAAATCGACAATATTCCCATCCTGGTCGGCGATGTTCTACTCGAGATAGTCTCATGTCAGAACAGTCATTAGGAGGTATATTGGGCTGCCCGACATCGCAACAAGTTTGTATCCTGCTCCCGCTGCAGGAAAAAATTCGTAGATTATATGTATTAATCGATCGTTAATGTGTGAGACCTGCCAGGTTAGCTGAGAGCGCTAATGCGCTGCTTCCTGGACTTGGATAGGCGCGCTGGCCCCGGATCGAATCCGCCCAGCGGCTTAACGACGGAGGCCGGTGTGCCGGCCAGCCTGGATGTGGTTTTTAGGCGGTTTTCCACATCCCTCTAGGTGAATATCGGGCTGATCCCCACGTTCCGCCTCAGTTACACGGCCTGCAGACATCTGAACACATTCGCACTATTCCACGGATTACACTAGACACAAACAGTTGGGGTACACTAATTCCGTCCCTGGGTACGGGGTGGCGGCAGGAAGGCCATCCGGCCACCTCTCACAATAACCTTGCCAAATCCGATTAACCATGCCGACCCTGCGTCATTGCGGGACAAAGACACAAGCAAAAGAAAGAAAGAAAATCGATCGTTAAGGTGTGAATTAGTTGCAGTATTACACTCGACATGGATTGTTCTAACAGGTACAATATTCACTAATTGATCCGACTCTTAAATTTTCTCTGTATTATTAACCAACACTTGACCCTTGAGAAACCCAGTATTGACGTATTGAGCCTTCCTAGCCAAAGTCTATTCTGTTTTGTAGTTTTATCTTTGTTTCAAACAAGTTAACGTTTGCACTTAGCTCAAGCCCTTTTATAAATAGTTGGTATTTGTATCGTCAATTTCATGTCAGCCAGGTGGAATCTCCACAACTTTGCTACCTCTTAGATAAGTTTAACCATAGCCTCAGTGATATTTGGAATGTTGTAGGTTTCCAGACTGATCAATGCAATACTCATTCCCCTCTTGCTTAGATATATTGAGGAGAAGTAGTTTGCACTTAATGCAGATCATCGCTGTTTTAATATCAGAGTCTACAACATCACATCTAGATCTCAACTGATATATAATGACCTGGTGCTTCCTGTCGGAAGATTCAAGCGGCATCCTGGAGACATTTTCGCTGGTGGCTGAGAAGTCCGATGCGAGAGCCGACTTGGCGCCCACAAGCTAGGCAAATATGAGTCGTTCCAGTAGAAGGGTTAGTCATAAGCTCGTGTCTGCGCGATCGTTTTGCAGCTAAGTTGTTAAGCCGTACTTGGTCGTGTATCTTGCTTCCATCTACAGTCAGTTTCCTCCATTTGCTGCGATCGTCAGCGAGTTGCTCCCACTTGTCGCTGTCAATACTAAACGCGTATGTGTCACGCTTGACGCAGTCCCTAAAGGGTAGTGAAGGGCTTCCACGAGGTCTCTTTGCTCCTGCTATTTCACTGAGTAATGTGCGCCAGGGCAGACGGGAGTGGTCCATGCGATGCAGATGTTCTAACCACCGCAGGCGACGTTGCTTGAGTGTGGCAGTGACACACTGTTGTTTTGCAGCTTTCAGAACCATATCATTTCTCACATGATCCTTCCATGATATTCCCAAGATGCTCCGTAAACGCGGCAGGTGAAAGCGGTTGAGCTTTCGTTTCTGTTTGGCATACGACGTCCAAGTCTCAGCTCCATACAGGAGAATACTCAGCACACACGATTTGTTCCATGCTCGTGTGCGAAACTTTCCGGAAGTGCTGGCAGCCTTTCCTATTCCCTCATTTATCTCGGCATCCAGGGAGAGATCTTCTGTCCATATTGAACCAAGATAGCAGAATTTATCGACTACCTTCAACAAGGAGCCGTCCAGTTAGATGATAGGTAGGTCTGTGTTACCCTTGTGCCATGACAACCATCTTCTTTACGTTTATAGACATGGAGAAGAGCTTGCATGCAGTAGAGAATTTATCCGCAAGCTCTTGCAGATCGTCTTGAGTATGCAGCATCGTCGGCAAATAAAAGGCTATTTACAAGCAAGTCTTGTCGGAAGCGCTTGGATCTGAGTAGAGAAATGTTGTAGAGCTTCCCATCAGCTTTGGTATACAGATGAATGCCTAGGTTAGTTTCACTAAAAGAAACTTTGATGAATGCTGAGAAAAAAATATTGAACAGAGTGGAAGCCAATACGCAGCCTTGACGAATCCCTCTTTTCACAGCAAATCGGTCAGATGTGATTCCGTCGAAGACCACATCTCCTTCCATGTCTTCGTGAAAAGCCCTGGTCATATTTAAGAGCTTTGGAGGACACTCTGTCTCCAAAAGTACTGCATACAATCCTTTTCTGCTGACTGTGTCGAAAGCCTTGTTTAGATCGATAAAGGCAATTAAAAGAGGGGTTTTCTGCTCTCGGCACTTTTCATGAAGTTGCCGGAGTGTGAAGATCACATCAACTGTAGATCGTTGGGGACGTAACCCACATTGTTCCTGAGCGTATATGCGCTCGGCAAGCTTCTGAAGTCTGCCCAACACCACACGGGTAAACGTTTTTTCAGGTATACACAGAAGTGAGATTCCGCTGTGACACTGCAATAGCCGCGATCACCTTTACCTTTGTATAAAGTAGCAATATTGACATCGCGCATGTATTGCGGCACAGTACCGTAAGCCCAACATTTCAGTAAGAGGTTGTAAAGCAGCGGAAAAACTGGCTTAAGTATTATAGTTTCTGTGGAGATGTTGTCTTAGCCAAGGCATTTCCCACATTTGAGCTGTGCAATTGCTCTTTGAAGCTCCTCCATAGTAGGCGTGACATCCAAGTCATGGTAAGGTCTCTCAACTGATAGTGATGTGCGTATAGCTTATTTTTATCCATTTGGCAGAAGGAACACTGGCCAGAAGTGAGCACAGAGGTATGAAATGTAATCTTGGTAGTGTCGTAAATTATAGAGCACATGGGTTTTGGAGAAGTAATGGTGCAGTTCTTCCGGCGAGTGTAGATTCCTGTACAAGTCAAAGTAAAACACATCAGTCAGATATTATTTTGACATACGCAAACCAGTGCAGTCCAGATGCTCCTGTAACATCTATATTTTCGATCCCACAATCCTTGCATTTCCACATTGTCTTTGGTAAAATATCCTGCACAGACATTTCAATAAATCTTGGGAGTTTTAGCTTCTTAACGAGTTTAAACAGATCTGTATTGGAAGCAGTCTGTGTGGTAGTAGAGTTAGGAGGATTTTGTTTAATAAACAGTCCAAATCTTTTCTTATACGGTTTTAAACATAGTCTTTTACCGATAGCGACAACCTCCATCATCCTATAATGCCTTTTAGATTCCTGTAGTTACTCCTCTGCGTTTTGTGTGTTCTTTACTTTTTGGGTTATGGCAGCAACTCCTCCTGATAACGACGTAACTGCTGACAGCACTGCTAACTCTGGAATTAGAAACGGGATAATTCCACTAATTGTCTTGGGTATTGGCAGAACCTTTGGCGTATCCCTGATGATCCATCTTTCAGTTACCTGTAGCACTGTTCCTTCCAGCTTATGTCCGCCTGCTTAGCTGGGTGGTAACGTGTTTGCCTCGCGTGCAAGTGGGCCCGGGATCGATTCTCGACCGGGTTGGAGATTTTCTCCGCTCGTGGACTGGGTGTTGTGCTGTTATCATCATCATTTCATCCTCGTCACCGGCTAGCAAGTGCCCAATGTGGCGTCGACTGAAATAAGAGCCGCGCGGGGTAGCCGTGCGGTCTAGGGCGTCTTGCCACGGATCGCGCGGTTCCCCCCGTCGGAGGTTCGACTCCTCCCTCGGGAATGGGTGCGTGTTGCCCTTAGCGTAAGTTAGTTTAAGTTAGATTAAGTAGTGTGTAAGCCTAGGGATCGATGACCTCAGCAGTTTGGTCCCATAGAACTTACAACAAACTTCCAAATATACTGAAATAAGACTTGCACTCGGTGGCCGAACTTCCCCGAATGGGGCCTCCCGGCCAAAAATGTCATACGCTCATTTCATTTTTTATCCAGCTTATGGTTCATAATTAAGGATCCCATTCTGGTCTTACCACGGTGGTATAATGTTCTACTTTTGTTTTTCTAGATATATGTTTCTTTTTGTAGCTATTTTTGTCAAATGACATGCTGTTTCCATTTTAACTCTTACAACTATTGCAAACTTTTTAATCCATGTTGTCTGCATGATATTTAAATTCACTGAATTGTTCTATTTTATCTATCTGCAGTTCTATGTACTTTTCTTTTTTTAAAATATTTGTTAAGAATTTCGTTTTTTCAGAGAAATTTTGAGAGTAGTGCTATTTGTTGTTTTTTCCAGAATATTTATTAGAGTAACTGCTGTTATCTAAAAGTCTTACAAAAGTGGTTGGAAAAGGCAGCAGTTCAGCTCAGTTCTGTGACTTTTAGTTCCAATTTCCAGATCCTTACATTTGTTCTAAAACACAGTTAAACTGCAAAGGTAATATGCAGTTCCCTTTTGTAATACCAGTTAGATGAGGCATGCTAATAACAATTTCACAGTTCATACATGGGCACAGGAGGAACTGAAATGGAGGAGGTGCTGTTGTTACAATGGGCATGTAATGTGACTGTGATGCTTTCAGATCGTATACGCATTGTTGGGGAGCCACCTGAGTTCAAGATGTACAATACGTGTCCTTCCAAAACATTTGATTGCGACCATATCCTGGTTTAACATGAGGACCTCAGTTAAGTGGAAGCCATTACTCCCATAGTAAACTGCAGGGGGAAACAGCGTAATGATGATTGGCTTTGACATCTGCTATTGTGTTTTGTGAGAGGGGACAGACAGGTCAAAGTAAGGTAAACAAATGACCAGTTTTGTCCTGGACATAAGCCACTGAGCAACCATACTCTCGAGTACCAATTCCTCGCTGTGGGACACAGGAACCAGCACCTGCATCTATAATTGTTCACCACTCATACAAGAGCTCAGAGGTTAGAATGGGTGCAGGAACACCTCCATAGGCTGCTCGAACCAAGGAAAACAGTCGTCAGGATTGCGTACGCATTGGAACGCGCCAATGGCAGGGCATGATTATCTCGAAAACTATATAAGGCTGTGCATCCTGCTTGCAAAAATTCTACCGTTTAGGGTTTCAGGGATTCACTTGTGGTGATATATACTTGGATTGCAATTTACTTCCGGGCACTTCTACTATTGTCACTATTGGACCACGTACACTCGTTGGTTTGCTTACTGTACCTCACAGCCAGTCTGTGCTTTTAGCGAGAGAATGCACCACCCCATTATATCAAAATACTTCAAGGAATATTCCATGGAAATGAATATATTTATCTAGGCCTTTCGTGGGACGATGGAATCGGACTTTTATTTTAATTACAGTATTGTGTAGTATGATAATTTATTCGACCTGGGAATATTTTTAAATTAATGTAGGATTTTTTGTCTTAATACTTGAGAAAAAGGTAAGTCGGATATACAGACGTATAAATATATGCAGATGTGTTTAATGAGGATAAGAGAGGTGGCTGCCATTTGTTTGAAACGGTTTAAGAAACCTTCAGAAAATCTAAATTAGGATTGCCAGACAGAGTGTGAACATTCTTACTCCTTTTGTTTATATATACTTGGAATAAATTATCTTGATAACGTGGAAGATCACTGCACATAGCTCATTGTTTCGGCTGCACCATGGCTTCACATGGTGTAATGAATGGTCCCTGCTTCGATGCAGTAGAATGACGTCATGAGAATGGAAGCGCACGTCACCTCGGTAACCAGGTGCCATGGCACAAGAGTTCACATTCAGGACGCGCCTTCAGTACGCTGACGATGCAGAAGACGCCAACCAGCGTCTCTGAAAGTCGAAGTCGTGATAGCTCACTGGTCTGATAGGGCTTCTGAAGGAGCTGACCAGACAGAAAAGCCAGGACAAATGAAGTCATAATTTCCCAATGATAAGATCTTGTCACCCTGTCTGCTCTGACTTACATACCAGGAGCGCTGCCGTTTGAGAAACAATAGCCACACTGTCTCATACATAATCCACTCAACTTAGAACCTTAGTCTGCGAAGTCTTCAGTTGCGCACAAAATGCTCACTTACGCAGTTGATCACAGCTGCTACCCAATGGAAAAAAAATCCGCTTGCAGTCCGAGATGAAACAGCCAGCAGTTGCTGTCAGACTTTGCTGCCACTTACAGGCCTCTGCCTGGGTTGAGTCTGTATGCACTCTACTTGGTACCTTTGCACAATCGAGTCACCCACTGTGTGACTACCATGTGTTGATGACCGCCGTCATGGTGGGCCATGGGCTTGACTCCGGGCCATCTAGCTGCCCACCCACCACACTGTGCAGACATACGTCATTTGTTCATCGCCCAGAGTGGGCCACATGTCTTGCCACCAGCCATGCTGGCGGCTGTGGTTTGACCCCACCTGCTCCGATGCGTTTCTGGGCGAGTTAAAAAAGCATGCCTGCAGCTGCGGCTGTTTTCCGCGTCCTGTTGCAAGTACCCACCACAGCCTTGCATCAGGACTCTGTTGCTGTCCTGACTGCAGCACGACGACACCAGGCGCAACTGGTGGACAACTGTTGACGCCGACGCGCTTTAGCGACAGTAGCTACCTACACGTATTGAATGCAGTATGAAACCGCCAGCTTCCATCACGCCGTATCTCGTCCTTGTGACGGACGACTGCTGATGCTGGAACGCTTCAGTGGCCACGGCCACCACCGTCACGGGGGTCAACGACTGTCTCTGCAGCTCCGATTCCAACACTGTAAATGTTATGAATAAAATACTTTGTCATCCAGGAATGTTTACCTGATGGATTACCATTTGACACATCCCAACACCACGGCAGAAGTGCTCCAGTGAGGGAACTACATTACAGCAAAATGGTTCAAATGGCTCTGAGCACTATGGGACTTAACATCTGTGGTTATCAGTCCCCTAGAACTTAGAACTACTCAAACCTAACTAACCTAAGGACATCACACACATCCATGCCCGAGGCAGGATTCGAACCTGCGACCGTAGCAGTCGGGCGGTTCCGGACTGAGCGCCTAGCACCGCTAGACCACCGCGGCCGGCTACACTACAGCAGCCCATCATAGGTATCACGCTTCCAGCTCCTACATTTTGGTGTCTGAATATTATGGTGACAGCAGTGGTCACTATGTTGTCAGTGGGTAACATCCATGAAGAAGATGATACAGCTGCTACAGCAACGAGATAAGGAACACTATGCTGTTATTTTGGAGGACCTTTAGCGAGTCTACTTGTTTTCTTACTGTGTCTGTGTTTGTCGTACCATACGTGGTGAGAAATACGCAAGAACAATGGCAAAATACTGTGTTAAATGCATGTTTGCTCCATAATTTTTTCAGATCGCGAAATAGTCATGTCACTGAATATTTCTCAGAAGAAGTGCTATTAAGAGTTAAAACATAGCCTGAATATCACAAGACATTTTATATATGATTGCAAAACGACTAAATAAAATTTAGTTTTGGTTATCAGATCTAAATGAGAATCCATAAGTCAACATAGCACGATATTTGGATGTACATATTTCAGAAAAATGAAATTGATTTTAAAATATGTTAATTTTAACAAAACATTTGCTTTTGTCGGTACGATAAAATAACATGAATTTAGTTATAATTTCTAAGGGGAAGTCACTTAGTACTAGCCCATTAATAAATCTTGACACGACTGTAAAAGATTTTCCGTATTAATATATCCGAATTCTTAGATAATCGACAATGTACGTGCAGTATGCTCATAATTACAAGCATATAAGGACCAACAGAATCTTTTAAAAGTATTTTACATGCTACTCTGGGAAAGAGATACTGAAGTCTGACGTTTTGAGCTTTCTCGATTATGTGCAGTGAGTGCTAGTTTTCTTAGAAACAGGAGTAACTGTTGTCTTTTTGGAAACCATGTCTCTGCTTCTTTTAAATAGTTGCCTCTTTTCGGTCGAATGCAATAAAACACTCATGTTTCAACTTCAAAATAAGACTGATTTACGTCTGATAGATGTAGCCATTCTGCATCAAATATGTTTTCGGTGACACTTTCGTTGCAGAGGAGACCATAACTTTTCTGTTGACTGTTTTCTGAATTCTGCATTCGAAACACTTTCACACATGGGGTTGTGGTATTAGACGCACGAAGTCGCATTCGGTCACATAATGGGGACTTCCATCTGCAGTGTACCAGATGGTGTCTTGAGTGGGAGGGGTGGGAATTTTCATGACGGAGAATTGCTAAATTTGATTTAACTGTAACATGGGACTTGAGGAAATAAAAGTCTCCAGCCGAGAAGCGAACATCAACATCATTGTCACGCTCGCGTCATTATGCAGTCGCCCCACGGTGGACGCTTTCTGAACTGAACTGGATACTGGATATCGTGAGCGCGCCATCTCCTAAAAGCCCAGGGGCCATCTGAGAATGTCCGTCCTCTGGAAGAAATATACGGCGGGAGTAAAGAAGATGTATCGCAGTTGAAATGCGATATTTACAGGTGGGAAGGGCAAGAGGGCGACGCACCCCTGCGCCCGCGCCACCCGTCACCATCATGGTCGTCATCGCTACTTTCACATTCGCGTTCCTCTGCCTCCTGCTTACAACAACCCGCTACGCATCTCTCCCGAATTCAGTTTGTTCCAAAGTGAGACTCACAACAGCGCAATAAAAACAGTTACAGCTAAAAGAGAAAATTACTTCATTTAAAATAAGTAATCCTTGTTCCGTTTGCAAAGCTTTTACCTCTCTTCTAATTACAGATTTGGCACTTTTTTTCTGCTTTCCGGGACAGCTTGACTCATTCCTATTCTCATTGTATTCCATCATCCTTTTGCTCACGATTACCTATTTTTCTCCAAACTACTCATTGTTTCTCGGTATAATATCTAGTTTACCTATAAACAAAATTACAAGGTATCCATTGTGAGGAGTAAATAAGGGAAATTGCTACTCAGACGAATATAAGCAGCCACTAAAAAATAAACTGAAAACTCAAAGTAGAGAGAAAAATTATTTAAAAAATTCAGTACAAATCTGAAACAGGTTAATAAGGTTTACTAAACTGAAGGTTATTATAACTATTCTCTAGATATTTTCGCATCAGAAAAAGAATAGAAAGTGATGTCAGGTGACACGGCAGAGAAAGGAAAAGCGGAAAATAAAACGGACAATAACGCTATATTTTTTTAGTGTGTCCCAAAATACTTCTTACGGCCTTTTATTCACAAGTACTATTTCTCGTAATTCGATACTGTTCTAGGGTTCATTTAGGATTTCTTGGGCCCATTCAGAATGAATGACTATCCATCTAACAGAGCGGTAATCTCAGAAAAATGTAACTGGATTCATTTCTGTGCATCAGAAACATTAAATGTCTGAAATGAATATTCTGTTGGCTAATGAAACTTGTTGGAAAACTTACGATGCAAATTAAGTAACACATTTATTCCTTTGTTTACCCTAGCAGATTTTCTCACTTTCATCCAGATACAAGTTCTTTCGGCTAGAATCAGCAATGGACCTCCTTTCGTTTTACATCTACATCTATATTCCACAAGCCACTTTATGATGTGTGGCGGAGGATACATTTTGTATCATTGCCATTTCTCCCCCTTCTTCTGCTCCAGTGGTGAATTTTTCACGGCAAAGACGATGGTTTGTAAACTCCCGTGTGAGTTCGAATCTATCTAATGTTACCCACATGGCATTTTCGCGAGATATACCTGGGAGGAAGCAATATATTTGGTCTCAGAATTTTAATAGTAAACCCAACCGTGATGTTCAAAACTTCTCTTGTAGGGTCTGGCACTAAAACTGGATGAGCATCTCCGTCAGGCTTTCGCTCTTACTAAATGAACCTGTTATATGCTGCTCTTCTTTGGATATTCTCTATTTCTGCTATCAGTCCTATCTTATATGGATCCCAATATTAAAATATTTTCGCAGGTTCGAATCCTGCCTCGGGCATGGATGTGTGTGATGTCCTTAGGTTAGTTAGGTTTAAGTAGTTCTAAGTTCTAGGGGACTGATCACCATCGATGTTAAGTCCCATAGTGCTCAGAGCCATTTGAACCATTTTTAAAATATTACTTGAATGAGGTTTTGTAAGCTACCTCGTTTGTGGGTCGACAACACTTCGTGAGAATTCTCCCAATGAACCTCAGTCTGGCATCCGCCTTACCTTCGATTAGTTTTATGTTTTTCCATTTCAGACCACCCCATATGCATACTACCATATACACACACCAAAAAACGTTTTCACCACCTCGGTTCCGAGACTTCCAAAACCTGTACAGAAAATTGGAGTAGAGATCAACATAAATATCATTTCCACCATTTTTATTGCTCATGAAAACCACACATTCCATATTGTACCACCATACAGCGAGACCTTCAGTGGTGGTGGTCCAGACTGCTATACACACCGGTACCTCTAATACCCAGCAGCACGTCCTCTTGCACTGATACATGCCTGTATTCGTTGTGGCATACTATACACAAGTTCATCAAGGTACTGTTGGTCCAGATTGTCCCACTCTTCAACGGCGAATCGGCGTAGATCCCTCAGAGCGGATGGTGGGTCACGTCGTCCATATCGGTCGGAGGATGGCATTCACGTATCATACAGCCTTCCATGACCACCAGGGGGATGCGTCGGCCCCACATAATGCCACCCCAAAATGCGGAGTACAACAAAGTTAACCAATCAGCTGAGGGAGTTGACCCTGAAAGGTTATCCTCAATTACGTTAGGCCTAGCAAGCTAGTAAAAGAGCTTATTTGTAGTTGCTTTCAAGACACATAAGAGCCTCGGAACGTGATCAACTCGATTAAGATACCAGCATGGGCAGGCTCATTCAGGGATGACGGTTTACGGCCTGATGATAGACAGGGCCTTGCAAAAATGCAAAAATCCCGGAGAAGACTTACACGGAGTGGGACCATCAACTTACTCTGCCTCACAGGAAAATGTAAAGGACTAGTGGACCACATGGAAAGGAGAAAATTAATGATACTGGGGATGAGCGAAACAAAATGGAAAGGGAAATACATGATGAAATGAAGGAAACAGTACACACTGTATTGGAATGGAAATAACAAACAGATGAAGAATGGTGTCGGTTTTATCATGAATAAAGATCTAGAAGGAGTCACTGACATTCAGTAAATTAGTGAGAGAAGAATAAAGATGACTGTACATTTAGGGAAAGAAAAACTAACTTCAGTACACGTGTATGCACCTCAAACTGGATGTTATCAAGAGGATAAGAACCAGTTTCTTGAAGATTGGCAGTAAGTCATTAGTAAAGAGAGAGTGATCACTATAGAAGACCTAAATCCACAGATTGGGACAGATAGAAAAGGATATGAGAATGTAATGGGACCCCATAGATATGGTAGAAAAAATATAGAAGGTGAGCATCTTCTTGACTTCTGTATGAGGAATGGGTTGGCGGTGAAAAACAATTCGTTTGAGAAGAGACAGGGCCATAAGATAACACGATACAGTTGGGAATGGCTACAAAAGACTGTAATTGATTATGTCATCACAGATGAAGAGAGGAGTAGAATGGTAACTTATGTCAGAGTAATCCCTAGCGAGAGCTTTTATAATGACCACCCTTTATTAGTAGCAGACCTGAGAAACTTCCATGTGCCAAAAGTACAGAACAAGAAAATGCCAAAAATCAAAGTATGGGAACTCAAGAAAACAGAGAAGAGAGCTGAGTATCAGAACCGGACAAAATCCCTGTTACGAAGAGATGAAAGGAAAAATGGAGAGGCAGAATGGACCATACTAAGGAACACATTGGTAAAGGAAGCCATCGAAGTTTGTGGAAAGACAATTATGATGACAAGAGAGAGGGAAACACCTTGGTGGAATGAAAGTGTGGGAGCAGTAATCAGGAAAAGAAGAGAGAGGGATCGGGAGAAAAATAAACCGGAACTTACTAGAGATGAGGCAAGAATCAGAAACCTCGGACAAATGTACCGAATCAAGAAACTGGAAGTTAAAAGAACAGTTGAAGAAGAAAAGAACAAGGCATGGAAGATATTCACGCAGAAATTTGAGGAGGACAGTAGAAGCAATAACAAACTGTTGTATGGGGTTATCAGAAGTAAAAGGAAACCAATGAATACCAGAAAAGCACTTGAAGACGAAAATGGAGATCTGGTTAGGACAGAAAGTGACATGAGAGAAATCCTGAAAAACCATTCTGACCACCTATTAAATAGATCAGTTGAAGAACCAAATACAGAACTGGGAATCCACACTTACAATCAGGAAACTCCCATCACATGGACAGAAACAGAGGCAGCCTTAAAGTTTATGCCTAAAGGAAAATTTTCAGTTTCAGATGCAGTAAACGCAGACATGATAAAGGCAGCAGGTATCCAAGGCATACAACGGCTGTACCGACTACTCAATGCGATATGGGCAGATAATGAAATACCTACGGATTGGACCAAGGGTGTAATAATTCCCCTGTTCAAGAAAGCTAGCAGGCGGAAACCCACCAACTGTGGAGGAATAACCCTATCGTCTCATGGGCTTAAAATACTTGACAAGATCATAGAAAAGAGACTGAGAACTATCATAGAACCACAACTGGACGAGGAACAATATGGCTTCAGAAGTAACAGATCAACAATAGATCTATTTTTTAGCACCCACATGTTGATGGAAAAGTATTGGGAGAAATGCAAGAACCTGGTCATTGTATTCCTGGATATAGGAAAAACCTATGATAGTGTTATAAGAGATAAGATCTGGGAATGCCTGAGAAAAAAGAATGTGCCTGAAGGACTAATAAGTAAAATTCAGATGTTGTACAAAGACTGTACTAGTTGTGTAGAAATTCGGGGAAGGACGATCATCATGGTTTCAGACCAAGAGTGGTGTTCAGCCTGTTGTACAAAGACTGTACTAGTTGTGTAGAAATTGGGGAAGGACGATCATCGTGGTTTCAAACCAAGAGTGGTGTTCAGCAAGGAAGTGCAATGTCCCCACTACTATTCATCACTGTTATGGATGCTATAATGAAGAACGTGAAGGGGATGACGTCATGAGATGGTGTGAAACTGAAGAGGAAGTACAGATCGGACTTGATGAATGGAAATCTCAGTCCCAGAAATATAACCTCAACATCAGCAGGATCAAGACAGTGGTGATGGCAGTCAACAGAGATGGAAAACCAGCAAGTGTAAAACTAGGAGACCACCAACTAGTGTGTGTGGACAGTTTTCCTTACCTTGGAAGTGTAATCTCCAGTGATAATTTGGTCAGAAATGAAATCACCAACAGAGTACAAAAATGGTCTGAATTCTATTAACAAGTAAGATCACTTTTATAGGATGACTTGATTCCAAAACCAGCCAAACTGATCATGTTTAATAGCTATTTCATACCAATATTGACCTATGGTATTGAAACATGTACCCTTACAAAAAGAGAATCACCAAGACTGCAAGCATCAGAGATAAAATTTCTTAGGCCCATCATCCAGAAGACCAAGATGGACAAGTTAAGGAATGAGGTGAGGAAAGAAGCTGGAATAAAGACATCCCTATTAGATCGAATTGGCGCATCTAGACTTCAATGGTACGGGCATGTGATGAAAATGGAGCCAAGTAGAACAGCCAAAATAAATTTCGAAAGACAGGTGGATGGGAAAAGACCTCAAGAAAAACCTCGAACCCGATGGATGGACTTGATTAAGACTGATATAGTGACCGAGGATGGACAGTGGATGATGTTCTCCGTGAACAGGTGTATTTGGACAGGACGAAGTGGAAGAGGCTCATTACCGGTACCCGGGAAACTGGAACTGTTAAATGATGATGATGTTGATGATGATGATAATGGTCAGAGAATTTCTGACAATTAAGCTAACATGTACACACTTTCAAAATGACAGTATCAGAAAACATTACTTGGGGATCAAGGGCAGTCTGTAATTGGCAATTAACTATTAGTATGAATTACAGACATGAATCACAAATTACACAACTCTCTGTTAGCCCCATGAACACAACTCACCATGACCAAATGAATACAGAAATGTGTGCTTTTTTGTCACTGGGTTATATCAGTGACGTTACATTGTGCCCAGTTTTCGTCTGAGGCGAGGCATTTGTTTGCTCATGGTGGAGTTGGAATAAATGATAATACAACTATTCTGTTTGCATTGGACGAAATTTGTAAGTTTCACATCTGAGGCGTGAACTGCAGTTTAACAACTATTCCAGATATTACTCCTCCTCTAATGGAACACATTTGCAGTTGCATAATTTGCATTAATTAATTTTCGTCTTACACCTTCCGCTGACTCACAAAACACGTCTTCGTTAATGGCCATCTAATTCCGACATTGGTCATTTTACGTTGTGACTGCTACTTTACAGCAGCAAGAGCGTCTACTCATCTCCCGTACTGACAATAAATCACGACTCGCCTTACACTGCAACATGCTTCAGCAAGAGAGAATGATCGACGAGTATAAAGCGACCGCAGCGCCACAATTTCCAGACTCGTCATATTCGCGGAACTACAGCGGAAACGAAGAAAGCCCTAAGCCAGTGGTGGTCAGACTGCCGACCGTGGGCCGCGTGCCTGCAGAGTTGTGTTAGTGCGGCCCGCTGTTGTCAGTCTTGTTTTTTTAACAAAAAAAATGGTTCAAATGGCTCTGAGCACTATGGGACTCAACTGCTATGGTCATAAGTCCCCTAGAACTTAGAACTACTTAAACCTAACTAACCTAAGGACAGCACACAACACCCAGCCATCACGAGGCAGGGAAAATCCCTGACCCCGCCGGGAATCGAACCCGGGAACCCGGGCGTGGGAAGCGAGAACGCTACCGCACGACCACGAGATGCGGGCTTTTTTTAACAATATACTTCTAGCAACTAGCAGCAGAAAACATAAACGTCAACTAACATTAAGAGCTTCTTAAGAGACTATTTCTATTGCTCAGTAACAAAGAAAAATACAGAGATAGCAATATTATTAGATCTGTTTAATTTTAATTGACGTTGGTGAGTTCGCCCATGAGCTAAGTAAAGTTTTCCACTTTCCTCAGGGGCAGAGTGGTAAGTATGGTGGTCACTGTGGGGGTTAGATAATGTGTAACAGGAAATGTTTGTCTCCCAGTACTGACAACTCACCAGCTGCTATGCTATACATTTTACACGGAAATATCATGGCTTCCTGAACGCAAATTATAGAGATGGACCTCTTCAAATGTCGCATCTGTTTGTAGCAACTAACATGAAATCAAATTAAGGCTGTAGTGAGTAGAAACTAAAAACTATGTGATCTGCCTTGCGGCACGTCTTGTCATTGGGGAAGGTCCATCGCATGAGCGTCTAGGGAAGTGATTCCAGTGGTGGTTTCCCGTTGCATTCCACTGACGATGAAGAAATGATAATGAGCACAACACAACACCCAGTCCCTGAGCGGAGAAAATCTCCGACCCAGCCGGGAATCGAACCCGGGCCCCTTTACGTGACAGACTGCCACGCTGACCACTCAGCAATAGGGGCGGACAATGAGTAGAAGAAAAATGATATTAAAAACGTTTAGTAAACAATTGTGATCGTGTGTCATATTGCAGTTTCTATTATTAATTAATATAGTGTACTAATTTATGTAGGTTATCAATTAATAATTTGATCAAATGGCATATACTGTCATTGTTATCAATGAGATTCACAGAGGAAATTTGTACTGTTACATTTTAGTAAAAGCTTTTTTGATATTGAATCATCTGATGAAGGTAATTTATCTTGTTATCTTACTTCTTTCAGCCTAAAAATGTAGTACCTTGTCATTTCTTTCAGTCTGCTAGCTTCTTCTGTGAATCACTAGTGCCGACATGGCGTTAGGCCGGGAAAAGTGACCATAGTGTTTACTCTAAGAAGAGGCCGTTACTCCCAAAAAGCGCGCATAATAAAAAGGGTAACAATGACTTCTTCTAACCCATTTTATATACAGAGCTGTCACCACCATTCTATCCCTTTGTGGCAAATTTGAATTAACTAAGTTATGTCATTTAAAACAGTTTGTGTCCTGTTACATTTGGACTAATACGAAAGTCCGACTGAAAACGATCTGCTGCAGCTGATTAACATTCATGCAGATACCGGGGATAAAGATGCGCAGAAAATGGGTCCGGAAATCAGAAGCTGAACGTGGGATAGTGTTGCGGTGACACTGACCACAGTACCCGACTAGGTACGGAAAATTGGTCACTACGTAAGCCTTCAATGAAATGTATGTAGTTCCTATATATTATTACCTTTTTCACTTAAAAATATTTGGTGTAATACGTTATAATACGCTGAAGCACCAAAGGAACTGGTATAGGCGTATATTCAAATACAGAGGTATGTAAACAGCTAGAATGCGGCGCTGCGGTCGGCAGTGCCTATATAAGACAACAAGTGTCTGGCGCAGTTGTTAGGTCTCTTACTGCTGCTACAATGGCAGGTTATCAAGATTTAAGTGAGTCTGAACATGGTGTTATAGTCGGCGCACAAGCGATGGAACACAACATTTCCGAGGTAGCGATGGATTGGGGATTTTGCCGTACGACCACTTCACGAGTGTACCGTGACTATCGAGAATCCGATAAAACATCAAATCTCCGATATCGCTGCAGCCGGAAAAAGATCCTGCAAGAACGGGACCAACGACGACTGAAGAGAATCGTTCGACGTGACAGGAACACAACCCTTCCGCAAAATGCTGCAGATTTCAATGCTGAGCCGTCAACAAGGGTCAGCTTGCGAACCATTCAACGAAACATCTTCGATATGGGCTTTCGGAGCCCAAGGCCCACTCGTGTACCTTTGATGACTGCACGACACAAAGCTTTACGACTCGCTTGATGACTGGAAGTATGTTGCCTGGCCGGACGAGTTTCGTTTCAAATGGCTGGCTCTGAGCACTATGGGACTTAACATCTGAGGTCATCAGTCCCCTAGACCTTAGAACCACTTAAACCTAACGAACCTAATCCAGTCACACACATCCATGCCCGAGGCAGGATTCGAACCTGCGACCGTATAAGTCTCGCGGTTCCGGACTGAAGCGCCTAGAACCGCTCGGCCACCGCGGCCGGCCGAGTTTCGTTTCAAATTGTATCGAGAGGATAGACGTGTACGGATACGCATACAACGTCATGAATCCATGGACCTTGGATGTCAGCAAAGGACTGTTCTAGCTGGTGGAGGTTCTGTAATGGTGTGGGGCGTATGCAGTTTGAGTGATATGGAACCTCTGATACGTCTAGATACGACTCTGACAGGTGACACGTACGTAAGAATCCTGTCTGGTCACCTGCATCCATTCACGTCCATTTTGCATTCCCACGGACTTGGGAAATTCCAGCAGGACAATGCGACACACCACACGTCCGGAACTGCTACAGAGTGGCTCCACGAACACTATTCTGAGCTTAAACACTTCCGCTGACCACCAAACTCCCCAGACATGAACATTTTTGAGCATATCTGGGATGCTTTGCAACGTGCTGTTCAGAAGAGATCTCCACCCTCTTGTACTCTTACGGATTTATGGACAGCCGTGCAGGATTCATGATGTCAATTCCCGCCAGCACTACTGCAAACATTAGTCGAGTCCATGCCACGTCGTGTTGCGCCGCTTCTGCGTGCTCGCGAGTGCCCTGTATGATATTAGGCAGGTGTACCAGTTTTTTTGGCTCATCAGTGTATGTTGATTCAAAATGTGTAAGTGGTAAGCTTCTATCAATAACCATGATGTGGCGAAAATTCAATTTCTGCTTGGGTGGCCACTTTACCCCTCCCTCCTTTTCCTTACCTACGTGACCCGAGGTGTTACCCTACAATGTCAATATTGGCTCCCGAGCAAATGATTTGGACGACAACTGTCCTAAGCACTGATGTAAGAGTGGCGCCTTTATTTGTGATGTATGTAACCGTATCATTAGCCTCATACACGCTCTGTTTTTAATCTCTAGTAGGCAACCGGAAGAAGAAAAAGGCCTCGGTAATTATATGGATCCTGCTTGTCAACTTTTTTGTGTAGAGGATGAATCGAGATAGTTCGTCAATTTACACACTCACATATATTAACAATGGTGACTTTTAGTCTGCGAATCATGTGCTTGCCTCCTATGTTGAACATTTAAAAATTCATTTTCATTCGCTGATGCTTTCGTTTGCAAATATTCTGGACATCTATAATATGTACGGTCCCGCTCCATGGCCAAGCAACTTTAGCTCGCATGGTTCCCCAGAAACTGTGAAGCTAATGAAATAAAGAGTAGAGCTCTCGCTTTGAGGTTTCCGTCCCTTCGTACCTTAGTAACGATGTCTATAGATAGTTCATCCATAGCTTCTCATGAGTGAGTTCGCGAATATAAAGTATGTGACATAAATGGCCATATATTTATCTTAGAAGCTTACATTTTTTCTACCGCCAGAGTGGCATAGACCTTAGCATTCGACATAACTTTCAAAATGGCTTTGAGCACTATGGGACTTAACTTCTGAGGTCATCAGTCCCCTAGAACTTAGAACTACTTAAACCTAACTAACCTAAGGACATCACACACATCCATCGCTGAGGCACGATTCGAACCTGCGACCGTAGCGGTCGGGCGGTTCCAAACTGTAGCGCCTAGAACCGCTCGGCCACTCTGGCCGGCCGACATAACTTTCAAGCTGATACCTCTACCTGTTGCTGAGAAAAAGTGGTCTTAATAGACGGACGGACAGACGGACAACAAAGTGACCTTACAATGTTTTCGTTATTTCCGGTTAAGGTACGGAACCCTAAAAAGTGATAAATCGAGGAGGGTGCAATAATTAATGGGTCTGAGCACTATGAGACTTAACATCTGAGGTCATCAGTCCCCTAGAACTTAGAACTACTTAAACCTAACGAACCTAAGGGCATCACACACGTCCATGCTCGAGGCGTAGCGGTAGTGTGGTTCCGGACTGTAGCGCCTAGAACCGCTCAGCCACCCCGGCTAGCAATATTAATGCAATACAGTTTTTTGTCTGAAAGCAGGTTTGTTTTATTCAGAATACGCCATATTATTTCCCTCTCTTTTGGCTACAAAACCATATTTTTCAGCATAATCTCCTTTCAGTGTGATGGCCTTACGGTATCTCACTGGGGGGACCTGTATACCCGCATGGTACAACTCTATTGGTCGACGTTGAAGCCAACGTCTTGCTGCATCAGTGGCGTCCCCTTCATCCACGGACTGCTTCCCGCGGAGTGCAGCCTTCAATGAGCCAAACAGCTGAAAGCCGGAAGGTACGAGATCAGGGCTGTAGGGTGGATGAGGAAGAACAGGCCAATCAAATTTAGTGAGCTCCCCTAGGGTGCGCAGACTCGTGTGAGGTCTTGCGTTGTCATGGAGAAGGAGAAGTTCATTTGTATTTTTGTGGCGACGTACTCTCGGAATCCGTTTCTTAAATTTCCTGAGGGTAGCACAGTACACCTCAGAGTTGATCGTTGCACCATGAGGGAGGAAATAAAATAGAGTAACCCCTTCAAAGCCGCAGAAGAGGGTCGCTATGACTTTAGCAGCTGAGGGTGCGACTTGAAATTTTTTCTTCAGACGAGAGATGGTGTGGCGCCACTCCAAGGACTGCCATTTTGTTTCTGGCTCGAAGTGATGAACCGATGTTTTGTCGCCTGTAACGATGTACGACAAATTTTGTCAAGATCAGCGCCGTAACGAGTAAGCAACTCAGCACAATTCGTCTTTCGTTGCTCTTTTTGGCTTTCTGTTTGACCGAGGAATCAAGCGGGCACACAGCTTTGAATGCCCCAATTGGTGGACGAGTGTGTCAGCACTGTCAACAGAGACGTCCAGTTGTGCAACGGGGTGTTTGGATGTGATCCTTCGATTACCCCGAATAAGAGTGTCCGCACGAGCCAACACTGTAGGAGTCACAGCTGCGTGCGGCCGGCCTGCACGCGGAAGATGAGACAGGATTGCGCGACCTTGTTGCCATGATGACAGATGCCTCCCCCAACGACTCACCGCGCTTTTGTTCACTCCCGGTCTCCGTTGACATTTTCCAAGCGCCTATAAAAATTTACGGTACTCTGGTGTTCCGCCAAAAGAGACTCAATCACACCTCTGTTTGGAACGCACCTCCATTACAGATGCCAGTTTTAAGGCTACGTATAGCGCCGCCACCTATCGGAGCTTCATGAAACTACATGAGCTGAAGCGCATCTTTTAAAGCGAAATTGGCCGAGGAAAAGAAGTGTTGCATTACTTACTGACGCCCCTCGTATAACCTACTGTACGCGTAGATGACAATCGTGTTGAGGCTTAAAAATAAAATTGTTAATAACATACAAAATTCTGTCTAAAGCCCTACTAAACCGAGCAGAACCTCAGCTGGATTCAAAACTAGGCGAATACCAAGGTGGATTCAGAAAAGGTTGATCATGCATAGAACAAATCCTTAACTTGAAAAATTCGATGAAATATTTGCATAGTACTTCAAACAAAAGTTATGTCATCACGTTCGTCGACTTTAAAAAAGCATATGATAGTATAGACCGAGATCCCGTTTTGAAGGATTAGCAGAATTTGGACTAGATCAAAAGACAACAAACATCATTAAAGAAACACTCACGGAGACCAAATCCAAAGTAAAATTTATGGGAGAATTGGCACATAATTTGGAATAGACACAGGAGTACGACAAGGAATGTGCTGTCCCCAGTGCTCTTCAATTGTGCTCTTGAAAAAGTTGTTGGAGAATGGAGAAAAGGAGGTGCACCAGCACACAGACTGGGACCAAAACGTAAGGGCATAGAATTAGACTGTTTAGCATTTGCTGATGACATGGCACTGATCGCACAAGACATTACCGATGCACAGAAACAGCTAGAATTATTACAAGAGCAGACAGCAAAAATAGGATTACAAATTTCATTTGAAAAAACAAAATTTATGACTGACGTCAAAGATGCATCTTCTGATCTCAAAATTGGTAATAACTACATCTCTCGAGTAAAAGAATTTAAATATTTAGGTGAATGCATTTCAGAAAATTGTAATGAAAAGAAATCTGTCAGATCAAGAGTCCAGAAAATGGAGACGGCGTTTCAGTTAGCAAAAAACGTTTACAACAAAAAGAGTCTCTCGTGGAACTGAAAAATACGACACTACACAACAGTAATTAAACCTGAAGCTGTCTACGCATTTGAGACACTAAACCTTCAACGCAGAGCACTAAAAGGGGAATTAGAAGTGAAAGAACGTAAAATAACGAGGAAAATCCTAGGACCAGGAACTAAAGATGGTGTGCATTATCCAAAACCCAATGCAGTAATATATATAAATATCTCCAAAATAACAGACACAATTCGCATGAGAAGCATCCAATTCATGGGGCATTTAGAAAGAATGAACTCAAACAGGTTAACGCACAAAATCTATACATTTATAAAGAACAAAACTACAAGACCGAACTGGTACAAACAGATGGAAAAAGACCTGAGACAATTTATTTATTTATTTATTGTTCCGTGGGACCAAATTAAGGAGAAGTCTCCATGGTCATGGAACGAGTCAATACATAAAATTATAACACGATAGTAGAAACAGATAACATGAAATATAAGAAACATATTCAGGCGACAAGTCGTAGGTTTAAATAAGGAAGATCAACAATGTAACACTGGAATTTGCTCGATTTTTCAGCTCTTCCAGGAGTTCCTCGACAGAATGGAAGGAGTGAGCCATGAGGAAACTCTTCAGTTTAGACTTAAAAGTGTTTGGACTACTGCTAAGATTTTTGAGTTCTTGTGGTAGCTTATTGAAAATGGATGCAGCAGAATGCTGCACTCCTTTCTGCACAAGAGTCAAGGAAATGCATTCCACATGCAGATTTGATTTCTGCCTAGTATTAACTGAGTGAAAGCTGCTAACTCTTGGGAATAAGCTAATATTGCTAACAACAAACGACATTAAAGAAAATACACGCTGTGAGGGCAATGTCAGAATTCCCAAACTATTGAATAGGGGTCGACAAGAGGCTCTCGAACTTACACCACATATAGCTCGAAAAACCCCTTTCTGAACCAAAAATACCCTTTTTTGAATCAGAAGAATTACCCCAAAAAATAATACCATACGACATAAGCGTATGAAAATATACGAAGTAGACTACTTTCAGTGTTGAACTGTCACTTATTTCAGATACTGTTCTAATGGTAAATAAAGCAACATTTAGTTTCTGAACAAGATCCTGAACATGGGCTTTCCACAACAGCTTACTATCTATCCGAACGCCTAGGAACTTGAACTGTTCCGTCTCGCTTATAATATGCCCATTCTGTCTGATCAAAATATCGGTTCTTGTTGAATTGTGAGTTATAAACCGTAAAAACTGAGTCTTACTGTGATTTAGTATCAAATTATTTTCCTCACGCCACGAACTTATTTCACGAACTACATTATTTGATACTGTTTCAATATTACACACAATATTCTTCACTACCAAGCTGGTGTCATCAGCAAACAGAAATATTTTTGATTCACCTGTAATACTAGAAGGCATATCATTTATATAAATAAGAAACAGCAGTGGCCCCAGCACCGACCCTTGGGGAACGCCCCACTTAACAGTGCCCCATTGGGACTGAACATCACTACCACTCTCAATATTGCGGAGAATTACCTTCTGCTTTCTGTTCTTAAAGTAAGAGGCGAACCAATTGTAAGCTACTTCCCTTACTCCATAATGGTCCAACTTCTGCAGTAATATTTTGTGGACAACACAGTCAAAAGCCTTCGTTAAATCAAAGGAAACACCTAGCGTCGCAACCTTTTATTTGATCCGTCCAAAACCTCACAGAGAAAAGAGAATATAGCATTTTCAGTTGTTAAACCATCTCTAAAACCGAACTGTACATTTGACAGCAAATTATGTGAATTTAAATGCTCCAGTAACCTTGTACATACAACCTTCTCGATAACTTTAGCAAACACCGATGGCATAGAAATAGGTCTAAAATTGTCAACATTATCCCCGTCAGGAAACCGACCACTCCTAAAGGAAAAGTTACAGATATGGCTAAGTACTGGGCTAACATACATAGAACAATACTTCAGTATTCTGCTAGATACCCCGTCATATCCATGAGAGTTCTTGGTCTTTAGTGATTTAATTAGTAACTCAATCTCCCTCTTGTCAGTATCCTGGAGGAGCATTTCAGGTAACAGTCTCGGAACACTTTTTTCTAAGAGCGCTATGTGATTCCCTGTTTGCCTGTTGGGACTAGGTTTATATTTAGTTCACCTGCTATATTCAGAAAGTGATTATTAAATACTGTACATATATGCGACTTATCAGTAACACGGACATTCCCACTACGCACTGATTCTGTATTCTCGACCTGTCTCTGCAGACCAGCCACTTCCTTTACGACTGACCATATGGTTTTAATTTTATCCCGAGACTTAGCTATTCTATCTGCATACCACATACTTTTTTCCTTCCTAATAACATTTTTAAGCACCTTACAATACTGTTTGTAATGGGCTGCTGCATTTAGATTTTGACTGTTTCTAACGTTTTCATATAACTGCCACTTTGTTCTACAAGATATTCTTATCCCTCTAGTCAGCCACCCAGGCTGCCTGTTTGTGCTAGTACCCTGTTTTGAACGTTCTAACGGAAAGAAACTTTCAAAGAGCACAAGAAAAGTCTTGAGGAAAGCATTATATTTATCGTCTACTGTATCAGCACTATAAACATCTTGCCACTCTTGTTCCTTGATAACGTTTACAAAGGTCTCTACAGCAACTGGATAGGCTTTCCTAAAAAGTTGATAACTACATTTAACATGTGTTGCAGCACAAAAATCTTTTAGAGTTAAAATTTGTGCATAATGATCTGAAAGGCCATTCACCTTTTCGCTAACAGAATGCCCTTCTAGTAGTGAGGAATGAGCAAAAATGTTGTCTATGGTTGTTCTACTGTTCCCTTGCTCTCTCATGGGAAAGAATACGGTTTGCATAAGATTATATGAATTAAGGAGGTCTACCAGCATCCTTTTCCTTGCACAATCACTTATACAATTAATATTGAAGTCACCACATATAACTAACTTTTTGTATTTCCTATACAGTGAGCCAAGAACCTCCTCTAGCTTTAGCAAAAATGTTGTGAAATCGGAGTCTGGGGATCTATAAATAACAACAGTTAGAAGTTTAGCTCCACTAAATTTAACCACACCTGCGCAACATTCAAACATCTTTTCAGTGCAGTACTTTGAAACATCAATTGACTCAAATGGGATGCCGTTTTTCACATACATGGCTACTCCCCCACACCGCAAAGAGCTCCTAGAAAAGCTGCCAGCCAACCTGTATCCTGGTAAAGGAAGCCTCTGAATTATCTCCTTATTTAAGAAGTGTTCAGATATACCAATAATTTCAGAGTCAACATCTATAAGCAGTTCACTAACTTTATCTTTAATTCCTTGTATATTTTGATGAAATATACTAATTCCCTCATTACTCGGATACCTAAGGTCTCCAAATCTACATGACAGAAATGAAATCAGAAAAATCACGAACACACGGGGTTTTGAGGAAGAAGAGAGAAAAAGTAACCGACAGACGAGGTTTACCCAACGAAAGCTAGCCCATTCGTTGCTTATGAAGGAATACTGGGCGAAAAGGAAGGCCAACAAATGTTGATTACTCGTGGTACTAAGTGATCCATCCGCGAAGAAGAAAAATTGTGGTGTCACCGCCAGACACCACACTTGCTAGGTGGTAGCCTTTAAATCGGCCGCGGTCCGTTAGTATACGTCGGACCCGCGTGTCGCCACTATAAGTGATTGCAGACCGAGCGCCGCCACACGGCAGGTCTAGTCTAGAGAGACTTCCTAGCACTCGCCCAGTTGTACAGCTGACTTTGCTAGCGATGGTTCACTGTCTACATACGCTCTCATTTGCAGAGACGACAGTTTAGCATAGCCTTCAGCTACGTCATTAGCTACGACCTAGCAAGGCGCCATATTCAGTTACTATAATTACTATCTTCAATAATGTATTCTGAACAGATAATATTGTGAATCATGTACCGTCAAGAGCGACGTTCATCATTAATGCATTAAAGGTAAGTATCAAACTAATTACGTCCGCTTTCTGAATTCTCATTCCTTGTCATGTTCCAGACGTGACGTCAGTATAGTTCTTCCCTCCTCACGCCAGCCTGCGTGAGCTAAAACGCGTTTATTTCGGCCTCCACTCGTAACACGGTGTTGGCTCTTCTGCTAACACAAAAAAAAAAAAAAAAAAACCGTGGAAAACGAAAGGAAAAGAATAGAGCTTCTTTGTTTAGTATTATCCTCAAGTTACATGACAGTTTCAACTTTCAACGCCATCCACAAGGGACAACATAAATTGTCACGACACTGTTTAGAGGTGTGTGCTACACACTTGATCAGTGCTGGCCCGGCACGCTGTTTGCAGTTTCTCAGGTGCAGCTGTGAAAGACGCACGTGTCCCCGTCGCGGCTAAATTACCGAACACCAGCAAATGCCATAACAGCTACCGTATTAATCCGACAAATTTACCGCCCGTTGACGTTTTGATTGTTGCGAGCGCAAATGGAGCGAGCAGCCTGTGCAGTGATCGTATAATGTTTAATTTGTGCCTCGAGTGGCAGGGGCGGAGTGGGGCCTGGGTAGCTCGCTCCGGCATCTTAATCAAGCAGTCGCTGCAGAGCTGCGCTAGGCGGCCGTCTGCCAGCGAAGGACTTTTCGTACCTGCTTCAGTTTAATAATGCATTGGAAAATATTGCGCAGGTGTGCTTCCTTCTCCGGGGCGCAGCCACCCTGTTCGCGCTACTTCTGAATTTCAATAAACTAAGTATTTGAAATTTCATTCAGCGTTTTGCCCTGTTGTTTCTAACTGCGGCAATAGCACCTGTGCTTTTAAATGGCCTTCTAGTTTCTCAGTCGCCATATTCCGTGCCGTAATGACTCCCATTTTTATTGATTCCCTCGATGTTATAAGTAACCTGCTTGCCTGGAGTATGCAGCCCTTATTCGATGCAAAATTTGACATTTATAAAATTAGTTCTTTGTGTAGGGTAAGGTGGGGTAAATCCGACTGGGTGGGTAAACCTGACAGCCCTCTGTTTGTGAGAAACGGAAAACGAGAGCGATTTCGCATTAGTGTTACCATATAGAGCAGGGCTTCCCAACAAAATTTTCTCCAGGACCCCCTCATCGAGCATGATTGGTACCTTGTCATATCACAGTATCAAGTACCTAAAAAAGCCAAATTAAGAGTCTTTTTATACGATTTCTATTTTTGATACTTAGATAAAACATTGACATATTCAGTACTGAAAAAATATTGAGCAGCCAAAACAAAAAATCTGTTATCATACGAAATATATTTAATATATTTTTTATTCTAATAGGATCTTGCGGACCCCTCTGGCACAGCTCGCGCACCCCTGGGGGTCCGAGGACCACCTGCTGAGAACCACTGATATAGAGCATTCGAAATAACTAAAATGTCATCTTGACAGCTTTGCCGCATTTGACATTCAGACACTCAAAAGACAACAAGTGTGTTTTCGATTGTTTCAATTTAATTTTTGTGCAAGTTGCATCACTAGATCTACCTTATTAAATAAAACGGTCGCAAAACAAACGGTAAGTGATTTTGTAGTGCATTTAGTGACCTATTCAGTGTATGTATCGTTTTTGTTGGAAATTTCGTGTAAATTGTTTCTATGTGTGTTAAATGAAAAGTGGCATGGTGGGGTAAATCCATTCGCTAAATGGTGGGGTAAAACCGACCGCGTATTTTCTAACGTTTATGTGTATGGAATTATTTATTTATGGAAACAAAGTGAATTTTTATTTATTATTAGGAAAATGGTACGAAATTACAAACGAAAAACGACAAAAAACAGTCAAAAGATATTTTCCGAGCAGTTGCTGCAATGCAAATGGGAATGTTTTTACGAGCTGTCACTCGTGATTTTAACATTCCGACATCGACATTGCTGTTGCACCGCCGTGCAATGAAATCATCTTTTTCCAATAAAAATTTACGTTCATTTAACTTTCATTACATTTAGTACTCTAAACATTGTTATTTTATGAATACATTTTGTCCATTGCTTATAATTATTTCCCAAAAAAAAAACGTCCATTTAGAACTATTTCTGTGAAAAATCAGCCAAACAAATAGGGGATCGGCAAATGGCAAAAATGGACATTTCTTAAAATACGGATATCTCAAAAACTATTGATGGTATAACAAAAATATTTTGCAAACAGTTGCCCCTTTATTTTACCTGTACTTTAACGTATATAACATTAAGATCCGACCGCGGATAAGCGTTTTATAGCCACAAGAAATTACTAGGTCGGTTTTACCTCACCTTACCCTATATCTGTTTTATAATAACTGTATATTTGCATCCCATACAGCTTACTACATTTGCAGTGTCATACACTGGTGGAAAAAAACCACAACACAAAGAAGGAGTTGTGCGACATTTCACGCCAGGTGCAGAGATTGGCGCTAGTAGCGGCACTGTGAGGATGCAAATCAGGTTTGCTTTAAGTATGCGCTATAACGGTCATGAACGTTAGTTATCTTTGAGAATGGACGTAGTGAGATCATGTTAGTCAAGAATGCCTTTAAGGCGACAAAGACGCCTTTATCAATACCTCACAGAGTTTGAACGACGTCGTGTAAGAGGGCTTCAAGAAGCAGGATGTTCGTTCTGCGATACTGCAGGAAGTCTTTGCAGGATTGTGGCCTCTGCGCATGATTGCTAGCAGCGGTGTTCACGGGAATGTACGACCATAAGAAGACCGGGCACCGGACGGTCACGTGGCGCTATCGAGAGGGAAGATCGTGGTGTTCAGCGTACGGCTCTGTCGCATCGCACTGTATCTGCAGCAGCAAGCCGAGCAGCAGTTGGCACTACACTGACTCAAAGAACTGTTACAAATCGATTATTTCAAAGACAGCTCCTAATCAGACGCCTTCTAACGTGCATTCCACAGATCCCAAACCGCCCCCATTTGCAACTTCCATGGTGTCAAACAAGAGTTAATTGGAGGGTAGGGTGGAGGTCTGTTGTGTTTTCTGATGAAAGCTAGATCTGTCTCGGTACCAGAGAGTGGCGTGTATTGATTAGGAGAGGGCCAGGTGAGGGCCTGCAACCAATCTGTCTGTGTGCTAGACACACTGGACCTACACCTGGAGTTATGGTCGGGGGTGCAGTTTTATATGACATCAGGAGCACTCTTGTGGTTATCCCACGCACTCTGACTGCGAATTTGTATGTTATCCCGGTGATTCGATCAGTTGCCCTGCCATGCACGAACAGAACCCCAGGGGTGTTTTCCAACAGGATAACGCTCGCCACGAGCACATACAGGACATTGTCAGACGAAAACTCCAACATTATCCACAACCAGCAAGCACTAAGTGTCCATGTATTGACCGACCAAATGCAACAGACATGGAACCCCATCCCATAAACTGACATTTGACACCTGTACAGCAGCTTTGAAGCACGTTTGCTTGCTTGCATTCAACATTCTGGTGGTTACACTGGTTATTAATGTACCAAAATTTCACATTTGCAGTGGCTTACCTCGCGCTTGCTTTAAGCTGTGATCTTGCAATGTTAATCACTTAAATATGTTACCTAGACAAATGTATTCAAAAAATTTCCTTAATCTACAATACGAGGGGCGTTTAAAAAGTCCATGCAAAGATAGAAACTACTTACATGTTTGGGGTAAACCACTTTTATTTTTCGACGTAGTCTCCTTTTAGACTTGTACACTTCGTCCAATGCTGTTTTAACTTTTTGATCCCTTCTGAATAATAGGAATAGTTCAGGTCTACAAAACGGCTATTAGTTGCTGAAATCACCTCTTCGTCTGCATAAAATCTTTGTCCCACCCCAAAGAGGTCAAGTCTGGAGAAAGGGGGGGATGTGAAACGAGTTGGAATCCTATTTCCATTAATTTTGCGACCATAACTGCTGAGGTGTGTGCTGGTGCATTGTCGTGATGGTAAAGAACTTTTTTGCGGTCCAATCACCGGCGTTTTTCTTGCAGCTCGGTTTTCAATCGGTCCAATAACGATGAATAATATGCACCTGTAATAGTTTTATTCTTTTCCAGATAGTCGATGAGAATTATCCCTTGCGAATCCCAAAAGACAGTCGCCATAACCTTTCCGGTCGAAGGAATGGTCTTCGCCGTTTTTGGTGCATATTCTCCCTTGGTAACACATTGTTTAGATTGTTGTTTGGCCTCAGGAGTGTAGTAATGCATCCATGTTTCATCCACAGTGACGAAACGACGCTTTAAGTCCTGTGGATTCTTCCTGAAGAACTCCAAACCATCCTTGCAACACTTCACACGAATCCGTTTTTGGTCAAGCGTGAGCAATCGCGGAACCCATCTTGTGGATAGCTTTCTCATGCCCAAATGTTTATGCAAAATATTATCCCCGTTCATTCGAGATGCCCACAGCCCTATCAATCTCACTCACCTTAACTTTTCTGTCATCCATCACGATATCATGGATTTTATCAATGATTTCTGGAGTCGTAACCTCCACAGGGCGTCCAGAACGTTCAGCATCACTTGTGCCCATATGGCCACTCCGAAAATTTTGAAACCACTTATAAACTGTTCTAATCGAAGGCGCAGAGTCACCGCAATGTTTATCAAGCTTCTCTTTAGTCTGCCTTTCATAAAGAAATTTTTTTCCGTCTATTTTTTGACAATCCTTGATTCACACGAAGGCCAAACACAAAGAAATAGACCAATATGGCTGAAACTTGGTGTGCGTTCTTTCCAAAGATGCTACTAACGAAACATGACCTCGATACGCGCCGGTGGTGCCATCTCTCGGACTTTGCACGGACTTTTCAAACGCCCCCGTAATTAATTTTTCTTATTGCGATTTTTTCCGCCAGTGTATGTCACGCATGCCTCTGTAACAAGGCATCGATGACTCAATTAGACAGAGATTAGGCCACCTGATAGATGGACGGTAGAAAATATATAGCATCACATTGAAAGTTACCATTATGCCACTTGCAGTATAAAGATTCCTCGATGTGAAATGTAGCTCTGACTTGTGCTTGCACAGTTAACAATTGCTGAGGGTTCAGCTTCCGCAAGAATCACGTAGGGTACATATTTAACAGCCACCGGTAAATTAGCGCCACGGCATATCGAGTGTCAGTTACGCTATCTGATCGAAAGTGTATGAACACATCAACCTAATGCGGGATTGACCACTACATGTAACGCGAGGTGGACCCGAGACTATAAAATGAGGCGAGGAGTGTTGTGTTGACAGTAGAGAAACAGTCAAAGCAAAATCGGTCAGGAGAGCTCGTGGACATAGAACATGGACTAATCACTGGATGTCACTTGAGTAACAAATCTATCAGGGATATTTCACCGCTCTAAAGCTGTACAAGTTGACTGTTGGTGATGTGATTGTGATGTGGAAACGCTAAGGAACAACCACAACCGAACCAAGACCAGGCTGACGGTATGTACTGATGGACAGGGACCATCAGACATTACGAAGGGGTTGTAAAAGATCGCATGAAATCAACAGAAGGAACCAGTTGTGGTTTTCAAAGTGCTATCAGCAATCGAAACGTTGACTGTGTATAAGGAATTGAAGAGAATGGGATGTAATGGTCGAGCAGCTCCTCATAAGCCAAGCATTTCTGTACTCAGTACTAACTAACGGTTGGTATGGCGTAAAGAGCGACATCATTAGACAGTGGATGGCAGGAAACGAATGATGTGGAGTGATGAATCATGCTATACCCTGTGGCATTTCTATGCAAGCGTTTGAGTCTGCCGAACGCTTCGAGAACCTTGCCTGCCATTATGTGTAGAGACAACAGTGAATTACAGAGGAGGTGGTGTTACGGAATGGGAGTGCTTCCCATGGTTAGGTTGATTCTCCCATACTGCACTTAAGAAAACGCTGAATACGGAAGGATAAGACCACATTTTACAGTATTGTGAACTGCGTGCAGTAGAAAGACAGTTCGTCGTTGATTGTATGAGCATGAAAACGTATCTTGTCACAAATCAGTATCTGTGAGACAATAATTTGTGGACAATAATATTCCTAACGTCGACTGACCTGCTCAGAGACCCTGCCTGAATCAAACGGAACACATTTGGAATGAGTCAGAACGTCGACTTCGCTCTAGACCCCAGCAGCCAACATCACTACCTTATCTGGTTTCACCATACGAAGAAGAATGGGCTGCCATTCATCCACAGACAGACACCTCACTGAATCCAGAATGAGATTTTCACTCTGCAGCGGAGTGTGCGCTGATATGAAACTTCCTGGCAGATTAAAACTGTGTGCCCGACCGAGACTCGAACTCGGGACCTTTGCCTTTCGCGGGCAAGTGCTCTACCATCTGAGCTACCGAAGCACGACTCAGGCCCGGTACTCACAGCCTTACTTCTGCCAGTATCTCGTCTCCTACTGGCAGAAGTAAAGAAATAATTATAAGACGATTTTCAATAATACTCCGGTCTTTTGCAGTTATTTGTGCCTACGAAAGAACAATTAGTCTCTAAATCTGTTGAAATACAGAAATTAAATATTTGATATGTAGTTCTCCTTTCTTTGGTGGTGGCGGTGGGGGGGGGGGGGGAGGGGGAGAATTTCCGTGACCTACAGTGGCTAGGTTAGACTTAGCGTCACCATGTGTTGGCTGAAACATAATCCTCTGAAATTTGTCAGGTGACTAGTATAATGGAGTAGAAGAGTGTTTCCAGAATGAAGGTGTTGCTGAAAGGTGTCTGCTGATTCTAGCTCCTCAAGGGAAACTAAAAGACGAGGATAAATTACGTTATTGTTTAATATTTCTCGTAAGTATCACAACAGCAGTAAAGGTTCTACAAGTAATTTACATCGCAAAGGAACATTTGAATATTAATTAACATCTTGAAAGAACATAAGCAATGGACATGGTACATTAGTGGTTGGGACGCATAGAAAACTAGTAAGGCGGAACGGAAGATGTCATTTGGAATGAGTTCGGCCAAAATCTAAGCGACCTGACAGGACAAAAACAATTATTTTTGTGATACTGTTTTGCAGATGTATTTGTTCAGCACACAAGAAGTGAAATTAAATCTGCTCGGAAATGCATAAGCAATAACTTATCTGTCGTCCAGTCATATGTTAAAGAGAAACTGGGTGAATTACTGGAATTAACCTCCTAATTACTGGAATGAAATGAAATGAAAAGCTTCCGATTTGCGAGTGACGAAGCAAGCACGTCGTGCGCTAACCGGAGTGGTAGTAAACGAGGCTCTTGTTCTTTGGCCGAAACTACAATGAAGCTCCAAAGAAACTGGTATAAGCACGCGTATTTAGATACAGAGATATTTAAACGGGCAGAATACAGTGCTGCGGTCGGCAACGCCTATATAAGACAGTAATTGTCTGGCGCAGTTATTAGATTGGTTACTGCTGCTACAACGCCAGGTTATCAAGATTTAAGTGAGTTTGAAAGTGGTATTACAGTCGGTGCACGAGCGATGGCGCGCAGAATCTCCGAGGTAGCGATGGAGTGGGGATTTTGCCGAACGACTACTTCACGAGTGTACCGTAAGTATCAGGAATCCTGTAAATCATCAAATCTCTGCAATCGCTGCCGCCGGAAAAAGATCCTGCAAGAACAGGACCAATGACGACTGAAGAGATTCGTTCAACGTGACAGAAGTGCAACCCTTCCGCAAATTTCTGCAGATTTAAATGCTGGGCCGTCAAAAAGTGTCAGCGTGCGAACCATTCAACGAAACATCATCGATAAGGGCTTTCGGAGCAGAAGGCCCACTCGTGTACTTTTGATGACTGCATGACATACACCTTTACGCCTCGCCTGGGCCCGTCAACACCGACATTGTACTGTTGATGACTGGAAGATGTTGCCTAGTCGGACGAATGTCGTTTCAAATTGTATCGAGCGGATCGACATTTACGGGTGTGGAGACAGCCTCATGAATCCACGGACCCTGCATGTCAGCAGGGGACTGTTCAAGCTGGTAGATGCTCTGAAACGGCGTGGGGCGTGTGCAGCTGGAGTGATATGGGACCCCTGTTACGTCTAGATACGACTCTGACAGGTGACACATACGTAAATATCCTGCATCCATTCATGTCCATAGTGTATTCCGGTGTACTTGGGGAATACCAGCAGGAAAATGCGACACCCCACACATCCAGAATTGCTACAGAGTGGCTCGAAGAAACTTCTGATTTTAAACACTTCCACTGGTCACCAATCTTCCCGGACATGAACATTATTGAGCACATCTGGGATGTCTTGCAACGTGCTGTTCAGAAGAAATCTCCACCGCCTAGTAGTCTTACGGAATTATGGACACGTCTGCAGGATTCATGGTGTCAATTCCCTCCAGCACTATTCATAGGTGACTAGTCTCGCGGTCCCCTCGATATAGTGGCTGCATCGCTTGCTCATTCTTACCACTCCTGAATAGTGTGAGTGTAGAAGATGGCGGCAATAATGGCTGAAAGTTCTGAGTCCCGATCGCACTTTGTATTCAGTTGTAATACGGAGACATCCTCCTGTGTAATGCCTTGGCAGCGATCATGTAATGTCTTCGGTGTCTATCTAGCAAGTCTATTCTCTTCTGTCGCCTGGCAGCAAGCCTTTTCTCTTCAGCACGTTGTTTCTGCCAGTGTTGGAATCTCGCTTGCCAGTTGCAGCAGACCCGGCGGTTTTCGACAAATAATAGTTTTGTAAGTAATTTAAACAAATTTCTACTCTTGCTGATTTTTGTGATGCTTAACCTGTGATTGTCTCAGGTAGGAAGGGAGAAAATCACTGCCACTACGTGTTCCTAAACGGAGCCCAACTGAAGGGCTTACTTGTAAACACACGCAGGAAAGTACAACGTCTAAAGAAATAATTACTGTTTGCCAGAGTCAGGATTACTAAGATGTTAAATGAACATTATATCGAGGAATAACTGCAGAGAAAGAGCCAGTCTCACGCTCTGCCATTCTGATGGCTACCCGTGGCTTCACATGTTATCTTTCCAAAAGGGTACATTCAGGTACCTCGCACATTATACAGTTTTACGCCAGATAGGGTGCTCCAAGTTACCTACTGCGCTGAGATGTGACGAGGCGAATTCTACATTTCTATTTGCTTGGGCAGACAGCTCCGAACACATTTATGACCACTCCTGGTCCTTTTAAGTAAACTTCTATGCTGCGCGAGGCAACTAGAAAGAGGTCTTAAAGACTACAGAAAATAACAGGTCCTCCCTCACCATAATAAAAGCAGAGGAAGAGAAGAAGTAATTAACTGTACAATCACTGAAAATACAGAGTACTGTCTGCAGTTATGATTTAGCATTAAAGTATTGACTACATTGATTATTGGGATGTGAATATTGCATTATGAAATATGTTGTGTGACAGTTTGGGGAAACTGCCTTGTAGCGTCACCCCCTCATCGCCTTTAAAATTGATGCTGATGAAACTGGGATGAGATTAATTTGTGGCACAAGTTCATCAAAGACATTTCTGCTGGGTATGGGTACTATTATTTTTTCACGAGCTCATCGTCTGGTGGCTTTCACGCCATGGAGAGAGAAGGTTAACCTGATGCCAAGGAAACATGCTGAAAATGCTCAAGCCGTCTCACATTCACTCATACAAGGTACATGTGACATTTATTTGGAGAATATATAAAAAAAAGAGGAACACCAACTGATACAATACGGCACACACATATTAATTATTTTACCATGCTCATGACTGAAGGCAGTGACATGGACGGCTTGTATTCAAAATCCACACATACTCAAATCAATTTACAAATACTTGCTACGTTCACACTTACTATATTAGAAGGCCAACTGAGTCATTTCATTATAAACATGTCCTACTAGATAATTTATCACACTGCATAAGAAGAACAATAAAAATACATTGATATCTATAGAAGCACATGTACATGATAACCAAAACATAATTGAAGAAATTTATACCACACTTGTGTTTTCTGATTACGTAGAAGTACGAATCTGTAAGTTCTCAAGGCGTATAGTTGTGACTACATGCAAAGTGTGTGAATCCAAAAAACTGAATGCTAAAACCAAAGATAAATTCTCATATGCAAACGCTTGTGTCACTGTACAAAAAAATTGCAGTTCATATTGGTAAATAGGTGTTGCAATTGTAACATAAAGCATAGACTGTGTCAAAGAAATTAGTAACATAATTACAGTACATCATTGTAAAAAAAAAAAAAAAAAAAAAATCTTAAGCCCAGCCGGTGTGGCCGAGCGGTTCTAGGCGCTACAGTCTAAAACCGCGCGACCGATACGGTCGCAGGCTCGAATTCTGCCTCGGGCATGGATGTGTGTGATGTCCTTAGGTTGGTTAGGTTTCAGTAGTTCTAAGTACTACGGGACTGATGACCTCAGAAGTTAAGTCCCATAGTGCTCAGAGCCATTTGAACCAATATCTTAAAATTACAAATTCAAAGAAATTGTGATACCACTTATTGTGTGTGTCAGAATTTTTGCGTAAGTAACACGACAAAACCACGTCAAAATTATTAAATAAATGTTGGTCAGGTCTAGAGGCCAGTCTATGTATCTGCTCCTGAGAGTTAACAATAAAAGCGCAAAATAAACAAGCGCTTCACTGTTCTTAGGAAAATATGCTGTTAGTCACGCGACATTGATATCTATAGAAGCACATGTACATGATAACCAAAACATAATTGAAGCAATTTATACCACACTTGTGTTTTCTGATTACGTAGAAGTACGAATCTGTAAGTTCTCAAGGCGTATAGTTGTGACTACATGCAAAGTGTGCAGTCACGCGTCTGCAACTTAAAGAAGGTTCAACACAAGAGAAGACACAGAAACGAAAGAGTTTGCGTTTATACAGGGTTATTACAAATGATTGAAGCGATTTCACAGCTCTACAATAACTTTATTATTTGAGATTTTTTAGGCATTCACAAATGTTCGATATGTGCCCCTTTAGTGATTCGGCAGACATCAAGCCGATAATCAAGTTCCTCCCACACTCGGCGCAGCATGTCCCCATCAATGAGTTCGAAAGCATCGTTGATGCGAGCTCGCAGTTATGGTACGTTTCTTGGTAGAGGAGGTTTAAACACTGAATCTTTCACATAACCCCACAGAAAGAAATCGCATGGGGTTAAGTCAGGAGAGCGTGGAGGCCATGACATGAATTGCTGATCATGATCTCCACCACGACCGATTCATCGGTTTTCCAATCTCCTGTTTAAGAAATGCCGAACATCATGATGGAAGTGCGATGGAGCACCATCCTGTTGAAAGATGAAGTCGGCGCTGTCGGTCTCCAGTTGTGGCATGAGCCAATTTTCCAACATGTCTAGATACACGTGTCCTGTAACGTTTTTTTCGCAGAAGAAAAAGGGGCCATAAACTTTAAACCGTGAGATTGCACAAAATACGTTAACTTTTGGTGAATTGCGAATTTGCTGCACGAATGCGTGAGGATTCTCTACCGCCCAGATTCGCACATTGTGTCTGTTCACTTCACCATTAAGAAAAAATGTTGCTTCATCACTGAAAACAAGTTTCGCACTGAACGCATCCTCTTCCATGAGCTGTTGCAACCGCGCCGAAAATTCAAAGCGTTTGACTTTGTCATCGGGTGTCAGGGCTTGTAGCAACTTTAAACGGTAAGGCTTGTGCTTTATCCTTTTCCGTAAGATTTTCCAAACCGTCGGCTGTGGTACGTTTAGCTCCCTGCTTGCTTTATTCGTCGACTTCCGCGGGCTACGAGTGAAACTTGCCCGCACGCGTTCAACCATTTCTTCGCTCACTGCAGGCCGACCCGTTGATTTCCCCTTACAGAGGCATCCAAAAGCTTTAAACTGCGCATACCATCGCCGAATGGAGTTAGCAGTTGGTGGATCTTTGTTGAACTTCGTCCTGAAGTGTCGTTGCACTGTTATGACTGACTGATGTGAGTGCATTTCAAGCACGACATACGGTTTCTCGGCTCCTGTCGCCATTTTCTCACTGGGCTCTCGAGCGCTCTGGCGGCAGAAACCTGAAGTGCGGCTTCAGCCGAACAAAACTTTATGAGTTTTTCTACGTATCTGTAGTGTGTCGTGACCACATGTCAATGAATGGAGCTACAGTGAATTTATGAAATCGCTTCAATCATTTGTAATAGCCCTGTAGTTTCAGTAGCTCTTCTCACGGGAGCAGTACACGACTCATTAAATCCAAGTTAGTAGCTTATTCAAGTAAATGATGATACATCTCGACTGAGACTGATGGACTGGCTGGCATAAAGATCATGCCCGTAGCCTGCTCTTGACATTAACTGGTTTCTTCACATATTTCAGTGTACATTGTAATGACGTTGACGAGTTCCTTGTTCTAATGTCCGACCATTCTTCAGTTGGTTGGTGAGCAACAGTAAGAGTTGCCTTACAAGTAATTTGATGCTGTGGAACGTGTCGTAATAATGTTCATTCTTACACACTACCAATGAAAAAATGTGATGTCGTCTTTAACTTTAGCATGAGTGTATTTGAAACGCATCTCAAGATTTAAGATGATAACCACACAAGAGTTCATATCAGTTGCCAGATGCGCAATGTTTACATGTTTAGCATGACCTAGCCGGCTACATCATGTTAAGTTCATATGAAGTTCCTTGTGCAGACCATCCACACAGTTCCTCTAATGACTCAGGTCGTTGTACAGCCTGCCTGATAATTAATGTTGTAGGCGTGGGTTAGAGTCCTCTGCAGCATCGCTTCATGGCCAGTTCGACGGCTAGTCTGACGGTTGTCTTAAGTTGGCGAACATGCCGTAGGCTCTCATGCCGGGATGCCTCAGTGAGTGGAGTGAGTTGTCACCCAGAGACAGGAACTGGTTGCACAGGGGTGCGCCGCTGATTTAAGAGGTGCAGTTGGCACTCGCCGTGAGGCATGTGGCTCTCTAGTGGGCCACAGCTCCGATTAAGATGGCTGCGCTCCCTCGATAGAAGTCGCTCTGCCGTGCGTCCCTCCACAGCTTGCCAGTCGGTCAAGATCACATCGCATTTTATGGACAGGTGCGTCTCTGGTGACGGGGATGCCTTGCCTTTTCATGCAGATCATATGGCACACATCACTTGTAAACCCCTCAAACAATGTTACAAGGGAATACTACATACACAGGAAAAAATTGACATAAAACCATTACACCGAATATCTTTGTTTATACAGTTAGTAATAAGACAGATGACATTGAGAATTACAGCACTATGGACCAAAAAATTGAACAATTAATAAAGTACTGTGGCGCCTAGGCCTTCAAAAGTTATAAAAATATTCATGACGTACAAATGTGTCTGGACTCCATGGTCTCTTAAATTGAAAATACTAAGCTCAGCCACCTAGGCCTTTTAATAAATCAACAAAAAATTTAACAATGAAAGTAAAATGACAGTTTAGATGATAAATAGCGAATGTATTAAATTTTTTAATCCTTATTTTTTTAAATATTCGCTGGAAGACAAACAAGTATTATTGCTCTGGCTAGTCGTTAGTGGATATGCAGTTAGTGTGGATCACAGGCCAGTTAATTAATAGTTTTCTGTGGTATCCGCAATTGTTGGGCGGAATCCTTGTTACTTATTTGAGCGTACACCCTACATAAGTTATTAGCTCTCCCTGCAGCTAAATACTGCGCTGGTAGTGTGTGCTGACATACTCACTGATTATCATCAAATGATTGATCAGTCAACACCTCAGATGACTGTTTTGAAGCACAGGTAAATTGGAAATTTGTGGTAAGGACTATAAGACCAAACTGCTGAGGTCATCGGTCCCTAGGCTTACACACTACTTAATCTAACTTAAACTAACATATGCTAAGGACAACACATACACCCATGCCCGAAGGAGGACTCGAACCTCCGACGGGGGGAGGGGGGGGGGGGCGAACCGTGACGAGACGCCTCAGACCGCACTGCTACCCCGCGCGGACACAGGTAAAATTTACGAATGTAAAATATGGTTGACAAAATAAGAAAACACAAGACACTCTATCTTGGTATTCATTACGACTGTAAAATATCTACTTACTCTAGCTATCGTACCTGAGTGTGTGACCTCATATTACCTCTATGTTTAAGTAACAATACTCCTCTTCACCAAATCATTACATCCATTGGCGGTATTTGTTTTGCTGTAAGATATTTTTGTCATCGCAATAATGGACGTCTTTCGGATGACAGTCGCACCTCCTGCAAACAGTAGGCACAAAACACAAAAATTTCACCTGCGTCTTCCGTTGATCAGACACACGTAAAAAGTTTTCGTCCTTCCCTGTGCAACTGCTCGGTGCCTCACACTAATGGCGCACTTAAGGACAATCAAAATAGATCCTCATAAGCTTGGCCCTCCATCGTGTCCAGCAACGCATAAAAATGCTTGGTGCTCCATCACTACTGGAAATTACTGATCAGTGTTTCTCGCTACTGGTATCTAATATCAAAATTATAAAATTTCACCTCCATATTAAATTAAAACGTGCACAACGTGGTTGTTATCATATGGTACCTCCCAACCAATGTACAGCTCGAATAATTATGTTTCACGTCGCCTTTCGGCTATACTTTAACTTACCTCTTCCACAACATGTATTCCTGTTGACGTTGAAATCATGATGAAGGAGTTTTAATAAACCTTCCAATTTGTAACTGATTGTTTGTTTTGTGCCTTTATTTTTAACTCTCAGGAGCAACTATACAGATTGTCCTGTAGGCCTGACCAGCATGCATTTAATAATTTTTACGCGTACCATCAGTAGTGGTGCAAACTGTTTGCATTCGTAATTTGATATTTGTTACTTACGCAGAAATTCTGACACATACAATAAGTGATGATACAGTTTGTGAGAATTTGTAATTTTACGACATTTATTAGGAAGATCTACTGCAATTATGTTACTAATCTGTTTGACAGTGTTCCTGCTTGTTGTTGCAATTGCAACGCCTATTTACCAATATGCACATCAGTTTTTATGTACAGTGACACAAGCGTTTGTATATGAGAATTTGTCTTTAGTTTAAGCATTAATTTTTTTCGGATTCAGACATTTTGCGTGTAGTCACGACTATACGCCCTGAGATTTTACAGATCAAAATAGACCATCATAAACTTGGCGCTCCATTGTGTCCAGCAACACATAAAGTGTACGGCTGTTGGTAAAGTTTATTGAGATCGAAAAGAACATGAAAAGCTTGGTGATGCAGCACTACTGGCAATTACTGGTCATTGTTTATCGCTACTGGTATTTAATATCGAAAGTATAAAATTTCACCTCCATATGCACAACGTGTTTGTTATCTTATGGTACTTCCTAACCAATGTACAGCTCGAATAATTATATTTGACTTCGTCTTTCGGCTATATTTTAACTTACCACTGTCACGACATGTAATCCAGTTGACAATGAAACCATGATAAAGTTGTTTTAATAAACCTTCCAGTTTGTAACTGATTAGCTGTTTGCTATTTCTGCAAGAAGATTTCATTCTACTGTTGCTGCTCCAGCCGTGTACAAAATTTTAAAACGTTATTGTGTATAGTTTTTCTCACTCTGTATGGTCCACAACGTATATAAATGAACTTATGACTTATAAATTTGCTCTTGTGAGATCTCTTTCTCGTCTTCAGTGAACTCGCTTCTTCTGATTGCGCTTTACAGTTTTACTGAGGTCTTACTGTTCATTATGATACAAAAGTTCATCTTGTGCACACACAGATGGCCCAACTCTTTTTATTAACTACCTCCTAACCTAATATATCGTACTTTCAGTGCCTAATGAATATTTTCATCTTTGATGTTTAACAACATGCTCCAGTGCTCGTCCTCGTCATACCTATACTGCTTTCCTGCCCTGTTTCTACCAACAGAACCGCCGGATTTCCTTGGTCCGCAACATACCTTTCCCCTCTCGGATTTATTCTTAGTTCCCCGTTTACACATTCAAAATCTCCACTAGAGTTGACATCTTTCTCCAGTAATTGCAATGTTGCGTTCATCCACTCTTTTGCATGGAGGAACACATCAATGTTCGCCAAGCGTCGGATAGCATATTACATCATAAATACCTATAACTAATTTCTTCATCCTCTGATCGCTAGACCAAAGGTCCTCCCATTCGTCATCATCCTCACGAAATTCTTTTGACTCTGAGTCTTTACTTCCTGTGGTTACTTCGGTCATCACCTCTGTCATCTACATCTACATCTACATCTACATGATTATTGTGAATTCACATTTAAGTGCTTGGCAGAGGGTTCATCGAACCACAATCATACTATCTACCTACCATTCCACTCCCGAACAGCGCGCGGGAAAAACGAACACCTAAACCTTCCTGTTCGAGCTCTGATTTCTCTTATTTTATTTTGATGATCATTCCTAAATACGTAGGTTGGGCTCAACAAAATATTTTCGCATTCGGAAGAGAAAGTTGGTGACAAAAATTTCGTAAATAGATCTCGCCGCGACGAAAAAGTCTTTGCTTTAATGACGTCCATCCCAACTCGCGTAGATAGAGAATATCCAAAGGAGAGCAGCGCGCTTCGTTACAGGATTTTTAAGTAATCGCGAAAGCGTTACGGAGATGATAGATAAACTCCAGTGGATAGCGGAGGTCGAGAAATTTGCACCCCAGATCTCCGCAGAATCGTCTGAGCCTCTGGTTTAAGCCTTCCACTCGGCTCCAAACCAGAAGACCGCGATCGGTTCTGGGAACGATACTACAAATAGTTAGCTCTGATTCCACCCCGCGAGCGAGCCTTTTCGCCTTCACCAATTACGCCAACCGCCTGTACGAACTGAGGATGACCTCTGAACCCAGACGGCAGGAGTCATTGGTGCCGACATGAGCAACAATTTGCAGTCGGGTGCACCCAGTGCTCTCTATAGCCGCCGGCAGGGCCTCCTCCACATCTCGGATGAGACCCCGCGGCAAGCAGACAAGAGTGAACACTGGCCTTCTTCCCCGACCTTTCCCAGTAGTGTGGGATCCGTACCAGATAGGGTTGATAGAGAAGACCCAACGGAGAGCAGCGCGCTTCGTTACAGGATCATTTAGTAATCGCGAAAGCGTTACGGAGGTGACAGATAAACTCCAGTGGAAGACTCTGCAGGAGAGACGCTCAGTAGCTCGGTACGGGCTTTTGCTAAAGTTTCGAGAACATACCTTCACCGAGGAGTCAGGCAGTATATTGCTCCCTCCTACGTATGTCTCGCGAAGAGACCATGAGGATAAAATCAGAGAGATTAGAGCCCACACAGAAGCATACCGACAATCAGTCTTTCCACGAACAATACGAGACTGGAATAGAAGGGAGATCCGATAGAGGTACTCAAGGTACCCTCCGCCACACACCATCAGGTGGCTTGCGGAGTATGGATGTAGATGTATATTAGATCATATCTGCCACACTCTCTCCCCTATTACGTGATAATACAAAACGAGCTGCCCTTTTTTTGCACCATCTCGATGTCCTCCGTCAATCCCACCTGGTAAGGATCCCACACCGCGCAGCAATATTATAACAGAAGACGAACGAGTGTAGTGTAAGCTGTCTCTTTAGTGGATTTGTTGCATCTTCTAAGTGTCCTGCCAATGAAACGTAACCTTTGGCTCTCCTTCCCCACAATATTATCTATGTGGTCTTTCCAACTGAAGTTGTTCGTAATTTTTACATCCAGGTACTTAGTTGAATTGACACCCTTGAGAATTGTACTATTCATCGAGTAATCAAATTCCAACGGCTTTCTCTTGGAACTCATGTGGATCACCTCACACTTTTCTTTATTTAGCGTCAACTGCCACTTGCCACACCATACAGCAATCTTTTCTAAATCGCTTTGCAACTGATACTGGTCTTCGGATGACGTTACTAGACGGTAAATTACAGCATCATCTGCGAACAACCTAAGAGAACTGCTCAGATTGTCACCCAGGTCATTTATATAGATCAGGAACAGCAGAGGTCCCAGGACGCTTCCCTGGGGAACACCTGATATCACTTCAGTTTTACTCGATGATTTGCCGTCTATTACTACGAACTGCGACCTTCCTGACAGGAAATCACGAATCCAGTCGCACAACTGAGACGATGCGTCATAGGCCCGCAGCTTGATTAGAAGTCGCTTGTGAGGAACGATGTCAAAAGCTTTCCGGAAATCTAGAAATACGGAATCAACTTGAGATCCCCTGTCGATAGCGGCCATTACTTCGTGCGAATAAAGAGCTAGCTGTGTTTCACAAGAACGATGTTTTCTGAAACCATACTGATTACGTATCAATAGATCGTTCCCTTCGAGGTGATTCATAATGTTTGAATACAGTATATGCTCCAAACCCCTACTGCAAACCGACATCAATGATATAGGTCTGTAGTTCGATGGATTACTCCTACTACCCTTTTTAAACACTGGTGCGACCTGCGCAATTTTCCAATCTGTAGGTACAAATCTATCGGTGAGCGAGCGGTTGTATATGATTGCTAAGTAGGGAACTATTGTATCAGCGTAATATGAAAGGAACCTAATCGGTATACAATCTGGACCTGAAGACTTGCCCGTATCAAGCGATTTGAGTTGCTTCGCAACCCTTTAAGAAACTCATGCTAGCAGCTGTTCGTGTTTCAAATTCTGGAATATTCCATTCCTCTTCCCTGGTGAAGGGATTTCGGAAAACTGCGTTCAATAACTCCGCTTTAGCGGCACAGTCGTCGGTAACAGTACCATCGGCACTGCGCAGCGAAGGTAATTGACTGCTGTGACAGGTGGCTCAGTCTCTGTTTCTAATCCTAATTCTTATTCTCCTACTTCTATTAATTGAACACTTTCGCTTTGTGGTAAAACACACTTCCTTCACAAGTCAATATGATGCCTAGCATTTCAAAGTTCTCATTGCACTAATCACCCTCATTGGTTTTGTTTTAGGGCGCAAAAACAACTGAGGTCATAAGCACATCGCCATAATTGTGCCTGAAAAATTAAGTTGGATTCTTTCCCGTCTGAATGCACGAGCAAATGTCTCTGTTTCAAGTGCAGCGGCACCTCGTAGAACTTGAGAAAGTCAAGGCCGAGAACTGCCTTCAGAGTCAGGTTTTGTATGATCATAAAATTAACACTAAGTATGTGTGATTGACACACGAAGTTGGTTCTGACCTGCTCCTTTACTTCTGTGAATTTTCCACTTATTGCACCATGTACTCTCATCCCTTACGTCTTAAACATCGGCCGCTTCTTATGCTCATCACACATATCATGTACATCCTTAGCGAGCACCAAGACTTGGCTGCCTGAATCCAAAATGCATGGTACCTTCAAATCTCCCAACGTCAAATCAACCACTGTGTATGCAGTGCCTTCTATTGTCGAAATGAGCGACATATTCCTGTAGTTTCTTCTTTAAGTCGCCGTGATTGACAAGTAAGGCTCCTGGCAATTGAACTCCTTCTAGTGGTGAAGTCAGAGCGTCGGCTGCTAGTCAATCTCTCCTTCTGTTTCTCTCTTCATCAGTTTCTCGTGGATTCCTTTGTGGCTCTGAGCCATGTACTTCCAGGATTTCCACACCCTCTCTCCTCTGATCGTAGTGTCCTCCATAATTTTGTCTCTCATCTGGCCAATATGGCTGCAGCGATAACCCACAAGAATTGTTTCTATTCCTTCCAGTACCATTTTTCTGGGATAAATGCCTCGGCCGTTATTTTGTATTATGACGTCCACGATTTGGCGGCCCATATTGAGTTTGTACTAGGTGTGTGGGTTCTCTAACATCAGCTTCAGTATCATACTTACGTTGTCAAGTAAATGAGAAAATGCCGCTGCATCGTTCGTTCAATAGCCAAATAACGAATACCTTTACGAATCCTGTTAGGTTACTTTGTTTGGTAGGTAACTTTGTTTGGCAGGTCCGTATTAGCTCTTTCTTCTTAAATTGTGGATCCAAGAACTGGTTTCTTTTGACAGTTTTCTTAAAATAATGCACTGGACTACGAAATTGCGATTCTGCATAAGGCTCCATCACCAAAATGCCTAGTTTGACAGGCTGCTGTTTCTCTTGTGCCCAGAATACGTGTAGAAACGCATGTTTAAACTCCTTACGAGTCCTGGAGTTCACTGCAATCACTCACATAATTGCATCTGCCTCTCCTCACAGGGGAATTTACTCAGGACTTCATTTTTATGGATGACAACCTGCGACCGAATCGAACCGTGTAGGTGGAGGAGCTCTTGGAGCGAGAAGATATTCGCGAATGGACTAATGGACTACTGGCCTGTCCGTTCCCCCGACTTAAATCTCATCGAACAAGTGTGGAATACGTTGGGAAGACGTACTGTAGCATGTTCACAGGTACCAACGACCATTCAGCAGTTGTGACGCCCTCTGTTGGAGGAATGGAGTGTCCACCACAAGAAATCCTTACTAAACTTGTGTCTAGCATGGGAGCACGTAGTAGAGCATACACTGGCGTCCGTGGTGGTCACACGCCATATTAACAGCCATATTTTTCGTTTTGTAATTTCCAGGAGCTATCATGAATCGCGGTGACCAATGTGTAATTATTATCTTCTAATGTAAGTGTCAATTCTGTTTGTCTCACTGCGTATTTCACGCAGGTGCCCTCTGTACTATGCTGTCGCAGTTCTTTCCATGTATGGTCAGAGTTTCATCGAGCTATGTTACCTGGCAGTGGCGCATCATGTGAGAGTTATTTTCATACTTACGTTTTGCACAGCAGTAAATTTGATAATTTTCTGTTGATTTGTTCGATATCTCGCCGTAGTACGTACATAGTTCAAAGTACAGAGAACAGTAATATGACTTCTATAGGAACAGGTAACCAAATTTTGCTAACAAGGGAACGTCCCCATCGCACCCCCCTCAGATTTAGTTATAAGTTGGCACAGTTGATAGGCCTTGAATAACTGAACACAGATCAATAGAGAAAACAGGAAGAAGTTGTGTGGAACTACGAAAAAAATTAGTAAAATATACAAACTAAGTAGTCTATTTCAAGATAGGCAACATCAAGGAGACTGGGAGTCAAGGAGCGCTGTGGTCCCGTGGTTAGCGAGAGCAGCTACGGAACGAGTGAAAAGTTTAATTTTTTATTTTCAGTTTATGTGACAAACTCTTATGTTTTCATCACGTTTTTTGGGAGTGATTATCACATCCACAAGAAAACCTAACTCGGGCAAGGTAGAAGAATCCTTTTACCCATTCGCTAAGTGTACAAGTTAGGTGGGCCGACAACATATTCCTGTCATGTGACGCACATGCCGTCACCAGTGTCGTATAGAATATATCAGACGTGTTTTCCTGTGGAGGAATTGGTTGACCTATGGCCTTGCGATCAAATGTTTTCGGTTCCCATTGGAGAGGCACGTCCTTTCGTCTACTAATCGCACGGTTTTGCGGTGCGGTCGGAAAACACAGACACTAAACTTATTACAGTGAACAGAGACGTCAATGAACGAACGGACAGATCACAACTTTGGGTAAATAAAGAAAGTAAAATGTTCAGCCGGGGGAAGACTTGAAGCAAGGACCTCTCGCTCCGCAGCTACTCACGCTAACCACGGGGCCACGACGCTGCTGAGCTCACATTTTCCTGAATGTTGCTTATGTTGCGCATGGACTACTCAGTTTGTATATTTTATTAATTTTTTTCATAGTCCCATACAACTTCTTCCTGTTTTCTCGATTGATATGTGTTCAGTTTTTCAAGGCCTATCCACTGTGCTAACTTATAACTAAATCTGAAGGGGGTGCGATGGGGAGGTTCCCTTGTAAGCAAATTACGTGAGTAATCCAAAAACCGTTAGGCAAAACTTATTCACTATTCTTACACGATGGTTTAAATTTAAGCTACACGGCAGATGGGAGTTTGGTACGTTCTCTTGTTGCAGTGTAGTTCAGTGTCTGTTGCCTTCCTGTTTTGTAAAGCAGTTAGAAATCATTTAGATAAAACGTACAATGCCGCATGGTTGTCTGCTCTGACACAGAAATTCGTGGTAGAGCTGTTGGACCCTCCCCATCCCCTACAGACTGTCTGTGGGTAGCGTGATGTACATGTTCCAGTATCTCATATTTTGGAAGAATTCATATAATGTGAAGAAGGCAGCTGCAAGTCTAACTAGGGTCCTGTGCTCTGTTCTAGCTGACGATAAAAGCGACATGCGTCACTAAACGCTGTGTGTTGTCGGGACTCCGGCTTAAAGATTTTAAGCTGCATGTTGCGGAGTGAGTGGTTTGTTATATCTTGGTGTAGTGATCAGTCAGTCACTTCGGCCTACCTTTGTAGTTAGTTGTTTCTTTCTTGCACATAGGGCAAGGGGGGCGGTAAATGTACGCACTTTTTGCTTTACCAAATATTTTAAAAATGTTGAGACAATGTTACATCAATTATGCATGCAACGCCTTGCTTGACATCTTGATAACGATGTGTAAAAGTTTCATTGTCAGACAATTATTGTTAAAGGAGTAATAAAAGGTTTCCTAAAAACTAATTTTGTGTATTCTTGCCCCATGCTGCGGCGAAATAGTACGCGGTCCAGGGGCAAGAGTACGTAGAGTATACTGGAGAAACTAAAAAAGATTAAAAATAAATACAGGAAAAAACTAATTAGGAACGCTTTACTTTCGGCAAATTCAGAAAGTAAATGTCGTGATTATTTAAGGGCAAGGAAGAAACAACGTTTAAATGAAACAGCAAGTTTTCTGTTACTAGTCACCGTCTTATTTATTTCCACGACGCGTTTCAAAGGTTTAAACCTCCATCATCGGGTGGATTTACATTAGTTAGTATGACATTTGTGTGTGTGTTGTGTTACGCTGTTTTGGAGGAACTCGTGGGACTGCCTCCAGTGGTCACAGGTTCCTTTCGCTGTCGTAACACATCACATGTATACATGTATCACATGTATCACATGTGTATACATGTGATGTGTTACGACAGCGAAAGGAACCTGTGACCACTGGAGGCAGTGCCACGAGTTCCTCCAAAACAGCGTAACACAACACACACACAAATGTCATACTAACTAATGTAAATCCACCCGATGATGGAGGTTTAAATCTTTGAAACCCGTCGTGGAAATAAATAAGACGGTGACTGGTAACAGTAAACTTGTTGTTTCATTTTATGTCAATAACAGTCACGGTAAAGCCAAACCTAAAATGTTCGCATTTAAAGAAACAACGTTTATCGTGGAAAATGTAGTGCTGCACTATTACTTGTTCTTCCTCCAATGAAGAGGTTTTCGTGAATCGGCGAGAGCTGCTTAATACCTCTGCCGGTGTTAAGACTCTTTCTTAATCAGCCGCTGAAAACCCGATAGCTTTGGATGCTTGCGGTATTGAGCTTTCATTTTCAATAAGGCCAAGAGATTGAAGGCAGAGCGGCTCTGTTAATGGCTGTCGAGTTGATGTTCTCGGTTGGTTTCTGAAAAAAAAAATGCCACTATGGAAGACATGGTTATATTCGACGTGTGTCAGAGGTAGGAATGTTTGAAAATACCACTATCCAACGAAAGAAAAGATACAGAAAAGGAAAATTAATTAATTTCTCTAAGGTGAATAGAGAGGCATGTGATGTAAATAACCACCAAAAATGTTTGAATACACTAGAAGGGATTACACAAGTCAAAGTACCGGTTCAAATGGTTCAAATGGCTCTGAGCACTATGGGACTTAACATCTGAGGCCATCAGTCCCCTAGAACTTAGAACTACTTAAACCTAACTAACCTATGGAAATCACACACATCCATGCCCGAGGCAGGCCTGCGAACGTAGCAGTCGCCCGGTTCCAGATTGAAGCGCCTAGAACTGCTCGGTCACCGCGGCCGGCAAAGTACCTGATATGGGGTAAAAGTTCGCAAATAGTTTCTTGGTTTGATAATAGTACACACGGCGAACTTGTACTCCATTAGACCTGCGTAATTTTATCCCATTCCGCTATTTCCTTTTTCGACAATTTGCAGATAACACACACAGCTGAAGTCATGGAGATCAAGGAGAATATTAGAAGCTTTTAGGCGCCAGATCCAGTACCAAGTTCATCTAACTTTTAAATAGACTTAGGTGACCTAACATTGAATCAAAATTATATAAATTTTGCATCGAAGACGTACAGAAGTGACTTACCGCAATTCATCCAGCTGTAAGTGTCCTACTGCTACAGCGTTCTAGGATAGGACTGCAGAGATGATTACGTATGCGCTATCTGGTGGGAGGATGATGAATCTCTGCTTTACAGGCCTGGAAGCTTGGTATATATTCTTGTAGCAAGTATACTTTTACCCTCACCTATCCTACAGGGCTATTCATAAGTAGCTCCGGGGATTCAGAAGAAGACTGCGCAACTGCTACAACACATTCAGAAAATAGGCACATATCATTGGATAGTTTTTAACTCTCATTGCAGATGTTCAGTATGAGCACCGTTTGTGGTGCGACATACGTCGGACCATGCATGCTGTCAATTGAAGTCACTGCTGGACGTCTCCGGGAAGGCCCAAAGATAGGAACCCACTTTGGAAAACTATTCATTGGGTTGCCTATCTGCAGGGGCGAACTAATTACACTACTGGTCATTAAAATTGCTACACCAAGAAGACATGCAGATGATAAACGCGTATTCATTGGACTAATATATTATACTGGAACTGACACGTGATTACATTTTCACACAATTTGGGTGCTTAGATCCTGAGAAATCAGTACCCAGAACAACCACCTCCGGCCGTAATAACGCCCTTGATACGCCTGGGCATTGAGTCAAACAGAGCGTGGATGTCGTGTACAGGTACAGCTGCCCATGCAGCTTCAACACGATACCACAGTTCATCAAGAGTAGTGACTGGCGTATTGTGACGAACCAGTTGCTCGGCCACCATTGAACAGACGTTTTCAATTGGTGAGAGATCTGGAGAATGTGCTGGCCAGGGCAGAAGTCGAACATTTTCTGTATCCAGAAAGCCCCGTTCAGGAGCTGAAACATGCGGTCGTGCATTATCCTGCTGAAATGTAGGGTTTCGCAGGGATCGAATGAAGGGTAGAGCCACGGGTCGAAACACATCTGAAATGTAACGTCCACTGTTCAAAGTGCCGTCAATGCGAACAATAGATGACGAGACGTGTAACCAATGGCACCCCATACCATCACGCCGGGTGATGCGCCAGTATGGCGATGACGAATACACGCTTCCAATGTGCGTCGCCAAACACGGATGCGACCATCATGATGCTGTAAACAGAACCTGGATTCATCCGAAAAAATGACGTTTTGCCATTCGTGCACCCAGGTTCGTCGATGAGTAAACCATCGCAGGCGCCCCTGTCTGTGATGTAGCGTCAAGGGTAACCGCAGCCATGGTCTCCGAGCTGATAGTCCACGCTGCTGCAAACGTCGTCGAACTGTTCGTGCAGATGGTTGTTGTCTTGCGAATGTCCCCATCTGTTGATTCAAGGATCGAGACGTGGCTGCACGATCCGCTGCAGCCATGCAGATAAGATGTCTGTCATCTCGACTGCTACTGATACGAGGCCGTTGGGATCCAGCACGGCGTTCCGTTTTACCGTCCTGAACCCAGCGATTCCATTTGCTGCTAACAGTCATTGGATCTCGACCAACGCGAGCAGCAATGTCGTGATAAGATAAACCGCAATCGCGATAGGCTACAGTACGACCTTTATCAAAGTCGGAAACGTGATGGTACGCATTTCTCCTCCTTACACAAGGCATCACAACAACGTTTCACGGAGTGGCCGAGCGGTTCTAGGTGTTACAGCGCGACTACTGCGGTCGCAGGTTCGAATCGTGCCTCGGGCATGGATGTGTGTGATGTCCTTAGGTTAGTTAGATTTAAGTAGTTCTAAGTTCTATGGGACTGTTGACCTCGGAAGTTAAGTCCCATAGTGCTCAGAGCCATTTGAACCATTTTTGAACAATGTTTCACCAGGCAACGCCGGTCAACTGCTGTTTGTGTATGAGAAATCGGTTGGAAACTTTCCTCATGTCAGCAAGTTGTAGGTGTCGCCACCGGCGCCAACCTTGTGTGAATGCTCTGAAAAGCTAATCATTTGCATATCACAGCATCTACTTCATTTCGGCTAAATTTCGCGTCTGTAGCACGTCATCTTAGTGGTGTAGCAATTTTAATGGCCAGTAGTGTAGATGTGACAGTACGGAGCGGATGATCTGTTTACATGTGTGACGCGCCAGCTGTCCAATGGTGCGCTCCGATACTGGGCGTTATTATTGTATCGTTTCCAGTTTTCCGAATGTCTCTGTTCAGACTGGTACACCTTTTTTCAATATCGTGTTGCACGTCGGCTCTAAATTCTTACTTCGTTAACCTAGAGCTTCGAATCTCACTGATACACCGCGCAGTGACGTGAGCACGTCAGAATCCTGCTCTCCGCCTTCCAGCCACAAACCTTTGCGTCGTACAGCAGCAGTAATCCATACGGAGGCACGCACGCAGAAACAGTGAATACAGCGGCTGCTGACGGGGAAGCACAATGCGCGCTGAAGCGCTGGCGGCATGATAGCAGCGAGCGCTGCCAGATCGCGGACACCATCACCCTTCCACCGCGGCTCGCTCCTCACTCACATTACTACCATCCTCGCAAAATACTCATCGCGCCCTGTCGATAAAATAAGTTCCGCTCGCAAATTACGTGAACTTAGCGTCCTATGGAGAACTACTGATGACCAACAGGTGCTCTTTCTTCGGCAGTTCTTACGAAGGATGAGACATCCACGAGTGATAATTATAAAGTTTTAATTAACACCTCAAAATAAAGTTATGCAATTAGTTTTTTGTTAGTTTCATAGTCTGTTGCTAGATGTCTAAAATGCAGGTTGTAATGGTTCTTTATTTGCGAAACCATTACCACCCGCCAACCCTATTTTTCGATACCGTAGATTAATGAATATTTTTCTATGCAATGTCTCATATTTTTCACTCTACTCAAATTTGGTTTCATTTTTATTTGTATGTGCGTCGATATTTTGAGATGTTGAAATCGATATAATATCTAGTGTGAATATCTGTGTACTTATTGTTATCTTTGATGCGGGATTGTGACTTTTGGCGCGGAAGTGTACAGAGTAGTCAAGTTTTTGTGTTGAATATGAACAGTCCTGACTTTGTGTTGGAAATGAAAAGATGAGTCTGAGTTGTGGACACTGAAAAATGTTGCAAGTTTTATTAAGAGCAGTAACGGCTGCGAAATTGAATGATGAAGTAATGTTTTGAACATGCGAAAGTATAAAAAGTTTAATAAATGTGAATTTTTGTGAAAAGTGAGTGTCAAGAATTATTTTCAAGCGACCATTGTTTAAAAAAGTATGAAGCACATCGCAATGAAAAACATAAATCATCAAGTTAATCCTGAAAGATTGTCTTCGTAAGTTCTTCAAGTCGGCGTAATTAACATCCGAGTGCCTTTCGCTCCAACAGCGACAGTCAGGCTACCTAGACAACATTTTTAATTACGAGGCAAAGCCAGAGCGAGAACGTCGTTGGATTGCAAATACAAGATAAGTGATATTATTGTCAATTTTCTTCAGTGACTGTAAACAGTTGACGTAGCAATACCTGCCACATTAAAGACCTTTTAGTTGCGCAATAAAAAGATCATACTTTGAGTGCGCGACGTGATAATTTTTGAACTAATTAACTGTTAGTGGAGGTATTGTCATAAGGTACACGTTGAAGTCCCTGAGCCACAATAAAGTAGCCCGAGCAATAAAGTAGACGGAGCAAAATAAAATGACGCGGCCCATTGATGAATTGGAGTATCGCGAGGTAATTCGCTTTCTACATTTTAAAAGTTCCTATTTCTCGTTTTTTTTTTAAATTAAACTGAGTACATAACCAGTATGCCCTGAAAATACTAGCATTTTAACAGAATATGTTGACCAATGAAAGAAAAGGAACGATTTATGACTGCTGTTTGATTGATATACTCATAAGCAGAAAAGACATTCATAGCGCGACGAGTAATTTAGGGAGAGTTTGAATATGCCATTAACCGATTAAAGCACTATGGTCTGCCGGGCGGGGTAGCCGTGCGGTCTGCGGCCCCTTGTCACGTTCAAAAAATGTTCAAATGTGTGTGAAATCTTATGGGACCTAACTGCGAAGGTCATCAGTCCCTAAGCTTACACACAACTTAACCTAAATTATCCTAAGGACAAACACACACACCCATGGTCGAGGGAGGACTCGAACATCCGCCGGAACCAGACGCACAGTCCATGACTGCAGCGCCCCAAACCGCTCGGCTAATCCCGCGTGGCCCTTGTCACGGTTCGCGGTGCTCCTCCTATTGGAGGTTCGAGTCCTCACTCGGGCATGGGTGTGTGTGTTGTCCTTAGCGTAGGTTAGTTTAAGTTATTTTAATTAGTTTGTAAGCTTAGGGACCGATGACCTCAGCAGTGTGGTCCCATATAACCTTACCACATTTTTTTTCCATTACGGTCAACACGTTGTAATCTCCTGATGCTGCTAGTATGAGCTCACCAGAAAAACAGTCACCCCTAGAGAAATCATTACTAGCATCATCTAATACCGTGTAATTCCACCGATAGACTTGATAATCGCCTGTATTCGGTTAAGAAGATATTCGACAAGTTTATACAGGTGCGTCGCATCCGGGTTAAGCCATTCTCTGAAGAATTTATCGCACAACACCACCATTAGTGGTGACCTATTCCAAATGTTCATTGCATTTCCAGAATTCGAAATCAGAACAGATGTTAGCATGAGTGACATAAAAGTAGATAGGTCTTGCGAAACAACTCAAATCACTTAAGAAAGGCAAGTCTTCCGGTCCAGATGGTATACCAATCAGGTTGCTTTCAGAGTATGCAGACACAATAGCGCCTTTCTTAGCAATCATATAGAACTGCTCACTTGACGAAAGGTCTGTTTATAAACACTAGAAAGTAGCACAGGTCACACCAATGTTCAAGAAAGGAAATAGGAGTAACCCATCGAATTACAGACCCGTATCACTGACTTCAATTTGCAGTAGGATTTTGGAGCATATACTGTACTCGAACACAATGAATCACCTTGAAGAAAATGACATATTGATACATAACCAACACGGATGCAGAAAATATCGTTCTTGTGCAACGCAACTAGCTCTTTATTCCCATGAAGTAATGAATGCTGTCGACAAGGGATCTCATATCGATTCCATAGTCAGAGATTTCCAGAAAGCTTTTGATACCGTTCCTCACAAGCAGCTATTAATCAAATTGCGTGCATATGGAGTATCGCCTCAGTTGTGACACTGGATTCGTGATTTCCTCTCAGAGAGGTCACAGTTCGTAGTAATAGACGGTAAATCATCGAGTCATCGAGTAGAACAGAAGTTATATCTGGCGTTTCGCAAGGTAGTGTCATAGGCCCTCTGCTGTTCCTGATTTACATAAATGATGTAGGAGATAATCTGGGGAGCCCCCTTAGATTGTTTGCAGATGACGCTGTAATTTACCGTCTAGTAAAAACATCACACGATCTATTGCAATTACAAATGATCTAGAGAGAATTTCTCTATGGTGTGAAAAGTGCCAATTGGCTCTAAACAAAGAAAAGTGCGAGGTCATCCACATGGGTACTAAAAGAAATCCGATAAATTTTGGGTATACGATAAATCACACAAATCTAAGGGCTCTCAATTCGACAAAATACCTAGGAATTACAATTACGAGCAAATTAAACTGGGAAGACCACATAGATAATATTGTGGGGAAGGCTAAACAAAGGCTGCGCTTTGTTGGCAGAACACTTAGAAGATGCGACAAACCCACTAAAGAGACAGCCTACATTACACTTTTCCGTCCTCTGCCGGAATATTGCTGCGCGGTATGGGATCCTTACCAGGTCGGATTGACGGAGGACATCGAAAAAGTGCAAAGAAGGGCAGCTCGTTTCGTGTTATCTCGCAATAGGGGTACAAAAAATGTTAAAATGTGTGTGAAATCTTAACTGCTAAGGTCATCAGTCCCTAAGCTTACACACTACTTAACTAAATTATCCTAAGGACAAACACACACACCCATGCCGGAGGGAGGACTCGAACCTCCGCCGGGACCAGTCGCGTAGTCCATGACTGCAGTGCCCAAGACCGCTCGGCTTATCCCGCGCGGCGCAATAGGGGTGAGAGTGTCACTGATATGATACGCGACTCATCAGCGCGTGCGGACTGTAGTGGCTGTTTTTTTCGGTGAGCTTATTGAGAGGATACGTGGAATGAGGGTGTAAAACTTACTTTGCATGGTCTAAAACGTCAATAGGAATTCTCGAATTTCTCAGCAGTCACGGAAACAAAGGCGGTTTTGGCTCAAATGGTTCAAATGGCTCTGAGCACTATGGGACTTAACAGCTGTGGTCATCAGTCCCCTAGAACTTAGAACTACTTAAACCTAACTAACCTAAGGACATCACACACATCCATGCCCGAGGCAGGATTCGAACCTGCGACCGTAGCAGTCGCACGGTTCCGGACTGCGCGCCTAGAACCGCGAGACCACCGCGGCCGGCAAAGGCGGTTTTCTTTGCGGCGAGATCTATTTACGAAGTGTCAATCACCAACTTTCTCTCCCAAATGCGAAAATGTTTTGTTGACACCCACTTACGTGGGGAGAAATGATCATCATAATAAAATAAGAGAAATCGGAGCTCGAACGGAAAGATTTCGGTGTTCCTTTTTCCCACGCGGCATTCGAGAGTGGAAAGGTAGAGAAGTAGTATGAAAATGGTTCGATGAACCCTCTGCCAGGCACTTAAGTGTGAATTGCAGAGTAACCATGCAGATGTAGATGTAGACGCGTGCAGTTCCCGTCGCAATGTTCTCTCGGTAACACGTTGGGGTGGATCTTCATTCACTGCCTCCAGCAATTCCGTTGGATTTGATAGTGATTTTGATTCACAAGCAGCGAAAAGCGTCTTCGGTCCCTTTCAGTCAGGATCTTCCTGCGACAACTATTATGACGTCGTGTTTCGTGGCCACGTGTGTTACAGCACTGCTTTTAGACACGTTGAACAGTCCGCCGCGAAACACCAATATATGCAGTAACTTCACACACCCTATGGCATGGACACAGCCAAACATAATTACTCCTTTTTGGCTTTCTCCACGTCCTTACATTTACCCGTGTCCACTTTATACAGAAATGTGTCACTGAGCGCTACTTCCTTATGCTCGCATAGATCAGTGGACATGAGGCTGAGAATGTGACTATCACTGCGCTATCTGTAAAGGCTCAGCGACCCATCAGCGCGTGCGGGCTGTATTGACTGTTTTTTTCGGTGATTTTATTTGTAATCTATCTTATTGAGAGGATATGTGCAATGAGGGTGTAAAACTTACTTTGCATGGTCTAAAACGTCAATAGGAATTCTCGAATTTCTCAGCAAAACAAACCTACCTTATACTTGTCGTGAAATACACATAAAGAAATGAAAATACTTGTGCTGATGGCAGATTACCTGATAAAAGATTCTGCTGAAGACAGAACATGTCTAGTGAACTGTGCTCGCGTTAGCTACCGATTTATGTAATTATATATGAGGGCATGGGAACATCCCAGGAAAACGTTAATTTGCAGCAGTGACTGTGGAATCAATATACTAGTGATTAAAGAGAAATCTAGAAGAACTTCCTTTATTGCACTGGTGGATGAATAAATGACATACCAGCGTACTCGGGGATGCTGCTCAAACTCTGCCGCGCTGACACTGGATTGGCTCTGAGCACTATGGGACTCAACATCTGTGGTCATAAGTCCCCTAGAACTTAGAACTACTTAAACCTAACTAACCTAAGGACATCACACACATCCATGCCCGAGGCAGGATTCGAACCTGCGACCGTAGCGGTCACGCGGTTCCAGACTGAAGCGCCTTTAACCGCACGGCCACACCGGCCGCCATGACACTGGATTGATCAGAGTGCTGCTTCACCAAAATATAGCTTACAGATGTGCTTTCACTGTGCAGCCAAAGACAGTAACATTGCAACAGACGAAATTCGTGCATTGTGTGTCTTTGTACCTAGTCAGTAACTATTATCTTGTGAAAAGATGGGTGATTCGAAAGACGTCTTCGAACCGGATGCCTTTCAATTTGAAGGGGACAACGATTTAACAATCCATGCTGACTCGTGGAAGTATACTGCAACAACCACCATAAGAAATCCACCAGTGAGAGTGATCAAGTGACGTTTCCAGCGTAGTCAAGCAACGCCGAATGACGAAGAACGAAATGGCAGATCATTTGTCTGTATTGGAAGGTCTGGTGTAGCCGTGCTAAAGCCCAAGTTAAACATGACTAGTTCTTGCTTGTCAGGATGGATTCGAGTCTTCCTGTGGGCGTAGTACGGTCCGCAGATGCTTTGTGAGACAGGTGAGATGTGTGGGAAAGTTGCAGACACACCAGAGGTGACCACAAAACAGTTCTGTGCGAATATATTCAGCTTAGACAGTCGTCTGAATGCACCATAATTTCTGGCGCGGCCCCACGTTCCCTCGTAATATTCCGGCGTCGCAGCTTTGGCGATGATGTACGGTTATCGGATTGCACGTGCTGCCCGGAAGACAGAGGGCTGTGCTGGCGTCTCCGGTGTGCTAGGAGAGCAGAGGTGGCAGGACGCGGCCAGAGGTGGCCACCACGTTCGCTACTTCTACTACTCCCAGCGGCACGAACGGATGATGTTGCCCGGAGTCGGAATCTGGACTGTCGCTGAAGAGCAAGGGCGGGCGACTGGCGAGGTGTCGGCTCCCCCGGCTGGGCAGACAGGCAGTTTCATCGCTCATAGCCTGGCAGCGGGAGAGTTACGGCGACGGAGCCGACTGACACAGGTTGGGCGCCAAGATCACTTAACGATGACGAGCTGGTTCGGCTGTGGTTAAATACTGCTTCTCTGTGCTCATGTCACTGCAACTTCGGTCATAGCGGATCGCGAAGCATCACCTCGAACGTGTTCATGAGCCCTTGGCTGTTGCAAGTGGGTTGCAATACCCCTATAGAAGAATGGTCTGTCGTCACAGAAGCGTTGCGAAGCCGCTGACCAAGCAGTCCCATCGTCGGCGGCGACCGGCTTGGTGGTGACCTCGTTGCGATATGACTCTCGTGTGCTGGTTCCAAGTCTCGTTTATAACTTTATACACACATCGAAAAATGTTTTGCATCACCCTGGTTCCCAGAACTCCTGAACATAGACGCTTACTGTGGATATTGTATCACAGACGCCGTCCCTTTGACTGTTCAGAGATGTCACTAAACCATCCCAAAGATGTAAGCAACCATGCATGAGCAGCGCCTGTTAGACCGAGGAAGTCCGGCAGCCGATCAGTTCCAGTCATTCCACTAGGAAGGAGGTACACGGCTCGTGTTGTCTGTAGTTCAACCATGCCTAGACGGTCAATACCGCCGTTCGATCGCGTCCGCACTGTTATTTTGTGCCAGGAAGGGCTCTTAACAAGGGATGTGTCCAGGCGTCTCGGAGTGAACCAAAGCGATGTTGTTCGGACATGGAGGAGATACAGAGAGACAGGAACTGTCGATTACATGCCTCGTTCAGGCCGCCCAAGGGCTACTACTGCAGTGGATGACCGCTACCTACGGATTATGGCCTGGAGGAACCCTGACAGCAACGCCACCATGTTGAATAATGCTTTTCGTGCAGCCACAAGATGCCGTGTTACGACAAACTGTGCACAATAGGTTGCATGATGCGCAACTTCACTCCCGACGTCCATGGCGAGGTCCATCTTTGCAATCAAGACACCATGCAGCTCATGAATAATGCTTTTTGTGCAGCCACAGGACGTCTTGTTACGATTCAAACTGTGCGCAATAGGTTGCATGATGTGCAACTTCACTCCCGAAGTCCATGGCGAGGCCCATCTTTGCAACCACGACACCATGCAGCGCGGTACAGATGGGCCCAACAACATGCCGAATGGACCGCTCAGGATTGGCATCATGTTCTCTTCACCGATGAGTGTCCCATATGCCTTCAACCAGGCAATCGTCGGGGACGTGTTTGGAGGCAACCTGGTCAAGCTGAACGCCTTAGACACACTGTCCAGGGAGTGCAGCAAAATGGAGGTTCCCTGTTGTTTGGGGGTGACATTATGTGGGGCCGACGTACGCCGCTGGTGGTCATCGAAGGTGCTGTAACAACTGTACGATACGTGAATGCCATCCTCAGACCGATAGTGCAACCATATTGGCAGCATAATGGCGAGGCATTCGTCTTCATGGACGACAATTTGCGCCCCCATCGTGCACATCTTGTGAATGACTTCCTTCAGGATAACAACATCGCTCTACTAGAGTGGCCAGCAAGTTCTCCATACATGAACCCTATCGAACATGCCTGGGATAGAGTGAAAAGGGATGTTTATTGACGGCATGACCCACCAACCACTCTGAGGGATCAACGCCGAATCGCAGATGAGGATTGGGACAATCTGGACCAACAGTGCCTTGATGAACTTGTGGATAGTATGCCACGACGAATACAGGCATGCACCAATGCAAGAGGACGTGCTACTGGGTATTAGGTTCGCATGGCTCTGAGCACTATGGGACTTAACTTCTGAGGTCATCAGTTCCCTAGAACTTAGAACTATTTAAACCTAACTAACCTAAGGACATCACACACATCCATGACCGAGGCAGGATTCGAACCTGCGACCGTAGCGGTCGCGCGGCTCCATACTGTAGCGCCTAGAACCGCTCGGTCACTGGGTATTAGGGATACCGGTGTGCACAGCAATCTGGACCACCACCTCTAAAGGTCTCGCTGTATGGTGGTACAACATGCAATGTGTGGTTTTCATGAGCAATAAAAAGGGCGGCAATGATGTTCATGTTGATCTCTATTCCAGTTTTCAGTACAGGTTCCGGAACTCTCGGAACCGAGTTGATCCAAAACTTTTTTTTATGTACATATTTTACACTGTGATAACCGGGAATCGCAGCAGTGGTCCTCAAAGACCGACATATTACAATCGAAGTGATACGGGTAAAACTGGAAATCAGTCGTGAAGTAGTATTCAACATCATACACGACAGTCTCTATATGAGTGAGGTCGCCTCGTGCTGGTTTCCACAATTGCTCACACACGTTCAAAAACAACGCTGAATTGAGGCAGACCAGAAATGCTGTATGTCATATCACATCCTTGGCCTCATAATCGTCAAGTGCGAGAGTCCACTCGTGGTCTAGTGGCTAGTGTTGCTGCCTCTGGATCACAGGGTATCGGGTGCGATTCCCTGCTGGGTTGGGGATTGCCTCCATCCTGGGGACTGGTTGTTTGTGTTGTACTCATCATTTCATCATCATTCGTGAAAGAGGCGAGATTAGACTGTGTAATGATTGGAAATTTGTACGGGTGCTGATAACCACCCAGTTGCACGCCCCTTAAACCAGACATAATCACCATCATCATGTGCGAGTGCTGGATGTCTCACTATAGCCCCGAGATACGAATGAAACCAATTCGTGGAAACATAGTGATTCACCACCAAGGTGAAGACACAACCACCATTGTGAAAAGGAGATACTGAGAGCTGTTTGGGACTACCATAGTGTCTGGCTAACATATTGTGTACGTAACGGGCAAACCGTGCAGTACCATACTGTGGACATCACCTGATGAGGGTACTGGAGGATTTACGGACAAAGCGTCAGGGAGGTTTCTGCTCCACGACAATGCCTCTGCTCGTTCGTCACTGGACACAGTCATACATAGTGTTTCTTTGGCCTGCCAAATTTTGCATCAACCCCAGTATTCTCCTGTCATAGAATATAGTGACTTCTTCCTCTTTCTTCAGATGAGGAAACCATTGCGTGCAGGCATTTTCACAACTAATAGGAAGTCAGTTTCGATGTGGAATGTCTCCTGAACAGCGAAGATGCAGACTCCTACAATCAGGGTCTCCATCAGGCCATCCGTACTCGGGGAAAAGTGTCACTGAAGAGGGTGAACATATAGGATATAAACGATAACTGTTTGCAACGCATCACAGGGGCATAAGAGAACTGAAGAGGAACAATTTGATGTGGGACACTATGTAGGGAAGCAGCTCACTCACGCCATATAGAATTCATATCTTTCCATTGTGTGCCAGCCTAGTCCGCTGTAACTAGCTATGACGTCACGAATATTGCGCAATAGCTTAAAAGTAAAGTAAATAATCTGAAAAGTTTATAGCATGTTAGGAGTGATGCTAAAATAATAATGTGTTAAGTTTCAGTTTAGTAACTTCAACAGTTTTCGAGATTTGGACGTTTTACTTAAAAATCATTGGCACAACAGGAAGGAGCTAGAAACTTCAAAATTTATATTCGGATTACTTTTTCATTGTAATTTAATGGAAACAGCATGCCGGATCTCTCAAAGCAATATTTTGGTTGAATTTCAAGATTTTCTGTTTTTTTGTCCTAAAAGTGCTTAAGCAAGATAGATTAAGTAAGTGATTAGATAAAGCTAGGATGTTTAGATTTAGGTAGAATGGAGATACGCTATAATAACAAAGATGTGAGAAGTTTTTAAAAGATATCTATAAAACTATAGCTGTAGCGTCTCTCCAAAGGCCAAGTTCAGACCTCATCTATTGCGTGCAGTGCAACTGAAATAATTCTCTCGCCAAAAGTATTTAACCTAGCCACATCAGAATTTTATTATAGATACTTACCTGTGTGCTGATTGCACAATTAAATTGAGAGCTTCATTGGCCTTCAGCGAATGAAGCAATTAATAATTTAGTAACTTGAAGTGGTTCTCTGCTAGCCCAGCGGCTAGTCAGGAAAGCAAATGTCGACTGCGCCTTCGGCGGTCCGCACAGCGGCTATACAGGGTGTTACAAAAAGGTACGGCCAAACTTTCAGGAAACATTCCTCACACACAAAGAAAGAAAATATGTTATGTGGACATGTGTCCGGAAACGCTTACTTTCCATGTTAGAGCTCATTTTATTACTTCTCTTCAAATCACATTAATCACGGAATGGAAACACAAAGCAACAGAACGTACCAGCGTGACATCAAACACTTTGTTACAGGAAATGTTCAAAATGTCCTCCGTTAGCGAGGATACATGCATCCACCCTCTGTCGCATGGAATCCCTGATGCGCTGATGCAGCCCTGGAGAATGGCGTATTGTATCACAGCCGTCCACAATACGAGCACGAAGAGTCTCTACATTTGGTACCGGGGTTACGTAGACAAGAGCTTTCAAATGCCCCCATAAATGAAAGTCAAGAGGGTTGAGGTGAGGAGAGCGTGGAGGCCATGGAATTGGTCCGCCTCTACCAATCCATCGGTCACCGAATCTGTTATTGAGAAGCTTACGAATACTTCGACTGAAATGTGCAGCAGCTCCATCGTGCATGAACCAAATGTTGTGTCGTACTTGTAAAGGCACACGTTCTAGCAGCACAGGTAGAGTATCCCGTATGGAGTCATGATAACGTGCTGCATTGAGCGTAGGTGGAAGAAACTAAAATGAGCTCTAACATGGAAATTAAGCGTTTCCGGACACATATCCACATAACATCTTTTCTTTATTTGTGTGTGAGGAATGTTTCCTGAAAGTTTGGCCGTACCTTTTTGTAACACCCTGTATAAAATAAGAGCGCTGTGAGCTAGTCAGGCCCCAGTTCTCTTCTAGATTCGTATCAGCACGCGCTCCGTGTCGGAAGCCGCGTAGCGTTTGTGCAGTTGCAAGGAACAGCCTTGGATGCCGTATTATGTAACTCGGTATGCACGTAACAATGAGTTCGCTTTGGGGTAAAGTGTTAACTGCGGAACGACCTTAGTGATTTATTCTCAGTTTGCGTATGTCGTATTTTCACATGTCGCCGCAGGACAGACCTTCTATCATTACTAGCGGGCATTTGATGAGTATTAACATCAAATTTTGGCGATTATTCTCTTTGCACATTTACAACGATAACGGTTATTGAACAGTTTCGTTATCTGGGGATAATAGGATCCGCGCAATAGACTCTCGCTTTATTTGTTCATGAGACCCAGAAAATATTAGATACAGGCTCCCAGGTAGATGCTATTTTTCTTGACTTCCGGAAGGCGTTCGATACAGTTCCGCACTGTCGCCTGATAAACAAAGTAAGAGCCTACGGAATATCAGACCAGCTGTGTGGCTGGATTGAAGAGTTTTTAGCAAACAGAACACAGCATGTTGTTACCAATGGAGAGACGTCTACAGACGTTAAAGTAACCTCTGGCGTGCCACAGGGGAGTGTTATGGGACCATTGCTTTTCACAATATATATAAATGATCTAGTAGATAGTGTCGGAAGTTCCATGCGGCTTTTCGCGGATGATGCTGTAGTATACAGAGAAGTTGCAGCATTAGAAAATTGTAGCGAAATGCAGGAAGATCTGCAGCGGATAGGCACTTGGTGCAGGGAGTGGCAACTGACCCTTAACATAGACAAATGTAATGTATTGCGAATACATAGAAAGAAGGATCCTTTATTGTATGATTATATGATAGCGGAACAAACACTGGTAGCAGTTACTTCTGTAAAATATCTGGGAGTATGCGTGCGGAACGATTTGAAGTGGAATGATCATATAAAATTAATTGTTGGTAAGGCGGGTACCAGGTTGAGATTCATTGGGAGAGTCCTTAGAAAATGTAGTCCATCAACAAAGGAGGTGGCTTACAAAACACTCGTTCGACCTATACTTGAGTATTGCCCATCAGTGTGGGATCCGTACCAGATCGGTCTGACGGAGGAGATAGAGAAGATCCAAAGAAGAGCGGCGCGTTTCGTCACAGGGTTATTTGGTAACCGTGAAAGCGTTACGGAGATGTTTAATAAACTCAAGTGGCAGACTCTGCAAGAGAGGCGCTCTGCATCGCGGTGTAGATTGCTCGCCAGGTTTCGAGAGGGTGCGTTTCTGGATGAGGTATCGAATATATTGCTTCCCCCTACTTATACCTCCCGAGGAGATCACGAATGTAAAATTAGAGAGATTAGAGCGCGCACGGAGGCTTTCAGACAGTCGTTCTTCCCGCGAACCATACGCGACTGGAATAGGAAAGGGAGGTAATGACAGTGGCACGTAAAGTGCCCTCCTCCACACACCGTTGGGTGGCTTGCGGAGTATCAATGTAGATGTAGATGTAGCTCTGATAGTACAATAGCTGATAGTAGCATTGTATGGTTAAACACTTATTTGTCTGGAATTTTACGCTTTATCGTTTTCAAAATATAGTGAAAATTTTTATAGTAAACTGCATTTTCTATGAATCCCAGACATCATACTAAATCCTCAGAGTAATGAACTTCAATGAACAATAACTTTATTTCTCCATCAGAGTGGGCACAGTGAACTTTAATTCTACATCTACATCTACATTTATACTCCGCAAGCCACCCAACGGTGTGTGGCGGAGGGCACTTTACGTGCCACTGTCATTACCTCCCTTTTCTGTTCCAGTCGCGTATGGTTCGCGGGAAGAACGACTGTCTGAAAGCCTTCGTGGGCGCTCGAATCTCTCTAATTTTACATTCGTGATCTCCTCGGGAGGTATAAGTAGGGGAAAGCAATATATTCGATACCTCATTCAGAAACGCACCCTCGCGAAACCTGGCGAGCAAGCTACACCGCGATGCAGAGCGCCTCTCTTGCAGAGTCTGCCACTTGAGTTTGCTAAACATCTCCGTAACGCTATCACGGTTACCAAATAACCCTGTGACGAAACGCGCCGCTCTTCTTTGGATCTTCTCTATCTCCTCCGTCAACCCGATCTGGTACGGATCCCACACTGATGAGCAATACTCAAGTATAGGTCGAACGAGTGTTTTGTAAGCAACCTCCTTTGTTGATGGACTACATTTTCTAACGACTGTCCCAATGAATCTCAACCTGGTACCCGCCTTACCAACAATTAATTTTATATGATCATTCCACTTCAAATCGTTCCGTTCGCATACTCCCAGATATTTTACAGAAGTAAGTGCTACCAGTGTTTGTTTAGCTATCATATAATCATACAATAAGGGATCCTTCTTTCTATGTATTCGCAATACGTTACATTTGTCTATGTTAAGGGTCAGTTGCCACTCCCTGCACCAAGTGCCTATCCGCTGCAGATCTTCCTGCATTTCGCTACAATTGCCCGAGGCCATCTAACCCAAAAAACCGCCCAGTCCACGCCACACAACCCCTGCTACCCGTGTGGCCGCTTGTTGCGTGTAGTGGACTCCTGACCTATCCAGCGGAACCCGAAACCCCACCACCCTATGGCGCAAGTCAATTGAAGGTATCACGTTTTTGCTAATCACTTTGTGGTTGCCAACATTGTAGTTAGAGAGCCTGTGTTGAGAACGGCAACAAACAATAAAAAATAAATTTTCTACCCGTCGCCCCACAAATAACCCTGTGACGAAACGCACCGCTCTTCTTTGGATCTTCTCTATCTCCTCCATCAACCCGATCTGGTACGGATCAAGCCAAGAAACAACCTCACATTGGTCTACAAAAATGGTTCAAATGGCTTTGAGCACTATGGGACTCAACTTCTGAGGTCATCAGTCCCCTAGAACTTATAACTACTTAAACCTAACTAACATAAGGACAGCACACACATCCATGCCCGAGGCAGGATTCGAGCCTGCGACCGTAGCGGTGGCGCGGTTCCAGACTGAAGCGCCTAGAACCGCTCGTCCACATCGGCCGGCACATTGGCCTACAAAAGCCAACTAAGCTACAGCGCACACGAGCTGCGTGTGACGTTTTGAATATCCTTTCATCTTTTTACGCTGCCACTCGTAATTGGTCAGATTTCTGAAATTTTTTATTTCCTTACATTAGTAATTTAAGTTTTCCTTCGAGGGTACCAAAAGGAAAAAGACTTTTGTAAATGTTCTACAACTACATCTACATTTACATACATACTTCGCAAGCCACCGTATGGTGCGTAGCGAACGGAGCACTGTACCATTACTAGTCCTTTCCTTTCCTATTCCACTCCCAAACAGAGCGAGGGAAAAACGACTATCTATATGCCTCTGTACGAGCCTAAAATCATTTTGCACTAAGCCTCAAATGCCGGTTCACTAAATTTTTTTCAGTAGTGCTCCTCGAAAAGAACGTCGCCTTCCCTTCAGTTTTATTCCCATTTGAGTTCCCGAAGCATCTCTGTAATACATGCGTGTTGTTCGAATGTACCGGTAACAAATGTAATAGCCTGTGTCTGAACTGCTTCGATGTCTTACTTTGATCCGACCTGGTGCTGATTTCAAACACTCGAACAGTACTCAGCAACGTACGCAGCTCGTGGTCGTGCGGTAGCGTTCTCGCTTCACGCGCCCGGGTTCCCGGGTTCGATTCCCGGCGGGGTCAGGGATTTTCTCTGCCTCGTGATGACTGGGTGTTGTGTGATGTCCTTAGCTTAGTTAAGTTTAAGTAGTTCTAAGTTCTAGGGCACTGATGACCGTAGATGTTAAGTCCCATAGTGCTCAGAGCCATTTTTGAGTACTCAGCAACAGTTTGCACTAGTGTCCTACATGCGGTGTCTTCTACAGATGAACCACTCTTCCCCAAAATTCTACCAATAAATCGAAGTCGATCATTCGCCTTCTCTACTACAATCCTTATATGCTCATTCCATTTCATAGTGCTTTGCAACGTAACGCTTAGATAATTCATAGACGTGACTGTCCAGCAGCACACTACTAATGCTCTTCTCGAACATTACGGTTTAGTTTTTCCTGTTCATCTGCATTAATTTACGGTTTTATACATTTAGAGCAAGCTGCCATTCATCACAGCAACTAGAAATTATGTCTAAACCATCTTCTATTTTCCTACAGTCACCCAGTGACTACGCTTTCCCGTACACCACAGCATCATTAGGAAATAATCGCAGATTGTTGTTCACCCTGTCCGTCAAATAATTTGTGTATACCGAAAATAACAGCGATACCCTTGTCTCTAATGAATACTCGCCGACGAGGAAAACATACTACGTTCTGTTACTTAAGGAGTGTTACTTAAGAGTTATTATGCAAGATCTAATTCTGTTTACAATTCGATCTACACTTAAACCTTACAAGCACAGTAATCTCATAGTAAGAATGCCAAAGAAAAAAAAAAACTATTTTCTTGTTAATTTTATGTCGCTGAGATTCACCAAAATTTTAGCTAAGATGTACACAGACACCAATTTTACCATTTTTAAGTGCAAGAACAAGGTATTTTTAATGCTCAAGGACGATTTTAGCGAGAAAAAGGAATGAGTTTCAAATGATTAAGAGAGATTAAGCTGGTGGCATTAGACGGCGAGAAAATAATCAAAATCTCGTGCAGCGCGCATGTGTTGTAGTTTAGGTAGCTATTGCAGGCCAATTTCAGATTGTTTCTCCGCTTGAGGAAAAGTGTCCATTATCAAATTGTTCATTTCGATTCCCCTACACCACTACGGTACCGTACATTGTAAAACAGTTCATTTACACCCTATATAGAGAAGAACTAACACCACCATAGAAAATTTATAGTCGCAGCTTGATATTTTACAGTTGATAATTAAAATGTTATGGCTACTCCTCGTAAATATAATTTTCACTTTAATAACTGGGATCCAGCACATATCTGGAATGCAATGATCAATATTCGATGGGTATGAACCACTCCGAAATATTTTTAAAAATTTTTGAGGGACGAGTGCTTTGTGGTTTATTGTACGATCTCGTGAGCTCTAAAGACCCTTCACCATATAACCGTACTTCTTTTGGATTATTAGTCGGACTGTTTTTTAAATTTTTGTTCACAATGCGTGATGGGAAATATTAGGAAAAGCAAAGACTGGTTATAACAGTTGTAGTGCGCTGTAGTAGCTCGAAGGACCAGACGGGGCTAAGAAGGTAGTCAAGGCAAATAGAAAAGAAATCCCAAGTCTTATAAAGCACTAGACGTTGCTGCACAAGCGCTTGTGTAATTTTAAATACACTTCTGGAAATTGAAATAAGAACACCGTGAATTCATTGTCCCAGGAAGGGGAAACTTTATTGACACATTCCTGGGGTCAGATACATCACATGATCACACTGACAGAACCACAGGCACATAGACACAGGCAACAGAGCATGCACAATGTCGGCACTAGTACAGTGTATATCCACCTTTCGCAGCAATGCAGGCTGCTATTCTCCCATGGAGACGATCGTAGAGATGCTGGATGTAGTCCTGTGGAACGGCTTGCCATGCCATTTCCACCTGGCGCCTCAGTTGGACCAGCGTTCGTGCTGGACGTGCAGACCGCGTGAGACGACGCTTCATCCAGTCCCAAACATGCTCAATGGGGGACAGATCCGGAGATCTTGCTGGCCAGGGTAGTTGACTTACACCTTCTAGAGCACGTTGGGTGGCACGGGATACATGCGGACGTGCATTGTCCTGTTGGAACAGCAAGTTCCCTTGCCGGTCTAGGAATGGTACAACGATGGGTTCGATGACGGTTTGGATGTACCGTGCACTATTCAGTGTTCCCTCGACGATCACCAGTGGTGTACGGCCAGTGTAGGAGATCGCTCCCCACACCATGATGCCGGGTGTTGGCCCTGTGTGCCTCGGTCGTGTGCAGTCCTGATTGTGGCGCTCACCTGCACGGCGCCAAACACGCATACGACCATCATTGGCACCAAGGCAGAAGCGACTCTCATCGCTGAAGACGACACGTCTCCATTCGTCCCTCCATTCACGCCTGTCGCGACACCACTGGAGGCGGGCTGCACGATGTTGGGGCGTGAGCGGAAGACGGCCTAACGGTGTGCGGGACCGTAGCCCAGCTTCATGGAGACGGTTGCGAATGGTCCTCGCCGATACCCCAGGAGCAACAGTGTCCCTAATTTGCTGGGAAGTGGCGGTGCGGTCCCCTACGGCACTGCGTAGGATCCTACGGTCTTGGCGTGCATCCGTGCGTCGCTGCGGTCCGGTCCCAGGTCGACGGGCACGTGCACCTTCCGCCGACCACTGGCGACAACATCGATGTACTGTGGAGACCTCACGCCCCACATGTTGAGCAATTCGGCGGTACGTCCACCCGGCCTCCCGCATGCCCACTATACGCCCTCGCTCAAAGTCCGTCAACTGCACATACGGTTCATGTCCACGCTGTCGCGGCATGCTATCAGTGTTAAAGACTGCGATGGAGCTCCGTATGCCACGGCAAACTGGCTGACACTGACGGCGGCGGTGCACAAATGCTGCGCAGCTAGCGCCATTCGACGGCCAACACCGCGGTTCCTGGTGTGTCCGCTGTGCCGTGCGTGTGATCATTGCTTGTACAGCCCTCTCGCAGTGTCCGGAGCAAGTATGGTGGGTCTGACACACCGGTGTCAATGTGTTCTTTTTTCCATTTCCAGGAGTGTACACTGTTCGGACTATAGTCAATGGCTCGTAATATTGGCTGTTCCTCTTCAGCCTTAGACTTCAACTTTGTACTGGTCAATCCTATACTAGTTTTGACTGTCGGTTGTGTTACATAGTATACGCAGACCTCGGCGATATGCACCTTCTTTACGCCATGTAAGGAGTGGAGTCAGGATTTGCAAGGACCTATTATCTCCAATAGTCGTATTCGCTACAGCTGATTGCCAGTCTCCTATAGTGCTAGAGCCAACGTGACAGTCCGCTACGTTCAAGACTTTTAGGAGGATGCCCAGCAAGGCCTTTAGCACTCGGATCGAAATATTGAGATATGCGTATCCTTATAACATGTTAAAAACTATCTGGACACTCTACAAAAAGCAAACACGAACATACTCACACGCAGGCTATGAAATCAATAAAGCAGTCAACTGCTGAAAAGTACGTTGTAATTATAGTACAATGTTATTTATGTGTACTTCCACGGTTTCAGAAGAAACTAAAAGACATATAGGAAAACGACACACATCAATGGATATCTATCCACTGACCTCTCCAGGCTTTGAATCGTAGCACGTGGATAATATGGGTTAGAACAACAAGCAAGAGAGAGAACATGTTGTTGTAACACATGTCATACTTAAATACGACATTTCAGAATGATTAGTCCCCACACGCCTTCCCCGTGAACCATGGACCTTGCCTTTGGCGGGGAGGCTTGTGTGCCTCAGCGATACAGATAGCCGCACGGTAGGTGCAACCACAACGGAGTGGTGTATGTTGAGAGGCCAGACAAACGTGTGGTTCCTGAAGAAGAGCAGCAGCCTTTTCAGTAGTTTCAGGGGCAACAATCTGGATGATTGACTGATTTGGTCTTGTAACATCAACCAAAACGGCCTTGCTGTGCTGGAATTGCGAACGGCTGAAAGCAAGCGGAAACTACAGCGGTAATTTTTCCCGAGGACGTACAGCTTTACTGTGTGGTGAAATGATGATGGCGTCCTCTTGGGTAAAATATTCCGGAGGTAAAATAGTCCCCCATTCGGATCTCCGGGCAGGAGCTACTCAGGAGGACGTCGTCATCAGCAGAAACAAAACTGGCGTTCTACGGATCTGAACGTGGAATGTTAGAGCCTTTAATCGGGCAAGTACATTAGAAAATTTAAAAAGGAGTTAGATATAGTGGGAATTAGTGAAGTTCGGTGGCAGCAGGAACAAGACTTCTGGTCAGGTGAATACAAGTTATAAACACAAAATCAAATAGGGGTAATGCAGGAGTACGTAGTAATGAATAAAAAATAGGAGCACGGGTAAGATATTACGAACAGCATAGTGAACGCATTATTGTAGCCAATATAGACACAAAGGCCACACCTACTACAGTAGTACAAGTATATATGCCAACTAGCTCCGCAGATGACGAAAGAGTTCGAAGAAATATAAGGTGAGATAAAATAAATTATTCAGATAGTGAAGGGAGACGAAAATTTAATAGTCATGGGGGATTGGAATTCGATAGTGGGAAAAGGATGGGAAGGAAAAGTAGTTGGTGAGTATGGACATGGGGTAAGGAATGAAAGGGGAAGCCACCTGGTAGTATTTTGCACAGAGCATAACTTAATCGTAGGTAATACTTGGTTTAAGAATCATGAAAGAAGGTTGGTATACGTGGAAGAGGTCTGGAGACACAGGAAGGTTTCAGATAGGTTATATAATGGTAAGACACAGATTTAGGCTAAAATGGCTCTGAGCACTATGGGACTTAACTTCTGAGGTCATCAGTTTCCTAGATCTTAGAACTACTTAAACCTAACTAACCTAAGGACATCACACACATCCATGCCCGAGGCAGAATTCGAACCTGCGAACCTAGCGGTCGCGCGGATCCAGACTGTAGCGCTTAGAACCGCTCGGCCACTCCGACCGGCGACAGATTCTGGAACCAGGTTTTAAATTGTAATACATTTCCAGGGGAAGGTGTGGACTCTGACCACAATTTATTGGTTATGCACTGCAGATTAAAATTGATAAAACTACAAAAAGGTAGGGATTTGAGGAGATGGGACTTGGATAAACTGAAACAACCAGAGGCTGTAGAGAATTTGGGAGGGAGCGTTAGGGAACAATCGACAAGAACAGGGGAAAGAGATACAGTAGAAGAAGAATGGGTCGCTTTGAGAGATGAAATAGTTATGGCAGCAGAGGAACAAGTAGGTAAAAAGACGAGTACTAGTAGAAATCCAACGGTAACACAAGGGATAGTGAATTTAATTGTTGATAGGAGAAAATTTAAAAAATGCATTAAGTGAAGCAGACGAAAAGGAATACAAACGTCTCAAAAATGAGATCGACAGGAAGTGCAAAATGGCTATGCAGGGATGGCTAGAGGAGAAATGTAAGGATGTAGAAGCATGTATCACTAGTGGTAAGATGGATACTGCCTACAGGAAAATTAAAGAGTCTTTTGGAGAAAAGAGAACCACCGGTACGAATATAAAGCGCTCAGATGGAAAACCAGTTCAAAGCAAAGAGGGGAAAGCAGAAAGGCCGAAGGAGTGTATAGAGGGTCAATACAAGGGCGATGTACTTGAGCGCGATATTATGGAAATGGAAGAGGACTTAGATGAAGATGAAATGGGGGATATGATACTACGTGAAGAATCTGATAGAGCACTGTATGACCCAAGTCGAAACAAGGCCCCGGGAGTAGACAACATTCCATTAGAACTACTGATGCATCTGGTGAGCAAGATGTATAAGACAGGCGAACTACACTCGGACTTCAAGAAGAATATAATAATTCCAATCCCAAAGAAAGCAGGTGCTGATAGATTTGAAAATTACGAACTATCAGTTTAATAAGTCTCGGTTGCAAAATACTAACACGAATTCTTTAGAGACGAATGGAAAAACTGGTAGGAGCCGACCTCGGGGAAGATCAGTTTGGATTCCGTAGAAATGTTGGAACACGCGAGGCAATACTGACTCTACGACTTATCTTAGCAGATAGGTGAAGGAAAGGCAAACCTACATTTCTACTAATTATAGACTTAGAGAAAGCTTTTGATAATTTTGACTGCAATATTCTCTTTCAAATTCCGAAGGTGGCAGAGGTAAAATACAGGGGGCCAAATACTATTTGCAATTTACAGAAACCAGATGGCAGTTACAACAGTCGAGGGGCACGAAAGGGAAGCAGTGGTTGGGAAGGGAGTGAGACAGGGTGTAGCCTATCTCCGATGTTATTCAATCTGTATACTGAGCAAGCAGTAAAGGAATCAAAAGAAAAATTTGGGGTAGAAATTAACATCCGTAGAGAAGAAATAAAAACTTGGAGGTTTGCCGACGACATTGCAATTCTGTCAGTGACAGCAAAGGACCTAGAAGAGCAGCTGAACGGGATGGACAGTGTCTTGAAAGGAGGATATAAGATGAACAGCAACAAAAGCAAAACGAGAATAATGGAATGTAGTCGATTAAATCAGGTGATGTTGAAGGAATTAGATTAGGAAATGAGACACTTAAAGTAGTAAACGAGTTTTGCTGTTTGGGAAGCAGAATAATGTAATAAGTACAGCTCTACATCATAGGACGCAGTTCATAGCATCTGAAACTGTTTTAGGATACGGTTCTAGCAAAGTACGTCTCACTACGAACCCACTGACAGAACAGCTGCGCTCCAGGCAAGACTTCCTGTAACGAGAAACCAAGTTTTGATAATTCAGCTTCCATTAGTGCAAAATTAATTGGGAATAATATTTCACAGGATTTCTATGATTACTTTCTAAAGTATTGGAGCGACTTACGTTGTCATTATAGTTTGTATATATGCTGCAGGGTGAGCACAGTGAAACGATTTGATGATTTTCATAGCATCGTGTACTTACAGGAACCTTTATGATTTCAAGGTAATATAATTCCTCACGAAACACAGAATGCGGTTACACTGATACAATTATGTAACAATTACAATTACAAATAAGTATTAATGTTTAGGCAAATTCGAGAAGAGAGTATGTGGGAACTATTCACTGATTTATCATAAAAGGCTTTTCTTTTATATCTAAGAATCGCCCTCGACAATTCAATTGTTTATTTCTGAAACCAGTCAAGCACCAAAACAAGGAGAAATGAGTTAATGATGGCATATTTTTCTATGAGGTTATATACATATTTTAGTGTTGGAAACAGTCAAACACCGCTGTCCTGTAGCGATTTGGCGTTGCGTTGAATTACGTGTTTAGAAACAATTTCCCATATCTGGTTCCTGCAGTAAACTGCGGGGACATTTTGTGTTTTTATGTTGCATCTTGTCAGTCGGTATTGTTGCTGTGGATTCAGAGTAGTCACTTATGTTCATATTTTCGTGATAACTGATTGAAAAATGTTTTGTGGTAAGCGGAGCGTTTTCGGAATAATAATAATAATAATAATAACAATAAGCTTATATCATAGTGAGATGTCTGCAAGTTCAGAAGGCTAACCTCAACCTAAAATGGAAAGAGAGCTAATAAATGAAAAAAACTTACAAACATAATAACATTCCCTGTGCAAAGGTAAAGGAGAAGGTTGTGTTTCTTTACCAGGGCGGTACCTTAGAAAATCAAGCCCAACATTCCCACGTGTAAGTGCAATACAAAATGTTATTTAAACGTTAATGAAGACACCACAAATGGAACTTGGAGTTATTTTCATTCTCTTGAAAATAAAAAACTCGCGGTGCACCTAAATTCAGACTTTGGTTGTGGTAACAGAAGTTAAGTGCGGATGGGATAACAAGGTCCCGACCAAGAGTTAGACAAAGAAAGTTATTAGACTAGTGAAAGCACTTTTAAAAGAAATAATTCTTACAGTTACGATTTAAATATTGGCGGTGTTCCAAAGCACGTTTGTAAGTAAGTGTTTATGGAAATCCGGAGTATTTAACGTGAAAGACTAGGGAGAATTTGAAAGTTATTACTTCAAAGCACTGCCCCTAAGACCATGAGGGGCCAGAGGAAGAATAGTGCTATTCCTGGCAATTTTTGTGTACGTATCCATGATCATATTGTAAAGTTTCAAGTTAAAGAGACTCATTATGACGCAAAACGCAAGAAATATTTTGATTTTCTTTTAAATGTCACAAAAATTCATGATGCGTTCATTAATGGCAACCCTGAATCATTTCGTCAGGTACCGTTCTTACTATTCTTATTTTCATGAAAACTTTGAGTACTCCTTCAGTCGACGACAGGTTGATGTATATAATCAACGTGAAACCCTAAAATCAAAACTGAGGAGTCAATCGTTGAATGATAATGCTAAGCGTACTGCAACAGCACACGTAATTGGATACAAAAGCAGAGCCAACACATTATATACTAATATGCAAGAAGCGCTTAAAAATTTCAACAAAGAAACTGCCATTTTGTGTTTTGAATATACAAATATCATGCTGATCCCGAATATTCCAGCACAGGAATATTTTTACGTGCTGCAGTTATGTATTAATGTGTTTAGTATCCACAAGATGAAAATCAATAAGTACAAAATCTAACTTTATCGTGAAGGGGAAGGTAATAAATCTCCGGATGAGGTGTGCAGTTTTTTATTGAATTACATAGTGACTGAGACACCCAGTATGGTAAAGAAAATGATCCTATTTAGGACAGTTTGACAATATTACCCACAACTTCTTTGTTCGAGTAATATTCACTGTGTGACAGAAACTTTGGGATTACAGAAGAGTAATACGTGGTGTTTATACTGAAAGCCAGTGAAACCAATTGTTTTGCTGTCCACAGCAAATTATGAGAAGTTTCAAAGCATGGTGGCCCCATTGATACAAAAAGCTTTCAAATCAAGACAAAACATCTGGTAGATGTATTCCTAAAGAATTTGAAGATACCCACATACAAATAATTTCGTTACAACAAGAACACTCCTGGAAAACTATATATCCATAAAATCATGCGGTCAACTTTCGCTCTGTTGAAAACACGTCCTGTTCCCGAATTACCCACTATTTTGTCCTACGCTCCAGAAAAGTAAGTTTATAAAAATAACACAATGAGTATACTTACAAAAATATTAACCAGGGTTGTGTATAACAATCTTCTTTTTTTCACACGCTAGACTGAAATATTATATTGCAGTCTGAATTACTATATTTTTTGGACACATTCCATTCGCGTTTAGCTCTGACCCCTAATTACTTCGTTATTGCTTTAGGTTCCCATCAGTATCAAGAGGCTACGAGACATAAAAGCCCTAATGTCTTACCTGGTGGGTTATGAACATTTTATGACAGCTTTTTACAATGCCTACTACAGAGGCAAATGATGCTGTGAAGATTGTTTGTGAGAATTAATTAGGTCCTAATGCGATAAGCCTGCACAGCTGCTAGTTTCATCTTCTTCATTATCTTGTATTAGCAATGTAATCTAAATGCAATTAAAATATTGTTCTTTTCCAAAAATGTTTTTTATTTCAAAATTCTAAAGATCGAAAAAAGGGTTTGCTCCACTCGACTGCTGCCGAATCCAGTTAAGTGAAAACTTTTGGGTTCTGTTCTGTATTCAGTGTATCTTGCAGCCTTCATACATTTGATGAAACACTTTTTATTTGTATATTTAAGACAAGGCTGCGTGGTATTGACCACATGCTCATCAGTGACCCTGTAGAAGATACATAAAAACACGACAGTAGCCACTCATAGAAAGTAGGTGGCAGCATTACCAATGGAGGGTATATAAAGATTGTCGGGGGACGCGGAAAGCGGTGCAGGTATTGTCGTAATGCAGAAACGGAGTGATTTATCTGACCCCCAAAAGGGCATGATCATTGGGTTCAAAAAATGGTTCTAAGCTCTATGGGACTTAACATCTGAGGTCATCAGTCCCCTAGACTTAGAACTACTTAAACTTAACTAACCTAAGGAGATCACACAAACCATGCCCGAGGCAGGATTCGAACTTGGGACCGTAGCAACAGCGCGGTTCCAACCGGCCCTGAGGCAACTGTGGTAGACGAAAGGGGTAAACGACGGCTGCGGTGATGTGTACTGGCCTATAGGCGTGCAACGGATGAGCAACTGACCACCCAGATGAACCAATGGGCTACCAACAGTGTCTCCTGAACGACCGATAATCGAATGTTGTTGCTTATCGACTTTCGCAGCAGACGCCTGGTTCAGTCACCCATGCTGATTATTGCTCACTGGGGACGAAGGCTGGAATTTGCACTCCAGTACCGCCACTGGACGTCCAAAGAGTGGCGACAGCAGAACTTTTCAAATGACTGATGGCCAATAGCTTTGAACGTCTGAAAGTAAACACCCTGCAACAATCGTCGGAGGGGTTCAGACTAGAGGAGGGAGCGTTATGGCCTGGGGAATGTTTTCGTGGCATTCCCTGGGTGATCAAGTAGTTCTAGAAGGCACAAAGGATCAAGACCAGTACGTATTTATCCTTGGGGACCAAGTCTGCTCCGACATGCAGTTAGCTATTCCTCGGTACGATTGCTACCAACAGAACAATACAACGTGTCGCACAGCTCGCAGTGTACGTGCGCGTTTCGAAGAGCAGCGGGGTGAGTTTTCTATACTTCCCTGGTCAGCAAACTCCCCGGCTTTGAACCTACTCGAGAATCTCTGGGGCCACCTCGATCGGGCTGATCGCGCCACGAATGCTCAAGCGAGAAACCTAGCGCAGTTGGCTATGGCACTGCAGTCGGCATAGTTCCACATCCCTGTCAGTATCTTCGAGAACCTCATTGACTCTCTTCCTGCACGTGTCACAGCGGTCAGCGCTGCGAAAGCTTGTTATTCGTACTTTTGACAGGTGGTCACATTAATTTGACTGGACAGTGTACATTCCTGCAACAAGACAACTTTATACGAAAGAAACACAAAATTTAAATACGTACTGGAGAATTAGCCTTTCCATTTATGTTAACATGGCTTTCCATCACTGAATAATTTAATGACCTTTGAAGTATAATAAACATTGTTGTAAGCTGATTTGACAAGTTACCCTCTTTCAAAGTCAATCAGACATAGCAACCTCTTTCTAGACTATTAACTTTATCTTGCAGTCAGCTTGTTGTAACAACGCTAGACTGGTGACCTCAGATGTTAAGTCCCATAGTGCTTAGAGCCACTTGAACCATTTATAACAACGCTAGCTTATGCTATTGCACAGTGGAGACTACATGACACTATGCTTCCATTACATCGTCATATTATAGATAATTTGTAACAAATCACCAAATCACATCATGTTGCAACAAACTGGGAAAATGATGTTCAAACTATTTGTGAAAAACCAGCTAAAATTGTTAAAACTAGGTGAAACAGGCAACAGCAAAGTATTTTCAAAAAATCCTCATTTTACAGCAAAAATTGTACCCAGTTCACATTCACATTACAAACTAACTGTGACAAATTGACACATGTTACAGCAAAATTCTGACAAATAGGCCCTTGTTACAAGAACACTGTAACAAATTGTCCTTCATTTTACATCAAATTGTAACAAATTGTCCAATGTTACAGCAAAAGTGTAACAAATCGCTCTGTATGTTACAGCAAAATTCTAACAAACTACCCCCCATTTTATATACGGTTGCACATGAGTATCAAAGTTGTAACGAACTGCATCTCACTTTGTTATGTTACATGAAATTATAACAAATTGTCCTCACATATATTAGGAGATGCAATCTAGGGATAATGTGACACCCAGGGTAACAGTTGACAGGTAATTATTAGTTCGATAACATAAGTTTAAGCTATGGTACTGCGTCAGTGAGTTAGAACAAATATGAGGAGTTGCCACAGTATATTTGGTTAGGTTTTCCTGCCTTTACATCATATGGCATTGCCTCGAAAGGGCACGGCGATGAGATACGACAAGGATGCCAGAAGTGACACTGTCTGTGATATCATCAACTGAACCACTCCAGTTCCCTCAAGAACCAATGTTCATTTTAGCAATAGAACCACCAACAATATCCAGCTAAGCGACGGATGTGACATTGTAGGAAGTCTATCAGTTGTTAGAAATATATGTGAAAGTAAAGGAATTAAAAAGATTTTTATGGAGCACATGTGGAGCTGGTATGGTACCTGTAGCAGAGGAATTATAGGATTAATGATCAGTACAGGTGAAGCTGGTATAGCGCCTGTAGCTGGATCAATGGTAACAGAGAGGTCTTGAACTGTGGTACACTGAATATTTCTCTCGGAGCGAGAGGAATTAATAAAGACTAATAATAGTAGTTTGTTAATGCAGTTCTGGTAAATTCCCAAGTCACGATGTATTGAGAACGTGACTAAGGCTAGGCTACCATGGATTTCTTACTGCTGTGAATAAATTTTTGCTGGGTGCTAAGATATTAAGTATGGTGCAATATGACAGCGCAATACCTGCATAATTAACACCAGCCAGTACCGTCAAATAATAGGACAGTGCACATACAATTCAGTTCGAATAGGTCACTTTTGTTCCATTTAGTTTAAAGAAGGGCCTTGGCCAGAGTATGTATATTCTACTTGATAGTACTTAAAAGTTAGTAGTAAATTATTACAGTAAAATTGTAGGAGATAAAAAAAGGAGCAGATAAACATAAATACGATCGTAATACTACAAAGCCATACTGATAGGCGTTCCCTCCTATGTGGTGAAGCTACGAAGCTTGTCACCAACAAGGAATTTACTGACGTAAGATAGTGCAAATCACGAACTAAAAACTGTGTTTGTGCTTAGTACTACTTAGTACTAGTGAAACGTGAAGTTTACCCCAAGAGTGCTCTCAGAATTCAAGTAGGAGGTCACAAATGTATGTAAATATAAATATTAGAGTGCTTCTCTTGCAATCAATTCTCAAAGAGGAATTTGGGAGCAGAAGTCACCAAAGGAGGGTAGAGTGTACCGAATGAAATGGTGCCTGTAGCCACAGCACTGTGTTCTGAGCACTAACTTCCTCATTCAACGACCCATGCCCACACAGCACCACCAGCAGCAACGAGCGACTTTGGCATTTCAGCCTACTTCTGCAAGGCAACAACTGAGGCCTTGGACACTGTCCACTCTTTGAGAAGCTTCTGTGTGACAGAAGAACGTGACAATGCTATTTCTTCTGCTTGAAGCGGCAGCATTGCGTATACTCTCGAGGCCAGCCAGTTGTCATCATCGTGCCGGCCTCCTGTGTCGGATGCAGCCGTCTAGATAAAGAGATACCCATGACGCTGCTGAAAACTCCATCACTGTGCGTCGAACCCTCGAATGTTGTCTGGCCGTTCAGGCTCTTGGCAGTCCTGCACTCTGCCGCCACTGGAGAGGCACTCGACAGGATCCAGCCGCCTTCACATGTTCCTGTGCTTGAACTAAGTTCCCAACCAAACCTGCGCCGCTGTGGTCTGACGCAGCGGGAAGTGGCCACCCATCCTCCAGTGTGGAGTCGGAGGCAATGGGTCACCCTGTTGTCACTTGCTCGTCTTAACTGGGATAACATCAGATGACAGAGCAGGACCTGCTACGGGCTTGGTTATATGGGATGTCCACTGGGACATGACGTAGCATCAGCGGGTGCAGGCTAATCTCTGCCACTGACAAGGTCTGCGCCATGAGAGCAACGCAATGGAAGAAGCTGTGGCAGCATATTTCTCGCCTTCATGTGTGACCCAAAGAACACCACCCACGGGCATGAAGAATGAATTATTCTAAATAACATACAATGAAAGGCGTTTATATCTTTGGGCTTCCTTCTGCTGCTACACCCACATCCATGTGGTAGAGAGTCGCTCGCCCAATCCTAGCCATCCCGACACCCTTTCACGGTGTTATGTCTGGTGACCGAGGTGACCATGGAACAGGATAATCGTGTCCAATCCATTGCTGTGGGGAGTTTGGGTTCACCGTGTTTAAGCTGGCGAGGATACGTTTTTCTGGTCTTCAGTCTGTAGACTGGTTTGATGCAGCTGTCCACGCTAATGCATTCTGTGCCAGCTTCTTCTTCCTCACGTAAGTACTGCAACCTACATACATTTTAAACTGTTTACGGCGTTCAAGCTTCGGTCACTCTGCAGCGTTTACTCTCCACACATCACTTCATTACCAAATTGACGCCCTGAGATCTGATGCGTTTCCAACATATTTCTAACTTACAGAATTCTCGGATGTCTGCCTGGGTCACGTCATAAGCAGAGCATCAGTCATCAGGAACCACCTGAAGATGGTAACGTGTCTGTTTGCGGAAATAACATGGAGAACTAACGACGTGACCCGGGCGGACACCAGAGAATTCTACAAATTGACGATTCCTTGGTGCCTCAAGACTGGTCCTCTCAACACATCCTTTCTTTTTTCAATTTTTGCGATAAATTTCTTTTCTCCTCCATTTTATTCAGGATTTAGTTCTTTTAAGTTGATTTTTTCCATTTTAATTATTTTCTAACATTACACATCTGCTAAAATTAACGAGAGCTACTTTGTATTGTGATGGCAGGATACGGATCGTCTGAAGTATGAACTACGAACGAAGAGTCACTTTTGTGTACAGGCGCCCGGGACGAAATTATCTGAAACTCATTTTAAATATTGAGAAGGGTAATATTGTTCAGTATTAGCAATATGATATAAGTTACCTTGTCTGCAAATTTCCAAGTCTATATACATTTTTTTTAAAATTTGTGGCGTCTTTTATTTTATGAATCAGGAAATATGAATTATGACTGCGGTATTTCTTTTTCGATGGGGAGATCGGTGGAAGATATATCGGTGTTAAATTATTCACTCAGTCGTAGCGTCGCAACGTGCCTGAAGTACAGCCAGACTGGGGAGGGGTAGGCGGCAGGCTGTAATTGATGGCGACGCTTCCCCCAAGTAACTGTTGCCACTCGAGGTTAGTCGTTCAGTCGGCCTCCCCGTAGCGATCAATACAGCCAAGCCGCACACCGCACTCTGCTTTCGCAGTACCATCATTTTCTACTGTTAGGCCTCGGCAGAGATGCTCATAAAATGTGACGTATACATTTACACCACACGAAGCGTCGCTTAGCACTGATTACAGAAACGTGTGGCCCATAATGACCTGCTCGACCATTGTGCTCAATTGTTTTTAAACCCCATACGCACAGTCACTGTGTTAACTGTAATACTGGTTGCACTTTGGAACTCGTGAGTGATTCCTTTCGCTGATTTCGTGCGATTTTTTATAACTTCCCTCCGTAATCTTGCTTTATCTTCGGGCGTTCCTTCTCGTTCCGACTTTACAATGATATCTCCAACAGTCGACTTGGGCAGCCATAGAGGGGTTGAAAAGTCCCTGAATGATTTGTTACTTAGGTGACGTCCAATGACTAGTCCACGTTCGAAGGCATTGGACTCTCCTGACCGAACCATTGTGCTGTTAATGCAATTCCATTGACAACACATTGCTTCCTGCTTGCTTTTACACTGGATGATGATGATGATGATGTTTGGTTTGTGGGGCGCTCAACTGCGCGGTCATCAGCGCCCGTACAAATGCTCAACCGTTGCTCAATCCAATCTCGCCACTTTCATGAATGATGATGACATGAATGATGAGGACATGAGGACATGAATGATGAGGACAACACAGACACCCAGTTATCTCGAGGCAGGCGAAAATCCCTGACCCCTCCGGGAATCGAACCCGGGACCCCGTGCTCGGGAAACAATACCACAAGCTACGGACCTTTTACACTGAAGGGTCCCCCTCTCGTGAATTCTAGTGGTCAATTCTGCATTGCACAGAGTGCTTTTGATCACATAGTGTATCTTAAATTTTCTGAAGGCCAAGATTTACCCTGGGGTGTAGCCTCTTGCGATCCTTCGGTGAATTAGAAGAAGTTCAGAATGTGGTTCAAAGCGGACGTGTTACAACATGTCTGGTAGGACGATAGTGGAATAAGAAGAATAGGACATGCTGGACACTCGACCAGAAAGTACAATAGTATTTTGTATCGAAAGTGAGCGAACTGGGGCAATGGTGAGACAGTGGGCTCAGATTCTGGTGTACGGCGTTTCAAATCCAGGTCCGACTCTCGAGATGTAGCTTTTCTGCGATTTCCCCAACTTGCTGAAGGCGAATTTGAAAGAGCACGGCCCATTACCTTCTCGACCTTATACCTGTTACAGCCTGTGCTCGGTCACTAATTACCACGTCGTCGTAATCTCCCTTCCTGTAGTGAAGGAAACGCTGAAGAAGAGCGTGAGTAATGTGAGAGAGCGCTGGGAGGGCGTGGGGTTAGCGGAAGCCGGGGTCAGCGCAGAGGCCGCGACTGTCCGCGCTGGGACCCTGGGAGAGCGCTAAGGCGGCGCGTTTGTTTCTGTTAGGGGCCCCGCGCGCTCCTATTTCTCCGTCCCGCACGAGATATGTGCGCCGGGTCCGGCTCACCGATCGCCGACAAGACAAGTACGGCCTCTCGGACCAGCCATTAGCGGTGGGGGACGACCCCACTCACACTTACTGTCCCTTCTCACTTCCTGCTCGCACCAACCAGCAGACAGGTCGCTCTCCTCCGATCGTATATACAGGTTGAAAAACGCTACTGCCTTCATTAACGATGGAAACATGTACAAGGAATATATTCTTATTCAGGTTTTCTTCACACAGCTCTCATTCTTTACTTAAATAAACATTTGCCGATTTAGCCTTTAGCAGAATGCAATTTCTCCTTGTTTACTACACTGTTGGTCTTTAAAATGGTACACCATGAGGATGCTCGCAAAAAATGTCAGATTGGCATGAAATGTACCACTTTTTAGGGTTCTGTACATCAGTCGGTAAAAATGGAACCGTTATAGGATTCCTTGTTGATCTTCTGTCTGTTTATGAGCCTGTTAAAGCTCCTTTTTCTCAGGAACGGGTAGAGCTGACAAGTTGAAAATTGTGTACAATACTAAAGTCTACGGCCCCTTGACGGTGTACGAAATTTAAGCTTTTAGTCAGTCAATCAAAAAACACGACCATTTGTAAAATATATTTTGACATTCGCAAACAACCTCATCAAAATCTGTAGGGTCATTCCAGTTGACCTAGATCCAAGAAATTTGACAGGAAGGACAGTTTCAAAGTATAGGCAAACGGGAAAACTCCAGAAATTGCTAATTTTACGTCAAATTACTTAAAATTTACGTCAAACACTAAAGCCTAAGATTTCTCGGTGGTATAAAAAATTTAAACTTCGAAGTCAATGCAGTCAGAAGAAGTCAATTTACAAGGTGTGACAATAAAGTAATGAGACTGATGTGAAAAAAAAATGTTGCTTACAATTTTAATCAAGTTTAGTGTTGTCTTCTTCAAAGTAGTTCCCTTCTGATTAGCACACACTTTTTCCAGTGCTTCTGCCATTGATGGTAACATTTCTGGAACTCATCTCCTCCAAGATCCTCGTCACAGCTTTTTGGACATCTTGTGTTGTTTGAAAATCGTGTCCCTTGACCGCCGTTTTGACTCTTGGAAGTAGAAAAAGGTCGCACAGAGCGATATGTGGTGAATACGGTGGCTGTGGTAGTACTGAAATTTGTTTTGAGGTCAAAAATTACTTACTGACAGAGCAGTATAGGATGGCGCATTATCGTGATGCAGAATCCAATTATCAGCAATGTTGGCACGGACATGAAGAACTCTTTTGCGAAGTCTTTCTAAAATTTATTTGTAGTAATACTGGTTAACTGTTTGTCCAGGAGGCACCCACTCTTTATGAACAATTCCCTTGGAATCAAAGAAGCAAACAAGCATGTATTTCACTTTTGTCTTCAACATTCGTTCTGCCTTCACTAAACATTTTATGCCAACGAAAAACTTGAGCTCTTGACATAATCTCTTCTCCAAAAGCCTTGTGAAGCTTACCGTAAGTTGTCGTTGCGTTTTCACCCAATTTAACGCAAAAAGAAAGGCATACCGTTGCCCAATATTATATGGTTTCATTTCCATGATGAGAGACACAAACACATGTCAACTTATTGTAGCACAACTCACGACTGAGCAGTTGCATCGATGTGCCGCTTGGATTAGAAGCAGCTTATAGACCAACGTCAAGGATATTGTGCCTACGCAAGGCTGCAGGGTTGCCACATCTTGGAAAGAAAATCAGTCTCATTGCTTTATTGTCGCCCTCGTATGTGACATACACTCCTGGAAATGGAAAAAAGAACACATTGACACCGGTGTGTCAGACCCACCATACTTGCTCCGGACACTGCGAGAGGGCTGTACAAACAATGATCACACGCACGGCACAGCGGACACACCAGGAACCGCGGTGTTGGCTGTCGAATGGCGCTAGCTGCGCAGCATTTGTGCACCGCCGCCGTCAGTGTCAGCCAGTTTGCCGTGGCATACGGAGCTCCATCGCAGTCTTTAACACTGGTAGCATGCCGCGAGAGCGTGGACGTGAACCGTATGTGCAGTTGACGGACTTTGAGCGAGGGCGTATAGTGGGCATGCGGGAGGCCGGGTGGACGTACCGCCGAATTGCTCAACACGTGGGGCGTGAGGTCTCCACAGTACATCGATGTTGTCGCCAGTGGTCGGCGGAAGGTGCACGTGCCCGTCGACCTGGGACCGGACCGCAGCGACGCACGGATGCACGCCAAGACCGTAGGATCCTACGCAGTGCCGTAGGGGACCGCACCGCCACTTCCCAGCAAATTAGGGACACTGTTGCTCCTGGGGTATCGGCGAGGACCATTCGCAACCGTCTCCATGAAGCTGGGCTACGGTCCCGCACACCGTTAGGCCGTCTTCCGCTCACGCCCCAACATCGTGCAGCCCGCCTCCAGTGCTGTCGCGACAGGCGTGAATGGAGGGACGAATGGAGACGTGTCGTCTTCAGCGATGAGAGTCGTTTCTGCCTTGGTGCCAATGATGGTCGTATGCGTGTTTGGCGCCGTGCAGGTGAGCGCCACAATCAGGACTGCATACGACCGAGGCACACAGGGCCAACACCCGGCATCATGGTGTGGGGAGCAATCTCCTACACTGGCCGTACACCACTGGTGATCGTCGAGGGGACACTGAATAGTGCACGGTACATCCAAATCGTCATCGAACCAATCGGTCTACCATTCCTAGACCGGCAAGGGAACTTGCTGTTCCAACAGGACAATGCACGTCCGCATGTATCCCGTGCCACCCAACGTGCTCTAGAAGGTGTAAGTCAACTACCCTGGCCAGCAAGATCTCCGGATCTGTCCCCCATTGAGCATGTTTGGGACTGGATGAAGTGTCGTCTCACGCGGTCTGCACGTCCAGCACGAACGCTGGTCCAACTGAGGCGCCAGGTGGAAATGGCATGGCAAGCCGTTCCACAGGACTACATCCAGCATCTCTACGATCGTCTCCATGGGAGAATAGCAGCCTGCATTGCTGCGAAAGGTGGATATACACTGTACTAGAGCCGACATTGTGCATGCTCTGTTGCCTATGTCTATGTGCCTGTGGTTCTGTCAGTGTGATCATGTGATGTATCTGACCCCAGGAATGTGTCAATAAAGTTTCCCCTTCCTGGGACAATGAATTCACGGTGTTCTTATTTCAATTTCCAGGAGTGTATTTTGATAATCGCAAACTAATTTATCAAAATCTATTTTGTACTTCCCATTGATACATAATCATGAAATTTGGGAAGAAGTAAGTTTTCACAGGAAAAGGAAAGGAAAAATCCGGGAACCGGTAGTTTGTAATTATATTACAAAAAAATATGTTTTTTTTCATTTGTTGTCCGTCTGTCTGTCCGTCTGTTAAGACTCCTTTTTCTCAGGAACGGTTAGAGATATCATGTTGAAATTTATGTCAAACGCTATGGTCTACGGTTTCTTTGCGATTTAAAAGATTTAAGCTTCAAAGTCAATGCAGTCAAAAGCTACGGCTATTTATGTCATATTTTGATTCTCACAAACTCGCTCATCAAAACCTGTAGATAACTATCTATACATGTAATTGCGTTTGTACGCAACACCCATAACGCGAGTCCTACTCTCACTTCTACATTTTTCCCTATGTAAGTGATCTGCATTTCAGCACAACCTCACAATGTAGTTAAGAATAACAGCATCTATATTCTGTAACAAGGCCAGATTGTGCAGCGGGTTGTCATTTAGAGAACTCATTTAAATATTTGTTGTTTGTGACAAAATCGGGTTATGCCTTGTGTAAGAAAAAGAAACATCTGCCAGCACATTTCAGAATTCGACAGTGGCATGACCGTGGTCTACCGAAATTGTAGCTTCTCGTACAGAGTGACTGCTGCTCGCGTTCGTCGGGATTCCAAGACTGTCTTGCGAATATGGAATCAGTATCAGTGCTCCATGAGACTGGAGCTCGATAAGACGTACATTAGTAAAGCATCTTCCCGATTGTCTACGGGACACTACGAGTAAGAGGACATTCAAGAAACTTCTGAAGGATTACTTAATGGATAAAGAATTTTATAATGTAGTGGAGTACATGTGTAAAGAATGAGGACTGCTGTTAATGCTTGTATGTATGTACTGTAATCAATTGTAAGTTTTGTAGTATGACGTATCTAAATAACTTATAGTATGTTGTTTTATATTACAATACGTATGCTAAATATTTTAAGATATCAGGTTAAGTCTACATTTTTTGTATTAAATGGGACCAAATAAAAAACAGTCAGTCAAATGAGTCAGGAAAATGGTGTTATTTGAAGCAAGACAAGAATCATCATGGACAGTCCGATAACATACGGAGTGCCACGGACTGCTAGCACGGCGACGCCTGTGGCGGCTTCTCACGGCGCGGCAGCTGGGAGAGGCGCGCCACCGCGCTATGTGGTGCAGTGGTTAGCACACTGAACTCGCATTCTGGAGGACGACGGTTCAAACCCGCGTCCGGACATCGTGATTTGGGTTTCCCGAGATCTCCCTAAATCGCTTCAGGCAAATGCCGGGATGGTTCCCTTGAAATGGCACGGCCGACTTTCTCCCATACCCTTCTCTAATCCGATGGAACTGATGACATCACTGTTTGGTCCCCTTCCTCCAAACCAACCAGCGCTCCGACAGTGGTGCGCCTATTTTCAGTATTGGACACATACAGCAAGTGGCACCACGTCGTTTTCGCAGGCGAGTTACGGTTCTGAGTATAATATCCCATGGACTCATTCGTGTGTGGTGACTCCGGGGGAAACGAAAGTCATCGCCATGATGTCCCAGCAACTGACGTTAAGGTATGGAACACCATTCGGTAGGTCATACCATCATCCCTGGTTTTTATAGCATGTAATTTTGACTACAGATGTTATACATGGTGTAACGGGTAGAAGAACAGATGATTTTATGTGTGGTACCTTAATAAGTACACACATCGTTGTGTTGGTTGCTTTTTCTCTGCGTCTAACAGTCTTCCCGCAAACATTTCATACAATTTATTATCTTTCTGCAAGATCGTAACTGCACCACTAAGTGGACTACACCTGTCAGTACAGACTCACTATTTTGCATCCATATGTCCACACTCCAACACCTGACCTGGAGCCCAGGTGAAAATAAGCAGTAATGGTTCAAATGGCTGTGAGCAAAAAAATGGTTCAAATGGCTCTGAGCACTATGGGACCTAACATCTGAGGTCATCAGTCCCCTAGAACTTAGAACTACTTAAACCTAACTAACCTAAGGACATTACACACATCCATGCCCGAGACAGGATTCGAACCTGCGACCGCAGCAGCAGCGCGGTTCCGGACTAAAGCGCCTAGAACCACTCGGCCACAACGGTCGGCTAAGCAGTAATGACCTGCTCTTGTGAGATGTACTTTGAGGTACTAAACAACAAAAAAAAAAAAAAAAATTACGGCTATTATAGCTATAATTATTAGTCTGCTAATGTCTTAAATAGTGATGTAATATTTCTCAAAACACCGTGATCAGTCACCAACAGAAATATCTGCTCTTATACCCGTTACACCCTGTATATGGAGTCCGCCTTCGTAGCCGACTGGTCAGTGTAGATGGCTGCCACGCGGTGGACACGGGTTCGATTTCCCGCACTGCCAAGGGTTTTCCGTCGGTAGGACGACTGATACGGGGCACATTCCGCCTCGTAATGACAACTGAGGAGCTACTTGAATGAGTAGTAGCAGCCAACAGTCTGGAAAGTCGGCAAAACGGCCGGGAGAGCGATGTATTGAGCACGTGCCCCTCCATACCTTATCCGCATGACGCCGCCATGCAAAGGATGACGTGGCGGCCGGTCAACATCCCTTGGGCCATCATGGCCTGGACGAGGAGCTCGTTATATATCTGACGTGTTAGAGCTGGTGACTGTGCCCTATCTACGAGGTCTCCTTGCTAAACATTTCAGCAAGACAACACAAGATCGCATGTTGCCTGTGCTACCCTGACCTACATGTGTACAGAAGGTGTTCGATTATTGCCATGGCCACCACTTTATCCGGATTTCTCTCTCTGCAAATATGTGGTCACGAGTTTCTGAGAGACTGTCAGAACATCACTCACCAACCACTACGACTGATGGACTCTGGCGTAGAGTTGACGTAGCATACCCGTGTCTGTCATCTAAGCCCAGTTCGACTTGGTGCGCAGCCGGATTAGAGTGATTGTTGCTGCCAGAGAGGGAAGCTCTATCTACTAAAATTCGCCTCGTTGGTCTTCCGAATGCGATTCAGTAGCTTACCACAGCATCCCCTCGCTCAGGAACTGAAGTCAGATATTACCTGTAATAGACAACGCTGAAAACTGTACTTCTACAACAATGGGAAACTGCAGCACTAGTATGCGAGGGGACAGTAATGAAGTCAGAATTAAATAGTCTGTCAAAATTGTAGTCTCAGAAGTAGATCAAATAGGAACAAAGATTTCGACTGGACGATTAGCTGAGGGAACCATCCCATTATTCATGTGGGGTGAATTAGAGAAAACACACAGAACAAAAACTGTAAACTGCCTATCCATGTCATTCACAGAGAGCTGACAGAAGTCATGGGATAGCGATATGCATATATACAGGTGGCGGTACTATCACGTACACAATGTATAAAAGAGCAGTGCATGGGCGGGGCTGTCATTTGTACTCAGGTGATTCATATGAAAAAGTTTCCTACGTGATTATGGCCGCATGACGGGGATTAATAGACTTTGAACGCGGAATAGTAGTTGGAACTAAACGCATGGGACATTCAGCTTTGCAAATCGTTAGGGAATTCAATATTCCGAGGTCCACACTGTCAAGAGTGTGTGGAGAATATCAAATTTCAGCACTACCTCTCACCATGGCCAACACAGCTGCCAACGGCCTTCACTTAACGACCGAGAGCAGCAGCGTATGCATAGAGTGGTCAGTGCTAACAGACAAGCAACACTGCGTGAAATACCCGCAGAAATCAGTTTGAGATGTACGATGAACGTATCCGTTAGGACAGTGCGGTGAAATTTGTCGTTAGTGAGCCATGGAAGCAACTACCAACCCGAGTCCTTTTGCTGACAGCACGACATCGCCTGCAGCGCCTCTCCTGGGCTTTTGACCATACCAGTTGGATCCTAGAAAAATGGAAAACCGTGGCCTAGTTAGATGAGTCCATATTTCAGCTGGTAAGAGCTGACGGTATGGTTACACTGTGGCACAGACCCCACGAATCCATGGCGCCAAGTTTTAAACAAGGCACTGTGCAAGCTGATAGTGGCTCAATAATGGTTTGGCTATGTTTTTATGGAATGGACTGGACCCTCTGCTCCAGCTAGACCGGTTATTGACTGGAAATGGTCATGTTCGGCTACATGGAGACCATGGACTTCATGTTCCCAAACAACGATGGAATTTTTATGGGTGACAATGCGCCATGTAACCGGGCGAGAACTGTTCGCAATTAGTTTGAAGAATATTCTGGACAGTTCGAGCAAATGATTTGGCCCAACATGAATCCCATCGAGCATGCATGGAACATACTTGAGAGGTCGGTTCATGCTCAAAATCCTACAGCGACAACACTTTCACAATTATGGACGGCTATAGAGGCAGCATGGTTCATTATTTCTACAAGGGACTTCCAACGAATTGTTGAGTTCATGCCACGTCGAGATGCTTCACTAAGCTGGGCAAAACGAGGTCCGACGTGATGTTAGGAGGTATCTCACGACCTTTGTCACCTCACTGTAGTCCACATTACATAGAGTACACAGGAACAGTCTGAAAGGCTTGTAAGGGTGTTTCAGGGTAAGTTGCCTGAGAAATAATCGTTGGGAAAAAAATTGGATACGTTGCATTGCTTCCGAGTTAATTAGCACTGAAGATAGCCAATTACGCTGTTGCATGCGCAGGTTCAAGCGGCTCGCCAGAGACGGTCTTGCCAAACGTGTACTGCAATTGGTTACCATTCATCGAACAAGAGAGCAATACAAAAATTGGATGTGGGACAGTAGTGAGGATCAAACACGAGTCAAAGGCTGAGCGGTCTCGTGCGCTACCATTTGCGCTAAGAGAACAACTGACACTAATTGTATCTAGCGGGGAGCTTAAATTTGCGCGCGCAAATGCCTAATTGGTTAACTTAAATGCTACTTAACTCGGAAACGGCGCAAAAAAATGGTTCAAATGGCTCTGAGCACTATGGGACTTAACATCTATGGTCATCAGTCCCCTAGAACTTAGAACTACTTAAACCTAACTAACCTAAGGAGATCACACACATCCATGCCCGAGGCAGGATTCGAACCTGCGACCGCAGCAGTCGCGCGGTTCCGGACTGAGCGCCTAGAACCGCTAGACCACCGCGGCCGGCAACGGCGCAACGTATCAAATGGTTCAAATGGCTCTGAGCACTATGGGACTTAACAGCTGTGGTCATCAGTCCCCTAGAACTTAGAAATACTTAAACCCAACTAACCTAAGGACATCACACTCATCCATGCCCGAGGCAGGATTCGAACCTGCGACCGTAGCAGTCGCACGGTTCCAGACTGCGCGCCTAGAACCGCGAGACCTCCGCGGCCGGCAAGCGCAACGTATCGATTTTTTCCTTAACAATTATTTCTCAGCACTACCTACCATGCAACACCAATACAAGCTATTTGGACTGTTTCTGACCACCTTGTATAAAGTATTACTGTGTGGTATAAAAGTTACGGCGTAAAGTCAAGCGCTGGCACGCCAGTCGGGAACGATAGAGAAGAGAAGACTGTGAGAAGACGTCAGCCCTTCGCTCGCTGACCGTCCTCTCTCCAGCACGACAACGCGACAGCAGCGGTCCTTATGCGAAGAGAACAGAAGCACTGCGCCCGACTGGTCGCAGCGCAGTTCAGTAGTAGCTTCAAGATTACTGACTTGGATAGAAATGTCAAATCTCGTTACTTCGCTTGTGCTGTCTGTGTAACACAGACTTAGGAATTGTTATACTTATGAGATTGCTTATTTAGTATGTCGCCCTTTGCTTGCGACACATCTGTGTAATGACAAAGTTAAGTATTATAATCTTTTCCCTTTGTAATAAAACTAATTAATACGATTTTTTGCGTGTTTGTCTAGCGTACTGAGTAGGCAGGTTTCCTAGATACCCATATTTGACGACATAATAATTGGCGATGAGTTGAAAAAAGAAGCTAGAGCCTAGATGCCACTGTTTTCTTCTGTCGTGGGCTTTTGTGTTTTGCTGGCGCCTTAATTCTACCTTGTCTTTTCTTTGCAGCGGTGTGTTTACATGTCTTAACAGCGTCTTATAGTATTTTTTCTATTCAGTGTTTCCAGGTGGGCGTTGCAGAAATTTTCTTTACTTGCATGCTTATTTTTATTGTCTGTTTATCACATTTGTCTATTCTACAATGAGCAACCCACCTCTCCCACCCCTTGCTCAGGCACCGCAGCTGCAAGCGATAGCTGCAAAGCAGCTAATACAGATGTTTCAGTTTCAGACGCAGCAGATCTCCAAGTGGCTCTGAGTACTATGGGACTTAACTTCTGAAGTCATCAGTCCCCTAGAACTTAGAACTACTTAAACCTAACTAACCTAAGGACATCACACACATCCATGCCCGAGGCAGGATTCGAACCTGCAACCGTAGCGGTCACGCCGTTCCAGACTGTAGCGCCTAGAACCACTCAGCCATACCGTCCGGCAGCAGATCTCCGCTCTACTAAACACGGTACAGCAGTTATGACAAACGCCGCACGCCCAACAGAACAACAAGCAATATCTATAGATCCAAGTGTTATACCGCCTTTTCTCTCGTTTAATGAAAATGAAGAGGAATGGCTCAAGTGCTTGCGAAAGTATGAAGCCCATGTAATTGCTCTCAACGCACCAGGTACTCTGAAACTACATTTCTTTTTGTCAATGGTAGGAAGTGCAGTTTTTCGCCTCTTTCAGAAATTGTTCCGTAACGCCACTCCGAGTGAGGTTTCCTATTATCAGGTTGAAGTTCTCTAACAACCTATCATGACCAACAAGTGGACAGGGTGGCAGCTAAGTACCAATTCTTTCACAGCAAGAAAAGGTCCGAACAAACTTTCGGCAAGTGGGGTACAGATTTGCTGAGTATGACGAAAAAATGCAAATTCAAATGCGCTTGTGGTGCTTTATATTCAGATGTGATGTTGCATGATGCGATCGTGTACAATGTAACTGATGTCAGACTTAGAGAACAGATTTTGAAACAGTCAGATCGATTATTTCAACACGTAGCGCAAATACTAGATCAGTACGATTCAGGTGCCGTGTCGGCCGATAAATTTGAGCAGCAACCAATTTGTGGGGTTGAGTCGTCCCTTGCTCGCGAACCATCCATTGGGCAGCGACAGCCCGCACGCGCCACGCTGCAGCAAGGTGTGATTTTTGTACAAAATAGCAGTGGACAGTCACATGTGTTGATCCCCAAAGCTTTGCAAAAAGAAGTGTTGCAGCTACTTCACCAAGGACGCTGGGGGATTGTTCGTACGAAACAGTTAGCGCGTCGACACTGTATTTGTCACGGTATGAACACCCATGTAGAGCTGATGATGTCACATTGCATGTGCTTAAAATCAGTCCGCTCCGCCACAAAAATTCTCTGCTTGGTCTAAGTCGCAATCACCATGGCAACGAGTGCACATAGACTTTGCGGAACCTTTTTTGGAACACATATTGGTTAGTTGTGGTTGACTCTTATAGCAAGTTTCCTTTTGCTGTGCCAATGAACTCGACAGAGTCACGTAACACAATTCAGGCGTTGTCCTCTAGTTTTTGCCTCGAAGGTGTGCCTGCAGTCATAGTGTCGGACAATGGGCCTCAGTTCACGTCAAATGAATTTGAAACATTCTGTGAACGCAATGGCATACAGCATCTAATTAGTGCACCGTTCCACCTACAGTCAAACGGTGAAGTAGAACGTTTTGTCAGAACCTTCAAGCAGCAGATGGTCAAACTTCGCACCGCACTCACGAGGGATCAAGCATTGCAACTGTTTCTCGCCTTCTGTCGTTCGCATCAACGAGATGGACCATCGCTGGTGGCATTGTTTCACGACCGCCACCATCGGACACTGCTCCAGCTGCTCCACCCTCCTCAGCATCCAGGCCGCAAGAATCGATTCGCGCCGCATGATATTGTGTTTTCAGGGTTTTTTTAGCGGCAGCAGACGGTGGGCGCGAGGCGAGAGCCTTCGTTGACTTAGCGCATGCATGTATCTCATTCACATCACAATCAAATTCGCTACTATCATGTGTACGGTGATCCTTCTACACCTCTTTCCCCAGATTCACAGATGCCGAGGACAGCGTGGCCGCAGCAGCCGCCAGAGGCTGTCATTACGACATCGCGGGACGACCCCATGAAGACGGAGCCTTCGCCTCCCCCGCCTCCTCTCGTCCTATCGATGAAGCTGGACCTGCCCATGCCGCAGCAGCCGACGCCTTATACATCGTGGTATGGTCCTCAGGAGTTGGACGCGTACCATTTTGGGCGTTTTCCGCAGCGCAGGACATTTCCACCAGAGCGAAGGCAGGACGTCCCCTGCAGCCGCAACGTCCGGTCCATCGCAGCGTCCACGTCCTGCCCCCCCCCCCCCCCCCCTCCCGTTGTCATGGTCCTTTTACGACTACGGTCCGTCGGTTTGGGTGGGGGGGAGGGAGGGAGGGAGAGTCGGGAACGATAGAGAAGAGATAGCTTTGAGAAGACGTCAGCTAATCGCACGTTGATCCACCCCTCTCCAGGACGACAACGTGACAGCAGCGGCCCCTATGCGAAGAGGACATAAGCGCCGCGCCCGACTGGTCGCGGCCCAGTTCGATAGTAACCTCAAAAGTAATGACTTGGATAGAAGTGTCAACGTTCGTTACTTCGCTTGCACTATCCCGGGGACTGGGTGTTTGTGTTGCCCTCATCATTTCATCATCATCATCATCATTTGTGACTGTGGCTACATTGGACTGTGTAAAAATTGGGACTTTGTACGGGCGCTGATGACTGCGCGGTTGAGCGCCCCCCAAACGAAACATTATCATCATCATCACTTGTACTGTCTATGTAGCACAGACATAGGAATTGTTGTACTGAAGAGATTGCGTATTTAGTATGTCGCCCTTTGCTTGCGACGCATCTGTGTAATTGACAAAGTTAAGTATTGTAATCTTCTCTTTTGTAATGAAACTAATTAATACGATTTGTTTGCATGTTTGTCTAGCGTACCGTGTAGGCAGGTTACCTAGACACCCCATATTTGACGAAGAGCGTGGAGACATAATAAAAAAACGGATTATCTTTTTATACAGTAATATAAGTAAAAAAAATCTAAGTTGTTATATAAACCAGGACTCAAGGGAAAAATAAAAACTATACTACAGCAAAACTGTGTGCTGTGACGAATGAACGCTTTTAAAAAAAGATATAACCATATTTAGGAAAAATACTACAGCAAAACAGACAATGGGCTTCGACCACTATGTATCTAATACATAAATACACCTGGTATGTGTTCAATATTCGATAGAAGATTATTGCAAAATATTTGCATCATACTGATTCCTGTGACATTCATTTCTCAGCAAACACTACAAAGTTAATAAGTAATAAATTACATAATAATATTACTTACTGATGACTAGGTGGTAGAGTTGATTGCAGGAGTTATATGGTCTGTCCTTCGGATACATCACTAATCTGGGTAATCTGATGTATGCTATTCCATCGGAGACTTCAAATTCAGTTCAATGGTCAACGGAAGTGTTCATGTTTTTTGCTTTATCTGTCGACATCAGAGGAAACAGCGAAGAAAAGATTAAGAAACTTATAGCTCTGGGGCGTTTTAGGACGAACAAAGTTACCAAGATCTGTTTGAACATAATAATTTAAACAACCACGAAGATTTCGTTGGTTGAATCGCTAATGTTGTCCGTCTTGTATGAATTCGAGATTTGGACTGTCAAGACAAATAAGGAAATCAGCGTCGATGTATTTGAAGGGCTGTAATGGCACAGAATGCAACGGGAGTATTGGACCGAATCCCAAACTGAAACGTCAGTCGTTCAAAGGAATGTCAGCTTTTAACATCTCGCCAGTCGCGGTCAGCAGAGTATTAGCTCAGTTGGAGACTGTGGTGGAAGGATTTGGCCATGACGTTATCAAATGAAACATATTCGCATTCGTGTCATCCAGCAACTGAACGTCAAGAAAAGTCTTTCTTTCCATATTTGTGATAAATAACTTCATAACTAGATTATATTGCTACTACAGCGCATTCCAAGCAGAAGACAGTTCTGTATCGTGTTTATGCCTTCATTCCAATCACTGTCTTACGTGTGATTTATTCAATTTATTTTTCACATCATAGGTCCACTCTAACACTGACAAACAATTACGAAATGTGTACTATATGTAGTAAATAATAGTGAAAAAGTTCAATAATAATAATCAATATATACAACATTAGATGTAAATTTCAGTTACAAGTTATAAACTGGGAGTGGGGAATGTGAGGGCCACGGCTTTAGTCAGAAACCATCAGAACTCTCGCCTGGAATTATATAAGCAAACCTTGGAAAACACAATTCAAGGATGGCTATCCAGACAGTGATCCTGAATCCTCGTTAGAAAAGCATATTCTCTGAATTTCGATAATTTTAGTAAGTTCCAGTAAAATGATCAGGACAGTTGCTTGTAAAGTTGTATCATATTCATCTAATTTTTTTTATCATTTCGGCAAGTTCTCAATAAAAATACTACATAAAAAATTGAGTTTCTCTATTCATCCTTCTATTTGCTGCAACGTTTCGTTTTGTGAATTTTATTTTCCACAGATCTTTGTTCCAATTTATCTTATTTAATCTTTTGTATTACACCAACGTGATATTAAGCATCTGTACTTCAAAAGCTAAATATTAGTTGTATTTATTTTCCAGCATGTTTCCCAAGTTGAATTATCCAGAAACTCACAGCACACCTCTATTACTACATCAAATAAAAACGTTCAGGACCGATACATGTGGCACCAGAGACGAAAAAATTGGAAAAAGTTGTCGGTGGGCTATTTTCTTTCGAGTTTCCCTGCATTAACAGAAACAAGGAAGATCTCTACTGTGGGAAATATGGAAATATTGACTCAGTGGCAACTACGTATCAGATATATTACTGTTCAAATGTGGAAATTTTCTTTCTAGTCACTAACTAAACCGCTGGTTTTTGGAAATCCAGGTCTTCGTACAGGAACCCTTGGCTCCTTCTTGCAAGGCGAGTATTTCAAAAATTGTCTATCTGAAACTTCACATACGTAGTAACAGATATGCGACACAGTGTACATTGAGCAGAATCATTTGTAATCTGTATTTATTTGCAACACCCAGGCTGCGTATGATTCAGTATTGCGATTAAAATTCTACATAAAGCATAAATTCGCTGGTCGTTCTGGCCAATCTCAGTCACGGAAGGAGCTCGCCTTCGATCTTCCTAGAAGAAAAGGGACAAGTGTGCTGCGTTATTTATCATTTGGTGTTGTTGATGCAAGATAAAGATATACTCTTAGCCTTTTGTTGTCGACGATTATATCTATTATTTTGACCAGTGATGCATATACGTTCCTCAGAAAAGTATTTTCTATCTTTCTATTCATCCGGTGCAGTCCCTCAGTCCCTAGTCGTAGTTATCTCGTGTACGGGATAAGTTTAACAGCAAATCGTTCACTGGTTTCGTTGTTCGTATTTACACTTCTGATTGTTCTTCTGACTTGTGACCTTGAACGGCTACAGATTCCTTATAAGTACCGACTGCAATGTTTAACACTCGCAGAAATAATTAATATAAAATATAAAACTTCAAAAGCAGTTCGCTGTTACCCTAAAAAATTCTTGATAAAGTAGGCTTTGAAGTCTTCCGAGCGTGTTTAATTCATTAAAATAACAATTATTCCTCGAAGGGACGCGTAGTTCTGTGGCAGAATGCTTGCCTGCTATGTAAGCGGCCCAGGTTCAGTTTCTGTTCGACGCAAATTTATCAACAGAGGTACATGTTCTACGAGTATGTCAGTAAAGGCTTAAATATATAAACAGGAAAAAAGGTGGTAGTGTCCGAGACTGGTAATCGATGGTTCGAGTCTCGTTTTGGTAACAATTTTTTTTTATTCAGTTGGAATACCTACGGCATTTAAAATTTAAATATAAAATTTATCAAATGCATGCTAATTACCACATATCTAATTATTGCTTCTACGAAAATTGCATGAGACTTGAGGTGAAAAGTGATAAAAATACAGCATTTGTATGGTGTGCTCGACACTGTGAAAATTTTTGCTTTCCGTGATTTTACGACTTTTGTCACTCTGGCTTATGTGAGATCACATCTTTGGTACAAAACAAAGGATATAGTGCAAATAAAGAAATTTTTATTTTTTATTTTTGTCCCAAGAATTTAATTTGTAATCTTTATTAATTTAAAAATTTATTTATAAAAAATAGTTAATTCAGAGTTGGTATTTAAGAACTGGAGTTTTGCTTGCAATATGTAATTAAAAATAAAAATTTGTGCTTTGGCACAAGAATGGTAATTAGCTATCTGTTAATTCCCGTATATTTGATAATTTTTATATTTAAATAAGATGGTCATTTTAAAAGAACGAAAAAAACGTAAAAAAACTATGACCGAAATGAGCGATTACCAGTCTCTAACGCTACTGCTTTTTCATATTTCAGAATTTTACGCTTCACAGTAACGCTCGTTGAACATGCATTTAAAAGTAAGTGTCCTGTGGAAAAAGAACCTGGGCGAGCATTCCATCACAGTACCACGCGGCCCATTGAAAAATTGTTGTAACTTTGGTGAATTATGCTTGTTCGGAAAATGTAATAGTTGAATTTGTCGAGAATTTTTGAGACTTGCATCTGACTGCTTTCGGTGACTGACATTTGACTTTTACATACCACAAATATAAAAAAAAAATTACTAAAATTCGATTGCCGTGTGGTCCCCTTGTTAGTACTCTATTGATATTAGTTTTGACGAAAGAGAATTTTTCAATTCTTTTTAATCGAATATTCGCACTAAATCGTGCCACAGTAATCACCGATAACATTAAGTTCAATAATTCATCACGTTTTCTGTTTGTTTTTACATGGATGTTAATGAACATACTTTCAAGAATCTAAAAGTTGTTGTTCTGACATGAAATCTGAATAATTTTTCAACGTCGTTTTTCGGTACCTTGGTTCGAAGTAAAATGGTTTTTAGAGTTGTTATATTACGTATGATTAATTTCAGTTACTGTCTTAATTGGGAAACAGAATTTCAAAATTCATGATTCTTTGCACAGGAAAAGAAAATGTATGTAATTTGGAACAGTAGGGATCGGGTCGTGACCACTGCGATTATGGGTGAAATGGCTGACTGTGGCTCAGGATGGAGTGCTGTCTTCCCAGCGGAACGTGGGCTACGAGTGTGGTGGCGACTGTACTCGTACTCAGTAAAACAACTCTGTTTATAATAATGCTTCATTCATGCCAATTACAAGGACGGATTTGTAGCCGGAGAATAGGTTGTTGGCCTGGACGACGTAGGATGACGGCTGGCAAAATGCGTGCGGAAACCGCCGTTGCTGACGTCTGTTCTGCCGTGGAGTCCCGTCAGAGACGCAAGGCCCTGGTCGCTCTTTGGCCGCAGAAGCAACGTGCCAGAACAGTCGCTGTTGAACCGCAGTACGTAACAGCTCTGACGGCGAACGCGTAAGCCCGCGCTGGGCGGTGATCAGCGACAATGAGGGCCCACAAAGACCCGTGAACAGCAATAATGTAGCCGGGCTGCCCCTAGCCCAGGCGACCAGCTAGAGAGGTGGTCACCAACAGAAGGAAGTGTCCCAGAAGGTGACCCAAAGGTGTGAAGACACCAAGTTGTCTACATACAAAACTGCAGCTCAGTCGAATGCAGCTACTGCAGTCGAAGTCTCTGGAAGGTGGCTGGCTGCTTCATCTGGTACTGCAGTGATCTTAGTCTCGAAGTTAACGACTGGCGTAGACTATGGCTTTCGGCATGACATACACTGCTGGCTACTACCTGAGAACATCTAAGAGCGTCCAAGTGTGAGGGTTTGATGTGAGGGGCGGGATTGGGGGGGGGGGGGGGGAGATACATATGAGTATTTCTCCAGCGATTGCACTTCCAACCCGGAACTTGTAGCTGGCTGGAACAAAATGGTTGAAATGGCTCTGAGCACTATGGGACTTAACTGCTGAGGTGATCAGTTTCATAGAACATAGAACTACTTAAACCTAACAAACCTAAGGACATCACCCACATCTATGCCCGAGGATGGATTCGAACCTGCGACCGTAGCGGTCGCGCGGTTCCAGACTGTAGCGCCTAGAACCGCTCGGCCACACCGACCGGCTGGCTGGAACAGCATAGCGTCCCCATTTGGCAGCGATGACTTGGTTTACGCTGTTTTTCTTGTTTGGTCAGCTCCCCCAAAATCCTGTAAGCGGTTAAGAGTTATGAAGGCTTGGTCATCTTTGGTACTGTGAAACATCTCTCCTGATCTTAAGGCACGCATTTTAGAGCCCATGTTTACTTGACAATATTTTCTTTGTTTTGCTCCATACTACCTCCTCCCAGAATATCGAAAGCAAAGAGCTTGCTGAAGAAGACATCCACTGTAAAAGGTATCAGAACGATTTTGGCCTTTCTACTCAGCCGTTTCCAGATCCAAGTCCCTTACTTCAAATAGATACGTTTACCCTTCTGCATCATCACTGAAAGTTTGTAACGTCATCACGGAATCATCGTGTATAGACCCATATAATGTGACGTCCTTACATGTGTATTTCATCTCATATAAACTTGTCGTATCATCAGGGTTTGAACTGAGATATTGCAGGAAGGTGTTCTAAATTTTGTGGAGAGCAAATGTAACAAATGACAGCGCACACACTAAATGAGCGTAGAGATTAATATACATGACAGTAGAGGCATCTGTGAGCAGGAAGAATGATTTTCGTTGACCGAAAAAGAAATGCATTCTATAGATCTTCATGCAGAAGTATCTCGAGACGTAATGGAACTGAAGAGCTTGGCGGATGAAGACACAGACTGGGAAACTCCTGAAAATCAATTACACCTACAAGAAATGTTAAATAGAGATGGTGGAAGGAGGAGCAATATCTGAATTTCTCTTTGTATGCAAGTTCCGAGATCCAGTTTATTCGTGAATTTGTCTTTTGTTGATTACAGTCACAACCAGCTAATAAAAGCATGCGTGGCTAAGTTTCATTATGCTTCGTGGCTTATATCTCTTCTGGCCGTCAAGAGTTTAGCTGTGACAGGATAATATTTAATTAAACCTCAACAACTTTCATTAGGACGAACCTTCATAAATACATCGAACCGCAGAGAAAAGGCTGCTTTAAAATTACGCTATCCACTCTTGACAGAGTTGTCGGAAAATATATGACTCACTCTGCATGTATATGTAGCTAGGACGGAGTAGTCCTACAAGAGAAATAAGGGTGCGTTCTGGAGCGACAGCTTTTGTTACGGAACATCCATGACTGTAGAGCGAATGGAGAAAATTATGTTACCCGATTCTGATACGTACCACATAAAATATTTGCGACATAAATTTTTATTTTGTATGAACAAAACGCAGGGAGACCCAGTTTTAAAGATGCTCAATCGTTAACATTACTCAGTGCGCCATTCTTTTCTTGACAGCTTTATGTCGAAACTACTATTTATTTTTCTCGTTCTATGAGAAGCAGAACGACAGTTTCATTTGAGAATATCACGTAAGGTTAGCAAGCACACTGCTAATATTCTCCACTTCGCTTTGTATTTGCCCACGTATCTTTTAGGAGCACTAATTCTTATAAGTAGCAGAGATTCCACGAAAGATTGAAATTTAATAAGGTTATAAGAATTTAAATTCGACAACATTTTGCACCACAACGGAGGTCTTCCGGTATTCTACTCCAACGCACAATAAACATTATCACTATCACAACCGTAAACTGCAAATGTATTATATCACCCAAAATACCGCCAAAAAATCAGGGTGTTTTCTACATATATAGGACTTGGCTCGAAATGAAAATGACAGAATTGGAGCTCTTCAGATGACTAAGCGTTTAGAAAGAACAAGAGAACAAATGTATTCTGTTAATTGGTAACAAACAAATCTACAATTATTCTGTGAGGTTTCGGGATTGCAGCCGGATGAACATGATCCGCCTGCAATCCCAAAACCTCATAGAATATTCAGTACTCCACAAATCCACAATTATGCGACGAGATTTTTCAAGATGAAGGAGTATTGCCGTCGTGCAGTGCTAAAGTGATTCTCTCCAAATGTACTCTACTAGTGCAGTCCTGAGATCTCTGTTTTTGTCGTCAGATAAAGAATTTGATCAAAAAGCTTCAAAACTGCTTTTATCTCATATAGACAGAAAAAGAAATCTTATCCAGAGAAGACTGCATGAAAATACATTCCGTTGCCCATCACCAGCTATCGTCACAATATTTGGCGAAATCATGCGTTACGCGAGGTTTGCTGCCAACTGAACGATAAGAGAGAACTTTTTGAAAATGTAAACCAAGTTTGTTTCTATATAGATACTTTGAAACACCCACGTAACTGTAAAAGTTCCGCTTTTGTAGCGTGTGCAAGATGGCGAGAAAGTTATTGCTACTCCTGTTTTTACGATGAATATAACCACATCACGTGCCAATTATCAACTGTAAAATAATAAAAGTAACTCATTTTAAATATGAAGTTCTCGTGTACGCCTTGCAATCCCTTCCTGGAAATTTATTTGTAATCACAAATTTTCTTTTACCTTATCTCTTTATGCCTTTTGTGAAAGTTTTAATAAATACTTTATAGTCAGCATTATTTCGGTTTATTCGCAGAGTAACCAAAATGTAAAAAGATTCCTGCACAAACACTCAACCAAACGACCTTCGGATTACCGTTCTGTACTCTTTCCGCCAACCGCTATCTGGAAACTACGATAACATGAATGGCTTATGCCTCGCCAACCCCGAGCAAATAATACTATTTTTTTTTTTCCTAAACGCTTGGCAATCTGGAGTTCGAACTTCCGTCACTTTCGTTTTTGGCCAATACCTCCTTGCACCATAAATTTGTATGTAATCAGTGATGATGGATAGTAGCGGTCCCCTTGTAAAACGCATCTAATTGGACAGTGACAGTAGAATGAAGTGATCCCAGGGTAATGAAAGAGAACATTAAAGTTTCCCTCATAAGTTATTACAAAAACTCCAGAAAACTGTAATCACGATGACTCTCGAACAGGAGTCTGCCGCGTCCACCGTTGCACAGGGTATTCGCTATCTACTTTCGCCACACCTTAGACACACCACTTTGAGTGACATGCAACCGATGGGCAACATCTTGCAGTGTATGACCTGCTTCAAGTAAAGCCACTATCCTGACTCTATCGAAGTGTTATATGCCTCTACGTGGCATGGTACTGCAGTGCTGAATACAGAGTGACTAATAAGTCAATTATTAGGTTGTTCAACTCTTCAAATACGATAAGAGAGTGCGTAACGTCCCATTGTAAAGGATTAATGTTTTTACATGTAATCGATGTTTTTGGCAACGCAAAATGAATGTTTCTGATGTTAACATTTCTGTATTTGATTTTAAAAAATTACTGTGTGCTTTTATATTAGGTATATTCCTATAAAATATTTTATATTGCACTTTACGTCAGAGGACGTATTTATTGTATTTTTATTATGTCTGTACTGCATCTTTTAAAGTTTGCTGTGACTTCTGACGCTAAAATCGGCATGTGTTTAAAAGTTATTTTTATGTAAACTTCGTTTTTTTCTATTAATGGTATTTTGCTGTATTTTATATCTGCTTGGCATACGCTTTAGATTGTAGAGGGCGCTAAGTTGCTTGTTTTGCTACACTGAGCTTAGCTAGTTGTCTGTGTAAGCTACAAGCTCCCAGTATCTTGGATCGGCAACTGCGAAGGTCACAAAATAGGTTCTTCTGTAATTCAAAACTATTGTATGAAGTAAAAGTGAAGATATCTGTTGGAAGTAATTATCACAGAACTTGTTACACCGTACTGAAAACGTTGTGTTGTTATGATGTGGGTCTACAAAGTTCGAATAGTCTGGTATGTACGAGAATCTGTATATTTGTATATTTTTTCCTGTTTCTGTACCTTTTGATGGTGGTGCTAAATGGGGCCACATTTATGTCAAGATCATCATGTTTGGTGGTTTATATGCATGCGACGATGGACATACAGTGCTCGAAATCGAGCTGTAAAACAAAGGTTCAAAATGGTTCAAATCGCTCTGAGCACTATGGGACTTAACATCTGAGGTCATCAGTCCCCCAGAACTTAGAACTACTTCAACCTAACTAACCTAAGGACATCACACACATCCATGCCCGGGGCAGGATTCGAGCCTGCGACCGTAGCGGTCGCGCGGTTCCAGACTGAAGCGCCTAGAACCGCTCGGCCACACCGGCCGGCTGTAAAAGAAAGGGTTTCAATCTTTACGACCGATGCTGCCATTTGCCCAAAATATATTTGTAAATTATTCTTACTTGTTTTGTATTGTGGCTGTCCACATTAGTTTTGTATTAGTATTAATTGATTTGTGACGAATCTAGTCGCAAGTACGCCACCTTTAGTACAGCAAGTACTTTTATGTGGTAGGGGACTCGCTTCCTGCTACCTTTGTGTTGGGCGCCAAACTGATTTGGTGAACACAACAGAGTCTCAGAGTCTGCAATTGAAAAAACCGAGCGCTCACCTTTAACCTCAGAGTGGAGGATAAATCATGTGGATAAAAAGCGTCTGGACTCAGAGTTAAAGCTCAGATACGTATGAATCGTTCACTCGGAGCGGTGGTTGACGGAAATAACGTGATTCGATAAAAGTGGAAAGACGGTGTATGACTTCGAACCAATATTCATTTGTTTCCTTACTCTACCAACCTTAGACTTCCACACTGTATGCAGTGAATACCTTCATTGAACATATTTCAGTAACAAACTCATTTAAGCGTTGTATGTGTGGGTACTTTAACTCCAAGTGTTGCGTGTAATTTTGTTTACGAGTACGTCTATGCCTTACCTCTGCTGGGTAAGGCTGACTAGGTTGGCCGATCTTAAAAAGCTGCAGGTTTCGATCGAGACCATTGGACTTCTATCTGTACGATTACTCCCGTCAGTTACGAAGCCGAGAGTCTTCTTACGGTGAACAAATCGTACGTGTATAGTATCATCCTACGCTACCGAGTGTGTACTTGCACTGCAATTTATAATTAATTTTCTGATCAATTGTCCCGTGTTAGCGGCCGGTAGACAGTTATATCTGCACCGAACGGGAAAAATAATTAAATTTACTGGAGACAAGGAAGAAATATTTGTCACAGGTTTTAAGGTTAGGAAAGGGTGGACATTCAATCCTTAGTTCCTTCAGAATTGTTGCTAGAAGGGAACATAAGGGATCGAGAGCATTTCTCGAGACGTGAGTGGCTGTGGGTATGCAGATTGCATTGAAGTCAGGTGCGGCAGCCACAAATATCTGGCCAGGTGCCGTGGGGCAATCTCCTAAAAGCTCTGCCCCACCCCAGCGTGCCGGGTCTAGGGTCGCTACCGCACCAGCTAAGCGATATCGCCACCGCTGGCGATGAATAGGCGCTGCTTTCGCCACTGAAGACGTCTCAGGTATCATCCCTTTTAGTTCACCATTCGGATCCTCAGGTCCAATGCAATTGTTCAGCAGTTCACGAATCGATCACGTTTTCGCAGGTCACTTCATAATTTCACTGACGAATTGGCATTGCTTACATAGCACGGTTCCTCTTCTGAGCGGGTCTCGGAACCTTATATTACGCTCAAGTTCTACTTTTTTCTGAAAAAAAAATTTTTTTCTTACAAATCTTTATCAACAAAAAAGTACCTATTTAAGTACTACATAAATAATTTTTCACCAGTGAACTGATGAGCCTAATTACCATAAATTGGCGCTCAAAATACCTCGACGCGGATTGCTCAACTAAATGTTTCTCAGGACTGACGGTGAAGGATAGGTCTGCAATCAAAATGGAAGTATGTACATTATCAGAATTAAATTCTCTATGGCGTGAAGTTCGAAAATCAAATATCCTGAATTGCATTTCAAAATGGCGGCCATCTGGAAATGAGGCTAGTGAAAATAGACCTATTTTCTTGCCTTGAAATCTAAATAAATAAGATACATTTTGAAAAATGTATTATTTTTAGAAGTTCACATCAAAATTACAAGTGTCTGTTTATTAAATCCAAAACGGAATCCAATTTTACCGAGTAGCTTTTCTTTAATCATGCGAACCAGTTTACAAAAAGCTCTCTCAAGAAATACGCGTTCAAAGCACTGAATTCGATTTTTGTGTCTATAACTTTAAAATGTTTCAGCTTACCATTAATCTGCTAATCCTGGGCCATGCGGTAAACTTTCCTATTCCTCGAAGATCTCGTTTCCTATAACGCGAGGCTCTGTAGCCTCTGTAGTCTGGACGCAGCTCTGGAACGAGTGCTTTTCCGAACGCTTGAGGCGTTTCTCGTCCCTTTTTGAGTGAATGAGGAACCGGGGTGCCGATAACGACTCCCATGACTTTCATGTTATGCAGGACATCCTTAAATACGTCGTTAAAAGTGACGCACGCCTGACTAAGGAATTTAGACGACTTTGACACACGAAAACATGTGTTTTGAAGCGTAAGTCTAAATTAATGAATTCAGTGCTTCATTGTTGTTCTGCGTATAGAGTCCAAAGAATCTCTTAATCAAATCATTGTCTGTCAGATGTTTGTACACGTTAGCAACATCTTCAATAATTTCACTCCTGACTGGTACCTTGTGATCGAAAGAGTCCACTGTCCCCTACGTCTCAGCTTTCTTCCATTTACACTTATTTTCAGGACAGTAATAGTGCTGTGGATTGTCATTCGTCGAACTCCTGTGATGAAGTGTCGCCATAACAGCTTTTGTCACCTCACTTTTGTCGAATGTATATACTTGAGACGTGTGGTGGCCGAGCAGAACACCTATATCGATATTTTCTTGGACCTAGAAAGTTACAATAGCTTTACAGAAAAAGAGACATCGATCGGAGCCGCAAATGGTCCAAGCGCTAAGAGGGGCTAGAGTGGGCGTACGTGGGCTTCCCATTGAAACGTGAGTTTCAGAAATAAAGAATAATTTCACTACAAAATCCTTTTGTTCACACATTCTTAAGTCTATAAGGAGTCAAAATACGCAAAAAAAGGTTTTTTGAAGCCTCGAGACTGGATATCCCTGAACTACACAAACAGAAATTGCCGAATGTCGGGAATACAGTATATTGTTCCGCCTCTCATTTCTTTCTGATTCTATTTTTGCGTGGGACATAAAGTCGGAATATTACAAGCAGTGTATTTGTTCTAAAGCGACTGTCTGTAATGACAACGCCGGCCGTTGTGGCCGTGCGGTTCTAGGCACGTCAGTCTGGAGCCGCGTGACCGCTACGGTCGCAGGTTCGAATCCTGCCTCGAGCATGGATGTGTGTGATGTCCTTAGGTTAGTTAGGTTTAAGTAGTTCTAAGTTCTAGGAGACTGATGACCACAGATGTTTAGTCCCATAGTGCTCAGAGCCATTTTTTTTGTAATGACAACGTTCTTGTAAAAAGAGCAATACAGCAGTTTCTATTTCTATATTCTATAATTATTATCTGCGCAAAAACCGATGAAATTAGAAAAACTTTATCAACACTACCTGACATAAACGTAAAGCACTCGTAGACAGGGTCGAATGTCAATATTACTTCGTGCACATACAAACCGTCGGTGGGGTTGTAAATGATTAAAGTTACAATTCTCTGTGACAGGACGACCACCAGAGTGCACTACTGTTGTGCGTATTTTGTGTTGTGCTAGGGCAACTAAGTGACATGACAGCGTCACATGTTGAGTGATCACTGAAGGACACGAAGATGCGGTGTACACGTGTGAGACCGCGTTATCAGTACCTGAGAGAATTTGAAAGAGGCCTTATTACGTGCCTCCAGTTGTCCGGCTGTTAGAATCGTGCAATATCCAGATTTGAGGGGCATACGGATGCGACAGTGGTTCGATTTTGGACTGCGTGGGTACGTGAGGCCAGGCGTACTTGTTTTCAAGGTTCCGATCGACCACGTCTGAGCATCACAAGGGAGGATCGCCGTATTATGTACTATCTTCACCTTAGCTCCTTCGCAGAACAAGCACTGGGCTCCCTGCAACATTCTGTGCCGTTCCACGCCATTTTTCAACAGGATAATGCTCACACACACATAGCAAGCGTCTATGAACTGTTGAGATGCTTCAGTGGCCAGCAAGAGCTCCAGATATGTTCCCGATGGAATATATGTGGCAGTAGCTCGGACGTCAACTCCGTCCCAGAGACAGAATGCAGGATGTCAAGGACCGGTTAAATATATTCTGCGCTAGTTTGCCTCAGGCGAGGGTACGACGGCTTTATGATACCCTTACCAACAAACTCAGTGGATGCATTCAGGGCAGAGGGATTTCAACGTCATACTCATAAGTGGAATCGTACTACCAAGTTCTTTATAAATTTCACTCGATTTTTGTAATTACTGAAATAACGTCACGTACTCTTTCAGCTGGTGAAGTTCCATTTCGTTTCCTTTTTCTGTCAGGCAGTATGTTTTACCCAATGTACTGTTTTCATGTGCAGCAGGTTCCTGATTATTTCAAGTGATCGGAACCAAAACAATTTCGAATCGCCCAAAAATTAGGAGAAATTGAAACTTTAAAAATTACGCAGTATGTACATACATATGTAAATGAAACAGGGCATTCTTCATTGTGTAAGGACTTGATATGTAATAGCTGTAATAGCAATAATGAACAATCGCTAAATTACATACTGAAAAGTTGTTATATAAATGTAAACACATGAAACATTATAAACAATACTTAAATAACTTCCGAAGTTAAAAACCAAAATTATTGGTGGTTAGAGAATTCAGTGATAGGCCGCCCGCGGTGGTCTCGCGGTTCTAGGCGCGCAGTCCGGAACCGCGCGACTGCTACGGTCGCAGGTTCGAATCCTGCCTCGGGCATGGATGTGTGTGATGTCCTTAGGTTAGTTAGGTTTAAGTAGTTCTAAGTTCTAGGGGACTGATGACCACAGCTGTTAAGTCCCATAGTGCTCAGAGCCATTTGAATTTGAATTCAGTGATATTTCCGTGTATGATGGATAAAGGCTGTGAGAAGTTGCGTATGTTCTGGAACTTATCGTACACAAATGATACTGACACTCTTAAATCTCACGGCACTTTCAAGTGCGGTAAAATCTTTCGTTGTAATTGCTCTGCAGCAGTTCTGTCGTCAACAGTCTGCTTCTCATTATGGTTCTGCCACCAACAACATTTTTAGACATATCTACCAGCACTTCGTGATTCAGTGCGAATCATACAACGCCTACCTGAATCCCAGTTTTGGCGTCTTTCTAAGTAACTTTATCAAGTTCGGGAACATTGTTTTCCAAATTTGTAAGAGGGCTATCCGATACTGTCAATTTCTACATTTCTAAGTCCACAAAATCATTACACAATGATTTTAAACCGTTTCCTCGGACTGCTTTCCAAGCTTCAGCAGCCTGGTATATAGCGCGCTTGATTTTTATTGGTTGAGTACGTTCTTGCGAAGCTGTGTCGTCTGTGTGGTTCAGAAGCAATTCTTGAAGTACCAGTCTCCAACACTTTTGTTTCCTCTCCATAGTCTATGGGTTGAATTAGGCTTGCAACGCTGGATGGGAGAAAATTCTGAATTATCCCCCCACTTTTCAGCTAATTTCCCTCTGGGTCAAATGGACCGTTATCTGAGAAGTACGGAATTTTCCTTGTCAACCACTCAAATGAGAGGTATTCTTCAAATTTACGGCAAACTCAGCGTTACACCAATCACTGAAAGAGATCTGCAGTCATCCGTGCTCTTCGACGATTTTTGAAGGAACAAGGAAGACTTTCGATGGCAATTTTGTCCAGCCTTCTTGCATTGACACGTTTACCAGTGACCGTAGGTGGTAAGCTGTGCTTGGGTAGCTCAGTTGGTAGAGCACTTGCCCGCGAAAGGCAAAAGTCTCGAGTTCAAATCTCGGTCCGGCACACAGTTTTAATCTGCCAGGAAGTTTCAGCTTTCACATCATTATACGTTTTAGATTGTACCTTCTCCTTAGCGATAACTATGGAACGCAAACCGCACATGCCTTTACAACACTGCAGTTAGAACCAGGCATGAATGATTCCATGTGTTCTTGGGAAATTCGGCTATTTCATACTTCTTTTATCAACAAGAACGGACGAGAAATGTTCTTGAAGAACATCAGTTTCTATTCATTTTAATTTCTTCTGAAACGAAACCTTTACGCTTTTCTGTTTTAACTTTCTGATATTTTTGGTCATCATAATGTTTGGCAGGACATGCTGGTAAACAACGAAAACTGGAACACGAAACAATAATAAGTTTCTTGTTCTGTCGCAAATACAGATATTGACTCTTACAAATGTAGCAAGAGAGCAACTAGTAGCACCTTCTATTGCAACACAAGATAGTATTTTCTCTGAAATGAGATATAACTAAGGTCTTGTATTTAAAACTGAGCTAAATGGCTGATAACGAATCCTTTGTAATCGCTAAAGACATCAGACGGGCTCGCGAAAAAGCTGAATTGCCGGTAGAACTTTGTTAACTTTCTGTACTCTTCACGTAATTGGGTGTGGGTGTGAAATATTATGGGACTTAGCTGCTATGGTCATCAGTCCCTAATTATCCTAAGGACAAACACACACACCCATGCCAGAGGGAGGACTGGAACCTCCACCGGGACCAGCCGCACAGTCCATGACTGCAGTGCCCTAGACCGCTTGGTTCACGTAATTGATATGGGACTAAATTCCGAGAAACGTCTGATGATCGGAAGACGAAAATTGTCCCCTACAACACTGAATAAAGGGAAGTTTCCCTCCGGCATGGGTGTGTGTTATTCTTAGTATAAGTTAGTTTAAGTAGTATGTAAGTGTAGGGATCGATGATCTAAGCAGTTTGTTCCCTTAGGAATTCACATACATTTGAACTTTTTTTTTTTTTTTTTGAGTAGTGCCTGAGACACTGCGCTGACGATCAACAACTACATTCAATTACGAATGAAAGTGAAAATTTATTTCGGACCGGGGCTCGAGCCCGGATTTCCCGCTTGTCGCTAGCGGTCACCTGACCAACATCGGCTATCAGAGAACGCTTCCAGGAACGGTGCAAAAATGGAGATTTAGCACAGTATGATTCAAATTTTCTTGCAGGGGCTCTATGGGTGCTGGTGGCCACTGGCGCCTTTTACTGCCACCCGAAGAGTCGTTGTTTGCAGACATTGTGGGGTATCGACCTGACTGTCGGATGTCAGAGATACAGCAGAAGCTATCCAATACCCTTTCCGTCGTTGTTAGCCTTCCCTAAAACATATGACAAATAGTGGAAGAATTGCAGCGTAGGTATTAGAAGCGTTTGTAGAAAAGCTGCAGCTCCTCAGTATCCTACTAATTAATTGACACCTGCGATTTCATTTATCCACAGCTGCAACCATGAATGATTACACTGTATATGCCTGCAGATGATGCTCTCTAACATTTCTATAACATGTCTGAGTCCAGTTGTGGTTCCTTAATATTGTGATCAAACTACTCTACTTTCTTTCATTTTGTGCATTTCCATTTCACTACATTTAAATCCAGTGACCAATTTTTGCTATGAACTGGAAACATTTTCAGGTTGTTATTAGGTGTTTGTGACTAGCACAGTAGATTAGTATATTTGGTGCAGCCAGAAAAATTTCAAAGAGCTTTCCCGGGAACACCAGAGGCAGAGATCAATAGCCAAATGGAATTCCAGCGAGAATGAACCGCTGATGGTGCAGCACCAAATGCAAAATCTATTGCGACACCCTGAATTAGCAACGTAGCACAATGACATCATGACTATGGTGAGATATCATCATAATGATGAAACTGTCACAAGAAAGCTTAAGTCAGACACAAAAGTGACTATGCAGTATACTGACATGGCCGAAACAGTGTCTAAAAGGCGACGTTGTGGAATCCTGAAGCAACCAAGAGAGCTGGTAAAACGAGAAACACTGGGCGAATGATGTCATTGCCACCCCATAGCAGAGCACACGAGCTCCTCGTGTTTAAATATTACTTACAGTCTGCTGCAGTTCTATTCAGTCGGCAGCCGTCCTATCGAGAGCGGAGCCCTATGTCAGTCGACCCTCTACTCGTCTAATCACCTTCCATCTTCCATCTAGCACCAAGTCCTGTTTGGAATGACTTGGTCACTGTGAGCTGCAGTGCTGACTGCTGAGTCAAGACCGACGGAAAGCTGTGGCCTGCACCATCCTGGGGGCCTTGCTAATGGGGTCTGGGAGCAATTCGTCATCTACATCTACATCTACATCCATACTCCGCAAGCCACCTGACGGTGTGTGGCGGAGGGTACCTTGAATACCTCTATCGGTTCTCCCTTCTATTCCAGTCTCGTATTGTTCGTGGAAAGAAGGATTGTCGGTATGCCTCTGTGTGGGCTCTAATCTCTCTGATTTTATCCTCATGGTCTCTTCGCGAGATAGACGTAGGAGGGAGCAATATACTGCTTGACTCTTCGGTGAAGGTATGTTCTCGAAACTTTGACAAAAGCCCGTACCGAGCTACTGAGCGTCTCTCCTGCAGAGTCTTCCACTGGAGTTTATCTATCATCTCCGTAACGCTTTCGCGATTACTAAATGATCCTGTAACGAAGCGCGCTGCTCTCCGTTGGATCTTCTCTATATCTTCTATCAACCCTATCTGGTACGGATCCCACACTGCTGAGCAGTATTCAAGCAGTGGGCGAACAAGCGTACTGTAACCTACTTCCTTTGTTTTCGGATTGCATTTCCTTAGGATTCTTCCAATGAATCTCAGTCTGGCATCTGCTTTACCGACGATCAACATTATATGATCATTCCATTTTAAATCACTCCTAATGCGTACTCCCAGATAATTTATGGTATTAATTGCTTCCAGTTGCTGACCTGCTATATTGTAGCTAAATGATAAGGGATCTTTCTTTCTGTGTATTCGCAGCACATTACACTTGTCTACATTGAGATTCAATTGCCATTCCCTGCACCATGCGTCAATTCGCTGCAGATCCTCCTGCATTTCAGTACAATTTTCCATTGTTACAACCTCTCGATACACCACAGCATCATCCGCAAAAAGCCTCAGTGAACTTCCGATGTCATCCACAAGGTCATTTATGTATATTGTGAATAGCAACAGTCCTATGACACTCCCCTGCGGCACACCTGAAATCACTCTTACATCGGAAGACTTCTCTCCATTGAGAATGACATGCTGCGTCCTGTTATCTAGGAACTCCTCAATCCAATCACACAATTGGTCTGATAGTCCATATGCTCTTACTTTGTTCATTAAACGACCTTGGGGAACTGTATCGAACGCCTTGCGGAAGTCAAGAAACACGGCATCTACCTGTGAACCCGTGTCTATGGCCCTCTGAGTCTCGTGGACGAATAGCGCGAGCTGGGTTTCACATGACCGTCTTTTTCGAAACTCAAGCTGATTCCTACAGAGTAGATTTCTTGTCTCCAGAAAAGTCATTATACTCGAACACAATACGTGTTCCAAAATTGTACAACTGATCGACGTTAGACATATAGGTCTATAGTTCTGTACATCTGCTCGACGTCCCTTCTTGAAAACGGGGATGACCTGTGCCCTCTTCCAATCCTTTGGAACGCTACGCTCTTCTAGAGACCTACGGTACACCGCTGCAAGAAGGGGGGCAAGTTCCTTCGCGTACTCTGTGTAAAATTGAACTGGTATCCCATCAGGTCCAGAGGCCTTTCCTCTTTTGAGCGATTTTAATTGTTTCTCTATCCCTCTGTCGTCTATTTCGATACCTACCATTTTGTCATCTGTGCGACAATCTAGAGAAGGAACTACAGTGCAATCTTCCTCTGTGAAACAACTTTGGAAAAAGACATTTAGTATTTCGGCCTTTAGTCTGTCATCCTCTGTTTCAGTACCATTTTGGTCACAGAGTGTCTGGACATTTTGTTTTGACCCACCTACCGCTTTGACATAAGACCAAAATTTCTTAGGATTTTCTGCCAAGTCAGTACATAGAACTTTACTTTCGAATTCATTGAACGCCTCTCGCATAGCCCTCCTCACACTACATTTCGCTTCGCGTAATTTTTGTTTGTCTGCAAGGCTTTTGCTATGTTTATGTTTGCTGTGAAGTTCCCTTTGCTTCCGCAGCAGTTTTCTAACTCGGTTGTTGTACCACAGTGGCTCTTTTCCATCTCTTACGATCTTGCTTGGCACATACTCATCTAACGCATTATGTACGACGGTTTTGAACTTTGTCCACTGATCCTCAACACTATCTGTACTTGAGACAAAACTTTTGTGTTAAGCCAACAGGTACTCTGAAATCTGCTTTTTGTCACTTTTTCTAAACAGAAAAATCTTCCTACCCTTTTTAATATTCCTATTTACGGCTGAAATCATCGATGCCGTAACCGCTTTATGATCGCTGATTCCCTGTTCTGCGTTAACTTTTTCAAATAGTTCGGGTCTGTTTGTCACCAGAAGGTCTAATATGTTATCGCCACGAATCGGTTCTCTGTTTAACTGCTCAAGGTAGTTTTCAGACAAAGCACTTAAAAAAATTTCACTGGATTCTTTGTCCCTGCCACCCGTTATGAACGTCTGAGTCTCCCAGTCTATATCCGGCAAATTAAAATCTCCACCCAGAACTATAACATGGTGGGGAAATCTACTCGAAATATTTTCCAAATTATCCTTCAGGTGTTCAGCCACAACAGCTGCTGAGCCAGGGGGCCTATAGAGACATCCAATTACCATGTCTGAGCCTGCCGCTGCTGCTGCTCACCTTAGTTCCCGTGGCAGACTTTAATGGTGCCAGTTTCTCTCTGAGAGGTGCCTATGGCACCTGGACGCCTTCAAGAACTTTGAGCAGAGCTGGTAGACGCTCTTCCTGTATACAGTCTACGACAGGTTGATGGGTACTTCTCCGGGAAGCTGCTGGCCACCTTGGGTAGTGCAGACAGTGACGCATGCTAACTCCACGGAGCAACAGCCCAGTGACGACATTGCTGCTGACACCGCCAACTCCGTTACCCCTGGTTGGTTGGTTGGTTGGTTGTGGGGATTAAAGGGACCAGACTGCGACGGTCATTTACCCCTGTGGCTAGAGGCCACACCCTGGTTAACATATACTGGGTGGACACTTTCAGCTTGCTCTCTCACCAGTGATGGGTGTCTGAATGTGGATACACCAACTGTTGCATTTTGTAGGCAATAAATGTTTAATATTTTAATATTGCTATAACAACCGTAAATGCGGTGGTTCAATTTAACTTCCCCCTGAACCCACTTGAAAGCTCTTCCTTGTACATTCACGATCTTCTGTCTATGGTAACTTGGAGCCTGGCAAAACATATGCATTCCAGTCAAAAGTTTTGCTAATTATCTCAAATCAGTGGCATTGAATTCACCTTGATTCATGCCTTTTACGATATTAAATATGAAGCTCGACAGCAGCTGTGGTTGACTGTTACTGATTTCTGTATCATGAAATTTTTCTGTGAAAAGCTAGTTGAATCGATAGAGAGTTTCCTTGATTTTCATCTGCAAAGGAAGTTTTCGATTTTAGCTGTTACTTTTCTTTCTTGGTGTCTGTGACATCAAAAGTAGTCTGAACCCTAACAGTGCTCTACAGATAACCTTCATATTTTTTTCTAATTTTCTCGTATCTTGAGGTTTTAGTAGAGGGCCTGTGATAGGACTCTGCCACTCTGATGACCCGATTCATTTATGGTTGAAAAACGTGTTTCAACTAAACTTGCTTTATTTTGTGCTGCTCCGTTTGTAAGAACCTTCCTAGCATTTTTGAGATATTGGGGTTGGGAACCGGTAGGTCACTGACATGTTTAACGTTTTATGGGATGATATTTTTGAGGTAGAAGGGCAGCTGTTCGCCTGGAATTCTGTGAGCAATGCCTTTCAATGTTTATCTCTACAATTAAATATTTCTGCCTCTAGAGTAAGATGCGACACGTTGGCCTGTCTCAGAATTTTATTGAGAATGTAGGCTCTTACGAATGATGTAGTAATCCTCTGTACTTTGGTAATCATTATTGATTACAAGATGTCAGGGGTACCGTATCACTGTTTCTGTTCTCTACGTTTTCACCAGATTCAATGAGATAGAGGTCATAAACATTTTCGCATGGGATTTAATTCTCTTTACCTCTGACTGCAGAGTTGGATGTAGGCACAATGGAACACTCCATCAGATGAACAGTGAAAACCTCGCGTCATTAAGAAAATCAAACAGTTTACTGTCGTTTTTGCTATTCTTCTTTGTTTCCTGACATCCCGACAGCTCACGTTCAATTTCAATATTCTTCTGGACTGATTAATGGGCGACTGTCACGAGTGAGTTACTTACCTACGACATCCTACATCAGCTGAATGAAAGGCTTGCCGGATGAATGGACAGGCTGAATACGAAATAGTATCTATAATACAAGCAACATGCCAAAAACATTTCTGCAATATGTTGGTATGAATTTTCTAGTTGTAATAAATTTTGAAGAATACGCTAAAGGAAGAGAACAGCTTCGAAGGAGCGTAAGATTGCGGTCTGAGGTCCAGTCGACGACGAAGTTGTTAGAGACGAAGCGCTTGAACAAATTAGGGAAGCATGGAGAAGAAAATAGACCGCGCCTTTTTTAAAGAAACTGTACCGGAATTTGTCGGAAAGTCAAAGAGTTTGTCATGCAGTCCACTACCGGACCACTGTCCCGGACCGTGTCCTTCACAGTGGTCACTCAACATCTGATGCTGTTCATGCCCCTTACATAGTATACTAGACTCGGTAACAACACTAAACACGAACAGCGCTACTGCGCCCTGATGTCCTTTCAACCTGTCACAGAGAATTTCAACTCTACTCATTTACATATACGCCGATGGGGTGTGCGTGTACGAAGTTACAAGAGCGCACTCATAAGTAACGCCTCTGAATTTTTTATTCTGTTGTCAATTGTGGTTGAGGTATTACATGTCATGCATACCTCTGTCGACTTCCCCGCTTGGCTGACGCACGTTGCAACCCGTTGCCGCGAGGGGGCTCCGAACTGTAACGTGTAGCTTGACGGTGTGTGATGCAACTATGTCGGTACGTGAGAAACAGCTAGCTGTAATCGAGTTTCGAGTTAGTAGAGTTCGTCTAACTCATAGAGCACCCTCTTCTTCAGCATGACAATGCCAGACCACACATGAGAGCTGCGACATCTGCAACAATCCGACGCTTTGGCTTCACTGTCATCGGTCATCCTCCGTACAGTCTCGACTTGGCCCCATCAGATTTTAATCTGTTTCCAATAGTTAAAACACACCTTCGAGGACTTTGCTTCGAAGTGGTACACGCAGAGATGATGTGGCTCCATCAACAAAGTCAAACATTCTACAGCGACGGTATCAATAAAGTGGTCTCTTGTTGGGAGCAATGTATTCGTCGTCGAGGTGACTATGTTGAGAAATGAATGTGTAGACATGAAGAGTTAAGTTGTAGATTGTATGATGTTGTTTCAGTGAAAAATCTTTAAGAGTTTTCACATAAAGCGCGGCTCCCCCCGTTGGAGGTTCGAGTCCTCCCTCGTGCATGGGTGTGTGTATTAGCGTAAGTTAGTTTATGTTAGATTAAGTAGTGCGTAAGCCTAGGGACTGATGACCTATCCCATAGTCCTTACCACAAATTTCTAATTTCACATAAAAAATTCGCAGGCATTACTTTTCAACACGCCATGGTACATAGACATCCCACCATGTCTTCTAGGTGCTTCACTTTTTTTCTGGCAGTGCCGTTCAGTTTTCGTCTACTGGCATTGTATAAGCACTTCCAGAGATTTATGTGAACAATCTCTTGTTTGTTATTGACATAAAAATTTCAAATACAGTTCCATACAAAAAATCTATAAGCAGAAGGGGGTTGGAAAGAAACACTTTCTGTTCTCAGAATGAGATTTTCACTCTGCAGTGGAGTGCGCGCTGATATGAAACTTCCAGGCAGATTAAAACTGTGTGCCGGACCGAGACTCGAACTCGGGACCTTTGCCTTTCGCGGGCAAGTGCTCTACCAACTGAGCTACCCAAGCACGACTCACGCCCCCTCCTCACAGCTTTACTTCTACCAGTGGTAGAGCACTTGCCCACGAAAGACAAAGGTCCCGAGTTCGAGTCTCGGTCCGGTACACTTTCTGTTCTGATAATTTCAAATTTGGATATAATTATATTTTACCGTATTTCTGCGATTACTGAAGATGTTAGGATAAGAAAACAGGATCGTCATAAGGCACATTGACTAATACAGTATGAAACTACACGTTCTTCATAAAACACATTTCTTAAAGGTTAGCTTTAAATAATACTAGTGTAATATTCTTATAACAATAGAAAATATTACCCGCAATATTATAATAAAAGAGCACAGAATGTTGTCCTTTGACTGAAGCCGTTTATGGCGACGAGAGTACTCACATTAGTTTTTGCAGAGAACGAAACACATTTTAATTGCGAACTTAGAATGCCAAATGATTGTAATGAGATTGATTCGTGTAGCCTTCAGAAACTCATCCTGTCTGTCAGTGAGGAAAGGTTTGGGAATGTTAAAATATATTTCTAACGATACGTGTTCCGTAAAACTAGTAACAAAGCTGTAAAAATTACTTTCACGTTATTGCAGTTCCCCTGTTTTCCTTATGAAACTGCAAATCCTTCGGTGATGTGATAAGAATTGGAAGCATACGACTCTTCAATGATTATCATTCAGTCGACTATGTACGTTACTCTCGACAGCCTACTCAATTGTTCTCGATAAAGGCATCCCGTGTGTCAGCATCGGTTTGATCACCACACTATTGCCGTCTCGATCATCAGCAACATTGTTCACCATTCATCAAGGTCGTCGATAGTACAGAATTGGACGGATGATACTTTGCAAACGAAAGTCATCAAAGTATGTCTATTCTAAAAACTGAAAACAGGCTACTAGCCTCATGGAAATTGAGTAGGAAAGTAAGTAACAAAGTTATCTCTGAAGTGATACTGCTGTGTTCTTCCTAACACATGCATTATCACCGTTATTTATGCTTGTACTATACACTCAGAAGTGAATACCTTACTCTGAGGAATATGCTTGGTTATGACACGATTAAAACAGGCAGCAAGGACTTAACCTTCAAGTTTTAAAAAGAGGCTCGAGAATTTAAAGTCTGTGTAAATGTCTTACAATAAGCAGCCCTGTTACTGTTTTAATATTATAATTCGTCGAGATCTGTGTTTTCAATCAATCAGAACAGGTGAATTTATTTCTGCAATGCAATTCATTTTACAGTTTTTTATAAGTAGAATTTTTTGACTAATGTGTAAAATCTCCAGAAGAACATACTGTAAACTATAAATTGTAATGCGGATTTTTGACACCTTGTTACAAATTTGAACATAGTGCATATCTCGTGCAATGCTGGTAGACGGGTTGGAAGAGAACTTGTGTTATCGAGATGGAACAGAACGTCAATATAACATTGTACGTCGGTATGCAGTTGCTGGGTAGTTAATTTCAAATTATTTAGTAATAAGAAATTCTGGAAAGCACTTTAAATATTGTTGTGAAAATCCTTGCTAGTGAACATGAAAATAAGGTAGCGATGACTGCAATCTAAATCAATACTGTGATAAGGTGGTCGGTTCGCATATAATCATTCAGGAAGCATCATAAAATTACTGCCGATCATCCATATCTCAATTTGATGGGTCTAAATTCAGAGACCGAAGAATTCGTTGTCTGAAGTAATAAGCCTAACCTCCAATGAATAAACAGTAAGTTATTTTTAGAAGTCTATTATTACTTTACAGTACATCATGTTTTTGGAAATTTTTTTTTGAAGCGGAACAGGTAAAAAATCGCCAGAAACTGTCAAAAGCCACCGGGAACAGTGATAGCGCTGAAGTACAGCCTGCACCAGCATCATGCTACAGAAGTCGATCAGAATCTGTATTCATCGTTCTCGCTTCACATGCTGATTTATCAGAGTTAACTGTTTTGCAAAATTCTATATTATTTGTACGTTCAGAGTTTCGATCACTTTTCTTTACGAATATTGCCTGTACGGTCTAAGAGTTTGATTTCACACAACATAGTCACTTCAAACGAACGTTTAACCTGTCGATTTGATCGTCAGTTGTCTTTCTTTGGTGCATGGTAAACAAAACGATGATGTTTTCTGAAATAAAAATTGTTGGTGGAAGTTAAATTTTGAGTTTCCTAAAGACCACGCTCTTTTTCCATTTTCTTTTTTTTTTATAAAAAATTCGTCTCAGGAGTGACTGTATACTTCGTTATCGGACCTTAGGTCTTTAGTTGTTTGGCGATGTGACACAAAGTGATTCTGTCTGTGAGTGACAATTCAATATCTACTTTTGTGTCTATTACCTTCTAAGTAATTAGCTGCTGAAAATTACTCGCAACAGTTTAACATAAATACATTTATATAACATAAATACATTTACATCTTCCCAAATCCTAAATGGAGGTCTTAATTATGTAAAATTATAAAATAGCTAAAATAGCCTTTGCATGCCAAGTTATAATTTCTGTGTTTTTGATCTATTTCTACAGATTTTTGTAATCGGCTTTATGTTCCTCATCGCACATGAGATGATGGCGCAATATGTCACTCGCAGAAAAGAAGTACCACATTTCTCTCCTTCCATTTTCGACGAATGTTCCTAGGCGAAAACAGCTTTCTTTTCTATTTTTCAATAATTTTTCCGTGTTCTGTTTGAGGTTCCTAACAATAAAAAATAAAAAATACAGTGTAAAACGGATCTGAGGAAACAGGAAAAATATCTGCAATTACCAACTGCCCTGTAAAAAACATGCCGATAAGCACATTAGTCGAACAATCTGAAAAATCTTTGCACTTTTTTCAATCAGACATTTGAAGTGCTGATAATGTGCAGTAACTAACGTCAAGTCAAAATTTATACAGACATTCGAAATCTGACAACAATAAAATACAATGCCAAGGTTTCAGAAGCATTATAGCACATTTTTGTTGCCATTTTTCGCTAAAATCATCGTTGTACACAAAACAATCATAAACCTATCTGCACTCCACATATATGTTTTAGGAAAGTGGAGTGAACAATAGGATTTTTGAAATGAACCACGATGAAAGCAATTTTATGTAAAGGCTCAGACATTACTCGAATTCTTACTCTCAGGATCTTAATAGTTCATACACCCACAAAAATGGCTGAATGTTTTAAACTACAATCATGTAACGGATGCATTTTATAAGGGAACTTATATCACACTAAAGGAAAACAAAGCATGGAAGTTATCTAGCTACTACGAACGGTTACTTCACATTACATTCTTCTGCTAAATTATTGCCACGAAAAATGAGCCAGAACATTATGAGCACCTACATAACAACCGGTATGTCAACCTTTGGCACGGATAACAGCGGCAACGCGTCTTGACATGGAAGCAATGATGCTTTGGTAGGTCGCTGGAGGTAGTTGGTACCACATCTGCCCACACAAGTCGGCTAATTCCCACAAATTCGATGGAGGGGGGCGGTGATCTCTGACGGCACGTTCAATCACATCCCAGATATGTTCGATCGGATTCAGATCTGGCGAGTTGAGGAGTCAGCACATCAATTGTAACTCGCCAGTGTGTTCTCCCAACCACTCCATCACACTGCTGGCCTTGTGACATGGCGCGTTATCTGGCTGAAAAATGCTATGCTGCTGCCGTCGGGAAACATAACCGTCGTGGAAGGGTGTACGTGGCCTGCGACCAGTGTACGATACTCCTTGGCCGTCATGGTGCCTTGCGGGAGCTCCAATAGACCCATGGATGTCCATGTGAATGTTCCCCTAAGTACGAGGGCTATCCACAAAGTACATTACGTTTTGGAATTAAAAATAAATAAAGGATTGGAATTTTTTTTTATTATATACAGATGAAAGCCACACTTAAATACTACTTTTATACATAGTTACCATTTAAATTAAGGCACTTATCGTAGCGATGGACGAGCTTGGAAATTCCTTCGTCGTAAAATTCGGCCGCCTGCGCCTTCAACCACGTGGTTACCTCTTCTTGAAGCTGTGCGTCGTCATCAAAAAGCTGCATAGCCAACCACTTCTTCATTGCTGGGGATAAGTGGAAGTCGCTCGGTGCCAGGTCGGGACTGTACGGCGGATGAGGAAGCAACTCCCACTTAAAAGATTCGAGTACTTCACGAGTGGCATTGCCGTGTGGGCCCGGGCGTTGTCGTGAATCAGCAAGATCTTTGAGCCCAACTTTCCCCTGCGCTTGTTTTGTATTGCTCTTCTGAGGTTGTGCAGAGTTTGGCAATACCTTTGAGAGTTTATTGTAGTGCCTCTTTCCAGGAAATTCACAAGAATCACACCTTTTCTGTCCGAAAAGAGGTAACCACGTGCTTGAAGGCGCAGGCGGCCGAATTTTACGACGAAGGAATTTCCAAGCTCGTCCATCGCTACGATAAGTGCGTTAATTTAAATGGCAACTATGTAGAAAAGTAGTATTTAAGTGTGGCTTTCATCTGTATATAATAAAAAAAAATTTCCAATACTTTACTTATTTTTAATTCCAAAACGTAATGTACTTTGTGGATAGCCCTCGTATAATGGAGCCTCCGTCAGCTTGCGTCCGTCCCGCAGTACAGGTGTCAAGGAACAGTTGCCCTGCAAGACGACGAATTCGCGCCCTCCCATCGGCATGATGAAGGGGGTACCGGGACTCATCAGACAATGAAACGTTCTGCCGCTGCTCCGCCGTCCAGTGCTGAAGGTCACGTGCCCATTTCAGTCGTAATTGCCGATGCCGTGGTGTTAACATTGGCACGTACATGAGTCGTCGACTGCGGTGGCCCATCATTAGGAGCGTTCGGTGTGCTGTGTGATAAGGCACACTTGTACTCTACCCAGCATTAAAGTCTGATGTTAGTTCCACCAGTTTTATGCCTGTCCTGTTTTAGCAGTCTGCCCAGCCTACGACGTCCGACATCTGTAATGAGGGGTGGTTGCCCAACCGCCACGACATCTGGGCGTCGCATCACCTTGGTTTCGCCACGTGTGAAAACACTCATCACAGCACTATTCGAACACCCGACAAGTCGCGCAGTTTCCGAAATACTCGTGCCGAGCCTCCGGGCCATCATAATCTGTCAGATAGTTGGTGCGCCTTCATCATTCTACACACGGGCAGCACGCTCGCTGATACTACATGCACCGTGGGCATGTCTGTTTAACGGTCATTCCCCGCCAAGTGACGCCGTATCGCCTGAACGGGTTTACATCGATAGTAGGTCGATGGTCATGATGTTTTGGCTGATCAGTGTATGTATAGTTATTATAGGTTATGAAGTCAATTGTGCGATGTGGTGATAGTTGGCCGTTTGTATATAGCCTCAAAGCACACTTATTTGAGACAGTGGTAGGTACTCGTAAATTTCAGAACGAAACAATAATACACAACAAATCCTTTTATACACAACGTACCACTATAAGGATTTATTATCTCACTGTTTATTCGACATAAAATGTGGGTTCTTTAAATATGGACTTTCTTTGTAATTCAATAGAATCAGACTATTCTGTTAGAATTGCTTTATTTCATTTGCCGTTATGTAGGATTCCATGCTCTTACAGTCATGACAAAGATTATTATCATTAGATAACGAAAGATTGGAATGTACGAAGAATTATTTTAATAATTTAGCTCAGTCAATATAAAAATGGAAACGAAAGTGAAAGTAAGAGCACGACAAAGCAGCTCCACTGATCTGCCACGAATATCTTACTACTATTTTTCTTAGAAGAATGAATGTCTGTAACAGATATGTCAAATAAAACCATTAAAACGTTCGTAACTTCCACAAAAACAACTGTAGGCTCTATGACTTCTTACTGTTGAGAGCAGTTCGTGTTTGTTCATGTAACTTACCCCTTCTTGCATGATATAATTACGGAAAACTATTGGCTGTAAACTAATTTTTCTATTAAAATGTGATTTTGTTTTCATTCACTTTAGAACGTTCAAATAGTGACTAAATAGTTTCAGCCAATATGTCAGAATCGGTTAGTCCATTTCATTGTGCTCATTGTCTTTCTCGTAAGTTAAATTCGTAGCATTGCATAAACTAAACAACTAATATTCAGTAACAGTAGCGCGCTTACAAATGTATGAGAATGATGTGACGTGACAGTAAGGGTCATTATGCAGCGCCGACCGCAAAGAACACTATGGCAGCATGTGAGGGGTTTCGAACGATCAGAGTGGTCAGTTTTCATGAAATGAGTGTGTGGTGCTGTGACAGTTCGGGTCGTACAAGTCGTTCTGCTATAACACAGATACGTGTGTAGTGCGCAGAACAGCCATAGATAGGTGTTCTTTCGGTCCTTCCAGAAGCGCACGTTAGATTCCATACGAACTCTGCTATAAAACGGTGGACTAACTTCATTCCCTTCAAAGGGGCCGACGTCGAACCATCATTGTGTTGTTTTTGACTTAAAAAAGATGGCCTTGAACTGCTTGGCTTATAAACGTCCACCTTGTACAATTACATATCACATTGGCTTGTCAGCTTCCGCAACAAAGACACACGAGTCCTGAACTGACACTTCGTGTTACGCTTAAATGAACCATAAAGGAATGCGAAAAGTCTATCGCAATAAGGATGTTAGTGGCTGAAAGGCTTCATGAAGTTAAATAATCGATCGATCTCTGTGGATCCAGCTTATCTTTCTATTGTGTACGGATCAGAATTCTAGAGAGTCAGTGTGAAATACAAATCACTTTTATTATAACTGTATGTTGCTCCTTAAACTGAGACAATCATACAAATATTTGACTATAACTGAGACGTGTGACGACGTGGAAGCTTTCCAGTAATTTATGTCTACCTTTTGAAATCAGCTAACCGGAGCGGAAATTCCGTTCGTCGTCTTAGAAGAATGTGTAGTTATCTTATTATTTTTAAAAAGTCAAAGTAAATAGGTTTTTGAAAGCAATGTGTATGAAACAAATGTAAGGATTAAATTTGTACTCTTCTAGCTAGTGATGGTTGGAAACTGTCAGAATGTCAATAAAATCAAAGGAAATACTTGCAACGAAAACACAAAAATACACATTTTAGTGGCGTCTGTTTGGCGATAATCGCAGCTTGGAATTTTTGTATCACTGTTTGACATGGGCAGTGAAAATGACTTCAACATATACTTTAAAACCATTTGCTTGCACGTAAAGGCGATTACCAAAATAATCTGATATTTGTCTTTTTCGTGAAACCATTATTTTAAAGTTTCTCGCCAAGTATGACTACAATACCTCACTAAAAATCACCATTAAGTGGCAGACAATCGATAAACTGTCTCCTAATTACTCATATCATTTCTTTCGATTACTTATCTCTGGACATAATTACTTGTTGACGTTTAACCTAAGAAAAGTACTACGTTGAAGGCATCATTAATATTTTAATAATAATGTATTTACACCTACTGAGACACAGAATATCATAATGTTTTTAATCACACTTAGCTCCATTTGTACTCTTATGAAAGTAACTTTTAAACTTACACTGTGATTTACAACAATATTTTATCATGATAAGTCCGTTCGATACTGATAAACTAGTCGTAGAACGCTAACAGCTGACGGAGCAGCGACCATCAGTCGTGGGAGCGCCTGCCGCTTTAAAATCTGCAACCCGCCTTTCACACGTTTCTTGCGGGTAGCAAGCTCGATAGTCGTCACAGTTTACTTTCGCAATGTTCGAGTATAATTACAGTAGACTAAACATCATTTGGAAGTAATTCGAGCATTCCATATGCTCTCGGACACTGACAGCAAGGACTCAGCTTGTGTGAGTCACACTACAGTATCTAAGTCTGAAAATGTTTAAATTTCTAACCATTAGATTATGATGCACAGCTTTAATATACAGGAACTTTTATTATTGTAGCGCGAGTCGAATTTCACGCATTAAAAGTATCCAAACTACTTTAGATAATCCTCTAATTAGACCATCAGGCATACATTTTGCGTTTCGTCTATATTAAACGGTATTCTGCTTTTTACAAAGTATCGATCATGGCAGAAGCTTTAAAAAATAGCAAAAAACAGTTTTCATATAATGCAAAACCAAATAATGAACCAAAGCTATATGATAAAGGCAGAATTTTCTCGTAGTGGTTACTCGTATTGAAACAGCTTCGTCACTTACATAACCCATATCGTGCTCAATTCTGTAACTAATAGATGGCTATAAATCTTTTTTATGTGAAAATTGGCTGTGTTGCGGCAGTAATCACATACATATTAAATGTAATTTAAAAACTTCATTTTAAATATGCATATCACATCTCAGCAGCTAAAACAGCAGATGATACAGGAACTAATGACAGAGAGAGTATTTTTTCAAACTTTCAATGATGTCTTAAAATGTTTCTATAGCTCGGGAGATGAATCAGAAACACAGATACTAACGAAATGATACAAAGACGTATGAAGAGAGGAAAGGCTTGATAAAAATGATTAAAACTGAAAGAAAAGTAATACAAAAAGTAATTTGGAAAAGCGTTTATGTAGTAGAAAACGCCCCAAAACTGGAAGAATTCTATAATAATTCTCCATCACAGGAAAGGAGACAGAAAAGAAATAAAAACTCCGGTCCTATGTAGCTGCTAACCGTAGTACACAAGATATTCACTAAAACAGTCACCAACGAAACATTATTAGCTTTTCGTGCATTTTCAACGTAATCCACCCATGACCTATAATCTATCCATCCTCTGCCAGGTCGAGGTTTTGATCTTTCTTCGTGTCTTGGGATCCAGCAAAGAACTCCCTTCGGCCACCTGCTACTCATTCACCTGGCTACATGTCCCGCCCAGCTTCAATTCATTTTCGTTTCGGTAACAGTTACGTTTCCCTGATCCTCTCTGTTCGTTTACTTGACTCTGAAAGTGATCCCAACATGCATAATTCCACTACTCCTTCAGAGATCCTCAGTTTTTAAATGCCCATGTCTCACTAGTAACACACACTAACTATAAATTTTCCGCTTTATGTATTTCGGAAGCTAGTTTAAAAAAAAAACAACCCTGTTTCGTTTCTGATAAGCACTCCAGACTATTTTTACGCTTCTGTAACTTTCTTTTTCTGTTCATCGAGCAATTTTCTTCAACGGTCTTAAATACAAAAAGCCGCCAACTGGTTCCATTAAATCATTGTTAATATGTACCAAGCTCTTTTCCATATAAATGCTTCGTTTTTCATTAGGCTTATTCAATTGATTACCAGGCATACTTTCAAACTTACTATATTAAATAATTGTGGTGAGAACTAGATCCACGGCCTTAGTATAATTATTGAATGATATAATTAGTATAGTTATTTAGCTGTTAAAATGTTTACTGAGATTGCTATTTCGACACTTGGTCATTGTCAAGCTTCCTAAAAACAGACAGTTACCAAATAAATGGTTGCAAAAACACACTTGACCTCTTAGCCTCAAACAATCCAGAGCTAATGGAGAGCATCATGAGTGATACAGGGATTAGTGATCACAAGGTCGTTGTAGCTAGGCTCAATACCGTTTCTTCCAAATCCACCAGAAACAAACGCAAAATAATTTTATTTAAAAAAGCGGATAAAGTGTCACTAGAAGCCTTCCTAAGAGACAATCTCCATTCCTCCCGAACTGACTATGCTAATGTAGACGAGATGTGGCTCAAATTCAAAGATATACACTCCTGGAAATTGAAATAAGAACACCGTGAATTCATTGTCCCAGGAAGGGGAAACTTTATTGACACATTCCTGGGGTCAGATACATCACATGATCACACTTACAGAACCACAGGCACATAGACACAGGCAACAGAGCATGCACAATGGCGGCACTAGTACAGTGTATATCCACCTTTCGCAGCAATGCAGGCTGCTATTCTCCCATGAAGACGATCGTAGAGATGCTGGATGTAGTCCTGTGGAACGGCTTGCCATGCCATTTCCACCTGGCGCCTCAGTTGGACCAGCGTTCGTGCTGGACGTGCAGACCGCGTGAGACGACGCTTCATCCAGTCCCAAACATGCTCAATGGGGGACAGATCCGGAGATCTTGCTGGCCAGGGTAGTTGACTTACACCTTCTAGAGCACGTTGGGTGGCACGGGATACATGCGGACGTGCATTGTCCTGTTGGAACAGCAAGTTCCCTTGCCGGTCTAGGAATGGTAGAACGATGGGTTCGATGACGGTTTGGATGTACCGTGCGCTATTCAGTGTCCCCTCGACGATCACCAGTGGTGTACGGCCAGTGTAGGAGATCGCTCCCCACACCATGATGCCGGGTGTTGGCCCTGTGTACCTCGGTCGTATGCAGTCCTGATTGTGGCGCTCACCTGCACGGCGCCAAACACGCATACGACCATCTTTGGCACCAAGGCAGAAGCGACTCTCATCGCTGAAGACGACACGTCTCCATTCGTCCCCCCATTCACGCCTGTCGCGACACCACTGGAGGCGGGCTGCACGATGTTGGGGCGTGAGCGGAAGACGGCCTAACGGTGTGCGGGACCGTAGCCCAGCTTCATGGAGACGGTTGCGAATGGTCCTCGCCGATACCCCAGGAGCAACAGTGTCCCTAATTTGCTGGGAAGTGGCGGTGCGGTCCCCTACGGCACTGCGTAGGATCCTACGGTCTTGGCGTGCATCCGTGCGTCGCTGCGGTCCGGTCCCAGGTCGACGGGCACGTGCACCTTCCGCCGACCACTGGCGACAACATCGATGTACTGTGGAGACCTCACGCCCCACGTGTTGAGCAATTCGGCGGTACGTCCACCCGGCCTCCCGCATGCCCACTATACGCCCTCGCTCAAAGTCCGTCAACTGTACATACGGTTCACGTCCACGCTGTCGCGGCATGGTACCAGTGTTAAAGACTGCGATGGAGCTCCGTATGCCACGGCAAACTGGCTGACACTGACGGCGGCGGTGCACAAATGCTGCGCAGCTAGCGCCATTCGACGGCCAACACCGCGGTTCCTGGTGTGTCCGCTGTGCCGTGCGTGTGATCATTGCTTGTACAGCCCTCTCGCAGTGTCCGGAGCAAGTATGGTGGGTCTGACACACCGGTGTCAATGTGTTCTTTTTTCCATTTCCAGGAGTGTAGTAGCAACAGCAATTGAGAGATTCATACCTCATAAATTGGTAAGAGATGGAACTGATCCCACGTGGTACACAAAACAGGTCCGAACGCTGTTGCAGACGCAACGGAAAAAGCATGCGAAGTTCAGAAGAACGCGAAATCCCGAAGATTGGCTAAAATTTACAGACGCGCGAAATTTGGCACGGACTTCAATGCGAGATGCCTTTAATAGGTTCCACAACGAAAGATTGTCTCAAAATTTGGTAGAAAATCCAAAGAAATTTTGGTCGTATGTAAAGTACACTAGCGGCAAGACGCAGTCAATACCTTCGCTGCGCAGTGCCGACGGTACTGTTACCGACGACTGTGCCGCTAAAGCGAAGTTATTGAACGCAGTTTTCCGAAATCCCTTCACCAGGGAAGAGGAATGGAATATTCCAGAATTTGAAACACGAACAGCTGCTAGCATGAGTATCTTAGAAGTATATACCTTAGGGGTTGCGAAGCAACTCAAATCGCTTGATATGGGCAAGTCTTCAGGTCCAGATTGTATACCGATTAGATTCCTTTCAGATTACGCTGATACAATAGCTCCCTACCTAGCAATCATATACAACCGCTCGCTCACCGATAGATCTGTACCTACAGATTGGAAAATTGCGCAGGTCGCACCAGTGTTTAAGAAGGATAGTAGGAGTAATCCATCGAACTACAGACCTATATCATTGACGTCGGTTTGCAGTCGGGTTTTGGAGCGTATACTGTATTCAAACATTATGAATCACCTCGAAGGGAACGATCTATTGATACGTAATCAGCATGGTTTCAGAAAACATCGTTCTTGTGCAACGCAGCTAGCTCTTTATTCGCACGAAGTAATGGTCGCTATTGACAGGAGATCTCAAGTTGATTCCGTATTTCTAGATTTTCGGAAAGCTTTTGACACCGTTCCTCACAAGCGACTTCTAATCAAGTCGCGGGCCTATGGGGTATCGTCTCAGTTGTGCGACTGGATTCGTGATTTCCTGTCAGGAAGGTCGCAGTTCGTAGTAATAGACGGCAAATCATCGAGTAAAACTGAAGTGATATCAGGTGTTCCCCAGGGAAGCGTCCTGGGAACTCTGCTGTTCCTGATCTATATAAATGACCTGGGTGACAATCTGAGCAGTTCTCTTAGGTTGTTCGCAGATGATGCTGTAATTTACCGTCTAGTAAGGTCATCCGAAGACCAGTATCAGTTGCAAATCGATTTAGAAAAGATTGCTGTATGGTGTGGCACGTGGCAGTTGACGGTAAATAACGAAAAGTGTGAGGTGATCCACATGAGTTCCAAAAGAAATCCGTTGGAATTCGATTACTCGATAAATAGTACAATTCTCAAGGCTGTCAATTCAACCAAGTACCTGGGCGTTAAAATAAAGAACAACTTCAGTTGGAAAGACCACATAGATAATATTGTGGGGAAGGCGAGCCAAAGGTTGCGTTTCATTGGCAGGACACCTAGAAGATGCAACAAGTCCACTAAAGAGACAGCTTCCACTACACTCGTCCTCTGTTAGAATATTGCTGCGCGGTGTGGGATCCTTACCAGGTGGTATTGACGGAGGACATCGAAAGGGTGCAAAAAAGGGCAGCTCGTTTTGTATTATCACGTAATAGGGGAGAGAGTGTGGCAGATATGATACGCGAGTTGGGATGGAAGTCATTAAAGCAAAGACGTTTTTCGTCGCGGCGAGATCTATTTACGAAATTTCAGTCACCAACTTTCTCTTCCGGATGCGAAAATATTTTGTTGAGCCCAGCCTACATAGGTAGGAATTATCATCAAAATAAAATAAGAGAAATCAGAGCTCGAACAGAAAGGTTTAGGTGTTCGTTTTTCCCGCGCGCTGTTCGGGAGTGGAATGGTAGAGAGATAGTATGATTGTGGTTTGATGAACCCTCTGCCAAGCACTTAAATGTGAATTGCAGAGTAATCATGTAGATGTAGATGTAGATTTAAAATATGCTAGAGCTGAAAAAAACAAAAAAAGAAAACAGACCTTTAATACTTAAACCATAAGGTTACTTATGTGGCATGTTAAAGCACAGTTGTGACGTGTTGGAACGTAATTCCCAGCACTCTGAAACCAAACATATTTCTAAAAGCGTTGTCTAAAATATACTCACAGTCTTAAAAGACCAAAGGCGTACCCGTCGCTCCTAGTCAGGATATATTTTTCAGTGAATATAGTCTACATTGCAGTGGCGAACGATGGCTGACACAGACGTGACCCATTATTTTCGTAAAAATTACTGGTGGGTGGATCATGTAGTTCTAGAGCCACGCTTTAAAATTTGCCTGCATGTAAAAGAAGAAAGATATTTTACAGTGAGAGGAGGCTTAATTTTTTTCGAGGGTCGGATTGGCAATTAAAAATTGTCGCTGTTAACATGATAAATCGGGGCACAGCGCAAATTACTGTGTGGAATGTTATAAGGAGGCACTTTCTTATCGGTGTGACGGCAGAGCAGCCTGGTGTTGGGAAGAGCAGAAGCGGCCCACGCAAGCGACAAAGACGGACTAACAGGCTGGCGGTACGGATACTACGTATGTGGACGTTGTCACGTCATGTGCTCATGACGAGGAGTTCTGAGTCGCTCTCTTTACAAGTGAGAATATTACTGAATTTTATTACGTACTAATATTTAATTGTAAAAAACAATCAGAATTGGACAGAATGCCGTGGTGCTTTGTCTCCTATTGATTATTCAACGTGAACTCTGCATTTTATTTTTATATCTAAAAATTTCTACTTGCACAGTTCACGGTGAATGATCAACATGGAGAAAATACCATATGGTTTGTGAAATTTGTATTCACAATGGACGAATGTGATTATGTTTAGACAGTAATGGAAAAAGGAATAAACCAGTAAAATCATGAATTTACATCAAAAGTAGGTAATATCTACATACATAGGTACATGTGCATCTAATCGTAACTCACACGTCGTAAGGTGAAACTGAAGTGACTTTTCTATATTCGCTTTAAACAGTACTTGATGTGTGGAATGGGTAGAATTATACCACCACACGGATTTAATTTCATACTTCTGGGAACTACGTTGAAGCAATCACAACTTTCATTCTAGAGTGAGTTTAACATCCTGCAGAAGTACCCGTACATTTTTCAGTTTCAAAGGTCTGTTTTTTAACTCGAGCGTAGGTGGTGAAGGTTTACTTTCAAAATGCTTGACAATAACAAAGTACCGAAATTTCAGTCGCTATAAATAAAAATTTTAACAGCCACATGCGGAATGACTTCATTCAATAATTACTCTATTAAGTGCTTCAGTTCTTTGTTGAAGTATATATAGACTGAACGCTGACATTACAAAGTCATCAGCAAAACGAAGGTATAGTCTTCTCACGTATATTCCATCTTTAGTTTTCTTAGGAACCCTGAAAATCGTTTTGGTGGTATGGAGACTCCTTACTTTACAGCTCTCTCGATTCTCAACTTCTCACTATTCTGCTGAATAAACAACTTTGTTTGTGTGACCATTTTCTGCAGACAGTAAATAAAATTGTTGAAAATTAAAATGTCTTTTTGTTGCTGCAATCTATATTTATTTATGGTTCAGTCGCGTTTCTCCTATTGCATTAAGACGTCTTTAGTGGATTTAATCTTTATTTTTTTGTGTGATTAAATCCACTAAGATGCCCTAATGATAAAGATGAAAGGTGTCTGGAAAATGAATAAATATAAATCGTAGTAAGGAAAAGTCGTTTTAATTTATAAAACGAACTGATGAAAAAAATCTAATGGAAGCGGCCATGTTTAAGTGTAATCATATATTCTTCAATATAATGAAATAAGTTTAACCAATACCTTGCTTTTTAAGTACTTTAATATAGACGTCGTCGAAACCGAATCTATAACCTCATAAAATTCATATTCATTATTCCGTCACATAATTTCGTTTACGGCCTGCAAATGGTCCACTATGCTGTATTTACATCTCAAGCCACCTTGTTCGTTTGCCTAACTAAAATAATGATGTTTTTCTACGCGGGTGGTTATTGTTTTAGTGAATGTCTTGTCTTTTACGGATAGGAGCGCAGTTGAACTGGAGTTTTTATGACTGTTCTGTCTCCGTTCTTGTGATGGAAAATAATGACAGCATGCTTGCAATTTTATGGCGTAGTCTGCGTCGCAAACACTTTTCCAGATTACTTTTCTTTGTGTTGTAATCATTGTACTGAAACACCAAAACATCCGAAGCCATCCCTCAATTCATAACTCTTAATAGCTTTATATGTCTCACTTGGCACAATTTCCAGAAATTCATTGCTTTAGTTAGTGTCTGTGTTCCTGATTCACCTTCCAAACTGTACAAGCACCTGCAGAAATCATGAAAAGCTTGCAAAATATTCTCTCCGTCGTTAGTTACTTTATCATCTGCTGTCCTAAATGACAGAATGTGGTACCCACCCAACGTAAGTTGCTGTTTTATTTTCTTGATACTTTTATTATTTTCTGTTATATTGCTCACCATTTTTCCTTTTATATTCTCACAGCCTGTCAAAGCGATTTTTGAATAGTTTTGTTTCGTTCAGAATTTTGTATCATGTTTCAGTTATCCTTCACTAGAAAGTTTCGTATTCTCTTGAACAAACGTTTCATTCTATCTGAAGTTTTATTGTCTTGTGCTCTCTCTATACTTGTAACATCTTTTATTGTCTACATAATACCTTCGTTAAATAATTTGTTATTTCTACGTTACTCGTTTAACTTTCACTTGCTAAAATGTTGAATCCGTTACTTAATTTAATCTGGTATTATTTTTATATTAAACAAATTATCGTAATCTGAGTTTATGACGTCCTGTCTGATGATTTGGTCTCTTTATAGATTTGCAACTATTTTTGCAATGCGTCCTATGGCTGTATGATCACTTTCAAATCTAAAGTGATTTAGGATCTTCAGATCATGTACAATTTTTTGTTATGTATTCTGTAATATATACTGCGTACAAATACCTTTACCTTTGTATGATACTCGTAGGTAGACTGCAGAATATACACACATGTTTATAGTATAGTCATGACTGATAGAACAAGTTTAAATTCGCCCATGTACAGATTTCAAAGCGTGTTTTGAAGAAGGTTTTACACTCGATTTTAATTTTATTTCGTAGGATTCAAAATTATGTAGTTTCGGAATTTTTAGCTTGATTATTTTTGTACTTCGTCATTTGCAGTGATTAAGTTCGTCTTACTGGTTTACTACAGCACGAATAACCATCGAAGAAGATGAATTTCGAAACAAATCTCCCATGTTGAAGACCTGGGGTTATCTAGAAAGTATCAGTGAAAAAAGTGTTGTATTAGCAGAAGCATGACTTCTATGCAGGGACTGTACGGCTCATTGGATCAGTGGGAGACTGTCAATCGAAAGGTCTAGAGTTCGAACCGCAATAAAAAAATGGTTCAAATGGCTCTGAGCACTATGGGACTTAACATCTGAGGTCATCAGTCCCTAGACTTAGAACTACTTAAACCTAACTAACCTAAGGACATCACACACATCCATTCCCGAGGCAGGATTCGAAGCTACGACCGTAGCAGTAGCGTGGTTCCGGACTGAAGCGCCTAGAACCACTCGGCCACCGCGGCCGGCGAACCGCAACAGTTCTTATAATACTTTCACTCACTTATCGCTTCTCCCGCATGCGTAAGTGATTTTTGAAAGTGAGATATGCTAAGTTGCAACGTAGGTTGGAATCCATATTAAACTGTAGGGCTTCTAGAGCTGACTGGGTGAGACATTCCAGATGTTGGAGAACGGCAAGGGTATACCACCTCAATAGGACCGTGCTATATTCGAACGAATCTTCGGATGGGGATCAGCAGTACTATATCTAAAATCAAACGGACGTATAAGAGTAGTAATAAAAACGAGTCAGTGCAGCGAGCACTACAGTCGATTCAGAATCGAAGAAAATGTGAAATCTTCATTATGTGACAGACAGGTTCTCATTAAAGCTCTGTATGAGTGAAAGTAATGGTATTTGAGCGGAAAAAAATTGCTGAATCGAACCGTAGTTCGATTGACTAGTGTTTGCTTTCAAAATTATCATTTAGAAGTTTAATGACAAAGGTGGGAAACATAGTGCCGCGTGATACTTGTAGTGGACCCATGCAACGCATTCTCTAGTTTTAGTAGGAAACCACAGGACGTGCGACTGTGCACGGCTTTTAGTCGTGCGGTAATCAAGCTCTTCTGTACGTATGAGATAACAAGGAAGGCTAGCGCAAGCCGAATGTAACAGGCATGGGGAAATTAAGATGGAAAGTTAGCTAGTTTCAGCAGAAAAAATATACTTAAACTAGATTAGTTGCAAATTCATCTTCCTATGTTCTGTCCCATAATAACGAAGTGGAAACGAAACAGTAGCTATGACAAATTGTACTAATAACTTTATGAGATGTGACCTTGAACTAAGCGTAAATCATTTCAGTGGCCACGTCAGATCCACAAGAAAGAAATAAAATTTTGAGCAGCGTCTTATTTGTTATTGAAGAAATAATGTTCAAACCATATTAAAGTACCAGGACTGGATGATGTAGGAGAAGCTGGACCCAGACAGAAGTCTCCTCTACAATGAGGCAGAGAGGACAAACTACATTTGAGTGACAACTCCATTGGCCAACGATTAAATAAGTCGCGGGATACGATCTACATCTACACTTACATAGTTACTCCACAAGCCACCGTACGGTGCATGTCGGAGTCTACCAATTACCGCTAGTAGTCATTTCTTTCCTGTTCCACTAGCAAACATGCAATCAGCTTCAAATTCCGGTTCTCCAAATCTTATCAGTAGCGTTCCTCTGGAGATTCCAATTTGAGTTGCCGAAGCATCTCCGTAATACTTGGATGTTGTTCTGACATACCGTAACAAATCTAGTAGTCCTCCTCTGAACTGCTTTGATGTCTTCCTTCAGTCCGACCTGGTGTGTATCACAAACACTCGAAAAGTACTCCAAAACGTATCGCACTAGTGTACTATACGCGGTCACCGTTATAGATTGAAACCTTTCGGTCTCCTCTATATCTTACTTAAAATCCGTCTTGATTGCAATTTTTTATTATTATTCATATGACCGGTTTCGGTTCATTCAGAACCATCTTCAGATCTGATATTTCAGTTACAGGAGTAACTGAACCGAAACCGGTCATATGAATAATAAAAAAAAATTGCAATCAAGACGGATTTTAAGTAACATTATAAAATCACTGATTGCTGTTATCCCATAAGACATTATGTCTGTTTTTGCAAAATCCTCTATATCTCTTTTGTTACGCAACCTTCCCTTCTACAATAACCCATGAAACCTTCCATTAGGATTTATGTGTCGTCGTCGTAGCCCTCAGTCGTTACCTGCAATAACCCAAGACTGTTCCTTACCTTTTCTCTGTCACTGGATCGCCATCTGACTGCTACATCGAACAACGACATTAATATACTTACACTGTTTTACTATACTCTATTAGCTGCTGGTGGGTCCGAAGCTCGTGGTCGTGCGGTAGCGTTCTCGCTTCCCACGCCCGGGTTCCCGGGTTCGATTCCCGCCGGGGTCAGGGATTTTCTCTGCCTCGTGATGACTGGGTGTTGTGTGATGTCCTTAGGTTAGTTAGGTTTAAGTAGTTCTAAGTTCTAGGGGACTGATGACCATAGCTGTTAAGTCCCATAGTGCTCAGAGCCATTTGAACCATTTTAGCTGCTGGTGGGCTGTCATAATAAGTGGCTGTATTTATTACCAAAGCCGATGTTATTCTTTAATAGCAAAGCTGACGTTATTCTTTAATTAATTTGACTGAAGTTACGTAATTCATAGTTAGACTTTTTCTTGACAACAATAAAATTTTGCAAATTTGATGTTTTTTGGGATGGATTATAATCAGTAATGCAATACTGCTGGCAAAAATTAATTATATTCTGAATGAAATGATTTTACAAGCGTTCAAATGGGACTTACTTTTTTACAATAATCTCACAACTAGAATTACGCAAACATACCTTCAGTAGTCCTGAGTTCCTCAAAAAAATAATTCAATAATATTAGTTCCTCTTATGATAATAGTTAGCTGATGTCTCTGTACATCCGTTTATAATCTCTTGTAAACCATAGTTGGTGGCTGGCAGGCACGCCGCTCCTCTCAACCTCTGGCTTCAGACCTGCTACCGACTCGCTTCACATCTCGCTTACTACTGACTTCCTACGAACGCTAAAGTGCGGTCTCTCCCGCCAACAATTCTTTCTGGTGCACACAATCCCTGCTACAATTACAAAATGTATCAATGCGCGATCTTTCCTGCTCTTTTCTTAAAATGTATCCATACGCGGTCTCTCCCGCCCTTTTTAAAATTATATCAATGTGCGGTCTCTCCTGCCAACAATACTTTGGTGCAGACATTCCCTGCTACCACAAGTATTTCCAACACGACAAATATTAATTATTCCTACTTAATCCTATTAATGAAATATAAACATCTTTCATAAATTGTGGTTTGACAATAGACAATAGAAATATACACGTCTTACAAGATGAATGACACTTGCCTAAAATTTTCCCAATCTATCGAGGTCGACCATTTGCCTTTCCCACAACAATTCTTACACGCTCTTTCATTTCATATTGCCTTGCATTACGCCTAAATATTTAATCGACGTAACTGTGTCAAGCAGCCAGCTGCCAATCATCGCACCAAATGGAAATTTTGCCTGAGTCATCTTGCACCCTTCTACAGTCACTCAACGACGACGCCTTCTCGTACACCACAACGTCATCAGCAAACAGCTGCAGATTGTTGCTCACCTTGTCCGTCAGATCATTGATGTATATAGAAAATAACAGCGGTCCTGTCACACTTCCCTGAGGCACTCCTGATGATACCATTGTCTCTGATGAAAAGCCGCTGTCGAGGACAACGGACTGGGTTCTATTACTAAAGAAGTTTTCCAACCATTCACATATCTGGAAACCTACTCCACATGGTTATATCTTCTTTAAAAGTCTAGGACGTCTAGGAATATGGAATCTGTCTGTTGCCCTTCATCCATGTTTCGCAGGACATCATCTGAGATAAGGGCAAACTGAGTTTGGCACAAGCGATGCTTTCTCGGACAAAAGCTTTTCCGTCTCAAGGTAACTGACTGCATTTAAACTGAGAATACGTTCAGGAAATCTGCAAGAAACCGATGTTAAGGATATTGGTTCTAATTTTGTAGGTCCGTTCTTTTAACCAACCTATATACAGGAGTCACCTGCGGTTTTTGTAGTCACTTGGTACTTTTCGCTGGGCGTGAGATTCTTGATAAATGCAAGTTAAGCACGGGGTCGATGTCTCTTTGTAAAACCGAACTGGGATTCTATCCGGACCTAGCGACTTATTTCTTTTCAACTCTTTCAGTTGTTTCTCAACTCCAGGACCGCCTCTTATCGTGTCCTCCATACGGTACTCTGTGCGATGGTCAAACAACGGTATGTTAGCACCATCTTCATATGCGGACGATTGTTTAAACGCAAAATTTATAACTTCAGTATTCCTGTTGTTACATTCTGTTGCCGCATACCCAAGACCAGAATTTTCTTGGGTTGTCGACAAGATCCTTTGCTAGTGTAGTATGCTTGGCGCATCGATCTTTTTACAGACGCACGAATCTCTGCTAACTTTTGCCTATGATCATCTGTGAGTTCTCTTTTGAAACGAGAGTGCAACAGTGTTTGCTTCTTCAGCATTTTCCGAACTTTGTTATTAAACCACTGTGGGTTTTTTCCATCCATAATCCATTTTCTCGGTACATATTTCTCCAGAGCGCGATTTACAGTCCGTTTAAACTTTGCCTATAATTCCTCTATCATACTGGCACTAAATGATGACCGTTCATATTCTAAGTGGGATGCTAACAACTGCTTATCTACTTCTTCTAATTAAAAATACTCTGCTAGCCTTTCGACAACTTCATTAACTGAAGTAGCCATCGTCGCTATGATGAAATCATGACTGAAATAATATCAAACGAACCAAAAACGTGAGCGTTATAGCTGTCTCTATTAATCGAACAGAAACATTATCGTGATCTCTAAGGCTAAAGCTGAACAAGGTGGTGCAGTGGATAGATAGTAGCCACAAAATAGTGAGAAATGGTCTTCAGATCCTTGTTTGGGCATTCTAATAAGCATTTCTGTGCTTTCTCTCAATCTATTGAGACGAAGTTCGAGGTAGAAAATGGAAAACGGCCAATTTCCCTATCCGTGACTGATCTATCAGAGTTTGTGCTTGGATCCTAATGACCACGTTGTGCACGGAACGTTACGCCCTAATCTTCCTTGCTGGTTTTTCTTGAAGTTGAAAGAACACCGAAATATTTTAACACATTTCGCACGGGATTATGTATCGGCCTCTGTAGTTAATAGTATAGGAGGAAAATGGCGACAAGTGTCGTGTCTGAACCACTAAATTCACACTAGACCACGGAAAAGAATAGGCATGGGTTCGAGGTGGTCAATGGCTATTCTGTATAATACACGATCGTTGACGTTTTGTCTTAGTACCGGGCAATGTTCGAGGAATCGGTGGCAAAACGTGAAGAAACGTTTTCTATACTATGCACGTTATCGGTATGTCTCAAAAGAAAAAAAAAATGTACAGATTGATTTTTCTAGACTAATTAAAACTTCTTCACATAAAAATATTAATTGCAAAACAATAGTACGATATTAATGATTGGGAAACAACACTGTGACTGTGTTATTACTGATGTAACTTCCAAAGTATCCTCACTTTGTAGGAGACTGCTTATTTTTGTCAGTAAAACGATCCCATTAGATAGTGCCAGGTTCTTACATGTCACTATAAATAAAAAAACAGGGACTGTCACTGCTGAATCTATTATTTCTTCGTCTTTCCATGTCGGACGCTCTTGGTATCCAGGAATTCTATTTTGCCGTTAGCCTAACTTTTATCTAAGAACAATAGATATAATAACAGTGCAAGGAATGAAGATACTATGTTATGTATAGTCCTTGACGAACTGGGTAATATAGGAAAGTAGGAGTCCATGAGATTCTGTGTGACCTATAAAGGAGTATTTGAGTTATATTTTATAAAAGCACATGTAATTGTTAGCGTATGATTCAAATTTCTTCTTACATCTATTTAAGCAATGCAAAACTGATGTTATACATAGGTCTTCGGGAGTCTGCAATGCGAATAGAATATGGACAGTCGTTCAAATGACAAGTTTTTTGAAATTAGTGCAGACAAAAATTTGGTGAGAAAACGTTTTGATGATGTTAATAATCTCTGCAAATGCTACTTCGTGAAACGTCAGGAATGAAGCAAAATCTTCCAGAAATGTATGTCATACTTTTATTTCCTCTCTCTGTCTTCGTTTACCTGGTCGTAAATATGTGCGTTGCCTGAAACAACGTCATGTCTAATTTGTAAGCTCTTCAATTTAGCGGAACATCTGATCTCATGGGACGTCCAAAATATGACTTCCGATTAAAGCGGGGGAGTGCATCGAGCAGATACCTATCGGAGGCAGCTGGCTAGCGAGTATGGGGTGGCAGGGTAGTGTGCATATGTATTGTAAAGCAGGTGGGCGGTGGGCGGTGGCACACGCCCATTGGTCGAGGCGTGGCGAGTTGGCGCCTGCGCACTCCGTGGTCCGCCAGGTGCGCGCGCATCCTGCGAGGTAGGCTGCCCGCGCACCGCACTGCACCGTGCCGCGCCCGACCTCCAATTTATGACCCGCCCGTCGAGGCTGGGCCTTACTTTCAAATTAATCGCGCGCCGTAACGGTTCCCTGGAAAATAACGGAGCGACGAACTCAGGTCTCTTTCCTAGATGAATCTCTCGATCTAGTATATACTGATCCTTATAACTTTTGGGAGGACAAAAAGAAGAAAAATTAGAACATCTTTTTTCACCAAAACGGTGAACATATTACTACAGCAGTAATGCCATACGAAATAGAACTTAGGTTATTATTCAATGGATGTACGCTATAAGTACCTCATTTGCCTTGAACTTACATGTTTTAATCACATTTTCCCAAGAAGGACCACATTTCGCTTCACATATCCCGTTTTATGCTAAATATTTCACGGTAAGCTATTCATTACGAAGCTTAGGACGAGAATTATTCTGTTCGAGAAATATCTCTCAATTCTTTTTATACTGTATCTTTAATATTTCAGTGCTTCTGGATAAGACTGAAGTACAAATTTGTTACGAAATAGCAAGATGTCGACACGAAACGATGTTTTGAACACGTTTGATATTTTCCGTTGTTGTCGTTAATTATTAATCCTTTTTTATCCCTCCATTCTCTATTCTATCATTTCCAAGCGTATTTCTTGGTTTTGTAATTTTACATTTATTTTCAATAGTAAGTTCTTCATTTCACTCCTCATTTCTGTGTTACATTTTTCTTAACTAAACACCACTCCTCAGTTTCACGAAATACTGTTAGCAATACAGTTTAAACATAATTATCGAAGTTTACTTTGTTATTTTGGGATTTTTCTTTTGACTTGCGTTTTAGCGAGACTTCTAACAAAGCAAAGCTACACTTTTTTATTCAACACAACGATATTTTGTGAACATGTTCCGTGTTTTTCAGGCCATGGACAGGTTCTGTTAAATTTTCTTCCACCAGAGCTCTGCCTACAGCACAAAGTATTTTGCCTGAATTTTTTCCGTAAGAGACAAAAATCAGAGGGGCACTTTTGCTGTCCGAAGTTCTTACATTTTTCGCGACTATTTCAGAATAGCATTTCTAATAACCGCCTTTAGGATTCGGTAGATCTTCTTACTTTCCATAATTGCAAAGAAAAACTGGAGAGAACTTACACCATATACAAAATACAGTTTGCTTGTTTTTCTTTCACCTAGATATTTTTCAGCACGTTATGTGCAATGTTCAGTGATTAATTTGCCTTATGTAACGTTAGAATTTATTCTGTGTTGCTAATGTACTATATTTTTACACAGCTTGTCATGGTTTCGATGCACTTGTCTTGCTTACCGTACTATTTTGTTCACAGCCGCATTGTGAGCAGTTATATACGCATTTTATTTTATGTTATCTCCAAAATACAACGTTTCTATCATCATTCATGTGTTACTGTATTTACTCCATGTAGCTTACTTTTATTTTATTATATCACGAAAACACAAGGCTCGTGTGTTATCGTAAGCATGTGATATAGCTCTTCTCTCCAGTTTCGTATTTGTGATGATGAGGTGGGTCACGAGCTCCACTGTCTACAAGATATAAGGAGTTACTTGGGTTCTTTGCCTGTTCCTCATAATACTGACTTCATCCTTCTTAGTTCTTAAAATAATGCAAAATGAACTCAGCTTTGTACTTTTAACTATGTGTTTGCAATTAGAGAGAAATTTTCCTCTAATACAAATCTTAAGGTGAGTAGAGAAATGCTAGTTTTCCTCTAATACAAATCTTGAGGTAGACACATGCCAAGTTCATATGAACAGTCCCTCCCAAGATGGTTGATCATCGTAGGAAAGTACGTTTTATTCAAAATCACCGTCGATATCTAGGAACTATTTTCAGTTAGCATTTGTGAAGAGTAACAGCACAATACATCTGTGTGACATATTTAACTTCTGTTGAAAGCTTACAAAAATTTCATAGGAAAAAGGTTTAAACCTATGATGGCAACGCAGACAAATTTGTTATAAAGTATCTGTTATTATTATGCGACACTTCATTAGGATCGTATATTGTTAACATAAACCTTCGAAGTCTTGTCATGAAACAACTATTCTATCGAAGTGATGGCATACATTTTCTTTTCAAGTGTTATTTCAAGATATATTTCGTATAAAAGTGTTCTGTACCAAGAATGAAACAACATACATCAGAAAGTTAATTATTTGAAATAGTGCCTATTGATATACTGATGATCGAAATTTGAATTTTGAAAAAGCCACAAACAAGTCGAATGTAGTGTCCCTTGTCAACTCAGATCACTATACCATTAGTGGCTATTTTGATATTTTTACTAGTGGACGTTCAGGTTACTAAATCGGTAGGGAAAATAAATACTTTTAAGTACAATAAATACGATGAAAATTTTTTGTGATACATATAGAATGTCATTAAATTTAGCCTTATTCGAAATCACTGTGGGTATCTAGGAACTATTTTCATTTAGAATTTGTGAAGAGGAACTTTTGTGTGACGTATGTCATTGGATTCCTGCAACACACCGACTATTTTTCATTTTTGTGAGTTCTCCATTTACTAAAGATGATTTTTCGAAATATATTAACACTTCTCTTGAACCTGTGATGAAGTAAATTTCACAAAAAAATAATTTATTGTTGATCCCCAAATTATTCCTCGAAAAGAATGAATCAGTTTCCAGGCTGTGAAATAGATCAAAATATTTTGAGTTAATGCAGTTATTACACCTTCGTTAACTTGTATGGGCAGACATTCATTTAGAATACGGCTTTAGATGGTCCTTTAGCGTATTTATGTAGTATCTTCTCAGTCGTAAATGACGCTAAACAATTATTACATGCCACCATCACATCTAGAGGTTATCTTTGTTTTCCTTGCTCTGTTTTCCTAACATTTGTTTCTACAATGAACGTTCAAGTGTTTTGCACACATCTGACTGTTATCCAAATATTGATAATTCTTCCGCTTTAAAATTTTTCCCTAAGATTTTTAAAGATTTTCACAGTTCATCAAGCTCTCTGTTGAGGAGTATTCTCTGCAAATATGAAAACGTCAAAATGTTGCAGTTCTCTGCACTAATTCTTAGAGTTCAGGATTTAGTTTGTGTTCATTGTACGAGTTGATTCATAAACTGTGTTATGTGATTGGTGAAGTTTAACAATAAGAGGGATCTTACTCTTTTTCTTAACCTTTACGGTCCTGCTGATGAATTAACGTATGACTGGCGTTATGTATCGTAATGTAAACATCTTGCTTACAAGTTTGAACACTTAGTAATTACTTTACGAATGTGAAGAAGTGTTTTAAATATTTTCTTCTTTAGTCTATCGCGTAAATGTTCTAAAAAAAAGTGATGAGAGTCGTATTTTATGCGTGCCCTACAGACGTAATAATTCGTTTTTCACATTGTGATTAAAATACAGCGGGAGTATTTCTAAAGTCCAACTTAAATTCCAAACATCATGAAAGTATAGTATTGTGTCTAAAGATGGGCTTTGGCTTAGCTGTTTATATTTTTGATAAAACAGTGGATGACGCCTTCCTCTATTATGTCTTTTCTGTATGATGTACCTAATGTGTCTGTCATCTCGTTGCAAACGCATTTGCAGTCAGTTACATTCTTTTATGTGCGCTAATATTTATATTTGTTTTTTTATCTCGTAATTCGTATATAGGACTACACTTATTCATTGCATTTAGTGTTTAATAATATTTTTGCATTACTTTAAGGAGTGTTGATTTGCTGTTATATAAGTCATCTTTGCTAATTCTTTTATAACATATAAAATTATGTTTCGTTCAAACGAGGTAAACACTTTCAAATTAATTTTAGACATCTTCAAGTGTCAGTTTTTGGCGCAGAGAAGCTGAATTTAGTCACGAGACGTCTGTATCTCAGAATGGATATCGTATCTCATTTTCAGCAGCTGTACACTTGGTCTTTCATAATTTTTAATGTGATGTGGCCGTTTAGAACAGTAAATTTTCTGGAACTTGAATGAGAACAAGCCTCTGAAAAGTTGCACAAAAATGAAGGTAATGATAAACACAGGTATAAAGAAGATATTGAAATTTCTATGTATTGACTGTTGTAGTTATCGTACGTCACAAATTGTTTCTTTGATTCCCCCTTCTATTTGTGATTAAAACACAGCGTAGTAACGGCTTATTGACATCTGGTACTCTAATTGTTCTTGTGTATTCCGCAAGAGGCATCAGTTCTTCACTGTATTGTACATAGGCCTACATTTCAAAATTATTAAACGTTTTTTTAATCTCTCTGTATAAAAATTCTTATTTTTCCTGTGTATTCTGCAGGAGGCATCAATTCTTCACTGCACTGTTCGTAGGCCTACATCTCGAAACTACAAAATGTTATTTAAATAGCTCTCTTTAGAAAAGTTAAGTAATAGTAATTTAGAAATTTTACTTGTAAACCCCGTGAATTAATGACATACATAAGTTGAAGAACGTTTTTTAATTATACCACAACTCTAAATACTATTACCACAAGGGATATGAAAGTACTGATAAATTAATTAGGGCATCCTTGTACTCATATCAGTGCCAAAGATGATAAATCTATTAGTCTTATAAAGTATGTCTTACAGAATAGACAGTTCTAATGAAATTCTTGATACAAATACTATAAACAATATTTTTGAAATATGAGCACTTTTTGTAAAACTGGTTTAAAAATCAATCGAGCTTCTCCTTTATATATAACTGTCAGTTTTATTTTGATAAAATTATTTACCTCTTTTATATTTATGCTCCTGTGTTATTTACAATATACGAGCAAGGAGCACAATATCTAGCTTATTTTATGGCTTTCTCTGACAGGGAACTCAGTTCTTTACAAGGACTTTTCTTGAGGAACTATGAAGTGTATTTCTTTTAAATAACTGAAATGAAGTTTTAAAATTTCGACTCCAAAAATTTTCCATTTTGCAAGTATCAATACGGCTTTTGCGATGAAAGAACAATGATGTGCATCTCGGATATCCTTTCAGCTACATCTCAATAGTGTAATAATTTTACATTGAATGACTACTGTACGCAAATCTCTTAGTCGACTTTGTTTACAGACGGTAACCTGTAACTTTGTTTTCAACGTGATTGCCTTTTTTAAACTCAATGTTTATGACACTATCCAATTATGAATGATATAATGGAAATGAATATTCTTTGTACGTCGTGATCGCAGTGTAGATACTTTCTTTGTTCCGAGATGATCGGTTTCAACAGTCTTATGCTGCCATCACCTGATCTATGGGGAAAACATAAACGTAATGCGGGAGAGGGTGGAGGGAGACTAAAATTCATATCGTGGATTATATAAAATATACGAAATTTCATCGAGCGATGTGGCGCAATGGTTAGTACACTGGACTCGCATTCTGGAGGACGACGGTTCAAACCCGCGTCCGTCCATCCTGATTTAGGTTTTCTGTGATTTCCCTAAATCGCTTCTGGCAAATGCCAGGATGGTTCATTTTAAAGGGCACGGTCGACTTCCTTACCCCTCCTTCCTAATCCGTTGGGACCTATGACCTCGCTGTTTGGTCATCTCGACCAAATCAACCAACCAACAAAATTCCACGTACCTTATGTAACGTGTTATAAAATTATCATATCATGCCATTACATGGAGTCAAAATATAATTCAGTCCAGCTACTTGATTTTCGTTATTGCCATTCGCTTAAATGCCCCCAGTTACATTAGCTCTATACACACGGCATTGATTACAGACATCCTCTTTGCGCTGTAATACGTATTCACATACGCCCTATTAGGGTCCATTGTAGTCGTCGACATTACTGTTTGTGGTATATATCATTTCGATTGATTCTATAGTAGACACGTCTCACCGAATAATACTTGCATCTGCACTTGGGTTAAATGCCTTTTGAGGTAAGTTCAGCACTGCGTTGTTGCTTTTTTTTATTTTTTTGCACGTACCTTCCCCCCTCCCCCTTTTCCATGGATGCTAATTCGCGTAACTCCGCAAGGTTTAGCCAGTTTAGCATTCGCACTCGCACCGGTGCGGTAGTGCCGTTTTCTTTGGTATCACGTTGGTTTGGTAATTAAAGATGTAGGGTTTTTTAATTTTTTGACTATCGCTGTTGCTTTATCACTATCACTAAGCACACAGTATGTAATTACTACAGATTTTAAGTGGAGCATAAGACCATGGTAACTTTATATGCATGGTCAGGTGGCATTCCTGACTGTTATATCGGGCACTTTGAAAAATCGACCTTTATTCCTGGTGCGCCGGTATTAACTGCTTGTGACCACAGCATGTGATCATTTAGCATGTACTACACACGCCATCCTATGGCGAGACAGGTAAATTTCTAGCGGGCCTGTCGCCTCTATGTTGACACGCCGCCGGCAGATGCATTTTATTAACTGTGCATTTTATCAATTGCGTTCATTTTACCTACTGGATTTTAATCAAGACATGCATACCTGAGGAATGCGTTTAATGCTTTGACTTCATGTAATATAACAAGGTAATTTTATTACAAGTTCCATAAAGTACGAGGAATTTTGTATATTTTAAATCATCTGTGATATGAATTGTAGTCTCCCTTCAATTTTAATGTTTTTCACTAAGGTCAGATGATGGCAGCATAAGACTGTTGAAACTGGTCATCTTGGAACAATAAAAGTGTCTACACTGCGATCGCGGCGTACTAATTGTCTCCATTTCAACCATACCGATCGCCCCATAGCACGGCATGTGTATCTTAGAAAATGGAGGAGGAGGAGGAGATTAGTGTTTTTAACGTCCCGTCGACAACGAGGTCATTAGAGACGGAGCGCAAGCTCGGGTGAGGGAAGGATGGGGAAGGAAATCGGCCGTGCCCTTTCAAAGGAACCATCCCGGCATTTGCCTGAAGCGATTTAGGGAAATCAAGGAAAACCTAAATCAGGATGGCCGGAGACGGGATTGAACCGTCGTCCTCCCGAATGCGAGTCCAGTGTGCTAACCACTTCGCCACCTCGCTCGGTCTCTTAGAAAATGATCGAATGGTTAACGACATCAATTTAAAATTAGAATATCAGCATGTTTTCTTCGTCTATGAAAGACACACTGTGTTAGAACTGCCTGATGCTGAATATTGCGTCACTGCTGATATTCTACATAAAAACTGCGAAAATGATGAGCTCTACAGATTAAATACATTATCGATGTATTGCGTTTCGAAGAATTCGTCGAGATAAAATAACTGTAAAATGCAAGACCTTTAGCGATTTGTAGCATAAGAGAAAATGATTGTTCAAGGAAACCGTAGCGGATAATTTCACTGAATTGGAAACAGTCTCTGTATGGACGCAACACCAAAACAACCTTGTTGGTTAGCGACCTCCGCTTTCCTCCTTGAGAAATATGTAGTGCTGATCTTCGATGCCGTGTACTAGGCAAAATCACATTCTTGAATTTTATATAATACCAACCACCGTAGTTTGTTTTCGTGTCGTTATCCGTAAAGCTATTCCGTGAATATTTGACAAAAAATAAAGAAAGATTAAAGTATCACTGTGATGGAGCACGAAAACGCACTGACGAATGACCCTGAAGGAATTACCACTTTATTTTCTAACGAAATTATTCTAAGTTTTAAATTAATCGATTCCTGGGGTCCACGGAAAGCTCTACTGTGGGTGGCCAGAAAGGGATGTAAATCCGACTCTCTTCCAGAACGTGAATCCATCCAGTGCCTCCACAACTGCACCAACTCACTCGTTGTTAACAGTTAAATTTATCTTTTTAATTCGTAAGTCAGAGTTTATTACTTTATGTTTTATTGTATAATTAAGTCTTCAGCAGCTAAAACAGTCAGTCCTAAAAGTTTAGTGACTGGTTATACGAAGAGCTAGAGAAAAGTAAAGATGATGGTTTTAATGCTTCAGGTGTTCTACATAGCCCCTCCCTCCACACAAACACACACTTGCGTTCAACGCACACAAAGTACACACCACCACGTGGAGCTTTCCGAAAAATACTTCTTTGTGATGTTGACCAACTCACGTGTGATACTGGCTACATGTCGGTTATCGACACGCATTTCTCATCTTCAAAACATTCTAAAACTTGTACACTTGAATTAGAGATGTTGTCTCAATTGGAATTCGTGACACAAAATCGTTGACACACTCCGCATGTCCATTACTTAACACTGCCTGTTCTCGTCTTACTGTTCGAATGCTCATATGCTGCTTATAGTTGGTAGTTCAAATCGCCACCATAGTTACTGCACTGACGTCACTTATACCCTAGGGATAAAATCAGTCTAGGAACTTTTTGGATGGATTGTGTTTGTGACTGCTGTAGACACTTGAAACAATGGCAGTTACTTTCTCATATGTCACTGGATTTGTGATTAGAATGGAATTGTTCCACATATTAGATACGATACGACATGGGCACTTGCACTGGTGTTTTGGAAACCATGTCTCATAATTAACTTGGAAGAGTTGAGTAATGTATCAAAATTTTCATAACGGTTATTTTCTCCTTGAAGCTACGTTTATTTTTCAATCAGCATACATTCACTGTTACCAGCGGCATAGTATTGTAAAATAGATTTCTGTGGTTTTATTATTTTTACGTTTTCAGATTGGCTCCATAAAGAAAACGAATAAAGTCTCAACTGACACTGACTCTGCCATGAACCGCTGTTTGAATGCAACAACTAATGCAATGTTATCCAACACTTTGTCTGCAACTATGGCTTTTACATGAAATATTACTGTTTATCTGCGCCTGAAGCCTATTTCATACGGTCTCACTACTTTTCATGCAGTTTTACGATTTTAGTCTGAAGTACCCACTAGAAAGAATTTAATTTTATTTCTGTTTAAAAATTATTTATCAAGTGTTGTTCATAGAAATGAAATAAAGTATTCATAATACTATCCAATGAAGAAAATACACATCGAAATAAATTATTTCCCCGAATGATACCCACAGTATTTGGCCGTTCAGTAATGGAGAAAACTTCCAATACAGAAATTCTAAGAACGCAAACATTGAGATGTTGAAATTTGAAAAAATTTTTACGAAAAAATTCTTAGCCAAGAGGAATATCAAGAACCGTAGTCGGATTCACACTTTCTTGACGTTCGTACACGCTGCAAAATATTCTGCGGATAAGTAATAATAGGGAAGGATGTGAAGCGTAGGAATTATAGAATTCTTGACCATTACGTAATGTGCTGATGTGTATGAAATCATGTTGTTGCATGACGGTTTACTTTTACAATATTTTTGGTGTACAACAGTAGCTGCCAGCGCAACGTTGTTTATGGCATAGTGACAAGCGAGGATTTGTAGTTTAATTTCATTTGTCCACGGAGATTTTGAACATGTTAGTTCCTAAAATTAACGATTTCTTGGGATTCTCTGTTGACATAACAGAAAGAACTTAGTTGAGTTTCATCGCAATCATCGTGCTACAAAGAATGTTTAATGTAGACAGCTATGTAGTTCAAAAGCATGGGAAATCCATCTGTAATTAGCTATAAAAACACTATAAACCTTATAGTGGACTACCCAGAATTTTCATAGCTTTCATTCATTATTTTTTTAAAAAATCGAAACAGATATTTAATGCGGTCAACGGCCGTGTATGATAAGAACAGTAAGATGAAATGGTTCCTGATAATAATGATTTCAATTCAGAGGGACACACCGCGTGGTGTTTATATTGTCCACTGAGTGAAGTAGAATCAGCAGCTGTCTTTCAGTGTTTACATGACGCCTTCTGGTACAGACAACATTCTTCCAAAGTCTTCCACACACAGCGTTCACAAGGAAACAGCACATAGATAAGTGCTGTAAAGAGCCCATAAATTTCCCTTTGAGCATACAGGCTTCGAATAAAAAAATAAAAATAAAAACTGCAATAAACAAGAAAACTGACATTCTCTCGTTACCACTAAGTGGCTCTGAGCGCTATGGGACTTAACTTCTGAGGTCATCAGTCCCCCCAGTCACCACTAAGTCATAACAGATAAGAAATAAGCTAAATAAGTAAAAGCACAAGAACAATGACATATGAAAAAATCTTGGTAGTTAAATGTGTGAAATGATCGTATCTCGGTGTAATGTCTGATGAATTAGCTAGGCTATTCAAAGGCCTAAATTCAAGAAGCAACTTCAGCACTACTAACAAGCTAAGTAGAATGCTTCTCCTCCATTTACAATCTAAGTGTACAAATCTGGCCACATATTCATGTGCAGCATCAGCTACACCGTCCATCCAGAAACGCCCGAGGCTGATTTTATTCCTGGCGAATTAGCGACGTCAGCGCAATAACTACGGTGGTATCTTCAGCTAACAATTATACACAAGAGATGTGCATTTGACTAGTCAGTTGTGAGAGGACAGTGTTAATTAGTGGACGTGCGGCTGTAGTGTGCAAAGTTCTTTTGTCATAAATCAAAATAGTGCAACATGCTGCTGCTGATTATGTGTTTAGAGGGACCAAATATTTGAGGTTATAGGTCTCCTATTCAATCCCCAGTGTGCCCTATACGTCTGCGTCTAGAGTAAATCTCAAGTAAAATGTTTTCAAAATGTTTATGTAGAGCATGCCAGAGGTGGGATGTGGACACGAGCCCGGTATTCATCTGATGCGCTGTTGGAAACGGCCTGAAAACAACATCCAGGATGGATGGATCACCAGCCCTCATCGTTAATCCGCTAAGCAGATTCTATCGATGTTAGGCTCGCCTTGTCCCGGAAGCGGTGAAATAATGCGTTCGGCTAACTAGGTGAGTGCAATAGAGCAACATCTCCAAATATGTTAGCCGAAACGGATCGTAGTAAAAGCGAAAGAAATAATAATTAATATCATACAGCAGCGAGTCTGGACACTCCTTACAAATATATCACTTGCTGACTTATACTACACTGCAGGCCCTATAGAACATAAACTGTTGACGATTTCGTCACATGAAATAAAAGGGCACATCCTGCGATTCCTACACTTGAAAATAAAGCTTGTTAAATTAACTGAGAGCGTAAAGTACGAGTACAACAAGTGCTACCTCCAGCATAGAATAACTCCTACCTCTGTCCAGACTGAAGTGAAAGCTAAGTCCATTCTAGTGCTTGTATCAAGACCTACGCAGCAAGACGTTGGGCGAATCAAGAAATACAAGACTAACAATGCCGAAAAGAAGCAATCAATCACGAACTGTATGTAGTCCACCTGTGTTTAAGAAAAAATGTACCGCTACTTATTTTCTGTCATATTACCAGATTAATTGGTATATATATATATATATATATATATATATATATATATATATATATATATATATATATATATATACTTCACAAGTATGCAAGTTAGATATATCCATAACAAGAAATTCAATACGCTCATGATTACCCAACATTATGCGAAACGTCCAGTAAAAGAATATACCTTTCAGATACTGTAATTATAGGATACGAAGCTGACTTGCTTAAAAAAAACCTCAAATATTGCCTAGCGCCCAATTTACATGTTTCGGCCATCAAACACTTGATATCTGCTACAAAAGTTGGGCAGGACATATCCGATCTCACAGTCACGAAGCAAAATGAGCTCACAGTGGAATTCACAAAAAAATTGAGGATGAATTAAATAACAAAAAATACAAATATCAGACAGTTTCAGAACATAGAACTCTCAAAAACATAAACCATAAATTATCGACAAACAGTGCTTTAGGTATAAAAGCTGCGAAAAGAAACCGTATCGTCATTATGTATCGCAATGTTTACATAGATAAAGTTATGTCCTTCTTTGACACGAACGATACCATCGAACTTATCTATAACCCAACAAATATATTTGTAGCAATGGCGAAAAAGGCTGTCAGATACTGTACTGCCATTTAAACTGATTTTGAGACAAATCTTGTGTGTTTATGAGCCATGCACACCTAGACTATCTGCACAACCCAAGACACACAAGCCGTTAATTCCTATACTGATTAAATATAACGTACTGCGGTTCAGAGAAACGTCAATCGTTATGGCACCTGAATTTGTATCTCTCTTGGAAGTCGCATTATCTCAAAATTAGTTCCAATGTAATAATAAAATCTGTACCCAGACTGATGGAGCGGCTATGAGCAATAACATAGTGGGTAAAATCACGGGCATTTTCCTCAACAACCTGAAACAAAAATTCTTCACTTATAATTAGTCTGAATAAAGAAAAAAACATTGTGCATTACTACAGATACGTGGATGATACCCTTAAGTTTATTAACGGGACTCTCACAGATGTTCAAGATATTCACCAAGCCTTAAACAATCTATATCCAAAAATAAAATTCACGCTGGTAATAGATACAACCAATGCTATAAGTTATTTGGACCTCTTGATCAGCAGAAAGGGTGGCCACCACAAATTCGACATTTATAGAAAACCTGTATCCACGGACAGCGCCATAAATGTAAATTCCACAAAAATTCGCATACTTCCGCTTCATGCTTAACAGACTGTAAAATCTTCCTCTAGAAGCACATGACACCCAAATTCAACAAAAACCCCGTGAAATACGACTAATGAAAGAAACAATATCTAGAAAGAAAACAGAATGTATACCAAATGCTTATAGGAACCAAGTCTTGGACAAAATTAACGCATTATTCAGACTTACAAATATATAACTTGATTTCCTGACCACTAACAACCTCAGACTGAAATTACGATAGGGCAACACAAAACTATCAATCTATGCTAGCCCTGGTTTGTACAAAATCACACGTAACAACTGTAATAATTCATACATAGGCCAGACTGGAAGAAATTTTCTCTTGTTGTTTAAAGAACACATTCGTAACAGCGATACTAACAAATCACTTATTTCCCATCGAAAAGAGCGTCAACACACGGTAGACATAACTGAACACTCATTGCAGGTACTTCATAAATTCCCAAAGGTCCTATCATGAACATTCTCCAGGAAATTGAAATTTATATACACATAAGAAACCCACAACAAGGCTTACTGAACCAACAGTCAAATCTTAACCATCAGTACTATTAAAAGAATAGTGAAATACTCCAAAATGAAAACGGATACATTCAAAGCGCAGAGCACAGCCAAAGATGAACGCACACCAAAATAAAACCTTAACATCGTTGCTCATACACACACTCTGGAGCGAAACATACGTCAGAGCGTCAGTAGAATATGTACAAGAAAGTCATAATTTACGAAAACTTATCGAGAATAGAAGTTAACAAAAGCATACTCGTCAAATAAAAACTTCCACGTAATAAACACCTACAAATTAATAGCACCTACGATCGCTATAAACATAGACTACTACAAATACACAGCAATCGTAGATACACGCGCAACCAAATAATGTATATATACTTTGCAAACATATGATATCGTAGCTCCAAAACTGCCAAATCAGTCTCATAACAAATTGATTACTAACTTAACTCAACAAATATAGAAAGATAGTCAAAATACGATGTTATATGTATGTCTATCCATCCAGACAATATATACTCGTGCGTAAGTAACAATCCGTACTCAAATTCCTACCATAAAATAAATGTGTGATATAAAAGTAATGTCACCCACGTTATACCGCAGGTCTCTCGATAGTGACAATGTTAACCGGAACGGATCTGTAGTGAAAGTGGAAGAAATAAAAATTAATACCACACAGCAGCGAGTATGGACACTCCTTATAAATTCTACAGAATGCTTTGAAGAAGAAAAAAGTGTGTGAAAAGTTTTTCATACAACTTGACTCCTAAACAAAAAAACGACTTGACTGAAATGCAAAGCGAAGACAGCTCCACCTTGAAAAAAAAAATCATCATGGGTATTTAGTGTTATCAATGCGAACCCAACAGAAAACAACACAGTTCAGAAATTTACATGATGTGTTAACGCTATGACGATGTATCCGACATTCAAAGCAATGTGAAGCATGAGTTGAGCAAAATCCCGAAGAACGACACTTCTGACAGTTTCACACGGTTGTATGAACATTCTGTGTATTGTACGCAAGTAAATGGAGACTATGTAGAGCAGCTGAAGCATCAAAAGCACTATCTGAACTTTTCTCTACTTTTTTAGTAATCCGGTCTCGAAACATAATGCACTGACTAGGGCGTGTTATGAAATCAGCGGTAGGAAAACATTCTATGCTTGAAAGCAACCTGGAAATTTAGCACAAAACCGAATACTTACAATAGTGGATACAATGCTAAAAATGGAAATATTCATCAATAATACAAAGAATGGAAATGCTACTCTTATTGGGGAAATGAGTTTTAAAAACTCAAGGTTCTTCAGCTGCCTTACATTAAATGTAATACAATATATGTAAATCCGATAGCAGAAAATAAAAAACTCCCTGGCTATTATTATCGAAAACGTTGATTCTGGCAGAACTGGTAGTCCATATCCCGCCACAAACTCCATTTCTCTAATGTGGCAGTACTGTCAGTGTTTACGTGAATTACAAAAGGAAAAAATAGCGAGAGCTGCAGTCGAATTCGTAAAATTCAGCAGAAAGCTCCTGAGTGCTGGTAGCGTTGTGTTGAGGATGACTGAAGTTTGGAACACCAAAAATATAAACGAAACGTCTGACTCGTTGCGAGAATGTTAAACGATTATTTCACCAAAGTAACTGATGCTGAAATATCCTCATGTATTCAACAAAGGTTATTTTCTAAAACTCTACAGTCAACGAGATGCAGCACTCTAAGCCTAACATCACAACAACAACAGGCAACACCATTGGCTGTAACTCTCTTGCACCCTCCCCACTCCCCCAACACACACACACACACACACACACACACACACACACACACACACACACACACAATTGTCTCCACAAGAAACGACAGCTTTGACATAACTGTGGCCATAGTTTATAGATTATCATTTAGCGTTCGGTTAGTTTAGTAATTTTGTTGTCATGTTGCTGTTTGTCTTCAGTCCAAAGACCAGCTGTCCACGCTACTCTATCCTGTGCAAGCATCTTCATGTCCGAACAACTACTGCAACCTACACCCATTTAAACCTGCTTACTGTATACGTCTCTTGGCCTCCCTGTACAATTTTTACCCAACACATTTCGCTCCAGTACTAAATTAATTATTTCTTAGTGTCTAAGAATGTGTCTCATCAACCGATGCGTTCTTTTAGTCAAGTTATGTCACAAATTTCTTTTCTTCCCTGTTACGTTCAATAAATCGTTAGTTACGGGGTCTGCATACATAATCTTCAGCATTCCTCTGTAGCATTTCATTTCACAAGCTTCTATTTTCTTCGTTCCTTAACTGCTTACCGCCCACATTTCACGTCCATGCAAGACTACACTCCAGACAGATTTTTTAAAAAAAAAGACATTATAACACTTCAGTTTATAGCCCATGTTGACAAATTGCCTGTCTTGAGAAGCTCTGTTCCTTGCCATTGCAAGTCTACATTTTATATCCTTTCTTCAACGCTCATCATCAGTTATTCTACTGGCCAAATACCAAAACTCTTCTACCACTTTTAATGTTTTATTTCCTAATCTAATTCCCTCAGCATCACTTCGTTTAATTCGACTATATTTTAATTCTTCTTTTTTGCTTTCTTTAATGTTTGTCTTATATCCTCCTTTCAAGACACTACCCATTCCGTTCAACTGCTCTTCCAAGTCCTTTGCTGTCTCTGACAGAATTACGATGTCATAGGCAAACCTCAAAATTTTTATTTCTTCTCCCTGAACTTCAATTCCTTCTCCAAATTTTTCTTTTGTTTTCTTTAGTGCTTCCTCAATGTACTGGTCGAATAACATCGAGAATAGACTACAACCCTGTCTCACACCCTTCTCAACCACTGCTACTCTTTCCCGCTCTTCTGGTCTTATAACTACCGTCTGGCTTCTGAAAAAAACTTTTGTTGCTCTTGCTGCCGGCGGGTTGGTCTCTTACTATCCATTAAACAATCAGTCCACCTACCTGGATAGGCTTCAGGTTGTCTGCCTTTTCACTCTGCGATGGTGGATCCAGGTTTGGCCGACAAAAGCAGTGTTGATGAGAATCCGACTAGATACCTACTACGCAATAGCCACTTGCCTCCAGAACATGGGTAGTAGCTGAAAGTTAAACTTTTGTGTGTTCGGTATTCGTGCATGAGTAGTTTGAAAAAACTGTCAAAATTCCTTTTAGTTGGTTTATTGTTTTTTAAAACAAGGAAAACGGCTATCAAGTCCGTATTTAATTTCCCGACATCAATTATGCGATATTACGGACTGTCTCTGTAACAAGTTCACACCCAAAAGCAGCCAGAAGATATTTATTCCGACCCGATATTTTAAACGACTGCTTGCGAATTAACACAGTCAATCGTTCAGTAGTCTTCTTGTACAGAAGCTCTCGCCATAATATCTCGTAACCTGCACGAAACACGCCACGCGGAGTTTCTGTACGACTTGACATGTTCACACGTGAATCTCTCCTTAAATAAACCACTCAACAATACTCAAACTTTCACAAAATACTCAACACTGCAGTCGCTTTTCGTTAACTACACGAGAACCGATCAAACGCTCGGATTTCTTAATTTTGGTACAATTTTGACCAGCGCGATTTAACATAGGTGTTAACCAGAAGACGGCTGCTGAGCGACTATCTCGACACATACAGTAGATCTGAGGCATACAGCCCTACTCAAACGCGCGGGAAACGCTGAATTCCTATTGGCTAGTACGTTAAGCAGCCAATAAGATCGTCTCGAACACATCTATACTCGCGGTATTTCTCATGTCAGCCAGTCAGATTACCACAAGTAATTTAGACTAGGAATCTCGTACACCCGAAACTAAATAAAATTTATTGAAAACAAAAACTTTCCACAAAATAAATTACTAATAAATTTAATACCCAACGCCCCTTCTAGCTGACTTTTACAAAATCAAGCTCACTCGGACACACGTCACATATTCTCCTATTACAAAACAATTTTCTCACGCTTACATTTACACAGTTTTAACGAAATATCACATTCTCGCTCTACGTATGTCCTCCATTCACTCTCTCAGTCTCTCCAAAACACTCACACAACCAAAACATACTGAAATAATAATTTTGAAATGTACTGTTAATTACATCATAAATCTGTGGCAATAAAACTAACGAAAATTCTAGAAAATTAGATTATATGAACCTATCCTTTTGGCTGTAGTTTCAATTGTTACTATAGATGAACATATTACAGTCCCTAACTTGGTTTTACAATGCCAGCACAGTTATCATATGTTTAAGTAAAAATTTATATCTCCGAAAGTATTGAAGTTATTGATTTGAAATTTTAGCTGTATGGTTGTCTTATTCATAGAATTACACTAAGTATGAAAAAGATCGAGTAATATTTAGTAGTATTCCTTCAGATTTGTGGAGAGTATGTGTAAGGTATTGCACGCATTAGTCAAGTACACCGCTCGCCTGACTCAGTAACCAGCGTCAGCTGTGAGGGGGTGAAAACCGTCTCCTCTCCTCCCAGCTCCGGGGCAACCTACGTTTTCAGTACAACGTGACAACTCGTAATAATCTGCTACGTTACACTGTCACGTGTATGCAAATAAAGAAAAAGCTGATGACCACCAAAACACGCTTGAAATGCGTTGCAGTGGCTTAAAACAACGTAAATAATGTGACTGAAGCGGTGCAAAACAAATAATTTGTTCATAACAGCCAGGGTATCTAAACTTGGCTGCTACGGCCGTGGTTGTTAACGTTATACCTCACCTGCCAAACTGGCATTTTCCGAAACCATTATCATTCGTTATTTGTCGAGTGATCGAACTGGAAGCAGTCTTAAAACAAACAGATAAAAACCTCATAAAATTGATATAAGATGATGATTTCTCGGGATGACGTCATTCATTTTGCCTGTTATTTCAGTACCCGAAAAGTTGAAAACTGTCAGAAATATCCAAACGATTATACGAAAACTGACGAGGATTAACTGATGTTGATATGCTGGTGGCAATTTAAATTAATTTGTAGCTGAAAAACTGATACTATGCTTTGTCTAGTTTTCATTCCAGATGCTGAAAACGAACAAAATTACAATTTTTATGCGGTTGCATGGTGCTAGTGGAAAGATTTTAGTTTCTCGGAATTGTACGGTTCACACGAACGAGCGTGGTGTAAAAGAGAGCGTTGTCGGAGTTAGTCAACGACTGCGCTGATTAAGCTGCTGGGTCGTCTCTCCTGTACTCCCTCCAGCAACCAACAACTGTATTTTTATGGTCAATTTTGCTAATTCTATTCATTCAGATTACTTAGTCCAACTTTATTTTAAAAGTACAAATGTAAGTATGGTGCAAAGGCTGATGGCTTCAGTATTGACTTTTGGACAAAGATATCACACCTTTTCTGCAGACTCTTAGAAACCTGCATTGATCCGTAGTTGTACGCCTTGCAATAAATGCAGCAAGGATCTTACAATTAAAAGTAAATATTTCAGAACATTTTGGATTCATTAGAAAGCTTCATAGTCTCGTCTGATGATTAGTATTTACCTTAGGACTAATTTTATAGAGTCCGTTAACAACTATACTCTGTTTTCACTAGGTGCCGGTGAATATTTTGTTCAAATGGCTTAACTGAACGATTAACTATGTTTCATTCCATTTTGTTTTAATCTGGAGTACAAATGTAAATGTACCGAAAGGGGTCTGCTGTGCTAATTGCACTAGAAGCTCTCTATGGGCATAACACGCCCCTGTAAATTATGAATGAAAGATCCTCAGTGGCAAAACTCGTGTGTCAGAGTTCAAGAGACGCAATTATTTTAAGGCACCATTAGTAGCACTGTAGCAGACCTTTCTGGATCCTACGCTGTAAAAAGTGCCCCTCATGAAATGGATTTGTGAGTGGAAATTTTCTACTGACTTGTTGTCTTATCTGTGAGTCGAATTTATGATACAACTACGGTTAAATAAGAACGCATATTCTGTCTACTAAAGGGTAATTTTTGGCTAATTGCAGGTACGACCGTATTTCTCAGCAGTTTAACGTACAGAATGTAAAATACTGACCATACAGCATTTATTGAGCATTGAATCAATAGTTCACAAAATTTTTTTGTTCTGAAGGTAAATAAATTAAGAAATTAGCGCTGCTTTTTCTGTCATTTTCAATGTACAGCTGATATAAAAACAGAAGTGACTTCTTCATTACCAAAGCTGAACGTCTCCCCGTTTCTCGTTCATCTAAGCGCGTCGTGTTTCCTGCGCACTAACTAATCATACTTAATATTAAATCGCCTCTGACGTTCTGTCCCTCCTCTCCCTTTCTGTCTCTCCCATTCCCGCAACACAGAGACTCTACTTCTACATACACCGAAGCCAATGCATTGGCATAATGTCAATGTTGTTTATTCTATTCCATTAGCTCAGGAGTTGCTCCTCTAAGTGTATTTACAAATGAACGCTACAACGTCCCTCAGGCAATGGTGAAACACCAGGAAAATTATTCCATTCCAGGAGAATCGTAGATGGACCATATTGCAATGGGCAGTCTTGTACGGGAAGATTTTTATCAGATCCGAAACTGACTATTCTTTCTGTAAACCTTGTAGGCCTATCAATTCTGACCGAAGGCTTTCTACGCGAAACACTACGATAAAATGAATCACTGTACCAGTTTACTTAGTTTTACTATAACCATTCCTTTTGTTGATGTCAACTTAATGATCCTTCACTTTCTTGTTGCATCACCGACTTTGGTGAAGGCCACACAAAATCAGAGGTTCCAGACGAATATCATTTGTAGCCAATTGCTCCCAAATACATTTTATCTTACACTTTCTTCAAGACATTCTCTCTGAATGGCCTGCCGGTTGTCATCATCGATGTTCACATATACAGTAGATAACTGCTAAATTGAGAATTATCAATCGCCATGAATCTATCTATAGGGGCAAACAAAACGTCGGAACTAACTGTATAATGGTCATGAAATAATAGCAACAATCACATATAACTTAGTTATTTCTAGTATAAGAGTGGTCTTCGTCCTTTATGGCGTACTTTTGCATTCTGCATGACTATCCTGCTTCCAAATTATTTCTCGACCGTTCCACTCCCGAACAGCACATGGGAAAAACTAACACCTAAATCTTTCCGTCCGCCCTACGATTTCCCTTATTTTATTGTTTCTGCCTATGTTGGTGGGAGTTAACAAAATATTCTAAAATTCGAAGGAGTAAGGTGGTGATCTCGCCGCAACGAAAGACGCTTCTGTTTGTCATTGCCACCAGAACTCACGTATCATGCCCGTGATACTCTTTCCCCTTTTTCGCGATAATGCAAAAGCAGCTGCCTTCTTTGAACTTTTTCGATGTCCTCCTACAACCATATTTGGTAAGGATCACACACCGCGCAGCAATGCTCCAGAAGACAACTGACCAGTGTAGTGTACGCAGTATCTTTAGAAGATTTGTTGCATCTTCTAAGTGTTCTGCCTATAAAACGCAGTAGTTGGGTCTCCTTCCCCGCAACATTTTCCATGTGGTAGTTCGAAATTAAGTTGTTCGTAATAGCAATCCTTATGTATTTCGTTGAATCGAAAATCCTTAAATCTGTGTGATTTATGGCAAAATGAAAATGTAAAGGACTTTCTTTAATTTCATGCGGACGGACTCACAATTTTTATTGTTTAGGCTCAACTGCCACTTTTCGCAACATACGAAACGACAATTACATACTAAAAACGAATACAAGTATTATAAATAATCTTTATTCGAATATGTATCATCTCAGTTTCATCGAGCTGTGTTACTTGGCAGTGACATATCATGCGAAAGTTACTTTCGCTCTTTAGTTTAGCACATCAGTGTAGTGTGCTAACCTTGTCTACGACGAAAAAATAATAAAATTATGGACAGCACAAGAAGTTATGGGAAGGAGTTAGTTAATCTTACAGGGGGAAAAAATGAGAAGAAAGATATAGAGAAATAGAAAATCTGAGACAAAATTTGTTATCAATCAAATTGAGTCTGTAATAAGTGCGGCGTGCACAAGAGATTCCCACAAAAGCCAAGAAATAACGGAATGGTGCTGATTGATGGTACTATAAAATGACATGAAATAGAAACGAAGCCCTCGCTCAGTTCGACAAGAATATGAGAGGCAAAAAGCCGATGACATATTCTGGTAGGTGACCATCATATGATACATCTAAATTACTTAGAGGAATCACGCGAAACATACATCATGAAGGTTGAATGAGAATTTGATTCCTTCTCCTCTTGTATACCAGTCCAAACTCTTAACCACCATGCCATATCCCTCCATGCTATTGGATTGGAATGGATGTTGATTGCAGCTGTTTACAGAACAACACAATCTGACTGTTGTAACTATCACACACAGTGAGATGTTTTGAGATACATCTCTGCGTAGAAAATGATTTCTCATTAATAATACTAACAGTAATGTATTACTTACCGCTTACGTTTAAGTCTTACAACACCTTAAAATTCTTTTCCACACAAACGGTACACACCAGACAAGTATTTTTACGAGGATATCGATACTCCCATCGAAATGTGTTTCTCTCTCTCTCTCTCTCTCTTTCCAAGCGAAGATAAAGTGTAAGGTTGTTGTATGAATTTAAAAAGTCCATAAGTGAAGATATCCTTATAATTCTTATGGTTGACAGTTGTCTAATAGTAATGATAGTGTTAAATAACATATGCATGGAATATTTCTCAGTACCTCTGTATACATTTATTTCGCTGTCTTTCATCTTGCACAGTTTTGCCAATACCTTTGCACGTCTTCCTGATAATGTGAACAGTTAAATGTTTTAAGCGACCTGTTTCCAAGAAAAATATAAATTAAATCTGTTATCCTTAATTTCCGACACCCACTCACTTCACTAAACTACAATCTTCCTAATGAAATTTGGGTTGATAATAAAATAAACTGAGAACGCTTTGGAGTCAAGGCACTTTACTGTTTAAATTTTAACAAGGTCTTACTCTAATGAACAGACATTTTCTCTAAGATATTAGAGACTGTAGTGACAGTACGATTAAGTACTAAATACATGGTTTGTGTGCAGTGTTGCCGTTTACCTTGTTTAGTTCTTGCATTTCTTCTTTAATATCGAAAAATCACTTGACAACTGCGGCATGGCTGAACATAATACGCTGAGTGATCCGTCATCGAAGTCGGTTGTTCACAATATCAATATGGCATACGAGTCATAGTATTCAAAAATTTTCCAAACAGTTTTCTTTGCACTATCGTCTAATAAAGGATTTTTTTCTGATACACACTTTCAACTTTTCCTATGGGTTGTTTACAAAAAAATACAGTGTTTATTGTTTTCCAGAACACATGTCTCCTGCATTTCATCCCTTAGGAACACTTTAAAGCATGGCTGTGATCCAGCAACCGTACAAGAATATAATTTGTATAATACAGCCAACCGGTTGCAAGAAGATTTAACTTGACCTGTTTTCGACACCGACTGTGGTTGTCTTCATCAGAAAGTCCAAGACAATTACCTGGAATGATTACAAAATTATTAACATAGAGGGAAACACTGAACAAATTTATGAGGCAACTCTACTCACATGCAGCGACAGACGAACAGATTTACCAACAAAATGCTCTCGTCATATAAAATAATTTCTTAAACTCATATTTAAAACTATATAGGATGTAGGTTGCAGTAGGTACTGGAAGATGAAGAATCTTGCACGGGATAGAGTAGCATGGAGAGCTGCATCAAACCAGTCTCTGGACTGAAGACCAGAACAACAACAAAATTTATAGTTACTGGAACTGAAATAACAATGATACGTGTCAATAAACATTATAGCTACATGACATTACACACTGTATGCCGCTATGGGCTGTACGTGCAAATAGGCACTAGCGGTGGCATCAGACTAAGAGGCTCACAGACCGAAGTTGCCACAATTTGGACATGAAACAAGTCGCTCTAACTATTAACAATCGAAGAAATCAGTCGCTTACATTGACAAAAATATTTTAAATAGCGTATAAGTGTTCAGCTTGGAAGTCTGCAGCCAATAGTACGAAAAATAAATGTTTTTCTATACCATTTCTAGGTCCTGTATATTACAAGATCCAGCATCTTCTCAAAAACAAATACGACTGCAAAGTAACTACTAAAAATAGTTTGAAAAATAGTGTTACCCACAATATGAAACTAGTGCATTCTTCTTTACAAAGTCAGGTGTCGGTAAAATTAGCTATGACAAATGTTCAGCCTATCACATAGTACAGACAGGACGGGCAATTGCTGTTAAATTTAAAGACTATCTTTTAGGAAATAAAGGTACAAATATATGTAACTCATCTTTTGCTGATTTAGTACTCGTATACTAATTACCGTCCATAAGCCTGAAGAAGTGCATGACGTCAGTCTCCTCCACACGGAAAAGAAAGGCTTCAGACTTAATATCCTTGAAGAATTAGAAATTTTCAAACACCTTTCTCTTCCGACGGTTTCGTTCTGAATGAACAGTTGCATATACGTAATAAAAATGTATTTAATGGTATAAAGCTCTTACATAGGATCTCTTAAAATGGACTCCTCTAAATTAGACACCAAAATTTCATCTTCCTCTATCCTTTTTATTTATAACATTGTAACTCGTTTTAACACAAAATGTATAATATTTTTGCTATTGCATTGTCCTGTATAAATTTGTATTTTGCATTATACTAGCTGATGACTTGCGACATGAGCACTTATAAGCTATTTAAAATATTTTTGTCCATGTAAGCAGCTCATTTCTTCGATTGTTAATAGACGGCGCGACTTATTTCGTGTTGACGTTTAGGCAGCTTCGGTCTGTGGAGTCTCTTAGCCTGATGCCACCTCCATTGTCTGTTCCTTCTTTACAGCTCTTAGCAGCGTACCGTCGGCTACGTCATGTGGGTATAATTTTTACTGACAAGTGCCATTGTTGTGTCAGTTCCATATCCGTAATTTTTATGTGGTTTTAAATAGGATTTTAAGAAGTTATTTTACGTGACGAAAGCATTTTGCTCGTAAATCTGTTCATCTGTCACTACATGTGAGTATAGTTGCCCGGTGTAATAACCATCTATTCTCGGTTTTCCCCTATGTTAATGATTTCGTAATCGTTTTAGCTTTTTGGATCTTCTGATGGAGACAACCATAGTCGGTGTCGAAACCACGTCAAGCTAAATTTTCATGCAACCGGTTGACCGTGTTGTACAAATCGTACTTGGAAAAACTATTGCTTAACTTATCACAATTTTAAGACAGCTGTGTCTAGTAAGTCTCCTACGTCGGTAACAATGTAATATGTTCCATAGCTCTTCAACAAGATAACCTAATATTTAAATGCTTTGCAGTAACGTCAGAAATGCGGAGACTGAGATCGTGGTGTCCAATTCAGTCTGTCCTCCATACATTTCGTTGCATCTGTGCAGCCGATTTCTGTCCCGTCCATTCTAATATTGACGAAGGGAGAGAGGAATACGCGCGTTTGTCCCCGTAAACTGGGATTTGGCCACATTCCACTTTTTATTCTGTTTCCAACTTGTTCATTTGCGACAGCCACATCAATATTTGATGCTGTTTCCTTCCAGCAGAAAGAACCTCGGGAGACTCGTACGAACGGCTGGCTGATCCAATCTGGGACCTTCTCGGTACGATTAAGGACAGTGAATATCTGCACATCTTTTTCAGGCGCACACTGAACTCCGCAGTTCTGTGTTCGATATTCTGCTCTATGAGTTTCATACTCCTCTTCCTGTTTATTTACTTTCGAAGAATGGAAATAAGTGGTATCTGGTGCTGCATATAGACAGAGGAAAATAAAATCTGTTTCCAGGGGCATCTTCCTTTTTCCGTATCCCTGTCGCATTCAAACCTAGTAGGTGCCGAGGTTTTAAAAAGTTTGGATTTTGTTTAATGAAAGAGATAATGTAATGCAGCTTACATATTTTACATAAAAGAACCACATTTAATAAATAGGATTCTTGTTTTCATTTCACACGCCATGCATTTACGCAAAGAATGGAATAGTCAGGAGTCAAAAATGGGACAAAATGTTTAATAAGATCCTGCCGCTAATTTTCGTGTGGCAAACTTACATCATGGATGGATGGACCACACTTTGTTAGGAAATCTATGCTGTACAAGCTTTTAAAATTGTTTTTCAACGAAACGGCGCACACGAGACAAGAATATTGGCTTGGAAAGCTTCCACTCTTTAATAAAAGTACGGTAATGTTCATTTCTTTTTTTGTTGAGCGAAGACAACTAAATTGAAAATTAAGTTATGGATTAAAAATAAGAAAAAATTGCGTAAATGACTGAATATACTAATAGTACGTAGCCACTCTCTAGACTAGGTTTGCTATGAATTTATTGTAGAGAAAAAACCGAATTGGATTAATTAGACAGATGATGGCATAATTGTATTATAAGTGTGTCAAACTGAATAAAATAAGATTAGGCAATAAGAGGAAGGGCCAACACTGCTGTTGGTGATTCTTAGGTAGGGACAGAAAAAAGTACGTCACTAAGAAGACACTTCCTTACTTAGGTTAAATTGTAGTTTTATGTTGACAAATTTTAGGCTCTTATCGTAGGATGCAGTGTGCATGGAGAAGTTAACATTTCATTAATGTGCTATGAGAACTCAAAGCAAATTACTCTCTAATGACCTCGTCGTCGGCGGGACAGTAGACCTCAATCTTCGTCACTTCCCTAAAAGAAATACGTCCGATATGTATTTTGGAATAATTAGTAAACAAATTTAACCGATTAAATTGGCCTTTGGAGTTTCAACTGGTTGACCGTGTTATTGTTATCTATGTCATTACACATGCGCTAGCACCGTACTAAAACCTTAGTTTTGATAGACCTTCAGTCTTGTTTTTACAAATGGAAGGAATGCCTTTCAGTTTGATTTTAAAGTGTAACAACTATGAATACTGCACTGAGTTGTGTGCAACCCTAATGCTATAAGAAGGTTTGAAATATTTTGAATCCTTCAAAATCAGTTTTTCTTAGATAAAGATTCTCTCACATTTGGTAAAAGTTGAATGGTATTAAGTTGTTAGATGAACTTTTCTTACTTTTCGCAACGTTTCATGTGTTAAGATAGTCTTCGATCCGACTCTTCCAACTGTGAGAACCTTAATCAATCTGTATGAAAGTTTGTCTGAGCTGAACACGCTGCTTAAATCAATAACTACTTCTAATAACAACCAAGCCAGGTACAGAATACACGGAAATGTTAAAAGAGTGGAAGAATTCAGATATCTTAGGGAATATACATATAAATAGGAGGATCAAACAAGGCATCCAACATACAAATAGAAAACTTCGGAAAGCGTACAAACTGATATGGACGCACGACAATAAAAGAAATATTTCGAGACAGCCTAAACTCAGGCGCTAGAGTACACTTGTACTACCAGAAGCACTGTACGCATCAGAAACAACAACAATCGGAGGATCGGGCATCATAGAAACAGGAAAAATAGAACGTAAAATCCTCAGAAAATTTTTTGGAGCAGTTCACAGACATGGTATATGGATGAAGAGACCAACCTCAGAATTTTATGAATACCGTACACAGACAGGCTCACAGACACGATCAGAAAACGCTGACTAACATTCTATGGGCACATACATAAAATGAACAACAATAGACTGAGAAAGAGGATTTTTGATGCAGTAAACATGAATACGCAAGTAACATTCGGTTAACCACTGTCCTGAAGGTAAAAATGTGTAATAATAATAATAATTCACACACCGAATTATTCGTAGGTTTCTTCTTACTTAGGATATTAGGGAGCGCATATGAACAAATTTATTATGTGTAGAACATAAATTTATTTGAGAAAAAAGTGGTATAATCTGCACACGGAATAATTAAATCCTAGAACTGCTTTGAAGGGAAAATCAAGTATTCTTGCCTTCAACGCACAAAAGTAAAATATCTCAAATTGGTTAGTGGCAACTATCAGCTGGTTGCATTAGGATGAGACTGAAGAAATGGTGCTGGAAGTGTCTTCGAAAGCTGTTTTTTTGTTTTTTTTTTTTGTTTATAGAAAATACTTATCAGGAGCGAACAGCAGTATCTGAGAGAGTGCAGTGAACATGCGCTATAATGTGACTACGTTAAAAGGATATAGCTATGAAAACATTAAAACAAAATTTTACCGAGGGTAGTGATAGATTTAAGACTTCTGAATCCGGGGTGGTAAAAGCTATATACCAAATGGCACATACAAATTTCTAGAAACAATAATACATATCCTATAAATATAAAATTCATTTTGTTCATTCCGGGTTGTTCAACTACTTTACACTTTGATAATTTCAGAGTGATTTCCCGAACAGTAAAACATTATACCATAAAAGGTCATCTGTAGGTGTCTCTGAGTTAGGGGTCACATTTAATCATTTTCACTACTCTTCAGTTTTTCTGGCTAGTAATAATTTGTCGTCATGAAATGATGTCATGAGAGAGACAAGAGAATTCTGTGAAAGAAAATGTATAAAAGTTGGGAGAATATAGAGAAGGAGGGATATGCAACATCGGTGCTGGAAACAATTCATACGACGGTATTGTCCGTCGGAATCATGGAGGCATATTGCGACTGTTGTGCAGTGGAAAATTATGTCATAAACACCAACCGGTCATTATTACTTCTCCTCCAACATATACTTTTCCATGCGCTGTATTTCAAATTTCGCCTCGTTGGTCGCAAGAGGGAGGCATTTACATTGCATTACGTTACAAACCGAGTATAGATGACCATCACAGCTGTAGCGCTGGTGGAAGCGGAAAATGTAGATGGAGTCTGTTACAAAAAGTTTTGAATTTGTATCGTAATTATTGCATACTTGCCGTAGAAGCAAAATGTCTACTTTAAATCTGTGATAATCTTGGAACGGTAGCAAAAATTCCATTATTTGCTAAAAAAAATGGGGAAATGGTCGTCTTGGAGCAGTAATGACACTGATATCAATGAACGTTTTCTTGATTCATGTCGTTCTAAGGCGTAAGTCATGTATCATGGAGATCTGCGATTGTTTCCGGTCATCAGTGTTCTAACTGGTCCGATGTGACTAACACTTATAGTGAACCTGGGGAATAGTGCCGCTTTTAAGAGGTTGAGTTATGAGTGTTCCATTGACACAGATAAACGTGAATCTCAGACGTCATCAAATTCTCTGTACTGGGATTTTATGCCAATGTAAATGTAAACAAAGCTGGTAAAGATTTATAAGTCATCTGCTCCTTCATATTCAACAGCTGAGAAATTGTTGGCTAAATTCATACAAGACAATACTTTTCCTGAAGATAATCCACATGAAGAATGTCTCAATACTTCAGTCTTTGCCAAAAACTTCGACAAAAAAAAGTATTAAAAATCGGCCATTAACTGCTGCCACATAAGAAACGGTGAGCTACATTTTAAATGAATAACTAACATCTGAGCAACTTTACAAATGACGAGCGTATGCTGTCAGAAATCAGATGGACGACGTATTTATCAGCAATATTTGACACTATATAAAGAGAAGCCAATCAGTTTTGTACCACACAAGGAAACGTTTTTGAATAGGCCAGAAGCAGCTATATACTAAAGCTTGCTAGGAAACTGGCTGAATGTTTCTAGTGCAAATGGGGGCGACGATACATAGGCGTATTTAAAGGTTTCGTTTTTTTTCTGTCGCCTGTTAAAAATGTGGTTTGTCATCAACGGCTTCATAATTTCATTAATAATTGTCCAGTCATTCACTGTAAATAAATTTAAATTGGTAGTAATTTGCTGAATATATGAAATACAGTATATTGTCTGCCAATCATATAGCCCTTCTTACTAAAGGAATCTATTTTTACTCTAAGTGAATATTTTCTCGGTAATATCTGAAAGCGTCCACAGCATTGAGGTTTTGTATCTCACTACGGATTCTTGACAAATTTATTTGTCCCCTTATACCTGTTTTTCAGTGCTGCCCTATAGTTAGACCACATAAAAAGCTTCAGGTGTTTCGGAGTTCACCAACATTTATTACTCTTCTGTTGTGGTTTCTCTTAGTTTAGCAATGTAGTTGTTTTCTGCCAGTTCGGACAGAGGTACTACCATTTATTGTTACGTATTCCAGTTTATTCTTTAGCCGTGTGGATTAGGAATGTTTTGAGGTGATGCTAACAGCTACACGTAAGTGCAGTATTCCCATTGCTCAGGCACGTATTGCTGCCGAACTTAGATCTTCGTGTCTTATAATAATCCTCACGGTGATGTAAACCCTCGTGTCAAAAGGATTACAATAGTAGCTGCCTGTTGAATGGTTTGTTGATGGCCGAGCCGCCCCTTGCGGCTGACCTCGCATCCATTGAAGGAATAGCGTTAAGTACTTCATTCCTCCCCTCGACACTTGAATCGCACCCCAGGGAGCCAGAAACATTTAGCGGACGTAAAAGCAGGGGAGCGGATGCGCTGCGTTGCGCACCTTTGCTCATACTTCGCCTACACTCACAGAATCTGTTAACCTGCCATATCTGTCATGTTGATCGCCGCTTCCAGCTACAGAACTGCTTATGGTCTTTTAGCTGAAACCAACTGTTTAAAAGAGTACCTTCGTTTTATCTGACTGTAATATGCAAAGAACTTTATTATCTTCTGTAACCTTCCTGGCATTATCTTAAGCAGTAATACAGGAATATATAGAAGTTCTCACAGTTAGTACACTCACTGACGAATGATTGCTAAGCGATGCTAGCTGTGATCGATAAAAGTTAATAAATGAAGTATCTGAGAAAAATTATGGCAACTTACATAAAACCCAAAAAATTAAAGCACAAGGAATTATTACTACTCATTTTACAGCCAATATTCTTGCAATATGTTGATAGAAGCAAAAGTACATATAGAAAGAGGTAGAAATGTATAGTGCTAAACAATTTTGGAAGGATTACAATTTTAGAATGTCAGAAATATCAAATAAAATAAAGTGTTAATTATCATGTTGTTAAGCAGTCAAACAACACTATGAATTTATCTAATAAAGCAGCTGGCGCAATCTAAGCAACTTAGCTAACACTGTCATTAAATTATTTAATTATTAGGTAGTCTATTGTACATTCACCAGAATATAACAATGTAAAAAATATTAAATATGAAACATTCTAAAATTTTAAAATATGAAAACCCAAAAAGTTAAAACACAAGGAATTATTGCTACTCATTTTGCAGCCAATATTCTTGCAGTATGTTGATAGAGGCGAAAGTACATTCAGAAAGTGGTTAAAACTTATAGTGTTAAACAATTTTGGAAGGATTACAATTTTAGAATGTTAGAAATATCAAATAAAATGGAGAAAGTGGTAATATCCAAGTGTTAATTATCATGCTGTTAAGCTGTCAAAGAACACTATTAATTTATCTAATAAAGCAACTGGCACAAGCTAGGCAACTTAGCAAACACTGTCATTAAATTATTTAATTATTAGGTAGTCTTTTATACATTCACCAGAATATAACTGTGCAAAAAATTTTAAAATATGGAAGAAAATTTTGAAGCATAAATGAAAAACTAAGATCATTCTGTTATTAACTTTATTAACTGATCAATGAAGCCTCCTAAGGATGTAAAAACTTTCTGACACTTTTACTACAGGAAATTTTTAAGAGACCACAATTTAAATGTATAATATTTTTAGATGACTGCAAATACAAATATGTAGAAAAATTATTAGAAAGACAATATGAGTAAAATAGTTTGTAAATTAACAAAAAAATCGTATAACACTGATCACTCACACAAAAATTGATTAATTTAGCGTAGACCTTAAAAGAAGACTTGGAATACTAATACAAGCAAATGTAAGGTTACACGAATTTTCATTTGGGCATGACCCCAAAAAATAAAATGAAATTAAGAGCGTAAAAGTAATATGGAATAATTGAGTTTTCTCCTACCTTAAATGAAAATTAATTGTTGCATCCTACAAACCAAAATTCACAAACCAAAACAAAAGCAGAGCGAGCTGGAGTGGTGTGAAATAAAGAAAGAAGTGAAAAAGTAAAAAAAATAAATAAAAATAAAATATTAATGGAGATAAAAGGAAATTTCAAGATAATTTAATTGTTAAAATTTTGATACTGAAGAAAATTTAGTAAAAAACCTAGACTTTTAACAAATATTTGAGGGTAAAAACCATAACTACTGTGTTGTGAAAAAGTTAGTTGGTATTTAACTATTACCATAATAGTTCTTAACTTATAAGACTTTAGATGAATTTTTAAATTGTACAGAACTTAACCATAAGCTAGGCATAACTGGGGATGCAGCAAAACTGACAACACCTTGGTCTAGACAAATTAATCATCTACAACACGAAAATAATAAAGACAGTATGAAAAAATTACTAGAATTTTTTCTAAACAACGGCAACGAAAGATAAGAAATGTTAGTAAAACAGTTGTTGAAGTTTTTCTTTATACTTTTCGTTATTTACAGATTTTATGATTTTTGTCGTGGTGAAGGAAATATCCAGCAGCATATAACGTGTTTGCAAAATTTGTCACGCGCAGTGGAAACAGCAAACTAAGTAAAATTCATGGAAAGTTTAGATAAGGCCGATATTATTCAAAACATATTCGTAATATACAGATCAGTAATCTCTTAAGACTTAGTTGTAACATTTGTAAATTCCACAATGCTTTGGAATCTGTTGACAAATTAAGTACCGATCTGCAAGAATTATACACAACTGGTAAATATAATATAGGGTGAGACAGCTAAGAAAGGCCACCCCAAGTATATCCAAAATGAATAAATATATCGAGGAGCGTTTTCGCCAAGCTATAGCGGATAGCATGGCAAATTTCCTGACGTTCGCAAGTAATTTTTATCGTTTATAGTTGGCGAATTACGACATTGACTTTGTTTTTTTTTCTAATGGAACTATATGCATTTTTCTATGACATTTGAAGGAAACTTTTAAGAGAACTTCAAGGACAAAACATGTATGGGAGTTGATCAAATAGTATGAAGATTACAGCGCCGCAAACCACTGTCCAACCGTCAGGAGAAGAAGTTCCACAAACGCCTGTCCTGTTATATTCAACGTAAACAAACACATAGCACAGGTATGTTTCTTGTCTACCAGTGCGCTTGAAGCTGATCAGTCTGTGTTTTACTGTTGTAGCAAATAGATAACTTGCTCGTAAATCTATTGAAACATTCACTATGTATGTATACGACAGTCGAAAAAGTGAAATCATTTATGGCCAATGTAGCCAAACAATTAGAGGAGGGGTGCAGTTGTATGCTGGAGTACCCAGATCGTGACAAGCAGTCACGAACTGTCTTTTCAAACACTATAAAAAATTCTAGAACATGGAAGTGTGGAGAATGAAATACGCCAAGTAAAAACAAGAGCTACTGACGACAGAAATGGAACTAATATTTTTGCAGCAGTAACACACAATGAAAATGTAACGAAGAGGGACCTCCGAAATACGAGAAAGATCATCCAAACGAGTGTTCTGCGAACACTACATTCAATTACATTTCATCCTCTTCACATTTCGCAGTATCTAAATCTTCATAGCAATGACTTCCAGAACTGGTTACAGTTCTCCGAACGTTATCTACGAAAAGTGAAAAGTGATGTAGCATATCTATGCAAAATTTTGTTTAACGAAGAAGCATCGTTTACAAACCATGAGCAAGTCAATTTTTGCAATATGCACTAATAATTAGTTGAAAACCCATGCTAGCTCAAAGAAGTGGTTAAAAATAACGCTCTTGTCTTTGAATGTTTGGTGCGTGTTTTTCAGAACCGACTTCATTGGTCCCCGTTTTACTGAAAGGAATCTGAATACACTCAAGTATCTCGACCTGCTAAGACATGCTGCTGCCGCAGTTAGTGGGAGACGACATCCTACTTTACAGCAGGCAATCGGTGTGGTACCAACATGTTAGATGTCCCTCCTATTCCGCACATGTAATGGTAGACCTTCTTCAGAGAACATTTGGAGAACATGGGAACAATGGCTCAGGAAACGCAAAATGGTCGACACATTCACCAAACTCATCCCTTTTATGCTTTTTTCCGTGGCGAAAATTAAAACAAGAAGTCTGTAAGGAGACACCGAAGACCCCAGAAGGTATGAAATGTCTGTGATGCCGTTAACTCCAGATTAAACTGCAGTATTGTGTCTACAGAATCACTTTATGACATGTAACAATGCTGAAGGTCAACATTATGAGCACTTGGCATCACAGTCGTAATAATAAACACAAAAACCACACGCGAGTTACGTGTTCGCTCACATTAGGTTTAATAGGACTGGCGTTTGGTGAAGCTCTTCTCCTGATGGCGGGACCATGGTTTGCTGTGAAGTTATCTTGACACTATTTAATCAAGTCTCACACACGTTATGCCGTTGAAATTCTCTTAGAAGTTTCTTTCAAATGTCACAAAATACAATTAGAAGTTCAATTAGAGAGAAACCAAGTCGGTGTCGTAATTCGACGACTATAAACGATAAAAATTAGGTGCGAACGTCAGGAATTTCACCACATTTTCCCGTATAACATGGGGAAAACCGCACCTTCGTACATTTATTCGTTCGGGACGTATTTGGTGTGCCCTGTCGTAGTTGCTGTTTTCGGACTTTTCAGACCGTGGAGTAGCTATTACTCACTCAAGTACCTCCTCAATCAGCATCACGAAGCTGAGTGAACCCCTCACCAGTTATCCCACCAAGGAAAAATACCTTGGCAGTACCGGGAATCGAAAGAGGTCATCTCCATGGCATCCACGTACGCTGACTACTCAGCGTAAATACAACAGCTAAAATCTCTTAACTATAAAACAATTGCAGCTGCAATCGACGATAACGGTTTAACTCCAGACCTCTTTCATCTGTCTTGTAAAAAAGGGTTTTGAAGGCTTTGGCTCAAATGGTTCAAATGGCTCTGAGCAATATGGGACTTAACATCTGAGGTCATCAGTACCCTAGAACTTAGAACTACTTAAACCTAACTAACCTAAGGACGACACACACATCCCTGCCCGAGGCAGGATTCGACCCTGCTACCGTAGTGGTCGCGCGGTTCCAGACTGAAGTGGCTAGAACCACTCGGCCACTCCAGCCGGCGAAGGATTTGGAAGAAATAATTAAATATTAATAAACATTCATGTAAAGTTCGGTAGCAACAAAATAATTATAAAAGTAAACTGGCGTTTATAGAAGAGTTTATTGTAATATCTGGCAATGAGCCAAATTATTAAAATTGAATTGATCTCTTCGTCGAGATTTTCGGTAGAAATGATTTAATAATTTTTACAAGAACATATATTTTTAGTAAACATAAAAATAGAAAAATATCCGATATTCATCAAACAGAAATCGAAAAAAATATAAGTGACGAATTTAAAAAAATTTTGTAGAAGAAATATTTTACAAAGCGGAAAGAGAATATGCTATTAATAGACGATCACATCAAAAGAGGTAAAAATAAGAAATTACAATGTAATAGTGGGCCGGGAAGTATGAATTCATAGTGTAAAGAAGAAATTTGAAGAACGTGTGTTACCTTCTGAACATCCAGACAGTATGCTGGTGATGCAAAGCAACTGAACGTCGTTAATAAAGAAATTCGATAACGGTTGCATTCTGCTGGGTATCCGTCACAACACAGTTGATAAAAGTGTCATCTGAGGAAGTGACATTTGTAATCTGGAAACATTATTTTTATTTCTTAGTCAGCTTTGTTCAACACCATAGGGATAGTTTCCTTACATGTTTCCGTGAATGTTTCTTTATGTCCGTGCACATGTCAAGGTACTTATGGTGTCACGGGCGCGTAACTGAGGTCTAGGAAAAGAGAAGAAACGCTATGTCTACGCGAGAAACATCGCAACAATGACTGTGTTGTGGTTTATGCGTTCCGTACGACGGTAAGAGCAGTGAGCTGTGGGCGTGTGAGCAGCGGAGGCGGCGCCGCGGCTCCAGACTCGCTGCGCCGACTGTACCTGAACTACCGCGTCTCCAGAAAACACCTGCAAAATTCAGCGGCTCTCCGATAGAGCGCACAGCCATAACTCGAGCCCTACGCAAATAATTGATAGGTTGCGGGAATACGCGGATGAGCAAAAAAATAAGGCCCCTGGCCCGCACGCGACGCGCGCTCCTGCAACAAACATCAGCCGCGCCGCAACCAAATGATTCTCGCGGGGCCCACCGCTTTGGGAACCCAAACTAAACGAAAATATAACGGCCACTCGTCACCACTCCGCTCCCGGCGCCACTAGTCTGTTTGGGCACGTCTCAATATTCACAGACTCGTGTCTCGACCGGACGTAGCAAGTTATGTCTCGTAATTTTGCTGTGTTCTCGCCACGTATTGTTTTTATACCGGAGAGTCATAAATATGGGAGGTAAAAGGGGCTCCCGCTGCTCTTTGCGTATAACTGTTGTGTTTAGCTATATTCACCGAACTTACGCATTCCGATGAAGCTGTATGACATAATAAGATTTGACTGCGTCACTCCTGCCTAGAGACATGCAATACTAACTACTCAGCTCTGAAAGCAATAGATGTTTTGAATGCGTTTGGCACAACATATGATTAAATAATATATGCTTCTTTCTAACCACTGTACAGTGCAGGGCAAATAATTTGGGAGCGGTTCTAGGCGCTTCAGTCTGGAACCGCGCTGCTGCTACTGTCGCAGGTTCGAATCCTGCCCCGGGCATGGATGTGTGTGATGTCCTTAGGTTAGTTAGGTTTAAGTAGTTCTAAGTCTAGGGGACTGATGACCTCAGATGTTAAGTCCCATAGTACTTGAGGCCATTTAAAATTTAAATTTTAAATAATTTGGAAAAGTTGTTTTTGGGGAATCAACTGTCACAGAGGTGGGCGATTTTCGCATTACGAATCGCTGCTCGATATTTGGCAGTTACAGTGTTTGTAGAAGGATTGAAAGGTGCACGCCGGCTGGTGTGGCCGAGCGGTTCTAGGCGCTACAGTCTGGAACCGTGAGGCCGTTACGGTTGTAGGTTCGAATCGTGCCTCGGGCATGGATGTGTGTGATGTCCTTAGGTTAGTTAGGTTTAAGTAGTTCTAGGTTCTAAGGGACTGATGACCTCAGAAGTTAAGTCCCATAGTGCCCAGAGCCATTTGAACCATTTGAAATGTGCACGGAGAAAAGTTGAAAAGTTTATAAAAATAGTTTTGTAGACCTTAGAGTCAGGTGTTAGGTGGGGGTAGTTGGGGTCATGAAGCAAGAAATGAAACTTAAAATCAGAGTACACTATTACAAGAATCTCTCAACTACCAGTCTGATGTACTGGGTACTCTTACAATGATACTGTTGGCACAGGTATTGGTAATTACGTATGTCTGATTGTGTCGTTATACCGAGGTTAATGGTCGTATAACGCTAACAGGCCATGGCGGCATGGTACATCTCTCGTGTAAACAACTATTTTCACTTCTTCCTTTCTTCTTGTCCTTCTTCTTCTTCTTATTTTCTTCCTCATTTTTCTATGAGTAGCCATTATAAAGCAGCGCTTTTCGAACTATATTCACTGCAATCTTACAGTTCTTTATTTTTTAGATATCTATTGATGCATTTATTTCGGTCCTCTCTAACATATAAGCAGGCATTAGTCATGTTTTCTTTATATACATTTCACACATGTCATAAAATATCTTATAATGTAATGTTGAATTGAACACTTAGGAATAGTTACCGTATAAATAGTGAAAATACAGTGTCCATTCAAATTACTGTGATAACCAGTCGAAAGTCCACCCCCGGTAGCTGTGTGGTCAGCGCGACAGAATGCCAATCCTAAGAAAAAAAATGGCTCTGAGCACTATGGGACTCAACTTCTGAGGTCATCAGTCCCCTAGATCTTAGAACTACTTAAACCTAACTAACCTAAGGACATCACACACATCCATGCCCGAAGCAGGATTCGAACCTGCGACCGTAGCGGTCGCGCGGTTCACCAATCCTAAGAGCCCGGGTTCCTGTCTGAGTCGGAGATTTTTCTCCGCTCAGGGACTGGGTGTTATGTTGTCCTCTTCATTTCATCCCCATCGACGCGCAAGTCGCCGAAGTGGCGTAAAATCGAAAGACTTGCACCTGGCGAACGGTCTATCCGACGGGAGGCCCTAGTCACACGACATTTACATTTACCTGTCGAAAACCGAAATAACGACATTTTGCAGCGCGAGACGTGAATGAAGAGAGTCAGTGAGGTTCTGGAAAGTACTTACAGGGGATGTGGAGCCATGGCGTCACCATTGCTGTGGCCAGCTGCGTTATATCTCTGGGTTGAGGATCCATGGCTTGAACAGCCCGACCGACGTGGTCCCACAGATTCTCGATTTGGTTGGTTAAAATCCGGGGAGTCTGGTGGCCAGGGTAGTACGGTAAACTCATCCTGGAGCTCTTCGAACCACGCACGTACACTACGAGTTGTGTGACAAGTTCCATTGTCCTGCTTGTAAATGACATCGTTCCAAGAAAAAACAAACTGCGTAGAGGGGTGGACACAGTCCTCAAGGATAATGTATACTTGTGTTGGTCCACTGTGCCTTCCAGAATAATGAGCTCACCCAGGGAATGCCACGAAAACATTCCTCAGACCATGACGCTCCGACGATTGTTGTAGGGTGTTTGCTTTCAACGGCAACGATTCCTATGCAACATAAAACGTGATTCTGCTGAAAGGGCCAACTGTCACCACTCATGTCCAGTAGCGGTATTGGCGTGCAAATTCCACCCTTCGTCGACGATGAACAGAAGTTAGCAAGAGTGCAGTTGTTCAACAAAATGGTTCAAATGGCTCCGAGCACTATGGGCTAACCTAAGGACATCACACACATTCATGCCCGAGGCAGGATTCGAACCTGCGACCGTAGTTGTTCAACAGTTCCACGTCTATTCGCTCGTACACATCCCGGCAGCCGTTGTTCAGTCCTTTCATCTGTGACCTGTGGTGCACCACAGTTGCCCCAGCGGCAGTTTTGGGTATCGTCATTTTGCCACGCACATTATACTTTAACCACGGTGGCACGAGAACAGTTTCGAAACTTTGCCGTTTCGAAAATGCTTCCACCCTTGTCCCGAAAGTGAATGATCATACCCTTCTTGACGTCAGATAAATCGCTCCGTTTCCGCATTGCGACAATAGTTGCTCGGTATTCCACGTCCCCCCCCCCCCCCCCCCCCCCGCCCCCGACGCGCCTTATATGCCCTACAATGCTAGTGCTGCCACCCGCCGTCTGTGAGTGGTTATTACATGTTGACGTCGAACGTAGGCTGTGGTCGCATTAATGTAAGTGGACTGTGTAGTAACAGGAGTAGAAAAAAACACAGTGTATGTCTGGAAAGGAAAAGCAGAATAATACAGATAAATTACAGGCAGATAGATTTAAACTGTGATCGGTGGCAGCAATGGGTGTGGAGGCAGTTATGGAAGAGGGAGATAAAGATGAACGTGATGGAAAATAACCAACTTTCTGGGGAGGACCACCACAGCTCAGAGACATCATGAATAATAGTAACAACACTCAACATCCAATAACATTTCAAATTATCGTAAAAATTATAATAATTAAACAGTCAAGAATGATGAGGAAAAGCCGGTTGGCTGTATGAAAGTGCTTTATTCGTAACTACCGGTTTCACGTCAGTATAGTCGCAACTTCGAGTTTATAACGATTACATTTCCGTACTGTAGATGGACAATTAGGAAGTCCCAGATTTCGGTAAGATGTCTGCGTTAAGAGTCAGACCACACTGGTGATCTGTGATAATAATTGCTAGCCTCCACGGGTTGCTTAAACAACATCGACCAGGTAGTAAGGTGGTGGCAGTACTCATATCACATGGGATTCTAAGTTTTATTTATATTGATTTTATACACCTGTTGTCAACCGGATCTTATAAAATATCCTTTGGGGTGATATCCGGCCTGGCTCATTCAACAGTCACGCTTTGTTTACTTTGAGACGTATCTCTCGGGTGCACTCAGTTTTATTACGACAACTTACCAATGTGGTTTGACTCTTAACGTGGACAACCTTCCGAAAGCTGAGACTCCTAATTGTCTTTTACATAGCCGTTGCTCCAACTTAGACATTTTTTGCAGCGTGGTACCAACTTTCCTACAGCCTCTTCATAGGAAGCAGCCGCCTGTGCGTTCCCACGATCTTCTACACTTCTCTGCAGCTCGTTTCTCCCGCGTGCCGTTCGAGAGTGGAACGGCAGAGAGACAGCTTGATGGTGGTTCATTGAACCCTCTGCCAGACACTTTATTGTGAATAGTAGAGTAATCACGTAGATGTAGATGTAGCCAGTTGTCCGTGCCAGATAGCTGTCCCAATAGCCAGCGATTCATGTGACGAAACAGATGAAAATAAAGTCCGGGCTTTGTGAGGTGTTATGAAACACTTCCAATCAGAAACGCTGCGTGAGGGCTGTTGTTGCAGCTATAGTATGCTGCAGGACAATGCCTTATGACAACATTCCACTTTACTAGTTGTTAATTGTCTTCGTAGACGATTTTCTCGAATCACCTCATCCACTTGCTGACAAGACCACCGGTTGACACGCACTTCCTCCCCTGACCGCCTGCATCATGAACGGCGGTACGTTCTGCTTCAAAGTCTCTGCACCATTGCCCTGCTTCGCTGTCACCCATGACAGTTACGTTGCATGGACTGCAAGTTAGGCGGAAGCCCTCACACTTGGCGGGAGACGCTATTGCTCTATACATCCTTACGTGTTCACTGTGCGCTCAGAGCTGAAAAGTGCGAAGTGGCGCTATCGACGCGTATACTACAACAACTGCACAACGCATCTGCTCAAAGCTTCATCTAATTTTCTCTGAGGTTTTAAATTCTCGACCGATTGGGCATTGGAAAAGCAACGCCCTCGTAATACAGCTTCTTTCGTATCAGTTTCGCAGAGCTCAAAGGAGGAATTTATGGAGTAATTCTTCCCGTACTCCATACGTGGACGGAACGAGAAAACGTTTTAATACATCATAAACAGGAAGTGCCGCCTGCTGTGCACTTCACAGTGGATTGCGGAGTTTTGATGTAGATACTGTAGAGAATAGTCAACTTTCAGTAACTTCATAAATTTTGGTTGCTGCTTCGGGTTTCCTGTTTATTTGATGCCGTTGGTTTTCCGAGCATCCCAGTATTAGAGCGGCATGATGTTTAATGTTCCTACAAGTTATGTGACGAAATTTCTTTGGGGGCTGTTAGAAGTAGACCGCAAGTACTAAGTCATATGTTGAGAAGCCGAGAGACGCCGTCTGAGCAGTATCTCTTATTTTGTCAACGATTTTCGTTGTGATTACATCAGTGAGAGCCTGACTCTGTGCCATGTGGTGTGTGTGTTGCACTGGGAGATTGCTCAGGTAGGTGGGAGTGCCATGAACAACATACCAGCAATACTGATCGGTGGGGGCCGAGTGTGGGAGTGGAGGAGCGTTTGAATGCCACTTTTGTAGATTTTCCTTGAATAACTCGCGAACTACGGCCTCTAGCGAAAACTTTTCGCAGTACAAAATTCACCAAAAAATTTCCTGCAAATATGTCCAGTTCATTTTTCCTGTAGGGCTAATAGTTTGCGAGTGATAGAATCTGAAAATCTCGCATGTGGTTTATGAAGGCCAGATATAAAGTTTCGGGTTGCAGTAAACGACAGCGGCAGGGATAGCTGAATCGCTCTGTATGTGAAGAACAGCTGCTAAAATTAAATATCGAAATTACATTCTCGAGAAACTCTGTGGCACATGATGAGAATTCTTTGCATCGACGCTGCATAGCTCAACTCTGGGAGTAGTTTATTATGTTATGGAATATTGCTCCCCAGCTTGGATTAACAGTATGCACACAAGACTTGTTTTTTGACACACAGATCAACCAAACCATGCGTCTTATAACTGGTAGAAGCAGAACTACACCCACTTTCTGGCCACCAACACTTAGCCACATATCACCCCCATATTTGTGACGGGAAAGTGAACTTGCACGGTTGTACAAAAAGCTACAGAAAAATCTTCACCTCCCTGTTCACGCAGACATAATAACCATTAGCAAAGGAAGGCTTAGCTGTCGTTACCCACTACTGGAAAATGAAAGGCTGTTAGTTGGTTCAAATGGCTCTGAGCACTATGGGACTTAACTGCTGTGGTCATCAGTCCCCTAGAACTTAGAACTACTTAAACCTAACTAACCTAAGGACATCACACACATCCATGCCCGAGGCAGGATTCGAACCTACGACCGTAGCGCCTAGAACTGCTCGGCCACTCCGGCCGGCAGCTGTTAGTTGACGATAGCTTTAATATTAATGAGTGGTGAAGACACACATGGCAGGTTAATTATACTACGGAACAACTGAAGATGCCGTGCATGTCGACCAAGCCAAATGGCTTTGAACTGCCACGCAAGACGTGACCGGTTCTTAGCCAAATAAGAACCAACACTGGAAGGTGTGCCGACTCTCTGTACAAGTGGAAGAAAATAACTTCTCTTGCTTATGACTAGGGCTCTGAAAAGCAGACTGTTCGCCATGTAATTGCCCTCTGAGAGCTTTCCCTGGCGATGCAACGAACTTACTGGTGATGACGGAGGATTGATACGCTACATTCGTGGCCTGGATTTTAGTTTGTAATTTGGGACAATTGTAAATATTTTTTAGTGTAGCCATACGCTGAGCGATTACATTACTTTTCCGTAGAAATAATCAGAGATGAGCTTTCTCTATAATGAACACTAGCAGTCTATAAGATTGTAATGGTTTCACTCTGTTGACAAATTTTGGACCAAATCGCATACTGTGGAAGATTGATAACTGACGGTCGGCTGCTATGTCGAATACCTACGAAAAGATAATAATATACTTAATCACTTGATTTGTTAAGTATGATGTGTGAAAAGAAAGCTAACCATGTTTCACAAGAGAACTGATTGTAAAACCTTCGTTGATTTTGAGGTTAAAGGTTTTCTTTTTTCTACATTTGAGATAAGAACATGCTTCGAGAAGCCATATGCATGTGTTGCTCCAATTTCCTTCTAAACGGTAGTTACTTGGTTTCTTCTGCAATCACTTGAAAGTATTCACTGGTGAAGGCATTCACCTACGAAAAGAAGTTTGCGACGCACTTAATTTGAAACGTAAGGAATTACTTACTGATATGATTACCAGTCGTTCTTTTATTTAATGGATCACCAACAGTGTTTGAAGCATGTCAGAAATCTTCACACATAGTGACAAAGCCTTTATCTTCGAGTTTAACGTATGTGCGGCAAGGCATCTTCATGGATGTATCACCCAGGCATTCATCTGAAATAACAATAATCACGAACAGCATTGTTAGGGCGAGCACCTCATGTCTTCGGTCTCGTTCCTTTCAGATCGTGCCACACACTTTCACCTCACATGGTAAGGTGCCCTAGTCTCTTATAAGTAGCGTAACTTATGTTTAGTAATGGTGCACTCGAACAAACAGCAACAGAGACTTTTGTTTCTGAAAGAAACTTATCATTTCAACCACGAGCAGACAGTCTCAAATTCATCATCGATTAAAACATTTAAGGCTTCCACCAGCTGCGCAATATTAGTTACTTTTAAATGGCTCCGACATGAAACAGGTTCATTCTCTGCTCACGAAGTCTGTGAATATCTACAGTCTCGTCGCCATCATAGGAAGTGTTCATGGCACGCTGGTGAGGCATGGGCGATAATCTTCACATTTGGTGAAGGACTCTGCATCAGTGGTACAGATTTTCTATAGAACCATGAAGTTTTGTACAATCACTGTGACCGAGGACCGGTAGCATCCAGAATCATCGAGACGTGGAACGGTTTTCGCAATCTGCTATGTATGTGGTATTGACTATTTTTGTTTCAATGAAGCATTTTACACATAAAATTAACATTATGGAATTCTTGTCACACAAAGCAACGCGAATGAATCTCCTCCGAACAGACTGAGGTGATTAGGTAACAGTGTAACAGAAGCACACTTTGTGGCATCTCCTCAGACAGTCAGACCATTAGATGATACCGCTGCAAGCTGACTTTGATTGCGGTATTTTCACTCCCGAGAATAGTTTTCTTGAAGGAAAACCAATAAATACTATCGTCATGGCGCGGAATTTACTCAAAGATAGCGGAATTTCTTTTTCCTTCCATCTCAGGTGACATACAATGACTGCTTCAACAGGGATATTGAGGGAAGAGTCAGCCTGACTGCATTAAATACTGGTCAGACTGTCTTGCCGTCTTGTAGATATACTCAAGTTCTAGTCGAGCTGCACTTTCACTAACAAGGGAACATTACCAAGTGTCAATTCACGATCTTGATGCCAAAATAATGCAATATGCAATTGTTTCTTTGTGCTCGATTCCACTTTTAAGGGGTAAAACACACCCTAAGATGGAGGGAATATCTTTGGAACGATGATGAATAAAAATGTTTCTCATATAGAAGTTAATATGTAATTAACGTTCCTGAAAACTGTATAATCGAATTCTGTAATAATTTGAAATTTTGCAAATTACCCCACCACCATTAATTAATTTTGAAAAGAAATTAAAGAAACTTTCAAGGTGCATCTCACGACTATAACTGTGCCGTTGATGTCTTTGAGATCACCAGATGAACAAGTTCCTTGTTCTCAGGTATGATGGCCAAAACGCTTTTTCTACTCTGAACACTCACCTTTTCATAGTTTTAAAAGAAACTGCTGGTGACTTTGGACGGAGAATTCGAGAATCTCTTTTGAAGCCCCAAAGTCCGTGTGGCAGCATCGAAATCTGGTAAACAAACGCCTGATCAGATCAAAAGATTTTTAAAAGGTGATTTTTTTCCCAGTGAGGGAGAGAAATCTATATTGTCGTTATATTATTAGTTCTGCCAATGTGAAAGAAATGCATAGAGGACAGGGAACTTGTCCATCTGGTGATTCCAAATGGACCAACGGCACAGGTACGGTTGTGAGATATATATGGATTTCGGTGTTGGAAGAACTTTGTGAGAAGATTTTCAGATCTAGTTATGTTGAATGATTATGATGACAGTCTCCACTAGAGAAAGAATATAATCAAGAATCAAGCTGCTGTCACCAGTACATAATCAGTTCTCTTCGCCAAGACTTATCAATATACCGAAATGTGCCTGATGCATGTCAAGATATTTAGACTGTCGCCTGCGACCGTTTGAAATCGTTTTGAATTTTGCATTATTGTGTTCTCTGTCGTGTATATTATGTGAAGAAATTTCGTTCATTTTATGTGCATGTTTCAAGAAAAGTTATGTTTCAAGCCTTTATCTACAGATCGTCATTACTGTAATGAAATGAAATATCGTGTGACGAGGGCCTCCCGTCGGGTAGACGATTTTGTATCATAATAATAAGAAGTTGCTTATTATTTTCAACAAACAAAAAACACGTATGTGAAACAGTAAACAAAAAAAAGAGTGGAAGTATATTGTAAAACAATAATTCAAAACATACAGTCAATATAAGTAAAGTATATAACTAGGCTAATAAAGAATGTTTAGATATTTTAATTAGGTATATTGAAAATACTTTGACAGCACATCGCGCAAGGATTATTTTCCAAAAATGGTATTTCAGAAAACAGCTTTATTACACATTGATGTATGTACTTTAAAAGTTTCTTTAATTTATGTCGGACAAAAGTTTTCACTTTTCGAAATTAATTAATGGTGGTGGGATGATCTGCAAAATTCCAAATTATGTCAAAATTTGATTATACAATTTTCATGAACGTTAATTACATATCAAATGTTATCTGAAAAACATTTATTTATTTATTTATTTATTTATTCGTTGGGGCCATTTAGGACCACTTTAAGTCTTGTTGTACTTAGCACTGAGCCTGGCTTTTTTCTGAGCTCAGGTTATTCAGGTTATTTTCTTTCGGAAAAAAACTCTGTCAAAAGCGTCTTCAGGTTTGATATGCAGCATCTGGAGGTCTTCTTTGCTGTTTTTAAAACATAGCGTCGTAGTTTTTGGCTTTGAATCAAAAAAGAGAAATATATTTTTAATTAACCTATTTCCGTCCATTCCTTTGAGGTGACCATAAAATCGTGCCTGTCTTTAATGAATTGTGTCTGTAATTTTTTCTGTTTTACTGTAGACTTCCTTGTTGGACCTGTCTTGATGGATGCCATTCTTGTACTTGAATCCTAGGATTCTTCTAATGATTTTGCTCTCTTCTTTTCTCCAGTTCTTCGAGGAGTCTTTTATCAGCGTTTAGGGATAAGATTCCGGCTGCATACAAAACTACTGGCTTCAAAATTGTTTCCCAGTGACGTAACTTATTGTTCTGGGAAAGGCATTTCTTGTTGTAGATCGTGCGGGATGATTGGTAAACTGTTTCTAGTTTGTGTATCCGTTCCCTAAGCGCTTCCTTGTCCAGTCCACTTCTAATGATGATCTCGACCAGGTACTTGATTTTGTCTACCCGGACGATGACCCCATATTTCGTACAGAGTTTTGATGGAGCGTCTTTAATGTTACTCATGACTTCTGTTTTCTCAAATCATATTTGCAGACCAGTTTGTTCAGCGATTTCTTTTAACAGTTCGATCTGAATTCTAGTGGTGTCTACGTTGTTTGACAGAATGGCAATGTCATCGGCAAAGGTCAACCAGTCTACCTCTATCCCCTTCGATTTGGTTCCAATTCTCAACGGGCTATGGTTGGTTTCCATTAATCTTTCGAGGCAGGTTCTGATGATATTTTCAGGGACGCAGTTGAAAAGCATTGGAGACAGGCCATCACCTTTCCTGACCCCTCTTTTGACATCAAAGGATTCCGAGAGACACCCGGGGAATTTTTCTTTGAATTTTGTATCAGTTAGGGTAGCTCTAATTAATGCCTCCAGTTTAAGGTCAACTCCGAAATCATTTAGAATGTTCAGGAAGACCTCCCAGTCTATGGAGTCTTATGCCTTCTTGAAGTCCACAAAGACTGACAATTAGTGTTTGGAACTTAGAGTATAATATCCGATTATTGTTTTGAGGTTGTAGATCTTTTCGACTGTTGAGCGACTTTTTATGAAGCCCCCTTGGTATTCACCTATTGATGTGCGACTTGGGCTTCTAAACGCTCCAGAATGGTGAGTGAGAGAATTTTAAAGGTTACCGGAGCAGGGATACTCGTTGGTGTCTTCCATGCTGCCTTTCTTGTGCAAGGGATGGGTCAGGGGGGGTTCGGGGGTTTAGGGGGTTTATTACAGTTCAGTAGGTCTCGAAGCAGACTGCTAGAATTTGACAATTTTCTTCATTTGAAGTGGCCGGTGTGCCGTCATTTCGCTGAAAGCATAGTGACGGCGGTCTGTAACCGGTCAGTTTGCATTTGAATGTTCTGTAGTACTCTCTGGTTTCATTCTTCCTAAAATTTTGTTCTACCTTTTCATTTTTTGATTTTTAGTACTTACGTTTTTCGGTTCTGATTGCCCTGGCTGTTTGGGCACGTTGGATATTGTAGGTTTCCCAGTCAGTTTCCAATTCAGTTGAGTAGTATTGGTTCCATGCACTGAGCCTTTCCTTGAGGACTGACTCGCATGTGTTATTCCACCAGCATGCTTTTTGCTTCTTTTGACTTCTGCAACTTCTTTGGCAGCCTCTATAATGCACTCTTTGGTGGTATTGAAGTCACAGTCGCTTCGTCTTACATTTTGTTGGAACTCCATGACGCTTTGTCGAAGTTTACCATTGTCAAAGCGTATAATTTTTATGGTGGTCTTTCTGGTGTTTGTAGGTATAGGTTTGAATTTAATTGTGGACATGTAATGATCCGAAGCCATATTTATGTTTTTCTTTACTTTGACATTCATAATTTCAGGGCTGTTTCTCCTGGAGAACGCGACGTGGTCTATTTAGAACTCTCCGATGGTTTGGACGGGAGATCGCCAAGTGGTTTGCTTTCTGGGTAGATGGTGAAGGTGGGTCGACATTATCCGTAGGTTGTGATTTTCACAGATGGATACAAATCTTCTGCCGTTTTGGTTGGTTTTCTTATGGGCAGGGTAAGTTCCTATAGTTTTATTATTTATTATATTTATTATTCATACTATATTATGCTATTTATTATTCCCTCCGAACCTAAAATGATAAATTACCGTCCGAGGTGTGTTTTACTCCTTAAAACTGAAATTAGGCACAAACAAAAAAATACATATTGCACTATTTTGCTACCTCGTACAATATCAAGATCCTTTATTGACACTTGGGACTCTTCCATTGTAAGTAATGGATTTTGCACCGTTTACTTCATTAAGACATTAAACATTAGTGAGAGGAAAGTTACCCAGGGAGAACTATGGAATGAAAGTGAAAATTGAAATTTTTAATGGTTTACATAATATGACTGTAGCACTATGTGCCGATTTCGTCACTCTGATGTCCTGGAACGCGGCACCATTTGTGTACAGTGTCTTTGAGGGCACGTCCATCGCTGAATGTAGACTGACGGAAACGCAGAATGCAAAATGCAGTCCTATATTGGTCAAACTACATGGAGATGTTCATGACATAACGGGTAAATGATTAATCTGTGGTTCCATTCGGATCTGATGTCAGTCATCAATATCAGTATGGGATGTAGCCCCACGGATACAAATACACTCTTATATTTGTTGTGACACGAAAGCAAAGAGCCTCTGAAAGTTATAATGAGGAATTTCGTGCCATGCATAAAACACATAGTGTGTCAGTTCTTGAAGACGGCTGGCTGAAGGCGTTCTGAAAATATACGTCATCCAATTCCATCCCAGACTTGCTTTATGGGCGAGAAATCGGGGTCCGGGTAGACCGATCAAGTATCCGTATGTTCCTCAAGGCGTCCAGGCGTTTATGGGATGGACTAGTGTGGGGTCTTGCATTATGTTGCTGGAACATATTGGTAGCGTGGTCATGAAGGGTATGTCGGTAGGGTTCACTATTCTTGCCACATACTGGGGAACAGTCGATCTCCGTTGAACAATCACCGGATTACATTGGCGTCGATCTGGCCGCTATACACAGAAGCTAGATCCATCGCTGAACACCAAAGAATGCTACTCAACGTTCAGTGGTTGTCTGAGGTCTTCGATACGATGTCAGCGGGAAATTAGGTCTTGCATCTCGAGATTTCAATCTACATAACAGTAATCTATCCTCGACTACTCGTGATGACACTCTGCCTGAATCCTCTGCCTGCAATACAGCTGTTGATATCCGTTTACTCGTCAGTGCTAGTTGAATAACCATTCCATCTTCTTCTGGTGTAGTCCCTATAGAAGGACCCATGCCTACTCTTCTTCCCAAACTGTTGTCCTAAGTCCTGAGTCCGTTCATCTCCGTTGGTTTGCAGTCATTGCACAACAATCAACTGTCTATGTGATCTGTTGCTACGATACTCCAATGTCTCTCAGGTCAATGATTCGAACTTTTTCAAAGATTGAATGATAACTACAAGCTACACGAACTCGTTCTATGGACACGCTGTGTTGCGATCACAACCTGAAAAGTTCTTGTAATAATAGATACACTCAACACCCACCGGTTACTCACATGATTCTTCATCTGTAGGGATGGATTTTTTCTCTTCTGAAAATACTAACAATAAGCACTCATAAATATGAAATTTCAGTCTACATATCCCACAGGTACGGAAGTATGAGTTTCATAGCATTCAGAAAATGTAGTAATGGTGCAACGCTTTACATTAACGACAATATACTACATTTAGAAGCCTTCAGCAGTGTGCGAAAGATAACTTAATCTTTGGGTTTTTTGACCACGAGGAAAGAAGAAGCGTTATGTGCCATATAGCTAACGGCCATACCATGTTGAATACACCGGTTCTCGTCCGATCACCGAAGTTAAGCAACATCGGACCCTGTTGATACTTGGATGGGTGGCCGCCTTCACTCCCCACCCTCTCATGATCCATGGACCATGCCGTTGATGAGAAGAAGAGGCTTGCGTGCCTCAGAGGAAGCCGCCTGGTACCGTAAGTGTTACCACAACGATGGGCGTCTGTTCAGATGCTAGACAAACGTGCGGTTCCTGAAGAGGGGCAGCAACCTTTTCAATTGTTGTAGAGGCAACAGTCTGGATGACTGACTGATCTGGCCTTGGAACATCAACCAAAACGGTGTGGCTGTGCTGGTACTGTGAACGGCTGAGAGCAAAGGGAAACTACACCCGTTATTTTTCCCGAGAGCATGTAGCTCTACTGTATGGTTAAATGATGACGACATCCTCTTGGGTAAGATATCCCGGAGGTAAAATAGTCCCCCATTCGTATCTTCGCGCGGGGACTACTCAGGAGAGCGTAGTTACCAGGAGACACGAAACTGGCGTTCTATGGATCAGAGCCTGGAATGTTAGATCCCTTAATCGGGCAGATAGGTTAGAAAATTTAAAAAAGCAAGTGGGTAGGTTAAAGTTAGATATAGTTGGTGTTAGTGAAGTTCTGTGGCAGGATTAACAGGACTTCTGGTCAGGTGAATACAGGGCTATAAATACAAAATCAAATGAGGATAATGCGGGAGTAGATTTAATAATAACTAAGAAAATAGGAATATGGCTAAGCTACTAACAACACCATAGTGAACACATTCTCCTAGCCAAGACAGATACGAAACCTACACCCACCACAGTAGTACAAGTTTATATGCCAACTAGCTCCGCATATGAGGAAGAGATTGAAGAAATGTATGATGGAATGAAAGTTAAGGCAGAGCTCTGGGGGTCTGGAATTCGATAACAGAAGAAGGAAGAGAAGGAAAAATAGTAGGAGAATATGGACTGGGGGAGAGAAATGAAAGAGGAATCCGCCTGGTACAATTTTACACAGAGTATAATTTAATCATCGCTAACACTTAGTTCAAGAATCGTGAAAGAAGACTGCATGTGTGGAAGGAACCTGGATACACCGGAAGGTTTCGGACTGATTACATAATTGTAAGACAGAATTTTAGGAATAAGATTTTAAATTGTAAGTCATTTTCAGGGACAGACGTGGACTCTGACGACAATTTATTGGCTATGAATTGTAGATTAAAACTGAAGAAATAGGGAACTATTGACAGGAAAAAGGGAAAGGAATACGGTAGATGAAGAATGGGTGGCTTTGAGAGATGAAATAGTGAAGGCAGCAGAGGATCAAGTAGATAAAAAGACGATGTCTAATAGAAATCCTTGGGTAACCCAAGAGATATTGAATTTAATTAATGAAAGGACAAAAATTTAAAAATGCCTTAAATGAAGCAGACGAAACGGAATACAAATGTCTAAAAAATGAAATCGACAGGAAGAGTAAAATGGCTAAGCAGGAATGGCTAGAGGACAAGTGTAAGGATGTAGAAGCATACATCACTAGGGGTAAGCGAGATGACGCGTACAGGAAAGTTAAACAGGCCTTTGGAGAAGAGCATATAGAGAACAGCCTTTGGAGAACAGCATATAGAGGGTCTATACAAGGAAGATGTACTTGAGGGCAATAATGAGGAAATAGAAGAGGACGTAGATGGAGAAGAGATGAAAGATATGATACTGCGTGAAGAATTTGACAGAGTACTGAAACACTTAAGTCGAAATAAGGCCCCGGGAGTAGACAACATTCCTTTAGGACTACTGATAGCCGTGGGAGAGCCAGTCGTGCAAAACTCTTCCATATGGTGAGAAGATGTACGAGACAGGCGAAATACCCTCAGACTTCAAGAAGATTGTTAATAATTCCAATTCCAGAGAAAGCAGGTGCTCACAGGTGTGAAAATTACCGAACTATAAGTTTAATAAGTCACGGTTGCAAAATACTAACACGAGTTCTTTACGAAAAAATGGAAAAAACTGATAGAAACCGACTTAGGGGAAGATCACTTTGGATTTCGCAGAAATGTAAGAACACGCGTGACAATACAGAGCCGGCCGGAGTGGTCGTGCGGTTCTAGGCGCTGCAGTCTGGAGCCGAGCGACCGCTCCGGTCGCAGGTTCTAATCCTGCCTCGGGCATGGATGTGTGTGATGTCCTTAGGTTAGTTAGGTTTAACTAGTTCTAAGTTCTAGGCGACTGATGACCTCAGAAGTTAAGTCGCATAGTGCTCAGAGCCATTTGACAATGCAGATCCTACGACTTCTCGTAGAAGATAGGTTAAGAAAAGGCAAACCTATGTTTCTAGCATTTGTAGAGTTAGAGAATGTTTTTAACGATGTTGACTGGAGTACTCTCTTTGAAGGGTAGCAGGCGTGAAATTCAGGCAGCGAAAGGCTATTTACAATTTGTACAAAAACCAGATGGTAGTTACAAGAGTCGAGGGCACGAAAGGGAAGCAGTGGTTGAGAAGGGAGTGCGACAGATTTGTAGCCTATCCCAGACGTTATTCAATTTGTGTATTGAGCAAGCAGTAAAAGAAACAAATGAAAAATTTAGAGTAGGAATTAAAGTCCAAGGAAAAGAACTAAAAGCTTTGAGGTTAGCCGATGACATTGTAATCCTGTCAGAGACAGCAAGGGACTTGGAAGAGCAGTTGAACGTAAGGAGGATATAAGCTGAACATCAACAAATGCAAAACGAGGATAATGGAATGCAAGCGAGTTAAATCAGGTGATGCTGAGGGAATTAGACCAGGAAATGAAACACTTAATGTAGTAGATGAGTTTTGCTATTCGGGCAACAAAACAGCTGAAGATGGTCAAAGTATAGAGGATATAATATGTAGACTGGCAATGGAAAGAAAGACGTTTCTGAAGGAGAGAAATTTGTTAAAATGGAGTGTAGAGTTAAGTGTCAGGAAGTATTTCCTGAAAGTATTTGTATGGAGTGTAGCCATGTATGGAAGTGAAACATGGAAGATATACAGTTTAGGCAGCAAAAGAACATGAATCTTTTCAAATATGGTGCTACAGAAGAATACTGAAGATTAGGTGGGTAGATCACGTAACTAATGAGGAGGTAATGAACAAAATTGGGGAGAAGAGGAACCTGTGGCACATCCTGACTAGAAGAAGGGATCGGTTGGCAGGACACATTCTGAGACATCAAGAAATACCAATTTAATAGTGGTGGGTAGCGCGCGCGGGGTGGGGGGGGGGGGGTGGGGGGTGAGGGAGGGGGGTTAAAAATCGTAGAGGGAGAGAGTTGAATACAGTAAGCAGATACAGAAGGATGTAGGTTGCGATAGTTACTCGGAGAGGAAGAGGCTTTTACAGGATAGAGCAGCGGGAGAGCTGCATCAAATCAGTCTTTGTACTCAAGAGCATAATAACAGCTTAGTTAGTCTAGTTTCTTCTTTTATTTTTCGACACAGCTTATTAACTACTGAGAGCACCGTGATAAATCAATTACTGCCACCAATACTGAAAACTGTGGAGCATATGGTCTCCATGTGAGCACTAGGTCTATTATTTTGACAGCAGTAAGGCGGATTTCGGTGAGTTAGTCACTCTCTGCTTTGCCTGCGTAGTGTTCGTATCGAAGCAAGCAAGGGGTTGATCGTTCTCTGGGCTCAAAAGGACAAGATTTCACCTACTTTACTGATACGCAGAATATGTTCCATATACGAGGGTTGTCCAGAAAGTAAGTTCCGATCGGTCACAAAATGGAAACCACTTGGATAATCCGGTAAAGCTTTGCACAGATGTGTTGGGTAGTGTCTCAGGTATGCTCGTCGATCGTGTCGCGTCGCTCTTTTCAGTTTTGAGTGAACAGTGAGCACGTAAAGATGTGTAGGGAATAGCGTCTCCAGCCTAGTATGAGGGCCTGGTTAGAGATTTCGCCTGTGTCATGCAACCCACATAACACAACTATCGAGCAGTTCCTTCTTCATTCCAACTCTCGGCCGCACATTGCAGGGGCAGTGAAGACGCTCTTGCAGTGTTTTCGATGAGAAGTGTTTGATCACCCACAATACAGTCCGTAATTGGCTCCTCCTGAGACTCATCTCTGCTCACAAGAACCGTTGGCTATGAAGGCAAATTTTTTTCACAGACAACGAGCTGCAGACCAGTGCAGATAACTGGCCGAAAGCACAGGTGGCTGCTTTCTATGACGAGGATATTGGAAAGTTTACAACACTATGAGAAACTCGAAGTAGGAGCAGTGACTATGTAGAGAAGTAGGTGGAAGGTGTACTTAACTGTTGCAAATAAAACGTTTTTGGTTTTCACTATGGTTTCCATTTCGCGACCGATCGGAACTTACTTCCTGGACACCCTCGTATGTCTGAGCTTACTCATTTAAGCCTTACAATTTCCCAACTAGTTATCTAAGGGGGTAAATATACACGTTTGGGATGGTTTATTTCTGTACTACACTTCCGTGAAGAAGTGCAACACCCTCGTGGACTGTGTTTAATGGCACCAGGGTATAATATGTACGTACTGATGAGTTGTAGGGTTGATGAGTCATTTGTTACGGTCATCGGGCGATCAGATGGCGCTCAGGAGGCCTATCTGTGCACCCTCCGTTTTCGCTACGCAGGTAGCAACTGCGCTCAGTTTAAAGGTGAGCAGACTTTCCAACAGCCATTCAAGGATACAACTATGTCTCACCGACAACTACGTTCTCCTCTTGAACAGCTTCAGCCATTTGAACCGGATTGCATTGTGGGTCTGCAGGAAGCTGGATGGACGTATTCACTAATTGCTGTACATATTGGGCACAATGTATCGGTGTTGTGTCCCTGCTCCCGACAGTGGTCTGTGGAAAATTCTCACATTTTGCGAGCATCATCCAGGGCCGAAATCTGGTCTTATGTTGTACTTGCTGGGTCATCGGGGACTACTGGGAAGCGTCTGCTCCCAGCAGGATTAAGATCACATATGTCTCTGACTAGGCTACTACTGACACCACAACAACGCCAAGCGTGGCTAGTCTGGTGTCGTTAAAGAGTTGACTGGACAGTAAAGCGGAGCTGTGTTGTGTTCAGTGACGAGAGCAGGTTCTGTGTGTATGTGAATGGTGGACGTACACGCTACGGCGTAGACTTGGTGAGCTGCCTATTCCAGGGTGCACTCACCCACGACACACATATATCATCGAAGGCTTCATGGTGTGGAGGGCCATCAGTTTCAGCTCGCAGTAACATTCGGTGTTTCTGCAGGGTAAAGTGACCTGTGCCCGCTACACTGCACAGGCTGTTATCCCCGTGCCATTGCCGTTTCCTCGAGAGGTATATGATTTGCTTTTTCAGCAGAACAATGCACGTCCACACACGTCTGCTTAGATGCAACGTGCTCTTCGTGGCGTACAGCTGCCCTAGTCAGCAAGATCACAAGATCTCACGGTCGTACAATTTGGGAGCGATGGGGAAGTGCATTATCTTGCTGAAAGTGTAGACGTTCTGCAGTGAACCTAGACGAACGAGGAGGTACACATGATTGGACAGCTTATTCCTGTGTGATTTGCCGAGGAGAGACGATGACAGACGTGTGAGGGACACTCTTCATCCCGTGCTAACTTCCCTTAAACGAGAACACAGTTTCCACACACCGCAACGATGCTTAGCTAGCATGTGAGATGCGTCACCTGGTGCAGTGCTCGACGTACCAGTAACCTGCCACCGTAATGTGCCCCAAGTCATAAGGTTAGAGATATCAGTTTCCAAGATTGAAGCATCTAAAGCCAGTGTTACGGCAGCATTGCTGACCTCTGCCTCACGTCACTTGCAGACAGATTTTACAGAATACGCATGGATGACTACTGTTAACATTAATGAAGACACTTTTTAATCTTATTCATGCAACTACATTTAAATGATACGCACTTTTTACAGGTTGCCAAGTTTTAAATAAAAATTCGTGCATGGAACAGAAAGAGCTGTCCCGGAGATATGATTTTAGGTTAGATTTGAAAATGGACGTCTCTGTTCTTCTCAAACTGCGATGAATTGCTTATGACGAATTTCATTAATGTAGATATATTTAGTGATGGTGCAGTTAGAGTGCCTAACTCCTAGAAGAGATACCTACGTGAACATTACATATTTTTCTCACCGACTGGTTTTGTGCAACCAATACTTTCTTTCTAAGTGATGAGTTACTTCAGAAAATTAATTATTTGTGGAAATATGTAAACTATGTCAGGAAGTTGCTTTATTTGTTTCCAAGACTAGTAATTAAACGAGATGTAAAAGCAGCTGAACTTAATTGTGTGAGGAGCTCAGTATTATGCTTCTTACAGTTCAAGTTCTCATCAATATGTACACCCAATTATCTGACTCCTCTTAGTTGTCATATACTGATGACTTATTGAGTTATACATTGTTAAGCTTGAGGCTGTTGGAAGCCAGTGCACTCCTAGACCGGAAACCAGAGACCTAAATTAGGTGGCAGTCGCAAACGGAAGCGTTTAGTCTACACGAGTTGAACGGTAACGGGAGTACCTTGCGAAATGCATAATCTGAGGGCAGTAGTCCCAGGGTAGAAGTTTCAATTGAGAGAATTAACTGATAACTCCATACAATGTCTCGACTCTGTCGTAAGATGCCACAGTAGATGTTAGTCGCAAACAGGCACGTCTTAGCGTATGCAGCAAGCATGATCCTTGCTCCTGAGAACAGCAACCTCAGTGAATTACCACAGGTTAGAGTGATATAGGAAATGAGTAAAACTGCTGTAAAAGTGATCCCCACTCCCGAAGGAGAAGTCTTCACCCTTAGGGAGGAGCAAGATGATTTAAAACACTATTGTTGATAGCCATACTAGAAAGCGCAGTGAGGTTTAGCTTTCAGTTGAACGCTGTTGCTACCAAACATGGAATTTGTTAGACGATCTGACTACAGTTAGGGAGAAAGGGTGCACCACCACAGTCCTTTAAAAACTCAGATTTTTTTCAGTCCCAACATTTGTGGGCCAACTCAGTGGTCCTTAACGCCAGCTTCGGGTAAACTTTGATTCAATTCGGTTTTATTACTTGAAGTGCTACTCAGATGTTTGTGCTTTACGAAGCTGCTAGTGGTTGATACTTCTCTTAGCTCTCACTCCATGGACTCGGACACAGACTCCTCTTGTTCCAACGGGCCTTCATTGTAGTAGTTTAGTCTGAATGCAATAAACAAGTGTTATTCAGATCCCTGAGTTCCTTAAGTCTCCCACAAGTATCATCGAGTCCTAAAAGCTACACCTCTCGTAGGTGTCCTGTGACAGGGTTTGGCGCAGATCCAAACAATCAGTTTGTCTTTCTGCAATTACTCCTAACAACTCGGGAATAGCAGACTGATCTGAACCCTCTTTAAGATCTCAAACGCTTCCGCTGTACTATATCAGGACACGACATCATGTGCTACACCAGCTACTGGTAAGATTACTTGTTATTAAGAAGCGAATATGGTGTGCTTTCTTAAAATTTAGGGAGAGTCACTTTTTAGAGAATCATTCGATAATTCTTTGAAAAACATCATTTACAATCTTTTCTGTTGATTTATCTCCAATGTGATTTATGGTAACAATAGTATCGTCTGGAAAAAATACGACTTCTGCTTGATGAGTGTGCCTGACAAAGCCGGCCGCTGTGGCAGAGCGGTTCTAGGCGCTTCAGTCCGGAACCGCGCTGCTGCTACGGTCGCAGGTTCGAATCCTGCCTCGGGCGTGGATGTGTGTGATGTCCCTAGATTAGTTAGGTTTAAGTAGTTCTAAGTCTAGGTGACTGATGACCTCAGACGTTAAGTTCCATAGTGGTTAGAGCCATTTGGACCATTTTTTTTTTTTTTTTTTGCCTGACAAAAAAATGTTAAGTACCCAGAAGACATTAACAGATTTCAGTGTACCTTAGTACACATACACACTATCGGCGGGTGTAAAATGATTAGAATTACAATTCTCTGTGATAAGTAGAACGGTCACTAGATGGCAATACAGTTGTTCGTTTCTAGTCCTGTTACCAGGCGTAGTAGAGTACATAAGGGGCGTGAACAGTGACAGATGTTGAAAGATAATTGTTGAGGACACGGAGATAGCGGTATGACACCCATCATCAGCACCAGAAAAATTCTGCCCTGGTACTACTGCCCTCAGATTATGCAGTTCGCAAGGTACTCCCGTTACTGTTCACCTCGTGTACAATAAACGCTTCCGTCTGCGCCTGCCACCTAATTTAGGTCTCTGGTTTCCGGTCTTGGAGTGCACTAACTGGCTTCCAACAGCCTCTAGCTTAACAATGTATAATTCAATAAGTCGTCAACATATGACAACTAAGAGGAGTCAGAAATTTGGGTGTACATATTGATGAAAAAGTGAACTGTAAGAAGCATAATACTGAACTTGTAACACAATTGGCCATGTGGTCGAATCGTGTAATATCCAGATTCGTGGGGCATTCGGACGTAAAAGTGAGCCAGTGTGAACGTGAGGGATGGCATACTTTTGTCGTCAAGGTTCTGGTCGACCACTACGACCATCACAAGCGTGGATCGCCTATTGTGTATCAAGCACAATGTAACCAATTCACATACGCGACTGTCATCTGAGAACAAATAAAGGTCTCCCTGCAACATTCTGTGTCATACCACGCCGTTGGTCTGAGACTAGCATCAATCGGGCTAGGGAATTGCTGTCCCATACGTAGGCTGCCATTAACACTACAAGATAGACATCTGCGATCTGACTGGTGTTACGACAGGGTAGAATGGATTGCTGATGAATGGCGTTGCATTATGTTCAGCGATGAATCGTTGTTTTGCGCTACCCTCGATGACCATCGTCGGTGACCTGGATGGAGTACCATCCTTCCATTGTTTTGGAGAGGCATAGCGGTGTTTCTTCTCGCGTCATGACGTGGGGAGCAGTCTGGTATGGCCTCAGGTTGTGACTGATAGCGACTGAGGGAACTCTGATGGAACAAGAGTACGTCACGGACATGCTGCATCCTCTTGCGACAGTATCGTTGTGCCATTTTTCAATAGGACAAAGCTATTCCGCAAGAGGCATACCTCACTATGACCTGTCTGTGTGCTATTGACATACTCCCATGGCCAGAAAGATATATTTCTGCTTGATAGAACATATGTGCGACCAGATCGGATGTGCACTCCATCCCAGTGCTATATCCAGCATATAATGGACTAAATGATAATTAAATCGAAACCCCTAGCTGCCTACAGGTGTTATTGATATAAATCAATGGGGACAGCTGAAAATGTGTGCCCCGACCGGGACTCGAACCCGCATTCTCCTGCCTTACATGGCAGACGCTCGATCCATCTAAGGCACCGAGGGCACAGAGAATACTGCGACTGCAGGGACTTACCTCTTGCACGCTTACCGTGAGACCCACATTCCCAACTGTCCACAACCTACATTGGTAGTGTTCCTGTGCCCTCGGTGGCTCAGATGGATAGAGCATCTGCCATGTAATGCAGGAGATCCCGGGTTCGAGTTCCGGTCGGGGCACACATTTCCAGCTGTCCCCATTGATGTATGTCAACAACACGTGTCGGCAGCTAAGGGTTTAGATTTAATTATAATTTCATTCTAGAGAAGCTACACGGTCATCAATGGTATTTGTTCTTTTGGAAACAGATACCATCTTCATATATAATGGACTAATTAAAACAGTTGTGGGCTTGATTGCCTCAGGAGCGGATACGAAGGATTTATGAGACCCACACAACTGAAACAGTGCATACATTCAATCCAGAGGGGCTGCAGCGTTGTACTAGTAAATGGGCTCTTACTGGCAAGTTCTTTATAAAATTGACTCGATTGTGTAATCATTGAAAAAATCCCACCTACTCTGTCAACCCCTGAAGTTTCATTTAGTTTGCTCGTCCCGTTCTAGGCGCTTCTTTTTTGTCAGACAGTGTGTATAAGGCATAGCAGTTGACCCGAAACTGAACCTTGTGGGACTTTTTTTTGGTTGGTTGGTTGTAGATTAAAGGGACTAAACACTCTGTTTGTAAGTATGATTGAAACCAGTTCTGTGTAAATCCACCAGTTCCATATAACTTAAGTTTTTATAAGAGAGTTACATGATGAACAAAGTCAAACGCTTGTGTAAAACCTCAAAAAATGCCAACTGACGATATTTTATTAACTAACTCTTGTAATATTTGGCGACTGAATAATTCTCAATAGGGCAACCCCTCTGGAATCCAAGCTGTGATGTGCTATGCGTCGAACACCTACGATCTAGCTGCGGTCAAATGCGTTCATATCGCCTGTATTGCCTATCTGGAACTCGACTGAAATGCCGATGGCCAGTGAAAGATCTGACGGCAGCCCATTCCGGTAACATTCATCATTGTGACAGGAAATCTCTGTCTCTCTCCAATGTTGCAGCTTAATCCGTATATGCAAGGTGTTTCGAAAATATTAATCCGATTTTACAAGACTATACCTTCTACACGAATAGAGATGGAGACCTGAGGCCAATTTTAACTTACACATGGGACTACATAATTTTTATTTGCAAAACAACCGTATGATTTTATTAAAAAGCGCTTGACAATAATCTGAACTACGAGACAGTGGGTCGGAGAACTCATATCAGTTTCGTAGTGAACAGAAAAATAGTGACGAGAGTTCATATCAAATGGTTCCGGACTCACTTGCCAGTAGTCAAGACTACATGCTCCGCCTTTCTTCAAACTGAGATTGAGCTGATACTTATGTCTGTGTGACGGGACTGAATGCGAGTTCTGTCAGTGAAGACATCTTTTTTTGGAGAGGGGAGGTGTGTGTGTGTGTGTGAGAAGCTACCGCTCCTGATTTTTTATATCTACCCCCACCTTCAGACCCATCCTTGAGTACTGCTATATTTAACCAGAGTATCTGACGCGCATATTACCTTGGGGCACGTTATACAATTACGTTTAGGAACAAAGTTTTCGTTTACGTTTCGCAAATGTTCAATATGACCTCCACCGCACGTACGACAAACATCCAAACGATACTCAAACTTGTCACAAAGTTTAAAGAGCATGGCTAGAGTTACTGAGTTCATTGTTGCTGGCATGCACCGTCGCGATTCACCCATAATTATGGAGAGTTGGGTCTTTCACAAAACGCAGCAAAAAATATCCCACACCATGTTATAATGTGACCTTCGAGGTCTGTGGTGCAATTTGAGATCCGTACGTCCCTCACGCTGTAGGTGGTGCAGCACTATACTCATGACGAAAATTACACTACATAGTTGTAACTGAATTCCACCTGTTGTAACGGAGAAAGCGAAACGCATTTTATTGATGTGTTATCGTCACCTCGACTCGACACAGGCTGGGCAATGAACGAGCGAGCGAGCAACCACATCAGCCAGCAACGTACAACTGGTGCCTAGCTAGACTTTTTGTTTCGTTGCGTAAACTAAAATTCATCCCTTGTTTCTAGATTAATTTATGGAGAAGATACAGTCTTGTGAAATCTGGTGAAAGTTTCTGTTCTGAACACTCGATATGAATCAAATTTTGTTCCTGCGTTTTTTTTATAAGAAATTAATGTATGAAATTTTTCACATTTTTCATGCTGCTAATTTTTTATTCTCTTACGTACTGTGTGCTGTAATAAATAGCTGGTCATAGGAAAATGAATACGTCTATAAACGTACTTTGTTCTCGGAAGTATCTAGGCACTACTGTAAAAAAAAGTGTGTTGTAGGCGCAGAGATGTCACTAACCATAAAAAAAAACATGTGTGTAGTGTACGTAGTCACGGTGAAACATCTCAAAGATATCTTTGACATTTGGAGCCATCGACTTTGAAAGCCTCTCGGAGAGCGTGGATCTTGACCACGGCCCTTAGGCAGAGCTGCAACCTCAACGAGCGCGCGCATCGCCATGCCGCAGTGCTAGTCTCGCCCTGCAGTTCTTAATCTCTCACGCTGACCTATCATTGCTCGTGACACTACTGCAACCTCCCCCGCGCCGTGACCCTGCTTTCGGTTGTGCATTCGCCTCGCAATCGTGTAGTTAAACGTAATGCACAGTTTTTCCTTCGTTTCCATTTCGTTAAGTCTTGATTTCTCTCTGGGATTACTCGTTGGCATTGTAAGTTTGTAGTACAATTTCATTGTCTGTTTTCCTCGTTGTTGCCTTGCGTCCACACTCAGAGATCCACCATCGACCGCCCCAGGCCGGTCGGCCAGCCTCAACTGGTCTCTTGAGCGTACCTGATCTTTTCGGAAATTCCTGTCAGAGTAAAGCAGACCAGGACTTCTATGAGCTCACGAACCTGTACAACGTATGCATGGTTCTGAGACATTGCTGTGGGACAGTTAATGTCTCCTCAGAACATATATGTCCATATTCTTATATTGAAGTGAGGAAAAAAAAGAAATATGTGTATGTTATTATTGGCCAAGAGACTTCTTCGAGGATGTTTGGCCAACTATGTGCCAACGGCCACAGTCGTGAAGTGATAGGACTGATAACAAATTTTCGATTCCAGATACTGTCTAGGGTTGAGACAGTCGTTTTGAAAAATAATCCACATTCCATTGGCGTCCGGATACGTAGTCAGATGTAGCAGGGTATAATCCTCTGCAGATATACCGATTTAGATTTCTCACACTTATTCTAAACCATTGAGAAAGAGGTTCCTGATTGTTTTACCGATGAAGGCTGCAGCCAATTGACTTCTCCATCGTCCTCCAGTTCAACTATTTCTCTGTCTGTAATCACCTCGATCTTGATGTGGTGTGAAACTCTAACTTCTCTAACTTGCACTGTGACACATATAAATAAAATCAATATGGACACTGTGCAAATCACATTTAAGTGCCCGGCAGAGGGCAACATTATTATTTGAGGCGAAGTACACGGAAAGTGCCTCTGCGTCCAAGCCACAGCCATATTGACAGATTCTAGATGCTGATTCATATGGTTTATGGAGCAACGTCGTAGGCTCCTGTGACGGTGGAAAGACTTTCTGATCAGTAATACCTCGTGTTACACGAAATTAATGTCATAGTTTAACGTATCGTCGACAACGAGTGCATTAGAAACGGATATAGTTGAGAACTGGTGGGGCCTTATCTTGGAAATTATTCTACGCTACGTTTAGGCATATGTAGGATACACATGGAAAACCGAGAGCACAGTGATTGGGCAAGTATTTCGAAACAGATCCAACCGAATAAAAGTCAATACCAAACCCACGCAAATGCCGGCCGGAGTGGCCGTGCGGTTCTAGGCGCTACAGTCTGGAACCGAGCGACCGCTCCGGTCGCAGGTTCGAATCCTCCCTCGGGCATGGATGTGTGTGATGTCCTTAGGTTAGTTAGGTTTAATTAATTCTAAGTTCTAGGCGACTGATGACTTCAGAAGTTAAGTCGCATAGTGCTCAGAGCCATTTCAACCATTTGAACCCACGCAGATCATTTTCCACGAGAACGCAAAAATATGTTAAAAATAAAACTATTTGTCCGAGAACAACTATTTCTCAGTAGTGAACATTATATAACATATGTTCCAACTAAATTGGTAGAAAGAAGACTTACATCTCTCGAATTTCTGCGAAATATTGGTGTTTTAACAATGACTTCAGATATATGCTTTTCAGTGCCTCAAAGTCTAAGAATTTGTTTTTTTAAACACAGTTATAGGCACGCGAGTATTAGAACGTTTATTATCTGTTTACCATTCAGCAGGTATATTAGTACAACACATCACTATAGGCGGGATGTACAAGGCAATTAGTAAAAACACTATGCGACCAATCCGCTTTTACGATGACTATCAGCATATCTTTATAATAGCGTACGTGATTGGAACCCGACCCTTCCACTCTACACTGGATACCGAGGGAGGTTCACACGTTTTCAGAACGCCTATCTTCCTTTACAAATGTGCTTTACAAATACACCCATGAAATCATGGGCGGTCACCACATGTGTCCTCCTCCGGGAGAAGGGACTTCCAGAAAGGATTGAAAATATTGTTCTTTTCCTGTGCCAACGCAAACTGCCGGAGAGGGTCGTCTTTAACATACTAAGGTGAAGAAAATTACTCATAATAAATGACAGGTTCAGTTGTGACATATCGCTGGATCTCATGGAAAAGTCTACAGATTACCTTCTATTGGACTACGTAGAACTTACAATTAATTTGGAAGATTTTATCAGCGGACAAGGAGCAGGATGGGAGGAAGTGAACGTGTTACATTATTATCCTCCTTGTGGGGATGCCATGGTTCTGTACTTCTATGCTGAAATATCACGAGAAGAGGTTAGAAAGATATTTTTTGCGGTCTAAAATCGATAAACTGTTAGGAGATAATTCTTGTCACAGCATCGCGAAAGTTCGGCGTGAAATGGTGTAGTAGTTAAGAAACTAGACACGAATTCGGGAAAATCGAGATTCATATCTCTGTTACACCTTCCGGATTTAGGTTTTCTATAGATTTCCCTGGTCATGCTATTATACGTACATTGAAAAGACCAAGTTCGATTTCTTGCGCCAGCCTAGTCACCCTTTGTAATCGTTTCGTTGTTGACAGGGAACTAACCCTATTCCTCCTATCTTCTACGTATAATAGATCTCATTTATAAAATGCAGTTCACGGAGCGGCAATTAAAGGATTTGCTGTAAAATGGCATTATTATAATTCTTCATAAGCTCTCTGGCAATATTTGGGATCATCAGTAGACACCCTTCGAATATTAGCACTCAGACTGATATATTCGAAAGCAGAGTACTGTGAGTCTCTCTGGCTTAGTAGTTTATATTTGAAGAAGATAGATGTGCGTCTTAACAAATCCATGCGCTTTGTTAATGGGTGAAAATTATCTACTCCCATACTTATTTCCTATCTCGAGTCACATTTCACCTCCTGATATCAGAGGGAAGACTGCACTACTACCTTAATACCAGGAGATTGTTGATACTTGGTTTTTTTTTCAACCTCCGATCGGTCGCGAAAATGGAAACCGCAGTCAAAATGAAAACTATTTTTATTTGCAACGTTTAGATACACCTTCCAACTACTTCTCTATATAGCCGCCACACCGACTTAGACATTTGTCGCAGCGTAGTCGCAACTTTCCAGTACCTTCTTCATAGAAGGCAGCCGCCTTTGATTTCCGCCAGTTGCCTAAGCTTATCTGCAGCTCTATGTTTGTGCCAACATGCTGTTCTCATAGCCAGCGGTTTATGTGAGCGAATAGGCGAAAACCGGAGGAAAGCCAAGTCCGGGCTGTGTGTTGGGTGAGCAAACACTTCCCGTTGAAAATGTTCCAGGAGCGTCTTCGATGCATCTACAGTATGAGGCCGAGAATTACCACGAAGAATGAAACGCATGACAGTTACGAGGCGACATCCCTCACCGGGATTTCACACTTGGCGGGAAAGATCTGAAAAGTGCGATGTTATGCGATAGACGGTCATACTGAAGACACAGCGTAACACATCTGCGAAAGTTTTACCGGATTTTCACTGTAATTTTAATTTGGTGATCGTTATAAGGTTGGAAAAAAGAGAAATAGCTCTCGTAATCCTGCCCTTCCCATATTGAATTGCGTATTACCTGTGGAGCGAAAAAGATTAATATCAAGGCACCCCAATCTCACCACAGTCAGGATTCTTACTGAAGATGACTACAATGGTACCAGTTACTGGAAAAGCGACTGACAAACAAAATTGTCTTCCAAATTGTCTGAAACTGTCTTGCATCCTGGAGAAACCCCCCAGATTTGACAAACCTCAGGCAATTTGGACTATCCTGAATTTCATCCGAACGGGTCCTCGAAAATATGCAGACCCTCTACACAAGAGGGGGAAATCTTCATCACTATCTTGTGACTGTGATGCTGAACGACAGACATTTGCCCAAGTTGTTTCAGCATTTCCCGCACGTGCCTACAAGGGCTCATTCAAAGATCTCCTGACAAGCCGGCCATTGTGGCCGAGCGGTTCTAGGCGCTTAAGTATGGAACCGCGCGACTGCTACGGTCGCAGGTTCGAATCCTGCCTCGGGCATGGATGTGTGTGATGTCCTTAGGTTGGTTAGGTTTAAGTAGTTCTAAGTTCTAGGGGACTGATGACCTCAGATGTTAAGTCCCATAGGGCTCAGAGCCATTTGAACCATTTTTTGAATTTCCTGACAGTGACGAGTGGTGTGATAAACTATATACAGTAAAAGACATTGATATTCACCTGTAGCTATTGTCATTTGTGTTATTTTATGCTGGAGGTTGTCTTAAAGTGTTGATACATAGTAGTTTAGTAATCTTTGCAAATATATAGCTATTCTTGTGATTCAAAAACTCTTAATGTGTGCCATACGATAAAAACTCTTAATGTGTGCCATATGATAAATATTATTGTTGTTAATCGACTCACAAATAAAATAAAATCTATGAAGCTGTTTTTCCTGCTACATAAAGATATGGTAGCAGCTGTGGTCCCGTGATCTATAATAAGACGGGTGTACGGCGAACGAATTTTTTGGGCAGTAGGAATTCCTGAAAGAGCAATGCGTGCGATATGCGTATTTGCAAACGATCTGAGTTTTATAATGAATAACTACCTGCCACATCGAGGTTTGTGGCACATCTCTATACAAATAGTTTAGTTTACTTATGTTACGTTGAAAACTTGTTGCCACTGTTTTAGGCGTAATTCAACGATTTTGCATCAAAAAATATAAAAAATAACAAGTATGATAGCAGTTGTAAATTTTACGCTAATAAAAGCAAGCAGGTTGATAGAAATCGTATTAAAAATGAATAAATTGTTACCCTTCAGCGAAGTAAGGTTAGGCCTAAAAGTTCACCAGGCAGAGCTTCAAAATGCAATTGAAACATTTTACCAAAAATGAACGAAGTTTTTGCGTTGTAAATAGTGGAAATAATGGTTATATTTTTATCAATAAGTGCAAGCTTTCAGAATTGCTTTTGTCTGTTGCGAAATGTAAATACTGTAATAGTGAAAAATCCGCTATGTTCAGTGAGGACTTAAGTAAAAGGAACAAAATTGTAGTGGAACAACAAGTGTGTAAAGTTCCTAAAAGTACAAGGACACTTCCTGTAACGTGCAAAAAAATGGCTCTGAGCACTATGGGACTCAACTTCTAAGGATATTAGTCCCCTAGAACTTAGAACTAGTTAAACCTAACTAACCTAAGGACATCACACACATCCATGCCCGAGGCAGGATTCGAACCTGCGACCATAGCGGTCTCGCGGTTCCAGACTGCAGCGCCTAGAACCGCACGGCCACTTCGGCCGGCTGTAACGTGCACAAAATATTGTTAAGTGAATATAGTTTATGCCATGACGTGTATTAGGAAAGAAAGAAAATAAGCCCACATAGTCTACGCTATGAGGTGGACTGATAAGGTAAGGAATGAGGAGGTTCTGCACAGTTTCAGAGAGGAAAGGAATATATGTAAACATTGACAAAAGAAGGGACAGGATGACAGAACATCTATTAAGACATGAGGGAATCACTTTTGTGGTACTAGAGGGAGCTGTAGATGTAAAAACTGTAGAGGAAGACAGAAATTGGAACACATTCAGAAAATAATTGAGGATGTAGGTTGGAAGTGCTGCTGTGAGATGAAGAGATTGGCACAGGAGAGGAATTCGTGGCAGGCTATATCAAACCAGTCAGAAGACTGATGACCTAAAAAAAAAAACTAAAAAAACTCCTACTGCCCCTACCAAATTTTAGAGAGTTGCTATAAACGTTTGCATAATGCCCTAATAGAAGTCAGTGAAGCATCTACGCAGAGAGCAGCGAAAGAAACTGTAGATATTTGTCAATCTACTGACATTGTTGCTGGCATAAGAGAAGCCATACATCTCTGAAGGGAGTTGTCACAGTTACCTCTGCAGATACAGGCAACATGCTGGACTATGAGTGTCTGAGAAAACATTGCCAAGATTGTGCCAATAAGGTAAATGAACACAAATGTATCAAAAACTTTGAACCTTTCAATGGTAGTATCTAAAGCAAGGGGACAGTCTTTATTTTTAACAGATGTTGCTAGGCGTGCTGTATATTACATTCAATAGCTTGGTGATGCTGCCCCTAAATGATTCAACGGTGTGTGGCTGCTAAACCATATGGTGAACTATAATCTAAAAAAGTAGGATGTATAGGACATGTGCAGAAGAGAAGACTTAGGAAACTCTGCAAGGACATGACAGGAAAAAGGTCTTTGATTGGAAAACAACTGGTACACAAAGAATACTCGCCAAATCAGAAACAGAAAACCTCGCAGCATATTATAGCTAGCCATTAGCAGAGACAGTAAAAAAGTAAGTGAGATGAGAAAAGATATTTGGACAGCTCTGTGACACAGTATATCCGCTGATGAACATCCAGAGCATAGCCTCCCCGCAATAGAAAATACTTCATGGTGCAAGAACAGTCGGCATGAAGCAAATGGACAAAAATACACAAGTGGACAGCCATTGCCAAAATCTGTAATGGTAGAACTGAAGTCATTTGATAAAACACAAAATCCAAATGATGTTTTCAGTTGTTGCATTTTGGAACACTTGCCAAAAATTGTTTTTGTTTACCATGTCAGTTTTTCAGATTGGGGTGACCGATACCATAACATGTTTCAATGGTGGAATAAGAAGCGGATTAAAAACTATGAGCAGACTAGGCGTCAAAACTGGGGACAACATAAAAAATAGGCTTCTAAGAGAGGACAGAGAACTTATCGCTGAAGTTAAGAAATCTGTTGAAAGCATGACCGAAAAAGTTTGAAATAACAAAGAAATGGAAGAAAACTAAAAAAAAAGATAGAAAGAACATTCATAATCAAACACGATTATGGAGCTGGAATATTTTGAGATATTATAATAGAGAAGAAAGTGACACGCAAGTCTTTAGTTTGAATTTCCCATAATCAATGTTATTTTAAATACATAAAACAAGAAATTGGTAAATTCTTCTGCTTTATCCCTTTAACAAGTTAATAATTAAAAGAATATTTTTTTAAGACAGAAACAAGTTACAGACCTTTGGTGCGAGTGGACATTGATTTAAATCAATGAGGAAAGTTGAAAATTTGTGTTATACTAGGATTCGAACCCGAGTCTCCTGCTTACTACGCAAATGCTCTGACCACTATTTTTTAATCTCATTTTGTTCGTTGCATTTTTTTGGGTCGGACGTCCTATGACATCCGTTGAAGTTCATTGTTGATACATTCACTCAGTTTTGTTATTACAGAGGACAGCTAACCCTCTGACCGAACACGCCGAGTTACCGTATCGGCGTCCACTAAGCCAGTTGGACACAGTGACCAGCGCAGCTGTTCGGGCTACTGTCGCACTTCTCCCGTCAGACTCAAATCCACAATCCACACACTACTAATGTAGTGCTCCATGACCATCATCCTCATTACTCACGGCACTTCACCGATTCTCGTGCGTCAGCACTCAAGAGATCATTGGCCGTCCTCGATTTTTATGTATATAACGAGGACTGATGTCTGTTCTTTCGGACATCAGTAACAGCATATATGATTAAAATTTGTTTTGACCTATTATCTTGAACAGTGTGGAAGTGCAGTGTAGATAAAACAAAAATTACACAAAATTCAGTATGTAAGATGAAAATCAATTTTCACCCAATTATGAATTCCACAGAATTTAAAATTTTGTCACATAAACATCACAACACAAAAATTATTTACTTAAAATTTCATTTCAATATCTATTAAAGTTTCGATTCTTATTCTATTTCAAATTATTAGTAATAAATAAAGACCCTGACTTCCAGTCCTCTTAGAACTGCACGTAACAAGCTGCTACAGTATGTGATTAATTTATTTGTATTGCAATACAGAACGTTTCTACAAGACTCGCATGTGCTTAAGTATGTGAGTTTAAGTAATCTTTCTGTATTATGGGCAATGTGATTAACGTATCACCATGTAATTGGCAGAACGTCTGCTGGAATTCCAGTAATTGCCAATACATGTTTCTGGCCTCATATTTGTCTTTACCAAATATCTCTGTAAATGGAAAATTCCAAGTCGTAATGTAGTTTAAATTAAGCACCTTGTTTTACCCCTGTCGGCTCTCTAATACAGTTGAACTGACGGACCAAAAAGTTCTATAATTACTAGGACTCTGTAAACTTCAAACCTATCTTCACATTGAGGAGCATCACAAAAACATGTAATTTTAATACTTTCTCATCAAGTACAGCTTTGTTGATATCCGTTTGTAAGGGACAAATACGTTCCAAAAAAAAAAAAAAAAAAAAAAAAAAAAAAAAGTGAAGCGTCCAGAAGGAGAGGAGCAAACGAAATGAAACTTTACAGGTGAGGGGGTTGTGATGTTGTTTCGCTGAGTGCAATGTAGTGACAAATTTGCAAAAAAACTTGGCAATATCAGCCTTCTTATGAGTGTGACGTTCCACCCCTAATAGCCTGGTTGCATGCACCTAACCTGTTGGGAATGGTGTCATAAAGCCGTTGTACCTTCAGAGACAAGCTGGACTACAACTACTGTAGCTCGTCCTCCATATCCTTGAAACTGCCACTGGAACGGAATTGACGGGTGAGCTGGACTTATACATGTTCTATCAAGTACAGATCTGCCTGGAAGAGCATTATCCTGTTGAAAAACAGCACCACAATACTGTCCCTTGAGAGGTGTCAAAAATAAATTTTCAGGTTTAACCTGCCGACGACGTAGAGGACATTAGAGACAGGAACACAACCTCCGAAAGTATCACGGATGGGGAAGAAAATCGGAGGTGCTCTTTCAAAGGAAGCATATCGGTATTCACCTGGAGCAATTTACAGAATTCACGGTAATCCTAAATCTGGACGGCAGGGCGCGGATTTGAACTATAGTCCTCCCGAATATCGATGACAAGGAACACATCAGGACACAGGATGTTCGTGACATACTGTTGTACCGTCAGTGTCCATTTTTCACTTCGAGGTGTGACCTGAAGTCATAGCCGATGAGGTCCCACATTATTATGCCACGAGTAACATTGTTGTATCTCTACAAAACAATGAAAGACTGTAAAATTTTCCCATGTCACCACCGTACTCGCCGTCAGTGGTCATCCGGGGTAGTGTCGAATCGAGATACACCGCTGAACACAATGTGACGCCATTCACGAGCAGGCCGTGCTTTCCGGTCGCGGCACCACTCCTGTCGTAGCCATTTGCGGTGTTAATGGCAGTCTACGCATGGGACGGTAAATCCATAGTCTGGCTGCTGTTAGTCTCCTACCAGTAGAGCGGGATGACGCACACTGTTGCAGCAAGTCCATTACTTGTTCTAGGATGGCAAGCGCAGATGTGAAGGGGTTACGATGTGCTTGGATCAAAATACAGCGATCCCCCATTGTGGTGGTCAGATGTGGTCGACCGGAGTCTTGGCGACGAGCATGCCTGTTCTCATGCTCCCAAGCAGACCAACATCGGGGTCACTGTCACATCCGAATACCCCACAAGCCAGGATATTGCACGATTCAACAAGCCGGCCAAGCTGAGCTGCACAATTAGGCCTCTTTCAAACTCAGTCAGATGCTGATAACGCTGTCTCACTCTAGTACGCGGCATCTTCGTGTCCTTCAGTGATCACTGAACATCAGACGCTGTTAACGCCCCTTATATATCTTACCACATATGATAACTAACAGGAGCAACACTACTAGACTCTGGTGGCAGTACTACCTATCACAGAGAATTGCAATTCTTACAGGGTGTATCAAAAACAACCATCTGATTTCGCACGACTATATTTCCGAAACTAATAAACATATATAATAAATTTTGTGGTTAGATGAACGGGAAACTCAAAAAGTATTTTTTCAGACCTTTTCATAGACGTTCAATATGCCCTCCCCCCCCCCTCCTTGAGTTGCACGGCATATGTTAATGCGGTATTCAAATTGTTCCCACGCTGCAGCGAGCATGTCTTGAGTTAGAGTTTCCCCAGATGCTGTTATGTGATGTCTCAGTTCATTCATTGTTGTTGGTAACGGAGGAACGTAAACAAAGTCTTTTACTAACCTCCACAAGAAATAATCACTAACGGTCAGGTCCGGTGCCCTTGGAGGCCAGTAATGTAAGGCTGAACTCCATATATTGTTGTTTGTCACCTTCAGGAAGAGCTTGCAGTAGCTGAATTTTGTATGGTTTCATGTGTAAACGTCGACTCAACACACGCCAGACGGACATGGGGGCATGTTGAGATGTCGAGCTGCACGACGAATGGATTTCTACGGACTTCTTCTGAAACTATGGCGAATGCGTTCGACGTTTGTGTCAGACACTGGTGAACGGCCCGGCGATTTGCCTTTAAACAAACAACCTGTTTCTTGGAGTTGTTCATGCAGTTGTCTAATGCTCTGTGCTGTAGAACGATCTGCACCACACCTAGTACGAAAGTCACGCTAAACAGTTATTACTGACCCACACTGTTCAAAACGTAGAACACAAAACGCTTTCTGTTGTCCCGATACCATTTTTACTAGAACTGAAGTGGGCGCACACGGCCGCTACCTAGCGGGAAACATACAAAACTTAAGAGTTTTTTCTTTCCAACAGTACGTTATTCACGCACGTATCTCAAATAATATAATAATTATGATTTTTTTGTTTAAAACGGGTGATTCTTCTTGATACAGCATGTATTTTACATACCTGTCGATGCTGCGTACGTGCAAGTGGTTATACTGACGTCCGACCGTGTCTCCTGGGTGCTTAAGTTTTTTTGTCCGGCGGTGTATACGTCTCATTAACTTGAACTTCAGTCATCTGGAATATTTTCAATGAAATACGATTGGCTCATAGAGGCTGCACTTACCAAACTTGATTTAATTTCTTGTGTTTTATATTTCTCGTCGTACAACTATTTAGATATCTCGACATATTGTCAAATGCTTACATTGTGTCGTCTCTAGCTGATAGTAATATGAAGTCATAAGCTCATTATCTAATTCAAGAAAAATAGGGGGACGAACATCTTCTAGTCCATTACAAGAGATTTAATTCTTTGTGCTGTATTACACTGACTGATGAGCTTGTAACACGTAAACTTTTAACATCCAACCACTTAAGTAAACACTTCTTTTCCTCTGGTTATTGGCTTGTGCATAGAATTATCATTCTGGCTACCCGGACAAGTATCAGGATACAAATTCAAAAGTGTTGGATGTGAGTGCCAATTTGTCCTTAGGTTTTCCTGTCAGTTATGATGGATTTCGTTTATTTTATTGCCTTTATGAACATGAAAACATCGCGTAGCACCATGTTTCGACTTTCACTGTGGATTTTAGGCGGGCACCCTATAACGGTGGTTTAGAGAGTTCTCACGATGGAGGCAGACAATGACTTTACATTTCCAGGAGGACCATTGCTAGTACAATATGGATTTTGTGAATGAACCGACTAGCTGAGGATAGGTTTAGTTTCGCCAGTTTATTTTTGAATAGCCTATAGTTGTATTACTGGCAGTAGCAACTCAGTTGTCACTCTTAACTTATAAGGGACTCCTGATGAATCTCGCGTGCAGATATAGGTGACTAAAAAATGGTTCAAATGGCTCTGAGCACTATGGGACTTAACATCTGAGGTCATCAGTCCACTAGACGTAGAACTACTTAAACCTAACTAACCTAAGGACATCACACACATTCGTGCCCGAGGCAGGATTCGATCCTGCGACCGTAGCAGCAGCGCGGTTCCGGACTGAAGCGCCTAGAACCACAATGGCCGGCTTGTAGGTGACCCACTCTACAAAAAAATCTTAAAGTTTTCACTACATTCGGCATACTTACATACTTACGATATAGACTTGTTGATTCGCAAGTTTTGTGCACCTGATTCGTACTGTGCAGTTTCTTGTCATGACACGCGAGATGAAACGTTATTTATACGGCTAAACAGGAGAGCAAGTAGAAACTTGCTCAACCTGACAGTGAAAGCTAATGTTTTCTTAGGTCAAAATTGCACTTTCATTTTTTATGCAGTATACTTTACGTTTAACACACATCGTTTCCATAATCTTAAGATTCCATTAATAATAACGCCATTTCTGTGCCTTCCCCTAGTCCTTGAAATGATTATAATTTTCAAACATATTAAAAACTAAGCTCTACTGTTTTACAGAAAAAGCGACAACAAAGAAAATAAATGTTCCTGATTAGTATCTGACTCCATATAGAATTGAAGCCATTAGAGTTGTCTGTCACCGAAATGTTCCCACTGTGCGGTTTTTGTCACATGTTTTTCTGTCGTAGCATCGTATGTAATATAAATGTCGAATCTTTTCATGTCTGCTCATGTTTAAAGCAGCAGTTAAATATCTCTCTGTTAATTCTTAAACAATGTCCTTGATTTGGTAGTTCAATAATTAGATTTGACAGTTTTTTTTATAGATCTTCCGTTTTCCAGTCTGAGTGATAATACACGTATATGACATTGTCGCAAAAATTCTTTGTGCTTTCATTTTTATGCCTTAGATATGAATAAAGGCACTTCTCAACATTTTACTCGTTTACGAGACTTTTATTTTCTTCATTATCTCTTCAACATCAACTGAAAGTGATACTTCGTAATTATGATGAATTTATGTTCTATCACACTCCTTGAATGTTTGCTAACAACACTGAACACAACGGACACTAATACGTTACGGGGTCCGTTCTGCCTGTCACTGAGAACTGCAACTCTGATCCTTTACACTGGTACTTTAGCTCACTATTCATTTTTCAGCTCTACCAAAGGTTTAAAAGAAGGATCTTACAACTGAATCGTGTATGCGCATTCGCTGTTCTCTACCAACTTCACAAGTCTATTAGCTATTCCGGAACAAACGTTGCCAAGTCACATTACTGTCACCATCTCTTAGTGTGATACGTGCAGCTCATGACATGTGACATGTGACTTCCGATAGCGATGTATACATGTAAGTGGACCGACACACTACCTGTCTCATTTAACTTAGAGCCACCGTGTGTAGAGGTAGTATTGCAAATCTGGATGATTTTGTATCAAAGGTGATAGAATATCTGAAACAGGGAAGTTTGAGAGAAATGTACCTGCTTATGTGATGAGATTATATTGTGAATTCACTGATGACACTATTATGAATAACCGTCGAAACAGTGAAGAGCTCCATGCGTCATTTATATCAGAGGTAAACTTCGATAACTACTGTTCGTGGGCATCAACCTACATACAATCGTCATCCCAACGTCCAGATAAACCTGGAGAAACCCTACAAATAGCGTCTGCACACATTTTGACTACTGTGCTTCAATGAAAAACTTCAGTTGTTCAGTAGTAGCTTCTGATTCTTACTCGAAGAGTCACATTTTCTGCCTCAAAGGACAGACTGGCGATGACATGTTTCGAGAGAGGTCTCGACAATAGAACGCTAGAGTAATAAAAGGCACCTCAATTAGTGTTATGGTCAGGGGAGTATTTCCATGGTGTTTACAGAACCATTTATTTACATGGAAGGCACTCTCGATTTTATGGCTGCGAATCCTAAATGCGTTCACCGGTCCATGATGACTGTCTCTTCTGGGGAAGGTATGTAAGGGATGTGAACAGCGTCTGATGTTGAGCAATCAGTGTGAGGCACACGAAGATGCCGCTTACTCTTGTGTGACGGCGTTACCAGTACCTGACGGAGTTTGAAAGAGCCCTCATTGCGGCTCAAATGGCCGCCTGGTCGAATCGCGTAATATTCAGATTGGTGAGGCATTCGGATGTAACAGTGGACCGATGTTAGACTCCATGAGAACGCGATGGCAGGAGCACTTGTCAAGATTCCAGTCGACCATCTCGGACCACAAAAAGGGAGATCGCTGAATTGTGCACTAGGCACATTGTAACCCATTCAGACCTGCACCTACCATCCGAGAACAAGCAATCAAGTAATGGACTCCCTACAACATTCTGTGTTACCCCTCAATATTGATCAGACTTTGACAGCAGTCGGTCTAGGATATTGCCGCCCCATATATAGGCTGCCTTTGACATCACAACAAAAATGGCTACGTTTGAAGTGATACTGTGATCGGGTAGTGATGAACTGCGGATATGTACTACCCCAGATGACCAACGTAGTTACATATGGCGGTGACCTCAAGAGGGGTCCACTCTTACAATATTTTGGAGAAGCACAGCGGCGTTACTCTCGACGCCAAGATGAAGGAAGCCATCGGGTATGGCTTCAGCTCTCGGCTGGTAGTGACTGAGAAAATTCTGTAGAAAAAACGGTACGTCAGGGATATCCTGCGTCCTCTTTAATTACCTTTCACGAGACTCTATTTTGGGTGTATTTTTCAACAGGACAATGCAAATAAAAACGTGGCACGTGTCTCTATGAACTGTCTGAGCGATGTGAAGGCTTCCCGTGACCAGCAATATCCAATAATCTCTCCCCGATAGACCATGTTTGGGACCGACTCGGGAGTCTGGTGCGTCCCAGCGCCAGGCTCCACGATATGGACTGCAGTTGTCCGCTATTTTGCCTCATGAAAAGAAACAACAGTTAATAACACCATTCCCAACCGAATCAGTGTGTGGATCCAGGCTGTGAAACGTCATACAGGTAAGTGCCAAATTCTTTGTAAATTTGACTCAATTCTGTAATTGCCGAAATAACATCACATACCCTCTGAACCCATGAAGTTTCATTTGGTTGCCTCCCCCCTTCAAGATGTTTCACTTTTTTTGGCAGGCAGTGGATAGGGGCTTTCAATGAGAAATGCAACATATCTTCTTTCTCAACTAATGTCAGTAGAAAAAATGTGGAATTTGAAGTGGGACATCGCGGAATATTCGCGCTTCAACCCCTAAGTTTCATGTAGTTCTGATTGGTGGCCTTCAAAATGGCGTCTGTAACGGAGGTGCGTTCCAAGGAAACACAGAGTATCGCAGATATTCATAGGCACTTGCAGGAATATGTACGGAGACTTGCCAGTGAACAAAAGCACGGGGAGGTACTGGATGGATTAAACAAAAGGTTTCGAACAGCTAGGTATCTTCTTTGATTTAACTAAGACGTTTAATTGTGTTGATCACAAAATATTACTCCAGAATGAGATTTTCACTCTGCAGCGGAGTGTGCGCTGATATGAAACTTCCTGGCAGATTAAAACTGTGTGCCCGACCGAGACTCGAACTCGGGACCTTTGTCCTTCGCGGGCAAGTGCTCTACCATCTGAGCTACCGAAGCACGACTCAAGGCCGGTCCTCACAGCTTTACTTCTGCCAGTATCTCGTCTCCTACCTTCCAAACTTCACAGAAGCTCTCCTGCGAACACAGTTTTAATCTGCCAGGAAGTTTCATTGCTCCAGAAGTTCGACCATTATGGAATACTGGGAGCCGCTCACAATTGGTTCAGCTCTTACTTTAACAACAGGCACCAAAAGGTCACTATTCACATCTTGAGAATGGCTATTATGTCGGATCTGAGGGGGGCACAGTTAAATGGTGGCTGCCCCAGGGATCAGTGTTGGGACCACTCCTGTTCCTTATTTGTATACATGATATGCCCTCTAGAATTATCGCTGATTCTAAAATCTTTCTTTTTGCTGATGACACTAGGTTGGTAGTAAAGGATGGTGTGTACAATGTTGGCACTGTTTCAACCAGTGCAGTTCCTGACCTAAGTTCGTGGCCTGTAGAAAATAAACTAACGCTAAGTCACAGTAAAACTCAGTTTTTCAGTTTATAACACACAGTTCAACAAAATCCGACGTTTTAATTTCACAGAATGACCGTATAATTAGTGAACCTGAACAGTTCAAATTTCTAGGCGTTCAGATAGATAGTAAACTGTCGTGGAAAGCCCACATTCAGGATCTTGTTCAAAGACTTATTACTGCCATTTTTACTGTTCGATTTGTATCTGAAGTAAGTGACAGTTCATCACGAAAAATAATCTACTTTCCTTATTTTCATTCGCTTATGTCGTATGGTATTATACAGGATGTAAATTTTAGGTTGACAAACCAGAATAACTCGAAAAATCCAAAGTTGAGGGGGACATCTGCCCGTGCTAAAATTGTGGATTTTCTTGATTTACAGCGCCAACTACCAAGAATCAAAATAAATGTTTAAGACAAAATGTACGTAGTTTTTTTAATGTAGAATCTGATTCTGCAATACAAAATGGGGGTTCCCATTTGAAATTTTAAAGTTACCTCCCAGGGGGCTGGGGTGGCGGGCTAATTTTAGCACCAGCATATGTCCCCCTCGAAAATAATCAACTTTGGCTTCTATACATTTTTTCGTGTGAAGCTTATTTTTCGAGTTATTCTGGTTTGTCAACTCTAAATTTACACCCTGTATTTTGGGACAACTCTTCCCATTCTAAAATGATATTTTTGGCTCAGAAACGGGTGGTTCGGGCAATGAGTGGTGTAAGTCCACGAACCTCTTGTCGACCCCTGTTAACTAGTCGGGGTATTTTGAGATTGGCTTCTCAATATATGTATTCCTTACTATCATTTCTTGTTAACAATATTAGCTTACTCCCAAGAATAATCAGTTTTCACTCAGTTACAACTCGGCAGACATCAAAGCTGCATTTGGATCGGACTTCCGTAACTCTTGTGCAGAAAGGTGAGAAGTATACTGCTGCGCCCATTTTCAATAAGCTACCACTGGAATTCAAAAATCTTAGCAATAATTCACGCGCTTTCAAATCGAAACTGAAGAGTTTCCTCAAGGGTCACTCCTTCTATTGTGTCGCTGAGTTCATTGAAAAATTAAGCTGATTGCTGTGTTATATTGTTGACTGCGATTACATAAACTTACAGATTGTCTTTTCTTAAGTTCATAAACATTTTGTTTTATCTGTTATTACTTTTACGTTGAAATTTCATGTACTGACGAGTTCCATGGCCTTGGAGATTTGCTCCTCAGTTTGGTCCTACGGAACTAGAAAATTAGAAAAGTCGTTTAGCGAGGCGTCTGTCATCATAGCAACAAAGTGACGCATTCCTGTCCGATCTTCCGCATGCCGACCGACTGCACACAGATGTGACTCCTGCAATGTTTAACGTACGGACACCCTCATTCGAGGTGATCAACGGATAACAATCAAATGGTTCAGATGCCTCTGAGCACTATGGGACTTAACATCTTAGGTCATCAGTCCCATAGAACTTAGAACTACTTAAACCTAACTAACCTAAGGACATCACACACATCCATGGCCGGCCGGAGTGGCCGTGCGGTTCTAGGCGCTACAGTCTGGAACCGAGCGACCGCTACGGTCGCAGGTTCAAATCCTGCATCGGGCATGGATGTGTGTGATGTCCTTAGGTTAGTTAGGTTTAATTAGTTCTACGCCCTAGGCGACTGATGACCTCAGAAGTTAAGTCGCATAGTGCTCAGAGCTAACCACATCCATGCCCGAGGCAGGATCGAACCTGCGACAGTAGCAGTCCCGCGGTTCCGGACAGCAGCGCCTAGAACCGCACAGCCACCGCGGCCTGCGGATAACAATGAAACGCCTCACTACACAATTGGACGTCTCTGTTGGTAGTGCTGACACATTCGATCACCAGCTGGGGTACTCAGAGGAATACTAGAGTGGTACCATGCGGCTATACAGTGCCTCACAGTAAGGTGGGCGTAACGCCACCGCATTGAACGGAGATTATGTCAAAAAATAAGATTTTGTAGAGTGGGGAATAATATTGTTTATTGGAATCCAGAATGAAACCAACCTGTTTTCAGAAGAAAAATGTGTTGCATTACTTATTGAACGTCCCTCGTACATCATCACTGCATACATACATCTGCAAACAAACAAAAATTAATTACGTAAATTTATTTGTTCTCCATGACAATTAGTGGTTGTATTCCATTATAAAGTACTTAAAATCATTTTCATATGCCGTAGCTCTCTTCTGTAACACTGAGAGCCTAGGTATAAATTTGTAAAGACGAACCTGCAGCACGTTTGGGGCGCGCAGAATTCATGAGGCGCCTGTGCAGCAGGAGGCTGCGGGAGTGCGGCGCGTGTGATGAGTCTGTGGGGAGCGGCTGCCGGCGGCGGCCATCTCCTCCCGCGCACCACTGTCCGCGCCGGCCGCGCCGCGTATCGATCCGCCGCGACACGTGTCACTGGCGCCATGTCACCCACCGCTGGCTCCACTCACGTCAAGCTGCTGCCGTGCACACCGCCGCTGCGACGCGATCACTCTTCGTCTCGGCAGAATATACCCTACCTCATTAATAGTATCCGGATATCTACACTACTGCCCTTTAAAATTGCTACACCACGAAGATGACGTACTACAGACGCGAAATTTATCCGACAGGAAGAAGATGCTGTGATATGATTAGCTGCTCAGAGCATTCACACAAGGTTGGCGCCGGTGGTGACACCTACAACGTGCTGACACGAGGAAAGTTTCCAGCCGATTTCTCATACACAAACAGCAGTTAACCGGCTTTGCCCGGTGAAACGTTGTTGTGATGCCTCGTGTAAGGAGGAGAAATGCGTACCATTACGTTTCCGACTTTGATAAAGGTCGGATTGTAGCCTATCGCGATTGCGGTTTACAGTATGCTGCTCGCGTTGGTCGAGATCCAATGACTGTTAACAGAATATGGAATCGGTGGGTTCGGGAAGGTAATATGGAACGCCGTGCTGGATCCCAACGGCCTCGTATCACTAGCAGTCGAGATGACAGGCATCTTATCCGCATGGCTGTAACGGATCGTGCAGCCACGTCTCGATCACTGAGGCAACAGATGGGGACGATTGCAAGACAACAACCATCTGCACGAACAGTTCGACAACGTTTGCAGCACCATGGACTATCAGCTCGGAGACCGTGGCTGCGGTTACCCTTGACGCTGCATCACAAACAGGAGCGCCTGCGATGGTGTACTCAACGACGAACCTGAGTGCACGAATGGCAAAACGTCGTTTTTTCGGATGAATCCAGATTCTGTTTACAGCGTCATGATGGTCGCACCCGTGTTTGGCGACATCGCGGTGAACGCACATTGGAAGCGTGTATTCGTCATCGCCATACTGGCGTATCACCCGGCGTGATGGTATGGGATGGCATTGGTTACTCATCTCGGTCACCTCTTGTTCGCATTGGAGGCAGTTTGAACAGTGGACGTTACATTTCAGATTTGTTACGACCTGTGGCTCTACCCTCCATTCGATCCCTGTGAAACCCTACATTTCAGCAGGATAATGCACGACCGCATGTTGCAGGTCCTGTACGGGCCTTTCTGGATACAGAAAATGATCGACTGCTGCCCTGTCCTGCACATTCTCCAGATCTCTCGCCAATTGAAAACGTCTGGCCAATGGTGGCCGAGCAACTGGCTCGTCACAATACGCCAGTCACTACTCGTGACGAACTGTGGTATGGTGTTGAAGCTGCATGGGTACCTATACCTGTACACGCCACCCAAGCTCTGTTTGACTCAATGCCCAGGCGTATCAAGGCCGTTCTTACGGCGAGAGGTGGTTGTTTTGGGTACTGATTTCTCAGGATCTATGCACCCAAATTGCGTGAAAATGTAATCACATGTCAGTTCTAGTATAATATATGTGTCCAGTGAATACCCGTTTATCATCTGCATTTGTTCTTGGTGTAGCAATTTTAATGGCCAGTAGTGTATTATTGGACATTAATACGGTGTGTGTCCATTCTCTTTTATGACGGCCTTAGCTCTGTATGGGGACACTTTCAATTGGGTGTTTTAATGTTTGTGGTGCTGAAACCAGGGAAGGTATTGATGTTGGAGGTTGGGGTTTGGAACGAAGACGACGCTCTAACATATCCCAAAGATATATATGTGGTGTCTGTTCTTTCGGGCTTGTCCGAAAGAACACACACCACATACACTCGTATAATGAAGATGAGGACGACCAGTTGATCACTCCAGTAAGGATGCACATTACCCTCGAACTCTTACAGGAATTGCGAAAACGCCGCAAGTAGAACCTGCTTGCCTATGGAATATCGCTTCAGTTGTGCGACAGGATTCGTGATTCCCTGTCAGAAAGGTCACAGTTCGTAGTAATAGATGTAAAGTCATCGAGTAAAACAGAAGTAATATCCGGCGTTCCCCAAGAAAGTGTTATAGGCCCTCTATTGTTCCTGATCTATATTAACGACATAGGAGACAATTTGAGTAGCCCTGTTAGATTATTTGCAGATCAGGCTGTTATTTACCGCCTTGTAACTTCATCAGATGACCAAAACGAATTGAATAACGATTTAGATAAGATATCTGTGTTGTGCGAACAGTGTTAATGGACCCTGAATAAAGAAAAGTATGAAGCTATTCACATCAGTACTAAAACAAATCTGCTGAATTTCGATTACGCGATAGGTCACACAAATCTGAAGGCCGTAAATTCAACTAAACACTTAGGGATTACAATTACAAATAACCTAAATTGGAACGATCACATAGATAATGTTGTGGTTATATCAAGCCAAAGACTGCGATTCATTGGCTGAACACTTAGAAGGTGCAACAGATCTACTAAAGAGACTGCTTACACCACACTTGTCCGCCCTATTCTGGGAGTACTGCTGTGCGGTGTGGGATGCGCACCAGGTAGGACTGACGGATGACATCAAAAAAGTTCAAAGAAGGGCAGCTCGTTTTGTATTATCGCGCAATAGGGGAGATAGTGCCACAGACATGATACGTGAATTGGAGTGGCAAACATTAAAACACAAGCGTTTTTCGTTGCGACGGGATCTTCTCATTAAATTTGAATCAGCAGTTTTCTCCTCCGACTGCGAGAACATTCTGTTGCCACCTACCTACATAGGGAGAAATGATGGCCATGATAAAATAAGAGAAATCAGGGATCGCACAGAAAAATTGAAGTGCTCGGTTTTTCCGCGCGCCATTCGAGAGTGGAACGGTAGAGAGACAGCATGAAGGTGGTTCATTGAAACCTCTGCCAGGCACTTAATTGTGAATAATAGAGTAATCACGTATATGGAGATGAAGTAATGAAGAAAAGGGGCAAGAGGCACTACGTCGGTAATGTATGAATAAGTTGAGAATTTGGGTCTGACGGGAGGCGTGGCGGAGTAGTTGGTGCAGTTGCGCTGAGCACCGTGCCCGGATGCGCAGTGGTGAGCACATGTGCCTAGGAAGTAGCAGACACGGGTTCGAATACTGGATCGGCACAAATTTTCAACTTTTCCCATTGATTTAATGCAATGCCCACTGGCAACTGATGTCATTAATTCCTGTGTATCTTAATCCCAAATCTGTTTCATTGGGTTCAGGTCGGAACTCAGGGCAGGCCAGTCCATTTCAGAAATGTTGTTGTCCACAAACTATTGCTTCACATATGCTGCTTTGTGTTTGGGTGCATCGACATGCTGATACAAAAAGTCAAAGTCTCTGAATTTTACCTCTAATTTACTCAGTACACAGTGCTGTAAAATGTATTCATATTCTCCCTCATTTAGCCTTTTTTTAGCCGGCATAAGTGGACCACACACAAACCACGAAAAACACCCCCACACAGTAAAACCATCTCCTTCTTACTCGTGACTGCAGGTAAGTTTCTCCTGGCATTCGCCACACCCAAACCCTTCTATTGAATTTCCATAAGATGCAGCATGATTTATCACTCGAAATCACTCACTTACGGGCGCCCACTGTTCAGTAGCGCCGTTCTTTACATAGTCTCAATCGTTCGTTAGCAATGAGTGCAGAAACGTGTGGCTCACGTGTAGCAGTTCGGCCATTGCTCCCTATGCATTTTAACTCCGTTCGTAGAATCGTCGTGCTAGCTGGTCTACTAGTGCCAACTCGGAACCCGCTAGTAATTCCTTTTGCTGATTTCATACGATCTTTCACAAACGCGCTCCGCAATTCTCGTCGTTAACTGTCAGTCAATACATGAGGTCCGCCTGGACTTGGTTTAGCTGTGGTGCTCATTCACGTTTCCACTTTACAATCACACTGCCAACAGTTGACTTGGGCAGATTTCCCTGACGGATTCATTACTGAGATGAGATCCTAGGATTAGTACATGTTGAGAGACACTGAACTCTCCTTGTATGTTGTATGTATGTTGTATGTTAACCGGGGACCTAGAAACGATGGAGAGGCTCCGTCCCCGACGCAGCAGCAGTGGCCCGCAACCCCACGACGACTACCGCAGTCCACTTCACCCCTCCGCCGGCCCACACCGAACACAGGGTTATTTTGCGGTTCGGCCCCCGGTGGACCCCCCAGGGAACGTCTCACGCCAGACGAGTGTAACCCCTATCTTTGCGTGGTAGAGTAATGGTGGTGTACGCGTACATGGAGAACTTGTTTGCCCCGCAATCGCCGACATAGTGTAATTGAGGCGGAATAAGGGGAACCAGCCTACATTCGCCGAGGCAGATGGAAAACCGCCTAAAAACCGTCCACAGACTGGCCAGGTCACCGGACCTCGACACAAGTCCGCCGGGCGGATTCGTGCCAGGGACCATCCGCTCCTTCCCATTCCGGCAAGCCGTGCGTTAGACCGCTCGGCGAACCGGGCGGGCGAACTCTCCTTACTTATACTGCTTTACTGTTTCTCTATTGGCAACACAGTACTCCCCGCCTTTTTTATACTGGCGGATCCACCTCTGGCATTTTGAGGCCAGTTTCACATTACGCAGAGTTTCTGAATACACTGATCAATCAGTTCGACACAAAAAATTTGTTGTGGCACAGATTAGCCAAACTGATTCTACGTGAGCTTAATTAATAGGCTCCATATGTCTTCAATGAGGACACGCAGTTCCTGCGTATGAAAACCTCCGAGGTTCTTCTCGTTGTGATCCCAGATGTGACATTTATGGTTGATTTCTGATGGATTTGAGATCCAATAAATAATGATAAGTTCGCAGTGGTACCCCTGAAATCAAGGTAGAACGATTCAGAAATTTTGGCATGTACATCTAAATTGTTCAGCGCATAGGTTATAGGATTACCTCACTGGAAAAAATATGAAAGCCAGTAGGTTGCACGGAGTCACCGCAGTAAGATAGTCGACCTGTACACGTGACATAATGGCGGAAATGAGCAATTGTGTTTGGACATGCTCATGACCACACCGTGAATGAAGCTGACTGACTTGTTTCGGTAGGAAACAGCCCATATCACCCAGTTTGCGAGCAACAGTTCGAAGGGTGATACATACAATGGACTTCTGGAATCGGGTACTGCGAAAAGGCTGGTGCTCAGAGTGCCACATAAAACCGCATGTATTCAATTGGCCGAATGATGCAGAAACTGTGCTGTAGCTGACTCGAGGCCGACCAGTCACAATTTTGCCTCTTTTCTAATTTTGCAAGGCATCGAGCGCATCAAAGGGTCATGAGTTCTTAAACCCACAGTGTGAGGAGGTCGTAGTATAGGCTAGAGGTGATTCTGTGTTGTTTTGTGGTGTTTTTCGTACCATGAATTGGGCTTGCTAATTCAGGTTACTGTGAACATGGACCAGCTTGTTTATTTCATCATTCTCGGTGACTATGCGTTGCCCTTTCTTCTACGGTCTGGTTATAGTTAAACTTTCACAGCTTCAGGTAGTGTTGATGGGAAACTATTTACCGTATGGGTACCCAAATTTATAGGAATAATGTTCAGACTCTGAGCTGCAGGGATTTGCGTTGTTAGTGCCACGATGTGCCGTTCGGCGTCGTTACTGGTACGACGGCGTAGGTTTGAAACACAAGCGCCGGTGTACATTCAGTTAACATTGGTCTCCACGAGGTGAACAGGGCTGTACTCGTGAAACTGTTTTATCAAAACAACAACAATAGTGTTGTCTTTGCCACTATCGACACCTAAAAGAAATGCTGAGAGGTCCTCTTTCCGCACCGGGATTGAAGGATATGATTCGGGAGTTTGAATTAACTGGCAATTTGGTAATTGTTCCTTGGAGAGGCCGACGGCCAATTGTGCCGCCTGTTGCGAAATTGCAAGCTGTAAGGTTACCTGAAAGTCGGGATTGTGATGATGAGCATAGCGAGGGAGATAGCCAACATCCAACCTGAGATGTTTTGGGGAGCAGACGAACAATCTCTAGAGCGGTTCCAGGCTGTCTGGGATGCAGATAGTCGTCACATTGGGCAACGTTTGGAGCCTGGAAGGTAAACATGGTACGGAATCAACCAATACTACCCTCCTCCATAAAGTTTCATTGTCGTACGATCATTCGTTTTCGTGGGGACCCTCTCAAGTAGCGAAAATTTAATTATAACTACCCTATACATGCTCATGATGAGTATGTTGTATATACTCCTGTCTTCCAAAATGAGAACAGTCGTGTAAGCAGGGCTGTTCGCATACGTTCCTGGTTTGACAAACATTCATGTACCGTATTGTACCTCGACAAACTTGGTAAACCACCCAATGTTAAACCCGCAGAATAGCCAGGAACTATCTGGAATAGCCTGTGAAACGTAGCAGTCAACATCTCCGTAATGTGACAGTTCTTCAGGACGTCTTAATCAATGAGTGGCTTCAGCAGGATATGGCATAGCTGGAGAAATTTGTGGACTCTCTTCGTCGCCGAACTGAGCTCATTAATAAGGCTAGAGATGGTGTACCTCGGGACTGACCTGATATCTTCTGGGAGTTACTAATATTTTTCTCAGCCTCATATTGTGAAGAAATGAGGGTGCGGAAGTAGTCGACAGCTTACGTAGTTCTTTCTGTAGGTACCAAGGTGTCTAGCAGCAAGAATTCAAATCCACGGAAAATCCTGGTCCTATCGTGGCAGTGATATTACAGCAACTGTAGTTCGTTGCACCAGGAAACTCCAATCATGAATCCATTTTCCAACACAATAATTAATGGCTTTTTCCTTATGTCAGCCATGGAATATTTAAGGATTGTGCACTGCAGTGGACCAGCTGCAACAACATGTGACGATTGGTGTTCCCCCAAATACTAATATCTACCTTAACGCTGTACTCTGCTATCACAGACTGCAGCTTATTCTGCTTCATAGAGTCAGCTAACGTCTAAGACTGCGCATGCCCATAGCTAGGAATGGACATAATGGTCGGTTGGTCAGCGAACACTGGTGTGTTCTTTATGGCTGCAATCACGCTTGAATACTATTTTGTGTCGTAACTAACATACAATGTACGTTTACAATGTGTAAGAACAAATATTAAAAGAAAATGTTGTATTATACAGATGAGTAATACACAGTGCGCTCTTTGTGACATATGACTATGCATCTGAGGGTACAGGGCAGATAATTAAGTTCGAATTATTAGCATGAATTTAGATCGACAGATGAATGTGGAAAATATGAAAAAGTTACATGTCACAAAGCAGGCACTGGAGTCATTATCTTCTGTGAAGAATGTGTTGAAGTTTGGGCGCGCAGCAAACGAAATACATTGTACAGACTCGCGGATTGTTTGCTTGATAGCATCTCTGGGGATCATGGTGATGTTGCAGTCGCAGTTTTCTCCTTAGAGGCCTAGGCTGTCAACGGCACATCATGGAAATCCCGAAAAACACTCAAGTGACATTCCTCCACATTTGTAGCTTCTGTTTCGTTGTTATTATTATTTTATTATTTTAGTGGCGTTGCTGAGAGTTTCCATTGCTTACTATGCTCTATGCTGCTTGGTTTCGGGGTCATAATGACAAACCCAATATTCGTTCCTTTCTTGTACGTTTGGTGCTCTGCAGATTGTAGAACTGGTAAATACGGCATATTATTAATTATGCGTTCGGCAAAAGCTGCTTTGTGGTAATATTTTATTTCACTGGACTAATTGTCGCATCGTAAATTATAAACACCTGGCCACAAATTTATCGTAAGATAGAACATTCCTGTGAGTTTGAAATAATTTCCAATTCGGCAACGTGTGCTCTTTTCTGATCTCTCAGGAATATCTGGCTGCTGTGTAATTCTCAGCAAGCTCCTCGCCCAACTGCAGTATGAAGTCCCTGCATTTCAACTTTTTCTCGTTTAGAGTATTGTATAATACTCAGCTATTTGTCCCAGGCGAATCCAGCAAGTTGTAAAATGTGTGAACAGGCAAACGTCTGTATGATGCTTTTATTGAGTATTTGTGAGCCATTTGGTCGAGCGCGTCCAGTTATAAAATGCAGCTGTATCTGGCTTCTTTTTCAAGCCAGCCTCAATTTTGACATAAGCAATCCTAGTGCTGAGAATCAGGACATTCTTGCTGTTCTTGCCCTGATAAACAGTCAATATTGTATCATTCTTCATCAACAACACTGTGCTATATGTAGATGTAGATAGCTCTCCTTTTTGCCTTTTTGACAGAGACTGGTATTTCCCTGTGAGAAAGGCGTCTGCATAAAATCAAAGGCCCCACAACCTCGAATGATTCTAAGTCCAGCAATTGTCAAAAATTTGCCAAGTCAAATGACTATCAGAAAATCCAGCTTCAACTGGAACATTTCTAAGTCCCACACTCTAGAAGAATCTCACCGAGTCAAGCAGTGCGGCAGTGACACCGCTGTTCTCTGAACCCTTCTCACTAACATAGTGAGAGACGGCAATACTCGCTAGCAGAGGACTACCAACTATCCTGTTTTGCAAAGGACTGCCCCACAGCACTCTTTCGCTTTACAAACGTGACGACCTTCTCTCCGATCTATTTAACCAATTTTGCGTCGCCAGTTCAAGTTTTCCAGTTCATGTATGAGCTATACATATGAGGTGGAGCGTCTTCCCAGAGCGAATTTCGCTATGTGATTATAAATTTTCGCCTATTTTTATTGACCCCAAAGTCTTTATAAATACTAATATTATTCTAACCAGCATAAATGTTCACATAAGAACATACTGATTAAAATTAGTACGAAATTATTACATTCCCTCATTCTAAGGAAGGGTAGATCAGCTTTTTGCCGGCCGGTGTGGCCGAGCGGTTCTAGGCGCTACAGTCTGGAACCGCGCGACCGCTACGGTCGCAGGTTCGAATCCTGCCTCGGGCATGGATGTGTGTGATGTCCTTAGGTTAGTTAGGTTTAAGTACTTCTAAGTTCTAGGGGACTGACGACCTCAGCAGTTAAGTCCCATAGTGCTCAGAGCCATTTGAACCAATTAGATCAGCTTTTATGTGGTTGATGTTAGCTCACGTACGTGATGTCGTTCACTGGTCAGAGGGTTGTACAGTCGTAAAGTCCATAGGCTGAGACTGGCAAAGCTGCAATATTCTGGCTGTTGCTTCCTTTCGACAGTGTTTTATTGAAGGTGTGAGCAAGCGCATTAGCCATCGGACTCCCAAATATGTGACATACCGGTACTCGAAATCTTTAGAAGAACGTTAATCACCGACCCGTAACCAAAGCACGCCTTTTCCGCTACTCTGCCGACACAAAAGGGACAGATATCACGGGACCAGGCTCTCCTTTTGTACGAAAGCTCTTGGCTTCTCGCCGAGATACGTACTTTGGATTGTTGCCTCGCCAAACTGTTAAGCATAATAAATGAAAAGTTCGGACCTTTCGTCAGAGACCTTTGTCAGCCATCGCATATCCTTTTCAAATCATATGCAGGCCTAAGTGACAGGATGAGCCGTTGTGAGACTATGTACACGATTTTCATGGTCACGTTGGTGTATGGAAGTCACTTACAAAACGGACTGCGCACTGTCAGCTCGAGGTGTGCAAACAATTCCATCACTGATGTATAGAGAAGAGAAAAGACATTTTATATAATGAAGCACCGTGTAGCAAACGAACAATATTCTGTGAACTGGATGAGTACATGAGAAGCGGTTTTTATCTAAGCGTATTTCGGTGGCAGAGAAATTCTGTGGTAATTGTGGGATGATCTGGTGGTGTTTTCCTGCTTTCGTGTCGAATTATTTTGTTTCGCTGTTAGCAAGTTGGGCTCACGTATTTCTGAAAATATTTTAGGCTGTGTGAAATGAGTTAGATGATCTGAGTTTAAATGAATGGATTTATGAGATAAAATCAGTGTTATTGTAGTGAGATAAAGTGATATCGGAACACACCGTTCAGATCTGATGAAAAGGCAATGCACTAAATGTGTCGTGACAATTGAAAACGTAAGTGACAATGAGTGTTAGAGTAAGGCTAGAAGGCGTGCTCAGAGAGTCCAGTGGTTAAGGCCATTGCTTCATGATAAGCAGGAAATCCGATTTGAGTTCTAAGATTTGCAGAGCCTGTTTTTTTATGATTACGATGCAAAGTTTCTTTGGACGTGCATGCATGTTGCTGATAAAAGATAGGCTATTATCTGACTTCCCGAAGATTGTTACATGGATTGACAGGAGTAGTCTGCTCAAAGCCTCAACCTGAACAACGTCTACCATATTTACGTTGGACTGTAGTGTAGGCAGCGTGGTAGGTCATATTTCCCAAGAATCGGAAACAACTATTCAGAAAACTTCAGGACAAATGGGAACGTATTATATCTTCAGCGGGTTAGAATTCATTTGCGGGTCCTAATCTAGACGATGTCTGATCATGAATGGTGTCTTTGGTACGAACCCAGCATCATCGCCATTAGTATCGCCGGCATCGTCATTGTCCTCATCACTTAATTTGTCACTTAGACATTTGACACGAAGAATTATAAGGAAGTCTACCAGTTACATTGGCAGAGTAAAGTTGTTAAATGTAGGTTATGTGCAGTTTCGTCCCATGAACTTCTCAACTCTCTAAGCCAAGATATTACTGCGGCTCGAAAATCAGTAACAGCTGTTTCGTTGAATTAAGTGAAAAAAATTAATTCTCATCTACGGAACTAAAAACTGTCACTGAACTAAAAATGTTTCATGAACCAGACACGATTGCGCGGGAAATACACTACTCGCCATTAAAATTGCAACACCAAGAACAAATGCAGATGATAAACGGGTATTCATTCGACAAATATATTATACTAGAACTGACATGTGATTACATTTTCACGCAATTTGGGTGCATAGATCCTGAAAAATCAGTACCCAGAACAACCACCTCTGTCCGAAATATCGGCCTTGATACACCTGGGCATTGAGTCAAACACAGCTTGGATGGCGTGTACATGAACAGCTGCCCATGCAGCTTCAACGCGATCAAGACTAGTGACTGGCGTATTGTGACGAGCCACTTGCTCGGCCACCATTGACCAGACGTTTTCAATTGATGAGAGATCTGGAGAAAGTGCTGGCCAGAGCAGCAGTCGAACATTTTCTGTATCCAGAAAGGCCCGTATAGGACCTGCAACATGCGCTCGTGCATTATCGTGCTGAATGTAGGTTTTCGCAGGGATCGAATGAAGGGTAGAGCCACAGGACGTAACACATCTGAAATGTAACGTCCACTGTTCAAAGTGTCGTCAATGCGAACAAGAGGTGACCGAGACGTGTAACCAATGGCACCCCATACCATCAAGCCGTTTGATATGCCAGTATGGCGATGACGAATACACGCTTCCAATGTGCGTTCACCGCGATGTCGCCAAACACGGATGCGACCATCATGATGCTCTAAACAGAACCTGGATTCATCCGAAAAAATGACGTTTTGCCATTCGTGCACCCAGGTTCGCCGTTGAGTACACCATTGCAGGCGCTCCTGTCCGTGATACAGCGTCAAGGGTAACCGCAGCCATTGTCTCCGAGCTGATAGTCCATGCTGCTGTAAACGTCGTCGAACTGTTCGTACAGATGATTGTTATCTTTCAAATGTCCCCATTCGTAGACTCAGAGATCGAGACGTGACTGCATGATCGGTTACAGCCATGCGGATAAGATGCCTGTCATCTTGACTGCCAGTGATACGAGGCCGTTGGGATCCAGCACGGCGTTCCTAATTACCCTCCTGAACCCACCGGTTCCATATTCTGCTAACAGTCACTGGATCTCGACCAACGCGAGCAGCAATGTCGCAATCGCGATAGGCTACAATCCGACCTTTATCAAAGTCGGAAACGTGATGGTACGCATTTCTCCTCCATACACGAGGCATCACAACAACGTTCCACCAGGCAACGCCGGTCAACAGCTGTTTGTGTATGAGAAATCGGTTGGAAACTTTCCTCATGTCAGCACGTTGTAGGTGTCACCACCGGCGCCAACCTTGTGTGAATGCTCTGAAAAGCTAATCATTTGCATATCACAGCATCTTCTTCCTGTCCGTTAAATTTCGCTTCTGTAGCACGTCATCTTCGTGGTGTAGGAATTTTATTGGCCACTAGTGTATACTAGAAATAGGATTGAAATCTTCATGTCAAGCTAGTTCGTACAACGTTTTCGCTGAACACGGAAGGTATTTCGCAATCACACTGTTATGTCTCCGATCACACGCATTACGTTTGAATTTACGCCCATAGGTAAATTCGGCAGCCTTTTTAAGAGCTTACAAGGCGCAATCAAAATATACACTATGTCATCAAAAGTATTCGGACACCTGGTTGAAAATGAGTTACAAGTTCGTGGCGTCCTCCTTCGGTAATGCTGGAATTCAATACGGTGTTTCTCACTCTTAGCCTTGATGACAGCTTCCACTCTGGCAGGCATTGGTTCAGTCAGGTGCTGGAAGGTTTCTTGGGGAATGGCAGCCCGCTGCACTGAGGAGAGTTATCGATGTCGGTCGGTGAGGCCTGGCACGAAGTCGGCGTTTCAAAACATCCGAAAGGTGTTCTATAGGATTCAGGTCATGACTCTGTGGAGGCCAGTCCATTACAGGGATGTTATTGTCATGTAACCACTCCGCCACAGGCCGTGCATTGTGAACAGGTGCTCGATTGTGCTTAAAGATGCAATCGCCATCCCCAAATTGCTTTTCAACAATGGGAAGCAAGAAGGTGCTTAAAACATCAATGTAGGCCTGTGATGTGATAGTGCCACGCAAAATAATAGGGGGTGCAAGCCCCCTCCATGAAAACACGACCACACCATAACACCACCGCCTCTGTATCTTACTGCAGGAATTACACACGGTGGCAGATGACGTTCAGCGGGCATTCCTCATACCCACACCCTGCAATCGGATCGCCACATTGTGTACTGTGATTCGTCACTCCACACAACATTTTTCCACTGTTCAATCGTCCAATGTTCTCGCTCCTTACACCAAGCGAGGCGTCGCTTGGTATTTACCGACGCGATGTGTGGCTTATGAGTAGCCGCTCGACCATGAACTCCAAGTTTTCTCACCTCCTGCCTAATGTCATAGTACTTGCAGTGGATCCTGATGCAGTTTAGAATTCCTGTGTGATGGTCTGGATAGATGTCTGCCTATTACACATTACGACCCTCGTCAACTGTCGGCGGTCTCTGTCAGTCAACAGACGAGGTTGGCGTGTACGCTTTTGTGCTGTACGTGTCAATTCACGTTTCCACTTCACTATCACATCGGAAACAGTGGACCTAGGGCTGTTTAGGAGTGTGGAAATCTTGCGTACAGATGTATGACACAAGTGGCACCCAATCACCTCACCATGTTCGAAGTCCGTGAGATCCGCAGAGCGCCGCATTTTGCTCTCTCACGATGTCTTATAACTACTGAGGTCGCTGATGTGGAATACCTGGCAGTAGGTGGCAGCACAACACACCTAATATGAAAAACGTATGTTTTTTTTGGGGGGGAGGGGGTCCGGATACTTTTGATCTCATAGTGTAGTTGATTTTTTGACATCTTTGACTTCACCGAGCGATGTGGCGCAGGGGTTAGTTCACAGGACTCGAATTCGAGAGGAAAACGGTTCAAATCCACTTCCGGCTATCAAGATGTAGATTTCCCGTGGTATTCTAAAATCGCTTCAGGAAAATGTCTACATCTACATCTACATTTACACTCCGCAAGCCACCCAACGGTGTGTGGCGGAGGGCACTTTACGTGCCACTGTCATTACCTCCCTTTTTTGTTCCAGTCGCGTATGGTTCGCGGGAAGAACGACTGTCTGAAAGTCTCCGTGCGCGCTCGAACCTCTCTAATTTTACATTCGTGATCTCCTCGGGAGGTATAAGTAGAGGGAAGCAATATATTCGATACCTCATCCAGAAACGCACCCTCTCGAAACCTGGCGAGCAAGCTACACCGCGATGCAGAGCGCCTCTCTTGCAGAGTCTGCCACTTGAGTTTGCTAAACATCTCCGTAACGCTATCACGGTTACCAAATAACCCTGTGACGAAACGCGCCGCTCTTCTTTGGATCTTCTCTATCTCCTCCGTCAGACCGATCTGGTACGGATCCCACACTGATGAGCAATACTCAAGTATAGATCGAACGAGTGTTTTGTAAGCCACCTCCTTTGTTGATGGACTACATTTTCTAAGGACTCTCCCAATGAATCTCAACCTGGTACCCGCCTTACCAACAATTAATTTTATGTGATCATTCCACTTCAAATCGTTCCGCACGCATACTCCCAGATATTTTACAGAAGTAACTGCTACCAGTGTTTGTTCCGCTATCATATGATCATACAATAAAGGATCCTTCTTTCTATGTATTCGCAATACATTACATTTATCTATGTTAAGGGTCAGTTGCCACTCCCTGCACCAAGTGCCTATCCGCTGCAGATCTTCCTGCATTTCGCTACAATTTTCTAATGCTGCAACTTCTCTGTATACTACAGCATCATCCGCGAAAAGCCGCATGGAACTTCCGACACTATCTACTAGGTCATTTATATATATTGTGAAAAGCAATGGTCCCATAACACTCCCCTGTGGCACGCCAGAGGTTACCTTAACGTCTGTAGACGTCTCTCCATTGGTAACAACATGCTGTGCTCTGTTTGCTAAAAACTCTTCAATCCAGCCACACAGCTGGTCTGATATTCCGTAGGCTCTTACTTTGTTTATCAGGCGACAGTGCGGGACTGTTCCTTTGAAAGGGTGCGGTCGATTTCTCTCCGCATCCTTGCAACATTCTGAGCTTGTGATCCATCGCTAGTGACCTCGATGCCGACGGGACGTTAACTCTAATCTGTCTTCCTTCCTTCGTAGATTTCTGCAACCTACACTTCCTTCAAACAACGCAAGCTACACAAAAACCGAGGGAGGTGGCGCAGTGGCTAGCACACTGGACTTGCATTCGGGAGGACGACGGTTCAATCACGGGTCCGACCATCCTGATTTAGGTTTTCCGTGATTTCCCTAAAATCTCTCCAGGCAAATACTTTGATGGTTCCTTTCAAAGGGCACGGCCGACTTCCCTCCCTACCCTTCCCTAACCCGATGAGACCGACGATCTCGCTGTCTGGTCTCCTCTCCCAAACAACCCCTACACAAAACGGCCTACTTGCCAGGCGAGGGGAATCCGGCAGCAAATTCCAGCGGCCTACGGCAGAGGTCGCAAGCAGAGCCGAATTATGTTACACATCACCCAACGCGAGGACCAAATAGTGTGGAGATTAGCATCACTTTGCACCGGGAATTCAGGGTAAATCAGAAATACACCGACAAACTTTAATAAGTGGCAGTATGGACTAAAACAAGAAAGAATTCTAGCAAACTTGGGCTCTAACATGCAAACCTTAAGAACTATCAGGACTTGTTCATCTTCGCTTCTGTGAGACACATCTCTTCCTCAGAAAGCTATGAGGTCTATTCGGAAACAAAGCGAAAGGTCGAAAAATGGAAACCACAGGGAAAATCAATACTGTTTTATTTGCAACAGTTAGCTACAACTTCCAGCTACGTATCGCCATAGTCGGCGATGAGACTTAGACATTTGTCGTAGCGTTGTACCAACTTTCCAACACCCTCGTTATAGAAGGCAGCCACCAGTGCTTTCCGCCAATTCTCTACGCTGGCTTACAGCTCGGTGTCTGTGCCAAAATGTTGTCTTCATAGCTAGCGGTTCATGTGAGCGGAGATGAAACTCAGTGGGAGACAATTACGGGCTGTATTGTGGGTAATCAAACATTTCCAATTGAAAACGATGCAGGAGCATCTTCATTGCTCATGCAGAATGCGGCTGAGAATTGTCTTGAAGAAGAAAACGCACGACAGTTATGTAATGTTGGCTGCATACCTTCAGGCGAAATTTCTCATCAGGCCCTCGTACTTGGCGGGAGACACTACTGTTCTAGGTATCTTTATGTGCTCCCTGTGTGCTCAGAACTAAAAAGAATGACTTGACGCGATCGACGGGCATACTAGAGACACTGCCCAACACACCTGTGCAAAACTTCATGGAATTTTCATTGTGGTTTCCATTTCGAGACCGATCGTTCCTTACTTTCCGAATAACCCTCGTATGTTTACATGTTTTGAGAGACAGAGGTATGGACCAAAACAAGAAAAAAGTGACCAGTCATAGTGTGCTCAAAAGTGCTTGCTTCGCGAGCTATGAGTACTTGTTCAGTAGAAGAGATGATTCACAGTGGCGAAGATGAACAAAAGTGCTCATAGGCGGTTTTGAGTACATGTTTACTAGATGTTTTCCTTGTTTTCGTCCATACTACCGCCTCCGAGAGTTTGTGGGAAAAGCTCTGGTTCATCCCGTAGCTCGTACTCCGTAGTTTAACCGGCAGTGTGTGTGTTCTAGAGCGTATTTCTGAGAGAGTTCTAGCTGGAACTCATCGGTGGTGCAGTACCAGTCTCCATCGCCGCTACCGCTGCAGTTCATCACAGTTCACCTGTCCGAGAAGGATCCTCCGCTCTCCGACGACGCACGTAATCACACCGGACCGAAGATTCTAGTGTATATCAATTGGACTTAGCCTCATAGCAGGACTGTCAAAGATCACAAATATTTTACAACGATCTCTTGAAGAGTGTCACTGAATAAAAATGCGTTTTGGAAATAGAAATGTAGTCACTTCAACAGCTGTGCTTATAAGTGTGTGTGCCTGACATTTGGTAGGCAGTACCGCCCCCATTTACACTAACATAATCTGTACCTCGGTGCTTGTTTCCCTGTATACACGTTGGCGGCTAAGTGTACCTGCAAAGAAAACGTGGAAGTACCTGAAACTAGCCGTTAAGGTTACTTTTGTCGATGAAAATACTTCTTTTTTAATCGGGGACCGCCCCATAACGGATCTTGTGAGGAAGCCTACGAATACATCAATGAATCAACAATATAGTAACGGGAGGAAGTGTAGGTGGTACAAACTGTAAAGGAGTCCACAGCTTAAATGCATTAAGCAGGTTCAAATAGACCTATGTCTCAGTAGTTACGCAGAAATGACGAAGCTTGCATAGGATAGACAAGCATGGAGAAATGCACCAAACCAGCCTTGTGACTGAAGACCACAAAAACAGCATCTTTACACTACATTTATCTTCTTCCGCCATAAGTTATTCACAGCGTTTTTATAGACGAGAGGTTAATGCGTTTATTACCATGCCATATACAAAAAGGTGTACAGCGTTCCATTGTGGGTAGTGATAGTAAGCCGTGAGGTCCAGCACAAAATCAAAGCTCTGGTGCACCGAGAGAAATGGCGCACTTACGAGGATGATGTATACACATCTGCTGGCAGTGCTTAATCAAGAACTTTACTTCTTACTAGGTTGGCCACACAAACCGCAGTCGGGCTTGCCCTCACCAGTCAGCCTCCTCCATCTTCTTCGGTCCTTGTATTGATCTCTAGTTAGTCCCATCGTGCTCATATCCTCTCTCATCCCGTCATTGCATCTTAGCCGTGGTCTTCACCTTGGTCTGTTACCTCTGACGTATTATTCACCACCTGTCTAGTTTTCGAGACGCATTACGTGTCCACATCACTTCACTCTCGTCTCTTTAATCACATCCACAATGTCCAGAGATTTGTATAAGCCCTGCAATTCGAGGTGCTTCCTTATTGTCCAGTCGTCTCCAACCTCCACAGGTCCAAAAATCTGTCTCGGAACAGCATTCTCTAATGTCAGGACTTTTCTTTCTATATTTTAGGTCAGACTCCAGATCTCTGCTCCGTATAGGACCACAGGTTTTGTTACAAGCCTGTAGATCCTAATATTCACGGATCTCGATAGACACTTGGATTTGAGTAGCTTTCCGAGTGCAAACCTTTGATCTATCTCAGATACCGCATTTTTCTTTTCTTTTATGTCAGACTATTTAAAAATAGTCGTGACGACAAAAATAAATACGTCGCACGACCTAATAATAATTTTGATCCTGTACGACTTTAAGCGGGGACAATTGCAACTAATGACGGTTATTTATTGTTACTTTTGTATGTAGGCTGTTTAGGTTTTTCTATGTAAGTAGGCTGTTTAGGTTTTTATGTTGGTGGCGCCACGTAGCGATCTGTATGAAAATCACTGACTGCGCTGCGTGCAGTCTGTGGCTGGTTGGACTCATTGTTGGAATATTCACTTGTGTAGCGTTGGGCAGTTGGAGGTGAGCCGGCCAAAGTGGCCGTGCGGCTCTAGGCGCTGCAGTCTGGAACCGCGAGACCGTTACGGTCGCAGGTTCGAATCCTGCCTCGGGCATGGATGTGTGTGATGTCCTTAGGTTAGTTAGGTTTAACTAGTTCTAAGTTCTAGGGGACTAATGACCTCAGAAGTTGAGTCCCATAGTGCTCAGAGCCATTTGAACCATTTTTTAGGTGAGCCGCCAGCAGTGGTGGATGTGGGGAGAGAGGTTACTATGAGCGGACGATCTGAACGTGTGTCCCTCAGAAAAAGGAAATTTGTAAAACTGGATGTCACGAACCTTTGAATACTATTAAGGTAAATACATTGTTTGTTCTCTATCAAAATCTTTCATTTGCTAACTATGCCTATCAGTAGTTAATGCCTTCAGTAGATAGAATCTTTTATTTAGCTGGTAATATTGGCGCACCCTGTATTGTAGTATTTCGAGTAACGAAGATTTTTGTGAGGTAATTGATTCATGAAAGGTATAGGTTATTGTCAGTCAGGGCTATTCTTTGGTAAGGATTATTGAAAGTCAGATTGCGTTGCGCTAAAATATTGTGTGTCAGTTTAGTGATGATCAGAATAAGCAAAGATAAAACTATCTGAGTACGTTGAGTTTTACTCAACTGTTTATGTATCAAATAACGTAGAAGTTTACCAGCACAGTCATTCTTAATTTTTCAAAGGGGACGTTTCACTTTTACTACGAGACACGTTGAGTACAACGCGTTCTCTTTTAGGCTTGAGATTCAGTAAGATATTTTTTCAGCGAGATGCGTTTAATGCAATGCGTTGCGAATTTATTATTCAAAAACTTTCGAACAAATCACGAACTATATATTCTTTTAGTTGAATAAAAAGATTACACTTTTTTAACTTAATATAACGTATCGGGTTTTGATGCCCATAAGAAGAAGGGAGGCGCTGTTAGTAAGATTGATGTCGATTTATTAATTACTTTAGTCATTACAACTGCTATTTGTGTGTGGTTAGTTTTAATATTATTGAAACTGTATTTTACTTACACAGTGTAGTTTTACCTGTAACGAGAATTTTCTAAATGGATTCTTGGTTAAATATAAGAGAGGACCAGTGTCTGTATGGAATTCAGACTAAAATAAAGGACCGAGGATCCTAATCTAGTTACGTAAGAGTAACTTAATGGAACCGCGGTTAGCAAGTTAATTCCGGTACAAAGCTGCATCATTCTAACAGATTCGTTGACGGTGATTCAGTACGACTTTAGTCTTAATGTGCCGTGGCGAATAATTGAGAGAAGCTATGGAAATGTTAGGAGCACGGATGCAGCAGGGATACAGCTGCGGACCGCTGGGGAGCTCCACTGTAGCCCCTAAAGAGCCTTCTTCAAAGTTTCTAATAAAGCAGTGGGATGCGGGCGCAGTGTATTGTAATTTGCTGGTTACCGCGAGGAGAGGCGGCCGGAATGCAGAAGAAGGCGTGCTTTATTTACTTGTCCCACGTGTGTCGCGCAACTTAATTCCGGCAGGCTTTGGCCGCCAATTCGTCATCCGCAGCGGCAGCGTGGCGCTCGGGGGCGCCCTGTAAATCACGATCCCCTCCCCGCCAACTTCTCCAGCGCCGGCGCACCTGATTTTAAATCAGCCACTATTTATGGCACACTGCCGTCTCGGGAAACGGAACGGCCGCGCGGGGATGCTAATTCCATTGCACACACTTCTGTTGCGTGATTTCTGACACCATTTACTAATGAGAACCTAGGAAGGCACACTAAATTTCTGTTTCCGATAAAGGACTGTTTACTTTAGCGCCACGGTTTCGAGGAGGGTAGCACATTTAGAGGAAGTTTGCCAATACTCCACTACGAACTATCTGTTTTGTCCATGTGTGTCTCCATACTCACTTCGTGTAGAGATGAGACCCAATGTTGTATTCAGCAAACGCAATAAAACCGCCACGAAATAATTTAATACGTAAAACCTTTGTGTGGACTCAGTAGACCAGTCGTTCTAAAAAAAAGTATGGGGCCATTTAGTGCAACTATAAATTTTTATTTTAGGTGAAAAGAATCTTCTTTATAAGACCGCAGAGTCTATGCTACGCAATTCTCATCATCTCTGAATACTTATTGCAATCTTTGGGTAGCTCAAATTTGGCATTCCGTTGCCAACCTCCGAGACGGCTTTGTTAGCAGCACAGGATCACAAAAGTTACAACACGATGGACTGATTCACTGTTGCCGCAAATATCAGCATCTAAGAAAAACTTATCAGAGGCAATGAACTGTACAACTTGGATTTGGAATGATTATACTTTATATAACTATGTATATTGTGTCTCCAAAAGACGTCGACCGCGTGCGTCTGTGTGTGTGTGTGTGTGTGTGTGTGTGTGTGTGTGTGTGTGTGAACAAAAAAATATTGTAACAATAACGAACTATCAATATCTGTTTATTTTGTGTTACAATAACCTGGTCGCATGGTTTAAGCTAAGGGCGAATAAATTACAATAAAAAACTACTGCACCATACATGTATTTGAACCTGCTTGTGTATCGTGCCTAGGTCTCCGTCTACAGTTTTTTCCTCCCAAACGTCCCTCCATTATGAAACTGACTATACCTTGATGCCTCAGGATACGCCCTACCTCTTGATCTCTTGTTTTAGTCAAGCTGTGACGCAATTTTTTTCCCAATTCGTACTAGAATCTCATCTTTAGTTTTTCGATCTACCCGTCTAATCTTCACCATTCTTCTACCCCACCATATTTCAAAAGCTTATATTCTCTTTTTGTCTAAACTGACCATCCACATTCGACTTCCGCACAAGGCTGCATTCCAGACAAATACATTCAGAAGAAGATTTCCAAACCCTAAATTTATGTTAGATGTTAAAAAATTTCTCTTTTTCAGAAACGTTTATCTTGCTATTGCCAATCTGCATTTGATATCCTGTCTACTTCAGCCATCATCAGTTACTTGGCTAACCAAGAAGCAAAATTCATCTGCTACTTTCAGTGCCTCGTTTTCTAATCTATGTCGCTGAGCCTCGCCTGATTTAATTCCTCTTCATTCCATTATCCTTGTTTTACTTCTGTATCGTTCCAGAAACTGTTAATTAAACAACTTTAGGATTTCCAAGGCGAAATAAGGTGGTGCGTCATCCAGTTAGAATACAACCGGTCCACATACTTTGTTGGTTTTTGTGAGAAATCAAAGCGCCTCATTATATGTAGATCGTTTACATTCTTCCGCTTATGTCTGAAAAGAAAAGTAACTTAGACTATCTCAAACTTGCAATTTGAGAGAATAATGGACTAAGTCATCAATCTCATTTGACTCCTCCGAACCTGGAATGCGGTTATTGGGCAATCCATGTATTTATTCACATTAAAAGGTTGGTCACTTATATATGAGTAAGTTATACATCTAACGAACGTTCCTTCCTCATCCATTTTTCGTAGCATGACATATGCAAGCTTAGCACGTTTGAGTCCATCGGTATTATTAATATCGTGACGTAGTTGTATTTTATGCGTGCTTGCTCCAGATTTATTCCAAATTACGTGAAGGACAGTTGCTCTGGGAAAGCAACAAATTTCTTTGGGTTACGAATGCTTGACTGCCTCGTACGCCCGAGACTCATTTCACTGGTGCATAAATTTAGCCTCGAGATACACTTTTCTACGCTACCATTGCCCTTGATTGTATGTATATTGTGTCTCCAAAAGACGCAGAGCGCGTGCGTGTGTGTGTGAGTGTGTGTGTACGTGTGTGTGTGTGTGTGTGTGTGTGTGTGTGTGTGTGTGTGTACGAGCAAAAAATCAATATCTGTTTATTTAGTGTTAATAACCTGGTTGCATGGTGTAAGCTAAGGGCGAATAAACTACATAAAAAACTACTGCACCATACATCTATTTGAACCTGATTGTGTATTCGTGCCTAGGTCACCCTCTACAGCTTTTCCTCCCAAAATTTCCTTCCATTATGAAACTGGCTATACCTTGATGCCTCAGGATACGTCCTACCTCTTGATCTCTTGTCCCGACATACGATAACTGCCTCAAAAGACTTAAAGTCAGATAATCGTAAGTCACTGGGCTATATGCTACACGGGTGATAACACTCTAGCTGCAGCAGTACTCTAATGAATAGTACTGCCAACATAATTTTCATAACACCATTTGATAACACAAAACCTGAAAATTTCTACATTTATCGTTTACAAATTCTGTACTACGCAAAATTTGTCGTTCTGTTTTGTATAGACAGCAACAAGGAGATTCCCCTTTTTTGGAGGATCCTTCTTTCTCTGTGTAAAGACATACTGCTTTATTTTGTATATTCATTTATCATGATTTATAGAGTTCCTATTTGTACGAAATTTTTCTTTGTCATTATTGTTATTAGTACAGATTGTGATCAAGTCAACCACAAATACTGCATAATATTCAGCCGTGTCTTTAGAAAAAACATTAACGAAGTATTGTGAGCCAGGTCACCTAAAATAGCCAAATAATCCGTGCCCGTAATTCATCATCGAAGAATATCAATACGATGTTCAATTTGTGCCCCTCATTCCCGTAGTTGCAGAAACAGTATTTCGATTTAGTGACTGTATTATCATTCCTTTTAGATTAACGTCCTTCTTTCAGAAGAAGTGACGCCCCGATATCCAGATTTACGTTTTCCACGGCTCCTGTTAACCGCTACAGGTCAATGTCGCTTAAGTTCGTATGAATACGCCACGTTCGTGTTAGTAAAATTTGTCCAATGAAGCTAGTGGTCCATCTCTTCGTCTTCGTTGTCTAAAAGATGGTAAACACCATCTCACTTTCTGTCTCTTTCAACGGTGCTCTGTCTGTACAAAATTCGATGATCCTCATTTCTGAGAAATGGCTTTCATATAGATTTATTCTGATATCAAAACATCATCTTCGACGCCACTGTTACGTATACATCTGTCATACTGAAACTCTAGGATATACTTGCTCTAATTAATATTTAGTTAGTTAGTAACATGGTTTGTAGATAATTTGAACGATTGTTTTATCGAAATGATGTGAAACTAGTCATTAATGAACACATTTTTTCTTATTCTTACTCATGCAAGTACACTTAAAAAGTAATGTGTTTTTTCAGGCTACCAGTTTTTTAATAATAATTCGTCCATGGAATAGGAGTTGTCCAGGAACTGACCAGGAGAATTGAATAGTTCTCTAAAAGTCTCTCGACTCGTTGAATGTGAGATAGAACCGCATTTTGTCTGTTACACAGTCATGTTATGCTCCATTTAGCGTACAAGAAATATGTCGACATACATTGAGTTAGGCACCCCCATTCACCAGTAAAACGTAAAGGACTGATGCTAAATGAATGCTTCATAAACAGTCTGACGCTACGAACGGTGCCTTGTAGTTACGATCTGCTTCATGGGCAAGAAAAAAGCAGCGAATCTGCAAGGCATTAGTCGCCTCTGATACCGATAAGTCTAATAGAAATGATTTATACCTATGTGTATGGAGGCGTTGAAGAGTCTCTCAAACCTTTATCAATTTGTCGTTTAGCGTAATTTGTTGCTCATTGCCCGTGAAAGATAGGGATTCGGAAAGGGGTCCTGGCTTTATCTTTTCATATTTATTCAGTGAAGTTCCCAGCGATATGTTCGAACCCTGGTTCTTGTTAGTAAAGTCCACAACTCTAACGGGTAAAACCGAAAAAAAATTAAAGTATGTGGTTTGTCTGTTCTGCCATTCAATCAGGTCGTAGTTAGTAAAACTCTGCATTTGTGTTCAGTCTATTTTTGAAGGTTAACGAATCTAGAAACTATAGGAGCATAAGTCTCTGAAGAAACAATACCTTGTAACAGCCAGGTACAGTGTGACAATCATTGAACTATATGAAATAAAATCGTCATAACTTCTGCACGGCTTGCTTAGGACATTCAAAATGCACGGTTTGCCTCGGACTATGATGGAAATTAGCGTGTGCATACGCACGCGCCTTGTTGTCTGCTATTTGCACGTGAAAATGTCACGGTACAACGTGACTGACCGTATAGCGCTTGTGAAGGTCTACTACGCGAGCAATAACAGCCCAATTGCGTCTCAAAGGAAGTTTACGACCGAGTTCAAACTGGAGACAACCGGTCCAAATGTGTCAACAATCAAAAGTTTGATTCGCAAGTTTGAGAGAACGGGTACCGATCGTGATGACAGTGTTGGCAATGTCGGTTGTCCAAAGGCTGAAAACGCCTGAAAACATCGTGAAGACACGCTCTGTGTTTCAAACCAGTCCCAGGAAATAGATCAGACGAGCTGCTCAACAGATTGGAATCGACCGGGTGACACTGCGACAAATTGTTGTTGAAGACCTTCATTTCTTCCCATACAAAATTTTAGCCCATCACCCATTAAGCCCCAGCGCCGTGGAACAGAGTTTGTGTTGCGTCAACGCTATTGTCCACAGAATTGACGAACGGGGTTGGTTTAGTGACGAAGCCAACTTTCATTTGGATGGGTTAGTCAATTAGCAAAATTAACACATTTGGGGGACTGAGAATCCGTATTTGCTATCGAGAAGTTTCTTCACCCTCAACGGGTGACTGTGTGGTGTGCCATGTCCACTCACAGGTGTGATTTTCCTTGATGCCACCGTGACTACCGAACGGTACATGAAGGTTTTGGATGATTTCATCCTCACTATCCAAAGAGATCCTGATTTCGACAAGATGTGGTTCATGCAAGATGAAGCTCGACCACATCGAAGCAGGAGAGTTCTTGATGTCCTGTAGGAGCACTTTGCGGACTTCATTCTGGCTCTGGGGTATCCAGAGGCCACTGGCATGGGTCTTGATTGGTCGCCATATTCTCCTGATCTGAACACATGCGACCCCTTTTTTGTGGGACTATATTGAAGACAAGGTGTACAGCAACAACCCCAAAACAATTGCTGAACTGAAAACAGCCATTCAGGAGGTCATCGATAGAATCGATGTTCCGACACTTCAGCGGGTCATGCAGAATTTCGCCACTCGTCTGCGTCACATCATCGCCGAGGATGGCAGGCATATCGAACATATCATAACCTAAATCCGAATATCTGTAGTGACGTTTACATGTTGAATAAAGTATGTGCACTCCGTAGTTTGTAACTAATTTACATCTTTTTCGTATAGTTCTATAATTGTGAACGTGTATGAACAACACACTCGCGATAGTTGTTAACTGTTAGGCAAAAAGCTAAAAATTTGCATGAAACAGTTTAAGTTAATACATGCAGTCCTTACAGGATCATATTTCCGAAAATGAAAGGTACTGTGCTGTCATTCATCCCTCACTGGTCATCGAAGAGCAATTTTGGAGTTCACTGAAGTAATTAAACCACAACAGATAGAATTGTATGCACACTTGCAAGGACAACATGTGGACATACTACACCAATTTCGATGTGTCCGCACTGCACCATTCCAATACCAAAAGCCACAGTGATCACATTATCAGATGATGCAACAGGAGTATCGACTTCGTACCTTTTTTACCAAACATACGTTTATATGGCTCCTTATCTCGGTGCGGAAACTTGATTGTAGATGACACAGTGAAGGCGGAAGATGAAATATTGATCACGTAATATGACATGCGGTTTGTCAGTTTGTGACTGTTAAAAAAATAAAAAGACGTATGGCATAGAGTATGTACCGTCCAAAAATGTGCTTGCAGAAGATGATAGGTATATGATTGCTTTTAGAGACAGTATTTTTAACGTTTTGTACTTGTTGGGAAAACATTTTTCAGTCAGATTGTAGCCTTTGTGTCTTGAGCGGAAATCGTAAAGTAATTCACATTTTTCAGCAATACATTCGCCATGGACCGAATTTAAAAACCTTCTCATGTGACTTTTGGTCACTTTTACACTTTCACTCGCTTCGATATGAATGCTCCGAGAACACATTGCTGTTACTTTATTTGCAAGCTGCGGGCCAAAATGTTCCTTGCGTTTCATGCCAACAAATTTGAAGCTTGCTCGCTAATCTCCCATCCGTGTACACAACTATAGCCACAGCGTAATTGTATGTGGATTACCGAACAAACTATACCACACCAACTGTTGATTTTTTCTTTCCTGTGCGTGATAGTGTTGGAGAGGAAGATAATACACTCTGGTCGCTATTCCACAAGCGTTCTCTGCTAATGTTTCCTTCTTTATCGAACATGTTCACATCTTCCACAAATTATATGGTCTTCTTAAATCTCATTGTGAGCCTTGACGTTAGTGATACGTCACTTCGAAATGTCTTGTATAGCCCCGTAGATCCTACGGTTTCTGCAAGTTCCTCAGTCGATATCCAGTCGTTTCTTACAACCTCACACTGAAATGATGCTCTGCCTGTAATGACACATCTCTCGGTTTCTATTCTCCATACTCTGTTTCAACAATCTTCCGCCTCCAGGTTGCGAAAGCTGTCGCTATATTCATTCCTGTTATTAATAATACTAATTCCTTCACTTGCTATATCCCCAATCTTTGCACGAAGTTAACACCACTACTATTATTTTCAGTTATTCGTTACCCACATACATGCAGAATCGTTGCGCTCTATTGAACCCTATTCGTTTAGCAGGCACAACAGCGATACTACCACCGCCTTCAGCTGCGCTGCCTAAAGCTGCTTCGCCATAGCAGCAGATTATGATTAAACAGCTACATCAAGATCAAGATACTTGCTGTAGTGTACACACATAAATAATACATAAGAATGAAATACTCAGGGTTCTGCTAGGATGGTGCTGAAAGAAATGCTTTAAATATAGACCTGAAGATATAAGGTTGAAAGATCAAACCTTTCCTCTTTTTTGTGATAAATTTCTAACAGATAGTGATCCAAATCCAAATAGTTTATTTACCTGGGGCTTTCTGAGTATATGCTACAGTGTATTATTAAGTCTACTGTACCATGATAGTAGTGTCAGTAACCTAGTAGCTCAAACATGACCTACACAGATTTCGAAAACTTTCGATAAGCCTTTCGCTGCGCTAGGAATATTATTTGTGAAATCACAAAGTTCTGTCAGGGAAATGATACTGTTAGACATGAGTCAAAGTAAATAAAAACATTCTTTCAGTTTACTGCCAGTGAAAGTGGAAATTATTCTGATGGTGAGCACGGCAATGAAGAGACCATTTTCTACATAAAATCCAGAATGGCTTCCTAAAAATTTGTAATATTTAACTTAAATGATTTTTCATTATAATGTTAAAACTAAACACCACTCTCACAAGAGTTCTGTACCAGAAGCCTTTTCGCCAACTCAAATATCTGTGTACCCGAACCTCAAGAAGTTTTAGCATTCCGCCCATTTCTATGGTCTGAAATATTCTATAAAAATATGTGACATACATTTCCGAAACTTTTCATCTTTTCTTCACTTATAAAGTTAAATTTTTTTATATTGCCAAGGAACCATGAACCTTAATATGTGACATAAATTTGAACTTGATACGCCAACCAGTTTCACATAAAAAGAGATCTTAATAAACGAACAGGCGGACTGAAGGATAAAACTTACAAAATTATTTTTTTCGTGTGATATTATTACAAATTAACAATTTTCGGGTGCTGTCCTTACCTGTAGTTTTATACCTTGCATCTTGCCAAATTTCATAATGCTAGGTCAACGGGAAGCACACTATAGGTTTTGATGAGTGAGTTTTCGGGTTTCAATATACATAAATGGCCGTAAATTTTGACTGCATTGACTTAGAAGTTTAAAATTATTAAACCGCCAGGGGACCGTAGATCTTAGTATGTGACATAAATTTTAACTTGATGCGTCTACCCGTTGTTGAGAAAATAAGGTTCTTAACAGTCTGACAGATAGACAGACAGACAGACAGACAGACCGACAGACAACAAATCGGTAATATAAGGGTTTTATTCTTACAGACTGAGGCATCGAACCTTAAAAACTGAAATTCTTCTCTCTCTCTACGTTCTGGTAAGGATAATGGACACTCAGCCAACTCTCTAGAATGTGTCCAATGAAGTCGCTTATCTAAAAAGTTTCCTACTGTACTTACATTGCGGTGAAGTTGGTTTCCCACACACCTGAAACTTTCTGGCAGATTAAAATTGTGTTCTCGATCGGGACTCGAACGTAGTACCTTTGCCTTCCTTTGTAGCACGTGAGATATACAAGCACTACTCATGATCCGCCCTCACAATATTACTTTCGACAGTACCCCTCCTCCTACCTTCGGCTACAGATTGAAAAATTGCTTCTGTAATGAAAACCTGCAAAAATGGACTTATCAATGCTGGAAGACCCAAGCCGAGCGAACGTTGCCAGATTGCACATTTCGTTGTCATACAGCCCCAGCCTATGGCTTGACGGAACGGGCTACCATCCGTTACACGACATCATCACCTCTGGTTCACACTGTCAATAATTTGGACAGCATGCGTTATATTTCTAGCGTATTAATCAGTTAGTTAGTTTCATGTTCCATGAATCATTTCCACAATAAGTTGTAATGATGTGGAAAGAGTCATTTTACATCCACATTGTAAATTAATTTGTAAATGTGGTTACAGGCTGAACATTTATAAAATTTTATTTATTTTTTAATTTTTGTTAGATATACAGATGTGAGGCAGTAATTCCTATACACCACTTTTACACATTACAATAACAGAAATTCCTCTAGAAAATAGAAGGAGTTCTCAAGAACAAACTTTTTCAGTTTGTTTTCAAATTTAAATTTGCTGCCTGTCAGACATTTTATATCGCTTGGTAAATTATCAAAAATTTTAGTTACAGCATTTTGCATCCCTTTTTGAGATAATGTCAACCTCATTGTGAAGTAATGTATGTCAGTTTTCCTTCTGGTATTTTAATTATGCACATCATTGTTCCTTTTGAACTGCAGTGGATTACTTACAACAAACTTCATGAGGAAATAAATACACTGCGAAGCAGTAGTCACAATGTCCAACTCCTTAAAGAGATGTCGACAAGATAATCGTGGATGAGCACCACATATCATTCTTACAGCACATTTTTGAGCAATGAGTACTTCCTTTCTTAACGATGAATTGCCCCAGGACATTATTTCATACGACACTACTGACTGAAAATGTGCAAAATATGTAAGATTACTGATTTGTTTTTCCCCAAGATTTGCAATGACTCTGAGAGCAAATGTGGCTGAACTGTTCTTTTAGAAGTTCAAAAACGTGCTTCTTCCTTTTTAAATTAACAATTTTGAAGTTTCCATCCCATTTATTATTTTCTCACCACGTGTTACACTTACCCTTGGTGCAATTTCTCTAGATGTGTAGAACTGAATATGTTGTGTCTTTTAAAACTGAGGATGAGACCATTCGCAGAAAACTAGTCAATCATACTTTTCATAACATTGTTTATCATTTCTCCTGTTGCTGTATGTATGCTTGGATTGATTGCAATACTATTGGCATCTGTAAAAAGAACTAATTCTGCTTTTTTGTTGTACATTAGACAAAAGATTGTTTACAGTTATGAGGAACAATATCAGATCTAAAACTGATCCTTGGGGAACCCCATACGTGATTTCGTCCCAGTCACAATGATGTCTCCAGACTACATTATTTGAATTACTAAGTGTACAACTCTCCGGATTATTTTGGTTAGATATGACATTATCCACAGGTTGGCTATACCATCAATCCTACAAAACTTCATTTTATCTAGGAGAATACTCTGATTCACACCGTCAAATGTCTTAGAAAAGTCGCAGAAGACAACAACTAATGCTATTATCTTGTCTAATGCATGTAACATTTGGTGGGTGAACAAGTAAACGGCATCCTCAATACAACAACTCTTCTGATATCCAAACTGTGTTGAGCTGAGGTTATTATTGTCGCTCAGGTGAGATACTATTCTAGAATACATTAGCTCCTCAAAAATTTAGGAAAATTATGTCAGCAGTGAAACAGGTCGGTAGTTATTGACATCTCTCCTCTCACCTTCCTGAAAGAAGGGTTTCTCTGGAAAAATGCCGACAGTCAGTATGCATTACGTACGTTAGATAAGACAGGGCTTATTAACTGGGAACAAATCTTTAGTATTTTGGTGGAAGCACCTTCAAATTCAGGGAAGTTTTAGTTTTGAGAGGATATAATTTTTCTTAAATTCAGAAGAAGATCGTAATACATTCTTATGACTGAATTTTACGAGAGTTGCTTTTGTAACATACAGTTGTGATTGCTATGATTTTTTTCTTGAAATTTTTCTCCCTAGACATTGGGCTATGTTTGTCCTGTCTCTCGTTTCAGTATATACCATATAGCCTTCAGTCTGTTGTCGGAATTACTGATTTCTGAGATTATGTGCATGTTCCTTGGTCTTTTAATAAGTTTTCTGATTAATTTTGAGTAGGTTTTGTAGTTGCAGCTTTTTACTTGTTCTTGCCATCAGATGCATTTCCATTTTTCTTCAACGATATACTTTAATCCTTCTACTGATCCCTCGTTTTTTACATTGCTATTTAATATCCTTTCTGATTAACTTATGCGCAAAGCTATTTTCAAATAATGATATGAATTTATCACGGAATGAATAATATTTAATGTCAGCATTTTTTTCATCATAAATTTCGTTCAGAGTCATCTCTTGTAAACTATTCCTAAAAACATTTGTGCTGGAGTCATTAATTACTGTAACAGATTCGTACTGAGGAGTATCAGTGATGTAAGGCATCATATTATTTACCCTAACTAACTGTACATCATGATCAGAGAAAGCATTTGTAGGGTTCAAATAAATTTTTCCTATCAGAATCCTTTAAAAAATCTACATTGAAGTCACCACAGACTACTAACTGCTTGCCTGTGTATAGCAGCATAGTAAGGAATCTACACTCCTGGAAATGGAAAAAAGAACACATTGACACCGGTGTGTCAGACCCACCATACTTGCTCCGGACACTGCGAGAGGGCTGTACAAGCAATGATCACACGCACGGCACAGCGGACACACCAGGAACCGCGGTGTTGGCCGTCGAATGGCGCTAGCTGCGCGGCATTTGTGCACTGCCGCCGTCAGTGTCAGCCAGTTTGCAGTGGCATACGGAGCTCCATCGCAGTCTTTAACACTGGTAGCATGCCGCGACAGCGTGGACGTGAACCGTATGTGCAGTTGACGGACTTTGAGCGAGGGCGTATAGTGGGCATGCGGGAGGCCGGGTGGACGTACCGCCGAATTGCTCAACACATGGGGCGTGAGGTGTCCACAGTACATCGATGTTGTCGCCAGTGGTCGGCGGAAGGTGCACGTGCCCGTCGAGCTGGGACCGGACCGCAGCGACGCACGGATGCACGCCAAGACCGTAGGATCCTACGCAGTGCCGTAGGGGACCGCACCGCCACTTCCCAGCAAATTAGGGACACTGTTGCTCCTGGGGTATCGGGGAGGACCATTCGCAACCGTCTCCATGAAGCTGGGCTACGGTCCCGCACACCGTTAGGCCGTCTTCCGCTCACGCCCCAACATCGTGCAGCCCGCCTCCAGTGGTGTCGCGACAGGCGTGAATGGAGGGACGAATGGAGACGTGTCGTCTTCAGCGATGAGAGTCGCTTCTGCCTTGGTGCCAATGATGGTCGTATGCGTGTTTGGCACCGTGCAGGTGAGCGCCACAATCAGGACTGCATACGACCGAGGCACACAGGGCCAACACCCGGCATTATGGTGTGGGGAGCGATCTCCTACACTGGCCGTACACCACTGGTGATCGTCGAGGGGACACTGAATAGTGCACGGTACATCCAAACCGTCATCGAACCCATCGTTCTACCATTCCTAGACCGGCAAGGGAACTTGCTGTTCCAACAGGACAATGCACGTCCGCATGTATCCCGTGCCACCCAACGTGCTCTAGAAGGTGTTAGTCAACTACCCTGGCCAGCAAGATCTCCGGATCTGTCCCCACATTGAGCATGTTTGGGACTGGATGAAGCGTTGTCTCACGCGGTCTGCACGTCCAGCACGAACGCTGATCCAACTGAGGCGCCAGGTGGAAATGGCATGGCAAGCCGTTCCACAGGACTACATCCAGCCTCTCTACGATCGTCTCCATGGGAGAATAGCAGCCTGCATTGCTGCGAAAGGTGGATATACACTGTACTAGTGCCGACATTGTGCATGCTCTGTTGCCTGTGTCTATGTGCCTGTGGTTCTGTCAGTGTGATCATGTGATGTATCTGACCCCAGGAATATGTCAATAAAGTTTCCCCTTCCTGGGACAATGAATTCACGGTGTTCTTATTTCAATTTCCAGGAGTGTACATTTCTCATAAGCAATTCACAATTTCCCATTGGGAATCTACGTACAGTTAGAATTACAGTAAACAATTTTTCAGTATTTATTCACAGACACGTACTTCCGTGTGCCAATAACTACAGAATCTAGTTCAAATGGTTCAAATGGCTCTGAGCACTATGGGACTCAACTGCTGTGGTCATCAGTCCCCTAGAACGTAGAACTACTTAAACCTAACTAACCTAAGGACATCACATACACCCATGCCCGAGGCAGGATTCGAACCTGCGACCGTAGCAACAGCGCGGCTCCGGACTGGAGCGCCTAGAACCGCACGGCCACCGCGGCCGGCTCAGAATCTAGTTGTTTGAATGTTTTTGAACTTGTGCTTTCTTAGTATGTGTAACAACTCCTCCTTTTCCCATACTAGTTTTGATTGAACAACATGTTAGAGTGTAACCTTTTATATGCAACTTATCTCAGATAGGCACAGGACGTATACCTTTTCAGAGATGTCTAAATTTCTCAAACAGATAAGCTCTTCTATCTTATTTCTCAAACCTATATAATTTTGACGAGATATGCTAACCTTACTGTTATGTGCATTCTTAAGCAATTTGTGGGGCTCTACTGTTATTCTGACTTCTTTTACAATAGGATGCGTGAATCCTGATTCTAACCTAAAAAGAGTACATCTCTGACACCAGTAACGACAGGGATCTTGCTGTGTCTGCAGCCGGTGACTGTGCCCTCTCTTCGAAGTCTATTTGGTATTGTGTTTCAACCAGATAACGTAAGACCACATGCTGCCCGTGCTGTGTTGATCTACCTCTATACAGAAAGTGTTGGACTTTTGCTCTAGCCAGCACGTTCTCCAGAGGTAGACAAAAATGTGGAAACACGACAAACGCAACACATTACCGGCGCTAATATAGTGTAAGAAAACCATGGCATTCAAAACAGCTTCCAGTTGTCTAAGAATGGATAAATACAAGTTCTATATGATTTTCGAGAGACTCATACCATTCTTCCTGGAAAGTAGTGACAACCTCAGGTAACGATGGTGAAAGTGGATAGCGATCACATGCCCTTCTCTCCAAAGTGGACGATAAGGGCTCAGTAATATTGAGACCTGAAACTGGCCAGCAGAGAAGCGAAAATTATTGCTCGTGCTCACGAAACCGGTCCTGGATGACGCGAGGTGTGTGAACAGCGACCCCGTCATCTTGGAACACAGCATGACCGCTGGGGAAGAAATATTGTACCATGGGATGGACCTGATCAGCCGAAATGGTCACATAATCCCTGGCAGTAATGCGACTTGCAGAGTAACCATGGGAACCATGCAGTACAACGATATGGTTGCCGAAACCATCACCAAAACCCCGCCATGTTTCACTCTTAGGATGTAAACTCGACAAGCAGTTGGAAACAGTATGAATCAAGACTTATCCTACCAAATGACTTTTTCCATTGCTCCATGGTCCATGTTTTATGGCTTCGGCACCAGGTTTTCCTGTTACAGGCATTTGCATCCTGGTGAGTCGTTTTGAAATTACAGCTCGCCCTGCAACTCCCTTTTTATAGATCTCCCTTTGTGTTGTTTCGGTGCTGACAGGGTTCGCGAATGTGACATTCAGTTCTGCAGTGACCTTTGCAGTGGTCATCCTCTGATTTTTCGTCACAGTCCTCTTCAATGACCGCCTGTCGCGATCCCTCAACACGCGCTTTCGTCCGGGGATGTGACTTAGCGGACGATGTTTTTCTGCTCTTCCTGAATTGGATATAAATGTTCGATACTGTGCCTCTTGAAACACAAATCACTTGGTCTACCTTGATTACGGAAGCACCCACCACACGAGCAACTACCACTGGCCCACTTAGCTCCTGCGTAATGCACTCACAATAATACAGAACACTTTTCTGATCACGACTGACCAGCCTTTAATACCCCCAAATCATCTACAAATTTAATCACGTCTTCTTCATGCTATACTACATACTGGCAAATGAAAGCCACAACGTTGGTATCAGAGATTTATTTAAAATTTTGTCCACCTTTAGTAGGCTATTCTTCTTCTTCTTCTACTTAAGTTGCCAATCCTAAGATTGATTTGCAGCAGCTCTCCATTCAGTGCGATTGTCGGCCAGCCTCTTCAATTCCGTGAAACTTCCGCATCCTAGGTCCTGCATTATCTGGCTTATGTACTTTCTTCTAGGTCTGCCTCTTGCCCTTTTGCCCTCCACAAGGCCTTCCGTTATAGTGTGGAGAAGACTTTCATGTCTCAGAATGTGTCCCATCCATATATCTCTCCTCTTCTTGACCGTCTTCCAAAGAACTGGAACTTCCTCCGCTCTCTGCAGGACTTCTTCATTTGTCATCCCGGCCGTCCATGGAATTTTTAACATCCTTCGCAGACACCACATTTCGAATCCTTCAATTCTTCTTCTTTCGCCCTCTCCAAGTGTCCAGGTTTCGCTGCCGTAGAGAAGCACACTCCCAACAAAGGTCTTTATTAACCGCTTCCTTAACGACAGACTTATCATATTTGATGTGAGGAGTCCTTTCCTTTTATAGAATGCAATCTTTGCCTGATTTATTCTACTTATTACATCTTTCCTACTACGACCATCTGATGTTATTCTGCTTCCCAAGTAGACAAAGTCTTGTATTTCTTTCAGCTTCTCTCCATTCAGCCTTATATTCGTAATTGCTTGATTATTTTGTTTGCTTGCAACTAAGATTTTTGTTTTTGACTTATTAATTTTCATGTTGTACCGTGTAGCAAGAGTGTTTTCCATTTCCTCCAACACTGCTTGTAATTCTTCCTCATTTTCCGCTAGGACAGCAATGTCATCCGCAAAACGCAGCATATCAACTATTTTTCCCTGGACCCTGATTCCATTAGCTTGTCCTAACTTTTCTCTGACCTCGTCCATTGCTTTCTGTATGTACATATTAAAGAGGACAGGGGAGAGTGCACATCCCTGTCTCACACCCTGTTTAATTTTTGCTTGTTGTTGATGTTCCCCACATCTCACTATTGCCACCTCTTCTTTGTATATGTTCCATATCGTTCTCCTGTCCTTGTACTTAGCTCCAGTTTCCCTCAATATCTGGAATAGTTTTTTCCATTCAACCTTATCAAAGGCTTTTTCGAGGTCAATAAATGCTATGTAGGTGTCCTTTCCTTTTTCCATTCTTTTTTCTAGTATGAGCCTTAGGGCCATAATGGCTTCTCGCGTACCTCTCCCTCTTCTAAAGAGGGAGTCATTATGACCCTAAGGCTCATAATAGAATGAGTAGGCTATTAAAACAACATAATGTTAAAGTAATAAGTTGCATTACTCAGGCAATTACGAGAAAATTGCAATAGAAGTTTTACGCGTTTATTATCTACCTTGTGTGTAAATGCGTAAAAGTGTAAGCTTAAGTTCGTGGTGGCCAAGTGGTTAGCGTTCGAGCTGCGTAAGGCGAAAGAGTATATGGCCACGGTTCGACTTCCGCTGAAACTTAAATTTTAATCCAAAGTTTTTTCATCATTGGTCATACGTGGTTTGCATCAAAACTATGTGATGAAAGAGAAACTTTTTTAAAATGTCAGCAAGGCGTGTTTTTCCTTAGGAACTCTGAACATTCCCTATAAATGCGGGAAAACTGCATTCATTCGATGTAGTAGATGCCGTTTCAAATTATGTTTCCCATGTCTGTATGCCAAATACCACCCTGCAACGTGTGATGTCGAGAGCGCATCCGACGAGTAATTGTGCATTACTCTTGTAGTCTGGCACATTGTGACTTACTATATTACTGAATAACGTCATTCGCATCATTATTTATGGAGGTTAGATTAAGGCTTGTCCCTCGTCCTTGAAAATTTAATTAAAAATAGCAAATAGTCAAACAACGTATGAAATTCACTACAACTTCAAGAAAATCCACATGGTTTTTTTATATTACCTCTCAAGTGACATAAATTTAAAAAAGGGACCAGTGATGAGAGGAAGAGATTGAAACAATGAGTACTTGTAGGATTCTCAAACTCCCTGGCAGATTAAAACTGTGTGCCGGACCGAGACTCGAACTCGGGCCTTTCGCGGGCAAGTGCTCTACCAACTGAGCTACCCAAGCATGACTTACGCCCCGTTCTCACAGCTTCAATTCTGTCAGTAAATTGTCTCCTACCTTCCAAACTTCACAGAAGCTCTCCTGCGAACCTTGCAGAACTAGCATATCAGCGCACACTCCGCTGCACAGTGAAACGCTCATTCTTGCTGGATTTTATCTATCGCCTCGTTCCGTTTGCTGCACACGAACACTAACCATCTGAACACACTGACTTCATACAACCAACTACTTCGCAAAGATACATCACGTACAAAATGGACGCGTAAAACTTCTCTTGTGATTTTCTCGGAATTTCCAGAGTAGTACACCTTATTACTTTCACATTATGTTGTTTCAAATGAAGGTGGCAGGGGTAAAATACAGGGAGCGAAAGGCTATTTACAATTTGTACAGAAACCAGATGGCAGTTATAAGAGTCGAGGGGCATGAAAGGGAAGCAGTGGTTGGGAAGGGAGTGAGACAGGGTTGTAGCCTATCCTCGATGTTATTCAATCTATATATTGAGCAAGCAGTGAAGGAAACAAAAGAAAAATTCGGATTAGGTATTAAAATACATGGAGAAGAAATAAAAACTTTGTGGTTCGCCGAAGACATTGTAATTGAGTCAGAGACAACAAAGGACCTGGAAGAGCAGTTGAACGGAATGGACAGTGTCTTGAAAGGAGGATATAAGATGAACATCAACAAAAGTAAAACGAGGATAATGGAATGTAGTCGAATTAAGTCTGGTGATGCTGAGGGAATTAGATTAGGAAATGAGACACTTAAAGTAGTAAATGAGTTTTGCTATTTCGCGAGTAAAATAACGGATGATGGTCGAAGTAGAGAGGATATAAAATGTAGACTGGCAATGGCAAGGAAAGCGTTTCTAAAGAAGAGAAATTTGTTAACATCGAGTATAGATTCAAGTGTTAGGAAGTCGTTTCTGAAAGTATTTGTATGGAGTGTAGCCATGTATGGAAGTGAAACGTGGACGATAAATAGTTTAGATAAGAAGAGAATAGAAGCTTTCGAAATGTAGTGCTACAGAAGGATGCTGAAGATTATATGGGTAGATCACATAACTAATGAGGATGTATTGAATAGAATTGGGGAGAAGAGGAGTTTGTGGCTCAACTTGACTAGAAGAAGTGATCGGTTGGTAGGACATGTTCTGAGGCATTGAGGGATCACCAATTTAGTACTGGAGGGCAGTATGGAGGGTAAAAATCGTAGAGGGAGACCAAGAGATGAATACACTAAGCAGATTGAGAAGGATGTAGGCTGCAGTAGGTACTGGGAGATGAAGAGGCTTGCACAGGATAGAGTAGAATGGAGAGCTGCATCAAACCAGTCTCAGGACTGAAGACCACAACAACAACAACAAATGGCCTACTGAAGGTGTACAATGTTTGACGTAAATCTGTGATCACAGTGTCGGGGCCTCCCCTCGTGAGATGACAGACGGCATGGTATGCCTTCTTATATCGTGTCGGATATCCTTTTGACCAGCGTATTGCAGCCGCTCGACGTGTCACGGACTGAAAATGTCGTTGCAAGTCCCCCGAAGCAATACTCTGCGGCCGCTACGGTCGCAGGTTCGAATCCTGCCTCGGGCATGGATGTGTGTGATGTCCTTAGGTTAGTTAGGTTTAAGTAGTTCTAAGTTCTAGGGGACTGATGATCTCAGATGTTGAGTCCCATAGTGCTCAGAACCATTTGAACCAATACTCTGCGATGCTGCCTCTATGGCCGTCCATAACTGCGAAAGGGTTGCCGGTGCAGGATTTTGCGCACGTAGTGACCTGTCCATTACTTCGCATGAATGTTCGATGGGATTCATGCTGGGTGATCTGGGTGGTCAAACCATTCACTCTAATTGTCCAGAATGTTCTTTAAACCAGTCGCGAACAGCTGTGGGCCGCTGACATGGCGCATTGCCATCCGTTGAAGTTCCATCGTTGTGTGGAAACCTGACGTCCATGAATGCCTGAAAATGGTCTCCAAGTAGCCGAACATCCAGATGACTCAGTCCGTTTCATGTAAACACAGCCCACACCATTATGGAGGCACCACCAGCTTGCGCAGTGCCTTGTTGACAACTTGCATCCATGGCTTCGTGGGGTCTGCGACATATTCGAACCCTACCATCAGCTCTCATCAACTGAAATCGGGACGCGCCTGACATGGCTATGGTTTTCCAGTCGTCTAATGTCCAGCTGATATGGTCGCGAGCCCAGGAGAGGCGCTGCAGGCGAAGTCGTGCCGTTAGCAAAGGCATTCGCGTCGGTCGTCTGCTACCATAGCCGATTAGCGCCAAATTTCGCCGCACCGTGCTAATGGATATATTCCCCATTGCTTTCTGTGGTTATTTCACGCAGTGTGATTTGTCTGTTACCACTAACAACTGTAGGCAAACGTCGCTTCTCTCAGCCACTACGTTGACCGCGGTCAGATATACACTATTGGCCATTAAAATTGCTACACCACCAAGATTACGTGCTACAGACGCGAAATTTAGCCGACAGGAAGAAGATGCTGTGGTATGCAAATGATTAGCTTTTCAGAACAGTCAAACAAGGTTGGCGCCGGTGGCGACTCCTACAACGTGCTGACATGAGGAAAGTTTCCCACCGATTTCTCAAACACAAACAGCAGTTGACCGGCGTTGCCTGGTGAAACGTTGTTGAGATGCCTCGTGTAAGGAGGAGAAATGCGTACCATCACGTTTCCGACTTTGATAAAAGTCGGATTGTAGCCTATCGCGATTGCGGTTTATCGTATCGCGACATTGCTGCTAGCGTTGGTCGAGATCCAATAACTGTTAGCAGAATATGGAATCGGTGGGTTCGGGAGTGTAATACGGAACGCCGTGCTGGATCCCTACGGCCTCGAATCACTAGCAGTCGAGACGACAGGCATATTATCCGAATGGTTGTAACGGATCCCTGAGTCAACAGATGGGGACGTTTGCAAGACATCAACCATCTGCACGAACAGTTCGGCGACGTTTGCAGCAGCATGGACTATCAGCTCGGAGACCATGGCTGAGGTTACCCTTGACGCTGCATCACAGACAGGAGCGCCTGCGATGGTGTACTCAACGACGAACCTTGGTGCACGAGTGGCAAAACGTCACTTTTTTCGGATGAATCCAGGTTCTGTTTACAGCATCATGATGGTGGCCTCTATGTTTGGCGATATCGCGGTGAACGGACATTGGAAGCGTGTATTCGTCATCGCCATACTGGCGCATCACCCGGCGTGAAGGTATGGGGTGCCATTGGTTACACGTCTCTGTCACCTCTTGCTCGCATTGACGGCATTTTGAACAGTGGACGTTACATTTCAGATGTGTTACGACCCGTGGCTCTACCCTTCATTCGATCCCTGCGAAACCCTAGATTTCAGCAGGATAATGCACGAACGCATGTTGCAGGTCCTGTCCGGGACTTTCTGGATAGGGAAAATCTTCGACTGCTGCCCTGGCCTGCACATTCTGCAGATCTCTCACCAAATGAAAACGTCTGGTCAATGGTGGCTGTGCTACTGGCTCGTCAGAGAACGCCATCACTACTCTTGATGAACTGTGGTATCGTGTTGACGCTGCATGGTCAGCTGTACCTGTACACGCCATCCAAGCTCTGTTTGACTCAATGCCCAGGCGTATCGAGGCCGTTATTACGGCCAGATGTGGTTATTCTGGGTACTGATTTCTCAGGACCTATGCACCCAAATTGCGTGAAAATGTTATCACATGTCAGTTCTAGTATAATATATTTGTCCAATGAATACCCGTTTATCATCTGCATTTCTTTTTGGTGTAGCAATTTTAATGGCCAGTAGTGTAATGCCGGAAATTTGGTAATATAGACACAGTCTTCACAGTGTTGATCTCTTATTACTGAATTCCCTAACAATATCCGAAGTGGAATGTTACAGCGTCTAACTCCAACTACCATTCCACGTTGAAAGTCTATTAATTCCCGTCGTATGGCCATAATCACTTGGAAAGCTTTTCACATGAATCACCTTAGTACAAATTACAGCCCCGCCTATGAACTGCCCTCTTATACCTTGTGTACGCGATACTACTGCCATCTGTAAATGTGCGTATCGCTATCCCATAACTTTTTTTCTCGTCAGTTTATAAGTAAAATTTCGTCATTTGCTATCCTTCTCGGTACTGTAATTTTAATGACCAGTTGTTCGTTTTTTTGATTAGTTGTGGCACCGCCAGTTTAGCTGCTTAGGACTAGTGCGCTGCTGTCCGGCAGAGAGGAACAAACCGCGCAGTGCGTGTAGATTAGGCAGCGCTATCGCAGCTGGCGTGGAGCGGTGTTTGCGAATGGCGCACAATGAGGGCGGCCGGCGACAGCGCCGCTTCCGACGCGCGTCCAGCCTTATCGCGTGCATTGTCCGACCACACGCGGCGCTCCTCTGCGTCAGACACCGACACCCACGTTTTCTCCGTCCACTCTGAGCCCTTCTTTGCTCCAATTGTCCAGCTGCTTTGAAATAAAAAGATATCCTGCGCTGAAAAGGGACTTCGTGCTCCCGAGCACGTACACGGACTAGAAGATATTTCATGGTATAGGGACATCTTCCACATCGAGGATAGCCTTAATACTGATTAGAATCCATGTACACTGCCGGAAAAAAATAGCAACACCGAGAAGGAGTTGTACGACATGAACGAAAGTTGGTAGACCTATTTCTACATCTGAAAGATGTCTGTTCAAATTTCGCACCAGTCGCATAAAAATGACGCTAGAGCGCCACTATGAGGATGCAAATCAGGTTTGCTTTAAATAGAAGCTGTAACCAGAATGAGATTTTCACTCTGCAGCGGAGTGTGCGCTGATATGAAACTTCCTGGCAGATTAAAACTGTGTGCCGGACCGAGACTCTAACTCGGGACCTTTGCCTTTCGCGGGCAAGTGCTCTACCAACTGAGCTACCCAAGCACGACTCACGCCCCGTCCTCACAGCTTTACTTCCACCAGTACCTCGTCTCCTACCTTCCAAACTTTACAGAAGCTCTCCTGCGAACCTACACTCTGTAACTTTCGTGAAGTTAGTTACCTTTGATACTGGATATGGTGAGTTTATGTTAATCAAGAATGCTTTTAAGGCGGCAAAGAGGCCATTATCAACACCCCACTGAGTTTGAACGAGCTCGGCTAATAGAGCTTCGAGAATCTGGATGTTCCTTCTGCAATATTGTAGAAAGACTTGGCGTGAGAGTAGCCACTGAACATGATAGATGGCAGCGGTGTTCGGGGACATGTACGGTTGGAAGAAGGCTCTGGACGGCTACGTGGCACTGTCGAGAAGAAAGACCATCGTGTTCGGCGTACGGCTCTGGCGCATCGTAGTGCATCTGCAGCAGCAATCTGAGTATCAGTTGGCACCACAGTGACAGGACAAACTGTTAAGAATCGGCTACTTCAAGGACAGATCCGAGCCAGACGCTCTGTAGCGTACATAAGACTGACCCCAAATCACCATCATTTGCGTCCGCCCCGATAGCTGAGTGATCAGCATGACGGATTGCCGTCCTAGTGGCCCAGGTTCGATTCCCGGCTGAGTCGGAGATTTTCTCCGCTCAGGGACTGGGTGTTGTGTTGTCTTCATCACCATTTCATTCCCATCCGGCCCGCAGGTTGCCCAATATGGCGTGGAATGTAATAAGACCTGCACCAAGGCGGTCGGACCTGAACTGCAAGGGGCCACTCGGCCAATGACGCCAAATGTTCATTTCCATTTTCCATCATTTGCGACATCAGGGGTGTCAAGCTAGATCTCAGTGGAGGGCAGGGTGGGTGTCTGTCGTGTTTTTTGATGAAAGCTGGTTCTACCTTGGTGCCAGTGACGGCCGTGTGTTGGTTAGAAGGAGGCCAGTTGAGGGCCTGAAGCCAATCTGCCTGTGTGCCAGACACCTGCAGTAATGCTGTGGGCTGCGACTTTGTACCACAGCAAGAGCACTCTCGTGGTTACCCCGTGCACACTGACTGCAAATCTGTACTTCAGTCTGGTGATTCGGCCTGATTGCTGACATTCATGAACAGCATTCCGGGGGGTGTTCTCCAACAGGATAACGCTCGCCCATATACCCCACATACTCTACAAAGTGGCGACCTGTTGCCCTGGCCTGATTGATCACCAGATCTGTCTCCAATTGAGCAGATATGGGACATCATCGGGTGACAACTCCACCGTCATCCATAATCAACATTAAACTGTCCCTGTACTGACCGAACAAGTGCAGCAGGCATGGAACTCCGCCCCACAAACTGACATCCGATGCCTGTACAACTCAATGCACGCACGTTTGCATACTTGCATTCAACATCCTGGCGGTTACACCGATTATTAAACTACCAGCATTTCACATTTGCAAAGCTATATGTCGAGCTTATATTAACTATGATCTTGTAATGTTACTCACTTAAATATGTTACTCATACAAGTGTCTTCCCGAAATTTCTTTACTCTACACTATTTTCTGGTGCTTCGATTTTTTTTCGTCAGTGTAGATGAAAGCTGAATTGTGGACAAAGGAATTTTATAACTCTTCTCAAAAAGTATGGCGCCCTCATTTATACCGAAGGAAATTGGAATTGCTACACCACAACACCTTGATCTCCAATGTGTGTGAAATCTTATGGGATTTAACTGCTAAGGTCATCAGTCCCTAAGCTTACTCACTACTTAACCTAAATTATCCTAAGGACAAACACACACACCCATGCCCGAGGGAGGACTCGAACCTCCGCCGGGACCAGCTGCACAGTCCATGACTGCAGCGCCTAAGACCGCTCGGCTAATCCCGCGCGGCAAACACTTTGATCTAACGCTATCGAACTGTTACCGCAGTTTCAGCTAATCTATTACGGATAAGTGGTTAGCACACTGGACTCGCATTGCTGAAGGCGACGGTTCAAACACGCGTCCTGCCATCCTGATTTAGGTTTTCCGTGATTTCCCTACATCACATCAGACAAATGCCGGGATGATTCCTTTGAAAGGGCACGGCACATTTGAATCCTTGTCCTTGCCGCAATCCGAGCTTGTGCTCCGCCTCTAATGACCTCGATGTGGACGGGACGTTAAATCCAATCTTCGTTCCATTATGGATATTATGGAACATGTGACTGTTATTAATGGAACACAAGTAGCTGAAGCTGTGGTAAAGTGGCTACTCTAACGGAAATTTAATTTTCCCCAAACCATGTTTATTGATAGAAGCATGCCGCTTACACATTTTCAGTTGACATTTTATAAGGTATACGGCCAAATTCGTTTGAGTGAAAAAGAAAATACTATATAGGAACTATACGTATACTTCTGAAGGCTTACATAGTGGCCACATTTCCGTACACAGCAGCGTAAAGGGCCTAGTGCCATTTTGCCACCATCCCGTGTTTTTTGTTCTGATTTTCGGACATACATGGTGGTTATAATTGAAGTTTCGCTACTTGAGAGGGACCCAATGAGAAAGGAGTTATCTTAGGGTAAAGAAACTTTCTGGAAATATTTATAGGGACATGAAGAAGAGGAATAACGAATAAACTATCGAAAGAAACGCATTTTAATTTCCACATGAGCGGATAACATTTGTTAAATGCTTATCGTGTTTACGTTTCAGGTTGCAAACATTGCTCAGTGTGACGACCACCCGTGTCCACGACATCCTGGAGCCGCACTAGAGATTCCATTTTACAACTGTTCGCAGCACATTTCGAGCGGTGTACCATGGAATGTTCAAATGTCGCGCCACAGCTCATGCACTTCTTCAAGATAGCACATTGAATCCGGCATTCCCAGCCATGGCAACAGCAACTTGTGCGACAATTTGTGGCGCAATTGGCCATCAGCCTCTCCCAGGAGCGATTCCCAAATTGCCAATTTATTCGAACTTCCGAATCATGTTCTTCAACTTCGGTGCAGAAAGAGGACCTCTCTGAATTTCTTTAATGCTGCGATACTTGTGAAGCAGCAGAATTATTGCTTTTGTTTTGATAAAATGGCCTCACAAGTAAAGCCATACTCACTTTGTCAAGACCCATGTTGACTGCCTGCAGCTACATTGCCCACTGATGCTCGTGTTTCAGCTCTACGTCGCCGTACCAGTATCGGCGCCTAATGGCAAGTCATGATGCTAACATTACCAACAAGGCAAATCCTGCAGCGAACAGTCTGAACGTCATTCCTATATAGTAGGGTACCCATAGGATAAGCAGTTTCCGTCTACAATGGCTCAAGCAGCGAAAGTTTAAGTATAACCATCCTGTATTATCTACACAGCTTGATGCCCTAGAAACTGAAACATCAAGTGACTGAAACAGAACGTTTTCACTTGGATTTTTGTATCAGGACAAATGTAACAGAACAGAGATGATTTTAAATAATATAAGTTAATTAATTCAATACCGTTACAAAGGAATAGAATGACGGATAACACCACTGTACATAAAAGCGTTAACAAGTGGAACTGACTAACTCCTGCTGGGGTAAACACCTTGGCCATTTTTCCCGAGCGGACACCATGTCGGCGTTAGTGGTTCACATAGGAAACTATCAAACCGAAAGAAACAACAAGGACTATATTTTAGGCCAAAAGACGTTGTTTAAATATTGACATAGTAAAAAAGTATTACTCTACGTGTAAGTGAGGTAACAAGAGTAAAATAAATGCCTTACGTTACATTAAACAAATGAAAATCTGAAACGTTTTTACCAAAAATAGTGGAAAAAGCTTCGTCTTTCAAACCCACTGACAACATCGATAGCGTATATTAGACCTAGTCTGACCACTTCTCTGCAGGCAGCAGCTTTGTTCGGGGGAAAAAATATGTAATGGCCATTTTTTCCGCCATGGCCATTCATCCCACCTTCCTCTCTATAAAACTGCGACCATTCTGTTTGTAGCGGCCAGGTCGATGTCAAGTGAATGTAGATGCACTGATGAAAGGTCACAAGAAGCAGCGATCCTCGAGACCCATACTTTCCAACTCACCTAATGATGGTGTGAGAAGCTATTGGCGATGACAACAGAACAGATTTGGTAATTGTTCAAAGGCGTCCGAATGCTCGCCACTATGTGGCAACAACGGTAAATCCTGTTGCCATACCCTTCACGAGCAGGGTACCCAACAGTATATTCGAGAAGGCTAATGCAAGACCGCACACTGCAGTTTACACAACAAACGTTTTGAGGAAGTACGAATAGCTGAGTGGCTTGCCTTGTCTCTTGAGTTGTCACACATATAGTATTGTTTTAATTATTCATTGCAGATTTAAAGATCTGTTACCTGATATTTTAAAACTGGTCGTCTATATTACAATTTTCGTCTGGCCTCATTTGGAGTTTTTGTTCTGTTTTTATCTGCAACATTTGACGAAGAATAACACATTTTTAAAATGACAATAATTTGAGGCTGGAACATAAATAAAATTTTGTTGTTTTGAGAAGACTGTAAAAAGATGATAGGATAGAGCAGAGATTGGTTAGTGCCATCACCAATTGTGACTGGCAGTGAATACGTCGGAATGATTTCTTCGAGCGTTGACCGCCAGTCACAACAAAATAGTTTGTAGTTAGTAGTACAAAAATGGTATTGCTAATCCTACGCCTTAATATCATGTACTCATCCGTGTACAACAATGGGTGTTTTCTTGTGTAGAATGACAGCAACTTACACTGCCTGTACTGTAGTTCGCTGTCCTTAACTATTATTTGACTGATATGTATAATTTGTCAGTGCATTTCGGCATGTAATTCTGATTCATATTTATAAGTGTCTTATTTACTGTTACATCTCATTTTCCTCCTCCTTCTCCTCATGTTCCTCTTGAGTGTCACTGTTTCCACTGTCACTGTGGGTGTCGCTGTCCACACACTGGAGATTGTTGTTGCGTTGCACATAGGCATATCTCTTATGTCGTGTCCGCAGGGACTCTTCATGTGATTCTGAAACACTGCTTGTTAATGCATTTAATTGTGCCCGTTGTTCTTCGTCTCATATTTCTGTGTATATATGTATGTCTGTTTCTGTGTAGTCTAAGTGCAGTGTAGGTCTCTCTTTCTCGTATTGCCCGCAGAAGCGGACATTGTGTTCTGGGAACTTCCTTCCATGCAAGTGCATGTAGGTGTCTGTTTCAGACTCACGCGGTTTAAGTGCGTGGGATAATGTTCCCGTCCAGTAAAGAAATACTCGTATACCATACCGTGGCTGGTATCGATACGTTTCATTGTCAATCGCTCTCTTATGTCAAGGAGGAAGTCCTACAGTCTACGTCTCATATCATTTTCATCCCACTTACCTTGCCATGTATCCAAACGCCAGCTTTTAAGCTGATTTGTCGTCTGTATCGATACACCAGGTACTGTGTGTACTTTATCTAATCTCTCCACATTTAACCAGAACATTGCAGCTCTGTATTTGATCGTGATATTTCTGGAGCATATGCCGAGCACTACACGCAGAGCATCCACTGAGGTGGTGCCGAAGACTCCAGACACCCTAAGTAGGACACTTCTCTACCCTCACCTGACTAACGCTTTGTTGGTGACCAGGTTCACTCAGTCTGTGCGCCTATGTGCTAGCTACGAAGCTGAGTACTGATTGGAAGAGCGCAGAGGGGTATGTTGGTACGACTGGTAAAGGTAGTCTGTAATACACTCCTGGAAATTGAAATAAGAACACCGTGAATTCATTGTCCCAGGAAGGGGAAACTTTATTGACACATTCCTGGGGTCAGATACATTACATGATCACACTGACAGAACCACAGGCACATAGACACAGGCAACAGAGCATGCACAATGTCGGCACTAGTACAGTGTATATCCACCTTTTGCAGCAATGCAGGCTGCTATTCTCCCATGGAGACGATCGTAGAGATGCTGGATGTAGTCCTGTGGAACGGCTTGCCATGCCATTTCCACCTGGCGCCTCAGTTGGACCAGCGTTCGTGCTGGACGTGCAGACCGCGTGAGACGACGCTTCATCCAGTCCCAAACATTCTCAATGGGGGACAGATCCGGAGATCTTGCTGGTCAGGGTAGTTGACTTACACCTTCTAGAGCACGTTGGGTGGCACGGGATACATGCGGACGTGCATTGTCCTGTTGGAACAGCAAGTTCCCTTGCCGGTCTAGGAATGGTAGAACGATGGGTTCGATGACGGTTTGGATGTACCGTGCACTATTCAGTGTCCCCTCGACGATCACCAGTGGTGTACGGCCAGTGTAGGAGATCGCTCCCCACACCATGATGCCGGGTGTTGGCCCTGTGTGCCTCGGTCGTATGCAGTCCTGATTGTGGCGCTCACCTGCACGGCGCCAAACACGCATACGACCATCATTGGCACCAAGGCAGAAGCGACTCTCATCGCTGAAGACGACACGTCTCCATTCGTCCCTCCATTCACGCCTGTCGTGACACCACTGGAGGCGGGCTGCACGATGTTGGGGCGTGAGCGGAAGACGGCCTAACGGTGTGCGGGACCGTAGCCCAGCTTCATGGAGACGGTTGCGAATGGTCCTCGCCGATACCCCAGGAGCAACAGTGTCCCTAATTTGCTGGGAAGTGGCGGTGTGGTCCCCTACGGCACTGCGTAGGATCCTACGGTCTTGGCGTGCATCCGTGCGTCGCTGCGGTCCGGTCCCAGGTCGACGGGCACGTGCACCTTCCGCCGACCACTGGCGACAACATCGATGTACTGTGGAGACCTCACGCCCCACGTGTTGAGCAATTCGACGGTACGTCCACCCGGCCTCCCGCATGCCCACTATACGCCCTCGCTCAAAGTCCGTCAACTGCACATACGGTTCACGTCCACGCTGTCGCGGCATGCTACCAGTGTTAAAGACTGCGATGGAGCTCCGTATGCCACGGCAAACTGGCTGACACTGACGGCGGCGGTGCACAAATTCTGCGCAGCTAGCGCCATTCGACGGCCAACACCGCGGTTCCTGGTGTGTCCGCTGTGCCGTGCGTGTGATCATTGCTTGTGCAGCCCTCTCGCAGTGTCCGGAGCAAGTATGGTGGGTCTGACACACCGGTGCCAATGTGTTCTTTTTTCCATTTCCAGGAGTGTATTTTGAATTTAGCCACACCTGTTTACGTCGTATTTTTTCCTGCTTTGTCCATTGTTAGCCTTATGTGTAGCTGGAATTTCAGTTTCTCATCTATGTGTTCCACAGTGTAACATGTGATCGTTTGATGTTTTTGTCCCCTATTTTAGCTAAAGGATTCCTTTGGAATGATCATTTCAGTAATGTGCATGTTGTTTTACTTTCGGCTATCCTAAGTTTGTTGTTGTGACATCATCGTATGATTGTTTGTATTATTCCACTTCCTTTCTCTTCTAGCTGGGCTCTGTCGTTTGCAGTGACTACAACTAGTATTTCATCTGCGTAGGCGACAATTCCGTCTGACCTGTCATCCCCATCTACAAGATTGTTACGTCCCAGAAAATGGGCCCACAGATAGACTGTTCGGACAGTATTTGGTAATTATTTTAATTACTTATCGGCTGTTTTTCTGCCATTTGATACTCGGTGCTTACAGTAGTCTAGGAAACTGTTGTGCTGTGATTGCGATACCTCCAGATGCCCTAACCTTTGAGACATTGCGGGTCACCAGGAGTTATTAAATCCCCGGCAATGTCACTCGTTATTGCCATGACATATTTCTCTTTGCAGTATTAACTATGTTTCGAGCATGACTGATGGCGTCATCTATTGGTTTACCTGGTTCTAAAGCTGAATTGGTTTTGGTTCATGATCCTGGAAGCTCTGTGGGTTTGCAAGAGCTTACACTGTAGCTTCTCCTGAATCTTCGCTAGGACGTTTATAAGGCATATTGACCTGTAGACTTTTGGTTCCGAGGGATCCCGGTCAAATGATTTCTTAATAATGACTGCTTTGGAGGTTTTCCATATTGTATGTTCCCTGTTCAGCTGTAAGATATCGTTCAGTAATGTTGTTAGGAACGGGCCGACGTGCGGTGCTAGTTTTTTCAGTGTTTCCGAGTGGATACTATCTGGTACAGGTGGTCTTCTGCTTTTTTTTTTTTTTTTAAACTGCACTGTATTCCTCCATCTCCGCGTAATCGTGCCGTCATTCTGCCTTAACGTTCCCAGAACTAGTGCAGTTTTTATCTTCTCTGTCAAAATTTTGTACGGTTCTCCCCATATATTTTGCTCCGTTTGTGCTGTTACAAATCGTTCCCACTGTTGTTTAGTGCCTGTCTGTATAAGCCTTGTACATGCCTATATGTGTCAACTCTTATACGTCTGTCTCTATCTAGTATCGCCCTTTGATTTAACTTTTCGTTTGCGTCTGACATCTTTTTTGAGTCTCGTGAGTTTATTGATCCATGGTATTGGTGAGCGTTTTGTGTTCTTTGCCGTCCGCATTGATGTGCTTTGTGTATTTTGTATTCCCTGTGTTAGTTTGTGTGCTCTGCAATCGATATCTCCATTCATGTTTTCTAGATCGTGTTGTTGGATAATTTCCGTTAATTTGTTCCAGTCTGTTTTGTGAAGCAATCAGTCTGTGGTGTATGTTTTGGTTGTTGTATTCTGAGTGTGTGTTAGCGCGTACGTTATGACATTGTGGTCACTACTCGTTATATTGTCGTGTACGGTCCAGTTTGTTACATATGCCATTGCTGCATTATTTACTTGCGTAAAGTCGATGTTACTGCTCGTACCATTGAACCTTGCGAATGCTGATATAGGTCCCTCTGTGTTCATTACATGTAATTGTGTTTCTTGTGTTAGGTTGGCGATTACGCGACCTCTGTAATCTGTTCTGTCTGAGCTCCACAGGGTGGATTTCAAGTTAATGTCAGCACTAATCACTAATTTTTTGTCTCTGGCGTACAGTGCTAGGTCCATAATGTAGTTCGCGTAATGTTGTATTTGATTGACGTATTGGACGTACATGGATGCAATCACCCATGTAACTACGGTAACTAAATATTTATTCCATAACTGTGTCATCTTCGTTATGTTATAAGTTATATTTAAAATTACTTCAGCAGCCTTACAGTCACTGCCGCCTGTTATTTTGGTAGCATATGTTGGTAGACAAATTAGTTGCCCATTTCTATTATAAGGTTCTTGTAAGCAAATAATGTCTGCCTGTAGATCTTGTGCTATTTTCGGGATTTCCGCACACTTATAGTATATCAGGGGTAAGATGGGAAGTTGTGTATTTTCATACCAAGTTCCAATCACCAATCTTCGTATCATGACACAGCATGTGTTTCAAGCATGGCATGAAATTCCTAGAGATGATACTCGGAGGCTGTCTGCTTCCATACCACAACGAATACAAGAGTGTATTCGAGCGTGTGAAGGGTTACACTTAAAAAGTGATGTTGCTGATGGACTTCATAACCGAATGAGATGAAATTTAATCGCTTAGTACCCCTAATGTGAAGAACACTGCAACAAAGTTTACTAACTGGTGCTTCATGACGTAACACTTTCATATATATATATATATATATATATATATATATATTAGACCTACACACACCATACATCACTTGTCCTTTTACCCAAGAAAATGTTGCGTTGACAACCTCAAAGCTCAAAACCAAAAACCACCTGTACCAGATATATGTAAACATATGTATAAACAGTTGAGACATATATATATATATATATATATATATATATATATATATATATATATATACATAGCGTCTTAGAAAATAGATTAAGGAAAGGCAAACCTACGTTTCTAACATTTGTAGACTTAGAGAAAGCTTTTGACAATGTTGACTGGAATACTCTCTTTCAAATTCTGAAGGTGGCAGGGGTAAAATACAGGGAGTGAAAGGCTATTTAAAGAAATCAGATGGCAGTTATAAGAGTCGAGGGGCATGAAAGGGAAGCAGCGATTGGGAAGGGAGTGAGACAGGGTTGCAGCCTATCCCCGATGTTATTGAATCTGTATAATGAGCAAGCAGTAAAAGAAACAAAAGAAAAATTCGGAGTAGGGATTAAAATCCATGGAGGAGAAATAATATCTTTGAGGTTCGCCGATGACACTGTAATTCTGTCAGGGACAGCAAAGGACCTGGAAGAGTAGTTGAACGGAATGGACAGTGTCTTGAAAGGAGGATATAATGTGAACATCAACAAAAGCAAAACTGGGCCAATGGAGTGTAGTCGAATTAAACCGGGTGATGCTGAGGGAATTAGATTAGGAAATGAGACACTTAAAGTAGAAAATGAGTTTTGCTATTTGGGGAGCAAAATAACTGATAATGGTCGAAGTAGAGAGGATATAAAATGTAGACTGGCAATGGCAAGGAAAGCGTTTCTGAAGAAGAGAAATTTGTTAACATCGAGTATAGATTTAAGTGTCAGGAAGTCGTTTCTGAAAGTATTTGTATGGAGTGTAGCCATGTATGTAAGTGAAACATAGACGACAAATAGTTTAGACAAGAAGAGAATAGAAGCTTTCGAAAGGTGGTGCTACAGAAGAATGCTAAAGATTATATGAGTAGATCACATAACTAATGAGGAGGTATTGAATAGAATTAGGGAGAAGACAAATTTGTGGCACAAGTTGACAAGAAGAAGGGATCGGTTGGTAGGACATGTTCTGAGGCATCAAGGGATCACCAATTTAGTATTGGAGGGCAGCGTGGAGGGTAAAAGTCTTAGACGGAGACCAAGAGATGAATACACTAAGCAGATTCAGAAGGATGTAGGTTGCAGTAGTTACTGGGAGATGAAGAAGCTTGCACAGGATAGAGTAGCATGGAGATACGCATCAAACCAGTCTCTGAACTGAAGACCACCACCACAACAACAACATATATATTAACATATATATAGAGACATAATTATGCCACACAACACAGCTTTATCAAAGAAACGAGATTATTTAAATTGATTGTTCAGGTCGGAGGGGCTAATGGCTTCATTGAGGCAGCAATCAGGAGGACTGTAAGAAATTTTTGTTAATAGAGTACAAAAGAAATTAGATGTTAACAATTAGACGGAAAAGTACATTTCATTGTCACACTATGGGTCCATGTCGTAAACGATAGCAGGTGACTTCAGCAAATACAATGTTGCAGTGGAGTTCCGAGCAGAAGCTGAGTAGATTGCTGCGACATGGCTTAGAACCACCACCGAAAAAAATCTATAGTGCAGGTATCTATAAGACTTTCTGCGGTTCGTGTAAGAAATATTACAACTGTAAGGGAGTTACAAATTAGATTTCGTGAACATGAATACACAAGTAGTGGAAGTGCGTTGGGATATCATTTACTGGAGAAATAACATCAACTTAAAAACACTGAACACGAAATTTGCAGTTTGCATTCTGGTAATAAAGGTATAGTATTGGACATTTTAGAAAAAACTGAAAAATATGGAGTAATCAGGTACATCCAGACCTTATAATAAATGAGCAGATTTCAAGAAGACATAGTTGGTGAGTCTCCATCCCGCTATTCTGTCTTTTAACTGTCTCTATGTTTAGTGAAACTATTAACGACCACACGTAAATTTATTAGCGAGCTGTTTCTCTTAAGTCACATGACAAACGTAAAGATGACATGTAACAGTGTATTTTTTATGATAGCTGCACTGTTGCCTTGCGTTTTACTGTTGACTTTCTTGCGCAACGGTACTGAGAAAACGAAATAATTATTTAATTAATTTTATTTTATTGAAAAATAATTATTTTAGTTGACTTTGTATTGGACGTGATGCCTTCTACTGAAATTATGGACGAATAATGCCGAACGTGGTTCTATATGACGTTTTTGTAAAAGGAATGTCTTGTGCTGTACACTGTTTTTAAAACTGACCTTCTTGCACATTAGTGCTGATTGAGCTCCTGTTATTTTATATTAACATTTCCATTTTACATGTCATCAGAAGTGCTGCCCTCTAGCAATACGAGCTTGCGTTATGATTCTGTTAGTTATCTATTGATTAGGTCTACTACTTCTATACGACAGTACATGTTTTGCTTGACATTTGTAAGGACGCTATTCATCACTCTTGTCACTGATTATAATAATCTCAGATGGTATGTGCTCCAAACTAGTTCTTCAAAACTATGCACAGTTAAATTAATTTGAGATTCATATAACCTCATTTCTTTGGTAAAACTGTATTATGTGATTTCACTATTTGAACTTCTCTTTACTATTTATTATCAGGTCATCTGATGATGAGCTATGCGCGAAACGTGTCATGACCACAATAAAGGATTCGATACCATCTGAATCCATATTACTTATGAGACTTAAAAGTGTTTCTAGATTCACTTTTAGAGTTACATCTCTTCCAGGACTTCTGGTCCGATGTACAAAAGATGACAACGGATCGGCCAAATATGGTAATAGTTGACTGCAAGAAATGTGTGTTGTTTTATCCTCTTGCGCGTTAAACTGCTCTAGGTCAACTTCAGTTGCGTAAGGGGAGCCTGTATCAACTAGGTAGATGCAGTCCCCTCATGGGAAAAATACTAGTAGTATTGGAAGAATTTAACCCTAAAGATATTTCACAGACAAAAATCTGTTACTTTTTCCTTCAGGTTAGCCATAAGACACACTACAAATTGGTACACTGCCACATTATCATTTGATAATTTACATACTGAAAGATACAGTCCCCTCCTGGAAACCATCCTCAGAGAACTGGAGAAACGCAAACCTAAAAATTTGTTATAGCTAAAATCAATTACTTTTTCCTTCAGGTAATCCTAAAACCATTGGAAACCATGCAGTGGCTAACCAAGCATTTCGTAATTTTCAAGATACAGACTGTATACTTCCTGTTGTATTTTCCACACATTAACATGTTCTGTTACAGGGAACGGTGTGAAAACGGATTTGCAAGAACGCGTTACGTATTTCCTTTCGTTGGTAGCCGAGGTTTTGAGTTTCTTGAACTACTGAGGCCTCTTGTTTGGATGCACCTAGATTGCAAGAGGTTTTTCAAAGCCATGATTGTTTTGTTTATGCAGTTCCAATTGCACTGTATTCACTCGCGTTGATGTCACAAGTCGCACGCCCAGTTCATCAGCTATTTTCTTGTTAGAGGTAACAGTTCTCTCTAATACACTTCCATCTCAGTGAATAAGATAAGCTTTTCTTCCACTAGTGTTCAGAAAACGCCAACCCATGTGTTGTTCGAACAATGTCTCAGGCAGCGAGAATTCTTAGCAGAAGGTCATTTTCAATCTCGACATGTCTCTCGTATACCAGTCTTTTCACATGCTCCCTTTTCTCCCTAAGAAGAAGGATAAAATCTGATGAACGAGCAAGCCGCGGAGCAGGAGCTGCTCTTCCCATCAAGAAATATCGGACACAGGTGCTCACAAGCAAGAAAAGTAAATTCAATAGGAGTTTCATAATGTTGAACAGCATTCGTACACAGACTTCCAGAGGGATATCTTCCTATAAAGTGGGACTGTGTCTCTCAGAAGCATAGCGCATAATGTATAGTTTAAGAGGCTCTCTGTAGATATAGGCCCATTAACCAGTCATTGACTATATCCACCAAAATGTTCGCTGTATATCTGTGTTGGCGGCTCTTCAAAGCTGTAGCATGGGAATTCTCAATAGCCTGAACATGGCTACTGAGACTATTGAGCAATTCGTATCTTGAGAAATTGGCTAAAAGTTGTACACTAAGGACAGAGCCATCGGCTCAAAAGGTCGTGAGGTCCGAAATTAGCAGCAGTTAAAGCTTTCACTTCCTCTGAAAGTGAAGGGAGTAACTGCTATAGATGCCAGTTCCACGCCAGACAGTGAGACCACTGGGCATTGCCTACAGCAGCCATGCGTTGGAGACTGGGCTGTGTCTGCCACCACTAGCACTAAGTTCCTCACGGGACTTGGAGCCACAGCACCGCCAGCACGGAGTTTCCTGCCCAGGATTTAGCGCCACAGCGTCAGCCGCCGTCTGACTCCTTCCAGGGAGCATCAGGTCGAATCCCAAGCACAACAGTCTACACACGTCGCCGCAGTGGCCACATGCAGAGCCAAGGGGTTGTCCCAGGCATCAAAAAAACAATTTCTAACCTAGTTATGTAATGTATTTACTTATTTTGAATTTCCATGGACTCATGATGTGGTGTAGAATGTGCCAGATTATTGCAGTAATAACAATATGTAAATGGTAATGAGGCTTTTAGTCCAAATCATATGTAAACAGATTCACGAAAACTGAGGTCCAAGGGCTCAGATAGTAACAAAGATAATGGTGTTAATATTTACGCAAACAAATATTATGACTTACATTCTAATTTACATATGAAGCATTGTGACAGTAATTGATATACCAGTGATACGTAATGAACTCACATGGTAATGCTTAAAATTAACCTCTGTTCACAAAGTACTAAATGTCGTCAAATTTCTTGGAAATAATTGGAAGAGGTATTCAAAAGATAAAGTTGTAGCTCATTTCTGAAATTAACACATTCCTAATGATTTACTTAAAACGAACTGGAAATTTACCATATACTTTTATGCCTCAATAATGTATTCCTTTCTGTACGATTTTTATATCTCTTTGCGACATGTTTCTTTTGTAAATTGTACGATTCTTCTTGGCAAAGCTCATAAGTGAAAAACGTTACTGGCGTGGCATGGCGTGGATCCCCAGCAGTTTGATTAAATGTCTGCAGTACTATCTACGGTGAACTCTACTCATAGGTATGATGACCCCCTTCCGTGTAATGAAGACTTTTGCTTGTGATTGGTTTCCCCAGAAAATGATGCCATACGTCATAAGTGAATGGAAATGTCCAACGTATGCTGCTTTGATTATTTCCAAGTCACAAACAGATGCAAATGCTGCCGAATTCAGCCTTTTACATACGTCGAGGATGTGAAGTGACCAGTTCAGGTTGTTGTTAATTTGTGATCTGACGAGTATGGAAGAGTTAACTCTTAATATTTTTTTGCCTATACATTTTATTTCAACATATTCCTAGTTTTTGTGTTTTGTGTGGAACTGAATGAAGTGAGTCTTGTTAACTTTGAGGGACAGGCCACTTGAAGTGAACCTTCTTTGAAGTTAAGCTTTTTTGAGAAGAGTCTCTGTGGTGTACTCTAAGACTGCAGTTGGGTGCTTTGTTATTCGAGATGGTTGTGTCCTCTGCACACAGAATAAAGTGTGCTTTTGGCTCATACACCTGGCAGGTCATTGATAAAGATTAAGAATAGTAGGAGACCGTGCACTGAACCCTGTAGTACTTCACATTTCATTGTGTCCCAATTACGGCAGACAGGTGCCATTGCAGAATTATTCAACACTGCATTCTGATTTCTGTCATCCAGATATGATTCGAGTCGCATCCCTACTTTACCGTTTAAGCTATAGTGCTCAGACTTTCAGAGTAGAATTTTGTGATATACACCGTTGAGTACTTCATAAAAATCACAAAAGACTGCAGTTGGTGACATTTTGTTGTTCACGGGTTCGAAAAGTTCTCTGACAAACGGGAAAATGGCTGATTCAGTTGAAATATCCTTTTGAAATCCAAAGTGCTTTTTATTAAGGACAATGTGTTTATTAGGATGAACCATAATCCTCTTGTACACAAGATTCTCTAGGACTTAATAAAGATTTGTTAGAAATGAAGTAGGTTGGTAGTTTGAAACCTGAAATTTATCAAGTTTTTTGAACAGTGGTGTGACAATTGCATGCTTGGTTCTGTTATGGGCTGTATATTTATGTAGAGATTCATCAAATATATGACAGAGAACTTTGAGGATAAATTTATCACGTTCTCAATCTCATCTTTTATAATATCGGGTACATGCATCTGGCTAATTTTGTCCTGCCCACAGTTTTGTAGAAGTGTCACGGTTTCAGCCACAAACCATTTACCATCAATTTGATCAGAAACTATAAAAATGATTGTTTAAGGTATTGGCCACTATTTCGTCTTCATCTGCCAAGTTGCCACTCTAACACACTTTGATACTGTATCTATCCTCTGAACTTTTTCCTGTCTCTCTTAACACCACTTCCCAAATTGTTTTTATTCCATTATTTGAACTGCCAGTTCCAAATTTAATTGACACACTCTTGGATTTTTAATCTTATTCTTTAGGAAGTTACAGAATAATTTGTGGTGTTCCCTATCCTCAGGTTTATTAGAATTTCTTTCTCTTTGTTTCACGGGGTGTTTTGATTCCTTTAGTGAGCCATTGTATCCTGAAATCACTCAGGTTCGTACTGTTTTAAATTCTCTTTGGAAATACGGCTTGCAACAGTGTAAAACATTCATTCAGAATTAGGTTAAATTTATCATTGACATTTTTGGCCTGATATGTTGTATCCCATTCCAACTGCTGCAAGTGCCTGCTGGAGGTCTTCAGAATTTCACTGCTCATTAATCTAAAGGATCTGTTTACAAGACTACTCTTCCTAACAGTGCTTAAATAATGCATTTCCAACAGCTGCCCACCGTGATCAGAAAGGTCATTTAAGATTTGTATTATACATATGTTATCAGTTCTGTAATTGTCTACATAAATACTGTTAATCAGCGTGTGTCTTCTTTGTCGCTCTTGTAGGAAAGTCCTTAGATTCAAAGAGCTCGTTATATTTTCAAAATCTGTCCTATTATTATTACAAGTGAGAAAACTCACATAAAAATCACCAAGCACGATTATTTGTTTAGTTTTTGAGAACTAACTAGTTAAAAGAGATTGTCCTTGCTTGAGGAATATTCTCAACTCTATGAACAGTAATCACATAAACATAGAGTATATTAACGCAGAGATCATTACACAAGGCCTCAAAATGTTGATTAGTACAATAATTTTTTTACATCTATAGACATATATATATTGCGTTATTTTGAACAAATGCTATCACTCCATCTTACTCCACAGTATTTCAAATGTAGTAAGCTGTACTTATATACTTGCACTCTTTCAATCCTTTCCTTCATATGATGTTCAGTAAAACATTTTAACCGGAGTTGTTTATTGCGTCGCTGTGATTAATGCAAAAAGGCAGCTGGTCCAGATTGTTTCTTGGACTCATTATAATCTGGCGAATGATACCACATTTTTCATTTTCTAAGTTCTTTCTTCTACTTGTAGTGTTCTGTGGAAAATTGCAGTTAGAATCTATAGGAAGTGCACCTGAAGTTATTTGAGTTGTGAGTTTCCTCGATCATGTACTCCTTATGCTTGCCTCTGATACAACTAACGATGGTGGAGGCACATTAGGTGGTGAAAGGTGTTGCACTGATGAAGATCCTGGAAGGATCAGTGTAGACGAAATGCCTTTCGTTACTGATGAAAAGTCTACAACAGGTGAGTTTCTGCAACTGCTAATTGCGAAGGAATTGTTGTAATTTTAATGGCTGAATTTCGAGATGGCAAAATCACTGTTGCTGCACCTGAAGTTTGAGGTAGTGTTTCTGTTGGTTCTTGCATTGTTTGCAACAAAGAAATTCAACACCAAACTGACAAAACTGAATGTATTGTGCGTCTCCCTACATCAGGGCAGCCACTTTCTTCACAAACTGACACCATGTTTTTCTCACACCATCATCAAAGATTATCCAAACAAATCCTTTTTCTTGAAATCATAAAATATATACTCCTTATCCCCGTAGCCAAAATCATTCAGCGCAAAGATTTAATCCTCATCAATTCGTCGTTTCTCGACTTCCGTTCTAAACTAACAACAAAAATACTCTCTACTACCTATTATCCACATACTTCCATCATGCCTCTAGCAAATCCCCCTCCCAGCCTTCACGACTTCCTACTGCTTTTACTGTTGTCACCAAAGTCGTCGCACCAGAAATCATCAAGGCAGTGACGTGTAGTAAAATTTTCGTTAAGGTAAGCTGCATCCAAAAGGAATCGTAAGTAATTTGAAGTATGATATTATCTTCCGAGTTATGAATGTTGGAAGGTTCCAAAAATTATAGAGTCAAAGTTACTGTCCCTATTTGTAATTCGGCCATCACTGCTCAAAAACTTTGCTGTAGATCGTTCTAATTTTTGTTCCCACATTGATGCCTAGGAGGTTTATTAGGAGATCATAATACGTTGTTCATGAATTATTCTTTCAAATCCGTTATGCTTCGCTCTCAACATTTCTTACATCAATTTTTGTTACACAGTCCCTATTGTCGTAAGCTCTGGCTGCAATATATCAAATAAGGCTTCAGCGAGAGGCAAAATGTCTACAAAAGAATGTGGAAGGAAACTGAAACTGATGCCTTACATCGCTATTTCATATGCAAGGGCAACAGTACAGGCTTCTTCGTTCCAATTTCCATATGTGTGTCTTATGTTCCTGAAGTACCAGTTCACTGCGATGAAAGTCTTTATCCAAAAAAGGGCGCGTAACTTCACCAGTAGTATCTCTACTTGTTCATCTAGATCCCTGCTTCTTTTGACTGACTACAAAGCAGTAGAAAGAACTTCTGAAATGAAGAAAACGATTTTGCAATATTCGACACGGCTTGCTCAATGAGAAGAACGGTTTGTGAACGTGGCAGTAGATAACCTCTTTATCAGTCTTTAATCCAATGTGTTCACATTTTGAGCGATAACTCCAGCTCCATTGTAATCCTTAATATGCTCATAAATTTTAAAAACTTTTCATAGACTTGACCAACAGCTGTGCCTTGGCGAATTATTGAGGAGGCTTGTGAGCAACTGAATATATCAGTTGCTTCATTCAGAACAACTGACGCAAAATTTGTTTCACTTTTCACCTTTATTATTTTATTCATGAGTGTGTCTGAAACAAAGGTAGTCAAATAGTTATGTATTAGATCTGACACTTCTCTAAACACAAAAAAATGTTCTAAATAAAATTTCAGCTTTTCGTCATATTCAGTGAGAAGATATACTAGTTTAATGGTATAAAGTTTGGCATGGGACAAAGGATTTCTATTTACGATGCATTATGCAGATGCCGATTTACCCAGAAGTATAATGCTCTTCTCTTAGAAACTGGAGTAGCAAAGTTGTGTAGCAGAATCCATTCACGCTGGCCCTGCCCTGCTTGTATTTTCATGGTTTCACTGCTAAGCGGTACGGTACACAACGAGCTCGGTTACTTACCTTCTGCCAACAGCGGCATACCTGTGCGCTGGTTGTTATAACCTGTTAACCCATTTATAGTTTTGAGAGTGCATGAAACTATGTACCACGGGTGCTATTTATTAGTCACTTGATGTAACCACGGGTACGTTTCCCATAGCACCATACAGTAAAATACAAATTTTATTTCTTATAACCTCACATGAAGGTCCGCAGTTGCCTCACTGCAGGACCTGCCAGGCATGGCAGGCAGCCACCAAGGCTTTCCACAACTCCAGCGACTGCTTCTACAACCACTTCAGAGTACATCAGTCTTTGCTGAATCAGAATGCACAGTGAGCGCGAAATTAAGTATTTTGCTGAGAATCATAAAAACTGGCAGTGCTAACACAAAAATATGGCATGAAATCGCATTTTCCAACCCATGTAAGGAATAGTATTAACTTTAATGTCTCCATTAGTTTTGCCGTTGTTTTCAGTTCATGACAGGTAAGCGGAGCATACCTTGCATCCATTAAATACACACCACTGCATCAAGGAAGAAATACAATTAGAAATTAACGCATACCCAGATCTCAGGAAAGCCCTTTGAAACTACAGTAATTCTGGTGTTACTTACTTCGTTAGGTTGTTACTAAATTATCCACCACTGATGATGGTCTCTTTCAACATGGTGAATTCATACACCATTGCAAGCATGGGATCGTTCCATCCAAATCAGTTTCCCATGCATATCACTGCCAGTGGTGCTTGACACATACAGACGACTTAACAGAGAACTGTAGAATCCCTCCCAGTAGTTCCCACAAGCAATGCCCAAACGCAAATCTCAACTCTCAACCAACCTGGAAAACATGTAATCAGCACCACCCTTCCTTGTCAAGCAAATGCAAATCAAAATCCCTCACAACAAAACTAGGACACGCTGCACTTATCTGAGCACTTGAAATTCCTCTGCACCCAAACAGTTCCCTCCATCCTGCCATTAGTTCTACAGCTGAAGATATCACATGCTTTAGACCAATAGTCCTCTATTACATACATCCCTTCCAACATCTCTATATCCTGTCCCAAATAACCCTTGCTGCCCACTCCATTTTTCATTTAAATGTAAAAATTATCTGTTCCCAGAACGAATCTAATTTTATTTTCAGCTGACTCGACTCTAGTCTAAATAGTACCTTCCTCCATACATTTCCTTGAGTTTCATAATAAACTTATTCACTCCCACCCCTTCTAATTATTGATAACACTAGCATCATGATATTATCAACTTAAAATCAACACAGTAACGTCGTCATCTAAATATGAATCATTCTTATCTGTGTGTAAATTTATATCGCTGACAAGCAGTAATGTCGCTGGTGGCAGCCTACCCACAATCTGGGGAATGAAACTGACAATATAGGAAAGAGTCCAGCATGGCAACATCTGCCATCGTAGATGTTGATGATCACTCAGTCAACCAATGTATTTAGGTACTTGAAGATAGTACGGAAAGCAAACCAAATGCCAACAGGCGCAGATGGGATGGAATTATTTTAAAAATATTTATTATTCTACACAAACAACGATTAGCAGTTTCTCACAGCCTCCTGGAAAATTTACCCAAAACATCTGAAGCAGTCGTGCCATGTGCAAAGCACATTATTTGGATATAGTTCTATTCATATTTTGCTGTTGTCGACGTGACTACATTCAATACAGAGGAAGCATTAATAATAACGCCTTCAGTCACAATTTTTTCCTGTTTTATTGAATCACACGATGCATTTTGCACCCTGTGGGCCCCTCATCAGGTGCAAATTGTTTCAACACATTATTTACCTCCGTTCTTGAGTGAAATGACACGAAATGTATGTTCCTGGTTAGAGAAGGTTTGGTGTTAAGTTCCGAAACTTGCGGTTCAGATAACGGAAAATACAATGAGGAACAGCGAAAATCCTTCCGAGAAATTCAGTAAGAACATTTTTAACGTTTGAATGTCAGAAGACGTTGATTTATCCAATCTGTAATTGTGCGTAACATCGCTCAAAGCGCCCATTTATTTGTTCATTTCAAAACACTTCACTGATGCAATTTAATATGAGATGACCAAAGATGTAGTTTGGTATGTAGAGTTAGATAACAGATTTTTAAATAAATTGACATACATAAGGAAATGAATTTAAAATAAGTCTTTAAAATTACTAAACCAACAATAGCTAGCGAAATCTGTCTTGTAATTTTATATGAATTCAGACGTTGTGAATTAATGGAAGTACATTTACAGTAGTTCCAATAGATCTGAGTCCTTCTCATTGACTTCATTGTTTAGTACTACTAAATTGTTTTCTAACCTGTCGATAATGTGTTTAGTTCACAGAAAATGACTAATTTTTCAATGTGGTTAAATCCGAACACCATCATCTGTGTTTCGAAACACGTCTTCCTTAATAACAGAACAGAAGAACTGGGGACTGATGCTTTATATACTCCACTGTTGTTGAATGTCTGGGAAAATCTTTTTATGTTGTAGACTAGTAAGTGTCACAACTTGTTATTAGAGGAGATTGCATTGTTTTATATTTTTTTCTCAAATAGATTGGCCTTCTTTTGTGGAATGGGATACTATCAAATATTTTCTCTTATTTTTTAGTGTAGCAGTTTTGAAAGGCGTAGGTTAAAGTGCATCTCACGTAATTGTGTGGATTTGATTTATCATGTTCAGCAGAGTATCTTTTCTCTGCCTGCTTTTGCTCACATTTTCTTTACCAATGAGGACGGTCGCGCTAGGAACCTAAAGTGTGTGCGTTTATTCTCATTTTCATTACAACCTTTACTCAGCTCAACATGTACGTACAGCCACCTGTCCTCAATATCGGTGATCGTTCGTTTTGAATGATGGTGGGTGTAATTACAAACGCCTGCAACTGGGCAAATTCAGGGGAAATTTTTGGTTTATCTTGGCAGTAGCAGTTGAACGTAATCTTCGGAGCCATCCCTGGTGACAACAGTCTGTTGCGACACTCTGTCACCACACTCAGTTGCGCATCCCTAGACGTTCGGTCCTGCAACTAATCCTTTTGAATTCAAGGTCAGGGCTGCCATCCTCATATTTCCTGACGTTAAACAGATTGGAAAATTTTAGGCTGAAGGAACCAGACACTTTAACTCCTGCCTTCTGATAGCAGGAAACCACTGGTAATTTGTCTCATTGATTGGTCAGTATGTCCTCACCAAGTTTGTTTTTCTCTCTGTACGCGGAGGCAGACAGTCTGATTTTTGAACAGCAAACAATTGATGGTCCGTGGTCAGGTAAATATGACATGCTGCTTCCATGCTCACGCGAGCAATGGTTTTTGGAAGAAAGTTAGTTAAATTTTGAGTTAGGATTCTCCATAACGATTAAGCTCAATCGTTAGGGGCAGTGTGGAATTCTCAGGAGTGATGGTTTTAGTATCGTTTTATGCAAATTCAGATGGAACTGGACTTGATCCTCAATCGGTCACAATTCACTTCATGCATCGTGTGCCCAGTTAAATTTCGTGATTCTTTTTGCTGTTGGTAATGAGCCAGCTTTGATGATTCAGTTATTAATGAAAGGTCGTGAACTTTGCTCTTGATTATTCTATGAGCTTGAATTTTGTGTGTGAGCACTTGCGCGTCCGTGTTGCTTTTCCTTAGGCTTCAAAACCTTGCTGATTAGTTATTGTCAGAACATTATTATCGTTTGCTCTTATGGAACTATTAGGGTTAGTACTATTACGTGTGTTCCACCTAATGCAGTTTAAGGAATCTCCAAACTCGTGTAACCTGTGAGAGAAAATTATTTGAAATATTCAGTAAAGTGTGAACTCTGATCTGTTGTTCTGGTGTTCAGTAATTAAATTAACATTACGCAGCTATCTCCTTATAGTAGAGAGTAGGACCAATACGCAGTTAATATACGTAGAACTTCAGGCTATTTGACTCACAGTGCCCGAAGATAATATTAAGCACGGTATTTGTGCAACGGATAGCTGTCAGCAACAAAAAGTCTTTGGCATAAGGCGAAAGGCAGTCCCACCACAAAACAGTGTGGTTTATTTTAATTTGTTGTCTTTTTGTGTATTTTAGTTTCTAAATTATTAATTGTTTTGGCTGTGTGCTCATTGTTTATGGGAGTACTTTATATTGTGTCTAGTACTGTCTTAAGACTGCTTTCTTCTAAGTTATGTGAGTGTGCTCTGTGTGCATGGGTCTAAGTGATACAAGTTTGTGCGTGGTGGGATTGCATGGTGAATTTTCTATCGTTATGTCTTTGTAGGTGAGTTTTATGTGTATGTGAAACTTGTGTTTTTGCTGGAAGTTGGTGATTTTAGGACCTAGCAAATTTGTGCTTTTGTATTTCTCATGTTATACTGTGAATTTTACATTTTTGTGGAAAGAATTCCATAATGAAAGTTCTTAAATTTCATCGTATGTGCCATCATATAGCAGCAATCTGTCATCAAAGTACCTGCAGTATTTTTACTTTTGATCCTATTGTTATTTTCCCAATGACTGAGAAATATGTCCGCAGAAAACTTGGTATAAAACTGCCCATGGGAAGACCCTCTTCCTGCTTGTAAACTTTCCAATTGAAGGAGAATTAGTTATGAGGGAATGTTAGTTACAATGTGTCAATGACTTCTGATGTTTCTGAAACTGATAATTTTTTATTTTACCAAGTTTTTAAACATTATCTATAGTTCAAATATTTTGCGTTGTCGACAACCGCCGATATTTCGACAGGAGCAGACGCTCCCATTTTCAAGGCATAACTGCAGAAAGTAAGCGCTGTCAAGGGAATTTAAAACCTCGGTTTTCAGAGATACATTCCGGAATGATAACATTCACGCACAATGTAAATACTAGCGCCAACACAAACCAAAGATGACCGACGTCAGAATTTATCGATACAACAGACGAGGTGGTATTATCTCACTCCCCCTGTTTCTTGACAAGGGGGAAAACTGGATTCCATGCAGAAGTTAAACAAAAGCCACCATATTTATTTATATGGTTAATTACTAATTTAATTTCAACAGCGTCCTTCGTAGCACTATCCCAATACCTGGACGTGCATGCCAGAATCTCCGTGGTGTTATATATCTGGGATGCCCGGTGCCAAGACAATGTTCAGCAACGGCGGATTTGCTCGGCTGTAGTAAGAGTGAATGACGCTTATGCCAGTGCACCAGTTCTCTACCGTCCTGATAGTCTGACATGCCACAACTGCAAGGAATACGGAAGACACCCGGATTACGCAAATCAAGTTTATCCTTCACGGAACCTGAAAGGAACCTGGTCTTAGAAGGTCGTCGAAAAACACACTTCACATCATATTTCCGCAAAATATGACCAGTCCTGTTCTAAATGCGTCCCTGCGTAAGACAAAAAGGTCGTAGACTTTGGTGGCACTCACCCAGTGTACAGTTGGTCGATAGCGCAACGCACGCCTGATCTGCCTTTCACTAATCCTGACGAAAGAGGACTCTGAGATGCATTAACTCAGTTGACAAACTCTCAGGGTCGAGATGACATGGGCCCTGTGAGCCAAGGTACGAAGTACCTCTTTACGTTGAGCCAGTTGGTAACAACTATTAGCCTGCATATACAAGTTAGTGTGAGTAGTTTTCCTACACACGGCTTGTCTCAACGTACCATCAACCTCATTCCTGACCAACACATCAAGGAAGTGAAGAAAACCTCCTTTGCCACCTACATCGTGCAAAAAAATATCCCAGTGGATTGAATTCAGATGTTCTAAAAAGTCGTTCAAATTCTCACTGTCTTGGTTTGCGTAAGCCGGGTGTCTATCGAATCCTTTGCAACTATGGCATATCATACACTGGTCAGATTATTAGGACTAGGGAGGACTGGGTGTACTAAGCATAAGTGTCACATACGCTTACAATAGCCGAGCAAATCTGCCACTGCAGAACACTGTCTTGGAGTATAAAAATACGGAGATTCTGGCATGCACTTCCAGCTATTGGGATAGTGTTAAGAAGGAAGCTGTTGAAATTAAATTAACAAGTAACCTTACAAATAAAGATGGTGTATTTTGTTTAAATTCCGCGTGGAATGCAGATTTCTCCCTTGTCAAAAAACAGAGGCCCTCAGATAACATCCACCCGTTGATTTTTAATTTCAGTATCGATAACTTCTGACGTCGATCGTCTTTGGTTTGTAAAGGTGCTAGCGTTATAGTATGTGTGAATGTTATCTTTCCAGAGAGTCTCTAAAAACAGAGGTTTTAAATTCTCTTACACAGAGCTTACTTACTCAGGTTATGCCTTGAAAATGGAAGGGTGTGCTAGTGTCTAAATATCGGCGGTTGTTGACTACGTCACCCGGCTCCATTCCAGTAAGTTATGTGAACATTACGCCAGGAGAAACCCAGGTCTCGCATTATCTCTAGTGTTTCCTTTGTTGGTACATTCATAAATAGATGAATTACGTCGAAATACGCAAACTTGGCACCTACAGGAATTTCTATACCTTTAATTTAAGTTTATAAGCATGACTCTTTTCGAATATGTATACAATGTGTGGAGAGGTCTCAGCAACTGTCCAGTCCAGTACCCTTACAAAGAAAGGGAGTTGAATAAAACTATAATCACATTTGAATCAAAGTTTCGAATTGCTTATGTAATCGTGAGTTCAAAGGTGACCCAGTTAATTAAAAAAAATCAACGAAATTAGCCTTTAATTCATAAAATACACAACATGGCGAAAAGCAGCAGATGTTCCGGCGCCGTTCCTTTCTAAAACAAGCCACAGCAACACCGGTGTGTGGAATGACTAACCTCGCCCGCGTTTGGAGAAATTGTGCCGACACAGGGTTACCAACCTGAGCGCTGGGGAGCCGAGCGGTCCCCTCGGGCGAAAGCAGTAGGAATGATTTGCATTGTAATCCCCATTCAACTAGGTTACAGAGACCTTTTTCTGTCCGAGGAGGCAGTCTACCGTGCTGCGTGTGAGGTCACGAAACTGCTGAGAAACGCTGTCTCAGCCACATTTCATTGCAGTTCGTAGTCAGTTCCACTTTATGATTAGGAGTAGTATGGTGGCTGCCATTATTTCGCGAAAAATTTGTTGGAGATAGCCATGTGTAGATTGATTTAGCTGTACCTAAGACCTTTTTCTGTCCGAGGAGGCAGCCTACAATGCTGCGCATGAGGTCACAAAACTGCTGAGAAACGCCGTCTCAGCCCCATTTCATTGCAGTTCGTAGTCAGCTCCACTTTATGGTTAGGAGTAGTGTGGTAGCTGCCATTATTTCGCGAAAAATTTGTTGGAAAGATTCAGTTAGGTATAGTTAAGACCTTTTTCTGGCCAAGGAGGCAGCCTACCGTGCTGCGTGTGAGGTCACAAAATTGCTGAGAAACGCCGTCTCAGCCCCATTTCATTGCAGTTCGTAGTCAGCTCCACTTTATGGTTGGGAGTAGTGTGGTAGCTGCCATTATTTCGGGAAAAATTTGTTGGAAGTAACCATGTGCAGATTTAGTTGCCTGTAGCTAAGACCTTTTTCTGTCCGAGGAGGCAGCCTACCGTGCACCGTGTGAGGTCACAAAATTGCTGAGAAACGCCGTCTCAGCCCCATTTCATTGCAGTTCGTAGTCAGCTCCACTTTCTGATTAGGAGTAGTGACGTAGCTGCCATTACTTCGGGAAAAATTTGTTGGAAGTAACCATGTGTAGATTCAGTTAGCTGTAGTTAAGACCTTTTTCTGTCCGAGGAGGCAGCCTACAGTTCTGCGTGTGAGGTCACAAATCTGCTGAGAAACTCCGTCTCACCCCATTTCATTGCAGTTCGTAGTCAGCTCCACTTTATGATTAGGAGTAGTGTGGTAGCTGCCATTATTTCGGGAAAAATTTGTTGGAAGTAACGATGTGCAGATTCAGTTAGTTGTAGTTAAGACATTTCGCAGCAGAACGCTCATAGCAACTTTGTCTTTGTCCATGGTTACGATGCAGATACATGATTTATACCATGAACAATCAGCTTTACGATTCCATCAGTATTAGTGCAATAGGCTTAGTTATGCAGCTCCAGTCTGTACGCTCGTATTACGTGACTCGTCACTGCTAACTGCTTTCGTTTCTCATTAGATTCTGTACGTGTATGTGCGTTTAACGTGACCTACAGGAAGGCAGCAGATCGCTATATAGCCCAGAATTGTGGGCTTGCTGAATCTTATTTTTTATGAAACTGCCTCATATTTATCTGTTTTTAACGAGAACATAACCACTATAATTACAGTTGTCCATCTGTTACTGCTCTGTAATTTCCTCCTGTTCCCGTCATTAATCAAGTCCATTATATTAGTCAAAGAATACCCTGCAGTAGCAAATGTAGTTTAATGTCCCCACAGTCAACATAACAGAAGACGAGCAGGAGAGATCGCTTTTATCTGCTGGCAGGAAAAATGTTAACGGGCAGATCCACTCATTTACATCCCATCAAGTCTCTATAGATTTAGCAACCTGTTCTAAAAGTTGCTAAATCATTGTGTCCCTACTGAGTATGACTTATCAAAACCGTAGAACAGCTTAAGAACTTCGCTTAGTAATTGAATTTTTTTTTAAACTTGTATTTTTATAATTATCAATGAATGTTATGGGAGCATCAAGAATATGGATTTTTCGTCTGGTTTTCATTCTTGGGTTGGTCGGTTTCATTATAATACACATATTTATTTGTTGTTCTGTGAAGAGGAAAATGTATTTATTAACAATCTTTCTGATTTTGTTACAGAAGTTTGCTGTTGGATCTTGTTTAAGCTCAGTTATATTGTTTTCAGAAGAGAAAGTCAGTATCTTAGTGATGTACTAAACTTTTTCCATAATTGTTACACAGTTTCTTTTGTCAGCTTTCACAATAATGGCACTGTTTTTATTAAGTTTCATATTTCTGCTGTTCATAAGTTTCTCTCTTAATAAACTGCTTTGACCTTTCTTTATAGTTACTTGTCTCCTTCAGAATGATTCCATTTATGTTGTACAATAATCTGGTGCTATTTAGCTCAACTATTCAGCTGCTTACATAGTGCCTATGCTGAGGCATTTTAGGTTACTACTGTTTAATCTGTATTATACATTGTGTTTCACCTCCTTCCTGGGTTGTTCTTTTACAATAAACATGGTGTCAGTTTGCTGGATGAGTCTTTCATAAGACTATAGTTTATTGGATGGATGATTATCTTGTTGCTTACGACATTTTAGTTGTATGGCTTCTAACATCATATGCTATCTATGTACGATTTCACTTTGCATTTTGTTTACAATACCTTCAACATATTCTTCAGAAGATTTCAGTTCTAATGGGTGTAGTATATTAGTTAATTCTTACTACATGTAATAATAGCATTTAATAATTTCTTATTTTTTCTGATACTGAGAATTTATTTCTAACTTCATCCACAGTACCTCAAATATCTTTTTGGCAGTTTGAGCTGATGCAGATTACTTTCGATGTTCACTTTCATGTAGGCTTAAAATCATACAATAGGCATTGTTTGTTGAATTTGACACTAATAATGATTTTTTCATAGTGTTTGTACGAGTACACTGCTTTCAGTGCCTATCAGGGCAAAAACTGTTTGATTTTATACATGTTTTGCAGTTGTGAATGCGACCATTCATTTAAGGATGCATGAATAATAACGCCTACAGTTAGAAATTTTTCGTGTTTCATTGAATTACTCGATGATTTCGGACTGTGTGGGTCCATCATCAGATATAGTGCCCAATTCACAAACGTCATGTTCCAAAAAGACCCATTATTAACTGTAAAAAATAATCTTGCCTTTAAAACTTCTCAGATATTGGAATAAATTCTGAAATGGTACTACACTTTTGATAAGTCATAAGGCCTACTCAATAAAGAACAACAATGATTTAGCAACTAAAATTAAAAATACTGAAATTCCTACAGATATTAAGTATGTTTCTTTCAGGCGATACATTTGATTTTTTCACTGGAATTAATCTATATACCTTTAATAAACATTCTTTCCAACAGACAGCGGGTATGATGCTGACAGAAATTGCTCCTAAGAGGAAAAGTGTAAAACTGTCACAGGAGCATACTACTGAAATCACCTGAGGAGTTACAGGAGGCTGTCAAGACAAAGAGTTATAGCAACCTGTCCAAGGGATGTTCTCGCTCTATGACAATGCCTCAGCTTGTTCTTCACAGGGCAGTCACATATGGTGTTACTTTGGCCTATCAAATTTTACCTCAGCCCCCATATTCTCCTGACATGCCACTCAGTGACGCCTTTCTCTTTTGTTGGATGAATATGCCAATTTAGGGCAGGCACTTTGAGTTTAACGATGACGTAATTTTTGAGGCGGAATATTTCCTAAATAACCAAATGCAGGATCCTACAACCAAGGTGTCCGCCTAGTGGTCTGTCATTGGGGAACTTCTGTGACATTAAAGGGTGGATATGTAGAGGAAGAAAAGCAGCAACACTAATCTTCATACTTGCACCTTGAATTTTTCGAGGTGATAATTAAAACGATATGATGCCCCCCCCCCCCCCCCCCTATTACATACTGTTCCTTGACTACTCTTTGACTTTTCATTCGATCAGCACATCTGGGGATGGCACAGGGGATGTCTACTTGTCCATCAGTTAGCAGCCAAGTCAGAGTCTGACACATGTTCGCATCTGCAGGAAAGAATGGTTAAATATACAACATAATAACACTTCACAATCTTTGAGATGAGATAGGATACTTTACCATTTAGCTTCCAGCCCTGTTATGAGAAAGAGTTGATAGGCAGGGTTGGCAGCAACATAAGCTGAGGACTAGAAATGACTGAGAGCTGTAGAGGTGTACACGTTTCTTATCAGAATACACAATTTATTCACAATAGAATCATAAAATATAAAAACAATTTGCAACAACTGGTACAGTCTGATATAAATACAGAACCTTTAAAGAAGTTTTTGAAAACACGCAAGAATAGCCAATTTAAAGTCATGACCTGGAAGAGCATTAAAGGCTTACCCAATAATGCAGAACAACAAGAGCCAATCCCTGAATAATTAAAATCCAGAATGAAACAACAAGTTCTAGAGAATAGAAGTACAACATTAATAATACTAAAAACAACAGAAGTATTTTAAACCATGACAAGCAAAAGACATACAATTCGCGATGACTAAACAGAATTTTGTACTAACTGATCAATGCTAATTTTACCAGAACAGTAAATTAAATTATGCTGGAATGTAGTGATCAAATGTACAGGATGGTTTGTTGGGCTCACAAACCCCAAAAAATGAAACAATGAAATCAACATAACCATTACTACTAATTTGCCCTGAAGACAATTCTGTCTTTGGGATATAGATGCATCATCAAATCACGTATACAAAATTTGCTTCATCTAATACTGCTGCAATAGACTGTATAATATTCGTGTCTGTTCTATATTCTGTAGACCGAGTGAGGTGGCGGAGTGGTTAGCCCACTGGACATGCACTCGGGAGGATGATGGGTAAAATCCCACCCAACCATTCTCATTTTGATGTTTCATTGTTTACCTAAATCGCTCCAGGCAAATGCCGGGATGGATACTCTGAAAAAGGCACGGCCGACTTCCTGCACTATGCTACTGCAATCCGAGCCTGAACAGTGTCGATAGGGGGCTTAACTCTAACCTTCTTTCCTTCCTTCTATGAGGGTGTGTTGGAAAAATCTTATATAAAAAATCTTAAAGCTTTCTAAGCAAAAGAAGCTTTATTAAAATTCTACATATTTATTCTTCATGCCTACATATTTATTTCTCAACATAGACATGACTGCGACGAACACATGTTTACCAGTGAAAGCCAGCTTGTTGATACCATCACTGTAGAATGTCTGATTACGTTGCCGGAGCCATAATCTCACCTCTGCTTGCACCGTTTCATCACTATCAAAATGACGTCCTCGAAGACGTTCTTTAAGTTTTGGAAAGGGATGAATATCGGATGGAACCAAGCTGAGAGTATATGGAGGATTATCGATTATAATGTAGCCAAGACGTCGGATTGTTGCATACGTCGTAGTTCGCGTGTGTGGTCTGTCATTGTCATGCTGAAGGAGAGAGTGCTCCATGTGTGGACAAAGTTTTCTGCTGTTAGAAACTCTATTACAGCACTCTGTTTCTCACGCACCGACATACATATATTAAACACTGCCATAAAACTGCCACTTGTTTCCTCAGGCTCACGCTCCAAAAGTGTCGGATTCCTCTGCTGCCATACTTACTGCCAGGCAGCAAGGCAACACTGACTGACCCATTATCCTTGTATACTGGGCAGACCACTTGCGTTGCCAGCCCAACAACCGCGACTCGTCTTCTCAGGTGCACAGTCCAAGACCAGGCAGAGGCACCGCTCGCTGACAAAACTCCAGAAACCATCCACCTCGGGGCGAAGACAACACCAAATGGTGCGACCTCCATGCATCCCAAGCCGTGTAGTCTGTCAGCCGCCGACCACTGCACCAGCGCTGACCTCAAGTTGTGTCCCTACGATGTCACTCACCAGACTTAGCGATGTCTCAATCTGCTCTGTCGTCTATTTGCGGCGGCACTGCGGTCGGCTGCAACGCTGCCTTTAGTGCTCTGCCTCAGCAGGAAGACATCACCAACCCTGGAGCCAATTGTCGAGTGGGATGAATGTTTAACTGTGCCGTGTGATGCTAAATCACGACACAGTCCTGTACCTCGTGGCAAACATATGGCGATTCTCCGCGGTATTGTCAGTCACGGTGACGAGCCTGCAACAACTCTTTGGTCATTTGCATATTCCTATGGATGTATCGTGTGATAGATCCAGTTGACTACGGATACCTCCGTTTCCATGAGTGCGTATTCTTTGTTGCGGTATTGCGGCGCGGCACGTTTCCTTTTTACCGCCCTGCCAATGTCCAGCAATGTTCATTTGTCTAGCTAAAAGCTGTAGTAGAAAATACTAGACTACTACTGTCTATTGCAGGTCCCAACATACATAGAATTGTCCGGTAAATGGGATGTGGCTAGTACTGAAATAAAAGTTTTAACTTGGCAATGTAAATTTTCAGGTGTATTTTTACGATAAAGATCACAGTTAATACTGCCAAGTCCGTACTAAGTGACTACACAATGTAAATTTCCCACGCACACCACAATCACACACGTAGCCAGTTTATGGTATTTAAACCCGTTACCGAAGTTAGTAGAGTTCACTCGATCGTTTAGTTATGAAAATGCTCGCTCAAATGTTGTGCACTCTGCTCTACACGTAATACCTGTTCCAGTCTTAAATCGCACAACACGCCACGCTGTTTTAACTAACAGTCAAAAGCAATAATTTTGATATTCCGTCCGAAATTCCACACGACTTCCACTATACCGTTCACTTAAATACACTTTGTACTACTTCGCGAACTCGTAATTAGCATTTTTCCGCGATTTTACAGTACTTTCGTCAGACCTGCTTTCAATGAGATGTTACTAATTCGAACCCTCGGCCTCGACTTCTCCAGATCACACCAAAGGCCTTGCTCCCAGCATAGATTGGCGCGAGCCTGCATTTTTCTGATTGGCTGACATCACAAGCAGCAAATCTGGTTGCAGTATTATCCCGCGCTAACCCGCGATTTACTTCAATGACCAATCATAGTAAAACATTTCTTTCTATGGCAACTGCTAAATAAATAAATTTAGAAAAGTATCAAATATAAAATTACTCTTTAATTATAGTAAATCCCCTGTACAGTTTAACTGGTACTTCGTGAATAAACAAAACAATTTTCATTTACTTCTGTTCTTCTTCACTCATACAACACTCACACTGCTAATTACTACACATATAAAACAATTATAATTATGCAAATACATTAAATATTAGTCAAACATAACTTTACAACATTGTTTTAACTACGACTGCTAGCACTGTCCGTCAACTGCTGACCTCTGCCGCCTACTAGTACAACTACGTGCAGCTCTGTAACTCAGGTCCATGTCACCTGGTGACATCTGTCGATGACTCATGTCTATAACGATATTGTCCTAACAGGTGACAGGAGCGACGCGAAGGCGCTACGCCTCAGTATGTTCGTTCAATATGGAAACGCACATTCATTAAAAGATCTATGGTCTTTCCAAATGTAAGACTTTTGTCTTTAGTGATATTAGCTATTTAAGAATCTGTGATAAGAAAGAATTAACATGAGAGCTTTACACTCTATAGGATCATTTCTCTGAGGAGGGGGAAAATAAAGATGCAGATACAAAGAAAAAACATATAAGAAAACGATGTAATTGTTTCCATCTCATGAAACAATAAGAGTTAACAAAAATAATTAAACAGCTGTCAGTTAAACAAGGTTGGCAGAGTAGATCTGGAAAGCTGAGCCGCGCTGACAGATGTACATGCATGTTTAGCGATATGTATGAAACTCTAATTTAATAACTGAAGGTAGAATTGTCAACGAGACTTGAGTAAAATCATATTGTCTGAAACCCAATGGCAACTAATTTGTAGGGCGTACCTGCACTTGTCTGAAATCATCCAATTAACTGAAACGTATTCTTATGGCAGCAGTAATCATAGCTGATAAACAGGAATATCTCTTTGGAGTTTGCTTTTATTTATTTTATTGACACGTCAAGTTACGTAGGAAAAAATTGAGGAGCAAATCTCCAAGGTCATGGAAAGTGTCAGTACATGAAATTATACCATAAAAGCAATAAAACATGAAAATAAAACGTTTATGAACCCAAAAAAAAGTCAATTCATAAGTTTAAATAAACTCAATCAACAATATAACATAAGAATCACCTTAAATTTTTCAAGGAACTCCTCAACAGAATAGAAGGAGTGACCCATGAGGAAACCCTCCAGTTTCAATTTGAAAGCCCGTGGATTACTGCTAAGATTTTTGAAATTCGAATGGTAGCTTATTGTGGCGAATATTAACTGAGTGATAGCCGCTTATTCTTGAGAATAAGCTGGTATTGTTAACAGGAAACGACAGTAAAGAATACATGTATTGAGAAGCCAATGCCAAAATACCCAGACTAGTGAACAGGGGTCGACAAGAGGTTCGCGAACTTAACGAATTATTGCCCGAACCGCCCGTTTCTCAGCCAAAAATATCCCTCTAGAATGGGAAGAGCTACCCCAAAATATAATACCATACGACATAAACGAATGAAACTAAGCAAAGTACTAATTTTCGTGTCAAACGATCACTTACTTCAAATACCGTTCGAATAGTAAAAATGCCAGCATTAAGTCTTTGAACAAGATCCCGAACGTGGGATTTCCAAGGCAGTTTACTATCCATCTGAACACCTAGAAATTTTAACTGTTCAGTTTTACTAATCATATGCCCATTCTGTGAAATTAAAACGTCAGGTTTTGTTGAATTGTGTGTTACAAACTGTAAAAACTGAGTTTTTCTGTGATTTAGCGTTAGTTTATTTTCTACAAACCATGAACTTATGTCATGAACTGCACTATTTGAAACCGAACCAGTGTTGCACACAACACCCTTTACTACCAAGTTAGTGTCATCAGCAAACAGAAATATTTTAGAGTTACCCATAACACTAGAGGACATATTATTTATGTAAATAAGGAACAGGAATGGCCCCAACACTGATCCCTGTGGCACCCCTCTTTTGACGGTACCCCACTCAGACCCCACATCACAGCCATTCTCAACACTGTGGATAACGACCTTTTGCTGTCTGTTGTTAAAGTAAGAGGTGAACCAATTGTGAGCTACTCCCCATATTCCGTAATGGTCCAGCTTTTGGATCAATATTTTGTGATCAACACAATCAAACGCCTTAGTTAAATAAAAAAAATATAACTAGCGTTCGAAACCTTTTGTTTAACCATCCAGTACCTTACAGAGAAACGAAAATATAGCGTTTTCAATTGCTACACCATTTTTAAAGTAGAATTGTGCATTTCATAGCAAATTCCGTGACATGAAATGATCAATTATCCTTATATACACAGCATTTTCAGTAACTTTAGCAAAGACTGATAGCATAGAAAAGGTCGAAAATTGTCTACATTATCCCATTCTCCCTTTTTCATAAAGTGGCTTTACTACTGAGTACTTTAATCGTTCAGGAAACTGACCGTTCCTAAAGGACAAATTACAAATATGGTTAAGTACAGGGCTAACATGCAGCACAGTACTTTAATATATTTGTATAACAATAAACTCATCACTGTTTGTCTGACCATTCTGGGTTTTATATAAACACATCCATGATGTCTTGACGAAGAATAGACTACCAAGAGCCGGCCGGGGTGGCCGAACGGTTCTAGGCGCTACAGTCTGGAACCGCGCGACCGCTACGGTCGCAGGTTCGAATCCTGCCTCGGACATGGATTGTGTGATGTCCTTAGGTTTAAGTAGTTCTAAGTTCTAGGGGACTGATGACCTCAGAAGTTAAGTCCCATAGCGCTCAGAGCCATTTGAACCATTTGACTACCAAGACAGCAATAACCAAATGCAATGAACTCTGCAAACATCCTGTACGGCTGACTGGGTGCATTTTCTAGTAACGTCGTCTCTAAGCTTCCCTCACGCGTTTTACCATTCTCCAATTCTCCCTTGAAAACAAAAAATGCACCGCCATTCAAAATGCCGGATAGCACTGTCGTGTCAGTTGAAGCAGTACCATAGTCTCACAGTGAAATGAATTCATGAGAAAATTTTGGTAGTGTATATACATTATGGGTGGTCGTAATCATGTCGCAATTCTTTGATCACATAAATGATCTTGTTGAAAAATGTATTACTGGACGTTACAGTTTGAACTGAACCTGTGGTTACTGCTATCGCTTACACTGCAAATGTCTGTGAAAGGTGTTTCAATTTCATTTATCAACGGTGATGACTGTATTGTATAATAAGAGTTGAGAAAGAAGTAGTTAATATTGTATCATCTACGGCAGAGTAGGACCGATTTCATCTACTGAGATACATTTTCACCGATGATTACTGGCTGTAAAGGAAACAATATATTTAGATTCGTAATAGCAAAAAAAATTATGCAGACAAGTAAATGCATCAGAGAACACAGAATGATAATTTAGAATTAAACGTTTTATACACGCGGTGCTCTGCAGCAAGCAAGAAGCTTAGACACTTCTTTTAATCATAAAATATAAAGGTTTTCCTTAGAATTTAACGTCTCGTCTCTTGTAATAAGATCATTCGAGGTGAGGCACTAGCTTAGTATAGAAGGATGGAGGAAGGATCTGCTGTGACTTTATCGGGGTACCTACAACAGGATTCGGTTAAACTAATTTAGGGCAACTGCGGGAAACTCCGATCCTTGCTAATGTGAATCCAGTGCTGCCACATTCTGACAGTGAGTGAAAGCAGCCATATTAACCTGCCACGGTGGTTGGGACAATCTGACACGGCACATGTCCATGATGTCGTCAAAGATCGCACTATCCCCTCGAGTGGCAGTCTCACACAGAATGGGTGAACTACGACGTCTCTATGCATTTAATTATGACCATATCATTGGCGCTAGAAGCATGGGGCCCTGTTTCACGGACAAAGTGCAGCTGCGTAGGTTTTCATAGGTCGTAATGGTAAACGTATACCACGAGTACATTAATTCTGGCGAAATTGTGGACGTAATTGTCACAGTGTGTGGCTCATAACTAGTGGTGACTAAAGTAGTTACCGCCATCTCAGATTGCCACAGTTGACAGGGAATTAGTTCAGTCACCAATTCAACAACGTGTGATCAACCGTATCACCCAGTACCATCTCATCGTTCTTGGCGTACACACGCCACTGGTCCACAAACGGAACTTCGACAATCGTAAATCACAAAGCACACAGATTAGTGTGAGCTTTGGAACACCAACGCTGGACACCCGAAGAGCGGAAGAAGCATGCCCGGATTGGTACAGTTTAAGTTCAGCCCAGTGCGGAAAACGTAATGGAGACTGGAAAGGGCCTTCAGCACGTTTGCTATCACTATTTATTAGCTAGCGGTACAGCGATCTGCTAGCACAAGTACACCTTCCAGCACGCTACTGGAGATCTCTATGTTTTAAAAGTACCACTCTGGTTATTTGGACACTCCTTAGTCATGACGGTCCTTGGGGTGTTATCGGAAGGGATATTTGTCCAGTGAATCCTGATTGGGCCGACCTGCGTGCGTTGTGGATGCCTTTTAAATGATCATTAATAAGTGCCACTTCACGCCTCTTTCGCTGTCTTGCCTCAGACGTACTAGGAGTCGCTGCCATCGTCACAGCCAAGACGCTTGCCACAACCTACACGCTATTAGGTTACAATTAATTCTCGAAATAAACCATAGGTTGTGGCTAGGTCAAACTTCGACGTATCGTTTCTCCATGGGATGCTAGTGCAGCAAAGTGTTCAGAAGCAGTTGTGTGAAATTTGGAAAATAAGTGAAGGGTACTAACAAACGAAGCGTTGAGCAAGACTATGCTAGAATATTTCAGTTGTTAGGAACTTCTCCCTGCGAAGGGAAGTATTCGCGTTCGAATCCAGATCTGGAATCCGGTTTTAAACTGTCAGGACGTTTCAGGGATTCTGATTCCAGTTCTTTTGCTCAAATCAATTCACACTAAGAACACTACCTGTTTTCATTTTATTTTTGTTACAGACTTTCTCTCGAGAGAACGTTTACAGTGAGGCGAAATTAAAATTGTCCATTAGTCACATCACGCACAGGCGAAGATGGCTATGAGGCATAAACAATCGCCTGGAAATGATCGGGAGAAGTCACAGTCTTACGGAGAAATGTAGGATCATCACCCAGAAACCTATCGTAAAGCGCTCAGCGTTACTTTGCAACGGTGAATATCATGAGGAGATGAAACGGAAGATGGATAATCGTTTTTGTACATAAGACATTTTAGAACGTTTCTACAATATACTAAGCACAACCTTACTAAAAGCAGGGTGCTAGCCAAGTTTCATTGCTGAGGAATAGTCTCCTAACGTTTCGAATTAAATTTCAACTTTTTTCGTTGTATATGAAAATGTCTGTTACAAAAGTAAAATAAATTTCGTCCATCTTGCGAGAGATACACATTACTGACAGAGTAATATGGGCAAAAGCCACGAAGTTATATCTTCAACGTAAACTGGATTTGAAATGCTCACAAAGTGAGTGGAAGACTTTGGAAACCGGCTGGCTGGTGCGAATAAACGGAAACGGTGAAACTTTTCCCCTCGCAGCGCTCCGCGGCGTTCCATTTGTATCGGAATAATTGGTTTCGTGTCTTATCACTTACTATACACTCGATAAGATGGCTTCTGAAACATGTGCAGCGCTGGTAAGTCCTTAAACAGTTAATTTAGCTTACACTCCACGAAATTGTTTCCGCAACGATGTTTACTTTTTGCAAGCTCTCAGAAAGACTGCGTCTCGAAAAACGGGCGAAGAAGAATACTTTAACACCGTAGCCAAGTCGAAACTTGAAGTAAACACGACGCTATTTCGAACAGATTGCTTGCTTTCAGGCGATTTTACTTCGTCCTCCGGATCGTATCGAAACGGCTGCTTCAAAAATTACATTAGAGCAAACGGATAGATCCACCATCGTAAAATACTTATAATAGACGTTGACTGGAATGTAGTGTACGCAGACTTGACGTAGAAATTTTTCATGGTTTGTAGTAACAGACGCATAAGCTCAGAAGCGACTATTAACACTTTATATATTTCATTGCAGTATATGCATTTCTTTAGCCTGGAAATAGCTGTTCAAGTAACTTCTCTTATTTTCCAGCTTGCGTATCTACTAATTATCCCAAAATTTTCTTTCCTATTTCAGTATAAAACACGCAGCGTTACATTGAAATTATTTCCAATTGCTATTAGAAGCTCATCTTCAATTTGATATAATATGAAATGGCATTTAAACGCTTTCTTTACGCACCAGCACATAGTTTCGACAGTATAATGTCATTTTTTGACAGTTGCTTCACAATGTATTTCGGGAATACTGTAAAATGAAGCTCATCTTTCGACAGACGATGCGCTCCAGGAAGGTGACACAAGTTCCTTGAGATCCCTACCTCAGCCAGCGTTTACCCACACAGATTACATTTGAAATAATCTATTTAGACATCAATGGATTACTGACAACGTACATAGTACCACTTCTGTTAACTTGATGGCCGTTGCTAGATGACACTGAACGCATTATGTTTCAAAACATACTCTAGACATTGTTTCTGCATCTGCCTTAGCTGAAGACAATGATAGCTATCACAACATGATAACTATTGAGTATATCTTACGGTCGGTAAACCTATCGTAACTACCTTCAACCCTACGCCCGTTTCTCTCGCCATTAAAATTCACTCGAAGTTAAAAATTCCCTACCGAAACTCAAAACTGGCCGTCGTTTAGCTTTGATACGCAATAAGAGTGTTTCTTGGCTAACAGAGTGATGGTGCTAATGATTCTGTTACGAAATACATTGTTGTTTGTAAAAAATGTAATACCGAAATTGCTACGCAACAATATTATGACGAATGATTTCTCATGGACTTTTGATTCTAGTTTCAAGATATCGTTTTGTCGATTGATTTAGCGCTCTGTTTCCTTGTTTTCTTTTTGGGTCTGTTTTTCTCCATATTTATTGCAAAAACAATCTTGTGCTTCCTTTGTTACATATTTTAGTCAATTTAATTTTCTACTATTTTTATTATTTATTGTTTCCTCAGCTTCAAAACTAGCTAATTGTAAATGCTGTGTGGCATATCCTACCAAACAACACGATTCTCTGCATAATACGTCTGCTTTCTGTATTCTGTTTTTCCCAGTTTTGATATAATTTCTTAACATCTCCTTCGTAACCTTTCCTATTCCACCTGTGTCGTTTCCATATCATTCTGGGCTCCAGATGCATAACCTCGTAAACGTCGTCCTTAATGTCGGGTCAGTACTTTACACGAAGAGATTTCTTTCGTAAAAGGCGACATTATCCAACTTGGTTGCTAAGTGTGTCAGAATTTTAGTTTCCCACAAGTGTACAGTGTAAACAGAAAACTTACTTAATTCTTGTAAAATATTTTTCTGAATATTTATACGTACCAGACTGTTCATTCATTTTTATTATTCCTATACATTTTTAGTCAGTCAGAATACTTTTAAAAAACGTAATACATGTCCTAAATTTGCCTTAATTTCAGACTCAGAGGCGATATCAGCAGTCTAACATTCGAAATCTTTCCTATGGCTCTTTTTCATGCCATGTCAGGATTTTATGTTCTTTCTTTGACTTAACTACGTATAGTTTAAAATTGTAAACTTCAGACTGCCTTCCGCAATGATTAGTTTTCATAAGTTTGTCGTTAAAGTCATTCATTTGTGAACTTCCTCGTCTCCTGTACAACTTGATTTTGTGGCAGGGTTGATGAATAATATGTCACATGAGTCGCCTAGATAGTGGGCAGCAGAAGAACCATATTTCTGACGGCCAGAATGTCGCTTTGCACTCAAATCTGCCAGAAGTACTGCCCCTTGGCTATTTCCCAAGACAACGATATGGTCAGGACTTCACGGGAGACAAAAACTGAATTTATCTATCTTTCTGGTTATTGTTTGAAAAAATTGTCAGTTTCTCATTCGCCACACACTACAGCTACGATTTTTCAAGACTGACAATACCTTATTCCATTGTACGTCTATTACTTTCACGTTATAACATTAGGTTGTGCTTTTGGTCAACCATAACCTATCATTTAAACTGCACAGCTTTTTTTCTTTGCTATTTATATTGATTTCATTTCTTAGCGATGTGTATTGTTGGATTTTTCACATTTTGCCCAATTTCCAGTTACTCTCATTAGCGAATGTGGATATTTCATTGGCTGCAGATTGTTTGTCGCTGTACTTGTCGTAGCTGAATATTTTTCTGTACAATGGTTCCAATTCTCTGAATGAACTGATACTAAAAATTTAGTTCATTTCTTCTGTTAGAGGCTCCACAATATTCAAATTCACATCATCACCCATTAACCTGACACTGACACTTTTATACGTAAGTACCTATTTTTTTAACGTTCGCCTTCTCTTGACCGCGACTACGCTGTCGTCTATATCAGTACGTGCATCAGCATATTTGAAAATAATGTTCTCTATAAGTAAGCGAATTCTCGTAAATATTCCAAGAGTCTTTCTATTAGTACTCTGCTTCAGTCAAATCAACGTTTGTATTTAATCTTACGGTGCATTGCCTCACAGATTCTCGATACTATTACATACTTATTCCCTATTAAGTGTTTGTTTTGCGACTCATTTTCCCCACATTTCGTTAGATGGTTCAGGTTCTGGGGCGAGTGCTATCCCGTATCTCGAGACCTGCCTTGTGGTGGCGCTCGGTCTGCGATCACACAGTGGCGACACGCGGGTCCGACATGTACTAAATGGACCGCGGCCGATTTAAGCTACCACCTAGCAAGTGTGGTGTCTGGCTGTGACACCACAGTTCGCACAACAGTGGTGGTGGCAGCTAGAGACAGACAGAATGGACGGTTGCCGCCACGCCATCACCTCGAAGAAGGACTGCTTTGAACGTCCTGAAGGAGGAGAGGAGGGCTCACTGCATATGGCATCCACCGACTGGATGACTCCCTAATCAGTACCTTCCGATTTGTGACAGTACTGACTCACTTACTAAGTTACAGATAGACGATAATATGAGATCTGCTAGTAGTTTCCATTACTGGAAAGTAAAATCCCCTCAAAAGATATGCCAAGTGCAGTACAGACAAAGGAAGATCAATATCGACTACAGTTACACAATGGAGTGTGAGCGAACCATAATGTCTTTTAAGCTTCTACTGAGTGAGTCTGAGTACATTACAGTAACATCTCATTATCTGGACATTGTCCTTTTATTATATCAACTAACATGACGCAAGTACACGATTAATGGTAACAGAGTTCAAAACCAAAGCACTCATAAAATATTCCCTGCACAACACAAAATATTTACTTTTGTTTTAGTTTCTTGGAGACAAGATCCTAAAAACATAATTAATGTCATTTAGGAATTGGAACGCTATGACATTAACACTAGAACAGCAGAAAATTGCGATAACCCTAGAACAGCAGGAAGGGGTAATTTGACCCATAATGAAAGATTTGCGTTAGAAAATCATAACATGGTTAAAATACGACCTGTATGTTACATTGATTTTATGTGAATAGGGGGAACTGCGGTTTCTGGGCAGAAAAACGCTGATGTCAGCACTACTTGGTGTCAGCGTTCCAAGAATTGCACTGATGTCAGCACATTTTGGTGTCAGTGTTCCAGGAACTGAGGATGTCAGCATGTTCGGCTGTCAGAATTGCAGGAACTGCACTTCCTCGATATATTCAAAGTCACTGACCTCCCCTGTCCATCATTCTCATCACACTGTTAGCCAGTCACCAGGAAAGCCCACTACTTTTGGGCAGTTTGCTATCCATTTAAGGTCTGTATTCTGTAGTGAGAAAACCATTTTAATTTGGCAAATTGTTTTTAAAAGTTGCAGGATATTGCAAAAATGCGGATGTACCTGTCCTAAAGTTGAGCACTTTGTGCTGATGCGTATCTACCTACTGTAAATTGATGCGTAAAATGGAATTAACACTTACTTCACCCAAAGAAATAGAATCCATCATAGAGTCCTTGAAATCAAAGCATTCTAGTGGTTATGATAATATATCAACAATTCTTGTAGAAAAAGATGTGTGCAATGTAGATGCAACTGCATATTGTAAATACATTAATTAGCTGCGGGATGATAAGTGTTTGCTCTTGGTTAACACCATCACACTCATGTTTCGTCAGCGTCATGAGAATGTCGCGTTATGTCAGTATCATGCAGACATCAACATCGCGTTACGTCAGTGGCATGCCAACATCAACGTCGCCTTAAGTCAGTGTCACGTTACATCGACATCATGCTCTCAACCAATCCCTAGGGAGGTCCTAGCGCTCTGGACGAAAAGCCAATCACAATGTAGCTTGTGCTTAAAACTATCTGAATGATGCTGTTTCTCGCCAATGACTGTAGGGCTCCATTGCTCTCAGGAAACTTGCTCTCCATTCTAAGCCTCTGTGCTGTAGTGAATGGACCAGGTGTGGCTAAGTTTTTATTATTATTCCAGTTACACTAGTTTCGTCATTCGAGGTCTGTTACGTTGTAGTGTAAAGGCCATTGGAATCAGAGATACCCTAGTTAAAAGATGGCTGCAAATATTATAAAACACTTCGGCAGTACAAATTAATGGCGCCATAAAATATTCTACAAAATGGAGGCATATGTTAGAGTAAGATAATTTGACATTACAATGGGTGTATAATTCAATGAGTCATGGTAAATTTTTCAGAAATATTAGTCCTCTATGTTATCTGTGTGTGGCTGGGTGCTATACCACCTAAAATGCTAGCCATTATTACCATAATTAACTGTAGTATTTAAGTTTAGTATCTTAATTAACACAATTAGCTGCAAAGTATTGGGGATTTTCGTAAATTGCTACAACTGCAGCTGATTTTTTTACGTAAATACCCATTCTAAGTGCGACAAATAAACTGCTCCTACGATGAACCATGTCCTCTGAATTCTTGCACTGTGCGTGTTTGCAGTAACAGTTCGGGTGCTATGATATTTGCACTACTTCACGATTTGCACTAGTTGCAGACTGATTCCATCCCTGGGGGGTACGGGGTGGCGGCAGGAAGGGCATCCGGCCACCCCTAAACTAACCTTGCCAAATCCGTTCTAACCACGCCAACCTCACGATCGCTGCGGGACTATGGCGTAAGCGAAAGAAAGAAGACAGGCTGCAAGGCAAGTAACGTACTATATTTCACTCAAGAGAGATGTACCTGAGACGTCCACTATCAGAGAGAGAGAGTTACCTTCAAAGCTTCTTACACACACACACACACACACACACACACACACACACACACACACACACGGCATATGATAGTGGTTAGAACGTCGTCCGCCAACAGACAGCGCTGATAGAGTAGAGGTGTAGCTACCAGACCATCATCTGTGCCTACCCTTTAACAGGGAATGCTCACAGCCGGAAGGAACAGTTTGGTGCAAACGTGTGAAGCCAGTTGAAGTTGGACGTGTTGTGTCAGTTGTACACGTGAACATTCTCACACCCGCAGAAGACATTCTGGATGTCCACGCAGCATAGACGTCGTTCTCCAAGGGTAGCAGTGGCAGATCGCACAGCTACCACAGCGCAGGTAAGATGGGTTGTAAGCCTACACGTGTCAACGCACACCTCTAGCCCGTCTTTCACTCACGCCACAACATCCACGTGCACGGCTCGACTGGTGTGTCAGAGACTCACTCGGAAGATTGAATGACACGCCTTGATCTTCAGCGATAAAAACAGATTCTGCCTACACGCAAGTGATGGTCGTTTGCACGTATGACGGACACCTGGTGAGCGCTGTCTCGTCTAAGACATACTGGCCCCATCCCAGGTCTTATGGTCTAGAGTGTGACAAGCTGCAACTCTCGTTCACCTATCGTAATTCGGGACGGGACGCTAATCAGCATTCAGAACGTGCAGAATGTTGTCAGACCCGTTCTTTTGCTGTTCTTGCATCAGGAAGGTGATGGTTTGCTCCAACAGAATAATGCTCACCTACACACTACCCGTGAAACCCAACGTGCTCTGCAAGACGTTCAGCAACTTCCCTATCCAACAGGACCTCCGAACTTGTTTCCAATTGAGCACCTGTCGGGTACGATAGGATGAGAAGTGACTCGTGCGGCTTGTCAACCAACAATTCCTATGGAAGTTCGTGAAAAGGTCGAGCAGGCGTGACATAACGTATCCCAGGAAACTAGTCGCCATCTGTACGATTGTCTGGAAGCTAGAGTCAGTGCATGCACTGCCGGCCGTGGAGGCTACACCACCTATTAATGTGGGTTTTGCAGCACGGGACGATATTTGGTACCTCAGAATCGCTTCTGCTAGTGATCTGTAAATGTAATCATTTCATGTACTCCATATGCACTGTTGTAGCGATATGTCTTGAGTGAACTAGAAAGCTCTAAAAGGGTCATGCCATGTAAACAGTTTGAGAAATGGATGCAATCTGCAAAATTTAGAGAGACGAAAGGTTTAAAAAGTTTAACAATAAATATATATTTCACTTTTACTACCTAGGGGTAAAACCCATAGTGTCCATCCAGTTTACTCTTCCAATATAAAAGAGTCACACATTCTCATTATTGAAGAACAGTAATTACTCCTGACTCATCTCGGAGAAGCATGAGGGCAGAAACACTTTTTCTGCCATCAGTTCCACAAGTATAGACAGTCCGTGCGGTGTTATTACTTTTTTATTTTTAATGCCCTGAAAATTCTTGTTTATTGGTTGGGCTGAAAGATTTATAATATATTTCAAAATGCTGGCTGCACTATCAATAGCGTTAAGATGCTGTAAAGAAGAATTCCTATTTTGATATATATCTTATGTCGAAGAAAAGACATTTTAACAACAAAGCTGCTGTTTATTTATTGGATGATTATTTTAGAGCTTTGCCCATTCCCACAAGCCATCTGTTACAGAGAACATCTGTTATGAGTGGAGGTGTAGAATGTGGATATCAAAGGCATCAGTTATTAAATGGTTCACATGATGACTAATCACGAAATTTTATTTAGGGTATGGCTAGTGTGGACAGTTCTACTTATGTCGTCACACTTAAATATATCCAATATCTGCGTTGAAAGATGTCACAGTATTATGTCAATATATGTGAATAATATATATTTCTCTTAATCGCGGTACCTTCATTATCCAGAATAATATGATCCCGTGACAACAATATTGTATACACAATGAAGAAATTGTTTTTATTGGATTACACTGCGTGTCACACTGACTTTTTTGTCGTAGGTAATATCGTAAATTTGACAGAAGTTAATGCAAAGAATTTAATTATAAGGATTTATATAGCCTTTGATATCCTCAATTTACTTTCTGGTTGTATTAATATCACTATGTTCAGTGTGAGAGAGAGTCTTCCATCACACCACAGTTGTACAATAAATTTTCGTTTCCTTTTTAGTATTATTTAACAGAAATCATATCGTCTCATACGCATTTTATTGAAATCCACGTACGATAGTACTGTTCCGCTGTCAAAAGTTTCAATGCGTAGTTTGTAGTCTTGTATTTGGTGTGTAATTAAAGTAGGATGAAGTGCAACTCATGTGTTGAGGTACTATTAAAGGTTTATATGAATCGTTTGTGGTCGCATATTTGGATGTTAATTCATAATGGGTTGCCTTTCATATGTTGATTAAGATGCTACGGAAATTTTCTATAAAATTTTTAGTGTGCAATTCTGTTTGATCATTTAGCATTAGTTCTGGGTGCTTAGACGTGTAGATGTATAGTGGTTTTCTTCTAAATGAACATTAATTAGCCTTTGGAGATATTATGCTAAATAATGAGATTTCTTTCGATATTTTCAGTCAGTGCTTATTCTATCTGAACTGCGTGCGGAAAGATGGAAGGTTATTTTCGCTTATCTTTATGTATGCTCTACATCTCGTTTAAAACGTTCTGCCTGTCTGTCCAATGTAGACTTTCTTAAATTCACTGCATTCGATTTTCTAAACGCCAGAATGGATATATAGATGTGTCCTGTCTATTTTAGGAATGATGTTGGCTCCTAATATGGTGCTGTTATAGAACCCTATTTAGAGATATGCTTTCTTTATCCCATAGTTTATTCAGTCTTATACGTGTTACCAATATATATATATATGTACTGAAGCGCCAACTAAACTGGTATAGGCATGCGTATTCAAATAAAGAGATTCGTAAACAGGAAAAATACGGTACTGCGGTCGGCAACGCCTATATAAGACAACAAGTGTCTGGCGCAGTTGTCAGATCGGTTAATGCTGCTACAATGGCAGGTTATCCAGATTTAAGTGAGTTTGACGGTGGTGTTATAGTTAGCGCACGAGTGATTGGACACAGCATCTCCGAAGTAGCGATGAAATGTGGATTTTCCCGTACGACCATTTCACAAGTATACCGTAAATATAAGGAGCCCGGTAAGCATCAAATCTCCAAAATCGCTGCGGTCGGAAGAAGATCCTGCAAGAACGGGACCAACGACGACTGAAGAGAATAGTTCAGCTTGACTGAAGTGCAAACCTTACGCAAATTGCTGCAGATTTCAATGCTGGGTCATCAACGAGTGTCAGTATGCGAACCATTCAACGAAAGACCATCGATATGGGCTTTCGGAGCCGAAGGCCCACTCGTGTATCCTTGATGACTGCACGAGACAAAGTTTTACGCCTCGCCTGAGTCCGTCATCACCGACATTGGGTTGTTGATGACTGAAAACATGCTGCCTGGTCAGACGACTATCGTTTCAAATTGTATCTAGCGGATTGACGTGTACGGGAATGGAGAAAACCTCATGAATCCATGGACCCTGCATGTCAGCAAGGGACTGTTCAAGCTAGTGGAGGCTCTGTAATGGTGTGAGGCGTGTGCAGTTAGAGTGATATTGGACCACTGATACGTCTAGATACTACTCTGACAGGTGACATGTACGTAAGCATCCTGTCTGATCACCTGAATCCATTCATATCCATTGTGCATTCCGACGGACGTGGGCAATTCCAGCAGGACAATGCGACACCCCAAACTTCCAGAATTCTTACAGAGTGGCTCCAGGAACACTCTTCCGAGTTTAAACACTCCGCTGGCCACCAAACTCCCCAGGCATGAACATTATTTAGCATATCTGGGATGCATTGCAACGTGGTGTTCAGAAGAGATCTCCATCCCCTGGTACTCTTAAGGATTTGTGGACAGCCCTGCAGGATTCATGGTGTCAGTTCCCTCCAGCAATACTTCAGACATTAGTCGAGTCCGTGCCACGTCCTTTTGCGCCACTTCTGTGTACTCGTGGGAGCCAACATTAGGTAGGTGTACTAGTTTCGTTGGCTCTTCAGTGTATATGTGTATATATTGCTTCGGTCTTTGTCAGCGTGATTTGAAATTTAATGCTTTTGTTTACTATTTAATTTATTTTTGTGTAGTTTGTTTTCTAGCTGTCGGTTATAGCAGTTACTGATTACTACTGTCCTGCGTGTGTTCAGGTTTGATTTAAAATTTTTATTGCTGAGAGGATATTTGGTGGTTCGATCTATTGCTGATCTAAAGTACACCTCTTTATGGCTCCAAGGGTGGCAAGAACTATTATTATCAATAACGATACGTGTAGTCGTAGCTTTGCGCAAGATATTGAAAATATGTACTGAGTTCGTGACAGCTAAATCGAAGACAATAACGCTGTAGTTACGTTCGTGTCTATTGTGAGGGAAATGTTTTCGTGCATACTGTTGAACTGTTTGTGGAAATCGCTAATTTCCTCTACTGATCCATTAAACAGAATGATTTTGTCATCTACGTATCTAATATAGTATATTACTTTTCTTTTCCAACAGTCTTGTTCTTCAAATAATTTATTTCCTAGGTGACGGAGAAATACATTTCCTCGTGTGCCAAACAAGTAGCTACTCATCACAAAACTATCTTTCTGTGAAAATATTTGGTCGATGAAGCTAAAACAGTTGTGTGATAATATTATGGTTAGTAGTTACAGTAATTCGCAAGTTTCTGCTTCAGTTATTTTTCTGTACTTCAAGAGATTTTCTTTTATGATGTCAACAGTCTCATAAACTGGTACTGCTCCAAGCTACCAGAGTACATGAAACAAAAGTTTCAGTTAGACAGATTGCAAACTGCATAAACAGACCTGCATACTTAACTGAGAAAAATTAGAACAAAATGATTTGCGACAGTTACATATACAACAGACTGTAAACTAAAAGAACCTGAACTCCGTCCAAACAGGTGTCGGGAGACGCTAACGGTACTGACCGGGCAGACCGCCGTGTCATCCGCAGCCCACAGGCGTCACTGGATGCTGATATGGAGGGTCGTGAGGTCAGCACACCGCTCTCCTGGCCGTATGTCAGTTTTCGTGACCGGAGCAACTACTTCCAGTCAAGTAGCTCCTGAATTTGTCTTATAAGGGCTGAGTGCACCCCTCTTGCCAACAGCGCTCGGCAGACCGGATGGTCACCCATCCAAGTGTTGGCCTAGCTCGACAGCGCTTAATTTCGGTGATCTGACGGCACCCGTTGTTACCAATACGGTAAGTCCGTTGGCGTATAACAGACTATACACAGTGAAAATTTCGTTAACACCCACGTAAAATTATCCAGCGTGACAGACAGTGTAATCCAATAAGAACAAATTCTCCATTGTGTATACAATATTCTCGCGTGGATCGCATTATGCTGATAATGAAGGCACCCAACTTAATAAAAATATATATTATGGACATACAGAACATAATACGGCAACGTGAAACATCTGTGATGTCTTTTAACGCAGATATAATATACACTTATGTGTGACGACATATATAGAACTGTTCACCAATATTTTGTCCCTAAGGGACGGCATTATGAGGGCTGCCGCTGTTGATCAATACAAATAAATCAGTTTCTGCGTTAGTCACTTGTTTATTTTTCCACTACGCATTTCGAAGGTTCACGCCATTATCGTCAGGTGGAGAATTATTTATGTACATGGCTGGTGTTGGTGAGGAGTACAGACGTCTTTTCACAATCGCAGACCAAGGCCAGTGTCGCTTTTTAGCGTCTGGCCTTGGTCTGCGACTGCGAAAAGATGTCTGTACTCTTCACTAACACGTCATGTAAATAAACAATTCTCCACCTGAAGATGGTGGGAACCTTCAAAACGCGTTGTGGCAAAATAAAAAAGTGAACGACGCTGAAACTGCTTTATTTGTAACAACTGTCCGCACCAAACATATCCTAAATATAAATACGTAGCTATTTACCATGTGAACCACTGGTCACTGATGCCTTTTTTTATTCACATTCTACATCTCCACTCATAACAAATACAGTTCTCTGTAATAGATGACGTATGGAAATGGGCAAAGTCTGAAAATGGTCAGCCAATAAGTCAACAGTAGCTTTGGTGTTAAAATGTCAATGCTTCAATATTTGAGAGCTGCAAGACCTAACCTACTGAAAATGTTTATATTATCACATTGTGATGTTAGTGTTCATAACTGTACTCGAAACAATTGCGTATACTCACATTTCGTCGTAGCAGATGAAAGTCCTCTGCAGTAGATGCCTGTGGTATCCAATAGATGACAGAGTCGAGACATCCCTCCACTATACAGTAAAATTAACCGAAGATTACTCCTTACAAGGGAACCTCCCCATCACACCCCCCTCAGATTTAGTTATAAGTTGGCACAGTGGATAGGCCTTGAAAAACTGAACACAGATCAATCGAGAAAACAGGAAGAAGTTATGTGGAACCGTGAAAAAAATTAGTAAAAATATACAAACTGAGTAGTTTATATGGAAGATAGGCAACATCAAGGAGAGCCCGAGCTCAGCAGCGCCGTGGTCCCATTGTTAGCGTGAGTAGCTGCAGAACTAGAGGTCCTTGGTTCAAGTCTTCCCTCAAATGAAAATTTTACTTGCTTTATTTTCGCAAAGTTATGATCTGTCCGTTCGTTCATTGACGTTTCTGTTCACTGCAATAAGTTTAGTGTCTGTGTTTTGCGACCGCACCGCAGAACCGTGCGATTAGTAGACGAAAGGACGTGCCTCTCCAATGGGAACCGAAAACATTTGATCGCAAGGTCATAGGTCAACCGATTCCTCCACGGGAAAACACGTCTGATACATACTACACGACACTGGTGACGGCATGTCACATAACAGGAATATGTTGTCGACCCACCTAACTTGTACACTTAGCGAATGGGTAAAAAGATTCTTCTACCTTGCCCGATTTTGTTTTACTTGTAGATGTGATAATCACTCCCAAAATAGTGATGAAAACGTAAGAGTTTGTCACATAAACTGAAAATAAAAAATTAAAATTATCGCTCGAAGGAAGACTTGAAATAGGACCTCTCATTCCGTAGCTGCTCTCGCTAACCACGGGACCACGGAGCAGCTTGCATCGCCGTGTCCCTGATGTTGCTTATCTTTGCATGGACTACTCAGTTTGTATATTTTACTAATTTTTTTCATAGTTCCACACAACTTCTTTCTGTTTTCTCGATTGATCTGTGTTCAGTTTTTCAAGGTCTATCCACTGTGCCAACTTATAACTAAATCTGAGGGGGGTGCGAAGGGGAGGTTCCCTTGTTAGAATAATGATGATGCAATTTGCTGTGCATGTGAGCGGAAGTCAGCGAGACAAAAATTCATCATAAGCATATAATATGTCGCCGACAGATCTGAGGCAGTTAGAATAGTAATGAAGCAACTGGCATTGTGTGTGATCGGGAGTGATTTCAGATTTCAGATCATTAGCTACGGTAACAGGGCAGTTACGTCTCATCCGACCAAAATTGATCATGGCATGGGGTTTCAAACTCTAATAGCTAAATCAAATATTTGAAATGTTTTGCGGTTTCTCTAGTCACAATTTTTTTCTGGCTACCACCTCTGTTCTTTGTAATTCCCTCTACGCTAATGTCTCAATCGTAATTGTGGCATTTTTGCTCTCTGATACAGACTCTTATTTTCCTACTAATTTCGTTCGATCATTCAACGATGCTTCCTCAGCTATAGGCACAAATTAGGTAGCCTCAACCAGGTTCTGAGCAAACTAGAGTGCTGCAGAGTCGTTGGAACAATCTTAAGGCTAGGGTAGTAAAAAAATCAAGTAGAAAGAAAAGTCCTCTTTCTAGGCAGCAGTCATTGGAGGGGTGTAGGCTAAGTGCTACAGGAAAAGCTAGGTGTGGAACACTAGGTCCCATGCATCATGAAACTTAGTGCCAAGTTTAGCTAGGGAATAGAGAACATAGTGGGTTTGCGCAGAGATTTTCAGGAAGAAAATAAGATATTTATAGTACGAGAGTAGGAAATAGCCTGGTTATGAACATATAAGATAGTATTAAAGGTGACCTGCACGTAATAGGAGCAGAACAGCACCCACTCGTGTGGGGTTTGTTGTGAAGGTTTTACAGCGCCGTTAGCAGGCCTAGGCTATCAGAGCTGTCAGCCGTATAAACAAAGAACTGAACAGACTGATTTTGTCTGAAACGAAGTCTCATATCTGTGCTGTACTTATTGCCGCAATTGGGAAATGAGAATATACAAATAATGGAATGCACCTGAATAGGAGTGGGAAGCACAGATTAGCAGATCATCTTGAAGACAGTGAGAGGGGGGCCACCAGCACTCAAGGCATAATCCCTGTGGTTACTGGTGTCCGAGGGGCACATTTTTTAGGTCCGAGTCAGGTTTCAGGCACATGGTCTTGAAATAAGTTAGAACAGAACAGAACATAATATATGTCACAGATTACAGAAAAATAAAATTAATTTGTTTCGTCAGAACGTTATCGGGCTGGAAAACAAGATTAGATGAGCTTCTTGTTGGTCTAGACCGTGTGAAAATTTTTGAAGTGATAGATGTAATGTGCATCCCTGAACACCATTAACCACAGGGACGGAGAAGTAAAATTTAGGGGATTATAGGCTGGCATCATTATCGTGCTGTGTTAACGTGGAAGAGGGAGGAATTGCCATAAATGGAAAAGTTGGACAATAAGTAAAAAATATTGATACAAACAACTTTTGTGTAGATCAAAACCTAGAAGCATGTGTTTGTGAGCTTTTACTGTGGAATACTTCTCTTGTAATTGCAGCAGTCTACAGATCCCCTCTAGGAACTTTATGCTATTTATAAAAACTCTAGATGCGTTATTGAGTCACCTGTCAGACAAGAAGAAACAGTTAGTAGCTTTTGGGGATTTCAAAGTAGATTTCTTAAAAGATACGGACAGGGAAAATGAAATGGAATCATTATTTGGGTGTTTCAATCTGACTTCAGTAGTTAATTTTCCAACTCATGTGCAGCAACATAGCAGGATCCTGACAAACAACATTTTTACAGACAGTGAAACAATTAATGTGTACCAAATCGTTAATGGACTATCTGATCATGATACACATTTAATGGAAATAAACAATATAGCATCCTACAACCTTGGAGCAGGTTCATACACAGCCGTGAAGCTTTTTAACGGTAACAGGATACATTGTTTTAAGAGTAAGTGATATGGGTTGATGTATACAGTGGTGGAAGTCAGAATAAAGGCAGGGTTCCATGAAAGTAATAGTGCAATGTCTGAAGTATTTTAAGCATTCATGTATCTAAATTGTTATGAAAATGTAGATACATATAACACATAAACAGCCATGACGGAATTACATACTTTCTTTCAAAACAGGAATAACAAAATAAGGCGTTTGCATTTCCTGGATGGAAATCTGTATATAGGCATTCACTGTCCTGTTGTGTTATTGCATTGTTAGTACTTTGTCCAACCTTCGTTTTTTTTAATTAACTCAAAAATTCTCTTTGGCATTGATTCCGTCAGGGTTTGTAGGTCTTGCAGTGAAACTGTCACCCACTTTTCTCGTATCACTCTTTTCGGCTCACATACGGCCTCAAATTGCATTCCACTGCGATAAACACACCTAACAAGTATTCCCCAAACGTTTCACATGGGATTCATATCCGGTCTATGTACAGGCCAAGGCAAGTCATCGATATCTTTATCTTCAAACTCCTTTTTGGTTGTCGCGGAAATATGCACATATTAATTATCTTTTTTCGTTCCCTAGGTCCTCGTACATTCTAATCAGTTCTGTCTTTAGCATCTCAGTGTACATGTTAGAGTTCATTCTAGCGTTCGGTCAAGCAATGTGTGACTTAAATTTAGAACATAAGACTGTCCATATCACAACGCTTCCACTATCAACATTTCTGCTCATTCTTACTTACTGCTCTGTTCTTAGATCATGCCAATGATATTGAAACCTTCTGGCCTATCTAAATTAGACTTCTCAGACTTCTTCTCATCACTGAAGATCACTTTATCCGATTATGAAGTCAATGACATATTTTTTTCAGCGAACGCAATCCAGCCTATTTATGTTTGGGTGTTAGAGCGGAATTTTACAGCTGTTTCTTGAACGCAAGACGTTTATCATGTGACAAAACTTGTCATAGACGTCTGGCGTTACTGGCAACTGTAAATAAGCAACAATCTGAGAACAATGACGGTTTGTGGCGCTTGCTTTGCGCAGAAATAACCCTTTATATGCCAATTTTCTAGTTTGATCACATTTCCGTTCTGTCCATGTCGTGCACCTAATCTAACTTAATTGTCAATCAATGGACCTAAACAGTTCAACTTCTTGGCGATTTGACGGTTAGTGTGTCCCATTTCCTTGTAGATACCGATTTGTGCTTTTTCATCACATGATGTTTTTCGCGTGGCATTGCCACAATCGTGGTTTATTTACACAACAAGCACCGTCACTAATGGTATCTCTTCCGTGTCTGCAATTACGGCACATACACGCCTACTAACGCCGCAGAGTCGACTGCCTTTATAACGAGTTCCAGTCTCGTTACTGGCAGAGGGCATGTTTCCATAGAGATTAAAATATGCAGTTGTTAAACATATTTATAAGAAAGGTGAAAAGAAAGAATTCAATGATTAACATCCGATTTCCTTACCGACATCTTTTCCAAAATATTTGAAAAAAAGTTATGTTATCAAGAGAAGTCTCACATTTCAGTAGGAACAGCTTACTTGGCATACCACAGTTTGAATTTCAGAGGGGTTGCTCGACTGAGAATGTTATTTATACAGTATTGTAAGTTTTAAATAATAAAATATCGCCAGCTGGTATTTTTGTGATCTTTCGAAGGTTTTTGGTTGTGTAGATCATGTCACACTCTCACTTAAACATAAGTTTTATGGAACTGTGTCGTCTTTAAACGCAACTGCTTAGAATCCTACTTAAGAAACAGAATACATTAAGTTGTGCTGAATAATTCAAACAATGTTGGAAAGGTAGAAGATTTTAGTGGCTGGGAAGAAATGGAAAGGACTGCTCCACAGGTTTCAATTTTGGATCCATTGCTAGTTTTTCTGCATGTGAATAGCCTCCCACTTAACATTCAAAAAGCACTCTTTTTACTAGTGCTATAATAAATCGTATAAGAGAGAAACCAACAGAAGGAATTTTTAATCATTATTCAAAGAATTATTAAGCGTTGCTGGTGAGTCTTGTGAGTTGTATGGCCATGGTCCAAGAAACTTTTCGGTTCTCTGAAAATGAATTTTCCATAAATTTTGAAGAAACACACTATGCAATTTTGTAATACTAACGCAGCCAGACCAACGATGGATATAGCACATTAACAGGTGTCAATAAATGGGGTAGAACACTATAAATTTTTGACTGTACATGTTGATTTAAACTTGAACTGGAAAAAGCATATCCCTAAACTTCTCCGAAAATTAAGTTCAGCTACATTTGCTCTTCGTATAAATGAAGTCTTGGAAACAAATGAATCAACCTCCTGACATATTTTGCATATATGCACACAGTAATGTCTTACGGGATAACGAAGTATTGACTGCACAAAAGCGAGAAGTACGAATAACACTTGGTGTTCACCCAAAGCCGTCATGTAGGTACCTCTTCAAGGAGTTAGGCATTTTAACTGCAACATCACAATGCACATATTCACTGATGACATTCTTCATAAATAACCCAACACAATTTGAGAAACTGTTAGTGGCCCAGAAAGGAATTACAATACACAGCAAAAAAAAAAAGAACTTTTGACCATTTGCCCAGTAACATAACTTTTTCATTTTTATCAACTTTCCACTCCTTCTTGTAGCATACTCAGAAGTAAAACTTATTATCTGTCAATAACCGCGGCAGCCTATGCTTGCAAATTCATCAGCCTTGTTTGGTACTAGTCCCATAAAAGCACGAGCATGACCCGCAACCGAGTAAAGGACTTGTAACGTTCTTGTAGGCATAAGGCGCAACACTCTTATTGCATCGACTGCGGTGTAGTTTCTGGATATGAGTAATGTAACCATGATTTATTTTAAGTGTTAAATTGCAAGACGGTTAGCAACATGGCTTGTCCCAACTTCTGGACCGAGCAAGGTGGCTCAGTAGTTAAAGCACTGGAGTCGCTTCGAGAACGTATGAAACACGGAAACGCAAATTTGGTTCACATTTCAGGCAAAATGTTGTTCAATGCGCAAATTTTATGTACCTCATGTTAGCCCTGTTTCGTATTCTGTTCAATACCATTTATGATTTAAAAGAAGAATAATCTGCAACGGAGTACGCCTGCAGTGCGGCATCTTAAATCACACTGCAGCCTTACTCAGCCGCTGCTGGAGGTATTCCATCTTTTTCATGTTGTGCTGTTAGCATCAATAAATGTAATTGAAGAGAACGTGTCGACGCATGAAAATCCCGATGTGCAGTCTTTGGTTTCACTTACACAGACACCGCAGGACCAAAACTGAAAATGTCTTCGAAAACCCCAGAGAAAAATTACCTTTTGACACTTAGGAGAGACACCTGGTTTAATAAAATCAACGAGACGAATGCGCTCATTTGTTTACAGAGAAATGTAGTGTTAGTTTCAAAACTTAGGGTTTTTCTTTTCAATATTTAGAAAGGAATGTTGGTAGATTACTGGGGAACTGTTCCACCTTTAGAATTTCGCACATCGTGTCACTTAACGTTATTCTCATACTCCGGATAAAGAGAAATAGCATTAAACGCGTTTTCTATTGCAAACGCATAACGTGACGTTGATGTAAATTTGAATGAAGTCACTAATTATCATTTTTAGAATGAATGTGAATTTTTTGTTTTTAATGGGTGACTACAGAAACTTTGAACTGAGTATATTTTACAGTGGTTTCCTTGGTCTGTATCTTCACGATATTCACACAGATACCTGTATGTTTGCGTTACGTACTTTTTAAACGGATGTTTAATTCTTGCCGTAATTTTTTTGTTCAGTTGATAAGAAGTAACTCTCTGTAACAGTCGAAATTAGAAATCAATAAAACTGTTTCGCAATCAAGACGAACTATTATCACGTAAAAAATTCTAATATTATCTTAGTTTCCCAGTGTCAATATCAACTTCCTTTTTTCCTTTTCTTTTAAAAAAAGAAGAGTTTGGTTGTATTAATAAATCACTCTCTCTAAACACAAAAATTCACAACTGCAAGACAATACCTTTGCCAGAATACTTACATGCAACTGAAACTCTAACTTTAGGCTAGACTAAGGAAAAGATGTGATCATGAAAATGTAAAGAAACGCTTTGAGGAAGATGTCAACAAACAGAACAACATTAGTAATACTTAAATTAAGAAATACAGAAATGAAACTGAAATTAAGAATAATACAGCAGTACACAGTCTGTAGAGAACGTTACAGATGAAATTAGGAAATGAAGACTTGTGATCTATGACAAAATCCAAAAAATGAATAAAAGGAGAGTGACAAAAAAATTAAAAATTTTAAAATGTTAAAATTGGGACTTAACTGATTAAGAATAGTTTATGAGTATCCAAAAGAAATTGACATCGATAAGTAAGAAAGTTAAGATAGCAGAAACACGAACTCGAAAGATTTCCAAGACAAAATAACCTAAGAAAGGCAGAGTATAAAACTGACAGTAGAGGAGAGGAAATAAAAAACTGAACAGATGTGGCGTTTGAGAAAGCGGAAAGTTTTAATAACGGTTAAGATGAAAGATAGTGTTGACTGCGCGTCAGTATGGCCGAAAACGTTGAGGACATCTGTACAAAACTATTCAATGTTAACAAATAATTCAATGTATCAATGTTTTTCTGCTAGATATTATCAACGTTGAGTGTTAGAGAACATAACCGTACACGTGGCCACAGAAATCTGTTGCATCTTCCCCGCGCCGTCACCACCAGGTAAATAGGTACGCTGTCTGCAGCGAGATGCGTACGGAATAAAAGGATAGAGGGCCCTTTGGCCGAGCCGGGCGACGTTAACACTACAGTAAAAGATCGGAGGACAGTGTAATTGACAGTGAGGTAAGGAGCCCAGTATTTCGCGAGGGACATGAATAAGCGAGGAAGGTGCGGTACATCTGTCATCGGGTTTATTGGAGGCGGTGCGTCCCCGGGGGCAGCGTCGGCGTCGGCAGCGGCAGCGGGGGTGGACGCGGAGGCGGAGGTGGAGGCGGCGGCGTATTTATGAGGCGGCGGGGCGCGGCGTGGCCGGATCTGTTTTGTGGCCCCTGGGGGCGCACCTGGCTTTTCCTCCTGACGTCGCCCGCTTCCCAATAATACAATATGAAGGTGAGATTTTACGGTCGGACCGAGGGATCACTAATAGAAGGCGTGCGGCACAGGGGTTCGGCAAACAGACATTGGCTGCGGCCGGCTTACGCGGATAGCCGCCCGCCAAACATGTTGTGCGGCTCACCTGTAATTGCGTCCGCGAGGCTTCTGTCCCCGCTTTGATTTCCGACAGGATACAGTACCTTCCCTTCCCTCCGTTTGCATAGCGCCGCCTTCGGCTGCAGCTTTTGTACTACGAGCGTCATTCCGAAACTGAAGCCTCGTATTTTATTGTGTCGACTTTTGAGTGTCCGTGGTAGATTATGTTGGCTTAGTATTAATTTTTGAAACTTACCGTTCGGTTTCATAGTCCTGCAACAGATATTAACAACATCGGAGCGTTCGAAAATGGCGTCTGACATTGAGGTATGTATAAAAAGAGAGATGTACTGATTAAACTGGGCCAGTTGATATCCATCAACGCTTACTAAAGGTATATGGAGTGTTTATTGGTGGCGAAAACGGCTTACAATGAGGTGACAAAAGCCTTGGAATAGCGATATGCACATATACAGTTGACGGTAGTATCGAGTACAGAAGATATAAAAGATGTAATTTTGTCGTATGATGACATGGTTGCAGACCGTGGCTGTCATTTGAGGACAAATTTGGATAGTGTTGGGGCAGCAACCAGCCACAAATTTACTTTCAGTTCCTTTATTCAAACGGTACCGTTACCGGTTTCGAATCGTTATGATTCATCTTCAGACGGTTTACACTCTTTCCTTATAACATGTGTTGCGTTTTTTACAGATTGATTGTCCTAAAAGATAAATAATACACAATTATAAGCACACCACACACAGATGGTTGCGTTACAGATTTTCGTTGGATGTAATTTACGTGAAATGTCGGTTTGGAGTGTATGTTATCATAACATTCGTCCAGCAAGTGTGAATCCATTCCCACTGCATTCTGATTGTTGTACACGTAAATTTTTCTCACTGAACACTTTAGATTTGTGACTGAAAAGATTTCTACTGTGCACCACATCTTTTTATACATACAAAGAGCTTACAAACATATGAGTATCAAAGATGCTATGATATATCGTAACATTTGAAGATGTCCTATGTTTGCAGAAGGATCATATGTATATTCACTCATGCAACTGAAATGCTTTCTACACTAGTACAGAGACATTGATATTGTTACATTAATTATAAAGTTGCTCCTCTTTTTTCCGCATAGGCGGAACGGTTATTTGTACAGGGTGATTCATGTGAAAAGATTTTCGACGTGATTATGGCCGCACGGCGGGAACTGACCAACTTTGATCCTAGGCGACTGGAAAACCGTGACCTGGTTAGCTGAGCCGAGATTTCAGTTGGTAAAAGCTGATGGTTGGGTTCGAATGTGGCGCAGACTTCACGGAGCCATGGATACAAGTTGTCAACAATTCACTGTCCAAGCAAGCTGATAGCAGCTCCATAATGGTGTAGGCTGTGTTTAAGTGGAATGGAGTGGGTTCTTTGATTCAACTGAAGCGATCATTGACTGGAAATGGTTGTTTGCGGCTACTTGGAGAGAGACCAGCCACTCATGGACTTCATGTTCCAAAACGACGATGTCATTTCACCGGACCACATTTGTTCGCGACTGGTTTAAAGAACATTCTGGACAGTTCGAGCGAATGATTTGGCAGGGGACTTTCAATTTCTAATACAGTGGCAACCGAAGGCCATAAACTCAATCTGCTGGAAGCCCTGGAAATTAACAAACATCTTGCCCACAGTCCAGATCTCATTCTAAATGACCAGACACAGCTCAACACTTCCCCTTTCCTAAACTTTATATAATCATCTTTGTTGCTTCGTACTTCCCACATTCTCTCTTCCAACATATTCCCATTTTCCTATATTCATTAAGTTGTTTTGTTTTGTTGAAGTTGTCTTTGTATTCCACGTAGACTGTAGTTTCAATAGTTAAGGCTTTCTTTTAACTGGTACTTGTATTACTGTCCATGTTTAACACCCCTTGTAGTTGTCTCATCAAATACTGTTCATATTTTACTTTGCTCATTTATTTAATGGAAACTGTTACACAACCACTGCTTTGATTATAATGTTAATGTTAAAATGCAGTACCACCACACTCTCAAACTGTAGGTTCCCCCAAACACCTCCATTTTCCTACATTTATTTATTTCTGTTTATCTTACTGAAATTGCTTAAGTTCCTTATGTATTCTGTAGTTACATTGATAACTGTCTCTTTAATTGGTTGTGTATCACTCTCCATGTTTCATACCTCCTGATGCAGCCTTGTCTAGTACTAATTTCATTTTATTTTATTAGTTTTGTTTATTAATAGAAACTGTTATGTAGGCATGCTATTCCTATTTTGTGCTAAAGGTTTTCCTGTCTGCTCCATTGTTATTTATGTACTGTTCAGTTTTTACTTTTTCATTACAAGGATGTTACTTACTGTATGTTTCTGCTTCAGTCTAGATGTGTTACTTCTCTTCCAATGTTGTTTGCTAAGATTTAACTTCTTTGGTGATAATACTCAGAAAATGTCTGAAGATGGCCTAGTAAGCCGAAAACAGGTTAACAATAAAAGTAATATTGTAGAACAAAAGCAAACTGGTGGTTTTCATTTATTATAATGTTGTTCTACCAAGAACCGACGGAAGATTCTGTTAATATAATAGTATTATCACTGTAAACTTTGTTAGGTACACAAACAGCTCGTTGGCAGACATGGCTACGTAGTAATATGCCACGGCGAAATTGTCTGAGTTGCAGTATAAGATGTTCTTATTTTCCGACTTCGATTTTTTCACATCACAGTTCTTTGTCCACCATTCTTCAGTGAATAAATTTCAATCCTACAATGCTATTCTGACCTACTGCATAAGCGTCTTTGTAACAGGTGCCTTCTCGTTGTTGCAATACAGGCCTATTCTCAGCTGTTTTTCCATCCTGCACAAAATAGCTGCATCCTTTTCAAAATGGTTCAAGAATACTGAGAAATTCTATTTGACATTTGAAATTCGTGTGCGTTCACCAAATACGGCACTAACATTGCACAAAGAGTTCTCACGGTTACTTTTTGCATGTAAAATGCACCTTCCGTGTACTATTTAATATGGTTTACAGAATCTGCAAGAAACGGTTGTACTGATTAGTACCATATCGAACAAACGCAAGTTACATCTAAAGATTACTATTAATTCAAAGCATACGGAATAAAATGATTATTGTTTAACTCACGCAAATAGCTATGATATCTAGAATATTACATTTGACATTCTCAGTAGAATTTAATAGTCGTATCGCAAACCACTGACATGAGGAAAATAATGTAATGTAAGGAAGCAAGAAACACGAAAGGCGTTCGATAAGTCACACTACACATTTTTTCATGAAAACTGGTTGATTTTATTCAGGATTCCAATACATCATATTATTCCCGACACTTCCGTCTACAGAACCATGTTTTTCAACATAATCTCCATTCAATGGGACGGCCTTACGCCACCTTACAGGGAGGACCTGTATTGGTCGACGTTGGAACCAGCGTCTTGCTGCCTCAAAAAGCTCCCCATTATCCACGTACTGCTTCCTGCGGAGTACATCCTGCATTGGGCCAGACAGATAGAAGTCGGAAGGTGGAAGATCCGGGCTGTAGGGTGGATGAGGAAGAACAGGCCAATGAAGTTTTGTAAGCTGCTCTTGGGTGCACAGTCTTGTATGAGGACTTGCGTTTTCATGGAGAAATTCGTTTGCATTTTTGTGGCGACGAACAAGCTAAGGTCGTTTCTTCAATATCCTGAGGGTAGCACAATATATTTCAGAGTTAATCGTTGCACCACGAAGGAGGACATCAAAGAGTATAAACCCATCACAGAGGCAGAAGGTTGTCGACATGACTTTACCAGCTGAGGTTATTGCTTTAAACTTTTTCTCCGGAGGAGAGAAGGTGAGGTGGACTCAAAGAAACAAAACTCAGAACAGGTTATGTTAAATGTTCTTTCAGAATAAACAGAAAACTTTCCATTTTTGCAAAGCTAATATTTAATTATTCACAGTAAGCACTATTACTCGTATTCAGCTTCAATACATAATAAACAGTAAAATCCAGATCCTTTATTAGTGCATGTAGCTATATCCATTTACGTTTTCACACAATAACATTTCCTTCTCTTACCACTACTCAATGGTAGACCCTCCGGGTATAAATTTCAATAGCCAAAATATACAGGGTGAGCACTAAGTCTTGCCCTGACCATAAAAATTTATAACAGAATAACCGTTTGACATAATAAGTTACATTTGACGCCGTTACATAGGTTAGTGTTACTAGTTTTTTTTGTTTTTCTTTTTTTTTTTGTTGACCACTTACGTTAGTAAACCTCAACGTGTGCTCCCTTGGTAGCTCGGAGAATGTCGAGGCGGTGTTTCAGTTCCCGCCAGATGTTTCGTAACATGTGTTCTGTCACAGTACCCACAACAGCTTGTATCCTAGCCTTCAGTTCGTTGACGTCAGCAACTGGTGTGACGAAGACTCTGTCCTTGATATAGCCCCAGAAAAAAAGCGAAGGGGCGTAATGTCTGGAGAGTGGGGTGGCCAGGGTGTTGTGTTGGACCATTCCTTCCAATCTACCGATCTGGACATTACTCCCCTCTCCAGACATTACGCCCCTTGACTTTTTTCTGGGGCTATATCAAGGACAGAGTCTTCGTTACACCAGTTGTTGACGTCAACGAACTGAAGGCTAGGATACAAGCTGCTGTGGTTACTGTGACAGAACACATGTTACGAAACACCTGACTGGAACTGGAATACCGTCTCGACATTCTTCGAGCTACCAAGGGAGCACACGTTGAGGTTTACTAACGTAAGTGGTCTTAAAAAAACTAATAACACTAACCTCTGTAACGGCATCAAATGTAAATTATTATGTCAAACTGTTATTCTGTAATAAATTGTTATAATCAGGACAAGACTTTGCGCTCACCCTGTATTTTGCTCCTTTCTTCGTTTCCTTTACCAAAACGATGCACAAATTCCTAGCTCCTCTTTATCTGAACTTCAAAACCAACGAGCGCAACAATGTGGATGTTTACTGTTACTAATGTGAGCAACTTTTTATTTCAATATGCGAAACTTCACTTGGAATTGTGTAAGCATGATTATGCAGTACTCCACGAGGCACAAAAGATGGGACATAAGAGATATTCAAATCAGCAGAATAAGCGAAAAAATGCTCCTTCTTTTGAAAAAAAGAGGTGGATGCAGTGTATAGCACTACCGTCCATCAACTTTACAATTGAAGAGAAGACACTTGCATATCTGCAATGAAGTAGCAGAAGAAGCCTAAAACATACTGCAAATGAATAATTTGCACGGTACTAAGTTACCAAACTCTGATATGTTTTATTATTTGTCAATGAGTGTAAAAATAGTAAGAATAATTACAACTTTTGGAAAGGAAAAGACGAAATCCATAAAACTGCTAAAATTACATATTTCCCAAGCATTTACCCACGTTACAGTGGTAGTCACAGTGGCAAGATTATATTGTTTATTGGCTCTTTAATATGATTTCAGTACCGTTATGTTTCTCAACCCGATCTCTTTTCTAGATTGAAAAGAGGCTAACATAGATGCATTGTTGGTCCGACCTACTCTCTATTTAAAATGGCTAATATATTAAATGAAACGTTTTTATCGAAATATATATTTTCTTGGATTTTTCTATTCTTTGGAAACAAGAAAACTCCAGTTTCAAAGTAATGGACTTAATTCAGTCATTTTGATTTTTATTTTTTTTATTTTTTTCTACAGCTCTTTCCCTTCGTTTCACTGACCACTCTTACCTTATGTTGCAAAGCTATCAGCCTTAACACTAGAAATTCCACTTAACACCTCTCCTTTTCCCCCGACTTTATCTCAGAAGAGACAAACCCTCTTGCCTTGTCCCATATAATTTATTGATGAAGTTGTGTAATACAGTGGTGTATATTGCCTATACCGAATGATTCTTATCATAATATATTACGCACAACTTGTTAAAATACTTCATGATCCGCTGTCTTGGTACCTTTGGAACGTATCCCGAGTCTTTGCATGATTTGTACTGTTCTTTCCCAAGTTCTCCTTGAACCTTCTGGAAACAAACTGCAGCCCATTAGTGGATAATAGCGTTTCAGTATTTCCTCATGCATGTGTGCATTGCGGTAATTTGTCCACAAGTATTTGCACATTAGCTTAGATAACTTTTAATACTTTGACAAATTTAGATAAATAACTAATAGATTAAAAACGTAAAAACTCTCTCTTGTAGCTTTTTATGCTCCAGAGTCGTCGAGGTCTACCAACCCAATCATGTCAGTGGACAATAAACTGTGCATCCATCATTGTAATTGTAGAGGAGAGTCTTCTACCTTGAAGACAGTGTACCTAGAATGTTTCCCGGTCTGTGTTTCACTCTAGTGACCAATTTTGGACTCACATGAAAAAATGCGCGCTGAAGACCACAAAAAACAGTTACCGACATTTTTTACTGTTTTTGTTGTTGTGGCATATGAGGTTGCGTTTTGTGCAGCGTTTGTGAATATTACGAGTTCTACACACTTAAGGGCTGTATAATACATTGAAGAAATTTGGAAAACATTGTTAATTCCTCAGTTGCGTAATTCTATTGTGAGTAAAATTCTATATATTATTAAGACTAGTTATGCACTGTCAATGGAGTTAAACGATACTTCATCCATCGTGACCCATCTTGTATTTTGAAACGGAAGATCTTCTACAAAGGGACATGTAATATCTGTATATGTACTGAGTTTCTTTAATTTCATAACAATTTTACCGGTCTTGAAAATGGAAATATGTGTCATTAACAGCTTCTATTTGAAAATTTATCTAACATATAACTCGTTTTGAAGAAGGTCTTCCCACTCAGTTTCATTTCATTTATGAGTAATAGAGTAATACTTTAATATAAAATTTTGAATAGAGCATTGACAATATTTTCACAATTATAATCTTGTTAAACATTTTTTCCCCTGCGGAACAATGATACTTTTTCGTAAGAATTTTTGAAACTTCAGAAAAAGACTGCAGCACACAAACAGTCAATCTTATCATTTAGAAATGGAACATGACAACATATTAAACTTCTATTGTAGGGCTGGTTAGCGGCAAAAGTCTGAAAAGTGTTCCAAGATACGACAATCTCATCTACTGTGCAGGTTCGCAGCCTCTGACGCTGGTCGCGTGACTTCAGTCGCCTCTTGATCGTTCTGCACAAATTATTCAAAATTAACGAATTTTCCAATTTGTCTATGAAGATCTGGGGCGTCAAATGCCATAATTCTCTGTACTTAGACTGTTAAATGGTTCACACGTTCTTCAGGGAAAAATAATTTTTAGTACTTCGCATTCAAGTGTGCCCTCAATAACACGATTCCATTACACAACTTGTAATATTAGACTGATCGTTGGAATTCAAGTAATGATTTAATAATTTTAAATTCATCCATATCCTGTTCTCTCCTACTGTTCCTGCAAATTTTTCTTACTAGGGCTTCAACCCTCGTACCTTCTCTGTTCAATGTTCTTGACTCTTCGTTAATGTCCTCTTCTACCACGATACCTTCATGTACCACTGACACTTTAGACAATGTACCAGCCACGCATTTCTTTTTCACAGTAATAGAGAGTGCTAAAAAGAGTATTCCATGTTTTGAGGGGTAGCAGGATGGACCAAAACAAGGAAAAAATGCCCAGTAAACATGAGCTCCAAAATTCATACCTCAGATGCTATGAGCACTTGTTCATCTACGCTGCTGTCGAACTTCTCTTCTACTGAAAGCTTTCTGCTCCTACGAACGAATGCAACAAACAAATGAGTCCACATTATTCTGTCTTTGTGGAACAGCGAAGCTTTTAGTGTACAAGACACGAGCTCAGTGGTTGCTTCCATTTACCAAATGATAACAGAAGGCGATGGCTGACTTTTCCCGTGGGGAATAGCTTGCTGGTAAGTGCAAAGAAAAACACAAAGTAATTGGAATGTTGTAACCTTCCCATAAATGTTTCACTCCCATATATATATTTCCATGTGTTGAAACTCTTGGAGGTAATGAGAGTCACATAGAAATGCTTGCTATATCTCGTAAGGCAAGTCTTATCATCCTTGTGGAGATGACTGAAAATTTTGCCAACGTGAATAAATTAACTAGATAAATTACTAATATTAGCAATCTGGTCTGATATGTAAAAATTATCTAAATATTATCAGGGAAATTTTCAGGTTAATATAACAGTGGTATGAAGTAGTTTCTATTCCTGATCAATATTGGTATTGTCTTGCTTCTGCTCATATCAACCTCTGGATTACCAAGTAACTTCTAGGTCATTGGTTTACTAATTTTGATTTTGGTGTTCTTCAGTTTTTAACTATATGCGTTAGATTTTAGAAATTTTAGTATATAGGTGTCTAAATCTGCTTTGTTCTACTTCCTTGGACTTGTTAATAGCTTTTAAATGTTGGCCAGTTACCACATTGGCTCACCAAATACTGATGTCTGTATTGGCTTTAAAATGTTTTTCTCCTGGTGACTTCCAGACTGCATACTCTTTTTACATGGTTTATCTTATGCTTGTAACATATATGTAGATGACTGATAAGGATCCATTGGCTCATGTTATGTAATTATATACACAGATCGATTTACCGTTTCTTCTCTTGTAGCAGTCCATTCCCAATACACTGAAAATACACTTTCTCAGTGTCGTCGTAACTGCCGTCTGCTTCACGTCTGCTGTGCAGCGAGCTACGTTAATTTAAGTATTAGCTGTATTGTTCTTACTTGTCTCTTCTACTTCCGTATGTTTTTGCTTTTAGGAAGCTTTAATTTCGAGTGCTAGTAATAGTGTTCCATAGATTTCGTGTTTGTTTTGAATACAGTCAGAGAGAGTCCCTTTAGTCAACGATAGTGCCAGTAGTGCTAGTGTTTGTTTTCAATACAGTCCAGAGACAAGTAGTGCTATTTTCATTGTTTTCTACAAGAAGTATCTGGCAACCACAGTTTAGTCAACTATCAGCCGCCTTTAGTGAATTAGCAGTCTAGTTAAAAGTTGATTAACTCTCTACAGTAAATTGATTTCTTAGGATGAATGGGATGTGTGACTGCTGTGTACGGACGCAAAGGAGCTGGCCACTGTTCGCGAACAGCTGGACGTGTTCTAGAGGCAACCGCCGTCAGGGTCATGTTCAACGGAGCCTACACTACACTGGTGTCAGTATACAACAGCCCTAAAAACATTAAAACACGCGACATCAGCACAATACTCAACATATCACCGCGCGTAATAGCCGCTGGAGATCTTAACGCAAAACACCCGGACTGGAACTCACGAATACGAAACTCCAACGGCAAGAAACTATACGAACAGGCACTAGGACGAAACTACATCACGCTAGCGCCGACCGAACCGACGCACATTCCCTACCGGAGGGGACACAGGCCAGACGTGTTAGACATGGCCCTCATCAAGGGCATAACAACGACACTCAACGTTGCCGTTGAAAACGATCTGCCCTCAAATCACCAACCCGTTATACTGTACAGTGAAGAAACACTGCAGCACATGGAACAACGCAGGATGTTAGACTACAGGCGCGCGAATTGGACCCAGTTCAAGGAAACGCTTGACAGTCGCATCCCACCCACCCACGCGATTAACGAGACAGCCCAAATTGACGAGGCAGTTGAAACCCTCACCGGCGCCGTCCAGGACGCAATAGCCGACACCATACCAATCCGCACACCACAACAACACAGTGCTGCCCTGCCCCAGGAGATCCTGGGCCTAATCTCAATGAGGAACCGCCTCAGGAGACATTGGCAGCGTACCAGGCGCCAGCACTTCAAACAATACATTAACAGGCTCCAGGGTATAATACGGGAAAAAATACAAACATGTAAGACACAACAGTGGGACCAGAAACTCGAAGGGCTGGACACCACGCGACCTGGCGTCTGGCAGCTGGCCCGACACTTTACCAAGGAGAAACTGTACACCCCCACGTTACAAGGGCCCGACGGACCAGCATATTCTGCGGAAGAAAAAGCGGAGCTGATGGCCCTCACACTCGCAGCGTCATTCACACCGAACCTGGATCCCTCAGACCCAGCGTTCACATTTGCTACGGACCAGGAGGTCACACGCATCTTGGCCCAAGCAGCGCGCAACATCACTCGACAAGCTAGTACAGCTGAAGTCAAATGGGCCATCATGCATATCACTGCTAGAAAGGCCCCTGGTCACGATGGCATTCAAAACCGTGTCCTCCAGGAGTTCACGGACAAAGCTGTAGACTACCTAACACACATCACGAATGCCATACTCAAGCACCAACACTTCCCCGCTTTTTGGAAGACGGCCAAGGTCCTGATGTTCAGGAAGCCGGGGAAAGACCACTCCCTCCCACAAAATTACCGACCCATCAGTCTGCTGAGCGCGCTCAGCAAGATCGTTGAGAAGGTAATATTAAAACGACTCACCAGGCACTGTAACACAAACGACACCCTGAGACCGGAGCAATTCGGTTTAAGGAATCACCACTCAACAACACAACAACTCCTCCGCGTCGTTGAATACATAACACACGGATACAACACAAACAAAGCAACTGGGGCGGTGTTCCTGGACATCGAAAAGGCTTTCGATCGTCTATGGCACAACGGCCTAATACGCATACTTAGCGATGCAGGGTTCCCCGACGGGCTCGTACGTCTCGTACACTCATATCTCACGGACAGGAGTTTCAACACCGACGTGCCGGGCAAACAATCGACACGACATGGTATCCAGGCAGGAGTGCCCCAAGGAAGTATCCTAGGGCCCTTACTGTTTAACCTCTACATTAACGACCTTCCAGCTACACACAACACGACGGTAGCAATCTTCGCGGATGACACCGCCATCCTTGCGCAAGATTGGAAGCCGTCTAACATTAATTCACGACTACAGACTGCACTCAGAACGGCGGAGCCTTGGCTGGTGAAATGGCGTGTTAGAGTAAACGTCGACAAGTGCGAGGCCGTTCTGTTCACTAGAAGACCGAAGCAACTGCGGAAACATCAGCACTGCAACCCAATAACACTACACATACGCCCAATACGTTTCCGCGAGAAGGTCAAATACCTCGGTGTATGGCTGGAGAGGAAACTACTCTGGGGGGACCACATTCAACACGTGACGAACAAAGCTAACGCGAAGCTCAAACAACGCTACCCTATTCTTAACAGGCGTAGCACACTGAACAGGAGGGTGTCTAGGTCCATGTGCATGACACTTATTCGACCCCTGATAACGTACGCAGCCCCTGTCTGGGGATACACTGCGCCAACTCGCCTGCGCCGTCTGCAGCTCATACAGATCAAAGTACTCAAAATCATAAGCAACGCTCCGCGCTTCACACGCATCGCGGACCTTCACCGGGAATACCGGCTAGATACTATCTTGCAGGTATTCCAAAAACTCTCCACACGACTGTACAATAACACGAGACACTCGCGCAGCCCGTTTATCCTTTCTCTGGGTAACTACGACCACGACCATAGATGGAAGCATAACAGACCAAAGACACTACTGGCTAGGAACTAAACATCTATGGTCCACAGAACGCTAACACGACAGTACTGGCGAGCCCCTGCAACACAGTTATTACTGGAAACCCCAGATATTCGACCAGCCGAAAAACAGGCAACCGCAGTGAAACCGTACCGTACACAGCACGCAAACCAGCCACACACACCACCTACACCGTCTGTGAGCCGATCTATGACCGATCGCCCACTAATCTACAACGACCTTGAACTGTTGCAGGGACGCAGCAACTGCAGCAAGCGGCGCGACGAGCTCCAACAACGACAAAGGTAGCGATGCACGATACCTCGAACTAACATAACCACACCTTGCATGCAGTGTCGCAGATAGCAAGCCGCTACTGCCCATACTACCCGTCCTACTGTCGCAGAGGTTTTTTTCCCTTGGCGCTTGCCTTGGCACTTTTTTTGCTCTGCCCTTACAACCGCTACCCTTCGATCACTTTCGTCCACTTTCTATCTCCTGATGGACCATGTTAATGAGTAATCTTACCCAGACGCATGGATAACATCACAACCCGCATCCTGTGACGCCTGATTAAAAAACTAACATGTTATACGGAGGTGAAAGAAGAACTTTTGGTTTGGTCACCACGTTGGTGTTGGCGTGGAGGGGCCCCATTCTTTATGAAAAAAAAAAAGATGGCCGCGGTCAGCCGTCTTCAGGCTGCTGCCATGGAGTGTAGCGGCAGTGGGGAGTCTGGTGCGTCGCATGGTACACTCCAGGTATTACATGCTTCACCCACTGTCCCTGCTGTCGAGACATCTTCGCGGGTACCGGGCGCAGTTGGGCCACTATCTCCCCAAGGGGAGTGGCGGGTTCAGCGGCGTTCGCGGCGCACGAGGCGGAGGGTCAATGTGGAGGCTGGCCGTGTGGCATCGCCCGCTCTGCCTGTGAGTGGACATGTGACCACTCCTTCAGCAAGGTCCGAGCAGGCACACGGGGGGAGGGGTTTATTAGTTATTGGGAGCTCCAACGTTAGGCGGGTGATGGAGCCCCTTAGGGAAATATCGGAAAGGTCGGGGAAGAAGGCCAGTGTTCACTCTGTCTGCTTACCAGGGGGTCTCATCCGAGATGTGGAGGAGGCCCTGCCGGCGGCGATAGAGAGCACTGGGTGCACCCGATTGCAAATTGTTGCTCATGTCGCCACCAATGACTCCTGCCGTCTGGGTTCAGAGGTCATCCTCAATTCGTACAGGCGGTTGGCGGAGTTGGTGAAGGCGGAAAGCCTCGCTCGCGGGGTGGAATCTGAGCTAACTATTTGTAGTATCGTTCCCAGAACCGATTGCGGTCCTCTGGTTTGGAGCCGAGTAGAAGGCTTAAACCAGAGGCTCAGACGATTCTGCGGAGATCTGGGGTGCAAATTTCTCGACCTCCGCTATCGGGTGGAGAAATGTGGGGTCCCCCTGAATAGGTCAGGCGTGCACTACACGCGGGAAGCGGCTACAAGTGTAGCGGAGTACGTGTGGAGTGCACATGTGGGTTTTTTAGGTTAGAGAAGTCCCTCCCTAGGACCGACAAGACGCCTCCTGAGACGCGGTAAGGTAGGAGTAGGCAAAATGCAACAGGGAATAACAATATTAATCTGCTAATAGTAAACTGCAGGAGCGTCTATAGAAAGGTCCCAGGACTGCTCTCATTAATAAACGGTCACAATGCCCACATAGTACTAGGGACTGAAAGTTGGCTGAAACCAGATGTAAACAGTAATGAAATTCTAAACTCAAATTGGAATGTTTGTAGCGATACGAAGTGCAATTGTATCGAAGGAAATTGACGGAGATCCGAAATGTGAAATAATTTGGGCGAAGGTCACGGTTAAAGTAGGCTCAGGCATGGTAATTGGATGTCTCTGTAGGCCCCCTGGCTCAGCAGCTGTTGTGGCTGAGCACCTGAAGGATAATTTGGAAAATATTTCGAGTAGATTTCCCCACCATGTTATAGTTCTGGGTGGAGATTTTAATTTGCCCGATATAGACTGGGAGACTCAAACGTTCATAACGGGTGGCAGGGACAAAGAATCCAGTGAAACGTTTTTGTGCTTTATCTGAAAACTACCGTGAGCAGTTAAACGGAGAACCGACTCGTGGCGATTACATATTAGAGCTTCTGGTGACAAACAGACCCGAACTATTTGAAACAGTTAACGCAGAACAGGGAATCATCGATCATAAAGCGGTTACTGCATCGATGATTTCAGCCGTAAATAGAAATATTAGAAAAAGGTAGGAAGATTCTTCTGTTTAGCAAAAGTGACAAAAAGCAGATTTCAGAGTACCTGACGGCTCAACACAAAGGTTTTGTCTCAAGTACAGATAGTGTTGAGGATCAGTGGACAAAGTTCAAAACCATCGTACAATATGCGTTAGATGAATATGTGCCAAGCAAGATCGTAAGAAATGGAAAAGAGCCACCGTGGTACAACAACCGCGTTAGAAAACTGCTGCGGAAGCAAAGGGAACTTCACAGCAAACATAAACATAGCCAAAGCCTTGCAGACAAACAAAAATTACGCGAAGCGAAATATAATGTGAGGAGGGCCATGCGAGAGGCGTTCAATGAATTCGAAAGTAAAGTTCTATGTACTGACTCGGCAGAAAATCCTAAGAAATTTTGGTCTTATGTCAAAGCGGTAGGTGGATCAATACAAAATGTCCAGACTCTGTGACCAAAATGGTACTGAAACAGAGGATGACAGACTAAAGGCCGAAATACTAAATGTCTTTTTCCAAAGCTGTTTCACAGAGGAAGACTGCACTGTAGTTCCTTCTCTAGATTGTCGCACAGATGACAAAATGGTATATATCGAAATAGACGACAGAGGGATAGAGAAACAATTAAAATCGCTCAAAAGAAAAAAGGCCGCTGGCCCTGATGGGATACCAGTTCGATTTTACACAGAGTACGCGAAGGAACTTGCCCCCTTTATTGCAGCGGTGTACCGTAGGTCTCTAGAAGAGCGTAGCGTTCCAAAGGATTGGAAAAGGGCACAGGTCATCCCAGTTTTCAAGAAGGGACGTCGAACAGATGTGCAGAACTATAGACCTATATGTCTAACGTCGATCAGTTGTAGAATTTTGGAACACGTATTATGTCCGAGTATAATGACTTTTCTGGAAGCTAGAAATCTGCTCTGTAGGAATCAGCATGGGTTTCGAAAAAGACGATCGTGTGAAACCCAGCTCGCGCTATTCGTCCACGAGACTCAGAGGGCCATAGACACGGGTTCCCAGGTAGATGCCGTGTTTCTTGACTTCCGCAAGGCATTCGATACAGTTCCCCACAGTCGTTTAATGAACAAAGTACGAGCATATGGACTATCAGACCAATTGTGTTATTGGATTGAAGAGTTCCTAGATAACAGAGCGCAGCATGTCATTTTCAATGGAGAGAAGTCTTCCGAAGTAAGAGTGATTTCAGGTGTGCCGCAGGGGAGTGTCGTAGGACCGTTGCTATTCACAATATACATAAATGACCTTGTGGATGACATCGGAAGTTCACTGAGGCTTTTTGCGGATGATGCTGTGGTATATCGAGAGGTAGTAACAATGGAAAATGGTACTGAAATGCAGGAGGATCTGCAGCGAATTGACGCATGGTGCAGGGAATGGCAATTGAATCTCAATGTAGACAAGTGTAATGTGCTACGAATACACAAAAAGAAAGATCCCATATCATTTAGCTACAATATAGCAGGTCAGCAACTGGAAGCAGTTAATTCCATAAATTGTCTGGGAGTACGCATTAGGCGTGATTTAAAATGGAATTATCATATAAAGCTGATCGCCGGCCTCCGTGGTCTAGCGGTTCTAGGCGCTCAGTCCGGAACCGCGGGACTGCTACGGCCGCAGGTTCGAATCCTGCCTCGGGCATGGATGTGTGTGATGTCCTTAGGTTAGTTAGGTTTAAGTAGTTCTAAGTTCTAGGGGACTGATGACCACAGATGTTAAGTCCCATAGTGCTCAGAGCGATTTGAACCATATAAAGTTGATCGTCGGTAAAGCAGATGCCAGACTGAGATTCATTGGAAGAATCCTAAGGAAATGCAATTCGAAAACAAAGGAAGTAGGTTACAGTACGCTTGTTCGCCCACTGCTTGAATACTGCTCAGCAGTGTGGGATTCGTACCAGATAGGGTTGATAGAAGAGATAGAGAAGATCCAACGGAGAGCAGCGCGCTTCGTTACAGGATCATTTAGTAATCGCGAAAGCGTTACGGAGATGATAGATTAACTCCAGTGGAAGACTCTGCAGGAGAGACGCTCAGTAGCTCGGTACAGGCTTTTGTTGAAGTTTAGAGAACGTACCTTCACCCAGGAATCAAGCAGTATATTGCTCCCTCATACGTATATCTCGCGAAGAGACCATGAGGATAAAATCAGAGAGGTTAGAGCCCACACAGAGGCATACCGACAATCCTTCTTTCCACGAACAATACGAGGCTGGAATAGAAGGGAGAACCGATAGAGGTACTCAAGGTACCCTCCGCCACATACCGTCAGGTGGCTTGCGGAGTATGGATGTAGATGTAGACGTGGATGTAGATGTAGACGTCGCTGAACTGTTATAGTGCTCTCACAAAAATGTCCACTCATTTATATGTTCCAAAGTATTGGAAATAAAACACTGTTTTATCCTTATGATTTATAGGTGAACTGCTCCCATAAGATGGTCACCCCTGTATACAAAGATATAATTGCACTGGTTCTTCTTGAGGTTATTCATGTCTTATTACCTACTTTCTTAAGTGAATAATTGTTCTTTGAGGTCACACATGTAAGAGTACTTATGTACTTTTAAATACATCTATCAGCATTTCTGTAAAGGCCTTGCAACAGTGGTAACACCAATTCCCGTCAGATCACCGAAGTTAAGCACTGTTGGGTTTCACTACCACCTGGATGGCTCACCGTCCGAGTCTGCGGAGTGCTGTTGGCAAATGGGGTGCACTCAGCCCTTGTCAGACCAGTCGAGGAGCTACTTGACTGAGAAATAGCGCCACCAGTCGCTAAAACTGACAACTAGGAGAGCGATGTGCTGAGCACATGCCCCTCTGTATCCGCACGCCTAAGGGCTGAGAACGACACGGCGGCTGGTCGGTACCATTGGACCTCCAAGGTCTATTTCGATCGGTGTTTGTTTTGATCTGTATTGATGACACATTTTTGTATGAAAAATGTGAAACGTTATTCCAGAATTTTTGGAAATATTTTTGTACTTGTGGTATATCCAAATGTTCCATTTTAGTCTATCATAATTATATTGAACAATAGTTTTTGATTTTAAAATTGTCAGCTCTTTTGTTATGATGTAACATTGTCCTAATGTGCACATTTATGGATCTTTTGTAATGTACATTTAGTTTATACCCACTAATCCTTAAGAAATTTTATTCAGTTGGCTTTGACATGTTTCTGTTGTTAATCTTACTTTTTAGATATCTTGAGATAAACAGTAAACACAGCTTTGGCTCTGAGCCACTATGATATGATGTACTCTGTGTATCGCGTGCCTTATTTAATCCTCATGCTGAATGAAATAACAAGTTTACGGCTACCAGTGACTGGTAGCAGTAAATGTGTTGTATTATTCGATATCAGTAACTGTCACGGTCACCGAGTTAAAATTTCATAGAGTGGCTGAGATACTAGTTACAGCGCTCCTAGCGGCAACCAACGCTAACTCGGCCGCCATGTTCTCCTTAGTCAAAACATTAGGAAAGCGTTACTGTTCTTTGTGTTGGAAGTGTGTCAGCTGTTGTGATATTACTGCAATATTTAACTTTTCTAGTTGACTTTTTTGTTACAAAATATAAAGTCAACATGCCTGCAATGTGTTCAGCGTTCAACTGCACAAATCGCAGCGATAAAACAACAAATATTTCATATTATAAGTAAGTATATTAATACGGAAATACGACACACGTTTTTTAATGTTTGTTAAAGAGTCATTTGCATTGGAACTGTAATTATGCTTTAGACAAATGCAGGAAAGTAATTTATTTATCGTTGATTACAGATTTCCTTTAAAAGATAAGGAAATTACAAAAAGATGGGTTATAAATATGAAGCGAGAAAACTGGTTTCCTACTACAGCCAGTTACCTCTGTTCAGCTCATTTTGAAGAGAAATATATGTACCACACAAATGTCCAGAGGCGCGTTTTGTCAAAAGCAGGACCTACTATCTTTAACTTTCCACCACATTTACAAAAGCAAGATAAAGTATTACGACCACAACACAGAAAGCGATCTTTCGACAATTTGCAAGATAGTGCTGTTACAGTGACATCATTAGCACAAAGTAAGTCAATAATTTAATTTTACTACGTGTTCTTAATACTTTGAATTACATACTTCCTATTATAATCTTATGGTGTAACTCTGTTATAAACGTATGATGTAACTACATTCTTTCAGTGCCTGTCCGACCCACATCTGTTTCTGCTGACCACAATTACTGTCTACGAAGCCCTAAGAAGTTGAAAACACAATATAACAGAGTACAGGCAGAGAATGTGCGACTAAAGAAGCGGATAAAGCAAATGAAGCAACTTAGTGTACGACACAATAGAAGAATAGTGCAGTTACAGACTTTAGTTGCTGGTTTGAGAAGAAGGCTATGTAGTTCAGTTTCTGATATGTTAAACAGTGAACATGTAGTTGGTTTGTTGAAGGAGCTATTGGAACTTCAGTGCAGTGCTAAAGTATGCCATTATTCTCAGCAAATAAGGAAATTTGCCCCGACCCTACACTTTTATTCTGCCAAGGCATAGCGACAAAAATATCGCATTTCTGCGCCCGTTACTGTTTCTAATAGTTAACCACAGCATGTTTAGAAGTTTCGCCGTAATATTCTGGTGGTACCTGCTCTAATTGCATTAATTTATGGGTAATAAGTAACGTTATAGTGGATGGACAGACTTATTTGAGTTGTCTTGTAGTGTTATCTACATCGAAAAGTTTAGCCATATTTCGACAAAAACATCCCTTTTTGCTGTCAGTGTACACTGAAATCACTGCTGTCTATTGCTTGTTTTAGAAAAAATAAAGCTAGTATGGGCTATTTCAAGTAAGTCAAACGCAGTTACAATGGGGCGGGACACAGCAGACGAATGCCTTGACTAAAGAAAACATGGCGGCCAGAACTTCAATTTGCTTCAAACATGGCGGACCTATAGCCACTCTATGAAATTTTAACTCGTTGGTCACGGTAAAGCCTAACCTAAAATGTACGGATTTAAAGTTGATCCTCATGCATTCAATTCATTTTTGTACATATAGGCCTTCCGTATGTATCACAATTAGTTCTTCTGCTGTTATGAAGTTTAAATTATTCTGATGCTACTGCTAGTCTGATAAGACTCAGTTGTGAATATTAATTACGATTGTAGTGCCAAAAAATGTCATTTCATATGCTTTATATGTTTGTCACAATGGCCACTTGTAAATTGTGAGTAATTAGTTGTATTGTTTCGATTGTTTGCAACGTTGAATATCTTTAACATGTACATTCTTTGGTCCGGTACCATATGTTTTTTTTTGCTCTTATAAGCAACTTTGATGCTCAATCTGTCGGAGTTGAGTGAGCGACACTGAGGGCGTTTGGTATGTGTTGTAACTTAAACTGTTGTGTGGCATTCACTTGTGATATACCTTATGACAAATAGAAGTGGTATTGCTTTTCTGTAAAAACTAATTTTTCGACAATCTTCTAATAAGATTTCTCAGTGTCTGACAATTGTGGATTTTATGTATTTCGACACTAACATGTACTTTTCTACTTTCTGTTGTATAGTCCCTGGACGATGGTTTAAAACCGAGACCGGAAGGAATAAATATATGAAAATCGATACAGCAAAGTTATCATGCTTTTCTTGAAATACTTTCATGCTGTTGATTTTCTCCTCCAAAAAATGTTTGAGTGTTTAAGCATTTGACAAACTTATCAATGCACAAAATGCTTCCATTAGAACTCATGTACCCAGAATTTTGAATACGGCTTACAGTAACAACACCTGCAGATGTTTACTGCGCGCTCTGTCCATGGAGTAGATCAGAGGGATTTGTTCTCATTTGTAGGTCGTTCGTAACGGCAAAGAGCTTGCAACAGAAGCGATTTGTTTCACAATAGCGTAGATGAACACGTGCTCGTAACTCTTAAAGTATGGATTTTATAACCTGTGTTTTCCGAACGTTTTCTCTTGTTTTTGTCCATACAACCATCTCTCAAAACATGAAACGCCTTTTTCAAACACTCTACATACACACTGCCATTTGCTAACTAATCAACCATACTTGAGCGTATAGTTTTTCAAGAAACTCAGTGTCTTATGATTAAAACATACTATTGTTTTAAACTCAAGAAATAACTTTTGAATTTCTGAATTCTCTTCACTGTAGTCATTATTTCAGTTTCCGATTTGTTGTAATTTTTTTATAAATGGTGACAACATAGTGTTTGTTAAAGTAGTTTTATGTTGCGTATCTTCTTCTTGTGTCTCTCGCTTCTGGAAAATCTCTGCCCGTGTAGCAAAATTCGTATGTGGTAATACAAAAAGGCAATATTAATTCTGGTACTTGAAGAACACAACATACCCTCAGAGTCATTGAGATCCATGGGAGAGCCAGCCATAACAAAACTATTCCACTTGGTATGCAAGATATATGAGATAGATGAATACTCTCAGACTTCAAGACGAATGTGATATTTCCTATTCTAAAGGAGGCACGTGCCGACACTTGTGAATACTACCAAACCATCGATTTAATATGTCACGGTTGCAAAATACTGAAACGAATTATTTACAAAAAATTGGGGAAACTGGCAGAAGCCGACTTAACGGGAAAGATCAGTTTCGGTTGCTGCGGAATAAGAAACAGATGAAGCAGTGCTGAAGATTTACCTGGATGATAGATTGTAGAAAGACAATCCTCCATCCATAGCATTCGTAGATTTAGAGGAAGATTTGTACTATGTTGAATGGGATACACTGTTTTAAAATTTGAAGGTAGCATGGATAAAAATACAGGAAACGAAAGGCTGAGACATGTACAAAAGCGATACTGGCATCATAATAGTCGAAGAACATAAAAGTAGTAGACGAGTTTTGCTATTAGGACAGCAAAACCACTGATGACGGCCGAAGTAGAGAGGACATAAAATATCGACTGGAAATAACAAGAAAAGAATCTCTCAAAAACAGGAAATTGCTAAAACAGAATCAGGCCCCCGTTTCCCACTGGGCGCTCTGGGCACGTGACAAAGGCCCGGCGATCGATGGGGGCCTCCCAGGTCCTGCCAGATCGCCAAACCATAACTGATATTTATTACCGAAAAACAAATTTGTTTCGAAAATATCGAACGATAATGGCTGAATACAATATCTACTTGCGTATTAGCTCTGCGCAGTGCACAGTTATACAAGGAGCGATTAACGACATCAAATTAAACGTGATCGACCGACTTAAATAAACCGTCTCGACGATCAGGAATTCCCATGTATTTGTCTGCGGTGTTGTGACGTTTGTTTTGTTTGTATTTGTTACTGACTGTGCTCTGAGGTATCCTTCGACTAAATCGTCATTTGCCTGTTGTGTTTTGTGCTAGCCACTATTTTCGGTGTAAAAATAAATACTGAATTATTATATAAAAAGTCGAAACGGTCATATCCAAGTGGATCTGACAAAAGGAAAAAAGGCTGTACATCAGAAGGAAGTAATTGGTAAGTTACCAAAATTAGTAGCATATTTTACTACTATTACTGGAGCAGCCTCTATAAGTAGCAATCAAATAACAAATCTTCCTCATGATGAGTCGTGTCGATCACAAATTGCGGGAATTTCTGAATGTTCGCGTTCTACACCAGTTTCAGATTTCTACCAATTTAGGAAAAGAGATTGAATCAGAAAGCGACCGTCCCTGTAACGAAAGTGCAATAACTTCTGTGACTTTACCAGCACCGATAACTGTGTCAGTTGAACAACAGTTTTCCAACCCAGAAGATATATCACACGATCGCGCTGATTAATTTCATGAACATTTTACTGAAAGAAATAGCGAAATTTTGAATCGTAAGAGACCTGTATATTTTCAAAATAAAGACTCTGACTTTTCCGAGGCAGCCAGAACCTGCAAAGATGGTAATAAATCAGTAACTAGGTATTTCAACAAAGCGTTATTTATTCGCAAATTAAAGAACATTGAAAGCGTTGAAAGAAAACAGTTGCTGTTTTTCCAAAAATTTAGTATTTTGTTTTTCATGCTGCTTATTTAACAGTTATGATGTAAATCTATGCTCTCCGAGTGAATGTAATGATTGGAAGCACATTACTCACATAATTTTTGTTGTGTCTAGACAAGACAGCCTAGACACAATGAGAGGAAGCCGAAAGGCACGCGCTTAAACTCACGCAGGCTGGCGTGAGGTCTGAAACAGGATACGTAATGAATGCTATAAAGAAAAGTACGTAGCTTCTGGAATACTTAACTTTAATCCACATTTGTAGAACATTGCTCTTGATGATACATTAATAGAATCTCAATATCAATTGAATACGGCGCCTTGCTAGGTCGTAGCAATTGTAGCTGAAGGCTATGCTAGCTATCGTCTAGGCAAATGAGAGCGTATTGGTCAGTGAACTGTTGCTATGAACGTCGGCTGTACAACTGGGGCGAGTGCCAGTACGTCTCTCTAGACCTGCCGTGTGGTGGCGCTCGGTCTGCTATTACTGACAGTGGCGACACGCGGGTCCGGCGTATACTAATGGACCGCGGCCGATTTAAAGGCTACCACCTAGCAAGTGTGGTGTGTGGCGGTGACACCACAATTTTAACGTACGAAAATAGCCCAGCACATAGGCAATCTATGATAACTTACCTACCACGAAGTAAGGCGGTTGGTAGAATAGATATAGACTTATCATCTCAACGTCAAAAAGAACTGAATTACTGGAGAAATGTACTTAAACGGATTGTAGCTGTTGTAAAATTATTGGCATCAAGAGGGCTTCCATTTCGCGTTGCCAATGGAAATCATTTGGGATGTGTGGAATTATAGAGTGAATTAGAGCCATTTCTTGCAGATCATTTACAAAAAAATTGGGAATCCTGTAGAAGGTAACACTTCTTATTTATCAGTGAATATCTGTAATGAGATGAGTGACGTAATATGAAAACAGGTCCAAAACAATTATAAATTAAATTAAATTAACAAAATATTTTTCCATTAGCGTTGACAGAGCGCCCGATCTGTCTCATGTTGACCAGCTAACTTTTATAATTCGATACGTAAAAAACCCTGTTACTGTTGAAAGGTTCCAGATATTTGCACCTATTAAAGGCCATAAATCTGAGTATTTAGTTTTCAGAGAATCATGGGATTCCCATAAATGATTGCACAGGAGGAAAGGTATGACAATGTTTCAAATATGTCTGGAAAGTATACTGTCTACATGCAAAAATCAAGGGGAAATGTGAATTTGCCATCTTTGTACCATGTGCGGGACATTCACTACACTTGGTAGCATTCTGTCTGCAGCGAAGTGGTGCTGTGGCGAAGCCCGTGGACTCGAATTCGGGACTGGAGATCGATTCCCAGTATGGCCAGTCAAATATTTTTCCGTTGTTTCCCTAAATCGCCTAAGGCAATTCCCATGAAAGGACATGACTAATTTCTTTCTTTGTCCTTCCAAAGTCTAGAACACAACAACTGTTTCTAACTCTTGTTTGTCGCAAGTGTACAGAGAACGTGCATGAGAGCCGACAACAGTAATCTATGCATACACCGAAAATCAAGAAAGATACACTGTTCAAATTTTGGAGTTCAAATGAATTGCAGTTTCATCTGGAAAGTTAAGGCGGTAGGATTAATAAAATCTGCATTTGTCTACTTCTTATCACAACTATAGATGATGTGGAAATAAAGCAGTTAGTTCTTTCTGCACATTTACACATGATAACGAGTCAGGAAATCAGTTTTAGGAGACTTCTTAAGGAAACGGACCTCAGACTTTTCTTTTTTAACTGCTGTTGCAGTTTCTGAATTTACTTCATTTCCAAGTCAAACCTTCTTCAAAATGGTATAAATGTTGAATCTGCAGCAGCAACTAATAAAGAAATATAGCTCAAAGCAGAACGTGAAGCCCTTACAAGAACATTTTGTAATGTGCATTTACAGTGATAAGATATGCATGATACAGGTTCGTGTAATTCCAAGAACCTTTGAAATGATATATTTTTAACAACATGGTATATACGCACACTCATATCCTTAGATCAGTATATTTTTTCTCGAAAAAGCTATGCAGTGCATGATTATGATGCAATGGTCAAAATCAAAGTCTATATCGATCTAACATTCGTTTAGGAAAAAATCCGATAGAGTATTATGCATCATTTCAACATGCTGTTAAAACAGTATGTAAACTATCGTATCATAAAGGTTATGAAGAACTTCCTACTCTCTTAAACAGTCTTTTACAGCTATTCCTAAATTAGAGGTAACATGTGTTAAGTCATTGATAATGATTTTTTGCTTTAATTTATTTTAAAGTCTATATTTCGTAATTGGTAATCATTCCAACACTTTCATTTGAATAAAACGTACACGTTTGAGTTTTTTCACATCACAGGGACGTTTCTCAGCGGAGAGCAACCTCTCTGTGGAATATGGTGAATGCAGTTTAATGTATTGGAACGTTCCTTTTCGGTAGTATATGCAGATCCAGATGTCTCGAGCTGAACGACACGGGTTTTATGAGAGTTGCAACCCAGTTTTATCTCCGGTGACTTTGGAAACATTCTTGGCGTGTTCAAAAATAGCTCTGAGCACTACGGGACTTAAATGCTGAGGTCATCAGTCCCCTAGAGCTTAGAACTACTTAAACCTAACTAACCTATGGACATCACACACATCCATGCCCGAGGCAGGATTCGAACCTGCGACCGTAGCGGTCGCGCGGTTCCAGACTGTAGCGCCTAGAACCGCTCGGCCACCCCGGCCGGCCCTGGCGTGTTAATTAAGAACATTCTTGTCGGATCTGCAGCCAATATAATTTCAAAGACAATCATACATAAATAATACTTCAGCGATCCATCTGGCTGCAATCAGGTGAGATTTTGCAAACAGCGTTCTCAGCTGAAGATGGGCCGCTGAAGTATTGTGTCAAGACTTTTGTATGATCCGGCTGCACACCTGACAAGAGAATTATCAACTTTATCACAGCTACACTCGCTAAACCAATGGCCAATTTTGACAGTTACGTCCATTTCAAATACCCTGCTCTATTACTCAGTGTTGAAATATGTACAAACTAAAAAATTAAAAGCTAATTAAAATAAAATACGAATATATTAATAATAACGAACTGGGAATCAGTAGGAGGGCACTATCGGTAAGAGGCCAAAACATGCAAGGTCAGCACATTCTGATGACAGTGTTCAAGGAACTGCACCACAAGCACTTCTGGTGTCAGCATTCCAGGAACTGCACTTCCAATGAGTGAGGCAATTGTGCTTGTTATGTTCAAGGTCACTGACCTCCCCCCCCCCCCCTCCTCTCGTTCTCCCCAAGTTTGCTTTAGGCAGACGTCACCATATTCTCAACCAATCGCCAGGAATCCCATTACACTTATGCTCAAAAGTATGAGAACGATCAGAATTATTCATCAGTCCTGCGCTGTTACTGTCGGCCAATAGCCACAGGGCCCCACTACTATGACATAGTGGGTAGAGCTCGACAAAAAGTTCTATACTTTCTGATCCATTTCAAAAATCTTTGTTGCCTCTGATGCACACCCAGCAGCTTGGACACCCACACTGTGATGTCATTAATTTACACACGCTGTAATATCAGAGTATATTACGTTAAAATTTACCTCCGTTTCAAGAATTCGCCATGACGTCTTTAATTTATACAAACTGTAATTATACCCCACTTGGGAATCACATACTACGCCATCTCAAGAAACTGCACAGCAAGAGTCTTTTAAACATATCATACAAGTTTCCGGCCAGTCATCAGGACTGGGGTCGGATCCCTGCAATATAGAACCGACTGACCCAAGACTGGAAAACATGTTTATTTGCGTTAACGCACTGGCAACTATGACTGGCATCGGCTCCATTCTTTCTAGAGGTTTTTGCTACTCTATGTAAAATCATTTTGTTCGCAATCCAACGTTCTGACAGACGTGGTAATAGGCCATTTTCCTATATTAAAATATTCTTCGAATTGTTGATATTATGATTGATTATAACCTTTAAGCCCGCATCTCGTGGTCGTGCGGTAGCGTTCTCGCTTCCCACGCCCGGGTTCCCGGGTTCGATTCCCGGCGGGGTCAGGGATTTTCTCTGCCTCGTGATGGCTGGGTGTTGTGTGCTGTCCTTAGGTTAGTTAGGTTTAAGTAGTTCTAAGTTCTAGGGGACTGATGACCATAGATGTTAAGTCCCATAGTGCTCAGAGCCATTTGCCATAACCTTTAAATAACACTTACGGCCAATATGCTCACAAAATATCTGTTATTTTTATGTAATTAAAGCTTAAAATCATTAAATATCAAGATATGGTCACGTAATCGAAAACGCTCTGTTTTATTGACTGATGCTCTTTTCAGGAGATGTATTTGTAGACTATGGTACTACACCCTATTTCCAATCCATTTTCTGAAACGTTAATTCCGAAACAAGATCTTACTGTGAATTAGTATTATGACTGTAGGAGCAGCGAGCTAGCCAGTGACGTCACAGGCATCACATGACTCGAATGGAGCGTTTTAGCGGGCTTTCAAATTATTTGAATTCATTTCCGTTTTTATAAAAGAATGCTGAAATTCAAGAGGAGAAAAAGCATGTTAGAAGCATAAAACGACATAATTAATCATTTAAGGCAACTTTCAGAAAACAGTCAAATACCCTGTTGTAACTTCACAGTTTGGTAGTCGTTCAACACGCCTAAGGGTACTTGGTATAGATTTGTAATGATGTAACTAACATTCCACTGTGAGAATGCTGCAGGCATTAATTCATAATACTAGTTACTGCTCTTTGAAAATGGGTGTTGTGCGAAGTGAAATTTTTTCTTCGCACAGTGGCTGATAGTACAAGACTTGACAATGTAATAATCTCTCTCACTGAGAACTAAATAGCATTTATTATTTGTACAGTGTCCAACAATGTAATAAACTACATTTTATGTATGTTACATTAATCCAACTATTGTTTTTCTTTCGAACCCTAACCATTTCACAAATGTTTCATTTACCTTCTTCCTCAATACTTTCTAAACAATACAGTTTTGTGGATCGTTAGATTTCTGTAATTCATGTCCATAAAATGAACCAGTAATATTACGTGATTGGCAATATAGGGTGATACAGAGCGATTAAGCTGCCCCTGCCGCTGCCGCTGCCATTTTATGCAACCGGCAATGTTATATCTGGCTTTCATAAACCAAACGTGAGATTTTCATATCATCTCGCTTGCTGCGTGCGAACTATTAGTCTTACAGAAAAAATGAGCCGGAACTTTCTGTAGGAAATTTAATTTAGTTAAATTTTGTACAGGGATACCTTTTCACTGGAAGCCATTGGTTTCGAATTATGCAAGAAAAACGTACAAAAGCTACATTCACCCCACCCTACACTCATCCCTCAGCAGTCAGATTTTCTAGTATGTTGTCCACGAACTATTCCCAATGTTCGACCTTGTTTGGTCTCTATTGATCTGGCTATTACGCCACTAGTACAGCCAGAAATTCGTTAACATTCTCAATTTAAACATGCCCGTGAGGGTAATGAAAGAAAAAATGACTATTGTAAACGATACACAGTAACTAATTACGTTGACAGTTCGATGCACACTACACCCTTACAAGCACATTAGCTTCGTAGTCAATGCCGTTAAAATTCGCAAAATTGTAAGGTAAAATTTACACAAACGCCAGTTTTTAAGTGTGCGACTAAGCCGGTAGCGCAATAAGACCAGTCAATGGACACCAAGAATGTGAGAAATAATTCGTGCAGTCGGAAATTTTTGTATAGTGGTAGGAGGGAGTGCCATGAAGAACATACTACAAATCCTGACTGGTGGGGGCTAAGTGTGCCAATGGGGATGCGTTTGAAGTTCAAATTTGTACCTTTTTCTTGAATAACTCAAAAACTACGGCCGCTAGCGAAATCATATCCCATTACAAAATTTAATTACGTTAAATTGCCTACAAAAATGTCCTGTTCATTTCTGAAGGACTAATAGTTCGCAAGTAGCGAGTGAGAGAATATGAAAATATCGCGCTTGACAATGAAGGCCAGCGTAACATTGATTGCTAGTTATACAAAACGATAGCACAGGGGGAGGTGGATCACCCTGTATGTTTTCGGATTTGTTTCTTGGACTTTAACCATTTTAAATACTTCAGCTGACCCGTTTGGAGTGTAACCCCTATCAGATACTGCATTAAGATTGCTGATTTTTGCAAAATCGCCCATCTTAAATTTCTTTTTGACTTATCTGTAGTCGGTATTTTAACATATGCAAATGAATCTACATCGGAGTGTGCAGTGTTAGAAAACATGCTGGCAATATGAAACTGCCTATCTCGATAGTAAGGCTTCTAAGAACACTGCCCGCAGGGGATTCGAATTCGGTCATGCACACGTAATTCTTTTGAGTCAGCATAGCGCAGTAGCACGTTCCTGTATCATCGTAAGACTCAATTACAAATTATTTTACTCATATGTATAGCAAGGCTTAGCGTTAATAAGCACTTCCATTTTAATAGAGTAACAAACTTTGGGCATTTGTTTGTGTCATAAGTAGCATTGTTTGTATCTTCTACGAAATTTTGATGTCAAAAGCGGAATATTTTCAAACAACAACGCTACGATTACGTTCTTTCTCCTTTTACTCTTGTCTTGTATCCTGTTTCAACACACATGGAGGCCAAAACTGATAGCTTGAATTACAGTGACGGACACTTCCTGAACAAAATCCGTCAGCTCACACACACCTTCAACTGTATAAATTATCTAATCCAGACAGCATCAATCTGCCACAAAAAAGGAAAAAAAATACTACTGTCATTGCGCTATGATTGACACTAAAGATGCGACAGTCCTCTTCTTCTGCCTCCGCAACTGCGGAAGTTTTGCACATTTTTTCACATCTGCTTCCGCATTTTTATATCGGAAGTTCATCGGAACTTTGAACAATGGCGAGATTGTCGATGTGCGCGCTTATTGGTCCTACGCTCCGGCTGTTGCGCAGACAGGACTTACTTCGTTGGGTGGGGCGTGTAGGAAACTGACACGTGCGCGTAGCGATCGTTGCGTTTATTGTATATTACACAGTGCTCTCTGTCAATCGTCATTAAAGTATAGCATATTCTCGCTCGCCAGTCTTCTTTATATTGCTGTATAATTTTACTATACTGTACAGTGTTTATTAGTCAACAGTTTTGTGGTGTAACGTTAGTTAAGAGTGGAATAATGAACTAAAACGAAGCCTTATTTGGAACTATTTCGTTGAAATTAATGATTTGAGTGCCAAATGCAAAATCTGTGACAAAATATATTCGCGAAAAGGGCGCACGACCACCATAATGAAAAATCATCTCAAATCATTACAGTAGTAGGGACATGGGGTTACGAGTGCAACTTTGATGTCAAATTGGTATGCAAATCGATTAAATTGATCAATTAACCACCCATACCCTTTCCCCCACCAAGCACATCCCCAGGTGACATTACGTGTTTTTCTCAGGCTGTTTTTCTCGCCTGTACTGTATGAGAACCATCTCCCACAGGTTATCAGTCGCAGAAAAGGGTCCCTGTTTCATTGTTTGATGCACTGATTTTTCTATATATATATTTCCGGCACGATTTCGATTTCTGTGTCAAGTTCAACACTGTCATTAACACGTTTTGGTCCATTGGCTCCCCCACAAAACTATATATTGCATGGTGCTGCTGATCCCACAACACACCCAAACACTGGCAGAGTTTTGAGGCATTGTGGAGTGTTTCCAAACTGCGGTCAGAAGGTGACTGAAGACCTTTACATTTAAATTCACGATTCACAGTGACAGGATATCGATGGCGCTGTGTTTCGTTTGATTGATTCCTCATTTGCTACCATGCTCGTCATCACTGTTTCCATGTTAGCCACCCCCAGAATGTGTTGCCTCCTCCACCAAGACTCTTTCTCCATCTCAAACAAGCGATGTCAGTCAATCATTATGTGGTAATCAACAGCGTACCGTTGGACTGTTGGGATGGAATGGACACTGTCGATTAACTGTAATAATAAGCATCAATTTTAGCAATTTTATCGTAATTTCTACACTGACCAATGACGCAGCAGCATGCGTGCCAATTTCTGTATCATGGCCCAACAACCCCTTCACTACTTTGCGAGTACCATCGAGAATGTAAATAGATGACTGTGCGGTACGATCATTCATTGTTAATTCTCGAACATACACACCGAAGTATACCAGACAGCGACCTACATATCTCTAGCACTGGGATCATAGTGCATAACTTACGATCTTTCTCTATGTGGATGGGAGTCACAGGGCATTCTCGCATTCTTAGGATAAAGTTAAAGACCGAAATATCTCCTCGCTTAGTCTTTGACCAACGCTCCCTGCAGCACCGGCACAGATTTAATCTGCAGCTGACCAAAAGTACGAGGTGCGACAATAAAGTAATGAGACTGATGTGAAAAAAAAATGTTGTTTACAGTTTTAGTCAACTTTAGCGCTGTCTCCTTCACAGTAGTCTCCTTCTGATTGCACACACTTTTTCCAGCGCTTCTGCCATTGATGGTAACATTTCTGGAACTCATCTTCTGTAATATCGTCAAAGACCCTCGTCACAGCTTTTTGGACATCTTGTGTTGTTTTAAAATGGTATCCCTTGACCGCCGTTTTGACTCTTGGGAATAGAAAAAAGTTGCACAGAGCGATATCTGGTGCATAAAGTGGCTGTGGTAGTACTGAAATTTGTTTTGAGTTTAAAAATTGCTGTAATGACAGAGCAGTAAGGGATGGCGCATTATCGTGAGGCAGAATCCAATTGTCAGCAATGTTGGCATGGACATGAAGAACTCTTTTACGAAGTCTTCCTAAAATTTCTTTGTAGTAATATTGGTTAACTATTTGTCCAGGAGGCACCCACCCTTTATGAACAATTTCCTTGGAATCAAAGAAGCACACAAGCTTGCATGGTCGTCCACTGCGGTCTTCATTTTCAACGTTCGTTCTGCCTTGACTAAATATTTTATGCCACTGAAAAACTTGAGCTCTTGACATAACCTCCTCTCCAAAAGCCTTCTGAAGCTTACCGTAAGTTGTCGTCGCATTCTCACCCAATTTAACGCAAAAACAAATGGCACACCGTTGCGCGATATTATGTAGTTCCATTTTCGTGACGAGAGACACAAACACGTGTTAACTTATTACAGCACAACTCATGACTGAGCAGTTGGATCGATGTGCCGCTTGGACTAGTAGCAGCTTACAGACCAAGGTCAAAGATATTGTGCCTACGCAAGCCTGCAGTGCTGCCACATCTTGCAAAGAAAATCAGTCTCGTTACTTTATTGTCGCACCTCGTAGACGGATACATTCCAAGTGTCGTGTGGGAACAGTGCGAACCTAGGCTGTAACTGCTGTTAGATTAGATTAGATTCAGATTTCGTTCCATAGACCCAAAAAATGAGATGAATCTCAGGGTGTGGGACATGTCATGAAGTGTAACATAAAATCATTAAACATTTGAATATAATACTTACCATCCTGATCATTTGTCAGGAGATTGTCGAAATAGGTGAATACAATGTGGTAAACTGGAAAAGCTAATATTTACAGAATGAAACATTGTCATACACTATTAATAAATTTATCATACATAAAATACCTAATCTTGATTGTTGTGACAAAGTGCAGTCAAAACTGAAATCTAACAGACATTTTTACTTAAGCTGGCCTAACAGTCTCTGTTAAGATATCCTTCCATAGAGTAGAAGGAGTTGCCTATCAAAAAGTCTTTCAAACTCTGTTTAAACCGTACTTTATCTGAAACCAAGTTTATAATGATTGCTGGCAATTTATTGGAAATGTGTGTTCCTGAATATTGGATCCCTTTTTGCACCAAGGTAAGTGATTTTAGGTCTTTCTGTATATTGTTCTTAACCTAGTATTGATACTATGTATTGAGTTATTGGTTGGAAATAGAGAAATATTACTCGCAACAAATTTCATTAAGGAATAAATATACTGAGAAGCAGTGGTTAGAATACAAAGTTCGTAGAACAGGTTTCTACATGATGTTCTTGAATTTACACCACAAATGATTCTTATCACACGGTTTTTCATCCTAAAAATCTTTGCTCGGTTTGTTGGGTTGCCCCAGAATATGATCCCATATGACATAATAGAATGAAAGTAAGCAAAGTATGCAAGGTTTTTATATTTATATCTCCTACATCTCACATCATTCTCACTGCAAATATAGACTTATTTAGGCACTTAACCAGTTCTGTGGTATACCCTTCCTAACTGAATTTATCATGAAGTTGTAATCCCAGAAATTTAACACTGTCAACCTCCTTGATCTATACGTCTTCATATGTTGTACACATGCTGGAGGGAAATCTCTGAACTGCATATAGTGGATCTTCTCAAAGTTTAATGACAGTGAGTTAGCTTTAAACCACTTATTAATGTCAGTGAAAATTTGTTTAGGAGCTATTTCTAAATCTGTACCTGACTTGCTGCTTATTGCTACGTTTGTATAATCTGCAGACAAAACAAACTTAGCATCTGACAATGTAACAGATGAGAGGTCATAAATGTACACAAGGAAAAGCAATGGACCCCAGATGGAACCTTATCGGTGACTAGTAGATATGAATCTATTGTGATGATATAACAGACAGTTAAGAACAAGAAACGGATGGTTTTTATGCACGATGGAGCTCCAGACGGATGGATTTTCCTGCATTTTGCGTAAATCAACTGCTCTATGAAATCTAAAGTATTGTTCTAGTGTCTGAGTTCATTACCAAGAAGGTATTGGGAAGAGCGAACATAAACACATGCGCTCCTAAGGCTACAAGCTCCTGTGCTTAAAACACGCTATAATGTTAGCTCGTTCGTGTTTCCGAAAGAAATATATTACCAGAGCATGACATACATTCTCCTTGCAGGTTTCTTTACGATAAACTATGATGATAAACTGCAAAATGAAAAACTACTTCCTTAAAACATCGATTCCTTGTGATACATGTAGAATATAGCTTTTCAGAGGTGTGTAGCCTCCACTGTTCCCATCCGATCACAGTTCAGAAATTATACTATGCTAGCATCAGTCCTATATAAAATGATCGTTAGTAACGGAGAATGCTTCTTACAAAGAAAGAGACAGACGCGTAGCAGCGGTGTTTGACAAGTGAAGTTACTCATCATGCTGCCACTAACGCCGTAAACAGGACATCTATCAAGCAGATGTATACACGGGGATTGTAGTACCTCACAAACACCTGGCGCTAACTTAGAATCACCGCAATTATAAAATTGAAGACTCGATTTTATGCCCAAGGTACGACAGGGGGATGGAGAACATCGCATAAATCTTCATTCGTCTAGAGGAATGTGTCGAAAAGGCATGGAAGTCCTCTGATGACTGAGACATTTGCCGTTAACTATCGCAAGTAGACAGTGCACTAAGTCACACACAGAACATGTATTTGTATGCGAGTCGAATGCAGGTTATGTCACACTACTGATACATCCTGACAGAACAACGGAAAAAAATGGTCAAATGATCTACAGCGACATGTCCCTCTCTCTCTAGAATGTATCATCACTCTACCATTAAATCCTACCTCATTACAAATCCATCTCAACCGATCACTCCATTCACTCTCTGTCATCCTTTAACGCATATGCAAGTAAGTTTAGAGGCCGATGGTTCTCTTTTTTCCAGGAAAGCATCAAAGACAGCAGCCAACTCGCGCAGACATACAGTAGAACGTTGCCTCGACGAAAAAAGATTGTTTCTCCTGTTCACGGTGCTTCCATCTCGCCGTTTTCCCGTATTCTTCTTGCTGTCGTATACTCTTTCCCATGTACAAGAATTGTTCTGCATCAGTCAGAAGACATGTAAGTACTCCCTCAATTTCCCCAAATTTCGGCGTATTTTCCCACAATTTATACGTATTTTCCGTCATTTTATCGATTTGTATGCCACTTCTATCCTTGCGATCACGACATCACTTCTTGTTCCGTGTTCCAAACTTGCTTGTAAATACAGTACAGCTGTCACCACCACGCGCAAATAAAGAGAGATTGTAAGTTATGCACTATGATCATAGTGCTAGAGATATGTAGGTAGCTGTCTGGTACACTTTGGTGTGTATGTTCGAGAATTAACAATCAATGAACGTACGGCACAGACATATACTTACATTCTCGATGGTACTCGCAAAGTAGTGGAGGGGCTGTTGGGCGATGATACAGAAATTGACACGCATGCTGTCGCATCATTGGTCGGTGTTGAAATTACGATAAAATTGTTAAAATTGATACCACTTTCAACTATGATGCTTGTATTACAGTTAATCGGCAGTGTCTCTTCCATCCCAACAGTCCACTGGTACGCAGTTGATTACCACATAATGTCTGAGAGACTTCGCTTGTTTGAGATTGGGAAAGAGTTTTGGTGGAAGACGCAACACTTTCCAGGGATGGAAACTCTCCACAATGCCTCAAAACTCTGCTAGTGTCTGGGTGCATTGTGGGATCAGCAGCACCAACATTATTTACACCATGCGATATCTAGTTTTCTGGGCAAGCCAATGGACCAGAAGGTGTTAATGACAGTGTGGAACCTGCCACAGAACTCGAAGTCGTACCGGAATATATATATATATATATATATATATATATATATATATATATATATATATATATATATACTCCTGGAAATGGAAAAAAGAACACATTGACACCGGTGTGTCAGACCCACCATACTTGCTCCGGACACTGCGAGAGGGCTGTACAAGCAATGAACACACGCACGGCACAGCGGACACACCAGGAACCGCGGTGTTGGCCGTCGAATGGCGCGAGCTGCGCAGCATTTGTGCACCGCCGCCGTCAGTGTCAGCCAGTTTGCCGTGGCATACGGAGCTCCATCGCAGTCTTTAACACTGGTAGCATGCCGCGACAGCGTGGACGTGAACCGTATGTGCAGTTGACGGACTTTGAGCGAGGGCGTATAGTGGGCATGCGGGAGGCCGGGTGGACGTACCGGTGAATTGCTCAACACGTGGGGCGTGAGGTCTCCACAGTACATCGATGTTGTCGCCAGTGGTCGGCGGAAGGTGCACGTGCCCGTCGACCTGGGACCGGACCGCAGCGACGCACGGATGCACGCCAAGACCGTAGGATCCTACGCAGTGCCGTAGGGGACCGCACCGCCACTTCCCTGCAAATTAGGGACACTGTTGCTCCTGGGGTATCGGCGAGGACCATTCGCAACCGTCTCCATGAAGCTGGGCTACGGTCCCGCACACCGTTAGGCCGTCTTCCGCTCACGCCCCAACATCGTGCAGCCCACCTCCAGTGGTGTCGCGACAGGCGTGAATGGAGGGACGAATGGAGACGTGTCGTCTTCAGCGATGAGAGTCGCTTCTGCCTTGGTGCCAATGATGGTCGTATGCGTGTTTGGCGCCGTGCAGGTGAGCGCCACAATCAGGACTGCATACGACCGAGGCACACAGGGCCAACAGCCGGCATCATGGTGTGGGGAGCGATCTCCTACACTGGCCGTACACCACTGGTGATCGTCGAGGGGACACTGAATAGTGCACGGTACATCCAAACCGTCATCTAACCCATCGTTCTACCATTCCTAGACCGGCAAGGGAACTTGCTGTTGCAACAGGACAATGCACGTCCGCATGTATCCCGTGCCACCCAACGTGCTCTAGAAGGTGTAAGTCAACTACTCTGGCCAGCAAGATCTCCGGATCTGTCCCCCATTGAGCATGTTTGGGACTGGATGAAGCGTCGTCTCACGCGGTCTGCACGTCCAGCACCAACGCTGGTCCAACTGAGGCGCCAGGTGGAAATGGCATGGCAAGCCGTTCCACAGGACTACATCCAGCATCTCTACGATCGTCTCCATGGGAGAATAGCAGCCTGCATTGCTGCGAAAGGTGGATATACACTGTACTAGTGCCGACATTGTGCATGCTCTGTTGCCTGTGTCTATGTGCCTGTGGTTCTGTCAGTGTGATCATGTGATGTATCTGACCCCAGGAATGTGTCAATAAAGTTTCCCCTTCCTGGGACAATGAATTCATGAATTCACGGTGTTCTTATTTCAATTTCCAGGAATATATATATATATATATATATATATATATATATATATATATATATATATATATATATATATATATGCGTATTACGGCAGAAAAAGCAACGTATCGGCCAACGAAACAGGGACCCTTTCCTGCGACTGATAACCTGTGGGAGATGGTTCTCGTAGAGTACAGGCAATGAAACTTTACACCGATCCTTGCAAGCGACGTCAGTCACTGGCCACCTGTTGCAACGGATAAATACCTGTATATTTAATAGTATCGCTACATCTGCTCGATGCTGGGATATAGACGGTATTAGTTTTCGATATATCAGAAGAGAGAGATGCGGTAAAAATCTATGGGATGAAGTTGTTGCTGTTGTTGTGATCTTCAGTCCGGAGACTGGTTTTATGCGGCTGTCCGTGCTACTTTATCGTGTGCAAGCTTCTTCATCTTCGAGTAACTATTGCAACCTACATCCTTCTGAATCTTAGTGTATTCATCTCTAAGTCTTCCTCTACGATTTTTATCGTCCACGCTGCCCTCCAGTACTAAACTGGTGATCCCTTGATGCCCCAGAACACGTCCTACCAACCAGTTCCTTCTTCTAGTCAAGTTGTGCCACAAATTCCTCTTCTCCCCAATTCAATTCAGTACCTCCTCATTACTTACATTATCTATCCATCTAATCTTCAGCATTCTTCGATAGCACCACATTTCGAAAGCTTCTATTCTCTTCTTGTCTAAACTATTAATCATTCATGTTTCACTTCCATACATGGCTACACTCCATACAAATACTTTCAGAAAAGACTTCCTGACACTTATATCTATACTCAATGTTAACAAATTTATCTTTTTCAGAATCGCTTTCACTGCCATTGCTAGTCTACATTTTGTATCCTCTCTACTTCGACCATCATCAGTTATTTTGCTCCCAAATAGCAAAACTCATTTCTACTTTAAGTGTCCACTTTGTTAATCTAATTCCATCAGCATCACCCGATTTAATTCGACTACATTCCATTGTCCTCGTTTTGTTTTTGTTGATGTTCATCTTATACCCTCATGTCAAGACACTGTCCATTCGGTTCAACTGCTCTTCCAGGTCCTTCGCTGTCTGTGACAGACTAACAGTGTCACGGCAAACCAAAAAAATTTTATTTCTTCTCCATGGATTTTAATTCCTACTCCGAATTTTTCTTTTGTTTCCTTTACTGCTTGCTCCATATACAGATTGAATAACATTGGGGTTAGGCTACAAACGTGTCACCTTTCCTTCCCAACCACTGCTTCCCTTTCATGCTCCTCGACTCTTAAAACTGCCATCTGGTTTGTGTACAAATTGCAAATAGCCCGTCGCTCGCTATATTTGACCCCTGCCACCTTCAGAATTTGAAAGAGAATATTCCAGTCAACATTGTCAAAAGCTTTCTCTAATTCTACAAATGATACAAACGTAGGTTTGCCTTTCCTTAATCTATCTTCTAAGATAAGTCGTAGGGTCAAAAATGGTTCAAATGGCTCTGAGCACTATGGGACTTAACTTCTGAGGTCATCAGTCCCCTAGAACTGAGAACTACTTAAACCTAACTAACCTAAGGACATCACACACATCCATGCCCGAGGCAGGATTCGAACCTGCGACCGTAGTGGTCGCAGCGGTGCCAAACTGTAGCGCCTAGAACCTCTCGGCCACCACGGCCGGCTCGTAGGGCCAGTATTTCCTGACTTATTCCAACATTTCTATAGAATCCAAACTGATCTTCCCTGAGGTTGGCATCTACCAGTTTTTCCATTCGTCTGTAAAGAATTCGTGTTAGAATTTTGCAGCCGTGGCTTATTAAACTGATAGTTGGGTAATTTTGACATCTGTCGACACCAGCTTTCTTTGGGATTGGAATTATTATATTTTTCTAGAAGTGTGAGGGTATTTCGCCTGTCTCATACATCTTGCTCACCAAATGGTAGAACTTTGTCAGGGTTGGCTCTCCTAAATCTATCAGCAGTTCTAATGGAATGTCTACTCCCGGGGCCTTGTTTCGACTCAGGTCCTTCAGTGCTCTGTCAAACTCTTCACGCAGTATCATGTCTCCCATTTACCCTTCATCTACGTCCTCTTCCATTTCCATAATATTGCCCTCAAGTACATCGCCCTTGTATAGACCCTCTATATACTCTTTCCACTTCTCTGCTTTCCCTTCTTCGCTTAGATCTGGTTTTCCATCTGAGCTCTTGATATTCATAGCAAGTGGATCTGTTTTCTGCAAAGGTCTCTTTAATTTTCCTGTAGGCAGCATCTATCTTACCCCTAGTGATATATACCTCTACATCCTTACATTTGTCCTCTAGCCATGCATGCTTAGCCATTTTGCTCTTCCTGTCGAGCCTATTTTTGAGACGTTTGTATTCCTTTTTGCCTGCTTCATTTACTGCATTTTTATATTTTCTCCTTTCATCAATTAAATTCATTATCTCTTGTGTTACCGAAGGATTTCTACTAGCCCTCGTCTTTTTGCCTGCCCATTCTTCTTCTACTGAATATTCTTAAACTAGGTGTTAGTTATGATTAAGTAATGCTCTGTGCAAAATTCCAGAAGGCATCTTCCTCTTTCATTCCTTACTCCCATTCCATATTCACCTACTACTTTTCCTTCTCTTCCTTTTTCTCACTATCGAATTCCAGTCCCCCATGACTATTAAATTTTCATCTCCCTTCATTATCTGAATAATTTCTTTTATCTCACCATAGATTTCTTCAATGTCTGCGTCATCTGCGGAACTAATTAGTATATAAAATTGTATTACTGTGGTAGGTGTGGGCTTAGTGTCTATCTTGGCTACAATAATGCGTTCACTATGCTGTCCATAGTAGCTCACCTGTGCTCCTATTTTTTTATTCATTATCAAACGTACTACAGCATTACCCCTATTTGATTTTGTATTTATAGCCCTGTATTCATCTGACCAGATGTATTGTTCCCCCTGCCACCGGACTTCACTAATTCCCACTATATTTAACTTTAACCTATCCGTTTCCCTTTTTAAATTTTCTAACCTACCTGCCCGATTAATGGATCTGACATTCCACGCTCCGATCCGTAAAATGCCACTTCCTTTCTGCTGATAACGCCGTCCTCCTGAGTAGTCCCCGAGCGAAGATCCGAATGGGGGACTATTTTACCTCCAGAACATTTTACCCAAAAATACGCTATCATCAGATTAGATTAGATTAGATTAGATTACATTAGTACTTGTTTCATATAACATGTATACGACACTTCGTAATCATGTGGAACGTGTCAGGTTAATAAAAGGTGTCTATCCAAGATATTACATTACACAAAATATTACATACACTTAATTTTTTTGTGGCCGGCCGTTGTGGCCAAGCGGTTCTAGGCGCGACAGTCTGGAGCCGCGTGAGCACTACGGTCGCAGGTTCGAATCCTACCTCTGGCATGGATGTGTGTGATGTCCTTAGGTTACTTAGATTTAAGTAGTTCTAAGTTCTAGGGGACTGACACCTTCAGATGTTAAGTCCCATAGTGCTCAGAACCAGTTGAACCATTTTTTGTGGGGGGTGGGGAAATTACCCACTTACTATATCCAAAAATTCATCTAATGAGTAGATGGAGTTGCCATTCAGAAATTCTTTTAATTTCCTTTTAAATGCTATATGGCTCTCTGTCAGACTTTTGATGCTATTAGGTAAGTGACCAAAGACTTTTGTGGCAGCATAATTTACCGCCTTCTGAGCCAAAGTTAGATTTAACCTTGAGTAGTGAAGATCACCCTTTCTCCTAGTGTTGTAACCATGTACACTGCTATTACTGTTGAATTCGTTCGGATTGTTAATAACAAATTTCATAAGTGAATATATATATATATATATATATATTGTGAGGCTACAGTGAAGATCCCTAGCTCTTTAAATAAGTGTCTGCAGGATGATCTTAGATGAGTTCCAGCAATTATTCTGATTACACGCTTTTGTCCAATGAACACTCTTTTACTCAATGATGAGTTACCCCAGAATATGATGCCATATGAAAGCAGAGAATGAAAATAGGCGTGGTAAGCTAATTTACTGAGCTGTATATTGTCAAAATTTGCAATGACCCTAATAGCATAAGTAGCTGAACTCAAACGTTTCAGCAGATCTTCAGTGTGTTTTTTCCAGTTCAACCTGTCATCAATGCATACACCTAGAAATTTTGAATATTCTACCTTAGCTACAGATTTCTGATCGAAGTTCATACTTATTAATGGTGTCATTCCATTTACCGTGTGGAACTGAGTATACAGTGTTTCGTCAAAGTTTAATGAGAGCCCATTTGCAGAGAACCACTTAATGATTTTCTGAAAAACATCATTTACAATTTCATCAGGTAAGTCTTGACTGTTGGATGTGATAGCTATACTTGTATCATCGGCAAAAAGTACCAGCTTTGCATCTTCGTTAATATAGAATGGCAAGTCATTAATACATATTAAGAACAGCAGAGGATCCAAGACCGAACCTTGCGGTACCCCATTCTTGATTGTTCCCCAGCTTGAGAAATCACCAATTTTTTGCATATTATGTGAACTGCTTATTTCAAATTTCTGTACTCTTCCAGTTAGGTATGATATAAACCATTTGAGCGCCGTCCCATTCATACCACAGTACTTGAGTTTATAAAGCAGTATTCCACGATTTACACAATCAAAAGCCTTTGGGAGATCACAAAAAATCCCAACGGGTGACTTCCGGTTACTCAGAGCATTTAATATTTCATTAGTTAAATATGGCTTCCCGGCCATTGACCTTCTTGTGCGAACGCACACGCTATGCCCGAACTCGTACGGGACTTGGTAGATTAATCTGCCACGAGTAATGAGTATGAAGGGCAAACATCTATTAGGCGTACTACGAATGTAGTGGTGTGGACATGTTGGGAATGTGGATCTCACGGGGAGCGTGCAAGGGATAAGTCCCTGCAGTCGCACTATCCTCTGTGCCCACGGTGGCTCAGATGGATAGAGCGTCTGCAATGTAAGCAGGAGATACCGGGTTCGAGTCCCGGTCGGGACACACATTTTCACCATGTCCCCAACGAATTACATCAACACCTGTTTTCAGCTAGGGTGTCCATTTAATTATCATTTCATTTCTAGCAAAGCTGCATTGTCATCCACGGTAACTGTTCTTTCGGGAACAGATACTACCGTCATATATCATTAGTGAAAGTATATATAGCATTTTCCGTTGAAAAACCCTTCTGAAAACCAACCTGACATTTTGTTAGAATTTTATTTTTAAAAAGGTGTGAAGCTACTGTACAATACATTACTTTTTAAATAATTTTGGATAAGGCAGTCAGAAGAGAGATTGGGCGGTAGTTGTTGACATCTGACGTATCCCCTTTTTTATGCAGTGGTTTAACAATGGCATACTTCAGTCTATCTGGGAAAATGCTCTGCTTCAGAGAGCTATTACATATGTGTCTAAGAATCCCACTTATCTCCTGGGAACAAGCTTTTATTATCCTGCTGGAAATGCCATCAATTCCATGTGAGCTTTTATTCTTGAGAGAGTTTATTATCTTCCTAATTTCAGAAGGAGAGGTGTGTGGAATTTCAATTGTATCAAATTGTATGGATAAGGCCTCTTCCATTGACTGCCTTGCTTCTTCTAATGAATGTTTAGATCCTATTTTCTCTACAACATTTAAAAAATGATTATTCAAAATGTTCTCTACTTCCAGGTTGTTGTCTGTCAAGTTTCCATTCGCTTTTATGGTAATGCCGGTATCCTGTACTCTTGGTTTCCCTGTCTCCCTTGTAATAATATTCCAAATTGTTTTGATATTGTTATCAGAGGGCGGGCCGGTGTGGCCGCGCGGTTCTGGGCGCTACAGTCTGGAACCGAGTGACCGCTACGGTCGCAGGTTCGAATCCTGCCTCGGGCATGGATGTGTGTGATGTTCTTAGGTTAGTTAGGTTTAATTAGTTCTAAGTTCTAGGCGACTGATGACCTCAGAAGTTAAGTCGCATAGTGCTCAGAACCATTTGAACCATTTTTTGTTATCAGAGATATTAATCTCAGACATGATGCATATGCTTCTGGACGTTTTAATAACCTTTCTTAATGTAGCACAGTAATTTTTATAATATTTGGCTGTTTCTGTGTCATTACTATTTCTTGTTGTTAGATATAGTTCCCTTTTGTGGTTAGGAGATATTTTTATTCCTTTAGGAATCCAAGGTTTTTTGCATAGTTTCTTATAATTAGATTTAACTACTTTCTTGGGGAAACAGTTTTCAAATTCTCTTACAAGTGTATCATGAAATATAAGTTATATTTTAAATTAGCGTCGGGTTCCTTGTACACCTCATCCCAGGCTAACTGCTGAAGATTTTCCCTGAAATTTCTAATTGTTGAGTCATTAATTGCATGCACAACTTTTGAGGGTAGTTTTGAATTACTGAATGGAGCTATGTCACAAACTGTAACTAGCTGAGCACCGTGATCAGAAAGGCCATTCTCAACAGGACAAGAATTTATGTTTTTAAACTTATTTTGGTCTATAAAAGTGTTATCTATCAACGTTCTGCTGTCCTTTACTACCTGAGTAGGAAAATCAATGGCAGATATCGAATTGAAAGAACCGAGCAAGACTTCCAGGTCATTCTTCCTATTACACTCTTTCAGTGAATCAACGTTGAAGTCCCCACAAATAATAATTTGCTTTCCCCTATCTGACAGATAGCACAACAAGGCATCCAAGTTTTCCAGGAATAAATGAAAGTTTCCTGAAGGGGACCTATATACTGTCACAATAATAAAAGAGCCCTCTTTCAGTTTAAGTTGACAGGCACATGCTTCTATATATTGCTCTAGACAAAACTTTTTTGTATTTAAGCTTTTTACACAGTGATAACGTTTGACATATATGGCAACTCCTCCTCTCAGCTTATTCTCTCTACTCCTATGTGCAGCTCGTTTATAACAACTGATATTCGCCTTTTCCATATCAGACACAATGTGATGCTCAGACAGGCATAGTGTATCAATTACATTATCAGATTCAATGTCATCTAAACAAATCAGGAGCTCATCTAATTTATTCTTCAATCCCGGAATATTATGGTGAAAAATTGTAACGTTATTTTTTACTTTACTTTTGTGAGAATCTACTTTTTTATTTAATCCACCAATATTTTTGTTAAATATGATAACATTATTATTTACTTTACTGTTGTGAGAACCTTGTGAGTTTTGGATCTCGTTAGCACCTGCCTGCCGGAACTTCTCATTGGACACTGATATTAGTCTAATAAGGAGGTGCATCCATGAGTACTAGTGTCCCCCCTTATGGTTTTCGCTAACAACCCTGCCAGTTTACCCTTCCCTTTCCTACTGGGGTGTAGGCCATGCCTTGTGAAATCCCCCTATCAGTAGCCTCGACAGGAACCAATCCAATGTCTGACAGAGTGGCCCTCCCTACGCAACTGATCCAACTCAACATTTACCCTCCTGACATAGCGGTTTAACTGGGGCTGATCATGCCGCACGAAAACAGGCACTAGCCCAACATTGGTATGGGTCGTTGCAGAGGCTATTTTCAACATGTGACACACAATACTGCAGCCCTGATCCCTATCAATACTGTTTCCCACTCCACCCACTATCATCACATGATTCTGCTTTGAGAAACCCTTGCACAAGGAACCTATATCCTCTACCAACAGGCTAAGACATGCACTTGGCTTGAAAAGTTTGTGACCTGGTACCTAGCACCTAATTTTTCCTGCAAAATCCATGATTCTGCTTTGAGAAACCCTTGCACAAGGAACCTATATCCTCTACCACCAGGCTAAGACATGCACTTGGCTTGAAAAGTTTGTGACCTGGTACCTAGCACCTAATTTTTCCTGCAAAATCCATGATTCTGCTTTGAGAAACCCTTGCACAAGGAACCTATATCCTCTACCACCAGGCTAAGACATGCACTTGGCTTGAAAAGTTTGTGACCTGGTACCTAGCACCTAATTTTTCCTGCAAAATCCATGATTCTGCTTTGAGAAACCCTTGCACAAGGAACCTATATCCTCTACCACCAGGCTAAGACATACACTTGGCTTGAAAAGTTTGTGACCTGCTACCTAGCACCTAATTTTTCCTGCAAATTCCATGATTCTGCTTTGAGAAACCCTTGCACAAGGAACCTATATCCTCTACCACCAGGCTAAGACATGCACTTGGCTTGAAAAGTTTGTGACCTGGTACCTAGCACCTAATTTTTCCTGCAAAATCCATGATTCTGCTTTGAGAAACCCTTGCACAAGGAACCTATATCCTCTACCACCAGGCTAAGACATGCACTTGGCTTGAAAAGTTTGTGACCTGGTACCTAGCACCTAATTTTTCCTGCAAAATCCATGATTCTGCTTTGAGAAACCCTTGCACAAGGAACCTATATCCTCTACCACCAGGCTAAGACATGCACTTGGCTTGAAAAGTTTGTGACCTGGTACCTAGCACCTAATTTTTCCTGCAAAATCCATGATTCTGCTTTGAGAAACCCTTGCACAAGGAACCTATATCCTCTACCACCAGGCTAAGACATGCACTTGGCTTGAAAAGTTTGTGACCTGGTACCTAGCACCTAATTTTTCCTGCAAAATCCATGATTCTGCTTTGAGAAACCCTTGCACAAGGAACCTATATCCTCTACCAACAGGCTAAGACATGCACTTGGCTTGAAAAGTTTGTGACCTGGTACCTAGCACCTAATTTTTCCTGCAAAATCCATGATTCTGCTTTGAGAAACCCTTGCACAAGGAACCTATATCCTCTACCACCAGGCTAAGACATGCACTTGGCTTGAAAAGTTTGTGACCTGGTACCTAGCACCTAATTTTTCCTGCAAAATCCATGATTCTGCTTTGAGAAACCCTTGCACAAGGAACCTATATCCTCTACCACCAGGCTAAGACATGCACTTGGCTTGAAAAGTTTGTGACCTGGTACCTAGCACCTAATTTTTCCTGCAAAATCCATGATTCTGCTTTGAGAAACCCTTGCACAAGGAACCTATATCCTCTACCACCAGGCTAAGACATGCACTTGGCTTGAAAAGTTTGTGACCTGGTACCTAGCACCTAATTTTTCCTGCAAAATCCATGATTCTGCTTTGAGAAACCCTTGCACAAGGAACCTATATCCTCTACCAACAGGCTAAGACATGCACTTGGCTTGAAAAGTTTGTGACCTGGTACCTAGCACCTAATTTTTCCTGCAAAATCCATGATTCTGCTTTGAGAAACCCTTGCACAAGGAACCTATATCCTCTACCAACAGGCTAAGACATGCACTTGGCTTGAAAAGTTTGTGACCTGGTACCTAGCACCTAATTTTTCCTGCAAAATCCATGATTCTGCTTTGAGAAACCCTTGCACAAGGAACCTATATCCTCTACCAACAGGCTAAGACATGCACTTGGCTTGAAAAGTTTGTGACCTGGTACCTAGCACCTAATTTTTCCTGCAAAATCCATGATTCTGCTTTGAGAAACCCTTGCACAAGGAACCTATATCCTCTACCACCAGGCTAAGACATGCACTTGGCTTGAAAAGTTTGTGACCTGCTACCTAGCACCTAATTTTTCCTGCAAAATCCATGATTCTGCTTTGAGAAACCCTTGCACAAGGAACCTATATCCTCTACCACCAGGCTAAGACATGCACTTGGCTTGAAAAGTTTGTGACCTGGTACCTAGCACCTAATTTTTCCTGCAAAATCCATGATTCTGCTTTGAGAAACCCTTGCACAAGGAACCTATATCCTCTACCACCAGGCTAAGACATGCACTTGGCTTGAAAAGTTTGTGACCTGCTACCTAGCACCTAATTTTTCCTGCAAAATCTGGCCCGCACCTCTTCCATGGCTGCTACCTAGAAACAGAACTTTCCTCTTACTTTCTACTTTTTTGAAACAGTTGGTTTCCTAGTGAAACTCTGTTGCATCTTAACTACATTTACTTCTACTGAAGCATATTTCTTACTTAACTGTGGTAGCAAGGCAAATCTATTGGTTGTGCCAATTTGGAAACTGTTAGACACTGTTCTCTTTCTGTGCCCCTGTTCCCAACTACCACTTCCCACCGCTGTTTACCCTCCTCCCCCCTTAACCTCATCAGTTCGTCCCTTGCTCTGTCCAAATCAGTCTGAAGGGCTCTAATTTTCTCCTCCTGTTCAGCTATAATCCTATCTCTTGAGCGAACCCTGCAAAAGAATGGAAGAGTCTCGTTTGCTTCCCCAATTCCCACGCCGCTGCAATTTCCCCAATGGAACCACCTGTCACAACAGCTGTACAAAACCCCTGAACTAACTTTCCTACTGCAGCTCACACACTTAGTATCCATGGTAGTTTGGAAATTAGTTAAGAGATTTACTGAGTGATAACGATAATACACTCCTGGAAATTGAAATAAGAACACCGTGAATTCATTGTCCCAGGAAGGGGAAACTTTATTGACACATTCCTGGGGTCAGATACATCACATGATCACACTGACAGAACCACAGGCACATAGACACAGGCAACAGAGCATGCACAATGTCGGCACTAGTACAGTGTATATCCACCTTTCGCAGCAATGCAGGCTGCTCTTCTCCCATGGAGACGATCGTAGAGATGCTGGATGTAGTCCTGTGGAACGGCTTGCCATGCCATTTCCACCTGGCGCCTCAGTTGGACCAGCGTTCGTGCTGGACGTGCAGACCGCGTGAGACGAAGCTTCATCCAGTCCCAAACATGCTCAATGGGGGACAGATCCGGAGATCTTGCTGGCCAGGGTAGTTGACTTACACCTTCTAGAGCACGTTGGGTGGCACGGAATACATGCGGACGTGCCTTGTTCTGTTGGAACAGCAAGTTCCCTTGCCGGTCTAGGAATGGTAGAACGATGGGTTCGATGACGGTTTGGATGTACCGTGCACTATTCAGTGTCCCCTCGACGATCACCAGTGGTGTACGGCCAGTGTAGGAGATCGCTCCCCACACCATGATGCCGGGTGTTGGCCCTGTGTGCCTCGGTCGTATGCAGTCCTGATTGTGGCGCTCACCTGCACGGCGCCAAACACGCATACGACCATCATTGGCACCAAGGCAGAAGCGACTCTCATCGCTGAAGACGACACGTCTCCATTCGTCCCTCCATTCACGCCTGTCGCGACACCACTGGAGGCGGGCTGCACGATGTTGGGGCGTGAGCAGAAGACGGCCTAACGGTGTGCGGGACCGTAGCCCAGCTTCATGGAGACGGTTGCGAATGGTCCTAGCCGATACCCCAGGAGCAACAGTGTCCCTAATTTGCTGGGAAGTGGCGGTGCGGTCCCCTACGGCACTGCGTAGGATCCTACGGTCTTGGCGTGCATCCGTGCGTCGCTGCGGTCCGGTCCCAGCTCGACGGGCACGTGCACCTTCCACCGACCACTGGCGACAACATCGATGTACTGTGGAGACTTCACGCCCCACGTGTTGAGCAATTCGGCGGTACGTCCACCCGGCCTCCCGCATGCCCACTATACGCCCTCGCTCAAAGTCCGTCAACTGCACATACGGTTCACGTCCACGCTGTCGCGGCATGCTACCAGTGTTAAAGACTGCGATGGAGCTCCGTATGCCACGGCAAACTGGCTGACACTGACGGCGGCGGTGCACAAATGCTGCGCAGCTAGCGCCATTCGACGGCCAACACCGCGGTTCCTGGTGTGTCCGCTGTGCCGTGCGTGTGATCATTGCTTTTACAGCCCTCTCGCAGTGTCCGGAGCAAGTATGGTGGGTCTGACACACCGGTGTCAATGTGTTCTTTTTTCCATTTCCAGGAGTGTATATTAAATACAGATGTAAAAGGACACTAAATATGTTTTGGAAAGTATTATGTAAGTAAACCATTAGCAAACGCACTTAAATTTGTGGTATAACGGCAAATAGGGGCGTTCAAAAATTATGCCTCAACAGCAGAATGTAACCAAAACGAACTTTTTGCGATTACTGGAAAAATACGACAATAAAAGAAAAACCTTTAACGGCAAGCTTGGAGAGCACAGTAATGAACGAATTTAATCAGTTAATCTATAGCAAATGCACTTAAGATTGCGCTATAACGCTAAGTATGCATACTCGGAAAATAAGGCACAGCCGCGAAATGTAAACAAAACGAACTTTTCGCGATTACTGGAACAATACGCAAATAAAAGAAAAACTTTTAATGGTGAGCTTGAAGAATACACTAAAGAACGTATTTACTTAGTTAAAAGTGTTCAACTACAATTAATCACAACCTAAATTACTTATCTTCCACGAGAGTTCTGTCTCCGTACGCGCGGCCTTGTGCAGGGCTACCAATTTAACCATGCAGTAAAGCTGCATGCCCTCAGGAAAAATTACGACTGTAGCTTCCCCTTGCTTTCAGCTGTTCGCAGTACCAGCACAGCTAGGCTGTTTTGGTTACTGTTACAAGGCCAGATCTGTCAATCATCCAGACTGTTGCCCCTGCAACTACGGCAACCACACGTTCAGGAACCACACGTTTGTCTGGCCTCTCAACAGATACCCCTCCCTTGTGGTTCCACCTACGGTACGGCCATCTGTATCGCTGAGGCACAAAAGCCTCCCACCAACGGCAAGGTCCGTGGTTTGGGGGGAGGGGGGGGGGTCGGATGACGTTAGCGGAACTTTTATTGCTCACAATTATTCTCTGTTGGATGGTACAGAATAACGATGGTAGAATGTTTGGGTGATAGACGTGAATAGACCCTGAGGGACACGGATCTACTTCGGACAGCAGTACCTATATGATGTTGAGTCCTCCTAGTTTTCCCATTAAGAAACACCATCGTAACTGTTCGTACTGTCTTTTATACTACGTCGTGTTACACGTGCAGGCTTCGTTTGGCGCTGACCTTACACGTCGTACACGGGTGGCGGAACTACGATTACATGTTCCTATTTCCAGCGAGTGCTCAGAACACGGTCCTATAGCATTAACTCAGCTCACTCTGTTTCTACATGGGTTGCATAATGTGGTAGATATAGCTCTCTCTGACTTCTGAGTAAAACTGATCTCGCTATAAACTATGGTGTGTGTTACAGTACATTGCTCATATCAATGCTGTCTTTCCCATCCCGACAGTTCACTGAGAACGCTGGTGAATACTGCATAATGATTGATCATCACCAGTAGGCTGAGATGGAGAGAGCCTTGGCGGAATACCGGATATCTTCAGCTTGTTGCTGTGGAGCATGGGATTAAATGTAGAGGTCACCACCTCCGTACAGTTGTTTAGCAGCATTCCTCAATGCTACAGACTGGTCCTATTTCCATATGCTGCCAAGCCCTCCACATCTTGTTATTTCTTTTTCATCAGAAAGGTGATAGAACCTGTTTTCATTTCTACTACCCCACGCGCGTTGTGAACAGCCACTTCCGGCGATGGCCAACATCGGAACAGTAATCATGTACATGACTGCACAATGAAGGAACAATGCTTCTCGAAATGGAACACCAAGACATCCGCTACCCTATCGATGGGGAAGATGAGATTAACTGTACAGGTCATCATCTTGGAATAGCTGTTGGAAGCACTCTACAACACCGAAAACTCTTCCAGTTTCCATATGTTGCGATGTCTTCAACATTTTTGTCAATGAGAAACATCGCCTCTGTGTTTTATTTTTACCAGACTGTGTTGTGGTAACAGTACAGTTTATACCATGCGATGTTCAGCTTTCTCTGAAACCCAGAGGATCGAAACGTGTTAATGTCGGTTTAGCAGCAGCTGACACGCGTCTCTAAATCATGGTAGAAAAAACAAAGTGTATGGCGGTGTACACTGATTGGGTGTGTTACCCCCGAAAAAACTAATATATTAAACTGCTTAGGAAGGAATAATACAGGAACCCTCTCGTGTGATTGATAGTCTGTTCGATATGGTCATCGTATAGTTCAGGTGGTGAAACTTTACACCAGTCTATGGAAGCGACTTCAATCACGACCATGATGTAGAGGGACTGTCTAAACAATAGTGCTGGAGTTTTTGCTGCATGGGATCCTTAACAGATAGGTTCGAGAAAGGTGATTCGTTTTGAGATATGAGAGTGGTAGGAATATGATTCACCAATGACTGTAATCATTAAAAGACGTCTCTACAGGATCCAACCCAAGTATGTGGTAGAATCGATACACTTGATTCCAAATCGCAGACGGCGTTTTTACCCGAAAGCGTAATCTATCAGCAACTCGCGTGTCTGCCTATAGATTCAAGACTGCTTTTATGCAGGGTGACGGTAACATAGTCGCTGAGATGCTGTTTTTTATAGTGTAGTTCTTACGCGGAATGTATGGTGTGGGCTGTAGAATCCCTCTTCGGTCAGATTCAAATGTCGGTTGTCAATAGTGTTCCTCGAAAAGAACATGATGTTCTCTCCACGGATTCCGACCTACCTGGTGATCGTAATCCGACTACTGAAAAAAGACATTTACTCGCCATACAAACTGACTCTCATAAACAGTGTCAAATTGATATCAATGACTGGTGGGTGGAGGAGATGGCTAGGGCACCACGGAATGATTCTTGACAGGCGTTTCTTTTCTCTTCATTGCGATGATATCTTTTAACGAAATTTCAATCTCGCAACAGCACAAGACGAGACAGGCTCTGACGATTTGTTTCGTTAACGCTAGTATGATATAGCATCGCATTGGTAAAAGGGGGCCTGCCACAGTGTAGAAACACTATGTTCTCTTCAATTACAGCTTGTAACTGACGTACGTAAAGTGAATGTGGTTTTTTTCCGATATGTGAGCCAATGGCGTGAAAGATTGTCTGAAATGTTTGTAATACACACGTGGATGTCGGCTTATTTACAGACACTGAACGCGAGAGACACACTGGTCGTTTAATTTGTTCAACAAGCTGAAAGAAATTGCTTAATATAGATTTTATTATTCTCGAATTTTCTTTACTCCGATGACTGATAACGAGGACATTGTGTAGCATTTAGTAATTTTCGCAGAAAAATAGTCGAAGTTTCGATGGACGTGACAAAATAATGAGATGCGGATTGGATCCTGCAGTTTAACGTAGAAGCTATATAGATTCTGCTTATAAAACCAAAAGAAAATTAACTTTGCCTATCTTCGTAGAAAGAGGACATTACACTACTGGCCGTTAAACTTGCTACACGACGAAGATGACGTGCTACAGACGCTAAATTTAACCGACAGGAAGAAGATGCTGTGATATGCAAACCATTAGCTTTTCAGGGAATTCACACATGGTTGGCGCCGGTGGCAACACCTACAACTTGCTGACATGAGCAAAGTTTCCAACCGATTTCTCATACACAAACAGCAGTTGACCGGCGTTGCCTGGTGAAACGTTGTTGTGATGCCTCGTGTAAGGCGGAGAAATGCGCACCATCACGTTTCCGACTTTGATAAAGGTCTGATTTGTAGCCTATCGCGATTGCGGTTTATCGTATCGCGACATTGCTGCTCGCGTTGGTCGAGATCCAATGACTGTTAGCAAAATATGGAATTGGTGGGTTCAGGAGGGTAATACGGAACGCCGTGCTGGATTCCAACGGCCTCGTATCACTAGCAGTCGAGATGACAGGCATCTTATCCGCATGGCTGTAACGGATCGTGCAGCCACGTCTCCATCTCTGAGTTAACAGATGGGGACGTTTGCAAGACAACAATCATCTGCACGAACAGTTCGACGACGTTTGCAGCAACATGGACTATCAGCTCGGAGACCATGGCTGCGGTTACCCTTGATGCTGCATCAGAGACAGGAGCGCCTGCGATGATGTGCTCAACGACGAACCTGGGTGCACGAATGGAAAAACGTCATTTTTTCTGATGAATCCAGGTTCTGTTTACAGTATCATGATGGTAGCATCCGTGTTTGACGACAACGCGGTGAACGCACATTGGAAGCGTGTATTGGTCATCGCCATACTGGGGTATCACTTGGCGTGATGGTATGGCGTGCCATTGGTTACACGTCTCGGTCACCTGTTGTTCGCATTGACGGCACTTTGAACTGTGGACGTTACGTTTCAGATGTGTTACGACGCGTGGCTCTACCTTTCATTCGATCCCTGCGAAACCCTAGATTTCAGCAGGATAATGCACTACCGCATGTTGCAGGTCCTGTAGGGGTCTTTCTGGGTACAGAAAGTGTTCGACTGCTGCCCTGGCCAGCACATTCTCCAGATCTCTCGCCAATCGAAAACGTCTGGTCAATGGTGGCCGAGCGACTGGCTCGTCACAATACGCTAGTGACTACTCTTGATGAACTGTGGTATCGTGTTGAAGCTGCATGGGCAGCTGTACCTGTGCACGCCATCCAAGCTCTGTTTGACTCAATGCCCAGGCGTATCAAGGCCTGAAAAATTACCAGTTCATGACACTGATGTGGGTGTCCCAACTGTAAAAAATTGTTAGTTCGCCTAAACATGTGATTTCAAAGGATTTAAATATGCTAAATCTCATGTTAGTAAATTGTCGAAGTGTCTGTAGCAAGATCCCCGAGTTAAACTCCGAAATAAACAGTATTAATGTCGATATTATATCAGGTACCAAAATCTGGTTGAAACCAGACATAAATAGCAGTGAAATTTTGAACCCGGATTGGATAATGTTTAGGAAGGATAGGACTGATGCTATGGGAGGTGGTGTGTTCATTGCAGATAAAAGTTGTTTAAACGCAGTTTAGATCGATACTGTGTCGGACTGTGAAATAGTCTGGATAAAGCTGTCAATCAGACAAGGAGTGGCCATTGTATTAGGATGTTTTTATAGACCACCAGCATCCGCAACAAATGTCGCAAAACGTTTCAGGGAAAGTCATGTGTACATAGGAAATAAATATCCAAATTATCCACTACTTATAGGTGAAGACTTTAATCTGGCGTCCATTGACTGGGAAAATTACGCGTTTATCACAGGGGGCAGAAGCAAAGACTCGTGTGAATTTATTCTGGGAGTGCTCTCATCATACAACCTTGAGCAATTGGTTAGAAACCCAACTCGAGATGGGAACATATTAGATACCTTGGCGACAAACAAACCTGATATTTTTGAGGAAGTTAATCTAGAAGAAGGTATTAGCGACCATAATGTCGTTGTGGCTTCTATGTCAGTGGAAGTTACAAAGAAACTAAAGAAACAGCGTAGAGTTTTCTTGTTTGGGAAAGCAAATAAAAGTGTCATTAATGAATATCTTCAGAGTCAGCTCCAAGTATTCACCGCGAGACACAAAGATATTGAGCATCTTTGGTCGAAATTTAAATGTATTGTCCACCACATGCTAGAGAAACATGTGCCTAGCAAAAATATAGGGGAGGGAAAGGATCCACCTTGGTTCGACAGACATATTAGGAAGTTGCTGAGAAAGCGGAGAATTTTGCACAGTCGTTTTAAACGTAGTTACTGCCCCACTGACAAACAGAAATTATGCGAAATGAAAGCAGCCATCAAAAGATCAATGAGAGATTCTTTTAACGAATTCGAAAGCAATATTTTATCTGCAGATTCTAAAAATAACAGCAAAAATTTTGGTCGTACATAAAATTTATGAACGCTACAAATAATTCAGTAGGACGATGATAAACGGAAGGCCGAAATTCTAAACCTAGCTTTAAAAAACTCGTTTACGGTAGAGGACTGCAGCACCATTCCCCCTTTCAGTTATCGTATAAACGCAAGGATGGCTGACATAGTATTTAGTGTATCTGGGATTGTAAAACAGTTAAGATCCTTAGACGCCAGAAATACATGTGGCCCAGACGGTATCCCCGAAATATTTTATGTTGACTATGCTACAAATATAGCACCATTCTCATCCATCATCTATCAGGGATCATTGGAACAGCGGAAAGTTCCACGTGACTGGACGAAGGTCCAGGTCATAGCAGTCTATAAAAAGGGTAGAAAATCGGATGCACATATTTACCGGCCAATTTCACTGACATCGATTTGTTATACAGTTACGGAACATATTTTGTGTTCAGACATAATGACCTTTCTAGACTCTGAGAAGCTCATCTGCAGAAACCAGCACTGTCATGCGAGACACAGTTGACCCTCTTTGTGCATGATATACCACAGGCTCTAGCTACCGGCTCCCAGGTTGATGCCATATTCCCCGACTTCCGAAAGGCGTTCGACTCAGTTCCGCACTGTCGCTTGCTTCAAAAAGCGCGCGCTTGCGGCCTATCCGATGACATATGCGGTTGGATAGAAAGTTTTCTAACAGATAGAGAGCAGTATGTCGTCCTGAATGGGCAGACTTCAACGGAAACAAGCGTGCGCCCCAGGGCAGCGTAATAGGTCCGCTGCTTTTTACGATTTGCATAAAATTACAAATCTTTAACATAACGCAGCGCTTCAGCAACCGTGAATTGTTCAGACAATAAGTGATTCAGCCTTCAGTTGCAAGGTAATTTTTTTCTTTTTTTTTTAGTTTACCTAGGTTTCGATGCCAATAATGGTATCTTCTTCAGAACCTATAAATTAAACCATACGGACATACATTGCTTATTGAAATACATCATCACTCTAATGACTTCATAATAAGGAAAATCGTGATACTTACAAAAATTAAATTTGTTATGAAAGTTGTTTAGAGAGGAATAAGGCAATCTAAAAAATTCACAAGGAGTTTTTCGAAGAAAGTAGTAATACTGTTTAGTATTATTTTAAGCTCTTCTTAACAGTTAGAGTTTTGTTGATCAGTAAATCCATCTTGAAGTCTTCTGTAAAGTGTAGATGGTTTTTGCAATAACTATTTTAATTGTAGTTTTCTAGTAAATGTATCCTCACACCAATGAAAATAAGGGCCTTTAAAAGAACGTTAACATCTGATTTGAACATATTGCTGTACTTTTAAATCTTTATTATTCTTCCTGTAACAAACAGTAGTCAGGAATTTAAAATACTTTGTTTACTAAGTTTCAGCGATGATAGTGAAGGTAAAAATATACACTTTTACGTCTCATAAAATGATACTGATACACAGTATTTGGCTACAGGCACCTAAGTGATCCTCTGAGATGGTTTTCAAAATATTTTATTATGTTACGCATTCTGTTTTAGAGATGGCGCTAAATCAGAGCGTATCTGCGTATTAATTATTGTATAGCACTTGAAAAACAGCCTACAGCCTAGAGCTTTACAAATTGTCACCAAAATTTCTACATTGTGGTAACAAGCTATTCAGGTGTCTTGCACTCAAGGTGTCCATAATAAGAAACCAAAAGTAATCCGCAGGCACCACGATCTTAGATCGTAGCGGCTAGGGCACTGGCCTAACACGAATACAAAAGGACTAGCCTCATCATTTTAAAATCATAATTACTATCTCTCTCCGACCATCCTGGAAACGTTTCACATATAAATCTGATCCACAGCACGTTTTTGGTAGAAGATAAAATCCAAGAAGAAAATTAAGTATAATGGCAGCCTACATATTTCCTGAAAGTCTGCACTAATAAGAGTTTGAGTAAAGTTTCAAAAATGTACACATGGCTGCTAGACTGTGGAAAATCGCTTCCCTTTTGAAGAAAGTTTATACAGTAGGCCAGATATACACTCCTGGAAATGGAAAAAAGAACACATTGACACCGGTGTGTCAGACCCACCATACTTGCTCCGGACACTGCGAGAGGGCTGTACAAGCAATGAACACACGCACGGCACAGCGGACACACCAGGAACCGCGGTGTTGGCCGTCGAATGGCGCGAGCTGCGCAGCATTTGTGCACCGCCGCCGTCAGTGTCAGCCAGTTTGCCGTGGCATACGGAGCTCCATCGCAGTCTTTAACACTGGTAGCATGCCGCGACAGCGTGGACGTGAACCGTATGTGCAGTTGACGGACTTTGAGCGAGGGCGTATAGTGGGCATGCGGGAGGCCGGGTGGACGTACCGGTGAATTGCTCAACACGTGGGGCGTGAGGTCTCCACAGTACATCGATGTTGTCGCCAGTGGTCGGCGGAAGGTGCACGTGCCCGTCGACCTGGGACCGGACCGCAGCGACGCACGGATGCACGCCAAGACCGTAGGATCCTACGCAGTGCCGTAGGGGACCGCACCGCCACTTCCCTGCAAATTAGGGACACTGTTGCTCCTGGGGTATCGGCGAGGACCATTCGCAACCGTCTCCATGAAGCTGGGCTACGGTCCCGCACACCGTTAGGCCGTCTTCCGCTCACGCCCCAACATCGTGCAGCCCACCTCCAGTGGTGTCGCGACAGGCGTGAATGGAGGGACGAATGGAGACGTGTCGTCTTCAGCGATGAGAGTCGCTTCTGCCTTGGTGCCAATGATGGTCGTATGCGTGTTTGGCGCCGTGCAGGTGAGCGCCACAATCAGGACTGCATACGACCGAGGCACACAGGGCCAACAGCCGGCATCATGGTGTGGGGAGCGATCTCCTACACTGGCCGTACACCACTGGTGATCGTCGAGGGGACACTGAATAGTGCACGGTACATCCAAACCGTCATCTAACCCATCGTTCTACCATTCCTAGACCGGCAAGGGAACTTGCTGTTGCAACAGGACAATGCACGTCCGCATGTATCCCGTGCCACCCAACGTGCTCTAGAAGGTGTAAGTCAACTACTCTGGCCAGCAAGATCTCCGGATCTGTCCCCCATTGAGCATGTTTGGGACTGGATGAAGCGTCGTCTCACGCGGTCTGCACGTCCAGCACCAACGCTGGTCCAACTGAGGCGCCAGGTGGAAATGGCATGGCAAGCCGTTCCACAGGACTACATCCAGCATCTCTACGATCGTCTCCATGGGAGAATAGCAGCCTGCATTGCTGCGAAAGGTGGATATACACTGTACTAGTGCCGACATTGTGCATGCTCTGTTGCCTGTGTCTATGTGCCTGTGGTTCTGTCAGTGTGATCATGTGATGTATCTGACCCCAGGAATGTGTCAATAAAGTTTCCCCTTCCTGGGACAATGAATTCACGGTGTTCTTATTTCAATTTCCCGGAGTGTATATTGGGAGGCAATGGCTAGTTGCCTTAGCAAACATTGACAGAAACATTGTCTCGAAATTTGGTAGAAAATCCGAAGAAATTCTGGTCGTATGTAAAGTACACAAGCGGCAAGACCCAGTCAATAGCTTCGCTGCGCAGTGCCAATGGTACTGTTACCGACGACTGTGCCGCTAAAGCGGTGTTATTGAACGCAGTTTTCCGAAATTCCTTCACCAGGGAAGACGAATGGAATATACCAGAATTTGAAACACGATCAGCTGCTAGCATGAGTTTCTTAGAAGTAGATACCTTAGGGGTTGCGAAGCAACTCAAATCGCTTGATACGGGCAAGTCTTCAGGCCCAGATTGTATACCGATTAGGTTCCTTTCAGATTACGCTGATACAATAGCTCCCTAACTAGCAATCGTATACAACTACTCGCTCACCGATAGATCTGTACCTAGAGATTGGTAAATTGCGCAGGTCGCACCAGTGTTTAAGAAGGGTAGCAGGAGTAATCCATCGAACTACAGACCTATATCATTGACGTCGGTTTGCAGTAGGGTTTTGGAGCATATACTGTATTCAAACATTATTCACCTCGAAGGGAACGATCTATTGATACGTAATCAGCATGGTTTCAGAAAACATCGTTCTTGTGCAACGCAGCTAGTTCTTTATTCGCACGAAGTAATGGCCGCTCTCGACAGGGGATCTCAAGTTGATTCAGTATTTCTAAATTTCCGGAAAGCTTTTGACACCGTTCCTCACAAGCGACTTCTAATCAAGCTGCGAGCCTATGGGGAATCGTCTCAGTTGTGCGACTGGATTCGTGATTTCCTGTCAGGAAGGTCGCAGTTCGTAGTAATAGACGGCAAATCATCGAGTAAAACTGAAGTGATATCAGGTGTTCCCCAGGGAAGCGTCCTGGGACCTTTGCTGTTCCTGATCTATATAAATGACCTGGGTGATAATCTGAGCAGTTCTCTTAGGTTGTTCGCAGATGATACTGTAATTTACCGTCTAGTAAGGTCATCCGAAGACCAGTATCAGCTGCAAAGCGATTTAGAAAAGATTGCTGTATGGTGTGGCAGGTGGCAGTTGACGGTAAATAACGAAAAGTGTGAGGTGATCCACATGAGTTCCAAAAGAAATCTATTGGAATTCGATTACTCGATAAATAGTACAATTCTCAAGGCTGTCAATTCAACTAAGTACCTGGGCGTTAAAATTACGAACAACTTCAGTTGGAAAGACCACATAGATAATATTGTGGGGAAGGCGAGCCAAAGGTTGCGTTTCATTGGCAGGACACTTAGATGATGCAACAAGTCCACTAAAGAGACAGCTTACACTACACTCGTTCGTCCTCTGTTAGAATATTGCTGCGCTGTGTGGGTTCCTTACCAGGTGGTATTGACGGAGGACATCGAAAGGGTGCAAAAAAGGGCAGCTCGTTTTGTATTATCACGTAATAGGGGAGAGAGTGTCTCAGATATGATACGCGAGTTCGGATGGAAATCATTAAAGCAAAGACGTTTTTCGTCGTGGCGAGATCTATTTACGAAATTTCAGTCACCAACTCTCTCTTCCGAATGCGGAAACATTTTGTTGAGCCCAACCTACATAGGTGGGAATGATCATCAAAATAAAATAAGATAAATCAGAGCTCGAACAGAAAGGTTTAGGTGCTCGTTTTTCCCGCGCGCTGTTCGGGAGTGGAATGGTAGAGAGATAGTATGATTGTGGTTCGATGAACCCTCTGCCAAGCACTTAAATGGGAATTGCAGAGTAATCATGTAGATGTAGAAATATACAGTAACAAAAATATAATCTGATAAGTTTGGTCCTTTCAGTTACATAAATATGGGGTGTTAGAGATATACATACAGATATTGTGATCATTCGTACCATAATACGTATCCACTTTAGTGTGTTTGTTCTTTTTCCTCTGCATCTAACAGTCTTTCCGCAAACACATCACAAAATTTACAACCTGATGTTTACTGCATGGTGGTAACTCCACTGGGAAGTGGGCTACACCTGTCAGTATAGACTACCTATTAAGTGTCTGTGCATCCACACTTCAATACCTGAGCTGCTGCCCAGGGGAAAATAAACATTAATGGCCTGCTTGTGCCATGAGTACTTGGAGGTACTAACCAGCCAAAAAATATACTACTCGCAACAGCTAAATTATCAATCAGCAAATGAAGTAAATACTGGTGTAATGTTGATCTGTACGCTGTCCTCAGTCATGAATAGAAATATCTGCACTTATACCCCTAACACCCCATATGTGAATCACCACCTCTGTCAAGGTAGTATACACCTTGTTGGGTTAGAGAGTGGGTATTAGCAAATGACATATGAGTCGTGTGTTGGTGTTAAAATGATATCCTCCCCAGAAGAATCCATCCTCTGTATAGGCTCCTTGGATTTCTCGCCTCCACCACCTTAGCATATACATATACCAGCGAGTTGTGAGTACTAAAGAGAAACTTAAATCGGCAGAACTTGTCATGAAAAGACTAAACAGAACATCAATCACTAATATTACAAGTGAAATTCACCTTTCTTATCAGTAACTTCAGTACCTGTCGTAAAAAGTGATTCAAATACTATGTATGTACATACGGCTGGTGAAGAATAACAAGTGCGGGCAGTTCTCTGACAAACTACTCTGAAACGAACAGTGTTATACAATGAACATCTTGACCCAAACCTACCGAACTGAAAGTCCAGTACATCTATGCCTTTGGGACATGATGATTAAAATTGCATAATCATGAGAACTTGTTTTAAGATTTTTCAATACAGAAAAAAGAATACGCCTACAAATGGAGAATGGTGCGAGTCTGTAATGGCTGTTAGGCGTGTCGGACGCAAGTGGAACTTTTCAGATGGGTCTCACAACACAACATGCTCACGTACATCTTGATGTATTTGACAAGGGTCGCATCAGTGGTATGACACAGAGTATCATACGAACAGATTGCACAGATAAGTTTGCTGTATTGCACTCACTGCAGAACGAGTGGTGAGGAGATGGACTGAGGAGAACAGTGTGGCAAGAAAGGTACGCACGGATCCTTCCAGAAGAACAACACAATAAGATGCTCGTAAGTTTGATCGAATGATTATGACAAATAAAAGGATTTATATGTGTTGTGTCTGTCCTTCCAGACATGTCCGAAAGAACGGACACCATTCCTGATCCCACAACACGACGTTATGAAATGAAATAAATTCTGACATCGGCCTGAACTGGGCATTAAAATGAATTCACTGGCGACAAGTAGAAAGTTGTGCCGGACTGGGACTCACAGATTTCCTGCTTTACGCGAGCGGTCACCTTCACCACATTCGAACATGCTTCCGGTCTGACCCAAATTCCCATCCTGTCAGACACTACTTATGTAGCACCGCCTTTCTACCATATGTAAGTAATGTGTGACAAGATTGGAGGTTCGGTCGGATGGAAAGCGTGCTCGGATATGGATAGCCAAAGTGGTTAAGGCGACTGCTCGCTTAAAGTGCGAAATTTGGGTTCAAGTCCTGGTCTGGCACAAATATGCACTTCTCGCCATTGAATTCATTTCAATACCCAGTTGCAGCCAATGTCAGAATTTATTACATTTCATCATGTGTATAAGGATGACAGCAGCTGAAATCCCGGCAGAGGTTACAGGAAGAATACCACCACGATCTGTTGGGATTACACTACTGGAAGCTGGTTCGAGATCTCGAGCTGCCATGCATCAGTTACTATACCACAGACAACGATGCCTTGCATGGTACAGAGCCATAGCCAGCTGGGACCCTGAGCGTAATTCTGTGGTGATCTACCATAAATCTTACTTCAGTTCCTGGGAGTCACTTCGACTAAAACCAGCTGAAATGTCCCAGGAAGCAGTGACTCTCGAGACCCAAGTATCTCCAACTCCTTAAATCATGGTGTGGGGATCTGTTGGATATGACAATAAAACTGAATTTATAATTGTTGCAGGGAGGATGGATGCTCTCCAGTATGTGACGTGTATGGTAAACCCCTTTTGTCATAACCGTCCTGACTGGGATACCAAATGGCACGACACAACAGTTGACACCAAAAATACCTTGAGTGATGTGCGGATTTTTGGCTAGACTCTACAGTTCCTAATTTGTCGCCAATATATCATGTCTTCGATGTGATAGGAAAGCGTATAGTTGCATACCGAGATGTAGCCGCTAAGCTTCATACATTTCAGGTGAACCAAGAAATTCCGCAAGACGGCATTCAGAATCTGCTTCCATGCTATAACAAAAACAAATGTATGTTTGTGGCACTGGAGATCACACCCTCTACTGATGTTGTCTATGGAGATCAGTTACAACTGGAATGAAAATTCAATTATTTAGTATCTGTTATGCGAAGCACATCTCCACAAAGTCTGATAAATATCGGATTGAAGCATCATGTTACAACGTTATCCATTTCCGTCAGTGTATTAACGTATTAAAATTTTGTAAGAATATCTTGTGGGAAAATGATGCATCAGAATCTAATTTTGAAACAGTGTAAACTAATGTTTTAACCAAAATGTGTGTGCTGACATGCAACAAAAAGTGAGGCGCCTTGGGACGCGAAAAGAAACAGAAACGCTGCAGTGGGGCGGCTATAGGACGACGTGTGGTACTTTTTTCAGAGCACAGGAAGAAGATACCGGCCTCAGGGTATGGGAGGCAACACAGTGTTACTGTCGTCGAAGGAATGACAGAGGAACGTCCTAAACATTGAACTTGGGGTGTTCGAGACGACATACTGAAAGGCAGCCGGACGGGGAAACGCAAGAAGTTGCTGCAGTTGTGCCCCGGACACGGCGGAGCATCTGCAAAGAAGCGCCGCTTCGGAGCGCGTGTGGCCAAAGTAATAAGCGGAGTGGCGCGCAGCGGCGTAAAGCATAAAGCATAAAACATAAAACATGGAACTGGCCGCGGCAGAGGGAACTTTTACACCGACTCCCCCGATACAAGCAAATGCAGCGCGCCCGGCTGCCCTCGCGCGGCCCCACTTTATGTGCTCGTATTATTTTCCGCACATGAGTACTCCACCGCCTCAGACGGCCATCTACCAGATACTACACTTTTACTTTATTTTTAAAATATTGGACAAAACTTCTACTTAACAAGGTTAACGATACTATTCCCTGCGATTGGTCTCATGCAAAGTTACCAATTAAATCACAGACACGGTAGTAAGGCAAAAAAGTACAAATAATAAGCCAGGCAGTCTACATCAGTAGTACAGTGGTATGACCCACGGAATGTGATAGTCACCACTGAAAAGGACAGATATTAACCATATGCAATAGATGCAATTTCAGACACTACTGTGTTTCACATAACCTACTAATAAGAACCAAAAAGAATTTTCCTAATAGCTAACTCTTGTTCCATTTTTTGACGTCATCTTTGTCTGCAGCAAGAGTGTCGATGATAACTTCACTTTTCGGCATAAAACAGCAAATATACAGAGTGTGATGCACAAATTCTACATATTAACACATACACACTTCTGTACACACAATAACACAAATTCATTCATACAAAAATATAATGCGTTACCGTTATTATTTAGCCGCTGCACATAATATTTATGCTACATCGTCAATGTATACAAATATCCAACAGATCTTGTTGATCCTAACCTAGAGAAATTTCTTCACGTTTTACGTTTCTCTAGATGCTATACGAGTGTTAAAATCGTCCTCTGTAGTTTCCAACATTTATTCAGTGTAAATTTCACGGATATTTTAGTTTTGTTTAAAGTTTCAACATAAATTTCTTACAAATATATTTAAATTTTTCTAAATTTTCAGTGAATGCCTCTTTACGTTCTATCTTTACACTCATTATATGATTTCTAATAGCTGTTTATATACAAATGAAGTACTACTTCTCAATTTATGTAGTTAAACAGCTTTCACAATTCAGAAAATTAATGTTACTTAATTCAGCTGTAGTTATATTACATAAATTGTCCTTAAGCAATCCTCGTCCCTGTACTTTACCTTCTGACTATAGATGCACAAAGATGGCCATAGAATTAGAAGAAATGACTAAGTTGTTGAAAATACAATGTTGTTTAGAATGAATAATGACAAATTACCACGTACTGTGAAGTAACGTCCCCAGCCAAGTTTTGCTGTCTGTTTTTTCGGCCTAATATCGGGAACTACTGTTGTGGTTTTAATGCTGTTTTCATTAACAAAAAGAATGATTCAAGAGGAAGGTTTGTGTACGTAATTTATTACCACTACCCCATACAAGTCGTCCGACTGTAGATACTTAGTGCTGCCCGTGCGAATCGGGGTGAGTCACTAGTTGAATTTAAATATTAGAGGAAAGTGCCCAAAACCAGATCACCAGTTTGTTTCTGACTTTTTTTTAAATAGAAAATAGTAAAAAATTATGTTTGAGAACCACATAATATTTTCTTTATAATGTTATGCACCATTTTTCTCTTATAAATATCATTAAAATTTCAATACAAACATTGTTTTCAAAAACACGCTCATTAAATTAGATTAGATTAATACTAGTTCCATGGATCATGAATACGATATTTCGTAATGATGTGGAACGAGTCAAATTTTCCAACACATGACATAATTAAGTTAATTTAACAACATAATTAAGTTAATATAACAACTTTTTTCTTAATTTATATCTAAAAATTCCTCTATGGAGTAGAAGGAGTTGTCATTCAGCAATTCTTTTAATTTCTTCTTAAATACTTGTTGGTTATCTGTCAGACTTTTGTCACTATTTGGTAAGTGACCAAAGACTTTAGTGGCAGCATAATTTACCCCTTTCTGCGCCAAAGTCAGATTTAACCCTGCATAGTGACGATCATCCTTTCTCCTAGTACTATAGTCATGCACACTGCTATTACTTTTGAATTGGGTTTGGTTGTTAATAACAAATTTCATAAGAGAGTATATATACTGAGAAGCTACTCTGAATACCCCTAGATCCTTAAATAAATGTCTGCAGGATGATCTTGGGTGGACTCCAGCTATTATTCTGATTACACGCTTTTGTGCAATAAATACTTTATTCCTCAGTGATGAATTACCCCAAAATATGATGCCATATGCAAGCAATGAGTGAAAATAGGTGTAGTAAGGTAATTTACTAAGATGTTTATCACCAAAATTTGCAATGACCCTTATTACATAAGTAGCTGAACTCAAACGTTTCAGCAGATCATCAATGTGTTTCTTCCAATTTAATCTCTCATCAATGGACACACCTAAAAATTTTGAATATTCTACCTTAGCTATATGCTTCTGATTAAGGTCTATATTTATTAATGGCGTCATACCATTTACTGTACGGAACTGTATGTACTGTGTCTTATCAAAATTCAGTGAGAGTCCGTTTACAAGGAACCACTTAGCAATTTTCTGAAGGACATTATTGACAATGTCATCAGTTAATTCTTGTTTGTCAGGTGTGATTAGTATACTTGTATCATCAGCAAAGAGAACTAACTTTGCCTCTTCATGAATATAGAATGGCAAGTCATTAATATATAATAAGAACAACAAAGGACCCAAGACCGACTATTGTGGAACCCCATTCTTGATAGTTCCCCAGTTTGAGGAATGTGCTGATCTTTGCATATTATGAGAATTGCTTATTTCAACTTTCTGCACTCATCCAGTTAGGTACGAATTAAACCATTTGTGCACTGTCCCACTCTTGCTACAATACTTGAGCTTCTCTAGCAGAATTTCATGATTTACACAGTCAAAAGCCCTTGTATTCGAAAGATAGTTGTCAAACTCGGCCAGTTTCTAAAAATAAGCAGAATAGCACTAAATAAAATTAGAAAAAAGGTATTAAATCAAACATAATATAGTTTCAAAGTAAGGATAATATAACATCTTCCAGAAGGTTATTGAATTTCTCTGTGGTTCCTTTGCTGAATCCAAGAGCCCTGCAAGAGGGTGTTCCTATATGATTTATTTCTGAAAGTTTGGCTTTGAGACGTTTAAGAAAAAGATAACCCTCTTTTCACCAGAAATTTTGTCTATGAAAGGGTTTTGAACGTTATTTCCTTCCGCCAATTGTATCGCAATTTTTCACAAGTAATTATGAGTAAGACCCAATAAAGAAGTTTCCATAGCAAGACAGTATTAAACCAGCTCTTTACCAACATCTCTAACAAAAATTGCGGGTCTGCCTATTTTCTTTCTGCTGTTTCCTCTGATGTTCCTTGCTTCATGTTCGAGAGACCGTAATTATTGTTTTTGGAACATTAAAATGTTGACTGACCTTCTTCCAAACGTTCTTCTTTTTCTGAAGTACATTAGTAACTTTAGTCATTTTAGAAGGACTGCGCAGTCTTTGATGAATTTCCTTCACCATCCTGTTCGAATCTGCAGTAGAGGCACAAGACGAAAAAAGTGTGTCTTTGTACACGTACACTTTAAATATGAAAGAGTAAGCGATCCAATTTAAGCAACTGAAGGCGGTCTGGTTTGCGCACCTACAGCCTACGTTTTATTACCAAAATAAGGTTCTAACTAAATTTCTAAATAAAATCTTTTAATCTTATGTATTAACCTTGAACCTTATTATTCAAGAACAGATATAAAGTTGAAAAGCTGCCAGCATCTAGGGGAAACAACGAAAAATGTATCAGAGTGTAAAAATTTTTTCCAGGACATGTAATGGCGAACTCATAAGTAACAAGTGCAGCGGGCAACTTGTGCACTCTGCTACAGAGTGGTAGTAACCTAAACTACTATTACACTTGATTGCACTAGAGTTCAGGAAAATGCAGAGTGAAGAACCAGGGGATCCGCTTTAGGGGCAAGAGTTCAGATTTGGGCAATTTCCTCTACTAAATATCCTTATTAATCTAAATAACGAGAAAGAAAATTACATTTTAAATTTAACCATTGCGTGATTTAGCTATACGGAATGAACATTAGCTGCAAGAAGTACACTGCTAGCCACTAAAATTGCATACACAGGAAGAATGGCGAGTAACTAAATTTTAATTACTGTCCGTATGTAGTACAGTAGGGTGGATACAGGATTAAATTTGTAGGTGACGTGCGTGTGTATGGTGTGCGAAATTTAATACACAAAGGTGGTATCTCTTGCAGCAACAATGGCTCTAACCCTGCTGGCATTCAGCTCGTGGTCGTGCGGTAGCGTTCTCGCTTCCCGCGCCCGGGTTCCCGGGTTCGATTCCCGGCGGGGTCAGGGATTTTCTCTGCCTCGTGATGACTGGGTGTTGTGTGATGTCCTTAGGTTAGTTAGGTTTAAGTAGTTCTAAGTTCTAGGGGACTGATGACCATAGATGTTAAGTCCCATAGTGCTCAGAGCCATTTGAACCATTTTTGAGCTTGGAAGACAGATGTGGGTACGTCATTCCACTGTGCTTAAAATATGTGCGAGGGTTCATCAGCCGTAGTGGCTGGCGAGTGTGAGGCTGGGCGGGTTGCTCTCTCACTATCCTTTAAACAATCAGTCCACCTACCTGGATAGGTTTCAGGTTATCTATCCCTTCAGTCTGCGATGCTAGATATTGGTTTAGCCGATAAAAGCAGCGTTGAAGAAAAATCAGCTAAATACCTACCACGGAAAGGCCATATAACTCCAGTCCATTGGTATCATTTGAAAGTTACTTAAACTATTGGGCGTTCAGAATTCCTGCATGACTCGTTTGAAAACCGTCTAAAATATCTTGTAAGCTGGTTTGTTGTCTTTAAAACACAGAAAATGGCTATCAAGTCCATATTTAATATCCTGACACTAATTATGGAATGCTACTGACTGTTTATATAACAAGTTCACACCCAAAAACAGCCAGAAGATATTTAGTCCGACCCGCTATTTTAAACGTCATAAACAGTCACTGACCCACGACTACTTGCAAGTTAACACAATCAGTCGTTCAGAAGTCTCCTTGTACAAAAATGTTCGCCAAAATGTCTCGTAATTTGCACGAAACACGCCACGAGTAGTTTATTTACGACTTAAAATGTTCACACGTGAAATCTCCTAAAATAAATCACTCACGAATCTCAAACTTTCTCAAAATACTTAACACTGTAATCGCTTTTCATCAACTACACGAGAACCAATCAAACGCCCCGATTTCTTCATTTTGATGCAAATTTGATCAGCGCGATTCAACATAGGTCCTAACCAGAAGACTGCTCCCGAGCTACTACATCGACTCATAGATCTGAGGCACCAAACCCTACTCAAACGCGCGGGAAATGCTGAATTCCTATGTCTAACATGTTAAGCAGCCAATCAGATCATCTCGAGCACTTCTATACTTGCGGTATTTTTAATGTCAGTCAACCAGATTACCACATGTAATTTAGACTAGAAATCTCGTAATTCCGAAACTAGATAAAATTTAATGAAAACAAAATGCTATTCCTTTTCACAAAATAAATTACTAATAGATTTAATACTCAATGCCCCGTTCTGGCTGCCTTTTTCAAAATCAATCTCACTCGGACATCCGTCACAAATTCCACTATTACAGGACAACTTTCTGACGCTTACATTTACATAGTTTTAGTAAAATATCACGTTCTCACTTTGCGTATGTCCTGCATTCACTCTTCCTGTCCCTCCAAAACACTCGCACAACGGAAATACAACGAAACAATAATTTTCCAATGTATTGATAATTACGTCAGGATTCTGTGGCAATGAAACTAAAAAAAATTCCAGAGAATTAGACTATAGGAACCTATTCTCGTGGTTGTAGTTTCAATTGATACTATATACGAATACATTACAGAAACTAACTTGGTTTTTTGTGAAACAATATTTTGGAGCTTGAAGGATGCATTAATGATGAGTACATTATTGGTGTTTCTAGGTTTTAGTAACAAATTTATTTTGTTGTAGGACATGATTGAATGTACTCTTTGCTAAAATGCGAATGGTAAAGAGCACCCAATGGCATACACAGCAAGACAGCTTAATAACGCAGAGCAGAATTACTATTCTACAACAGAAAAAGAAATATTGGATGTTATTTAGGAAGTGAAGTACTTCTGGTGTTATAAGTACAGTGAAAGTTTAAAGTTGCTGGGACTAAAAGATCTGTAGACTGCCAAAATGGGCTCTGATATTGTAAGAATATGATTACGATGTGATACATAAACACAAGAAAAAAATATAATAATGTAAACAGTTTGAGTAGGAAGGTACAAGTTTAGTAGGCGTTAGGTAGGAGATGCAACAGGCTCAGACAGCTGTTTAGGGCCCAACTGCAATTTGCGACTTATTGTGAAGAATCATGAAAGGTGGACCGTGTATTGTAGTACCTGTAGCTTTTAGGTATGAAAATATTGAAGCAAGTTCATCAATATGTCCTAGCGAGTAATGGCAGTTAGAGGGCAGCTGACCGATGAATAGGTGAGTGGTTTGGGCGCTGGACGAAGGTACTGGTTGTAGAACAATATGTCAAGAATTCTGTACGTTGTACCCAGTGTGCTTTCCTCACTCGCCAGTGGGGCCATTACAGAAGTCACCAGATACGTCAGAATCGTTTGAAAAGATAGGGATCGAGGTTCTGGGAGCACTTAAACAAATACTCAAACGTAAACGTTCCGTATTGACCATGACAGATAGGTTTTCGCGTTCTGTCGCAGTTGTTGCCATTCCAGACCAGCAGGCAAGTACAATGTCTCGAACAATGGTAACAATTGGTTATTTAAATTTGGCATTCCTTATACCATAGTCACAGGTAAGGGCACTAATTTTATGAATTTTTAATGAAAAAGCTTTGTAATTTGTAACGCTTTCACAAGCTGTGAATTAATCCCGTACACCGTCAGTCTAATGGAACCACAGAACGTGTGCATCATAACAATTTCAACGATGCTGAGTCATTATGTGAACAGGCTTTACAACGATTGGGATGTCTAACTTCCATTCATTGTGTAAGAGTACAATCCTGAAATTTATACTGTGACTGTACTCTCACTCTACAAAAGCGAGTATGGCAGAAAAATACCTTCACCCTTTGAGAAAGCGAAACCTAGGCTTGGAAGGAATAGGGATTTGATAAAGAAACTTACGAAAATACTACGCAATTTGTGGCAGAAAGTGAAAAAAGCAATTAGAAACATATTGTATGTCAGGAGCACCCAGGACAACTGCAGTATAGAGTTGGACTAGAGATTTTGGTGACGAATCTCTATATGCCTTTGGATGAAACCAAAAAGTTCCTGTCCTGAAACCATGGACAATACTGGGTCATAGAACTGTCAGTGTTAAATTGCAATCACTAACGAGAACATCTGTAGTTCATGTGGGACATGTAACGCCATTTAAAGAACCTGTGGATGCTTTGTCACAAGTACAGGTATCGTCACAAGCGCAGCGTACTAAATCTAAAGAATGGAGGAAGAAAGGGAGAATGAGTGAACGGGATACACACAAAATGCCTTACAGACTTCGGCCACGTCAATGAGGGGCACGTTAATCTATTTTATGTATGTTAGAGATAATAGGTGTACTGGTGTTGCTTTATAAGTTGGTTAGGGATGTTACAGATTTATTTATGTTATTATGCATTGTGTATTTTGGAAGACTTTGGATACTGTTGTGAGTTGTGGGTCTATAAGACAGAGAGCATTGTTAGCTGTTTTGGATCGTTGGTGAACTATGTACACGTGCTTTTGAAGGAGCGAGGGGAAATGACACAATTTACATTTTCCCACATGGCATAGCACACAATTATCAAATATGTAACAGAATGTCCTACATAACACTACGATACTACAGACATTAACGGCAGATGTGAATCATAATTAACGATTTCGATTACGTGCAGACGCAATTGAATTTTCTGGATGGAAAAATGATAGTGGCAAGATTACAACACATAATGGTGGACAGCTTGAATGTTGCAAAGATGGAAGTGGCTATTTTGCAGTAATAAGTCCATCACATGGTACACAGACAAACTAATTTCTACGTTGTTGCCACTGCTATTGGGCTACACAAGGTGTTAAGAGAACTCATTGTGGAATAACACATACATGCTTCCAGCACTAGTGCCGACTAAATACAAAGAATGTGCTGCACAAGGCACATAATGCGTTTCGGATTTCATTCTTTAATGCGTGCCTGCAAACCAGTGTAGATACCTGACATACTGCTTGCGTTGTCATATGACTGGCCTCTACAGTCACTAATATCAACGGAATTTGTAGACAGTACTTTTAGTATGGCCTCAGCTAAGTTTTCGGACTTGTGTCCCAGGTTTGTTTAAAACAGAAGGAAACGTTCAACAGGTTGACCATTCTCGTTTACATATCTTAATATAAACGATAATTGATCATAACGTGAAATGTCCGTAGTAGAATCTACTACTATATACACTCCTGGAAATTGAAATAAGAACACCGTGAATTCATTGTCCCAGGAAGGGGAAACTTTATTGACACATTCCTGGGGTCAGATACATCACATGATCACACTGACAGAACCACAGGCACATAGACACAGGCAACAGAGCATGCACAATGTCGGCACTAGTACAGTGTATATCCACCTTTCGCAGCAATGCAGGCTGCTATTCTCCCATGGAGACGACCGTAGAGATGCTGGATGTAGTCCTGTGGAACGGCTTGCCATGCCATTTCCACCTGGCGCCTCAGTTGGACCAGCGTTCGTGCTGGACGTGCAGACCGCGTGAGACGACGCTTCATCCAGTCCCAAACATGCTCAATGGGGGACAGATCCGGAGATCTTGCTGGCCAGGGTAGTTGACTTACACCTTCTAGAGCACGTTGGGTGGCACGGGATACATGCGGACGTGCATTGTCCTGTTGGAACAGCAAGTTCCCTTGCCGGTCTAGGAATGGTAGAACGATGGGTTCGATGACGGTTTGGATGTACCGTGCACTATTCAGTGTCCCCTCGACGATCACCAGTGGTGTACGGCCAGTGTAGGAGATCGCTCCCCACACCATGACGCCGGGTGTTGGCCCTGTGTGCCACGGTCGTATGCAGTCCTGATTGTGGCGCTCACCTGCACGGCGCCAAACACGCATACGACCATCATTGGCACCAAGGCAGAAGCGACTCTCATCGCTGAAGACGACACGTCTCCATTCGTCCCTCCATTCACGCCTGTCGCGACACCACTGGAGGCGGGCTGCACGATGTTGGGGCGTGAGCGGAAGACGGCCTAACGGTGTGCGGGACCGTAGCCCAGCTTCATGGAGACGGTTGCGAATGGTCCTCGCCGATACCCCAGGAGCAACAGTGTCCCTAATTTGCTGGGAAGTGGCGGTGCGGTCCCCTACGGCACTGCGTAGGATCCTACGGTCTTGGCGTGCATCCGTGCGTCGCTGCGGTCCGGTCCCAGGTCGACGGGCACGTGCACCTTCCGCCGACCACTGGCGACAACATCGATGTACTGTGGAGACCTCACGCCCCACGTGTTGAGCAATTCGGCGGTACGTCCACCCGGCCTCCCGCATGCCCACTATACGCCCTCGCTCAAAGTCCGTCAACTGCACATACGGTTCACGTCCACGCTGTCGCGGCATGCTACCAGTGTTAAAGACTGCGATGGAGCTCCGTATGCCACGGCAAACTGGCTGACACTGACGGCGGCGGTGCACAAATGCTGCGCAGCTAGCGCCATTCGACGGCCAACACCGCGGTTCCTGGTGTGTCCGCTGTGCCGTGCGTGTGATCATTGTTTGTACAGCCCTCTCGCAGTGTCCGGAGCAAGTATGGTGGGTCTGACACACCGGTGTCAATGTGTTCTTTTTTCCATTTCCAGGAGTGTAGAAATATTTGGTCTGTTTTATTTCACTTATGATAATTCTATTTATTCGTTCAGAAAGAGGCGCTATTATTTCAACATGGATTGTTGAAGAAAGATAGCGTGTATGTCCCTGCCCTGGATTTCCATATCGTTCAATGTGTTCTGCGAGAAAAGGATAAAACTCGGCTATAAGTTCAAGAGACATCATAAATTGATCATTATGTAATGAATAGAATCTTTCAGCGTGTCCACATAGGGGAAGTCCACGGCTTGTTAGCTTCTTCACTACTTCAAACACCCTTTTCAACACACTGCACCAGTACATTTTTTCTGTCTCAACATATGACTCGAAATGGTTATCTACTGTTCCAAGTAACTTTTTACTTGTTTAGAGTGATAACTCACAATTTTTGTGCTCAAGTGAACTCTCATGAGATAAAAATTAGAAATATTTTTTCAATCAGCAATACCATTATTAGCAATCGCAGCAGTATCTCCGAACAATTTACATGGTGCACAAAAAACAGCACCGGTGCGACAGGAGTATACTATAAAATCACGCAGAGTTGATTCACGATTTATAAGTTTACAGCAAAATACATTTTTGTTCAAATATCTGGTTTTATCGCCTGCTGATTAGAAAAATCACCGTTACAATTTTGATTAATGCCAAGTTGTAAGAGAATGTCGATTGTTGATTCATTGACACACCATTCTGCAGGATCATCACTAACGATGTTGTTTCTTTTTGTAATGTCTGACTTGACACTTAGTTTTTCGTAAAACTCGAAATCAGGAACAATTTGCTTTTCTTCATTTTTAACTTTTGTTTCGTCTGTATTTACTTCTTTTACAACAGCTGCAGCGCCAGAAATATCATCCTACTACTTGAACTCGAAGTCGAACCAGCAACATTATTTGCGAAAAATTTATTTGCTCTGCCAAGCGTTTTTAGAACATTGGCCTCTCGTTCTCGCCTTTCCTTCGTTAATTTCCGAAATGCCGCCCCACTTAATTTTGCACGTTTGCTTTTTCCCCCGTTATTCATGTTAAGGTACTTACAAAATTGTCAACCAACAGTCAAAACAATAGAAACAATTTGTAAAAGGAATGAAAGAAAGACTGTATCCAGTTCCATTCGTACTACACCGCACATGAGCATAAAGCAAAGATTTTTCCTTTAAGCACGGAGCGATGAACTGACAAACTCGGATTAATGGAGGTAACTGTGCTATGAAAGAACGACAATACAGAATAATTTAATTTTATTGTCTCCTCTTTCTCTGTTGTCAGTGAATAGTCGAAGCACACCTGCCGGCTGGAATTCGTCTCATAAAGAAAACGGTACAGTCCCTTTTTTGGTTTCTGCTTCCCGCGTCGCCGAAATTTTAGATGGGACGCAAATATGTTCTGAATATTCTTGACACTGTCTTTATAATTTAAAAAGCAAATAATTTTTGCAATTTCTTGCAGTGAGGTGTCCTGGATCGACTCTTATCCCACTTATTCTTATAACATTTTAGCGGTTTCAGTGGGCCGAGAAGATAGACTACAAAGTTTAAGTAGTCCTGTTGGCAGTTGATGTGCTGTGTTGTCATTTGTGTGAACACTGCTCTTATGTCTACACGCAAATGCACCTTTTGTTACAACATAAAATAAAAATAACCTTTCCTCGAAGAAAAAAAGCTTAGTTAAGAAGTTTAATATAAAATTTGCAATGCCATGTACTATTCGATTGTGCAGAGTAGGAACTTTGATATTGGGCAGGCTGCAGCACAATAAATGAGACAAACGAACGTTGGTTTCTTCTTCTTTTTTCGCAAAAAACGTAATTAAGTAAATAAATAAGTGAAATTTATAAACTGTTGTGAAGTGTATTTCACACATTATTAGATATTCTGCTTATGTTCTTTTCCTATAAACATGTGTTCAAAAATGTAAAACATTCCCAGTATCAACATGTTTTGTTAAACGGGTGTCACTGAATCAAAGCTCAGTCGTTGAATACCATAGAACTTTCACATTAATTACAGTAATGGAGGGCTGGTGTGATACTTACTCATAATTTCTACAAGAAATTTAAGCAGAGTCGGGTTTTACATACTGAGGCCCACACATGTTACAGTATTTAAGAAACTGCTGATTCGTTTATCACAGATTTTCAAGGGTCCCGGTATTTTTACAGGGAAAATATGGTAGGGTTAAGTAGAAGCCGACAACATTCTCGGAAGAATAACGTTTCAAACATTGTATTATAGACTGCCGTCCTGACAGCTAACTTCAAAATATTTTGAACAATCATGAAGATGATACCAGACACAAACCCAATGTTAACTTTCCATTTAGTCACCAACTAAACTATGTACATTTCCAATCCTGTATTGTCGAATTTCGTTCCTAAGGCTTATTTAAACTAGCAAGTTGTTTAACAATATTAAAAATTTTTGTCGTTTGTAAGCGCAGTTATTTTAAAACGTAAAAGGTTAAAATGAGCACAGAGCAGAAAATGCCGCCCCCCTTAAGCTGCCACCCCTATGCCCGTGCTTAGTGGGCCTATATGTACATCCGCCACTGGATGTTTCATTTCGATAGTTCAAAGAGTTTCATGGATGCCAATGTAGTCAGACTACAATAACCCTTATGTAGAAAACATTATTTGCAATGCAAACATGTTTTGTAAGGAATGAAGAATTTCTATAACAGATTTTTAATAAATTAATGGCAAACCGCCTCCGCTAGGACCTTGCCTAGTGGGCGGTGTGGGTCCCTCGCATCGGCCCCTACGCTCCTTGTAGTATGGAACCTCATCATTGTCATCATCATCGTACTGCCAAAAGTAAGTTTATTTGCTCATCACTGGCAAAAGTAACAAACCTGCTTTCGTAGGATAATTAACTTTTTCAGTGATATAGTGAAAACAAAGAAAGAGGTTTTCAAAATATAATACGACGAATGAAATTTCCATTGATAGTCACCAAGTATCATAATAGTGCTGAAAACTTCCTTTTACAGTATAAGGTATGCAAGTTTCAAAGAAGCAACGCCAGAAAAGGCATGGCCCATTTGAAAAGCTGTGAACCATCTTCATACCATTAACAAATGCCTGCCGCTGTGGCCGAGCGGTTCTAGGCGCTTCAGTCTGGAAACGCGCGACCGCTTCGGTCGCAAGTTCGAATCCTGCCTCGGGCATTGATGTGTGTGATGTCCTTAGGTTAGTTAGTTAGGTTTAAGTAGTTCTGAGTTCTAGTGGACTGATGACCTCAGATGTTAAGTCCCATAGTGCTTAGAGCCATTTGAACCATTAACAAATAGCGAAGAGTAAACAGCGCTAACACCACGATTCTGTTGAACGGAAAAGAGTTGTGCCGACCGAAAAATACCATACGGCTATACTAAATGAAATGTCGCTTTGTGTCGGGTACTTCCGAGAAGGACCGAGAATAGCCGAAGAAGCCCGAGTCTCGGCCCGCACGCGCAGCCACATCAGATTTACGTGTGGTTCGGCAAGCTGTAGCCAGCTGAGCTCTAAATGCAGCTGTTGTGAGCGGGGACTCAAATTTATGTTTAAGTATACGTTTGGGCAGAGTTCACTAAAATAATTGAAAAATTTTCTGTTCCAAGTGTGCCGAATGTGAAACACTCTAAAAGACGGGCATTACAGTGAAACTGATCACAGTGTCCGCATTCTGAAGCAGCTGTTCAGTGAGTCGGTGTATAGAAGTAGCAAAGTTTCATATCTGATGGTCACATTTTCCTACTTGCTCCATGACAAAGCACTTAAGGTATTTTGCCATCTGGTGTATGGGTCCCTCAGTATCGCTAACTACATTGCTGAGTGCTAAAATTAGAACAATATAAAGGCGTTATGCTGCAAAAGTCAAACTGTCGTGAAGTGTACTGCAACTTGGATGCGCAAGTGATCAGCATTTCAGTGCGAGCGCACAAAGTAGGTTGGGGATTGCCATTCTGAATATACAGGGTGGTCCATTGATAGTGACCGGGCCAAATATCTCACGAAGTAAGCATCAAACAAAAAAACTACAAAGAACGAAACTCGTCTAGCTTGAAGGGGGAAACCATATGGCGCTATGGTTGGCCCGCTAGACGGCACTGCCATAGGTCAAACGGATATCAACTGCGTTTTTTTAAAATAGGAACTCACATTGTTAATTACATATTCGTGTAGTAAGTAAAGAAATACGAATGTTTTAGTTGGACCACTATCTTCGCTTTGTGATAGATGGCGCTGTAATAGCCACAAACGTATAACTACATGGTATCAGGTAACATTCCGCCAGTGCGGACGGTACTTGCTTCGTGATACATTACCCGTGTTAAAATGGATCGTTTACCAATTGCGGAAAAGGTCGATATCGTGTTGATGTATGGCTATTGTGAACATAATGCCCAACGGGCGTGTGATATGTATGCTGCTCGGTATCCTGGACGACATCATCCAAGTGTCCGGACCGTTCGCCGGATAGTTACGTTATTTAAGGAAACAGAAAGTGTTCAGCCACATGTGAAATGTCAACCATGACCTGCAACAAATGATGATGCCCGAGTAATTGGTTTAGCTGCTGTCGCGGCTAATCCGCACATCAGTGGCAGACAAATTGCGCGAGAATCGGGAATCTCAAAAACGTCGGTGTTGAGAATGCTACATCGACATCGATTGCACGCGTACCATATTTCTATGCACCAGGAATTGCATGGCGACATATTTGAACGTTGTGTACAGTTCTGCTACTGGGCACAAGAGAAATTACGGGACGATGACAAATTTTTTGCACGCCTTCTATTTAGCGACGAAGCGTCATTCACCAACAGCGGTAACGTAAACCGGCATAATATGCACTATTGGGCAACGGAAAATCCGCGATGGCTGCGACAAGTGGAACATCAGCGACCTTGGCGGGTTCATGTATTGTGCGGCATTATGGGAGGAAGGATAATTGGCCCCCATTTTATCGATGGCAGTCCAAATGGTGCAATGTATGCTGATTTCCTACGTAATGTTCTACCGATGTTACTACAAGATGTTTCACTGCATGACAGAATGGCGATTTACTTCCAGCATGATGGATGTCCGGCACATAGTTCGCGTGCGGTTGAAGCGGTATTGAATAGCGTATTTCATGACAGGTCGATTGGTCGTCGAAGCACCATACCATGACCCGCACGTTCACCGGATCTGACGTCCCCGGATTTCTTTCTGTGGGGAACGTTGAAGGATATTTGCTATCGTGATCCACCGACAACGCCTGACAACATGCGTCAGCTCATTGTGAATGCATGTGCGAACATTACGGAAAGCGAACTACTCGCTGTTGAGGGGAATGTCGTTACACGTATTGCCAAATGCATTGAGGTTGGCAGACAGCATTTTGAGCAGTTATTGCATTAATCTGGTATTTGCAGGTAATCACGCTGTAACAGCACGCGTTCTCAGAAATGATAAGTTCACAAAGGTACATGGAACACATTGGAACAACCGAAATAAAATGTTCAAGCGCACCTACGTTCTTTATTTTAATTTAAAAAACCTACCTGTTACCAAGTGCTCGTCTAAAATTGTGAACCATATGTTTGTGACTATTACAGCGCCGTCTATCACAAAGCGAAAAAAGTGGTCGAACTAAAACATTCATATTTCTTTACGTACTACACGAATATGTAATGAAAATGGGGGTTCCTGTTTTAAAAAAACGGAGTTGATATCCGTTTGACCTATGGCATCGCCATCTAGCGGACCAACCATAGCGCCATCTGGTTTCCCCTTTCAAGCTAGACAAGTTTCGTTCTTGGTAGTTTTTTCGTTTGACGCTTATTTCGTGAAATATTTGGCCCGGTCATGATCAACGGACCACCCTGGGTTCCTTAGTCAGAAATCGCGTTGATTATTTTTCGAGAAGATCGTGTTATTCCTCGTATAAGGAGGAGAAACGTGTACCATCTCGTGTCAGAATTCAACAGCGACAGGATCGTGACCTATCGAGACTGCAGTTTATTTGATCGGGATCCTGTGACTGTTACACAGGTATATATGGTCCAGTCACATTAATCTCACCACCGCCTATTTTCGACGTCAACGTGCAATAACCAGGGCCGTATTGGAGGTGGAACGCGGATGGACACCGTCTCCCCACTTTTTTGTCGAGCGGTACACCTTTCAAATAAATGGCTCTGAGCGCTATGGGACTTAACTTCTGAGGTCATCAGTCCCCTAGAACCTAGAACTACTTAAACCTAACTAACCTAACGACATCACACACATCCATGCCCGAGGCAGGATTCGAACGTAGGTCCGTAGCGGTCACACGGTTCCAGACTGTAGCGCCTAGAACCGCACGGCCACCCCGGCCGGCGCGGTACACCGTCCCCTCATTATTTTACTTGGAAAATATTTTCTTATTACAGTAATTCTCTTTCATCGTCTTTCTAAATTATATTATCGTCAATTCTGAGTTTTGACTCATGGAACATATTACCTGTGAAGTCAGCTGAGCATTGATAAGTAGCCTAGGCACACAATGCAATAAAAAAGAACAATGAACATCAGGCACGTGGGGTTGCGCAACCTCGCAAAGCCAAGAAGAAGGTTCGGTGCAGCGCGGCCGGTGTGGATGTCAAACCGCGCCGCTCTGCGCAACAATGAAAAGTTTCGTGCAGTGTCGGAACATCAGAGGAAATGCGCGCACTGTTTTGACGCCATTTCTCGTTTTCCATTATTATTGACCCACACGCGTGCACACATTGGAACACTGCTGGGCGCCATTCTTGGCAGTTCTGGGCTGCTCTGAGTCGGCCTGAGCGGCACTGCACATCTGATGTCGACTCGCCTTTAGATGCTCACGTCGCATGACATGACAATAATATCTGAAAACACTAATTCCCTTCTTCGGCACGCTGCTTCGGGCGCTCGCATGGGCGGCATTTACACCGCCTTTTGAACATGTAACTATTTACGCTCTTGATTCTCAGGTAATCCCTGGTTATCTATCGGCTCACCTTATGGCTTATGACCCTGACGCTGATTAATCTGACCCCATAGCCCGATGTAATAAGGCATTCGAAAACGAAAACCATTTCGTGATGGTGTAAATGCCGCAGCGAGAGCGCTATGTTGCTTCAAACTGCGTGAGCGCCTGAATGTTTATAAAACATCAAAACCTGACTCCTCTCTGAAAACTGATCTGTAAGGTAAGATATAAGTAAAATAAAAACATTTCTTATTTTCTTCTGCTGATATTGCAATCTTCAAAGATCCAACCACAATATCAAATGTCGGCTCTTAACTTGATACTTTACTATGATATTATTAAAGTATACCTATTTATTATTTCGAGTCATTGTCGTGCCATTCGTTTGTCTTTTTACAGTCCAATAGTTAACAGGATTAATCGTTAGCCAACGCACGGCCGACACGTGTATTGCTGTTCAGTTTTTTTTTCAGTGAAATTATTATCGTAGATTCCTTGTAATGAACAGCCCTGTTGACTCCTTCGCTTCTACGTATTACTTTGCTGTTTTAAAGCCTTTCATATTACATTCTTAAGTGAAAAGTGTATAAACTGTGCTAGTAATTGAAACGTGTAATTTTTCAGTATGAAACGCACTATAGTACATTATTTCAGTAAATCTATTTCCGGGGTTTCAACTACAGAAGATTGTGCGTGTGATTCGAAACACTGTGAAACTGATAATACCCCATCTACTTCATATATGAATAGCAGCACCGGAACTTGTATTGTTGAAAATAAAAGCCAATCATGTGAAGTAATTCCTTGTTATCTGAATTCCAGAAACATATCTAACTATCTGTTAGTTGGAACGACAGTACATGGTGAGAGTTTAAGACGAAATATGAGTGGTAGTGTGTAGGGAAGAAAAGTTGGGTTGCTGTGTGTGAAGGTGTACAGAATATTGGAGTGAGTAAATCACAGGGAGTGTACAGTTCTAAAGAATAGAGTGGTTTTTCGGTGGGTCCAGTTTGTGGAAGTAAAGAAGCTCAGTTAACATCATTGAGAAAAAAGTCATAAACATAGGAATTCCGAAGCCCATTTAACTGCACGCAGACAACAAACAAAAAGGCAAGACAATATTCTAGAAAAACTTGTAGTTGAACAGCAGAAAGCATTTTTGAAAGTACAAGGAAAGTGTTTCGAACAGTATAATTTACAGAAAAAAATTGCAAACCTTATTCAGACTTTCACAAGTTTGTGGATTTGCAAATTCAAAATGCTCTCCACATGGGCAAAACACTGTATAGTAAACTCAGTTACGCCAACATCATAGACTGCCTTGAGGACACTGTGAGGAAGAAGCTCTGTTCATCTGTAATATAAGAATTTCAAGGTCTCTGTACTCATTGATGAGTCTATATCTGTTACTTCATAATCAGTTTTAATAATGTCACAATCAGTTTTAATTGTGTATCTACGATCTGAAATCAGTGGTGGCTGCGTATATACCTTCTTCTTGGATATTACTGAACTTAAAAAAATAGATGCAGAAACAAGAAAAGCAGAACTTCTAATATGTCTCTCGAAGCGTGGTCTTCTTCCAGTTATTGGATGACAACTAAATTGCGGCATGCAGTGATGGTGCTAGTGTAATGCTAAGTAGGAATTCACGTGTTTTAGAACGACTTAATAATAAGTACAACAAACTATTCAAATGACATTGTCTGTGCCACCGAATTGAATTAGAATTGCTGTTGCAGTGGAAAAGGTTCCTAATGTGAATTATATTATTTTTTTAAACAAGCTATATGCGTTGTTTCAACCATCTCCAAAGAATCAGCATGAACTGTCAGCTATTTCACAATAGTTAGGTGCTGAACTTAAGAAGATATGTACAGTAATCTCAGTGCGTTGGGTGGTCTCACGCTTTAGCGCAGTGGAAGCAGTATGGAAGTGCTGCCGGGCTCTGGATGCGTATTTCGATAGATGTTCGAATGACATGACCAAAAAATCATTTGTGAGGAAAGAGTTCAAGGGATTGCAGAAAACACTATCAAGCTCTGAGGTCGTGAGCAATATTGTACTGTTTTCTGATGTTCTTGAAGAGAAAAGTATCCTCTCACGGCACCTGAAAAAGGACGGAATTAATATTCCCTCACCAAATAGAACAATTACGAGGTCAATAAGAACCATTGAACAGCTGAAGGAAATTCCAGATGCTTGCATGAAGGAAGCAGGGAAAGCTATTTCTGAAGGTTGCTTCAAAGATGTTTCACTGGTTCAGGGAAGAGAGTCAAGCAGAATGACTACCCAAATTAAGGAAACGTTTCCGTCACAGCCTCAGTGACAATTTGAGATAAGGCTCATTTCGAATGACACTGAAGAATTCAAATCCTTCATGAAAGAAAAAAATGGTTCAAATGGCTCTGAGCACTATGGGACTTAACTTCTAAGGTCATCAGTCCCCTAGAACCTAGAACTACTTAAACCTAACTAACCTGCCCGAGGCAGGATTCGCACCTGCGACCGTAGCGGTCACGCGGTTCCAGACTGTAGCGCCTTTAACCGCTTGGCCACACCGCTTCATGAAAGAGATCGATATTTTGGACAATAAGAAATGGTCCTATGACATCGTGAGCCCATGGCTAGAAGGAGAAGAAAATCTAAGAAAAATAAGTGACCGTTTTCTTCCTTCTTATGTAAGAGAAGTTTCAGAGATTATATAGACAACAGTGGAGATAACATTACTGAAAATCCGAAACTAGTTTTTGTTTTTGTTGTCACACTCCCTGTGAGCACATAGAACTGTTAAAGAGGCTTCAGCACAATGAACTAATGACAACACTGCAGAATTGTCTTTCTGTTTGCCATTTCTCATCCTTAATGTTTATTTCAATTGTGGGGTCGCCGTTATATCTCTGGAACTCCTTATGATTAATCGGAGTGTGGATCAAAACCCATAGCATGTCGAGGACAACCATGACCAGAAGGCTAATCTACACGTGCGGCATTCTGACAGTTAGTCCAATATATGGCATCTTCTTTAGGTGTGTCGACCCACTATTTTTGTTACGAATACAGCACTACCAATCTCCACTCATAGATGGCAGATGGCAGCATTAACATTGGAAAATCTATAAGGCGGGTCGAGGGTGCGGAAAACAATGCAAACGCCGTCGTCGTGCGGAAACAAAGCGACTTACCTGACTCCAAAATGGCGTGATCATTGGCTTTCGGGACAAGGGTGCAAGCATATCCGAAATGGCTAAATTTGTAAAGTGTTTGCTTGCCACCGCAGTTAAAGTGTGCCGTGCATGGAAAAATGATTCTTCCGTAAGGGACGCTGAGGCAACTGTGCCGCCAGCAGGGGTGAACAACAGCTGCATATCCGTGTACGGACTAATAGACGTGCAACTATTGAGCAACTGACCACCCAGATGAAGCAACAGTGTCTCCTCACCGACTGTTCAGCGAATGTAGATTCGTATGATCCTTTGCAGCAGGAGCGTGGTTTATGCACCCGTGCTGACAGCTGTTCGTCAGCGACGAAGGCTGGAATCTGCCCGCCAGTACCACAACTAGACGTCCACTGAGTACGGATAGGTGGCCTTTTCAGACGAATCACGCTTTCTGCTCCACTGGACAGATGGCCGTTCGCGTGTACGGCGTGAAACATCTGAAAGTGAAGAGTCCAGGACGGAGGAAGGAGCGTTATGGTCTGGAAAGTGTTTTTGTGGCATTCCCTGGGTGATCTTATCATTCAGGAATGCTCAGTGAATCAACACAAGCCTGCATCTATCCCCGTGGACTATGTCCAGTCCTATATGCACAACGCCGGCCGGAGTGGCCGAGCGGTTCTAGGAGCTATAGTCTGGAGCCGCGCGACCGCTACGGTCGCAGGTTCGAATCCTGCCTCGGGCATGGATGTGTGTGATGTCCTTAGGTTAGTTAGGTTTAAGTAGTTCTAAGTTCTAGTGGACTGATGACCTCAGCAGTTAAGTCCCATAGTGCTCAGAGCCATTTTGAACCCTATATGCAATTGTTTTTCCTCGTCACGAACGCATCTACCAGCAAGACATTACAACGTGTCACACAGATCGCAATGATTCGAAGGCCACCAGGGCTAGTTTAACCTTACTCCCCTGGTCACCTGTTGCAGTGGAAAAGGTTCCTAATGTGAATTACATTATTTTTTTTAAACAAGCTATATGCGTTGTATCATCAATCTCCAAAGAATCAGCATGAACTGTCAGCTATTTCACAATAGTTAGGTGCTGAACTTAAGAAGATATGTACAGTATTCTCAGTGCGTTGGGTGGTCTCAAGTAGATAGTGTCGGAAGTCCCATGCGGCTTTTCGCGGATGATGCTGTAGTATACAGAGAAGTTGCAGCATTAGAAAATTGTAGCGAAATGCAGGAAGATCTGCAGCGGATAGGCACTTGGTGCAGGGAGTGGTAACTGACCCTTAACATAGACAAATGTAATGTATTGCGAATACATAGAAAGAAGGATCCTTTATTGTATGATTATATGATAGCGGAACAAACACTGGTAGCAGTTACTTCTGTAAAATATCTGGGAGTATGAGTGCGGAACGATTTGAAGTGGAATGATCATATAAAATTAATTGTTGGTAAGGCGGGTACCAGGTTGAGATTCATTGGGAGAGTCTTTAGAAAATGTAGTCCATCAACAAAGGAGGTGGCTTACAAAACACTCGTTCGACCTATACTTGAGTATTGCTCATCAGTGTGGGATCCGTACCAGATCTGGTTGACGGAGGAGATAGAGAAGATCCAAAGAAGAACGACGCGTTTCGTCACAGGGTTATTTGGTAACCGTGATAGCGTTACGGAGATGTTTAACAAACTCAAGTGGCAGACTCTGCAAGAGAGGCGCTCTGCATCGCGGTGTAGCTTGCTCGCCAGGTTTCGAGAGGGTGCGTTTCTGGATGAGGTATCGAATATATTGCTTCCCCTACTTATACCTCCCGAGGAGATTACGAATGTAAAATCAGAGAGATTAGAGCGCGCACGGAGGCTTTCAGACAGTCGTTCTTCCCGCGAACCATACGCGACTGGAACAGGAAAGGGAGGTAATGACAGTGGAACGTAAAGTGCCCTCCGCCACACACCGTTGGGTGGCTTGCGGAGTATAAATGTAGATGTAGATGTAGGTTCCGGATTTAAACACAATCGACAATCTGAGGACCACCTCGATCAGGCTGTACGCACCATGGATCCTCAGCCGAGCAACCAAAAACAGTTGGCCACGGCACTGGACTCGGTAGGCTCTACATCCCTGTCTTTACCTTCCAGAACTCAGTGACTCTCTTCCCGCAGCCGGCCGCTGTGACCGAGCGGTTCTAGGTGCTTCCGTCCGGCACCGTGCTGCTGCTACGGTCGCAGGTTCGAATCCCGCCTCGGGCATGGCTGTGTGTGATGTCCTTAGGTTAATTAGGTTAAAGTAGTTCTGACTGGGGGACTGATGACCTCATATGTTAAGTCCCATAGTGCTTCTCGCACGTCTCGTAGCGGTGTGCGCTGCAAAAAGTGGTTATTCAGACTTTGGCAGCTGGTCACATTAATGTGACCGGACAGGGTAGAATCGATGGGTTGAGAAGAGCCATACTCATTGCCGTGCAGGATCTCAATGGTCTACGCTCACGAGAAAACAGACAATGTTCACTTGCCCATGCAGGATCATACACCCATATCACTTATCTCGAGTCAGAAAAGGGGCTTCTTTGCTATTAGACAACCATCTACAGGCAGTGCGCGAAGATGTCTGGAGCTTCATAGACTGTCACTTCGACGATTATTGTTGTGGTTTCCCTTGAATCCGCGGAAGAGAGAGGCACGCCCATAGTGACGTGCCCAACAACAACACTAAACACTGATCACCGCGTCGTCTTTTTCGAGGAGACCCGGGTCAGCGTTCAGCATCAACGTGGACTTATCCGTGTATGGTGGCTCTGAGGAAAACGAACATTGGCAGAATATATTCGTCATCATCATGTGGCAGTTGAAGATAACAAAACTAAAGCCGAAGTTTTAAATTTCACGTTCAAGAAATCGTTCACGCAGGAGAATCGTACAAACATACCACCGTTTGACCATCCAACAGCCTTCCATATGAGCGACATAGTAATAACCATCCCTGGCGTAGAGAAACAACTGAATGAGTTGAAAACAAATAAGTCACCAGGTTCGAATGGAATCTAAATTCCGTTTTTCGAACAATCCCCTACGACACTGATTGCATTTATCGCGAATCTTTCGCCCAGCGCAAAGCCCCAAGCAACTGCAGAAAAGAGCAGGTGACTCCTGTGTATAAGAAGAGTGAAAGAATGCACCAGAAAAATTACAGACCAATATCCCTAACATCGGTTTGCTGCAGAATCCTTGAACATATTCCCAGTTCGAATATAATAAATTTTCTTGAGATCGAGAAGCTTACGTCAACGAATCAGCATGGTTTCAGAAAGCATCACTCATGCGAAACTCAGGTTGCTCTTTTCTCACATGATATACTGCGAACTATGGATGAAGGTCAACAGGCAAATTTCATATTTATAGATTTCCAGAATGCATTTGACACGGTGCCCCAAAGCAGGCTGTTAACGAAGGTACGAGCATATTGAATAGATTCACAGATATGTGAATGGCCTGAAGTCTTCTTAAGTTATAGAACCCAGTACATTGTCCTCGATACCGAGTGTTCATCCGAGGCAAGGGTATCATCAGGAGTACCACAGGGAAATGTGATAAGACGACCATTATTCCGTACATTCATAAATGATTTGGCGGACAGGGTGGGCAGCAAACTGCTATTGTTTACTGACGATGCTGTCGTGTACGGTAAGGTGTCGAAGTTGAGTGATTGTAGGAGGATAGAAGATGATTTAGACAAAATTACTAGTTTGTGTGATCAATTGCAGCTAGCTCTAAATGTAGAAAAATGTAAGTTAATGAGGATGAGTAGAAAAAACAAACCCGTAATGTTCGGATGCAGCATTAGCAGTAGCCCGCTTGACACAGTCACGTCGTTTAAATATCTGAGTGTAACGTTGCAAAGCGATAGCAAATGGGACGAGCATGGGACTGTTGTGGTAGAGAAGGCTAATGGTCGACTTTGGTTTGTGGGGAGAATTCTACGAAGGTGTGGTTCATCTCTAAAGGATACCGCATGTAGGACGCTGGTGTGACCTATTCTTGAGTATTGCTCCATGTTTGGGATCTGTACCAGGTCGGATTAAAGAAAGATATCGAAGCAATCCAGAGGTTGGCTGCTGAATTTGTTACTGGTAGGTTCGAAAAACATGTAAGTGTTACGGAGATGCTTTGGGAACTCAAATGGGAATCGCTGGAGGAAAGGCGACATCCTTTACAAAGAACACTGTTGAGAAAATTTAGAGATCCGGCATTTGAAGCCGCCTGCAGAACTATTGTGCTGCCTCTAACATACATTGTACGTTAGGACCATGACGATAAGATACGAGAAATTAGGATTCATAAGGAGGCATATAGACAGTGGTTCATTCCTCGTTCTATTTGCGAATGGAACAGTAAAGGAAATGACTGGTAGTAGTACGGTTCCCTCCGCCACGCGCCGTACGGTGGATTGCGTAGTAGCGATGTAGATGTACCGGCCCAGCACATTGCGTGGTAGTTTTTGATGCCACTGGGTACACAAAACGATCACTTCTGGTACCCATAGCTGGTAATTTGGACAACAGCAGTTACACTTATGACGCGTTGAAGCCTGTGTTTGTGTAGCTTTGTCCATCTTCCAGGTACCAGGGACGTTTTCTTTTACATACACTGAAAATATGTGATCATGGGTTGTCGAGAGACTGCCACGTCACCACTCGCCAGCCGCGACGATTAATGGACTTTGGCGCAGAGTTGATGATTTGTGGCTGAGAGCGCTAAATAGGAGGATCATCAGCGCCCTCGCATGAATGATATACTGGCGAGAATGGTGAAAATCTATTAGCACTGATAATACTTCGGAAAACCAGAACTGAAAAGACAATGCCAATAAGGTGAACGTCAGAAAAGCCCTAAATAAACACGAAACACAGCGGAATAACTAGATAAAATCAGAGATAAAATACCAGAACAGACATGGTTGAAAAGAGGACAGGTTATTGTAGTTGTATGACTGCTTCGAAGCAATGGATACCCGAACAACTCTATGACACATTAAAATCTCACGCCCAATATTTTGGGAATAATTCCACACATCACATAAAATCTTAAAAGACGAATCACACTCGCGTCATTTTTTGTTAAGACAGAGAGAGGGTTCTGTAGGAGACCCAAATCAGCCCTCAGGTCGTCATATAAAACACCCTCATTTAAAACATATCGTACCGACAACTGAGTGCCACATCTGTGAAACTATACAGAAATGACGTATCTGTATCTGTCATTGAAGTTCGTTTCAACTCGATAACTGATCTGATTACAGCCGTTGTCGCTGTCACTTGTTCTAGCATTGTGTGCTAAATTTCGCATTATGTATACCCCAAACTGACCATATCCGTAGCTGGGTGGTCTGTGCGGCTGACTGCCATGTGGGGGACTCAGGTTTGATTCCCAGTACTACCACGGATTTTGTCCTTGGCATCAGGACTGGTACGTGGTACATTCCGCCTCATGGGTCAACTGTGCAGCCACTCGACAGATTAATAACGGTTCCAAGGCTAATAAATCCGGCAACGACGGGAAGAGCTGTATGCTGAACTCATGTCCCTCCATATCGAATCCGATGACGCCACTGGCAGAGGATGACACGGTGGGCTGCCGGGCCCGATTGGCCTGTTCGGAGCCATAAGGCTTTAACTTTACCTTATATCCCCAAATTATGTATAAATTTAATAATCTCGAAAAGAAAACCGTCTTGATGGCAAAATGATGACTGTTCAATAGCGCGTTTCAACCTTACATCACATCATAACATTATCTGCAAAGAAAAGAAAAAAAGAAAATTATTAGTATGAAAATGAGGGCATGACGCACCTCTACAATCATTAAATAAGTAATTCGAAGATCGGCGTAAGAGAAACCTTACGTAGTATTCTGACAATAAGCATTCGTCAAAACGTGCGCGATAGGGCGTGGAACCATAAAGAAAATGTCGCTGTACGATTTTTACAAAGTAATAGAAAAAAATCCAGAGAAAAAACGGGAAACTTTACCTTGAACTAGCTAGCATCCACTGAAGTAGAATCGCAGAAATGGAACCACACTTACAATTCTGTACATATGTGATATTACCCGTATACACAGCATCAGTTTCTCAAAAACAGGTATGCAACCATACAGGTCGGACTAGACGAAACCTGTATGCTGCGTGAAAGGAAACTTAATCTCGGTGGAGCGGATAGAAGTAACGTAGAAATTACTGTATTCAGGATACACTGAACAGTTATAACATAAAGCAACAATAAAAACCACAAACGTTTAAAAGGAATTACAAACAAATATAGAAAAGATAAGTTGTTATTGTAGTTGTGGTCTTCAGTCCTGAGACTGGTTTGATGCATCTCTCCATGCTACTCTATCTTGTGCAAGGTTCTTCATCTCCCAGTACCTACTGCAACCTACATCCTTCTGAATCTGCTTAGTTGGTCTCCCTCTACGATTTTTACCCTCCACGCTGCCCTCCAATACTAAATTGGTGATCCCTTGATGCCTCAGAACATGTCCTACCAAGCGATCCCTTCTTCTGGTCAAGTTGTGCCACAAACTCCTCTTCTCTCCAATTCTATTCAATACCTCCTCTTTAGTTATGTGATCTACCCATCTAATCTTCAGCATTCTTCTGTAGCACCACATTTCGAAAGCTTCTGTTCCCTTCTTGTCGAAACTATTTATCGTCGATGTTTCACTTCCATACATGGCTACTCCATACAAATACTTTCAGAAACGACTTCCTGACGCTTAAATCTATACTCGATGTTAACAAATTTCTCTTCTTCAGAAACGCTTTCCTTGCCATTGCCAGTCTACATTTTATATCCTCTCTACTTCGACCATCATCAGTTATTTTGCTCCCGAAATAGCAAAACTCCTTTACTACTTTAAGTAAAGTAGTAAAGTAAGATAAGTAAATATAAAATATACTAATATGCAATTTAGACATATGGAAATAGTGCTGCCGTAGAATTAGTAGCGGACAGTGTATGCACTAACATGGACCGCCAGTTGAAATAACATATAATTATCTGGTAGGAGTCCGCCTCGATAGCTGAGGGACAGCGTGGCGGAATGTCGTGCAAGGGGCCCGCGTTCGATTTCCTCCTCTCGGGGACATGATGTTGTGCTGTCTTCATCATCATCTCATCCTCATTGACACGCAAGTCGCCAATGTGGCGTCACCTAAAGAGACTTGCACCAGGCGACCGGTCTACCCGACGGGAGGCCCTAGCCACACGACATTTCATTTCATTGCATATGGCAGGAAAATATTTATAAATAAACAAATACGCGAACTTCAGAATTAAAACACGAAGCCATCACATGTGTGGACGAATACGCAAAAAAGCAGTTCTCATCCAACAAGCAAAACAAGGCCAGAAACGCAAAAATTTACCGAAAAACGGAAGTTCATTTCTGCAATAAAAAGTGATCGAAAGCTTTGAAATGAAACGAAGAAAAATCAAAAAAGACAAAGTTAAGTGAACATTTTCAAAAACAATACTGAGTCGTAATAAGATTGACTATTACTGATCCGATGATCTTTGAGTAGCAGTTACTTATTGAAATAATTCGTAACAATTGCTGTATCAACCAGTCAATGGAGTGGAAAAGAACTGAATCATGTATTCGCCCTAATATGCTGTACGAGCATAATAAGCAAAAATTCGTTATTTGCTATCGTTCCTGGTGTTGCAGTTCGGATGCCACGTGTCACAGCTATCCACAGCATGACAACACCGTTACCATACTGGTTCCATTTCTGAAAACTCGTGCGCCTAGAAAAAGGTGTATCGCCGGCCGGTATGGCCGAGCGGTTCTAGGCGCTTCAGTCTGGAACCGCGAGACCTCTACGGTCGCAGGTTCGAATCCTGCCTCGGGCATGGATGTGGTTTAAGTAGTTCTAAGTTCTAGGGGACTGATGACCTCAGATGTTATGTCCCATAGTGCTCAGAGCCATATGAACAACTTGAACCAAAAAGGTGTATCCTGAGACCGACGGAACAGGTACTGTGACTAATTTGACTAAGCAACTAGTCTCCCTAATTTCGTGATCAAGTCACGATTTTTTCGCGTTCTCTGATCTGTAGCTGATGGTGTTGGGTGGGCAGCATAAACGTACGAGTCATCTGCTGCAGTGATGCAAAATAGAAAATCAATTAGGAATTGGCTTCATTGTTGAAAAGTATAAAAACACAAAACGTAGTCATGAATGTGGTATAAACGTTGACAATAAAACACATTACGGAAGCGCCCCAGTCTTGGAAAATTGTGCATTCGTCGCGGCTAACCCATAAGAACGTCGAACTTTGATAAAAACCGCTACAGTTAATACCATGGATAATAAAGAGGATGTAGAGCCCACTGTGTTCCCTGCATCTTTCAGACAGTTCTCGACCTTATTCAACGGTACGAAGTTACGCAGCAACTCTCTAAATGGTTGAGAAACAATCTTCACAAAACGTGCAACATGCAGGTATGCGCGTCTCGCGAAACACGGTTTGCAGGCAGGCATGCAGCATGGTGCACGTGTTTGAAGTGTTGTCATTGTGACAGGGCTTTGTTCCGCAGCAGATTAATCCTTCGGGAGGCACGGCGCACAATGCAGAGCTCCCTCCCCCGTCACATCTCAGGCGTGCTTTCGCGCTCCGCTGCAGCTCGCCGCTTCCTGCTAACTAAAAACATCCATTCAGCTATTGTTTTTCCTTCGCTGTAAATATTACCCTTTGCCTGCATTGTTTAGTTGTTTTCTTCTGAATCGGGACGAGGCGAGTTCTTTTTAAAGCTACCTGAAACCAATGGTATACTACAACACAACGGTAAAGATGCTCGTATAAGGGTAATTGGTTATACAATTACAGTATATTCAGTGTTGGAAATATTGTTGGTACTATAGTCGTCCGATACTCATTTATTCCCGCCAACAGAACTCATAATGCAGAAAACTGTGCAGTACACACACCTCATGTCAACTTTGTCCAGTGTGACATCCTGCGATATATCTGCCACTGTTTCACCACTAGATCAGTAATCATGTGCGGCTGACGTTAGAAACTGTTGTTTTTAACACTTCCTGATGACCCTTACTTTGCAGCTCCCACTTATCCTAACTTAAAATGCCACAGATCATCAATGAAAACTGTGTTTCACACACATCTTCTTTTTGTCCCATGCGTATTATGCATTAGACTCCAGAGAAAATACTAAAATTTTATCTCATTTCTGCTACTAGCCCTTTCCTAATAGACAGAAAAACATATTCGCGGAAGTGTTTAGCGTTCTGTTAGTAAAATCACTTATTTCATTAGCAATATGATTATGAAAATCGTTGTTATTCTGTGCCAGCCCTGTGGTACATCTTACATACAGAAGAGAACGAGAGATGCCTGCTCTCTACTTGAAAATTCGATAGTGATGCTATGTATTTTGCTGTGTGTGTGTGTGTGTGTGTGTGTGTGTGTGTGTGTGTGTGTGTGTGCGCGCGTGTGTAGCTGCAGTTTCGATAACATTGGTGTGTATTTTGCCGTGTGGATTGTCACAACGAGAGATAATGGCGTGATGAGAGAAGGGGAGATATGGAAATGGCGAACTACGTTTGGAGGTGTGAATTACCAGCAACATAATGCCCGCTTATTAGTTAGTTCACTCAGGATCCAACGACGTGAGATAATCATAAAACGCTGAACTCTAAGTCCACTCCAGTCAGTCTCACGCAGGTTTCCCATTATTTGCCTATATCTGTGTTGGAACGGTTGTTTCAGCAATGTCATGACCCATTATTTCCGTAGTGCACATTATGTCTTAACTAGTGTGTCGTCTCTGACCTTGCTGTCAGCAGTACATGCGTACATGCAACACATGGAGACTAACAGATTCGAACCAGATCTGAGGACTGCGTCTGAGGATTATTTCACTTAAAGATAGTTGTCTGTTCAAAATGTTTTGGACAACTGAATGTTATGGTGAATAGAAAATGATTTCTATGTGTTCTTTGGGTCACACAGTCAAAAAATCAACCTCAAATTTATTGACAGGCTCTCAATATCAAGATAATTATATTTTCAAGAAACGACGAATAAATTTGAATTATATTATGAATGAAATCACTCACGGCACTGATGTTATGTTCTACAATATTCATTATTTATTTCACTGACAGGTTTTCTGCTGTTACGCCATCATCAGGTACACAGATAAATGTGTTTGGTACTGAAATTTTTGTTTGATCATAGATATTAAGCTAGTGCAACTTCTCTGTTTCCAAATACAACACTTGTTAATGTTTGATTTAGGATTAAACGAGACGAATTATTTCTGTGAATATCCGATGCAAGATTATTTAACTTAGATAAAGTACGTGACATATTAACTACCGAATTATATAACAAATTACAGAAATTATTGTGTGAAGAAAATAAACTGAACACTAAACTTCGGTAACATCTTCCAGTGGAATGGCTGAACAAAATAACCTTTTTCTTAACAGGTCCTACATTACAAACAGAGGAGATATACTTCTGAGATTAGGCAGGTAAGTGAAGCAGCTGTGATTATACAAAATAAAACTTTTTTTAATAGAGCGAGTGAAATTATAGTAACTGAAATAAAGGACAAAATGGGGCATGTGAATAAGAGTGTCAGTTTACCACAGGGCATGGACGGGATTGTTTGTAGTATTTGCAGTTAGAACTGGTGAGTAAGGGAACTGTGTCTGGTCATTCACTACTAAGCTTGGACAAATGTACATACGTTTTTTAATTTCCATTATTTCAAGGTAGTTCACCTTCCTCCTTTTATGGCTATGATGTAAGACTATATATTGGACCTTGTAACTATGGACTTCCTTAAGAAGGTGGTTTGCAAAAGTAGAGTATCTTTTCTAAGTTTCCAACTTCTATGGTGTTCTTTCAAGCGGGTGCATATCGCCCTTCCAGATTGAGCTATATAGAACCTCCGCCAATTAAAAGTGATTTTGTATATTTCACTCTTTTCCAAAGTTGGTGTGTTTACCATTTGGAAAAATGTGTCCAAGAGTGTTGTGCACATAAAATGATGAATTAAAGCTCCTGAATTTAAACTTTCTGGCTACCTGCAAAGAGACGTTTCCTAAATATGAACTTGTGCACCACTTATTGTGGTCTTGAGGTGAGCTTTTTCTTCATGTACTCATTTATTTAAAGAGGAAACCATACAAAAATAGCAGTCGCTGATGTGACTGGAGAGTCTTCACCAAATTATCGGCAGATCACACGGCATAAAACATTCTTACTATTCTTCCACGCACTGAAGTTGAACGAATACGCAGTCCAGCGTGCTCACTTTTGTTGTGGTTTCCTGTGTTACAGCTAAAATACAGAACATATGCCTATTTTTGTGCAAGAAGTAACAGAAATTAACGAGAAAGCAAATTTCATTTCACCGCAAATATAATAGAAGTTAGTTGTAGTATTTGCACGTGTACGAAACATTGTTCTACGCCCCTGTCAATTACAGATTGCCAGCTAGAACTGTAGCACAACACGATTTTCATGAAAGCACTTCGAAACACACGGAAACTTTCTTATACTAATTATCAGGAAATGAAAATCTCGAGACGGTCAGGTACCTATTTGTATGTGCGGACCCGATTTGTAGGGGGAAAAAGTGTAATTATAAGTAATGACTGCAAATAAAAACCAGAGCTAACAAGCAAAATTTAGAGTCAATTTTGAATTCAGTAGTGCTAAATTAACGGACTTTAATTCATATCACTTTTATATCCTTATGCTTGGTAAACACGCAAATTTCATATTGTCCTTTCTTAACTTTTAACGCATGTGGAATACAGAAACCAGATTTTCTTTACAGTTTTCCTCTGTTTAGTGCTTCTGAGTCTCAGTTAACATTACCAGTTCTTTCCGTAATAGTATTTACGGTGTCTTCAATTTAAAAATTATACCTTTTCTTCAGTTGCGTTCAACCTTTTGCTTTCTAAGAGCATTCGCAATCTAGTCGGGCCAGGAAAGGGGATTGACTAATCCTATTACATAAGTCTCTAAGTTCAAAGTCGAAGGAGAGGAAGAAATAATTAGTGAAACTTCGAGATGCAACATCGCTATTTAATTGTAAATTATCTCTACGTACCTCTTCCTACGCTTCATTGTCTGGTAACATAGGACATGTATCTTTACATCTGGGTTGTACTAGTTTTTGTAGTTTAGTGCCTAATAATTAAATAGCCCCTGTAGCACTTCACTCAACGAGGGTTATATGCGATTTTTTCTTGATTCACGAAGAGACAATTATACGTGACCCGTATTTGCTTATACAGGGTATTGTGTATAGTGTGGAAATCCTGGGCTGAAATCTTATAAAATATGCTGATATCACTCGCCTATCGCATGCGTTCCCTTGCGCGATCAAGTAGTGGGCACAAACACATCTCACGTGCGGTAAAGGCTGAACAATATCTTCGCACAGCTCGAGTGGGAGTCGGACTTTGACCCAGTTCAGAGCGTGGACGGGCTCCATTTTACTCTGGCAGCGACTATTCCCGCGCCTTTTTAATCCCTTTCGATTTTTATCTGCGGCGCTTTTCCCTCGCTCTCATTGTCGGGATTTGATTGCTGTCTTGTAGAACAATAGCAGGTCGTCATTTCCAACAAAAGGTTTTTTGTTTTTTGCGCGGAGGAAATCAGAAAAAGTGGCGATTATTAGGGGGGTGGGAGGGGAGCTCGGATTACACAGGAAGACGTTTCAGTAGCGAGATAATGACTGGCACAGATTAGGGGAGCCGGAGCCGCATTGTGCTCGCCGCCCCCCGCGGCCGCAGATATTCTGCGCGCGTTTCGCTCTACTCTACTAAAGCTCCGCCTCGTCTCGTACAACCGACTACTTCTAGCTCCTTGGCTCCTCTAACTTCACCTGCTTCTAAAACGACAGTAAAGTTGACAATGATTAACCGGACGTGATTCAGTTTTTCAGGCCGCATTACAAAATTGTCTTCTGATCTCTTGTGTTTCATTCATAGTCGAGGAGAAAATTGTAGGATGGCCTGAACTTTTCTCCTTTAAAAGAGCATCTGAGGCACACTGCTGTTTATAATCCCACAAGTTCAGCCTCTTGTTCCAACGTGATGGTCACTTCAATATTACATCCGTCCATCCTCTGTACGGAAACTGGCGTCCCTATTGTTTGCCGCACTTGACGCAAAAGCTCGCAGCGATAAAATCCGTTAACCTGGTCATATTGTGCTTCAGTGTGAGCTACCTTCATAGTGGGTTATATAATTGCCCTCCACTCACGCCACGTCGGGCAGATACGCCGCACAGGGTGCTGTTGTTTGGATACAGTATTTACGTGTACTAAGGTCCAAGCTGGTGTCGGTCTTGGCTCGGCGATAGACGTAACACTCCTGTCCCTCGCAGATGTAGCGATTCTTCTTCTTCTTCTTCTTCTTGTTTGGCTCTACAGTCCTTGAAGAACCTTGGCCTCCTGTACCACCTGCCTCCATTCTTCTCTGTCCATCGCCTTCCTTCTCCAATTTCTTATTCCCATCGCCTTTAGATCTTCTTCCATATCGTCCAGCCACCTTTTCCTGGGTCTACCTCTTCTCCTTCTACCGTCAGGTTTTCCCATGAAAACTTTCTTGACACTCCGAGTTTCTGGCATTCTCTGTACTTGTCCTGCCCATCTTATTCTTCCCTGCTTAATTTTAACAACAATATCCATCTGTCCAAAAAGTATTTGTAGTTCTACATTTGTCCTTACTCTCCAGCCATGTTCCTCTCTCACTGTTCCAAAAATCCTTCTCAGTATCTTTCTTTCCTATCTCAATAACCAGTTCTCCTCCTTTAATGTCAATACCCAGCCTTCTGATCCATATATTACTATAGGTCTTAATATGGTCGTGTATATTTTGATTTTTGTATTCCTACTAACATTCCTGGAATTAAATACATTCTGCAAGGCAAAATAGCAACGATTTTCACTCGCTATCCTTTCTTGAATTTCTACTGCTCCTTTATTGTCCTCCGTTATGTAGTGATTACTGGCTGAAAAGAACTTTACTGGTACTTGGTGGGCGATGTTGCTAGCGACGTGTGGCGCATTTGTCTTGTACAATAAAAGAGATACGACTTCGCCTACCGTGAAGCCAGATACAAAACTTTTTACCATTTTCCTCATCACTCTATTTTCCTTTTCTGTGCCAACCCCTTCACGTCAAGGTAGCGCCGAAATCAAACATCCTCAGTTACTGTTGAATATAATCCAGTGATTCTCTTCCCTTCCAGTTTTCACTCTCTGCACCTCCTTCTAATACCATGGAAGTTATTCCCTGGTGCCTGAACACGTATCCTATCATCTAGTCCCTTCTTGTCAGTGACACTTCCTTGCCGATTCTACTGAGAACCTCCTCATGTCTTATCAGTCCACCTGCTCTTCAACATCCTTTTATAGCACCACATCTCAATCACTTCGATTTTCTTCTTCTCTGGTTTACCCACAGCCCGCGGTTCACATCCAAAGAACGCTGTGCACCAAACGTATGTTCTCAGAATTTGCTTCCTCAAATTAAAGCCAATGTTCGGTACTTCTTATGGCCAGGACTGCCCTCTTCTACATATCTCACACCAAAAACAGTCGCGAAGTTCCAAGACGCTACTCCAGGCGAGTGTAAAATGCATGTGCGCAACGGAAAAATATGGAACGCTAAAATGATGGTTTGGTCCTGTCTGACTACCCCCTGAAGCAGATATTAGGATCTCTTAATGCTCTTTAACATATAAATTACAATCTCAACTTAAATGAATGATTAAGGCAAATAATACTACTAAATGATGAACGTTGTTTCTTATTAAATATTTATTGTAGTTTAAATAACAACCCTTTATTACAAATGTCTATATTTCCTAACTATAATTTCTGATCTACTGCCCAGCTCTGCCACTTTTTATGGCCACACGATCTAACATAAAAACGCGAAATTACTGACGTCATCTACGTACCAAACACTAGAAGACACTACTTTCAAAGATAATCTATGGTGGTGTGGAACCTCAGTGGAAATAAACTAGCGTGATCACAGCTGTTTAGCTTTATACCTCTAATAAGCCGAAGCAATTATCAATATCACCGTATGTACTACGTCCGGTTCGTCGGAGTGATGGTTCTCGTACACGTCTTTGACGATGGAAGAACTCCAGCCACAAAATAAAACACTTTCCAACACTAGGACGCCAGAAGGCGGTCCTGTGACTAATAGACCCTAATACTGTCTTCTCCTCTCTGTGTTCTACAGACGAGAAACGCGAACTCCCAGCCACAAAGACGGAGTTCAAATAACTTCCAACCCGAAGGCGAAGTCGAAGTCCAGAATCGTATAAGTTCGCAACAGTACAGTGCCTAACCGATCTAACTATAAACTCTCCTTAGAGCAAAGACAGCAAGTCCACCTGTACCAACAAAGCGGATACTGAGCGACCGTCACACACGGGCGCTCAAAGACGGAAGACCGCTTCCTCTCTACCACTGGCTTCCCAGCAAGACTCGGCTCCCCTCCCTTGTAACTGCAGGAGGCTAATCATCTTCACGAAACTACGGAATATTCTCCCTCTCTACAGATGCCTCCGAACGCCGACCAACCATATTTTAGTCTTTTGTCGTCCAGCGCGGGAAGTTTGCGAGGAAATACCTATACTCATACAATGGCACGCTTCTGAGTAAAAATACTTGGAAATAACCCAGCCTGTGTGATTTCCAAGGTGACGCTCGTCTTGGCACTTCCTGTGTCAGGCAGGACCAACACACCTGTGCGGCTTTTTTCCACCCTGGGCTTGAGTTATGACTGCCATTTCAACTCCACTACTCGTATACGCAATCATTCATTACGCCGTTTTGATAATACAGACACTCCATCACCTTTCATGCAAAAGCGTTAAAAATTATTTACATGGCATACGTGACAATGTCAGTCTTCTTTAAGTATTCATATATACGATGTACAACCTATCAAATGATACCTAATTGTGATTGTAGATCACGGCAAAGTATGTAGATGAGTGTCTGTAAGGTGCGAAATTATAGTCACCTTACAAAGTGGCATAATTTCGAAGCCCCTATACTCTCTTTTAAGCACCGCTTAACTTAACGGCAGACAGCATGAAAGTGTAATATCAACATCACCTAAGTTACACTTAATATTCCGAAAAGATGCTGATTTCCTCCCATGTTAAATTTCAGCAACAGAATTTCCACAATGTTCATGTAACCTTTGGTTTCTCCGGCTGGGTGACATAGTGTCAACTGTGTCATAAAACATCTACTTTTCAGTTCATTAATAAAAGAATCAGCCCGCATCTCGTGGTCGTGCGGTAGCGTTCTCGCTTCCCACGCCCGAGTTCCCGGGTTCGATTCCCGGCGGGGTCAGGGATTTTCTCTGCCTCGTGATGGCTGGGTGTTGGGTGCTGTCCTTAGGTTAGTTAGGTTTTAGTAGTTCTAAGTTGTAGGGGACTGATGACCATAGATGTTAAGTCCCATAGTGCTCAGAGCCATTTGAACCATTTTTAAAAGAATCAATGCAAGAAATTCATCCTTCGATCTACATTTGTGGCCACTCCGTGTTTAGTTTAATATTTGCTGTCAAAGTATTCTGTTTTGGCACCCAAACTGTCGCGTTACAAGGTTTACTCGATCTTCTTACGTCAACCACTGTCACCCACGCTACTTTTTCCCGCTACTGTAACATTATTGAAATAGATTACGCCTGCGCCTAACTATCTACAGGAACAAATACTTGCTGAGTGTCAATTTCGGTCCAGCTCTCATCCATTATTCCTTCATATTTCCTAACTCACGTCCGAATTTAATATAATTTGTAATAAAGGATGAAATAAACAAAATGTCTGGCGCACTACAGGCAACAGTAATGAAAACCTAACAGTGCTATTAAACTGCTTATGGTATGTATAGCAGTCAGATAGCGGCTACAAACTGTTTTATTCTGCCTTCTGAAACCTCAAAGGAGAACTAATATTGGAGTTAAACATCCTGTCGATGACGGTATTTATTACCTGAGTCCTCGTTAGATTCACAGGAACCGGTAAGAGGTGATCCATCGTAAAGTTATTTAAATATTAAAACCTATCACTCATCTCTTTTCTTTTTGCTCTGGACATCGAAGATGTCATGTTATTCGTGATAAACTGACCCACCAGGAAGCGACTATACATCAGGATTTTCTACGAAGGCATCATCTACTTATCAGTTTCTTAGATTTTCAGGAAACCTATACCTATACTTTAACCTGTGAGTTCATAAGTGACTATGACCATTGAAACATTACACCCTTAGATAGGTGGCTGACCCATATGTGATTTAACGTAATCTGACTTTGTTTCTAAATTTCGTAGTACCAATAACTTTCTAATAACGAAACACTATAATTGAAAGAAAGTTAAACAAAAGATAAATCAAGACAAAACTGAAACCATATTCCTTACGACAAATCTCCTCCAGTTACTCGCTATATGAATTACACCTCATAGCTGTAATTCGTGCGATTCAAATGTATTTGCACACTGTATCCTACAACACCTAGTAAATGGGAATTATGTGAGCTAGTGCTACACCAGATATTTATCTACAGGTCTCCGTCTCTGTAAGCAGATGTCTTGAAGTTCAACAGCAACATAAACTTACCTTGCTAGAGGAAAATTCCATTGGATAAAAATCTTAACGCCACTGAAGATTGTTTATTTACTCTCTGCTTTAAATGTTGTTAATGCGAACATATTACGTTCAAGGACGTAGATCTAAAGTAAACACATCTAGAGATTTGAATAAATATCATAGTAGTGGAAAATTAGTTCGTAAGAAATCCAAACTACTTGAACCCTTAATACATCGTTTAGAAATTGAATACAAAATTTCATATTTCATATACAAATCCTGTTCAAAGGTCCCGTGTCTTCAAATGACCATCTATATATAAAGGTCAAAGAAAATCACCGTACTTTCATATTAATACCCAACACATTATGTGACGAATGGAAGAGAAATGAGATAATTAACCTGAAAGTCCGGACGACTGAATGAAAATTGGATACTGATATCCATTTGTTCTAAGGAAGCTGCGAACTGGAATAAAGACCTCATGTTACTCACGTTAAATATAACTGCAAAGTATCTCACGCAAAAAACTATGATGTTGAAAACTAATAACTGCACACAGCTGTATTACTTCAAAATTTATTACACAACATGTTTCACTTGTTAATAGGTCATTTTCTAATGTCAGTACAGAATGGAAAACGAAAATAAGTCACAATGCGTCATCAGAAAGAGAATCGTAAGAACAGTAAACACACACATATAATAAACATACACAGTTTACTCAGAACTTACAGCTTGAAATCGTAATACAGTGTGATATAACTCATAATCATCATGAATCATCATGGCAGAAGCAAGCCTCTATATGAAACTCAGATACAAAAATAGATAAAGCGTCTCGTAATTTCGTGACAAAGCATTAGACAAAAGTGAATTAACAAGCTTCCTCAGTACAGAATACATCGCCAAAGCTACTGAACAGGCAGTAAGAGATCCTACACCACACCGAAGAGCAGCGAAATACCTACTTACCTCAGGTAACACTCGATATATGGTACATTAATATTATAGACTCAATGACAGAGTATTAAGTGCAAGTGGAACACATGAAGGCAAATCATTCTGGAAACGGCTCAGGTCACAGCAAATTAAAACATTCTATAAATAATGTAGAATGTTATTTTACATCGTCATACATAAAAAACCTAAGAATAAGTGAAAAATGTGAACATAATTGTCTCAAGATATTATTAAAGCTGCCATACTGTCAAAATATTAACAAAAATTTCCTTACAGCCATCTGTCATGGAAAGTACAACATAGTATAAACTAAAACATTTTGAAAATTTATACACATGTCTCGACACACCAACAAACTCGTTTAGTAAAACAATTTCAGCCGCATCAAGTTATCTTACATAATGAAATCACTGTGTATAGACTACGCGCACAGAAACTTCAACCAATTTCATAGTGTCATAAGTAACAATACATAGAATTAAAATACGTAAATCAGAGGCAGTATGAAAATAGAATTCAGGTATATAACTGTACAGAGAAGGTGTTCGTTCTCTAATTCGCAGGAACAATTGGAAACAATATAGCATCAAAAATGAAAACAAAAATGCAGACTGTATGGATATGCTAAACACCCACTCATATGGAGTAAAAGTATCAGAACCACAATATCTCAGACTCCCGTAACACAGTTGACACTATTATAAAACCATCCATAAGATTAGGCAATTTCAAGTATTAAAATGCTTAGCCTTGAACTTACAGTAACAACTAAATATGAAATAAAATAAAAGTTATATAAATCTCTCTTGATGTAAATTAGAAAACCATTGTGCAATCAGATAAAACGGTGACAATCTCATGAAAATTAAATACCACAGTCACCTGTACTGCATTAAGTGGTATAGCAGTAATCAATAGCATCACATACATCTTATCAATGAGCAGATGCTACTCAATAAACATCTTAATTAAACTGTTACATCATGGTACAATGAAAGAAAAGTTCACTCAGCATGACATTTAATTGAACAGAACCTCCAACATTTACAATGGCATTACACATACATCATAATCCCTTACACAGTCTGCCATAATCAAACATTTTTATAAACAGTATCCATCTGTGTAATAGGAGGCGTATTCCCTCAATCTTCAAAGGGAAATGCAGAAATCACCAATTAGTAAAAAGCAACGAAGATACTAACACGAAAATCACACCAAGAGGTAAGGCGAGATATGACAGAAGATGGAAGAGTATAGTATAATTATTTTAAAACAATGCAACAACACCTTCATTGGGTAGTACATGAGTGCCAAGTAAGGCCCACTACACAGGCAGCTATAACCACATGTTATTCGTGAAAATTAAAAATTACTTACACAACAAAAAATTTGGAGTAATACAGCTGTGCGCAATCACGAGTTTTCAACGTTTCTTAAAGCTGTAAATCATCGTCTTCTTAAAATAAAAATTCTAATGTTCCGTAAGCTGAGAGACCAAATAACATACAATCACGCAAATACAGTGCAAGCAAAGAACTGTCTCACCATAATTCAAAACAAAATCACTCCGATTTGCCCATCTCACTATCACAAGAGAAAGCGTCTACACTAAACACATCAACACAGCTCCTCGGCACCAAGTGAAAGAAGCTGACTATGTAGCTACACTATTGATTCTGCTGACAAATTTGACAAATGGATGGCTCTCGCCAAACTTGAAGTGACTGTCTGATGCATAACCTCACAGTGTTCACCCAAAGATAAGCCACGCTAGCAGGCGGAGAAGTGACTACAGATTCTTTGTAACAGACAAGTGCCTATCGATGCATGCACGAATACGTGGTATGAACGTATCTGACACTAGACAATTTTCATCGCTATTCATTTATCATTTCATTTTCGGTCCACATTAAAATTCACCCTTTATATGATTTTACATGCACCATAACCTGTTTTACCTCAGTCTCTTAGCTGCTGCAAATACACTGTCCAGTCACATTAATGTGTCCACCTGTCAAAAGCCTGAATAGCCACCTTTTGAAGCATGGACCGCTGCGAGACGTGAAGGAAGAGTGTCGGTTAGGTTCTGGAAGGTACCGACGGGCTATGCCAACTCCAGCGCCGTGGTCAGCTGCGCTAGGTTGCTCGACTGACGATCCATGGAGCGAACTGACCGAACTAGGTGGGTCCGCAGCTCGTGGTCGTGCGGTAGCGTTCTCGCTTCCCGCGCCCGGGTTCCCGGGTTCGATTCCTGGCGGGGTCAGGGCTTTTCTCTGCCACGTGATGACTGGGTGTTGTGTGATGTCGTTAGGTTTAAGTAGTTCTAAGTTCTAGGGGACTGATGACCATAGATGTTAAGTCCCATGGTGCTCAGAGCCATTTGAACCATTTTTGATCTAGGTGGTAACACTCATTCTCGTTGGGTTTACATCCGGGGAGTTTGGTGGCCAGGGGAGTACGGTAGACTCATCCTGGAGCTCTTCGAACTATACACGTACACTTCGAGCTATGTGACACGTTGCATTGCTCTGCTGATAGATGCCCTCGTTCCAAGGAAAAACAAACTGTATGTAGGGGTGGACATGGTACAGAAGGATAGAAGCATACTTGGGTTGATCCATTATGCCTTCCAGAACGACGAGATCACCCACCGATGATGGTGCAACTAAAGCGGAGTTACTAAATACAGTTTCCGTAATTCCTTCACGAAAGAAGACGTAGTAAATATTCCAGAATTCGAGACCAGCTGTTAGCATGAGTGACATAAAAATAGATATCTTAGGCGTTGCGAAACAACTCAGATCACTTAAGAAAGGCAAGTCTTCCGGTCCAGATGGTATACCAGTCAGGTTCCTTTCAGAGTATGCAGACAGAATAGCGCCTACGCTACGGTCGCAGGTTCGAATCCTGCCTCGAGCATGGATGTGCGTGATGTCCTTACGTTAGTTAGGTTTAAGTAGTTCTAAGTTCTAGGGGACTGATGACCTCAGATGTTAAATCCCATAATGCTCAGAGGCATTTGAACCATGTCTGTCAGTCAACAGACTGGGTCGGCCTGTACGCTTTTGTGCTTTTCGTGTCCCTTCACGTTTTCACTTCACAATCACATCGGAAACAGTGCACCTAGGGATGTATAGGAGTGTGGAAATCTCGCGTACAGACGTATGACACAAGTGACACCCAATCACCTGACCACGTTTTAAATTCGTGAGTTCCGCGGAGCGCTCCATTCTGGTCTCTCACGATGTCTAATGACTACTGAGGCCGCTGATACGGAGTACCTGGCAGTAGATGGCACCACAATGCACCTAATATGAAAAACGTAGGTTTTTGGTTGTGTCCGGATACTTTGGATCACATAGTGTACATAAAAGAAAAACGGTCAAATATCGAGAAGGCGTGGTTTCCGACATGGAACGACCATGTTTTATGGCTCATAGCAATGAGTTTTAAAAGCACTTTCGTTTACTGTAGCGAAAAGTATGACTTGTACACTCAATAAAGTTTTTGGTACGCAAACGATATGAAATACAGCGAAACTGGATAAACATTTCGTGCAGCGCAGTTTAGCTGCTTCAGCTCCAAACTAAAGTTTGTCAGGTTTTATCCACATGGCTGGTCGGGGTGGCTGAGCGGTTCTAGGCGCTTACAGTCTAGAACCGCGCGACCGCTACGATTGCAGGTTCGAATCCTGCCTCGGGCATGGATGTGTGTAATGTCCTTACGTTAGTTAGGTTTAAGTAGTTCTAAGTTCTAGGGGACTAATGACCTCAGACGTTAAGTCCCATAGTGCTCAGAGCCATTTTTTTTTATCCACATGAACTTACTATTAACATCTACTGATTATGGCTTCAACACCGAGAAAGAAATAGGAACGAGGGAAAACTTTAAGGAAAATACATAAATGCAAAATAAGAAATAATTCATAGAAGTGCGACAAGAAGAAGAGCAATGTAAATTGTATTAACGGCAGATCCAGAGGAGAGGGACTGGTGGGGTAAGGATGCCATACATTTTTCCACAACTAAATGCCCGTTAATCACAATGTCTGGATTCAGAAGACAATGGCATGTGCCGCGCATTTCATGTTTTATTGTACTTGTTATTTATTTTGTACAAAGTGTTTTTCTCAGCGATGCCATTATATGAGGGTGGCTCGATATGTCTGATAAATTTCCATTAAAGAATGGAACATTTTTGTTGCGTATTCGTGGTTTGTAAGCTTGATTACTCCAAGGAGAGTATAAAAAATTTCGACAATTTACAGCGTGCAGTACATATTTGACAGCCGTCTCAGTTGGTCAGCGTGTTGATTGCGATTCAGTGTGGGGAAAACCGAGTTTCGTTCTGTTATTACACATTTACATTTGAAGGGTTGGACTGCCGTACAAATCAAAACAGAATTGAATGAAGCTCACGTGGACTCTGCACCATCATTGAATACCATTTAATTTTGGATTAATGAATTTAAACGTGGTCGGACAAGCACCGAAGTCGAAGCGCGGTCCGGCCTTCCAATTGACGTCATCACAATGGAAGTCATTGACAAAATCCAGGATACGGAAGACCATCAGATAAAACTCTGTGAGTTTGCTGAAACTGCAGGCATCTCAAATTGGTGGATGCATGATATCCTGCACGGATAATTGGCTTTGAAGAAGCTGTGTGTGAGGTGGGTGACACGATTGCTTACATTCGATCAAAATCGCATTCGGCACATCATTTCAACACAATGCCTGGCGATATGTAATAACAATCCGAAAGACTTTTTGCGTCGTTTTGCGACTTTTGATGAAACCTGGACCCATCAATTCACACCAGAGTCAAAATGGCAGTCAAAACAATGGTCGAAGGCTTGTGAAAGTACACCGAAGAAGGAAAAGACCGTTTCGTCAGCTGTAAGGTGATGACCACTGTTTTTTTTTTTTTTTTTTTTTTTTTTTGGGTTTCCCAAGGACTAACCCTCAAAGATTACTTGGAAAGAGACAGAACTGTAACTGGACCCTACTATGCTTCATTGATGGATCATTTGAAACTTGCGTTGGCTGAAAAAAGACCAAGGTTGGCACGCAAAAAAGTTCTCTTTCACCAGGATGATGCAGCATCTCACGCATCAGGGATAACAAGTGCATGAATTGGGCTTTGAGGTTCCTCACCCACCTTATTCACCAGACGTAACAATTGCGAAAGTTATATGGGAACTGGAGAGATGTCCTAATCTCCTTCTCCCTCCTCTCTCTATCCATCACCTCACCCCCCCCCCCCGCCGCCCCTTCTCTCTGTCCATCTCCTCCTACCCCCCCCCCCCCCCCCCACTTCTCTCTCCATGCCCTTCTCTCCGCTCTGTCTGACGTTCTACACTTCTTCTACCAGCTATATGTCCATTTCCGCCACTCTCTTCCCATATCCTCTCCTCCTTTCTCTTTTACCTTGAAACTTGTTTGTTGTTACTGCCAATAAAATCCTGAAGTCACATAAAATGAATGGCAAATCGGTAGGGGTCATTGGTATAGGGGTATGAGTGACCTTTCCTGCTTCTGATCTATGAAGGTGACAGCTTGAATGACAGTATTTCGCGTAATTTTAATCTACGAACATGCAGGATTACAAAGTTTCGAACGATTCAGATTTTGTGGTAGTAATGTAGCCTAATCATAAACCGATGAACTATAAGTTTCATGTGTTCTGCTAGAAACGAATGAGAGGAGGAAAACAAAGCCTCACGTAGTTGTGTATGCAATATTTATTTAAAACTGAGGGGTTTATTACGAAAACTAGACATGTACAGATATGGATTTTTTGAGCTAATACAACGTTGCCCTTCTCTGTCACCACACGTATTTCATGGCGGAATTTGTTTCAACAAAATCCATACAGATCCAAAAAAAAAACTGTTTGAATATCTTGCTCTTATACAAAAAGCAACTAGTCCCTTGTTATTTCTACAAGTGAGTTTCCTATTCTCATCCTGCTGGACTGATTACTATGCATCACAGTCAGAGGAAACGCTCCAGGATTGCAGACGAAGAAGACGTCGTAATCATGCGGAGACATTTTTTTACAAGTTGAAAATGGAAGGTAATAATATTCCAATTTGTAAAGTAGCATTCCTTAGCTTTCATGGAATAACGAACACAAACTATACATAGTCCAGAACAGTATTGTAATGTATGAGCAGTCTCCAAAATATAAAAGAGGTTCCCATAATAACAGAGCAAAAAAGATACCAGAGTAGGTTGTTCATTTGACTGAATATCATATAAACCGCTTTAAAGCAAGGAAATCACGCTATTCCCTGCCTGATAACCCAAATCGAAAATACCTGCCTGAAGATTTGATCACAATTGATTTGCGTCTTGAATTTTCACACAAGTACAACAGTCTTTCTTATGAAAGCTACTCGACAGTATATAAAACTTTTCACATACATTTTGGATATTTCAGGTGTGTTACATATACTATATATGATTCATTGAACAGCAAAGTAAAAGCTGAGGGAAGCGATTATGAGGAGAGTCAGTTAGTAGCGCAAATGACACGACACTTGAAAAGTGCAGAAGCCTTTGTAAGCACGAAATGAAACTGTATTAAGGAAAACAGGGGCTCATTAGCTGTATTCCATTCGAATATATGCAAAACTTATTTCTATCGCACTTGGAGTCAAATGCCATTTACCATACAAGGCAATTATAGTATAATGTTTTTGGGTTTCACAGTCTGGCAGATGACTCAGTTTCAGTTTACCGCTGTCTTGAAGATGAAGGAAGGAATACTCCTAATCAAGTGACATACTCTATTCTGAACTACATAAATAACATTCCATTAGAAAATTTAAGATATTAGCTTGTTCTGCTTAGTGATGGGTGTCCTGGGCAGAACAAATATAAACAAAAATAAAGTTATGGTTCAGTCCTTGATCAGTCAAGTGCACATCTTGAGGATCTACGAAAGGATCATATATTTGTTTCCAGTGCGAGGACACAGCTATTTATCATATGATCAAGATATATCTTTGATAGGGCACTAGAAGCGGAACACAAAGACTGCAGAAATTCCTGAAACTTGGACCAGGAAAATTGTTGAATCCCGTACATTACTTCATTCATCCCAGCTGAAAGTAGTGAAACATGATGATTTCGTATAAATTAAACGTGCTGGTGAACCATTGTGGTTGAAAACGCCTAAACCTCCACTCAAATTGCAACAGGCATGGATGGTTCACAACGATGTGGAAGATAGATTTTGTGTCTCATTGCGAAACCCTTAGATTGGCTCATTGAATAGGCATATCATAGTTAAGAGAAGTCCTACTACAGAATATACACTGCTTTGGACCAACGTTAGTTTCACTACAAGAATCCAGGTGTTGTTCCATCTAAAGCTATTTGATGCAGCTCCTGGAAGAAAACTGTACTGAAGGGGAGAAGATGGAAGTTGTTGCAATAGGAATAACTAAACTACCATTTTCAATTTGTTGTGTTCATTGTCAAATACTCTCAAAAAGCATTTTCAAAACACAATAAATCAGACCAGTAATAAATATTAGGGGTTTTTCGTATTTTTCTACAAAAACTGACAAATTTCAAAGAAAACGCACTCGTTAATAATCAATTATAGACTGTTCACTTAAAAACAAACATCAATGAAACATGTGTTCCTATTAAACATGCTATGAATATCGTTTGGGCACTTTTCATATTTCAGTTTAAATGGTGGATGGCTTTCTTTTTGATTCCTGAATAATCACAACTTTGGACTTCTCCGGTTTATGTAATAAGCCCTCAATTATTTATGAGGAGAAGGAATATATATGGGATAAACAATTAGTCCAGTGGTTTAAAAGCCCCACTATCTTAGTTAAAACTGACTGCAAGAAAGATAACAAAACGGCACAATTTGCCAGCACAGCGTTTTCTTCCTCGCAGTCGAATTTAACAAAAAAAGCAGTACATTGTTGTTTAAAATATGTATAGGTCATATCCTCCCTTGTGGTGGTCACACATGGTCAGCCGGAACCCTGAAGATGAGTGCAGCTACCCTCACGCCCCTACTGATATTGAACTACTCGACCAGCCGGCCAAATGGACACCTACAAGAAGTTCCCTTTCAAACTCAGTCAGCTGCTGATAATGCTGCCTCACACGAGTCCTTCAAAGTGATCACTCAACAACTGACACTGTTCGCGCCCCTTATGTACCCAGGCCTGGTAACAACACTATACTCGAACAACACTAATGCACTGTGGTGGCAGTTCTACTTGTCATAGAGAACTGAAATTCTACTCGTTTACATACTTGCCAATGGTATGTACAAAGTAACATCAGTATCTGACCCTGTCTTCTGAGTGTTTCACTTTTTTTTTATCCTGCAGCTTATATAACATTTCGTACAACAATTCTGTTATATAAGGAAGCTTCACTCAAAGAAGTATAACATATTACAGATTGTGAAGTAATTAAGTTCACCAGACAAAAAATTATTCAGCCTTTCCCTTACAGCATGAAACACTTCCAATAGTCTTCGGAGATCTTCACGTTAAACCTGGAATAGATGACACAGTGAATGTAGATGACATCAGTGTCTAACTAGTCCCGCCATAAGGAACTGACTTAATAAAGTAGATGCAGACTGCAAAGTCTGGCTCATTGCTTTAAAAAAAAAAAAAATGCTGGCGAGTCCACAGAATCAGGGTTGGTCCTAACTTACAATCGGATCCTTCTGGCGACCACCAGACTCACCTACACATGTAACCCCAATCATACTGTCGTCACTGAAGGACTCTTTATTCACCTAATAATTATTTGAAAAATTTACATTATTGTAAATGGCTGACGTGACAAGACGCCCTGAAAAGTGGTATTCACATCGAAACAGGTATCAGTGACCATAAGGCAGTTATAGAAAAAAAATTACCCATGTACAAAAGGCTACTGAAACAAGTAGAAGGATTTACTTTTTCAGCAAATTACTTAAAGCAACAGTAGTATCGTATCTCAAGAATGAACCCGAAACATTTAGCTCTGGAAGGGTCATGTAGCCCTATTGTTGCTTAGGCTTAGAAGAACAAAGATCATGCAAAAGATGTGCACCTAGTAGAAAAGATCATGATGGGAGGTTTCGGCATAAAGTGAAGCGCCGGCACGCCAGTTGGGAACGACAGAGCACAGAGGGCTGTGAAGAAGACGTCAGCCAATTGCACGCTGACCGAGCCTCTCCAGGACAACAATGCGACAGCTGCGGCCTCTATGCCAAGAAGACATAAGCGCCGCGCCAGGCTAGTCACGGCCCAGTTCTACAATAGATTCAGGACGAGTCATTTCGTTTGTCCTATGTAACATTGCCTGTGCTGAAAAAATTTGCTTATTTTGTCTGTAGCCCTTTGCTTGCAATACACCTACGTAATTCTCAAAGTAAAGTATTGCCATGTACTTTTCGTAATAAAACTCATTAATACGACTTGTTCTAATTGTTTGTCTTGCGATCCGAGAAAGCAGGTTTCCTAGACACCCCACAATTGACGACTAGGCAGGATTCAACATTTGGCGACGAGTATTAAGAAGAACCCCGGGCCTGGCTGCCACGAATTGTCTTTTGTTTTGCTGGTGCCTTAATTAAGGCTTTGCCTTTTTCTTTGCAGGGGTGTGTTTACTTGCTCTAATAGTATTTCTTACAGTATTTCTGCTGATCAGCGTTTTCAGGTGGGCATTGCACAGCTTTTCTTTGCTTGTGTCCTTATTTTTGTTTCCTACCTTGCTTTTTATCGCAGTGAGCAACAAACCTCAACCACCTCCGGCTCAGGCACCTCAGCTGCAAGCGATAGATGCGCCGCAGCTAACACAGATGTTTCAGTTACAGACCCAGCAAATTGCCTCCCTGCTAAACATGGCACAGCAGCTCCTGGCGAACCAATCTACCAACACAACGCCACAAGCAACGACGATAACTCCAAGTACTACACCGCCTTTTTGCCAGTTTAATGAAAAATATGAGAAGTGGCTCGAGTGGTTGCAACAGTTTGACGCCCACGTATTTGCTCACAACGTACTAGTTACCGTGAAACTACATTACTTTTTTCAACGGTAGGAAGTGCAGTGTTTCGCCTCATTCAGAAATTGTTCCCTAACGCAACTCCGAGTGAACTTTCCTATGATCAGGTTGTAGATTCGCTAACTAACTATTATGACTAACAGGCGAATGTGGTGGTAGCTAGGTACCAATTCTTTCGTTGCCAGAAATGGTCAGAACAAACTTATCTCGAGTGAGTAATAAATTTGCAGGGTATGACGAGGAAATTCAAATTCGAATGTGCTTGTGGTACTTTATATTCAGATGTTATGTTGCGTGATGTGTGTACACAGTAACTGATGTCAAGCCGTCCGCTGTGGCCGAGCGGTTCTAGGCACTTCAGTCTGCAACCGTGCTGCTGCTACAGTCGCAGGTTCGAATCTTGCCTCGGGCATGGCTATGTGTGATGTCCTTAGGTTAGTTAGGTATAAGTAGTTCTAAGTCTAGGGGACTGATCCCCTGCGATGTTAAATCCCATAATTTTTAGAGCCATTTGAACCATTTGAACTGATGTCAAACTTAGAGAACAGATTTTGAAACAGTCTGATCCATCACTTCAGCACGTAGTGCACCTACAGGGTGTTTCAAAAATGACCGGTATATTTGAAACGGCAATAAAAACTAAACGAGTAGCGATAGAAATACACCGTTTGTTGCAATATGCTTGGGACAACAGTACATTTTCAGGCAGACAAACTTTCGAAATTACAGTAGTTACAATTTTCAACAACAGATGGCGCTGCGGTCTGGGAAACTCTATAGTACGATATTTTCCACATATCCACCATGCGTAGCAATAATATGGCGTAGTCTCTGAATGAAATTACCCGAAACCTTTGACAACGTGTCTGGCGGAATGGCTTCACATGCAGATGAGATGTACTGCTTCAGCTGTTCAATTGTTTCTGGATTCTGGCGGTACACCTGGTCTTTCAAGTGTCCGCACAGAAAGAAGTCACAGGGGTTCATGTCTGGCGAATAGGGACGCCAATCCACGCCGCCTCCTGTATGTTTCGGATAGCCCAAAGCAATCACACGATCATCGAAATATTCATTCAGGAAATTAAAGACGTCGGCCGTGCGATGTGGCCGGGCACCATCTTGCATAAACCACGAGGTGTTCGCAGTGTCGTCTAAGGCAGTTTGTACCGCCACAAATTCACGAAGAATGTCCAGATAACGTGATGCAGTAATCGTTTTGGATCTGAAAAATGGGCCAATGATTCCTTTGGAAGAAATGGCGGCCCAGACCAGTACTTTTTGAGGATGCAGGGACGATGGGACTGCAACATGGGGCTTTTTGGTTCCCCATATGCGCCAGTTCTGTTTATTGACAAAGCCGTCCAGGTAAAAATAAGCTTCGTCAGTAAACCAAATGCTGCCCACATGCATATCGCCGTCATCAATCCTGTGCACTATATCGTTAGCGAATGTCTCTCGTGCAGCAATGGTAGCGGCGCTGAGGGGTTGCCGCATTTGAATTTTGTATGGATAGAGGTGTAAACTCTGGCGCATGAGACGATACGTGGACGTTGGCGTCATTTGGACCGCAGCTGCAACACGGCGAACGGAAACCCGAGGCCGCTGTTGGATCACCTGCTGCACTAGCTGCGCGTTGCCCTCTGTGGTTGCCGTACGCGGTCGCCCTACCTTTCCAGCACGTTCATCCGTCACGTTCCCAGTCCGTTGAAATTTTTCAAACAGATCCTTTATTGTATCGCTTTTCGGTCCTTTGGTTACATTAAACCTCCGTTGAAAACTTCGTCTTGTTGCAACAACACTGTGTTCTAGGCGGTGGAATTCCAACACCAGAAAAATCCTCTGTTCTAAGGAATAAACCATGTTGTCTACAGCACACTTGCACGTTGTGAACAGCACACGTTTACAGCAGAAAGACGACGTACAGAATGGCGCACCCACAGACTGCGTTGTCTTCTATATCTTTCACATCACTTGCAGCGCCATCTGTTGTTGAAAATTGTAACTACTGTAATTTCGAAAGTTTGTCCGCCTGAAAAAGTACTGTTGTCCCAAGCATATTGCAACAAACGGTGAATTTCTATCGCTGCTCGTTTAGTTTTTATTGCCGTTTCAAATATACCGGTCATTTTTGAAACACCCTGTACTATATCAGTACGATTCAGGTGTCATGTCGGCTGATAAATTTGTGCTGCCACCTATTTGTCGGTTTGAATCATCCCTTGCTTACGACCGACCCAGTAGACAGCGACAGCCCACGCGTATCATGCCATGTAAACAGCTCTCTAAACAGGCAAACGGTATAAGTCATGTCCTCAGTGCTATTCACGGCACAAACGCCAAGAATGCCTGTCCAGACAAGCAAAGTGTTACGCTTGTGGCAAGAAAGATCACGTACAATCCGTATGTTTGCAACGGCACAAACATATGAATTTTGCCCACTCACAAAAATCTGGACACAAGGCCCATGTAATAAATTCAATGTATTCAAGCTGGCTTTTGGAAATATCAAAACTTGCAAGCAAACAGTTTCTTCAGTGCTACGTCAGTCCAACGAACTTTTTGTTCATTTGCATATTAATGGGAAACGTGTGAAATTTCAGTTGGAAATGGGTGCCTTTGTTACATTGCCGGCCGCGGTGGTCTAGCTGTTCTAGGCGCTCAGTCCGGAACTGCGCGATTGCTACGGTCGCAGGTTCGAATTCTGCCTCGGGCATGGATGTGTATGATGTCCTTAGGTTAGTTAGGTTTAAGTAGTTCTAAGTTCTAGGGGACTGATGACCACAGCTGTTAAGTCCCATAGTGCTCAGAGCCATTTTTTTTGTTACATTGCTGAATCGTAACATCTATGAACTGTTAGGCTCCCTATGCCTGTCTACAACTAGAATGCCCCTGACGGCTTATAGTGGACAAGACATTCCCGTTCTCGGAAAATCTACTTTGCCTGCCATGGCTTCAAATGGCTCTGAGCACTATGGAACTTAACTTCTGAGGTCATCAGTCCCCTAGAACTTAGAACTACTTAAAGCTAACGAAGCTAAGGACATCACACACACCCATGCCCGAGCAGGATTCGAACCTGCGACCGTAGCGGTCGCGCGGCTCCAGACTGTAGCGCCTGCCATGTATCGCTTGCATACGCGAACAGCGACTTTCAATGTGCTACAATCACGCAATTGTGAGAACGTATTTGGCCTCGATTCATTTGATCTGTTTGGCTTTAAAATTCAGGACAATGTGTTGTCAGTGACTGCATTCAACGCCAAAGACTGTGTAGCTAGCTTGCTGAACGAATTCCCGGAACTCTTTTTGAAGGTTTAGGCAAGGCTAACAATTTTGTTACACATATTACTATGAAAGACAACGTTCACCGAAATTTTGCCGGGCCAGATGTGTTCCCATTGCATTACGGGACAAAGTCGCTGCTGAAGTTAAAGAACTGCAAGACAGTGGAGCTATTGCGCCCATACAAGCTAGTCAGTGGGCAAGTCCACTGGTTTTGCTCCCCAAACCTGCAGGTCGCATTCGCCTCTGTGTTGACTTTAAGTCTACAGTCAACCCACAACCTGTGATTGATTCTTATCCATTGCCACGCCCAGAGGATCTCATGGACAGATTAGGTGCTGGTCGTTACTTTTCAAAAATTGATTTGCTCGATGCATATCTTCAAATACCACTCTATGAATAATCTCAAAAATTGTGTGTTTTTAACACTCATTTGGGCTTGTTTAAATATTTGCGTTTGCCTTTTCGGCAGAGCTTCCGCACCCAACATGGTCCAACAGTATTTGGAACAGCTGACTGCTCAAGTACCAAACTGTTCAAACTATTTGGACAATATTGTCGTAGCAGTTCGTACACCTGAAGAACACATCACAAATCTGCGTGCTTTGTTTCGTGTGTTATCTGATGCAGGACTAAAGTGCAGACTGGACAAGTCTGATTTTTCTAAACCTGAGTTGCAGTATTTTGGTCATGTCATAAACAGGCAGGGTGTACAATATCTTCAGTCACATTTGTTAGCCATGCGTGACCTGCCGGTTCCTCGCAATGTCACAGCACTGCAATCAGTTTTAGGGAAAATGAACTATTATATTCGTACCGAATGCTGCACAAATCGTAGATCCATTGCATCGCTTGCGTCTCAATAATTTCCCCTTTGTTTGGACAGATGAGTGCCAAGAAGCTTTTCAAAACCTTAATGATGCATTGCGCAGTGATCGATACTTGGTTCACTTTGGTCCTGAAAAACCAGTTGTGCTGCAAGTTGACGCTTCTTCTTACGGAATCGGTGCAGTGCTTTCACGCAGAACAGGTGATACAGACAGACCTATTGCTTTGGCATCAAAAGTGTTGTCCAAAGTTCAGTGCAACTATTTACAAATAGAGAAAGAGGCATTGGCTACTGTGTATGGTGTCACCAAATTCCACCATTACTTGTATGGCAGCAAATTGTTCTTAGTAACGGATCACAAGCCATTGCAGTCCTAGTTTCATCCGACGAAGCCGATTCCTGTACGAACTGCCAAAAAAATTGCAACGACGGGCTTTGTTGTTGTCTCGCCCGACAGCTCAACATGATAATGTGGACGCACTTTTACGTCTTCCGATCGGCGCTGATACAGACTCTGACTCTTCTGCTGCATCTTGTTGTCACATCGATGCTCAGGAGTCTAAATTTCTGCAATCCTTTCCTCTGAACTATAGGAAAATTGCACACGCCACGGAAGCTAATTCAGATTTGAACATTTTGATAAAATACAGTCGCACATCTTGGCGTCGCTCATTGCTTAGCATAAAGAACTCCGTAGCACGCAGATACTTTGCACGTCGGCATAGCCTCGCTATACAGCAAGGTGTGATTCTTGTTCAAAATGGCAGTGGACAGTCATGTGGAATTTTCCCTAAAGCTTTGCAAAAAGAAGTGTTGCAGTTACTTCACCGAGGACACTGTGGGACTGTTCGTACGAAACAGTTAGCGCGTCGACACTAGGCAGGGTATGGACACCCAAATAGAGCAGATGACGTCACAGTGTCACGAATGTGCGGAAAATCAGTATGCTCTTCCACAAAAATTTTTTGCTTGCCTTAAGTCGCAATCAGCACGGCAACGTGTGCACATAGCCTTTTCGGGACCTTTTAGGAACAATCGCTGGTTGATTGTGGTAGAATCGTATAGCAAGTTTCCTTTTGCTGTGCCAATGAACTCGACAAAGTCACGTAGCACAGTTCAGACGCTGTCCTTTATTTTATGCCTCGAACGTTTGCCTGAAGTCATAGCGTCGGTCAACGGTCCTCAGTTCACGCCACATGAAGCTGAAACATTCAGTCAACGCATTGGTTCAAATGACTCTGAGCACTGTGAGGTCATCAGTCCCCTAGAACTTAGAACTACTTAAACCTAACTAACCTAAGGACATCACACACATCCATGCCCGAGGCAGGATTCGAACCTGCGACCGTAGCGGTCGCGTGGCTCCGGACTGTTGCGCCTAGAACCGCTCGGCCACTTCGGCCGGCTTCCTCATGGGTCACTCCTTCTATTCTATCGAGGAGTTTCTTGATAAATTCAGCCGATTCCTGTGTTACATTGTTGATTGCAATTACATAAACTTATGGTTTGTCTTTTTTTGGGTTCATAAACCTTTTGTTTTATTTGTTATTACTTTTACGTTGTAATTTCATGTACTGAACCTTCAAGCAGCAGATGGCTAAATTTCGCACTGTACACAAGAGGGATCAAGCATTGCAACTGTTTCTCACCTCCTGTCATTCGCATCCACGAGATGGACCATCGCCGGCGGAATTGCTTCACGGCCGCCGCGATCGGACACTGCTTCACCTGCTCCACCCTCCTCAGCATCCGACGCCGAAGGAATGCCGCTTCGCGAAGCATGATATTGTATTTTACAGGATTTTTAGCGGCAGCAGGCGGTGGGCGCGAGGCAAGATCCTTCGTCGACTTGGAGCATGCATGTATCTCATTTCAGGCCCAGGCGGACTGCGGCGCCGCCATCACAATCAGGTTCGCCATTGTCATGTGCACGGTGATCCTTCTGTACCTCCTTCCCCAGATTTACGGAGGATGGTGGCAGGAGCCTCAAACTCCGAGATGCCAGTAGAAGTCTGTGAGAAAACGGACTTGTATATGTCGCATAAGTTCCGTAAATATATCGGTGAAAACTGTATTCAGAGTCATGGACTTCGGAAGGAAAGGAGTTAGATAGGTCCAATCTGAGAATGTTCATAACCTCAAGGGTATTTGGCATGAAAACGGTTACCTGGTACTGGACCTGAGCATTGAACTGCCTCTGACTTCAATGATGCCATTTCTGAGTCTTCAGAGTTGTTTAGAAAATGCCTGAAGTGGATCGGAGCCCTTGGTGTTGATAAGCCTCCCAATCAATGATTGTAGTGGGAGAACCTGTATAAATTTGGAAGTCCAATGGAACGGCATTGACATCCACTATAAGTGTTAAGAGTCTATCGAAAATTTGGAGTATGGACGTGTAAGACAGCCAGAGAGTAGGCATCAAGCACCTCATGTAGTCCTGGATTTGGGGGACATGCTCAATCCACGTTCATCTTGAGACGACTGACAGACCTCTAATCTGACCAGGTTGTGTATTTCTGTCAGTGGTAATAGCACTGTTTCCTTTGATGCATTATGAAATACTTACTGCAAGAGGGCAGCCGTTGTGGATATCACACAACTATAGGAGGTTTGTCTGAGACTGGTGATTCAGTTCGATGTGATCACCGAGGTTGCTACTGAGACCAGTGATTCGGGCGGGCGGTAAGTATTTGGGTGCGGTCCTGCAACGCCACGGAAAACCTAACAGATAATTCAAAAGCCCTAACAATGGGCAATCATGTATCAAACATAGGATATCTGAGTTTGGGGAGATCATTACACAGTCCTTCATCTGGTGAGTGGACGAGGATGATGTTTTGGACTAGAGATCTTGCGCAAGCTTGTTTACATTGAGGGTTCGCACATGTAACCCACAGTCGCTGGACGGACCCTGCAACCTAGTAATCCACTCCCTTTACGATTGTCCACTGAGCTTAAGGCAGTTGGAAAACTTGTGACAGGCAGCTGAAACATGCAGTTGCCATGAATCGAAATATCTGATGAGGCAAGACTTCAAACGTTCATACGCGCTGAGAATGACCTGTGATACCATGGGATAGCAAATGTTGCTCCGTCCTGGCCACGTAGTTTGCCCATGGCTCGATATTTTCGTCGAATACTTAGAATAGTGGAGGCGCCGTCTGGAATACTTTCACCAGGTAATCGTTATGTGACAAGCATTTCGAGGGTTTCAGCGCTGTCATGCTGATGGCCGCCGACATCTCGGTCACCAATTACGTGGCCTGTTGCATGTTCTGGAGCAGCAGCAGTTCCTGGACAGCAACACCCACTGGTTTAGACATGCCGGAATGGAAATTCAATGTCAGCACGCATTTGATACAAAAGTTACATGTAGGAAAGTAATATATGCCAGCGCCATAGTACCCGAGCGAAAAACTAGTTCACAGACAAATACCAGATACCTCGACCCCACTTGATACGTCACATGCCGGAAGGGCAATGAGAACCCAGTCCAGCTAAACAATGCAGAACAAGTTCATTAAAAACCTCTTAAACAAAAGCTCGTTCTTGGAGTAAGTTATTTACAAGAAGCGTTTGTGGTAGCTCGTGGTAATAACTAATTTTACGCGAGTTCTTAAGCAGGTGGATGGTCCCAATAACTGACAAAGCAAAGTCTGAGTTCACTTAGGAGTTGAACAGTTAGAGCGTGACGGCCAGCACCTACGTCCTCCGCAGTCTCTGGTGTAGAGGCGATGCCCGAAGTATTAAATGGCAGCGCCAAGTACGGCCGTGACTGGCAGTGGCACACCGATGGATATTTCAATGACTTCCTCAACTGGAGCTCTGATTAAAGGAGCACTACTGTAGTCGCTGCCTGCACCAGACGACTCAAAGGTAATAACTCCCAGGTGCAGCTCGGCTCACGCCTAATTGCTGTGACGGTGACAGGATACCGCTGGATCTTTTTGTGGCATTGTGACTCGCCGAAGCAAGCAGGCCTACGGGGACAGTGACCTCTGATGGCGCTCACACTGCCGCCTGACTGCCCGGTGAGCATGTGAGGTCTGCGGTCTGTTGCCTGCAGGTGTGATCATTGTGGCTTCGCTGGGGAGCCCACTCGGATGACGCTGGTGTGAGAGGGGCTGCTGATAGAGATGGCGAACAGCCCAATCACAGCAGTATACTCTGAAGAGCCGAAGAAACTGGTACACCTACCTAGTATCGTGTAGGGCCCCCGCGAGGACGCTGTAGTGCCGGAACACGGCGTTGCAGGGACTCGAATAATGTCTGAAGTAGTGCTGGATGGAATTGAAACCATGAATCCAGCAGGGCTATCCATTAATCCGTAAGAGTACGAGGGGGTCGAGAACTCTTCTGAACAGCACGTTGAAAGGCATCCCAGATATGCTCAATAATATTCATTTCTTCGGAGTTTGGTGGCCAGCGGAAGTTATTAAACACAGAAGAGTGTTCCTGGAGCCACTCTGTAGCAATTCTGGACGTGTAAGATGTCGCATTGTCCTGCTGGAATTGCCCAAGTCCGTCGGAATGCACAATGGACATGAATGGATGCAGTGGTTCAGACAGGATTCTTACGTAAGTGTCAACTGTTAGAGTCGTATTTAGACATATCAGAGATCCCATATCACTCCAACTGCACACGCCCCAGACCATTACAGAGCCTCAAATGGTTCAAATAGCTCTGAGCACTATGGGACTTAACTACTGTGGTCATCATCCCCTAGAACTTAGAACTACTTAAACCTAACTAACCTAAGAACATCACACACATCCATGCCCGAGGCAGGATTCGAACCTGCGACCGTAGCAGTCGCGCGGTTCCGGACTGCGCGCCTAGAACCGCTAGACCACCGCGGCCGACAGAGCCTCCACCAGCTTAAACAGTCCCCTGCTGACACGCAGGGTTCATGGATTGATGAGGTTGTCTCCATACCCGTATACGTCCATCCACTCGATACAATTTGAAACTAGACTTGTCCGACCAAGCAACGTGTTTCAAGTCATCAACAGTCCAATGTCAGAGTTGACGGGCCCAGGTGAGGCATAAATCTTTGTGTCGTGCAGTCATCAAGGGTGCATGAGTGGGTCTTCGGCTCCGAAAGTCCATATCGATGATGTTTCGTTGAATGGTCCGCACGCTGACACTTTTGATGGCCCAGCATTAAAATCTCCAGCAATTTACGGAAGGGTTGCACTTTTGTCACGTTCAACGATTTTCTTCAGTTGTAATTGGTCCCGTTCTTGCAGGATCTTTTTCCGGCCACAGTGATGTCGGAGATTTGATGTTTTACCGGATTCCTGATATTCACGGTATAATTGTGAAATAGTCGTACGGGAAAATCCCCTCTTCATCGCTGCCTCGGAGATGCTGTGTCCCATCGGTAGTGCGGCGACTATAACACGACGTTCAAACTCACTTCAATCTTGATAACCTGCCATTGAAGCAGCTTTAACCGATCTAATAACTGCGCCAGACTCCTGTTGTCTTGTATAGTCGTTGCCGGCGGCAGCGACGTATTCTGCCTGTTTACATATATCTGTATTTGAATACGCATCCCTATACTAGTTTCTTTCGGGCTTCAGTGTATTAACCAGGGAGGGACTATTCCGACAGAGCATGCGCAGCTATCTCCACATAACGTAATATCCTCTGCTGATGAGGCTGAGTGCTGTGCAAGCAATAATCAATAATTTGGAATTCAGTACGTAGAAGCATCCACATATAGGCGCTCCAGTTCCCAATGATTGCTGTTAAATATTTGCAAGAGGTAGCAAAAATCGCAGGCAAGACCCAAAGGGAAAGCCTCCCTATAAAAGCCCTGTAAATTGAGAACATTTGTAGCAAAAGTATCCTAGATTTGGTTGACGACTCAGGAGCAATGAGATAGGGTGGTCGTCTCTGCAGGACACATTTTGACATAGATCCTCGCCATCGACTTCTAAGCAAACTGTGTGCATATGGAGTATCGTCTCAGTTGTGCGACTGGAATTGTGATTTTCTATCAGAAAGGTCACAGTTCGTAGTAATTGACGGAGACGCATCGAGTAAAACAGAAGTGATATCTGGCATTCCTCAACAAAGTGTTATAGGTCCTCTGCTATTCCCAATCCATACAAATTGTTTTGGAGATAATTTGACCAGCCATCTTACATTGTTTGCAGATGGATGCTATCATTTATCGTCTAGTAAAGTCATCAGAAGATCAAAAACAATTGCAAAAAGATTTAGACGAGAAATCTGCGGATGTAAAAAGTGACAATTGACCCTAAATCATGAAATGTCTGAGGTCCTCCACATGAGTACTAAAAGGATGCCGTCAGATTTCCGTTAAACAATAAATCATAGAAATCTAAAGGCTGTCAATTGAGCTAATTACCTAGGTATAATACACTCCTGGAAATGGAAAAAAGAACACATTGACACCGGTGTGTCAGACCCACCATACTTGCTCCGGACACTGCGAGAGGGCTGTACAAGCAATGATCACACGCACGGCACAGCGGACACACCAGGAACCGCGGTGTTGGCCGTCGAATGGCGCTAGCTGCGCAGCATTTATGCACCGCCGCCGTCAGTGTCAGCCAGTTTGCCGTGGCATACGGAGCTCCATCGCAGTCTTTAACACTGGTAGCATGCCGCGACAGCGTGGACGTGAACCGTATGTGCAGTTGACGGACTTTGAGCGAGGGCGTATAGTGGGCATGCGGGAGGCCGGGTGGACGTACCGCCGAATTGCTCAACACGTGGGGCGTGAGGTCTCCACAGTACATCGATGTTGTCGCCAGTGGTCGGCGGAAGGTGCACGTGCCCGTCGACCTGGGACCGGACCGCAGCGACGCACGGATGCACGCCAAGACCGTAGGATCCTACGCAGTGCCGTAGGGGACCGCACCGCCACTTCCCAGCAAATTAGGGACACTGTTGCTCCTGGGGTATCGGCGAGGACCATTCGCAACCGTCTCCATGAAGCTGGGCTACGGTCCCGCACACCGTTAGGCCGTCTTCCGCTCACGCCCCAACATCGTGCAGCCCGCCTCCAGTGGTGTCGCGACAGGCGTGAATGGAGGGACGAATGGAGACGTGTCGTCTTCAGCGATGAGAGTCGCTTCTGCCTCGGTGCCAATGATGGTCGTATGCGTGTTTGGCGCCGTGCAGGTGAGCGCCACAATCAGGACTGCATACGACCGAGGCACACAGGGCCAACACCCGGCATCATGGTGTGGGGAGCGATCTCCTACACTGGCCGTACACCACTGGTGATCGTCGAGGGGACACTGAATAGTGCACGGTACATCCAAACCGTCATCGAACCCATCGTTCTACCATTCCTAGACCGGCAAGGGAACTTGCTGTTCCAACAGGACAATGCACGTCCGCATGTATCCCGTGCCACCCAACGTGCCCTAGAAGGTGTAAGTCAACTACCCTGGCCAGCAAGATCTCCGGATCTGTCCCCCATTGAGCATGTTTGGGACTGGATGAAGCGTCGTCTCACGCGGTCTGCACGTCCAGCACGAACGCTGGTCCAACTGAGGCGCCAGGTGGAAATGGCATGGCAAGCCGTTCCACAGGACTACATCCAGCATCTCTACGATCGTCTCCATGGGAGAATAGCAGCCTGCATTGCTGCGAAAGGTGGAAATACACTGTACTAGTGCCGACATTGTGCATGCTCTGTTGCCTGTGTCTATGTGCCTGCGGTTCTGTCAGTGTGATCATGTGATGTATCTGACCCCAGGAATGTGTCAATAAAGTTTCCCCTTCCTGGGACAATGAATTCACGGTGTTCTTATTTCAATTTCCAGGAGTGTAATTATGAAGCACTTAAACTGGAACGATCACATAGATAACGTAGTGGGTCAGGCGAGACAAAGACTACGTTTTATTGGCATTACTCTTAGAAGATGCAGCAAATACACTAAAGAGACTGTCTAGACGCCTACAAAATTGGAAATTTGTGGTAAGGACTACGGGACCAAACTGCCGAGGTCATCTGTCCTTAGGCTTAGACACTACTTGATCTAACTTAAACGCATTTCCGCTAAGGACAACATAAACAGCCATGCCCGAGGGAGGGCTCGAACCTCCGACGGGGGGAGCCGCCCGAGCCGTGACAAGACGCCTCAGACCACTCGGCTACCCCACGCGGCTACACGCCTACACCACGCTTGCCCGTCCTCATCTAGATAACCGCTTTTTGGTATAGGATGGTTGCCACATAAGATTGACGGAAGATTTCGAACAAGTTCAAACAAGAGCAGCTCGTTTCCTATTGTCGCGAAATAGGGGAGGGCAGTGTCAGGGATATGATAGGCGAGTTGGGATGGCAGTCATTAAAACAAAGGCGTTCTTCGTTGCGAAAAGATGTTTTCATTATATTTCAACCTCTAACTTTCTCGTTCGAATGCGGAAATATTTTGTTGACGCCCACTTTCATAGAAAGGAATGATCATCGAAATAAGATAATTCAGATCTCGCAAGGAAAGATTTAAATGTACGTCTTTCCCGTGCCATGTTCGAGAGTGGAACGATATAGAAATAGCATGAAGGTGGTTCCGTGAACTGCAGAGTAGTCATGCAGATGTAGATGTAGTTGCTCTGCAGTAAACTACATAGTTGTTAGAGCAACATCAATAACCGATTTTAATGAATTTTAATGTGAACTGCCTCATTCAACCACAGAACTTCTCCCACAAGTATTACTAACAGACAACTACTGAAGTTCTCAGCGAGAACTGGGGTGCGCAACCAAGAATAGACGGAATTAGTACCACCAAAGTTGATAACAAAAGTAAATGCTAGAAAAATAAAATATGATTTCAGAATGAATCCCTCCAAACACGTAGCTGAAAATTTGGTATAACTGAAGTCAAATAGGAAATCCTAGGTGGGTGACTGAATTTAAAAAAGAAATAGCATGAAGACTCATATATAGTGATGTGACAGCATATCTCATTGCAGTAGAAGAGGCAAGCTTCGAGTCAAACGATGTTAATGGGGTGTAAACAGTAGTAGCCATGAAAATATACCATAGCAACTGGTTTGGAGGAAGATAGTTAGCGAAGCAGTGTTACGAAGGCGTGCTAAAAACTAATGGCTCTGAATTTTTTATGTGAAAACTCATGAAGCTTTTTAAATAAAACAGACATTCTATATCTTTATTCTTTATGGCTACATATTTATTTCTCAACATAGTCACCCTCAGGACGAACATATTTCTCCCAACGGAGACCAGTTTGTTGATACTGTCACTGTAGAATGTTTGACTTTGTTCACGGAGCCACAATCTCACCTCTGCTTGTACTGCTTCATCGCTATCAAAGTTAAGTCCTCGAAGGTGTTCTTTGAGTTTTGGAAACAGATGAAAATCGGATGTTGCCATGTCGGCACTGTATGAAGGATGACCAGTGACAATGAACCCAAGGCCTCGGCTTGTCGCAAATGTCGTAGCTCTCGTATGTGGTCTGGCATTGTCATGCTGAAAGAGAGGGTGCTCCATGTGCGGACGAACTCTTCGATTCGTATTTTGAGTTTTCTGAGGGTCTCGCAGTACACTGAGGTAGTTACGGTACACACTTCCCAGTTACGAGTTACTATTCGGAGCCCTCTAGTGGCAGAGGGTTGCAACCTACCTCAGCGAAGCGGGAAAGTCGAGCGAGTAATATGCTTGACATGCAGTACCTCAACCGATCCCGAGTGCATAGTAAAAAAATTATAATACTTCACATTTATCTCATTATTTTAAATTCCAATCTGTATAGAAGGGACTCTTTAGCAGTCGATTAACCTCCACATGTGAATTATCGATACCATAGAATTAAACTGGCGTTACCATTCTACCTGTAGAAGCAACCGTTGCACTGTTCACTACTCGGCCCAACTCAAAGCAGCGATACAAATCTTTTCTCTGTTCAAGAACGAGAATACAAATTTTTCGTTTCTACAGAAAAATCGAGTGGTATTAGGGAGAAAGCAGCATCTGCACTACTGGCCATTACAATTGCTACACCAAGAAGATGGTGTGCTACAGACGCGAAATTTAACCGACACGAAGAAGATGTTGTGGTATGCAAATGATTAGCTTTTCAGAGCATTCACACAAGGTTGGCACCGGTGGCGACACCTACAACGTGCTGACATGAGGAAAGTTTCCAACCGATTTCTCATACACAAACAGCAGTTGACCGGCGTTGCCTGGTGAAACGTTGTTGTGATGCCACGTGTGACGAGGAGAAATGCGTACCATCACGTTTCCGACTTTGCTAAAGGTCTGACTGTAGCCTATCGCGATTGCGGTTTATCGTATAGTGACATTGCTGCTCGCGTTGATCGAGATCCAATGACTGTTAGCAGAATATGGAATCGGTGGGTTCAGAAGGGTAATACGGAACGCCGTGCTGGATCCCAACGGCCTCGTATCACTAGCAGTCGAGAAGACAGGCATCTTATCCGCATGGCTGTAACGGATCGTGCAGCCACGTCTCGATCCCTTAGTCAACAGATGGGGGCGTTTGCAAGACAACAACCATCTGCACGAACAGTTCGACGACGTTTGCAGCAGCATGGACTATCAGCTCGGAGACCATGGCTGTAGTTACCGTTGACGCTGCATCACAGACAGGAGCGCCTGCGATGGTGTACTCTACGACGAACCTGGGAGCACGAATGGCAAAACGTCATTTTTTCGGATGAATCCAGGTTCTTGTTTACAGCATCATGATGGTCGCATCCGTGTTTGGCTTTGCGGTGAACGCACATTGGAAACGTGTATTCGTCATCGTCATGCTGGCGTATCAACCGGCGTGATAGTATGAGGTGCCACTGGTTACACGTCTCGGTCGCCTCTTGTTCGCATTGACGACACTTTGAACAGTGGACGTTACATTTCAGATGTGTTACGACCCGTGGCTCTACCCTTCATTCGATCCCTGCGAAACCCTACATTGCAGCAGGATACTGCACGACCGCATGTTGCAGGACCTGTACGGGCATTTCTGGATACAGAAAATGTTCGACTGCTGCCCTGGCCAGCACATTCTCCAGATCTCTCACCAACTGAAAACGTCTGGTCAATAGTGGCCAAGCAACTGGCTCGTCACAATACGCCAGTCACTACTCTTGATGAACTGTGGTATCGTGTTGAAGCTGCATGGGCAGCTGTACCTGTGCACGCCATCCAAGCTCTGTTTGACTCAATGCCCAGGCGTATCAAGGCCGTTATTACGGCCAGAGGTGGTTGTTCTGGGTACTGATTTCTCAGGATCTATTCACCCAAATTGGGTGAAAATGTAATCACATGTCAGTTCTAGTATAATATACTTGTCGAATGAATACCCGTTTATCATCTGCTTATCTTCTTGGTGTAGCGATTTTAATGGCCCGTAGTGTATAAACTACATGAACGACAATTTTGCAGATCTTTATCGCTACACGTGTCTTTGAGTAGGTGACACATAATCCAACCAATTCCCTCGAAAGTATCGTTTCCCTAAGAGTAGCTGTCAATCATAGTATTAATTGTTGACCTTAGAGACGAAGATACAAATAATTATAGGCCTATATCATTACTGTTAATCTGTTGTAGAGTTACTGAACATCTTTTATGCTCGTGTATTATGAAGTTTTTGGAGTACGAAAATCTCCACTATAAAGATCAACATGGATTCAGCAAACAGAGATCTTGCGAAACTCAGCTCCATCTCTTCCTCCATAAGATCCACAGCGCTGCAGACATCGGCGCTCATGTTGATGCCGTGTTTCCCGACTTCGGGAAGGCATTTGACACAGTCCTGCACCGCCGTTTAGTGAAGAAATTCGAGTTTACCGAGTATCGGACCAGATTTGCTACAGGAATCAAGACTTCCTTCCAGACAGAACTCAACACGTCGCTCTTAACGGAACAAAATCTACAGATGTAAAGGTAATTCCTGGGGTAACCCACGGAAGTGCAATGGGGCCAGTATTGCTTACCGTGTATCTAAATAATAGTGAATGTGTCTGAAGCTCTTTAAGGCTCTTCGCATATGATGTGGTTATCTATAAGAAGGAGCAACGCCATAAGAAAGTAACGATTTGCAGGACTTATAGAGGATCTACGAATGATCCAGGGACTGGCAGTTGACCCTGAACGTAAATAAATGTTTTGTACGACTACACTTCTGATGACAAATTGCTGGAAACAGTAAACCATCGTAAAATATATAGAAGGAAAAGAAAGAAGAATCTTAAGGAAATGTAATTCATCCATTGAAGAAGTGGCTTACAAGGAGGTTTTTCGGCTGATTCTTCAGTATCGCTTATCAGTGTGGAATCCTTACGAGGTAGGAGAGATAGTTTTGTTACTGAAGTTTCGAAAGAGTACTTTCCGGAAAGGGTCGGACAGCATATTACTTCGTCACATATACGTCTCGCTAAATGATGACAACGAGAGAACGCAGATGTGTACCGACAGTCATTCTTCCCGCGCGCAGTTCGCGAAAGAAACCGGGAAGGAGGAGTCAGTTAGTGGTTCCAGAAGTATCCTCCGCCACATACCGTCAGATGGCTTGCGGAGTATTGATGTAGACTTAGAAGTCAAGGTTCTTTTTCTTTATTTACAGTCGAGTTCTCTGTCATTTGGTCTTATTCATGCCTTATTTCTGCTCGATTGTTATAATTATTGACAAATGGAAAGCTTAAGAAATGAGATGATAAAATAGGTTACAAGCTTTATCCTGAGATATCTACCAGTGTATTTTAATTGTTGTCATAATGCTTCTGATACATCTGAGTGATAGAGGTAGGAAACTGTTCTAACATGTCGAACTTTAGAATGATTTCGGGACGTCATATTGATAAGTACCTGTTTTTGAAGCCGTATTTAGGGTATCTAAAGCTAAGATCTATGAAAGCAGTGAACTACTTGAGTCTTCTCAATGACAAAAACTGGGGTACAAATTGAGCCAGACTGCAGGCAGCTCAAGGTTATCTGTACAGTGCATTCATATGCTGGGATTTACTATTAAAATTACTTTGACACTGACCACCTTGAGTGATTTTTGTATACGAATGGTGTATTCCTGTATTGGAAAGACGTACATTTTGAACAGTATGTGTGGATTAGAGTGGCTGCTAAAGCTTATCTGGCCAGTTGCATCTCCATCCTATGCCCAGAGGTTAACGAGTCGCCTATCAGCATCCGGTAACAGCTTCTCACGGTGAGACATATGAAGTTCAGTTGTGGACTACGTTCCCTTTCCTCCTCACAGCTGCGTCGAAATCACTACAGCGGATGTTTCGCCACTTCTCTCCAGCAGTTTAGTCATTTGTGGTTCGCCGCGCGGAGTGTCCGGGCGGTTTGAGGCGCTATGTCATGGATTGTGCGTGGCCCCTTCCGCTGGAGGTTCGAGTCCTCCCTCGGGCTTGGGTGTGTGTGTTGTTCTTAGCATAAGTTAGTTTAAGTTAGTTTAAGTAGTGTGTAAGTCTAAGGACTGATGACCTCAGCAGTTTGGCCCTTAGGAATTCACATACATTTGAACATTCATCCGTGGTTCGAACCCATTAGTCCGAGAGTACGAGGCTTTTAGAGCCATTTAGTGTAGCAAGGTTCTATACAAGGTTGGAAACAGTATTCTCCTTACAGTATCGTAAGATTTGCACTTAATAATGACGCGACAAGTTACAGTAAACTATACGTTCCACCAGGGACTTTTTAAGAAGCCTTAATAGTACACAGCCTGACAAAAAAAAGGTGAAGTACCCAGAATTGGAGGAGGAAACGAATTGAAAACATCACGGATTGGGAAGGTATGTGATGTTATTTCAGTGAATACAGTATCGCGTCAAATTTACAAAGAAATTAGCAGTACGAGCTCACGTGACACTGTGACGTTGCACCCCATTTGGCCTGTATGCATGCACAATCCGATTGGGAAGGCTGCCATAAAGGCTTGTATCCACTTCTGATGCAAGACAGTCCACAACTGTTGTAACCAGTACTCAATATCCCCGATATTAGCACTCACCGAGCAAGGTGGCGCAGTGGCTAGCACACTGGACTCGCATTCGGGAGGACGACGGTTCAATCCCGCGTCCGGCCATCCTGATTTAGGTTTTCCGTGATTTTCCTTAATCACTTCAGGCAAATGCCGGGATGGTTCCTTTGGAAGGGCACGGCTGACTTCCTTCCCCGTCCTTTCCTAATCCGATGAGACCGATGACCTCGCTGTCTGGTCTCCTTCCCCAAACAATCCAATCCAATCAGCACTCACATGCAGTTGACGTCCGAGTTGGTCTCAAACATGTTCTATTGGGAATAGATCTGAGGATATTGCAGGCCAGAGAAGTAGCTCAACATCATGCACACAGTCAATAGAGACATATGTCATTTGTAGAGGGGCAATGACCTTTTGGAAAAATATCACCACGATGCTGTCGCACGAGAGATAACACAACAGGATGCAGGATATCCGTGACGTACTGTTGTGCCGTCAGAGTTCCCTGGACCACTGCCAGCCGTGACCTGAAGTCAACACTATGGTTCCTACACAATAATGCCAGAAATAACACCGTTGTGCCCTTCCGAAACATCGAAAGAATGAGACCTCTCCCCAGAGCACCGTCATACTCGCCGACGCTGGTCATCCGGAGTAGTGCAGAACCGTGATTCATCGCTGATCACAACTCAACTGTATTCATCAGCAGTCAAGCCTCCGAGTCACGGCTACACTCGAAACGCAGTCTTTCGTGTTGTGGTGTTAACGGCAGTTTACGCACGGTACGGCAATTCTCTGGCCTGGCTGCTTTTAGTATGAGACAAATGGTCCATGATGATATGGATTGTTGCAGATAGTCCATTACTTGTTCTCGGATGGCGGACGCAGGTGTGAAAGGGCTACGATATGCCTGGTGCACAATACGGCTATCCTCTCTTAAGGTGGTCAGACGTGGTCGACTAGAGCCTTCATGACGAATATGCCTGTCTCACGTTCCCATGCAGTCCAACATCGGGACACAGTCACATCGTAGGATCCACATTTCTACCAGCCAGCTCAGTGGAGAACAGAATGAGGTCCCTTTCAAACTCTCTCAGGTGCCGATAAAGCTGTCTTACAGGGGTATGCAGCGTCTCCAAGTCCTTAACAGTTATTAATCGAATCTGATGCTGCTCGCGTCCGTTAGATACCGTACCACGAGTGGTAACAATAATAACCACTAATAAACTTAATGCACTCTGGTGGCCGTTCTCGTAATCCTTTACATACAAGCCACTGGTACGCACGCGTTCAAAATTACGTTGATATCCAGCCATGTCTTCTAAGTGCCTCACTTTTTCTGGTGTTGCGAAACAGCTCAAATCACTTAAGAAAGGCAAGTCTTCCTGTCCAGATGATATACCAATCAGGTTCATTTCAGAGTATGCTGACACAATAGCGCCTTTCTTAGCAATCATATACAACCGCTCACCTGACGAAAGGTCTGTTCCTAAAGACTGGAAAGTAGCACGGGTCACACCAACATTCAAGAAAGGAAATAGGAGTAACCCATTGAATTACAGACCCATATCACTGAGCTCAATTTGCAGTAGGATTTTGGAGCATATACTGCACTCGAACATTATGAATTACCTTGAAGAAAATTACTTATTGATACATAACCAACTCGGATTCAGAAAATATTGTTGTTGTGCAGCACAGCTAGCTCTTTATTCCCATGAAGTAATGAGTGCTGTCGACAAGGGATCTCAGATCGGTTCCATATTCCTAGATTTCCAGAAGGCTTTTGATACCGTTCCTCACAAGCGACTATTAGTCAAATTGCGTGCATATGGAGTATCGTCTCAGTTGTGTGGCTGGATTCGTGATTTCCTCTCACAGAGGTCACTGCTCGTAGTGATAGACGGTAAATCATCGAGTAGAAAAGAAGTATTATCAGGCGTTCCGTAAGGTAGTGTCATAGGCCCTCTGTTGTTCCTAAGTTACATAAATGATCTAGGTGATAATCTCAGTAGGCCCCTTAGACTGTTTGCAGATGATGCTGTAATTTACCTTCTAGGAAAACATCAGACGATCAATTCCAATTACAAAATGATCTAGAGAGAATTTGTGTATGGTGCGAAAAGTGGCAATTGGCACTAAACAAAGAAAAGTGCGAGGTCGTCCACATGGGTACTAAAATAAATCGGATAAATTTTGGGTATACGATAAATCGCACAAATCTAAGGGCTGTCAATTCGACTAAATACCTAGGAATTACAATTACGAGCAACTTAAGTTGGAAAGACCACATAGATAATATTGTGGGGAAGGCGAAAAAAAGACTGCGCTTGAAACGTCCCCTTTGAACAATTATACACGACTGTGCTTAAACTGACACACAATGTTTTTAGCGCAACGCAATCTGACTTTCAAAATTCCCTACTAAAGAATGGCCCTGACTAACATTAAACTATACCTTTCACAAGTCACTTGCCTCACAAAAATCTTCGCTGCTCAAGCTACTGCAATACAGCGAGCGCCACTACTGCCAGCTAAATAAAAGATTCAAACTATGGAAGGCACAAACTACTGATAGGGATAGTTAGCAAATAAAAGATATTAATAGAGAACAAACAATGTATTTACCTTGATATCATCATATATAAATATAGCAGTTCATGACAAATTTAAAAACTCCGCCATCTCTCTCCGCACATCCACCACTGCTGGCGGCTCACCTCCAACTGCGCAACGCTACGCGCTGTTCACAGCCAGCTGCCTAACACTACAATGGCGAGTATTACAACAATGCAAAGCAGCCACAGACTGCACACAGCACAGCCAGTGATTTTCATATTGAGCGCTACGTAACGTTGCCAATAAGAAAACATAAACAGCCTACTTACATAGAGAAAACATAAACAGCCTACTTACATAGCCCCCATGCTCCCCACAAAAAATTTTACAAATTTTTTTTGGGCAGTGGCCAATAATGATTTGATAAAATTTTTCATAATTACAATAACAAAGAAATCAAATGCACACACTTATTGATACAATGTTGGTCAAAAGCTAAAATTTTCTCACAGTCCATAAAGATAGTCCTGATCATTCATCATAACAGTAATTACAGTTTTTTTTTCACAAAGTCTCATTAGTAAAAGAAATTGCACACAGAAGTAGTGGATTTCCATGCAGTCTTGAAGAAGTAGTGTTGTCCTTCCAACGGAAAGACAGTGCTGACTCTTGACATGCATACAGGTAATGGGCCACAACAGAGCAAACCCACAGCAGAGTCATTCGAAGTTTGGAAGAATATTGGTAGGTAGGTCATCACAGAGCAGACCCACTGTAGTCCTGGTAGAGATTACGGTATTGGTGGGCCACCAGAGGTGCAGACCCACTGCAGTCCTTGTAGAAATAATGGTATTGATGGATCATCAAAGATGTAGACCCACTGTAGTCCTTGCAGAGATAACCAACAGCCATCTGTTGTGACTGTGCAGGTGCACATTCACCATCAAAGAGGCTTGCGGAGAATATAGCAAGTCCATAAACCACCACTTGTGCACTCACAAAGTTTTTGGAATTGTCCTTAGAACCAGCAATGCTGTTATCCAGTCCCTTGCTGAATTATTAACACACGTGCAAACACTAACAGTCCCTACTTCTCACATATTGTCCATATACTATGACCAACAGAAACGTGTGCAGTGAAATGTAACTTAATTGGAAGAACTGGTGTCTGTACAATTATAAATTTACAACATGAAAATACAATTACAAAGGTACAAAATACATCATTAAAGAACATAATAATACAGATAACATTTGTAGTACAGGCTTTACAAAAGAATAGAAATAAACATATACATCAGTGGAATTATGACATGAGTACATACATAAAGGATCACAATAACTTTTGAAACATCAACTTCACACATGAGCATTGAACAGAACAGAATTAATAATGTCTAACATCTTTACAAAGTAAATAATATATTATTAATGCCAATTATATTCGAGGATAACAGTATTCCTCATCATAGTGAATGTAGCTTAATATTAAAAGAAGAAAAAATTCTATGAAACTACACAGAGACAGGAAGAAAACAAATACACAAGGGTACACAAACACATAGTGGGATAACACCAATAGGAAAGGACAGGGTTCGTTTTCAGTGTAACATTTGGTACTGCAGTCCAACCCAAAACTTCATATATCTTTCCTCTTATTTCATCCTTTGTTTCCACCAAAAAAAATTCTATCTAAGCATGCTTTCTGTATTTATATGTTCACACATTTCTCACCTCAACATTTATTTCCAAGAAAATCCTACCTAAACCTGTTTTCTGTATTCTAACCATATTTCTTTCAAAAGAAATATGGCTCATTGTGCAATACTCATTTAGGCCCAAATCGTTTTCATATAACTTTCAAAGCATTCTTTCCCTATTCTCCATAGTTAGGTTCTTATATAGTCTACCCCCTCTTAAGCTAACTTAAATCTACTGAGCTCAGATACTAAACTAAGGAACGAGGCAATGCAGCAGCACATAAAACAATTAATATAAACAGCAATAAAAAAAATGGAAAATCGCAAAGCAAGCTACAGTAAATCTAAATTACCAAGCAATTCAACATTACAACTAATATGAGGCAATGCAGCAAACAAAAAATAAATCTGGCTTAGCAGAGCAACACAAATTAAAGTTCAGTAGCACTATGCCTGGCAAACAGCAGCTTATATCTAAACATGACATAGCTCAAGCAGAAAAAATAGTACACTAAAGATAACAATGCAGATAAGGGAAATGTATATTCACATCTTAATGTCTATGTAATTAAAGTGGTGCACCACAACAACTGATTGTAAAAAGAAATATTACCATGTACTTGAAAAGAAAATTATGTGTTACTGTTACTAGTTCCTTCTTATTGTTCTTTCCTTTCCAAGTGCTCCTTTTTTAAAGAATGTGGATCATAAAATAATTATTTAATTGATCTGTTGACAGAAAGTGTTCACATTAGCAAATGCATTTCATTTTATAAAAGCAATGCTGCAACACAGCTGGAAACCAGATATCAAATAAAATAAGCAATTACGCAAACCAAAGCATAAAAACATCATTCAATAGCTATGTGGCATTTCGTAAGTCAGTAGCTCTCAATTCTCGTAGAAAGACACTTGTCATTATCAGGTTTGCAGATGTAAGAATATTTCCGAGGATAATGGCCTCCCCTTTTTTTTTGTTCTACCTGTGCCGCTGAAAAGGGCTCGCAATAATGGCTTTTTCTCCAGGCGTCTGACACAGCTGGGTGCCCGCGACGCATTACGTGCAGGTGGTCACTTAACTTTCGTACGGAAATATTTACGACAGCAGTTTCTGCTACCGTGGCAGTCTCATATAAAAATATTTCACAGGTCAAGAATTAGCGTTGCAAATCTGTAGAAACAAAATCCTATAAATATAAGTGTCCAAATAAAATATTCGTCAGCATTGTGATACAGTCACGAATTTCATAACTCTTAAAGTACGTTTCTTGGTTTCCAACATCCTTTTCATAAATCAGAGTCCCTAAACACTACTCATTATTCCTTACCTCATTATACATATACATATTCGTCGACACTTCTTCAATATTTCATCGTGAGAAATACGTAGCATAATAAACATTCCTCAACAACATAATACACATTGTCGTCGTAATAATAACATCATAACACGTCAGTCAAATCTCAAAATCGTCGTAACTTCCTCCAATAATTTCTAACCCTAAAATAATTCTCTGCTCATGTCAAAAGTGTCAGCTGCCTCAAACGTACTTTAAAAATCATGATCTCATACCAAATACATCATTCAAAGCTCTCATAGTATCACAATGATTCCGAAAAAATATGAACAGTTTACAAAGTACAGACAAAATACAGTTTCATAAGTGTGAAGTTATCCAACTGTGTAATTACGTAAACATCTGTCACTGATATAGTAAAATAAATGTTTGTCTCTCTCAGTTAAATGATCAGATAGCTGTGTAATTTGTGTGTTAGAGAAATATGGCACCGATGTGTAAAGTTGTATAAGCAAATACCATATTAGCTAGGGTTCCTTGTGCCTGCCAAACACATGGTACACAAAGTAGGCGTGTACCCCCCTGAGGATTAATGTAATTATACCCTCAGGTGTTACAGATTACAGCAATGGAATGAAATGTATCACGGAAAACTTTCTTTGTAATTCAAAAATCTTTAAAAATAAATGTTTTAAGTATAAAATTGATCACTCAAATACGTGTACTGTAGCGCTAAATGTGCGTCTTGCTGTAAGATAATTCTGTGGAAGTGTCGTAGTTATCGTCCTCCGAAAGCTAAGTTCTGCTGAAGTCAATGTACTTACCTCATGATAAACAAAAGTGAAATGCTTTATGTACAGATATCTTAGTTATTACGCTTATTGCCGTGATGAAGAAAGTACTGTGCTGTAACGTATTGTTGTGCTACGGAAAAGACAATCTCATTGTTGCTGTACCACAAAAGTTACTACTAAAACATGTTTTACTTTCCAGAAGAATTCAGAAAAACTGTGCAGATATGAAACAGAAACACTGCAAAAGCAACATTGTAAATTGTCACTCATTAGTAGCGTCGTGATAAAATCGTGTAGCTGTCACATAAACTAACCACTGTGCCATCTGGTATCTCACAGAAAGTACTTTAAATCCAGAATATATTTTCAAGTAAACCAAAATGTTGCATTAAAATCTCATTAGCAGTACCAGTATATGTTTTAAGTATGTGAGCCTTATAGTCGTTCCATAATCGTGCAACTAACAAGCAAGAATGTACACACACAATAACACTGTGACGTCTGTTCACTATAACAATGCATTCTTAATTTCTGTTTAAATAAGTTCTCTTGGTTCTTGACTGGATATTTAACTTCAAACATTGTTGCATATTAACAGATTCTAAGTCTGACAAAGCATACTAGTAATGTAAAGTGAAAAGTTATATGGCAAAGACAAAGTTAAAAAGCAGATTATCTTTCAATAAACGGTTTTACATGTGAAATTGGTATAAACCTTTACTCTTCCTAGTACGCAGAGTTTCAACTTCAAGGCAATTATCATGCGGTATACGTCGGTAAAGAATACTGGAATTTTTTTCAAGGTTAGCGTCTATGTTATTTTTCTCTGAGCCAGCCGGCGCACATGGGTGCCTGCGGCGCGAGTCATTGTCTGACTCTTTGTTGGCGCGCGCCGTTATTGGGATTAGGAGACCTAGCTTCTACAAATTCACCGTGACGAGAGGGCCCTGCTCTGTTTGAATCCCGCCAGTTCTGATGCAATTCAGGTCTGTCGTTACGATCACATCGTCTGTCGTCATGTCGGTAGTTCCTGTAGTTTCTTTCTTGTCGGTTAAGAGGTGGAGAATTTCTCCCTGAATCGTAACTGCGCGCTGGACCGTTGCGTCTCAAGTTATTCTGTCTCCCGTAATAATAATTGTTTTGGTTCCCATATTGTCTGTTTCTCTTATTGTCTCTGTGATAGTCATTACCGCGGAGAGGTGATCTTTCCCTGTAATTATTACTACTCTGCCAACGGTTGTCATACGGGTGGTGTCTGTTTTGGTCACGATTTGTGTTGTGAGAATAGCCTTGCCGCGTCCAGTTATTATCGAGGAATTGTGACGGATGTGACCTGTAATTGTTGTGTTCCTGTTTCCGCTTTCCGCGATTGTCAGTGTCAATTTCCAATTCTTGTAACAGTCCCTGAAAAGCTTCAATGTCGTCTTTGCAACGTCCTGCCAAAATAATGTGTCGTAAATGTTCAGGCAACTTGATTAAGCAAATGCGGATAAGTTCTGAGGGGCTGTATGGGTTTGACAGGTACTGATTCTTGTGCAACATGTCTTCAAAATATTTCATAAGACTGGAAAATTCAGATTGTTCGAAACGTTTCATCATTATGATGCTTTGTTTTACTCGGTCTTGTGTGGCCTGAGACCAATATGCTGAGAGGAAGGCATGGTAAAACTCTCCTTCACTGTGGCAATCGTGAATGACCGACCGCATTCTTACAGCTGGTTCATTCTCTAAGTAGCCACACATAAATTCTAATCTGTGCTCTAATGACCAGTTGGGAGGAAAACAATGAGAGAATTGATGGAGCCATGCTAGTGGATGAATGTCGTTGCCAGAATTCTTAAATGTTTTGAATTTACGTGTAGTAATGAACAGCTTATAGTCAAAGTCATCATGTCGGCGAATCGCATATCGGTCATTGTTACGTCGTTTCGGCGGTTCCATTTCAAAATTCGGTGCACCTTGCCAATTTCTTTCATAACTTCCGAAGTGTCCTGTGTTATTATTTTGTGGTTGTTCCGTATTTCTATGTCCCTCTTCCCGTATTGGAACGCGAGTGTCCTCTGAAAAACGTAATTCTTGTATTACCTGTGTCAGCTGATCTTGTACTTCCCGGATTTCTCTTTGATGTTGCGTATCAATTTCATTCAGATTTTGTTTCAGTTTCCTAATTTGTTCGCTCTCTTCTGTGTCATTAAAGACTACCGGTTTTGCGTCATTCAGATTATCATCTACCTTCGTAGATAAATTATTTAGCTGATCCGAAAGTTCAACTACTTTCTCTGATAATGAACACGTTTCCTCAGTGTGTTTTTCTGAACCAAGCTTCAGAGTGTCCATTTGTGTTGAAATCGAATCTACTGTGTCCTTTAAGTTTTCCTGAGTTTTTGCAAGTTGTGTAACCGAATCCGTAGATGCAACTGAGTCAATTTTAGCCCACAAGGTCTCATGATTTTCATGAACAATGGTTTGCAGTTCTTTTATGGCTGCTTCGTGATTCTGTAATGCATTTTCATGCCGCGAAAAAATAGGTTGAAAATGCTCACAAATTTGTGTTTTTACGTCATTACACACTTTCTGACATTTCGATTCAATGTTATGTAACTCAGTGGTTAAATCTTCACGTGTTTGTTCAAGTGTAGTGTCTAACTTTTGAAGATTTTGTTCCATTGTGTCTAACTTTTTGAGATTTTGTTCCATTGTGTCTAACTTTTGAAGCTTTTGCTGTGTTTGTCTCTGATTTTGTTCCATTGTGTCTAACTTTTGAAGCTTTTGCTGTGTTTGTCCCATTTGTTGTATTAACTGTAATAACAATGCATTGGTGTCTGAAACATGTTCCTCAGTGCTTTTCGGCAGTGAATTTGCACCGGAAACATTCACATTTTGACAAGCAGAAAATGTGTCTTGACTTATTTGAGAAAACGGTGAGGATCCAAAACCTGAATCTACAGTATTTGCGAAATCGTGTCGTGTCATTTCGGCTTCCTGAGGCGAGCTATTGCCGACCGATCGATCGATAATGCTTCCCTCTTCACTAATTGTTTCACTGTCCACGCCATTGTTTGCCGCCCGCTCCATTTCCCTATGCACAATTATCAAATTACTACTCTGAACATCAGTTAATTCATTACTCTGCGGCGCTAACACACTGCTTTCGTCTTCACTGTCATTTCTCAGTTTACTTTGGAGCGTAGTATTACGTTTTTCACACGCCATAATTGTCACAATATTTCACACGATAACACAGAAAAGCACAATTTGAAGAGCAAAATAAAATAACATAGCAATGGAAATAATGTCTACTTAATTGCCAGCACAGCTGCGAAATACTTGGTGCAAATCTACATGCATGCCACAACTGTTTTACTGTACAACAATGAAAGGCTACAACTACAAAGGAAATTCTCTCTATAATTACGCGCTAGCAATGAACAGAATCTACACTAATTACACAAACTACAAGAAAAAAAATCAGAAGATTCCAGTGAGGTATCCTGGCAGGGTCGCCATATGAAACGTCCCCTTTGAACAATTATACACGACTGTGCTTAAACTGACACACAATGTTTTTAGCGCAACGCAATCTGACTTTCAAAATTCCCTACTAAAGAATGGCCCTGACTAACATTAAACTATACCTTTCACAAATCACTTGCCTCACAAAAATCTTCGCTGCTCAAGCTACTGCAATACAGCGAGCGCCACTACTGCCAGCTAAATAAAAGATTCAAACTATGGAAGGCACAAACTACTGATAGGGATAGTTAGCAAATAAAAGATATTAATAGAGAACAAACAATGTATTTACCTTGATATCATCAAATATAAATATAGCAGTTCATGACAAATTTAAAAACTCCGCCATCTCTCTCCGCACATCCACCACTGCTGGCGGCTCACCTCCAACTGCGCAACGCTACGCGCTGTTCACAGCCAGCTGCCTAACACTACAATGGCGAGTATTACAACAATGCAAAGCAGCCACAGACTGCACACAGCACAGCCAGTGATTTTCATATTGAGCGCTACGTAACGTTGCCAATAAGAAAACATAAACAGCCTACTTACATAGAGAAAACATAAACAGCCTACTTACACGCTTTGTTGGCAGAACACTCAGAAGATGCGACAAACCCATTAAACTTGTCCGTCCTCTGCTCGAATACTGCTGCGCGGTGTGGGATTGTTACGAGGTAGGATTGACGGAGGGCATAGAAAAAGTGCAAAGAAGGGGAACTTGTTTCGTGTTATCGCGCAATAGGGGTGAGAGTGTCACTGACATGATACGCGAGTTGGGGTAGCAGTCACTGAAACAAAAGCGTTTTTATTTACGGCGAGATCTATTTAAGAAATTTCAATCACCATGTTTCTATTCGGAATCCGAAAATATTTTGTTGACACCCATCTACGTACGAGAAGTGATCATCATAATGAAATAAGAGAAATCAGAGCTCTGACGGAAACATTTGGCTGTTCCTTTTTCCCACGCGCCATTCGAGAGTGGAATGGTAGAGAAGTAGTATGAAAATGGTTCGATGAACCCTCTACCAAGCACTTAAGTGTGAATTGCAGAGTAACCATGTGGATGTATATGTAGGTGTAGATGTTTCTGTCTGGCAGTGTATTTTTTATAAATTAGTATATATTCATCGTTGTGTATACTGAAGCAAGGGAATATTGTTGGCTGTGTCTCTGTGCCACTCATCTCTTCAGGCTTGGTCTTCGACATTATTTCTCAGTGCATTAAGCAGACTTAATGGTTATGCAGAACGCACAGGGGCATAGTATTCAATGGTACTCGGAAATTACTTGTCTGGTCAAAATTTATGCGTCTCTGGAAGTCAATACATTTCAGTAATCTGCACATAAATTACGCAAAACTACCCAATCTACACACACAGATGATATGTCGGACAGGGCGAGCAGCAATTTACATGATGTAAGAAAACCAATTCCATAATATTAGAATACAGCATTAGTAGGGTGTTGCTTGGCACAGTCACATTCATTAAATATATCACCGTAACGTTGCAAAGCGTTATGAAATGGAATGAGGACGTCAGTTTGTTAGTAGGGAAGTCGAATGCTTGACTTCGTTTTTTTGGGAGAATTTTGAGAAAGTGTAGCTCATCCATAAAGGAGAAGACGTATAAAGTGTTAGTGCGACTGGTTCTTGAGTACTGTTCGAGTTTTTGGGATCTGCACTAGGTCAGTTTAAAGGAAGGCATCGAAGTAATTCAGAGGCGAACTGCCAGGTTTGTTACCGTTAGGTTAGATTAGTATGCAAGTATTACGAAGATGCTTCGTGAATTCAAATGGGAACCCTGAAGGGAGGAAGACGCTGTTTTCGGGAAGTTTATAGAACCATCATCTGAGGGCGACTGCAAAACGATTCTGCTACCGCCAACGTACATTTCGAGTAAGGACCACAATTATTGGATATGAAAAATAAGTACTCGCACGGTGGCTTTTAGATAGTCTTTTTTCCCCTCACTCTATTAGCGAGTGGAACTGGAAAGGAAATGACTAGTAGTGGCATGTGGTATTCTCCGCCTCGCACCGTACGGTGGCTTCCGGAGTATGTATGTAGATAGGTAGATAGATACATTCAACGTAGAATATCGCTTTAACGTAACTCTACTCTGCTGAACATCAAGGTATATAGAATTCGAGGCAAATAAGTTAGCTAACAGTAGTGACAGGCAGTCTACCAGAAAACAAGGCTTCATACTTTAACATCCAATTCCAGGTTTTGTCACTCTGTTAACAAAGAGCGCAATGAGACGATTAGAAATAAAATGATTGGAAAGGAGAATTAACGAACTGGGACAACTGAAGCTGACTAATCTGATTGAGTGGCATCTTCTTTCAATTACATTGCGAACTGCCTTTGCTCCAGACATTACCTTCAGAAACATATTTATGTCCTGTGACAAGCTAGTCTTTTCAATCTACAACTCGCAATGAAACTCAGCTTAACAATGTGTGTCTTATTTCTTTGATAGTGGTAATGTGATTAGGTTGTCAGTAAACCTACCTACCCTCTATTCGGAAATAGTTTAAATTTGTGTGGTGTACTGATATTCCATTTCATATTGTTGAGGAGGAGATTATACTGTGTTGATGAATAAGTGGTATGGAATTGCAACTGATAATTTTACACCGTATTATTCACAATTTCCTCCGTGAGTTTCAGAAGACGACTGCTCGAAAACTACAATACCTACGGAAAAATGACACATAGGAGTATGAGTGGATAGTGAGTCCATGTTTCCATTAGTAATACGCGCCGTGCCGGTGTTGCTCTAGGGGGCAGCCGTTTCAGAAAATGGAGACAAATCATCCGCTCCGCATTTTTACATCGAATTAATTCGAACCTGCAGGTAGGAAACACAATGAACAGATGTCCAAAGCCGGCTGCTTTCCACCTTACCACAGCGGCGGGACTTCAATTAATTGCATGCTCGTATTAACGCTTGTCGCATCACAAACGAGTCATACTGAGCACCTTTAATGTGACTTAAAATTTTGGAGACATTCTCTGTCCACTGATTTGGGTCAGTTTTCGGTATATCTTGCAATTTTTGCACAGTCGTCTTCTAAAACCATCGAGGTACTTACACATAAGACATTTTCAAGAATACCAAAGCAATCAGATATAATTTCAATGATTTTAGACAAGATGATACAAATTTAAATCTACACTCCTGGAAATGGAAAAAAGAACACATTGACACCGGTGTGTCAGACCCACCATACTTGCTCCGGACACTGCGAGAGGACTGTACAAGCAATGGTCACACGCACGGCACAGCGGACACACCAGGAACCACGGTGTTGGCCGTCGAATGGCGCTAGCTGCGCAGCATTTGTGCACCGTCGCCGTCAGTGTCAGCCAGTTTGCCGTGGCATACGGAGCTCCATCGCAGTCTTTAACACTGGTAGCATGCCGCGACAGCGTGGACGTGAACCGTATGTGCAGTCGACGGACTTTGAGCGAGGGCGTATAGTGGGCATGCGGGAGGCCGGGTGGGCATACCGCCGAATTGCTCAACACGTGGGGCGTGAGGTCTCCACACTACATCGATGTTGTCGCCAGTGGTCGGCGGAAGGTGCACGTGCCCGTCGACCTGGGACCGGACCGCAGCGACGCACGGATGCACGCCAAGACCGTAGGATCCTACGCAGTGCCGTAGGGGACCGCACCGCCACTTCCCAGCAAATTAGGGACACTGTTGCTCCTGGGGTATCGGCGAGGACCATTCGCAACCGTCTCCATGAAGCTGGGCTACGGTCCCGCACACCGTTAGGCCGTCTTCCGCTCACGCCCCAACATCGTGCAGCCCGCCTCCAGTGGTGTCGCGACAGGCGTGAATGGAGGGACGAATGGAGACGTGTCGTCTTCAGCGATGAGAGTCGCTTCTGCCTTGGTGCCAATGATGGTCGTATGCGTGTTTGGCGCCGTGCAGGTGAGCGCCACAATTAGGACTGCATACGACCGAGGCACACAGGGCCAACACCCGGCATCATGGTGTGGGGAGCGATCTCCTACACTGGCCGTACACCACTGGTGATCGTCGAGGGGACACTGAATAGTGCACGGTACATCCAAACCGTCATCGAACCCATCGTTCTACCATTCCTAGACCGGCAAGGGAACTTGCTGTTCCAACAGGACAATGCACGTCCGCATGTATCCCGTGCCACCCAACGTGCTCTAGAAGGTGTAAGTCAACTACCCTGGCCAGCAAGATCTCCGGATGTGTCCCCCATTGAGCATGTTTGGGACTGGATGAAGCGTCGTCTCACGCGGTCTGCACGTCCAGCACGAACGCTGGTCCAACAGAGGTGCCAGGTGGAAATGGCATGGCAAGCCGTTCCACAGGACTACATCCAGCATCTCTACGATCGTCTCCATGGGAGAATAGCAGCCTGCATTGCTGCGAAAGGTGGATATACACTGTACTAGTGCCGACATTGTGCATGCTCTGTTGCCTGTGTCTATGTGCCTGTGGTTCTGTCAGTGTGATCATGTGATGTATCTGACCCCAGGAATGCGTCAATAAAGTTTCTCCTTCCTGGGACAATGAATTCACGGTGTTCTTATTTCAATTTCCAGGAGTGTATATTTAACTGATTGTCAATCGTTTTTATATTCAGTTAAAAATTTATATTCAACTGATTTTCTAATTATTTTATATTCAGTTAAATTTTTATAATATTTCTGATTTTCTATTTGCTTTTATTCGTTATATTCGGCTAAATTTATTTTTTAAATGGAGGTTGTAAGGGCTGGGTTAAGGTGGAAAAAATCTGCGGTAGTAGATGAAAACCTCCGTTTGGCAGGATCGCCAATTTTCATCTACTCTTCATGGTGACAGAGTTTCTGCTTATCACTACTTCCAACTCTGCAGTGGCCAACCTTCACCGACCTGCTCCCGACGGTAGCGATGGGACATTGTGTTCAATATGGGTAGAAAACGTAGAGGAACCATACGGTGTTTAACTGCGGTTACCAGAGGTGAAGACGGTCTGTTTGTGCTCGTTTAAACTTGTTGCCCGAAGTGTGAATCGAACCCAGATCTTAAGCATGTGAAGACAGAATCATTACAGAGGACTATAAGGGACGTTCAAAAAGAAACGAGTCTGAAATGCGCAAACCGGTGCCAGGAGGGTAATATCGTGGCGTGTGGTTCGGACTAGAGCGTGGAAGTCTACAGCCCGTCGCTAGAAGGCATGCGTGCACGTCATGTGACTATAGAGAGCTAGCAGCAACATGTATCAATCGTCCATCGCTGCCACTCGCATTGCAAACAGTGACATGGTGACGTCAAAAGAAGAGCAAAGAGGTGTTGTTCGTTTTCTGACAGCGGAGGGAGTAGGAGGAACGGACATTCATAGACGAATGTCGCAAGTGTACGACCAACACTTCATGTTCCTTGAAAGGGTCAAGACGTGGCACAAGCGCTTCAGGGCAGGACGGGTGTCGTTAGCCGATGATGCACGGTCTGGAGCACCACACTGCATTACCGATGACATCGTCCAGCTGGTGGATGCACTCATTACCCAGGACCGCCGAGTGACAGTGAAAGCCACAGCCGCCGTGGTCGGATTGAGCGTCGGAAGTGTTCACACCATCATGAAGGATCGAATGCACATGAGCAAAGTGTGTGCCCAGTGGGTGCCCCGCAGTCTTCAACCACACCAGGAATCATGTCGAAAGGCGCACTGTCTTGCTCATCTGCAGCGCTATGCTCGGGAAGGGAATGCGTTTCTGGCACGAGTGGTGGCTGGAGATGAGTCATGATGTCATCACTTCGAACCAGAATCAAAACGGCAAAGTCTCCAGTGGAAGCATCCAGGGTCATCACCACCAAAAAAAGGCAAGGCCATTCACATAAGTGCAGGAAAAGTTATGCTGACGTTCTTCTTTGACCGAGATGGCCCCCCTCTGATTCACTTCCTGCAGCACGGGACAACAGTGAATGCCCAGCGTTGCTCGCAAACCATGACTACCCTTTGCCAAGCGATCAAATCAAAACGACAAGGCAATCTCACCCGTGGGGTCATTCTGCTCCATGACAATGCAAAGCCTCATACGGCCAACACAGTCGGGGCACTCCTGCGGAAATTCAAATGGAAGGCTCTCGGCCACCCTCCATACAGTCCGGAATTCTCTCCCTGTGATTACGCCATTTTTGGTACCCTTAAAATGGCTCTGAGGGGCAAACTATTCACCTCGAACGACGACGTCTAGCTGTACGTGCAGAACTGGTTCATATGGCAACCCCTGGAATTTTATGAGACAGCCATTCACCGCCGTGTGTCACAACGGGACAAGTGTCTCAACAGCCAGGGTCAATACTTATAACGTACAGATACTAGTTTCTGTAATTATTCCTCCGGCTCGTTTCTTTTTGAACGCCCTTATACATATGTGGCTGGCTCGTGATTTTGTCAAAATGAATGATTCCCCACGCTTAATCGGGATTCTGAGTCTCTGGATGTGGATTATGGCCTGTCCAAGTCATTTATTTCCTTGTTTATACACATGGCTATTCATTAGCTGCCTTTCCTACACGTTGTGGACTTTCGACTTGATCTTGTAATCACTGCAATAAAATCAGCTAAAGTCATTTACAAGCACAGGCCACGCAGCAAGATACGGAAACTACTGCAGGAGTTATTGGTTTCAACTTTAGCTGGTCTTGTGGCGAACATTACGCAATGTAAATACAAAGCCAAAATATAGAACATATTCATCTCCCTACTTTGTAAACTTCATTTCGTACAATATGCGTTGAGCGTTGTAATCATTGCTGATGCAACATATGGTGTGAACAATGTTGGATTATGTAACCTACTATTTCAGGCACAAATTTCCTGAAGAAAGTAGGTTGGTGCATACGTTTGTGGAGAGTTTGTTTGGTGTGTTATCACGCAGGCTGTTATCAGTAGCCGGCCGGTGTGGCCGAGCGGTTCTAGGCGCTTCAGTCTGGAACCGCGCGACCGCTACGGTCGCAGGTTCGAATCCTGCCTCGGGCATGGATGGGTGTGATGTCCTTAGGTTAGTTAGGTTAAAGTAGTTCTAAGTTCTAGGGGACTGATGACAATAGATGTTAAGTCCCATAGTGCTCAGCGCCATTTGAACCATTTTTTGTTACCAGTACACAGTATGACTAAAAACTGAAGTATTCACAAAACATGATTGGACGTCAATGTAACTTCATACACTTACTCGGAATCGGCGGCTATGTAAATGATCCGATATGTAATTCTCTGTAACTGGTAGAACAGACACCACAGGGCACTAGTACGTGTCATTTTTAGTGTTGTTGCCAGGCCAGGTAGGGCATATTAGAAGTGTGGACAGCGTCAGGTAATGGGTGATTGCTTTGAAGGACACAGAGTTGCTGCGCACTTGTGAGAGAAAGAGGTATCACCATCTGAGAGAGTTTTGAAGTGGCTTCAATGTGGGTCTCTATTTGGCCGATTGGTCGAATCGTGCAATATTCTGATTTGTGTGGGATATGTACGTGACAGTGGACCGCTGTTGAACTGCATGGGAATGTGAGAGCAGACGTGCTCGTCTTCAAGGTCCTGGTCGAACATGTTTGACCATCACAAAGGGGGATCGCGGTTCTCTACAAGGCAATTCATCAGCTGCCTTAGTGTACTGATTCGACATGGTTTTGTAGGTTCTGGCATGAAAGCACGTAACAGACATCCGCACCAACTGGCAACATAGTAGGATGCAGGAATTTCTGCAGAAAGTGTGAATTTCTACTTGAACTGTTTTGGTGTATTTATGCAGTTTATTGTCTGATAGTAAATCCGTTGCACTTGTGATAGTAAATCTGTTGCACTGTCAACACGAAGACGGCATATATCTTTAGAAAACGGGCCATGAAACGGGAAAAAGTTTAACATTTTTGACATTTTGGTCTCTTTGGGTTTCACACAGAGTTGCAAGCAGCGAAGGCAACTGGAAACATTTGTGCTGTGCATAGGGTAAAGTAAACCGAAGAATTCAGGTCAGAAAAAGGTTTTCTCGTTTTAGTTATGATCATGTTAACGTGAATTATTTGTGATGAACTGCAACCATTTAAATTTCGTGACGCACTTGCAGTCGGTGGGTAATGTTGTGGTAAAAGACTAGAGAGGATGATTACGGTTAAACATCCTATCCACGAGCATCTCATTAGAGACGAAGCAGAAGCTAAGACTGGGAAGAACTGGGAAGAGAATCGAGAGTGCCGCTTCAAAGAAAAGATTGCAAGATCAGTTTAAGGTAATAACGGAAAACTTAAATCAAGATGGCCAGACGGGGATTTCAACAACCGTGTGGCAATTTCATAGAAAGAAAATAATTGTTGGCTGTAACAAAAAAATTTGAAATAATGGACTACGTGAGTCCACAGATTGTAACTTCATGCCTTTGCTGATGTTAGGACGTGTTTTGTGTTACGAACTGCATCCTAGGAATGTGTTTATCACAATTGGCAATTGTGATCTGTTGCCGACATGTGAGAAGCTTTATGGACGCCATAAAAGAAAACCCACGAAAGGAGCTGCATCAAGCGTTTCTACTGTACGAGTGCATTCTGCTGATTTCACTGAAGAACTTATCCAGGAACTTGGCTGGAATTCCATCGCTACCGGCCTTATTCATCTAATGTTTTGCCCTCAAACGTTTACCTCTGTCGCTTCTTAACGATATACCGTCAAGAAATTCCGTATGTGGACGTAAATGGACTTTAAAATTTGATTGACGAAGTCATCTGCGAACCAATAGCTTTCTGCAGGCGTGGAATCCAGAAACTGCCTGAGCATCATCAGCCATAGTTAGTGTGCGAAAATACACCGTTCATGATTAATTTCTCTCCTATGTTCTTCTGTTATACTGAATTAACAAAGGAGAAGCAATATAAAAACATGCACTGTTCTAATGCAAATGAATTACTTTTTGCCATGACAACCACTCGAAGAAGGACTACTTCTATAAAATAAAAGCATCCATGATATAAGCTCAAAATGGTTCAAATGGCTCTGAGCACTATGGGACTTAACATCGGAGGTCATCAGTCCCCTACAACTTAGAACTACTTAAACCTAACTACCCTAAAGACATCACACACATCCATGCCCGAGGCAGGATTCGAACGTGCGACCGTAGCGGTCGCGCGGTTCCAGACTGAAGCGCCTAGAACCGCTCGGCCACAGAGCATGATATAAGCGTGCTCAAAACTTCACGCAGTAGTAAGATTGCACATTTTTAACCTCGATATCGTCTTTGCCTACGTGAGGCCCTGCGTCATGCCCAACAAGCATTTCGGCCGTAACACGAAGGTCTGTGCAACTGCCAGTGAGAGTCGACCCAGAGAGAAACATTAATTCAGTGATTACATAATAGAGCCAAATTCACCGAAGTAGCGTCACTACCTAGTGTTAGGTGAAATTTGTAAGAAGCTGCCATGGAGCGTTGAGTCTGGTACCGCTCGCCAGTAAGCGAAGTGTGGCGACAGGCTGGGACATGTTGGTTATAGCAACATGTACGCTAAAGGATTCCGAGACGGGCTTACCGTGCTCAGTGAAACTTGCAAAAGTCAGTGGTGATAGCCAGAGCGGGCAAGATGATGTCACCACACTACGGCTAGAAATATGTTATAAGCTACGTGACTGGGAGCCGGATAATAGTGCAACAAAGGCGCTCCAGAACAGTATAAATAACTATGAATTTTAAGGCAGATTCATTCGAAGCCCGGCAGTACTACCATGGCGTCTGGGCTAATCTAGATGACAAGACGGCGGCGCCACCAACTGTGGCTGTGAGTCCAAGACCGAGTCGAGGCAGCCACATCGCGCACTACGTCCATTACGTCACTGCGGTGGACGCGAGCCACGCCTGTGCACAGGCGTTAGACACCAGAAGGTAACATACGAAGGATATTCGGAAAGTAAGGAACGATCGGCCGCGAAATGGAAACCATAGTGAAAATCTGATGAAGTTTTGCACAGGTGTGTTGGGTAGTGTTTCTAGTATGCCCGTCGATCGCGTTACGTCGTTCTTTTTAGTTCTGAGCACACAGGGAGCACACAAAGATAGGTAGAACAATAGCGCCTCCCTCATAGTACGAGGGCCTGGTGAGAAATTTCGCCTGAAGCTATGCAGTCAACATAACATAATTGTCGTGCATTTTCTTCTTCAAGACAATTCTCAGCCGCATTCTGCAGGGGCAATGAAGATGCTCCTGCATCGTTTTCAATTGGAAATGTTTGTGAAACTTCCTGGCAGATTAAAACTGTGTGGCCGACCGAGACTCGAACTCGGGACCTTTGCCTTTTGCGGGCAAGTGCTCTACCAACTGAGCTACCGAAGCACGACTCACGCCCGGTACTCACAGCTTTACTTCTGCCAGTACCTCGTCTCCTACCTTCCAAACTTTACAGAAGCTCTCCTGCGAACCTTGCAGAACTAGCACTCCTGAAAGAAAGGATATTGTGGAGACATGGCTTAGCCACAGCCTGGGGGGGAGCACTTGCCCGCGAAAGGCAAAGGTCCCGAGCACATCAGCGCACACTCCGCTGCAGAGTGAAAATCTCATTCTGGAAATGTTTGATTACCCACAATGCGGCCCGCAGTTGTCTCCCTCTGAGTTTCATCTATGCTCACATGAACCGCTGGCTATGAAGACAACATTCTGGCAGAGACAGCGAGCTGTAGGTCAGCGTAGAGAATTGGCGGAAAGCACTGGCGGCTGCCTTCTACAACGAGGGTGTTGGAAAGTTGGTACAACGCTACGATAAACGTCTGAGTCGGATCGGCGACTATGGAGATAAGTAGCTGGAAGTTGTAGCTAACTCTTCCAAATAAAACAGTTTCGATTTTCACCTTGGTTTCCATTTCGCGACCTATCGTTCCTTACTTTCCTAACAGCCCTCGTATGAAAACACTGGATGTCCGTGACAGACCATTGTGCTGTCAGAGTTCTCTCAATCATTACCCACTGTGACCTGAAGTGATACCTGATGGCTGTCCACAACATGATGTCAGGAGTGACACCGCTGTGTCTCTCTAAAACATGGGAAGAATGGGACCTCTCACTACGTCGGCACCACACTTGCCGATGATGGCCATGTGTGGTAGTAAGAACCCTGCCCAGTCATGACACCACTCCAGGCGCAGCTGTGTGTCTTGTGATGTTAACGTCTGTCTACTCCTGTCACGGTAGCCCCTACTCCTGATGCTGCTGGGCTCTGACCAGTGGTGGGCGAGGCCTCATCATGTTGCAGGCAGTACATTACTTGTTCTCGGATGGTAGGCGCTGGTATGAATGGGGAATAGTGTGTTTGGTACACAATACGGCGATCCTCCCATGTTGAGGGCAGACGTGGTCCACCAGAAACATGAAGACGAGCACGCCTTCTCTCACGTACCCATGCACTCCAACATCGGGCCACTGTCACGTACAAATGCCACACAAATATAGATATTGCAAGATTCGGCATATCGGCCAAATACAGACCCACATTGAGGCGTCTTTCAAACTCTCTCAGCTGCTGATAACACTGTCCCTCACACGTACACAGCAACTCTGTGTTCTTCACAGTAATCACTCATAATTTGACGCTGTCCACACACCTTTTATGCCATGTGAGGTCTGGTAAGAACATTAAACACGAACAATACCAGAGTACTCTGGTGGTTTTTCTAAGTGTCACAGAGAATTGCAACTCTATAATCATTTAACTGACTTTTGTCATGTTGAGAAATCAGAAGGAGTGATCTGTTTTACTCGGTAAAGACTTTGTAAAGCTAAGATCGCATAAAGATTCCTTTATTTACAAACAACTAGTTTCGAAACACTTCGCTGTCATCTTCAGGTCTTCAAAAATAGTTGTACGTTATACGCCGTCTAAGCTGAATCTTCAATGATTACAACATGCCCAGCTAAAGTTGTAAGTGGGCTACTTCTGTGTTGGCAGCGCTGTGTAGTTCTTTGCATTGGATCTCTGACTGCACTTTCTGCCGGCCGCGGTGGTCATGCGGTTCTAGTCACTGTAGTCCGGAACCGGGCGACTGCTACGGTCGCAGGTTCGAATCCTGCCTCGGGAATGGATGTGTGTGATGTCCTTAGGTTAGTTAGGTTTAAGTAGTTCTAAGTTCTAGGGGACTGATGACCTCAGATGTTAAGTCCCATAGTGCTCAGAGCTATTTGAACCATTTTTGAACTGCACTTTCTTTGTAAGAGACTCTGTGGCTGGTTGGACTCGTTGTTGGAAGTTAATCGCCAGTAGTGTTGGGCAGTTGGAAGTTAGTCACCAGCAGTGATGGAACTACTGTTGGGCAGTTGGAGCTGAACAGCCAGCAGTGATGGATGTTGGATGTGAGAAGTTAGCATTGGTGGAGGGTAGAGGTCTGAAATGTTAGCGTAGGCTAACGATCTGGAAGTATCCGCCTTGGAGATTGAAAATTATTCATGATTATATATCTTTGTACTGGATGTCAATGACGATTTACACTCCTGGAAATGGAAAAAAGAACACATTGACACCGGTGTGTCAGACCCACCATACTTGCTCCGGACACTGCGAGAGGGCTGTACAAGCAATGATCACACGCACGGCACAGCGGACACACCAGGAACCGCGGTGTTGGCCGTCGAATGGCGCTAGCTGCGCAGCATTTGTGCACCGCCGCCGTCAGTGTCAGCCAGTTTGCCGTGGCATACGGAGCTCCATCGCAGTCTTTAACACTGGTAGCATGCCGCGACAGCGTGGACGTGAACCGTATGTGCAGTTGACGGACTTTGAGCGAGGGCGTATAGTGGGCATGCGGGAGGCCGGGTGGACGTACCGCCGAATTACTCAACACGTGGGGCGTGAGGTCTCCACAGTACATCGATGTTGTCGCCAGTGGTCGGCGGAAGGTGCACGTGCCCGTCGACCTGGGACCGGACCGCAGCGACGCACGGATGCACGCCAAGACCGTAGGATCCTACGCAGTGCCGTAGGGGACCGCACCGCCACTTCCCAGCAAATTAGGGACACTGTTGCTCCTGGGGTATCGGCGAGGACCATTCGCAACCGTCTCCATGAAGCTGGGCTACGGTCCCGCACACCGTTAGGCCGTCTTCCGCTCACGCCCCAACATCGTGCAGCCCGCCTCCAGTGGTGTCGCGACAGGCGTCAATGGAGGGACGAATGGAGACGTGTCGTCTTCAGCGATGAGAGTCGCTTCTGCCTTGGTGCCAATGATGGTCGTATGCGTGTTTGGCGCCGTGCAGGTGAGCGCCACAATCAGGACTGCATACGACCGAGGCACACAGGGCCAACACCCGGCATCATGGTGTGGGGAGCGATGTCCTACACTGGCCGTACACCACTGGTGATCGTCGAGGGGACACTGAATAGTGCACGGTACATCCAAACCGTCATCGAACCCATCGTTCTACCATTCCTAGACCGGCAAGGGAACTTGCTGTTCCAACAGGACAATGCACGTCCGCATGTATCCCGTGCCACCCAACGTGCTCTAGAAGGTGTAAGTCAACTACCCTGGCCAGCAAGATCTCCGGATCTGTCCCCCATTGAGCATGTTTGGGACTGGATGAAGCGTCGTCTCACGCGGTCTGCACGTCCAGCACGAACGCTGGTCCAACTGAGGCGCCAGGTGGAAATGGCATGGCAAGCCGTTCCACAGGACTACATCCAGCATCTCTACGATCGTCTCCATGGGAGAATAGCAGCCTGCATTGCTGCGAAAGGTGGATATACACTGTACTAGTGCCGACATTGTGCATGCTCTGTTGCCTGTGTCTATGTGCCTGTGGTTCTGTCAGTGTGATCATGCGATGTATCTGACCCCAGGAATGTGTCAATAAAGTTTCCCCTTCCTGGGACAATGAATTCACGGTGTTCTTATTTCAATTTCCAGGAGTGTATATTCGTGCTTGAACTGGATGTCACATTATTAACTTAAAAAATACCTTATTTGGTTTGCAACAAAATCTTTCCTTTGCTAACCACATGCCTATTAGTAGTTAGTGGCTTTTGTAGTTAGAATCTTTTATTTAACTGGCAGTATTGACGCTCGCTGTATTGCAGTAGTTCGCGTAGTGAAGATTTTTGTGAGGTAAGTGCTTAATGAAATGTATAGGTTACTGTCAGGATTGCTTCTTATTCAAGGCCATTCTTTTGTATTAATTATTTGAAGTCAGTTTGTAATTTTTTTTGAGCAGTCAGATTGCGTTGCACTGGAATATTGTGGGTCAGCGTTGACATGATAAGAAAAAGTAAAGAGAAAGTAGGCTCAGTACGTTCAGTTTTACTCAGCTGTTTCAGACTTAAATAACGTAGAAGTTTCATCTTCTCAGTCATTCAGCAATTTAAGTACAGACACACTCATTTAAATAAAGAGATCTGAAAGTAAACGTATGTGACACTGTGCATTTTGTTGTGTACTGTGTTTTTTATGATGTTAAGCGCTACATATATGTACATGGCCATCCTTTTTGATTTTAAATGTTTTATTTATGACAAACCTTCATACAATAGGCTTCATTTTTTCCAAATGACAACGTGGCGTGAGGTCCAACTCAAAACGAACGTATTGTACAAAAAAAAATTTAAGACCTGAAACTGACAGCAAAGTCAGTCGAAACTGGTTGTTTTTAAGCTTTTACCATCTAATTAATCATTTACATACCCGTCGATGATGTGTAAGTGAAAGAAGTTACATTGACGTCCGATCGTTCTTGTGAGTGCTTCAGTTTTTTGTCGAACTGTGTACCTATAGCAGCCTGCGTGACAACACACCCAACAAAATCTCCACGAACATATGCACCCCTTTACTCCCTTCAGGAAAATTTTGGCTGAAATAGTAGATTACATAATTCGATATTCTTCACACCATATGCTGCTTGAGAAATGGTTACAACGATGTTACCTACGCACTCATATCGTACAAAATGAGGTTAACATAGTGAGGAGATGAATGTGTTCTATATTTTAGCTTTGTATATACGCTGCGCCATATTTGCCGCTAGACCAGCTGAAGCTAAAAGTAATAGTTTCCGTATCCTACCACGTGGACAGTTCTTGTATATGAGTGTTATGTGAATTTATTTTAGTGACACAAGATCAAGTCGAACGTACAGATTGTGTAGCGCAGGCAGCTGCTGAATATCCATGTGTACGAAAAAGGAAATGAGTGATTTAGACAGGCTCTAAAGCACCTCCAGCGACTCAGAATCCCGATCCAGAGTGGAGCATCAATCGTTATGATAAAAGCATGAGCGAGCCGCATATGTACGAGGGCTATCCACAAAGTACATTACGTTTTGGAATTAAAAATAAATAAAGTTTTGGAATTTTTTTTTATTATATACAGATGAAAGCCACACTTAAATACTACTTTTCTACATAGTTGCCATTTGTATTAAGGCACTTATCGTAGCGATGGACGAGCTTGGAAATTCCTTCGTCGTAAAATTCGGCCGCCTGCGCCTTCAACCACGTGGTTAATCAGTAACCCGGTAGAAATACGATATTTGTGGCACTACAATAAACTCTCAAAGGTATTGCCAAACTCTGCACAACCTCAGAAGAGCAATACAAAATAAGCGCAGGGGAAAGTTGGTCTCAAAGATGTTACTGATTGCCCGCATCTCGTGGTCGTGTGGTAGTGTTCTCGCTTCCCACGCCCGGGTTCCCGGGTTCGATTCCCGGCGGGGTTAGGGATTTTCTCTGCCTCGTGATGGCTGGGTGTTGTGTGCTGTCCTTAGGTTGGTTAGGCTTAAGTAGTTCTACGTTCTAGGGGACTGATGACCACAGATGTTAAGTCCCATAGTGCTCAGAGCCATTTGAACCATTTTTTCTTGCTGATTCACGACAACGCCCGGGCCCACACGGCAAATGCCACTCGTGAAGTTCTCGAATCTTTTAAGTGGGTGTTGTTTCCTCATCCGCCGTACAGTCCCGACCTGGCACCGAGCGACTTCCACTTATTCCCAGAAATGAAGAAGTGGTTGGCTATGCAGCGTTTTGATGACGACGCACAACTTCAAGAAGAGGTAACCCGTAGTTGAAGGCGCAGGCGGCCGAATTTTACGACGAAGGAACTTCCAAGCTCGTCCATCGCTACGATAAGTGCCTTAATTTAAATGGCAACTATGTAGAAAAGTAGTATTGAAGTGTGGCTTTCATCTGTATATAATAAAAAAAATTCCAATACTTTATTTATTTTTAATTCCAAAACGTAATGTACTTTATGGATAGCCCTCGTAGTTTGGTGGTCTATTGGAATGATTTTATCTTCGTATGCTTAACGTCTGGGTTCGATTCACACTTCAGGAAACAAATTTAAATGACCACAAGCAAACCATCTTCACCTCTGGCAACAGAAATTGAACAACATAGGGTTCCACTACTTTTCCCAGACCTTGTTAAACACGATGTCCTATCAAACTGTAGGAGGTCGGTTTCGGTTGCCCCATGACAGCGGCGCAAGATGTGGCAAGTAGAAATTCCGTCACCAGTAAGTTTTCTTATACCAGAAATTTTATTTTATTAATGTACCACTCGTCATATAAGATCATAGAGAGCTCATTTATTATTGTATCTGAACTTGAGATGATCTGATTTTTTCAATTATAAATGGTTTGTTTGAAAGTCTGCGACTGTGAAAACACTGGGTATGTTTATAAATAGCTTCTATGCTACCAGTCACGATTTTCATTTATTCAATTTTACTCGACGCGATTCGGGAAATGAGCCCCATTTTCAAGTGTGTATATCTTTGTTCTATGCCGTTTTTATGTAATGTTTTCGAGGTGTGAGGCTCTGCTTTGTTTTGTTGATTTTACTGCCGCTGACTACGTATAAAAATCGATAACTGACGAGAAATTGCGCGTTTTTTGTATACTGCAGTAAAATCAACAGACCAAAGCAGAACCTCACACTTGGGATACATGACATAAAAATGACAGAGCACAAAGAAATACACACTTGAAAGTGGAGATCTTTTCCCGAAACGCGTCGTGTAAAATATGAATAACTGAAAATCGTGACACGTAGCAGAAAAGTTGTTTATAAACAAACCCGGTGAACTTGAGATGGTGAAAATATTGGAGCTGGAATGGGACTGGAAATAAGATATCTCCTTTTGTAAGATTTGGCCCCTTCGCGCTATTACAATGCATCGTTTCATTGAGATTCCAAACTCGACTAGGTCTCCATGAACGGCGCGTGTCTGATTTGGAACTTAGTCTGGTACAAAAATTTTCATCGCGTCATTTCAACGCATAGCATCCGCTCACAAAACTACAGGTGAAAAATTATCATGGTTCTTAACGTCTCTTCGTGCGTTGTCAACAGTTACGATAGGTGACGGTTTCGACTCCAAGTTAGACACATCATTTCAGATTCAAACATGTCACTCGTAGATACTGGCATGAAATTGGCTTGTTGATGTCTCTTCGCGCGTAATCAACAGCCATGATTCGAGCTGGGTTCGACTCCTAGTCAGCACAGAACTTTGCGTCAGTTTATTTTCGGTTCAGACATGCACACATCTGGCTACTGGTGAAATAAACCGATATTTAAAGTCTATCCGTAGCTAAAAAACGACGGTGATAGGTGCCAGATTAGAATACCAATAAGATCAAAATTTTGTCGTCTCGTAATTTTAGTTTAATTCGTCTAAGTACTACTGCAAAAATTCGATGAGGAGCAGTGAGCCTGCCGGAGTGGCCGAGCGGTTCTAGGCACTTCAGTCTGGAACCGCGCGACCGCTACGGTCGCAGGTTCGAATCCTGCCTCGAGCATGGATCTGTGTGATGTTCTTAGGTTAGTTAGGTTTAAGTAGTTCTAAGTTCTACGGGCTCATGACCTCAGAAGTTAAGTTTCATAGTGCTCAGGGCCATTTGAACCATTTTTTTGTAGCATTGAATTGTGCTTAGTTAACAATCCGAATAGGGACTGGGTTCGAATCCCCGTCCAACAAAAAAATTTAAGTCATGCCATATCAAGTTTAAACATGCATACATCGTGTTGCCCGTGACTGAAAACATATTTTAGATCTTTCGTGGTTAGTTAACAGGAACAGTATTTGATGGATAACAGTCTCGGGCCACGGTCCAGGACAAAAATTTTCGTCTTGCAACTACTGTCAGAAAGATTCCGCAATTGCGAATAAATTTCGTTAATGTAATTTCACGATGAAACTTGCTTTTTGAAATGTCATTTATTGTAATAAATCTGAATTTACAAGAATTCAAGACTGTCATCTCTAATAACGTGTCTCATAGTTTTAGGTAACATTGTTGGGAAACAGTAATCTGTCAGTTAAGTAAAATTAGTAAAGTTTTGCTGTTGGGGTCAGCATAGCTCTTCGTAACGTTATCATCGTCAGCTGGATGGTGCGTTATCTGAAGATGGCCTGCAGCTAGAGGCCGAAACAAGTGCGAGCAAGACTGGTTCCTCTTTTTTCTTTTTTTTTTTACTAATTTTAAATAACTGTTTTCTGATGTATACATTATCACAGTATTAGTTTAAATTTCAATTGCCAGCTATACAGAGCGGTGTTCTTTAGTGGTCTGTTGTAGTAACGGTTTTGTAGGCTATAGTCAAACGACTGTTTGGACAGTAGAGAATCTGTAAGAACGTTACGTAATATGGGTTGCATACAAATTAGGCAGGACGCAATATTGGATCGCGTGCATGCTTTGCACCTGATAGTACATATATGTCCATTCGAATTCTCATTTTCCATAATTAATAAGACTACGGTAGGAATTCTTTCCCAACCAAATGTGATAGTGATGTCCTATGATGGTCGTGGTAGTACTTAGGGATCTCACAAAGTAAGTTATACTTGCCCTCCCAGCTAAGACCATTGCACAGCAACAGAGGCGTTTTGTGCAAACAGCGTTTATGTTCTGGGTTTTCTTGAAACACAGTTCTGCTGCGGTACAGATAGCAGGTGCACCACAGTGTACGAGTCAAATGGCGCGTCAACTGGAACAGTACTCCAAAGGTGAAGTACGCAGGACAGTACGATTCTTGTGGGCAAAATGTCTTAATTGCACACAGATTCACCTTGAAATTCTGGCATTATATGAATCAAATTAAATGCCACGTCCACCCATGGTGAAATGGTACCAACAATTTTACCATGACCGCATACACGTTGGTGATGCTGATAGGGAACCACCATGCTGTTTTCACATTTGCTGCAAACTGAAAGAATATTTGGAGGTAAAGAGATTTTCCAACGATGAAGACCTTCACACTGCTGTTCTTGTATTGCTTCGTGATCAATGAGCGGATTTCTGTCGTCGAGGAACTGAACGAATGGTAGAACGTTCCGGCCATCGATAACAGAAAGTTGGTGACTATGTTGAAAAATGGAGTCATGTATACGTGTCACTTTCAATTGTAGCGCAGCATTCAATAAAAGTTATTTGGCCTGCCATTAAAATGCGTAGCTTACTTTTGAATACCCTTCGTAATATGATACATTGCAATGAAATCGTTTGCCAACGACCTCCGTAAGCTATCCACTATTCTTCTCCCTGCTTCGCCGTTGGCGTAGGGTTATATTATCAGCTTACCTAAATGTACATGTATTGTGTGTCACCTATCTGACTTATACCTTCATTTCCCTTTTCCTTTTCCTTTATATTATGTCTAATCTCAGATCACAGAGTTACATGGATAACATGACACAGGTCTAGGCCCATATGTTTCGTATGTCTGTGTTGATTTGGGTTTTAGTACAAGTACTTGCACACACGAAAGAATACTCGATGCCATAGAACGTAGCGACGTCTCATCTGCACACGACGACTTCTAGCAACTGCACAATCCAGTCATATTAATGTGAACAACACCTATATTCGACTTGGTGCAATAACCACTCACAGACGGCAGGTGGCAGATTTTTTTGACTGAATTTAAAGTACTTTTGGAATATAGCTAACATGAGAAGATCTATTGTTTCGTATGTTCCCAAGATAGGCATTTTTCCATATTGTAGGACATTATTTTCAATAATCTGTATTGTTTCCTGCACGGTAATGTGGGTGCATAAGCTTTGTGATATAAAAATCAACTAATTTCTTATTGTGAATTCTAGAACATTCACAGATAACATAAAAGGCATATCAGCAACCGGTTTCGCCTTTATGGATAAAGGCGTGGAAGAGCCTGAAGATGGTCTGAGGAAAAGGCCGAAACCCGTTGCTGAGAAATAAAAAATTCTGGAAACGCAATTTTTTTATTGATTTTTAGCTTCTCATTTCAGTCTGTAGGTTTGAGGTCACCTTAGGAACTAATGTAGGGATTCTATTCTGTCCCGGTTTTGACTGATGGAAATATTAATGTACAAGAAAGGTCGTGTATATTAATTTATAAATATTTCGTGGAAATTGACTGAACTAAGGTGAACTGATGTACCCCGCTGCCATGAAAACGATGGCTTTGCCACCTAGTGGTATGGCTGACACAATCACCAGAGTCAAGTGCGTACCTGGAAACCGAAAAGTCCCGGAACTGAATGAACTCCACTGGTACCGTGGATATGCTTTACACCAAACTCACTCAGACATTTATTTCACATCATTATTTCGTTTTGTGCATTTTGGAGTTGATGCTCCTTTAGCAGAGTAATCATGAAAGCATGACTCAAGGAATACTGCATCTTTAGCGAAGAAATGTCATCAGATGATCTAGATTACAACCAAAATGTGTTTCGTGAAGGTTTACTTGAATTGAATAAAGAGGTTGAATCTCGACCAGGCAAACCTGTAACCCATGTTGCACATTCTTTACCGATAAGGTAATGCAGAGTATTTGTGAGAAACAAACTACGATCATTACCGACATCTACAGACTGTTCAAAACAATTATCGTTTGAAACAGAGACAAAGAAGTATTTACCACCTGGTAGTGTCATCAGTCAACAACAACAAGGGTAAAATATTGTTTTAGATGCTCCTGGAGGCAATGGCAAGATACATTTATTTAATCTATGCTCGCAGAAATCACATCTGGTGGAGAAACTGCGCTCACTACGACATTACTATCACAACCTCAAGTACGTTCTCTAAATTGGATGTTAAAATTTCCTTCTGTTTGTACAATTTAAAATTTGTTTCAATTGTCACAAGTAATTTGGTATATGCCTGAATCAGAGTATTCTAGTATTTTGGTTTTTCCAGAGTGGATCTTCGAGTTTAGATTGTTGGTAGTTTTATGGGTGTATTTTTTAGTATGTTGTTAATCTTGTTTGACAGCTTTTTTATGTAGACCGATGGTACGTATGTGGTTTTTTGTTTCGTTGCGGTTTCTCTTGTTAGTGTTATACGTATTACTGTGTACTGGTTGGTTTACAGATTCCGTTTTATCTTTATTGTACTGTGTTTGGGTTGAAATTGTTTTTGTAGGCTATTAATTGAGGTTTACTTACTACATTCTGTATTGCTGGTTGTTGTAGCGGTGAATTTAAAATACTATTAAGCACTGAGTGGGAATAGGCGTATTTTTGGGATTTTGGATGACAAGAGTTACAGTTGATTATGGTGTCTGTTTTAATTGGTTTTCTATAAATTTCAAAAGTATATTCGTCGTCGTTGTTGTTAACTTTTAAGTGTAGGAAGTTTATAGATTTATTTGTTCCCATTTTCATTGTAAATTTCATTTTTGTAAGCAAGTTATTCAATGATTGGTGGATTATTTGGACGTCTAAATCGTTTCCTTCTATAAGTAACAAGATGTTGTCGTCATATCTATAAGAGTATATAATTAAGTTGAGGAGTGGCGATTGATAAACGAAAAAATTTTCTTCTAGTGAGTTAAGGAAGACGTCTGCTATTATGCCGGCTGTACTGTTGCCCATTGTCGCTCCATCAGCCTGTATACAGATTTTTTTAAATTAAATTCTAACAGTTTCGGGATAGAGTCAGTTTGAGCAGATGTATTGTTCCATATATTCGTGTGATTGTTACTGGGTGTTTATAGTTAAAGTGCAGTTACTCACAGAGTTGCAATGCGGGCTGTAATTATCGTGTGGCCCAGAAACTTGGTAAATATTCTAATGCATTAATGGGGAACTGATTTATGCTGGAAAAAAATTAGTTCCGGTTTGGCTACCAGGAGCAAATTTGGCGCTTTCAATCCAAGAAAGACATATAGAAAAGTTTCCATATGTAATGGATTAGGAACGGAACATGGGTAGAAAAAGTCGAACAAGTGAGAAAGGCATAATGTTGATTACACTATTAACTGCCGATTACATAATTTTTTCAGTATGAGCACCGGAGACGTCCACTAGATGCTGTACAGCGCCATACTTGCACCTAGTGGCCAACATTGAAACTAATTTTTTTTCCAACGTAAATTAGTTCCGCATTAAGGAATGTGTATGTCTATCACGTTCCACTGCCATACGGTAACTGCAGCCCACACTGGACATCCATGAATAGCTGTACTTTAATTACACTCGGTAGTTCTCTACGTTGTAGGACGTCGTTTTCAATAATTTGTATCGTTTCTTGCATGGAAATATTAGTGTATATGTTTGTGGCATCAAAAGAAACGAATTTGGCGTTGTGTCGAATTGATATGTCTTTTATGCTATCTGTGAATGTTCTAGAATTCACAAAAAGAAATTAGTTGATTTTTATATCACAAAGCTTATGCACCCACATTACCGTGCAGGAAACAATACAGATTATCGAAAATAATGTCCTACAATATGGAAAAATGCCTATCTTGGGAACATACAAAACAATAGATCTTCTCATATTAGCTATATTCCAAAAGTACTTTGAATTCAATCAAAAAAATCTGCCACCTGCCATCTGTGAGTGGTTATTGCACCAAGTCGAATATAGGTGTTGTTCACATTAATATGACTGGATTGTGTAGTTGCTAGAAGTCGTCGTGTGCAGATGAGAGGTCGCTACGTTCTATGGCATCGAGTATTCTTTCGTGTGTGGAAGTACTTGTACTAAAACCCAAATCAACACAGACATACGAAACATATGGGATTAGACCTGTGTCATGTTATCCGTGTAACTCTGTGATCTGAGATTAGACATAATATAAAGGAAAAGGGAAATGAAGGTATAAGTCAGATAGGTGATACACAATACATGTACATTTAGGTAAGCTGATAATATAACCCTACGCCAACGGCGAAGCAGGGAGAAGAATAGTGGATAGCTTACGAAGGTCGTTGGCAAACGATTTCATGGTATTGTATCATATTACGAAGGGTCTTCAAAAGCAAGCTACGCATTTTTATGGCAGGCCAAATAACTTTTATTGAATGCTGCGCTACAATTGAAAGTGACACGTATACATGACTCCATTTTTCAACATAGTCACCAACTTTCTGTTATCGATGGCCGGAACGTTCTTCCATTCGTTCAGTTCCTCGACGACAGAAATCCGCTCCTTGATCACGAAGCAATACAAGAACATCCGTGTGAAGGTCTTCATCGTTGGAAAATCTCTTTCCCTCCAAATATTCTTTCAGTTTGCAGCAAATGTGAAAACAGCATGGTGATTCCCTATCAGCATCACCAACGTGTATGCGGTCATGGTAAAATTGTTGGTACCATTTCACTATGGGTGGACGTGGCATTTAATTTGATTCATATAATGCCAGAATTTCAAGGTGAATCTGTGTGCAATTAAGACATTTTGCCCACAAGAATCGTACTGTCCTGCGTACTTCACCTTTGGAGAACTGTTCCAGTTGACGCGCCATTTGACTCGTACACTGTGGTGCACCTGCTATCTGTACCGCAGCAGAACTGTGTTTCAAGAAAACCCAGAACATAAACGCTGTTTGCACAAAACGCCTCTGTTGCTGTGCAATGGTCTTAGCTGGGAGGGCAAGTATAACTTACTTTGTGAGATCCCTAAGTACTACCACGACCATCATAGGACATCACTATCACATTTGGTTGGGAAAGAATTCCTACCGTAGTCTTATTAATTATGGAAAATGAGCATTCGAATGGACATATATGTACTATCAGGTGCAAAGCATGAACGCGATCCAATACTGCGTCCCGCATAATTTGTATGCAACCCATATTACGTAACGTTCTTACAGATTCTCTACTGTCCAAACAGTCGTTTGACTATAGCCTACAAAACCGTTACTACAACAGACCACTAAAGAACACCGCTCTGTATAGCTAGCAATTGAAATTTAAACTAATACTGTGATAATGTATACATCAGAAAACAGTTATTTAAAATTAGTAAAAAAAAAAAAAAAAGAAAAGGAAAAAGAGAAACCAGTCTTGCTCGCACTTGTTTCGGCCTCTAGCTGCAGGCCATCTTCAGATAACGCACCATCCAGCTGACGATGATAATGTTACGAAGAGCTATGCTGACCCCAACCGCAAAACTTTACTAATTTTACTTAACTGACAGATTACTGTTTCCCAACAATGTTACCTAAAACTATGAGACACGTTATTAGAGATAACAGTCTTGAATTCTTGTAAATTCAGATTTATTACAATAAATGACATTTCAAAAAGCAAGTTTCATCGTGAAATTACATTTACGAAATTTATTCGCAATTGCGGAATCTTTCTGACAGTAGTTGCAAGACGAAAATTTTTGTCCTGGACCGTGACCTGAGACTGTTATTCATCAAATACTGTTCCTGTTAACTAACCACGAAAGATCTAAAATATGTTTTCAGTCACGGGCAACACGATGTACGCATGTTTAAACTTGATATGGCATGACTTAAATTTTTTTGTTGGACGGGGATTCGAACCCAGTCCCTATTCGGATTGTTAACTAAGCACAATTCAGTGCTACAAAAAAGTGGTTCAAATGGCCCTGAGCACTATGGAACTTAACTTCTGAGGTCATCAGCCCGTAGAACTTAGAACTACTTAAACCTAACTAACCTAAGAACATCACACAGATCCATGCCCGAGGCAGGATTCGAACCTGCGACCGTAGCGGTCGCGCGGTTCCAGACTGAAGATTGATGGATTCCCTTATTTCTGGGTGGAAGGTGGAAGCGGGAACTGTCTGCAAGACGCCCACCTTGTGCCACAGCAGTAAGCACAGAATGCTGCATAGTGCTGAGACCGCCTCTGAGCCAGCGCGGGATGCCGTCCCTGTTGCCTCAGTGGCTCATTTTGCTGCTAAATCTAAACCATCATAGAGGGTACGTTTATTGGTCATTGGCAGGCCCACGTTAGGAGGGTTATGGAGCCCCTCTGGGAAATAGCAGGCACTGGATGCAACCGGTTGCAAACAGTAGCTCATGTCGTGACGAATGACGTTTGCTGCCTGCGATCTGAGGCCGTCCTCGGTTCGTCTTGGCGGTTGACTGGATTGGTGAACGTAGCTAGCATTGCACGCGAACTGCAAGTACGGCTCACCAGTTTCAGTACGGTATCCAGAGTTGATAGCGGTTCTCTGTTTGGGAACCGAAAGAAAGCTCCAACGCCGAGGCTCAGAAGATCGTGTGACGATCTCAGATGCGAATTTTTCGATTTCCACTATGGATGGGGAATTGTAGGGCCCCTTTAATAGGTCAGAAGTGCAGACAAAGCCAGCAGCTCAAAAATGGTTCAAATGGCTCTGAGCACTATGGGACTCAACTGCTGTGGTCATCAGTCCCCTAGAACTTAGAACTACTTAAACCTAACTAACCTAAGGACATCACACACACCCATGCCCGAGGCAGGATTCGAACCTGCGACCGCAGCAGCAGCGCGGCTCCGGACTGGAGCGCCTAGAACCGCACGGCCAAAGCCAGCAGCTACTCGGGCAGAGGAACACTCGAAGACAGAATAGAGCAGCTCTTAGACGGCGTAGATCGTAAAGAAAAAACATTAAGGTGTCATTAGTAAACTGCGGGAGAATCCGAAGTAAGCCCTCAGAATGCTGAATTATTTTTGGAAACTTGTGGTAAGAGCCTACGGTAGCAAACTACTGAGATCATCGGTCCCTAAGCTTAAACACTACTTAATCTAACTTTAAATAACTTACGATAAGGACACATAACACACACACACACACACACACACACACACACACACACAGAACACGCACACACACCCTTGCCCGAGGGAAGACTCGAACCTCCGACGGGGGAGCCGCGCAAGCGTTTCAAGGCGCCTCAGATCTCGCGGCTACACCGCGCGGCTCAGAATGCGTATCGCCTATTAAAGATAATAATACCCAAACAGTATTAGAAATATAAAGTTGCCTGCAAACGGAAGTAAACAGCAGCGAAAGCTTAAATTCGATTTGGATTATACACTGAAGCGCCAAAGAAACTGGTATAGGCATGCGTATTCTAATACAGAGACAAAAAAATGGTTCAGATGGCTCTGAGCACTAAGGGACTCAACTGCTGTGGTCATAAGTCGCCTAGAACTTAGAACTACTTAAACCTAACTAACCTAAGGACATCACACACATCCATGCCCGAGGCAGGATTCGAACCTGCGACCGTAGCGGTCGTGCGGTTCCAGACTGTAGCGCCTTTAACCGCTCGGCCACTCCGGCCGGCAGTACAGAGACATGTAAACAGGCAGAATACGGCGCTGCCGTCGGCAGCGACTATGTGAGACAACAAGCATTTGGTGCAGTTGTTAGATCGGTTACTGCTGCTACAATGGCAGGTTATCCAGATTTAAGTGGTTTTGGACGTGGTGTTATAGTCGGCGCGCGAGCCGTGGTACACAACATCTCCGAGGTAGCGATGAAGAGGGGATTTTCCAGTTCGACCATTTCACGAGTGTGCCGTGGATATCAGGAATCCGGTAAAACCTCAAATCTCCGACATCGCTGCGTCCGGAGGAAGATCCTGCAAGAACGGCACCAACGACGATAGAAGAGAATCGTCCAACGTGACAGAAGTTTAGCCCTTCCGCAAATTGCTGCAGATTTCAGTGCTGGGCCATAAACAGGTGTCAGCGTGCGAACAATTCAACGAAATATCACCGATATGGGCTTTTGGAGTCGAAAGCCCACTCGTGTACCCATGATGAGAGCACGACACAAAGCTTTACGCCTCGCCTGGGTCCGTCACTGGACTATTGAAGACTGGAAACATGTTGCCTGTTCGGACAAGCCTGGTTTCAAATTGTATCGAGCGGATGAACGTGTATGGGCATGAAGACAACCTCATGAATCCATGGACCCTGCGTAACAGCAGGGGACTGTTAAAGCTGGTGGAGGCTCCGTAATGGTGTGGGGCATGTGCAGTTGAAGTGATCTGGGACCCCTGATAGGTCTAGATACGATTCTGACAGGTGACACGTAAGTAAGCATCCTGTCTGATCACCTGCATCCATTCATGTCCACTGTGCATTCCGACTGACTTGGGCAATCCCAGCAGGACAATGCAACACCTCACACGTCCAGAATTGCTACAGAGTGGCTCCAGGAACACTTTTCTGAGTTTAAACACTTCCGCTGGCCACCAAACGCGCCAGACGTGAACATTATTGATCATACCTAGGAAGCCTTGCAACGAGCTCTTCAGAAGAGATATCCACGCCCCTCGTACTCTTACAGATTTATCGACAGTCCTGCAGGATTCATGGTGTCAGTTCCCTCCATCACTAGTTCAGACATTAGTTGAGTCTATGCCACGTCGTGTTGCGGCACTTCTGAGTGCTCGCGGGGGCCCTACACGATATTAGGCCGATGGACCAGTTTCTTTGGTCCTTCAGTGTATACCGCAAGGAAAGGCTGGGCGTCCGTGGTTTGCGGCGTATTTATTGAGGTAAGAACTCTACATTATCTAGTGACGTTATTACAGATCCAGAACGTGAAATAATTTGGATAAAATTAAGCATAAATTGAGGGTCAAGCGTGGTAATCAGATGCTTTGAGAGACCGCCGCGGCAGGAGCTGTAGTGACAGAATGCTTCAGAAACATGCGTGGTAATCAGATGCTTTGAGAGACCGCCGCGGCAGGAGCTGTAGTGACAGAATGCTTCAGAAACAATTTTCAGATTATTACGAGAGAGTTTCCCGATCGTGGTATTGTAGTAGGGGAAACAGTTCAGCTTACTAGCTATAGAATGGGAGAATCATGCAATTAAAAACTTTCCAAAGAAAGGGGTTAGTGTGAGACTACTCTGAGAGTGAGTGCAATTTTATGTAAGATTGTCTCTTACTACTTTTTAATATTTTACACCAAGAGTCGTCTTCACTTATATTAGTAAGGATGCTGACAACGGCCGTGGTGGCCAAGCGGTTAAAGGCGCTACAGTCTGGAACCGCGCGGCCGCTACGGTCGCAGGTTCGAATCCTGCCTCGGGCATGGATGTGTGTGATGTCCTTAGGTTAGTTAGGTTTAAATAGTTCTAAGTTCTAGGGGACTGATGACCTTAGCAGTTAAGTCCCATAGTGCTCAGAGCCATTTGAACCATTTGATGCTGACAAGCTACACACACGCGCGCGGGCGCGCGCGTGAGCGCGCGCGCGTGCGCGCTCACACACACACACACACACACACACACACAGACGAGGTTGTTCTGAATGCTTCGTGTAACATTACTTCGATATGTCAGTTAAAAAACCGACGTTTTAAGGACGTTCATTACAAAAGCAAAAATAATTCATTAGCAAAATACTCAGTTCGTGATTCGATTTCAGTTGACAATTGTTAAAGAATAAGCAGAGACAAATTTTCACAAAAATCTGCTCCACATTAAACTTGAGTTACTCTCGGAGTAGAAAACGTTCAAATAACTTACGGGAGTGCAGCCGGTTGATGCCTTAGACAACCGCCTATATTTGACAAGACACAAATTTGTGTCCTGAAAACGATAGGGTGTGCACCTAAAGAAATACCGGCGATTGTCAAAGACATCACACGGCTGCAATCTCGTGAGTTGTTTGAAAAAGCTACGCCACACTCTTACCCCTCCATGAGTACGGAACTCTCTCAGCCTTAAGCTGGGCTTGTTCCACAGAGTAACACAGAGCTATGGGCTTAGGACGGAGGTCTGCCGATTGCTTTGCGCAGATTTACGGTTTTCGTAATTTTCTAGAGCTTTCAATGGACGACTAAAACGGCCGTTTGGTGAAATAGGTGCTGGTAATTAGGCATCTGTCGTCGGGAGGCGCACTGGGGAGCTCTCTAATTACCCCGGCGGCCGCTACGCGGCGCTGCCCTCCCCGAAGCCGTCCGGGCTGTAAAATAATTTGCGAAATGATTTCGTAAAGAATGGCCAGGTTAAGACGTACACCGCACTCGGGGAATTGCACTGAATATTAATGTCGCACTCTGCGGATATGACGGGCGCGCCTTAATCGATACGGGGCGCAGCTTACCTGGGTGCGGGTGGCGGGCGCACGCTGGTAGCGTGGCATTGCAGCCTCCGTGCGCTACTGCTCAGAAGCGCTACAGTCCACCGATAACCTACGTAGGACCTCCTCCAGTGACTAATCTTCAGATCTACACTTATTATATGATGAAGAATGTCCAAAAAGCCTATCCCGTGTTGCGGTGTTTATTTAGGTCTAGTGAAGTTACACTACTGGCCATTAAAATTCCTACACCAAGAAGTAATGCAGATGATAAACGGGTATTCTATGTACAAATATATTATACTAGAACTGACATGTGATTACATTTTCACGCAATTTTGGTGCATAGATCCTGAGAAATCAGTATCCAGAACAACCACCTCTGGCCGTAATAACGGCCTTGATACGCCTGAGCATTGAGTCAAACAGAGCTTGGGTGGCGTGTACAGGTACAGCTGCCCATGCAGCTTCAACACGATACCACAGTTCATCAAGAGTAGTGACTGGCGTATTGTGACGGGCCAGTTGCTCGGCCACCATTGACCAGACGTTTTCCGTTGGTGAGAGATCTGGAGAATGTGCTGGCCAGGGCAGAAGTCAAACATGTTCTGTATCCAGAAAGGCCCGTTCAGGAGCTGAAACATGCGGTCGTGCATTATCCTGCTGAAATGTAGGGTTTCGCAGGGATCGAATGAAGGGTAGAGCCACGGGTCGAAACACATCTGAAATGTAACGTCCACTGTTCAAAGTGCCATCAATGCGAACAAGAGGTGACCGAGACGTGTAACCAATGGCACCCCATACCATCACGCCGGGTGATACGCCAGTATGGCGATGACGAATACACGCTTCCAATGTGCGTTCACCACGATGTCGCCAAACACGAATGAGACCATCATGATGCTGTAAACAGAACCTGGATCCATCCGAAAAATAATTACCATTCGTGCACCCAGGTTCGTCGTTGAGTACACCATCGCAGGCGCTCCTGTCTGTGATGCAGCTTCAAGGGTAACCGCAATCATGGTCTCCGAGCTGATTGTCCATGCTGCTGCAAACGTCCCCATCTGTTGACTCAGGGATTGAGACGTGGCTGCACGATCTGTTGCAGCCATGCTGATAAGATGCCTGTCATCTCGACTGCTAGTGATACGAGGTCGTTGGGATCCAGCACGGCGTTCCGTATTACCCTCCTGAACCCACCGATTCCATATTCTGCTAACAGTCATTGGATGTCGACGGACGCGAGCAGCAGTGTCGCGATACGATACACCGCAATAGCCATAGGCTACAATCTGACCTTTATGAAAGTCGGAAACGTGATGGTACGCATTTCTCCTCCTTACACGAGGCATCTCAACGTTTCACCAGGCAACGCCGGTCAACTCCTGTTTGTGTATGAGAAATCGGTTGGAAACTTTCTCATGTCAGCATGTTGTAGGTGTCGCCACCGGCGCCAACCTTGTGTGAATGCTCTAAAAAGCTAATCATCTGCATAACATAGCATCTTCTTCCTGTCGGTTAAATTTCGCGTCTGTAGCATGTCATCTTCGTGGTGTAGCAATTTTAATGGCCAGTAGTGTACATTGGCGAACCAAAACATTGTGACCACCTGCTTAATAGCTTGCTTGTCCGGCTTTGGAACGAAATACATCACTGACTCTGTATATAAGGGATCTTACAGTTGGCACGTTTGTGGAGGCATGTGGCATTAGGTGTCTACGTACAGGTCATGCAATCTGCGTACGCGGCAGATGGGTTCCATAGGATTTACGTCAGCAGAATTTGGTTGGCGGGATAGCAACGTGAGTTCAGTATAACGCTCCTCAAACCACTTTAGTACGTTTGTAGCTCCGAGGCACGCACAGTTGTACGGCTGAAAGATGACTTTTCCGTCGGGTAGACATCAAACATAAAGGGATGCAGATGGTTCGCAGCTGTCAGCGTGTCTTAGATTACTACTACAGGTCCCATGTTAGCGCAAGAAAATGTCTCCCATAGCAAAATACTGCCCCCACAAGCCTGCGTCCGTGGCGCGCTGCACGTTTCGAGTCGCCGTTCACGTCAATGGCGGCGTGATGAACGGTGTGCTCCTAAACACTTATGCGTGCACCATCAATGTGTTCTTTCGATAAAGATGCCACAGGTCATTACCTATCGTACTTTAGAGAGCAGACAAGCCTCCAGGCCCCACGTTCCGTGAAGAGTAGTGGACGTCCAAACATTTAGCGCCTAATGGTACTTTCCCTGTCCTACCTTTTTCTGTAGATACGACAGTAGCACGTGAACATTCGACCAGCTTCTCCATTTTCAAGATACTCGTCCACAGGCTCTGCGCAATAATAATCTGTCCTTTGTCAAAGTCGTTTATCTCAATGGATTCCCCCATTTGCAACCCATATCGTCGCTAGGGTGATCCCCAGTACGTTTCTGCTCCGCTTACATACTTTTGTTAGCGCCTCACGTGCCCGCAACGCCACAGCGTCGCGGTGGGCAGTAGTCATAATGTTTTGGCTGATCAGTGTGCATTGCCGGAAAAAATTGAAACATTAAAAAAAAATTAATGTAGAGGAATGAAATTTTGGAAATACATTTGTCTAGGTAACACATTTATATGATTAACGTTGCATGATCGCAGGTTAATGTACGCGTGAGGTAAGCCACTGCAAATGTGAAATGCTGGTACATTAACAGTCAGTTTAACCGCCAGAATGTTGAATGTAAGCATGCGAACGTGCATACTTTGTTTTGGAGAGGTGCCGGATGTCCGTTTGTGGGATATAGTTCCATAGCTGTTGCACGTGGTCGATCAATACAGGGACGGTTAATGCTGTTGGTGAATGACGCTGGAGTTATCGTCCGATAATGTTACATATGTGCTTGATTGCAGACAGATCTGGTTACCGAGCACGCCAACGCAACGTCTTACAACAGCGTTATGTGCGCGGACGTTATGCTGTTGGAAAACACCCCCTGGAATGCCGTTCATGAATGGCTGCAATCACCAGACTGACGTATAAATTTGCAGTTATGGTAGCCACGAGAGTGCTCCTGCTGTCATACGAAATCGCACCCCAGACCATAACTCCAGCTGGGGGTCCAGTGGGTCTACCACGCAGACAAGTTGGTCGTAGCCTCTCAGTTGTCCTCCTAACCAACACATGGCTCTTACTGGCACAGAGACAGAACCAGTTTTCATCAGAAAACAGAACCGACCCTCACCCTAACTCCAATGAGGGTCTCGCTTGACACCACTGAAGTCGCATATGGCGGTGGTTTCGTGTATGCGGAATGCTCGCTATTGGGCTTGTGACAGTTCGTTGTGTCACTGTGGTGCCAACTGGTGCTCGAATCGCTGCTGCAGACGTAGTACGATGCGCCGGAGCCACCCGCCGAACACGATGGTCTTCCCTCTAGATAGTGCCACGTGGCCGTTCGGAGACAGGTCTTCTCGCGACCATACATTCCCATGACCACCCCTGCCGGCAGTCATGTACAATTCTGGCAAGTTTCTCTGCAGGAACATCCAACTTCTCGTAGCCGTATTAAACGACTTCGTTCAAACTCAGTGAGGAGTTGATAATGGCGTCTTTGTCGCCTTAAAGGCATTCTCAACTAACATCAACTCACCAAGGTAACCAACCCTCAAGAGCGTAAGAGCGTGTATTTAAAGCAAACCTGATTTGCATCCTGCCAACGGCCTTAACGCAGTGTTCCCGGGTTCGATTCCCGGCGGGGTCAGGGATTTTCTCTGCCTCGTGATGGCTGGGTGTTGTGTGCTGTCCTTAGGTTAGTTAGGTTTAAGTAGTTCTAAGTTCTAGGGGACTTATGACCACAGCAGTTGAGTCCCATAGTGCTCAGAGCCATTTGAACCATTTTGAACCTTAACGCAGTGGTAACACCGATTCCCGTCAGATCACCGAAGTTAAGCGCTGTCGGGCTGGGCTAGCACTTGGATGGGTCACCATCCGGTCTGCCGTGTGCTGTTGGCAAACGGGGTGCACTCAGCCCTTGTGAGGCAAACTGAGGAGCTACTTGATTGAGAAGTAGCGGCTCCGGTCTCGGAAACTGACAGACGGCCGGGAGAGCGGTGTGCTGACCACATGCCCCTCCATATCCGCATCCAGAGACGTCTGTGGGCTGAGGATAACACGGCGGCCGGTCTTTACCTTTGGGTCTTCATGGCCTGTTCGGGAGGAGTTAGTTTAGTTTGATTTGCATCCTCATAGTGGCTCTACTAACGCCACTCGTATGCGACTTGCCAGGAATCTGAATAAGCATAATCTTTCACGTGTAGAAACACGCCCACCATGTTTCGTTTATGTCCCACAACTCCTTCCTGGTGTTGTCATTTTTTCCATCAGTGCATTTGGACATTCGAAACCAGTCCCACAATGTTGGAACACTGTCTTTTTACCTGCAGGTTTCATGGACTTGGATGGACTGCAGCAATACGAAGCGCCCAGAAAACTGGGTACTTTAACAAACAAGGTAAATGCTTTAAGCGTTCTCTGGTATCTTAAGACCAAGTCAACGGTAAGTACGTGGAGGAAGAATTTGGGAAAGTATGGCAAGGTCTCGAGGGATATTCAAATGTGGTATGACATGTTCAGCACCACAAGGCCTGATTTGTTGGGCTACTGTCGACCTTAGCGTAATAGAGGGTAAAGGTGAAACAGTATTCTGCGTGATATCCCAGAAAATCAATTCGTAGCGTCTTACGCGGATCACGGATACATAAAAGTTAGAATCCTGATATGATACACAAACGTTTATTGTTTGATACACAGCAAGCACCAGTTGTTCATATTTTGTTGGCGAATGACGCAAGCACTTAGATATGAGTATTTGACTTTTTAAACTAGTTTATAGTATATGGACATGAGATATGTATTTAGAGTTGACAATCAGCTTTTGAGTGCGCTGTAGGCAGCTCGAAGATGGCGCACGTGGCGGACTGTTGTTTCTTCTGAGGCGTGTTTTGACGTGTTCAATTTCTTTGAAGCATCTAGAAGCATCGCCTCATTCACGTATGGATTTGCGTGTCTGTTTTGATACAAGTACAAAAGATGGTACGCACGATATGTGCACTTCTCACTACATTTTGACTACCGACTGAGTAATGCATGGCATGTCACTGCTACCAGACAACTGTGAATGGCAGTCTTGACCAGCATTGACTGGTTTACTGTTGGTTCCAGCGTATTAGTTAAAAATGGATATCCATGGTTCATGATGCCGGGACTCTGGTCATTTTTTTCTTGCTTATGGTTGCACAGTTAAATGGATATTAAAATCACTGTGTTATCGATCACGGGTTCCTATTGGGACATGTAACTGATAAATTTTCTGGCAACGTCGATCATACCTTGAAGGAGTATTCAAAGGTTTCTGCTTTGGATATACAAAGCTACCTGACTAAAAATGAAAAACCAATGTTCGAATAATCCACGACTGACACAGATAAGGCGTTTATCGTTGGTTAACACGGAAAAACCCGGGAGAAATACAGCAAGAAATGCAAAAATACTGATTACGACCATGTCTATATGATGAACGTGGAGCATGAAAGTGCAGGATTACATATTTGCTAATATCAGAAATTTTTCCAGCAAAATTGACAATTCATGTTCTTGTGAGCACACGATTTGAACGATTACTATGCGGCAACGTGTACTGAACTCCTTTATACGTTTCCTACCACAATCAAATTTCCGCAGTTGCGCTGTAGACCTAAGTTGCTGAATAGCAAAATAACGCAGATAACACTCTTCGAGATAAAAATTTCATAATACTGTACTGTTTCGTGAAGTGGCAGGCAAGATCGTTTTGCTGTTCAATTAAGCATTAGTCAGAGGCTAATCTTGACAAGTGTGTGATTCATTTCTATTATCAGACAATATTTAATCTCCAGGACAGTTTGTATGCATAAATATTCTTCACACGGTGTCCTTCATGAGTTAGTGTCACATCTAGCTGAATATCTATGACATCACTTTTGATTAATTTATACACTTCACGTATCCAGTCAGAATCCAAAACTCGAGCAGTCTTATCATAGGTGCGTTACAATGATATTCATTTGAGCTTAGTACGCGTACTGGCGGTCATTATTCCTTCACTCAATACCCGAATGGTCCAGGAAACAACATCGATAATATTGTTACGATGTATCCTCCATAAAGCACTGTAACGCAGCTTGCGGGGTTTACAAAGTATGGCGCAAGTCCTACTGCAGATGTCAAGGTGTTGTGGAGGTGACTTAGCAGCTAAAGCTTTGAAAATGAGCCCAAGTCCGGGAACGTCCCGTTTGGATGTAAAATAAGTAGGATCGGATCACTTTCAAATCTCCCACTTAACAGTACGCACAATTATTATTATTGTTTAATAGCCACTTGTATGAAGTGCGGTCACCAATGTGGCAGCAACTATGGTATAGACAAAAGTTGTTTCCGACATACACTACACGAATTATTGCGTTTTTTGATGTTTTCACGTTAGAAATACGTGTGCGTACATCTTACTAAGCTAACATGCACACAGACTACGCCTTATTTCCTAGACGTTACGCATCTCAAGTTACGTCGCTACCAAACAGATGTTCCACACTGACTAAAGTAGAAACAATAAAACACTTCCGTATTTGAGCCACCATGAACATACTGCGTTAAGCTGCGCGGTGCATAAAAGCGTTTGGTAAATAATTACAGCAATGAATCGAATAAAACTGCCATCAACTCAAAAGATGGTTTGAATACCGTGTGCTTTATTGGACTATTTTCGGAGATGGTGTGCCATGACCATTCTCTAACCAGAGATCAGAGTCAAATGGTTTAAATGGCTCTGAGCACTATGGGACTTAACAGCTGTGGTCATCAGTACCCTAGAACTTAGAACTACTTAAACCTAGCTGACCTAAGGACAACACACACAGCCATGCCCGAGGCAGTATTCGAACCTGCGAGCGTAGCGGTCGCGCGGTTCCAGACTGCAGCGCCTAGAACCGCTCAGCCATCCCTGCCGGTTGAACAGAGTCACTTGGCATTTTTAAAGGGGATAATAATTTAGCGTTTTACCTGATCACGGTACAACTAGACAATTTTCATATAAGTAGAATTTTGCTAGAGACGAATGTCGTGATATTTGCTCGAAAAGTTCTGAAATAACGGAGAATCGAACTCCACACATCGAAAATAGTAATCTGACGTCTACCACGGAACCATTCATTGCAGTATTATTATTCCTTTAACTAGGCAAGACTATAAAGAAAGACTACCTATTCTCAATAAGCTGTGCTATTTATTTCACAATTGACGTCATGTCTTAGGAACGTCATCTTTTTTGTTATAATAAATTAACGTGTGCCGTCTGGCTCACAACTCGTTATTACTGACTATCGATCTCAATCTGTGCTGCAAATCATCATCAGGTCCAAGTTGGAACAGGAAAAAGGCAACAACAATAAAAAATAACAAAATTGTGATAATATAAACACTGCGCTCAACGGCTGTACAAATAATAGAATATTATATGCTCGAACTTACTAGGACCGCAAAGTGGAATTTGAGAACAATGGTGTAAGACTAACGTAAAATACGAGATTATGGCGGAAAAAATTCGTATAATCACGAGATGTGTGCATACAGCATAGGTTAGTACATTAAAACAGTGTAAAAGGGATTCCTCCATCATATAATAAACATTATTAATAAAAATTAGAAATTAAAAGACACATTAATATAATATATTTCAGTATGTATGATGCGTTAGACAACAAAAGATAAAAACAACTGTAATAAACAAAATGACAGTACATTATACACTGTACATTTTCTTTATATTTTATGCACTTAAAAGGCAGAACAAAAAAATTAACAGACATGTCTAATTTGCATAGCTTGAGTCCTCCATCTGTTCAAGAAACAACTTTTAGCTGCAAACTACCACGATAAACAGGAACACGAACGAGGAAGAACATCAGCCATTGCATAACTACCGCAGCAAGTTATCGGAAATCTTGAAGTAAGCGATACGGGAAAATTCATCCTGTTCGTTAAGATTGTCAAGTTCGTTTCTTTTGACAATATAAATTTAAAGCTCCTCAAGCAACTCAGTATACCACCTCTTGTTTGTTCTATGGAAAATCTTCACGTTATTGTCAACGCTAATGATTTGATTGTTATGTGTTGTTAAATGTGTACCTAGTGCAGTTTTACTGCGGGTTAAGAGTATTTCATTAAAGTGAATTTTAAATTTTAAACCAGTCTGGCCAGTATAGTTGTCCATTATAGATATATTATCTTATAAACGTCGGAGTGGCAATACTTATTCTTTATCTATGAGATGTTATGACGAAGCCATTGCCCAACGCATTTTCATTTCAATGGGTAACTTCTAAGTTAGATTTTCATAGCCCATTTTCAGTTTTATCAGAAATTGTGACACGGTATGTGATACAGGCAAAATTATATTTCTTCCTTAAATTAGGTTCGTGTTTTCTACACTTCCATTTATTTTTATATATTTGTAGCAATAGAGCTATCGTACACACTTGCTTCTGCAATCTGCTTCAAGATCTTAATTTACTTATTTATCTCGTCCTGTGCTAACGGTAGTCGCATCATACAAAACATCACTGAGTGAAAAACAGGCTTCGTTAAGTGGCTCTTGGTATCTGGGTGGCAGTATCGCACACAATTTTCTCAATGACTTGTAGATTATTTTTTTCTGAAAACAACTGTTATTTAACAATCCAGTATTTCCTTTATGAGGCATGTCGATGACGCAATAGATTTATTACATGAGAATGAGGGAGACATCAAGCAGACAGCTGCAGAAATTTGTATAATGCATTTTAAAATAAAGCTTACTTTAAAAATAGAGAAAGATAAGGTCCTCAATTGTCTTGACTTAATCATTTGAAAAACTAATCTCAAACAAAAATTCAGTATCCGTCGGAAACGGACGTGCACCAGTACTATAATCTATGCGAAATCATGCCGTCCTAAACGGCATCCTTTTATGATGGGACATATGGTTCGTCATAACATCTCAGAGAAAAAGAACGAGTATTGACACTCCGGTGTTTATAAGCTACATGATGACTGCCAAATGAACTATATTGTACAGATGTGTCGTAAATTTAAGCCGGCCGCTGGTGGCCGAGCGGTTCTGGCGCTACAGTCTGGAACCGCGCGACCGCTACGGTCGCAGGTTCGAATCCTGCCTCGGGCATGGGTGTGTGTGTTGTCCCTAGGTTAGTTAGGTTTAAGTAGTTCTAAGTTCTAGGGGACTTATGACCTCAGCAGTTGAGTCCCATAGTGCTCAGAGCCATTTGAACCATTTTTTCGTAAATTTAAAACTCGCTTTAATGAACGTAAGCTTACCAAAATTAAAACTGCACTAATACACCTTTATCAACATATAACAATCAAATCATTAATATTAACAATAACGTGAAGACTTCGCATAGAACAAACAAAAGACGGTACATGTTTGAAGAACTTTAAATTTATAGTGCCAAAAGAAAAGAGACTGACAACTTAACGCACAAGATGAATTCCCCGTAACGCTTACTTTAATATTTACGATAACTCGCTCCGATAGCTGGGTAGAGCCTGATGTCCTTCCTCGTTGGGCAAACGTGGATATGTGTATCATGGTAGTCTGCCGTGTTCGTAGGTGGGCGACGCACAGTGCAGCCTAAGGCATGCATGAACACAGTGCAGTATCGCTCGTCATTCAGTCTGCTATGGTATTTAATGCACCCAAGCGGTCACTATTTTCTCAAACTATTTTCATTTAACACCTTTGTTAACTTGTAGTAACTGCTTGCTATAAGCTACAGCCTTTCTTGTAACTATATGCCTTTTTCTCCCGTTTTTAAATTACAGTAAGGGAACTCAGTGTATTTTCATTTTTATTTTTTTAAATTTAACAGGCGCTTAAAGTTGTATTTTAACAGACGGAGGATTCAAGCTGTGCACATTAGATATATTTTTAGTTCTTTTCACTGCCTTTTAAAATGTATAAACAATAACGAAGCTGTCAATGCATAAAGTGCTGTGAGGTTGTTTATTACATTTGTTTTTATCTTTTATTGTCTAATGTATTATACGTACTGAAATGTATTAACATATCTTTTAATTTATAATTTGTATTAATAATTTTTATTTTGTGATGGAGGAATCTCTTTTGCACAATTTTAATGTACTAAGCTATGATGTATGCACACGTCTCCTGACTATACGAATTTTTTTTTCCCGCCACTTTCTTGTATTTTTCCTTATTCTTACACCACTGTTGACAAACTGCAGTTCATAATATTCTGTTACATGTAAAATCTTTGAGTGTAGTGTTTATATTATTACAATTATATAATTTCTTACTGTTGTTGCTTTTTTTCTGTTCCAAGTTGGACCTGATGATGACCTACAGGGCAGATTGAAGGTGCCAGCCGGTATTAAAAATTGAGATCCAGACAGTGTTCGTTTATTTGTTTGAGGTATTTATATCTTAAATACGTCGGATAACCATGGAAATGCCTTAAACAAGAGTCTGCACAACTGTACAGATCGGAATGATTGCTTTAAAGTTGACAGGTACTATGCAACAATCATGTACGAAATGGCCGCGCGCAGAACCGCGTTTTGAGGGGTCTTGATGCCCGGTTCGTATTTGAGATGGGGAAAGGGGTCAGAAGTTTTTGGTTTAGCGGCCATTTGTATAGAAATTCTAACATCTTTCTTACTGTAGGTATGTTGCAGTACACTAGGCAAAGCTGAACTATGAACTGGAGCTGGCGCCGAGGCAAATTGTGCGGATCGATTAATTCCTTTTGCAGTACATTTTCATTGAGCTTAAATTAATACTCAGCTAATGGCAATATTTGTTTGTGCACCTTTCGGATTTTACGTGTATAAATAGTCACCCTTAAATAACTCCAGACTGTAGCGAGACTGAAGGTGTTGGACCTCGGTCTGAGAGAAGCTTTAACCGTTTGAAATAATCTTACTTTGTGTGGATTTTACGTACAAAAAACATGCTTTTCTGGGAGTTTTTAAGGCACGTCACTTCTGTACTTTAAACTAGTACGAATAGGTTGAAACTTTTCAGGAAGGTAATTAAATGGGTCTAGTCAAAACGAACTTTTTTACGTGCCATAATCTTTATCCGTTGTCGAGATGCAATTATTTAAAGTGGAGCTAAATGTAACACATAAAATTCATTCTTAACGTGAGTTGAATGCGCAGAAACTGTTTAAAGCGAATGAAATAATTAGAAAAGGCATTCTTACGATAAAATTAAAAATCTTTTCAAAAATTTAGCTTCGTTAGTATTTTACGTGCAAAAAGACTTTTTTTGCTAGGTTTTTTAATCGCTTCAGTTCTGTGTTACATACTTGCGAGAATCGGTTCAAATTTTGTAAGAATATAGACAAACATACATAATTATTCTTCGTCCTGTTGTTTCGTGAAAGCTTTATCCGTTGCCACGATACAACGGTCTTAAATTGCACATATGATGCACGTAAAATACGGTTTTACGAGAATCACGAGTCCTGAGACCGTTTGAAGTGGTACAGATGATAATAAGAAATATATTCTTATGGTTGTTATAAGTAGCGTTTGCGAAAATATTTAATCGTTCTGGTTTTACGTGAGAAAAATCACTCGTTTCGACATAAAACTATGTTTCGTAGAAAAGCGCTGCATTTGGATATAATTAAAAAACTGGTTCTTACAGTTGATTATCGTTTCGTTGTTCATACTTTAAAGATTTTATTCACCAGTAGTTTAAAATCATTGAAAAATCTTTGGACATGCAAAAGAACGCACGTACCAAACAAGAATTATACCCAGCCCTGTACAAAATGATATAGTGTTTGATCGAACATATAGACTTTTATCGACGAACACCCTCCAAATTAAAACAACGCGGAAATTGCTACAAAAATATAAGGTCACTTTATTTCTTACCGATAGAAACTGTTTTACTGCATTTTCTTTGGAAACTACTATACTATTTTGTAGAAAATTTATTTTCGGATAAATCAAGTTTAGATTCATTAATTTTCGTACAGGATTGCGAAGTTTATGGAATTTGTCGTGCATACATTGTTTCGCAGTTCTTATGCTTATTTCAGCCAATCATATTCATACTTAATTCGGATTGTTTGTTGCAACATTTCGCGTCAAAGTTAACCAGGTGAGTATTTCTAGAGGCGGTTTCTTCATTTTTAATTTTTATTATTGCATACTTTAAATAAACACTGATACCAATTTTAGGATAAGAGATAACAACAAGATGTATGTTTTTCAATAGTTTATTATCCGTTGCGCGAATCGTTCATATTACGACATAGTAAGCTTTTAATTAAGTTTGTCTATGCAATGTGATCGTATCGTAAGTCTATCTGCGTAACATAAACTATTTACATACAGGTTTATCATAAACTTCGCACAGTATTCAGTACTTCGTTCGGCATCGTATTTGTGACTGCTGTTATTCTGTGCACGGTATTAAGCATTTATGATTATCTTTCATATGTATATTTATGTATACAGTCTCATGCGTATATGAATAAAATGTGTGTAACCACAAAACAAACAAATTTAAAAAATCAATAGGAAATTAAGCAAATAAAAAACAAGAAATAAAAAATATTTTAAAAGATAACACAAAAACCTCCTGCGGACATGTGAACCTGACGTTTGGTGAGGCTTGTGTGCTCTGATGACATAGTAAGCTATACTGGACAGGTTCAACCATACCAAGCAGGCAACCATAGAGGAGCGAGCCTAACGATTCCCAACTCAAGCACCATTGTTCTAAAGACAATAAGAAAACCTGTACTGGATCAGTCGTAGCCCCAGTCAACAAAAATCTACATCGCTAGCCAAAATCACGGTAGAGTAAAAGTTGCTAACCAGAATGAAAAATGCTCCTATCATAGAACGCAAAAAGCTGAACATGTTCTGGGCAGAGTTATGGATGTAATAGAGGGAAACTAGCTTTTCAATTTCTCTGGCAGCTTCAAACACATTTCAATCAAAACATCTTGACTTATTGGCGCTTTTTTACGAATTAACCGTACTTCACCAGCGCAGTGATCTCAGTTAGCTGGAAGGTGCTGGCACAAGTATATCTTCCAATTTATAGGCTTAACTCCCTAATCATGTGCCCAAAATCCAGAAGATTCGCCAGCCATAGTAAACAATATATTTTATCATGTGGCTGAAGGCCTCACATGCAATAGGTAAAAAAGTTTTTCTGAGGGGAATAAAATTTCTGGGGCTTGATTTATTCCTTGGGGAAGCTAATTTTTTATATATCTGGGTGAGGGGGGGGGGGTTGATTTTTTTCCCCAGGGGCACTATTTCCCCCCAAAACCCACCCCTTGTGACACGTATGGTGAGGCCTGTAAGAACAAATAGACACAAATTTACGTACTTCTGGAGAGTGTGATGCATCTGCAATAGGAAGTATCCGAGAGTGTGGGTGCATCTGTAACAGGAAATATCGAAGAGTTGGGATGCATGCAACCTAAACTTTAATAACACTTTGTGTCACATTGCACAGCATGAAAAATGCCATGTAGGATGACATGTGTCATGTTATACAACATAACATAATGTATTATGTTACTTTACTTGACGTGAAGCATTATATTGCATGACGTGGGTACTAACACTGACAAGTAAAAAGGCGCGAATATGTAAATATGTTTTGATTTATGTCTTTGAAGTTGCCAGATAAGGCGAAAAGTTAGTTCCTTTCTTTTAAATCAATAACACTGCTCAGGACATATTCGCCTTATTGTGTTATAGCATTTTTTATTCTGGTGATAAATATGAGTGACTGGATTAAAACAAAGCAGAAGGCTTGATAAAACTGGTCATTTCATGATTAATAAACATCATTTGGCTGGTTACAAAGTTTTTTGCCAGCAAACATTACTTATGTTTATTTTGATTCACATCTCAGTTGCCGATTAATGTAATTAGGAATAAGAAGATATTTTGGAAAATTATTCAGTCTCACAACTGTAGTGACCACTGACACAGAAACGAACTGAAGATTCATGAATGATCTTCCTACTCAAACATGTAATATAATATGCACATTTCACTTACGTTGAAAATTTTCCTTCCTTAGACACAAACGTCTGCCCCGCCACAGCATTATTGTCTACAGATAAAGAAAATGACGTCAAGGATAATTTATCAGCTTATTATTTAGTTTTAATCATGCAGTTGCTAATACTGTTATGTATAAGAAATTTGAAGGAAGAACGAAAGATTTGGGATTAACGTCCTCTTAACGACGAGGCCATTATATAAAGAGATATGCATGGTTTCAGGAAAGGAAATAAGACGTGTCGTTTTCACAGGAACTATCCTGACATTTCCTTCAATCGATCTACAGAAGCACGGAAAACCTAAATGCGTATTGCCAGACGGGAATTTGAAGCACCAGTCCCATGGAATCGAGTCCTATGTCTTACCAGGACATATCAGCGCTCGGTTTGAAAATTTCAGAAATGCGAATGATTTCAATGTTTCGTTCATGAACAGGTCATTTATGGAAAAAATGTATTGCCCGATCCTGACCGAGCAAGTGGGCGGAGTTATTTAAGCAGTGGAGTCCCATCCATGGTGAGCAGAGTTCAGGTCGCCGATCGATCGTTCAGATTTAGATTTTTCGTGGTAGCCTTAAAGTTGTATAAGTGGCAGTTGAAATGACTCTTTCGAAGAGGTAACAGTCGATATCCTGCCGCATCACTGAGCAATGAGAGCTTGTGCTCCTTCGTAAGACATCGTCGTCGCTTGAAGGTTTATCTGTACGCTGAACAATTAAAATGAATCGTAGATGAAATGGTGACAGAAATTTGCGTTTAGTGAGCGCTCACTCACTAGCAAAGGGTTACTCATGATTTTTCTATTCCAAAGATAAAGGACCATCTGGAGTACATGCACACCCATCTTTTCAGAATCTGTGCCGTATGTTAGCCTCGCGGTCCGTGTGATTGTTCGCCTGTCTGGGTTACTTCCCTTGAAGTGGACTCTCCCAACATTCCACTGTTTCGTTTATTTCAACCAGCGTGAGTAAAAATGAATATTCAATAAATTAATAACTTGTATTTCACTGAGTTTCATTTCGGTATATTCACTACGGCATACGGCACGCGCGGCCATACGGCACTGCGGAGAGACTTTTTGAACACCCTGAACCACGATATGTCTCGCCTACCTTGCGATCAAAATAAAATCAAGATGTACTTATCAGAAATTTTTTGTGAAGCATTTCGTGGTACATATCAGTCATCTGAGGATGCAAGTGTAACTTTTAGTTGTCTGAACCGTGAAATATTAGCTCATAAATTGCAACAGACTTACTAAAATAGAGACTACGAAAGGTTATGAACAACAAAATTAAACAATCTCCTCATTATGTCTAAGTAGTATATCAATCGCTTTTCAAAATATGGCTAACATAATCTGCAGAAGAATTACAATGTTAGTTGGATATGGGCTTTTCGCTTTATTGAGAAAAATAAATATACACGGTGTTTCAAAATTCCTATTACGAGTGGAGAGAACTTAGTCGATGAAGTTTTGATACGGAACCCATGTCCGAAAACGTCCGTCTCAATGTAAAATGAAAGTCTTTGATCGGATTTCTTTCAAATCTGACGCTTCACGGTTCGCACGCAAACTGAGATGAGGGTACCGTCGTCAGTCCCTGTTTTAATTATGGCATCACATACCATTTTTGTCCGACGACGAAAACGACTGTGTGAAACTGGTACGCTCGCCCAGTTATGTCATACAGCCCAGCGTTGTGCATACGCAATCGAGCTGCGACTCACAGAGATGCTTCGCTGTGCCTCACAGAGATTCAAAGCTGTACCTCGCAGAGGGAGCGTAGCACAGCATTTTTGAATTAAGATTTGTGTTTTTTTCGGTTAAATCATGGCACACTTAATTTGTAATCATATACAATATAATCACCAGTCAAGGGCACTTGTTCACAGACAGTATGACCCTTACACCAGACACAGACGTCTTAATCTTCACTGACCTTACGACGACCACGAGTAAATGCAGTCATTGGCCTATTACAATTAAAATAAGCATTACCGAAGTCTATGTTTGCCACCTTTCCAACATGAAACGCACGGTAAGTAATAATAGCAGGCTCATTAAAACTTTCAAGACCACCAACAGACGCAATTGAACCAACTCTTAAAACAGCAACAGTTCATAGCTAGGAGGTTTGACTGTGGTGCTCCACGGACGCGCCGCACTCTCGGCTTTGAAGACACTCTATTTTGTCACGTAGAAGAGAATCCGACGACGAGTACTCAAAACACCTCCCATGCCATGCGCTCCTGTACAATACACAGGTCAGAGCTCATTGTCTCCGTTATATAAGTACCATGAAGCGAGAGATATGCAACTTATTTTACACTACAACGGTTCATTTCCGGATATGAGTTCCAATTCAAAACTTCAGCTACTAACTCCCCTCTGCAACTCTTCAGAGCCTATGATAAGAATTGTGGAACATCCTGTATTGAGTTTTTCCACATTAATAATCACTGAATATTCACTGCCTTAATCTTTTGTGGTCGAAACTCTTTTCTTGGCCACGTTTGTTTCTTAATATGTAATAAGGAAATGCGGTTCTTCCTTGAGCAAACACAATTTTTCTGTTTTACTACCCATAGATGTTTCAGAGAAGTTTCCTCATCTTTAGTGGGTTTTATTTATTACCAGTTGTACAATATACGAAGAATTTATGCACTATGATATTTATTAGTTTTTTGAGATTATAGTATTTATATGTGTATAAGTATTGAAGAAATATTAACATGAAGTGTAAATATATACCTTATTATTACATAATGGTGCCCACAAGTCAGTTTGGTAATTGCAGCACAGCTGCCTTCCAGTATGTCACCTGAATTTTGTAAGCGTTTACCATTGTTTTCTTACGTAATTTCTCACACATTTTTAAGGTCAAATATGGTATTTTCGATTTTTTTCCTTTTTTCTTTCTGTTTTACAACTGCCGTTGTATTATGTTGTCTTGTAAACAAAGATTTGCTATTTTAATATCTGCTTGGCATTTTATAGGTTACGCATTATTTTTCGAAAAAAAGTATTGATATATACGCTGATTGTGATAAGACTTTATGAAATGTTGGTTGGGGAGGGTGAGAAGAACATACATGCAAATGTGTGCGCTTACTTTTTGTAGATCTCGCGTTTTCGTACTTCTACAGGGTGTGTGAGTGGAGCTTCCTGACGCATAGTGTTTCACTGTTCGCTGGTTCACTTGTTCCGTCATCTTGTTCTTGGTGGAAATTTTCAATTTTGCAGCGACATTAGGCTCTAGGGTTTGTGTGTGTGTCTCGATTTTCTGATAATTCCTTTAAAGCTGAGAACAGGGCTCCATTGCATAGTGCTGTGTATTCATTCATCACTTTCTTTCCTTCCACTATGGCTTTTTGTATATGCTAATCTTCTTCTATTATGAGTTCCTATGGAGGGCTATTGCTGTATTTAAGAATTTTTAAACCTGTGTTTATGTCTGTTGATGTGTGTTTCTTGTCATGAGATTTTCTTCAAATGTGGAATGACTGCTGTACTCTTAAGTGCCTTTCTGTGTTCAGCGTATCTGATGTTGAAATTTCTACTTGTTTTTACACTATAAACTGAGTTGCAGTCTTGGCACATGATCCCAGATGTATTGTGTTTGTCTGTGTTAGTATTAGTTGGCCTCATTTTCTTTCGTATAGAGTTGTCTGTTCTGTAGGCAATTTTCAGTCAATGTTTTTTGAATATATCGCCTATTCTGTGAGCTGCTTTGTTGTTATAGGGGAGAGTGTGCCATTTGTTTGTTCTTATCGATGCTTCTTTTTCAGATGTGTTGTGTGTGTTTGCAATCTGTGTGTTTTAAGTTCTTTGCACCTGTCGTTGTGTATTTGTGTTGGGTGCACTTTGCATTTTTGTTTTAATTTTTTGGCTTAGTTTGTCTATCATGTTTGTTTTGTGTCCATTGTCAACTGCTATTTCTTTGATTACTTTTGTTGTTGCCCTCATTGAGGAGAGTTTTATTCAACCTGTGCAGCATGTGTTGGAACCCAGCTCCCTTGTGGGTAAATGGATTGTTTGATTGCTGATGTGTTGCTGTGCTGGTGCTTGTACTTTTTCTGTGTTTGGGAAATTGGTATTGGTTATTGTGTCTATGTACTGTGATGTATAAGAAATTGAGGTTTTTGTCCTTTTCTGATTCTAAGACGAATTTTATCTGTGGGTGAACTGTGTTTATATCAGTGTCGAGTTGTTGTATGCGGTTGGGTGTTTCATCTAGAAGGCGTTTAACATCATCTACATAAAGATACGAATACTTTATTCTCTATCGTTTGGATTTCACTGTGACTTCAAATATTTTGTTTTCATTGTAATTTAGGAAGTTGTTGGTAGGGTTCCACTGATTGACTTGCTGCAAAATATTTTGTTGTTGTATATGATGATGGTCTAGTGCATCCTTCGTTTCTCATTGAAGCAAATTGTGCCGGCATCAGCTGTAAAGAATCGTTCGTATAAAAAGAGAGCACGGTTCGTTCTAATACATTTTTCCTACTGATCTGTCAATTCCATATGAAAAGTCAGTCGGTCTATATTTTTGTTCTCTCTGTGAACAATGTTTCGATTCACGGATGATCCAGAGCTCAAACCTGCGATTTTCACGCACGCGCGCTCGAACACCCGCATACATACCCGAACACACACACACACACACACACACACACACACGAATGCAAGCGCGCACGCACTTCATTACAGGATGGGAAGTCCTTTTAGTTCGTGATGGATGGTGTATAGAATCCACGGTGGGCTTTCTGAGGAACCATACAAACATTTGCCTTTCGTTATTGAAGTAAAGCTTGGAAACACTATGTAATGGTACTCAGACGTGAGTATGAAACATGCTACTCCCGAAAGCATCTAGCGTGCCGTAACCTACTTGTCAACTGTCTTAGCTCATATTTACAACCATACCCACTGCCATAGATATTAATTAACATTAATTCTTTTATAATATTTGTGAATGTCTTATAACTTAACATCTCTGGCGTAAAATACTATATAGTTACTTGATAGTCTGTTTAGCCTCATAAACTAATATTAAGAGACGAAGAATAGTCTTAGTTTGAATATTGCCAATCAGTTCGATAACCCGATAACATATCGATAATTCGATGGAAAAACACGATGGGACAGAGTGTGTGCTTACAGGTAGCACGTAGCAGACATCGGAAATCGTTATATCAACTTGGGAAGTATTACGGCGTAAAGTCAAGCGCCGGCACGCTAGTCGGAAACGACAGCGAAGAGAAGTCTGTGAGAAGAGGTCAGCCAATCGCACGCTGATCGGACCTCCCTCCAGGACGACAACGAAACAGCAGCGGCTCCTATGTGAAGAGGACATAAGCGCCGCGACTGGTGACGGCCCAGTTTCAGAGTAGCTTCAAGACTGCCCAGTTCTATAGCAGCTTCAAGATCAACGAGTTCAATGGTAGCATAAACTATAGTCACTTCGCTTGTACTCTCTATGTAGCACAGATTTGGGGTTGTTCACACTGAAGAAGATTGATTATTTCGTATGCCGCCCTTCGCTTGCGACACATCTGCGTGGCTGTCAAAAGTCAGGTACGGTATATTTACCTTTTGTAAAATAAAACTCATTAATATGACTTGTTTGAATGTTTGTCTAGCGAACCGAGGACGCAGGATTCCAAGCACCACAGGAAGGATGGACAGATAGAGTGTAGTGCTGTTACTCTGTGAGAGCATTTCTTCTGCAAGTAATCGACAATTCGTCCTTGGAGCGTGGTGGAGTCACCATAACTCTAGAGCACCGTCGAAAGTACCGGGTGATCAAAAAGTCAGTATAAATTTGAAAAATGAATAAATCACGGAATAATATAGATAGAGAGGTACAAATTGACACACATGCTTGTAATGACATGGAATTTTATTAAAACCAAAAGAAAAGTTCAAAAAATGTCCGACAGATGGCGCTTCATCTGATCAGTATAGCAATAATTAGCATAACAAAGTGAGACAAAGCAGAGATGATTTTCTTTACAGGAAATGCTCAATATGTTCACCATCATTCCTCAACAATAGCTGTAGTCGAGGAATAATGTTGTGAACAGCACTGTAAAGCATGTCCGGAGTTATGGTGAGGCATTGGCGTCGGATGTTGTCTTTCAGCATCCCTAGAGATATCGGTCGATCACGATACACTTGCGACTTCTGGTAACCCTAAAGCCAATAATCGCACGGACTGAGTTCTGGGGACCTGGGAGGCCAATCATGACGAAAGTGGCGGCTCAGCACACGATCATCACCAAACGACGCGCGCAAGAGATCTTTCACGAGTCTAGTAATACTTTGTTTTTTCTTTGGTTCCAATAAAACCCCATGTCATTCCAAGCATGTGTGTCAATTTTTGCCTCTCCATCTACATTATTCCGTGGTTTGTTAAGTTTTCAAATTTATACTGACTTTTTGATCACCCGGTATGTGACTATACAGAAGAAAAGTGGAGAGGAATAATGAATTCCAGTTCGTGCCGATACCTATAGAAACAACTACCGACTACGTCTGGAAAGGACTGCAGTATACGAGGCTCTTCACAAATAGATTTAACGACCCCAGAAATGAAGATCTTTGGAAGATAGTAATTGGCAAGGCAAGGCAGTAAGTAAGCTGAACTGTAGCATAATAGGAGTAATAACAAACAAGCTTGTGAGAGCACAATGCAGTGGCACACAAGATAAATCGTTTCAAAATCAAGTACAAGCAATTTAAAACATATCGGTCAAACTTGCGTGCTTCCAGAAAACAAATAAAATCTGAATGATCTAGCAGTCTGAAACAAAATTGTGGAATGTATGTGGCGGAGAAAGAAAATAATATGCTGTTTATTTATTCCGTTCGTCAGCTATCGGTTTTAGTTATTAACCATCGTCCAGGATGTAAAGTACAACAGATTAGTGAAAAGCATCCCATATTCCTTTGAAGCTGTACGATATCGAAATTATCCACTGAAATTGTACATACGCTTGGCATAATTTGTCTTAAGACATATCTCACGTCAAATAGACAGACATCACAGAAAAAAAACAAGACTTTTCACTAATCTGCAACCTGAATGATGATTAATAACCGAAACCGTTGGAAGACTAATGGGACAAATAAACAGCTGATGGTTAAAACGCATTTTACAAAATACTTAACAGCTGTTGAACCTCAAATTGTGGAAACATTACAAAAAATAATATTAATACGACAGTGTACTAGAAAATAGGAATTACGGTGGCCCCTTGGAGCAAAGAAATTGGACCTTTAAAACACATCCTTATTGCAGTCGCTAGAAAAGTTGAAAGGTATCAAGGAAGAGGAACCTGGAAGCAACATTGAAGCATCTGATATTTAATATAGATATCTACTTCTATTGTTCACAAGTCACCTTATCGTGTGTGTGGCAGAGAGTACTTTCTGTATCACTCTCATTTCCTCTCTTTCCAGTTCCAGTCGCACAAGTAGGCAATCTTTTCGAACCCCTTAGGTTGTGTTGTCTACTATCAGGCACTAGAGCAGTTCCAAATGGCCATGACCATGGCTTTTGGGAAAAAGTGAAAGAATTTCTGGAACGGCTAAGTTTGTAAACTGTTCGCGAATTGCGGAAATGTGTACGAGCAAATAGACGCGCAACTATTGAGCAGCTGACTGCTCAGATGTACGAGTCCCAAGGGGCTACCAACGGTGTCTCCTTAACGACCGTTCAGCGTACACTGGTCAGCCAAAGCATTATGACCACTGCCCACGGCGACGCGGTAACAAAACTATGTAAGCGAAGCAGACAAAACGGGTTATCACCCTAGCGAAGATATTGACTCCAAATAGGGAAATCCGTTGAGATAAGCGACTTTGACAAAGGGTAGATTATCATCAAGCAGAGCTATACCACATTCGTACAATGTATTCGCAACTTGTAATTTGTTTTGTAAAAATCTCTTTTCAGTATCTGATGATGATATTTTCGAAATGCGTCATTAAAAAGAGTGGTCGCAGAAGTACCCGTGGCTATTTTACTATTATCATAACGTCCATAATAGCTATTCCCATACTCCTACCTAGTATCAACATGAGTGCGCGCCTCGTTCGCGATTTTACATCGAAAATGCGAGCTGCGTACAGGTATTTGTTGTTATTTGTTACGCTAAGAATTCTCTCCGCCTGGTAATCAACCTGACTGTACAGCATCGGTGATCAGTCGTCTTAGCGGTCGATACCATCCGACACCGTTCGGTGGAGCCTTGGACGCCCCTTTAGCTTGGAGTCCAAAGCAGCCCTCTTCCCTCTTCTGCCACGAATCAATGAATAGAACTTCCGACTCTCTCTGTCTCCTCTTGTCTCCTGAGTTAGGGCTCCCCACTGACGTTCCTCGGAAGTTAATGAACAACCTATTTCGGTCGCTATTCATGCAGTAGGAAGTGTGCATAACAAAAGCGCGGGAAATAACGTTATGAATTACCTCGAAGCAAACGATTTATTGACAACCAACCAACACGGAGTCAGAAAATCATTGCAGCGATAACATCCATAGCAATAAAATTTAAGCTGGCTCCGAATGAAGATTTCTGAGAATGCGACACAGTGTCCCTGAGTTACGCTGCACTTCCTTTAATGAACAATTTACTGTAGAAGGAATCAGACGAATGAACAACACATGATATTTAGACTTTGCTATCAGCATAATAACTTAATTTCTACACCTGCTGAGAAGCTCTTCTACAACTTCAGGTCACTTTAACATCCTCAGGCTTCAACGAACCAAGCTATGTCCTGATGTTCTTGGAACAGACTCCTAGGCACATGTTAAAATAGTACGTCCGAAATTTCTGCAATTAAAATATCTGCCTTAGATATCTACCCGAAGAAAGAAGAAAAACAGCATCACTGATTTCGAAATTCATCCGGCGGTATGATGAGAAAGACGTCGAGTAGAGTGTAGCATCTGAGCGAGGATCTGCAACCAAACTGGTAGCACTCATGCAGTTTTCGTTCGTTGCTGAACCCCTTAATTTGATTCAAGTTTTATTTTCGACCTTTATTGCTTCGACAGTCTTTAATTTTGAAATTCTTCGCGTCTTCAACGGAGGACCTCTTTGAGCAATAACAATTATCGACATCCCATAAGAATTACACGGGGTCACCATTTTCTGCTCGCAGCTCTCATGCATCACATATGCATTAACACCAGCTACAGTGTTCAACTAACAGTAACGGAAGGAGATAGAATACCGCAAGACCGCTACGGTCGCAGGTTCGAATCCTGCCTCGGGCATGGATGTTTGTGATGTCCTTAGGTTAGTTAGGTTTAACTAGTTCTAAGTTCTAGGGGACTAATAACCTCAGCAGTTGAGTCCCATAGTGCTCAGAGCCATTTGAACCATTTTGAGATAGAATACCATTTATCTAATCGATAAACCTGCATTGCTGCGCGGTGTAGCCATGCGGTCTAGGGCGCCGTGCCACGGTTCGTCCTCCCCCCCCCCCCCCCCTCGGAGGTTTGAGTCCTCCCTTGGGCATGGGTGTGTGTTGTCCTTAATGTAAGTTAGTTTAAGTAGTGTGTAAATCTAGGGACCGATGACCTAAGCAAGTTGATCCCATAGTACTTACCACAAATTTCCAATAACCAAGCATTACTTCGCTGCAGGACCCTGACCCGCCACGATATCCGAGAGCGCTAACGCGCTGCTTGCTGGACTCAGGTAGGCGCGCCGGCCCCGAATCGAATTCGCCCGGTGAATTAACGACGACGGCCGGTGTGCCGGCCAGCCTGGATGTGGTTTTTAGGCGGTTTCCCACATCCTACTTGGTGAATACCGGTCTGGTCCCCACGTCCCGCCTCAATTACACGACTCGCAGAAATGTGAAACACATTCACAATATTTCACGGTTTACACTAGACGCAGACAGCTGGGGTACACTAATTCCGTCCCGGAGGGTATGGGGTGGCGGCAGGAAGGGCATCCGGCCACGCCTTAACTTAACCATGCCAAATCCGTACTTAACCCTACTGACCCTGCACACAATGCGGGATACAGGCAGTAGCAAAAGAAAGAAAGAACTTCGCTGCAGGACCCAGTAAATGCGCAGTCCATTGCCATCTTCGTAAAAGAACTGTTTATTGCAAAAGAGGGAGAGTGTTTGTAAACACACTCGGGCTCGGCGACGGGTCAAGCAGCAAGGTGTCGACCCATTCGAAAAAATTCCAGAGCTCAGAAGTCCATGTGAGGTGTAAGGTGGGTCAGTGATGACACATTGGCACCAAATTTCACCAAAATTATGCCCAACGCCACCGTGGACGTTTCACACGATGGGAAGGTCGTCAAACTCCCTCCTATCCACATTTCATCCCTTCTTTTGATGCCCCTATGATGGAGGTTGGAACCGAGACGCCTCGCGTTAAAATCACATGGTTTTCTTACGGGTGGCCGAGTAAAAAATTTTAGACACGTCGCCGTTCAGAACCGACACGAAAAGGCCCCAGGTAGTGGCATAAAGAGAGTCAACGAAACCACCCCTTTCCTTGGGGCGTTGATTGTCACACATTTTGTGGTCGAAAACGACAGTCGGCAGTGCGATAAGTAACAGGACGACGTTGTGTACAACCCATGTCACTGGTGACATCACCCGCACGATTCAAACCTTCTGTAAGGACTACTTGGGCCTTCACCCCATTGTACGTGATCGTGCCCCTTTGACGTGCAGTGCGACCGTAATTTTTGCTCTGATGTACAGCGTGGAACCGCCGCGCACCGTTCAAAACCATCCGACGACATTTGAAAATGAACTGAAGCAGCAAAGGGTGTTTATGCTTTCTCAGTACACCAGCAGTGCGACAACTTGATCACATGAAGGAGGACGACATTGACATGCCCCTGAATAAAACGGACAACCGACCCTGTAAGACTACTCAGTTCGATAACAACATCCTCATTTCCTTCCGCCCATTGTTGTCCAGTATTTTAAAAGTGAAGATTTACAGAGACAATTCGTGACGGAGTCCGAGTAGTCTGTAGGCAGGCTACGCTACAGCTCTAGTCCCTGCTAGCGGCCATGCGGAATCGGAGGGGTGTTAGGGGCTTCCCTACCTGCAGGCCACTACGACTCTGTCACGAGTTGCACTGTACAGGCACATTTTTTTAAGTGCTGAAGAAAGATGGACGGATGACACAGAGAGTGTTGCTGAACTGGATTATTTCAGAGGGACCGTTTGCAATTTTGCACACACATGTGTCAATGTCGCATCCACCAGTGACAAAACTACAGGAGGCTCAAAAAGTATAAACACCCATCTCTGCTTTGTGTCTCACTCAAATTCCATCTAATGGTTTTGAACGCTCCCTAGTGGTTCGACCAAGTACACCAAAGCAAAAATTACTTTCGCACTGCACTATGAAGGGATGCGAGGACGTTCAGTAGGGTTGCCCCACGATGTCCTTAGAGAAGAGCTGAACTGTCAGCAGTTTGAAAGATTTAACAGATTGTCTTCCTGTTGCTTATCGTACTGCGAACTGTTGTTTTAGACCGAGAAATATGTGGGAACATAGCCCCAAGTATAGGGATGGTTTCATTGAGGCTCTTTATGCCACCCACTGAGCCTTTTTGTGTCCATTCTGAGCGGTGGTGTGTCATAGATAAGAAAACTGTGTGATTTTAACGCTGGGCATAGCGGTTCTCCATCGTTGAGGCATCAAAAGAAGGGATGAAAGGCAAAAGGGGGAGTGACGACTTTCCCATCGTGTGACACGTCCACGGTGGTGTTGGACACATCTGTATCGAAATTTTGTTCCAATGTGACATCATTAACCTACTTTACACCTCACGTGAATTGAGCTCTGGCCTTTTTTTCGTATTTGTCGACACCTCGCTGTTTCAAGCGTCTACGAGCCCGAGAGTGCCGTCACAGGACGCCACGTTTTTGCACCATTATAGAGGAAAGTTTGAGCCAAATTTCAAACTTATATATGACAACGAGAGACAATCATGGAGTTTCGAAGCAGTATGTTTTAATTGTGTTGCGCAGTTATATTGTATCACAAAGGCATAGAAAAGACAAAAATATTCTCCGCAATTCATATTTAACTTCATACAGTCATGATTTATGATTATATTTGTACAACAGTGATTAGTATAAGGGCAGTACAAAATCAACTACCAGTTAACTTCAGACGCTGTGGGAAATTACTATATTGTCTTGTATGCAAGTAGTACATAGTTTTCGAATAATAATGTGGGAATACCATATGGTGGGTCGGCTCCTGACTTCTTCACTTCACATATTAGTTCCTTCGTATGATCCCCATATACAGGATACACGAAGGAAATGTGGCAGCCGGCTGCGGTGGCCGAGCAGTTCTAAGCGCTTCAGTCCGGAACCGCGCGACTGCTACGGTCGCAGGTTCGAATCCTGCCTCGGGCATGGATGTGTAATGTCCGTAGGTTAGTTAGGCTTAAGTAGTTCTAAGTTCTAGGGGACTGATGACCTCAGATGTTAAGTCCCATAGTGATCAGAGTCATTTGAACAATTTTTGGAAATGTGGTATATGTCTCGAATAGATTCGCTGTCCCAATTGGAGTGAAGATTTTTCACAATGTCGATTGTCAGCAGATGGTCTAGGAAACTACAGTGACGTAATTACACTTAGACTTATGACAAGACAGGGTGTGGGTCACTAGGTATGTTAGTAGCCAGCTCCGCTATACAGCTTCTGTAGTTTTCTCTGAATCAAATATTAGATCTATTGATCTGGGGAAGACCTGAATCACGTTCAAAACAGATTTCCAAGTAAAACAGACCTAATGACACAGACGGTCTTTCTTCATTATAATTACAAGTGGTCACTGTTTCCTGAGAAATAATGTCTTTAAATATTTGCTGACAAAATGTCAGTTAATCTTGCGGTCGGTAAACCAAGGTTTCATAGGAATTCCCTGCTGAATAGTGTCATACATAGAGTGCCTCCAGTTTTCTTTCCAACGTTTCCGAGCTTTGTTTTTCACCCGTAGTACAATATCGGACAGTGGATGATTGTATTTCAGAGAATTCTTGCAACTGAAGTATATATTTTTTTGCAAATGGTTAACTTTCGAACAGCAAATATGTCTGTAGGCGTCGAAAGTACATGCGGATTATGAAAAGATGACACTACATATTCCGTCAGAGAATCACTGAATTATTTTTAACAATGTAACTTAATATTAAACATAAGTCTCAAAAAAATTCATTGCATTTATCGTGTGGTGTGAACAATATATGCATAATTTTGTGACAGTTTTGAAAGTCAACGTCTTCTTTAAATTCCTTCGTTGCTCACCGATGCGTTCTTCATCCAGTATATTCTGGCACCCATTAGTGGACACCAATATGTGGTGCGTCCAACCTTCGCCTTTATGACGGACAATGCTGGGGACACTTTAATGAGGTGCCTGAATATTGTGGAGGAATGGCAGCCCATTCTTCCGGAAGAGCCGAAACCAGAGAACATAGTGATGTTGGATTGTGGGGTCTGGAGCGAAGTCGACGTTGCAACTCATTTCAATGGTGTTCCATTGGGTTCAGGCCGGGACTCTGTGCGGGCCAGTCTATTTCAGGAATGTTATTGTCTACAAACCACTGGCTCACAGAAGCTGCCTTTTGACAAGGTACATTGTCATAGTGATACAAACAATCATCATCTCCAAAGTGTTAGCCTGCTGTAAGTATGACATAATGGTGTAAAATCTGTGCATATCCTTCCGCATTTAGCGTTTTCCTAAGCCAATAAGGAGACCACGTCCTAACTACAGAAAACACTGTCATAGCTCAACACCACCTACTCGGAACTTCACTGTTGGCACTACACATGATGGCAGGAAACGTTCTCCATGCATTTTGCAAACCCAAACTCTTCCATCAAATTGCGACAGGGTATGGCATGATTCATAACTCCAAGTCACTCGTTTCCCATCATCCATTGTCATTCTATACACCAACTCAAGCGTCGCTTAGCGTTGATTACAGAGAGTGCCTTATGAGGAGACTGTCGACCATTGTAGCCCATTCTTTTTAACTCCCTACGCTGGTATCGCCTTGCAGCTCACCAGCGAATCCTTCCGCTGATTTCGTGCGTCTTTACAAGCGCCCTTTCCAGTGCTCGGCGGTCCCTGTCCGACAGTACATGAGGTTTGCTTGCTGCTGCTTTATCTGTGGTTGTTCTTTTGCGTTTGCACTTCAGAATCGTAAATCACATGGTACTCTAAATGGTTCAAATGGCTCTGAGCACTATGGGACTTAACTTCGGAGGTCATTAGTCCCCAAGAACTTAGAACTACTTAAACCCAACTAACCTAAGGACATCACACACATCCATGCCCGAGGCAGGATTGGAACCTGCGGCCGTAGGGGTCTCGCGGTTCCAGACTGTAGCACCTAGAACCGCTCGTCCACCCCGGCCGGCTCAAATGGTACTCTATCTACCTGGACAGCTGTAGAAGGGTTGAAACGCTCTTGATGGGACTGTTACTCAGGTGACATTCAGTGACTAGTCGAAGTCATTGATTGCTCCTGACCGACCCATTCTGTTGTTACTGCTTCTGTACTGACGCCTTCTCTTATTCTGACGGCTCCGCCTGTCGTGACATTTAGTGGTCAATTTCGTACGATATCAGGGTGTCCGGATACATCTGATCAAATAGTGAAATCTACGAAGTTCCTATTTCAAATCTTTTAATCTAATATATATGCAAACAAAAAATCCTTGTCAGTCATCCTTATCAGTGTCCTCCACCGGTGGCTGAATGGTCAGCGTGACGGATTGTCAATCCTCTGGGCCCGGGTTCGATTCCCGGCTGAGTCGGGGAATTTTCTCCGCCCTGGGACTGGGTGATGTGCTGTCTTCATCATCATCCTATCACCCTCATCGACTGCAAGTCGCCGGTCGGAGTGGCCGAACGGTTCTAGGCGCTACAGTCTGGAACCGCGCGACCGCTACGGTCGCAGGTTCGAATCCTGCCTCGGGCATGGATGTGTGTGATGTCCTTAGGTTAGTTATGTTTAAGTAGTTCTAAGTTCTAGGGGACTGATGACCACAGCAGTTAAGTCCCATAGTGCTACGAGCCATTTGAACCATTTGACTGCAAGTCGCCGAAGTGGCGTCAAATTGAAAGACCGGAGGGGGGCTCTAGCCATACGATTAAATAAATAAATCCTTATCAGCTACTGCAGATAGATTCTGTTTCAGCTCAGATGCAGAGATTGGAGACAGAACGATCCACCGTGAGACGATGGGAGTGATTTCATGGTAGCTCTACTGACGAAAGACACTGATCATAAGAATTGAGTACGCGTCTTCGCAAAGAGTGGTGCAAAAAACGCTGACCTTGTTCTACAGAGGAATGGAAGAGAGGTGTCACGGCATGTGATATGGGCATCTGTTGAACGCCTCTCGAATGGTATTTATTGCACTGTGTTGTAGCGACAGCGAAATTCGATGGAGGTGAGGTGATGGTCTGGAACTTTTCCCTTGCCATTACTTTCGGTTGATGGAAAAATTAACACGGATGTAATGATAACATTCTACACATGTAATCTCCAAACTAGTTTCCTCCAAACGGTCACTAGCAACAGAATGCCAGTCTCAAGTGAATTCTTGTCAAGTTTCAAAATTTCGTCAATCGCGTGACTCACTTTGAAGTTCATCCTCAAGATGAATAAGGTTCACACGTTACACAATAACATACTTCTCGCATTGCGGTACCAATATGTTAGTTGCTTGTCAGGCATTCGGTCAATAACCAAACACTGTTAACTGTGCTTCAGGAAGCATGGAAATAAATTTTCGCCAGTTAATCGAAACTCTATGGAAATTTCCACAAAAGCAAAACGCTGTAACAACATGAGGTCTTTCACGCTGTTGCTTATATGTTTGGTGTCTTGCGAACGAACAGCAACAGGCTGTTTCCTGCTTCTGGTGCGACCACCAGTGAATATTTACAGATTCGTTTCTGCAGTCAGTTCGTTCATAATACGACCTGAGACGAGGTCTTTGCGGTGTGTACCGTGGTAGCTGCAACTTGTTGGTCCAGAAAAACTGGCCAACCGCAGGTCTTCTTATCGCCAGTCGTGGCATGCAGAACGCTGTTCACAGCAATAACGACAGCCACATTGTCGAGAGCCGTGATATGGTGCGAAAACAAGCACGTCACGGCAAGCGGAACGGCTGGAAATTGGATTCTGCGACGGTGATGGACGTCTGTATGGCGCGCCTGCTATCTCTGCGGCCGGAACACGCCTCCCTCCAGCCAGCGCCGAGCCGCGGTGTTGCAGACCTGTACAAGAATAGCACAGCAGCAGTCACAATGAAGACTCTGTAACCCGTCCAGCCCCACAACTAGCAAAGCCGCGTCTTTCAGCGCCCCATCTACGCTGAATATGAATAATGTAGGGAAAAAATATCGTGTCGGGTTTCAATACACGGCTCGAACGAAGTAAATATTGCATTCAGCGAGAGCAGGAATTCCCTGCAGTGGAAACAGTGATTCTTGAAATTAAGTTCGCATGACAGCCACAAGTAGACATTGATATTTTTTCTTAACCGGTTTCGCTCAATTTAACAAGGGCATCATCAGAAACTGTGGAATTCACATTTCGAAGCAGCTGAAATGTAAATTCCACAGTTCCCGACGACGCTCTTGTTAAATTGATAAAAACTGTTCAATCAAAAGTATTGATTACTTTGTAGCTGTTCTACGAACTTAATAATGCAGTCATTCGTAATGGAAGCGTAATTTGTATATCAGTGGACCATTATGGTTACATGGGAACATCTTTTATCTGTTTCCGATAAATGTAAAATCTCGTCAGAACCGGAAAACTTGGTTCACTGTCAGGATCTAAGGGCACTTGAATTGGTCAAAAATTTTATGTCAGTCAATGATTGTTTTGTTCTCGGACAATTTCTAAGTCATAGAGACAATTATCGAATTGTTTACGGAAGCGTAGATGTTTCCATTGTCAGTTAAGTTTATGTTACAGGAAAACCGAGAATAAAAAGTTTCACTTATTTTGTCCTCAAAAAGCACCGAAGAGAGAGAATGGCTACCTACGGTATAGCATTATAAAATTCTTGCGTGAAACATTTCTGATTCAAAAGTTAGTAGATGACCGTATCAACAATGCAGTGCAAGTAAAGATGAGAGGACATCCGTTCACCATATTTCTGCGTCTGAATGACCACTAAACTGTGCTAAAAATATCTTATTCAAATAGTTAAGGTTTTGAAGAAATGTTCAAACAATCCGTAGAATTCTTTCAGTATTTTTTTTTAAGTTTTTATCCAGATAGCTGTAAAATTTTGTGGGGTTGTGCAGTAGCAGAAATGGAGAAGTAGTTTGTGATTAGTGTAGGACGCAGTATCAGAGCATTCACTCTTGAAATCTCAACATAACATTTTTTCTATATACTGGAAGCAATGGAATAAAGCCTACTCATAGACTCCTCAGAATAACTTACTTTTCTTCATACTATCGTATGATTATATGATAGCGGAAGAGACACTGGTAACAGTTACTTCTGAAAATATCTGGGAGTATGCGTACGGAACGATTTGAAGTGGAATGATCATCTAAAATTAATTGTTGGTAAGGCGGGTGCCAGGTTGAGATTCATTGGGAGAGTTCTTGGAAAATGTAGTCCATCAACAAAGGAGGTGGCTTACAAAACACTCGTTCGACCTATACTTGAGTATTGCTCATCAGTGTGGGATCCGTACCAGGTCGGGTTGACAGAGGAGATAGAGAAGATCCAAAGAAGAGCGGTGCGTTTCGTCATAGAGTTACTTGGCAAGCGTGATAGCGTTACGGAGATGTTTAGCAAACTCCAGTTGCAGACTCTGCAAGAGAGGCGCTCTGCATCGCGGTGTATCTTGCTGTCCAGGTTTCGAGAGGGTGCGTTTATGGATGAGGTATCGAATATATTGCTTCCCCCTACTTATACCTCCCGAGGAGATCACGATTGTAAAATTAGAGAGATTCGAGCGCGCACGGAGGCTTTCCGGCAGTCGTTCTCCCGCGAACCATACGCGACTGGAACAGGAAAGGGAGGTAATGACAGTGGCACGTAAAGTGCCCTCCGCCACACACCGTTCGGTGGCTTGCTGAGTATAAATGTAGATGTAGATGTAGAATGACATGGAGTTTATGAACAGACATCTTAACAACATCTAGGTACTTCTATGTGTAAAATGTATTTGACTATTCCGCTTCAAGCGACGCTTAAAATTTAGTTTCAGTGCCTGTTTTAATCACAACGGCTGAATAAAATCACCATTTTAGAGGGCCGATAAGTTACGGAAATACTTATAATGAAGCACATCGTCGGTTTACATTGCAAACTACGCATATTAAAAAATCACATCTATTGTTATTGCATTATTAGGTAGAAAACCTCGTATCTCAACTATTAGTAAGTCAACGAGGGGTAACGACCTATATGATGCGCTCTAGTGAGAAAAAAAAGGAAACCATATCAAGTGAGAAAATCATGCGTAACTTTTCTGAGATACAAGGTTTTCTATTTCGTTGAACTGAATATAACTGCTACTTGTACATTTACTTCAATGTAGGGTTGACACTGGTTAGTCGGAAAATTTATTTCATTAAGATAATGAACATTAAACTCACACTAAAATAACTACGGCCATATCCTAAACACTCTTTTCAGAAAATCCTCTTGACTCCAACATGAAAAATCATGAATGATAAAACAACGCGACCGAAGTTTAGAAACCATAATAAACTGCTGGAAATGGGAAATTTTACGCCATAAAACTCTCACCCGAACGCTACCAAACTGATATGCAGTATTTTCACTCCCGGGTGATACGGTGATTAAAATTCAGTCCTTATGCGAGCTTATTTTCAGTAGAGAAAAACTCCATTGTTGCTGATGAAGAATGGTGTGGCCAACGCTACTAGTGGAGATCGCAACACAGCATACCCAGAGGACGTGCTCATGCAACTTATCACCATCTTTCGGACTCTGAAAAAGGTCGAATCATTGGCATGACGGACACGGCAGCATCTTACGGACAGATCGTACAAACCGTCCGCTTTTGCGCAATGACTGCAGAATGAATGGCGACAAGGTGGGCACAGAACAAAATTGTGGCAAGAAGAGTAGGCACGAGTCTTGTCATGAGTACTCACCATGAGAAGATCGTAGGGCAAAGGTCACGGGTTCAACGAACCGCCGGGAACACATTCCTGGAAGCTGGAAAGATGTCTCTAGTATCCACGCGCCGTTTACCGCTGATACCACACAACAGGCAACACACATTTGTATGGTGTAGAGCCAGAGTCAATTGCGACATTGAATTAAATACTGTGACGTTCTGTGATGATCTCGTTCTGTTTGTAGTGGTCAGGTCGATGCCGACGTGACCGTAGACGACCTTATGAAAGATCACAGGAAGCACTGGTTCTCGAAACCAATACCTCCCCAAGTCTGAGAATCGTGTTGTGAGAGCTACTGGATATGGCAACAGGACGGATTTGGTAATTGTTGAAGGGAGCCTGAATGTTCGCCAGTAATGTGGCAGTGATTTGTAAAACCCGTTGTTACACCCTTAATGACCATGGTACCAACTGCCATATTCCAGCATAATACTGTATGACCCCACACTGCACTTTGCACCGTAATCGCCTTGAGCAATACACCGACCCTTGACTGGGCTGCCTGGTACCCCTAAACATCACCCAATAGATCATGTACAATATGTAATGGGAAGATGTATTTCAAACTTTCCTCTGTTGTTATTTTAACTTCTCGGTCATTTTCTTTATATTATACTTTTGGGTATAGCATCTTTGACCCTTTCTCCATTGCGATAAGTTGAGAATTTGGGTCTGACGGTAAGCTGATCCAGACGGCCGAGGCGGTTCAGGCAAGTGTTGCAGAGAAGCGGAGCATCCAGTTTCGAGCCCCGGTCTGGCACAAATTTTCAATTTTCGCCATTGCATTACCACAATGCCCTGCCACGAATTTCCCACTCATCTTTTCCTTCCCCATCCTTTACTTCGTATAAATCTATGTACCAGCAGCGTCACCATGAGTGGTGTCTGTTCCGTCGGCGGACGTGTCCGATGGACCAGACACCACTCAAGTATATTGATTTCTTCGTTGCCTTACGGCCTGTGAGATGGAGTGATTGTGTGGAGTCGGCCAATGTGGCCGAACGGTTCTAGGCGCTTCAGTCCGGAATCGCGCGACTGCTACGGTCGCAGGTTCGAATCCTGCCTCGGGCATGGACGTGTGTGATGTTATGTTTAAGTAGTTCTAAGTTCTAGGAGACTGATGACCTCAGATGTTAAGTCCCATAGTGCTCAGAGCCATTTGAACCATTTTTTGATTGTGTGGATCAACGCAAGTGAGGTGGGAGTAACTGGGTAAGTTTCATTTTGTAGAGCTACTCCTCACGGTCTGCCAACATATTTATCCCTTTTATCCACAGTCGTTACTTTCACTATTACGTTCACACCAGATTCCAACCAGCAATGTTCACGAACTGACATAGGTCGTGTTTCACGCACGGCAAGAAATTCCTCAAACGACATTTGGAGGCTGCTTGTTTCCACGTGGTGAAGAGTACTAGAGTGTATTCGTGCCTGTAGGGGTCACATCTCATTCTGATGTTGATGATGGGCTTCGGTTCCGAATGAAACTAAAATTTAATCATTTAATGGTTCAAATGGCTCTGAGCACTGTGGGACTTAACTTCTAAGGTCATCAGACCCCCTAGAACTTAGAAATACTTAAACCTAACTAATCTAAGGACATCACACACATCCATGCCCGAGGCAGGATTCGAACCTGCAATCGTAGCGGTCGCGCGGTTCTAGACTGTAAGCGCCTAGAACCGCTCAGCCACCCCGACCAGCCATGTGGATAAAACCTGACAAACTTTAGTTTGGAGCTGAAGCAGCGGTCGCGGCGCGGCTCCAGACTGTAGCGCCTAGAACCGCTCGGCCACTCCGACCGGCTAATCATTTAATATTTGAGATATGATGAACATGTTCGTGAAGGTTAATTAATATCGGACTGGTGCTACATGATGTAACAGTTTGCATTTCCTTTCATGTATGTTGGCCAGTTAGAATTAAAAGTGAGGAACAATGTTCCTGTGTCCAACAGAACGCTTTTACTGAAGAAACACATTACAAGCATGTGAAATCTCAGATTTTTTTTTTATCATCAGAGTCCTTTACTCTCAGAGCTAGATTTTCGTGACTGGTAAGGACGTATGGTCTCGCCAAATTTTTACCGCCAAAATTACAGTGCTTTTCCTCTTGGCGTTGTTGAAAGGCTCACCATCAGATGATCACCTGAAATTTATATTTTGCTTGCCATTAACGTCAGCTCGAATGATACTATTACAAACTGATCATTAGTTTACCTTATATAGGGATTAAGAAAACCAGGCCATACCTAGTTGGAGAAACAATGCCACAATTCATCTTTTCACATACTGAGAAACCAACGAAAAGACATAATCAGCGTTCAAATCACTATTCCCGCAATAAGAATCACAGCACTTTATCCCGACATTGCTCGTCTCGAAGAGGAAAATGCGGTTTGCTTGCTGTCCTGCGTTTGGTCGGATGGCCGAGCGTTATGTTTAGTTCAATTAGTCATCGCCGTCATCAGTTTTGAATTCTAAAATGCCTTTACTATATAGCTAATGAATTGCCTGCTGCTATCACTTAATTTCGGTAGAACAGGTAAGCCAATCTGCCAGACTGGAATGAAGCATGAATTGTGTATAACGCCTCAGTGTTCCGCATGTTGGTTAGTTGTCTTGCGAGTCCAATGAATAATTGACTCAAGGTTCGAGGACACATGTAGTGTTAACTTGTTAGCAACTTGTAATGCAGCAGGGGACCTATGCGCGTTCATCACAAATTCAGCAGCGGCGCTTCTCCCAGCTGTTAAACAACAAACTACTTAGCGATTCATGTCGAAGACGGCTCGTCTGTCAGAGGTGGCGCTGCAGCCAAGACGCTGATCTGCCTTACACCGACACCCAAGTGTCCGGTCTCCCTCCAGCTCAGCTGCCGTTCAGCTTCATCACCAGGGGCCACATTCTGTTACCACAGCCGTTGACTTCCCAAAGCCTGGCCCTCGTAACTTCTAACTAAACAGCAGCGTTTCGCAGCTCACTCTTTATCAGATTGATACAATGTTTAATGAAAAAATATCCACAAATTTGTGCTACGTAATTCCAGACATCCAGGTAACTGAGGTGGGGCTGGGCGAAGAGATTGTACCTCACTGCGGAGGAATAGGTAATGGTGTTCCACAAGGTTAAATCTTAAGTCCAACTAATGTTTTATATGTGTGTAAACGCGTCGGCATTTCATTCACTTATTTTTTTTTGGAAGGTGAAACAAGACACATAACTGCAGCATAAATAGTAATTAATTCAGTTTTACACATAAATATGTACATCATTAACAATAAATATAGCATATGGCCAAAAGATAATCAATAGTGCGATACCTTGGGATTTAACGTAAACATTATAACTGATAGAAAACAACTGTCCAGAAGCTTCTTAAAAAACTGACTTCTGCCTTTTTCGCAGTTGGTATTATTGCAAGTCTAAGAGAGAAACAAATTAGAATGTGACCGAGTTTCGCTTATTTTTTGCCAGTAATATCCTATGGAAGAATATTTTGGAATAACGTATCTATCAGAAACAATGCTTTTACTACACAAAACATACAGCAAACGTAAAATGTAATGAAGCACCACTTATCACATTTTAAAGTCAGAGTTATTCTTTCCCTGCAGAAAATACACTACTGGTCATTAAAATTGCTACACCAAGAAGAAATGCAGATGATAAACGGATATTCATTGGACAAATATATTATACTAGAACTGACATGTGATTACATTTTCACGCAATTTGGGTGCATAGATCCTGAGAAATCAGTACCCAGAAGAACTACCTCTGGCCGTAATAACGGCCTTGACATGCCTGGGCATTGAGTCAAACAGAGCTTGGATGGCGTGTACAGGTACAGCTGCCCGTGCAGCTTCAACACGATACCACAGTTCATCAAGAGTAGTGACTGTCGTATTGTGATGAGCCAGATGCTTGGCCACCATTCACCAGACGTTTTCAATTGGTGAGAGATCTGGAAAATGTGCTGTCCAGGGCAGCAGTCGAACATTTTCTGTATCCAGAAAGGCCCGTACAGGACCTGCAACATGCAGTCGAGCATTATCCTGCTGAATTGTAGGGTTTCGCAGGGATCGAATGAAGGGTAGAGCCACGGGTCGTAACACAGCTGAAATGTAACGTCCACTGTTCAAAGTGCCATCAATGCGAACAAGAGGTGACCGAGACGTGTAACCAATGGCACCCCATACCATCACGCTGGGTGATACGCCAGTATGGCGATGACGAATACACCCTTCCAATGTGCGTTCACCGCGATGTCGCCAAACACGGATGCGACCATCACGATACTGTAAACAGAACCTGGATTCATCCGAAAAAATGACGTTTTGCCATTCGTGCGCCCAGGTTCGTCGTTGAGTACACCATCGCAGACGCTCCTGTCTGTGATGCAGCGTCAAGGGTAACCACAGCCATGGTCTCCGAGTTGATAGTCCATGCTGCTGCAAACGTCGTCGAACTGTTCGTGCAGATGGTTGTTGTCTTGCAAACGTCCCCATCTGTTGACTCAGGGATCGAGACGTGCCTGCACGATCCGTTACAGCCATGCGGATAAGATGCCTGTCATCTCGACTGCTAGTGATACGAGGCCGTTGGGATCCTGCACGGCGTTCCGTATTACCCTCCTGAACCCACTAATTCCATATTCTGCTAACAGTCATTGGATCTCGACCAACGCGAGCAGCAATGTCGCGATACGATACACCGCAATCGCGATAGGTTACAATCCGACCTTTATCAAAGTCGGAAACGTGATGGTACGCATTTCTCGTACTTACACGAGGCATCACAACAACGTTTCACCAGGCAACGCCCGTCAACTGCTGTTTGTGTATGAGAAATCGGTTGGAAACTTTCCTCATGTCAGCACGTTGTAGGTGTCGACACCGGCGCCAACATTGTGTGAATGCTCTGATAAGCTAATCATTTGTATATCACTGCACCCTCTTCCTGTCGGTTAAATTTCGCGTCTGTAGCACGTCATCTTCGTGGTGTAGCAATTTTAATGGCCAACAGTGTATATGAAACAATTAATTGTAGATTCTAACCGATTAGAGAACACACATTTGTTTGCCAAGATCACTAATAATAACATTTATTCTTGACAACTGGTTTCGGTAATCAGTGTTACTATTTTCAGATCTCAACAGATAGGTTATTACATATTTCATAAAGTAGCAGTAAAAGTACTCTTTCGCACGAATTGGCAGGTACGTAACAGACTAGAAGACTGATGCATCGGCGTGTCAAAACTAAAATAACTATATACACAGTTATTCACCACATGCATCTGTCTTACGCCACTCACAACAGAGCACATCACTGCAGCCAGCGGCGGTATGGACGCGACAGTTGGCTGTATGGCGATGGGTAGGTGCGATGAGTTGTCTATTAACGTCATTACGTTTAGTCTCTACGAATGATATTGAAGACAGAGTTTCAACAGAAAAGGTAACGGAATTTATTTCGAACACATTGAAGTATTGTAAATTACAAGGATTAGACAAAATAAAGAAACGCTGTCAGAAATGCATGCTTCAACATAAATGCGAATGTTACCCAAGCCTGCAGGTTGCGCTGTTGTGTTGGACAACGAACGGCAACTGCGCGCTATCCTCAATACGTTGCAAATATCAGTCGTGGTCAAAACAGTCTTCTGTGTAGTTGGGAGTGCATTATGTTGAAGCTAAGTGAATTCGAACGTGGGAGAATTTTTGGTGCTCGTATGGAGGATACATCCGTTACCAAGGTAGCCGTAGTATTTGGCGTTTCAACAGGCACCGTATCGACGATTTATCCGGCAGACAGGGAAAACAGAAAAATAACCGCTATGTCACAAAGCGGATGAAACTGTGTGTTGAGCTATGGTGACACACTGCCATTGTGGATTGTGAGGAGAAGTAAGAGGACGATAGCTGCAATGGTAAATGCAGAACTGTATATCGCACTCGCGAACCCTGCCAGCACCAAAACTACACGAAAGGAGCTCCATAACCTGGAAATTGAAGGGCGAGGTGGAAATACGAAACCACCCATTAAGGATGTAAATGCTCGTAACTATGGACTATGGAGCAATTGAACGATGTCATTTTGTCGGATGAGTCTTGTTTCACAATGTTTCCAAATTCTGACAGAGTTTTCGCTCCAAGAGTGGAACATGAGGGGATTCAGTGATAATTTTCGCAGCCATATCGTGGTATTCCATGGGACCTACGGCTGCTCTCCAAGGTCACATTTCTGTCAAGAACTATGTGACCATTTTGGCTGATCAGGCCCATCCCATGGTACAATGTTCCCCAGTGGTGATGCTGTGATCCAAGACGGCAGGACCCCTGTTCACACAGCTCGCATCGTCCAAGACTGGTTTTGTGAGCATGAAGATGAGTTGTCGTATTTCCTCTGGCACAGATTTCGTACACCGTATTAGGCATGGTAATGTGTTGCGTTTCTGGTGTTTCCATATTCTGTCCAACCCCTGTAATAGTGTGTATAATATTGAAAGTGGATAAAGAGACACGGTAGTGATACGAATTCTGAAACTCCAGAGTGGATGGAATAATGTGTTTTAGTATGCCAGTGACAAGCAACATAAAACTACCATGTGGATGCTGTTTCTGCGATAATGGAAGCAGTAAAAGTAGTGAGGACATGTATGAAAACTTGTCAGTGAGTCTTCACGGATATAAAAGAAACAAAAAGAGAGCAAAAACCGCGTGAGAGAGTCATTTCTGAGATATTGGGGCCATGTACAGGCGCAGAGCGGTTCACAGACATAAGTACTCGATGAGAAAGTAAGTTTTGAAGTAAAAGAGTGAAGTGAGGTAAAATTAAACATTTAAAGATGCTGAGTATACATGGGCTCGTCCAGGCGAACTTTTGTGATCGTCCTCCAATCTACGTGACAACAGGCGGTGGAGAGAAGGCGGTTCTCCTCTGATAGCTGATGGCCGGTCGAAGAGAGAGAGTCCAGTCTGGCCCCTAAGATCAAGAAACGGCGGCAGCCAACGCGTCACGCCTGTCCTATGCTCCCATTGGCTACGCACTGTGGCACGTGTGGCTGGATTGTCAGCAGATTATCGGAAACTACAGCCTCTGCTGATGCTGCGCTTTCGCCTGGCACGTAGACCACTGTGAAATTATACTGGAAAAATCTTAGAAAGTGGCGACGAAGAAAACTTGTAATAAAAATTTTATATCGAAATCCTACGACACCCGCAGACTGGCTAGCCGATCCGCGCAACCAACACAACAGAGAAAGTTCGTGGAATTTCGGTAGTGGTTCAAATGGTTGAAATGGCTCTGAGTACCATGGGACTTAACTTCTGAGGTCATCAGTCCCCTAGAACTTAGAACTACTCAAACCTAACCAACCTAAGGACATCACACACATCCATGCCCGAGGCAGGATTCGAACCTGAACCCGTAGCGGTCGCGCGATTCCAGACTGCAGCGCCTAGAACCGCTCGGCCACTTCGGCCGGCTTCGGTAGTGGGACATCAGGAACTGGATAGAGATAACAAGAGAAATTAAATGTTTCTGAAGTGTTCCAGAAAAATGGTATGACCGAATTCGCGAATGGAGCGGGAAAAGGACGGAAAAGGGGGGGGGGGGGGGGGGGTGAACATAGTGGTATCACAAATACACTCTGCCACACAAATAAGGTGACTTCCAAACTATAAATGTAGCTGTAAAATGCAGAGAAAAGAGCACATTTGTAACAATTGGATTTTTACAAAGAAAGAAGGATTAGATTCCAAAGAATTGGTGATTTCTGTCGCTGCAACACGATGGACACACTAATGACACTAGAAACCAGTATTGGCGAATAGTTTGATAGGAAATCTGTCCACAAGCATAATATAAGCTTTGAATATGATCATTTCGCTTATGACTGATAAAAAATTTTATTGGTTGCACCTGTACTTTGAACTAATTATTATTTTAAGCATAGACAGTGGATGCTATATCAAACATAGATTATGCTACTGTAAGTTATCTACATGAGCCGAATCCTGATCAGTGGTAGTTGATCCAGAACATAAATAAATTTAATGCATTGTTGTTGTTGTGGTCTTCAGTCCTGAGACTGGTTTGATGCAGCTCTCCATGCTACTCAATCCTGTGCAAGCTTCTTAGTCTCCCAGTATTTACTGCAACCAACACCCTTTTGAATCTGCTTAGTGTATTCATCACTTGGTCTCCCTCTACGATTTTTACCCTCCACGCTGCCTTCCAATGCTAAATTTGTGATCCCTTGATGGCTCAGAACATGTCCTACCAACCGGTCCCTTCTTCTTGTCAAGCTGTGCCACAAACTCCTCTTCTCCCCAATCAATACCTCCTCATTAGTTATGTGATCTACCCATCAAATCTTCAGCATTCTTCTGTAGCACCACATTTCGAAAGCTTCTATTCTACTCTTGTCCAAACTATTTATCGTCCATGTTTCACTTCCATACATGGCTACACTCCATACAAATACTTTCAGAAACGACTTCCTGACACTTAAATCTACAATCGATTTTAACAAATTTCTCTTCAGAAACGCTTTCCTTGCCATTGAAAGTCTACATTTTATATCCTCTCTACTTCGACCATCATCAGTTATTTTTCTCCCCAAATAGCAAAACTCCTTTACTACTTTAAGCGTTTCATTTCCTAATCTAATTTCCTCAGCATCACCCGACTTAATTCGACTACATTCCATTATCCTCGTTTTGCTTTTGTTGATGTTCATCTTATATCCTCCTTTCAAGACACAGTCCATTCCGTTCAACTGCCCTTCCAAGTCCTTTGCTTACTCTGACAGAATTACAATGTCATCGGCGAACCTCAAAGTTTTTATTTCTTCTCCACGGATTTTAATACCTAATCCGTATTTTTCTTTTCTTTCCTTTACTGCTTGCTCAATATACAGATTGAATAACATCGGGGAGAGGCTACAACCCTGTCTCACTCCCTTCACAACCACTGCTTCCCTTTCATGCCGCTCGACTCTTATAACTGCCATCTGGTTTCTGTACAAATTGTAAATAGCCTTTCGCTCCCTGTATTTTACCCCTGCCACCCTTACAATTTGAAAGTCTAGTCAACATTGTCAAAAGCTTTCTCTAAGTCTACAAATGCTAAAAACGTAGGTTTGCCTTTCTTTAATCTTTCTTCTAAGATAAGTCGTAAGGTCAGTGTTCCAACATTTCTACGGAATCCTAACTGGTCTTCCCGAGGTCGGCTTCTACCAGTTTTTCCATTCGTCTGTAATGAATTCGCGTTAGTATTTTGCAGCCATGGCTTATTAAACTGATAGTTCGGCAATGCATGTAAAATGTAAATAGATGAAAAGACACCATACAGTTTGACTATAAAGCGAACGCTCTATCACTGGAATCAATCACATCCGTCATGTATCAACGAATATCTGTCTAGAGTGATGTAAGGTGTGAAATAGCTTACATAAACTTCGCTCGATCAATAATTATTCAGTGTCCCCAATCATCTACTGTCCAGTCACTTCAAGCGTCGCTTTGCACTGGCTATAGAAATCTGTGGCTTATGAGGAGCTGCTCGATCACTTTAGCTCACTCTTTTTAACTCGCTACACACAGTCATTGTGTGTTGGAACTCACGAATGTTTCCTTTCGCTGATTTTATGCGACTTCTTTACAAGCACCCTCCGCAATTCCCCATGGTCCCTGTCCGTCAGTACAATGAGGTATGCCTGGTGTTGGTTTAGCTGCGGTTGTTCCTTCGCGTTTCTAGTTCACAATCACGTCACTAGCAATCCGCTTGGACAGCGTTGCAAGGGCTGAAATGTTCCTCATGGGTTTGTTACTCAGGTGCCATCCAATGACTAGTGCAAGTTCAAAGTCACTGAGTCATCCTGGCCGACTCATTCCGCTGCTGCTGCTTCTCTACAGACAACACGACTTTCCCTGCCTCCTTTTATACTGGCGCTCCACCTTTCGTGACGTTTAGTGGTCAGTCTCGCATAAGATAGGGGTGTCCAGATACTTTTGATCAGATAGTGTATGTAATATAATCCCTGTTTATATCGTATAGACTTGCAAGGGTTCAAGTCCTGTTCAAGTCCTCCCTCGGGCATGAGTGTGTGTGTTGTTCTTAGCATAAGTTAGTGTAAGTTACACTACTGGTCATTTAAATTGCTACACCGAGAAGAAATGCAGATGATAAACGGGTATTCATTGGGCAAATATATTATACTAGAACTGACATGTGATTACATTTTTACGCAACTTGGGTGCGTAGATCCTGAGAAATCAATACCCAGAAAAACCGTCTCTGGCCGTAATAACGGCCTTGATACCCTTGGGCACTGAGTCAAACAGAGCTTGGATGGCATGTATAGATACAGCTGCCCATGCAACTTCAATACGATACCACAGTTCATCAAGAGTAGTGACTGGCGTATTGTGACGAGCCAGTTGCTCGGCCACCATTCACCAGACATTTTCCGTTGGTGAGAGATCTGGAAAATGTGCTGGCCAGGGCAGCAGTCGAACATTTTCTGTATACAGAAAGGCCCGCACAGGACCTGCAACATGCGGTCGTGCATTATCCTCCTGGAATGTAGGGTTTCGCAGGGATCGAGTGAAGGGTAGAGCCACGGGTCGTAACACAGCTGAAATGTAACGTCCACTGTTCAAAGTGCTGTCAATGCGAACAAGAGGTGACCGAGACGTGTAACCAATGGCACCCCATGCCATCACGCCGGGTAATACGACAGTATGGCGATGACGAATACACACTTCCAATGTGCGTTCACCGCGATGTCGCCAAACACGGATGCGACCATCATGATGCTGTAAACAGAAACTAGATTCATCCGAAAAAATGACGTTTTGCCATTCGTGCACCCAGGTTCGTCGTGGAGTACACCATCGCAGACGCTCCTGTCTGTGATGCAGCGTCACGGGTAACTGCAGCCATGGTCTCCGAGCTGATAGTCCATGGTGCTGCAAACGTCGTCGAACTGTTCGTGCAGTTGGTTGTTGTCTTGCAAACGTCCCCATCTGTTGACTCAGGGATCGAGACGTGGCTGTACGATCCGTTACAGCCATACAGATAAGATGCCTGTCATCTCGACTGTTAGTGATACGAGACCGTTGGGATCCAGCACGGCGTTCCGTATTGCCCTCCTGAACCCACCGATTCCATATTCTGCTAACAGTCATTGGATCTCGACCAACGCGAGCAGCAATGTCGCGATATGCTAAACCGCAATCGCGATAGGCTACAATCCAACAAAGTCGGAAACGTGATGGTACGCATTTCTTCTCCTTAGACGAGGCATCACAACAACGTTTCACCAGGCAACGCCGGTCAACTGCTGTTTGTGTATGAGAAATCGGTTGGAAACTTTCCTCATGTCAGCACGTTGTAGGTGTCGCCACCGGCGCCAACCTTGTACGAATGCTCTGAAAAGCTAATCATTTGCATATCACAGCATCCTCTTCCTGTCGGTTAAATTTCGCGTCTGTAGCACGTCATCTTCGTGGTGTAGCAATTTTAATGGCCAGTAGTGTAGTTTACGTAGTGTGTACGAGATTGAATCCAAAATTTTCGGGACTGGTGCTGCCATCTGGAAACTGGGAGTAGTAGATCTTCGCACCGCTAGGTGGTGAGAGCTGCATATCTGATGAGTCAGTGAGCGTAGCGGCATTTAGGTGGGAGGACGTGTTGCGTGTCCACAGTGATTTCCGTAATACTCTGTGATTTGTGTGTGGAGATTTTACGATGGATCCGCGAACATAACTGCGCGTGTGTATGAAATTCTGTGCGAATCTCAGGAAAAGTGCTACAGAGACCCTTGCAATGATTCAATAAGTGTTTGGGGGACACAGCATGAGCCGTCCCAGTGGAAGAGCCTGGGCTCTCCAAGACCCAAAAGAGCGAGACAGGTGAAGAGCAAAGTGAAGAGCACGATCATCGTTTTCTTTGATACCAAGGGAACTGTGTACAAAGAATTCGTCCCACCCAACAAAACAGTGAATTCCGCGTATTACTGTGACGTTTTGCGACGGCTCCGTGAAAACGTGCGGCGACGACGGCCCGAACTTTGGCGTCAAGGGAACTGGCTGCTGCATCACGACAACGCGCCCTGTCACACGTCCTTGCTCACCAAGACATTTTTGGCAAAAAGCAACATGGCGGTTGTACCCCACCCACCTTACTCTCCAGATTTGGCACCTTGCGATTTCGCGCCTTTCCCAAAACTGAAACTCAAGTTCAAAGGCCGGCCGGCGTGGCCGAGCGGTTCTAGGCGCTTCAGTCTGTAATCGCGTGACCGCTACGGTCGCAGGTTCGAATCCTGCCTCGGGCATGGATGTGTGTGATGTCCTTAGGTTAGTTAGGTTTAACTAGTTCAAAGTTCTAGGGGACTGATGACCTTAGAAGTTAAGTCCCGTAGTGCTCAGAGCCATTTGAACCAAGTTGAAAGGCCGTTTGTTCGACACTCTAGAGAGGGTTCAAGAAGCATCGCTGGCAGTGATAAATACCCTGAAAGAACAGGACTTTCAGAAAACGTCTGACCAGTGGCAGAAGCGCTGGGACCGGTGTGTACGTGCGGATGGGAAGTACTTCGAGAGTGATGGTGACCATTAGTCCAAATGTAAGGTTTTCAACAGATGGCAGCACCAGTCCTGAAATTTTTGGATAGCACCTCGTATGATTTTTTGAGACTTGCAAGAAACCCCCCCCCCCCTCCCCACTCGTACTAAACCTCCAAAAATGTCTCCGTTTAGCCGGTGAGTCCGTAGATAGTGGTATAAGGGGCGTACAGTATAACTGGGCACAATTTCCCGCCAGAGTTTTGCGATAATTAAGCCATTCCGTTCTTGAACTGACTTTCTTCCTACCTGTTATGTGGAGATGCTCTCGTAGTTTTAAGTCCCCTTGCAGCGGCAGCAGCACCGTCGGATTCTGAAAGTGCGATACTACTGTCTATGTTATACATAATGAAGCAGGAAGAAGTTTTTTGTGCAAATAATTTTTACACGGGATGCCATTACGGTGCGTTTATTTAAGAAACACCATAAAATGGACTTGTTCACACTGATTATAAGCTAACTATTAACGGTACGAGAGCACGGTCTACCGCTTTAATAGATCGAAAGGCATCCTATCGACGACTGCCGACTACAGCGCACAGTCTATAAGTTCTGTGTACAACTGATATAGGTCGTACAAGATCGTACATCTTCGGTTATGCAAAAGTTATTCATTTATTTATTAATATCGACGTTACCTTGCATTGTAAAATTACTGAAAGAGAGTAGTTGTGACTTGTAGATGCCGCCTAATGTTTGAATGGTAAAAGGTAACTTTGGTGCAAATGGTTCAAATGGCTCTGAGCACTATGGGACTCAACTGCTGAGGTCATTAGTCCCCTAGAACTTAGAACTAGTTAAACCTAACTAACCTAAGGACATCACAAACATCCATGCCCGAGGCAGGATTCGAACCTGCGACCGTAGTGGTCTTGCGGTTCCAGACTGCAGCGCCTTTAACCGCACGGCCACTTCGGCCGGCGGTAACTTTGGTTAGCAAATATTTATTAATAGCAATTACTTGATTCGCGCCAGAATAAATGTACTTTCCTTACGTATCACTTTGCTGACGTCACGAGCGACTCCTGCATCGCCGGCCGGAGTGACCGTGCGGTTCTAGGCGCTACAGTCTGGAGCCGCGAGACCGCTACGGTCGCAGGTTCGAATCCTGCCTCGGGCATGGATGTGGGTGATGTCTCTAGGTTAGTTAGGTTTAAGTAGTTCTAAGTTCTAGGGGAATGATGACCTCAGAAATTGAGTCCCATAGTGCTCAGAGCCATTTGAACTTCTGCATCGGTACTTCATTCCACTGGCTCTGAGAGCGCCAGATGGCCAAATGCTTCTGTTCGCCAGCGTAGGAACCTACCGCTCGCTCCTTACTCCGTACGTACTGCAGTGTTGATGCATTCACTTCACATATGTGAAACAGCAAAACTGGAAATAAAGTAAAATGCGCTGTTATCTCATTTCATCCCCATCGACGCGCAGGTCGCCGAAGTGGCGTCAACTTGAAAGACCTGCACCAGGCGAACGGTCTACCCGACGGGAGGCCCTAGCCACACGACATTTCATTTCATTATCTGCAAATAAGGGATAACTTACAGATTATACATTTAGCAGGGACAGATGGCGCACTAACGACAAGTCATGCATATTGCAGATGGCTCGTCTCACGCGGAGAATTATAGGAAATTGTTACACAGACTATTTCGGACACATTTATAACAGAAGTCTCGGCTCTTTCCAGCGACTTTTATCTTTTCCCTTATTTTCATATCGATTCTGCCAATCACCAAGACAGATTTCACAGGTTCAAAATCGCTACTCTAAAACACTGCGGTGTCAGAAACTCTGGCAGCGGTTGATTGCTAATGGCTGTGAAACGGAAACTCTCGTCTTTTCATTTCGTTAAAACTGCGTACATGCCGCGTGGACATGCGACTCTCTTGGCTAGCCGCGTCAGCCGATCGTTAATCCGCTATTGTTGCAGAATGCAGGCCGCTCGGCCGTAACGAGAATCCCCGTTAATGGCTCAATTGTGAGTCGGAGCGCCGAGCAGTATGGCTCATTAGCTCCCTCGCAAAACGCTTGCAAACTCCACTCCGAGCGCGAGCATCCAAGTCATTATGTCGTCATCACGTTAACGTCGCTTTTACACGTGAAATGTTCCGCGGACCATATAGGACAGACAGCTGACAGGGCTGAGCCGTAACTGTTTTTGTGAACGAGAAATTATGGCTAAGAAGTAAGTACGATATTTCTTGAATAATGCTTGTATAAGATGTAGCAGTCAGCTGTGAAGGCTGATTTTATTGGTTTGGAAACTGGAATTATGCGCACTACACAGATTTGTAAGTCCAAGCATGCAATGGCAGTGTCGACTGCACTAGAATTTCTTATGTGAAAATTTATAAATTCGTGTAGTTATTGTTTGTTTGCTGTGATTTGACTTGCCGACGGCGACGTGACGATTAGAGACGATAACTTGCGCAGGTTAAATGAAGACGGAGTCACTCGTCAAGCACTTCTTAAAGGAACCAAATTCACTTACGTTCGGCCTGTCTGAAAGATGGCGTCGATGGCTAATACATTTTGTTTCTGTGACATTAATAGGTGCTGCTCAATAACGTTAGTCAAATCTCGACTGGATCCGAGGAATAGGGGGTTATGGTTTTTTTTTTAACGTCCCGTCGACAACGAGGTCATTAGAGACGGAGCGCAAGCTCGGGTTAGGGAAGGATGGGGAGGGAAATCGGCCGTGCCCTTTCAAAGGAACCATTCCGGCATTTGCCTGAAACGATTTAGGGAAATCACGGAAAACCTAAATCAGGATGGCTGGAGACGGGATTGAACCGTCGTCCTCCCGAATGCGATCCGAGGAATATTTCTGTTCATACAGCTTCTCAAATTAATCGTTTTGTGTGTTTAGTTGAAATGCACTCCGTCTTCAGGCCACAAGTGGCTCATCAGGACCATCCGACCGCCGTATCATCCTCAGATGAGGACGCGGATAGGAAGGGTGTGGGGTCAGCACACCGCTCTCTCGGTCGTTACGATAGTTTTCTTAGACCGGAGCCGCTACTATTCGGTCGAGTAGCTCCTCATTTGGCAACACGAGGCTGAGTGCACCCCGAAAAATGGGAACAGCACAGGGCGATCCGGATGGTCACCCATCCAAGTGTCGGCCACGCCCGACAGCGCTTAACTTCAGTGATCTGACAGGTACCGGTGTATCCACTACGGTAAGGCCGTTGCCGTTTAGCTGAAATAGATAACGTGAAATACCGTGACGTCGTAACATTCTATATTTTTGACAATTTATCGCCAATGGAATTTGGTCTCAAGTGTATAAATGTTTCGGGAAACGTCCGCTTCTTCATTTTCAATAAAGGCCAATATTGGTGCCCATCATCTGTCATAACGGAAGTGACTCTGGATAGCTAAGTACAACATAGGAAAACGTTCTCAACAGGTAGTGTCTAACGAGCAGGAAATTATGAATTTACTCATTCGCTTATCACTCTTATAACAAACTATTTCGAAATTCCAAACCCAAAATGAAAGCTAATGATTATTTATGTCAATGATATATTGTGATGACAGTTGTCTAGATGGTATTAAATCGAAAGACTGAAGGGAATAACAGAAACAGACATTAAAATAATCAGGCTCAGCGACAAAAAACATCTCCTATTATTACTAGAAAACTTCCAAATCAAAGGCAGTCGCAAAAAGAAACACATACGGAATGTCCAAACAAGCATTAGCAAATAAACGTTTTTAAACTAACAAAATATATAACAGGCAAATAGCAAACCCTCTAGCCAGCACAAAAACAGTATCGCATACTCACTGATCATACGCCATAGTGCCATGGTAAAATAGCTTTAACGAAGTAATAATCTGTGCACTCAGAAGTTAGAACATGTCATATATATGGGTTGGACAAAAATATGGAAACACCGCAAGATATGTATGCTTGAACATAAATACAATCGCTAGCCAAGCCTACAGGTTGCACGAATGCCACGTGTGCACTTCCTCAATACGTCGCAACTGCCAGTCGTCACTCACGAACCCTTTCAGTACCAAAACAACATGAACGGAGCTCCATAACATGGAAATGAAGGGCGAACTGGAATACCAAAATCACTCATCAGTGAAGGAATTGCTCATAATCGGAAAACGTGGTGCCGAAGCCATAAAACCTGGACCATGGAGCTTTGGAAGACGTCACTTGGTTTCCAAATTGCCAGCCGGAGTGGCCGAGCGGTTCTAGGCGCTACAGTCTGGAACCGCGAGACCGCTACGGTCGCAGGTTCGAATCCTGCCTCGGACATGGATGTGTGTGATGTTCTTAGGTTAGTTCAGTTTAAGTAGTTCTAAGTTCTAGGGGACTGGTGACCTCCGCAGTAAGTCCCATAGTGCTCAGAGCCATTTGAACCATTTTTTTGTTCCCAAATTCTGGCCGAGTTACGTGCCAAGAGTGAAACATGGCGAGGATTCGATGATGATATGGGCATGCAATATCGTGGTATTTCACAGACCTCATGGCTACTGTGATAGGTCGTATCAACCATTTTGGCTGATCAGACCCATACCATGGTACAATGTTTGTTCCCCACTGGTGGTACTGTGTTCCAAGACTACAAGGCCTTGTTCACATAGCTCACATCGTCCGAAACTGGTATTATGACCACGAGAATGAATTTTCGCATTTTTCCTGGCCACCAATCACCAAATCTAAATATTATTCAACCTTTGTGGTCTACTTTGGAGGAAAGGTTGCGTGATCGCTATCCATTTCCATCATTGTTAGCTGAACTTGCCACTATTTTGCAGGAAGAATGGTGTATGTGTCCCTTGAGAACTGTACAAGACCTGTAGGTCCCATTTACCCATTCTCAGACGACTGGTGGCTGTTCTGAATGCCAGTCTTTTTCTGCTCCGTGTTATGTACGGTAATGTGTTGTTTCGTTGGTGTTTCGATGTTTTTGTCCACCTCTCCCCTGTAAAATAGGCCTATGCTTGCTGCATGAGTATCTTAGTGTCTAACCAGGCATATCAGCTAATTATCTTTGCTTTTTTTAAAAAAATTATGCAAAATGCTCTCTTTCTTTGCCCTCTGCTCAAACATGAGCAGCAAACATGATGGTACAATAGTTAAAGCTCTGAACTGGAATTTCCGCGTGAGTATCCTCTTCATGTTCACCCCATCCCCTTACCAACGTATTCCAACTGATACGTATATGGATATGGTGTCTGTTCTTTCGGACATGTCCTGCAGCCGTCTAGAATGAAATTAGAATTATATTAATTAGAAATTAGAATTATATTAAAATTAGAACTATATTAATACCTTCAGCTGCTAACAGGCGTTGATATATATCAACGGGGACAGGTGAAAATGTGTGCCCCAACCGGGACTCGAACCCGGTATCTCTTGCTTACATGTCAGATGATCAATCCATCTTTTTTTATGTTATATTAAGGAAGATAGGAGAAACAGAAACCTTTATTATTCACAAAATAAACATAGTACGTCCTGACAGATGATAACTGTCCTGGAAGGAACCTCGCTGCCGTCCTACCATGCAGCATGAAATAACAACAAAATCAAAGTGGGGCCACCTCCGGCACCCTAAAGAAAAGTATATATGGATATGAAAACAAAATTTGAAGTACATCCATTTGCTAACTGTTCAAGCGTGAGTTTTTCGTAGGTCACATACTCGCATAGCGTTCTTAGTCGATCACATTACTTGGTCGGTTTCACAACGAAAGCACCGCCGCTCAACTTTGCGCACCCGGCACACCCCAAGTATATGGTGGGTCCGGAAAAACCGTTACTAGGAAATTGGCATACCAATCCTTGTACTTTTGTAGCCGTCATAGTTTTGTGTGTCCATCTTGCAAGTATTGCCAGTAATCCAGGACGTTCAGTAATTTCGTACGTGTGTCTCTATAGATGTAATGGACCGTCATACCTGTGATCCACGCCACTGCGTTCGTCTTATGACGCGGAAAATAAATTTCCTCTGGAAAAAATACTATGTCAGAACAGACTGCTGTATAGATAGTGCGCCACATGAACGCTATTATCTTTCTTGCGAGAGTCCAGACAGCCAATGGCTCGCCGCAGACCAGCCGATGGTCGTCCGTATCCAGCACGCCGCATTGCTGACACAAGGGCGAATCCGCCATATGTATTGCGTACTTTTTATCATTTGTAAGGTATGTTCGGTTGACGACAATGTACCATGTTGATCTGACTGATGTAGGTAGGTGGGGGTGGTGGACCGTGCGCCACATCACGTGCCAATTAACAGCTGGATGTTTGCGTTCCACCATATTCCGGGCGATCTGTCGAAGTAGCAGATGGTACACGTCCTTCGACGTCGACTGGCGGGTCGTCGGTAAACGCTCTCGAACGTAACTGTGTTCCACGATGAACGTGCGCACATACGTTAAAGGGGGCGATATATGGCCGACACTGACTGGAGGAAGATGCGATGTTGGTACGAGTTCTTCGATGATCGTCCCCGTAAGCGAGTGATTCCTGTTGCGCCACCGTTTGAGCATAGTATTAATATACATGGCACGCGCCTTCTCGTGCACGTTCACTAAATCAACGCCCCCCTCTCGCGCTGGGAGGGTAAGCGTGTTGTACTGTACCTTAAAGAGTTGTCCCAGGCACACATAGTACCCAAAAGCCGCCTGAATCCTCATAGCCATCGTGCGCGTCAAGGGGAGAAGGTGTGTCAGGTGGCACATCATGGGCGCGAGATAAAGGTTGACGAGTAACACTCGCTGCAGCATATCCATCGACCGTAGGGAGTTTAGTCGTACTGCCGTGCGGACTCTGAGTAACAGTCTTCGGTAGTTGTCTGCAGCCGTTCTCGCTGTCTCTTTATGAAAGGTGATACCCAAACAGCGGAGGGTTTCCACCGCAGGTAAGGGTCCTTCCGTTCCTGGTTCTAGTCCACGCCCCACATGTATGAATTGTGATTTCCGGTAGTTGACCACACTTCCAGCTGCCATCCCATACGTCTGTAGCCAATCCAGTGCTGTTTGAGTCTCCCTCTCATTCCGTACGAGGAACACAATATCATCCTCGTATGCTCTGCATTTGAATGATAAATGCCGTAGGGAGATCCCGGGAAGACGGCGGCGAAGGCCTGCGAGGCACGGTTCTAAGGCGATCGCATAAAGGAGGATCGACAAGGGGCAACCCTGTCTGACTGATCTTAAGATCTTAAAATACTCGGTTCTCCCTCCGTTGACCACCATCGCGGACCTGGCGCCGTGCAACAGCCGCATCACAGCATTGCTCAATAATGGCGAGACACCCATCCTGTTCATCACCGCCGCGAGGTACACATGATCCACGCGATCGAAAGCATGATCGAAATCTACTGCAACCATCGCCCCCCGGAGGCGGCATGCAGCCGCGAGGGCGACGACGTCACGATAGTCTCCCAAGGCTGTGTGGATATTACTGACGCCGCCAAGACAAGTCTGATCGGCATGTATTCGATTCTCCAGCGACTTTTTGATACGACTTCCCAGGATGCGCATGAAGATCTTGTAGTCACTATTAAGGAGGGTCAATGGGCAATAATCACAAGGCCGTTTGCCACCACGGGGCTTCGGTATCGGTATCATGAGCCCTTCCGTGAATTAAATGTGAACCGGTACTTCTTGCCGCAGAAGCTCATTAAACATACATAGCCACATCGGTGTCATAATGGTCACAAAGGCACGGTAAAATTCCAACGGGAATCCGTCTGGACCTGGGGACTTGTTGCAAGCACCTCGTGTAATCGCTTCCTCCAGCCCTTCACACGTAATTTCAGATAACCCGTCCGCTTCCCCGTTCACACTCGTCGCGTCTGGGATCTCTTCCAGGACGTTCCCCAGCTCCCTCTGGCCCTCCCCGTTGCTCGCATAGAATCTGCTACAATGATCCGTGAACGCCTGTGCTATGCCCCTTTGTGTTGTAAAACGACGGCCATCGCCGAGATCGATCTCATGTATTAAATTCCTGCGTCTTCTTCGTCTTTCCTTTATCACATAATGCATCGAGGGAACCTCGTTGGGCAGGAAATCCTGCGACCTCGTGCGTATCATCGTACCTGCCATCCTCAGCGTCGCAAGTTGTACCAGCTTCGCCTTGACTCGGTGGACGGCCGTCTAGCGTTCTGGTGTATGTGGTTGAGCTAACAGTTCCCGGAGAGCCGTGAAGTAAAACTCAGTGGTCGTGCGCTGCCATTGAGAAACCTCCTTCCCGTAACCTATTAACGTCCTCTGTAAAGCTGGCTTCGCGCACTCGATCCACCACTGCAGGACAGAACCGAAAGAATTTCGTCGACGGAGGCAGCCATGCCACGCGTCCTCCACCATGCGTCGGCATTCCGCATCTCGCAGGTGGGAGACGTTCATCTTCCAATTACCCTTCCGTCTCCATACCTGCTGTCTATCAAGGTTAACCATACAAATATATGCCTCGTGTTCTGTAAACGCTGTCGGCCATATTTCTGCATCCACCGTCGACATTGCTAACGCCCTTGAATCGTAGATCCGGTCCAAACGGCCCGCGGAGTGGCTAGTAAAAAATGTATATCCTGGTTGGTTGCGATACTTCAGGTCCCATGTATCGACTAATTCCATCCCGTTAACCAGCTCCCTAAGTTCTTGGCTAGTAGAATAGTTAGGTTGTTGGTCCTTTCTGTCGAGCACACAATTAAAATCTCCGCCCAGTATGCAACCATCGTATCGTCCCTGGAACAACGGTGTAACCTCATGGGCGTAAAAATCTGCTCTGTCCCTTCTCTTATCCGAGCCTGACGGTGCGTATATGTTGATCAAACGTATTCCACCTATGGTCAAGGCCGTACCACGGGCAGAAGGCAAATACTCTACTTCGTCTGCACGTATCCCTTCCTTTAATAGTATAGCTGTGCCAACGCCTCTCTCGTCACACGGGGAACAGTAAATGTCGTAACCGTAAAAGTCCGAGGGGGGAAGTACCCGAACTTCTTGTAATAGTGCTATGTCTAAATCCGCAGCCTTTATCATGTCACTGAGCATCTTGATTTTTACTGGCGTCCCAATGCTATTGATGTTAACAGACGCTATCCGATAAGCTTGTTGCATGGCGGTCAACGTAGATAGGGTACCGTACGGTCGCTAATTTAGCCGTACATAGGCTGCTGTCGGACTAACGTCCCCCGCCGTCCCCTCATATGGTCTGCCATTATTCCGTGCACTCTGCCGGTCTTACACCGGGAGAGTGCGTGGGAGCAGTTCCTCCGGCATCATCTGTTCCCCACGGGGGTGGCTCTTCTGACCAGTCCCCTAGTGTCCCATCGTTGTCGTGCAATGCAGGCGCCGTAGCCTCCCCAGTAGCCTGTTGCCGTCTATCGAGCTCCTTCGCTGTGTCTGGAGCATCGGCAGCGGTAGGTCGTGCCGCCGTCCCGCTGGCCACCGTTGCATCCACGCTAGGCAGTTCTTCTGTATCCATGGTCGTCTGTTCTATACCCGTAAACTTCTCAGAAGTGTCTGCTAGATCAGAGTGGTCGTTCTCCACCGTGAGGCGGCGCTTCTTCCGGCGTTTTGGTGATCGCTGTTTACGTTGCCCGGCCTCGGAATCAGAGGTCAGCATGGTCTCCAGTTGTTCGTGGGGGACGTCGGAATCGTGCGCCGTCGTATTATCGACGTCTCCAAGTGCCTTATCTGAAGGGGCCGCAAGCGGAACCGAAGAGAGGGCGTCCTGTGACTACTGCAGGCGGTCCATCGCAACGTCGTCTTTCTGTGGCTCGCCACGATCCGCCACTGTCTGTGTGTTCTGTTACGCGTCTGTCCCGCGGCCCACGTCATCGCGTAATGCGGCGACGTAAGTCATGGGGAGCACAGTCGGATGCGGCGTGAGGGGTGGATCATCCCGTGGCAGCTGTAATAACCTTCGTTGAGCACACTCAGAACGTATGTGGCCCTCCTTCCCACATCCAGAACACGTCCTTGGTTGTCCGTCGTAAATGATAATCGCCCTACAACCGGCGATGTACAAGTATGACGGGACGTGTTTTCGGAGTTAGATCCGTATTTGTCTGACGCCATTGAGGACAGGATACGTCTTGAAACCCGCCCATTTTTCAGCCACGTGGGATAGGACCGTTCCGTAAGGACGCAGGACGTCTGTCACCAATTCTTCTGGCACTTCGAATGGAAGCTCAAAGACGCGGATCGTTCGGAGGCCCATGCCGGCGTGTTCAGCTGTTACCGCTCCAACATTCCCGTCCGAATGACAGAAACGAAATCCTCGTCGGTGTAGAAAGTAGTAGTTCGTCACATGCCGCTTCATTTATGAGCTTCACATAGACCACGCTGCTGACTATACATAAGAGTATTCCAACTAGAACGTCAGGTTCGATTTTCACCTCGTCCCGTAAATAACGTTCGATCTCGTAAGCCTTCGGTCGAGCATATTCGTTAACAAAACTAAATTTCAGTGTCGATTTGCGGAACGACAAGGCCATGATTCGATCTATGTATACCGCGACACACCGCTACACACGTAACGTAAACACCTCTCGCGCAGACGTGCGGCATGGACGTAAACACCGTCCGAACCGCTGCGCCGCCGATGGCTGACTATACATGAGCAGCAAACATGATGGTACAATAGTTAAAGCTCTGAACTGGAATTTCCACGTGAGTATCCTCTTCATGTTCACGCCACCCTCTTACCAACGTATTCCAACTGATACTTATATGGATATGGTGTCTGTTCTTCGGACATGTCCTGCAGCCGTCTAGAATGAAATTAGAATTATATTAATTAGAAATTAGAATTATATTAAAATTAGAACTATATTAATACCTTCAACTGCTAACAGGCATTGATACATATCAACGGGGACAGGTGGAAATGTGTGCCCCAACCGGGACTCGAACCCGGTATCTCTTGCTTACATGTCAGATGCTCAATCCATCTGAGCCACCAAAGGCACAGAGGATAGCACGACTGCAGGGACTATCTTCCATATGCCTCCCACGAGACCCACATTCTCACCTTGTATGTTCACACACTGCAGTATAGTGCCCCACCCCAACACACTCATTACTCATGGAAGACATTCTTACCAAGTCCCATAAGAGTGCGGGGAATATGTGTGCATCTGCACAGAAGAAGAACGTTGTGGCCGGTGTTGCCAGAACTATATACTTATATGGATATGGTGTCTGTTCTTTCGGACATGCCACACATGACAGTTGATTTTACCAGTGACGATTTTCCATGAATGGAGGTATTCACGATATAGTCTTGAGATGATGACTCAGGAAAACCCCTGTGCTTGCAGGACATTGGAGATGTTTTAATATCATACTTCCTGCCCATCCCCCACTAGGCTGACACACCTATGACCAGTAGATCAAGAGTGTCCATACCTGTGGCAAAGAAGGGGTGATAGCCCCTTCCCCCCTCCCCACTCTCAGAGAAAGGAAAAAATATAATGTAGTCAAGTGTTTTTCATTCCAGAAAATGTTTGAGAAGTTGGTATTAGGCAGGTGTTTAACAGAGTCAGAACTGAATCTTTTTAATAGATACTTACAAATCACCATTCATCTTCCAAAGCATTAAAAATACTCCATGTTCCCAGGTCTTCCTCCCCCCCCCCCCCCCCAGTCCCACCCCTATCCTTGCTACAAAACTATTGTATGCGTGCCCTTGCAGTAGATACAATGTTTGATGACATCCTAGTAATATAACTTTTTTTTAAAATTATTTTTGTTTATTGCGTTTTTTGTGCATGGAGCCACCAGCTTCTGACTTTTGCAACCATTATAGTAATTTTTTACAAGTTTGATGCAAACAGAGTAGATGCATTTTATATGTGCATAAATGAATACATATAGACCTACATGATGTATGTGTGTACTTAACAAGGCTGTAGAAGGAAAATGAGAGTGACGACTTGAGTAGATTATACTTTCAGTGACCAGTCCACCACATAGTTATTACACAAAGAACCATTAACCTGCTGTTCATAATATATTATGTTACTCATTCCATTTAACCATGTTCGCACTGATATGATGCCAAGCAGCTAGGACTGCTGGGTGACTGCTAAAATAATGAAAAGTGCAGTAATGTGTTTATTTGTGGGAGAGAATAAACAATTCTTCTGGATAGGGGATAGTGCACACAACTTACAGACAGTCCCTAAATGCGTCATCTTTGTGATTTCAGTTGTGCTCTTACTAAAACATTGATACTAGGATGAATGCCAAGAATTATGATGCAACTTTTTGCAAGATCCTACCAACATAGCCACACACTTTTAATGTGACTGGAGTGAACACTGCAGTATATATCTAAATATCAATACGAGTGCAGATGATGAAGCAGTTGATACCATCAGGTGAGAGCAATCTGCAAGTGATGCAAAACTCCACCAACAGTGTCTCCAGCAGTATGTCATCAAGTAGTATGTTGCAGGATGTATTTGTTTGCTAAAATTCATTTAATATTTCTCAAAGACTATATAAATTGAATTGCATTCACAAATGTTTGTTATTTTTAAATGGAATATTTTGACTCCTTACACATGTTGAACTTGGCATGGCATAACTTGGTTGTTTCCAAAGGCCACCAAGTACGGGTGAGCCTTCTCAGGAAGTTAATTTGCATTATGCACTATATGTTACAAAAAATTGGTAAAATAATGAATGCTTTGAAGTACAGTATTGCATCCAAATAAATGCATTATGAACTGCAACCTGAGTAGTTTGTGGCAGTCAATGTAAATGTGGAAGTAAAACCTGTCCAATATCGTATTTGCAATAGACTGATACTTTATGAAAAGCCCGATATGCAATGAATGTGTGACTCAAGTGCATTAAACCAAATTGACAAATCCATTCTCAATAACACACTAATTTAATTCTTTCTTCACTGTCACAATTCCACTCATGAACACGGGACGCAAAATGCATTCATTAAATAAACTCCTCGATATCTATGCTTTTGGAGGGACCTAGCAAACATCACATTCTTCATTTCAGACAAAACCACATAAAACAAATAAACAAAAATAATTGTAAATGGTTGTGTAATTAAACAACAGTTTTCCTTGTGGGCTGGTGAGGAAAAAAAATAGTTTGTCAAAAACATAAATTTAAATATCAAGTTTTGAAGCTCGTACAGGAAATTATTGAGTGACTTATTAATGACACTAACCAGGGTTGAAAACAGTGGCATCAAACTCTACTTGCAACAGGAGCTGTGTTTCCTTATTGTTGTTATGGTAAAATATTGATTGGTAGTAACAACTAAACATTGCTACTTAGACAAATTGGGCATATCAGTATTTTTTGCATTACCAGCAAAACCACTGCATTTATAAAAAGCATAGCAAGTATCCACAGGATGAAAATAATTATTTGATTACTACTCTTTTGGGAATACTAGACACCATTATTTTGCTGAAAATGAAGAACTGAACCCCCAGGATATGTCAAAGTATCACAGTCGAATTTGTCATAGGATGGAAGAATTGTAGATTTACTGGGGCACTGAGTAGCTGAAAGAGCATTTGTCACTTGACCATGTAACAGTATAGCTTTGTAAGAATGAATTGGCTCTAAATTTCTTAATATAATTTTGCAATATGCTATTGGTACCATAAAAATAAGGAAAAGTTACTGGAGGAGAACTGAACATATATTTATGAAATGTAAATGTAAAATAAAACTCATAGAATAAATAGTAACAAAATGAATTATAGAGTACACACAAGAGACAAAAACGGTGAAGTGTAATACCGGTACAATAAGAGAAAAAATCAGAAATATTAGGCAACAGATGAATTCAGAGTGAGTAAGCCTTCTGACAAGTTACTTCTCATGAATGTTGCCATTTAGACAATGAAACAGTTCAAATTGGAATGCATGGTGCTAGCAAAATTACATAAATTTGTCCAGCAACTTTCCAAATAAGAAATTAATTTGGCATGCATCAGTATTTTACAGAATAAGGCCAAATCATAAGAGGTACATTATACAAGGAAGATGAACAAAGGAATGATTTTCGTAGGAATCACTGGTTGTATCAGGCATACAACAAGCATTATGTCTATTATATCAATCAATATTGGAGGCGCACTCCATTAGACACAGAATGGAAATATTTACTTGAGATTTAAGTAATTTGAATTTTTTTAGAATTTCTATTTATTGGAGCTCCTGTTAGAAACTGAAAGAAGTTTAACAACAAAGCAATAAATACCATGAACAAATGTATTCATTCCACAAACGTGTCATAAAAATACACAATTAACCAGTGATGCATTCATAAACACAGTCTGTAAAGGTACAAGAAACCATAAATTAAAATTCATACCAGCCCTGATCAACCAAAATCACAGTGAAGTTTTCCAGCATCCGATGAAAACTAAGCTGATATAATCCCCAAAACCTACAATTTTCACTATAGTATTCAGTTTGCAATTGCATAATTAGTAATTTTGTAGCTGTGAATTCAGACATTTGAGGGATTATTAAATTCCTCACATGATCATAATTACTCTTTCTTTTTATACCATAAAACACACACTCAGATTTCTTTAAAACTGGGAGAACACACCACCAGTGAAGTCATATAAATTCAAGGACATAGGCGTATCATTTCTTAGATAAACTATACTAAATTATAGGACTACTAGTACCTACAGAGCAAATTTTTGTTCCCTTTTTGAGAAATTCTCCATGTCATACTTTTCTACAGGTTTTAAGTGAACACACAATTAATGTGTTAAACTAATAATCTTCATAAAGTGCATGCAAATGCAAAAAAGAAATAATCAATACTGGGTGGTTATAATTAAAGTCCAGCTACTCACAGAGGTCCATTGTGGGCTGTAATTATCATATGGAAACGAAACTTGGTAGGTATTCTATTGCATTAATGTAGAACTGATTCATGCTGGGAAAAAATTAGTTCTAATTTTGGCTGTCAATTGCAAATTTGGTACTGTGAATACAAAAAAGACATATAGAAATGTTCCCATATGTAATCGATTAGGGATAAGACATGGACAGAAAAGGTCAAACAAGTGAGAAAGGCATAACATTGATTTTTATTATTAACCATCAGTTACGCATCTCATTAAATATGAGGACTGGAGATGACTATGAGATGCTGCATCTGTCAAATGATGTGATCAACCATTGCTCACCCCAGTTCCAGAGGAATCTGAGCAATTGGTTCCTGTATCCTGGACTTCATATCAGGTAGAGATCTACATCTATGTGATTACTCTGCTATTCACAATGATGTGTCTGGTAGAGGGTTGAATGAACCATCTGAAGCTGTCTCTCTACCATTCCACTCTTGAACAACGTGTGGGAAAAGTGAGCTCTTAAATTTTTCTGTGCGAGCCCTGATTTCTCTTATTTTATTGTGATGATCATTCCCCCCCTATGTGGGTGGGTGCCAACAGAATGCGTTCACATTCAGAGGAGAAAACTGGTGATTGAAATTTAATGAGAAGATCCTGTCGCAACGAAAAATGCCTTTGTTTTAATGATTGCCACTCCAATTCACATATCATGTATCTCTGGTAAATGCGTTCTTTTAGATATATGTCCAGAGCCAAAAGTCACACTTATTCAAATCAGGTGATCATGCAGACCATGCATCTGGAAAATCGTTGGAGATAACACATTCATATAAGGTTGCATTAATCAGATCTTTCGGTGGGCAAGTAACATGAGGTGTTGCCCCATCTTGCATGAAAACAGTGGTTTCCATACAACTGCACTCTTCCAAAGCAGGAAACACATTCTGTACAAGGAGATCTTGACAATGTGCAGACATTGTGGTATGCCTGACAGGCCCTCTGAGTGTATTCTCTTCAAAGAAGAACAGACTGAGATTAAGCAATCACATATGATGAGTGCAGTGGCTCCTCATGCACAACACTTGGTTTGACAATGCCCCAAATTCAGCAATCCTGTGTATTCACTGCACTCTGTAATGTAAAATGTTCCTCATCACTCCATAGAATATTGCCTGGTCCCATGTCATCAGCTTTGATCCACTTGAGAAACTGAAGAGCAAATTCAGAACATTGCTGCAGATCATGATGTTTCAGTTGGCACACCATCTGGATCTTGTAGGCCACAAAACTTTCCATATTGTTGAGCATGGAATAGAATCCATAGAATAATGCCTGGTCGCATGTCATCAGCTTTGATCCACTTGAGAAACTGAACAGCAAATTCAGAACATTGCTGCAGATCATAATGTTTTAGTTGGCACACCATCTGGATCTTGTAGACCACAAAACTTTCCATACTGTTGAGTATGGGATGGACAATTCTCATCATACTGCATTACCTAGGGCACATGCTGCATGGTCAGTGACAGCAACAGTAACCTCATCAAGAACTTACACAAGGATAGGGTGCCTTCCTCTGCAAGGTGCCACACATAGCTCACCTGCATTTTTAAATTTCATTATCATCTTCTTTAAACTGTTTAATGACATTGGGCCTATCCTCAGACTTTCAGTCAACAATGATCTCTCAATGCAGCATTGTAATTGCTGCCATTCACATAAAACAGTGTCACTAACAGCACGCATTCTCTCTTTTTGATAGCCATACTGTTCACTCATGTTATGACTAGTCAAATGAGAGCATGGATGTCATACCATCATGCAAACAGTGCATAATGCCAGATTTGCACCTGGTAGCCAAATTGGAAGCAATTTTTTTCCAGTACAAATGGTTCTGCATTAACACAGTAGCATATCTACTAAGTTTTGCTGTCATACAATAATGATGAATATGATTACAGCTCATACTGGACCTCTGTGAGTACCTGCACTTTAATTATAACCACTCAGAATGTATACAGGATGAAACCCATCTTAACATGCAAATAATGGAAAATAATGTAAATAATGGAAACACATGCCACTAATATGAAAGAATTTAGATTACAGTGCCTTTAACTTATTAGGGACACCACTATCATTGCAGAAAACAACATGTAATGTCAAATGTGAAGCTTCATATCAGTTATTAACTATTAGTGACAATTAGAATACCTGCAGCTGCCAATTTAAATGCTACACAAGTGACAATGTTTTGCATTTTCTGTCGTGTATTCAATGTATGTAGGCACTGATAGTGCCTTTGATACAGATAGAGACCATTTCATAAATGTTAATTATAGGAAACCTTTGGCACGTAATAAACTTGTGTATCTCAAGAGGCTATTGAAAACCATAAAAATATCAACTTTAATAGGCAATTTCAGAACAAGTGGTATACAGGCATTACAACCAATCATGCTGTTGATGGGAGAGTCAGTATTTTTTCAGAGGGTCTGTCTCATTATAAAGCAGTTTAAAAAACTGAATTACAGCTTAGTTATTTATGAGAACTACATTAAAAGTTCCACATTAATTTTAAGAGTTCAGAGTACTTGTATCAGCAATTTAGTGGACCAAAAGGTTAAACCAGATAGTCTTCCAGTCAATAGCAGATGCCTCAGTGAGTAACTGATGAATGAAACAAGAAACCACAATTCTCTGTTTTTCACATCTTCACTGTAGTTTGTGTGCAACTTTGTTTCTGCTTTTTTACCTACTAATTAAAGTGGATTGACTTTGTTCATGTAGTGTTAAGTCCTTATAATGTTACTGTTCACTAGGCCAAGGGTAAATATTCACAAATTTGGAGAAATTAAACATATGATAAATTAAAAAATTGAGCAAGTGTATGCAACTCTCAAAAGGCAACTGTACACACTCAAGTAAGTGTGTACAGTTGCCCCTTGTTATACTGTAGAGGTGGAGCATAAGCTTGGGTTAGGGAAGGATGGAGAAGGAAAGCAACTGTGGCCTTTTCAAGAAACCATCTGGCATTTGCCTTAAGTGACTGGGAGAAATCACAGAAAATCTAAATCAAGATGGCCAGATGCGGGTTTGAACTGTTGTCCTCCTGAATGCGATTTGGAAGAAGGATTTGGATTAGCTTTCCCATCAAGAAGTTGATAAAGAAGATGCACATAGGTCTGGCCCTTACTGAGCCTACTACTGAAATAAGTATCAGAATAACAAAGGTGCTGGTTACAGAGATCAGCACTCTGTCCCAAACAGTGAGAAAAAACAGTGTAAGCCTTTGCCCTCTAATACTCCAAGGGCCTTTATATCCTGTAATGGAGATGGCTTTGCTTTGCTTTTTTGCTCTTAATTCTAAGTAGATTTGCACTGATCAGCCAGAACGTCATGACCACCTACTTAATAGCCAGTATTTCCACATTTTTTGACAGATGACAGCAGCAATGTTTCATGGCCAGGAAGCAGTGAGGCCTTGGTAGGTTACCTGAAGGAGTTGGCGCCACATCTGCATGCACAGATCACCTAATTCCCACAAATTCTGGGGAGGGGGCAATGAGCTCTGATGCTATGTTCAATCACATCTCAGAAGTATTCGATTGGGTTCAAATCTGGTGAGTTGGGGGCCAGCACATCAATTATAAGTCAGTACTGTGTTCCTTGAACCATTCCATTGTACTCCTGGCCTTATGACATGGCGCAACATCTGTTGAAAAATGCCACTGCTGTCGGGAAACGTGATCATCATAAAGGGGCATATGTGATCTGCAACCAGTGTATGATACTCCTTGGTCATCATGGTGCCTTCCACAGGCTCCACTGGACCCATCAATGTCCACATCAATGTTACCCAGAGCATAATGGAGCCACCACCAGTTTGTCTCCATCTCACAGTACAGGTGTCAACGAGGTGTTCCCCTGTAAGATGATGAATTCATACCCTCCCATTGGCATGATGAAGAAGATATTGGGATTCATCAGACTATGCAACAGTCTACCACTGTGCCAATTCCAGTACCGATGGTCACATGCCCATTTCAGTTGTAGCTGGTGATGTCGTGGTATTAACATTGGGACGTTCATGGGCCATTGAGTGCAGAGACTCATCATTAGGAGTTTTCAGTGCATTTCATGTTCAGACACACTTGTACTCTGCCCAGCATTAAAGCCTGATGTTGGTTTCACCACAGTTTGCTGTCTGACCTGTTTTACCAGTCTGCCCAGCCCTCAACATCTGACATCTGTAATGAGGGATGGCCCCCAACGCCACTGTTGTCTGGACTTGAAGACTTTCACCACAGCACTCCTCAAATACCTAACAAGTTGTGCAGTTCCCTAAATGCTCATACCAAGCCTCTGGGCCATCATAATCTGCCATCAGTCAAACTCCGGTGGATCACAAACCTTCCTCATTCTACACACGGGCAGCACACTCACTTATACTACATACATCATGCGTGTGCCTGAATAGCAGTCATTCCTCGCCAGGTGATGCTTCTGTCCCCTGGATGGGCTTATATCAATATGTGGCCATAATGTTCTGGCTGGTCTGTGTATCTCCCTACCATTATTAGCCGGCCGGTGTGGCCGTGCGGTTCTAAGCGCGTCAGTTTGGAACCGCGTGACCGCTACGGTCGCAGGTTCGAATCCTGCCTCGGGCATGGATGTGTGTGATGTCCTTAGGTTAGTTAGGTTTAAGTAGTTCTAAGTTCTAGGGGACTGATGACCTCAGTAGTTAAGTCCCATAGTGCTCAGAGCCATTTGAACCATTTTTGAACCCTACCATTATTATCATAATTTCTTTTTCAGAAATTACATCAGAGAAACTGAGATGAAATACCTGATGGATGAAGTTCTACAGACTTATGACAGCTACTTAGCAAAAATTATACTGTATTGAAAGCAGAAAAAAACAGTTGCAATGCATGAATCAACTTTGCAAAAATGGCTTAAAGTGGCTAAAGGATCTCACATGCTGTTGAAGTTTATGAAAGTTTTCACCCCTGTGCAGAAGAGAGAAATTGTAGAACACTGCAAAGAACTGGATCGTCATTTTCATGGGTTTACTTTGAAATCACTCCACCATTCATTGTTCATTTATGCATGGGTCCAACCAAATCAAACACCCCTTTCCATAAGAGAACAAGATGGCCAACAGAGACATGACAAAAGCTTTCATTGAGAGTATCGCACAACATAAGCATAGTGAGGACTATGAGTTTCAACAGAATTCAAATAAATCATTACTTTGATAATTTGGAAAAACAAATTCACTCCTGATTACATATTCAACGTGAATGCAAGTGGCACCCAAACTCTTCCACATAAGCTGCCTGTAAAAGTAGCTCCTGTTAGGAAGAAGGACATTGCCAAAGTGGTGACTGCTGACAAGGGAAGTCCATCACTGTAGCCTACTGCATGAGCATGTCAGGCAACCATGTTCCACCTTTTCTTATTTTTCAACACAAGAGGAAGAATTGACTTCTTATGAAGGATGAGGCATCAGACTGTGCTCCAGCTCTTACTGATTATGGGTATGTAAATGTTCCCACTTTTATCAAGTTGATTTTCCATGTGCAAAAATTTGCAAAACCATCTGAACAATATCCATTTCTTATCACCATTGATATCCATGTCTCCCACAGTCTTGAAGCACTGAACTTTGCCAAAGACAGAAATATTCACCTTCTTACTGTCCAACCTTGCAGCAGCCACAAAGCCACAAGGCACACCCACATGATAAAGCTTTTTTCAAGTTTCTCTAACATCTCATTCTGATGAATCCAACACAATGTTTGAACTCACTGGGCTTTTCAATACTACTTTCTCCGCAACTGTGAATTTGAATTAGCCATTACAGGATTCAAGTCAACTACCATATTGCCACTGAACATACACATTTTCACAGAAGTATATTTCTTGCCACCAGAAATAAATTACCAGCAATTTGAGGTTGAAGGAGACCTAGGGTTGGTGTTAATTCCCCTGTAGGCTCCAGGATTTTTCTGTCAGGTAGCACTACTTTCACCTCTAGCAAAGTTTAATGGATATGGCAACTTGGTTCAAATTCTAAATTAAACAGTAGGTATGTTGTAAGCCATTTTGAAAATCATAGGAAGCAAGAGCACAATTTCTCCTATAGGACTGTGTGTAATGCACAGTGGTGCTGAACTAATTTTTAGGCTGATGATAGTTTTTGTTACATTTTGCTCAATGCTTCCTGCTGTGTGATAAATTTTTGTCTTTAATTACACCATTGTTAGTGTTCCATCATGGTATTTTCCATTGTAGCACTGATTTTTATAGACTGCATTTGTGTTCGTTCACCCCACAAAAATGTGTCACTGGTTCTTTAAACAGAAGCATGGAATAGTTCTTCCTCCCTGTCTATCAAAAAAGAGCAGCATGTCTTTAATTATCTTGTCATTTTCACCAGTCCCAGCAGTGAGAAGAAAAACCATTTGTTGTAACAACATTTAGATGATGTAAAAGTGCAAATCAGTTACTCTGCATACTCCCACTCACTGATGAGTTATGGACTGACGTTTTTGAGAAAACAAGTTGTGGGATAATATTTTCAGAGTACACAAATATATTACAGAAATTATATCTAGTGATAGTTGTATAACAGTATATAAAACATTTTTAAAAAAACTTGGTATCTTGACAACTATTTCAAAATGTCATTAATGTCCTTCATTGTTACCATTATCTCCCTTTTCTGAAAATAATAACAATAATAATGAAAATATGATTATAATACTAGGAAGAAAAGAAATAGCAAACTGAAAATAAGTCAAGTCTCACAATATTTAGTTACCATAACAAAATATTTAGGAAGAAAAGAAGTAGCAAACTGAAAATAAGTCAAGTCTCATAATATTTAGTTACCATAACAAAATATTTTAAGAATAGTTATTGTAGATATGAGATGATAATTTGCATGATTCAACACTTGTACCTTCAAACTCAGTGATCTCCAATGGTATCTGAAACTTATAGACATTGCATGGAAATTTTTTTGTAATGAGCACATGATCTGACATGGTATTGACATAAGTCATTATCATACAACTTAGTGAGGTCTTCAGCTAGTAATACACATTAACATCTTACTAGTTGTCTCTTGTGAGAGACTGTGTTGAGACATTAAGGAAAAAGCCTCTTAGTGGTCAACACTATAACTCTAAATGTTTGTTGACCTATATTTTATGTACTGGCAATGGATGTTTATCATCAATAACATCTGTGATGTCGGGCGAACAACAGGCATAAATTTACTTAGATTTTCTGGATTGATGACATTGATAGTAATCATTCTCAGTGTGTAACATAGTAAGATTTATTTGTTACAACACCAATGGGGACTGACCTTCACTGTGACAACAGGTAGCTGCCTCACTACTTTCTCCAGTTGTAAAGATACATTTGGTTCTAGTTAAGAATATTTACTAGATTATCATTATTGGTTATGTCATACAACAAAACCTTTTCTTTTTTTTTATTATTTTTAATTGAGCTTATTGTATATGTCACAATGGGTCCATCCTGTACTAATATATAGTGGTAATTCTTCCTCCTTCAGTTGCACAGCTGTTTTCTTATATGAACTCTCCATAGCTCCAGTGTTAACTTCTGTGACTTTCATGTTCATTATACCAAAACAGGGAGAGACCTCTCAACAGTGGTGCTATTCTAAGTGTCTAACTTAGCAACTTACCATGACACTGGACACAGATTTCTCATTCAGCAATGAATACTTATAGGCTACACACTACTTTCATTTATTTTGCTGTCACATAGGTGATCTGCTTGTTGTTTGATTTTTGATACATATGAGGAGCAACCAGGAATGGGAGTTGGTGCCAAAGTTTAGACAAACTTACTACCTATTCACTTATGAAACACAATGATATTGACCATTCATGCAATTTTTAAAGTAAATTATGAAATTATCCTCAAAACAAATCTCATTTCACACATTAAAAATTATCTGTTTTGTATTCTGATGGCCCATGAATAAGCACAGTTCAATGATATAAAGTAACTAAATTCTACCTGAGACAAATAAATCAGTATCTCTGCTATTCAGTGAATTGTTACTTTTTCTCCTTAAACTATTTAGGTTCCACTACGGCTTTCCATTTCCAAGGATTTGGTCCCTGACTTCAGACTCACCATTTGAAAAATATGTGGACTCAACAGTTCCAGCAAAACTTTGTCACCTACCAGTGCTGACAAAAATCTATCTCCATTAATTTTGCTCTTATGGTAACTCCTGATAGTTGTTTAACATTATGTGAACCACATTCAGATGAAATTGAAACAATCTCTGTTTCAATGCATTATTCTGCTCTTGTGTAACAAAACTAACCTCTGTAATGTTCCATTACTGATACTAGCCAATGAGGAAATGCTAGTTACGTAACACAATGGAACCACAATGCAAACAATTTTGACTACTGTCACTCTCTAACAGTCCCTCAAAATGACACTTTCCCTGAACAATTTCAAGTAGTTCCTGTTCATTCATTTTGAGCATTTCTATGTGTAAAATAAATCTAGTATTCAAAATATATGTTAGGAAAAGACACATTAAAGCCAAAAAATAACTTTCAAAACTGATGAATAATTATTATCCTGAACTGAAACATTATTCAACCACTGTGCTGTGCATATTATGAAATCCATTACATGTTTCCCATTGTTTGTACCATAAGAAATAATTACAGGTCGAATTATGCTTCTACAACCAAAGAGGCCTTGATAATCATTATAGAATGGAATGAGAAGGATGCAGTTTGATAACAATGAAAGAAAAAATCATAGTCAACAGTGTGAAATGTCATCACAAACAGCATATTCAAAACTGATATATTCAATTATAAGTAGTTGCTTGAAAATCATACTTCAAGGACATGATCACAATTAAGTTGAATTTTTAAATTTCCATTTAAAAAATCATTCATACGGGAGGATTATACAGACATGCCATCATTTGACCATCGTACAGACTCCCATATGAAGGACATAGACAAAGGTAGCCCTGGTGTTCAGAAGCAACTGAGAGAGTTTAAAACATATAAGTTGCCAGATCGAGAAGGAATCCTGATTTAGTTTTAAAGAGACTATTCTGTGACATTGGCCCCTTACTTAGCTTAAATCCACTGTGAATCTCTCATCTAGTGCTACATTTCATATGACTGAATAAAAGCACAGGTTACTGCTGTATATCAAAAAGGTAAAAGAGCTGACCTGCAAAATTACAGATCAATATCCATAACATTAGTTTGCTGCAGAATTCAAGAGCATATTCTAAGTTTGAATACAAGAAATTTCCTTGAGGAGGAAGAACTTCTGTCCATAAAACAGCATGGATTTAGAAAGTGTCACTCATGTGAAACTCAGACTGTTAATGAAGGTCCGAGCATACAGAATAGGTTTTCTGATATGTGGGTGGTTGAAAGAATTCTTAAGTAATAGAACACAGTACTCTGTTGTGGATGGCAAGTGCTCATCAAAGACATAGAATACTACTAGTGTGATCCACTCTTGAGCACTTCTTGAATGTTTGGGATCCTCACCAGATCAGATTAAAGGAAGACATCAAAGCAGTTCAGAGGTGTGCTGCTAGATTTGTTACTGGAAGTTTGATCAACTTGCAACATGCAAGAAAATACTTTGTGAACTCGAATGGGAATCCCTGGAGGGAATATATTCTATTCATGAAACAGTATTGAGAAAATTTAGAGAACCAGCATTTGGAGCTGTCTGCAGAATGATTACTACACTGCCAATGTACATTTCACATCAGGACCACAAATATAAGAGACATTAGGGCTCATTTGGAAGCATATAAATATTCTTTTCCCCTCACTCCATTTGTGAGTGGAACAGGAAAGAAATTACTAGTAGAGGTACAAGGTGCCCTCCACCATGCACTGTAAGGTGGCTTGCAGAGTATTTATGTATACTTCTCAGGAAGGTGGAATATCCAACAAAACAATTTCACTTAGCAATTTAACAAAATAAGAAAGCAAGATTTTGCTTAAAGTTGGAAAAAAGAATTGAGTATTAATCTGAACTGCGAAAGCTTTCAAGTCATCATTGTGTGACAGTGAAAGTGATTTTCCATTGCAAAGATAGAAAGTGATGAACATTTGAGAATACCATGCATAATACCATTCTATTAGGTTACTTTATTAAGGTGAGAAAATACTATTCAAAATACATAATTAAAAGAGCATAGGTAACAGATGACCATACAGTTAAGGCATTGAGTCATCAGTAGGTGCATAAACAAGACTGAGGATGTGCCTAGGAACATCAAACTTTTTCACCTGTACACTGAGTTGTTATGTTTACTACTTACATTATTTATACAGGTTATCATAAGAGGAATACTCAATATTCAGGGTTATGATAGGAATGATCCTTCAAAGCAGAAACATGGACTCTGAAATGCATACCTTAACACTATGAGCCCTTCTTCATCTTCAGTACTGTGAAACAAATCTCTTCTACTGCAACGTCTTTGCTTTCCATGATGTGGGAGGTGGTAGTATGGGAAAAAAAGGAAATAATTGTACAGTAAATATGGACTCTAAAATGCATACCTTAAGAGATTTGAGAACTTGTTCAGCAGTAGAGATGTCTTTCGCAACATTGAAGATGAATAAGTGCTCATGGCCTTGTAGTATGCACTTTACAGCCCATGTTTACTAAATATTATTTCTTGCATTGGTCCATACTACTACATCCTCTTAAAATATGGAAAGGAAAGAGCTTGAAGAAGAAGAGAATTATGAAAACTGATCATAGTTCTTGAGGCATGCATTTTAGAGCTTTATTTCATACAAATTTTTACTTCAGATGATTATTCTTGTCATATCCCTGAACAGGCTTACTGACCATTCCTCCTAGGATGCCCTGTATTTGAGCAAGGACTTTCACCACTTTAGATACAGGGTGTCAATTATTGAACTATATGAAAAAAAATTAGTTACCAGCTAAGGTATGTACACACTTTATTCAATGTGTAAACATCACTACAGATATTCAGATTTAGGTTATGACATGTTCGATATACCTGCCATCATTGGCAATGATGTGGCACAGACAAATAGCAAAATTCTGCAGGATCCACTGAAGCATCGAAAAATTGATGCTGTCGATGACCTCATGAATGGCTGTTTTCAGTTCAGCAATGGTTTTGGGGTTATTGCTGTACACCATACCGTTAATATAGCCCCACAAAAAGCAGTTGCATGTGTTCTGATCCGGAGAACATGGTGGCCAATCTAGGCCCATGGCAGTGGCCTCTGGGTACCTAGAGCCAGAATGCAGTCCCCAAAGAGAACCTACAGAACAACAAACACCTTCCTGCTTCAATGGGGTCGAGCTCCGTCTTGCATGAACCACATCCTCTCAAAATCGGGGTCACTTTGGGCAATGGGGATTTCATCTTCCAAAACCTTCATGTACCATTCAATAGTCATCATGCCATCAAGAAATATCACACTGATTATTCCGTGACTGGACATTGACACCATACAGTCACCCGTTGAGAGTAAAGAGACTTCTCAATCATGAAATGCAGATTCTCAGTCCCCAAGATGCACCAATTTTGCTTATTGATGAAGCCATCCAAATGAAAGTGGGCTTCAATGCTAAACCAAGCCATATTCATGTAAAAATTCCCATCATGCCACTTGGCCAACCATGCAGTTTGAAAGCCTTAATGCAAACCATTCGGATGTTGTGACAATTATATTTCATATAGTTCAATAATTGTCACCCTGTAAGTAATGCTAAGCTGTTTTACAATTTTTACTTTATTTTGGCAGTTTACAGATACAATTAATCTAGCAGAAATTGTAAAAATAACTCCTCAAAATAAGTGAGATAGAAATACCATATCTGACTGGGAGACTGATACAGGGCAGTAGAGCCATTTACTTAAAGCATCATACAGTGGAAGTAATAGGAATAAAGTACTGATCATGGAAGTTCTGAGCACACAACAGTTGTGCATAATCTGCTGAAGCAAGTATCTGTCATTTTCAGCTTTGCACTGTGTTAGTAAACACTGCAGACATGCCAGTCTGGTGTTGATCATCACAGCTTATCCAAATGACGAATTTCATTTTAAGTTTTATTGTAAGCCTGTGGGAGGCTGGATGGACATGCTGAAGAATCATCCAACACTTTGGACATGAGATGTTATCTTTACATCAGTCCTGGTGCTAGTGGTTCAAGGGAGGTACACATACATGTTGTACTGGTTCTGGACATCATAAAAGCTAATGATTCCTAGACTGCCATGTCATGTGACCAGCCACTGTTTACAGCACAACAGCAGCAGCACAATGAGAACTATTGTTGTTCCCAGAGTATAAAGTGGGAGCCATCAGGAACTCTTTGTTGGTAACTGAGGAATGAACAATGGTGCCATTTACCAATCTACTTCATCCATCTCTTCACCATGCAGCCAAGATCCATAGCTATAGCGAAACATGTGAACACTGCATTTGGCAATAAATTGTATTTTATTTTCCTACAAAGTATTAGAAAATGTTGTATGTATATATTGGTAATGAAAATGAAATGAGTGTATGGCATCATTAGCCGGGAGGCCGCATTCGGGGAAGTTCGGCCGTCAAGTGCAAGTCTTATTTCAGCCAACGCCACACTAAGTGACTTGGGCGCTGGTGATCAGGATGAAATGATGATGAGGACAACACAACAGCCAGTCTACAAGCGGAGAAAATCTCCAACCCGGCCGATAAACAAACCCAGGCCCACTGCATGGCAAGCACGTTACCACCCAGCTAAGCAGTCAGACTATATTGGTAATGTATCTAAGGAAGTAATATAAAAGGTTATGGTATGCACTCTGGTGATGACAGAGAGTAATTGACTGAAAGTTCGTTTGTTCAGTTGCATTTCATTCAATAGCTACTTCAAAAATATTTCACATTTTCATCAACTAAGTAACGTAATTCCATGATATTAAAATAAAAACGACATTCTATTACTTCAGTTTAATATCACACTGAAGTATACATCATGATCTCTGTTCTGTCACTTACGTGTTCTACAGAAGCAACAGAATCTATTAACTCGAAGAGTATTTGAATTACATATAACAGATTAATTGTTTTCTAAATATATTATCCTATTTCTCAGCTACATCAATAAAATATCAAAATAGATTTATCCCCATCCTACAACATTTCTATGAAAGTGAGATGTAAGTACTACTGTTAGGTGAGTGACGTGAATGAGATAAAGTGAATTTGGATAGAAAGGGTGATTTTGTGATTTCTTTTCAACAGCAGAAACAATGACAGTAAATATATAGCTAACAAATACTCAGAAGTTTTAAAATCAATAGTTCATTCACGGAGGCTAATGTGGAAAGAAGCAGAACTGAAAACCTGGTACATGTGAATATAATTGCGTGAGCAGTGTACTGTAAATAAATTCTCAGGCTATTTCATTGATATGTCTTCTGTGGTCTTAGTTTTGTGCCCTTCTTAACTTAATATTATGCATCTTATGCTTCACATTTTGCCATTTTTATATGATCTCCCATTATTTATTTCCTTTGATAATAAGATAATAAACAGAAACAACTAGTCTAAAAGTTTAAGATCATGAGAAACATTAGCAGTTTTCTACTGTTGTCACTGTGATTTTAATTGTTGGTGGGCACAGCCCTATACCTATCTAGGTCTAGCTGTTTTTTTCTGTATGAAAGCACTAAAAGATGAGATACACATGAACACTAAGAGGAAATTTTAACACAGCTACAGCTACTTATGTTTCTTGTTCTGACATTTCCTTTGCTAATATCACTACCACCACCACATCACCCCCACCTCCATGACTTGCACATTAAGTATTAAATACAATGTTTGACCTTCTACTCAATTTTTTTTTCAGAAAGAAACAAATTTGTACTGAAATGTCATTATAAAGACAATACCATTTTCTCACAGTGACCCAGGTACTAAAAAAACTTGATGGAAGGTCTTACGTTCCAAACTAATGAGGGGTAGATTTTTTTCATACCACAGGTTACTTTAATCACAGAATTTTGGCGTAGCTCTTCCATTTATTTCTGTGAAATACTTCTTAATTTACTAATATAGGTGAGGTTATGGTTCTGGCTGAACCATAATTTATAAGGGGAAATAAAACAGTTTCCACGTGAAGCCCGTACAGTCCAGAATTGGCATGCCAATCAGGTAAAATCGCTGTGAGCATTGAGGAAATCAACCCCCTAACACACCAGATTGAAGATACACTGCATTGTGCTGAAGAAGTTCATAACTTCCTGCTGCACATCCTTGTCTGACAGGAATTGTCGACCCTTTAAGGCCTTTTTCAGGAGGCCGAAGGTGTGATGATTGTATGGAGAGAGATAAGGGCTCTAGGGTGGCTGCTTGACAGTCTCCCACTTGAGTTAGCTGACCTCCCAGATTGACCAGCATATTGTGTTGAATCACGACCAGCACGGAACTTGGCACACCATACCCCATTGTTGGTTTCTGACAGACATGCTGCCCCAGACACATTCTTTGTTGTTTATTCTTCAGCAGCCAAGAAAAAAATAACAGCATTTTGGTTCTAATTGGAGGCATTTGGTAATAATGTTTCCACAGTTCATGTTTCTGCATTTATCACATGTACATTGGAAAGACATGAATGCCACACTAATCCCTTGCCTATATGATGCTGCTTATATACCCAAATTGGAGTTGTGCTACATTGCATATTTGCTGAACAGTACCCTCAAATGGAATCTTTTTGACTGCCCCTTATGTAAATTCATTCATTTCATAACTATAGTGATTTTGCTCGCTATGTATAGCTGACATTTGACTTTGTGAGAAAGTATAGAACTATCTGTTGTACCTGAATGTAATATAAACCTAGTTTCTGTATAAGGTATAATTTTTGTAAGAGCTCGTAAAAAATGTATACCAGACATTTGAGAGTGAATGACATTAACAGCACTGATATCAAAACTAATGAATTGAATTGGCTAGGATATACAAATTATACACTTGTGAGACAAAACATTATGACCTCCTGCTTAATAGCTAGTTTGTTTGTCTTTGGAATGAAATACACAACTGATTCTGTATCCCAAGGATGTGGTAGGTTTGTCAAGGTATGTGGCATTAGATGTCTTTGCACAAGTAACATAATTCATGTAAATAATATTCCGCTGATCTGCGTGTGTTGTGACAGTGCCCTATAGTGACCCAGATGGGTTTCATAGGATTTACATCTGATGAATTTGGTTGCTGAGACATCAGTGTGAGTTCAAAACAATGCTCCTCAAGCCACTGTAGTAATGTAGGATAGATCCGGCATATCTGCCAAAAGAGCACACGGTGCATGCACAAGTGTCTCAGAGCACACTGATCATCATGCATTGTTGCGCATCCCACTCTGCAGAAGACCACCCCTACATGTTCACATATTGACCCAATGACATTGTCAATTATGATTGCAGTGGGCACGGGACCATCAGGATTCGTCCGGCAATCAGTGGAAGTACATTGGCTCTTCAGATGAATCACATTTTTTTAACACTAGGTTGATGGTCCTCTCCGCAAATGCCGTCTTTGATGAGAATGGTGGCCCAAAACATGCAGCGGTGCCACTGACTCAGGCTGATGGGAGCAGTATTATGCCATGGGAGACATACTCCTGTGCTTGTGTGAGACCTGCAGCTGCAAACCACCTACATCCCTTTGTGGTTGGTGAGCTCTTCGACAGTGATCTCATCTTTCAGCAGTATAATTCTCTATATCTCAGAACCAGAACCATAATAATCTGCCCTTTGTCAAAGTCATTTATCTAAATGGATTTCCCCATTTGCAGCTCATATCTTCACTAGAGTGATACCCCGTCCTTGACTGCTCCTCTTACATACTTTTCTTATCTTGTCACATGTCTTCAATGCCACCACACAGCATCTAATGTTGCAGTGGGCAGTGGTCATACATAAAGTTTTGGCTGATCAGTGTAGTCCATATTCTGTAGAAATTCTGAAATATTTCTGTAAAAACAGGATATCTAAAAAATTTTCTATATTTTACATACTTTATATTTAAAGAAAAGTTTGATAATTGTGATATACTGGGCTGAAAATGATAGATCATGAACTTCTTTATGATATACTTTCATTCTTAATTTCTGGAATATTTTCTGCTTATGAGCTAGATGTTTTATTCTTTATTTTTGTTTAGATAAATGTGAACTTCTTGTAAAATTGTTGCTTCAACTTACCAGATTACTTTGAGTTCTACAGATCACAGTGAATTAGTATGTTTGTTATGAAAAATGCAACTGATCAATAAGCATGCTGATTACTGCAATTTTACAAACTGCTACTCCAAAATCAATAGTTCTTTGAAATAAACTCATGCATAGGTTAACAGTACTATAATATTCTGCAAAACAATAATGGAAAAATGTATATGAATATACAGGGTTGGATTGGATTGGTTGGGGGAAGAGACCAAACAGCGAGGTCATCGGTCTCATCGGATTAGTGAAGGAAGTCGGCCATGCCATTTGAAAGGAACCATCCCGGTATTTGCCTGGGGCGATTTAGGGAAATCACGGAAAACCTAAATCAGGATGGCCGGATGCAGGATTGAACCGTCATCCTCCCGAATGCGAGTCCAGTGTGTATATGAATATAAAATAATTGTTTTGGTGTTGACATTCTTAATGCCATGTAGACAATTTCATCCAAAATTAAGCAGAAGTTACTTTTCACATCCTGCTACAGTAACTGATTTTCAGTCACCTGAGAACTTTCACAGAATCATGTATTTGCTACAAATGTTTTAAATATATTTTTATAAATTGAAAATGAATATTGTAACAGCCATACCAATAAAAAATAAAGTTGCCTGTCTTAATTACTTGCTGTTGAAGAAATGTTTTATTTTTCACTGAAGAACAGTGTTTATTGTCTGTCACATGTTGCAGTCTCAATTACAGATACCTTCTGCAGTTGATGAGTTCTCTAGTGTCAAGGTTTCAAGCCTGCGCCCAAGAAGGAAGGAACCAAGAATAGGTTTTACTACTTGTTGACAATGATTTTGTTAGAGATGGATCACAAGTTCAGATTGTTTTTCTAAGAATGATGAAGGAAATTGGCCATTCCCTTTCACAGGAACCATTGAGCATTTTCTTGGAGCAATTTAGGGAAATCATGGAAAACGTAAATCTGGATGGCCAAATGCAGATTTCAACCATTGTCCTCCTAAATGGGAGTACAGTGTGTTAACCACTGCACCACTTTACACAGTTTGACTCTAGTCAGGTACCATCTCTTGTTTGATGCTGAATGAAGATAATTAGTTTGGTACTTTTTGTTGAGGCAGTTCATATTATTTAGTCGGATTGGAAAATACCCAATATATGTACCTCATTTTATCAGAGGAGTGTAACTGATATAAACTACTTACAGGTTATCTCAGCGGGTGACAGCACTGCTATATTGTTTTCCTGTGCAGAACAAATCTTCCCCTATGTAGCATAGTATGCACTGTTTTGAAACTTCCTAATTGATTAAAATTTAGTGCCAGATCTGGACTTGAACCTGCAACCTTGTCTTTCATAGGTAATGCTATTGTTTACTGGACTATCTAGGCATGATTCATGATGCTTCATTCCTGTCAATACACCTACTCCTCTCCTGCCCCTAGGATGAGTCTAAGCCTTTTTTCATTATATTCTTTCTTGCAGGCATGCTAGTCTCAAAATGTGTGTGTGACAGCTTCTATAAAGTTTGGAAAGTATGAAGAAGGAAATGGAAGAATTGAAACTTTGAAGGTGGATTGTGAGTCATGTCGATAGCTCAGCCGTTAAAACTATTGCCTGTGAAAGGCAAAGTTCTGGGTGTTGGATCCTGGTCTAGCATACTGTTTTAATCTCTCAAAAAGTCTCTTTCTGTAGAGTTTGTTCACTGAGTCTCTTCAACATAATTGTTAAATGCTACACTAAACTGTAGGATCATCATATTAAAACATGGTGAGCTCACTGAAATTACTTACGAATCTATTTATTGTTGATAGTGTAGCACTCTGGGCACAAATACTTAAGTTTAACATCTGAATTAGATTCCTGTAAGACTTCGTATGGTGACAGTATGGGTACATAGTCTCACAATGACATGACTGCATATCCGATGAACAATTAAATGCAGCAGTTGCGATACTATTTCTGCAACTGTTAGTTAAGAAACCAAGACATTCATATGCAGGTTTCCTTTTTAAACATTAAGTAACAAAAGCACCAAGAGGAAGAAATAATTAGATAACTAAAAAACTGCATCACTTTGATTTTCATGGATTTTTATCTTGTACTATTTTGTTCTGGATCATCTCAACGAACACCAAGGGCTCCAATGAACTCAAGTTGTGAGCATAGTTTTGTCAATGGTATGAGTTGCTGTTGGCTGAGATGTTCACCATTCTTCACTAACTTCTGGCCTTTCTCAGAACTATTTGTGTTAGTCAAGTATGGCTGCTGAACTCAATGCTGGCATGTAATGTGTCTTTTGAATCACTTCAAATTTCTATCACTGAAGTATCAGCAACAAAGGAAATTTTTATTGCTTCTCACTGTAAAACACACAATGAATATCCACACACTTCAACAACAATAAGGTTCAAACTCTATAATTCAACAACTGTCTAATAAATAGGTTAATGGGAGAGCAGCTAAAAATCATTCTACATCAACATGTACACTGAGGTGACAAACATCATGGGACAGCAATATGCTCATAGATAGATGGTGGTAGTAACATGTATGAAAGGTATGAGAAGGAAGTGCACTGGCAGAGCTGTTATTTGTTATCATGTGATTTATGTGGAAAGGATTCTGACCTGATTATTGCCAAACAACGGGAATTAGTGCATTTTGAATGCAGAATGGTAGTTGGAGCTAGACCCATGGGACGTTCAATTTCAGAAATCAGTAGAGAATTCAATATTCTGAGAGCCAGAGTGTCAAGAGTGTGCAAAGAATACAAAATTTCAAGCAATACCTCTCACCATAGGCAATGAAGTCACTGCTTTCACTTAACGACTGTGAGCAGTAGCATTTGCATGGCATTATCAATGCTTAAGAGACAAGCAACACTTCATGAAATAATCACAAAAATCAATGTGGGTTGTACGATGGATGTATCTATTACAACAGTGCAGCAAAATTTGGTACTAATGGTCTAAGGCAGCAGATGACCGACATGAGTGCATTTGATAACAGCCTGAGATTGCCCTGCTGTGCCTTTCCTGGGCTCATGACCATATCCATTGTACCCTATATGACTGGAAAACTGTGACCTGGTCAGTTGAGTCCCAATTTTGGTTAGTAAGAGCTGATAGTAGGGTTCAAGTGATGCTCAGGCCTCACAAAACCATGGATCCAAGTTGTCAACAAAGTACAGTGCAAGCTGATGGTGGCTCCATAATGGTGTGAGCTGTGTTTATATGGAAGGGACTGGGTTCTGTGGTCAAACTAAACCAATCATTGACTGGAGATGGTTATATTCAGCTACTTGGAGACCATTTGCAGCCATTCATGGACTTCATTTTCCCAAATGATGACAGATTTTTTACAGATGGCAATGCACCATGTCACCGGGCCACAACTGTTTGCAACTGGTTTGAAGAACTTTCTGGACAATATAAGCAAATGATTTGGCCACACAGACCACCCAACATGAATCCCATTGAACATTTATGGGACATAATCAAGAACTCAGTTTGTGCACAAAATCGTGCGCTGGCAACACTTTTACAAAGATGAATAGCTACAGAGACAGCATGGCTCAGTATTTCTGCAGGGGTCTTCCAATGTTGTGTTGTGTCATACCATGTCAAGCTGCTGTGCTACACCAGGCAAATGAAGGTTCAACATGATATTAGGAGGTATCCCATGACTTTTGGCACCTTGTGTACATTGTTATGTGTATGTACATACATACTATGCAGGCTAATGTACTTGTATAATTTCTAAACATTAACTTTCCTGTTACACTCATCAGTGGAGAAATTATTGCCTATATGCCTCTGTATGTGACATAATATCCCTCACTTATTAGGCCTGATAGTCCTTCTGTGAGATGAATTTTAGTGATAGTACAATCAGACTGCAATCTGTCTCAGTTCTGGCAACTTATGAACTACACACTGTAGTTGCACTATGTCACATCAAGACTTCAGATAACTGTAAAATTTTGTATGATGTAAATAAAAACTAATTTCTTAAAAGGAATGAAAGAAGCTGGTGAAATCATATAGTTGAATAATGACCTAATGAGAAAAATCATGATTCAAGTAATACTGTATTTCTAGTGATTCAGCATTTCTAAAAAAGACTCCAAGATGGAAATATTTATTGAAATAACTACATTTCTATCTGGTTCATAATAACAGAGAAATCCAAAAAAGTCAGTATATGGCATATTATTTAATGCTCATAATCTATAACTCTAAAGGGAAAACACTAAAGCAAGAAAGAATCTTTACAGATATTACCTAGTCCATATGATTTACTGTTGAGAGAACAGAGGAATAACTGGTGTATATTATCAAATGAAAGAAAGCAAATATTATAATATGTTCTTTACATAACTTTTTCCTATAATACATTCCATCACAACAATTTATAGGTCTGCTATATAGGTCCCCATATATATAGAGCACACTTAATCATCAGTCTACGGCTTTCTTGATTATTCTTAGATGCTGATGCCACGTCTTGTAGTAGTCTACCTTTCTTTTAGTAGACATCATGTGCCAATACATATGTTTTTGCAAATCCTTCATTCTCCTATTGCACCACATAGCTATTAGAGTCAAATTTAAGTTTAATTACTACAATGATTTTGTTAATGATTTGTATTTAGCGTAAGTGTTTACACTACTGGCTGCATTCCACATTTTCATTAATATTCAATGTTTGTCACTTTTAATATTTTGGTTGCACCATTACTGCTTGCAATTCAAATTGTCTTCTAGATTCATTATTTGATGTGGCGGATTCTCATACTCAGAATGGCTGTATTAGACTGAATTTTCCCCTCCATACTTGTAAGTGCCAATGACAATGTTCTCCCATTTCCAAAATATGTGTAAAGATGATTTTGCTCATGTTCACTTGAGTTACACCAAATCCACCTTGATTCTCTCTCTCTCTCTCTCTCTCTCTTACTCTCTCTCAAAAATCTTTCAAATGCGCAACTCAGTTATTACCAGGATACATCTTACATTTGCTAGCTGTAGAATATAGCAAAACATCTATTTAATCAATATTATCATCTCTCTACTCTCTCATGTGCTAATAACAACATATGTTTATTCTGTAACTAAACATATGTAATTTTTGTATTGGAAATAGCACTAAGTTACTTGAATTGGTTCAGACTGATGCCCATCTATGTTAAAGTTTTTGCATATAAAAATAAAAGAAAGACCAGGAACATAATTTTTTAAGCAACAATAGAAGATAAAGTATTCTTGTGCTGCTAGGTGCACTCACTGGTTAAACATCTGAGAGCTGCTGGCCAAGTTTATATTCCATCATTAATGTCTAGCCATCCTATATTTGATAATTTTATATCTCCAGCTGATATATACTCTGTGACCTCATGAGAGCTATTTTCCACACACTGTAGGATGTAATTTTTATGAGAATTGTTATTTACATGTTAAAATTCAGTATTTTTTGTAGGTGCTTTCTCACAGATCATGTTTGAGGGGACTTAGGGTCAACAGGTTGATAGCATAATGGCCCAGACTGCAGCCATTGATCAGCACCATACATGGATCACTGAGTTCTCAGCAATGAGCATTGCCAGACATCGACCTGCCTGCTCAGCAGCAGCAAGACATTTCCACACCAGAGTTCCACAAGTCAACAGCCTGGGACACAGACCAACATTCAGGAAGCCTCTGCTTTTTAACCCACTACTGGATAGCAACAGCCAGACCTCTGTCATTGTTCCGTGTTCAAGGTATTTCTGCATGATACACGGCTGCTTTCACATTGTCAGTCCTGGGCAGCAGTAACTGATCACGTAGGATAGTCCATCATCATTAACACAGCTAGGCCATGCTACAGCATTCGGTCTGTGCCAATCAGTGCTGTACTTACGATGCAGTTACCACCCCATCTCTGGGATGGGAACCACTGATCAATGACTAACTGCAAGGGCTCCTGGCAGCCAACCCTCCTCCGCTGCCTTCACAACAACTCTCACAGATGTACCTGCCACTGCCTATTGGTCTGAGATGTGAATGAATGGCTACCCAGCCCCATGCTGCTGGGGAACTGCCATCACCTGACACAGTGCCACAGCCTAAAACCCAGAGTTCATCTCCCTGTGTGGAGCTGTCTGTCACCACACCACTAGGATATCTCTGGCTACAATATAAGGTGCCTTAACTTCTGTGCTGATGATCACCTGCTCTGAGGTGACGTCTGTGACAGCAGCACTGACTCAGTGCCCCGAGTGCTGACAATGCCGAACTCACCACACCACCTTGTGTGTATGCTGCATACTATTTGCTATGCCTACCTCAATAGCAGTGTTGAGAGGAAATATTACGAGATATCGCCAAGCCACATCTGAGATGAGGGCACCCCCATATAATTGTCCACAACAGATCAAATAATAAATAACTATTATTTCACTGATTGTTTCTCTGCAGCCTGTTACAATGTATTCCTGTCTCCCTCACCATCATATGAGCCCAGAATGCCCCATGTGGGAGTCGAGTGCCTCCTGACCAGCAACAAGCCAGCTTGCACGTCCCAGCACTGGTCATTGCACACCCCAACTTGCTACATTTGCATTACAAGCAGTAAACCCAGATAAATTGATTTTCAACAGCAAAAAAATTTGAAAATAGGCAAGTATTGTTTCAGAAATTATTAATTTAAGTTAAATATGCAATTACTTACAGTATACTGAGTGTATAAGCACACAATTTTTAATGTTGCAGTTGGATATAAATTTTAGGGAGAAAATATATATTGATTCCTGACCATATTTGAGCATAAAATGCTCCTAAACTTCACATTACTGCTTGTGTACTGTATTTCTGGTAATCAGTTCTTGATTTCAACACAGATTAGTACCTAGAACAGGATTCTGCAGTGATGCCATAAAAAAGGTATCTTCTGAAATTAGCAAAAGACTTACTCTTCAACAAATCCTGAACTGTGTGTCGATAACAAGGTTAATAGAATGAGATTTTCACTCTGCAGTAGAGTGTGCACTGATATGAAACTTCCTGGCAGATTAAAACTGTGTGTCGGACCGAGACTCGAACTCTTCTTTCTTGAAGACAAAGGTCCCGAGTTCGAGTCTCAGTCTGGCACGCAGTTTTAATCTGCCAGGAAGTGTCAACAAGGTTAATGTTGCAACATTAAAAAAAATGTTAAAGAAGGACTAGTCTACACATACCTGTATAAAGACTGACAACAACACTTGCCATACTGTATGTATAGTCCCATTACAACTTTACCATTTATCCTCATATTCAGAAGAATGGAGTATGCTCTGTCCAGCCACCCTGATTTAGATTTTCCATGGTTTTCCTAAACCATTTCATGCAAATGATGACAAATCCTGTATCATTGTGAGATGATCCCTGGATGAGCACATCAACTTAAGTCAAATCAAATGACACATAACATATGCTTGTGTTGAAGACTAGTTGTGTATACATCCAGAGATAATGGCAGGGTTTTCATATGTTATAGTTATGTACACTACATTGCTCCCAGTAAAACTATGAGACAGTCAGCTTTTCTGTGGAATTAGTACAAGCAAGCTTTTCTGTGAATTTGCTGTAAGTAAATAATGTAAAAGTAAATTATGTTTTTTCAAGAAAGAAAAGTTATTGAAACAAACTGCACTGAGAGAAACTACAATCTGATTCCAGCAGCAACTACAATTGAAACCAAAATAAATGTTGGAGACATAACTACTTACATGGTCTTTCTATGTCACAAACTGCTATGTCTTACAAAGAGAAGAATATTAAATCTTTGGTGATTGGTGTAGAAACTAGAGTACTTGGAAAGCAGAAATAAGGGAAGGGACTTGATGTATTATAGAGGCTCTGAAAATATCTCACAGCATGCTCAAGTAAAAATGTTGCTTTAAATCAGAAACAATCTCACAACTCATGTGCACAGAGCTTATATTCACAAATGCTCTAGTAATTGCCACTCATTATAGTATTACTGCTATGAAATAAATATGAGAAACTCAATACTAACAATATTTATAACAGTGGAGAGATAACTACTTACATGGTAATCACTAATATAGCAGGTGGTTATAGGTAAGTGTGGTCGCTCATGGAAGTCCTTTTACCACTGGGAAAAAATTAGTTCCAATTTTGGAAACAAGGTGGAAATCTGGTGCTGTACGGCATCTCATCGATGTCTCTGGTGCTCATATTGAAAAAACTGTGTAAGAGGCAGTTAATAATAAAAATCAGCATTATGCTCTTCTTACTCCTCTTATAGTTTCTTCCCACATCCTGTTCCTAATTCATTACAGATGGAAACATTTCTATACATCTTTCTTAAATTCACAGTGCCAGATTTGCACCTGGTGGCCAAAATTGGCACTAATTTTTTTTCCATCATAAATCAGTTCTCCATTAACACACTAGAATATTTACCAACTATTGCTGCTATATCATAATTATGGACCACACTGGATGTATGTGGGTAGCTGCATTTTAATTGTAACCACCCAGTACAATTCAGCAACAAAAATTGAAAGTTAAGGATGAATCATAAGCTTTAGGATTTGTGGTGGATATTGAAAGTCAAGTATGAGTTTGAGGCCCCATATGTGTAAAGAATTGAATCAGAAGTGAATCTACGAGTAATACTGATACCTTGCTGCCCTCTGTTTTATTGTAAACTAATTCTGCAACACAGTTTTACATCTTGTAAATGTATTTTCTTTCCATAATAATTTGTTCCCACTGACTGAGTGTGGAGTTACAGCTATTCACATTCAAGTCTGATGGACAAACCAGTTTTATATATTATTATTGCGTGAGTCAAGCCAGCTAAAGATATGGGCATACAGTTTTCTAATTAAGAAATTTGTTTCATTAACTCTCTCTCTTACCCATTGGACAAATTCTGAAGATGACTATGTCTTTCACTGCAGCGATTTATAGCATTTCCTTAACTTCCAGGCACTAGGTTGTATATGCAAGATAATGGCATATGTCACAGAGGTATTTGAGATTCATATTATTACACTTCTTTCCCCTACAGTCATAAATTTCAGTGGTTTTATTTTATAGTGATGCACCAAAATCACACATGCAGCTGCAGGAAACAATGTACTATTTTCAGATGTACTATATGAGATTCATATTACTACACTTCTTTCCCCTACAGTCATAAATTTCAGTGGTTTTATTTTATAGTGATACACCAAAATCACACATGCAGCTGCAAGAAACAATGTACTATTTTCAGCTGCAAGCTGCTCAGGCTGTAGTTTTCTAACAAACATTATTCACAGAGTGACATCCATTTTAGTATTGTAAATGTCCTTACGTTCCACAGTTGATATTCAGAAAACAGTCTCTGTTGTGGAACTTGGGTCTTGTGTTTACAAGCAACTAGCTATTTAAGCTCCATACTGCCAGTAAGTGCATGTTCATAAATACAGTCATCTGTGATATCTGTGAGCTCAACTGTGTGCTTATGTTCCATACAGCTATGATCTACAAAACTTTCTGAATGAAAATGATAAATAGGCAGGAGGCTATATTTTAGTGTGACATTGACAATGAAATAATTGGATATGAAACATGAGCTCAGTTGGGACAAAGAATGGGAAAGGAAATCAGTTGTATCCTTCACAAAGGAAACAGCTTGTAGCTTGCCTTAACTGCTTTATGGAAACCATGGAAAATGTTAATCCAAATGGCTGAACGGAGATTTCAACCCCATACCACCCAAACGCATTGTTCAGGCCTTAAGACTTAGAACCTTCCTGAGGATTTCCAACATGAGCAAACAACATGGCAGCATTAAATTTAATCATATTTATTCCTTTCTGATCATGCTCATGTACAATAACACAAATATATCAGTACCCTGTGTATTACCCATCAAAAATAGCACACTACAGGCCCTGAGTATATGAATGAGTCTTATTAGTTCCATACTTCATAAAAGTAAACTAAGTTTAAGTTTCCTCCCCATGCATAATGAAATACAGTTTGGCCGAAGAGTTCTTTTTATTGTTACTTCTGTCTCTGGAACCACAATGCTATAATTCTTCAGACGATAGGTTAATATAAATACCAAAAACACTATGCAATATCTAACAACATTATGATATCAGAATCATAGTAATTAGTCCAAGATATCCCAGAGAGCAGCCAGCATAAAGGTATGTGAGCTTTTACCTTTTTTTAATTTCTGTGTTGTCATATATCCACTTTTCATATCGCCTGTGTGAAAAGAGATTTTGACTCATAAAGCTCTACAAAAGTGATAAAGCTTCTGTGCCTGTGCCAATGGTTTTTTGGTATCAGTTAGGGCTCACACTAAACTCAGTGAAATATCATTCCTACAATGTGAAATAATGTGTGTAACCCTGTGAACTGTCATCTTTTGAAGAGTTTCCTCTGTCACATCAGTTGCCACCTCCTTTGTGGGGTCTGAGTGTTACATCCCTTAGTGTATGTGGGTGAAGTGAATACTTTTAGACTGCACTATTATGTTTTAATTGTTGATAACAATGAGGGAGAGAAAGATGCCATAGCATAAAACTTGGTGTCAGCATGTAGGCTGCTCATCATGAAAAATGAGCTGACATGTCTATTGCATGTGGTAGGCTGGGTTGAATAATAAACCTCTCCATAGTTTCTCATGGAATATGGACATGAGACACTGTTGACTGTAATATCTAACATGATGCTTTGTAGATATTAGAATTATATTAATACCTTCAGCTGCCGGCAGGCATTGATATATATCAATGGGGTGAGGTGAAAATGTGTGCCCTGACCGGGACTCGAACCCGGAATCTCCTGCTTACATGGCAGACACTCTATCCATCTGAGCCACCGATGGGACAGAGGATAGTGCGACTGCAGGGACTATCTCATGCACGCCTCCCGCGAGACCCACATTCTCACCTTGTACGTCCACACACTACATCCGTTGTGTCACACCCCAACACACTCATTACTTGTGGAAGACATTCCTACCAAGTCCCGTAAGAGTTCAGGGTATATGTGTGCATCCACATAGAAGAAGAAGGTCATGGCCAGTATTGCCAGAACTGTGTACTGACATGGATATGGTTCCTGTTCTTTCAGACATGTCGGAAGAACAGACACCAGTGATGACCTGCAGCCATCTAGAACGAAATTAGAATTGTATTAATACTTTCAGCTGCTAACGGGTGTTGATATATATCAACAGTGAGAGGTGAAGAAAAAAAATGGTTCAAATGGTTCTGAGCACTATGGGACTTAACATCTGTGGTCATCAATCCCCTAGAACTTAGAACTACTTAAACCTAACTAACCTAAGGACATCACACACATCCATGCCCGAGGCAGGATTCGAACCTGCAGCCGTAGCAGTCGCACGGTTCCAGACTGCGTGCCTAGAACTGCTAGACCATCGCGGCCGGCGAAGAGGTGAAAATGAATGCCCCGACTGGGACTCAAACCCGGGCTCTCCGGCTTACATGCCAGACGCTCCATCCATCTGAGCCACCGAGGGCACAGAGGATAGTGTGACTCCAGGGACTATCTCGCGCATGCCTCCCTATCCCCTGTGCCCTCGATGGCTCAGATGGGTAGAGTGTCTGCCATGTGAGCAGATCCTGGGTTCGAGTCCTGGTTGGGGCACACATTTTCACCTGTCGCCCATTGATATGTATCAACGCCCGCCAGCAGCTGAAGGTATTAATATAATTCTAATTTCATTCTAGATGGCTGCAGGTCATCAGTGGTGTCTGTTCTTTTGGTCATGTCCAAAAGAACAGACACCATATCCATATCAGTATACAGTTCTGGCAATACTGGCCATGACCTTCTTCTTCTGTGCAGATGCACACATATTCCCCGAACTCTTACAGGGCTTGGTAAGAATCTCTTCCACGGGTAATGAGTGTGCTGGGGTGGGACACAACGAATGTATTGTGTGGATGTACAAGGTGAGAATGGGGGAGGTGTGTGCGAGATAGTCCATGCAGTCGCACTATCCTCTGTGCCCTCAGTGGCTCAGATGGATAGAGCATCTGCCATGTAAGCAGGAGATCCCAGGTTTGAGTCCCAGTCGGGACACACATTTTCACCTGTCCCCATTGATATATATCAATGCCCATCAGCAGCTGAAGGTATTAATATAATTCTAATTTCGATCTAGACGGCTGCAGGTCATCGATGGTGTCTGATCTTTCAGACATGTCCGAAAGAACAGACACCATATCCATATCAGTTTGTAGATATTGTCTGTTAGGATAAGAAGCACATATATACCCTGTTGAACAGGTATGGTGAAAAAGATTTACTGCAGTGTTTTGTAAAAGATTTGAACATCTTTGGCACCATGCAGTAAGACAAAATCACTTGCCTTGTTGTAAATCTGGAGTTCCTGCAAGCTATAGCAATAGTTATTGTCATCTGTAGCCCATAGTGGAAAATGAAATCATGCCAGTTACTTGTCTGGTTTCAGAATACATACTCTGACATGGATTTGAATTGTCAATTCCACTGACTGTCAGTTTGTGAGTTGACAAATGTTGTACTGGTGACATACTTCATTTATCTTGGATTAAAATAATGAAAGCTTATGCATTATGTGATCAAAATGTTCTTGCATACATTTTGTAGCATCATTAGGACAAATGGTGTGGTGAGCTTCTCATATCTCTAGGTTCTAAGTAAATGACCTCAGTAGCAAAAGCTTAATTCCATAAGCTGTGGAATGTAAAGTCATACCCATTCTACAATATACTACTGGGCCATAATTAAAAAAATAAATAAATAAATAAAATAAAAAATAAAGAAATGTCACATTTTGCTTGGAAAGTGAAAGGCTTGTATGTCGTATGGTACAAGACAACATTTTAACTGGGTTTCTACCAGTACAAAGATCTGAACATCTGCTAGACATGAAAATGAACAAGTGATAAGTGATGTTTCATGCTGCAGCAAGAGAATAAATGAAAATACAAGACTGCTGGCCTGTATCTTCATTGACCTTGGCTATTACAAACAGAGGATGTCAGCAACAATAACTGCTGCATCTCTGAATCTGCAGAAGTTACGACAGTACTGACTGCAATTTCCGATTATTTGCTGATTCCAGTGTTATCTATGACGCAGTGTGATATGACATGATTTCTAATAATATCCAGTCATTTCTTGCCAAAAGTTCCTATTATATCTCAATTAAGAGAAATTTAAAATAGTACACTTTATGAAATATAAATATGTAGCACTGGTAGTTGCTAAATTATTCACAACTAAATTGAATCATGACAGACAGTTATCCGGGTGTACAGGTATTGGAGTGAGTTATGAACTACAAGACTGGCCCAGTTCTTGTTGTATCAGATGGCAGGTTTTGCTTTACAGGCAAAATACTTAGAAACTGCAGTTTGTATTAATACAGTGGAATAATACTGATGTTTATGGGGACTTCATTAGGTTGAATTAGGAGGCGACATTGAATGCAAGCAGAGTAAGACAACCCGAGTGATCTTAGACAGCTCTACTGAGGACACTTTCAATGAGGTGTCTGAATGAGTGTGGAGGAATGGTGGTGCATTCTTCCTCAAGAGCCAAAGCCCAAACAGATAGTGATGTTGGATGTTAGGGTCTGGAACAAAGTAAATGATCTAACTCATCTCAAAGGTTTTCTGTTGGGTTCCGGTCAGGACTCTAGGCAGGGCAGTCCATTTCAGGAATGTCATAGCCCACAAATCATTGCATCACAGATGTTGCTTTTTTGACAGGGTACACTGTCATGGCGATACAATGAATCATCATCTCCTAACTGTTTTTCTGCTGTAAGCAGTACACAATACTGTAAAATGCCTACATATCATTCTGCAGTTAGTGTTTCCTTAACCGCAATAAAGGGTCCACATCCTAACCGCAAAAGACACCCTCATACTGTAACACCACCTCCTCTGCACTTCACTTTTGGCACCAAATGTGAGGCAGGTAACGTTCTCCAGCCATTTGCCAAACCCAAACACTTCCATCTCATTGCCACAGCATATGGTGTGATACATCACTAGAAATCATTCATTTCTAGTCATCCAGTGTACAATGCCATTGTTCTTTACACTACATCAAGCGTCCTTAGCACTGACTAGAGAAATGTGTGGCTACTCAACCATTGTACCTCGTCCTTTTTAACTACATACACGTAGTCATTGTGCTAGCTAGCCTGCTCATACTTTGGAACTCACAAGCGATTCCTTTCGCTAGTTTCATGCTTCTTTTTTACTTTTTTTACAACCATCCTCCGCAATGCTCAGTGATCCACGGATGTCGGTGAATGATGTCTATTTGTTGTTAGTTCAGCTATGGCTGCTTGCTCACGTTTCTCCTTCACAATCAGATAATCAACAGCCGACATAGATGGCTTTAGAAGTGTTGGAATGTCACTGATGGATTTGTTACTCAAGTGACATCCAGTAACTAGTCCACATTCGAAGTCACTGAGCACTCCTGACGACCCATTCTGCTGTTAGTACTTTTCTGCTGACAATACTCTTTTTATACTGGTGGGTCTTCCTCTTGTGAGGCCAATTTTGCATTGCATAGGTATGTCCGGATACTTTTGATGAGATAGTGTACCACTTTATTTATAAAGATATAGTTGTATTAGTCTTAAACTTTGATGGTACATTTCATTGCTCCTAGTTTTTGGCCCACCATTAAATGTCTTCTTTTACATACACTTTGTGATCAAAAGTACCCTGACACCTGGCTGAAAATGACTTATAAGCTCGTGGAGCCCTCCATCGGTAATGCTGGAATTCATTATGGTGTTGGCCCACCCTTAGCCTTGATGACAGCTTCCACTCTCGCAGACATACGTTCAATCAGGTGCTGGAAGGTTTCTCGCGGAACTGCAGCCCATTCTTCACGGTGTGTTGCACTGAGGAGAGGTCTCGATGTTGGTCGGTGACTACTGGCACAACGTCAGCGTTTCAAAACGTCCCAGAAATGATCTATAGAATTCCATTGCCTTTCCCACTCCTTCTCGCGTCTGCCAGGCTCCCCCCTTTCTTTCTATGTCCTCTCCCTCCAGCGGCTCCCCTCTTTTTTTCCTTTCCCCTCCCCCCCCCCCCCCCCCGCCGCCCCCCCTCCCCATCCATCTGCCGTCGCCCGCATCTCGTGGTCGTGCGGTAGCGTTCTCGCTTCCAACGCCCGGGTTCCCGGGTTCGATTCCCGGCGGGGTCAGGGATTTTCTCTGCCTCGTGATGGCTGAGTGTTGTGTGCTGTCCTTAGGTTAGTTAGGTTTAAGTAGTTCTAAGTTCTAGGGGACTGATGACCATAGATGTTAAGTCCCATAGTCCTCAGAGCCATTTGAACCATTTTTGAACCATCTGCCGTCGTGTCGCCTCTACAGTGCTGTTTTAAGTGATTGTTCTGTGTTGTGCATCCCCTGTCAGTGTTGCGAACAGCCACCATACTGTCGCTAGTTGTGTTTTTATCTCGTGCGAACAGAAACCAGACTGTCGTCGTGTTTTTTAATCGTGCATGTCTCCTTCCTGTGTGTCTTCATCCGCATCGTCAACGCCATGTTTTTGTATTTTAAGTTCCGCAACTTTCCGCCATTTTACTGTTATTAACAAAGTCACCGTTTTATCGCCTTTTTATATTGTTTGTTCTCTCGCCATTGTTTGTTTAACTTTTCTCTCGGCTGTAGAGCAGCGTATTAAGCTACTGTCAGCCCGCCCCTCCCCAGGTGGGGGGAATCGAAAATCAATAAAGGAAAAAAAAATTTTTGAAAACAACCCACCCAGTTTTATCTCCAATGTTACGTGGAGATTATTAAACTGTCTCAATGCGCCCACTGCACTATTCCGTTTTGTTTAGTAACAGTCGTGGATGGTCCTGCTGGACGAATACAGTGTATGAATAAGAAACATCCCTAATCTTCCAACGTATAGATGTCCTCGAGTAAGGGCACACAGTAAAAGAGCCGAACGCGCGTCGCGGTCGTGTAAGTGATTTCTTCTCTTTTTCGCCGGGGCGTGGATGGTCGACGGCGCAACACGGCGCTCGCTACATTATTGAGAGTGACCGAATTGCTGCTGAAACTTTCAGCTCAGCACCTCGCGCCTCTCTGTTGATCGGGTACACTTCTTGCACCTTCCAATGACACACGTCGACTGTCACTGCCAAAACGAACTATATGTCCTGGCAGACACATCCGACATAGCAGGATCTAAATATTTCCTGGTCCGCGAAGAATCATCTCGATATATAGAACAAATTGTCGGTTGCTCGCTAATTACAATGACAGATGGGCCATCAAAGACAGGAATATTCAAACAAACGGTACAAGAATATGCATCGAAGTTTATGTACAAAGAGAGTACGCTAGCACCACGGTTCAGTACACTGGAGTGCAAAACTTAAGGACATAAGTAACTTTTACGTGATGTGTCACTGCCAAGTAACATGGCACGTTGAAACTTGGACCATACCCAGAAAAATCTGCTACAGTATAGTAAGAAGGTAAGTGAAAAAAGTTCTCAGTGAGACGAAAAAATCATATTTTTCTTCAAAGAAATTAACCACACTGAAGACACCGCAATTTATGATGCACCCATGGACATTACACATGCAGGGCCTGGCTCTTAATAGGGTGTCTAATGACCATGGACAGCAATTAATGCTCTGCAACGTGCCTCCATACTAGCCAGAAGGTTGGTATCCAGCTCTTGTGGTTGGGCGTTCAATAACTTCAGCAGCCCAGTTGACAACTGCTGCATGCGTCGTCGGTGCATGTGGACGTGCTGAAATACGTCACCCCACTTATGCTCGATGGGATTTAAGGGGAGGTTTACTGTCTTTGGCCCGCAAAAAGCATGTTCTTTGAGAATTTTTTTCTCGGGATGTGTTATAGATATCAATGCCAAATTTGGTCAAAAGTTTTATTGATATTTCCTCTACAAACTGGAATTTTTTCGACCGGAAATGTCTAAGAGCAAAAGCGGAAGTGCCGTCGGAACGAAACTAAATTTCGATGTAGACCCCCACGCGCGTTATGTCACAGGTCAGCCGGCTCGTTTGAAATCAAAACTGAGTTGACGTTAGCGAAGTATGTAAGATTATCTAGGAGTTGTACCTCGCTTAAGTTATTTGGAAGATCGGAAACAAAATGGCGGCCATTTGAAGAAAATAGGGTTCTTTTCATCGATTTTCGACATTGTCGGCCAGGTAAAAGTATTTATAGTTGATGGATCGGAATAAAAATGGTACAAGTCCTAGATAATTTAGTTAGCTTCGTCGGAAACAAAGAATCATGCCAATCGGTTCAGTAGATTTGAAGTTACCTTACCGCGCGATAAAAAAAAGTCATTTCGAGAAAAACGCTTTTGAAGTTTTGACTACATATAAATGCACTATTATGCAACTTTCGTTCAATCTGCTATTCCAGGTCCATAAACTAGTCCTTCCTCTTCCTCATAGAGGGCGTTCTGCTCGATCTGGGCCATCCTGCGCTGCTTCCAGAGCCACTCGTACGGCCGGTGACAAGCGGTTTTCGGCCGCTTGAATCCGATGGTCGTCCGAATGCTTGTCGAACTGCATCGAATAGAGTCCCAGGGTGACGTCCATCGTTGTCATGGTCTTCATAATTGCTGAATACCCTTCGTTGAAGCTGCACACTGCCAGGAAAGTCGCAATCTCCACAGTCTTCGCACCAGAATGCAAATGCTCGGTGGCTAACTTCCAAACACACGCGTTGAAACTTTCATTTGTATTTTGTGCGTTTCCTCCCAAGCACCGGTACAATAACTCGTCCTCCGAAAGAAAAAAAACTGGTGCGTGAAAAATGCCGATTTCGGGAAGGTGCATTTTTTTGTTCAACCGCGAATAACAAACATTTCCGTTCCGTATTCAGAAAAACCGTTTCAGGGGTGGATTCTAAACACTTTTATGGATCCAAAAATGCAATTTAAAAATCGATTTTTTGAACCAAAAGATAGTAAAGCTCCCCTTAAGTCAGGGAAACGGGCAAGCCAGTCCATTCGCCGAATCTCCTTTCGTTCCAAGAGTTTCTCCACTTGCGCTGTTCGATGCGATCAATCACTGTCATCAATAAGAATGAAGTCAAGGCCGCATGGACCCCTGACAAGACTGCCATTTGGGCGAGTACAGTGTCACAATAACGTTGACTGGTGAGTGGACCATGTTCAAAGATTTGGAAGTAAGTACGCTCATGCTATATTACGCCTCCCCACACTGTAACACCCGGACAGTCAAAACGATCATATTCGACAATGGTTCGTGGTGCATTACGTACCCCCATAAGGGGAGAGGTAGGAACAGGTAATGAACACAGGAACACTGTCGAACAGTCCAGGTGTTATGGTGTTGGGAGGCGTAATATAGCATGAGCGTACTTACTTCCAAATCTTTGAACATGGTCCACTCACCAGTCAACGTAATTGTGACGTACTTGCCCAAATGGCAGTCTTGTCAGGGGTCCATTCGCCCCTGACTGCATTTTCATGGATGACAGAGATCGACCACATCGAGCAGCGCAGATGGAGAAGCTCTTGGGACGAAAGGAGATTCGGCGAATGGACTGGCTTCTCCGTTTCCCTGACTTAAATCCCATCGAGCACGTGTGGGTTGCGTTGGGGTGACGTATTTCAGCACGTCCACATGCACCAACGACGCATCCAGCAGTTGTCAACTGGGCTGCTGAAGTAATCGAGCGCCCTACTACAAGAGCAGGTTACCAACCTTCTGGCTAACATACCCAGTAACAATCACGTGCAAAAGCCATTATTCATCTTTAGGAACGCCATTATTCCGTATAGAAAACGCTGAAAATAAGCTCGCATACTGCCAAGTTAAAATGAAAATGGCCCATCGACACTGCAAGACGAAATCATCAGTTTGGCCGCGTTCGGTCGAGGTTTTCATGGAGTAACATTTTCTATTTTTTAGTGTAAAAATATGATACGCTTGCATCGATTTGAAGGCTCCAAGCGTGCACCATTCACGTTGGCTGCCTCACAAGGGGAGGCCACGACGTTTGGAACGCGGATTTCCTGCAAATTTCGTATACTCGTAGTACTCCACGAGGACAACAAAATGTGTAAGCAGTAGCGCGTACTTCTCAAGCGTTATTGAGAAAATCGCAAGATAATTTGGGTCGTCAAATATATACCTGTGCGTGGCCATTTTTACCATGAACCGCCGGCAGCCCAGTGGTTAGCGTTCAGGCCCTGTAATCGCTGGGTCGCTGGATCGAGTCCTGCTCGTCAGTTTTTTTATTTCTAACACAGTCATTTTCTTTATTATTTATATTACAATAGATGTAATGGGAAAAATACCTAAATTTGTGCTTGTCCGTGATTTGAGAAATTCCTTACACCTGGAAGGAGCCCGAAACGACTTGTTACCTCCAAGTTTTGACCGGCACAGACGGCTTTCGAAAGATATACAATTGATCGTCGCTTTCGACATTACAAGTTGCCGGATGGTATTTTTCGTAAAAACATGAAAAACAAAGTTAAGCGGCACCAGCTGCATTGAATAAATGCTATGTTTCCGCACACGCAAGGTCTTTTGAGGTTTTCCGTGGAAAAACAAACCTCGTTATCATTTTCAAAAACCTCTCTTTCAGCAGATAATCTGGAAGCAAACCATGCATAACGCAGCATTTCCTTAAATATCAGCCCTGATCTTTGGTCATGCAGTATCGAGTGTATTTTAATAGCGTCTTCACGAGAAACAATTTCTCGTTCTCTTTCGATTAAATACGAACAAATTTGAAGAAACGTACATGCATACATTTTCAGTATCACTTTGTGCGATTCGTCGTTTACTAGCCGGTAGTTATGAATATTATATTATTTGTGATAATAAAAATTTGTAGACTGTCAAATAACATTGTAAATTTAATAAAAGTTCATCCGATTACACGTATTTTTCCCATTACATCAATTGTAATATAAATAGTAACGAAAATGACTGTGTTAGAAATAAAAAAAAAAAAACTGACGTGCAGGACTCGATCCAGCGACCCAACGATTACTGAGCTTGAACGCTAACCACTTTTCTCTCTCTTAAATCTCATTTTGTTCGTTTTCGTTCGTTGTACCTGCTCGGGGCGGACGTCACAAGATACCCGTTTCAGTTCATCGTTGTTCCATTGGTGGTGGTGGTGGTTAGTGTTTAACGTCCCGTCGACAACGAGGTCATTAGAGACGGAGCTCATGCTCGGGTTAGGGAAGGATTGGGAAGGAAATCGGCCGTGCCCTTTCAAAGGAACCATCCCGGCATTTGCCTGAAGCGATTTAGGGAAATCACGGAAAACCTAAATTAGGATGGCTGGAGACGGGATTGAACCGTCGTCCTTCCGAATGCGAGTCCAGTGTGCTAACCACTGCGCCACCTCGCTCGGTGTTGATCCATTAAATCAGTTTTTTTATTACAGAGGGCAGAACCACTCGGCTGCCGGCGCTTCATGGTAAAAATGGCCACGCACAGGTATATATTTGACGACCGAAATTATCTCGCAATTTTCTCAGTAACGCTTGAGAAGTACGCGCTACTGCTTACACATTTTGTTGTCCTAATGGAGTACTGCGAGTGTACGAAGTTTTGCGGGAATTCCGTGTTCCAAACGTCGTAGCCTCCCCTTGTGAGGCAGCCAACGTGAATGGTCTCAGAGTGACACGCTTGGAGTCTTCAAATCAATGCAAGCGTATCATATTTTTATACTAAAAATAGAAAATGTTACTCCATGAAAACCTTGACCGAACGCTGCCAAATTGATGATTTCGTCTTGCAGTGTCGTTGGGTCATTTTCATTTTAACTTGGCAGCATGCGAGCTTATTTTCAGCGTTTTCTATACGGAATAATGGCGTTCCTAAAGATGAATAATGGCTTTTGCACATGATGGCTACTGGGTATGTTTCACGTTAATGGAACTTTGCAGACAGAAATGTCGAATCATTGGCCTGAGGGACATGAAGCCATCATAGATCGAGATGTCACAGATAGTTTGCTGTAGTGCATCGAATGCAGAACCAGTGGTGACGAGATGTATTCAGGACAATAGTGTGGCAAGAAGGGTAGGCACGGGTCTCTCCAAAAGGAATTTACACTGAACAGATAGTAGGATTATTCCACTGTCTCTGACGAATAGACGGATGGCAACAGCTAAAATCCAAGCCGAGGTTACAGGCAGAGTGTTTCGTCGCGGACAGATTACTGGAAGATGGATTTGCCCAACTGCGAGAGAGCAGACTCAGCATTAACTCACCAAACAGATCAGCTGTGCGTGATGAGGTATTTTGTAAGTAGGTCGACTGCGTGCGGGTGTTTTATTTGCTATTTGTTAATGTTTACAGTGAACTGTTGGTAGCACTGTTATCATTAGTCACTCTCTCCGAATGCTGTGCTGTGTGCGTGCGCCAGTTCCTTCTCCTCGTATGTGGCTTGCAAGTTAGAAATGGATTATAAGATTCCTGTGAAGCATGTGACAAATGAAAGAAGCTATAAATTGATCGTTGTTGGAAGAAATACGTTTGGGAAAGATAGAGAAAAACAACGTGGAGTAGCGTGGAGCTGCAATCAGACAATCATCTACATTAAAACGAATGATACAGGTGAGCGTCACCGATGTAACAAAAAACATGATAAACATGTGCAGCATACAGGGTGTACCATTATTAACTGCGTAAAGGCATACAGCTGAAAGTGCACGACGCTAGAAGCAAAAGCGTCTCAGTGAACATTGGGCTCTTAAACACTTATCTTAAGAGGTACGAACACTTCCTCATTTTCAGTATTGTGAAACAAACCCTTTCTACTGAAAGCTCTTTGATTCCCCTATTTTGGGAGGAAGTAGTACGGACCAAAACAAGATAAAAATGTCCAGTAAACATGTGGACTAAAGTACATACCTTAAGAGATATGAGCACTTTATCAGTACAAGGAATGTTTCACAGTAGCGAAGATTAACTCTTCACCTACAAACTTTAGAGCCCATGTTTACTGCCGATCTTTTTTCCTGATTTGACCCATACTAACACCTCGAGAAATATGGAAAACAAAGAGCTTGCAGTAGAAGAGATTCGTTTCACAGTACCGAAGATGAAGAAGTACCCATAGCTCTTAAGGTACGCGCTTTAGAGACCAGTTTCTACCCAGACGTTTTTGCTTATAATATCGTGTAATTTCACCTATATGCGTTTACGTCATTAATTATGAAACATCCTGTGAAGAGAAATAGATTTTGAAGTACAGAAATGTTCCATTTCACTTCTAATCTTTTTTTTTTTTTTTACAAAAAACCGTTTCTTATCATTATCATTAGGAATGGAAGTAGATTCCGCGTCTTTTTTAAATATCTTGACGAGTGCCCCATCATGGGCATGAGTATTTCTTCAAGCATTTTAACGGTACTGGTGTAGCTTGGTAGTCATTGAGGGTCCTAAGTCTCTGAAAATGGGAAGGAAAATGCTGTGACCTTTTCCAAAAAGTGGCGGTGCGCGCAGTTGACCACTTAAGGTGCGGACAAAATTCTGGGTCTGCGCGCAGTCGGGATCACCTGACGCGTTTCTTACTGAAGACACCATACCGTAAGTAACAGTGACGTAACTGGGTATTGAGCCAGAGTCAACTGCAACATTGAGCCCTATTCTGTGGTGTTCAGCGATGAGTCTCGCTTCTGTTTACTGCGGCCAGATCGACGTGAGCGTGTTCGTAGACGACGTGGTGGAAGGTCACAGGAAGCAGCGATTCGTGTGGAGAGCAATTGGTAACGACAATATGAATCATTTGATAACTGTTAAAGCGAGGCTGAATACTCTCCAGTATGTGACAAGAATGATAAAGTTTTTTGTCGTACCATTGATGATCAGAGGACGAAGTGGCATATTCCAGCAGGATAATGCAAGACCGACACACTGTAGTCCATGTCACAGACACCTCGAGGAGCTTGCGGATCCCCCATAGAGCACGTCCGGGATGCAATGGAAAGATGTTTACTTTCATGTCAGCTCCCAGCCAAATGGAAAGATATTGACTTTCATACTAGCTTCCAGCCAGCAATCGTCATGAGCTGACACTGCATGTGTTCCAGGTATGGAAGCAGTTCATCAAGATGACATAACGAGTATAAGAGTGTCTTCGTGACCGTGGGGGTTAAATCTCATACGTAAGTTTCGAATGGAATGAAACCTAAGTAATTTAATACTTGTTATGTAATGATCATATCCCCAAAATTTTATAAATATCGCACTGATTCTTCACGGCTTAACACTTTCCGTTTCTGTCGGTGTACGTTTTCTCTTCGTCGGCATCGAAGTGCTTTCGTGTATATGCCCGAAATAAAGGGCGAAGACCGCTGATTTTAGGTTAGACGCTAGTTTGTGACTGCAAACATTCAGGTGTTTCTTCTATGCAAACATTCAGCTGTTTCTTCTAGTCAAAGTGACGATTGGCCTTTATTCGATTTTTCTCATTTTACACTTACAAAGATAAGAGAAACTAACAGAGCATTTATTGGAGGACATTTTCTCTGCGAACGTTACTCGCACGCGCTCGCCCATCATGCTGCCGCTCCGTCTCTCCACGCCTTGTGTCCACGCGGTCACTCGCTGCCCGGAGCTCGGAGCAAAATCCCACTTCTTTTTCTTCTCCTTTTTCTAAGAGTTAATCCGTCTAATACGAGGTCCACTGTACTTCAATTAATGTAAGTTTATGTTCGGATGCCTTTCCTGTCGCCCAGTCACCAGTTTCCTAAAGGGCGGAAGTTAGTCTACGCCGGCTGTATATGAATTGTGTAAACTTCTACCTGTAATCGTATTTTAACTGTTACTGTCTCGTATTTTCCGAAAGGGAAATGGTGGACAGCCCTGCACTTGCCTAAATGAGAGTGGGAAACGACCTAAAAACCACACTCAGGCTGGCTGGTGCAACCATAGTCGTTTATCTGGCACGCGGATATGATCCCGGTCTGGCTAAGTTTCTTGTTTCGCAAGCCAGCGCGGAACGCGTTACGCTATATGACGAGGTTCGAAGCAAGTGTCTACAGCATAGATAAGTAACTGATGTTTTAGCGCTAATCACGTATTAGTTTATTTCTGCAATTGTTATATGAACATCGGAAAATACCGCTATTATTTTCTTAAATTAACAAAAGATGCGTGTTTTATGAAAGTACATTACCGTGTGCGTGCTTCAAGAAACATCTGATCAAGCTCATCCATCGACCAGAGAAGATCATGACGAAGGAGAGGCAGCATTTGACGATGAATTAGGAGCACCTTAACTAACGCTTTACGTTATGTATTCTCTGTTTATATAGAGAGAGGACTTACTTTTGAGAATCGCCAAGAATCGTTTAGCCTTGAAGCTATTGCTATAGGTGAACGAAATGCTGAGGAAATATTCCGACTAGTGAATGAATGTATCAGCGCGAAGGAAAAAAATATGATACTAAACTATAAGTTGACTGACGAGGGACAACATTTTCGTCGGTGAATTTTATGATGTAATCAGGAACATTATACTCATATTGACAGTCTAATTTTGGTGATGAAGAAGAGGTCGGTGATTCTTTTGATCCAGATCCGACAGATTCCATCCCATTGGACCAAAAGTCCAGAACAGTTTTCTTAGCTAATAGGTTCCCAAAATATTGTATGAAATCTCTTCACGAGTGGACTCACTCGCTTGATGAAAAATGGTAGTGTAAAGAAACTGAAAGATAACGCCGAGCAAAGAGGAACAAGAGCCGAGAGACTTAAATCTTGAAAATTTCAAGGAATCTCAGTCTGGCAAAAAGTCAGAAAAATTATCAAACAAACGTCGGCCGAAGAACCAGACACAGAAGCCAACAGGCAATTTGTCAACCTCAAAGCTGTTACGAGAACGTTACAAGGCATACTTTACAGCACTGAGGAATGACAATCGTTTTCCATGTCCGCAAAAAAAAAAAAAATAGATAAATAAATAAAAATCTGTTTGAAAGCTAATGACACGTGGATGAAAATTTCAAGAAATAATACGAAATCCTAGTAGGAAAAACTAGAAAACTAATTAAGGAAAACAAGGTAGTGAGTCTTGAAGAAACTGTTCAAGAAACATAGAGCTTTCTGGCTCAAACATTATTGCTAACTAGTAATGACAGACTGAAGTTCACTGTCGATAATGATGAAACGGGATATACTTATGATTCGACGTATGACCTCAATCTGAAAACCGCAATGCTATTGAAGGAGAATTTGTCCGGTATAATTCACAGCAGTGCTCTTTGACATCTTTTGGAAGAATGCTGTCATATGTAATTGTATATTTGCAAGAAGTCAGTAACGAATTCGTTCTGAGAATCAGCATATAAGTTGAACTGTTGGAGTCTAAATAGGGATATATTATAGTTACCTCCTCTAAGACGATGAAGTTAACGAGAAAGTTGTATGGAAACTCCTTAGAATTAGTTGTAAAATCAAACGTAAGAAAAAAAACGAGTTTTCGTTACTATTTGACTTTTAGAGTCGTCATCGATACTACGTTGTATGAGGAGATCTTCGTAGATAACGAAAATGTGCTACAAATGTTATATGCTATGAGTCCTCAAGTAAAAAGTATAATTAAGAAAATTCAAAGTGCACCCGAATTATTACAGAAACACGCACTGTTTCTAAATATGAGTCTGCAATTAAAATAAGGTTACTTGTTCACTGGGTTTTAAGCTCATCTTACTTTTATACATCGATGGATCAAAATTAACTCATTAAAATAGTATTTTCAAAATGTTTGTGAAATAAATTTCACTTTAAATTTATTGAGATTTAAATGTCACTTTGGCTAGACGTCCTTCATACAGGGGTAGACGAAAGTATGGAATCGCCACGAGAAATGCATTCTTGAACATAAATGCAGATGCTAGTCAATCCAGAAGGTTGTGCTGTTGTATTTAACCACGAACGGCACCTGCGCAATGTCCTCAATATGTGGTCACAACAGTGTTCTGTGTAGTGCACTACGTTGGAGCTAAGTTAGTCTGAGCGTGGGCAAATTGTTGGAGCTAGTATGACAGGTGCTCCCGTAACCAAGATAGCCGAAATCCTTGGTATATCAAGGGGCATCGTATCGAAGACTTACTCGTATACCACATGCCGGGAACGTGGAAGAACATCATCCGCAAAGTCACAACGCGGATGACAGTGTGCGTTGAGTGGCTGTGATGGACAGTGATTGAAAAGGATTGCAACGAGAAGTAAGAGGACGACAGCTGACAAAGTCACTGAGGTTTTGAATGTCGCAAACGCGAAGCCTGCCAGCAGCAAAACAACACGAAGGAGGCGACTGCAAAGCAAGCTGCAATACAAAAACTATTCATCAGTGATGAAAATGCCAGTGATGCAGGAAACGTTGTGTCGAGACCACAAAACCTGGGCCGTGGAGCAACAGAAGAAAGTCATTTGGTCTGATAAGTCTTGTTTCACACTGCTTCCATGGCCGGGTTTACGCCTGAAGAGTGGAACATGGTGGGGGTTCGGCAGCCATAACGCTGTATTCCACAGGTCCCATAGACACTCTGCAATGTTGCATTATTGTCAAGGATTATATGAGTATATTGGCCGATCAGGTCCATTCCGTGGTACAATGTTTGTTCGCCAGTGGCGATGCTGTGTCCCAAAAAGACTGGGCCCCTATTCACATAGCGCCTGCAAGGTTCGGGACTGGTTTTGGGAGTGCGACGATGACTTACAGCAACTTCTGCGGCCACCACAGTCAACAGATCTCAATATTATTGAGTCTTCGTGGTCTACTTAGGGGAGAAAGGTGCGTGATCGCTTAGCCTTCCATCATCATTACCTGAACTTGCCACTATTTTGCAGGAAGAATGTTATAAGATTCCATTGAAAACCGTACAGAACCTGTATTTATCCATTTCGATCGATGTTTTTGTCCAAACCCTGTTCATTGTTCATGGTGTAAGAAAAATTTGTGTTTTCAGTGATATAATGTATTAAATATGAAATCAAATGAGACAGTAAGGAGCATTAGGGCCCAAAGCACAGAAAAGAAATGTGAATTATGCTCTGTGTTTTGGGCCTATAAGAAAGTGCGTAGCAGACAAATCGGTGAGAGCACTTTCCGTGAATGTTCGCACATACAATGCTGGTCTACAGCTGGTTCACCATATGATCAACAGATGTCAGGAGCATACGTACATGCTACAGTATCGAAATCGACGACGGTGTGCTTATAGTACTCAGTGCTTAGGTTTTTTTTCTCTCTTTGTCATCTGTTTTTTTAATGAACGTGATGAAGGCAGCCACGTCACTTGTTATCGAAAGTGAAAGTGCATCAAGAATAAAGTCAAAGAAAGAAAAAAAAAAAAAACTCGCGTTGAACGGACATCCAGCACACGAAAAGCAGCATATGAGCCTGGGACCTAACGCACTTTTTTCCAGCTTACTCATTATTTTTTAGTCATTGTACGAAGTAATCTCATTTAGCTGTCACGCTATGTAAAACGCTGATGGCCTTCTAACGAGTGACAAATTCATCTCGTCCACTTTCCAAGGATGATATTTCCTGAACGAAGGCCAAACACGTTGAACGGCTTTAGGGTGAGATACATGGCACTTTAAAATACGTCAGCAAACAGTCCGTTCTCCGCTACCCCCGACCCCTTGTTAGTCAGCAACGCAACGTTGGAAACAGCATCCTACCACTTCTTTATATAGGCTTAACATTCAGTCACTATTACGCAAATTCTAAAAGCAACAAAAATATTCTTGAGTATCTGACAAGGGTCTCTGATAACTATCAGTTAATTTTGTACGCCTATCAGTTCAAGATTGGATTAATTGCTTTCCTGAAGCTTCCACTTCAAAAGGACATCGATAACAATGTGTCTCCCGTGAAATTTCTCTGACATCGTCCGCCATTATAAGCCATACAATCATTTCCAAATGCAACTTAAATCTCTCCACTGATTTATTTTTACAGAAAACACGTTTGTGATTTTGACACTTTGTACCTCTACTTAAATTCCCTTAAGATGAATGGGCTACAAAATTCAAAAAATGGTTCAAATGGCTCTGAGTACTATGGGACTTAACATCTTAGGTCATCAGTCCCCTAGAACTTAGAACTACTTAAACCTAACTAACCTAAAGACAGCACACAACACCCAGTCATCACGAGGCAGAGAATGGGCTACATCATGCAGGACTAATTCAAAGGAGAATCTGGAGACGTCTGATCATGTTCTACACGTTCAAAAGTAACAGTTTAATTTTGAATGTGACTGAAATAGCATCTATCACTGGGAATTTGTAGGTGAAAAGGGTTCTGCAATCGCTAAGTGAGCTAGAGCGGCTGCTTACTGTTTCCATTCGTCCTATTTTACAGAGTTCCACCGTTATAAACTGGTAACTAACAAAAGAACATGTCCTCGAATTGTATCAGCGGAAAATTGAGGTTAATTTAAATCAACAGTCCTATACTGAAAGCGCTATCTTGTGCAGCATAAGCGTACTGATTATTGACTCTTAAACTGATATGCTGTACTGGAAGCAAAAAAATATCTAGCACACTGGTCTCAAGTAGTCAGCAGCAATGCCGGAGCACTCTGTTTTCTGGTATAATTTTTTAACAGAAAAAAATCCGTAAATTCGGCTTATGTTCTCAAAATCATTGGAAGACAATATGGCACCTGATAGAGAGTTGCATACTGCACAATAACTTCTACGATGGGAGAACGAGTACTCTGAGCCGGCAGTTACACTGTTTGTGAGGTACATATTGTTTGGAGACGCATTCTGTATGCATGCTCTGGTAGTCCTATGCACGATTGATTGAGGATAACATTAGGTAGAGTTTTCCGCAGTGCGATGTCAGTTTTTTTATAAGCAGTTGGTGGCCCTGGGAGTTTTTATACAATAAATATTCCCCCCTTGACCTGTGTTAATCGTTTGGTAGCCTTGGTCGGCATATAATTCCCTGGAACACCGTTGGAGAGGCCTGTCGATGTCCCCTGTCAGTGTAACAAGATATCGATCCCACACGCTATGACACTATTGCAGCATTGATCGTAGAAGTTATTTATAAACATTTCCAATAATAGATAAATTACAGTTTAGCCGTAGCCCACCAATGGAATAAACCGTGCCATACGGTTTACCTCCAAATTAAGACATGTGATCTTTCCATTCCATATCCTCATTAATTGTTAGTTTCCCCATATGCTTTTGCACTACAACTGGAGGTCAGAGATGAAATTTTAATGGCACCACCACGAAAAAGATCACGAGCGTGGGATTCTTCGTGATGGATGTAGTGAGTCAAGTTGAATGTGACGTGGAACTGCTGAAGCCTTAATCAGTACATATTCATGTTTATGATACTACGAAAAAAATCTATCAAGCCATATTTTCCAGATGAAGTAAATAAATACTCGAACTGGTTATCCAGTTGCGTCGTATTTCACACCGTTTGCGTTCCAATAACTTTATTTAGCATACAGCTGCTACATTTTACTTTCAAAACTAGTTGTTTTGGGCCATAAATCATGGTCGTGGCGTGTCGGAAAGCACTCCTTCTCTACATTCGACCATTGTCTTTTTCTTTAAGTACTGCGAAAACAGATACGGTAAAGTAAAATGTGAAAACAAACAGAGAAAGTTTATCCTTGACAACTCCTATTCCGTGGAAGAATTTCTATTGCTGTAATATGGAATAGGTGGTGCGTAAGACTTACTAACTCACAACATCTGTATATATTTTTTCTTTTTGAAAAAACAATCTTAGAAATGTTCGGTCTCCAATCATATGTACAAAGCAATTTGCGAATTGAACGTAAAAGACTCGTTCCACATAATTACGATCTATCGTGCAAAATTATCTGTGGAACGTGAAACAAAGTAACTAACTAAATTATTAACTAAATAAGCACTGGCGATTTACACACTTTTTTCAATAAATAAAGCATTTTTTATGTAAGTGACACGCTGTCCTGTGACTTCCTCTTTTTGCAGCGCAGGTGACGACGGTACCGTCGACAACGCAGGACTCAGCTGAGTTGGTTGTTACATGTCTCGCATTGCACGCTCTCTTTTGCTCATGGAACAAGAAACACTGAACGGATTTTAGTTATACACTCCGCGAGTGGCGTAACTTAATTTTCATTGTATAATTAATTTTGCAATTATAACTAGAAGTTTATTACATTGTAAACGTTTCCCGTCTGTTTCACTGAGTGATGCCGCTCTGTTCTTAAGCATGCATTCGCATCAAAATGATATATCAGTAAGTGTGGTATGTGAAAATAAGACGTAATGGATGAATGAAATTGTGAAGAACGTTGACTATGTCTGTAAATGCAAGCAGGGGCCTGGTCGGGGAGGGGGGGGGGGCGGGGAGGGGGGAGGAGGAGAATTGAGGGGGTGGAGTGGCGCTTGAAAATGTCGCACGGTGCGGCAGAAACCCCTGAGCCAGCTCTGGACTTCGTATGGAAATGTTTTCTATTTAATTAATTCGCTCGGGATTGATTGCGCTAATTACTATTTCAAGTCCATTTCAAGGCTGTTTCCTTTTTTTAACTAAATACCTTTTTCCAATATTTTCCATCCTCAGTAAGCTTGTTCCAAACAATTCCTGATCTCTGAGTGTGCCGTTGTCCTGTGGCTCTTAACCAATGTTCATTAGTTTCAGAGAACCGAAAAGTGAACGATAACGCAGCAGTCTCCAATTTCATATTTGAGTATTCCCTTTTACACATGTTCTGACTTTCTAAAATACAGCAAAGAATAGTTTTGAGAAGATTTTCGGCTCACGTACACGTATTATGTTCCGTGTTCAAGGGAGCAAGATACCGTCAACGTCGACGTTATTAGAGAGATGGTTCATTTTACAATGTCAGATGCGAAGGGCTCAGTTAATGCTGTTTCTGGATGTATTGCTTCACATTATAATGAGGAAAGTGACAGAAACTTTTTGCGACGGTTTCTTTGGAAGTTTAGTAGGCAAGCAGCCTTGATAAATACAAAAGTGACTCCCTAAAAAAGCTTTGAAAACGGTCAGTAAGTACCTAGGGAAGAAAAGTAAAGTCTTAACTGCTTACATGAAAACGTCCCTTATTAAAGATAGTAACTAAGAGTAAAGTTTATAAAATTCAGATCAAAATAGGAAAATTATCGAAATGGCTTTTTTCAAGTTTCTTATGGCTGTGAATTTTTCTTTGCAGCTATATACAGACTGCAGTAGTGTACAAAAAATACTGCAATGACTTGTTTCATTACAACGCTTGAAGTCATGATACATTAAGCAGCAACACTTAGCTCCGTGATAGCTCCTTCATCGACTTTTTTGAACTTCCACCAGCTCTTAATGAGGAACAACATTATAAAAAGGTACTTATAATCACGTGCAGCTTTCATCCGAGTTTCTCTGTTAGTTTGAAGAACTCCAAGCAGCAGCACCTGCAGAGTTGATGCATATTTATTCTAAAAATTCTTCGCAAAGTCCAGAACTTGGAGCTTTGTGTTTGATATAACAATTTTTTAATAGCGATATTTCACAAACAGTAACACGATACATTGATTTTGAACAGCGTTAGTTAATATGTTTTGGTTAACTTCTGACCATCTGAAGTGACAGTGATATGAAAAATGATATTTGAACTAGCACTCATGATCCGTCATATCAGATTCAATAATCTACATATTTAGCCGATAGTGCGCTGAGCATTAAATGCATGAATGTTCCTTAGAAATTAAATTCTTCCGTGTAGAGTGAGTCCTTGCAGGGCGGAAGATTGTTCCTGATTCTTGAGATGTATCCGAGAATTTTCACAAGAAATTTAGGAAAATGTAGTAAATAACTTTTTACCACAGTAGCAAGTACAAAACTGAGACACATTTTACGACGATAGTGCACGCTTGTAATATCGATTTGTTCAGTCACTTGACTCAATAGTTCTTTAATTACTCTTTCTGCAACTATCCCTCAATTTAGTATCTTCCGTTAGCACGAAACCTAACTTCTGGTGCCCTTATGAGGAAACAAGACGCTTGTTTTTTCCTAATATTTTTGCCCAGTCTACAGAAAAGATCTCTTCGTTTTGTAACTGTTTGTTAAAAAAGTTGGCACTTCTGTGACATTTTCCTAAATTTGTAAAACGAATGCATTTTTGACAACGAATACGAGTGTAAACTCTGGATTTGTCTGTCTATCCTATACCAGTCCCGAATATTACGTTTTCTGATTATATTTTTGTGCCGATAGTTTATTTCGAAGATAGGTTGCAATACATGTAGAGCGTTTTCTTATTGAGGAATAGATATTGATCAGCACTATGAGTTCATCTGATTAAAATTTACTAATATGAAAAGATTCTTTGAGCACTAATAGCGTGAAGTAAAGCTGTGTAAATAACGAGACTCAATGTTTCTGTAAGGATCGAACAAATATTCATAATACACTGACGGAAAAAAATCGCACCACCAAGAAGGAGCTGTGCGACATACACGAAAGTTGGTAGGCGTGTTTCTACATCTGAAAGATGATGTCTACTTAAATTTCGCGCCAATCGCAGAATAGTGGCGCTAGTAGCTCACTATGAGAGTGAAAATCAGGTTTGCGAAAATCCACACTGTAACGTTTGTGAGCGTTAGTTATCTTTGACATTGAATGTGATGAGTTGACGTTAGTCAGGAATGTCTTTAAGGCGACAACGATGTCATTATCGACGACACCTGACTCAGTTTGAAGTAGGTTTTGTAACGGGGCCACTGAAACCGGATGTTCCTTCTGCGATACTACAGGGAGACTTAAAAGATTGTAGCCACTGTGTATGGTTGCTGGAAACGGTGGTCACGAGAATTTGCGGTGGCAAGAAGACCGGGTGTTCGGTGTGTGGCTCTGGCGTGGACCTCCAGCTGGAGTTATGGTCTGGGGTGAGATTTCGTACGACATCAGGAACACTCTCGTGGCTATCCCACGGACCCTGACTGCAAATTTGTACGTCAGTCTGGTGATTCTAACTGTTGTGCTGCCGTTTATGGAAAGCATTTCAGGGAGTGTTTTCCATCAGAATAACACTCGCCCACATTCCGTTGTTGCAATCCACCATGTCTACAGAGTGTCGGCATGTCGGCATGTTAGTAGTAGTAGACGGCAAATCATCGAGTAAAACTGAAGCGATATCAGGTGTTCCACAGGGAAGCGTCCTGGGATCTCTGCTGTTCCTGATCTATATAAATGACCTTGGTGACAATCTGAGCAGTTCTCTTAGGTTGTTCGCAGATGATGCTATAGTTTACCGTCTAGTAAGGTCATCCGAAGACCAGTATCAGTTGCAAAGCGATTTAGAAAAGATTGCTGTACGGTGTGGCAGGTGGCAGTTGACGCTAAATAACGAAAAGTGTGAGGTGATCCACATGAGTTCCAAAAGAAATCCGTTGGAATTCGATTACTCGATAAATAGTACAATTCTCAAGGCTGTCAATTCAACTAAGTACCTGTGTGTAAAAATTACGAACAACTTCAGTTGGGAAGACGACATAGATAATATTGTGGGGAAGGCGAGCCAAAGGTTGCGTTTCATTGGCAGGACACTTAGAAGATGCAACAAGTCCACTAAAGAGACAGTTTACACTACACTCGTTCGTCCTCTGTTAGAATATTGCTGCGCGGTGTGGGATCCTTACCAGTTGGGATTGACGGAGGACATCGAAAGGGTGCAAAAAAGGGCAGCTCGTTTTGTATTATCACGTAATAGGGGAGAGAGTGTGGCAGATATGATACGCGAGTTGGGATGGAAGTCATTAAAGCAAAGAAGTTTTTCGTTGGGGCAAGATCTATTTACGAAATTTCCGTCACCAACTTTCTCTTCCGAATGCGAAATTATTTTGTTGAGTCCAACCTACCTAGGTAGGAATGATCATCCAAATAAAATAAGAGAAATCATAGCTCGAACAGAAAGGTTTAGGTGTTCGTTTTTCCCGCGCGCTGTTCGGGAGTGGAATGGTAGGGAGATAGTATGATTGTGGTTCGATGAACCCTCTGGCAAGCACTTAACTGTGAGTTGCAGAGTAGTCATGTAGATGTAGATGCCTTGGCCTGCTCGACACTAGATCTGTCTCCAGCTGACCGCATGTGGGACATCATCGGGCAACAGCTCCAGCGTCCCCCACCAGCAGCATTAACCGTACTTGTATTGATCGATCAAGTGCAACACGCATGGCGCTCCATCCCACTAACTGACATCCGGCACCTGTGCGACACAATACGTGCACGTCTGTATGCTTGTATTCAACATTGTGTCTGTTACTCTGCTTGTCAACGTACCAGCATTTCACATATTCAGTGGCTAACGTCGCGCTCACATTAACCTGTGATCTTGCAATGTTAATCGCTTAAATATGTTACCTAGACAAATGCCCGAAATTTCATTGCTCTACATTAATTAATTTTTGGTGTTACTATTTTTTCCGTGGTAATTTTGCCAGATAATACATATTTACAAGAGAGAGAAAGAAGACTGAGAAAAATTTATTTCTGTATAAAGGCTCTTGGACAGAAGTTGATATGAAAAGAACAAGAGAAAGAAAAGACGTTTCTGGTGGTTGATGTTTAATTGTGTGCTTGTGTCTCCTCATAATAACGAGACACTTACTTATGTTGTACAAAACACGGAAAGAAGAGGGTAGGGTCTTGGTTAAAGTAACACGTCGATGTTTGATCGAGCATTTATTGATATTACAGAAAGTCTACCGTGAGATCCGGAGTAAGATACCTCCATGCTACAGCATCTATTGCAGAAAAGTTTACGATGGGATTCGGTTGGGAATATTTGACAATACGTTAAGTAAGAACTAAAAATTAAAACGATGCATATGAGACCAATATTCCTTAAATTGTTCTCCTGTTCGTTTAACATGAATGGATCCACATTCCTCGGTGAACTAACGGCAGTATTAATTTGTATCGGCTATGAAAAGGTTATAAACTATACAATAGGTATGACTATACCTAGTGCACCTTTGTGCTACATAGCGTTACTGAATTATATACTCCTTCCACGTCGTAGGCTGTTCCAGGATCGTAGCTACATTCTACACTGAACGGTGCAAAGCTACATACTTAGAAAACTGGAAAACAGTAGCGAACATATGGCAAACCAATTAAGTTAATGAGATGGAGCTACAACACACACTTATAGGCTGCAAGCAAATGTCTGTGACGCAGAGTGCACATGGAAACTTCTCGTGTGCCATGTGTTTTCGAGCTTGTAGGTGCATATGTACAACGTGCGCATGTTTTTGTAGCATCTTGATGTTCCCTGTGAGATGCCTGAGAGCCTTTACAAATCATGTTTGTCACTGACACGCATCGGGCATCGGCGGTTCTGTGATCAGCATCACTCACAGCCTATGTCAGAATATAGCACACCGTATACAAACAGGGACCAGGGACACCCCAGTTAAAATTCAACAAATGTACTAGGTTTTCTTTGAGATTGGTTGCGAAACCGCATCTCAACGTGTTGGTTGTTTCACTAGAGACGACTAATTAAGCGGATATTGGACTTGTGGTTCTTGATGTCTCCGCCCGGTCTAGTAACAAACGATTATTAATCGTTTTAGGCTTATTTTATTCTGTGTAAGATTAACGTTATCACCTGATACACACTTACAGGTTATATTTTCTCTTCCGAAGTACCACTATTTCAATGAAATGTCGTTGTGGGTTCATTATAAGCAGCAATCAGAATTTATTCCGATGTACGCACTGTGTAATCGTATCATTCAGATTGTCTGTTCGTGAGTAGTGTAATCTTCTTCTGGGCATTTAAAGTGTTTGTACACTCACACATTTCAAGAAACAACGAGAGCCTCTGCAGCGTTCACCCACTAGGTTAGTATCTACTACAAAAATCAATCACGGGCTGGGTGATGTAATGTAACCGTTTTATCTGATTAGAATCAGGTGTGGTTTATCCCTTCGTTCTGGGTTGTAACGACTTCAATTACAAGCTCATTTCTTAATATATAATCCATTCAAAAGCATGTGCAACGTTATTAGCATATGGTCTTACTTAGATGTCTGGCTAATAAGGAATAACTACTTACATCTTTCAGTACGAATAACGCGCAAGGAGCCGTAATGTTTGCAGATCGTCTGTTTGTGGAAGACTTAGCTGAGTAAGATATAAGGGAGAGGAGATGCGTGTTTCTGCGTCCAGTCCATCTGTGCAACAAGGAGCTTGTATCGACCTCGCAGTGGACGTTGCTCCCTGCGGTGGGTGGTTCTCTTGTCCCTGGAGGTAGGGGACAATAGACGCTTTTCAATAGGGGAGTGTCCCCTCCATAGTGTAAGGCAATTTGAAGCGTGACGTATGAAGTGCCCACTGGGCTCGCGTGTGGGAAGCTGGTGTGTCTGCCAGGACGGTCTCTCCAGATCTAAAAGCCCTCTCCCTTTCAATGACAGCAACAATATAAAGTGTTGAGAGGCTTAAAATCCTTCTGTGACGTTGTATTTACCACGATTTTCATTCTGTTGCAAGTTAAAACTTCTCTATTCGCTTCTATATACTTTCCTTTTTTTATTAGGATTTGAAGTCCTCTCGATATAGTGATCGTTGGAGAGCTTGAAAATGCTGTGTTTTCGCTGAATAAAGGCAACACAGAAATTACTTGCGTTGATTTATAGAAAACACGAAGAAACTTAATACAGATGACAGGAGAATAATTCGAGTCCCGGTCTTTTTTAATACTGTCAGTTGTTGTTTCAGCGACTGCACCAAATCGAGTGGTGTTTGGCGCTACCAATGGAAGGCCGTGCAGTTATTTCTGAGAACTGCACAATATAAGACAAATGACACACTGTCTTTGGGACTGATAACCATGAAATGACTTCCAAGCGATCATGTGTATTCTTAAAGTAAAGAAACCCTCGGTCAGAGCGCTACTTACATGGTGACTTGCCTAACTAAGGTGGTTTGTAGATAAATCGAAACTTTTAGTTTCAAAAGCTCCTACGACTTTCTCCGCTCACTTAATATGACTTTTATACCTGGAAGCGCTTTTTATTTTTTATTTGTGTGTGTGTGTAAAATATACCAAGTTGCACCGTGGTTTGTGTTGCCCATCTAAAGCTTGATTAAGTGAAGCTGTTTTCAGAAAGGAAGAAGCTAAGAGCATATCATATGGAGGAGACGACGCACAGTAAAGTATTGTGGCGAGCAAATCAACATTCTAGTTGATGACTACCTTACTTACCACTTTTCCTTTCTGTCCCTTTGATTCCTCACATTTCACGTCTTTATTTGAATCATACATATTTTCAATCCTTCAACACTTTTATATTATTTACAGTAAATATTTTCATACGACAACAAAAGTAAGAGGGTCAACACAGTAGAGACAAAATTACTAGAAAATTAAATATTATAATTTTCTCTTTGGTAGCATATTCGCCGCCCGGTGTGGCCGAGCGGTTCTAGGCGCTTCAGTCTGGAACCGCGCGAGCGCTACGGTCGCAAGTTCGAATCCTGCCTTGGGCATGGATGTGTGTGATGTCCTTAGGTTAGTTAGGTTTAAGTAGTTCTAAGTTCTAGGGGACTGATGACCTCAGCTGTTAAGTCCCATAGTGCTCAGAGCCATTTGAACCATTTTTTTTTTTTTGGTAACATATTCGCAATTGGCTTTCAATTTCTGATCTTAGTGTCTTTTCAAAAAGGGCATGTGAATAAATTCAAGATGTCTTATGAGAATTATTCTGTCGGTTTTCCTGCGTCTGCCACTGAGTTCTTTATGAAGCTTTGTTTATTCACAGCCCACATGTTCGGGTGTGTCGCACATTCTGCGTACTCTTCTTATTCATGTTGGTGGGAGTGACTTCCTTTTATCACCGGCGCACGTACACAGCTCGCCGTTAAACTACTGTCCTCGCTGTTGCGCCTTACGTGGTCTTCTGGAGACCATTTGTGGAGGTCCTATCAGTTTTACGACGTAATGGAGGGCTTGGCTAACATCGTTCCGCAACTGCCGGTAGTCCTCAGACGCGCAACTACAGCTGTAACACTGCCGCCCTTCTACTGCGTCCGTCAGCAACTTTTCAAGATATGAGAAATCACCTTACGTCAGTGGCAGTCATTCTGGGAGCGAAGCCTTATATTACAGCTCCGAAGATAATTTTCATCTGTGTTAGTCCAAGTGCCGTACAGTGAAAATATTACACGAGTGCTGTGCCCAACAGAAGAACACTTCCTGAAAAAAAAAAAAAAAAAAAAAAAAAAAAAAAAAAAAAAAAAAAAAAAAAAAGTGACGCTCCCAGGAGGAGAGAAGGAACCGCAATGAAACATTACGAGTTGAGAGGGTATATCATGATATTTCAGTGATTATATAATCGAGTCAAATTTGCAAAGAACTTAGCAGTATGAGTATGTCGTTGCACTCTCTCTGGCGTGGATGTATATACATAACGGCCAAAGCCCGAAATCGACTAAAGCAGGAACTGGCCGGCCAAAACAGGAAGTGGCCAATGTCGCTTTAAATTGGCCGGCTAATGTCCGATGTTTTCCTGATTTCGTGATTCGGCCGGTCAGTTGGCGAAGTGGCTGGGACCGAACGGTCAAAACTCCGAAGAAAGAAGCAAAGTAGATTTGACTGGACAATTTCAAATTATATAAGTCATAAAATGGCCAATATAGCTGTAAATTGACCATCCAATGTCCGATCTTTTCTTGAGTTCGATATCTGGCCGACCAGCTTGCGAAGTGATGGAGACAGATCGCCGAGAATCGGAAGATAAATAAAGAGTGACTGAATATGTATAATTTCAAGCTGTATGCGATCTATTTATTTTATCATCTGACTTATAAAAAAAATATAAACTTAATACAATCTATTCACTTTATAATTTTTTTTTAACGCAACCGGTATTCATTTATTACAAGTTAAGCTTTTATGACGTTTGGAATTAGACAGCTTTTCTTATTTCTGCATTTGCAGCGAATTGTGGCGCATTTAGTGCAGCACTGCCATCGATTGTATCCTTGGCCACTGGTCGGTGACTGTAAAGACGATATGGTTCGTAATGATGTTTCTTCTTTGGTCACAGATTCCAGCGTGAGCAATTTCTGGTGCAGAATAGAGAGCTCATTTCTGGAATATAATCGCTTGAGAACGCCATGTTCTATTCCCAGCTTGTGGAAGATGCCTTCGACGCTCATGACAACTGCAAGAACGCTGCTGGGGTCTCCGTGACCTCTGTCAACATCTGGTATATGATGCGAACATTGTATCCAACTTTTGCAGGTGGGAATTTTGCATATGAATTGTCCCGATCTGTGAAACCGTGGCTTTGGCTATATCTGGGTTTTCCATGTACCAGTTTCAGTTTAGACAACACGTTATTTAGCTCATTTACAACTTGATTCGAAAACTCTCTACCATTATCTGACTGCAGCAAACTTGGAGCACCTATAATGGTAAAGATGTCAATTAAATGGAAAGCAATTTCTTCTGCTCTTTTGTTTTTCAGGGATCGCAATAATATAACCTTGGTTAAGTGAGCTTGGTAATTGAGTGTGAACTTGTACTCCCTCTCAGCACTACACTGCATGCCTACCAGATCTACATGGCATCTTGGACTAAATTTTTTAAATATTAGAGGTTTGGAAACCTTTCTTTGGATTAGACAGTTTCGTCTGACTAGGTTTGAATACGCGAAGATACAAAATAATGACCTCTTTGGTGACATTTTTATACATAAAATGCAGTTTCTTTTCCATCCGTGTGCGACCTCCATGTCCTATTTTTAAGCGCATATCATGCAGTATTTCGAACAGTTTTTCTGTCTGGACATAGTACAAAATAGCGCTGTTGTCTCCTGTTACTAATGCAATAAGTTTTTCTTTTCCGTCAACTTCAATAACGTCAAATGTTCTTAGTCGACGTCAGTCAACACTCTCTTCTCTCTGGTTTTCTTTGCCTTGTTTAACGTCGTCTATGGAAATACAGTATCTATCTCTTGTGATTATTCAGCTATTAATTGCTTTTTCTTGCAGCAGCCTATTCACAGGGTCCAGGAACCTGCTTTGCATATCAAATGTCGTTTCCGCATTTGCATGTATCCCACCTTCACTGTGAATATCGTTCCCGTGTGATGTAGTCATGGGTCAGGCTATAGAAGAATGATACGAACAATTGAAATCGAATACCAGTACATGCGATCAGCCTAAGTCCTCCTACCAAATAATTAGCACCGGTATGTTCGAGTGCTGATTTAGGGGATGTCGATTAATTACGCAAGCTCAAAATGGAGGAAATTAGTCCGGCAAAACCACGCAAATTCTCATTTGAAGGAGGTCAATTACATTCTCACGTTAACTTTTTATTTCAGGAAATTGTTATGAAAGATAGCATTTTGTTTGGTAAAATTAATCCCGAACATAGACAATGTTAAAGTACACACCAATCATTATGTATATTGTGATTTGAAATGAATGCATTATATGCGACTATGCCCGCGATTCCCCGATCTGAAAGGCGTGCCGCCCAAGTACCAGATTTCATTTGGGAAGTTCCCTCCCAGAGCGGGCGAATTCATGCATGTCAATTGAGAAAGAGCCGCGATAATCTGCAACTCATAAATGTATGTTATTATGTTTGAAATGAGTTTCTACGAAAACTTTTATAACATATGTGTTAATTGGCCTGCAGACAAGTCGAAACAAACGTCCCAGAGAGAGGTTAATCTTTTGGGAAAGGAAGTTAAGCTCTAGTTCATTGGCAGGAATTCTCTTAGTGATCATATAAATTAAGAAATTGAGAAGGTACGTAACGATGAGGCTCGGAAGACGGTACAAACAATGTTGTCTTTCATACGAACAGTAAGGTTCAATATCGTTAGTCTACATAAGTAAAAGGTCAGTTGTTTATCGGTCAGTTAAAACAGTTAGGCCTACTATTTTCAGGAACCTTCTTTTTGCCGGTCTGTCCGACGATTATAAACATGGATACTGGGGCCCACTCAGGGTTAGTGCGTTAAAAGCAAGGTGTTATTACGTCTTAAAAAGTGTTTAATACAGCTTCTCTATAAACATGTTTTTATTATAGCATTTTTAATCAATGTTTGAAACAATTAAAAAGCTTTTCAGTTTACGTGCATGTTCTAATGTTTGTTAGTATTTTATACAGATTACAGTAGAAGAAGCACACGAACGCCGATGGAGTGCTTGAGGAATTAGGGAAGGTGGTATCGCCACCTAATTTGTATTTACTTATTTGAAGCAATTATTTTCAAAAAGCCTCCATGGTAGAGAGCCATTTGCCAGCTGTCAAAAAATCAATTTAATTAAACTCGTTATAATGAACATTAAATTATGTAGTTAGCATTTTCTCATCTACTTTCACAGAAAAATGTAATACATGAAATACGAGCTTTAAGTATGTTAAGTAAATATAATTTCAGTTGCAAATGGCCAGGGTAGACTTTAAGTGACGGGGTGGAGGGGGGGAGGAGGAGGGGGGGAGGGAGATACACCACATTTCACGAAACTTCACTGAGAGATGCACAAAGAAAAATATCAGAAAACGTAACTGTACTCACAGTTAATCCAGTTTGTCAGGGAGAAAAACAAGGCACAAAGGCAGGACCTTCTCCTAAAAACAAAGCTACCACGTGCACGGCACAGCTAACACTGAAAGTGAGAGAAGTGCTGCCTACCGCACATTGTTGCCTCATCACAGTATGCAGTGCGATTTAGCCAGGGATTTTCCGACGTATGTGCAACCACGTCGCATTTTGGCCAGGAATCTGCCACCAATTCCCCAAATGGCTGAGCAGTTCGGATACACGCCACGTTTTTTAAATAATCAGGCTTTGGCCAATCCTCTCGGCCAAAGTGCGAAATGCCCTCTCAATTCGTGATCTGGTCGGTCTTCGGGTTTTGGCCGTAACATATACACTAATTCGGTTGGGAATGGTGTCATTAAGACTTTGTATCCTCTCCTTAGGCAAATGGTCCACAGTTGCTGCAGCTGGTCGTCGGTATCACGGATACTGGCACTGCGACTGCGTTGACGTCCGAGCTGGACCCACATATGTTGTATCAGCTTGACAGGGCGACATCAAATTCTTCATAATATCCGTAGTTGCTTTATAATTCTTCAGGGTATTTTTGTTTTTTTCGTTGCAACTGCAAAAATACGTGCTTTTTTCACCAGGCGCGTTTTGCTTTATTGACGTAAAGCATCATCAGTGGTCTGTAATTATGTTATTAACATTTTGACTTGCTTTTAGATCGAAAAACTGTTCGTTAAGAATAGGTTGATTTGTACTTACGCTTACATCGGGAAATGCCGTCTGCTAGCATATCGTTGTTTTTCTGTGTTAGACACTGATAATTTTGGTCTAATTTTTAGATTTCAGCAGAACACCATGACTCCAGGAGTAATACCGCTGTGTCTCTGAAAAACGTTAGCAGAATGGGACCTCTTCCCAGGCCGATGTCACACTTGCTGGGTACTGCAGAACCGCGACTCATCACTGAACATAGTGCGATGCCATTATCATCAGTCCATGCATCCTGGTCACAGCACATCTCCAAACGTGACGATTTGTGTTGTGATGTTAGTGGCAGCCTACGTATGGGACGGCAATTCTCTAGTATGTCTCCCAGTAGTCTCGTCCGCAGGTCGTGGTCCCGCGGTCGCGTTCTCGCTTCCAGAGCACGGGGTCAGGGATTCTCACCTGCCTCAAGATGACTGGATGTTTGTGTCGTCCTCATCATTTCATGGGCATTCATGAAAGTGGCGAGGTTGAACTGAGCAAAATTTGGGAAGTTATGCGCTCGCTGATAACCGCGCAGTTGAGTGCCGCACAAACCAAACATCATCATCATCCTAATAGTCTCCGACCAACGCTGTGGAATAACAGAGAATAATACAGGGAGTCAGTTCGCTCTTCTAGGATGGCAGGCGCAGATGTGAAGGTGTTACAACGTGCTTTGTGCACAGTACTTGCGGTGGTCAGAAGTGGTCGGCCAGAAACCTGACGAGTATGCCTGCTCTCACGTTCCCATGGCGTCCAACATCGGACTACTGTTACATCCGAATGCCCCAGAAATCTGAATATTCCACGATTTTACCAGTCTGACAAATGGAGACACTCTTTCAAACTCTGTCAGGCGCTGATAACGCTGTCTTACACGAGTACGTGGTACTTCCATGTCCTTCACAGTGACCACTGAACGTGTGATGGTATTAAAGCCCATTATAACGCTGCCAGGCCTGGTAACAACACTAGACACGAATAACATTAATGCGCTCTGGTAGCCATTCTACCTTCCACAGAGAACTGATCCTCTCATTGCTTGCACCAGCCGATGTAGTTTAAGTGTAAGAAGTTACATTGACATCAGAGCATTATTTCTGGGTGCAACACTTCTTTTTCAGTCAGTGTGTTACTCATTTGTGGCCGTCAAGCTTGATGTGCAGTCTTAACATCTTGTGGCCTGTATGAGTCTGTACTAATTTTTACTTCGATTAATGGCATTGACATTGTGAGCCCAAGACTGTTTACGTTTTGAGTGATACGCAGCAGATTGAAATGGCAGTTAGAACAAATTTCACGTTTACAGTAGCTAGAGATTCTTAAATAATGCTATAGACAAATCTGCACATTAAGTTAATTATTTTCTATTTGAATGAAACAACAAGTTTACTGTTACCAGTCACTGTTTATTTATATCCACAATGCGTTTCATTGGTTTAAACCTCTACCGTCAGGTGGATTTATACACGTTAATAGTTAACCTGTGGCAATGACTAGTGGAGATACGGGTTACCCAAAAGTCGAAACATTACACAAACATGTCGTATTAACACAGACACTATGTGATCTAAAGTATCTGGATACCCTCAAAAATAAACGTTTTTCATATTAAGTGCATTGTGCTGCCACCTACTGCCAGGAACTCCACATCAGCGACCTCCGTAGTTATTAGACATCGTGAGAGAGCAGAATGGGGCGTTCCGCAGAACTCACGGACTTCGAACGTGGTCAGGTGATTGGGTGTCACTTGTTTCATATGACTGTACGCGAGATTTCCACACTCCTAAACATCCCTAGTTCCACTGTTTCCGATGTGATAGTAAAGTGGAAACGTGAAGGGACACGAAAAGCACAAAAGCGTACAGGCCGACCTCGTCTGTTGACTGACAGAGACCGCCGACAGTTGAAGAGGGTCGTAATATGTAATAGACAGACATCTATCCAGACCATCACACAGGAATTTCAAACTGTATTACAATCCACTGCAAATACTATGACAGTTAGGCGGGAGGTGAGAAAACCTGGAAACCATGATCGAGCGGCTACTAATAAGCCACACATCACGCAGGTAAATGCCAAACGACGCCTCGCTTGGTGTAAGTAGCATAAACATTGGTCGATTGAACATGGTAGAAACGTTGTATGGAGTGACGAATCACGGTACACAATGTAGCGATCCGATGACAGGCGTGGGTATGACGAAAGCCCGGTGAACGTCATCTGCCAGCGTGTGTAGTGCCAAGAGTAAAATTCGGAGGCGGTGGTGTTATGGTGTGATCGTGATTTTCATGGAGGAGGCTTACATCCCCTGTCGTTTTGCGTGGTACTATCACAACACACGCCTACATTGATGTTTTAAGCACCTTCTTGCTTCCCACTGTTGAAGAGCAATTCGTGGATGGCGATTGCATCTTTCAACACGATCGAGCTTCTGTTCATAACGCACGGCCTGTGGAGGAGTGTTTACACGACAATAACATCCCTGTAATGGACTGGTATGCACAGAGTCCTGACCTGACTCCTATAGAACACCTTTGTGATGTTTTGGAAGGCCGACTTCGTGCCAATAGTCACCGACCGACATCGATACCTCTCTTCAGTGCAGCACTCGGTGAAGAATGGGTTGCCATTGCCCAAGAAACCTTCCAGCACCTGACTGAACATATGGCCGCGAGAGTGGAACCTTTCATCAAGGCTAAGGATGAGTCAACGCCATATTGAATTCCAGCATTACCGATGGAGGGCACCACGAGCTTGTAACTCATTTTCAGCCTGGTGTAAGGATACTTTTGACCATATAGTGTATAAATCCACGTGCTGATTAATGTTCAGACCTTTGAAACGTGTTGTGAATATAAATAAACAGGATTGGTAAAAGTAAACTTGTTGTTTCATTTGATACCAATAACAGCCACGGTAAAGCCTAACACAAAAATCTTCACATTTAAAGCCGGCCGAGGTGGCCGAGCGGTTCTAGGCGCTACAGTCTGGAACCGCATGACCGTTACGGTCGCAGGTTCGTATCCTGTGCCTCGGGCATGGATGTGTGTGATGTCCTTAGGTTAGTTAGGTTTAAGTAGTTCTAAGTTCTAGGGGACTGATGACCTGAGAAGTTAAGTCCCACAGTGCTCAGAGACATTTGAACCATTTTTTTTCTTCACATTTAAATGTTTCCTATTCTATTTGTATTTCTATAGAAAAAGACTGTTTTTTAGAAAAGAGTACTCAGAATTAATCAGTTTTTAAACCTGTGTTATGCTGTCGTTGTTATTTCCCTCTATAGAGGAGCGTACTTGCCTCAGAGGCTAAGAACACCAGATTCGAATTTGCGATGAGCGGGATTCTGATACCATATTAGCCATTCTGCTGACATGGACCGTCAGTCGAACGCTTGAAGTGCGCTGTTTCTGTGTAGAGTAGTGGCAACGTTACTACGTTTAAATCCTTACTCTGCAAAGCTACTACCAAGCTCGAGGCAGATCTTAATTGGATTCTATACTTATTTATGTGGCTACTATGATGAAAAATAGCGAAGATGTTATGATAACTAACACCAACTCATTGGCTCGTGGTTTATCGTACTTATAAATAAGGCTCTGACATCCGAGTAGTGATGGCATAGCCATAATACCCAGTGGGAAAGAAACACTCCGCAATTCCTCCTTAAAGAGAGAACTATGACAGGAAGCTCAGAGGGCAGGCTTACGACTAATATAAGAAGGAAACATGAAGAAGGTGAAGATGAATTTGATTTTTAAAATTCATAAAACAACACCATAGACTGTTATGAATTTAGCAAACAGAGGAAGGTAGTAAATTAGCAAGAAACTGAAGAAGCACAGCAACATTGCATAACTGCCATAACAGAATCCATGATGAAACTTTAAAGTGGCAACAATTGAAGAGACTATTTAGTAATTTACAGTAGAATAAAATTACATGTACGAATGAGTAAAGAGTAATAATATACGAGGTGATTTATCTAAGCTTTCCACTTCATACATTTCCGGAACTGCTTCAAACACCATAATTCTGTTTTCACCCAGATGAAATGTAATGAAGTGTCCACTAAGCGAATTATAGGCTTTTGTCATAACTATATTAACGACAGATGCAATAGTATCAACTTCGCTTTTTCTAATGGAACTATAGTAAGTATCGAAGATTTATAACAGACAAATTTAATCGCATTTCTTTCTCCGATAAGTAACTTCGGAGAAATGTTAATATTTAGGATTTGTCTGTTTTGAAGACCGAATTGATTGCTGTCCTATGCGTAACTTAAGATACAGAGCGTGGAACTAAGATATAGAAGAGGATACTAGGCAAAGCCAGTCATATAAAGTATCTGAGTAAATCAGCTATCAAAACTATTGGAAAAGATTTATAAGCGGAAATGAACGTTATATTACTTATTTTGATTCCGAATAATAATCTGAAAATGATATCTGAAACACTTTTAGGTAAGCTTGAAACAGGCAAAAATTGTAGGAGATGCGGTACTTATGTTCAAACAACTAATTGGAGTCGAAGAGGACCGAATCGAGAGAACTACTTACCATTCACGAGCTTTATAATGGTTTTTGATAGCATCACTAGAAAAAAAACATTATGTTTAATAGAAAATGTTATATATGAAGGACGCTCTGAGAAATCTGTACAAACGTACCACTATCGTTCTAGATTTAAATTGTAAATTAAAACAGGTTGCACTGACGAACAAACGGGTTGGACAAGGGAGTATTGTATCATTCAGGATTTTCAACATACACAGTCGACTCTCAATATTTTGAAATTTAAGATACCAGAAAAAAAGTTCATATCACCGAGCGTTCGAAATAATAGGAGTTCAAATAATAGTGAGAGTGAGAGGAAGAACTTCAAATAAACGAGAGTCTGTTTGAAAGCAAATTTTTGTACGTACGTATTACATACAATGAAAATTCATTTTTATCTTAACAATATGTAAAAAAATACGTACATATAATCGTATGGTACATACAGACAGTATATAAAAACATACCAGTGAAAATGCTACACGTCACTTTGAAAAATACTCCGTGATTTACTTTTGAGAGAGTGACTTCCATCTAACATTGTCCAGTGAATTTTCGATGGTGATGAGAGCCGAGAAGAAATCATCATTCATTCCCATTCTGAGGCCATTCGAGCGCTGGGCATGGAAGTATGATGGTTGATACTTGTTCTTCGTTATCTTCCTCGTTATGTTCATCCTCGTCCTCATCCTAATAGGCCAACAAATCAGCATCGGCTAGAACACCGTGGACGCAGATGTCATCGTCAAAGCTGGGTAGAAGTTCCCACCCTGAGTGGCGGGATTGAATTCGTTGATTCACGCAACTTTGATGGCTGTTCCATGTTTTCTCTTTGCATTACAAACAAGCACTTTTCTGAAGCAGCTATAAAGAGTGGTAGGATTGACATTTTTCTAGGCCTTGTCAATCACGGTTGCAGCGGTCAAAATTGTTATGCTCAGCTGTTCACCTTTTCAAAGGTACGCAGCACAAGTGAAACAGTTTCTCTGTGGTAGAGAGATTTAAAATTTTGTATTATGTCCGGGTCCAAAGGGTGCAGTCTTGATTTCGTTTTGGGTGGAAAACGTCAGTTTTACGTGATCTATTTGCGGTGAGTTGTTGGGTATGTTTCAGTTGTCCAAAAACAATTAAATTTTGCATTTCCCCTTTTTCATATCATTATTAACTGAGATCAGTCATGGATTAAACAGTTCTTCGCCATCCATGATTGTTTGTTTCAACGACAAGTTGTGGAAAGCGATGTTATTTGCTCGAAACAGCGTGGTTTCGCATATTTCCCTACTATGAGTGGTTTCGACTTCTGAGACCCGTTCGTGTTACAGGCTAGAAGGACAGTTATTCTGTCAGTGCTCAGTTTTCCTCCGTGACACTTTTGGTCCTTGAATACCAGGGTGTTATCAGGAAGACACATATATAAAACGGTTTCACCTATGCTGGATATATTGCGTGTGTCGTAACCACTCAAATGTTGTTTTACTTCATCGATCCATTGGATGCAGAGGGAATTGTCCACGCTGGCACTCTCTCTGCAGATTTTTTTCATGTGATGGCGTGATGATTTTTAAAATTTGCGTGCCGCCCTCACCGCAACTTCTTCAATCCCGAGAGACTGAACGAAAGACTTAGCTTCTTCCTTCAACATGAAACCACCCACGGGAACGTTCTGTCCTCTACACTGATTTATCCACTTGACCAAGCACTCCTGAAGCTGAGGAAATTCGCTCTGACGTGACCTTTTTCTTCCTGTATCTGAAACACTTCCGGTGACACAATCTTAATTAAAAAAAAAAAAAAAAAAAAAACACCCATCGGCAATGTAGATGCTAAAATAGCGAACTGTTTTGCAACATCGTTTTTCGAAATTCCGCTTCCACAGTTTCAAATACCAAGCTATTTTCATTAACTGAAAGACACTTGTTAAGTCTGGCGCTCATAGCGTTTCCCAGTTTCAAGAAACACGTGTTGACAACGACACATTATGAAAGCAGAATGTAGACTGAATGGAATACAGTTCGGAGAAACTAACGGCAGGTGGTCTGAGTCTGTACTAGGAATCACGAAAGTAGGAGTAGTTCAATGAGGATCACAGAAGCAGTGGACTCCAAAATACACTACTGGCCATTAAAATTGCTACACCAAGAAGATATGCAGATGATAAACGGATATTTATTGGACAAATATATTATACTAGAACTGATATAACATTACATTTTCACGCAATTTGGGTGCATAGATACTGAGAAATCAGTACCCAGAACAACCACCTCTCTCCGTAATAACGGCCTTGATACGCCTGGGCATTGAGTCAAACAGAGCTTGGATGGCGTGTACAGGTACAGCTGCCCATGCAACTTCAACACGATACCACAGTTCATCAAGATTAGTGACTGGCGTATTGTGACGAGCCAGTTGCTCGGCCACCATTGACCAGACATTTTCAATTGGTGAGAGATCGGGACAATGTGCTGGTCAGGGCAACAGTCGAACATTTTCTGTATTCAGAAAGGCCCGTACAGGACCTGCAACATGCGGTCGTGCATTATCCTGCTCAAACGTAGGGTTTCGCAGGGATCGAATGGAGGGTAGAGCCACATCTGAAATGTAACGTTCACTGTTTAAAGTGCCGTCAATGCGGACAAGAGGTGACCGAGACGTGTAACCAATGGCATCCCATACCATCACGTCGGGTGATACGCCAGTATGGCGATGACGAATGCACGCTTCCAATGTGCATTCACCACGATGTCGCCAAACACGGATGCGACCATCACGATGCTGTAAACAGAACCTAAATTCATCCGAAAAAATGACGTTTTGCCATTCGTGCACCCAGGTTCGTCGTTAAGTACACCATCGCAGGCGCTCCTGTCTGTGATGCAGCATCAAGGGTAACAGCAGCCATGGTCTCCAAGGTGATTGTCCATGGTGCTGCAAACGTCGTCGAACTGTTCGTGCAGATGGTTGTTGTCTTGCAAACGTCACCATCTGCTGACTCAGGAATCGGGACGTGGCTGCACGATCCGTTACAGCCATGCGGATACGATGCCTGTCATCTCGACTACTAGTGATACGAGGCCGTTGGGATCCAGCACGGCGTTCCGTATTACTCTCCTGAACTCACCGATTCCATATTCTGCTAGCAGTCATTGGATCTCGACCAACGCGAGCAACAATGTCGCGATACGATAAACCGCAATCGCGATAGGCTACACTCTGACCATTATCAAAGTCGGAAACGTGATGGTACTCATTTCCCATCCTTACACGAGGCATCACAACAACGTTTCACCAGGCAACGCCGGTCAACTGCTGTCTGTGTGTGAGAAATCGGTTGGAAACTTTCCTCGTGTCAGCACGTTGTTGATGTCGCCACCGGCGCCAACCTTGTATGAATGCTCTGAAAAGCTAATCATTTGCATATCAGAGCATCTTCTTCCTGTCGGTTAAATTTCGCGTTTGTAGCACGTCATCTTTGTGGTGTAGCAATTGTAATCGTCAGTAGTGAATAAAGAGTGTGGGAACTCTGACTTCACGTTATAAGGTGTTCGCCATGTGTCCTCACCACTACAACTTCAAATCACCGAAGGGACCAAAACGCATCGATTATTTTAGATTTCTCGAGTACTTTTCAAGGAAGGAAAAAATTTTCAGATTAATGAGAACTAGACACTACAATGCAAAAATGGAAGGCCCAGATTCTTGCAAGTATTTAAATGGATGGCCATACCATTTATCTCAGAGTGATACACGACGCAGTAGATCAGACGCAAGGAGCAATGGCAACATTAGACAGCAGTGTAGATAAGGAAATAATATCCATCAAAAAAGCACAAAATGGACTGAGAAGAACTATTATTCAAAGATTACTTCTCTAAATCATGAGATATAAATCTGAGGAGAGAAGAAAGCCAGAACGCCCGGAGAGAAGATGATTGGAGCAACCGCAAAGTGCGTACGTGAGATGCTTGTGGAGTGTAGAAGCTATACACGTCGAATCAAACGTGGGAATAAAATTTATGTCCGTGAAAATGCGTGGTCTCACGGCAACATAAACGGATCAAATTTTCTCGTGTTTTCAGCGGTGTCAAGTGGTTAAATACCCACGAGCTATCCGACGAGTTCTTCTCAGTCAGCATCACTGCTAAACAACTGACAAACAGTACTCGTCCGGAAATTTGTGAATATTTAGCTGATTGGTACATCTCAAAGTTCCAGAAAATTTTATTAGTTAAAACTAATACCTTTAGTCTTCATGAGCTTAAGAAGAGTAATGACAGAAGCGTTCAGTTAACTCTAAAGTAAACGATAGTGGTAGGAGAAGAGCCCTTCACCACACACACAGTGCAGATGTAAACGTAGGTGTAAGACACAAGCATTTTCTACATCTACATCTACATCCATACTCCGCAAGCCACCTGACGGTGTGTGGCGGAGGGTACCCTGAGTACCTCTATCGGTTCTCCCTTCTATTCCAGTCTCGTATTGTTCGTGGAAAGAAGGATTGTCGGTACGCTTCTGTGTGGGCTCTAATCTCTCTGATTTTATCCTCATGGTCTCTTCGCGAGATATACGTAGGAGGGAGCAATATACTGCTTGACTCCTCGGTGAAGGTATGTTCCCGAAACTTCAACAAAAGCCTGTACCGAGCTACTGAGCGTCTCTCCTGCAGAGTCTTCCACTGGAGTTTATCTATCATCTCCGTAACGCTTTCGCAATTATTAAATGATCCTGTAACGAAGCGCGCTGCTCTCCGTTGGATCCTTTCCTTTGTTTTCGGATTGCATTTCCTTAGGATTCTTCCAATGAATCTCAGTCTGGCATCTGCTTTACCAACGATCAACTTTATATCATCATTCCATTTTAAATCACTCCTAATGCGTACTCCCAGATAATTTATGGAATTAACTGCTTCCAGTTGCTGACCTGCTATTTTGTAGTTAAATGATAAGGGAACTATCTTTCTATGTATTCGCAGCACATTACACTTGTCTACATTGAGATTCAATTGCCATTCCCTGCACCATGCGTCAATTCGCTGCAGATCCTCCTGCATTTCAGTATAATTTTCCATTGTTACAACCTCTCGATACACCACAGCATCATCTGCAAAAAGCCTCAGTGAACTTCCGATGTCATCCACAAGGTCATTTATGTATATTGTGAATAGCAACGGTCCTATGACACTCCCCTGCGGCACACCTGAAATCACTCTTACTTCGGAAGACTTCTCTCCATTGAGAATGACATGCTGCGTTCTGTTATCTAGGAACTCTTCAATCCAATCACACAATTTGTCTGATAGTCCATATGCTCTTACTTTGTTTATTAAACGACTGTGGGGAACTGTATCGAACGCCTTGCGGAAGTCAAGAAACACGGCATCTACCTGTGAACCCGTGTCTATGGCTCTCTGAGTCTCGTGGACGAATAGCGCGAGCTGGGTTTCACACGACCGTCTTTTTCGAAACCCATGCTGATTCCTACAGAGTAGATTTCTAGTCTCCAGAAAAGTCATTATACTCGAACATAAAACGTGTTCCAAAATTCTACAACTGATAGACGTTAGAGATATAGATCTATAGTTCTGCACATCTGTTCGACGTCCCTTCTTGAAAACGGGGATGACCTGTGCCCTTTTCCAATCCTTTGGAGCACTACGCTCTTCTAGAGACCTACGGTACACCGCTGCAAGAAGGGTGGCAAGTTCCTTCGCGTACTCTCTGTAAAATCGAACTGGTATCCCATGAGGTGCAACGGCCTTTCCTCTTTTGAGCGATTTTAATTGTTTCTCTATCCCTCTGTCATCTATTTCGATATCTACCTTTTTGTCATCTGTGCGACAATCTAGAGAAGGAACTATAGTGCAGTCTTCCTCTGTGAAACAGCTTTGGAAAAAGACATTTAGTATGTCGGCCTTTAGTCTGTCATCCTCTGTTTCAGTACCATTTTGGTCACAGAGTGTCTGGACATTTTGTTTTGAGCCACCTACCGCTTTGATGGTTCAAATGGCTCTGAGCACTATGGGACTCAACTGCTGAGGTCATTAGTCCCCTAGAACTTAGAACTAGTTAAACCTAACTAACCTAAGGACATCACAAACATCCATGCCCGAGGCAGGATTCGAACCTGCGACCGTAGCGGTCTTGCGGTTCCAGACTGCAGCGCCTTTAGCCGCATGGCCACTTCGGCAGGCCCTACCGCTTTGGCATAAGACCAAAATTTCTTAGGATTTTCTGCCAAGTCAGTACATAGAACTTTACTTTCGAATTCATTGAACGCCTCTCGCATAGCCCTCCTCACACTACATTTCGCTTGGCGTAATTTTTGTTTGTCTGCAAGGCTTTGGCTATGTTTATGTTTGCTGTGAAGTTCCCTTTGCCTGCACAGCAGTTTTCTAACTGGGTTGTTGTACTACCGTGGCTCTTTTCCATCTCTTACGATCTTGCTTGGCACATACTCATCTAACGCATATTGTACGATGGTTTTGAACTTTGTCCACTGATCCTCAACACTAACTGTACTTGAGACAAAACTTTTGTGTTGAGCCGTCAGGTACTCTGTAATCTGCCTTTTGTCACTTTTGCTAAACAGAAAAATCTTCCTACCTTTTTTAATATTTCTATTTTCGGCTGAAATCATCGATGCAGTAACCGCTTTATGATCGCTGATTCCCTGTTCTGCGTTAACTGTTTCAAATAGTTCGGGTCTGTTTGTCACCAGAAGGTGTAATATGTTATCGCCACGAGTCGGTTCTCTGTTTAACTGCTCAAGGTAGTTTTCAGATAAAGCACTTAAAAAATTTTCACTGGATTCTTTGTCCCTACCACCCGTTATGAACGTTTGAGTCTCCCAGTCTATATCCGGCAAATTAAAATCTCCACCCAGAACTATAACATGGTGGGGAAATCTACTCGAAATATTATCCAATTTTCCAGCTCTCCCGTGCGATTAAACGAATCATGGATTTCCTTGGTGCACAATACTCAACTTGCGAGTAGTTTCTCATGATGAAGTGGTTTACATTATAGCTGTTTTCCCGTTGTCTAGCACACAAAGAGAGGAGGTTTGTACAGGGATGTACAGATTTGATAGAGGGAGTTGTCGTATTTGAGGGATCGTGGTTTCGCCTCCGTGTCATACAGAGTAGCTCTGCGTGGCACGTGGCTATGATAACATCAGCGCTTTCGGTATTTTGGGCGTCTCAGTGAGGGTCGCATATGTGACGGTGTAAGCACCATGTGCTTATCTCTGGCTATACGGGAGTTTTTCACAAATTTGTAATTTCTCATTCACTTCATCTCCTCTCTCTCTCTCTCTCTCTATGCCCATTGCCAAGGTTGCCTTTTTATCAAAGGCGCCTGGCCCATGGCCCATTTAGCTTACAGTGTAAGATGAGGAATCATTTACAAACTTGATCTAGATAACACGGGTGTTGCACAGGTTATCTAACACCTTGAGAGAAGTCGTAGCATAAAAATCTGTGAGGTATTTGAAGGTAAAATGCTGCAACAAAATCTGCTGGAAGTTTAGACAATAAGCTGTCATAGGACACAGTAGCTGGGTGGACAGATATGGTGTGACACTTCAAATAGGTCTGACTAAGAGTGATCGCAATGGACATCTCTTTGAACTGGAAATTGGTCTCGTGACATTCTGGTCTCGTTACACATATGAAGTGAAAACAGAAAAACTGACCCACAATTCATTTTCATGTTTCATATCGCTGCCTGCTGGGTTCTATAACTAACCACAATTCAAAAAACCTATTGAACTGTGTCAGCAAGGAAAATAATGTCAATGTAACTACTTGGTAGGGACACCCGAGTATCGCCTATCTATGGACTGTAAAATACGAGTATTTTCATAGATTTATTATCATCACTGTCTCTGTAAATGATTTCAGAGTATGGGGGCTTAGAGCGAGATCTGATTATCGAATCATTCGTTTTCTCTTTCGAAACGTCATGAGGGCTCTAAGCGCATTTGAGATCTTCATACGATTTTTCTGTAGATGTTCCAACGTAATTATTTTCCTGTAAATAATCTTAGCTGTATGATGAAACACTCATTACACGTAACTGATTCCAATTCTGGCCACCAGGTGCAAATCTGGCGCTGTGAATGCAGGAAAGAAGTATAAAAATATTTCCATTTATAATTGATTACAAACGGGACGCGGGCAGAAAAGGTCAAACAACTGAGAAAGGCACACTGTTGATTTTATTGTTAACCGCCGCATAGACAGTTTGTTCAATATGAACACCGAAGACGTCGACGAGATGTTGTACAGTGCCAGATTTGCACCCGGCGGCCAAAATTGGAACTAAATTTTTTCCCGCGGAAATCGGTTCCGCATCAATGCATTAGCATGTCTACCAAGTTTCGTTACCATACAGCCCACACTGGACCTCCGTGAGTAGCTGCACTTTAATTATAACCACCCAGTACAATTCTTACATGCTCTTCCATTTCGCATCACTTTTCAGTGTTAAGCCTAGTGATTGTGTCAATTAACAGACTACTATTGCTGTGTTTAAACATTACAGGTTTGTTTTTCCTACTCACCTGCGTTAGCAAATGTTTTTCTACATTTAGAGCTAGCTGCCATTCATCACACCAACTGGAAATATTGCGTAAGTAATTTTGTATCTTCCTACAGACAATCAATGGCGGCTTCCCGTACACCACAGTGCCGAACGGAGTGGCCGCGCGGTTTCAGGGGCCATGTCACGGATTGCGTGGCGCCTCTCGCCGCAGGTTCGAGTCCTCCCTCGGGCATGAGTGTGTGTGTTGTTCTTAGCATAAGTTAGTTTATGATAATTTAATTAGTGTGTAAGTCTAGGGACTGATGACCTCAGCAGTTTGGTCCCTTAGGAATTCACACACAACTGAACATTTTTTTCTACACTACAGCATCATCAGCAAACAACCACAGATTGCTGCTCACCCCGTCCATACAGAGAATAACAACGTTCCTGTCACACTTTTCTAGGGCACTCCTGGCGATATCTTGGTTTCTGATGAACACTCGCCATCGATGACAGCATACTGGGTTCAACTACTTAAGAAGTGTACGAGCCACTCAAATACTTGGAACCCCATTCCGTATGCTCGTACCTTCGTTAATAGTCTGCAGTGGAACAGCATATGAAACGCTTTGCGAAAATCTAGGAATCTGCCTTCATCCAATGGTTCGTAGTATATCACGTGAGTAAAGGTCAAGCTGAGTTTTCGCACGAGCGATGCTTTCTAAAACCGTGCTGACTTGTGGACAGAAGCTTTTCCGTCTCAAAGAAATTTGTTGTATTCGAACTGAGGATATGTTTAAGAATTTCGCAGCAAATCTATGGTAAGGAATTGGTCCGTAATTTTGGGGGTCCATCCTTTTACCTTTCTTACACTCCTGGAAATTGAAATAAGAACACCGTGAATTCATTGTCCCAGGAAGGGGAAACTTCATTGACACATTCCTGGGGTCAGATACATCACATGATCACACTGACAGAACCACAGGCACATAGACACAGGCAACAGAGCATGCACAATGTCGGCACTAGTACAGTGTATATCCACCTTTCGCAGCAATGCAGGCTGCTATTCTCCCATGGAGACGATCGTAGAGATGCTGGATGTAGTCCTGTGGAACGGCTTGCCATGCCATTTCCACCTGGCGCCTCAGTTGGACCAGCGTTCGTGCTGGACGTGCAGACCGCGTGAGACGACGCTTCATCCAGTCCCAAACATGCTCAATGGGGGACAGATCCGGAGATATTGCTGGCCAGGGTAGTTGACTTACACCTTCTAGAGCACGTTGGGTGGCACGGGATACATGCGGACGTGCATTGTCCTGTTGGAACAGCAAGTTCCCTTGCCGGTCTAGGAATGGTAGAACGATGGGTTCGATGACGGTTTGGATGTACCGTGCACTATTCAGTGTCCCCTCGACGATAACCAGTGGTGTACGGCCAGTGTAGGAGATCGCTCCCCACACCATGATGCCGGGTGTTGGCCCTGTGTGCCTCGGTCGTATGCAGTCCTGATTGTGGTGCTCACCTGCACGGCGCCAAACACGCATACGACCATCATTGGCACCAAGGCAGAAGCGACTCTCATCGCTGAAGACGACACGTCTCCATTCGTCCCTCCATTCACGCCTGTCGTGACACCACTGGAGGCGGGCTGCACGATGTTGGGGCGTGAGCGGAAGACGGCCTAACGGTGTGCGGGACCGTAGCCCAGCTTCATGGAGACGGTTGCGAATGGTCCTCGCCGATACCCCAGGAGCAACAGTGTCCCTAATTTGCTGGGAAGTGGCGGTGCGGTCCCCTACGGCACTGCGTAGGATCCTACGGTCTTGGCGTGCATCCGTGCGTCGCTGCGGTCCGGTCCCAGGTCGACGGGCACGTCCACCTTCCGCCGACCACTGGCGACAACATCGATGTACTGTGGAGACCTCACGCCCCACGTGTTGAGCAATTCGGCGGTACGTCCACCCGGCCTCCCGCATGCCCACTATACGCCCTCGCTCAATGTCCGTCAACTGCACATACGGTTCACGTCCACGCTGTCGCGGCATGCTACCGGTGTTAAAGACTGCAATGGAGCTCCGTATGCCACGGCAAACTGGCTGACACTGACGGCGGCGGTGCACAAATGCTGCGCAGCTAGCGCCATTCGACGGCCAACACCGCGGTTCCTGGTGTGTCCGGTGTGCCGTGCGTGTGATCATTGCTTGTACAGCCCTCTCGCAGCGTCCGGAGCAAGTATGGTGGGTCTGACACACCGGTGTCAATGTGTTCTTTTTTCCATTTCCAGAAGTGTATATACAGGAGTCACATGCACTTCTTTCCAGTCGCTTGAGAATTGGGATTTCATCCGGGCCTGACGTCTTATCTGTTTTCAAATCTTTCAGTTGTTTCTCTGCTTCAGGTATGTCTATTACTATGTTCACCATACGGGAATCTGTGTTATGGTCAACCGACGGTGTGTTTCCATGAACCTGCTGCGTAAACGATTTCTTAAAAGCGGAATTTAAAACTTCAGCTTTCCTTTTGCTATCCTCTATTGCCACACGAGACTGGTCGACAAGTGACTGGATAGATGTCTTTAACTCGCTTAGCGACTATTCGAAGGACCAGAATTTTCTCGGGTTCTCGGCAAGATCTTTTGCTAAGGTGCGACGCTAGTAGTTGCATGCATCGCGCATCGATCTTTTTACAAGAATCTCTGCTAAATTTTATCTTTCGTCATCTACGCGTTCTGTTGCACCGAGGATGCAACAGTATTTGTTTCCTCAGCATTTTCCAAATTCTACTATTAAACCGGGGTGAGTCTTTCCCGTTCTTAATCTACTTAGTCGGCACACAGTCAACCGGTAGGTGATCTAGCGGTGCAAAGGCACCATGTTGTCTGTATATGGCTCCCCGTTCAGGTGGATGTCTGCAGCTACTGGAGAAGAAGTCCTTGCAAAGAGACTGAATGCTTCATCTAGCACTGCAGTGGCCTTCGCCTCGATGTTAACAGCTGATGAAGACAGTGGTGTCCGACATCATATACACACCCTGATACGGTTGTCTACAGAGGATATCAGCGAGTATGTGAGAACATCTGAGAGTGATGGTCTGATTTGAGGAAGGGAGTTACGAGAGCCAGCTGGCTACTATTTTTCCCACAGCAACACTCCTATTCTGGAAGGGACAACAGGCTGAAGTGGCCGGGTGGTACTACTGCGTGGCGATGACTTCCTCTAGTAGTAGTAGTAGTAGTAGTAGTAGCTTCATTCATCCGTAGATCTCTTTTCACAAGGATATAGGACGTGTCAAAGTATTTACATGTTAAGACCAATTTAAAATAAGCTAATTCGTATACACATATATTTACAGACTTCTAGTTAGAGACAATCATTAGATTTTACTCCTGGTATACAATACTTTTTTTACAAATAACTTATTAAATAACGTAATGCCACAATGTTCACTCATATCTCACTATCAGTCACTGCACACGCTATACACACATTGTTCCATAACACTTCACTCACTACACACACACACACACACACACACACACACACACTGGTGATCTCTGGGCCATAATTAGTGAAATGTTGAGCTCAGAAAGAGGAAGAGGTGTTAATATTGTGCTATGCATAGCTTGAGGGGAGAGTGTTTCTAGAAAGGAAAAAAGAAGGAGAAAAACATAAAGTGAAAGTGTCATGTGGAATGTTGGATGTTTTATAATCATTATTATTATTATTTATTTGTATAACATTTTTATTAAACCCCTACACTGTTTTATCTAAGTAATGCTTCAATGTAAAAAATGTATTGCATAACACGTACTTTCTAGCTGGCTTTTTAAATAAGTGTGTTTTAGCAATTTCTTTAATCTCTTTTGGTAATTTATTGTACAGTTTTATTCCTTGGTAGAAAAGGCTATTTATTTTTTCTTGGTAACTGTAAGTTCAGTCTATCTCTTGTTGCATGGTCATGGACAGAGCTGTTTGTGCAGTAATTACCAACGTTATTTTTTATGTATACAACTGACTGGTAAATGTATTCACGTGAAGCAGTTAAAATCCCCAGTTTTTTGAACAGATCTTTACAATGAGCTCGACTAGTACTTTTGGCTATTATTCTTATGGCTCTTTTCTGGAGTTTGAAAATTGTGTTCATATTTTGTGCGTTTGTTCCCCAAAAAAGAATGCCATAGCTAAGAACTGAGTCTACATATGAATAATATGTAGCTAAAAGACACTGCAAGTTACACACTGATGATAGGATTCTAAGGACATAACATGCTGATGACATTCTGTTTGCAAGTGCCTTTGTGTGTTCACACCACTTCAACTGAGGATCAATATTCATTCCTAGAAATTTTGCATTTGTTACACAGTCTATAGATGTGCCATCTACATTTAATTTGACATTGTCATTTTTCCTTTTCAAACTAAAATTCGTGGCATTAGTTTTCTTTATGTTCAATGTCACTTTATTGCTTATTGACCAATCGTAAACTTTCTTGAGAATTTCATTTGCTTTCTTGACAAGGAGTTCTCTTGTTTTCTCAGTGACTATAATATTGCTGTCATCAGAGAAGAGAATTTTTTCACCATGAGTAACACTACTGGGAAAGTCATTGATTTATATCAGGAATAGTATTGGTCCTAATATGCTACCTTGCGGAACCCCTATATTAATGTATTTTGGTTCTGATAAGTGTTTTACTAAATGTTTAGATCTATTTGAAGTATGTGTTATCTCTACCTATCTGCTAGGTATGATCGAAACCAGTCATTAGCTACCCCTCTTATCCTTAATGCTTGTAATTCATTTAATTGAATCTTGTGGTCGACTGTATCAAACACCTTAGAAAGATCCAAAAATATGCCTGTGACACACTCACCTTTATCAAGAGCATCAAGTACAACTTTTTGTAAAATCTACTATGACTGACTCCGTATTTTTTACATTTCGGAAACCAAACTGTGATACCTTAAATGATTGTATTCAGTTAATTCATTAATCTGTCTTTCATAATTACTTCTATTATTTTTGAGAATGGTGACAACAGGGAAATGGACCGGTAATTTTCTGTGTCTGCTGCTCCGATTTTCTTGTTTGTTCACCTTCTTCAGGTGCCTGGCTGGAGCTATAATATTACCCAACTTCACCCTTCAGTGGCGTTGGGTATCTTCTTCCGTTAACTTCCTGAATGAGCCCTCTTTCATTCAACAACGAGTTGATATTCGAGGTGGAACGTTTCCTGGACAACCAAAATACGCATGTCTACAACCAATGTCTCCGCCAAGTCATTGATTGTTGGGAGAAATGTGTAGAACTGAATCGTGAATGTATAGGGAAGGTCTAGTACCACGACTAAGTTCCGCCTCTACTGTCCTCGATGTCGACGGGACATTAAACCCTGACCTTCTTTCCTTCATCAACAAGTTTTCCGGTTGCAACTTGATTTTTTCGTGGTGATAATTAAAACTCTCTGACTACCCCCTTGTAAGGATCTCGTAGCTGCCAATTTATCTTCAAATACACTTAGGACCAACTGGGCACGGGCTCTTCATAAGTTGGATTAACCTTAGAATACATTTGCATTTACAAATTGTATGGTTTGTGGCCGAGGGTGCATTTTGTAACAGTATAATTTGTCCCTCCTCTTATTCCCTTTGTGAATGGTGTGCAGGAAGAACAGCTGTCGAGTCGCCCCTGAGTATGTCAAATTGTTTCATGTTTTACTGTGATGTTAACTGTTCAAGGTGTGATTGTGTGTGTGTGTGTGTGTGTGTGTGTGTGTGTGTGTGTGTGTGTGTGTGTGTGCGTGTGTGTGTGTGAATCGAACGCTCTCGTAATTTTAAGATTAAGACTTTACGTGGCGCACGTTTACAGCCAGTGTCTCCCATGGTATATTGTTGAGCAGTTCTGTATCGTTCTGGAACAGACTAAAGGAACCCCATATCAATCGAGTTCCACAATGAATTTTCTCCATGTGTCGCGTTAATGTACCTTGGTAAACGTTCAACAAGGAATGGGCCGGGCAAGAGTATTAGAAGCGATCTCTTTCGTGGTTCTATTAGATTTCCTTGGCATTCTTGGAATGAATCTTATCTGAAATCTTTCCGAATTAGTTTAATGAATCGTTCCACTTTAAATGACTCTGGATTAATACAGCTGGAAATTGTGACAGATCCCCGTAATTTCTCGGTATGGGTAGGTCAAAAAAGATCGTAGCGCTCCCCCTATTTACTCTAGTTTTATTATATTTGGTTATATTGAGAATCAGTTATCAGTCTCTGTATCGAACTCTGATTATCTGATTCGAAGCCTTTACAGAAGTAAACTAAAAGGAAATCAAACTGCAGCACGCCATCTAAACACTTATGAGTCATTTAATCGATAAGAACCATTTCGGATTAAAGTGACCGAAGCTTGCGAAATCGGTGTTGAATAGTTCGGAAGGAGCTGTTCGGTGTCCAGATAAGCCGTTGTACAGGGGCAGATGACTGTGAAGACTGTGAGTGTGTTGTCATGAAACTTAAGTGTTTTGTTTTTGTAGGAAGTACGTGTAATTTTTCTTTCTGATGCTTTCTTCATGACGTGCAGTTAGTCTATCCAGTGAAGAAAGTAATACTAAGTATTGGGAAACGAGTCTCTCAATACGTACTGGGTGAGCAAAATAAAACTCACCTAAAAATATTTATAACCAGTCTTGTTCTGGCGTAACCACAAGCGCCGGAACGAAGATGAGGAATGCAAGAGAAGAGAAGGTGGTGAAACGACGTCGGCCAATAGCGCGCTGACCAGGATATACCTGAAATATGTTTTGATCTTTGGAAACTTTGATGTTATTGCCTATGATCTTAAGAGGCGGTATCTGCGTACTGTAGAGCATCTTAACTATCGTTTGGCCAACCTTGTAGAATTTTATATAACATTGTATTTCATAGGGTTTTATTTAAATGATCATTTTAGTATATAAAATTGCCACCCTTTCACCGTAAGACTTTTCTTAGGAGTTAAAATCAGGGTCACCGCGAGAGGATCGCATCTAGCCGAAGTGAATATAAGTGCCGGTTCTGCCAGCCTCGGCCGGACATTAGTGGACTGTGTTCGCAGAGTATTAGCGGCCTAACAGAGAGTGCTACGAGCACAGTTATTAGTTATCCATATCCCTTGCTTGTTTGGACGCTGTCTATAGTGAAGACCATTACTGTTTGCATGTTGATCTAAATACACTCCTGGAAATTGAAATAAGAACACCGTGAATTCATTGTCCCAGGAAGGGGAAACTTTATTGACACATTCCTGGGGTCAGATACATCACATGATCACACTGACAGAACCACAGGCACATAGAAACAGGCAACAGAGCATGCACAATGTCGGCACTAGTACAGTGTATATCCACCTTTCGCAGCAATGCAGGCTGCTATTCTCCCATGGAGACGATCGTAGAGATGCTGGATGTAGTCCTGTGGAACGGCTTGCCATGCCATTTCCACCTGGCGCCTCAGTTGGACCAGCGTTCGTGCTGGACGTGCAGACCGCGTGAGACGACGCTTCATCCAGTCCCAAACATGCTCAATGGGGGACAGATCCGGAGATCTTGCTGGCCAGGGTAGTTGACTTACACCTTCTAGAGCACGTTGGGTGGCACGGGATACATGCGGACGTGCATTGTCCTGTTGGAACAGCAAGTTCCCTTGCCGGTCTAGGAATGGTAGAACGATGGGTTCGATGACGGTTTGGATGTACCGTGCACTATTCAGTGTCCCCTCGACGATCACCAGTGGTGTACGGCCAGAGTAGGAGATCGCTCCCCACACCATGATGCCGGGTGTTGGCCCTGTGTGCCTCGGTCGTATGCAGTCCTGATTGTGGCGCTCACCTGCACGGCGCCAAACACGCATACGACCATCATTGGCACCAAGGCAGAAGCGACTCTCATCGCTGAAGACGACACGTCTCCATTCGTCCCTCCATTCATGCCTGTCGCCACACCACTGGAGGCAGGCTGCACGATGTTGGGGCGTGAGCGGAAGACGGCCTAACGGTGTGCAGGACCGTAGCCCAGCTTCATGGAGACGGTTGCGAATGGTCCTCGCCGATACCCCAGGAGCAACAGTGTCCCTAATTTGCTGGGAAGTGGCGGTGCGGTCCCCTACGGCACTGCGTAGGATCCTACGGTCTTGGCGTGCATCCGTGCGTCGCTGCGGTCCTGTCCCAGGTCGACGGGCAGGTGCACCTTCCGCCGACCACTGGCGACAACATCGATGTACTGTGGAGACCTCACGCCCCACGTGTTGAGCAATTCGGCGGTACGTCCACCCGGCCTCCCGCATGCCCACTATACGCCGTCGCTCAAAGTCCGTCAACTGCACATACGGTTCACGTCCACGCTGTCGCGGCATGCTACCAGTGTTAAAGACTGCGATGGAGCTCCGTATGCCACGGCAAACTGGCTGACACTGACGGCGGCGGTGCACAAATGCTGCGCAGCTAGCGCCATTCGACGGCCAACACCGCGGTTCCTGGTGTGTCCGGTGTGCCGTGCGTGTGATCATTGCTTGTACAGCCCTCTCGCAGTGTCCTGAGCAAGTATGTTGGGTCTGACACACCGGTGTCAATGTGTTCTTTTTTCCATTTCCAGGAGTGTACAAAGTTAAATATTGTCAATCCGCTTTATTGAAATAAAATTCTTAATGTTATTTGCTTGAATTGTTGTATAGCATTCCGAGAACGCAACATCCTTTAGGAACCCTATACGAGACGAGTGGGCAGGACGCCACAAGTCTGGCTCAGGATTGACAACCGTTAATGATCAAGCAGAAGATGCTAAAGTGGCCACAGTTGATGCCTATGCAGTGCCATTTTGCCACGAACTTTTGCACTGCAGATTTTGCCAGTACAGTTCCAATCTTCAACCCTTGCACAAACAGTTCCGCAAACTTTTGCCACGAACTGTTCTTCGCTTGACACTCGACAGTGAACACGCGATGTTTTATGTTGAGCACCATTTTGTTTTGCATTCGACTGGTCACTCACTCAAACGTAACGACGCAGCGAAGTATTTGGGACAGAACATGCAGGAGAGGCGCATTTGCAGATGTGTGGCAGCATCGAAATCACGGTTTTGAGAATTTTCTGTGATGAGCGGTACTCCTCTTCTTTAACAAGGGTCAATTCCACGTCAGCCTTATAAATATTCTCCTGGCCACTTTCATTCCGACAACCCTGTATTAGCCTCCAGATTCAGTCATTACCGTTCGAAAAACGTCCTGTCGACAAGCGCAGGGATGCTGAAGCACTTCGAATCAAGTGCTTGGTTACTGATATTACGAGCGCAAAGAGTTTTCAATATACTGGTTAAACACACGTCCGGCATATAGGAAATCTCTTTAAAGTTTTGCATTATTTCCACGGGTGTCGCCGGCCGGTGTGGCCGTGCGGTTAAAGGCGCTTCAGTCTGGAACCGCGTGACCGCTACGGTCGCAGGTTCGAATCCTGCCTCGGGCATGGATGTGTGTGATGTCCTTCGGTTAGTTAGGTTTAATTAGTTCTAAGTTCTAGGCGACTGATGACCTCAGAAGTTCAGTCGCATAGTGCTCAGAGCCATTTGAACCACGGGTGTCGAAAATAGCCATATTTGGAGCTACTTTTAATGACGTATGACGAAGCAGTTTTGGCGGTATTATAGAATCGGCACTAAAAGGTGAGGAGCAGGGAGGGAGCGTAGTACGATGGCTCTTTGGGTTTTGGGCAGCTGCTGCGAGCGGGCGAGGAGGCGAGCGCACAATAAGAATATACGCCGTCCGTCCCTCCCGCGCCCCATTGTTCGGCGTACAATGCAGATTTGAATCCCAGCGGGATTTGAAAGCTGCTGATCTCGCTGCTTGCCCGTGACCGCCGCGGATTTGTCGTCCTCGGGGGAAAAAGCAAATAGCGAGTGTAGTGCGGCCAGCATAAATGAACTTGCACGTTTATCTTAGCCAGATATCTTACCGCCGATGACGAAAGCCCGGCCACTTTTCAGGCTGTCCGTTTCGTAGCACTTCCACAGTCGACTCCTTGCTACAGTCGTTGAGACCTTATCTGATGTGTAATGAAAAGTACACGTAGTTCATTTTAGAACAGGAATGCTGAACATCGAATCATTGCATTAGGAAAGAGTTTTCGACAAGTATGGAGCTTTTTCATCCCACTTCATTTATTATGGAAGAAAGAATATGCAGTGATCACGTGGGCCTCTCATGATAATGACACGTTACACATAATCCAGAAGATCGTTACTGTGAAGTCGTCGGGAATTATTTCTTTTAATTTGGATGAGCAATTGCCCCTAATTAAATTGAAGTGAGATTCAAATATTCTCAAATGCGTAACTAACGTATAATCTAACTGTAATCCATCCGGTACCGCTTAACATTCTGGTAGAATAACTACTTTTGATGAAGTAAAAGTGTTCGAGACGTAAGTGAGTCGAGATAACAGTTTCACAAAACTTAAACATGGTATGAGAAGTTATGATTTTTCGTCTTTCATTTATTAGGAAATAGTGATGTGTGTTTATAATACGATTGCACGCTGGAAAGTAGTGCCTCTGAACGTTTTATGTAAAAGTTCTTAAAGCTTTTTAAATAAGACAAACGTTATTCGACATCTGTATTCTTCATATCTACATACATGTTTCTCATCACAGTCATCGTGGGAACGAACAAATTCCTCCCAACAAGAGACCAGTTTGGTGATCCCATCACTTTAGAATGTTTGACTTTGCTGATGGTGCCACAACCTCACCTTTTCTTGAATCGCTTCATTCCTATCAAAGAGAAGTCCTCGGAGGCGTTCTTTAAGTTTTGGGGACAGATTAAAATCAGATGGGCCCAAATCGGGACTGTAAGGAGGATGATCGGTGATAGTGATCCGAAGACGTCAGAATGTTGCAGATATTGCAGCGTTCGTGTGTTGTCTCGCATATTCATCCTGAAGGAGAGGGTACTCCACGTATAGACGAACTCTTCGAATTCGAAACTCGAATACAGCACGATGATTCTCACACACCGACATAATTACATTCCACACAGCCATGCCACACTCCAGAATTCGGAGCCCTTTAGCGCCAGAGGGCTGTAAATAATAAGTAGACATGAAGAATAAAGAAGTAGAGAGTAAATAACGTCTGTTTTATTGAGAAACGCTTAACAGTTTTCACCTAAAAATTGGGAAGCATTACTCTTTAGTGTGCTCTCGTAAATGAAAGAGAAATATTCACGAATGGATACGAACGCCGCACTGAACTCTACCAGAAACTAAACGTTAATTCAAGTAAAATATGCAAATATAAACTCAGACCCTATATCTTGATATTTTCTCAATATTTTGGAAGGAAAACAGAATGAATCAATTTATTTTCTTTTCCTTCCCACTGAAATCATATTATTAACACAAGTGAAAAGCGTAGAACGTATAACCTGACGTTAAGCGCTTCACATACGGATATAGATGGACGTAAAGTGGATGAACCGTCATGTGCATAAATGTTGGAAGCTGCGAGCTGCATACGAAACCTAACTTACCACACATTGTTGATTCGAACTTCTTCGGTCTGTCGCCCACTTAAGGGCAAACTTGTTTCTTTGACCAATGTAATGTTGAAATAAAGTGTTAAACGTAATTACAGGTTGATAGTTATTGAACTATGTGAAAAAAACGTAAATTAGTTACAAACTACGGCGTGCACACACTTTATTCAACATGTAAACGTCACTAAAGATCCAGAATGAGATTTCCACTCTGCAGCGGAGTATGCACTGATATGAAACTTCCTAGCAGATTAAAACTGTGTGCCGGAACGAGACTCGAACTCGGGACCTTTGCCTTTCGCAGGCAAGTGCTCTACCAAACTGGCAGAACTGAAGCTGTGAGGTCGGGGTATGAGCCGTGTTTGGGTAGCTCAGTTGGTAGAGCACTTGCCCGCGAAAGGCACACAGTTTTATTCTGCCAGGAAGTTTCGTCACTAAAGATGTTCGGATTTAGGTCATGACATGTTCGATATGCCTGCCATCATTGGCGATGAAGTGACACGGTGAAGTGTCAGAACATAGATGTTGTCGATGACATCCTGAATGACTGTTTTCAGCTCAGCAATGGTTTTGGGGTCATTGCTGCACACCTTGTGTTTAATATAGCTCCACAAAAAGGAGTCCCATGTGTTCAGATCCGGATAATATGGCGGCCAATCGGGGCCCATGCCAGTGGCCTCTGGGTACCCCAGGGCCAGAATGAGGTCCCCAAAGTGCTCCTCCAGGACGTCAACCACTCTTCTGCTTCCATGGGGTCGAGCTCCGTCTTTCATGAACCAAATCTAGCAGAACTCAGACTCACTTTGGATAATGGGGATGAAATCATCTTCCAACCTCTTCACATAGCGTTCGGCAGTCACCGTGCCATCAAGGAATATCACACCGACTATTCCGTGACTGGACATTGCACACCACACAATCACCCATTGAGGGTGAAGAGACATCTTGATCGCGAAATGCAGATTCTCGGTCCCCCAAACCCGCCAGTTTTGCTTATTGACGGCCCCATCCAAATGAAAGTGGGCTTCATCACTAAACCAAACCGTATCCACATCAAAGTCCTGTTCGTCAATTCTGTGGACAATAGTGTTGGCGAAAAACAACCACTGTTCCATGCCCCTGGGGCTTAGTGGCTGATGGGTTTGAATTTTGTATGGGAAGATACGCAGTTCTCCAACAGTAATTTGTCGCAGTGTCTTCCGGTTGGTCCCAACCTGTTGTGCAGCTCGTCTGATCGATTTCTTGGGTCTGGTTTGAAACATAGTGCGTGTCTTTATGCTTTCAGGCGTTTTCACCGTTTTTGGACGACCGACGTTGCCAACACTGTCATCACGAACACTACCCGTTCTCTCAAACTTGTGAATCAAATTCTTGATTGTTAGCACACGTGGACCGTGTGTCTCCTGCTTGAACTCGGTCGCAAATTTCATTTGAGCCGTAATTGGGCTGTTATTGCTCGCACAGTAGGCCTTCACAAGCGCTATACGCTCAGGCACGCTGTACGTGACATTTTTGCGTGCAAATGATCGACAACAACAAGGCGCGTGCGCAATCTAATTTCCATCATGCCCTGCGGCCAACTGTGCAGTTTGAACGCAAACCTTTCAGAAGTTATGACAGGTTCATTTCATATAGTTCAAGAATTGTCACCCTGTACTTCGCTGTTATTATTTGATAAGATTTGGGCATGTGAAGGGTAATTCGGACCTTCACTCCACTTGCGACGTTTGTACTCAAGCAAATGGTCTCTTGTTCAGTTTAAATTTAATATCCTATCCCTTAGGCAATTAGAATTGTAGGTCGTCTGGTACGTGTACTCAATAATTCTGGCTCCCGTTTCTGTCCTCGAAAGACGGTAAATCGTTACAACCACCAGACCATATTTATCTTTATTAGGTAAAAATTCATGTTTTGTCTGAAAACCCAATATACATTGCGTATAAACTGTTATAAAGGTATTGTCCAACGAACCAAATATTCAGTGAGCGTCTTGGATTCTAATTCTTTTGTATTCTGCGTTTTTCTTTTGTGCGGGTACAATTTCCATACGAAGCACGATACGATACAGCTGAGCCCTTATCGTGAGGCACATACTTCGCTTGATCGCTCTTTAGTTGGGGTAACAAGCCGAACGAAACATAATTAACCGGTAACGAGACCCTGGAGACCATGGGTTCTTCGTCTCACTCATACAAGATCCCTGAACAATCGATTAAAGCTTTTCGGTAGAGTTAAATCGATTCTGTTTCGTTCTTTCATCAGGCGTTAAGGAATTGTGACATTCAGGGTGGAAAAATGTGTATAGCATTCTGGTCGCAAATGTTTTCTATAGCGTAGCATTTAAATTAGCTTTGGATGAAATATTCATCAATATGTCGTATGGAAATGATTTAGTTAATGGTAGCCTTGTTGCTACTTGCAAATACACCATTTGGGACAGAGCAATGGTTCCCAACCTTTCTGAGACCAGTACCCCTGAAAGCAATCAGATATTAGCTAGCAACCCCTCCCCCCACCCCCCACCCCCTCCCCAACCATCATCGACATTAGCGCCTTAGTAAACAATAGAATGAAAAAGAATTTTCTTTGAAATGCCGAAAGAGAAATAATATTAATTTTTGTAGGTGTTGTATTAACGGACGAACTATGTGTCAATGATGCAATCGGTCCTGCTCATTTCTAACAACATTTTTTATAGAATGATGAAGCAGTTCTCATTGCATCGTTGCATTGAAGCCTACAACTCCTTCCTTGAAATGGAAACTAACTATCCACATTGAGGGCAGATGCGTGTTAAAAACATGCTTCATCTGCACCATTCTTCTCCCTAGCGACACTTGCTTTACCCATACTCCTGCAACCTTATTTAAAATCAACCAAGAAAAAATGTGTGTATTATACTTACCATTCGTAAGGTACTTGATTGATGGATTCTTATCCTCTGAACTGGCAGAAATTGGAAGACTTCAGGCTGCTAATGCTTTGTGTATGACCAATGCCACTAATAATGTTAACAATAATAACAATATCGTGTAGGCCTTACAGAACTGGAGTACTCACCACATTGTTATCGTTGCTTGATGCTGTCGATTAGTTCGCTCATGTTTTCTGAATTGAATAATGATGTAATTTGGCGAGGGCATTTTCATGACATATTTAAGCATATTTCATGTGTAAATCTCAATTTGTCATAAATGCGTGATACAAAGTCCAAAGTATGTGTGTGTAATGGATGGACTATGTGAGTAAGCTGTTGTTCATACATTTGTTTCACAAGTTTTAAGTCAATTGTTCCAGCAAAAAAAAAAAAAAAAAAAAAAAAAAAAAAAGATATGTCAAGTGTCCAGCGAAAACTCAACTGTTCCAGCGAAAAATCTAGGTATGCCAACTGCAACTCAGCAGACGGTCGCGCTATCGCAGAAATTTGAAATCGCAGAATTTGAAATTTGTACTCATTGTGATGAATTCTCGGTGAAATTAAAAGTACTGTAACAGGAAAAAGAGAAAGAAGAAATTAAAAAGTTAACGGCCACGAATGTTGTTCGCCAAAGAAAAGCCGAAAAATTCTACCAACACAAAAGATATGCAAGACACAAAGTTGTCTAATCCAAGGAGTTGGAAACATTTTTTATGGATTTTGCTAAAAATGTCTCAGTACCAAATATATACGAATAAGGTGTATTATAAGCATCAGCTGTGAATGTATTCATTCTGCATCCACATTCTCTCCACGGGGTAGTCGGTTTTCTATGTGAACTATGAGAGTATTGCCAAGAATAGTGATAGCGATGCAGCATGATTTCTTTTTCAGTTCGTTGTGAAGTATTTAGATAACAACATCGAAGACCTTCAAGCAGTTTTGCGGTTCAGCCAGAGGGCAAAACGAGAATCACAAAAGTTTTCGCTTCATGCACTACGTCGTTTATAATAACATCAATGGGTTGACAAACAACAAGAGTGCATTCCAGAACGAAGTCATGCATACTTGAAATCTGACAAGAATGCTGATCTGTGAAATTAGAAAGAAAGGATGGAAACCCCAGAGGACTTCAAAAGTATGATTGAGAATTCTATATTGAAACCATCAACTTCCATTTTGGGGAGAGTCTGCAAGAGAATGGTGTACTATCAGAAAGACTTTTTAAATCAGGAAAATGTACAGAAATGTCCGTTTAAGACCCAAAAAGTGATAGAAATTGAAGCCTCATCCATCCACCCTCATCTGATGAACTGCAGAATTTCTTCCAGTCTTGTTTTGTTATGATTATTGATCTATGAGTGTTAATAACGTATCCATTCTGAACGTCATATTACGTTGAGAAAGGCCGTTATTTACTATTTTCCATATCAGCTCTGTTGTTGTTGTTGTTGTTGTTGTTGTGGTCTTCAGTCCTGAGACTGGTTTGATGTAGCTCTCCATGCTACCCTATCCTGTGCAAGCTTCTTCATCTCCCAGTACTTACGGCAACCTACATCCTTCTGAATCTGCTTAGTGTATTCATCTCTTGGTCTCCCTCTACGATTTTTACCCTCCATGCTGCCCTCCAACGCTAAATTTGTGATCCCTTGATGCCTCAGAACATGTCCTACCAACCGGTCCCTTCTTCTTGTCAAGTTGTGCCACAAACTCCTCCTCACCCTAATTCTATTCAATACCTCCTCATTAGTTATGTGATCTACCCATCTAATCTTCAGCATTCTTCTGTAGCACCACATTTCGAAAGCTTCTAGTCTCTTCTTGTCCAAACCATTTATCGTCCACGTTTCACTTCCATACATGGCTACTTTCAGAAACGACTTCCTGACACTTAAATCTATACTCGATGCTAACAAATTTCTCTTCTTCAGAAACGCTTTCCTTGCCATTGCCAGTGTACATTTTATATCATCTCTACTTCGACCATCATCAGATATTTTGCTCCACAAATAGCAAAACTCCTTTACTACTTTAAGTGTCTCATTTCCTAATCTAATTCCCTCAGCATCATCCAACTTAATTCGACTACATTCCATTATCCTCGTTTTGCTTTTGTTGATGTTCATCTTATATCCTCCTTTCAAGACTCTGTCCATTCCGTTCAACTGCTCTTCCAAGTCCTTTGCTGCCTCTGATAGAATTACAATGTCATCGGGGAACCTCAAAGTTTTTATTTCTTCTCCATGGATTTTAATTCCTACTCCCAATTTTGCTTTTGTTTCCTTTACTGCTTGCTCAATATAGAGATTGAATAACATCGGGGAGAGGCTCTACAGGATTCAGTTGTGGGTAGTATGGGAGAGGTCTTAAAACTGTCTACTTTATTAGTGATGTAGCCTGGTTTGTTCATTTTGATGAATGATTGTTACTGGGGTTTCTGAATATCCTTGTGGAAAGGAATTCCCTTTTCTGTTAACCACATTATTTCTCCCCTCTTGGAGTTTGATTTTGGAACACGAGTCAGTTGTTTACTGTGGTATTAGGCGTTATCTATATCGAGAAGAGTATGAAATAGTAGATTTGGTATTACTCTCTCCCTGAACCACTTTTCATAATTTGATAAGCCATGTCGTTGTGATAATTTTTCTGGGCAGATTTAAATCTTTCGTAGGCATTAGATACAAAACAATCCTCCCCGCCAGCATGAATGTGATAATTCTGCTTCCTTCTGAAAGAGGTTTCAAAAAACCCAGTAGTGAATTATCACTCCATCGTACGATGCTGTGTGACAAGGGTGAAAATGTGTCTCGCTCATATAGACAGTTGGGTGGCCCTCACGTCTGTGCTCTCGCATACTTTTTAAGTAAGCAATTCCTTCTGTCCCGATACTAATTTGTTCCTGGAGAACGTTTCGGTTATTCGCCCTATTCTTCCACCTAAATTCTAGAGTCCGAAGAATTTTTCAGAGTGTATTGATTTCTCCTTCAAAATTTATTAAACTCTTTAAGTTTTTATGAATTTCCTTTAAAGTGGGTCTCCCTTTATATGTAATGTTGAAATCATTCACCACGCTGAGATCGACTTGCTCATCAGAATTATCTAAACTGTCCTTCCAAGATCTTCTGGGCCTTTACTTACGAGATGATGGAAATCTCGATGATTCATCTTCCTGACCTCTTCGCCGAACGGAAGTAAACGATACACCAGTTGCTTCGGCCACTCGATTCGATGTCGATTTTAGTTCCAATGGAAAACCTAGCACAGGATCTTTCTCCACAGACTGGTAGACATTTACATCCACTTGGCGTGTTTGGATATGAAGAACTTTGGCCTTTAACTTGCTTTGTAATGGTGGCATCTTCAACTTCGAATGTGTTCTCCCACAGCATTTGCTATCTAGTTGAGTTGTCAGCCGCCGGCCGCTGTGACCGAGCGGTTCTAGTCACTTCAGTTCGGAACCGCGCTGCTGCTGCTACGGTCGCAGGTTCGAATTCTGTCTCGGGCATGGATGTGTGTGATGTCCTTAGGTTAGTTAGGTTTAAGTAGTTCTATGTCTAGGGGAGTGATCACCTCAGATGTTACGTCCCATAGAGCTTAGAGCCATTTGAACCATTTGAGTTGTCAGGCTGACTGGATTCCAACACGTCCGACGCTGACAGTCAGCGGGGTCTGCTGTGCATCGTGTTTACAGTGTGCACGTTTGTTTGCATGATCTGTACCATTGAATGTACCTGAAAAATTCTATCCCTGCATGACACATAATTCAAGAGATATGCCGTCGTAAACACTGAGATGCGTGGAAAACTGACGCATCATGGATGACGTTTAAATTTATTACTTCTGTGCTACTAAGTCTATTCGCAACACATTCCGCGTACGGTATCCACATACAACGCTGTATATGCCTAGAAAATTGTATCATTGTATGACACGTAGTTTAGACCATATGACGTCATAAACATTGAGCTGCGCGCAAACGAAACTGCAGGATGAAAGTCCCTAGAGATACAGGTGAAATATGTGTACAGATATATGGAGAATATATATATATATATATATATATATATATATATATATATATGATACGTGCGTATGATAGCTAAACGGTGGATAAAAATATCCTCCAAAATTCCTGGATCGATTTCAACCAACAGTCACTGTAGAATGTTTGACATTGTTGACGTAGCCACAACCTCACCTCTGTTTGCACCTCTTCATGACCTTTTTTTTTTGGTCATCAGTCTACTGACTGGTTTGATGCGGCCCGCCACGAATTCCTTTCCTGTGCTAACCTCTTCATCTCAGAGTAGCACTTGCAACCTACGTCCTCAATTATTTGCTTGACATGTTCCAATCTCTGTCTTCCTCTACAGTTTTTGCCCTCTACAGCTCCCTCTAGTACCATGGAAGTCATTCCCTCATGTCTTAGCAGATGTCCTATCATCCTGTCCCTTCTCCTTATCAGTGTTTTCCACATATTCCTTTCCTCTCCGATTCTGCGTAGAACCTCCTCATTCCTTACCTTATCAGTCCACCTAATTTTCAACATTCGTCTATAGCACCACATCTCAAATGCTTCGATTCTCTTCTGTTCCGGTTTTCCCACAGTCCATGTTTCACTACCATACAATGCTGTACTCCAGACGTACATCCTCAGAAATTTCTTCTTCAAATTAAGGCCGGTATTTGATATTAGTAGACTTCTCTTGGCCAGAAATGCCTTTTTTGCCACAGCGAGTCTGCTTTTGATGTCCTCCTTGCTCCGTCCGTCACTGGTTATTTTACTGCGTAGGTAGCAGAGTTCCTTAACTTCATTGACTTCGTGACCATCAATCCTGATGTTAAGTTTCTCGCTGTTCTCATTTCTACTACTTCTCATTACCTTCGTCTTTCTCCGATTTACTCTCAAACCATACTGTGTACTCATTAGACTGTTCATTCCGTTCAGCAGATCATTTAATTCTTCTTCACTTTCACTCAGGATAGCAATGTGATCATCGAATCGTATCATTGATATCCTTTCACCTTGTATTTTAATTCCACTCCTGAACCTTTCTTTTATTTCCATCATTGCTTCCTCGATGTACAGATTGAAGAGTAGTGGCGAAAGGTTACAGCCTTGTCTTACACCCTTCTTAATACGAGCACTTCGTTCTTGATCGTCCACTCTTATTATTCCCTCTTGGTTATTGTACATATTGTATATGACCCGTCTCTCCCTATAGCTTACCCCTACTTTTTTCAGAATCTCGAACAGCTTGCACCATTTTATATTGTCGAACGCTTTTTCCAGGTCGACAAATCCTATGAAAGTGTCTCGATTTTTCTTTAGCCTTGCTTCCACTATTAGCCGTAACGTCAGAATTGCCTCTCTCGTCCCTTTACTTTTCCTAAAGCCAAACTGACCGTCACCTAGCGCATTCTCAATTTTCTTTTCCATTCTTCTGTATATTATTCTTGTAAGCAGCTTCGATGCATGAGCTGTTAAGCTGATTGTGCGATAATTCTCGCACTTGTCAGCTCTTGCCGTCTTCGGAATTGTGTGGATGATGCTTTTCCGAAAGTCAGATGGTATATCGCCAGACTCATATATTCTACACACCAACGTGAATAGTCGTTTTGTTGCCACTTCACCCAATGATTTTAGAAATTCTGATGGAATGTTATCTATCCCTTCTGCCTTATTTGACCGTAAGTCCTCCAAAGCTCTTTTAAATTCCGATTCTAATACTGATCCCCTATCTCTTCTAAATCGACTCCTGTTTCTTCTACTATCACATCAGACAAATCTTTACCCTCATAGAGGGTTTCAATGTATTCTTTCCACCTATCTGCTCTCGCCTCTGCATTTAACAGTGGAATTCCCGTTGCACTCTTAATGTTACCACCGTTGCTTTTAATGTCACCAAAGGTTGTTTTGACTTTCCTGTATTCTGAGTCTGTCCTTCCGACAATCATATCTTTTTCGATGTCTTCACATTTTTCCTGCAGCCATTTCGTCTTAGCTTCCCTGCACTTCCTATTTATTTCGTTCCTCAGCGACATGTATTTCTGTATTCCTGATTTTCCCGAAACATGTTTGTTCTTCCTCCTTTCATCAATCAACTGAAGTATTTCTTCTGTTACCCATGGTTTCTTCGCAGCTACCTTCTTTGTACCTATGATTTCCTTTCCAACTTCTGTGATGGCCCTTTTTAGAGATGTCCATTCCTCTTCAACTGTACTGCCTACTGCGCTATTCCCTATTGCTGTGTCTATAGCGTTAGAGAACTTCAAACGTATCTCGTCATTCCTTAGTACTTCCGTATCCCACTTCTTCATCACTACTATATTGTGATCTGAGTCTATATCTGCTCCTGGGTACGCCTTACAATCCAGTATCTGATTTCGGAATCTTTGTCTGACCATGATGTAATCTAATTGAAATCTTCCCGCATCTCCCGGCCTTTTCCAAGTATATCTCCTCCTCTTGTGATTCTTGAACAGGGTATTCGCTATTACTAGCTGAAACTTGTTACAGAACTCAATTAGTCTTTCTCCTCTTTCATTCCTTGTCCCAAGCCCATATTCTCCTGTAACCTTTTCTTCTACTCCTTCCCCTACAACTGCATTCCAGTCGCCCATGACTATTAGATTTTCGTCCCCCTTTACATACTGCATTACCCTTTCAATATCCTCATACACTTTCTCTATCTGTTCATCTTCAGCTTGCGACGTCGGCATGTATACCTGAACTATCGTTGTCGGTGTTGGTCTGCTGTCGATTCTGATTAGAACAACTCGGTCACTGAACTGTTCACAGTAACACACCATCTGCCCTACCTTCCTATTCATAACGAATCCTACACCTGTTATACCATTTTCTGCTGCTGTTGATATTACCCGATTCTCATCTGACCAGAAATCCTTGTCTTCCTTCCACTTCACTTCACTGACCCCTACTATATCTAGATTGAGCCTTTGCATTTCCCTTTTCAGATTTTCTAGTTTCCCTACCACGTTCAAGCTTCTGACATTCCACATCCCGACTCGTAGAACGTTATCCTTTCGTTTATTATTCAATATTTTTCTCATCGTAACCTCTCCCTTGGCAGTCCCCTCCCGGAGATTCGAATGGGGGACTATTCCGGAATCTTTTGCAAATGGAGAGATCGTCATGACACTTCTTCAAATACAGGCCACATGTCCTGTGGATACACGTTACGTGTCTTTAATGCAGTGGTTTCCATTGCCTTCTGCATCCTCATGTCGTTGATCATTGCTGATTCTTCCGCCTTTAGGGGCAATTTCCCACCCCTAGGACAAGAGAGTGTCCTGAATCTCTATCCGCTCCTCCGCCCTCTTTGACAAGGCCGTTGGCAGAATGAGGCTGACTTCTTATGCCGGAAGTCTTCGGCCGCCAATGCTGATTATTTATCAAAATTTAGACAATGGCGGGGATTTTTTAGACGTTTGTATTTCCTTTCGCCCGCTTCATTCGCAGCACTTTTATGTTTTCTCCTTTCATCAGCTTAATTCAATATCCTATTTTATCCAAGGATTCTACTAGGCCTTCTCTTTTTACCTATTTCATTCTCAGCTGCATTTACTATTTCATTTCTCAAAGCTACCCATTCGTCTTCTTCAGCATTCCTTTCCAATGTTCCAGTCAATCGCTACCTAAAGCTCACATATTTTTTTATTGCCTGGAAATAAATGCTGTGGGTATAAGAACCAGCAACGTCTTACTGGAGTGAGGCTGATATCGTGGAGATGGACAGACATCGATTGGGGAAGGAGCATATGAACATAGATATTTGGGAGGAGGAGATGGACAGAGAGACAGGAAGCGAAAATGGACAGAGAAAGGGAAGAGGAGGAGATGGATGGATGGAAGGGGCATTATTAGACGGATAGAGGAAGGAAAGAGGTGTAGATGGACAAAGAGAGGGTGTAGGTAGAGATGGACAAGAAGAGGGGAAAAGAGGAGATGGACTAATAGAATTGGAATAAATAAATACCCGGGTGATGCCAGGTACTCAGCTAGTTAAACTATAAATTCTTAATTCTACAGCTAGATCTACATGGATACTGTGCAAATCACATTTAAGTGCCTGGCAGAGGGTTCATCGAACCACCTTTACAATTCTCTATTATTCCAATCTCGTATAGCGCGCGGAAAGAACGAATACCTATATCTTTCAGAACGAGCTCGGATTTCCCTTATTTTATCATCGTGATCATTTCTCCCTATGTAGGTCGGCGTCAACAAAATGTTTTCGTATTCAGAGGAGAAAGTTGGTGACTGAAATTTCGTGAGAAGATTCCTCCGCAACGATAAAATCCGTCGCCAAATTTTCCGTGTCTTCGAGAAGAGAGTGGGACGGAAATTACTTAATATTATTTCCTCTGTACAGGAATAATTCTGAGCTAGGTTAATCTTAAGGAGTGCCTTTCAAACTGTAATTACTCATAGTAACCAAGATGGCGGCGACCCTTAGAGAAGCTCCTTGGCACGAAGAGGGACTACAGGAGATCAGTCATAGATTCCTGGGAGACAGTTGGCGGTTAGCACCGGCCAGGTAATGACAACCTAACAGGTCTGGAGAGTTTCTCAGAACTAACTCGTAAGACAGTCTTAACTTTTTTGTAGGAACGATCGTTTAGGGTGTCAACAGAAAATAGTTCCTACACCGAGAGGGTAGGGGCAGAGTTTTTAAGTACAGGGTGACAATTATTGAACTATATGAAGTAAAATCGTCACAACTTCTGAACGATTTGAGTTAGGACGTTCGAACTGCACAGTTGGCCGCGGGTCATGATGGGAATTAGTATGATTGGTTTGGTATAGCGACGGAGTCCACTTTCATTTGGATGGATTCGTCAATAAGCAAAATAGGCGAATTTTTGGGACTGAGAATCCGCATTTCACGATCGGGAAGTCTCTTGAATAAAGTGTGTGCACGCCGTAGTTTGTAACTAATTTACGTTTTTTTATATAGTTCAATAATTGTCGCCCTTTAGGACGTAGCACAGCACTCAATCTCACTTTTGTCTGTGTCCTGGAGCAGTCAACACACAGTGTCTGTGTTCATCATAGAGAACTTCGTGGACACCCGCCAGCCGCCGTCGGTTCAACACGGCGAGATGCTGGGTAACAAATCATCATGCTCCACTGTTGCTCCTTTCTCTCTTTCTCGCTTGTCTCATGCTTATAGCAGCCTTGCTAACGATATTCTTGTAACTTTTATTTTAACTGATGTTTGATGATATGTGAATTTGTTACTGAACACTTGGGTGCATTAGCCGGCCGCGGTGGCCGAAAGGTTCTAGGCGCTCCAGTACGGAACCGCGCTGCTACTACGGTCGCAGGTTCAAATCCTGCCTCGGGCATGGATGTGTGTGATGTCCTTAGGTTTAAGAGTTCTAAGTCTAGGGGACTGATGACCTCAGATGTTGAGTCTCGTAGTGCTCAGAGCCATTTGAATCAACCAACTTGGGTGAATTATTTCCCCCAACTTCAGTCCTTAATATTAATTTTCTGTTGCCTTATAAACCTTGAATGCAGAATATATGGCATTTAAATAGTCGGACCTGGGATATTGACGTTGTTATGACTGTGTTACTGTCCTTCCTGTTCACATGTATTTCCATGATTAGTTTCATTAATTAATGTTCAAAGTGTTTGATTCACACCTGCTAGAAAGTCAGATGCTTTCTAGGCCACACGGTGTGGCGTCACCTTCATTGGGTGACACTTGTTAGCGGAAGGGATGAGCAGGCGAAATGTGACAGCACAATTTCAATCTTCACATTTAACTTTTCACAAAATCAATACATGTTATAAAAATGTGTGTGTGTGTGTGTGTGTGTGTGTGTGTGTGTGTGTGTGTGTGTGTGTGTTTCACACTTCCTCCCATGTCAAGAGGACCGATTTCATTCAAACATAGTACACATATTCTTTACGTCAGGTAACAATTGAAGTGGGAATGAGAACCACCTACCTAACATACAGGGTGATTATAATCAAACTTAAACTTTCAAACCGCTGTAGAAATAACACCACTGGTCAGAATGACGTCAAACTGCTACGGAATATTATCGGAAAGGGGGAAAACGTATGGCAGAAGAAAAATAAATAGTTAAAAAATGCAGCAATAGATGGCGCTGTAAGCATAATAATTTAATAGCGGTCGATTACATATGACAAATGAATAGTACAACAGTGCCTAAGGTGTACGTCTGACGTTAAACAAACCGTACTATTCAGTTTGGATGGTTGTACAGGTGTGATACTATTAGTTACGTAAGCCTATCCACCAAGGGAAGGCCATATCACATCGTATGGGAAAAATTGGTTTTTAATTGTCCTGAGGCCGAAAACCGCATAAAAGGCATCAATCAAAACAAATCGGATTATTAATTTCCGTGTGACTGGCGCAAAACGTGTTCAATATGCTGTCCACCGTTTTCTGCAACAAGGTGAAATCGAGAAACAGCGTGTCCCGCAACTGATCGAAGTGTTTCCGGGGTCAGGTTCAGAATGTGTTGCGCAATGCGTGTCTTCAATGCAGCTAAGTTTGCAATCGGAACACTGAGCATATCTTTCAGATAGCCCCACAGCCAGAGGTTACACGACGGCTGATAATTCTAGCATTTCCGAAATGGCACTTTAGCAGCTGCTTAACTGGATTTGCAATGTGCCATCTTGCATAAAAATTCTCCCATCCACAAATCCATGCTGTTGGAGAGCTGAAATGACGTGTTTGCGCAAAAGACGCTGACAGCGCTTACCAGTGACGCAACCGGTAACAGAACCGTAAGCACCTGTCTCTTCGAAAAAATATTGGCCTATGGTAATTGATGCGGAAAACCCGCACTACACAGTGACCTTTTTAGGATGAATTGGTACTGGTTAATTTACGTGTGATTTTCCGTTGCCCATATTCGACAATTCTGTGTATTGACGTATCCTGTCAGACGGAAGTGGGCTTTGTCTACCCACAAAATCTTCCATGGCCAATTATTATCCACTTCCATGGGAGCAAGAAATTCTAAACCAAAGGTCTCTCTTGCTGGCAGGTCAACAGAAAGCAACTCGTGGGTAATTTTGAATGGATAGCAAAGAAGGATGTTTCGTGGGATTTTACGCACCGTGTTAACGGGTATGTCCAATGTTCGGGCAACTCTCCGTGCACTACACGTTTGCACACCATATGTCAATGCGGTATTCAAATTGTTCCCACACTGCAGTGAGCATGACTTGAGTTACAGCTTCCAAAGTTGCTGTTATGCGATGTCTCAATTCATTCATTGTTGTTGATATCGGAGGCACATAAACTGAGTCTTTTAGAAACCCCACAAGAAGTAATCAGATACAGTCAGATCCGGGACCTAGGAGGCCAGTAATGTAAGGCTGAGTCATTCGATCCAGTAACCCTTTGATTTAAAAATTCCCGCACTTCTAGCTGTCATTGTGGCGGTGCCCCATCCTGTTGATAAATGAAGTCGTTCGAATTAGTCTCCAGCAGTGAGAAAAGAAAGTTCTCAAGCATCTCGAGATATGTGCTTCCTGTAACAGTGTTCTCAGCAAAGAAAAGTCAACCATACACCTTTACCCATGAAACTACACAAAACACACTAAATTTTGCAGAGTCCATCCCATGTTGTGTAACTTCATGCAGCTGCTTCGTACCCCATATTCTCACATTATGACGGTTCACCTTTCCATTTAAATGGAATGCTGCCTCGTCACTAAACACTAAGTGTGGAAGAAAACTGTCATTCTCCATCTTACCAAGTGGGATATTACAGAACTTCACACGTGGTTGTTTGTCACCTTAATGAAGCGCTTGCGGTAACTGAATTTTGTATGGTTTCATTTTTAAACGTTAACGCAACACACGCCAGGTGGACATCGGGGACATGAGCTGTCGAGCTGCACGGATAACTTATTTCTGCGGACTTCTTGTGAAACTATGACAGCTGCGTTCGACGTCTGTGTCAGACACTCGGGGACGGCCCGGTGATTTGCTTTTACGCAAACAAGCTGCTTCTCGGAATTGTTCATGCCATCGTCTAATGCTCTGTGCTGTAGGAGGATCCACACCAAGCCTAGTACAAAGTCACGCTAAACAATTATTACTGATCCGCACTGCGCAAAACGTAGAACACAAAACGCTTTCTGTTGTCCGGACACCATTTTTAATAGAAATGAAATAGACGCACACTGCTGCTACCTAGCTGGAACCACGTAAAACTCGAGAGACTGCTCTTTCAAACAGTACGTCGTTCACACACATACCTCAATCAACCCAATAGTTACGATTTTTTTTAAATCGGATGACACACCCTGTATATGGAAATTATAAGCTTTCATTTAGATTGCATGCATGTAAAATCTGTTATTTAGAAGACCACGATTATATAGCTGTTTTCTTGAAAAAACAAAGTCGATTAAACACGTTTATTTTAACAGATGGTGTGTCATTTTTAAGTCAAGGAGATGTTCGAAATCTCTTTGTTACTTTAGTGTGTATGATTTGTATATTCAAAGTCAGTGACTTGATATTTTAACAATCAAACCAGGTCACAACAAAGTAAGCAGAGACATAAAAATTTTCGAAGACAGAATATATAATACTAATTCATATAAGGTTCTTAGTTTTTGTGTTGAATAAAACTTTTTTGAACAAGATAAATTTTGTTTCTTATTCTCTTACACCCAAGACTAATTTTGATATGTCCCTATTCACCTCACAGACCAATAAAGTGAAAAAATAATAAGACTAGCACTGCTAATTCTATTCACCCCTCTGTGCGAGATGAAGAGAAACAAAATGTTCTCATTTTCTATCTAGTAAAAGAGCAAGCCAGGTCCCAACTCTAATTATAAGTTTAAAGTTAGGCACAAGACCCATAATACCATGCAGATTTAATTTTCGTATTTCGTTTTAAAATTATCAGTTTTTTCTGTTGAAACTATATATTCAGAGGCTACTTTGCATCATGCTCTCGCAAATACCCAGGTAACGCCTGATACTCAGCTCGTATAATGCAAAGTAGTCTCTGAATCCGTTATGCGAAAACTCGTAAGGCTTTTTAAATAAAACAAACTTTATTAAAATACATCTCTATTCATCGTGTCTACATACTTACTTCTCAAGAGTCACGCTGGCAACGAACACATTTCTCCCAACGAGAGACCAGTCTCTTGATACCATCACTGAAGAATGTTTGACGTTGTTGACGAAGCCAAAACCTCACCTCTGCTTACACCACTTCTTCGCTAGCAAAGTGTAGTCTCGAAGATGTCTGTAAGTTTTGGAAAAAGATGAAAGTCAGATGGGGTTAGGTCTGTGATGTATGGACGATGATAGCTAGCAGTGAAATCAAGGCGTCGGATTGTTGCAGATGTCGCAGCGCTCGCGTGTGGTCTGGCGTTGTCATGCTGAAGGAGAGAATACTCCACGAGTGGACGAAATCTTTTGCGCCTAGGAACTCGATTTCAGCTCGATATTTCTCATGAACAGACACGGTTTCGTTCCACACCGCCAACTTATACACTACAGTTCGATGCCCTCTAGCAACGGAGCCCTGAAAATATGACATAAAGAATAGGGATGTTGAATTTTAATAATGTTTGTTTAATCTATAAAGATTTTCCTTCCCTGTCCTTTTCCTCCGCCCCCTTTCTGTCCATCTCCTTCTCCCTTTTATGTCTATCCACCTTTTCCAAGCCCTACTATCTGTTCATCTCCTTCTGACCCACTCTCTGCCTATCTGTTCCTCCCCAGTCCATCCAGCCATCTCCTTCTCCCTCCACTCACTGTCCATTTGCTCTTTCCCCCACTGTCCTTCTCCCCTTTCTTTCCTTGCCACACTCTATCTTCTCTTCCCCATCTCTCCATCCATCTCCTCCTCGCCCTTCTATCTTGTCGTCAGAAAACATAAATATTTTGGAATCACCTGTAATACTGGAGCACTTATCATTTATATAAATAAGGAACAGAAGTGGCCCCAACACTGATCCCTGGGGCACACTCCATTTAACCATGCCCCCACTCGGACCCCACGTCATAGCCATTCTGAACACTGTGGATGTCTTTTGCTGTCTGTTGTTAAAGTAAGGGCTGAACCAATAGTAAGCTACTCCCCGTATTCCAACTTCTGGAGCAATATTTTGTGTTAAATACAATCAGACGCCTTAGTTACATGAAAATAGATGACTGGCACTCGAAACCTTTTCCTTAAACCATCCAGTACCTCAAAGAGAAACGAGAATCTCTCATCTCTATGTCCATCTCCTCCTCCCCCCGCCCTTTGTCTATCTCTTTCTCCACCCATTCTCTCTCCCCACGTTATCACCTCCACCACAATAGGAGCGCCGGCCGGAGTGGCCGTGCGGTTCTAGGCGCTACAGTCTGGAACCGAGCGACCGCTACAGCCGCATGTTCGAATCCTGCCTCGGGCATGGATGTGTGTGATGTCCTTAGGTTAGTTAGGTTTAATTAGTTCTAAGTTCTAGGCGACTGATGACCTCAGAAGTTAAGTCGCATAGTGCTCAGAGCCATTTGAACCATTTTGAACAATAGGAGGTTGCTGGATCTTACCCCCACAGTATTTATTTCCAGGCAGTAAGTAATATGAGCACCAAGTTTGGTCGACATTTATAAAGGAGTGTAGATGGAGTTTTCTGTCTGCGACTTTGCCCGCATAGTCACATGCCACACATATTTCACATGTATTTAACATACACTACTAACCATTAAAATTGCTGCATCACGAAGTGGCGTTCTACACACGCGAAATATAACCGACAGGAAGAAGATGCTGTGATATGCAAATGATTAGCTTTTCAGAGCATTCACACAAGTTGGCTCGGGTGGCGACACCTATAACGTGCTGACATGAGGAAAGTTTCCAACCGATTTCTCATACACATACAGCAGTTAACCGGCGTTGCCTGGTGAAACGTTGTGTGATGCCTCGTGTAAGGAGGAGAAATGCGTACCATCACGTTTCCGACTTGATAAAGGTCGGATTGTAGCCTATCGCGATTGCGGTTTATCGTATTGCGACATTGCTGCTCGCGTTGGTCGAGATCCAATGACTTTTAGCAGAATATGGAATCGGTGGGTTCAGGAGGGTAATGCGGAACGCCGTGCTGGATCCCAACGGCCTCGTATCACTAGCAATCGAGATGGCAGGCATCTTATCCGCACGGATGTAACGGATCGTGCAGCCACGTCTCGATCCCTGAGTCAACAGATGGGGGCCTTTGCAAGACGACGACCATCTGCACGAACAGTTCGACGACGTTTGCAGCACCATGGACTATCAGCTCGGAGACCATGGCTGCGGTTATCATTGACACTGCATCAAAGACAGGTGCGCCTGCGATGGTGTACTCAATGACGAACCTAGGTGCACGAATGGCAAAAAGTTATTTTTTCGGATGAATCCAGGTTCTGTTTACAGCATCATGATGGTCGCATCCGTGTTTGGCGACATCGCGATGAACGCACATAGGAAGCGTGTATTCGTCATCGACATACTGGCGTATCACCCGGCGTGATGGTATGGGGTGCCATTGGTTACACGTCTCGGTCACCTCTTGTTCGCATGGACGGCACTTTGAACAGTGGACGTTACATTTCAGACGTGTTAAGGCCCGTGGCTCTACCCTTCATTGGATCCCTGCGAAACCCTACATTTGAGCAGGATAATTCACGACCGCATGTTGCAGGTCCTGTACGGGCCTTTCTGGGTACAGAAAATGTTCGACTGCTGCCCTGGCCAGCACATTCTCCAGATCTCTCACCAATTGAAAACGTCTGGTCAATGTTGGCCGAGCAACTGGCTCGTCACAATACGCCACTCACTACTCTTGATGAACTGTGGTATCGTGTTGAAGCTGCATAGGCAGCTGTACCTGTACACGCCATCCAAGCTCTGTTTGACTCAATGCCCAGGCGTATCAAGGCCGTTATTACGGCCAGAGGTGGTTGTTCTGGGTACTGATTTCTCAGGATCTATGCATCCAAATTGCGTGAAAATGTTATCATATATCAGTTCTATTATAGTATATGTGTTCAATGAATAATCTGCATTTCTTCTTGATGTCGCAATTTTAATGGCCAGTAGTGTATTTCACAGACATTCGTGCACATATTTCACCTGTATTTCTACCACGTCATATGTCATGAACTACGTGTCGTACAATGATATAATTTTGCAGGCAGATTCAGCGGCATATATGGATACTGTCTGTGAAACGTGTTGCGAAGAGAGTTTGTAACAAAGAAGCACTAAATTAAAATTTCATGCGTGATCTGGCGGTTTCACTGCATGAAAAGCGAAAATATAGTAAGCGATATACTTTTTTCCTTTCATCATTTTGTGGTGTGGTCAGCAATTAAAAGTTTCTGAAAGATTTGAAATTGTGTGTAAAGTTAGTTGCAAGTAACTAACTGCTCACATTGTCAAATAGTGGATGATTAAAATCCGGGTATTCGTGGGTCGAGGGATATACTCCTTTTTCACCTCCACCACCACCACCACTTTTGATAGTTAGGTGGTTCTTGCCTCCACAGCGATGCTTTCCATTCAGTAACAGATATGTGTACCAAGATTGGCCGAAATCGGTCCAGTGGTTTTGGAGGACATATGGAACATACAGGGTGTTTCAAAAATGACCGGTATATTTGAAACGGTAATAAAAACTAAACGAGCAGCGATAGAAATACACCGTTTGTTGCAATATGCTTGGGACAACAGTACATTTTCAGGCAGACAAACTTTCGAAATTACAGTAGTTACAATTTTCAACAACAGATGGTGCTGTGGTCTGGGAAACTCTATAGTACGATATTTTCCACATATCCACCATGCGTAGCAATAATATGGCGTAGTCTCTGAATGAAATTACCCGAAACCTTTGACAACGTGTCTGGCGGAATGGCTTCACATGCAGATGAGATGTGCTGCTTCAGCTGTTCAATTGTTTCTGGATTCTGGCGGTACACCTGGTCTTTCAAGTGTCCCCACAGAAAGAAGTCACAGGGGTTCATGTCTGGCGAATAGGGAGGCCAATCCACGCCGCCTCCTGTATGTTTCGGATAGCCCAAAGCAATCACACGATCATCGAAATATTCATTCAGGAAATTAAAGACGTCGGCCGTGCGATGTGGCCGGGCACCATCTTGCATAAACCATGAGGTGTTCGCAGTGTCGTCTAAGGCAGTTTGTACCGCCACAAATTCACGAAGAATGTCCAGATAGCGTGATGCAGTAATCGTTTCGGATCTGAAAAATGAGCCAATGATTCCTTTGGAAGAAATGGCGGCCCAGACCAGTACTTTTTGAGGATGCAGGAACGATGGGACTGCAACATGGGGCTTTTCGGTTCCCCATATGCCCCAGTTCTGTTTATTGACGAAGCCGTTCAGGTAAAAATAAGCTTCGTCAGTAAACCAAATGCTGCCCACATGCATATCGCCATCATCAATCCTGTGCACTATATCGTTAGCGAATGTCTCTCGTGCAGCAATGGTAGCGGCGCTGAGGGGTTGCCGCGTTTGAATTTTGTATGGATAGAGGTGTAAACTCTGGCGCATGAGACGATACGTGGACGTTGGCGTTATTTGGACCGCAGCTGCAACACGGTGAACGGAAACCCGAGGCCGCTGTTGGATCACCTGCTGCACTAGCTGCGCGTTGCCCTCTGTGGTTGCCGTACGCGGTCGCCCTACCTTTCCAGCACGTTCATCCGTCACGTTCCCAGTCCGTTGAAATTTTTCAAACAGATCCTTTATTGTATCGCTTTTCGGTCCTTTGGTTACGTTAAACCTCCGTTGAAAACTTCGTCTTTTTGCAACAACACTGTGTTCTAGGCGGTGGAATTCCAACACCAGAAAAATCCTCTGTTCTAAGGAATAAACCATGTTGTCCACAGCACACTTGCACGTTGTGAACAGCACATGCATACAGCAGAAAGACGACGTACAGAATGGCGCACCCACAGACTGCGTTGTCTTCTATATCTTTTACATCACTTGCAGCGCCATCTGTTGTTGAAAATTGTAACTACTGTAATTTCGAAAGTTTGTCCGCCTGAAAATGTACTGTTGTCCCAAGCATATTGCAACAAACGGTGTATTTCTATCGCTGCTCGTTTAGTTTTTATTGCCGTTTCAAATATACCGGTCATTTTTGAAACACCCTGTACATACATACATACGTTTTGAAGACGAGACAGAGTGAGAAATAGAGAGAGAGAGAAAGAGGGACAAAGACACACAGAGAGAGAGAGAGAGAGAGCTCCACACAACGCAGAAAACGCAACTAACATGGACCACAGAGGCACGCCGTTAAGTTTTAATAGTGTTCAGATGTTACGGACGGATGTTTCTCAACTTTCCCCACTGTTACTTCACCACATTTTCTCTTTTACATGTAACTCATCCTAGTGTTTTTATCCATATGTATATGATTGATTTATCGATCTAATCTAAGACTTTTATTACCATAAATGAATGTAATCTATTTTATTTGTAGTATATGCATATTGTGTTACCAGTAACATCATTGCTGTTCAATTCAAGTAGTGTATCCTTGATGCCAAACGAACAATTAATAATAAAAAAAAACTGTTACTTCGAGTAGTGAACTGTCTTTAGTATGGTTTGATTTTGCAGATAGGTTGATTTAGTGGGGCTATAATTGCGCTCTGCCGCAAACTATACTTTTTTGTGGTAAATAAACCCCATATTATAACCAGTAAATACAGTTCCGGGATTAAGGAATAAGACATACACGTCGATAACTGAGATGAATGCGGTGCGAAACGAGCGACTCGTTTGGCGAAGTTTCGGGAATTCATCATGCCGGCAGTTGCTCGGCACAGTGGTTTATCAGGGCTCAACTAATTAGGTTGTCATAAGAAAAGCGTGTAATGGACGCTTGTGATGGATGAGTGGTGGTATTCCAGACAAGAACGGCGCGAGTTTTCCATCAGTGGTGCAAAAGGAAAAGCGCGCCTGCAACGACTCTGAGTCTCTCAAAACAGCCTGCGATTCCACAACATAGATGCGTTTCCCTGGCTGTAATCGGATTGCCGTGAGAGCAATCTATCGAAGGACATGAAAATTATGATTAAACTTTACATCATTGATGGCTCTATCTATATTGTATCGCTGATTAAGAAAAAAAGGAATGGTCTCTTCATTTTCTTATAATATGATCGACTTAGAGGCTTCTAGCCGCATCGCAAGTGTACCTCTTCACAGTGATGAAATAAAATAAACCAAAGCAATACTTAATGCAATAATTTTACATATCGTGTACGTTCTAACAAATTTATTAGCTTTTCCGGTCACGAGATTAATGAACGACACTTAAACAAATGTCGAAAATGTATACAAATTGAAAATGTGTACAGTAATTGACAAGCAAGATCGATACGGCGATGTTGTCTAACTTACGTGTTTGAGAACTACCTGATTATATTCCATGAAGCTTCGGGATTGCAGCCGGATGACGTCGACTTCCTGTCACGATATTTCGTCTGACAACCATTCAGCCATCTTTAGGTGAGTGTTAACTGAAGATGGCTGAATGGCTGTCAGCCGAAATATCGCGGCAGGAAATCGACGTTATTCGGCTGCAATACCAAAACTTCATGGAATACTCTCTCTGCCAGGAAAATGTCAAGGATCACAACCTGATTATGTTGGCAAATTGTTTATTCCTTAGTTTAACAAAAAAAACCGAGAATCTCCGGTGTTGTACATAATTTGGAGCATCATTCAAATGGTTCAAATGTCTCTGAGCACCATGGGACTTAACATCTGTGGGCATCAGTTCCCTAGAACTTAGAACTACTTAAACCTAACCAACCTAAGGACATCACACACATCCATGCCCGAGGCAGGATTCGAACCTGCAACCGTAGCGGTCACGCGGTTCCAGACTGAAGCGCCTAGAACCGCACTGCCACACCGGCCGGCTTAGCATCATTCAAAGCCATGTCAAATGTTTCTCTAATCTGTCTCATTTCTTAGTTTCAGACAACTTAAGGTCTCGGCAGTAAACAGCGATAAGGGCCAGACGATGGGAAACAGAGTTATTACGTTATAAAGTATGGTATGTGATGCGCTTTATTCGTCTTAGTTGACAGGTCCACGATAAACCGAGAAATGGCAGCTCTGTCATTTCAGATTCTCACCAACTGAAAATCTCTCAGGCTGTGTGCTGCATATAAGAGTGGTAAGTGCCAAAAACCTGGCTGTCGGTAGCAGTAGCGTGCGGTGCTCCTGCCAGGAACGATCTGCCAAGGGCCGGCCGCGGTGGCCGTGCGGTTCTAGGCGCTTCAGTCCGGAACCGCGTGACTGTTACGGTCGCAAGTTCGAATCCTGCCTCGGGCATGGATGTGTGTGATGTGCTTAGGTTAGTTAGGTTTAAGTAGTTCTAAGTTCTAGGGGACTGATGACCTCAGATGTTAAAGTGCCATAGTGCTCAGAGCTATTTGAACCATACCCTGATTTGTTTATACAAACAAGAAGTGACAGGCTAGATGGAACTCATCGCAAACTGGATGCAGTGATGATACCTCATTGAACGTGGGTGAAAGTAAGTAGATTAACTATATTCTAGAACAAGCCTGTTATCAGCAAATATATCACACGGAGAATATAAGATAGTTCCCGTATGCTTGACTGAATTTATGCCCTATGCGTACTGACGAGGAGTATCTGTCTGTTGACAGCAAACTGAGGTGGAGAGAACATATAGATCAACCTATAGCAAAAATGTCAAATCAATATGTTAAAAAGAGTTTTTCGCGTATGAAAAAGTGTGGTGCACAACATTTCCATGACTCATTATCGTTCCTCTGAAGCGTCACATGCCAACAATGAAAATATACAGGGTGTTCAGAAGCAACCTGAAAAGCTTGTGAGTGTGTTGCATGATAGGTTATGTTGAGAAATAATTGTTAAGAAAAAAATTCCATACGTTGTGCCGTCTCCGAGTTAAGTAGCATAGAAGTTAGCCAGTGAGGCTGTACGTGTGCAAATTCAAGCGGCCCGCCAGAGACGGTGTCGCCAATCGTGTTCTTAGTTTGGTTTCCTAAAACCGAGCAAGAGGGCGAGACAAAACATGGGACGATAGAAAGGATCGAACCTGAGCCAAAAGCTGAGGAATTTCGTGCGTTATTATCTACGCTATGAGAACAACTGACACTATTTGTATGTGTTGATCACCTGAATTTGCGTGCGCAACGGCCTGATTCGCTAACTTTGATGCTAATTAACTCGTAAACGACGCAACGTATGGAACTTTTTCTCAACAGTTATTGTTCAGCAGATCCTAACCTGCAACACCTTTCCGCGTTTTTCACACTGTTTCTGACCATCCCCTGTACTCCAATAGCTGTACCTGTGTATCACTGAAAATATCTGCACAACATGGGGGAAAAGGATTGAAGGTATTGGTATAATTTCAGAGTGGTGCAAAGACTGACAATTTGCTTTAAATGTTCAGAAATATAAAACTGTGCGCTAGACAAAAAGCGAAAACCCATGGACATGGAGTGATCACATAGGCTGTTCATAGGTGTCGCAGGTGATAGATTTGGGTTCATTAGTAGGACGGTGAGAAAATCAGCCTTCAAAGGAGACCGCTTAAAAACTCAAGCGACCTACAGTTCGTAGTGATAGACGGTAAATCATCGAGTAGAACAGAAGTGATATCTGGCGTTCCGCAAGGTAGTGTCATAGGCCCTCTGCATTTCCTAATTTATATAAATGATCTAGGTGGTAATCAGAGCAGCCCCCTTAGATTGTTTGCAGATGACGCTGTAATTTACCGTCTAGTAAAATCTTCAGACGATCAATTCTAACTATAAAATGATCTACAGAGAATTTCTGTATGGTGCGAAAACTGGCAATTAGCACTAAACAAAGAAAAATGCGAGGTTATCCACATGGGTACTTAAAGAAATTCGATAAATTTTGGGTATACGATAAATCGCACAAATCTAAGGGCTGTCAATTCGATTAAATATCTAGGAATTACAATTACGAGCAACTTAAATTGGGAATACCACATAGATAGTATTGTGGGGAAGGCAAAACAAAGTCTGCGCTTTGTTGGCAGAGCACTTAGAAGATGCGACAAACCCACTAAAGCCGGCCGGAGTGGCCGAGCGGCTCTAGGCGCTACAATCTGGAACCGCGCGACTGCTACGGCCACAGGTTCGAATCCTGCCTCGGGCATGGATGTGTGTGATGTCCTTGGGTTAGTTAGGTTTAAGTAGTTCTAAGTCCTAGGGGACTCATGACCTCAGCAGTTAAGTCCCATAATACTCAGAGCCATTTGAGCCATTTTGAAACCCACTAAAGAGACAGTCTACATTACACTTGTCCGCCCCCTGCTGGAATATTGCTGCACGATATGGGATCCTTACCAGTTAGGATTGACGGAAGACATCGAAAAAGTGCAAAGAAGGGCAGCTCCTTCTACATCTACATCTACATTGATACTCCGCAAGCCACCCAACGGTGTGTGGCGGAGGGCACTTTACGTGCCACTGTCATTACCTCCCTTTCCTGTTCCAGTCGCGTATGGTTCGCGGGAAGAACGACTGTCTGAAAGCCTCGTGTTATCGCGCAATAGGGGTGAGTTGGGGTAGCAGTCACTGAAACAAAAGCGGTTTTCTTTGCGGCGAGATCTATTTACGAAATTTCAATCACCAACTTTCTCTTCCGATTGCAAAAATATTTTGTTGACACCCACCTACGTTGGGAGAAACGATCATCATAATAAAATAAGAGAAATCAGAGCTCGAATGGAAAGATGTAGGTCATCCTTTTTCCCACGCGGCATTCGAGACTGGAATGGTAGAGTGGTATGAAAATGGTTCGATGAACCCTCTCCCAGGCACTTAAGTGTGAATTGCAGAGTAACTATGTAGATGTAGATGTAGATGTTCTAGATTACTGCTCGGGCGCGTGGGACCCATTCACAATAGGACCAAAAGGAAAGATTGATCATATACAACGAAGGGCGCCAGGAATGTTCACAGGTTTGTTTTACTGACGGGAAAGTGTCATGTCAATTCTGAGAAACCTAAACTGCCAGACGCTTGAAGGTAGACGCCAGCTATCCGGTAAAATCCTACCCTTCTAAGGCTCCCTACGTCGACTGTGCCGGCCGGTGTGGCCGAGCGCTTCTAGGCGCTTCAGTCTAGAACCGCACGACTGCTATGGCAGCAGGTTCGAATCCTGCCTCGGGCATGGATGTGGGTGTTGTCCTTAGGTTAGTTAGGTTTAAGTAGTTCTAAGTTCTAGGGGAATGATGACCTCAGATGTTGAGTCCCATAGTACTCAGAGCCATTTGAACCATTTGAACCGTCGACTGTGGTGTTGCGATTGTCAAATGGAAACGCTAGGGAACAACCACAGTTAAACCAAGACCAGGCAGACGTTATATAATGACGGCTAAACACATGAAATCAGCAGAAGGAGTTTCAGAGTGCTACCAGCATTCTAAGAGCACAGTGTCTGTGCATCTAGAGTTAAAAGTACACTACTGGCCATTAAAATTGCTACACCACGAAGATGGCGTGCTACAGACGCGAAATTTAACCGACAGGAAGAAGATGCTGTCATATACAAATGATTAGCTTTTCAGAGCATTCACACAAGGTTGGCGCCAGTGGCGACACCTACAACGTGCTGACATGAGGGAAGTTTCCAACCGATTTCTCATACACAAACAGCAGTTGACCGGCGTTGCCTGGTGAAACGCCGTGTTGGATCCCAACGGCCTTGTATCACTAGCAGTCGAGATAACAAGCATCTCATCCGCATGGCTGTAACGGATCGTGCAGCCACGTCTCGGTTCCTGAGCCAACAGATGGGGATGTTTGCAAGACAATAACCATCTGCACGAACAGTTCGACGACGTTTGCAGCAGCATGGACTATCAGCTCAGAGACCATTGCTGCGGTTACCCTTGACGCTTCATCACAGGCAGGAGCGCCTGCGATGGTGTACTCAACGACGAACCTGGGTGCACGAATCTCAAAACGTCATTTTTTCGGATGAATCCAGGTTTTGTTTACAGCATCATTATGGTCGCATCCGTGTTTGGCGACATCGCGGTGAACGCACATTGGAAGCGTGTATTCGTCATCGACATACTGGCGTATCACCCAGCGTGATGGTATGGGGTGCCATTGGTTACACGTCTGGGTCACCTCTTGTTCACATTGACGGCACTTTGAACAGTGGACGTTACGCTTCAGATGTGTTACGACCCGTGGTTCTACCCTTCATTCAATCCATGCGAAACCCTACATTTGAGCAGGATAATGCACGATCGCATGTTGCAGGTCCTGTACGGGCATTTCTGGACAAAGAAAATGTTCGACTGCTGCCCTGGCCAGCACATTCTCCAGATCTCTCACCAATTGAAAACGTCTGATCAATGGTGGCCGAGCAACTGGCTCGTCACAATACGCCAGTCACTACTCTTGATGAACTGTGGTATCGTGTAAGCTGTATGGGCAGCTGTACCTGTACACGCTATCCAGGCTCTGTTTAACTCAATGCCCAGGCGTATCGTGGCCGTTATTACCACCAGAGGTGGTTGTTCTGGGTACTGATTTCTCAGGATCTATGCACCCAAATTGCGTGAAAATGTAATCACATGTCAGTTCTAGCATAATATATTTGTCCAATGAGTACCCGTTTATCATCTGCATATCTTCTTGGTGTAGCAATTTTAATGGCCAGTAGTGTAATTGGGTACAATATTCGAGCAGTTCCCAATGATCAACACTCTTCTGTAGTCAAATGTAAGCGACGTTTGAGGTAAGCGACGCCACTAACAGGGGATGACTGGAAACGAGTGATGTGGAGTGATGAATCACGCTATACCCTGTGGCAATCCGATGTACAGGTTCGGGTTTGGGGAGTGACGAGGGAACGTGACCTGCCATCACGTGTAGTTTCAATAGCGAACTGAAGTACAGAAGAAGTGGTGATACGGTTTGGGCGTTGTTTTCGTGGTTGGAGTGTGTCTCCGTTACAGTGCTTAAGAAAACGCTAAATGCGGAAGGACATTTCACAGCATGGTGAACTGCGTACAGTAAACGAACAGTTCAGAGACGATGAGTGTTGGCTTCAGCACGACAATGCACCACGTCACAAAGCAGCAATGGTTTCTGGCCAGTAACATTCTTGAAACGGACTGTCCTGCCAGAGTCCCGACTTAAACCAAATGGAACACCTTTTGGGTGAATTAGAGCGTCGACTTCTTTCCAGATTCGAGACTCTTACATTCTCTGGTGTCTGCTCTTGAGGAAGAATGGGCTGCCATTCTTCCAGACATTCAGACGCCTGACTGAAAATGTCTCCAGTGGAGTTCAAGCCTTCATTAATGCAACGGGGGGAAAACACCCCATATTTATGTCCACTAATAGGTGTCCGGATACTTTTGATCTGACAGTGGACTTGCTCTTCCATAAGCTTCACAGTGGTTTACAGAATATGGATATAAACGTAGAAGATTAGGGAATAATGTGCCGTCTACGATGATTTCATTACAAACAACGTAAAAACTCTTTTCTAGGATGGTTAAGGCAGGAAATCGGCCCTGCTTTCTTCAGGCGAACTATGGCGGCATTTGCCTGAAATGATTTAGTTAAAGCACGCAATGTATATGTCTGGATGGCCAGACAGGGATTTGCGCCGTGGTCGTCCCGAATGATCGTCCAGTGTGTTACCACTGCGGTACCTCGCGCCTTGAGGCGGAGTACAATCTCAGATTCAACTTGGATGATTTAGTAAATCTACCGTTAGGATCCATATTGACATTCACTTTGAACGATGAAGGGAAACCACGACATATCTAAACGCGTATAACTACACAAGGATTAGAACGCCGCTCGCCTCCAGTAAATGTAACTCAGATCATCCGACAAATGAACAGACAAATACGAAATGAAGTACACACATTACCGAGTCCGAAACATGAGTAGCTTGCAATGCATGTAGATGACTCCAGTTTTACTTGAAGTGTGATTTATAAGTGTCGTTGCTTCCTTTTGAGCATGGAATTTCATGTGTAACTGTTTCCTTTCTTTTTTAGGAATTTCGAACATACGTTAAGCCAGAGCGTGCTCTGTGTAACGCTGAATAACATTGATTACGGATGAATTGTTTGAACTATTTGACAAAATGAAAATGGCGCACTCGGAAACGATAAACGGACCGGTGTGCTTAAATGGTCGACCAGACCTCTGCCAGAAAAAAACAGTTTAATACAATAATTACAGCAGCATTTAAAACGACATAACTAATCGGTTCGTGTCAGCGCCGTGAAAATTAAGTAAAATTCAATTTGTAATTTCGTAATTAATTACACCATTATTCTGCGCGGTGTAGTGTGTAATACATTTCAAGATATAATTATAAACGATCAACAAGGTTTTAGAAGTAATCAAAAAGATCGTGGCTGAAAGGTCTCTCAAGGTCTTCATTATCTAGTACATCCTGTCAGTAACTGCCAGTAATCGCATTAACTGCTGTAACGAACATGTTTCTTATAACCCATATTAGATCACATGACTTCATTAAGCTTCCCTGCCTTAAATTAAATGAACCAAACGTAACTAGAAAGAAAATTAATTTTGAAAATTCCCGCCTTGGCGGTAGAGGAGAAAATATGTCACCCCATTCTTACACACGTTTCTTTCCTTTCGCCTGCTACGAACAAGAGCTGGGCGAAATAATACGAACGTACACTTACTACAGTTTAGAGCCCCACTTGGCATCCAAATCAGTTTCAATTCTCCTGGAGATAAAGGAATAAAAATTGTAAATAGTTGTCTGTGGCATATTATACATTGCAAAGAATGTATTACCTGGTATACTCGCAGTACAGGCCACCGTCACTCGATAATACTCAATCCGGCACTTGTGGAGACCAGGAAAATCGTAATATTTCATCCCGGTGCTCATCAATCACTGTGTAAATTGGTGCATTTTCGTCTCTAAAGACGCGATGCCCCGGTGGGAGCAATGGATTTTCCCTTGAATGAACAAGGTGATCTAAACTCATTTCATAGACCTTGCCGGTTACCATTCCTTCCACTGTAGCTACAGGCTTGTCCTGGCCGTTGGTCTAAATGTGAAGCATGATGCATTTACATCATGCTTCGAGTCTGAGGACAATCTAGTTTGTAGGCTTGCCCTCTATTCTAGTAGCGTAAACATGTTGCACAACGTAACAGTGTAAAGGTAAAAGTTGGTTGCTAGGACAGATTCTGTTCTGCTAGCATGACCGAACCATCTTCTTTGCCTTCAACTGGTTTGCAAGAGGCTCAGCAGATGCATCGTTGCTGTTAACACTGCAATGTTATATAACCACATGCTCTCAGCAGTCACCTTTCTTATTGGAGGTAAAAATCGTATTTAATGAGCTCCTCCGTCAGGAAGTTTAGTTTTTCTGTTGCCATTGCATTTAGAAGACGCTATTTTCTATGAACTCCGTAAGCTGACTTGACACATAAAACAGTAACAGTAAAAACGCTTCATTGGTTTGGGAGCGACGATTTGTGATCGGCGAAAGTATGTAAGATCCGATATGACGGTAGATCAGAATACCGACCACAAAAGTACTGGCACCCAAATACATCCAAGGATGTTGTAGTACAAGGAAGAAACAGAAGATAATTTCAGTGCATTTCAGCTACGTCAGAAAACAATTTCTGGATATGGGGCGTTTATGCCTGGCTTTTCATGTGAAACAAATATTTTCTACTGCAAGCTCTTTGCTCCTCCTAATGAAATCATAGACCGACTACAATTACTGATGTCATCAGCTACCATAAGGGATACAGCTCAGATGAACAAAATAACGTCAATGTCGCAGCTTCGAGAGAGATGCTTTATTGAATAATAATAGAAATGATAATCCGTTAACTCCACATACCTGCTAGCGAAATATTCCTGGGGGACGAGTCATAACATGTCGTTTGTGTGATTTATGGGAGCTGATCTAGTGGATTATGAAAGAATATTCACGATCGAATAAAGGGTTCAACTATATTTTAATTTGCTTGATATTCCAAATTCGCCTGATCCCTTCCTCTGAAGGCAAATACTGGGAGGGACTTTAGCAGGTGACTGAACAATTGCTGCAGTCTGGGACAAATTGTTCTCATGACAGCCTCTAAACCGATCACAGAGGTGAATTTTACAATCATTATTTCAAGACGGTGATGGAGCAATATGGAATAAACCACTACTCAGCATTTTCCCACATGAAAGCGAGTAATGTGTAGCATCTGAACAGAAACATTAAAACCCATATGTGGATTCAATTTAATCTTTTTGGTTCATACACATAGCAAGAGATTCTTCCACCAATTATTGGGGAGTACAGTCGAACTGAACAACGTACAATTAAGATGCGACCTATTGATGTGTGTGATAAAGAACTTCTAAATACAGCAGACAGTCCTATTAAGATGATGAAGCCATGCAAGCAGAAGTTCAACGAAGGTTTTTGATGGTTACCTTGAAACACAAAACTGCACTTGAGGAGTCTTACCTTCCGAACTGATCAATGGATTTACAGGGTGTTACAAAAAGGTATGGCCAAACTTTCAGGAAACATTCCTCACACACAAATAAAGAAAGGATGTTATGTGGACATGTGTCCGGAAACGCTTAATTTCCATGTTAGAGCTCATTTTAGTTTCGTCAGTATCTACTGTACTTCCTCGATTCACCGCCACATGTGTGGGCTGACGAGAATCCGCACGCAATTTTGCAATCACGTCATCAACACAGATTTTCTGTGAACGTTTGGGCAGGCATTGTCGGCGATGTCTTGATTGGGCCCCATATTCTTCCACCTACGCTCAATGGAGCACGTTATCATGATTTCATACGGGATACTCTACCTGTGCTGCTAGAACATGTGCCTTTACAAGTACGACACAACATGTGGTTCACGCACGATGGAGCTCCTGCACATTTCAGTCGAAGTGTTCGTACGCTTCTCAACAAAAGATTCGGTGACCGATGGATTGGTAGAGGCGGACCAATTCCATGGCCTCCACGCTCTCCTGACCTCAACCCTCTTGACTTTCATTTATAGGGGCATTTGAAAGCTCTTGTCTACGCAACCCCGGTACCAAATGTAGAGACTCTTCGTGCTCGTATTGTGGATGGCTGTGATACAATACGCCATTCTCCAGGGCTGCATCAGCGCATCAGGGATTCCATGCGACGGAGGGTGGATGCATGTATCCTCGATGACGGAGGACATTTTGAACATTTCCTGTAACAAAGTGTTTGAAGTCACGCTGGTACGTTCTGTTGCTGTGTGTTTCCATTCCATGATTAATGTGATTTGAAGAGAAGTAATAAAATGAGCTCAAACATGGAAAGTAAGCGTTTCCCGAAAAATGTCCACATAACGTATTTTCTTTCTTTGTGTGTGAGGAATGTTTCCTGAATGTTTGGCCGTACCTTTTTGTAACACCCTGTATTTAAAGTGTCCAAAGTACAGAAGACAAACCCGAGAACTTACATCCTAAAGGACAGCGGCAGTGAAGAAATAGCAGGGAGTTTTGACACAGTGGAATTACAGAAAATTTCTGAGCCAGACAGGTTTCTCGTAGAGCATTTCATAAGACGTTGTGGGAGCAGGGCTTTAGTTAAATGGCTTGTCTTTCCAGCATCACAAAACAGTTGGGTGAACGTTCGCAATTTGGTATATAACACAAACCTCAGACGGTGCTAGGAAGCATCACAAATGGCATCAGCGCAAAGAATTTAAAGAATTAGCACCAGTTGTCATTACTGATTGCTCGATTCAAAACGAGAACATCCAGACAGGCTCTATAGACATCCATACAGAATTTGAATAATCAGACAATTACCCACCAAACAACGAGACATACTCATTATTGTTGCATGATTGTGTTATTAATTACTAACCTATCACAGGAATTGTGCAGGATTAGCTTAAATGCGGTAGTGCTGATCCACACCAAAGGCATTCCACGGTGTCAACTCAAAGTTTTAACACAGTAGCAGACGTGCAGCACTTTTACGACGAGTGTGGACAATTTGTATTTAAACACGTTGCATTCCTTGCATTCGCCAACATTGGACGAGTTTTGCAACGTTCTTAACTAATCACTTCACACAATCTGTTGTATCCGGCCTAGCCGTCGAATCTGGGGTGTCTAGAAAACTTGTTTTCTCGGATCGCTAGACAATTCAAGCAAATCGTAATTTTATTACGAAAAGTAAATGACAACACTTAACTTTGAGGATTACATAGATGTGTCGCAAACAAAGGGCGACATCAGAAAGAAACAAGCATCTTCAGAGTAACAATTCAGATATAAGAGAAGTAATGAGTTTTGACACTTCTATTCAGATCGCTAGTCTAGAAGCTTCTCCTCGGCTGGCCGCGACCAGTCGGGCGCGGCGCTTATGCCCTCTTCGCATCGAGGCCGTTGCTGTCGCGTTGTCGTCCTGGAGAAGGGTCAGTCAGCGTACAATTGGCTGACGTCTTGTCACAGCCCTCTCTGCTCTATCGTTATCGTTCCCGACTGGCGTGCCGGCGCTTGACTTTACACCGTAACATTCCTCTCCCGCCCCCCCCCCTCCCCCCCAAGCGATGGACCATCGTCGAATAGGGAGCACGATAACGGCGGGGGAGGCTGAAATGGACTGGAAGCTGTGGCGGCAGGGGACGGCAGACCTCCAGCCGTTCCCCACCATCCGGCCTGCGCTCTGACGGAAATGTCCCCCAGAAAATGACCAGAAGGCTACGCGACCACCTTCTAAGGCCCATAACAAGATGTAGAAGGCGTCGGCTGCTGCGGTGTGGGCGGGTCCAGCTCCATCGGTAGGACGTCTCCATGGGGTCGTCCCGCGGTGTCATGCTGACGCCCTCTGACGACTGGTGTGGCATCGCTGTCTAGGGATCTGTGATTCTAGGGGATGCAGGGGAAGAGATACAGAAGGATCAACATGGACATGACAGTGGTGAATTTGATTGTGATGTAGGCGCTGCAATCCGTCTGGGCCTGAAACGAGATACATGCATGCGCCGAGTCGACAAAGGATCTCGCCTCACACCCACCGTCTGCTGCCGCTAAAAACCCTGAAAAACACAATCATGCGGCGCGAAGCGATACGGCCTTCCTTTGAGGCTGGATGCTGAGGAAGGTGCAGCAGGTGGAGCAGTGTCCGATGGCGGCGGCCGTGGAGCAATTCCACCGGTGATGGTCCATCTATTGTATGTGAACGATAGGAGGCGAGAATCAGTTGCAATGCTTGATCCCTGGTGTGTGCAGTGCGAAGTTTGGCCATCTGTAGGTTGAAATTTCTGACAAAACGTTCCGCTTCGCCGTTGGACTGTGAATGGAGCAGTGCACTAGTCAGATCCTGTATGCCATTGCGTTCATAGAATGTTTTAAATTCCTTTGACGTGAACTGAGGGTCGTTGTCTGACACTATGACTTCAGGAAAACCTTTGAGGCAAAAAAATAGAGGACAACGCCTGAATTCTGCTACGTGATGTCGTTGAATTCATTGACACAGCAAAAGTAAACTTACTACAAGGTTCAAATGGCTCTGAGCACTATGGGACTTAACTTCTGAGGTCATCAGTCCCCTAGAACTTAGAACTACTTAAACCTAACTAACCTAAGGACATCACACACATCCATGCCCGAGGCAGGATTCGAACCTGCGGCCTTAGCGGCCGCGCGGCTCCAGACTGTAGCGCCTAGAACCGCTCGGCCACCCCGGCCGGCCTTACTATAAGAGTCTACCACAAACAATCAATGAGTGTTCCAAAAAGGTCCCGCTAAGTCTATGTGCACATGTTGCCATGGTGATTGCGAATTAGGCCAAGCAGAGAATTTTTGTGGCGGAGCGGACTGATTTTCCGCACATGCTTGGGACTGTGACGTCATCTGCTCTATAAGGGGCGTTCAAAAAGAAATGAGCTGGAGGCATAATTACAGAAACCAGTACCTGTATGTTAGAAGCATTGACACCGTCTGTTGAGCCACTTCTCCCACTGTGACACGAGGCGGTGAATGGCTGTCTCATAAAATTCCCGGGGCTGCGACGTTAACCAGTACAGCTGGACGTCGTCGTCCTCACGAGTGCAGGGAAGGTTATGCTGACGTTGTTCTTTGACCAAGATGGCTCCCTACTGATTCACTTCCTGCAGCACGGGACAACAGAGAATGTCCAGCGTTACTCGCAAACCTTGACCACCCTTCGACAAGCGATCAAATCCAAACGACCAGGCAATCTCACCTGTGGGGACATTCTGCTCCACGAGAATGCAAAGGCTCATATGGCCAACACAGTCACGGAACTCCTGCAGAAATTCAAATGGGAGGTTCTCAGCCACCCTCCATACAGTCTGGACCTCTCTCCCTGTGATTATGCCATTTTTGGTCCCCTTAAAAAGGCTCTGAGGGATAACGATTCACCTCGAACGATGACGTCCAGCTGTACGAGCGGAACTGGTTAACATCGCAGCGGCCCTGCCCTCACTGTTGCAGATCACCAAGTGTAATCCTGTGGCAATATTGAAATATTTTGTGGCTGCTGGCAAGTTTGAGAAAAGGGTCTCACTTACATTAATAACTCGAATGCAGGCTACACAGGTGCTCCCAGGATCTTTAATGCTTGGCAAGCAATTCTGGAAAGGGAGCTCCCCTTATATGTCAATGACCCATCGTATCCTGCCATTAAGTGCAAAGCACCCCCTAAAACACAGCAGTGATGCTGCTGGTGAGGAGAAGAAGATCATCCAAATTTTGGGGACAAAAAGTGTGGTATCACAAAGTGAGTCAAAGCCTTTACAAAGAGCGTTATACTGAGCCATTTTTTTCGAACTGCAGGAAAAAGGGTTCGGTAAGGCGCTCAGCTGTGTATTCCATCACGAAATATCCATGCATGTCTTTGATATATTTATTAAGGAGTCCAGTCTCATCCCTCTATCGAGATATTGATGACAGAAAAGCATCCATCAATGTCCAAGATCTTGATGAGAGGGCTACATATTTCTTTGCATAGTCGCTTCTGGCTAGCGATAGAAATAACCCTACAAATGGAATGCTTCCAAGTACAGACCAAACATCTGATGTCTGCAAGCATTACAGTTCCCAAGGCATCTCATTCCCTGTAAAACTCCAGGACCTACCAAAATTTGAGAAGTAAAACCCCGATTATTCAGTTCATGTATACAGCCTTAATGTTGACGATAGCACGACAGAAGATGAAGATGATGACCGTGAGCAAATTGTGCAGAACAAAGAAGTCAATGGTAAGGTAACTGGACTCCTCAGAGTTAGCCAGTCAGTGCCTCAAACATGCAGTCATGTTGCTAATTTCAGATAGTGAAACACAACACTACATGTTCATCTACCCAAATTAGTATAAAGAACGGTCTAAGGCATTTTTCCGTAGGTGATTCACCTCGTTTACCAAGAATAAGTATCGTGAAAAGCACTTAATTGACTGCTCAAGCGAGGAAGCAGTACACGTGCAAATTCCTATCCACGATAAAAAGTTCTTTAAGTTTAAGAGTTCCCATCACTGGGAGTGGTGCCCCTTCGTCGTTTATGCCGATTTCCAGTGCGTCCTAGCTCCTGTGGGTGTTATGAAGGCGACCCCACTGTCTCCCATACCATCTTCACAGAATGGTACATACTGTATGTAGCAGCATGCCAAGTTGTTTGCTCATATGAGTCCAGTTACAAAAAATTCGAATTATATGCTAGGGATAATCCCGCTAGATGATTGCTCAGTGAGCTCGAAAAACTTTTGTGTGTAGTCGTAGTTGATGGGATTTATCGTAGCAACGTTCCAGTGACTGACTCGCAGGAGAATTATGGCTTGTACAGGATACCAGGAGTATCAAATTTGTGGGCTGCCATTGGACAGAGAAGTGGAACCCCACGTAGAGACTACTGTCATCTAACAGGGAAGTTCCGCAGCGCAACTCACAACACATTCTACTTGAAGTACCAACTGCCACAGCACATACCCATCTTTTTTTTCAATTTTGGCAAATGTGATACCCACTTTCTAGATCATCACTTGGGTGATTTCTTTGTGAAGGGTGACAAGGTCAGTGTCATTCCTGATACCATTGAAAAGTACATTTAGTTTTCCAAGAGAACCACGTTAAGAATAACACTCCACTTCAGGATTCGCCTGACTTCATGCATATGTCACTTCATAAACTTGCTGACATAGTACTCCAGATAATCCTACGATCGAGATGCCCCGAGGTACATACTTCACTGCAGCTGGCTCAAAATATGGATAACGCAATCTGAAATTATCTGACACTGAATACAACGTGATGGATTTATTCTACACAGAAGTTATACTACTGGGTGCAGCTGAGGATAGGTGGCGTGATTGTGATCTTGTTTGCCCTAATAAGCTGTAATTTCCTATCACAGGCACAAAATATCCAAAGTCGCGGCTGGCGATCTGTTAGATGAGTCACAATTACTCTCTAGTTGAGCCCTGAAATCTTGGAAGATTCCAGTGTGTGATACTCGTGTTCACCATTCATTCCATGGACCAATTTGACTTACTTATATGGGAATGTGCACAAGGAGATCAAACGTCAGAGTGTCAGACCTGTTACGAATAAGATTGCCCTTGGCACAGCGAGTTGTCCAAGATGGCTGAGGTCTAAACTGTCAGTACAGCTATGTCCTCACCACAGGCTCCCCAGTCAAGACCAGTGCTAGTGTGGAGTCATGCTCTGGACAAGTGTCCAAAGTGCACCCCCTTCATAACAGAAGTCAAGACCAGTATCCTTTCCAGACTCGAGTATGAGTCAGAAGACCCACTCCAGACAGGAGTCTGAATGGGAAGACCCAGTACCTGCACTCCTCACTTTCCATCATACCCCAGTAAACTCTGTAAAAGCACTCCCCCAACCACTGCCAGAAGCGTTTCGTGTCAATCACAAGACTCCACGAGTCTCAAATCTCCCCTTTGACTCGTCTGCTCTACTCATTAGCCAATACTGATCAAACTTAATAATATTCTTCTTTTTTCAGAAGAAGAAGTCAATCCCTGACTCGCAAATTCCCAACAGGGAGGAGGAGATATTGTATTCCTGACATGTTTTCTTTTTCCTATGGCCACTTTAGGCAGCGTGCTGTTTTGAGTTTCCACAAAGCTCAAAAGTGAACAACACATTTATCATGGAGATCATTATCTGGCCAGTCTGAGCGTTACCGCGTGTGTGACCAGGGCCCTGGCTAAACCAAAAGAAGTGCTTTTGTATCCCAACGTAGATCATTTTAGAGCCACCATAATGTTACATAATATGCTCCTTCTAAGATTGTTTTGAAGGCCTGAGGCTTCACAAAAAACTCAGCAGGCCGAGGTACAACACTACCTGTCGACTCCCTCGATAGCGTCCTGTCCATGGTGAACATGGAATCTCGCGAATTTTTATGGCCATCATCCCTGTTCACAAAGGGCTCTTATGACTCTGTCGTAACGTTTTGACTAGGTGACCTAGACTTCTCTCGTGCCTCCTGCCTCAGCTGCGGCAAGAGATGCCTAACAGGTAGGTCCAGGTAGGCCGTTGTTCGGTCTCATCGACCATATGCATTGTCTGCACACTGTAGGAGAAATTCTTGGGCCCAGCGTTCTGTCCTCAGTAAGTGCTTTGAGATGTTCCTTTCCCTAATAGCTGCATGGGGCTTTCAAGCTCCAAACGTCCACTGCAAGATTTGGTGTCGAATCACCAAACTGCCTGCTTTTTCTCAACTCCAGAAAAATACTATTCGAAAGAGAGCTACCATAAAGGCCCCGCATGCATTAACAATGTACATGCTTCCATCAGTGCCTGCTCGTGGTGACAACTCCCTGTCGTATCACAGTCATGATGTCTTGCGTGAAGAATCAACATTAAATTGTATCATTGAATATGGAGAATAGGGAGAGAGTGAATCGTCCTCTCTCATTATGCTCCAAAACATTTTGACTTCCTGAATATTAATGTAAACTGTCAGGATTATAGTGTCACATATTGAACTTTACAACGTTCGATATCTTGTTATTGGGTGAGTCACTCATGTCGAACATAATTTCGTCTGCTACTGGGTTCATCGTCATTTGATCATGGTCAGCACGCATTAATGACGGCTGCGAATGATAAAATGACAAGTTCTGCCATTTCTGTGACTCTTGTTCTCACTCACCAGGCTATTAGAATCATCTCATGGCCTAAGTAGCTTAAACCAACATAATTGGCGCTCTGTGCACGTAGAGCTGACTGCATGACGTTAATGTATTTTCTGTGCTTTCTATCTCCTTTGTACTCGACGTTACGTAGTCACTACCATTTACACGTTAGAGAGGTTCTCTTAACCTTGTGGCCTATCTAGATAAAATATTTTACTCCATACAGTCTAACTAGCAAAATTTCTCAAATACGTTACTTACGAAATTTATTCAGCATTTGTTATAAATAGAATCATCACACTAAACTGCTCCACACGTCAGAGATATGTGTTCCATCAATATGTAATATTTCATCACCCCTACATGAAGGCAGGTTGTTAAATCATATGAAACTACTTAAATCTCGTATGTTCCTTTGCGGTGGACACATAAAACATTTTATTTCCTTCTTGCTTCTGTACTTCATATGGTATTTACTGAATGGGCAAAGTGTTATTCAGCGACAAAAATGAAAAAAATAAATTGCGTGGGACAGCAAAGCTCTTGTGAGACGTGTGTTGTGGACCCCTGGTGCGTCCCCTGCGTTATTACATTGCACTGCTACACGAAGCAAGAAGTAGTGCGTGGACTCGAGTCGTTATGGCTGGAATTCTATGGCAGCCTCACTTGTAGCAGCAGAGAAACTACAAAAGTTCGCATCAACACCTACCATTCGTGACGGGAGCCAAGCGTCGCGGACGACAATGTAACACGCAGCCCGTAAGGGAAAACACTGTTTTCTCTTTCCTTTGTGCAAGTAAAGGGCCATACGGATAAATGCTTCTCTGTCGTACAAAACCCGTGATAACAGTACATTGAAACTTCCGACTGCCATGCTACCGCGAATAGACAGCGACACTTCTTTTGCTTTTCTTGGCAACAATCTCTTTGTTAATAACAAGTACACGACAGGAATCAATTACACATAACAGATTTACATAAACGCGCGCGCTCGTACACGCACTCTCTCTCCCTCTCCCTCTCTCTCTCTTTCTCTCTCTCTCTCTCCCTCTCTCTCTTCGGTGTTGATATAACACACATGGATTACACATTTAGAGTGTATCGTCTTCAGTATTTTACAAATGCATCTCTCCTCTGTAAGTTATTAAATGATTCATTTATCTAACCATCTTCGAACCATAATCAGATTACCACTCTCTAAATTCTCCGAGAAGGATGACACAGTTTTTAATACATTGAACTCATATTCGGGAGAACTACGGTTCAAATCCACAACGGCCATCTAGGTTTATGTTTCCTGAGATTTTCTTAAGTCGCTGGCGGCAAAAGCCGGGATGGTTCCTTTTAAAGCCCACGGCAGGCTTCTTTCCCTAAACTCCTTCAATCCGAGCTCACGTTCCGTCTCTAATGTCCTTTTCATGGACGGGACATTATACCCTTATCTTTCTTCTTTCGTTTGTTCCACGAAACTCTAGTGTTTAGAGACGGGACTACAAATTCTTTCCGCACATCTATGTTTGTTGTTGTTGTGGTCTTAAGTCCAAAGACTGGTTTGATGCACCTCTCCATGCTAGTCTACCCTGTGCAAGCCTCTTCATCTCCGAGTACCTACTGCAAACTACATCCTTCTCAATCTGCTTACTTTATTCATCTCTTGGCCTCCCTCTACGGTTTTTACCCCCCCTCCACGCTTCGCTCCAGAACTAAATTGTTGATCCCTTGATGCCTCAGAATGTCTCCTACCAACCAAACCAATCACTTCTTCTAGTCGGGTTGGGCCACAAATTTCTCTTCTCCCCAGTTCTATTCACTCCCTCCTCATTAGTTATGTGATCTACCCACTTCATCTTCAGCATTCTTCTGTAGCACCACATCTCAAAATCTTCTATTCTCTTCTTGTCTAAACTGTTTATCGTCCATGTTTCACTTCCATACACTCCATACAAGTACTTTCAGAAATTCTTCCTGACCCCTAAATCTATACTCGATGTTAAGAAATTTCTCTTCTTCAAAAACGTTTTTCTTGGCATTGCCAGTCTACATTTTGTTTCCTCCCTACTTTGACCATCATTAGTTATTTTGCATCCGAAATAACAAAACTCATCTACATTCTCGTTTTGTTATTGTTCATGTACATCTGATATCCTCCTTTTCAAGACACCGTTCAGTTCGTTCAACTGCTCTTCCAATGCTTTTGCTGTCTCTGATAGAATTACAATGTCATCGGCAAACCTCAAGGTTTTTATTTCTTCTCTCTGGGCTTTAATTCCCACTCCAAATTTTTCTTTTGTTTTCAGCTTGCTCAATATACAGAGTGAATAATATCGGGGATAGGCGACAAACCTGTCTCACTCTCTTCTCAACCACTGCTTCCTTTTCGTCCCCCTCGATTCTTATAACTGCCAGCTGGTTTTTGTATAAATTGTAAATAGCCTTTTTCTCCCTGTATTTTACCCCTGCCACCTTTAGAATTTGAAAGAGAGTATTCCAGTCAACACTGTCAAAAGCATTCTCTAAGTCTACAAATGCTAGAAGCGTAGGTTTATCTTATATTAACCTATTTTCTATGAGAAATCGTAGGGTCAGTATTGCCTCAAGTGTTCCTACATTTGTCCAGAATCCAAAGTGATCTTCCCCGAGATCGGCTTCTACCAGTTTTTCCATTCTTCTGTAAAGGGGTCGTGTTAGTATTTTGCAGCCGTGTCTTATTAAATTGATAGTTCGGTAATTTTCACACCTATCAGCACTTCCTTCCTTTCGAATTGGAATTATTATATTCTTTTTGATGTCTCTGGGTATTTCACCCATTTCATACATCTTGCTCACCAGATGGAAGAGTTTTGTCATGGCTGGCTCTCCCAAGGCTATCAGTAGCTCTAACGGAATGTTGTCTACCCATGGGGACTTGTTTTGACTTAAGTGTTTCATTGTTTTGTAAAAGTCTTCACGTGTTATCATATCTCCCTACCCATCTTCATCTACATCCTATTCCATTTCCATAATATTGTCCTCAAGTACCTTGTGAGTTAATGAGCATTTCGCTCTCGTTTAAATATATGGCCGAAAGAGTCAGCCTTCAGGAACTGTGAAACGAACCCTGTTGTCCAGGTCCGTGTACCTCAAAGTGCGCAGATTTGCCACGAGATGGGGAAATTCACAGGTGTCTAGTATGCTGAATGAGGCCTAAGCGCTGTAGTCTGCGAGTGAGACAGATGAGAAACTACGTCGTAGAGAAATCCCGTAGAAGCCGTTTGTGGCCAGGGAGGTGCAGCGTGTTGAATATGGTGGACCTAAGATTGGTCATAAAGGGAAACATTTATGAAAACTATTTAACTCTGTAGTAATTCGTGTAATGAAACCACAGTAATTTAATCTACCGTCCTTCATAAATTTTCAAAATGGTTCAAATGGCTCTGAGCACTATGGGACTTAACATCTGTGGTCATCAGTCCCCTAGAACTTAGAACTACTTAAACCTAACTAACCTAAGGACATCACACACATCCATGCCCGAGGCAGGATTCGAACCTGCGACCGTAGCAGTCGCGGGGTTCCGGACTGAGCGCCTAGAACCGCTAGACCACCGCGGCCGGCCATAAATTTTCATCCTGATCCCAATGAAACTTGAATATTTATCATATCTATAATAGTTTAGGATTTACTGTTAAACTGAAATTAACAAGTTTTGTAACTTAGACCTGACTGCTAAAATCTGAACACTTTGGTCGATCTTAACGATCGACATTTCATGTAGAAGCGCATGATTAAAATGACAAATGTTGTAAATATCAACTTTGTAACTTGACTTGTTTAAAATATATAGTAAATTTAAATTATCAGTATTTTCAGTTAAGCATCAGATCATTATTACCTCCACACAAAACACATAGAACCATGACAGCATGACACCTTATTGAATTATTACATAATAGAATATTTGTTGTAAAGTTTAGTGCATAAGAGTTACTTTTGTTCTTTATTTATTTATCAGAAGGCACATTGGTGTAAGGCTACTGGCCTTGGCATTCAAAGCTAAGAAGGAAATTGTATTGGTTTTATGTAAAAGAATTTAACGTTTATTATGTAATGGATATTATTGTTACTTCATTTAGAATGTGAAAGTGGTCAAGCTATGATTATTTAAATATGTTAAAATGTAAAATAATGTAGAATAAGCTGTAGCCAGTGAGATGGACGGCTCCAGGAAAGAGAACTGCCCTACTCAGTTGAGCGACCACGTTCGGCACGCGGGGAACGCGGCCGGAGACGGGCAGAGGGACAGTTCTGGGCCGTGCACCAAAGGGAACAGTGCTGGCGGAGACCAGAAAGAGGCCGGTCAGTATTTACGTAGCTAGGAAGTGAAACGACTTAGAAAATTTCGCGTTGTATGGTATCGCGAGACAGTCTCTGAGCGGTGTAATTCGCGATGAGATTGCGAATGACCCAACTGTGTCAAATGGATATGCATTCGAGTGTAATAGTAATTCTAAATACAACCACTTTCGCTATTAGTTTGCTTTCTGAATAAACATTATTCTAACCATACCGCAAATGTGTGGCCTAAATCATTTATGTGTCATTAATTTAGCTCCAGATATTATTATTACTGTTGTTATATGCTATATTGAAATTGCATGTTTCATACAATGTCGCGAACCTGCCATCAGCCAGACAATTTAACCAAAGGGTCACAAGCGTCTAATTTAGAACGTGTAATGCGACACGTGCGGTTCAACCCCTAGACGAGTTTGTGCCAAGACATTTCGGTGAAGAGGAACCGCATGTGAGCCTTGTATAGACCGTCGGCTCCGAAGCGCCGGACGGAGTGGCCGAGCGGTTCTAGGCGCTTCAGTCTGGAACCGCGTGACCGCTACGGTCGCAGGTTCAAATCCTGCCTCGGGCATGGATGTGTGTGATGTCATTTGGTTAGTTAGGTTTAAGTAGTTCTAAGTTCTAGGGGACTGATGACCTCAGATGTTAAGTCTCATAGTCCTCAGAGCCATTTGAACCTTGTGTAGACCCTCTATATACTGCCTCCACCTATTCTGCTTTCCCTTCTTTGCTTACGACTGGTTTCCCATCTGAGCTCTTGATGTTCATACAGGTGGTTCTCTTTTCTCCAAAGGTCTCTTTAACTTTCCTGTATGAAGCATCTACCTTACCACTAGTCTACATCCTTACATTTGTGCTCTAGCCATTCCCGTTTAGCCAGTTTGCACTTCCTGTCGATCTCATTTTTTAGACCTTTGTATTCCCTTTCGCCTGCCCCATTTACTGCATTTTTATATTTTCTCCTTTCATCGATTAAATTCAGTATCTCTTGCGTTACCCAAGGATTTCGACCAGCCCTTTTCGTTTTGCCTACTTGATTCTCTGCTGCCTTCACTATTTCATCTCTCAAAGCTACCCATTTTTCTTCTACTGTATTCCTTTCTCCCGTTCTTGTCAATCGTTCCCCAATGCTCCCTCTGAAACTCTCTACAACCTCTGGTTGTTTTAGTTTATCCAGGTCACATCTCCTTAAATTCCCGCCTTTTTGCAGTTTCTTCAGTTTTAATCTACAGTTCGGAACCAATACATTTTGGTCAGAGTCCACATCTGCCCCTGGAAATTTCTTACAGTTTAAAACCTCGCCCCGAAATCTCTGGCCTCCACCGTTATATAACCAATCTGTAACCTTCCGGTGTCTTCAGGTCTCTTCCACGTGTAAAACCTTCTTTCACGGTTCTTGAACCAAGTATTAGCTATGATTAAATTATGTTCTGTGCAAAATTCTACCAGACGGCGTCCTCTTTCTTTCCTTTCCCCCAGTCCATACTCACCTGTTACTTTTCCTTCTCTTCCTTTTCCTACTATCGAATTCCAGTCCCCCATGACTATTAAATTTTCGTCGCCCTTAACTATCTGAATAATTTCCTTTATCTAATCATACATTTGCTGAATCTCCTCCTCATCTGCGGAGCTAGTTGGCATATAGACGTGTACTGCTATGGAGGGTGTGGTCTTCGTGTCTCTTCATTATTAAATCTTCTCTTGCATTACTCCTATTTCATTTTCTATTTGTAATCGTACATTCACTTGACTAGAAGTCCTGTTCCTCCTGCCACCGAACTTCACTAATGCCCACTATATCTAACTTCAGCCTATCCATTTCCCTTTTTAAGTTGTCTAGCCTCCCTGCCCGATTAAGGATTCTGACATTCCACGCTCCGATCCGTAGAACACCAGTTTTGTTTCTCCTGATAACGACGTCCTCCTGAGTAGTTCTCGCACGGAGATCCGAATGGGGGACTGTTTTACCTCCAGAATATTTTACCCAAGAGGATGTCATCATCATTTAACCATATAGTAGAGCTGCATGCCCTCGGGAAAAATTACAGTTGTACTGCCCATTGATTTCAGCCATCACAGTACCAGCATAGCAAGGCCGTTTTGGTTGACGTTTCAAGGAATGATTAGTCAATCATCCAGACTGTTGCCCCTGCAACTCCTGAAAAGGCTGCTTACCCTCTTCAGGAACCATGCGTTTGTGTGGCCTCTCAACAGATGCCCCTCCGTTTTGGTTGCACCTGCGGTACGGCTATCTGTATCGCTGAGGCACACAAACCACCCCATCAACGGCAAGGTCCATGGTTTAGAGAAGGCATCTATGTTTAATACATTCTGTTAGCCTCCACATTCCTCATGTAGCGGATATATTACTCCCAACTTTTACATTTTTCTAGCTAGTGGAATTAACTAAACAAGCTACGCATGATTGTAGCGTACACCTTCTGAGCATCACTGGAATTCTGGAATTTTGTTTCTGCAAGCTCCCAGTAGGTTTCAGAATATACTTTAAGGAAACTGTTTTTCACAGCGTCAGCATGGCTTCGAGATACACTACTGGGCATTAAAATTGCTACAACACGAAGATGACGTGCTACACACGCGAAATTTAACCGACAGGAAGAAGATGCTGTCATATCCAAATGTTTTGCTTTTCAGAGCATTCACACAAGGTTGGCGCCAGTGGCGACACCTACAACGTGCTGAAATGAGGAAAGTTTCCAACCGATTTCTCATACACAAACAGCAGTTGACCGACGTTGCTTGGTGAAACGTTATGTGATGCCTCGTGTAAGGAGGAGAAATGCGTACCATCACGTTTCCGACTTTGATAAAGGTCGGATTGTAGCCTATCGCATTGCAGTTTATCGTATCGCGACATTGCTGCTCGCATTGGTCGAGATCCAATGACTGTTAGCAGAATATGGAATCCGTGGGTTCAGGAGGGTAATACGGAACGCCGTGCAGGATCCCAACGGCCTCGTATTTCTAGCAGCCGAGATGACATGCATCTTATCTGCATGGCTGTAACGGATAGTGTAGCCACGTCTCGATCCCTGAGTCAACAGTTGGGGACGTTTGCAAGACAACAACCGTCTGCACGTACATTTCGACGACGTTTGCAGCAGTATGGACTATCAGCTCGGAGAGCGTGGCTGCGGTTACCCTTGACGCTGCATCACAGACAGGAGCGCCTGCGATGGTGTACTGAACGACGAACCTGGGTGCACGGATGGCAAAAAGTCATTTTTTTCGGATGAATCCAGGTTCTGTTTACAGCATCATGATGGTCGCATCCGTGTTTGGCGACATCGCGGTGAACGCACATTGGAAGCGTGTATTCGTCATCGTCATACTGGCGTATCACCCGGCGTGATGGTATGGGGTACCATTTGTTACACGTCTTGGTCACCTCTTGTTCGCATTGACGGCACTTTGGACGTTATATTTCAGATGTGCTACGACCCGCGGTCCTACCCTTCATTCGATCCCTGCGAACACTACGTTTCAGCAGGATAATGCACGGCAGCGTGTTGCAGGTCCGGTACGGGCCTTTCTGGATACAGAAAATGTTCGACTGCTGCCCTGGCCAGCACATTCTCCAGATCTCTCACTAACTGAAAACGTTTGGTCAGTGGTGGACGAACAACTGGCTCGTCACAATACGCCAGTCACTACTCTTGTTGAGCTGTGGTATCGTGTTGAAGCTGCATGAGCAGCTGTACCTGCACACGCCATCCAAGCTCTGTTTGACTCAATGCCCAGGCGTATCAAGGCCGTTATTACGGCCAGAGGTGATTGTTCTGGGTACTGATTTCTCAGGACCTATACACCCAAATTGCGTGAAAATGTAATCACATGTCAGTTGTAGTATAATATATTTGTCCAATGAATACCCGTTTATCATCTGCATTTCTTCTTGGTGTAGCAATTGTAATGACCAGTAGTGTATAAAGGTAATTTCTGTCCGTTTTTAGCGAATTTGTGCTCTAATATGTTTAGAATATGCCATAATATGCTAATATACCCTACAATATGAGATAATTGCTTGCTCATTTCATGACAACAACACGGTGACGTATTTTTTTCAGTATGGCATTGGGTCTCATTCGGTAATGGCCTATTCTTTCACATTCAGAATAGAGAAGGCAAGAAGAATAAGAAAAAGACAAAAAAGAGGAATGTGATGACAGAGATGATTCTGTTAAATGAGGAAGCGCTCCAGAACACCAAAGGCTGTACCATCATAAACAGCAAAGAGGTACCATAGTGTACGTGTATCTAAGATGACGAATAATACCTAGAAAAATCGTTTCAGATTTATAGTTTGTGGGAATGTAAGGATTTCGTATTTGTGCAGTGCGCTAAATCCAACATGTATCTCCGTCTAACTGGAAAAAGGAACAGTTTTCTGCATGCGCATAACATTTGAAAATTTTTCTGGTTGTATTTTCACATATAGTAATACCACTTTTTGTACTTACATAAATAAATTTATACATGTATTTCATCAAAGCAATCCCTGAAAACATTTTATTATTAGGATAAAAAATATATTTGAGCATTGATATAGCATATACGCTGCCTGCTCTAATACTCTGGTGAATCAGTCCAATTTTTTAAAATTTAGTGTTTTATTCATATTTTGTTCCATAATAACGTATTGACCACAAATATAAACTTCACATTCATAAAATCTAAGCTCAGGTCTTTGGTGTTTAGACAAGTCAAAACATTGTATTCAGGCGGAAGTTTCAAAGCAGAATACGATCTGGGATGAAGAAAAGCTTCCGTAATAAGATACGATTTAGTGAACGCGAAAGCGTCACGGAGATGACCAACAAGACGTTACAAGAGGATTTGTGCTTCACGGAGGGGTTTATTACGGAAATATCCCAATACGTTACCTTCCAAGAAGAGTCAGGAAACGTATACTTCCCCCCACACACGTATCCTGAAATGACGACGACAAGAAAATCAGAGAAATTATAGAACTCATACAGAAGATTATCTACTGTCGTTGTTCGTTCGTGAATGTAAAAGAAATCTGGAAAACCAAATTGCTACCAGAAGCTCTCTTTTCTTCGTACTGTAAAGAGGTTTGCGGAGTATTGGTGTGTAAAACTTAAGGACGAAAGTAACTTCCACATGATGTGTCGCTGCCAAGTAACACAGCTCTATGAAACGTGGACCATAAATATAAATAACAGCTATATTATAGTACAGTATAGAAGGTAACTGAAAGAAATACGCAATAAGACGAAGACAAAAGACGTTTTTATCCTAAGACAATAAGTACACTGAAGTCACCGTCATTCGTGATGGTTCCCTGGAAATTAAAAAAATTCGGAACGTGATACTTAACGTTGTATGTGATCGCGCCACGGCCAGCAACGCAAGCGCTGCAACGTGCTTCCATATTGGCCACGAGGTTGGTAAGGAGTTCTTGTGGTAGGACGTTCTACTCTCCACCAGTGCGGTTGAAAACTGTAGGATAGTCTTTGGTACGTGTGGACTTGCTGCAAATACGTCTCTCCAACGCACCCCGCACTGCTCCACGGGATTTCAGTCGAGAGAACGGGCAGGCCACTCATTCGCCGAATATCCTCTCGTTCCAACAGCTCCTCCACCTGCGCAATTCCACGCGTTCGCGCATTGTCAGCTATAAAAATTAAGTCAAGACCGAATGCACCCCTAAAAAGACGCACACGGGGAAGTAGTATAGTGTCACAATGTCGCTGACCGTTGAGGGTACCGTCTCAAACATTTGGAGGTCAGTACGCCCATCAAACGTAATGCCTCCCCACACCGCAGCTTCTGGACCACCAAAACGATCGTGTTCGACAATGCTAGACGTACCCTCGTATGGCGAGGGCTGGGAACAAGTAATACGAGGGTAGGAACTTTAATAGTGGCAACTATATATTTACAGCTCGTACAAAATAGATATGTGTTTCGTAGTTTTACTAACCTTCAAAGTGGTCACCAGCATTGTGTATAACCCGTTGCCAGCTATGTGGAAGTCGTAAGATACTCTTAGCAGTGCCAGTTGTGTTGACAGTTCGAGCGGCGCGGTCTATTGCCCTACGAATTTTTAACAGTTCTGAAGCGAATGCCGTGAAGTGTTTCCTTCAGTTTAGAAATCGAGTTGAACTTACGAGGGCTTAAGCCAGGGGAGTGCAGTAGGTGGTATAGCACTTAGCAGCCCCATTAGTCAAACAAATCAGTAACATCTTGCAGTTTACGTGCTAGAGCATTGTCCTGCAAAATGACGGTCAGGTCCTGCAGAAAGTGTCATCACTTCTGTCTCTAAGCTGGTCGTAGGTTGTGTTCCAAAAAGGAACAGCATAGAAACAGAAGTGATGACACTTTCTGCAGGACCTCACCATGTGGGATGGAATTCCATGCCTGTTGCACCTGGTCGACCAGTACAGAGACGGTTAATGCTATTTATGGATGACTGGAATTGCCATCCGATGATCTTTCATATGTGCTCTATTGGAGACAGATCTGGTGATCGAGCAGGCCAAGGCAAAATTCAACACTCTGTAGAGCATGTTGGGTTACAACAGCGGTATGTGGGCGAGCGTTATCCTGTTGGAAAACTTCCTGTGGAATGCTGTCCATGAATGGCAGCACAACAGGTGGAATCACCAGACTGACGTACAGATTTGCAGTCAGGGTGAATGGGATAACCATGAGAGTGCTCCTGCTGTCATACGACATTGCAAGTCAGACCATAACTTCAGGTGTAGGTCCAGTGTCTAGCTCGCAGACAGGTTGCTTGCAGGCCCCCATCTGGCCTCCTTCTAACCAACACACAGCCATCACTGGCACCGAGGTAGAAGAAGCTTTCATCCGAAAACACAACAGACACCTACCAAAGTCGCAAATATCGGTGAAAAATGGTTCAAATGGCTCTGAGCACTATGGGACTCAACTGCTGAGGTCATTAGTCCCCTAGAACTTAGAACTAGTTAAACCTAACTAACCTAAGGACATCACACACATCCATGCCCGAGGCAGGATTCGAACCTGCGACCCTAGCGGTCTCGCGGTTCCAGACTGCAGCGCCTATAACCGCACGGCCACTTCGGCCGGCAAATATCGGTGAATGGGTGGAGAGGGGGTGGGGGGGGGGGGGGGGAGGGGGCGGCGGAATGCACGCTACAGGCGTCTGACTCCGAGACGTCCTTGAAGTAACGATTTCTAACAGTTCGTTGTGTCGTTGTGGTGACAGCTGACGTTCAGATTACTGCTGCAGATGCAGTACGATTCGCCAGAGCCATGAGACGAACACAACAGTCTTCCCTCTCGGTAGCGTCACGTGACCGTCCGGAGCTCAATCTTCCTGCCACTGTACATTCTCGTGACCAGCGCTGGGAGCAATCTTGTACAGTGGTTACTTTTCTGCCAATTCATTCTGCAATGCCCCAGAAGAAACTTCCAGTTTTTTCATAGCCTAAATACATGACCTCGTTCAAACTCAGTGAGCTGTTGATAATGACGTCTTTGTCGCCTTAAAGGCGTTCTGGACTAGCATCAACTCCCCACTTCCAATCTCAAAGGTAACTAACGCTCACGACCGTTACTGCGTGTATTTAAAGCAAACCAGATTTGCACCCTCATTGTGGCCCTGCTAGCGCCACTCCTTTTCAACTGGTGCAAAATTTGAGTAGACATATTTCGGATGTAGAAACACGCCAACCAACTTTCGTTTATGTCACACAACTCTTTCTTCGTGTTGTTATTTTTTCTGTCAGTATATTAATAAAACATGTAAGATTGTTACATAAAGTAATAACTAAAATATAAGGAATTCAGTGTTTCTTTTATTTGAAAGTAGTAGATATTAAAATTAACGATACATTAATGGTAATGTAACAGCATTATTTAGGTCATCAATATGCTTTAGCATTGCTACATATCCTCTCCATGACATTAGTGTCAAAATGTTCAGTAACTGAATAAATAGCTGGTAGTTTTAGTGTCAGTGGATTTCCAGTTGCCTGGAGATAACCCATCCAACATTTTCAGTGTTGTTACCCAAAATTACTTATTTAGCAGATAATTCGAAACGTCAATAGTTTCCTTTTTACTTGAGTTGTAAACGTCGATTTCATGCCTCACACAATTACGTAATTAAGACAGTTGAAAACATGACATTCTCCTAGCTAACTAGAGATAAGTCCATAGTGTTCCACTTTACTGCTTAATTTGTAACTGTAACTACTTTGTTCTGGAGTAGCAATAAACTTTTGGAGCCTGCTGAACGGCTTCAAAATTCTAATCCGTATTTTTTGTGACTGTGAATGCGTTGTCGTTATAAGTCTTAATTTTTCATACAGTAACACACAGCCACACTACGGAAACTACAACGCAACATAGCTCTAGCCACACAAGTGACTGCAGACCACGTAATGATCAAAATAATACGTATCTAGAGTACTGTGATACAGAAAGACATCGGAACACTCTGTTGAACCTGTTGACCCAGCGTCAACGCAACCACTCTGCTCACATCCGCAACCAAGCGTCTTTCAAAAAAATGGCTCTGAGCACTATGGGATTTAACATCTATGGTCATCAGTCCCCTAGAACTTAGAACTACTTAAACCTAACTAACCTAAGGACAGCACACAACACCCAGCCATCACGAGGCAGAGAAAATCCCTGACCCCGCCGGGAATCGAACCCGGGAACCCGGGCGTGGGAAGCGAGAACGCTACCGCACGACCACGAGATGCGGGCCAAGCGTCTTTCAACCTCTCGTGTGAACAAGTGTTCATATCTCAGAAAGTACGTGTTTCCTGTCACATGTTTACTGAACTTTTTTATTGTTTCAATGAGTGCGATCACCTTTTAAAACTTTCGACAATTTTCTTAACAGCTGCAGTTTTCAGATCTGAAAATTGATGTAATGGCCTGAAACTTGTAAGCATTTTTAAAATGTGCTATCTGTGACGATGATATGAACAAAACATTGAACATTCACTGAAATTTGTTGACTATCCCTATAAACGTTTCTCCATTTAAACAGGTGCAGTATATACTATCCGCCTCTTCTTCAAACTATTGCAATAAATTTACTCGTTCTCGTTCAGAATGCGTTTCAGACTGATGGTGAGTAATCAGGGGAATTAGTTGCGGCTTGTTTCTTCTCTGCGAGACCACACCTAGCCAGAATCCTTTCTATGAACAATTAGTGTTTTCCTTTCCCTGAATAACATTAACAGTCGTACAAAGTTCACTCAAGTGGCTTTTGTTTGGGTGCATAAACAATGAATTTGGGAGCTAGTCTCTCTGAAATTGAAATAACCTTATTTTTCAAAACTACTCAAGAAGCTGCGCATTCTTTTAAAAACGGCTTAGGCATCACTTCTTTAAAGTAGACGCAGCCCATTTTGACGAATAGCTTCTTCCTCCTGCTGTTACCAACAACAGCGCCAGTAGCAGGCAGTCTGCGGTACTGTGGCACTTATTACAAATTTTCCGTAAACGTCTCGGTGTTGGAGACCGGAAGCGAGGTCGTGTGGGGGAGCTATTCTGAGTAGAGGATTGACGCAGTCGACGGCTAGGTCAGCGGGGTCGCGCCTCCCGCGTGGCTGCAGCTGCGCAGATGGTGCTTCTGCATTTTGGATACAAGGGGATCGATAACGATTATACGCTCACTGTTCGTTGCGCAGTGACGTCCAACAGTGAGCCCACCGCTCGTCTTGCTATAATGCTTCAGCGCTGTCGCGTTTTTTTAGAAAAAAGTTTCCAAATTTAGCCGCAGATACTACAGGTTTTCCACCCTTCCGCTGTAGCTGGTATTTAGAGTACCAAGTCTTCTTCTGCGCAATTAACGCGAACGAAATCAAGACTTAGCTAAGTTTTGTATTTCCATTTAAAGACCTGTATATCTTGTTGCCCATTTCGATCGCCGGCCGTTGTGGCCGTGCGGTTCTAGGCGCTGCAGTCTGGAATTGCGTGACTGCTACGGTAGCAGGTTCGAATCCTGCCTCGGGCATGGATGTGTGTGCTGTCCTTAGGTTAGTTAGGTTTAATTAGTTCTAAGTTCTAGGCGACTGATGACCTCAGAAGTTAAGTCGCATAGTGCTCAGAGCCATTTGAACCAACCATTTCGATCAGTGCTATTATCAAAGCAAGCGGTTTATTCGAATTACAAAATGGGATGACCCAATGGAAACAGTATTTCTGAATAGGGGAAATTCTGATCTGTGTTCATGTATATGTAGGTAAATGCTTATCTCGTATGACTTAATGAAACAGTTAAGGAAAAGGACCATACACTTAATGTTTGAGGAAACTGCAACACAAGAAAGGAAACATGTGATTACAATAAAATTTATTCATCGGGTTAGGGGCTTCGCAACACAAAGTAAGAGCATATGGACTATCAGACCAATTGTGTGATTGAATTGAAGAGTTCCTAACAGAACGCAGCATGTCATTCTCAATGGAGAGAAGTCTTCCGAAGTAAGAATGATTTCAGGTGTGCCGCAGGGGAGTGTCGTAGGACTGTTGCTATTCACAATATATATAAATGACCATGTGGATAACATCGGAAATTCACTGAGGCTTTTTGCGGATGTTGCTGTAGTATATCGAGAGGTTGTAACAATGGAAAATTGTACTGAAATGCAGGAGGATCTGCAACGAACTGACGCATGGTGCAGGGAATGGCAATTGAATCTCAATGTAAACGAATGTAACGTGTTGCGAATTCATAGAAAGAAAGATCCTTTATCATTTAGCTACAATATAGCAGGTCAGCAACTGGAAGCAGTTAATTCCATAAATTATCTGGGATTAGGCATTAGGAGTGATTTAAAATGGAATGACCATATAAAATTAACCGTCGGTAAAACAGATGACAGACTGAGATTCATTGGAAGAACCCTAAGGAAATGCAGTCCGAAAACAAAGGAAGTAGGTTACAGTACACTTGTTCGCTTGAATACTGCTCACCGGTGTGGGATCCGTACCAGATAGGGTTGATAGAAGAGATAGAGAAGATCCATCGGAGAGCAGCGCGCTTCGTTACAGGATCGTTTAGTAATCGCGAAAGCGTTGCGGAGATGATAGATAAACTCCAGTGGAAGACTCTGCAAGAGAGACGCTCAGTAGCTCGGTAAGGCCTTTTGTTGAAGTTTTGAGAACATCTCTTCACCGACGAGTTCAAAATTGTTGAAATGACTCTGGGCACTATGCGACTTAAATTCTGAGGTGAACTTAGAACTAATTAAACCTAACTAACCTAAGGACATCACACACATCCATGCCCGAGGCAGGATTCGAACCTGCGACGTTAGCGGTCGCTCGGCTCCAGACTGCAGCGCCTAGAACCGCACGGCCACTCCGGCCGGCTCACCGACGAGTCAAGTAGTATATTGCTCCCTCTTACGTATGTTTCGCGAAGAGACCATGAGGATAAAATCAGAGAGATTAGAGCCCATATAGAGGCATACCGACAATCTTTCTTTCCATGAACAATACGAGACTGGAATATAAGGGAGAACCGATAGAGGTACTCAAGTTACCCTCCACCGCACGCCGTCAGGTGGCTTGCGGAGGATGGATGCAGATGTAGATGTAGATTACAGTTACAGAACTACGCAAGCACTTGTACAGTGCGAATTCAGTATCGTGTGAAGGTGCCCCGTAATGAAATCAGAACCTCTAGACGTCGTCGCACGGAATCAAAGAGGGCCTACATATTCTCCTGAAGAGCACACTCCCACTCTGTTTGTAGCCATGTCCATGAAACTTCGACAGAAGTTGTGGGAGGATCAGAACGGACGATTTGCCAACCGATAATGCCCCAGACATGTGAGGTCAACGTGAAGCCCAGGGATACACTAAAACAAATGGTTCTTTGGAGGAGACTTCCTCTCTTCTCTCGCTCCCTGTGGTAGAGCGTTGCCCTGTTGAAATATGGCATATGGAGCTGCAAGTGGAAGGGGCAGTGTCCCAGCCTCTATAGCCTCACTATTGTACATGGTGATGCTCAGAACACCCTCGATACGTATGAGGACAGATCGCATATCATAGCCAATGACAATCCAAATCTTTACCCTTGATGTTCGTGTGTTATGCCACTCAATAACGCAGTCTGTCCGACTGCATTCAGCACGGTGGCCTCTACACGTACACGAAGTTTTTCTGTCGGTTACTGGCATGCGGGCAAGATTGTGGTCATTCCACACTGTAGTTACATTGTTTGGTCCAGTGCCCGCTAGTCGCTGTGTATCCACTGTTCCACATACTGTCGTAGCAGTGTGCCCTAAACGAGACGCAACGTTAACAGAGTAACAAACTCGTTTCCTGCAGGCCAATCATTCTGCCCGTTCGCACATATTCACATGCTGATATTTCGCCCTTTAACGTTCAAGAAGCATACCAACACTTGCATGCACGTTTCTTCTTCCTTTGACGGTTGTGTCCGGACTGTGTGGGACGTAACACTGATCTGTCCAATTACACAAAATAAGGTGCTGCTGGCCCTACGTGCACGCCATCTCTCTGCAATCCTTATCACTTATTATTGTTCCACTGTCATACACATCCTCCTATTTTGGAGTGGTTCAGAGCATTCCTTATGGGCGCTGGAATTGTCATAAGAAGTACTGTACAAACAGTATGGCTTCAGGTGTCGCTGGTATGCGAAATGAACACGACATCACGTGATGACAAAGACACTTGTGTCTATTGCAACTGTGCAGCTAAGTTTGCTGCATAGACGGTTCCATAGCAGATGGACCTTTATATGCGCTTACGCCAATAATGGTGCACTGGCGTAACAGGCTACAATTTTTTACGGAGCGGGATGATAGTTAAAACATTCTGCTATATTCGGAACGAGTGACATTCAAATTCCTCCCGACCATTCAGATTTACTTTCTCCGTTTTTTCCGCTGGATACGATTTCCTGTGAATACGAAACGGCCGGCTGCGTTGTTTAATTTGCCCTACTGAACTAAAGTTCTGCCTATAATTACATCGATGTAGGTTGGACTTCTATCCATAGACTTCTTTCTTCGTTCAGTTTCCTGGACAGTACATGATTTCTAGGATCATTAAAAGGGACATAAAATGTTTCTCTAACCTATTTCTTTGTTATTTTTAGACAAACGATTTCACACAACATTTGACCGTTTTTCAATTACTTTTATATTCTTTTATGAGGAAGATAGACGTCGTGGTTTCGGGCGAAAAAGATAGGACAAAAACACTCTACAACCACCATAGGAAAAAAAACAAAGATATGGAGTCAATTATTGTTCCGAGAATATTCTTGTGGCTTTATCTAGGATAATTGCTCCTCGTCAACCAATTTCCTTACATTTCCATCCATGCAAATCTTGTTTCCTCTTGCTTTCTGAGAAGTATCGAACTTTCACCTAGGTAATACGTCTTTCGATACTACAAGCAATGCCCCTAAATGGCCTGTGGCACCTCCAGAACGTAAAAAATACCATTTTGGTCCACTAAGTGCAGAGAACGTAAGGCAGTAATCCTCTTTGAACGCATGAAAAATGACTGACTTTAGCGATTTTGATTCAAGAAAAATGAAAAGTAATGCTAAATCTGATGATATAGTTTTATTCTGCACAGTTTCGTCTTTAAGAAATCATTTTTGGGCCTACATCGGGCGCTCCCTGTAACCACTGCACCAGGTGGAAGACCCCAGACGGAACATTGGTCATTGCCGGCAATTCCCGAAGTCCTCCTACTGCAATAGTAATAAAATAATTTATATAAGTCTTTTTCAATATATTTTCTGTCAGCATACATAGAACTATTTGAAAAAATTAAGTTCTAGCAAAGTGGTGAAAAAAAGTCATTTTGCTCGCCCAAAAATCGAGACGAAAACGTGCATCGAAAATAGGTTTTTGAAGATACCACAAGACGTCTACGTATGCTGAAAAAGGATTCAGTTTAGTTGGCGACATCAAATTCCGATCAAAATCGTTTGTACCGTACTCGACTTATATTAGCCGCCAATTTGAAAAATAAGGTTTCGAGAAAAACGTGTTTAAAGTTTTGGTTACATTTTTTGTACTTAAGTTAAACTTACCTCTAGCCAACGATCCCTGGACCGTACAACAATTTTTCCAGACCCAAAAGGAGGTTCTCCTCCATCTTCTTCGTGGCCATTGTGCTCCTGCGGGCCTCCTTGGCTGCTTCTGCCATTCACTGCTCTGCTCGCTCGATACGCTTTTCGTCCGCTTTTGTGCAGAAGTTATAACAGGCTGGTCCGATCTCAAGTTTGAGCACCTTCATAATTTCCATAATGCCTGTTTGGCTGTCGTTGAAATTACATGCTGCCGCAATATCGGCTATTATTGTCCCCGCTGAGAATGGTATTCGGAGACACTTTTTCCCAAATCGCCTCGTAATTCGATAACGAAATTCCTGGAGAACTTGGGATGAACACTACAATAAATTAAACATCTCAGAGAACATGTTAAGGCAACAAATCGATGTTTGAAAATTTTAAAAGACGACTACCCCCTTAATGCAACTAAAACTTAACGGGACGGCCCGGCTTTCGCTATGTGAATCCCCTTCTATGAACTTTTCAACAACTATGGAAGATTGCGTTGCTCCATATACCCACTGAGACGTGTCAACAGGTAATTCCTTTACATCTGGTTGCTGTGTGCGCCGCCAACAACCGTTACTTTGGATGTCATCTGGTGGTCATACCAGTGACGGATCCAATTTCACCCACTCTTCTGAAAGAAAAAACAAGAAAGGCATGTATTGATGTCCATAACACTCATGAGGGGGATGAATTTTGCAATGCATAGTCGCTTCTACTTGCAAAATAAATTACGAAGAAAATGCGCATCGTATATCTATACACCAAACACCTAATATTTTCGAGCATTATAACTTCAGTAGCACCTCATTCCCCGTTACACTCCAGGACCAAACAATATTTGAGAGACAGAATCGTTGAATTCCTTAAGCAAATACGGTAACGCGTAGCTCTCATAGACCAGAATTTCTTGTTCTCTCCTCTTGATTTCTGTATCGGCATCAAAATTTCCGTCCGATTCCGGCTTGTCACTATTTATAAGACCAACTCCTCCTGCATTAGTGATTGAGTTTGTTCTCCCATTTTGGCGTCCAACTTTATTAACGGTTGTTTTGCAATCAGATTCATTAATGTTATTCATATTGTCCTCCTTTTCGCACATCTTCCCCGTTTCCGATTGAACAGTATCCATTTTCCACGTCTCTGCTCCATTGTTCTCTATTTGAATGGCTTTATTCTGTTGCTCTCCGAGACCCAAGTTCAGCCATACTTTCGTGGATATTACCTTGGTCTCTGCGTGTGCACTGTTTGGTCCATCCTGTCTCTTCCTGATCGCTTCTACTATCATCTCGCGGTATTTGTCTTGTGCGCGATGTGTGGCCTCTTCTAAGTATGTCCTCATAGTTTCTTCGATGAGGTCGATATGCCCCTCCAACTTTCCCACCAATCTCCCCCGCTCTTCTTCTCGCCCTTACAAATTCTCTATCCTCCCCTTTAATTTCGACAATACACCGCGACTTGTCTCCTCTCTTCTCTTACACTCCTCTTTTGCCACTGTTGCCAGTCCCTTCGTAGCTTCTTCCAACTGCCGAATTTCCGTCATTTCTCTCATTATTTTTCGAATTTCACTCTGTATTCTTTCTCTCTTATCATTATTTCTTTTGCCTTATTTTGTCTTGCATCTTTTCTCCCAAGCCTTTATTTTCTTTCCTCATTGCTTGTATCTTTCCTCCTATGTCCTTCCTTTCCTCCCCCATTGCCTTCAAAAAGTATAGGATACCGAAACCATCATCTCCCATTTCGCTAGTTCTGTCTGGTGAAGCTACTCGTGAGCTCCCGGAGTAACATATATATTGCTCCCTGGTTCCACTTCCTGCTCTCCCCTTCCTCGCGGTTGCGAATTCTTTCCGATCTGTATCTCGTTGCACCTCTTCTTCATCTCCTCTTCTATGTATTGGCTCCTCATATGTTTTTCTATCAGCGTAATCCGAGGTACATGACTTGTTATGTATTCCCTTATCGTCCTCTGGACAAGAGCACATTCCTCGTTCGCCTCTACACACATCAAAAAGCGTTTTGCACCACCTCGGGTCCATGAACCCTGAAGATAAACGTTGACTGTGAATATTGAATCAAAGACACAGTCCCTTTGACTGTTCAGAAATGTCACTAAACCCGCCCAAAGATGTAAACAACCATGCATGACCACCGCCTATTAGACGGAGGGGGTCCAATAGCCGATCAGTTCCAATCATTCCACCATGAAGGGGATACAGGGCTCGTGTTGCCTCTAGTTCAACCATGCCTAGACGGTCAATATCGCGTTTCGATTGAACCGCATTGTCACTTTGTGCTAGGAAAGGCTCTCAACAAGGGAAGTGTCCAGGTGTCTCGGAGTGAACCAAAGCGATGACGTTCGGACATGGAGGAGATACAGAGAGACAGGAACTGTCGATGACATGCGTCGCTCAGGCCGCCCAAGGGCTACTACTGCAGTGGATGGCCGGCCGCTGTGGCCGAGCGGTTCTAGGCGCTTCAGTCCGGTCGCAGGTTAGAATCCTGCCTCGGGCATTGATATGTGTGGTGTCCATAGGTTAGTTAGGTTTAAGTAGTTCTAAGTTCTAGGGAACTGATGACCTCAGATGTTAAGTCCCATAGTACTCAGAGCCATTTGAACCATCTTCGCAGTGGATGACCGCTACCTATGATTATGGCTCGGTGGAACGCTGACAACAACGCCACCATGTTAAATAATGCTTTTCGTGCAGCCACAGCACGTGGTATGCTGCATGATGCGCAACTTCACTCCAGGCGTCCATGGCGAGATCCATCTTTGCAACACGACACCATGCAGCGCGGTACAGATTGGTCCAACAACATGTCGAATGGGCCGCTCAGGATTGCATCATGTTCTATTCACCGATGAGTGTCCCATATGCCCTCAACCACACAATCGTCGGAGACGTGTTTGGAGGCAACCCGGTCAGGCTGAACGATTTAGACACACCGTCCAGCGAGTGCAGCAATGTGGTGGTTCCCTGCTGTTTTGGGGTCGCATTATGTGAGGCTGACGTACTCCGCTGGTGCTCATGAAAGACGCCGTAACGGCTGCAATATAGGTGAATGCCATCCTCCGACCGATAGACCGATAGTGCGACCATATCTGCAGCATATAGGCGGCATTCGTCTTCATGGACGTCAATTCGGGCCCCCATCGTGCACATCTTGTGAATGACTTCCTCCAGGGTAACGACATCGCTCGACTAGAGTGGACAGCATGTTCTCCAGACATGAACCCTATCGAACATGCCTGGGATAGATTGAAAAGGGCTGTTTATGGACGACGTGACCCACCAACCACTCTGAGGGATCTACGCCCAATCGCCGTAGAGGAGTGGGACAATCTGGACCAACAGTGCCTTGTTGAACTTGTGGATAGTATGCCACGACGAATACAGGCATGCATCAATGCAAGAGGACGTTCTGCTGGGTATTATAGGTACCGCTGTGTATCTGGATCACCAGAGGTAGCAACGCTAGCCACTAGACCACAAGCTGCGGGCAAATACTACAATAAAATATTTATACATCTTCCCCATTAATCCTTCTACTAGTGAATCTTCTTTTTGACTACTATTCACGCTTGTCGTCTATTGCTACCTTAATGACTCTCTCACTGCTCCGTTATTTCTTTCTCCTCATACATAAATACACGCTGTACTCGCATTCTTGGGCGGAGTATTAGTGTTGTCTGTACGTTGCACACACCTCTCGTCTCGCTTGGTTACACGGCGCGCTGTGGCCAGTCAGACTGCATTTTAGTAGGGAGTAAGTTCCTCTTGAACTAACTCAAATCCAGTTGCTTTCCATCATGCAACAGTTAGACGTGAATGTCAGATGCGGTGATATACTTTTCTACCAACATGCTCTCGCAATTCTGACGCTTCTCAGACAGGAAAAGGAGAAAAGCTAATGGCCGTTTTATATTCTCCCACACACAACAAACTGCATTCATCAAACATTGTACATATATAACCCTTCCAAAAATTCCACAACCCATTTTTGCAACGCAGATTAAATCATCAGAGGTGGAGCAGAATCCATAAAACCATGAACATAAACCTGGAGAAAAGAAATTACATGAGCTATTAATGCGCGCTAGCAAGTACTAGAAACTACAGCCGTGCGACGTTTTGTCACTTTCCAGTCACGCAAGGAACGCGAAATGAATAAATAACGAAAAAAATTACATTAATGAATCTGATTGCACAACAGGAGATGCGGAAATATCGTACCATAAGCACGGGTTCTCCAAATTTGTGCAAAACCACCAGCGTGTACAAAATTACCCTGACCCAGAAAACTAATTGAGGGCCGGCCACGCCTCCAAGATGTAAGCTGCAAATTTAATATACTGGGTGATCAAAAAGTCAGTATAAATTTGAAAACTTAATAAACCACGGAATATTGTAGATAGAGAGGTACAAATTGACACACATGCTTGGAATGACATGGGGTTTTATTAGAACCACCCCATATTGCTAGACGCGTGAAAGATCTCTTGCGTGCGTCGTTTGGTGATGATCGTGTGCTCAGCCGCCACTTTCGTCTTGCTTGGCCTCCCAGGTCCCCAGACCTCAATCTGTGCGATTATTGGCTTTGGGGTTACCTGAAGTCGCAAGTGTATCGTGATCGACCGACATCTCTAGGGATGCTAAAAGACAACATCCGACACCAATGTCTCACCATAACTCCGGACATGCTTTACAGTGCTGATCACAACATTATTCCTCAACTACAGCTATTGTTGAGGAATGATGGTGGACATATTGGGCATTTCCTGTAAAGAACATCATCTTTGCTTTGCCTTACTTTGTTATGGTAATTATTGCTATTCTGATCAGATGAAGCGCCATTTGTCGGACATTTTTTGAACTTTAGTATTTTTCGGTTCTAATAAAACCTCATGTCATTCCAAACATGTGTGTCAATTTGTACCTCTCTATCTACATTATTCCGTGATTTATTCAGTTATCAAATTTATACTGACTTTTTGATCACCCTGTGCGTAACTTTAATAGATAACCCGAATTTTTTAGGCCCTAGCTATAGATCCTAAAGTTGGGATTTACACAAAGATGCTTTAATATGAATGGAAGGTGTCTAACAGAAACAATCCTTCAATCACCCCAGTAATCTATTCAATACACTGAGAGGACAAAAGTTATAGGATACTTCCTAATATCGTGTCGAAACTCAGTTTTCTCTGTGTAGTGCAGCAACTCGACTTAAAATGGACTCAATAAGTCTTTGGAAATGCCCAGTAGAAATACTAAACCATGATACCTCCGTAGCCGTCCACGATTGCGAAAGTGTTGCCCGTACAGGATGCTGTAAACGAAATAACGTCTCGATTATGTCCCATAAATATTCGATGGGATTCGCGTCAGGTGGTTTGGGTGGTAAAATAATTCATTCGAATTGTCCGGAATGTTATTCAAACCAATCGCGAACAACTGTGGCCGGGTGACATTACACTGTTATTTGGAAACATGAAGTGTCTGAATGGCTGCAGATGGTCTCCAAGTACCATTTCCAGTCAATGATCGGTTCGTTCCATGTTAACGCAGCCCACACCATTGTGGAGCCACCACCAGTCTTCACAGTGCCTTGTTGACAATTTGGGTCCATGGCTTCGTGGGGTCTGCACCACACTCGAATACTACCATCGGCCCTTATCAGCTAAAATCGGACTCATCTGACCAGGTCACCGTTTTACAGTCGACTGGTGCTCAGCCGATATGGTCACGCGCCCAGAGGAGGTGCTGCAGGCTATGTCGTCCTGATAGCAAAGACGCTCGAGTCGGTCGTCTGCACACATAGCCCATTATCGCCAAATTTCGCCACACTGTCCTAACGGGTGCGTTCGCCGTACGTCCCACATTGATTTCTGCGGTTATTTCACACAGTGTTGCTTGTCTGTTAGCACTGACAACTCTACGCACACGCCGCTGCTCTCGGTCCTTAAGTAAGGCCGTCGGCCACTGCGTGTCCCTTGGTGAGGGATAATGCCTAAAATGTGGTATTCTCGGCACTCTCTTAACACTGTGCATCTCGGAATATGTTATTCAATAACCACTTCCGAAATGGAATTCCCTCGCGTTTATCTGGAACTTCCATTCCACGTTCAGTCTGTTGATTCCGGTCGTGCGGCCCTAATCACATCGCAAACCTTTTCACGGGAATTACCTGAGCACAAATAAGACCTCCCCCAAAGCACTACCCTTTTTCATCTTGTGCATGTAATACTGACGCCATCTGTACATGTCCGGGTCGCTACCACACGACTTTTGTCACGCTAATGTAAAGACATAGTTAATATAAACAGATCATGAAAGGCTGTGGAAGAGAGAGAGAGAGAGAGAGAGAGAGAGAGAGAGAGAGAGAGAGAGAGACTCCTCCCCCTCCGACCCCTCCCCCTCTCACACATACGCTACTGGAGGGAATTTCGAATTTTGGCGGGAATTTCGAATTTTGGTGGGAAATTCTTTGTCCTAGGGCTGTGTTGACATCCCACTCCCCTTCCCCCATCCCCCACCCATGAATTAGCGGGAAATCAAAAATGGTAGTGCCCTTTCTGTGATTCGAACCCTATTCTCTAGGAATCATGACTGTTTTTATTATTATCGTCACTATTGCTTGTTTAAAAATAGGTGTTAACGCAAGTACTATGTTATTTCATACTTCATAACCTCTAATTATAAAGTAGACATCACTTGAATTATAGTTCATTGTGGAACCTTGAAATGAGAGTGTTTTTCCCCACATGTGAGTAGATTGTGTGAAACAGGCTATGATGACCAAATGGTTTACAAAACTGGAACGCAAGGATCTGCTGCTTTAGAAGTATCGGAAGGGAGAGACGTGGTAAAATCTTATAGGAGGTGCGATTACAAGACTGGCTCTCACGATTTCTTTCATAAATGCCATTATTATATAGCATCTATAGCATCACACTGGTAAAACGGCGAGCGGTCTAAGACGCTGCAGTCGTGAACTGTGCGGCTGGTCCCGGCGGAGGTTCGAGTCCTCCCTCGGGCATGGGTGTGTGTGTTTGTCCTTAGGATAATTTAGGTTAAGTAGTGTGTAAGCTTAGGGACTGATGACCTTAGCAGTTAAGTCCCATAAGATTTCACACACATTTTTTGGTAAAACGGGACTGCCAGTGTCTACAAAACAACAATGTCCTCTTGAATTATAGCTTATTGTTGTCTAACATAAAATGATTGTGTTTTTCCGACATATGAGCTAATGGCATGAAAAGTTATGTTCTGTAATATTGTTTCACGTATCTGAAATGTTTGTAATACACACGTGCAAATAGTTTATTAACAGCACTGATTTGAATGCGAGAGACGCTCTCAGGTCGTGTAATTTGTCCATCAGGCTGAAAGACATTGCTCAAGATAGATTTTTTTTCTTCAGCGTTTAAATTCTAGCTTTTTCTTTACTCTGATAACTGTTTCGAAATAACGAGGACATTCTGTGGTGACTCGGAGCTTTCGCAGCAAAATAGTGGATGTTATTTTTCCCGATTTTATGCATGGTGGACACGTCTCTGTAGTCTAGTCATCTGAAATTGGCGGCAGCGCACTTCATTGGATGTCGCAAACTAATGAGATGCGAATTGCCAAAACTGTACCGATACTGCTCATAAAACTAAAAGAAAATTGACTGCACCTATTTTCGTGGAAAGAGGACATTTATTTTTTTGGAAATTTGCGGACCAAACTGCTGAGGTCATGGTCCCTAAGCCTACACACTACTTACTCTAACTTACGCTGTGGACAACACACACACCCATGCCCGAGGGAGGACTCGAACCTCCGACGGGGGGAGCCGCACGGACCTTGACAAGACGCCCAAGACCGCGCGGCTACACCGCGCGACGGACATTTATTATCGTTATGACTGTGTTTTCTTTTTTAATAGATGCTTGACTATAATAGATGCATTGATGTTAAATATAGTCATTACAGTGCAGTGTTTTTCCCTCTTATAATGGCGTGCGTTTTACTGGCAGGGGTAATAGAGGCGTGGTGGGCACATTCCTTAGGAGGTCGCAGCTGCCCAATTAGATAAACAACCCACAGTCAGGATAGCCCTCACTTATCTAGGTTTTGTTCTGAGGGATGCCGGCGTCGAGCTCTATTGTATGTGTAGCTTTTGTCGGCGTCGATGATGCTGATCGTCCAGCCATGTGTTCGTTCGGGACGTATTGTACTGAAGACTCTGCAACTAGATTGGTGTTGGTGGGAGGCTGCTCTTGCGTCTGAGCTTGCTTTACTTGGAGGGATTCCTGTTTTCCAAGCAGCTGACATTTGGAAAAGTGATCTGGAGAGTTCTCCAGAATTTTCTTGTTGTCCCAGAGGAGGGGTGGGGGGTGGGGGGGGGGGAAGGGGAGGGGAGGGGAGTTGGGACCCGTCTTTCCGAGAAATACATTTAGCAGTTAACAGATTGCGTGAAGCGTCTTGTTCTACATCTACATCTACATCTACATCCATACTCCAAAGCCACCTGACGGTGTGTGGCAGAGGGTACTTTGAGTACCTCTATCGGTTCTCCCTTCTATTCCAGACTCGTATTGTTCGTGGAAAGAAGGATTGTCGGTCTGCCTCTGTGTGGGCTCTGATCTCTCTGATTTTATCCTCATGATCTCTTCGCGGGATATACGTAGGAGGGAGCATTATACTGCTTGACTCCTCGGTGAAGGTATGTTCCCGAAACTTCAACAAAAGCCTGTACCGACCTACTGAGCGTCTCTCCTGCAGAGTCTTCCACTGGAGTTTATCTATCACTGCCGTAACGCTTTCGCGATTACTAAATGATCCTGTAACGAAGCGCGCTGCTCTCCGTTGGATCTTCTCTATCTCTTCTATCAACCCTATCTGGTACGGATCCCACACTGCTGAGCAGTATTCAAGCAGTGGGCGAACAAGCGTACTGTAACCTACTTCCTTTGTTTTCGGATTGCATTTCCTTAGGATTCTTCCAATGAATCTCAGTCTGACATCTCCTTTACCGACGATCAACTTTATATGATCATTCCATTTTAAATCACTCCTAATGCGTACTCCCAGATAATTTATGGAATTAACTGCTTCCAGTTGCTGACCTGCTATATTGTAGCTAAATGATAAGGGATCTTTCTTTCTATGTATTTGCAGCACATTACACTTGTCTACACTGAGATTCAATTGCCATTCCCTGCACCATGCGTCAATTCGCTGCAGATCCTCCTGCATTTCAGTGCAATTTTCCATTGTTACAACCTCTCGATATACCACAACATCATCCGCAAAAAGCCTCAGTGAACTTCCGATGTCATCCACAAGATCATTTATGTATATTGTGAATAGCAACGGTCCTACGACACTCCCCTGCGGCACACCTGAAATCACTCTTACTTCGGAAGACTTCTCTCCATTGAGAATGACATGCTGCGTTCTGTTCTCTAGCTTTTCAATCCAATCACACAATTGGTCTGATAGTCCATATGCTCTTACTTTGTTCATTAAACGACTGTGGGGAACTGTATCGAACGCCTTGCGGCTGTCAAGAAACACAGCATCTACCTGTGATCCCGTGTCTATGGCCCTCTGAGTCTCGTGGACGAATAGCGCGAGATGGGTTTCACACGACCGTCTTTTTCGAAACCCATGCTGATTCCTACAGAGTAGATTTCTAGTCTCCAGAAAAGTCATTATACTCGAACATAACACGTGTTCCAAAATTCTACAACTGATCGACGTTAGAGATATAGGTTTATAGATCTGCACATCTGTTCGACTTTCCTTCTTGAAAACGGGGATGACCTGTGCCCTTTTACAATCCTTTGGAACGCTACGCTCTTCTAGAGACCTACGGTACACCGCTGCAAGAAGGGGGGCAAGTTCCTTCGCGTACTCTGTGTAAAATCGAACTGGTATCCCATCAGGTCCAGCGGCCTTTCCTCTTTTGAGCGATTTTAATTGTTTCTCTATCCCTCTGTCGTCTGTTTCGATATCTACCATTTTGTCATCTGGGCGACAATTTAGAGAAGGAACTACAGTGCAGTCTTCCTCTGTGAAACAGCTTTAGAAAAAGACATTTAGTATTTCGGCCTTTAGTCTGTCAGCCTCTGTTTCAGTACCATTTTGGCCACAGAGTGTCTGGACATTTTGTTTTGATCCATCTACCGCTTTGACATAAGACCAAAATTTCTTAGGATTTTCTGCCAAGTCAGTACATAGAACTTTACTTTCGAATTCATTGAACGCCTCTCGCATATCCCTCCTCACACTACGTAATTTTTGTTGTTGTCTTTTGTCTATCTCTGACTGATTTCCACAGATTGAAGACAGTGCATGAATGCCACCAGAAGGATCTCTTTGTGGACCATCAGCTGCAAAACAGAACATGCCTCTATTCCTAGCTGTGGTGAGGAGAGGGACGGATGACGGATGAGGGTTGGTAGAGCGGGAGAATAAGACTGCCTCCAAGTTGGTTAGGTCGTGACCGCCCCTCGAGGAGGACACAACTGCAGCTGCTGCCCCTCTGCAGTCTTCTTGGGGTCAGTCTTTGTGGTAGTTGTGTTATTATCGAAATAAGTGTCCAAGGAATAGAAAAGCAACTGGAATCACTCAATAGAGGAAAGTCCACTGGACCTGACGGGATACCAATTCGATTCTACACAGAGTACGCGAAAGAACTTGCCCCCCTTCTAACAGCCGTGTACCGCAAGTCTCTAGAGGAACGGAGGGTTCCAAATGATTGGAAAAGAGCACAGATAGTCCCAGTCTTCAAGAAGGGTCGTCGAGCAGATGCGCAAAACTATAGACCTATATCTCTTACGTCGATCTCTTGTAGAATTTTAGAACATGTTTTTTGCTCGCGTATCATGTCATTTCTGGAAACCCAGAATCTACTATGTAGGAATCAACATGGATTCCGGAAACAGCGATCGTGTGAGACCCAACTCGCCTTATTTGTTCATGAGACCCAGAAAATATTAGATACAGGCTCCCAGGTAGATGCTATTTTTCTTGACTTCCGGAAGGCGTTCGATACAGTTCCGCACTGTCGCCTGATAAACAAAGTAAGAGCCTACGGAATATCAGACCAGCTGTGTGGCTGGATTGAAGAGTTTTTAGCAAACAGAACACAGCATGTTGTTCTCAATGGAGAGACGTCTACAGACGTTAAAGTAACTTCTGGCGTGCCACAGGGGAGTGTTATGGGACCATTGCTTTTCACAATATATATAAATGACCTAGTAGATAGTGTCGGAAGTCCCATGCGGCTTTTCGCGGATGATGCTGTAGTATACAGAGAAGTTGCAGCATTAGAAAATTGTAGCGAAATGCAGGAAGATCTGCAGCGGATAGGCACTTGGTGCAGGGAGTGGCAACTGACCCTTAACATAGACAAATGTAATGTATTGCGAATACATAGAAAGAAGGATCCTTTATTGTATGATTATATGATAGCGGAACAAACACTGGTAGCAGTTACTTCTGTAAAATATCTGGGAGTATGCGTACGGAACGATTTGAAGTGGAATGATCATATAAAACTAATTGTTGGTAAGGCGGGTACCAGGTTGAGATTCATTGGGAGAGTGCTTAGAAAATGTAGTCCATCAACAAAGGAGGTGGCTTACAAAACACTCGTTCGACCTATACTTGAGTATTGCTCATCAGTGTGGGATCCGTACCAGGTCGGGTTGACGGAGGAGATAGAGAAGATCCAAAGAAGAGCGGCGCGTTTCGTCACTGGGTTATTTGGTAACCGTGATAGCATTACGGAGATGTTTAATAAACTCAAGTGGCAGACTCTGCAAGAGAGGCGCTCTGCATCGCGGTGTAGCTTGCTCGCCAGGTTTCGAGAGGGTGCGTTTCTGGATGAGGTATCGAATATATTGCTTCCCCCTACTTATACTTCCCGAGGAGATCACGAATGTAAAATTAGAGAGATTAGAGCGCGCACGGAGGCTTTCAGACAGTCGTTCTTCCCGCGAACCATACGCGACTGGAACAGGAAAGGGAGGTAATGACAGTGGCACGTAAAGTGCCCTCCGCCACACACCGTTGGGTGGCTTGCGGAGTATCAATGTAGATGTAGATGAAGATTATAATTTTTTCCCAATTCCGAGTAAATGTGTTGCATTATGACCTGTTGATTACGAATGCTGTTTTTTTACTACAATTTCGATATGTAATTAGAGCAGTGACGCATTTTCCATTAGTTGTGGTAGCATGTATTGGCTTTGACTACCTGGACTGCATGGTGATTGTCGAGCAGGCGTCTATAGCGAACTTTGACGTCAAACAGTGACAGAGTCCTCAGCTGTATGCTTACAGGTAATAAACTTATTAAACTCCAGTTCAATATATTTCCCATAAAAAAAAATAAAGATAGTTCATCCCACTCCAGCCTTTTTTCCTGCCAGTTTGTAGTTGAAGGGTAGAGTTTGAATGCGTCCGCCGCTAGTTTTGAGTGGTATTGTGAAATTTTTTCCCAGGAGGATAACACCAGTTGTATGTCATCGTCAATTTTTGAGCTGTATTGCGATTTAAGGCAGTCTTTGTGTAGCGCTATGCATAAAGATGTATAGTTAGGGCCGATATTTACGATTAATTATGTATTAGGACCGATCTTTACTTCAGCTTCCCAATCAAAATAAATAAAGGACACTAACCTAGCCTTACTCTCCTGCATCCGTGCAGTTTCCATGTGTTGGGGAATGCCATTCGGATTTCCATCTACGTGGACCAATATTCGAGTCCCAAAAAGGGCACCACCATTTTTAATTTCCCGCTAATTGCCGGGTGTGGGGTGGGACATCAGCACAGCCCTGAGACTAAGAAATTCCCACCAAAATTCGAAATTCCCGCAAAAATTCGAAATTCCCACCACTAGGGTAGGTGGGGGAGCGGGAGGGGTGGAGGGGGAAGGAGGCAGGGACCCACGTGCCGGCTGAGGAAAATACATGACGCCAGCTGGGGTAGGCTTGGTCAGGGGGTAATTAATTGATCAATTTAAATAATTTGCTATATATCCTAATTAGTGGAGGTTACTTGATTTGCAGTGTTACACCATTCATCTAGGAATAATGGGCTCTGGACGCAAACGTCTATCAGCACATTAATCTCAAACCTCGTTAATCCCAAACGAAAAACCGTGACTCTAAACCTGCTGCCAAATTAAGAAGCTCATATACTGAATATCGAAATGCTGGACCTGAAATTGGGAAGAAGCTGACGAGACTAGGCCATTTTTTTGAGCAAGCCATGTTTTTTTTCGAAAAGCGTCCGACGGTTATCTAAAAAAATCCCTCCACAAAACACGAGAAAGTGGCCCTCTCCTGGTGCTTGCGTCGCAGCCTGGCTGCAGTTCAGCCACTAGGTGGGGCTAGGTTGCAAAACTACAAACTAGCCCACTAACCTCTAGCTTACCTCCTGACGTCCCGACCTTTGCGAAGACAAAATCTGAGCTACCGGCCTGCGCTGATGGCTAAGAGCCGCTGTTTCTTCCGTCGCATTTTCTGCCTGTCCCATCACAAATCCAACGCTCTGTGCCTTCCCATGCACACAAAAATCATCCAGAAACGCAAGTGAGTCCAGTATCATGTTAAATGAAAGGAAATAAAGCTACATAAAGCTCAGTATGAACAGTCACAGTGATCCAATATAATTTAATAAAAACAGAGCTGTGACATCCGAACAGTTATCAAACTCTAATTGCAGAATCAATCTGCGTTTCAACCAACCAATTGTGGGCAGGTACACAGCCATTCAAAACAATGAGGGGCTCGCTTTTTGGACTAGGGGCTCGTTGTGCGCTGTTGCATTGTGACCTACAGAAATTTAATGATAATAGTTCAGCCTATCGAACAGTCAATTAACAGTTCTAAGGCACAAATATGGAACATCAAATAAGAAACTGTAATAGTTCATGTGCACAATGACGTAAGTGACACAGATTTGGACTCAACTTTAGTTTTACCACAGTCAACAAACATGTTCCCTCAAACAATGGTCGTATAGAAACTAATATTCAAATGACTACACGTCATTTTATCATAACAGTGTAAGAAAACACTAAGTTCCTTCACAGGTATAGTTTTACTTGGGCTATGGCATGGTCGAGTACTCTAAATTCGCGAATGTCGGTTGATTCCGCGGTCGCGCGGTTCCAGACTGTAGCGCCTATGCTAACTCACGGAGAATAACATGCACCTCCACAGTTACAAATCGTCTTCACTGGAAATGAAGAAGTTAAAACTGCTCACCACATTATCACAAGCTCACCAGTGGCTCTTAGCCGCTCAGTTCTTACCCCAACCAAAGACACCGACGAAAGACCATTCACTCTGCTCTGCTCTCTTGCTACTGAACTTGGTCATATGATCCACTACTCCAGTCATTTTAATATTTAACTCCTAGACGTTGATTGTGAATTATTTACAAGTTTTTGAAAATACTTCATATTAAACGAATAAGATATGATTTTAGACTATATTTGCATTCCAAAAGTATACAGATTAAGGTTCTGTTTTGCTGAAAGTACATCTTTTACACTTTAATTGGAACTGCTGGAACCCATTCAAGTCCAAAATTTAATTTACATGCCCTGTGTTGTTGCTTCAGTCAAATGACACAACAGTGCTAGAATTTCTTACTAATAAATAAATATACGACAACAATTTTAACTATTTATGCATATGTTAATTTATTTTCTTACTGTGGCAGACTTTCTGCTTTGGCACAAATCCATTGTAGTGCAAGGTATTTTGTTTATAATTAATTCCTCTTTTCATGTATTAGTTTGCCATATTGCCCTTCTTTATAGCTTTATCTTCACTCTCCTTTATACAGCATATCATTCTTTTGTAAAATGGGTGTAGTTATAAATATTGCTTATTATAAACAACATTATATATACTTCCAGACCAATAATTATAACGCAATTTGAATGTTCTTAGGTTGGGTAGTATCTCCAACTACGTATGGCAAGAGCAAGACATTAATATTTATTTTCCCCTTGGCAGCAGGTCTGATGTTAAAGTGCGGACACGTGAACGCATTGGATGCGGGAAAACTTGTACTCCTGAAGACGGAATAACAACGCAGATCGACTCATCACGAAAATTGCTTTTAATAGTAGATGTAGCAATAGCGATGATCAGTCGGTCCTTAAAAAGGTCGTGAAAGATGCTAAACGATACACTTGTGCTCGGTCGTCCCGTGGTGGATGCCAGTGAGTCGGTGGGTTGTATGAGAGAGAGCAAAGGAATGAACTTCCCATGTAGTGTTTGATAAACTTTTACTTAACTTGGTTTTCAGTAAAAGGTCCAGATCAGTAAACAGTACAAGTTCTTCAGCCAGGCCGAGTACGCATATTCACAGTAGCAGCAGAGGCTGAGTGTCGAGGCACAACGATTAGACCGCGAGCGAGACTAGATTAGACAGACTGGCAAGTGGGACGTACGGCGTCTTCTAAGTCGGCTGCGTGGCGGCGCTGGCCGTGTGGGATAACGAGGGTGTGTCTCGGAGTCGGCCACAGGTTGACCATGCAGTCAGACGGCTGCTGCCAACTTTATAACGTGGACTGGCGTGGCGTGGTATCGATGGCGAACGATGCCACAACTAGGATCGGACCATTCGTATTTTTTAATCACGTTGTCGGCTACAGAAGCCACTCCTACAATAACGTACTCCACATATATAGGGAAACTCATGAAGATAGACTCGGAAGATTACGGAAGGTACGCACGACTACACAAAACGGGACTACCACGCTTTAGTCAAAGCCATCGTAAACATCACCAACAAATCATGAGCGCAACGAAAGAGGCACAGGTACAAAAACAACAACTTCGTCTGTGATGGGAGACGGAATTTCAGAAGGACTATGCAAGGCAAAAAGAAGGCCTTAGGAGCTAAAATCTGCTTGAAAAACTTACCTAAACTTCAGGTACACGATCGCGTAACTGAAACAAATACTGGAAGGGAATAGTTAGGAGGACGTATGTTTGAAATGAAGAACGCTTCGATGAACCAAGTATGGGGAAAAATTAAAGGCTCCGTGATACAAAAGTGAACAAACAGTGAGCAGATTTACTAGGTGAATACCTGCTGAAGGTAATCATACACAAAACAGCACCATCGGCTACGAATTTAGAGGTATCTTACCGTCAGCGTTGTGACACATATGAGGTATTGTAACATCTGAGTATACCAAGTACATAGAAAGCCTTAGCTCCTTGAGGATAAGCAGTGTACGGCTCAGAAAGCGTGCCACCATCAAGACAGCGAATATCGCTAAAACCACTTAATACAGTATGGAGTCAGAGCACGAACTTCCTGCTACGAAAGACATTGAGAATAGTGGCTGTTAACAACAATAAACCAAATTATCTACATCTATATGGATACTCTGCAAATCACATTTAAGTGCCAAGCAGAGGGTTCATCGAACCACCTTCACAATTCTCTATTATTCCAATCTCGTATAGCGCGCGGAAAGAATGAACACCTATATCTTTCCGTACGAGCTCTGATTTCCTTTATTTTATCTTGGTGATCGTTCCTCCCTCTCGTGGTCGTGCGGTAGCGTTCTCGCTTCCCACGCCCGGGTTCGATTCCCGGCGGGGTCAGGGATTTTCTCTGCCTCGTGATGACTGGCTGTTGTGTGACGTCCTTAGGTTCGTTAGGTTTACGTAGTTCTGAGTTCTAGGGGACTGATGACCATAGATGTTAAGTCCCATAGTGCTCAGAGCCATTTGAACCATTTTTGAACCGTTCCTCCCTATGTAAGTCGGTGTCAACAAAATATTTTCGCATTCGGAGGAGAAAGTTGGTGATTGGAATTTCGTGAGAAGATTCCGTCACAATGAAAAACGCCTTTCTTTTAATGACGTCCATCCCAAATCCTGTATCATTTCTGTGACACTCTCTCCTATATTTCGCGATAATACAAGACGTGCTGCCTTTCTTTGAACTTTTTCGATGTACTCCGTCAGTCCTATCTGGTAAGGATCCCACACCGCGCAGTAGCATTCTAAAAGAGGATGGACAAGCGTAGTGTAGGCAGTCTCCTTAGCAGGTCTGTTACATTTTCTAAGTGTCCTGCCAATAAAACACAGTCTTTGGTTAGCCTTCCCTACAACATTTTCTATGTGTTCCTTCCGATTTAAGTTGTTCGTAATTGTAATTCCTAGACATTTAGTTGAATTTACGGCTTTTAGATTAGACTGATTTATCGTGTAACCAAAGTTTAACGAGTTTCTTTTAGCACTCATGTGGATGACCTCACACTTTTCGTTATTTAAGGTCAACTGCCACTTTTCGCACCATTTCGATATTTCTTCTAAATCGTTTTGCAGTTTGTTTGGATCTTCTGATGACGTTATTATTAGATAAACGACAGTGTCATCTGCAGACAACCGAAAACGGCTACTCAGATTGTCTCCCAAATCGTTTATATAGATAAGGAACAGCAAAGGGCCTATAACACTACCTTGGGGAACGCCAGATATCACTTGTGTTATACTCTCTGACAGGAAATCACAAATCCAGTCACATAACTGAGACGATATTCCGTAAGCACGCAATTTCACTACGAGGCGCTTGTGTGGTACAGTGTCAGAAGCCTTCCGGAAATCCAGAAATACCGAATCGATCTGAAATCCCTTGTCAATAGCAGTCAGTACTTCATGTGAATAAAGAGCTAGTTGTGTTTCACAAGAACGATGTTTTTTAAACCCATGTTGACTGTGTGTCAATAGACCGTTTTCTTCGAGGTACTGTATAATGTTCGAACACAATATATGTTCTAAAATCCTGCTGCATATCGACATTAACGATATGGGCCTGTAATTTAGTGGATTACTCCTATTACCTTTCTTGAATATAGGTGTGACCTGTGCAACTTTCCAGTCTTTGGGTACGGATCTTTCGTCGAGCGAACGGTTCAAGTAGTTCAAATGGCTCTGAGCGTTATGGGACTTAACTTCTGATGTCATTAGTCCCTTAGAATTTAGAACTACTTAAACCTAACTAACCTAAGGACATCACACACATCCATGCCCGAGGCAGGATTCGAACCTGCGACCGTAGCGGTCGCATGGTTCCAGACTGTAGCGCCTAGAACCGCTCGGCCACCCCGGCTGGCGAGCGAACGGTTTGTATTTGATTGTTAAGTATGAAGCTAATGCATCAGCATACTCCGAAAGGAACCTAATTGGTATACAGTCTGGACCAGAAGACTTACAGCTGTACTGATATAGACCAATCAGTCTGCTCTCGAAAAACTGGATTAGAATTGTGAGGTGGCAACAAAAATCGGCCGCCGTGTGACCAGGTAATTTTCTGACTTGGTATTGGGTTTTTATGCATTACAATGTGCGACAGCACCGAACTGCGCAGGTGGAGAATTCTTAGAACGTAAGGATACTCGGCGAATGGACTGGGTCGTCCGTTCTCCCGAGTGCATTGGAAAGACGCACTGCAGTACGTCCACATGCATTCATCAGTTGTCAGGCGCGCTGGTGGGGGCCACAATAGCTCCTTACCTACCTATTGGCGCCAGCATGAGGCTACCTTGCGGAGTATCCGCTGTCGTCCGTGGTGATTACACGCATTGTCAAGAACCATTTCCCTCCTTTTGTAATGTCCAGGGGACCATCATAAACCGCGGAGACTTCGGTGTAATTATTGTCTTTGAGTGAAAGTTTCATTTCTGTTCGTCTCATTGCGTATTTCTTTCAGTTGCCTTTCTATGTATGGTCCAAGTTTCATTGAGCTATGTCACTCGGCAGTGACATATCATGCGAAACGTATTTTCGTTGGTAAGTTTTGCTCACCAATGTAGTTTAATGCGCGCAGCTCGTTAGTATGCGGGACAGGGAGGTGAGAATTATACGTGTCGAATACACGCAGCGAGTTGACGTCATTGGTCTGGTACACTGGCAAGCCATAGTAACGCTCTTAGGCTGTTTTCCCGTTTATTGAGGGAAGTGCCGGGCTGGTACCAAATTTTCAGCTCAGAGAATACGATACACAAACAGTTAACATACGAGAACACATAGAACAAACTTTTCACATTACACAGAAGGCGCAGACGACTTCCCTTCCTTAGATTAACTGAAACCTGTGGCGACGGGAAGGCCGTCCAGCTAAAAAGTTAAAATAAAATCAATGTGCCAAATCCTGGGCAACAGTGGACCCCACATGATGGGATGAACGAAAGAAAGAGAGGGAGAGCAGTATCACAAGGAAATGTTAAAGACCGTCATTGTTCAGCACATGGTATAAGTGATGTCGTGGTTAATGTCGGAGGCTCCATGAGACCATTCGCGGATGATACACTGGTATACTGGAAAGCTGCAACACCTGAAAAATGTATCGAAAGGCAGAACGAAATGCAGAGCATCGACGCTTGGTAGCGGGACTGGCTCTCGATTCTCAATATAAATAAATGTAACGTATTTTGCATAAGTAGACGGAAATACTCATTACTGTTCGATTGGCGATGAGTCATTGGAAACAGTAACCACTGTAACATTCACTGAAAAGCCAAAGAAACTGGTACACCACGTAATATCGTGCTGGGTCCCCGCGAGCACGCAGAAGTGCCCCAGTAAGATGTGAAATGGACTCGACAAATGTCTGAAGTAGTGGTGGAGGGAAGTGACGCCATGAATCGTGCAGGATTTCAAAACTGCATCAGGATCCACTGCAAGTACTATGACAGTTAGGCGGGAGGTGAAAAAACTTGGATTTCATGGTCGAGCGGGTGCTCATAATCCACACATCACGCCGGTAAATGCCAAACGACGCCTCGCTTAATGTAAGGAGCGGAAACATTGGACGATTCAACAGTGGAAAAACATTGTGTGAAGTGACGAATCACGGTACACAATGTGGCGATCAGATGGCAGGGTGTGGGGATGGTGAATGCCCTGTAAACGTCTTCTGCCAGCGTGTGTAGTGCCAACAGTAAAATTCGGAGGCGGTGGTGTTATGGTGTGGTCGTGTTTTCATGGAGGGGGCTTGCACCCCTTGTTGTTTTGTGTGACACTATCACAGCACAGACCTACATTGATGTTTGAAGCATCTTCTTGCTTCTCACTGCTGAGGAGCAATTCGGGGATGGCGATTGCATCTTTCAACACGATTGAGCACCTCTTCATAATGCACGGCCTGTGGTGGAGTGGTTACACTACAATAACATCCCTGTAAGGGGCTGGCCTGCACAGAGTCCTAACCTGATTCCTATAGAACACCTTTGGGATGTTTTGGAACGCCGACTTCGTGCCGCGACGTCTCCTCAGTGCAGCACTCCGTGAAGAATGGGCTGCCATTCCCCAAGGAACCTTTCAGAACCAGATTGAACGTATGTCTGCGAGAGTGGAAGCTGTCATCAAGTCTAAGGGTGGGCCCACACCACACTGAATTCCAGCATTACCGATGGAGGGCGCCACGAGCTAGTAAGTCATTTTCAGCCAGGTGTCCGAGTACTTTTGATCATATAGTGTATTCGCCGACGGTGCGAAACTAATGCAGAACTTGTTCTTTATGTATCCCTTTATAAAATGGCGTTTAAGCCCTTACAGATGCTAAGAAATAAAAACATTGTCAATTCTTTGTTAAACGTAGCAAAAATGAATACAAATGTAACAATCTGCTCTTGACATCCAAAGAAAAGTTGTGTTGTTCTTCAAGGAGTCGTATATCAAGGCCCGGGACGTTGCGCGCTACAGTCTTTCAAGAATAGGTTTCAAGAAGAGTTAGGCATCGTGTTAATTTCTCCCACATACAGTATCTAACCAAAAGTATCGAGAAACCTATTAGTGGACATTTATATGAGGTGTGTCCACACTTCGCGTTTGCGACGGTTTGAACTCTTCTGGGGACACTTCCAACAACGTGCCTGAATATTTGTGGACGAATGACAGCCCATTCTTCCTCAAGAGCCGAAACCAGAAAAGGCATTGATGTTGGATTCTGGGGTCTGGAGCGAAGTTGAAGTTCTGACTAATCACAAAGGTGTTCCATTGGGTTCAGGTATGGACTCGAGGCAAGCCAGTCCATTTCAGGAATGTTACAGTCCACAAATAATTGCCTCTCAGATACCACCTTATGACAGGCTGCATTTTCATCGTGATACAAAGAGTCGTCGTCTTCTAACTGTTCCTCTGTTGTACGTAGTACGGAAAGCTGTAAAATACGAGTATGTCCACACCCTTTCACATTTAATGTTTTCTGAACCGCTATAAGAGACTACACCCTACGCACGAAAAACAGCCTCATACCGTAACACTACCACCTCCACACTTGACTGTTGGCATCACACGTCATGGCAGGTAACGTTCTCCGGGCAAACGTCTTATGTTCGAATCCTGGTCCGAAATATAGATTTCATCTGCCAGTAAGCTTCAACGTCAGTAACTTCAGAAAACGAACTGTTGAAATCTGTTCATCTCTTACGCTAATATTTTATAAGGTGAAGACTCCATTCGGAGAAAAAAGAAAAATTAGCAAAGCAGCAACATTATCTCAAATGTGGGGGACGCTACTTAGGTCCTCGGAAAGCACTGTACACTGCAGAGAGGAGAACTTAAATGTCAAAAAATCGCAAAAAATATGGAAGTTCTGGCTTTGTTCCAAATTATGGAACCGAGACGATGATATCAAAACTCAACAAAGAATCGCTGATACAGTAACATAGTGACTGGATTATTTTCTTTTCGAAAAGAGGTAGTACATGCAAAACAAAAGTGGTGGGAGTCTACTCACTAAGGCAATAAGTACGAGAGTCCTTCAGTAAGTAATGCCCCACTTTTTTTTTGTCAGAACATATTTACTGTTAAGTCAGAATTTGGTGACAATATACAGCAACATGTCTTGTCCATATCCTATTTTTCTACGTAGTTTCCATCACGTTCTATGGCCGTACGCCAATGTTTTGGAAGAGCATGTTTTCCATGCTGGTTAAAGCTCTTGTCCTGCTGCGTAACCATGTTTTCACTGCATGACGACACTCTCGTCTTCCAATGCTGACCGACAACCTTAGAGCAAATTGTCGAGTTGTGATGAGCCGGTCGGCACGAATAATGGGATCCGCACGATTCAGGATGTCTGGAGCAGTAACTGTGTCAGGACGTCCCGAGCGTGGCTGATCATGGAGCTCTGTTTCTGCATTTCCTGAGGCTGTAACTTTCTTTACCCATCGCCCAGCTGTGCTCCTATCAACTGCAGCATCGTCATACACATGCTCACAAAAGTTTATGGATGTTCACCACGGTTTCTTTTTCTGCACATAAGAATTCAATAACAGCACACTTGTAACGTGAGTCATATGTAGACGCCATTTTGACGCTGTACTTCGGCTCTGCCATCTGCCAGAACGATTCGATACTTCACCGGCGCACAGAACAAACATCCAATGTGAAGTATCAACACGGACGTTTGTCTATGTATATTAATGGCTTTTTAAAAAAGATGTGGGGCATCACTTATTGAACGACCCTCGTGTATACATACAAAAAGAAATCAAATGACTCACACAGGTAATAGGAAAAAGATGTAACACGCATTCGAAAATATCTGTACATTGTTTGTTTTCGTAGGGTCAAGAAAAGTAAATCAAGAAAGAAGTAAACAGTTAAGCTACAGCAGTGCGTGGAGCCTAATTCATGAAGCTGATGACGATGATAATAAAAGTACATGGTCCCAAGGGCATCAAATAATACTAAGACAGAAAAGAATGTAGTAATAGTGTGATGGAAGCTTTATCCTCAACAGTCCATATGGAAGCCTTGTCGTCCTTGGTCTTTATCGAAGCCTTATCCTCCTCACTCCTTATGTAGCATATTATAAGACACATCCAACTTTAACTTATTTTTTCTAACTCAGGGAAGAAACTAGGTTCACTTTGTCTGATTTTTGGGTATACTTTACACCTTGTGCTTTCTGTGCATCACTCCTTTTCGTTTTTGCATGTTCTCTGTAGGTGGCAGTATCCGTTTGAAGAAAAAAAATTGAGGTAACTGTCAACAGTAGCGGTATACTTACAAGGGAACCTCCCCATCGCACCCTCCTCAGATTTAGTTATAAGTTGGTACAGTGGTTAGGCCTTGAAAAACTGAACACAGATCAATCGAGAAAACAGAAAGAAGTTGTGTGGAACTATGAAAAAAATAAGCAAAATATAGAAACTGAGTAGTCCATGGGCAAGATAGGCAACATCTAGGAGAGGGTGAGCTAAGGAGCGCCATGGTCCCGTGGTTAGCGTGAGCAACTGCCGACCAAGGGGTCCTTGGTTCAAGTCTTCCCTCGAGTGAAACGTTTACTTTCTTTATTTTCGCAAAGTTATGATCTGTCCCTTCGTTCATTGACGTCTCTGTTCACTGTAATAAGTTTAGTGACTGTGTTCCGCGACCGCACCGCAAAACCGTGCGATTAGTAGGCGAAAGGACGTGCCTCTCCAATGGGAACCGAAAACATTTGATCCCAAGGTCATAGGTCAACCGATTCCTCCACAGGAAAACACGTCTGATATATCCTATACGACACTGGTGACGGCATGTGCGTCACATGGCAGGAATATGTTGTCGACCCACCTAACTTGTACACTTGGCGAATGGGTAAGAAGATTCTTCTGCCGTACTCGATTTAGGTTTTCTTGTGGATGTAGTAATCACTCCCAAAAAAGTGATGAAAACATAAGAGTTTGTCACATAAACTGCAACAAATGAATGCAACAGTTTCACAGTCGCACAGTTTTCCCTGTGCTCTGTCAAAACATATGTTTTTAACGTTTTCAAGTTTTTCTGTGTGTAGACCGTCAAATCCAGCATATGTCCAAGAAAATCTGGACATGTCCTGGAATTTTGGAGAGCGAAGTTGATTATGTGTGGATCCCTGAACTTTGATAATCGTATGAAAATAAAAAATTAAACTTTCCACTCGAAGGAAGACTTGAACCAAGGACCCCTCGTTCCACAGTTGCTCACGCTAACCACGGGACCACGGCGCTCCTTAGCTTACACTTTCCTGGATGTTGCCTATCTTGTGCATGGACAACTCAGTGTGTATATTTTGCTTATTTTTTTCATATTTCCACACAACTTCTTCCTGTTTTCTCGATTGATCTGTGTTCAGTTTTTCAAGGCCTATCCACTGAGCCAACTTATAAATAAATCTGAGGGGGGTACGATGGGGGGGGGGGGGGTTCCCTTGTTAGAGAAATGCATGATACACTTTGTGCTGTTTTACAATACATTTGTTCCCTAGCGGTTTCGATCATGAACCATCATTACAACGGAAAAATATCTATTGTGACAGCTTCACATGTAATTCAGTCCGGAACCGCGCTGTCACTACAATCGCAGGGTCAAATCCTGCCTCGGGCATGGACGTGTGTGATATCCTTAGGTTAATTAGGTTTAAGTACAGGGTGGCGCACGAAATGTGTTATCATTTTGTTTTTGAATATAAACTTTATTGTCAATACAATCTGAAAGGAACATATACTACAATGAAGAGCCGTCCATGGAGATTTGTTCTAACTCAGCACATGCTCAATATGTCCACCATTTCGTTTCCTAACTTCCTTCAAACGAACACTGAAGTTAGTGATTACCCTACGGCATATGTCTTCCGTAATTTCACTGCAAGCTTGAAGAATAAGTCTTCGGAGCTCCATTACATCACGTGGACGTTTCGGGAAATTTTTTCCTTTAGTTACCCCTAAAGAAAAAAGTCACATGGATTGAGGTGTGGACTGTTGGGGGGCCAATTTTGTCCGTCATTGAAGCGACCAGGGAACCTGAGTGAAATGATCCGAATATCAAAATGCTCGTGAAAAAACTCCAGCATAGTGTTTGCAGTATGTGGCCTTGCTCCATCTTGCATAAACCACTGTGTGTTGAAGGGCAAGGCAGTAGCAAGAAGCTGTGGAATTTAATGGAACTCAGAAGACTTATTCTTCAAGCTTGCAGTGAAATTACGGAAGACATGTGCCATAGGGTAATCACTAACTTCAGTGTTCGTTTGAAGGAAGTTAGGAAACGAAATGGTGGACATATTGAGCATGTGCTGAGTTAGAACAAATCTCCATGGACGGCTCTTCATTGTAGTATATGTTACATTCAGATTGTATTGACAATAAAGTTTATATTCAAAGAGAAAAAGGTAACACATTTCGTGCGCCACCCTGTAGTTCTAAGTCTAGGGGTCTGATGACCTCAGATGTTAAGTCCCGTAGTGCTGAGAGCCATTTGAACCATTCATATGTAAATGCCACTTAATCAGAAAAGTACATGCTATTGCTGACTTGGAAACGTAATAAAATGGTACTTAACGCCGAAATACAGGCTTAACCAAGCAGAAAACAACATTGAAGTGTACAGTACCACTACTCAGGCACGACAACACCCAGTAGCCTACTGGGTCTTTTTGTGCTTGACCAGTGTTTGGTGCAGTGTTAGCACCTCTTCGAGAAGTAAAGGTAATATGTGTTTGGACTGTAATGTGTTTGAAATATGCTGTAATATGCTATAAGTGCAGAATAAGTAACTGTTTATGTGGTGTCACCGCCAGACACCACACTTGCTAGGTGGTAGTTTTAAATCGGCAGCGGTCCATTAGTACATGTCGGACCCGCGTGTCGCCACTGTGTGATCGCAGACCGAGCGCCACCACAAGGCAGGTCTCGAGATACGGACTAGCACTCGCCCCAGTTGTACGGACGACTTTGCTAGCGACTACATGGACGAAGCATCGCTCATTTGCAGAGCAGATAGTTAGAATAGCCTTCAGCTAAGTCAATGGCTACGAACTAGCAAGGCGCCATTAGTAACATTGCATGTATCTATGGAGTCTCACTTACATCGTCAATAGCGATGTACCAAGGATGGATTAAAGTTAAGTATTCCAGAAGCTACGTACTTTTCTTTATAGTATTCATTACGTATCCTGTTACAGACCTATCTCTTGCCTGCGTGAACTAAACGCGTGCCTTTCGGCTACTTCCGTGGCGTCGCTGTCTTGCTACGCCACAACAGTTTATTTCGTCACAACAATACACCGATATATTTGTTCCGTTTTAGCACAAGGTGTACATTCGGGCGACAAACCGTACTTCTGCATTCCAGTGAAACTGTTTTCATACTTTCTATGTGTTTATCATTGAGCTTTCTCAGCATTGCATATAGTTCAGTTATCTTCTAATATAAATATTTTTCACTTTGATCAGGTCCTAAAATTTTGATGAATCGCAACAACTTTTTAAATGTAGTATTTTAGTCTTCTTTTGTCCCAGAGCAATGCGCTGCCCACTAGTACGATCTTTCTACTCATAAAATCTAAGCTCTTGACTGAGGAGGTCGAATCGACAGCAGGGAGCACTCGCTGCGGTCGCAGTGCGACGCCCGCTGCGGGTTGAGAGGGCGCTCGGAGTCCCCAGGGGCGGCCTAGCTGCTGGCCTGACACCGCTACACAGCGCTCGTTCCAGGCCGGAAGGATTGTTTTGCAGCCTGCGTTACAGAACTCCTGTGGTTGCCAGAAAAGAAAAGAAAAACAACCTAGTAGAGGAATGAAATGGAGGGGTGGTTTTATACACCCATCCACTGCCGATATTTTCCCCAATTCTTCTCAGTTTTGCCTTTTTTCATGTCTCCCCTCCATTAGAGAGATTCGAACGCGCACGGAGGCTTTTCGGCAGTCGTTCTTCCCGCGAACCGTACGAGACTGGAACAGGAAAGGGAGGTAATGACAGTGGCACGTAGGCTCCCCTCCGCCACACACCGTTGGGTGGCTTGCGGAGTGTGAATGTAGATGTAGATGTCGTTCTGGCTGTGTAATCGCTGAGAGGCAGTATCTCTCGGCTCATAAGAAGCCAGCTGGGATCTCGATGTAACAATAAAATACTTTTAGTATTGGATTCCGTCAAATAATATATTTGTGGAGAGGAAAGTGTTGGCCTACTGTTCCCGATTTCCAAAGTATGCACCAGTGTTCTGTGTTAGGCCCCGACTTTCGAAGCTGTATTAGGGTACTGAGTGAACAGAATAATGTAGAAGGTCACCGATCCATCAGGCGGGGGCGTTTAGATAGGAGAATGTATTGAAATGAGGTTTCATCTGCATCAAGTTTGTTAAAGACGGAGCACAAATGTCTGTTTGATAGGGAAGGAACCATGCAAGCTTTTTTCATCTGAAGCGATTTAGGGAAATTATGGACGTTCTAAATTTGTTTAACTGAACTGGAGTTTGAATCAAAATCCTTGTGTACGTGAATCTAGTACATTAACCACAGTGACATTTGCCCGCATCTCGTGGTCGTGCGGTAGCGTTCTCGCTTCCCAGGCCCGGGTTCCCGGGTTCGATTCCCGGCGGGGTCAGGGATTTTCTCTGCCTCGTGATGGCTGGGTGTTGTGTGATGTCCTTAGGTTAGTTAGGTTTAAGTAGTTCTAAGTTCTAGGGGACTGATGACCATGGATGTTAAGTCCCATAGTGCTCAGAGCTATTTGAACCACAGTGACATTTGTAGCACTAAGCCTGTTCTGCTAATTCGTCGTGTTTGTCAGGGGCAGACTATCTGCCAGCACTGAATTCTACCGTATTTACTTTTCCACCTCCATCATGGGTAGCTAAGCATTCACAGATTCAAAATGGTTCAAATGGCTCTGAGCACTATGGGACTTAACAGCTGAGGTCATCAGTCCCCTAGAACTCAGAACTACTTAAACCTAACTAACCTAAGGACATCACACACATCCATACCCGAGGCAGGATTCGAACCTGCGACCGTAGCGGTCGCGCGGTTCCAGACTGAAGCGCCTAGAACCGCTCGGCCACTCCGGCCGGCCATTTACAAATATTTACTCATAACAACTATACATATCGTATAACTTTAAAAAAAAAAGTATGAAAAAGTTAACGCTCCCAAATGACAGGAAACCTATTCATCTCTTAGTGATTTCTCACCTACCAACTTCGTACCAACTTTTTTTGACACTAACTAGCCTTTGTGCTCTTTGCGACCTATTTGTTTCATATGTCAAATTTTTAAACTAACCGCTGAAAAGTGTCCATTCGCCATTTAGCAAATCCCTGAGATGTTACGAGTTAAATCGGGTGGCCTAGAGAGTTAACCGATTGCTCCCCATGACATCGTGTAGAATGAAAAAGCGAACTACCTGTATTAAACAGAGATGACCCAATTAAAAATGAAATATAGGTACCCAAATTCTCATAATATCATATGAAACACTAAATTTGCTGTTACCAGTCACCACTGTTTATTTACGTCTAAAACGCGTTTCAAAGCATTGAGCCGCAATCATCATGTGGCTTTATATCTGTTAATACACGTGTGTGTTGTGTTAAGCCTTTGATGGAGAGAGTGGAGGTTGTGTGTGTGTGTGTGTGTGTTTGTGGATGTGGCTGTGTGTGTATATATTTAAGATGGATAATTAATTATGTTACCATGACATTGCCCAAATGAACAATGGAATTGCCCCACTTACAAATATACCAACAGGTTGTGAGCGCTGTCAGCTTGAGACTATATGTATATCAGTTAACAGTATGAATAATATAGATTGATCAGCTAAAACATTATGACTACTACTCACCACGACATTGGATGCCACCTGGTGGAGTTGCTTGCATGTGACGTGGTAACAAAAGTATGTAAGCGGGGCAGACACGGACAGGGGATCGCACTAGCGAAGATATGGGCTGAAAGTGGGAAAATCCATTGAGATAAGTGACTTTGACAATGGGCGGTCACAAATAAAGCTTTCGGCCAGTGAGGCCTAACTTTATTCGTGACAGTCTTTTTGTGTTGCCTATCTGCGACTCAGCACCTCCGCTATATGATGAGTAGCAGCTTTCCTTTTCGTAATATTGTTACATTCCATCCTGGATTTTCCATTGTTCGATTATTGACAACGGGCAGATGGTTATTACGCAGAACCTATGAATGAGTATCTCGAAGACGGCGAAGTTGGTCGAATGTTCATATGCGCCGTGAGCATCTACGGATAGAGGTTGGAGGGCAGTGAAACTACCAATAGGCGCTAAATGGTTGGACGTCGACGACTCTTCACAGAACGTGGGATCGGAGGCTTCTCTGCTCTCTAAGGTGGGACAGATGGTGATCTGTGGCACCTCTGCCGAAAGATCACAGTGCTGGAGCACGCACAAGTGTTTCGGAGCTCATCGTTCATCGTACATCGTTCAACATGGATCTCCGCAGCAGACCACCACTACGTGCTCACATGTCGACCCAACGACACAGTCGATTATGATTGCAGTGGGCACGGAACCATTGTGATTCGACCGTCGATCACTGTAAACGTTCGGATCCTCGGGTAAACCATATTTTCGCTACACTAGGTCGATGGTCGCCTCCACTAACTCCGTCATCGAGGTGAACGTCGGCTCGAAACGTGCAGCGCGCGACGGACACAAGTTGGTCGAAGCAGTATTATGCTATGGGAGACATTCTCCTGCTCTTGCATGAGACTTGTGGTAGAAATCGAAGACAAACTGACAGAAGCGAACCACCTGTACCTCTTCATGCTTGATGTCTTCCCCAACGGCGATGTCATCTTTCAGCAGTATAAAAAATGGTTCCAACGGCTCTGAGCACTATGGGACTTAACTTCTGAGGTCATCAGTCCCCTAGAACTTAGAACCACTTAAACCTAACTAACCTAAGGACATCACACACATGCATGCCCGAGGCAGGATTCGAACCTGCGACCGTAGCGGTGGCGTGGTTCCAGACTGTAGCGCCTAGAACAGCTCTGCCACCCCGGCCGGCTCAGCAGTATCACTATCCGTTGTCTCGGAGCCAGAAGCACGCTGCAGTGGTTTGAGGAGCATCATAATGAACTCACGGCGGTGGCCCGGTGACCAAATTCGTCTGATGTAAATCCTGTAGAACCCATGTGGGTAGCTATCGGGCGCCATCACCGCGTATACAAATAAGCGACTCTTTACTCACATGAATTACATGACGTGTGCGTAGACATCTAATGCTACATGTCACCACAAAGCTGCCAATAAACTGTCGGAGAGCCGGCCGGTGTGGCCGAGCGGTTCTAAGCGCTTCAGTCTGGAACCCCGCGACCGCTACGGTCGCAGGTTCGAATCCTGCCTCGGGCATCGATGTGTGTGATGTCCTTAGGTTAGTTAGATTTAAGTAGGTCTAAGTTCTAGGGGACTGATGACCTCAGATGTTAAGTCCCGTAGTGCTCAGAGCCATTTGAACCATTTTTGAAACTGTCGGATTCCTGATAAGCAGAATCAGTGATGTATTTCTTTCCAAAGACGGACAAACAAGCTATTAAGCAGGTGGTCATAATGTTTTGGCTCATCAGTGTATATATCTGCATATTTCAAAGCATAATCAATTTACCTCAACCTTTGCTTAGTTATAACATGTAACTAATATAATCTTAATAATCCAATACTCTCAAAAACTTTGCCCTTCTTTAGTCTCTGCTTTCACGCACTGTATCCAGAAATCTTTCTTTCTGTCTCAATTATCCCTTGCATAAATTCCATGAATTAATTTAATTATTTGTATGATTCCTTTGTTATTTTCCACATGAACAGTACCATAGCTAACTCACAAAATTCATTAGACCCACTCAAATAAAATCAACAGTTTGTACCCGACGTCAGCTTGATATTACATATATATTTTTGTATTATGAAGAGTATATCTTTCTGCATACCTTTATCTCGGTAGCCATGTATTACTTCAGCATTTACTTAGTTATAACACGTGACAGATGTTTGTTTAACAAGCCCACAGCTCTCTTTCTCGCAATCCTTTCATCTTCTGTCTCCGATTCCCAGCCAAAATAGTCATTTATGTATAATTTTACCACTGTTGGCAACATAACTGTTCCACTTAAGATTTTTAACGCGTCATCTGATTATAAAAATAAGTAGAAAAGTTAAGCTATATAAACTAGACAGGAAAGCACTTGTATAACACCTGAAATATTTACTCTAACGTATGTATTCATCAACTCAACAAAAGATCTCGGCAATGCTTTAAAACTTACTCTGAAATAGTAGTGTTGTTTTCTGATCTTACGATAATGGCACCTTGCCTTTCTGATTTTTTTTGTGCAGGGGAACACACATTTTGCAATTGTTCACCTGAATCCAAAAAATGCCTCTTCTCCATCCAACAAATAAATATCTAGAGCCAACACAAGGACACCGACTCCCTTTCAAGGAATCCTTTGGTGGAACACAGCAAAGCGTGCATGAAATCTTAGTCATTGCTGCATTAAATGGTATTGGTGTTGAACAGAGAAACGATGCAGCCCTCCTGAATGTCATAGAAATCTTGAAGGAGGAGAACTTGGACAAAAGAGAATTCCAATTAATACATGGAATGTTTTATAAGAGGAAATGTGATACAATGGGGCGCAAATGGTTGCTCGTCATCGCAACTCACTTACTGCCAGCTATCCTGAAGTATTTCTTAGACTTTCCAAGATCTGGGATTCGTAAAGACTCTAGACAGAATCAGATGCAAGTATCACTGGTCAGATTTCCACCAAACTGTTAGACTCTATGTGGGCGACTGTAATCAACGCCAACGATGTAAGCACGTGCTGCAATTACCTCTGGGGCATCTCGTAGCAATTCTGCCTGCAGTATCACCATTCCGCGGAATTCGAACCGACGTCTTGGTGACGTTCCCGTAGTTGACAAACAGAAAGAGACGAATAATAGACTACACAGATTATCTCATCCACTACGCCAACTGCCGAAGCTCCAGATATTGCAAAGCTCCTTGTAGAAGACATCTTTTTGAAGCACGGAATACTTCATGCGATGAACTCGAATCGTGCAGCTGTTTTCCATCGATCAGAAGTAATTTCGCGTTGTGATATCACCCCCAGGATGAAAGCTACCCGCCATACACATACGAATGGCCTTAATAAGATATTGGCAGATACGCTCTCGATGTACGTTGATTTTTGGGGATGAGGTGGTAAAAATAGTAGGCACAGATTTCCACATAGAATTTTCCATTAGAATTTTCCCTATAGAATTCATTAAACAATAATGTAATAGGCAATGTCATCCACATATGATCTAATGGATATTAGTTTAAGTGAAATTGGTCTCCATGTGAAATGAAATAATCAGTTGTTCAGTAATACTCGGTGCTTGCAGCTCGTAGTTGTACATACTTACTTGCTTAGGGTACCGCACTGTATCAGATACTTGAGGACAGGCACGTGGTAACATAGAGTGCCAGCATACAGGAGGAAAACAGTCGTACACACGTTTTACAAACAGAACTGGAAAGGACTCTCTCTTCTGCAAATAAAAATCTGAATAACTTTACAGAATCCTCAGCAGAGGGGCTCAGTTTGCAGACAAGTGCTGAGATGCAAGAAATTTCGTTAATTCGCAAATCGCGAACTTGAATATAATTGGCTATAGATAAAGGTATTTGATATACTCAGGAAGTGGAGTCCTATTCATTTATCGATACTACTGGACCCTCCATGCACTCTAAAGGACATGTGGATGGACATAACCAAAGTGACAGAAACAATGTTACTTTCGTATCTCGGAACTGAACAAAAATTGTCCGGGGGTATTAGGTAGACTCATAAAGTTGGTACCATTCAAGTAGCAAGGCTATTTTGGCCTACAAGCGCTCTGGTAGGTGTAGGAGGACATATTTGAACCGAGGAATGGAGAAACTAACTATTTCACCTCAAAATTGCGTTAAAAATGGTAACGCGAGTACACCTTCCGCTCAATTTTATCATCTATTCAGTGTCACAGACAGGATTTTGATACAGGAATAATACTGGTAGTCTTTATATAGGCGTAGAAATAAAGATCAAAACTCTTTTCCTGTCTTGAGGCTAGCTAAAGTCTCAAACAAGAAGCCAAATGCAATGAAACAGCTCGATAACGAAACAAAAATTATGAAAGAAATATGACGGAAACCTTTCACTTCTCCATGGTCGCGAGCCCACAACTACAATAATTACACTGTTCTTGATTGAGACAGACTATGCTCAGGATTACTACATGAAATAGCTCGTCACTGAGACTGAAGAAGCTTGATGGATAGCTGGCTCTCAAACGAATCATGGACACCCAGGAGAAAGACCGAGGTGGCTATAATGAGTGAAATACAGCCCGAGAGACTTGGTTTGGATTTTTACGCCTGTGTAAAATGGGACTATCGGAAGTGCAGAGACGTCATCCTTGTCCCCGGTATTGAGCCCTAGTACAGATCTGAGATGCAGATCGACGGTAGTAGCTTCTCGTTCAAGGAAACTGAAGATCCGCTCGACGATCGCGAAGATTCGATGGGAGGGGCTACCTTCGATGCTCATCATTGTGAAGAGCATGCGGCAACACTTTCAGAACGTGTCAGCGCTGCCATACAGACAATAATTGACCAGATCTATATCGAGAGTGTTGTAATCGTTTCCAGTGAGTACTGAAACAGCGGGTTGCTGTTTCTCCAGGAAAGGGAACAATGTCACCAGCTGTTCTGCATGCAGTGTGTCGTAGTAGTTAAGCGTTCCTGGGCGACGTATTGCGGGTCGCCAGTTCAAATCTTGGCAACAGCTATTGTTTGTTACTTGGTAATTACCATTTCTGGAAGATTCTCGAAATCTGTAATGCTCATATGTTCTGGAATATTCCTTATTTGTATAAATAGCACCGCTCACCTTCCGAATGTTCAGTTTTCTTCTAGTTTTACGATGGTGTTCGTAATAAAATCGCTTTCGGTGCTAACTCTTGTATTTCATGGACTTAAATGTGGTCACGTCATGACTTTAGTATTAGAGGGTGACTTTCATTTCTAATACCTATTAAGGAATCTATGCATTCGTCACTATCTGTAAAGACAAAGAGTGTTCTCGACTGAAGCGCCAAAGAAACTAGTATAGGCATGCGTATTAAAATACAGAGATATGTAAACAGGCAGAATACGGCGCTGAGGTCTGAAACGCCTATACAAGACAAAAAGTGTCTGGCGCAGTTGTTAGATCGGTTACTGCTGCTAAAATGACAGGTTATTAAGATATAACTGAGTTTGAACGTGGTGCCACAGTCCGCGCACAAGCGATGGGATCACAGCATCTCGGAGATAGCTATAAAGTGGGGATTTACTCGTACGACCATTTCACGAGTGTAGCGTGAATATCAGGAACCCAGTAAAACATTATATCACCGACATCGCTGCGGTCGGAGAAAGATCCTGCGAGAACTGGACCAACGACGACTGAAGAGTATCGTTCAGCGTGACAGAAATGCAACCCTTCCGCAAGCTGCTGAAAATTTCAATGCTGGGTCACAAACCAGTGTCAGCGCGCGAACCATTCAACGAAACATCATCGATATGGGCTTTCGGAGCCGAGAGTTCACTCGTATGCCCTTCATGACTGCACGACACAAAGCTTTTCGCCTCGTGTGTGCCCATCAACACCGACATTGGTCTGTTGATGACTGGAAACATGTTGCCTGGTCGGACCAGTCTCGTTTCAAATTGTATCGAGTGGATGGATGTGTACGGGTATGGAGGCAACCTCATCACATTAGTCGAGTCCATGCCAAGTCGTGTTGCGGCACTTCTGCGTGCTCGCGGGGGCTCTACACGATGTTAGGCAGGTGTACCAGTTTCTTTGGTACTTCAGTGTAAAGTAATATTTAGTGCATTAGGAGATAGCTAACTCGAAGAAGTAGCACTATTTCCCACACGCAAAATGAATATGTTTGCCTTACTGATTTCATGTGGACTTGATGCTATCAACACTGTCATCTAAGAACAGGACTTGAAACCATGATGATATTACTGCGACGGTGGTCACCAAAGAAGGTTAGGACAGTATTTGTACTCGGAAAAATGTACAGACCATTACTATCATCCTATTTAAAGGACGAATTGAGAACATTTTAGCCGGCCGCGGTGGCCGTGCGGTTCAGGCGCTGCAGTCCGGAACCGCAGGACTGCTACGGTCGCAGGTTCGAATCCTGCCTCGGGCATGGGTGTGTGTGATGTCCTTAGGTTAGTTAGGTTTAAGTAGTTCTAAGTTCTAGGGGACTTATGACCTAAGATGTTGAGTCCCATAGAGCTCAGAGCCATTTGAACCATTTGAGAACATTTAGTTCAAATCTGACAAAAATAACAGAGATTTTTGCTAAGACGAAATACATCATGAGTCCTACAGTAGGTAAATATATAATGAGCAAAATAATAAAAGACGAATGACGAGCGTTAGTCATATGGTAGTAGTCTCAGAAAATCACAGAGAAAGAGTTCGTTGTACTCGTACATCCTTACGAGGGAATAGGCATGAAGTCTCCAGTAAATTCCTTATTAGATTTTGACAGAACGTGTTTCGGGAAATCATAAGAATCTAATCGTACATAAAATCAATGAGTAGATCTTCTATTACGTAAAGTGGACAACTCTCCAGGTCCCAACGAAATTCCTGTTGGATCCTACACTGTATACATTGCGAAATACGTGTATCTTAGCTCATATTTATCACGAGTCTCCCTCGTAACGGAAGTTCCATTTAACTGCAAACACACTCCAGCGTGTAAGAATGGTAACAGAATGGGGTTACAAAATCATAAACGGACTAACGACCCGTCCCAGTTTCGTACGGTTACCTCTAAGTACGAGGGCTTGCTGGAAAGTAATAACTCCGAATTTTTTATTCTGTTCTCAAAATTGGTTGAGGTATTGCATGTCATGCATAGCATTGGATCAACTTTCCTGCTTCGCTAGCACAAGTTACAACGCTCGACCGATAGAGGGCTCCGAATTGTAGAGTGTGATGTGGCGGCGTGTAACGCAACTATGTCGGCGTGTAAGTAATAGTGTGCTGTAATCGAGTTTCTAACCTTCCACGTATGGATCATCCTCTCCTTCAGCGTGACAATGCCAGACCATACACGAGCGCTGTGTTGTCTGCAACAATCCGGCGCCTTACATTCACTGTCCCCAGTCATCCTCTACACAGTTCTGATTTGGCCTTATCCGATTTTCATCTGTTTCCTAAACTTAAGGAACACCTTCGAGGACTTTACTTTGATAGCGCTGAAGCGCTGCAGGCAGATGTGACGTTTTGGCTCCACCAACAAAGTCAAACTTCTATAGTATCAACAAACTGGTCTCTCGTTGGGAGAAAAGCGTTCGCCGCTCTGGTAAATACACTACTGGCCATTAAAATTGCTACACCACGAAGATGAAGTGCTAAAGATGCGAAATTTAACCGACAGGAAGAAGGCGCTGTGATATGCAAATTATTAGCTTTTCAGAGCATTCACACAAGGTTGGCGCCGGTGGCGACACCTACAACGTGCTGACATGAGGAAAGTTTCCAACCGATTTCTCATACACAAACAGCAGTTGACCGGCGTTGCCCGGTGAAACGTTGTTGTGATGCCTTGTGTAAGGAGGAGAAATGCGTACCATCACGTTTCCGATCCAATGACTGTTAGCAGAATACGGAATCGGTGGGTTCAGTAGGGTAATACGGAACGCCGTGCTGGATCCCAACGGCCTCGCATCAATAGCAGTCGAGATGACAGGTATCTTATCCGCATGGTTGTAACGGATCGTGCAGCCACTTCTCGATCCCTGAGTCAACAGATGGGGACGTTTGCAAGACAGCAACCATGTGCACGAACAGTTGGACGACGTTTGCAGCAGCATGGACTATCAGCTCGGAGGTCATGGCTGCGGTTACCCTTTGCGCTGCATCACAGACAGGAGCGCCTGCGATGGTGTACTCAACGACGAACCTGGGTGCACGAATGGCAAAACGTCATTTTTTCGGATGAATCCCGGTTCTGTTTACACCATCATGATGGTCGCGTCCGTGTTTGGCGACATCGCGGTGAACGCACATTGGAAGCGTGAATTCGTCATTGCCATACTGGCGTATCGCCCGCTGTGATGGTAAGGAGTGCCATTGGTTACACGTCTCGGTCACCTCTTGTTCACATTGACGGCACTTTGAACAGTGGACGCTACATTTCAGATATGTTACGACCCGTGGCTCTACCCTTCATTCGATCCCTGCGGAACCCTACATTTCAGCAGGATAATGCACGACCGCATGTTGCAGGTCCTGTACGGGCCTTTCTGGATACAGGAAATGTTCGACTGCTGCCCTGGCCAGCACATTCTCCAAATCTCTCACCAACTGAAAACGTCTGGTCAATGGTGGCCAAGCAACTGGCTCGTCACAATACGCCAGTCACAACTCTTGATGAACTGTGGTATCGTGTTGAAGTTGCATGGGCAGCTGTACCTGTCCACGCCATCCAAGCTTTGTTTGACTCAATGCCCTGGCGTATCAAGGCCGTTATTACAGCCAGAAGTTTTTGTTCTGGGTACTGATTTCTCAGGAGCTATGCACCCAAATTGCGTGAAAATGTAATCACATGTCAGTTCTAGTATAATATATTTGTCCAATGAATACCCGTTTATCATCCGCATATCTTCTTGGTGTAGCAAGTTTAATGGCCAGTAGCGTACGCAAAAAAAAAAAAATAAAAATAAAAATTGTTGGTGCGTAAGTTCGTAGCGTTTTTGTCTGTATGTTGGTATTCAGTTTGCTATGGGTTTACTTATCGATTGCCATTTTTAATTTGTTGTTCACTGTTGCCATTTGAGATTATATACATGTATTGTCATTTCGTCTTTCGAAGATAGTGGTGGAAATGTGGATACTTGAAAATGGAGTGCTAAGTGGAGGAATCGGAACATTTCCGACATATTCTTTTGTTTGAGTTCAATAGAGGGGTGACAGCAGAGGAGGCACCCAGAAACTTTTGCGCCCTGTATGGGGATAATGTGATTGGACAGCTCACATCAAGAAAATGGTTTTCTTGTTTAATGGAGGATCGGCTTGCCATTAGTGACTTCCCACGTTCAGTAAGATCTTTAGGGCTTGATGAAGATTGTTTAAACGCATTAATCCACAATGAGCAACGTCACTGTACTCAAGAACTGGCAAACGTGATGAACTGTGATCATTCCACCATCGTGCGACGTTGGAATGCAAGGGGGAAGGTTCAGTAAACTTTTGTATAGGTACCGCACGCTCTAAGACAAAATCGCTAAAATCAGCGGGTGGCCATATTTGCATCCCTGCTTGCTCGTCGTCAGTTTGCTCCTTAACAACACTGACTATTCCTATCCTGTTTCGTTATTTGCAAGGAAAAGAAAGGTACGGTTTAGCCCAAATAAAGCTGAAACTCCACGTAAAAAGACCTGTGCGCATCCGCAACAGATAATGTAATGCATCTGAGGCAACAGCGACGGTGTGGTGTACTACGAATTGCTCCCCCGAGGAGTAACCGTGATTGCTGACATTTAGGGTCAACAACTGAGACGTCTTGCAGGCGCAGTCCAACAACAACGACCAGGAAGACTCCGTGAAGTGATGCTACTCCACAACACCGTCCGCCCGCATTCTGCTAGACTTATCAAAAATACTATAGAGGAGTTGGGTTGGGAAGTCATTCCGCACCCACATTATTCGCCCGATCTTGCACCCTCAGATTTTCACCTTTTCCTCTCTCTGTCGATAAACGTTCAAGGAACTTCCTTTCCGCATGAAACTGCCTTCCGAACGTAGTTAGACGAGTTCTTCTCCTCAAAATCACGTGATTTCTACAGTGGCGGAATCGAAAAGTTACCCCAGCGGTGGCAGACTGTTGTAAATAGAGAAGGAGAATGTACTATTGATGACTAAAGTCTCTGTTATGTGTATATGTTGTGTAACTTACGGAAAATGCTACGAACTCAAGCACCAAACGTGAAGAATAAAGATTTGGAATGTTAATACCGTTTTGTTTTATTTAAAAAGATTTGTGAGTTTCCAGACAAATTATTCGGAAGCATTGCATTTCAGCACTTCCTTGTATCCGCCGTCGGACAAGTTTTCTGGCACAATGGGAATAAATGATGTACACATATATTCTTCGTAAGTCAGTCTCTCTGTAAGTCGAAACTGTATCAAAATCCCTTCAGTAGTTCCTGAGATTAGCCTCCACATACAAACAGAAAAAGTGCGGCGGGAACTTGAATTTAAAATATATATAGATATACGTAAGGGTCCTGCTCATCTGGACAACAGTTCGTGTTTTCTATACACAGTATGTCGCTTGTGGTAGGTGCAGGCGAAAAGTAGATTCTACGTAAGGCACTCTATCACTCAGGCGACTCATAATCCAAATACCGTCTTACGAGATATCTGAAGTATGTGACTGTCTCGAAGACAGCGAAGGGAGACCATTTAGCAGACACAAAAGTAACATCAGATGTGCCCATTAATGCGTAATAAGACTGGTAATATTCCAGACATACACAATAAATTGATCAAATTGGTTCAGCAGCTCCCACTGTTCGCAGATAACTGAGAAGTATCGTTACTGATTGTATGTAAGGAAATACAGAACGACTCAGAAATTATTTTCATTTCGTTTACAGATTTTTAGAAAAACGAGGTTACTAGTTATGATTTTCACCACTGATGATGTCGCCTGTTGGGTGTTGCAGTCCACCTTCTCCTGCTCGTCATTACCAGATTTTGGTCGCGAAAAACAAGATGGCGGAAATAATGCACATTTTCCAAGTAAAGAACGTGGGGAAAATACTTATTTCGCAAATATTCCTCTTTTCTTATGTGGAATTGGTGGAAAATTCAAAATATGGCATTTGTGTATAGTTAAGAAGACGGTAAATTCGAGTAAGATATTTGTTGTACGTAAATGAATTGTTTTAGAAGTCGCGTCATCATTATTTACTGGTAGTTGTCTTTAAAAATAATTTTTGCAGTAACACAGCAATACTATCTAACGTGGTAACCATAATACGGTAGCCTGCATTACTTTTAAAGCTGTACAATGGATGGTACGGAAAGTACTGAATAGAATTGGAAGAAACAAACTTGAGACATAGCATGATTTAATGAAAGGATCAGTTGATAGGACACATTCTGAGAAGTCAAGGAATAGTCACTGAGGGTAAGTCTGGGAGGTACAAATTCCATAGAGAGACCATGAGACGAGTACAGTAAACACGTTCAAATGGATGTGGGTTGCAGTAGTTATTCGGAGATGAAGAGGTTTACACAGGACAGAGTAGCATGTAGAGATGCTTGAAATCATTCTTTGGCCTAAAGACTGGAACAACAATAACTACTACTACAGATGTACCAAGCAGATAAAGAAGTTCTGGCTAGCCAATAATCTTCTCTCTTCTTGCAAAGGCTGCGGATTGTGGTCTCATTCTGCTTCGCGCATAGGTACATTGGAGTTCACCGAAATGAGATAACTGATGAGGCATGTGCTGTCCTTCCACAAACTATCATCCCGCTGTTGAATTTCAGAGTCCTGCTTTGGTGACTGGACGTGAAGGACAATAAGCTACGGCTCGTAAAGTCGTTTAGTCCGTTCTGGCGTCTCCCCCTAACGACTTAGAAGAAATGAAATTCCTAGCATTCGTCTGTGGATAGGCGACAGACCGATGATGCATGATTACACACCCCACTGAGAGGAACCTCCAGCGTTCGATGCTAGTGTCACACAAGTCCGATGTTTCACTTTTTAATTTACTGTTTTCGTTATATTCAGTCAACTGGGTAGAAACTAGTATACCACCTGCTCAGCCCTCTGTTTTCGCAGATGGAGAGAAGTATCCTGAAGTATTAGGAAATGGTTCAAATGGCTCTGAGCACTATGGGACTTAACATCTGAGGTCATCAGTCCCCTAGAACTTAAAACTACTTAAACCGAACTAACCTAAGGATATCACACACATCCATGCCCGAGGCAGGATTCGAATCCGCGACCGTAGCGGTCGCGCGGTTCCAGACTGACGCGCCTAGAACCGCTCGGTCACTCCGTCCGGCGAAGAAGTATTAGGAGGCAGATTTAATGAGTTTGTTTCATTGTATCGCTGTCGTATTCAGGATCTTTTTAAATGACCACAGCCACAATTTCTTCAGTCTTTATTCCAGTTATTGTATTCAGGTTTCTAGGTTTTAGAACACCAAAACTGATTACAGATTTTTAATTCGACTCTGATCGTACGGATGAATGTGAGTGGAATGGAGAGATTAAATCCATTTATAACAGAGTGTGTATTCTATTCTTTTTTTAGCTTTAAACGTTTCAAACACGTTCGTCGTGGGATATTTCAGCGGGGACGCTAAAATTCTCGTCGTTGAATGCTCTATGTGCTTGCATGCACATGCACGCAATCACACACACGCGCGCGCGCGCTCGGGCCGCAAGTACGTACGTAGATGTGTTCATTTACAGGCGATCGCGTATAGAAATTTCAGATAAAATGAAAATACAAAACCAGTGTAGATTCTATAGTAAAAACTAAACGAATAAATCATGTTAATTAAATTGAATGCGTCTGTTCATTCTAAAATGAGTTATTGCGGATCGATATACCACAGTTCTAACGTGCATTTCTGTAGTCAAATGAACAAAAGCTAACGGTACTATATGAACAACAAAAGTAAATATTTCGAGACAAAAATAAACTTTATTTTCTTCAGTAAACAAGAGAAAACGCCGAACGCAAAATATCATCACAACACGCATTCGTGTATCAGCATTATCTGTTGGATAATGAGGATTTTCGTTTCATGTCAATGACATTCGTGTGCCTCATCTTGAATAAAGAATCATATTCTGGAGACTCGGCTCTTTCTCGGAACTGCATATTTCAACACATCTGCATACTTTCCACGTGTCGTTTGGGATGAGTGTGTTAATGACCTAGTAATGGATTTTATAACCTTTATTTTCACTAAAAAGTTTTTCAACTGTAACAACAAATATTCTCCGGACAGTGGACTACGTATCTGCCTTATACCGCTTTCAACTCGGCGTAGCCTGATGAGCAGCGATGAACCTGAAAAATGTTAGAGAAAAAAGGAACAAAACCTATACGTTTGCTATCTTTCCAGGAAATTGAATTCGTTGGTCATTCGTGAGTTGGAGCAGGGAAGCACGAGATAGCGCACCAAACGAAGAGAGCGTTTTGCGCAATTTTGGACTATCAGCACATCTCCTTCTGCACAATAGGTGTACTTTCACCATTTTTTGTTTTGTATGAGCGCTTTCCGTAAGTCTGAAAATAGAGTCAGTTCGTCAGTTGCCAAACTGGTAATTATTCTTACACTATACACTAAAAGAGAGCGTCGGTGAATTTGTTCGTCATGTACTGATTTGTGTCTACTAAATGAGACATCAACTAAGCAATAAATACTGGTGGCATTTGTTAATGAATAATGCTTGCTGGAATATTTCCAGAAGATTCTGACAGGAAAAACGAGCTGTCTCTGTTTCAGAACAGACTTTGAAGGTATCTCATATTTGCTAAGCGAAGTCGATTTCAATTTTCCTAAAGCAAGAAATATTTAATAGTGCAACCATTCCATAACATAAGGTCACATCTGATATCTGCACTAGTAACTGCATTACAAATGGCATCTGTGTATAATTAATAATGTAACATCTTTGTATCAACTTAGAAATGCCAACACCCGTGTATATGTATAAAGGGAGCATTTTTACATTTTGATAGTCATTGACTCGTTCTGAATTGTGTTTACGAATGTGCTGTAGGACAAAAAGTGCGTATATGTATATAGCATGACTACTCATACTGTGCTTAAAAACCATGTAACCACTACTGGAAACAGTAAGTAGTTGTTCAGTTAGAAACAGATCTCTCCTTCTGTCTCCTCGTAATGAGAAAATTCAAAATAATTTTTCCGTGTCGTCTTAGTTTTGTAGAAATTGTTATCACGATGTGCCGCTTTATACTACGCCTACATACTCTAACAGGACCAGTGGCAACCTAAATCCGAAAAATGATGTAGACTAACAAAGCACCTGATGATGAGCCCCCATGCATCGAGCGTTGAAATAAAAATTACACTTTGCGATTAAAGGCGTTTTATTTTTTGTTTTACGAAAGTAATACAGTCACGGAAGCAACATCATGATAATGTATAAAATTAGGTAATATTCCATTTAAGTTCTGCATTCGACTGTGGCGCGTGAACTATTTATTTTTGCAATAAGGCGGGGGGAGGGTGGCGGGGGAGGGGGGTCAAGTTAGCCCTGCTCACTAATTTCATATAATATGAATATGAATCAGACATACATGTTCCATCAAAACCCTTAAGATTATACGCATACCGATAACGTGGGAAGTAGTGTTCGAAGGACAGTATGTTATTCTACAAACAACTGACAGTTAATTAATATTAAGAATCGTCGAAATGAGTTCAATTTTATTGGTCCTTCTTCCTGGATACAATTGTTTCGTTTTAGTTATGTAAGAAAAGACATCAGCTCTACCTTGCTCAGAGGTCAATTTATTCTGATTTACTCTGCACGGTAATATCATTTAATCACTTTTTAATATATGATTATTGTTACCACTTTGCGACTCTGATGAAGTGTCCATCTACCGCTTCTCAACTTTTTCATTTTGTTACTGTAGTCCACTTGTCGATGACTGCCCATGTTGTTCGGCAGCCACCACGAACTTTCTTATCCTGCTGGACGACCGAGCCTGTACAGTTTCCTTGACGTGTACCTATCAAAATGGTTCGCAGTAATAATAACTATTATTATAACTATTTTACAAAAACTATGCATTTCTTATTAATGGAAAAAAGAAAACCATAATTTCTTTGACAAAGAAGAAGGCCTTCATTTAATCTCTTTGCATACTGCAAAAATTGCATGTACAATTTCGGAACAGGCTTTTCTTTCGACCTTTCGAGAAATAAATTATTTTATAACGTCTGTAAGATGAAATTTTCCAGCTCTGGCTTGATAGACATGAAGGAGGAGCGGATGGGTGGCTGTGTTATAGATGACCTCTCGGAGGACACTAACGTTACTAGAGCGTTCATAATTAAGATGATTAGTCTAATAGCTTCTTGGAACAACTGTTTAACAGATCCAAGTTCTTGAAATTTTTTCTTAAAACACTTGGCACTTCACGTGTACTATTCGAAATGGTTCGCAGCAATTCGAGCTATGCGTGGAGCATGTCTTCGCTAAAGTTTGTTGTGTACACACAAAACAACTCTTCCAACAGTTGTATGCTCGTGTATGGAGGATTTGTGTAGCTGGACGTAACACGTATCTTTCCAAGATGAGGTAGTCGCTTTAGATCCTCTTGATAGAAGCTTAGGCAAATCTCATTCGAAAAGAAATCAAATATTTCAAATAAACAATAGAAATTCCCGGATGGAATATGACAGTATTATGAAAAGGATAGTTGCTACTCATCATGTAGTAGAAATGCTGAGTCGCAGATAGGTACAACAGAAAGACTGTCAGAAAGTAAGTTTTTGGTCAACAAGGCCTTCATCGGCAATAGACAACACACACACACACACATACACACACACACAGTCAAACGCAACTAGTGTTTGAGTTGCTTTTGCGTGTGTCTGTCTGTGTGTGTGTGTGTGTGTCAGTCAAACGCAACTAGTGTTTGAGTTGCTTTTGCGTGTGTCTGTCTGTCTGTCTGTGTGTGTGTGTGTGTGTGTGTGTGTGTGTGTGTGTGTGTATGTGTTTATATGTTGTCTATTGCCGATGAAGGTCTTGTTGACCGAAAGCTTACTTTCTGCCAGTCTTTTTGTTGTGCCTATCTGCGACTCAGCATCTCCGCTTTATGGTGAGTAGCAAATATTTCAAACAGGTATTTCTTTAGTCTTTAGTCATGAAGCTGTGTGTTTCAGTCTTTCTAACAGTTTCTTGGCAAGGAAATATTCCGGTCTTTCAGATTCACTCTTTTTCCAACAGCGCGTCCAATGACTCTATTGCCCTATGATTCGTAAGAATCTTTTACAAAGTATACAGGTCGTTTCACTCTGGCTGTCCTAAAATTAGGATGTTTTAAAGATTTGGCCAGTTCTTCGCAAAGTTCAATCATTGAAACAGCGACTGTCATAATAAAAAAGAGAAATGTTATCGATCTTGTCGAACAAATTGTGCGTTCACCCGCAAAGTTGTCCATCTATCGTCTCCAATTGAGCTCGGTATGTTCAACACTTGCCTCGCGGAGTGACCGCGCGTTTTGAGGCGCCGTGTCACGGATTGCGCAGCCCCTCCCGCCGGACGTTCGAGCCCTCTCTCGGGCATGGGTGTGTGTGTTGCTCTTAGCATAAGTTGGTTTAACTAGTGTGTAAGTCTAGGGACCGATGACCTCAGCAGTTTCGGCCCTTAGGAATTCACACACACACACACACACACACACACACACACACACACGTTCAATACTTCCACCATTGTTTCCTGGACACGGTCATAGTTTTCCTTGAAGCTTTTCAAAGATTGTTCTCTCACAGTCTGTCACATCGGGCATATTGGTATCAGCCGTTAAATTGCTGTATTTGAGCTCATCTTGTAGACGCCGGGTGACTGTACATCTACATATACGTATTTCATTTTTGTGGATTGAAGAACTATCCTTGAGACCTCTTTTACAGTTAACATGGCATCACGTTGAGGATTGAAGCTTCTTGAAATTTCCTGTAGTGCAAAATCCAAACAATCATAGCTGTAGTGGATGTAACAGCTCTTTAGCTGGTCTTGAAGAAGGCTCTTCTTTTCATTCTTTTTCCACTGGACCGTATTAGCTGCGTCATCGGAATAATGAAGGCGTAGAAACTCCATTGCTAGTGTGGTCTTAAAAAGATGTATTTAATTATAGCTGCCAGTGTTTATGCTGGAGTCCAGATTATACAGACTCAGAACAAATTATTTTATGTCAAACGTTTGCAGGTCGACGTAACGTACACAAAGTGTGAACTGATGCCAGCAAGCCACGTCTGTCGTCAAATCTCCCGCAACTTCATAAAACGCAGAATTTGTTATCTGCTGCAAAATGTCACGTTGGATAATACGAGCCATAATTTGTAATATTTCGTTTTGAATCCCTAGCGTCGACATCTATCGAAGCGCTTCAGCCAAATCTTAATGTCTGCTGCATCATTCCTTCCTGTCGTTGGGGAGTCTCACAGGGTCTCCGTTGATCGTTTTATTCCCTATCATTGCGTTCCTTTTCAATCTAGGAACCTATGTGAACTGACAGTTACCAGTAAAACGGTTCTAATTTTTTCCTGATCGTGAAGCAGGTGGGCGTGACTTGGGCGATTATAGCTGTGTTAAGGTGCGTTATGTTCATATTGCTCAGTAATTGCGAATGATTCTCAATAAAACAGACTCTGCTAGTGTGTTTTGAATTTTTATGTAGCTACTGTAGACCTGATGTAGTCATAGAAGAGAAAAATGTTACCCATTCCTTCATAGTTATACACACGGGTAAGACATAAACCAGTATCTTCCATTCCTTCGCTGATACTTTTGCTTATTTGTTGGATGAAAGCTTTTCACCGATAAAGATATACGAGTACTTAAAGATGAGCCCAGTCAAATCCCGTACAGCGCTTGATCACGAGATGATCTCGCAATAATATCAAAATGGTCATCAAAACAATAAAAACAGTGTGTAAAATCTCTTGTACTACTATATGTTGTAGGTCTGTGAAGCCCTGGAAAAAAATTTATTGCGTTGCTTCGTCACCACTCGTGAAGAGATTAATAAATGAAAAAGGTTGGGTACGATTATTACATAAAAAACGTCAGTTTGATATTGAAACAGGATGATTGTTTCCTATTCGTGATAAAAAGCGTACTGGCAACTCTTTCATACCTTACTGCTAGTTTACGGATAAATTATGGCCTACCTGAAAAACTGTCTGTCTCCTTAACTGTTCAGCACATAAGCTGTCAGCCTACAGCAGTTGTTTCAATAGTGACTTGTTTGGGTTCCTCAGACACTGGAGAAAGAGATACAGATGAGTAATAAGGTTGCTGCAATTGAAACCAAAATCTACATAGTGACCTCAAAACATGGGTAATGTTGAGGCAGTTTTCACTATGTGGGAACGGCCATAAATACACAATTTTGGACTACTTCTGGCACAAACAAGCTACCCACGGGAAAATTTGCCTACCAATTTAACATCTCATTAACCGTGCACGCAGTTAGCTCGTGGTTGTAGTCATTTGGTTCGTGATCTCTTCTACAGTCCGAATATGTGCTGGGATTCAATTATATATTTTAACTCTTCCTTAGCGCTGGAACGAAATGATCACTGGAATCTCTACACGTGTGTGAGCTATAAACATCTCCTGTTTACAACTGATGCCTACAGTGTTTCTTTTGATTATATCAGTACTGTTCATGTTTACGCTAAGACTTAAGGTCTTACGTTATGTGACAATTAAGGAGGGAAAACGGGGAGCCGGCCGCTGTGGCCGAGCGGTTCTAGGCGCTACTGCTACGGTCGCAGGTTCAAATCCTGCCTCGGGCATGGATGTGTGTGATGTCCTTAGGTTTGTTAGGTTTAAGTAGTTCTAAGCCTAGGGGACTGATGACCTCAGAAGTTAAGTCCCATAGTGCTCAGAGCTATTTGAACCTTTTTTTTTGTGAGAGGCCGTCAGGACGACTTAAGGGGTAGTGGGTGGTTACCTATTACTTCTGTAGCAAGTAGGGAACGGTAATCTCCTGCACGTCCAAGTAGACACTGCCCAGACCATGTCGGAGTATTTCGTCAGTACCATTCGATCGCTGATAGAGGCCATCGAAACTTCAGTTCTCTCGATAACGAAATTCTCTATATGTGAGCTGGATTCAGCACTGTAGTTAGCACGCAACACGTCATTATATCACTGAAAAATCCATTGCTGCACCGTGCGGCACATAGAAAAAAAGAACGAAGTGACGACCGTAAAATACACGAATCCACCAATAAATGCTTGATGGTGTTTCGATGTACACTGTTTGACGCCTCAAACGCAGAAGAGTGATAACCCAGGTAATAATCAACTGGATCGCTTGCAAAGATCGCTGATTGCAAAGCGCATCGCTCTTGCTTAACTACGAGTGTTAGACTACTAGTGTGAATCAGCAAACTGTCGATTATAACATGACATCTTTTTCGGTTAGTTACTTTAGCACCTTATGATGCCCTTGATTATCTATTAAAACCATACATTTCGTAGCAGTTAACACTTGGACCAGAGCAATACCGTGACAATGTAGTCGTCTACATGTTCAACTATGTGTAAGCTTAATTTGGTGGCCACCGTACACAACGTAAGCCTATTTCTCAAATCAAAGTAAAGGAAGACTCATCAGGATTTACGCTCTTGCAATTACTGTTGATCTGCGGTGTGTGCTTTGTTGTCAGCATCAGTGTCGTGATCACACATTTATGATGATCAGCGATTTGGAGACACCGTGGCAACCGCAGATGTTCAAGTAGCCTGTGACAACCGACTTCAAAGTTTTGATAGCCCTGTCGTAGGGACAGTATTTTGTCCGGCATTCTCCGATGCAAAAGACGTCTTACTATGAGTCTTACATGCCTTCGCCACGTTCGGGACTGCCGCTTTCAGGGCAACCAATTGACTGACAGCCTTCGATACAACTGGTCCAACAAATAGGCGAACAACTGAAAGAGAAAGAGTAGAAAGACAATGCAAGAAAGTTGTTTAAAAGTTGTTTTCCTATCTGATAACGTCTCACACAGGAAATAAGATACCGAACAATTTTATATACTTTAGAAATAAAAATTAATCTCAGATAACTATCGCACAGTTTTTAACAATGTTCCGGAAAAGGTACAGAAGTTAATCTGTCGCAGATTACCCAGTGCAGAATGTGAGATGTGGTTTACAAGTTTGAGAGGTTTCTTCTGGTTTCCATCGCTGCCTCCATTTCAAGGCAATTTCCTGCAGTCAATCCGAAAAGGAACCTGCTTCCTCGACTGTTGTCACCCCCTCCCCCCTTTATTTTCGGCTACCCCTTTCTACCACCCCTACAGTACATTATTAACTCGTCCAGAGCTCCTAAAAGTGTTTGCTGATACCGTTTTCTTATCGATCCTGATCTATAAACGTTCCTTTCCTTGCGTCTTTCTTACATATTACACCCACTGAGCTATACAGTTACTCACTTTGGAACATTTTCCTCCTGGACCATGGTAGTCTGTCGGTTTCCACAACAAAGCAGATTTCAGTAGTATCTTCAGTAATCCCAGCTTACTGAATGTAAATATTGTTTTAAATTCACTAACCAGCGCAATACAGTTTGTCGAAATAAATGCCCCTTCAGTTTGAAACTTTTACGCCTTCGGAATAACAGAGGACTTTATTATCAGCCATTTGGTACACACTGCTTGTAATGGAACTAGTAAGTGGCCCATTTTCGCTAAGTACTGTAATTCTCGATGCACTCAAATATATGGATTACTCGATACACAGACATTCTTCACAAGCCACAAGAAATTTAATTTTTTAATTATAGTTAAATTAATTATAAAGTATTATATTACTTACGCAGAAATATAAAAAGTGAAATGGGGAATTATTTCAAAAAATTTACTAGTCCCATTGCAAGCGGTGTGTACCAAAGGTTTGCGCAAATTCTAAAATGTAATTTGAAATTATTATTATTATTGTTATTGTCAATTTTTACAATTTTTATGACAATTTAAAAACATTTGTAGAGCAAATCATTCATTAAATACGACTTTCTCTGAATGTAAAATCTTATAATATCTTTCTACTGCGAGATTCACACCTCTGGTCAGTTTTGTCTAGCTTTGGACGCATTTTGATGGAGTTGTGTTGGAGAAGTGATGTAATGTATTACTAGCCCTGTTTTTTTTATATATTTGACTGTGATATGCTGAGATTTTTTGGATGAATCAATGAATAATGAAGATGAAAAATGCATCACAACGGTCTGTTATATAACTGAATTCATAAAATGGAAATTATCTGGATCCCTCCTAATCAAGTAGGACACTGAGCAGCCAAATGAAAGAAAATTTCGAGAAAAGTACGTAAAAGAGACAAGCTAAGTAACATACAACTTCATAACCATTCACCTCTCCGTTTGTGCTTTGTCATGTGCAGTACTCGTCAATGAACGTCGCTGAACGTCTGCTGGCGAACTTTAGTCATTTTAATTTAATAAGTCGCATAACGGATTGAAGTGGTCAGAGGCTCAATAAAAATATCCTCTACACTTCTCCGTACATTGCCAACGATCCATATTTCTCTTGCACGTTTTGTAGTGTCATCTGACCACCTTCAATTGAACAGCCCTCTTGCTTTTTTCTCATCTCTTGGAATACAGTAAAGAGCTCTATCTTCATTCATTTCACTTCCATTTCGGTCACAATTACGCCTTCAAGTCCATTCTCCTTCCTGATCTATTTGTTTCCTATCCTGTCTCTCCTAATAATTGCTAACATGTATCTCTCCACTGTTCAGTGATCAGTCCTGATTTCTTGAATTTTTTCCGAATTGAAAGTCCTTGTCTCACTGCCATGATTTAAACCACTTACTGCAAACTTCGCGATTGAGACATGTTAGAAGGTTAATTCTGAAGACTCTATTGAGCCTAATAAAAGTATGCGAGGCCATTTTCAGTTTATTTCTTTCGCTGTACCTCCAGGTGTTGTCTTCAGCTGCCATGAATACCAAAAGTCAGTGAACGGGTTCCAATTTCAGCAACTTGTACTATCTTTCTGTGATGGTTGAACATAATGTTAGTACTATTATAACTGATTTTCAGTTACTTGCACACTTCCCCTCTTAAGTTTCTCAACTTGTGAATTTTATCTGCGCAGGAAGCAAATAGTACTATCCCAATCACAGAATTTCAAACAGAATTCTGAAAAGTTGCTCTACATTAATAAGTAATGTCCTTAGTAATATACGTAACGCACCACAGACACAGGTAATTTCACCTGACAGGTTAAAATGTGCAATTTTTAAGCCTCTTTGGCTTTACACACAACTGGTTTGAATCATATTTAACAATCGGAATGCAAGAAGCTATGCTGAATAATCCAAACAGTGTTGGAAAGGTAGGAAACTGTAGCGACTATGGAGAAATCACATAGGGAGTCCTGCAGTGTTCAATTTTGGGTCCACTCCTGTCTCTTATATATGTGAATGACCTTCCACTTAACATTCAGCAAGCAGAATTGGTACTTTTTACAGAAGTTACTAGTGTTTCAATGAATCACATTAGACAGAATGCAGTAGAACCGATTGTTAATTAAGTTTTACAAATAATAATTAAGTGGTTCTGCGAAGAAGGGCTAGCCCTAAATTTTGAGAAAGTACGCTATATTCATTTTTTTCCAAATTTTGCATCTTCAAACGTGACTGTATTCAGTCAAACGTTTTCGTGACAGGAATATGCACTTTATCCAAGAGAAAAAATAAAGCATGTATTAAGACAAATTAAATCTGATGGTAGACCTACAGGGTCCTATGTGCATCGTGAAGTTAATAAGGCACGAAAAGTTGTGACTGAAGGCGTTTTTTAATTCATACTTCCAGTGTACACACTATAGTCAGTTCCGTTCAACGAATATTCATTCCAACAATTGGCGTGGCACATTAACGGGAATCAGTAAATTTGGTAGAATGCTCCATATTTTTGGGTGTGCATCTTGGTGAAAACTTGAACTACAAGAAACATATTACTGTGATGTTCAAACAACTAAGTTCAGCAACTTTTGCTGTGCATACAGTTGCTAGTGTTGGAAACAAATGAATCAAGCTTCTGTCATATATTGCATATTTCCAATTGTTAATGTCTCATGGGATAATTTTCAGCAGTACCGCGTCATTTAGAAAGAAGATACTGACTGCACACGAGCGAGCAGTAAGAAAAATATATGGTATTCATCTGCAGTCAAAATGCGGCTACATCTTAAAGGAGTTAGGCATTTTAAATGCATCCTCAGAACAAACATATAGCTAATGAAATTCGACATAAATAATCCATCAATATTTGGTAAGAATAATGATATACATACTTAGTACATTAGGGAAAAAATGATCTTTATTATTCAATATTAAAACTGCCAGTGGATTAGAAAGGAGTCAGTGTGCAGCAAGAAAAATTTTTGATCATTTGCTCAGTATCAGCATTAAAAAATGTCTCACATGTAGCAAAGTGGTTTTTAAATTTAACCTAAAATCATTTCTCCCATACAAATTCTTGTATCCAATTGAAGAATTTCTATGTAAATTGTTAGACTGAAAAAAAGGAAAAAAGTACATTTTAAGCCTAGTGGCATGAGGAGGATTAAATAATAATGTCTTCATTAATGTTAACACTAATCATGTATACGTGGGAACGGACTCGTGCCACATCACTTCGATAAACTAATCGTTCAAACGTCCCAAAACGAAATTGGATGAGGTAGGGTCGATTAACATTTGTTCGCCTTTCTCTTCCGAGCTTATGGTTCCAGAGACGTCGTCTAGAAATGCTGGAGTTACGGAATCTCCTTCCCTGATTACTCATTAAGTTCGGTGCCTCCTACTGTTCCGGTGATGTCTAATGGAAACTATAGCTTTAACATATATATTCATTAGTATACTAACACAACATCAATGAATGCCTCGTTTCTTAAGAGCCGTGAGTACAGATTTTGTTGTATTTAGTCCAAAGCTTGCTCAAAATAAATGATTAAGAGAAAAATGTTCATTTATACTCACTGCTTCCTTTTATGGTATCGATGAGGGCTTGGAAGTAGTCGATTGTCACAGATATATTTAAAGTCATATTTTTCCAATGTCTGGTTAAAATTTCAGTGATTTTATATAATTGTAGTGAATATATTGTACGTGGCACCTATGAGCTGCGTAGGTATACATCTTTTTGTTTGTCTATCTTGTCTCTCTTATTTCTAGCGAAGTACAAATATTGAAGAATTGTTTCAATTTTTGGAAACATAGTCCGTCCACAGACATGGCTTAAATAATTTTCCAAGCTTCTTTTGCATAATTTCCTCCAGATGTTATCATTTATAATGAAAAACTGTCCTCTCTAGATGCCCTTCGTTACTTCATTCATTGAATGGCGTTGCACACCTCATCGGGCATTAAATCTGGAATATCATTAATTTCATTACTGTCTGTGCTTTTAATTGTATGTTAAACCATACCAGAAGACGAAGAAATCTACGGATGCGGGTTCAATTTGTCTCAGTTACTGTACCATCTCTCCTCATAAAATGTGAAATCCTACCAACATTCTTTTTCTGTTTTTCTTTCATACTGCTAATGATTTCAATCTTCTTTATTAGCAGATTTTCATTGTACCTTCCAAATCTTCTGTAAGACATTTCAGGATATTTTTGTTTCATTTAGCGTATTCTGTGATAGTCCTATAGCTGTTCATGTGAAGCTCTCGCCAATTCCTTAATAACTGTCATGCCCGATATGAGATTTTCCTTACACATGCCTTCATTATCCCTGTTACATCTTTTGCTGTCTGTCTAATGTACCTCTAACTGACTGCTCCTTTATTTTATACGCATAACATCTTCATTTTGTAAGATTCTGAACTTCATGCTAAATTTAATTTGGTATCTCTAAATGTTCTTAACAAGTTATCACAATATACATTTAATGTACTTTTTTTTACACTAAATGCTAATAGTTTCGATCACTTAGAATTCTAAATTGATTCAATCTCCTCATCGTATAAAATTGCTTTACGGTTTCTTATACTCAATTCCGCGTGTAGTTCAATTTGAGTTCATATTTATTTATTTTTTTTTTTTTTTTGAGAATGAGAATGTGTTAACGATTAATATGATTTTTTGTCGTTATATTTTACTAGTGTATGTCGAGTGAGGCCTCGTATTCGGAAGGACTGGGATTCAAACTCATGTCCAACCATCCAGATTTAGGTTTCCCATGGTTTCCTTAAATCGCTTAAGGCAAATGCCATGGTGATTCCTGTGTAAAGGACGAAGCCGATTTCCTCGTCCACCCTTCTGCGTTTCTGTCTCTAGTGACCTCTTCGCCGACCGCACTGGTTCATTTTTGCTTTCATTCTCAGATTCGCCGTATACGTGTTCTACATCCCCATCAGCATATGAGCACGTTGGTGAATACATTTCAATGGTTTCCATCAACTCTACTTTGTTTATTGGCCGGCCGAAGTGGCCGTGCGGTTAAAGGCGCTGCAGTCTGGAACCGCAAGACCGCTACGGTCGCAGGTTCGAATCCTGCCTCGGGCATGGATGTTTGTGATGTCCTTAGGTTAGTTAGGTTTAACTAGTTCTAAGTTCTAGGGGACTAATGACCTCAGCAGTTGAGTCCCATAGTGCTCAGAGCCATTTGTTTATTTATATAACTAGTCTTTCTATGCTGACTTTCCTTCAGTATTTTTAATGTTGTTTTTTATTTTTTTCGTTAGAGTAAATAGTACACATGAGTTCCCTCTATGTATACTTCTTTAGCAAGACATTTTAATTCTATTCCGTTTTTGTTTGTCCGCTGCTCCTCTGATAACCTTACTATAACCCATTTCATGTTCGACTTAGCAATTCCGAGTGATTTGGGCGTAAAGAATTTGCTAAAAACATTGCCTGAGTTCCCTTAGCCATCTAGTTTCAATGCTACTTCGCTCTGGCAGGCATAACAGCGTCCCAGGAACTCGCATATGGCAGGGTGTATCCGACAACCTTATCCATGGCATACTCGTCAGCAAAGGCCCTGAAAATATGGCAACATACATGAAATGAAATGAAATGATCGTATGGCATTTTTGGGCACGAGACATCATGTAGGGTTGTTCGGTCACCCAGTGTTATAAGTCTTTTTATTTGGCGCCACACTGGTGACTTGGCGCGTCGAAAAGCATACGTGAAAGGCAGTAAACATGTGCAGAGATATGCTCACAGCAGTTTCAACCAAAATTTGGTCGCCTCTAAATCCAGGAACCTGGGATCAACAAGTCCAGTTATCGTACGTTCCAATAGACCCCTCTAGTGAATATTATCATTTACCAATCAACCAGTCTACGTGAGACAAAGAATACATTTAATCTAGAGGGTTGCAGTAGGTGATTCTCCACTTTTGCTCGAGTATACATTGGATAGTATCTCATCAGTATTTGTTTCCTACAACGCGATTAGCCATAGTGAACGTTATGGGTACTAACAACTTCACAGTTTGAACGAGTCATTGGACATTTGGATCGACAATGGTGGGTCCACTCAGTTATTATTGGAAAGGGAACTGTACAATCTTACATTTCGAAACATATCCGGAAATTTTTTATATGAGAAGAATACACTGAAAGAAACATAGTGTCAAAATGTTGAAAATTGCGAAATACTTAACTCAGCACATGGCTGTAGGAATGTATACACCCGCCATAGCTGCGGCAGACAGCGCATGCGCAATACAACGGCTGCATAGCCTTGATTGATGGCACAACGGTAAACATAGAACACGACAAAACGCAGTCGTAATTTGTAAAGTGGATTTCACTTTCTGTTCATAGCTTCTCTGATAAAAATGATCGCAGTTACTATTCACTTGAATTTGCAACTCGTTTAATATTCATAATAATTAAGAATGGAGGTGAAGCTGAATTAATTTTCTTTGTATTTTCTTCTTATACATTAGCTAATAACATTTCTCTTTGCGCATGTTCCAGAGTTTCATTTTCAACCTTATAAAGATAAAAATTTGAAGGAGATGGTATGCAAACGAAATCATCTACTTCTCCTGAAGATCTACGTATGTGTTATTCATTAGATAATTTCTAGGATATCCGTTCGAATCATGTCGAATTTCGTTGGAAATTATGGAAACATTAGAAGAAACGTGAAATAACTCGATCTATTTTGTGAGTTGTGGATCGAAACTTGATTGCTATGCAAGTTAAAGTCCAGAACAAAAATAAAGTACCTTCCAAACCCAATGAAAACATGTACAGTAATAGCTGTCAGTAAGAAAGGAAAGCCGTAAATATTTTGGTTAAACGAAAGAGGGAGATAACACTTAAACCTAAAAAGCGTGCAAAGCCGGTTTCGTTTCGTAATATCTAAACATTAACTGTATAAAAGGGAGAAAGATTTACGCTTAATATGCGCCAACATGAAACTCTCAAAAGTGTGAAATAAAAGCTATTCGTAGACTTAAAACAGCTCGTGAGAGTCAATGCAACATTATCGATTGAGATCTAGAAGACCGGACGCTCTGAATTGCAAGTGAGATAAACATTACTGATTTCCAGGCTTCTTCGACCTGGTTAAAAAGATTCAGTAAATTATACGGAAACGGAAGTCGTAAAATCAAGGAGTTTGCCTCAAGTACACGTGCAGAGGAGATGTCATTAATAAGTAATACTACAGAGAAATTCGTAGCTGACGTGAAGACTAAGCTTCTTTTTATCCCATAAAAGCTGCCTATAAAGCCAATCAGGTTTCGTGCTAACCACACTTCATCATTTCGTGCGAGAAAAAGATAAGAGCGGCTTCTGTAGTCGATGTGTGCTGTGACACTTTCGTATACAACAATGCAAGTGATACGTGTCAGTAAATTACCGTATGTTTGTTTTCGTCATCCAATAGACACTTCACATTTTTTGACGATTATGGAGAATAAAAATCGAGCTGTCTCATTCTTGGTAAAATATATACTGTCCAAAAGTTATCGTAAGAACTGTGCTACAGAAACTCGTACTTAACGTCAACAAATTAGAATTTCGGTTGATGATGTCGTCTGTAATGTAACTTCATACATTGTCTTGATTTTCTTTCCTCTGCTAGTCCCTTATGTAACAAATACATCTGCAACAGTTTAGCTGTCGATATGAACTGCAAGTTATTCAAAAAATTAATTATTTTAGACCTGTTAGGCATGGTTTAAGTGCTTAAAATTCGCGTATGTACACTTTGGACTTCGCAGCGGCGCTACGTTCTCATGTCACTGATGCGTCTGCTTATTCGCCGATCGCGAGATAGGCAGTAAAGGCTACAAGCGGTTCTTTTTGCGGCAGAAATGAGTAGCTTCAACATATTTGTAAAAAAATACCTGCAGTGCGCCTCTGCAGCTAAAACTTTGACAGTGCATTTCTTTCGATGTATTCTTCCTGTCTGAAAAATTTCATTGTAGATTTCGTCATGTCGAACTGGACCATTCCGTTATACATTTATAAACGGAAATATGCATAGCCTGTGTTCCGCGCTCGAGATCCCTTGAAAAGAACAGTCTCTAGAGACAGCAAACGTCTCATAAGCCGCAATTTTTTTCAAAGAGTGGCAATGAATGCGTGTAAAGCTCAGAATGGCTCTGAGCACTATGCGACTTAACTTCTGCGGTCATCAGTCGCCTAGAACTAGAACTAATTAAACCTACCTAACCTAAGGACATCACACATATCCATGCCCGCTGCAGGATTCGAACCTGCGACTGTAGCGGTCACGCGGTTCCAGACTGAAGCGCCTAGAACCGCACGGCCACATCGGCCGGTGTGTAAAGCTCAAGTTTTCCATTTCAGCGAAATTGCAATTGTTTTGTCACACAAACATCGGAAAATATGTTGGAACATCTGATGTGCCGGTTGTCTTGGCCTTAATGTACATCATGTCCTATTATTACACACCAAATTTTACTAACAATTTTATCGATTTAGAATGTCTCGAACCCTAGTAGAGAAAGTGCGTTACTCTGTCATCATCTTGGGAGACAAAAAATGAATGAGGATTGATCAAACAGCAAGATACGCTCCTTCTCCGGTACTGTCAGTTCAAATGGCTCTGAACACTAAGCGACTTAAGTTCTGAGGTCATCAGTCGCCTAGAACTTAGAACTAATTAAACCTAACTAACCTAAGGACATCACACACATCCATGCCTGAGGCAGGATTCGAACCTGCGACCGTAGCGGTCGCCCGGCTCCAGATTGTAGCGCCCAGAACCGCACGACCACTCCGGCCGGCTACTGTCAGTTGTCGATATCTTTGTTTCCATGTCATCATGGGCTCCAGGAATGTTTGAGGTTAATAACCTGTAAGGACTTTGAACTTACGAACTATAAATACCGTCATACTCTTAATCAGTTTCGGCATGGTCTAGATTTTAGTCCTTGCTATAATAAATTATTTCTGAACTCATGGTATAGATATTTTCTTATCAGAATCAGTTATCCTTTATGTGAGGTTTTTTTCTGATTGTTTATTCGGTGCCGATTCTCTGATGTGTACAGACAGAGAACATCCTACGCATGCTGTTATCTGTCTACCGAAAACCTTTAGCCACGACGTTCATTCCGCTCAGGAGGTTACCCCAACGTCAAACAAATGTCCCTGCAAGGAGGGGAACGACGTTCCCACTCTGTCGATCGATCGTCATGTCATAGGCCGGAACCTCAAGACACGCACACGCTGCAGCGAATCTCCAGATATAATTATTTGCCGTACCCCATTCCTTTGATTGTATTACCGGCCACGAAGCGATCGGTATACGCACTTTTTCGGACGACAGTGTCCGAGACGCAGTATCATTTCAGTGTCGGTGACGCAACCGAGTGGAAAGTAATAAAGTCAAAGATTATCCGAAATTTGATCGGGATCATTAGGTACGCTCGGAGGTGGGGCCAAGGGGTGGTGGGGGGTGCCGTCGCAGTGCGCGTGCGCGGGGCGCCGCTGGCGGGCTATAAGAGACGCACGCAGCCAGCGGCCGCACACATAACTGCTGGTGGCGTCGCCACCGCCACAGCCACCGCCAGAGGCGCAGCTGCAGCCGGCGCCGGCAGGCAAGGTAAGCGCCGTAGTGCGCCCACCCTCTCTAACTCCTGTCCATGCGTCGCGGCCGCGGATATCATACTTGAGCCCGCCCGCGCGCCGCGCGCTGTCTGTAACGCTCTGGCCAGTAACCCCCATGTACGAGCATTAGCACTGGCATTGCAGATACACTTTCACCGCGCAGCGCTTCTCGGTATTTCACCTTCACCCAGTTGTGTCAGGGAAAAGAATATCGACAAAAACTGAATAATTACGCGGTTTTTCGACATTTTGCCTCCTGGGCTGACCTATTGAGTTAGCCTCCGGTCCTTCACGAATAATTTCAGCATTTTTTGAAGACGTCGTATCAGTAAATAAAATTTTTTTTGTCGTGAATCCATTCAGGATCTCACGGCGCTGGTTATGTGATTCTTGTTGTTCTTTACAAGACTGTTGTAGATAGGTCAATTCTTGTACCTTCAGTTCCAATAGGGACATTAGACAATATTCAAAGCGCGTCGTGCATCATCGTTCTTGTGCAAAACCATTCTCTGCCATATTACGCTATTGCTTAGAACCCACGTATAAGAGAGAAAGAGAGAAACTGTTCACTTTTAAGAATTCAGTTTTGTACTATACTTGTGTCACTTCACATATTCTTGTTCGTTTGTGGCTGATCTTTGATAGGTATAGCGCTTTCGTTCAGACTGATATTTTGTTTCGTAGAACGCAATTAATTATGGCTTGACTCTTTTTTTTTCTTTAGGGCAGTTATTTTATGCAAACACTGACTACTTAGTTTCTAGTCAAATAGTTTTGTTAGTAAAGATAGCGTAATCGGTGCTGTTTTGAGGCGTATGACGCACCAGCGAAACGGTTTGCATGTTTCACTCGCTACACATGACACTAATGAGTGCGCAGCAAATAAATGAGAACATACCTGTTGCGCTTGCTCCTCTGCTCCGATCGCACACGCATGTCAGCAAGCCGCTGCTCTACCTTGCATAGGCTTCGCATTTCCCCTGCTTATCTGGTTAGGCGCAAATGCTCTACTGAACTTTAGAAATAGTGTGTTCCATAATGTGTCTAACATTCGAACGAAATTTTGTAGCGCAGAATCAACAGCGCCTTTTAACTGCCATTTTATTTATAATCATACGAAGAGAAATGTACATAATACACATGAATGTTTCCATAGTAGTTGCGCTGAAAAAATATATTTTTCTGCGATTCTCTGCACTAAGTTGGTTTCCAGATAACATGTCCGGCCTGATACGAAGCAAAATGTTCTTCAAAGATTTACGAAACCATGATTATTGTTACTATTGGCGCTTCTAGAATGTCAGGCTGTTATCATTGTTCCTTGTAGTTTCATGACATTGTTGAGATGACTGCTGAACATCTAGTTACGCCACCAGTCCTATATTACAAGAATCATTTAGAAACTTAATCTAAGACCTATAAGGTTTTCCAGTAGAGTTAAGGAAGTATATTTCAATATTTTAAGTAAATTTCTGCATGAAACATTTCCGTGCATACAATTATACCAAGAAGTGTCATTTAAACAATGCAACTGAAAAATTACTGCCGGCCGGTGTGGCCGAGCGGTTCTAGGCTCTTCAGTCTGGAACCGCGCGACCGCTACGGTTGCAGGTTCGAATCCTGCCTCGGGCATGGATGTGTGTGACGTCCTTAGGTTAGTTAGGTTTAAGTAGTTCTAAGTTCTAGGGGACTGATGACCTCAGATGTTAAGTCCCATAGTGCTCAGAGCCATTTTTTGTTTTGAAAAATTACTGCAGGGCGCTAATGATGTTACTGCAGTTCTTACATAACATGTGACGAGAAATCAGGAGGAGAGTGAGACTGCAGGCTAATACATGCATACACATTATAAGGTGTTTTACTTTTAAGATTATTCATATACTGTTTGCTACTTCTCACAACACACTTTACAGGTACGCCGAACCTAATAGCAAACGGTTTTTCGGGTTATATTCTTTCTTGTTATGGTTAAATAATGGAGAAGAAATAATATATGTTTAAACTTCCTAACAGATGATAAATGTGTGCCGGACCGGGACTCGAACGGTACAGCATTTGCCCACGAAAGGCAAAGGTTATGGGTTCGAGTCCCGGCCCAGCACACAGTTTTAATAATCCGGGAAATTTCAAATAAGCACAGACTCCACAGAGGAGCGAAAATGCATCCTGTACAATACACGTTCCTCATTAAGACTGCTTTAAATAAACAGCATACATTTCTTTGAGTCCAGAAGTTCACCAAGCAATTACACAACTAAGTTTCCTACATCCCCTTTCGCCGCAGTATTTCTCATGCGAACACCATAAAAATGTTTACGATAGTTCGTTTTCATATTAGTCGGAAAATTTTATTACGTAGATGCTGTAGATTCAAGAGAAAGAAGGTTATATATTGAAAATTCGTCGAAGTCATTAGAGGCAGATCAGTTTCGGCTGGACGAGTAGGAAGAAGGAAACCCGCCATTGCCTTTCGAAGAACGGTTCCGACGTTCACCAGAATAACGGGAATCCAAAACAAGCAAGGAGGCGCAGCGGGTAAGGCACCAGACTCCCGGAACCATCCGTTTATGTTTCCCGTCGTTTCCCAAAATCATTTAAGACGAATGCCTACATGATTCTTCTGAAAAGGACACAGCAGGTATTTTTCCCTGTCCTTCTCCAATCTGAGCTTGTGGTCCGTCGCTAACGAACTCGTATTCTGCGCGACGTTAAACTCTAAATTTCCTTTTCCTGTGATATCTCGATGAGCGGACACGGTTCCGCACACTGCCCGTTCTGAATACGGGCCAGTTGTTTTTAACACTATACCACATAAGTAGGTTTGATCTCCATCGCCAATGTTGGAGGCGTTTGGTTTCTGATCTCGGCATACAAGACGAATCTAAATAGTAAAAGATTCCTCGACTAGCACACCATGGTCCATGAGGGAGCATATTCATGAAATCCTATATACAGTTCCTCTTTTCTCTTAAGCTGGGATTGTTCTCCCTGGTAAACTAACAAAGAAATAAAGATGCTAAAATGGACGGATTTTCTTAGAATATCAGCTGTGACTAAACGAGATGACAATTATTTTACAACACTGGACTCTTATTCTGGCGGAGCGGTGTTCGACTCCACGTCCAACATTTCTGCTTTACTTCTGACACCAATTCCCGAAAAAAGGTCCACAGTTGGTTTTTCCTTACCCTATCCTAGCCTAGCAGAGCTTGTATTATTTCGCCCATGTTCTCCCCGTTGACGCCACGTCACTATCATTCCTTCCCTCCTTCCTTACAATAGACTTGGCTGTACATTTTCCACCAAGGTGAGGCCTAGCCCAACTTAGATTCACGGTTGGGTTGGAGATTTCCTCCTCCCTGAGACTGGATGTTGTGTTGCCCTTATCCTCGTATCGTCATAACTGACACGAAAATCGTCTGTATGGCGTCACATGACAAGTCTAAGAACCTATGCCGTGTGACTAGGCCCTCCCGTCTGGTAGACCGTACGCCGGGTGCAAGTCTTTCGATTTGACGCCACTTCAGCAACATGCGCGTCGATGGGCATGAAACGATGATATCGCGGACAACACAACACCCAGTTCCTGAGCGGAGAAAATCTCCGACCCAGTAGGGACTCGAACCTGGGCCGTTGGGACTGACATTCTGTCGCGCTGACCACTCAGCTACCGGGGGTGGACAGAGCTTATGTAACTTCGTACGAGGGATGGGCTTGACCTTAATGAATATTCTGAACCGTCGAAGCACATTGTCAGACAGTCTTACCACTGATGAGATGGCTGTAAGGAGGCGGGGGGGGGGGGGGGGGGGGGAATAATAAAAAGGTTGGAGCTAGAATGTTCCATCGGCTAAAACATCTGTGGTGCAGTATCATCACTATCGGTTCTTATAACGAGCATACTTTAGCGGATTAATCAGAAAACTCTAAGGAAACTTAAAAAATTAGACGTATGAGATCGATTGGTTGGTTTATTTGGACGGAGGGGACCAAACAGCGGCGCCGGCCGCAGTGACCGAATGATTCTAGGCGCTTCAGTCCGGAACCGCGCGACTGCTGCGGTCACAGGTTCGAATCCTGCCTCGGGCATGGATGTGTGTGATGTCCTTAGGTTAGTTAGGTTTAAGTAGTTCTAAGTTCTAGGGGACTGATGACCTCAGATGTTAAGTCCCATAGTGCTCAGAGCCATTTGAACCATTTTGAACCAAACAGCGAGGTCGTCGGTCCCATCAAATTAGGAAAAAATGGGGAAGGAAACCGGCCGTATCCTTTCAAAAGAACCATCCCAGCATTTCCCTGAAGCGATTTAGGGAAATCACGTAAAACCGAAATCAGCATGGCCGGACACGGGTTTGAACCACCGTCCTCTCGAATGCGTATGAGATGGAATTTAATATGAATAACGGTCTTAATCTTCTGGAAGACAACGTGGTACATCACGAAGATAACGGACAGTCACTTCAAAGTCTTGCCCATACTAACAACGAGAATCGAAATCTGGATATTTCAGTTGCATCTTTTCGCCGAGGCGAAGAAGGTTATTCAAATCGGAACGATGAAGTGTGATGAACTATAAAACGAGAGCTGGATGCTAGGGCACTTCCCGTGAACCGGTTCCGTCTCACCTTACATAAGAGGTTCTATCCTCCACATTCTGATAGCGTTCTTCCATTTCTGCTTCTCTACCAACTGGTTTCATAATTACGAAAACCACCACAATTTTAAATTTTTCATGGTTTGTCTAAATTTCTTAATGCAAATGCTCGGAGAGCATTCTTCTAGGACGATGAAGGTATTCATCTTACCTAAACCATATACAACATCTTTCCTGAACAGAAACCATAATTAAACAATGATCAAACATCTTGTGAGAGGCTAAACAACCACAGGCCCGTTACATCTCTCGTATCCACAAGTACTTTTAAGCTCCCAAACACATCTGTAGACAGGTGAGCACCAAAATCACTCACGAAGCTCTGATGTGCCCATGGCTATGCCTGGACTGCTCTTCAATGCTGCGGCCCTCGAGAGACCCTATAATTTGCACACTTTAGGCCCCAAGTTTTCAAAAGTGGAGTTCAAATCCTTGTCCAGACAACACAGTTTAGGTTTTCCCAATTTTCCTTGAAGTACTTTAGGAGCATTACACGATGGGTCTTTCGATATGGTCAACCCCCGTAGCTGAGTAATCAGAGCGACTTGCTGGTATCCGGGACACCCGGGTTCGATTCCCGATACTGCCAGGAATTTTTGGGGAATTGGAACGGGGTGCACTCAGCCTCATGATGCCAACTGAGGAGCTACCTGACCGAGTAGTTGCGCCATCAGGTCTGCTAATCCGACACAGGTCGGGAAACCCACGTGTTGACCCTACTCCCTAAACTACCGCATATCGGTGAGGTTATTCGCAGGGGATGACACGGTGGTTGGTCGGTGCCTATTGTTCCGTCTGCGTCCAGAACAGCGGTGCATTCCTGCCTTCGACAGGACCACGGAAGACTATCCTCCCCACGCCTGGCAATCAGAGGTAGTATTCGATCCCTACTATACCAGAAGCAGTAGGGGTATAACAGGTGAGTATAGCCATGTGTAACAGGCATGTTCGGTGGAAACAAAATGGGAGTGATCGGAAGAATGGCGACACCGCAATCTCTCAAGTGTGTTGGAGAGTTTTAAGGAAGCGGTATTAGAGGTACAGTAGGCAACAATCCTGCTGCCTTCGCTGAGTATCTCGATAGTGAACCATAAGAAAAAGAGCGTTTACGGCGAGACATAGAGGCAGTCATCTTACATTCGCTCAATACACGAACAGAATAGGACAGAAAGTCCCTAATAATCGTGCGGGCTACGCTCCACCATGCACTGAACAGTGAACTGCAGCGTATATAGATGGTGTTTCAAAGTCTTTGCATCAAATGTGTAGATGTGATAGGTCACTTTATGGGGAACAATTTTTGCTAAAGACAAAATGTTCGCTAACTCTTCCCAGAGACGCTAGGCATCCTTTAGTATTCGCCGGCCCTGCGACGACGAGATTTCATTGAGCTATCAGGGTGTGCTAACCAGTTGTGCTGCATACTACCGAGCCCAGTAAATTAACAGACTCATTTTTAACAAGAAAACCTTAAGAATCAGTGTCTGTAGGCGAAAAAAGGTATTTCAGAAGCGAATCAGGAATTTTTCTGGGCCTAGCCCCATTCACTCGGAGCAGATGGCAGGATTTTAGGCAACACACAAGGCATACCCACAGCACAGAGTACCTGTGCACTGCCGCTTCTCAAGGGCATAACCATTACAAAAGGACGCCTGCCTTCAGCGAACATTTTGGCTCTAACAAATGATGTTCCCAATGACTTTATCTATGACCCCTAGAGATTTGGTAGAAAGGCTTTGCAACAACCTACATGTGGATATAGAACCTTGATATGCCGGCCGCAGTGGCCGTGCGGTTAAAGGCGCTGCAGTCTGGAACCGCAAGACCGCTACGGTCGCAGGTTCGAATCCTGCCTCGGGCATGGATGTTTGTGTTGTCCTTAGGTTAGTTAGGTTTAACTAGTTCTAAGTTCTAGGGGACTAATGACCTCAGCAGTTGAGTCCCATAGTGCTCAGAGCCCATTAGAACCTTGATATCATAGATTACCGTTCTAAGTCCTGTCTGTTCATCCTCATGTTGATTTTTGGTAGTTTTCCTAAATCACTACCAACAAATGATGAAAAGACATTTCTTGTTCCCCCTATCAGATATGAGTAAGTGCTCTGACTGCTATGGGCTCGCCGGCTGCTGCGGCCGAGCGGTTCTAGGCGCTTCAGTCCGGAACCGCGCTGCTGATACGGTCTCTGGTTCGAATCCTGCCTCGGACATAGATGTGTGTGATGTCCGTAGGTTAGTTAGGTTTAAGTAGTTCTAAGTCTAGAGGACTGATGACCTCAGATGTTTAAAGTCCCATAGTGCTCAGAGCCATTTGTTATGGGATGGGGGTAAACACTACCCTAGAGACAAAGGAGCATCTGTAATTCCATCTTGTATAAATGGAAGAATGGGACAATGGCTGGACGATGACTTGCAGGAAACAGATGATACCCAACAGCCACAAATTTATGGAGTAATTTTATTACGCTGCCAGTTTCAGTGTCTCATTGACACCGTCTTCTAGCCCATACACGTGAAACGAGATAAGCCATATATAGTCGTTTGTGCTTACTAAAAGAACTATTATATCAAACTGGCTTCGTAGATATCTTCACAACAGACGTAGATACTACACACATAAGTTCGACAGTTGTCGTTAGATATGTGAAGCGTCCACGTCTGTTGTGAAGATAGCTACGGAAACCAATTTGCTATAGTGGTCCCTTTAGTAAGCACAAACGACTGGATGGCTTATCTTGTTCAGTGTAGGACGCCTGAAAATGGTGAAAATGAGGCGCCTAAACTAGTAGCGTGATAAAATTACTCTATAAATTTAAAGCCGTTGGATATCTGTTATCACCAAGACAAAGGAGAATGGACTAAGCCCTGCATTATTCTTTCTCCCAAAAGCTGTTTTTTCTACTACAGACGAGCCCTAGCGCGGAGCACCTATAAGATGTCCTACGAATTTCATCTCTCTCCACTACTGGTGTTACGTACTTTCTTCTTCGCAAGTCCGGATACGATCGAGAAACTTCAGTCAATTCCACTATCTGCCATTTGGACGATTACTCTTAGCAAATTTACAAATGTGATGCGGCTCTGGTAAAAATTGGCAGTTGATCGATGTGAGGTCGTCTGACTCAAACACTCTCCTCAGTGCCTGGGAGAGTCAGTGAACGTGTCATTCCTATTGTTGAAACTTCGAAAAAAGAAGCAGAGAAGCCAGCGGTGGAACTTATAGGACAAATTTTTCCTTGTGGTGCAGCTAATAATCACTATCGTGCATTAATACCTTAACACTTCTCAGAGATTAATATATTATAAGGAGGTTATACCGAACGAGGTGTCACAGTGGTTAAAATAATAGATTCGCATTTGGGTTTCTGGGATTATGCCTTTGAAATGGCAGGGCTGAAATTCTTCTCTGCCACTCCCCATCCGAGTTTGTACTCCATCTTTAATGATCTCGTGATCAACGGCACGTTAAACCCTAATCCTCCTTCCTTCTCTTTCTTATACATTTTCCGTGGTTTGTTAAATCATCTAAGACGAATACCAGGACTATTCATTAAAAAGGTTCTATCGATTTTCTGCCCCAAACCTCTTCAGTCCGATATTGTGCTCAGTCTACAATGCGCTAGACAGGACATTAAATCCCATTCCTAATTTCTTCCTTCTTTCACAAGTGCTTCTGCACTAACATCCCAGACTTCACTTTTCTCCCCGTGATGAGTATATTGCCGCCCTCAGAGAGTCACCTTGTGGCTGACCGCTCATGGAACGAACTGATAAAGTGGTGGCCTCTTCATCTGAAGAGAAAAATGGGATACCGATAAAAGCAAGTTTACACAGCTGTTAAGAAGAGGACTACTTGGCGCTCGATTTCATATTACGAATGATCTTGACAGTGAGTCCACCCATACGCATAAGGGAATAGGAGAGCGTGAAGCACCCAAAATAAATTTCTCCGAAATACTCATAGATGAATGTTAACACCATCTAAAAAGTATATCAAGCTCTTCTATGGCACGAGTAATACATCCTTTCTCATAGACTGGGTACAGCTGACTCACAGTGGAGCTCTATATCCACTAGAAATCTATAATCTAACATTTAGAATAGGTTGTAGAACAGGGCTAGGAGTAAATACCTTCAACTACCATAGACTGCCATTCCGATCCTGATGCTTTAGGGAAGAATATTAAAATTATACCAGTTTCCTAAAGCGATACCTGAAACAAGGCTATATCTGGGATGGTTCCTTTGGAAAGGACACACCTAATTTCCTTCTGCATCCTCTTTGAACTGGAGGTTGTATTCTGTCTCTACCGATCTCACAACCGTCAGGACATTAAGCCTCAAGCTTCCTCCATTTGCGTCCTCTCTTTTCCGAGTTCGATTTCCCCGTAGGGGTTTTGCTGCTGCTGAACACTATTTTCACGTCTAGCAATCCGTGACGTAGAAAAAAAAAAGAAATCCAAGTTACACCATGATCAGTAATTCGGCTGTAACAGTGAGGACACCACGTATTTGGCTGTGTGTGCCTCTTCACAGGTTGAAGGAAGCCAACAGAATACCAGCTGAAACAGGATAAGACTTCGTAAAGCATTCCATTGTTCATATTAACCTCTGGGTTGATGACCACTTTTTCTCTAGAACTCAACGATCTCACTTCCCGCCTCTTGGCCAGGTAAGTTGATGGCTGTGTTTGGTCATCTGACAGGGTATAAAGTGCTGCTATACTATGTAATCAGGTAAAGTTTTGGCCACGATTTTAAAGGAGAGATACTCTGCTTTTGGGCACCATTACAAATTTAAGATAAGGTGAGAGGAGCTGAAGCATACCGTTCACCAGTTGTTCGGGATCATCATGATGAGGCATGAGGTTTCTTGTTTTGACTTCTAATCTTGTTCTTGTAGATCCTCCGGGCTCCACACTTCCGTGAGACGTCTCATTTCTCGTTCACTTGATATCGCTTTTATCTCCGAATATAGTAAGTGAGGCGTTGACGCGAAAAATACCAGAACTTGTATTTTCATTGCCATCTCTCATTAATAGACTCATTTGGGACAATTCTTCGACCTGTACCATCACCAGTCACGGCTTTGTTTTACGCATGACGTCTCACAGTGACCACCAGTCGAGGATGTTGACGTGTGGTCACTTGGTCACCTTGAAGGTCCAGTGGTTCCCAAGTTAGCTCCTTGCAAGGACTTGTATGAACAACAGCCTTTCGTGTACGGGGAAGCATCAGAAGGCCAGTTTCTACCATTGTGGCGACATATAGAACTCACAGCTTTATGTCTCTGTCCCTCACAAAGGCCAGTGATCTGTGGTCCGTATGGTTGGACTGTTACCACAGGAAGCTGTCATGCTTCGTACTTAATTCAAGATGACAGCAATCACATACGACAGTGCTTGTCCCTTTCTTCTATCTACATTACCAACCTACGGATGGAATTTTTATGTTCTGCAGCCAGAGTCCGACAGCTAAGAAACGCAGTCCGTCCAAAACTAGACGGTTCAAATTCGGTGATCAAGTATACCAACCTCTGTGTTTCGTTGGAACTACGTTGGAACACGGCCCCTGAAGAAGCAGGGAAGTTTGACACTTGTCCGACGCCGAGCGGTACAATGCCACGAGATCTTCCACAGTCCTTCTGTCCCCATCGCCAAGCTGTCCGATATGTCGAACACCATCTTTGTGATAGTGAAAATATTTCTTGCCTCCAGAAAAGCTATATGAGTAAATATATTACACAAAAATACGGAGTTTTTTTTCTTGAACAATTTCTAAATAAGCTTATAATTGTCCAGTCATTTTTCAGTTCTCTTTCAATTCTTGAACACTCGCTGCACAGACTGATCTGTACATAACCTTTCTTTCACGCCGGCCGCGGTGGTCTAGCGGTTCTAGGCGCTCGGTCCGGAACCGCGCGACTGCTGCGGTCGCAGGTTCGTATCCTGCCTCGGGCATGGATGTGTGTGATGTCCTTAGGTTAGTTAGGTTTAAGTAGTTCTAAGTTCTAGGGGACTGATGACCACAGATGTTTAGTCCCATAGTGCTCAGAGCCATTTGAACCATTTTTTTTTCTTTCACACGGATCTGACTTACATTCCTGACTATGTAATTAATACCCTCTGTATCTGCAATTGGCTTCTTAGCGCTTCGCCTGAAATACTTCTTTGTTGCCGTTTTCTCTTCCACGTGTCTGTTAACGGCTACAGCTGTAGGTGCAACGCTCTATCTATTTTTTAATAAACATTAGCCATAATCATTGACGTGGTCCTAACGAACGTATGCCATTAAATGTATTTTTTTTTTTTTTTTGTTTATTCGACATTTACATTCCCCCGATAGTGTGGGCTGGCAATGGTTATGTTGCAGATCTTAAGCAATTGATATAAAATTATTAACGCGTATCAGTATATTTCTATTACAATAAAGCAATTATTATGAGACGTTTCACATGGTGTTGGTGACGCAACTTTCTTCTGGTTCTTTAGAAATGAAAGCGGTAACGAGTTTTGGTAAAGCTAGTTGTTACGGCTTGGTAAGCATATGGAATTGGAAACAATATTACAGGAAAGATTTTGGGTGAGAGTATAGGAAAGAACTAATGGATTGGATGAACGTGTTGGAAGGCTGGTGAGATTGTAGTTAGACCGCGAAAGGATTCGTTGGAGCCTTCATTTGGATAGAAAGGGAAGGGTGGGTTCGGTTTATTGGTAGAATAATGGGGAAATGCGATCAGTCTACGAAGGAGATTGGTTGCAAATCACCCGTGCGACGCATCCTAGAATATCGCTCAAGTGTATGGAACCCATTCCAAACAAGAGTAACAGGGTCTACTGAACGCATACAGAGAAGGGCAGCTCGAATGGTCACAGGTTTGTTTGATCCGTGGGAGAGTGTCACACATATGCTGAAAAAACTAAACTTCAGACTCTTGAGGACATATGTAAAGTATCCCGAGGTACCCTACTTGTAAAGTTTCAAGAACCGACTTGGAGTGACGATCCTAGGAATATACCATAATCTCCTACGTACCAGTCCCGTAGGGATCGTGAGGACAATATTACAGTAATTAAAGCAAGCACGGAGGCATTTAAATAGTAATTCTTCCTGCAACCCATACGTGAATGGAATGGGAAAAAACCCTAATAATTGGTACAGTGGAATGTACCCTCTGTCGTGCACTTCACAGTGGTTTGAAGAGTATAGATGTAGATGCAGAAGTAGTTAACAGTAAGAGCTCTGGGATGATTTCGTAGCCTTGGAGCTGGAGGTGATTAAATTTACGCTGTGAAAGGATGAACACTATTTGGCGATGGAGGTGAAGTGACCATTGTTTGTACTTAGGGATGGAAGTGTATATCAGGCGAAGGCTGTCTAGGTGTTTTAGGGGCTCTGATAACTTTGTGTGCTAGTACAATATATACTTGGGAGGAGGATGTCGAATGCGAAAAACTAAACGGAGTCCGTGGTATTCCAGAATATGGAGCAAGCGGTAAAACAAGGAAAGTTTGGAGTCCATAAACCGTTTGAATAGATGGAAATGAGGATTAGAGACGTGTAAAATTTCCTCTTCAATCATCTTTTTAACGCTGCGCCACCATAGAGCTTCATTCCATTTTTCGTTGTTCTACTAATATTTATCCTACTGATGATTTGAAGATGTACGACTTTATTAGGGTATTTCAGCTCCAGTGTCGGGCATCTACGTTAAGCTTGGTGCTGCAGGTCAGTGCTTAATTTCTAAAATTGTAGGTGCCGGAACGCACCTCTTCAACCGTTAACACCCCCTGCCCCGCTCTCACCCAGCAATAAACGTCACAAATTTCGAGTTTTGAAAACCTGAGATAAAATTTATGTTGAGAAATCATTTTTTTACAAAATACTGTTCTGAAATTTGGTTTTCTCAAACATAATTTCTCAGAATCAAAAGAATAAAACCACAAGATTTAATACAAACAACATGTGCTATTGTGTGTCCCTTTGCTCCCTAGTTCTGCTCGGTAAATATCGGCAGAAGTCGGTAGTCTTCGCGACTATGACGCCATGTTTTCAACTGCTGCCAGCCCCGACGTTCAAGCAATGACAGTGTACCTTCTCAGTGAACGTTAATTAATAATATAGCGAGGAATGGAGATGAAGGTATTTCTGGTCCATTGGGGTCACGTGTACAATTCAGACTTCCCGAAGAGTTAGGGAAAATAGAACACGCTGTAGCGTGAGACGCGGAGTCAGATGTTCAGTAAATGCTTTAAATTTCTTTTTTTTCTGCTCATTGAACTGTATTACAACTGGACTGAAGTTCATATCGTATAGAATTCGTTGTGGACAATTCGATAGAAGAAGTGGCGGGGATTAATTGCATTAAAATATTCACGGATAGGTTGCCGATACGTTCCGATTACAACTTGGAGATGAAACTCAACTTATCTTGGGTACACACACACATGCGTACCCGACGCCTATGCCCATCCCATCACGTTGGTCGGCCACTGTCACTTTCACTGGTGCCGGCGCAGCGGAAAATTATATTTACTCCGGAGCCGAGTTGTTAAAGTGAGTTAAAAAAAAATTCCCTGGGAGGAGCCGGAACACCGCCCCGGCGCATTCCGGCCGAAATTAAGCTCTGCTGCAGGTACAAAGATGGATGACGGACGTGGTTTGTGGCGTAAAACCGCGAACTTCGTGGCGCGCGGACGCAGCGAGTCCTGCGCTGCGCCACCAGGTGGCAGCTCCTCCGCTTGGTGGCATACAGCAAACCAGTGCTTAACAGTAATGGTTAAAAACAGTCTTGGTTACAATTTTAATTTTTTTTTCAACTACGCGTTTTGCCTTATTTTAGGCATCTTCAGGTTATCTACATAAAAAACAGAGAACAAATACATCTAGTTAAGAATCGTGATCGCGTTGTGCAGACTTGGATAACCTAAAAGCATGTATAAATGGTTCTGAGCGCTATCGGACTTAACATCTTAGGTCATCAGTCCCCTAGAACTAAGAACTACTTAAACCTAACTAATCTAAGGACGCCACACACATCCATGCCCGAGGCAGGATTCGAACCTGCGACCGTAACAGTCGCGCGGTTCCGGACTGAAGCGCCTAGAACCGCTCGGCCACCGCGGCCGGCAAAAGCATGTATAAACAGATCAAATACTGAAAGAGTAAATACCTTAATTTGGTATTTCTTAGAATGATCCTTTAGTCAGTGTAGCCAAAGGGCATCGTCGAATATATCAGGCCAACATCGCCTTCGTTAAACTCAGTAAAAACTTTTCTAGATGGACGCAAGTGACACCAAGATCTGCATAACGCGTTCCCATTCACAGGAGCGAGTAATAGAATAAGATGGGGGCTCAGGTACCTGAGCCCCCATCTTATTCCGACGCGAGTGACACCAAGATCTGCCTAACGCGTTCACAGGAGCGAGTAACAGAATAAGATGGAGGCTCAGCTACCTGAGCCACCATCTTATTCTGTTACTCGCTCCTGTGAACGGGAACGCGTTATGCAGATCTTGGTGTCACTTGCGTCCATCTAGAAAAGTTTTTACCGAGTTTAACGAAGGCGATGTTGGCCTGATATATTCGACGATGCCCTTTGGCTACACTGACTAAAGAATCATTCTAAGAAATACCAAATTAAGGTATTTACTCTTTCAGTATTTGATCTGTTTTATATGCTTTTAGGTTATCTAAGTCTGCACAATGCGATCGCGATTCTTAAATAGATGTATTTGTTCTCTGTTTCTTATGTAGATAACCTGAAGATGCCTAAAATAAGGCGAAACGCGTAGTTGAAAAAAAAAATTAAAATTGTAACCAAGACTGTTTTTAACCATTACCATTTTGTAGTTATTTACTCACAAATATGTATCGTCTTTTCCTATTGAAAGATGTTTCCAACATATGAGTTTCTGTGAGCAACGTACTCATCTCTTCCACGTCTTGTGAATTATATCCATTATTAATGAAATTTAGTGGTTATTCACGATATTACTGGAAACATTATGTAACATGTCTCACGTGGTAATCCCGTGGAGTCTTCCAAAAATTTGAATCGGCTAACGTCTTACCGTCATTTCCTCCAGCGGCAATAATTTTATTTCGTAAAGAAAATATTTTTGCAAAGTTTGAAATAATATTTTACTTGAAATCTTCTCTTCATAAGGCTAGATTTATGGAGAAGGTTTTCATGAATTTCTTTGTAGTTCATCATATCAATTTTACTGCTACGTCTCTCGTTGAGGTTGTATATCGACTGTTGGAAGATATATTTCATTTCGACCGTTTTACTCTGAAACTGATTCTTTGCCAACTTGTGCACTGCTCTCGTTTTTATTTCTTAAAAAAAAAGAAGAAAAAGCTTGAAAGCGCCTCACTGTGTAGACTAGAAAGTGCCGATTGGGTCACAATGTGTGTCACACGTGGGCATATCACTGTTACCGAATAACAGTTCCTCGATTCTTGTGGTTTTTTTCCCGTTGTGTCTTTCCAAAGATATAGACAAACAAAACTGCGTAAAGACGTATCATTTAGATAGGACTGACGAAGACCGATAGCGAGGTACGACATAGGGGGTTTCCTCGTTCTTATCTTTCAAGTGCACAACTGAAAGCGTAAACAGGAGGCTAGATTACGTTTGACAAAGATCGTTAGCTGCTAAGTAGTATTTTTAAATGTTATATTTTAATGTTATGTTTAAATGTATCGTGTACTGGTGATGCTAACGTGACTCCTTTCCTAGGTGTCGTTGATATTACATAACGTAGTGCAAAATTAAATCAGTGAAAACATACACACCATGGGATACTAGCAGTTGCAAATTTTCATCCAGCCAGGTTCCCAATTGGCACGTATTCGCAGGCAGGTGAACAATCTGTTGTGGCTTCTGGAAATGTTGTCTGCCAGACATGCGTAGATGAATCTGGACACAAAACTATGTCACCACTAGCCTGAAGATGTCTGGTGTTTGTTACAGGTGGGCGGCCATCCAGTCTCTCTAGGGCGAGACGTCTACTCTTCTGTCGCAGAAGGCGTCCAGTCGCTGTTCGACCAAGCGTTTAGTAAGCCACCAGTATTGTTTCATTATAGCTACCTAGTGCACAGATCAAAATCGCAGTTCTTCATAAAAACGTTTCAATTACCTTAGGGTTTCTGTAACGTTCATCAGTCTAACGCAGAGCTATAAGTAACAGATAAACATAAGTGAGTAAAGGCAGAGATTTTTGAATACACTTGATGCTCCGGATATTTACCTTTTAACGTCTGATAATGCAAGATAATTTTTGCCTATGTATTAAGTATTTTATTTAGAATAGGTGAGTTACATATATCTTTCTCCTAAAGTGGTTCACTAGTAATGGAGTTCCTACTCATTCTAGCAGGCTTAATGAAAAATTACAATAAATCCATTTAACAAAATGACTTCTGCTGTAACAGTCACGTGTTGTCGTCTCTGTTTTTCAGATACACCAACATGTTACTGATATATCAGTTGCAACGTAATGTCATCCCTTTGCACTCTTGCTCCGTATGTACAGATTTTTTCATACACTCGTCAAGACCTAGTCCATTTTCCATATGTAGTTGGCTATTTGCGATTCTACATCTGCTATTAAGATCACTCCTCCTTTCTCAGTCTGCGTACCCATTACAACTTTCACTTTCTACACCAACTCATGCCACTGATGAAAGCTCTTTATCAATCTACATTGTTCCTCCCAGTATACTTGTATTACTTATACATTTTCCGCGTAACATTGATGTGCAAATAGGGTATCCACGCGTAATCTACATAGACTAGTGTAAAAAAAATTGTGCTAAAATCGAACCTAGAATAAGATCCGAGCTTTCTCGTCTCCAAATTAAGTGCTAAACCCACTCCATTAACGTTGCAGATCAGGCAGAACCTCTCCAATTACTCTTCTTCTTAACTTCTTCCTAACGGCTTGTATAAAGGTTTTAGCGTATTTATGATTCTCAGAAAGTATTTCGCAATACTTATTTTCGTTTTGAGTCTTCTAACCTACACTTAACGTGTTTTTGATAAGTTCATGCTTTTTAATTTTCCAATATGTCACCGTTTATGACCACACCTACTCCTTTTCTTTTTTTCCCTCGTATATTGGTTCTCGCATAGAGCTCTGCCTTTCTTCCCGGAGATAGAGAGAAAGCTTGTCAACTAAGGGTCGTGAATACTGACTTAAACCACATCTGCAAGGAATGATTAATATATTATTTTCGAGACTTGGAGATACTTAAAAGCTAAGGTTAGTATAAGTCTTAGTATGTATCTGTGTTAAGTTAAGAAGATACGTATATTCACAGTACGGTTGCCGCGCGGGGTAGCCGCGCGGTCTGGGGCGCCTTGACACGCTCCGCGCAGCTCCCTCCGTCGGAGGTTCGAGTCCTCCCTCGGGCATCGGTGTGCGTGTTGTCCTTAGTGTAAGTTAGTTTAAGTTGGATAAACTAGTGTATAAGCTTAGGGACCGATGACCTCAGCAGTTTGGTCCCGTAAGATCTTACCACAAATTTCCAGTTTTCCAATACGGTTCGATCGAACACTGGCTCTACGTTCACAGAGTTGTATATACCGGACAAGAAAATTTCTCACCCCTCAGGACAAATTACGCAAATACCGTGTAACACCACATCTGACATCGATGAAGGCCTCAATTCGACTTTCTTCAGGAATATCATATCCTGCTGATGAAAAATTATTCACCGTCAACACCACCTCTAAGCCTGGATTGCGGTCTCAACTCAGAGAGGGGAAGAGTCCACAAGTTTCTTCAGGTGTGCCACACCTACTTAGGTGAAACCATTCGTTGATGATTAGATTCTGAAGAGCTCCCAGCTTGTGGGAATGCTGATTGCTACATTTTACCCGCTGATCCAAATAGTCAAACAGATTTTCTGTCGGATTAAGATCTGATGATAGCGGACCGTTCGAGGTGCGATGGAGTGCCCGAGTGTTTGTCAGACCAGAAACGTATGTGTGAACACAGCAGTTGCCATCTTGGAAGATGGGAGTGTCCACAGAATACCCATTATGAACATGTAGATGAAAGGGCAACACTTGTTTATCGAGAATTTAGAAGTAAACATTCTAGTTCATGTTAGCGATAACCCGAATGAGTTGGCATAAACCATGGTCCTGAACTACACCCTGCACACGCTGCGGGGTTAAATACTTCATTGGGCAGTGGGTGCATTGATGTGTCGACAGAAGTGCCGACACAGTGTGGTTTGAGGGGACCGCAATGCACGCTATAAGCTCACGAAGGATGGCGTGAGGTCTGAAACAGGATACATAATGAATGCTATAAAGAAAAGTACGTAGCTTCTGGAATACTTAACTTTAATCCATCCTTGTTTTATACATCGTTCTTGATGAGACATGCTTCATACGATAACTATCAATTGTTATGTAAGGCTAATGGCGCCTTGCTAGGTCGTAGCCATTGACTTCGCTGAAGGCTATTCTAACTATCTGCTCTGCAAATGAGCGAGGCTTCGTCAGTGTGAATCGCTAGCTACGTCGTCCGTACAACTGGGGCGAGTGCTAGTACGTCTCTCTAGACCTGCCGTGTGGTGGCGCTCGGTCTGCTATCACTGAAAGTGGCGACACGCGGGTCCGACATGTACTAATGGACCGCGGCCGATTTAAAGCTACCACCTAGCAAGTGTGGTGTCTGGCGGTGACACCACATGCATCATTTGAAATGAGGCCAAATTGTGACTCGTCGGACACCACCACACGCTTCTAGACAGCTACAGTCCAGTGTCTGCTCTATTTCGTCCACTGAAGATGTGCAGATACATGTGCAGCTGAACGCAGTGGCTTTTTTTGAGATACCCAACTAAATACGTTCATTGCGTGCAATTCCCTTCACAGTGTTCGCTTGGGAAATAGTTGCGATGGACGTGCAGCAGAATTTCCTGTCGGGTTTGAAACTGATTCTCTTGGACGAGGCGTGACAGTCATCTCCGGTCTCTGTTGGTTAGGGTTTTTGTACGACTGCTGCTCTTACGCCGTGTTACTTGGCTGCGAGTGGGAATCCTTTCCTTCTAGACACACTGGACAGTCCGCGATAACACCAACAAAGCGGCCAACTTCATTCGTGATTGTTGTGGGAACGTCCAAACACAATAACTTCTTTCTGTCATTCTGTCACGTCTCCACGGCGACCCATTCTACCGCAGTGATTCCGTGCCACCGATTGGCACATGCGTATCACTGCGGCTGCCATGACTTTCCTCAGTGGTGGAGGGTACATGAGCACCTATTACTAGTTCTGTACTATCTATAGCGCTCCAAAGCGATCATAGCGCACTGTTGATGGGGTGACTAATACTTTTTTTCTGGCGAACTTACTATAATTATTATTTTAAAATGAAGGTTATACCATTTTTGTCCCTAGCAGTTGAATTTGACGACGTGGGAGTTGATACCCATCGGCTCAGGTGAGTGATACTTCCTACATGCAGGTAAGCCTGAAATACTAGACTAGATGATTAGATTGCCTGTAAATGTGACTCCCTGTTGCATATCTAATAAGCAGCATCTAGCGTTTGTTTCATGGTCACACTATTCACATTGTACTATGAGGCCTTGGCGAAAAAGCTACGGAATCTTGAAAATGCAAACATTTTTCTTTGCACCAGTCTACAAGTATCACTTTAGCCTACGTTTGCTCGCTGCAGAATAATTAACAATAACATGAAATGAGGTTAGTTTTCCACAGGCAAGAAAACTACGCCACACCTGATATAAGAACTCTGTTATGTCTGGGTTCAGAGTTTTTAAGCCACGCTATCATTCTGTGAATAACGTCTAGAAACAGAAATATCCCCCGAACTATGTATATGGAGGAGCAACAAAATACTTGTGACTAGTGCAGTAGGATGCGGGATCTCTTACCAGCGTTTGGTAAGGATGCAGCTAGCTTTCCCGGCATAACTACCGTTGCTGCGTTTAGTGGGAAAGGACGTTGGCGGACGACTGTTTCAAATCCTGTTGCAATCAAATGCACTTTCAACAGCTTTTTTCCACCCAATTCATTGCTTGCCTCTGATCAGAAATCATCTGTAACGATTTCTTCATTGTCTTTCATAGTAGAAAGAAATATTGCATTTAGTCAATCTTTGTTTTATTCTTACCCACAGTTTTTCATGTGCACGCTAAGTTTTTAGCGCACGCTATATCAAACGTTATTTTTATCTGGCTACCTTTTATTGTTTGACCGTCTTTGTATGAGTCATTTCATACAATCTGAGCTTATGCTCCGACTTCAATGCCCAAGTTGCAACGAGTCGTTTAACTCTAAACTTCCAGCCTTCTAATGGGTACTGCACACACAAATCGTCCAATCATTGTCAACAACTGCAAAAGCCTAGCGTGGCTACTCAGGTACGTAGGCAACTGATAGAACGGTTCCAGTGGAACAGTAGTAGTAGTGTCCGGCCCCGGTAGCTGAGTGCTCAGCGTGACGGAATGTCAATCCTAAGGCCCCGGGTTCGATTCCCGGCTGGGTCGGGGATTTTCTCCGCTCAGGGACTGGGTGTTGTGTTGTCATAATCATCATCATTTCATCCCCATCGACGCGCAGGTCGCCGACGTGGCGTCAAATCAAAAGACCTGCACCAGGCGAACGGTCTACCCGACGGGAGGCCTTAGCCACACGACATTCATTTTCAGTAGTAGTAGTAGTAGTAGTAGTAGTAGTAGTAGTAATAGTACTATTAATAGTGATACTAGATTCATGGTTACACTCACGTGAGTAGATCATTATACAAAATTGACATGTAATATATATGAAGCCATATTATCGGATTTACCAATAACGTGAGTCTATTTGCAAGCACGCGCAATAAAGACACTAAGAAATTCAGGGACCTTTCATTGTAAAGTTCTTCCCATAGAGGAAAATAGGTGTCCGACGTCTTGGACGTCTGTAAGATTGTGTTAAGCTCATCCAAACGCAAATTATTTACAGAGTATTTCGTCAATTAAAAGTAAAATACAATAAGAGACACCGTCTTCCCGAATTGCAACCTTTTTCTTCCATTGTAGAAAACGGTTTAAGTGTTACAACAGATATATTTACTTATTTCCTTGAAATCGAGCTACATAATGAATATACGCAAAAAATGCTACGGCACAAATTGGTTAAGATAAAATTAGGTTGTCTGGCAGTCACTTAGAAATGAAAGGCTGGTGTTAGCAGGCTAGTAGTATCGTCAAATTCGGTCCTACATTAATTACAGTTTTGTTTTCGTGCCATAAAGTAATGAATCAAAACTTTATCAGTTCGTGTTGTGATTAATTATAAATATTTGGAATGAAACTAATGCTCAAAATATTTACTCTGAATAATTAATTGTAAATACAAGTGATTTGCTATGTACCTTAACCTCATGTAAAACTATGACTCGCAATTGTAATATTCGGAAGTTCGTCAAGTTTGAAAATAATTATGGCTTTAGCAAATACTGTAATAAGTTACTGAGGGCTGTACTGATCGCTTTGTAAGAGCTAAAGGCATAGGCATACAGATTCATCGCCAAAGCAGCATCCTACGGTGCGAAGTGTCAGTAGCGGTGACAAGAAATTATGAGAGACTCCGTATGTTAGTATTGGAGTAACAATTATTTTTGAACTATTTGTCCTAACGTAACGAAGACATGAAAATCGCGGGAAAAGTTTCTGCTTTATCTTGGCCCAGTTTAGGTTGACCGAAGGCATAAACCCGCTGACCCGGACTGCATCTCGCTATCTATCCTGCAGTCTCATATTGTAACTGGCAGTTATTCACCAGGTCGATGACGCAGAGGAGATTCCATAGTCGACGAATGGCGTGAGCAACTTTTTACCAGAAGGGTTGGAAAGTAAATGTTTCAGACGTAGGAAAGTTTACGCGCACACTGTACACACTGGTGTGCTCAACATTGACACACATCACAAATGTAATATAAAAATCTATCATTACAGCAAGAAACATAATCCTTCGCATGATTTAACTTCGTATTGAGTTCCCATCGGAAAAAAACTCTCGATAATTTTAATCGAAAATATCACCTCCATTTAATGTTTTAGCTATCATTGTATAGCGTTTCCATACTAATTTGTTTTAGGAGCAATAAATATACTGATAATATTGATACGTTAGCATCTCTGAGAAAATAATATTTTTCTAATGGCGAAATTGTCATACTGCAACTTCTCCGGGAATTATTTAATTTTTACTGCAGTTCAGTAAAAAAAAAACAGTGCTCTATATGTCATACTTCATAAAGAGGACATCATAGCCAACATCAGAATCATGATTACGGCACTAAACAGTGCGTAGTAATTATAACCAGATGAGGTGCAAATTCACTTTCGAGATTCAAAATACACTGGTGTCCAAAAATAAAGCAAAGAAACGCTATTTCCCCGTCCTGCGTTTAATTCAGGACATAATCATACAAACTGTCAACAGAAGTCCGTATGATCCTGTTCTGCGTGGAAGGTGGGATTTCGGTCAACAGGAAACCACGCCAACCATGACGTCACGGCACCTATCGAACGGTGTAGTGTTTGCCGGGTAGTCCCACATCCACAATCGCTGTGTGCACAGTCACAGACGGTGCAGTACGGCACAGAGAAGCCGCTCGACAGATTCTCTGTGGTGGAGGTCTATAGGAAGAATGGAAACAGGGCAGTAGCAAACTAATGTGGCCCGATGGCTTAACGTGAATCGTTCTGTTGTTTCTCGGATGTGGCGACAGTTTATAGAGACCGAAACTGTATCCCCGAACCAGGGCATGGCCGACCACGTGTGACATCAGAAAGAGAGGACTGTTATTTGGCTGTAAAGACACGACGGTAACGCCTTAGGACTGCGCAGCAACCGGCATCGGATATCGTTGCATCCACTGGACGTATTGCATCGAATCTAACGGTGTAGAGAAGGCTTCGACAGAGTGGTCTCTATTGTCGGAGACCTGTTGTATGTGTGCCTCTGACGTGTCTTCACAGAAGAGAACGTCTAGAGTGGAGTCGACAACATGCCACCTGGACAGTCTACATCTACTTCTACATTTATACTCCACAAGCCACCCAGCGGTGTGTGGCGGAGGGCACTTAACGTGCCACTGTCATTACCCCCCTTCCCTTTCCCAGTCGCGTATGGTTTGCGGGAAGAACGACTGCCAGAAAGCCTCCGTGCGCGCTCGAATCTCTCTGATTTTACATTCGTGATCTCCTCGGGAGGTATAAGTAAGGGGAAGCAATATATTTGATATCTCATCCAGAAACGCACCCTCTCGAAACCTCGACAGCAAGCTACTCCGCGATGCAGAGCGCCTCTCTTGCAGAGTCTGCCGCTTGAGTTTGCTAAACATCTCCAAAACGCTATCACTCTCACCAAATAACCCTGTGACGAAACGCGCCGCTCTTCTTTGGATCTTCTCTATCTCCTCTGTCAACCCGACCTGGTACGGATCCCACACTGATGGGCAATACTCAAGCATAAGTCGAAAAGTGTTTTGTAAGCCACCTTTGTTGATGGACTACATTTTCTAAGGACTCTCCCAATTAATCTCAACCTAGCATCCGCCTTACCAACAATTAATTTTATATGATCATTCCACTTCAAATCGTTCCGTACGCATACTCCCAGATATTTTACAGAAGTAACTGCTACCAATGTTTGTTCCGCTATCATATAATCATACAATAAAGGATCCTTCTTTCTATGTATTCGCAATACGTTATATTTGTCTATGTTAAGGGTCAGTTGCCACTCCCTGCACCAAGTGCCTATCCGCTGCAGATCTTCCTGCATTTCGCTGCAATTTTCTAATGCTGCAACTTCTCTGTATACTACAGCATCATCCGCGAAAAGAGGGCCAATGTTCTTTTCACAGATGAGTCCCGATTTGGCCTGGAGAGTGATTTTCGACAGTTTCGCGTCTGGAGCGAACGTGGAACACGATTTCTAGACTCAAACAATCGATATCGAAGATGATCCCTAATGGTGTGGGCACGGACTACGTTGACCACTCGAATATCTCTCCATGAAACTGTACGGGTTAATAAGCAAGATTTAAGTGCTTTCAGGTACTGTGACGAGATCTTAGGACCGAATGTGCGGTTGCTTCGATGTGCTGTGCGCCCAGACCTCGTATTGAAGGACGATATTGCTCGACCTCATAGAGAACGAGTGGTTCATGTTTTCTTGGAAACGGAAGATACTGCACGCAAGGCGTGAACTGCTCGTTCTCCCGATTTGAACCCCTTAGAACTTATCTGGGATGCAGTAGGGAGATGGCTTCCATCACGTCACGTGGTTCGAATTCCACGGCTGGATAACAAGGGTAGGATAGGGACATGCAAGTAGACGTACTGGCGTCCAATTGAAAGACCAGCATCAGGCCACTGAGGCATACGAAATTATTTTTTATCATCCTCCTCTTTACTGCATGGAGACTATTATGCAGTAAGGAATAAAGAAACCACTGGATCAATTGCAACCTAACCCTTAAGGCGTCTTCTTGATCTGACCAAATCAGTGTTGAAGACCAATACTGTGTCATGTTTGGGTACGTGCCCCTTTCTAAATGATACGTAATTTAAAATGAAGTGCTGGAAGAGTAAGATGACAATAAAACGGCTAGCAATCATTCGCCTTTATACACTACCCTGCACGCTCAAAAAAAAAAAAAATAAATAAATAAATAAATAAATAAATAAAATAAAATAAAATAAAATAAAGTGTTCTGCCGATAGGCTTCACAAAGATGTACGATACATCTGCTTTGCTGTGAATAAAGGCAACAGTAATCGGAAAGGTACTGCAGAAGCCAGCATAAATTCGCATCATCTGTTTTCCGTTGTGTTAAGTACCACATGATGTTGCCAATGACGCAAGATCACTGTGATTCCTGATACTAGTACTTCATGGGAGAATTTCAGGTTGGCTGGAGCATTTGTCGGTCCATGAAGTGCCGATTTCATACGGCCGAAACATCTTTATCGGTAGCTTCATTATTTATTTTGTAACTCTCCTTAAGGAGTTCCTGGATTTCGTTATGGCTATACTTTTCGGTCACGAAGTGTTCGCTATAGGTTAATGAGTTACATAGCAGCTACTTAGATTAGCTGTTCACTGAATACACTCCTGGAAATGGAAAAAAGAACACATTGACACCGGTGTGTCAGACCCACCATACTTGCTCCGGACACTGCGAGAGGGCTGTACAAGCAATGATCACACGCACGGCACAGCGGACACACCAGGAACCGCAGTGTTGGCCGTCGAATGGCGCTAGCTGCGCAGCATTTGTGCACCGCCGCCGTCAGTGTCAGCCAGTTTGCCGTGGCATACGGAGCTCCATCGCAGTCTTTAACACTGGTAGCATGCCGCGACAGCGTGGACGTGAACCGTATGTGCAGTTGACGGACTTTGAGCGAGGGCGTATAGTGGGCATGCGGGAGGCCGGGTGGACGTACCGCCGAATTGCTCAACACGTGGGGCGTGAGGTCGCCACAGTACATCACTGTTGTCGCCAGTGGTCGGCGGAAGGTGCACGTGCCCGTCGACCTGGGACCAGACCGCAGCGACGCACGGATGCACGCCAAGACCGTAGGATCCTACGCAGTGCCGTAGGGGACCGCACCGCCACTTCCCAGCAAATTAGGGACACTGTTGCTCCTGGGGTATCGGCGAGGACCATTCGCAACCGTCTCCATGAAGCTGGGCTACGGTCCCGCACACCGTTAGGCCGTCTTCCGCTCACGCCCCAACATCGTGCAGCCCGCCTCCAGTGGTGTCGCGACAGGCGTGAATGGAGGGACGAATGGAGACGTGTCGTCTTCAGCGATGAGAGTCGCTTCTGCCTTGGAGCCAATGATGGTCGTATGCGTGTTTGGCGCCGTGCAGGTGAGCGCCACAATCAGGACTGCATACGACCGAGGCACACAGGGCCAACACCCGGCATCATGGTGTGGGGAGCGATCTCCTACACTGGCCGTACACCACTGGTGATCGTCGAGGGGACACTGAATAGTGCACGGTACACCCAAACCGTCATCGAACCCATCGTTCTACCATTCCTAGACCGGCAAGGGAACTTGCTGTTCCAACAGGACAATGCACGTCCGCATGTATCCCGTGCCACCCAAAGTGCTCTAGAAGGTGTAAGTCAACTACCCTGGCCAGCAAGATCTCCGGATCTGTCCCCCATTGAGCATGTTTGGGACTGGATGAAGCGTCGTCTCACGCGGTCTGCACGTCCAGCACGAACGCTGGTCCAACTGAGGCGCCAGGTGGAAATGGCATGGCAAGCCGTTCCACAGGACTACATCCAGCATCTCTACGATCGTCTCCATGGGAGAATAGCAGCCTGCATTGCTGCGAAAGGCGGATATACACTGTACTAGTGCCGACATTGTGCATGCTCTGTTGCCTGTGTCTATGTGCCTGTGGTTCTGTCAGTGTGATCATGTGATGTATCTGACCCCAGGAATGTGTCAATAAAGTTTCCCCTTCCTGGGACAATGAATTCACGGTGTTCTTATTTCAATTTCCAGGAGTGTATTTTCACACCTATGCTTTTCGGGCAACTTCTCTTGCACAGTGGGTAGTGTGAGACATCTAAGAATTCTGCCATTCAGTATCGCTTGTTTTGCGACAGTGCTTTCAGTCCGTAGTTACTTGGTACGACAATCGTGCAAGAAACATAAAGCAGCCACATTCGTCAGTTTTCTGTAATCAGACAGTTAAAATTATTTATAGAAGATTTAATGTTCGTGAGCATACAACAAGTAAACATAAACTCCGCCCACGGGCTCTGAAGGGCCCGTCGGTACCAACGGACTACCGTGTCATCCTCTGCCAATGACGTCATTGGACACGGTTAGAGAGGGGCACGAGGTCAGCGCGCCGCTCTCCCGTCAGTTATCAGTTTTGGTGACCTGCAGCCGCTACTACTCGGTCAAGTATCTCCTCAGCTGGCATAACGAACCCTGTTCCAATCCTCCCACCAAGGAAATATCCCTGGCATCTACATCTACATCCATACTCCGCAAGCCACCTGACCGTGTGTGGCGGAGGGTACTTTGAGTACCTCTATCGGAATCGAACTCGGGTCTTCTGCATGGCAGTCAGCTGCCCTAAAAACTGTTTTTCTTCTTCTTTTTTCTACTTTTTTTTTTTTTTTTTTTTTTTACCGCTCAGCAATGGAGGCGGACATGTTCATATAAAGGTATATGTTTAATTGTTACTGTCCAGGTACGAGTCTGACTGACTCCCAAACTATAAACAATAGTAAACTTAGCATTAAAATATAAGAACTGATGTGGAACAGTTACTTAAAAATGAGCAGAAATAGACTCGATAAACCAAATGTCCTGGCGCTGAAAGGAAGTGAAATGTCTGTCTGAGTGGCCGAGCGGTTCAAAAATGGCTCTGAGCACTATGGGACTTAACATCGATGGTCATCAGTCCCCTAGAACTTAGAACTACTTAAACGTAACTAACCTAAGGACATCACACACATCCATGCCCGAGGCAGGATTCGAACCTGCGACCGTAGCAGTCGCGCGGCTCCGGACTGAGCGCCTAGAACCGCTAGACCATCGCGGCCGAGCGGTTCTAGGCGCTTCAGTCTGGAATAGTGCTCAGAGCCATTTGAATCTTTTTTTGTCTGTCTGACATCAGTGCTAAAGTACTACACACTCGAACGAATAAGTTTGTTACTTCCGTAGAGAAATAAGAGTATACTGTTTGTTAATAGACTGAAAGTTATCTCTTCTAAATTGACACATATTTAGCCACAGTATTATCGGTGAGACGCTAAACTCAATGAAAAGGGAGGCTTCTTGTTGCGAAACATCTTACCAACGTCCAAAACTGCAGCAGTTGCTTCATATACATCGCTTTCAACTCATTCGAGCTATCTCACGAATACCGAATATATATGCTGGGTCTGTGACTATGTCTCTTTCCGCGGACGGAAACACACCTGTTTGTCATTCGAGAGGTTTCCTGCACTTGTTTTCAATAAATTTCGTTATACAATTTAGTGGACAATACTGACAAATATCTAATACATGGCTATTGTACTACAGTAGCCGGAAAATGAATATTTAGAAAAAGAATATTTGAAAATATTCTACAGATTTTAAGCCAATTCCGCCTAACATTCTTCCAATCGGAGTTTTGCCTTCCTCTCTTGGGGAAACAGAAAACACTTGCAAGCGATTACTGCACCAGAACCACTCGACGCAGTGTGAAAACCGCTGTGTACGAACTAGCATGGACTAACTGAAAATTCCATTATAAATATGGCTGCAACCTGAGTCTGGCCTCCGATAAGCGGGAGGGAAGAGCGGAGAGTCTCATCAGCGGCCGGCCTTATCGCGGCGTTATTTCCTGCCTACGTTCGTTACTCTCGTACAACAGGTGCATGCAACGGCGCAACCCGCCCCGCTCATTCCGTTCATTACACCTGTATTCCTCCACCGAGGCTGTGATATTTTGGGGGGCCGTTCTCACTTCATCTGCATTCCTCCTCCACTTCTCCTATGAAGCAGCCTATTTGTTACTTGTAACCAATAAGTCATACTATTTAAAGCGCCCAACATAATAAAGAGAAAAAATAATACGTAATGAAAAGTTACTCCACATTTGTACATTACCTGCATCTTTGTGAAGGAAACCAGTTTCCTTACTTCATAAGCAACATTTGAAAAATAATAGCAGTTTTTTCTTAGTTGCTACTGTTTGGTCTTCAGTTCAAAGACCAGTTTGATGCAGCTCTCCACGCTATTTTATCCTGTGCAAGATTTTTCATCTCCGAAAAACTGCTGCAACTCAAATACATTTGAACTTACTTGCTGTACTCGTCTGTTGGTCTCCCTCTGTAATTTTTACCCCCCACAAATCCCTCCAAGACTAAATTTATAATTCCTTGATGTCTCATAATGTGTCCTACAAACCAATCCCTTCTTTTGGTCAAGTTATGCCGTAAATTTCTTTTTTCTACAATTCTATTCAGTATCTCCTCATTAATTACGCGAGCCTACCTATAAAATTTTCACATTCTTCTGTAGCAGCACATTTCTGTTCTCTTTTTGTCTGAACTGCTTATCATCCACGTTTAACTTCCTCACAAGGCTATACTCCACGCAAAAACCTTCCCAAGCGACTTTCTAACATTTAAATTTGTATTCGATGTTAACAAATTTCTCTTCTTCAGAAGCGCTTTTCTTGCCATTGCCTGTCTGTGATTTTTATCCTCTCTACTTCGGCTATCAACAGTTATTTTACTGCCCATATAGCAAAATTCATCAATTACTTTTAGCGTCTCATATCCTGATCTTATTCTCTCAGCATCGCCTGATTTAATTCGACTACATGCCATTACCCTAGTTTTGCTTTTGTTAATGTTCATCTTATATCCTCCTTTGAAGACGCTACCGATTCCGTTCAACCGCTCTCACAAGTCCTATGGTGCCTCTGACAAAGTTACAGCGTCATCAACAAACATCAAAGTTCTTATTTCTTCTCCCTGGGCTTCCATTCCTTCTCCAAATTTTTCTTTGACTCCTTTACTGCTTGCTCAATGTTCAGATTGAATAACATTGAGGACTTGTTACAGCCCTGCCTCACTGCCTTCTCCCACCACGGCCGCCCTTTCATACCCCTCGACTCTTAAAACTGCCGTCTGGTTTCTGTACAAGTTACGTATAGCATTTCGTTCCCTGTATTTTACCGCTGTTACCTTCAGAATTTCAAATAGTGTATTCCAGTCAATATTGTCTAACGCTTTCTCCATGCCTACAAAAGGTATAAAAGTAGGTTTGTCTGATTTTAACCTAGCTAATAAGATAGTTAGGGTCAGTATTGCCTCCCTTGTTCCAACATTTCTTAATATAAAACAGAAATAATTTCTGGAATTGCTTCGCCGAGCTGGTTCGAGTGGTTCGCTATAATTTTCCCTTGGAAAGTAACTTTTAACTCATGCTAGGGTACTTCACTATCACGACTCAAACATACTAAAGTCCTAGGCTTACACACTACTTATTCTAACTTAAACTAACTTACGCTAAGGACTACACACACACACACACACACACACACACACACACACACACACACACATGTCCGAGGGAGGACTCGAACCTCCGACAGGGGGAGCCATGCGAACCATGACAAGGCGCCCGAGACCGCGCGGTTTGGTGAAGAGAGATGCTCTAAATAAATATGCAGTGTCCTTAACTGGAGCTACTGCCAGGTATCTGACAGGTAGGCGTAAGGAAAGTAACAAAGAGAACACGAAGGATTCGTCAATCATATCGAAACCCGAAGGCCTGGTGTTGAGGACAACCTCGATAGCTTTTATCTATTTAGCAAGCCTACAAGCATGTGTAAGCTTACACTATCTTTCATCTTCTCATTCACATGCACTGTGCAACCATGCATTAAACATTATTTAATACCCAATCTAGATGAGTGGTTCTGGATTCGAAACTCTAGTCTCAAGAAGAATAAAGCGGCGTATTCATACGAACAGCAGCGTAATATTTCGCATCCTGTGGAAGAGACAAACCGATTTTTCTGTGTTGTGGAGAAGAAGAAACTACAAAGGAAGCGACGGGTATAAGTTGAGGGAAAGTGAACTGTTTTCGTTAGGTGACTGTTTTAGGGGTACAAAGACGTTGTTTTATTTATTGATATGCAGAGTGTAAATTTTTTGTTGCCATCATAAGAAGACAACTCTCGGCTCAAAAGGCGCAGCCAGTGTAACTTAATCTGCGTTCCTGGCGTAGCAGCGCGTGTGCTTTTGTAATTGCTAACATTCCGTCTACCTTGTAGCCTCTTCGGCAAAGAGTGCGCATTATAACAGAAACTCACAAGCTGACCTACAGCATTAAGCCAGTAAATTCTCTGCAAGACATATATGAGTGCGTGTATTACATCAGGTAGATCGTCTTCTCAGATTCATGTCCACTCCGCTTTCCTAGGTTGTGAAATTCACAAATACATTAAGTAATCACTTAGATTCATCGCTTAAATGTTCGCTGCAAAGCATCATTGGTGACTCTTCGCAATTCTGACACCGGAATGCCCATCGGGTGTTGTGTGGTTATTTAAACTTTCACTTCTAATGAAATAGAAGTCATTAGTGAAAACAAGTAGTCATAAAACTAATACTCGTTCACGCATTACTGGAGAAACATCGCCTAAGCGCGAAGTGATATCCGAAGTTATCTGACTTCAGGGCATGGAATTTCTGTGGTTGGAAGATGCAGAGATGCTTTCTTTTGTGTACTTACTAATCCGTAGTGTAGACCGCACGCGTTTCATGCACCGACGACCGACTGCCCTGTCTTTTCAATAGATCAAGTACGAGTTCTTCAAAACTAGAATTTCTCCATATCCTTATTGCTCTTTTATCGAGGCATCGTGGCCTGGGTTGCTAGTTTCACATAACTGGTAAAATATGGGAAATTCTTGTCCTCTGTTGCCTCTCTTGTAGAATCTTCTTTCAGATACAACCTGTCTGCCTTCCGATTGTTACAATTAGCTTGCCCATGAAAATATAACATAATTTCCTCGAGATTGCATTTCATTTCACTGATTCCACTGTACTGTTGCCCTAACAAATCAATAGTTTCCCACAGACTAGTAACAAAATCACGAAATCTGATGTTCCAGTCTCAGCTATCCTTGTGTCAAAATTGATCAATGCACACCAGTAGTTCTCGTCTTTACCAACTCTACGTTATTTGCCTCAACAGTTTGAGAGATTAGCCAGTGCTCCTATGTTTGTTCAATGAACATTCCTAACTACTGTTCGCTGTAGGGAACTTCAACGGTGTCCGACAAAATTTCCGTATCTTACTTCCTTTTGCACTTCACTATCGTTATTGGCAGGAAAGGGCACAGAAAGGAAAACCTTACAGACCATAGACGAGTTGTCAATCATACTCCTCGGGAAATACTATTGGAGAAATGTGATACACGTATTTTGTGATGTACGTATGCTGAGGAATTCGCAGACCGCAAAAGAAAGTTTCCATACAACTTTAGTTCGTCGAATCAACGAACACTGTTTCAGTCTCGTAACTATTTTGGAGAGTATTGACGAAAGAAATTGTGGCGCTATGAATCCATCCTCAGAATGCACGCTAATGTGCTCGTCTCAATTTTCGGAGTGTTTGCCGGAGAAAATGATACAAAGTGGGTCGTGATTTTCCATAAATAACATATCCCTCTAGTGACTTGGATCATGAAACATTCCGGAATTTTTAGTTTTTGCACTAGACTCCATAATTTCAGTTGGTCTGTTGTTAAATAACTTCGGCATAAAATAATAATCAGAATCACTCAATACAGCTACGAAGATAGGCTTCCATCAATCACAGGAGAAAGCCTTTTATACGCCACACTTAGAAAGAACCACGCAATCCGAAAACGTATACAGACCAATAGGGAATAAGTACATGATGAAAGTACTAGCTCGTAATGTGAAATTGTGTCACTTCAACAAAGCTGTTTTGCTAGAAATGCTATATGCATCATGAACCCTATCCGCTGGAGTCAACTAATTTGCAAAAACTGAAGATCAGGAAAAAAATCTCGGGAAAATACATGTCCTTACTTGGTAAAGGGGATTATGCATAAAGAAAACAGCAGTCTTGTTTGCAAGAGAGTTCGCAGCTCGTGGTCTCGCAGTAGCGTTCTCGCTTTCCGAGCACGGGGTCCCGGGTTCGATTCCCGGCGGGGTCAGGGATTTTCACCTACCTCGAGATGACTGGGTGTTGTTGTGTCGTCTTCATCATCATCATTCATCCCCATTACGGTCGGAGGAAGGCAATGGCAAACCACCTCCGCTAAGACCTTGCCTAGTACAGCGGTGCGGGTCTCCCGCATCGTCCCCTACGCTATGTCGAGGAGTATGGGACTTCGTCATTATCATTTGCAAGGGACGCTTAATATTATAAGTACATTTGCACAGAATGAACAGCAAAATACACACTAAAAAACGTCAAAGACAGTCCATTCAACGAATGTCACCGTTAACTGACTAGAGGAAACTAAGGAAGATGTATAAGAAACGAACATGAAAGGATGCAGCATAAAAATCATGTAACCTGTGGAAGAGTATTACCTTACAAGAGAAGCTTCGGAGAAATTTAAGTAGATAATTGTTAAAAATGGTTAGCAAAGAAGGAACAACATAATGAATTCATGAAGAGATTTTTGTCAATAAGAGGGTTAAAAACGTCAGATCAACTGACAAGCTGAAACACGCTATTTGAAAGAAGAATAGCAGCGACACAATCAAATTAATGAGTATAAGAAACCTGATACATTATACAGCGATAATTCATTCTTCGTGTGGAAACACTCCTTGTTAACAGTAAGGAAAATTCTGATCAGACAATGAGTGTTTGTTAGCATTGCAGGATTAAAATTTCTGTTCCGGTCGAATCCTGGAAGAGTAAGAATGCTACGATGTAAGTAAAGACGAGGGCCAAGAAGAGTTAGGTGCAGATAAGCGCCACTTTCTCTTGTTGGCCTGATACAGCCTTCTTCTGTCCTCTCACCTTCTCACAAGCCTCAAGATCCTCAAGTCCGGGAGGGTACACTGTATTTCTGTTCTTGTAAAACACTTGAAGCACTCTACCCCTTAAATATTGACCATAGGGCTGCTTTGCTTCCTTCCACACCTATTAGCTTCGTTTTACGCAGCGCGCACTTTATTTTTATGCCTGTACTGTAGGTAGTCGGCACCTCTTCTTCCCGCGCATTACCGACCACGGGAAGTCCCAGGGGGATGGGGGGCTACAGCTCCGCACATCTCCGCTCGCCACAGAGCAGCTTGCTAACACCCCTATCAACTCCCGCCGTTGCAACGAAAGCCGCTAGCCACCGCGTCTCATCCTTACACTGTCCAGTGCGCATCTAACAAACAAGGACTAGAAAATTGTTGTTAAAGTTACAAGTAACATGCACAGTAAAATAAATTGGCGGCACTTCCTGGTCTGGCTGACAGCGTGATGACATCTTTGATATGATTCCATTGCGGAAACTTTATTGAAGCAGCTCAACAGTTGCTCTTTTTTCATGAATGAACCCATGTGTGCCTGCAGAAAGTCTTAGAATCCAAGACTTATTGCTAAGTTGTCCGCTGTGTCAAAGCTTTTCAATACGATCTTAGAATGCGCCTAGCACAAACTACATCTACTCTAACGACAGAGTTACCGAGAGAAGAGAAGGGTAGCACGTCTAGCAGCTCAAAGTGCTAAAGTCGTTAAGATGCTGACTGGTCTACAATGAACACAGTGGGGAGCGAGATGGTACAGCAGTAAGGCAATTGAATCTACGAGAAGCTGGGTCCTGATTCCGTTCTGGCTATCCTAATTTAGGTTTATAGTTATTTCCTTAACTATCTACATTCGAATACGTGAATACTAGCCACAACAAAGTGACCGCTGATTTCGTTCTATCATCAGTATCTAATCTGTGTTACTATCGTAATGAACTCTGTGTCATATAGACGTTCTGGAGGACAGCAATAAAATAAAATAGAATGAGTTTGATAATAAAAAATATATGCCAAGTATCAGGCGCATATACATTAGAAAAGTTGTGGGACTCGATTTACAGTAATTCTCTTGCGCTGTGTCATTGGTTTCTCCGTACATCTATCCACAGTAAATTGATACCTAGCAACAGAAGCAAAGTGAAATTGCAGCCCTACATGTTTCTTGCATTGGTACAATCAGCTACTGGATTGAACTCAGAAACTCAAATGCTCCAATCAAGAGGCACCCTTAAAACATAAAAATTGCCAGCAGTAATAACAGAATATGTTCAGTCATTAACATCTAACCTGCTAGAATTTGTCTGCTTCTAGTGGCACGCTTAACAATCAGGCGGTTTTTCGCACAATTCAAGGACAATGATGGACTGTCTTCACGTTTGCACCTCAGATGTGTCGCATCATGTACATGAAGTAAACAGAGCAGCAAAATTATGCGATATCCATAGATGATGATGTTTGGTTTGTGGGTTCGCTCAACTGCGCGGTCATTAGCGCCCGTACAAAAATCCCAATTTTTCCACAGTCCATCTAGCCACTGTCACGAATGATGAGCCGCGCGGGATTAGCCGAGCGGTCTAGGGGGCTGCAGTCACGGACTGAGCGGCTGATCCCGGCGAAGGTTCGAGTCCTTGTGTGTGTGTTTTTCCTTAGGATAATTTAGGTTAAGTAATGTGTAAGCTTAGGGACTGGTGACCTTAGCATGTTAGTCCCATAAGATTTCACACACATTTGAACATTTTGGACGAATGATGTGGATGATGATGAAATGTTGAGGATAACACGAACACCCAGTCCCCGGGCAGAGAAAATTTCCAACCCGGTCGGGAATCGAACCCGGAACCCCGCGATCCAGAGACTGCAACGCTAGCCTCTAGACCACGAACTGCGGACAATATCCATAGAGTAAGGTAACCAATGTCCACTTATGGTCGATTCATTGTGACACATTAGGCAAAGAGACTGTTAACAGAGAAGGGAGAATGGAGATGTGGACTGGAAACCGAAGACAAGAAACGCGCCAATGAAGAAGACAAACATTTCTTTGCTGACAGCGCCATTAACGTACAAGGACGGTGTAGAGTAGGTAAAAATAGCACCATCGACCCACATATTTCATTGTCCGCGGCTATTAAATCACCTGTAAAAATTACATAGATAAATGTTAGCATCAGTATTAATGCTACTTGCTATGAAGACGAATAAAAATCTTTTTTTTTTGTTCTGTTTTGCTTTCATCGCACGGACGACACCAAAGTAATACAGACCATGCTTTACCCCTAATCTATCTGAACATACCTTACAGGAGGACAGCAGTTTGTAAAACACATAACTTCTGTTAAAGTGTACAGTACGTCGGCGTGTACCTATTCCTGAAAGCAACAACATGAAGGATCCAGTTGCATTTCGCTTGGATGATTATGCAAAACAGTGCTGTCCATTACATTTGATGCCACGTAACTATTTCGAGTTCAACGAAAGCCCCGATAACGCCTGAAATTAGTTTTCTTCTTCTTCTTCTTCTTCTTCTTCTTCTTCTTCTTCAGTGTTCAACCCTAAAGTTGGTTTGCAGCAGTAATACCGTTCCTCTCTTCTGTCTACCTTCTACTTCATTTCCACAGACGTAGCGCACCCAACACAACTCAGTCTGCTGCATGTATGATATCCATGCTCGTCCCCGACGTTTCTTTCCCTCAATAGCTCCTTTTGCTGTTGTTCCAATAAATTGTGGTGTTTCAGAATGTGTCCTACGAGTTTGTCTCTTCTCGTTGTGATTTCCTGTATTTTTCAGCACCTCTCCATTGGTAACTTTACCTCTTTGGTAGATCTTCAACATCCTTCTGTAGCACCAAATCAATAGACCTTCTAGTCGTCTTCTCCCTTGTTTTCCTATCGTCGAAGTTTCACACCTGTATAGAGCGACACTCTGAACAAATGCTTTCACGATCCGTTTCCAAATTTCTGTACAGATGTTCTACCGGTCAGTAGAATGTACGAATCCATGTATCAGAAATATATTATTTTTGAATCAATTTTAAAACGAGATATATTATTTTTTGATATGTCGTTGATATTACATATTTAGTGAGAAAAATATTTTAGTTACAGATAATGTTATTTTTTATAGCAGCACTATTTCTTTCTAATAAACGACGGAATTAAAATGATAAGAAAAATTTGTGCTCTATTAAAAATGACAACGATGGACACATTTGAAACGCGCTACGAGAGAGAGTGTTGGCAATTACGCGATGAATGTGAAGTACATGTATCTAAATAGGTGTACATCTCCTATGTAGGGGGTGTGGGTATCATACGCGCTTGGAAAATTCGCGAGAGCAAGTTTATGGAAGTTGTGTCGTGAAAGTGCTTTGCTACATTAGAGAAGTACGGAGAGCTGAAGATGCACCTGTGTTGGGCGTCGCAGATGCTGGAGCGAGGATCAATACAGCGGGGGCGTCGGGCACGCCCGACCTTCACCAGCGCGGCTTCGACTCAACGCACTCCACATTCCGCGGCGCTCCTCAGCCTCGAAGCTGCGCTGCAGTCACTCCCCTCCACGCTGTCACTTTTCCCAGTTCTCACGTCCTCCACAAATGGTCTAATTAGAATAGCATGCTGATTGGATACCTGTTGTTCCATTCATCAGAGTCAGCACTCCAGTTTCCAGTAACTTTTTGGGTTCTCTTTGGCTCATCCACTGCCTCCTAAAACATGCTTCCGGACCTCAAGCAGAGCGAGTCTCTGCTTGGCACTGAGCATTTTTATGTGTCCGTCTCATTCTGACGTCATGTGTCAACGCAACGTTCTTGGAAGAGACGTGTAAAATGCTACTCCAATGCAGTATTGCGAGACCATACTGGGAGAAGCAATAAGTCTTGAATTTTGAAACAGGTGGTATTTTTACCTTCCACGTGCATGAAACCCTCGGCCGTACAGTAGAATATCAGTTTATCAGGATGTTCAAAAATGGTTCAAATGGCTCTGAGCAATATGGAACTTAACATCTGAGATCATCAGTCCCCTAGAACTTAGAACTACTTAAACCCAACTAAACTAAGGACATCACAGACATCCATGCCCGAGGCAGGATTCGAACCTGCGACCGTAACGGTCGCACGGTTCCGGACTGAAGCGCCTAGAACCGCTCGGCCACCCCGGCCGGCCTATCAGGATGTGATACGTTGTATCGTGCGTGAGTTCAGCAGGGCTATAAGAATATACCAGGCAAACCGTAACTGGTGTTTTGAGCCTTTGCTGTTAACTCTCGAATCCTCAAACAGGTGGTCCTCACACGTGAAACCTCCCATCCCAACTTAAATACTAGTTTACGAGTATTTGGTCGATAGAAACGATTTCCGTCCCTAATGTTAGCGACGTCCAGTTTAACACCATTCTTATGGAGGCTTGGCGACTAATCATGAAATGAAGGGCTAATATTTGTGTAATCAAATGGTCTGATTCATGAGTACCGATGAGTTATTCTAATATCTTTATACCTTGTTCAAAACTAGTCAATAATGGTTTTTATTTTAAGCTGGGGATAAACAGGGCAAAACCCAGTCCAAAAACGATAAGTTTGCTGTAGCGTTCGTCAGTAACACACAGTGAGTCTAGAAAGTCCCATTGAAGTGATAAAGTGTCCTCCTAGTTACCTTCTCAGTGAATCCCATTACGCAAGGACTGGTTTCCTGTCGCTCCAGTCTCTCGCGATGAGCCTACCAGTTGGAGCAGACGCCACTGGTCGCCGCATAACCGTGCGACAGACGTCTTTCTTAGATAGTTTATTTTTGTTCCTGCAGAGTAACAGCTTTAATTTGAAAGGGTGCGCTTCAAACCAAATTGATGTTATGGACTGTTTCTGACTTACATAAATATTTTATTCTTGAACGAAGGTGTTCAAGCGAAGTTGGGCTGGAGGGCTATTGTTCAAACGGCTCTAAGCACTATGGGACTTAATATCTGAGGTCATCAATCCCCTAGACTTAGAACTACTTAAACCTAAGGGCATCACACACATCCATGCCCGAGGCAGGATTCGAACCTGCGACCGTACCAGCAGCGTGGTTCCGGACTGAAGCGTTTAGAACCGCTCGACCACAGCGGCCGGCGGATATTGTTGGCGTGCGTAACTATCCTAATCTTGAACGAAATTTTTCTCGCACTTTTGCGCTGGACGGCGTTCATGGAACCTAAAGTTAACGCCGAAAGAGAAGTCTGATGCGTGCTGTGTCACTCCAGCACTGTAAACTAATACCAGAGAGCGCAATATCAGTGACTTAACGTCCCATCGGCCCCAATGGTCCAGGGTGCAAACCTACAGGTTTTGTTTGCTATGAGAAATACTGTTCATTTTTCTTCTGCGATGGATATTGGTGGCAATTGGTTCTTTGATATTCTAAAATTATACAGGAGTTAAGAAGAATGGCTACTTCACTTAATATACTGCGGCGTATAAGTATGAATCCCTCCCAGGGATGACTGGAACAAGAGCATGCGAGAGATGAACTCCCTTACTGAATGTGCGAGAGATGATGTCTTCAGCAAAGTGACACATGTCACGGTAACTCTTTTTTTGGCCTTTATTCATAGTCGATGTTCCAACTGTTATCGAACCAGAACCTTTTCACACTAATAGCACTATTGAACCAGCTAAGGAGTGATATATGGCCCAAAACCGAAAACTTTGTCTCGTCTGAAGTATGTATTTTCATTAATAAAAAGAATGCTGTAGACAGATGTTCGTTATTCATGTCACATCACAGGAATCACTAAGTACGATATCCCAACGTTGAATCCATTACTGGAAACATTTCTGGAAGGCTTCTTTTGAAAGAGCTTTCAGCATTGCTGTCGTGGCCCCCTTCGGTGTCAGGAATGGTGTAAAAACGTTTTCCTTTTGAGAACTATTTTTAATGTTTTGAGGAAGGCAGAAGTCGCATGGTATTAAATCTGGTGAGTAAGGCGGATGTGGACAGACAGCAATACTTTTTCCGGTCAAAAACTCGTGAATCAAACGCGAGGTGTGGAGCGGCACGTTGTCGTTATGAAGAAGGAAGTCATTGGCCAATTTTTTTCGTCTCTTTCTTCGTACATCGTTTCGCTGTTGCAGTGCGCCCTTTCAAAATTCAGCGTTTACAGTTGTTCCCTTTGGAACGAACTCTGGTCTCACTATGTCCTCAATATCGGAAAAAACAAAGAGTATAAATTTGATATTTGATTTTGAATAATGTGCCTTTTTAGTACGAGGTGATTCGTTGAATTTCCATTGGGGACTCTGAATATTCGTCTCAGGATCATACCTATAGACCAAAGTTTCATCTCCAGTTGCTGATTTTGACACGAAGTCCTGATCTGAACGAAGATAATCCTTAAACTCCGTGCAAAGTGACACACAATTTTCCTTCTATTCATCACTCAAAATCATGGGAACGAATTTCACACTCAGTCGTTTCATTTTTACATTATCGGTTAAAATGCTTTGCACGGACCCGTACGAGATACTAAGTTCTTTGGTAACCTCTCGAATAATTATTCGCCTGTTTGAACGAACAATTTTTCCCACATTCTGCAAGTTTTTGTTTTCTTCTGTTTTTTGGGTTAATGGACGTCCCGAACGTTGCTCGCTTTCTACCGACTCATTTCTGTTTTTCAATCGCTCACACCATTTGTGAACAGTCTTCTGAGCTAAACCATTATCGCCATACACCAGTTTCATGATTTCCTGAGTTACTTTGGCACTTTTTTGCAACTTTAAACAGAACTTAATGTTCACGGGTTGACCAGAATTCATGACGCGCGACGGACACGGTAAACGTAACCTCACTCTTGCGTCTCTGGACGCTGACTGTTGTTGTTGTTGTGGTCTTCAGTCCTGAGACTGGTTTGATGCAGCTCTCCATGCTACTCTATCCTGTGCAAGCTTTTTCATCTCCCAGTACCTATTGCAACCTACATCCTTCTGAATCTGCTTAGTGTATTCATCTCTTGGTCTCCCTCTACGATTTTTACCCTCCACGCTGCCCTCCAACACTAAATTGGTGATCCCTTGATGCCTCAGAACATGTCCTACCAACCGATCCCTTCTTCTGGTCAAGTTGTGCCACAAACTTCTCTTCTCCCCAATCCTATTCAATACTTCATCATTAGTTATGTGATCTACCCATCTAATCTTCAGCATTCTTCTGTAGCACCACATTTCGAAAGCTTCTATTCTCTTCTTGTCCAAACTATTTATCGTCCATGTTTCACTTCCATACATGGCTACACTCCATACAAATACTTTCAGAAATGACTTCCTGACACTTAAATCAATACTGGATGTTAACAAATTTCTCTTCTTCAGAAACGCTTTCCTTGCCATTGCCAGCCTACATTTTATATCCTCTCTACTTCGACCATCATCAGTTATTTTGCTCCCCAAATAGCAAAACTCCTTTACTACTTTAAGTGCCTCATTTCCTAATCTAATTCCCTCAGCATCACCTGACTTAATTAGACTACATTCCATTATCCTTGTTTTGCTTTTGTTGATGTTCATCTTATATCCTCCTTTCAAGACACTGTCCATTCCATTCAACTGCTCTTCCAAGTCCTTTGCTGTCTCTGACAGAATTACAATGTCATCGGCGAACCTCAAAGTTTTTATTTCTTCTCCATGAATTTTAATACCTACCCCGAATTTTTCTTTTGTTTCCTTTACTGCTTGCTCAATATACAGATTGAACAACATCGGGGAGAGGCTACAACCCTGTCTTACTCCCTTCCCAACCACTGCTTCCCTTTCATGTCCCTCGACTCTTATAACTGCCATCTGGTTTCTGTACAAATTGTAAATAGCCTTTCGCTCCCTGTATTTTACCCCTGCCACCTTCAGAATTTGAAAGAGAGTATTCCAGTCAACATTGTCAAAAGCTTTCTCTAAGTCTACAAATGCTAGAAACGTAGGTTTGCCTTTCCTTAATCTTTCTTCTAAGATAAGTCGTAAGGTCAGTATTGCCTCACGTGTTCCAGTGTTTCTACGGAATCCAAACTGATCTTCCCCGAGGTTGGCTTCTACTAGTTTTTCCATTCGTCTGTAAAGAATTCGTGTTAGTATTTTGCAGCTGTGGCTTATTAAACTGATTGTTCGGTAATTTTCACATCTGTCAACACCTGCTTTCTTTGGGATTGGAATTATTATATTCTTCTTGAAGTCTGAGGGTATTTCGCCTGTTTCATACATCTTGCTCACCAGATGGTAGAGTTTTGTCAGGACTGGCTCTCCCACGGCCGTCAGTAGTTCCAATGGAATATTGTCTACTCCGGGGGCCTTGTTTCGACTCAGGTCTTTCAGTGCTCTGTCAAACTCTTCACGCAGTATCGTATCTCCCATTTCATCTTCATCTACATCCTCTTCCATTTCCATAATATTGTCCTCAAGTACATCGCCCTTGTATAGACCCTCTATATACTCCTTCCACCTTTCTGCTTTCCCTTCTTTGCTTAGAACTGGGTTTCCATCTGAGCTCTTGATATTCATACAAGTCGTTCTCTTATCTCCAAAGGTCTCTTTAATTTTCCTGTAGGCGGTATCTATCTTACCCCTAGTGAGATAGGCCTCTACATCCTTACATTTGTCCTCTAGCCATCCCTGTTTAGCCATTTTGCACTTCCTGTCGATCTCGTTTTTGAGACGTTTGTATTCCTTTTTGCCTGTTTCACTTACCGCATTTTTATATTTTCTCCTTTCATCAATTAAATTCAATATTTCTTCTGTTACCCAAGGATTTCTACTAGCCCTCGTCTTTTTACCTACTTGATCCTCTGCTGCCTTCACTACTTCATCCCTCAAAGCTACCCATTCTTCTTCTACTGTATTTATTTCCCCTATTCCTGTCAATTGCTCCCTTATGCTCTCCCTGAATCTCTGTACAACCTCTGGTTCTTTCAGTTTATCCAGGTCCCATCTCCTTAAATTCCCACCTTTTTGCAGTTTCTTCAGTTTTAATCTACAGGTCATAACCAATAGATTGTGGTCAGAGTCCACATCTGCCCCTGGAAATGTGTTACAATTTAAAACCTGGTTCCTAAATCTCTGTCTTACCATTATATAATCTATCTGATACCTTTTAGTATCTCCAGGGTTCTTCCATGTATACAACCTTCTTTCATGATTCTTAAACCAAGTGTTAGTTATGATTATGTTGTGCTCTGTGCAAAATTCTACCAGGCGGCTTCCTCTTTCATTTCTGTCCCCCAATCCATATTCACCTACTATGTTTCCTTCTCTCCCTTTTCCTACACTCGAATTCCAGTCACCCATGACTATTAAATTTTCTTCTCCCTTCACAATCTGAATAATTTCTTTTATTTCATCATACATTTCTTCAATTTCTTCGTCATCTGCAGAGCTAGTTGGCATATAAACTTGTACTACTGTAGTAGGTGTGGGCTTCGTATCTATCTTGGCCACAATAATGCGTTCACTATGCTGTTTGTAGTAGCTTACCCGCATTCCTATTTTCCTATTCATTATTAAACCTACTCCTGCATTACCCCTATTTGATTTTGTGTTTATAACCCTGTAGTCACCTGACCAGAAGTCTTGTTCCTCCTGCCACCGAACTTCACTAATTCCCACTATATCTAACTTCAACCTATCCATTTCCCTTTTTAAATTTTCTAACCTACCTGCCCGATTAAGGGATCTGACATTCCACGCTCCGATACGAGATACGAGATACTAAGTTCTTTGGTAACCTCTCGAATAATTATTCGCCTGTTTGAACGAACAATTTTTCCCACATTCTGCAAGTTTTTGTTTTCTTCTGTTTTTTGGGTTAATGGACGTCCCGAACGTTGCTCGCTTTCTACCGACTCATTTCTGTTTTTCAATCGCTCACACCATTTGTGAACAGTCTTCTGAGCTAAACCATTATCGCCATACACCAGTTTCATGATTTCCTGAGTTACTTTGGCACTTTTTTGCAACTTTAAACAGAACTTAATGTTCACGGGTTGACCAGAATTCATGACGCGCGACGGACACGGTAAACGTAACCTCACTCTTGCGTCTCTGGACGCTGACTGACAAGTCAGAACGTGTTCCAAATTGACGCTGCGTGTCTTAACGGATCAGACTACCGGAAAAGTTACATCAAAAGATTGTAGCGTCAGCAGTTACTGCTAAATAAATTCATTCGCTGTACTTTTTTGATCACACCTTGTAAGAGGGACTGAATTAACTATATAAAAATTTAGCTGATAATTATTGCGACTTTATTTGAGCATTTCTCCTGAAATACGAAGTGCATGATTGCCTTTCGATGCACACTTAAGACAGCAAGAATTTGAATCTATTTGTCTCCTCGCTTATGTATTATTGCTCTGGCAACAGCATTAATAACTACATATCTGTCTTACGGCAAAGCTAAGCTGTTAATGTACGCAAAAAAACATACTTGTGCCTGCAAAATCACTACCCATGTCATTTGCGTAACATCTTAAAGTTTTCTTCATACAGCGATTTTCTAAATAATTGAATAGAAAATAGCATCGTGTTGATGAAACTTTTTCTCTAATTATCTGGGACACTAGCTTATCTCATTATACCACGAATTCGCTCATAATAATTCTTCCCAAGGAAGATGCCAAGTGTTTCAGAACATTCTTAATTGCAACGTGGAGAAAATGCAAAGGTATTGGTGGACTAAGAAACGAGCTACAGTAATACAACTATCAGTTTTGTGGCATAAGAATTTTCAGAATTAAGCTAAAGCTTGTAAAGCGTCTGAGTTCATACCTGTTACAAGGCAATTTACTAACAGCATACGAGCGGTCTGAGGCGCTGCAGTCATGGACTGTGCGGCTGGTCCCGGCGGAGGTTCGATTCCTCCCTCGGACATGGGTGTGTGTGTGTTTGTCCTTAGGATAATTTAGGTTCATTAGTGTGTAAGCTTAGGGACTGATGACCTTAGCAGTTAAGTCCCATAAGATTTCACACACACACACACTAACAGCATAAACAGCAAGTGAATAATCTTACGGCGTTAATCGCAGGGAGGTAGCTAAGGGTCGTTTAGCATGTACACTGGCAGTCTTCTCAGTTGAATACTAGGGCAGAAGTTGTCTGCAGCTTTCGTGCAGGTTGACGTACGCATTAAAGATGAGATCCTGTGTTAGATTAGGTGGGATGACTGCGTGTCTCTAAACGAAGCTGCATGAATAAGTTTTAATTAAAACGGTCGCTTCTATCTAAACCATCACTTTTACCTCTATTGAAACTCAGCTTTAGAGAAAGGTTACCAGTTTCTGGCCGGCCGATGTGGCCGAGTGGTTCTAGGCGCTTCAGTCCGGAACCGCGCTGCTGCTACGGTCGCAGGTTCAAATCCTGCCTCCGGCATGGGTGTGTGTGGTTTCCTTAGGTTAGTTAGGTTTAAGTAGTTCTAAGTCTTGGGGACTGATGACCTCAGATGTTAAGTCCCATAGCGCTTAGAGCCATTTGAACCATTTTGAACTAGTTTCTGCACGTCACAGGCAACTGTTACGTCCTCCCATTGAGATTAATTAGAAAAATTTCGTACCAGTTGGCTAAATTCCTCTGTAAAGAGAATTTCGTTTCTGTCATACCTTAAACAACAAAAATATAATAAGAAATATTTTAAGAAACTGTCATCTAATGAGAAAATTTGTAATGCCCAACCCGTACTGAGTAATCCCGAACTAGTACAATTTCGATATGAATTTCTTTTATCCTTCCCACGCCTGATTATTCTCTGCGCGACTTCACGTCGAACACATAGGCTATCAACTATGCTCTAACTTAAAAATTTGTTTTCATGTGATCAGTTGGTATACGTACTCTGTTACGAATTCTGTTTGATTGCATTAAGATCATTCAGCCAGGGTTTGAAAGAGTTGGCCGAAAGATGTCGCGTACGGTAGCAGTATGTTTCGTGCACGATTGATCCGACCCGATTCGATCGACTACAATAAACTGGGATAACTTTTCTGAACTGACGCCTGCACCACGTTAACAGATAATGTCAAATTACAGTGAAGTGTTAACTTCGTTATTTGTTAATATGGGCCTCGAATCACGAACCTACCATACTGACAATTCTCCTTCTTCAACAGGGATCAAAATCGAGTCAGTTCATTACCCAGGAATGTTCTAATGTGAGCAAGTGTTCCATTACTCATGACTTATGTATGGAAAAGGCGCTGAACTGTAGCATGTCTACTATCGTAAACGTTTCGTTGTTCTAAAACTGTCCGCCAGAAGTCATAACTGTGGAAGTAATTTGACATCAGTCACTAGCTCAGGACTCAGAGAAGCTAATGATAGCTCTCCTACATATCACTTTTGTTCTTTTGGGTCCGCAGTGCACAAAATGTCTTCTAATGACATGATTATTATGAATATCAGCCAGCAGTGTAGTTTTCTGATATTCATAATAATCATTTCATTAGAAGATGTATTTTGAAGTGCGAACCCCAAAGAACAAAAGTTATTGAGTTTAATGTAATACACCTGTTTAGGGAACTTTCTGAAATAAAGAGCTGCGTAGGTGTCTGATATACAGCATCCCTTTGATCAACAGGGATCAAAATCGAGCCAATTCGTTCCCCAGAAAGTTTCTAACCTGAACTAGTGTCCCATGACTTCTGTATCGACAAGCGCTGAATTATAGCATATATTTTACAGTGACTGTGTCGTTGTTCTGAACTATTTTTGTTCTGAAACTATTCACCAGAAGTCATAATAACTGTGGAAGTAGTTCCACCGCAAAAGTTCGTATCCAGTTAGAATAGTAATGGTTAAGCATGAAGAAGTTGCAACATTTCATTTTTCTCATATATATCAACATTCTAGAGTTACCACGAGAAAATTCCATAATCGATAGGTGTGGTTGTGATAGGGCTGTAATTTGTACTGCTCACTACCGGCAAGCCTCGATGCGCAACAGTATACGGTGTTGTGTGTCATAAGATATTAAATACAATGTTCCACAACACGAACAATACAGATGTCTGTAGCACATTGCGTGGGTGTCCAGTGAAATGTCACACAAGTCACGCTGTGAGGAAAGCTGACTGGATATTTCGTTCCAACGGTAAAATGGTGAGAAAATGTTCTCGTCTACGGAAGAAAATGATTCCAAAGAGTTAGTAAAACAATTTCTTTAAGGGGGGGTAGGACGTGAAACGGGCCGACTTGGAGCAGAAGAGGCACCACAGGACATTTTCATTTCCACTGTCTATACTTTTACAAATAAATTCATAAAACTTTGAAAGCTTGATCAAGAAGGATTCAGGATTCATACTCATAGCAGTGGAAGCTCAAAAACGTAACAAACTACATTTTTTAACATGTGAAATTTCATCATTTTTTTCACTTACTACTGGCTGCATTTGTTGCTATAGGTACACTTTTCTTCCTAAGTAAGAGAGATTCTTCGATGAATTTTGCACAGCATACAAACTATAGTTACATGTGTATGAAACTCTAGAGTTTATTTAATTTATAAAAAAATGAATGAACTGTTACATTTTAAACTTCATGTTTAGAAAAAAACTCAAATTTTATAGTTAATTATCTCAATTTTTACCACGGTTTTTAATATATTTAGAAAATTCTAGAGTTTCATACACCTGTAAGTACTGCTTGTATGCTGTGCATAATTCATCGAAGAATCTCTCTTACTTAGGGAGAAAAGTGTACCTACAGAAACAAATGCAGCCAGTAGTAAGTGAAAAAATGATGACATTTCACATGTAGAAAAAGGTATTTTGCTACGTTTTTGAACTTCCACTGCTGTGAGTGTGAGTCCTCAATGCTTCCTGGTCATCCTGTCAAAGTTTCATGAATTTATTTGTAGAAATATAAACAGTAGAAATTAAAATGTCCTATGGTGCCTCTCCTGCTCCAAGTCGGTTCGTTTGACGTCCTACCCTCCTTAATTATACTAGAGCACACAGGATTTTGCTAACATTCGAATAAAGGAGATTAAGCCTACGGCGGACAGAAAAATGAACCCGTGGTATCTTCGGAAGTTACCTCAGGAATTTAATGACGAAGGTAAGAATACACTGCAGATGTCAACACATCGCTCCCATAGCTACTGTGAAAGTCAGGTGACATTCACTTCGACATGTAAAGAAACATAATTTTTTTCTCACTACTACTCGTGAATAGAATGGGAAAAAATCTTTAATAGTTGTAGTACAGCATTAAGTACGCTCCATGTGATTTGCAGCTACGTTTGTAAGTCTTAACTGCACATAAGTCACCGAAAGAACGTAGCGCTCTCTGAATGAGCCCAAAAAATCGCCGAGACGCGCAACCGTTCAGCCGCGGCACTCTTTCAGATCGTTCATCGATGTTAAGAACAATCTCCTTTTCACTACGCAAATAAGCGTTGCAAATACTCGAGAAGGGAAAATAGGTCGAAACGTGACGCATCCGGCACGAAAATGTCAGTATTAGGATTTAATGGCCGCCGTTGAGCGCGCGCGACGGTGTAATTGATTTTAGGCGCCAGCGCCAACTCCGGCAGCTGCGGGCATGCGCGTGGCGCCAGCGCGCATGCGCGCGGCAGGCCGCCATGTTGGCTGGGAGTGGCTCCATCACTGGGAGCCTGCTTGCTGCCTGCCTCAGCCTCTACCCCTCATCCCGTCCTCACCCGTGTCACGGTAACGTAACCAGCTGCACAATTGCGTTGCTAGATTAGCCGTCGTGGTTTCTTGCATGGCGAGGGTTCGTTTCTCAGCAAATAGTTTCTAGAAGTTTTCATCCACTCCAGTTTTATCTCCAACAGACGTAGAAGTGAAATGTAGAGTAGCTTTCCTGTAGTGATAGGTACATTTACATAGAACTTCACTCCCGTATTGTATATATAGTGTATATGACCAATATCGATGCACGTATTGAAATAGCATCTATTAGATTTATAGGTCGTAGCGATTCGTTGCGTATGTCGGTACTGTAACGACTGTAGTGCTGAAGTTATGATAACAGAAGGTAAATTTTCTAAAGTTGTGAAATAGTTGTTTTGTAGCGGTAGAAAAGTGTACGTTAATATGTCTAAACTGGACGCTCCGTTGGTTAATTCTGTGGGTCGTGGCGCGCTTTAAACAAACGCCTCTGTGTGGGCTTTCTCGAATTTCATATTCGGTAGTTACGTACTGAGAGCCATACCTGAGCTTCATCGTCTTAAGATCTCTCGAAAATCTTACTCGTAAACGTCCTAATACGATTAATACCTCTTATTTTTATGGCCGATACGTGGTACATGTGTATCGATTAAGTGAGCAACATCAGGACTCTTAGTTCAAATAGTGCAGCCATATGTTCTTTCTCTAATCCGCAATGGTTGGACGTTCATTCGCGTATTTAAGAACTGATTTCGTATCTTGAATAATAATTGCGTGCGATAACTGACATAAGGTAAACGATTTTCTTAATTTCCGAGTTGTATTGCGTGCGTTGAATGAAAACTGTGAAAATCAAACGTGTCACGAGAAAGTGAGTTAGTTTTACAGCGGACCTGAAAAGTCTGTGGCAAATAATACCTGGCAGGAGTGATTGTGCAGATAAATATTAAAAGACTGATTCGCGAGAATGCTTCCCTACCTTTCGATTAATACATAATTTCCTTACCTCTGCATTACATCCTTTTCTCCGTGCAGGCTCACAGTACAGCAAAAATGACCTCCGTTTTGTCTGTTCACTACAGCCGTTCTGGCTTGTCGAAGAACTTGAGTCTGGAAATTAAATGAAAAAAATATTGTATTATCATACATTTCTCTCAATAAAGTATATTTTGTCAGACGTCTCTTTGTTGCAGCCCAGAGAGCGGTAAGTGTGTGTTACTCTGGATGATATCTCTGCACAGATGGTTGCAGTGATGGCTGGCACTGGAAGATCTTCGCTGCTTGTGGTCTCATTTACGCAATACAAACTTTTGGAAGATTATTCGTCGACAGTTAGCTCAACGGTCCTGCGACGAAGCAGAAGACTGTCTAGATGCATGTCCGGTAATTAGAAAACTGAAAGATACAGGCACGATCTGCATGGTTAACGGCATTATAGGTGTATAATATCGATATAATATTTCCATAATTATTGGTTCGGGAACACGAAAAGAAGACAGAGCTGTCGTGATACTAAATGACTGCATTAGAATCTGCCACTGAGATCAAGGGTGCCAGAACCGGTGGGAAGGTTTTTAACAAGGCCGGAATTGGAACTTTTGTATGCCTACTTACAAGTCACCATTCGTTTTCCAAAATATTGAAAATACTTCATAGCCCCTGGTCTGGCCTCCCACTAACAAACTGTTGTATGGGCACCCCTGAGTAGGATCATTACGTTGTAAGGGGTATATCCGGTCCGTCGACCAGGAGCATTGATAGGATACTAAATACGTGTTTTTTGGATATCTGATAGGAAAGCAATGAAGCTGGCTCGTGTGACGGAACAATGCTGAGGGCCCTGACGCACGAGCCAGGATGGTACCTCCAGATTCCTCATACTTTCTGGAACACATTATGCGATTCGATTTGTACATCAATGTCTTCGTCTGAAGGCACCATCCTACTCTACAGATGCAGCTGTCCATATTATACTTGGAGATCGTTGCAACTCTACACCCTTCCGTTTCACTTAGTTTCCAACATGCTCCCGCCCACGTTCCAGAGAAACATAAAATTCGCTGATGGTACTGTCAGACCGACAGATGATTGGGTCCAGAAAACGGGGGTGCAATTCTGTAAGTAAGACACCAATCAAATGTTTTGGCAAGAACATCCCACTACATCCCGCTTTTAGTTTTACTTGCTTTGGGTAAACTGGAAATTTGCGACAATAATTGGCAAACAACAGTTCAATAGTAATAGACTCTCTCGAAGAACAATAAGGCAGTTGCGCGATTCGTAATTGGTACGATCTTCAGTTCACTCTGTGGAAGAAATCCCCCATCCTAGCCACACACTTGTTGTAAGATACCATAAAGAAATTAAAACACACATTAAAATAGAGATATATTGTTCCGTAATGAAACGTCGCCGGTCATCTCCCGACAAATATTAGTGGTATGTAGCAATGTTTGGCCTTTTTGCCTCCAATTATCTACCGGTCAACGATATGGTCAACGAGAATCAACCCAGCATATCTGCAGTGAACTCTCTGGAGATCCGATAGTGCTTCAACATGTAACTTGCCGAGATAAGTGTTCACACGCACTGGTTTTCATAAAAAAGGAGGCTTGACGCATTGTAGAATTCCTAGTCTTATAAAAAGAGCTTCACTGACAGATTATAAGCAGATTATTCTGCTACCGGTTGAATTTCCAACTACAGAAAGAGAATTTGCACTCAAAGGTAAACAAAATTTAAGACCACCTAAATCATGAGAAGTAAATCCGTTGCTCATGGCAACACATCGGAATGATTTTCTACCTCCACCGTGAGCCACCACTACATACTCATACATACTCGCTGAGGTGACAAAGGTCGTGGAATACCTCCTAATATCGTGTCGGACCTTCTTTTGCCCGGCGTAATGCGACGACTCGAAGTGAAATGGGCTCAACTAATCGTTGGAAGTCTCCTGCAGAAATAGTGAGCCATGCTGTCTCTACAGCCGTCCATAACTGCTGAAGTGCTACCGGCGCAAGATTTTGTGCGCGAACTGACCCCTCGATTATGTCCCATAAATGTCCGATGGGATTCATGTAGGGCGATCTGGATTGCCAAATCATTCGCTCGAATTGTCCAGAATGTTCTGACATGATGCCTTGTCATCTATAAAAATTCCATAGTTGTTTGGGAACATGAAGTCTACGAATTGCTATAGATGGTCTCCAACTAGTCGAACATAATCGTTTCCAGTCAATGATCGGCTCAGTTGGACCATAGAACCCAGTCCACTTCATGTAAACACAGCATTAAGGAGTCAACACCAGCTTGCACAGTGCCTTTTTGACAACATGGGTCCATGGCTTCGTGGGGTCTGCACCGCACTCGAAACCTACCATCAGCTCTTACCAACTGAAATCGGACTCATCTAACCAGGCCACGGTTTTCCAGTCGTCTAGGATCCAACCGATATGGTCACGAGCCCAGGACGATGTCGTGCCGTTAGCAAAGGCACTCACGTCGGTCGTCTGCTGCATAGCCCATTAACGCCAAATTTCGCCGCACTGTCCTAACACATAAGTTTGCAGTACTTCCCACATTGATTTCTGCGGCTATTTCTCGCAGTGTTGCTTGTCTGTTGGCACTGACAACTCTACTCAAACGCCGCTGTTCTCTATTAGCTGAGTGAAGGCCGTCGGCCACTGCCCTGTCCGTGGTGAGAGGTAATGCCTGAAAATTTGGTATTCTCTGTACATTCTTGACACTGTGGATCTCGCGGTATTGAATTCCCTAACGATTTCCGAAGTGGGCTGTCCTATGTATCTACCATTTTGAGTTCAAAGTCTTAATTCCCGTCTTGCGGCCATACTCACGCCGGAAACCTTTCCACATGAACCAATGTACTGCCCTTTTATACTGTGTGTACGGGATACAGCCGCCGTCTGCGTATATGCGTAACTATACTATGCCATCACTTTTGTCACCTCAGTGCACGGTTACAGGGATTTCCGATACACGCGACTCAAACTTGTAGGCTGTACAGCTGCCCGTCTAACGGCCGATAAGGCACATCAACTATTTGCGTACTTCTTAGATCGGGGGAAAAAAAAATGTTACAGGATGCTCCACCTTCGACTTGTGAGGTGTTGCAGGCATGGTGAACCATCCAAGGCGACGAGCTGCGCCGAACCGCTGGAATCCAGGTGAGCCGACAACTTTCTTATTTCATGCATTTCTTGCTTAATTTCTATCCACACGAGATGTGTTTATAACTGCGATGTTACAAATCTTTTTTTCTCAATTTCTACCAAAAACTCGATATGTACGCCACCACATTTAGAGTCAGTGGACTGACGTATACGTTTTTGATTTTGGCTCCCGGCGATCCTTCACTATGGTGTCATATGACTGAGTCAGCTCCAGACGCATTTATTAAACAATAGTTTCCATCATTTTTCTGTTACAGATTTTGACTTCGTATGGAGCACTGCTAGACAATATAAACCACAATTTTTAGATTAAGTGCTTCTATCCTTCAATCTGGCATGTAGAACCTGAAACATTTCGGGAATTCAAGCGCAAGAGCCCAAAAAATGAAGGAAAAAGTAAATACATGTAACTGCAGCATTAGACCACACATTGCCTGCATTTACCATGCCTCGAACGTTGAAACGGTGATTTTAGCTGAGGGTGGCTCAAGCACTGGCCCCAAACCGTGAAAAACAGGTAAATTAAAGTATTGTTTAATGAACCACAAGTGGAGTAATTACGTCATTTATTAATCTGTTATTCATTAGCGCACAGCGTTTTACTAAAAACCAATACCGAATTGAAAGAGAAAGCTTAAAAGTAGGAATGTCTCAATGTTGAGTACGGTACAAACAGTTATTCCACGCTTTGCTAACCTCGGTTTGGATTACAAAATCCCAGTTACATCTTTCTTGGCGGCTAATTACTTTAAATTTTAACAAAGTGTAGATGTCGTAAAACGATTTACAGCAAAGTGAAACGGCTGTTAGTATACTTTAGAGTCATGTCCAGTCACGCAGCATTTTGCTCTAAGCACAATGGTAAGCTTTCTACACCAGTGTCGACACCGGTGCTTCGTTGCTCGAGTACAAGATGCGTATAATTCGTAATTTGTTAAAAGAAGTCCAGCAATAGTTTTTTTATAGTTATGACTGTGTTATATTTCCACTGCCACATACTATTTTTACATTTTTTTGTGTAATGAAGGAGAGAGGTAATAATAAGGAAAAAAATACAGATAAGAAGGAAATGAGGAATATAGGTGATATTATTAAGAACTCTCTTGTTATGCATCAGGATTGGGAAAAAAATTGGGCATATTTTACGGTAGGAAATAAAAAATCTAAAAATTGTGTACTATGATAGATTTATCACAGTGACCTTCAACTGCGAAATGAGAATCCCTGTAAGCTGTTACTGTTGTTTCACACAGTGAATACTTCTCTTAGTTGTCAAGTAGTAGTGATTCCTCCTAGAACATTTCGTTGGCAGAATCTTGCTCCCCCTTCTGCTCTGAATTCAGACTGAAAGCATCCATCAAACGGCGTCCCAATTTTAAACACTCATCAGAGCAAAAGTAGTTTTATCCTGTTTCACCTTTTGACGCACGTCTGATAAATAACAGAAAACTCTCCTAGAATGGCAGTTACTAGACGAATGTGGTGCCTTATCACTCTCAGTTATCCACCGATAAGTTGGGTGAATTTGTTGTTTCATCCGTACAGAGAAAGTGTAGTGTCTAATTCTATGCTTTTGTCACTGTTGTGGGTCTTGCTCGTTCCTAAGCGTTGATGAGCACGAACAAGTTAAAGGCTGACTCTTCGCCGACATCAATAAGAATATTGGCCGTATTGGGATAAACTGAGCTGTTTCAGGGCGGTATCTACCATCCGTTTGTGAAACATGTAAAATGTCTTAAAAAGCAAATCTAAGCGAAAGCGTAAACGAAGGAAGGACTTTAAATACCACGCACAGCGAAATTAGAAACAGTGTTTCACCTCCTCGGTTAACAACGTAATTTAATAATTCCATCGTAGTTGCCAGTTGTAAATTAACAAACTACGGAATATACGAAAATTACCCTTGCTTCCCAGTGAACATTTTGTCAGTATGAAATCGAATAAATCTACATCAACCACACATATCCTTGAATATTCACAAGCACCAAACTTACAAGGGCTACATTTAGTCAAAATTTCTTCACAAATATGCTACGACAGGTCACATGTGACCTAGCGAGGTGGCGCACAGCTTAGCACACTGGACTCGCGTTCGGGAGGACAACGGTTCAAATAGCGTCCGGCCATCGAGGTTTTCCATCATTTCTCTAGATCGCTCCAGACAAATGCCCGGTGGTTCCTTTCAAAGGGCACGGCTGCTTTCCTTCCATATCCTTGTCACCATCCGAGCTTGTGGTCCGTATCTGATGACCTCCATGTCAACGGGATGTTAGACGCAATCTTCCTTCTTTTCTTTTTAGGGCACAGGTAGGTTCTACTGCTAAAACCAGCAGGTGGATTGTTGCTGAACCATCAATGATTCGTTTGTATAGGCGGTTGTAATAAAAAATGTAATGGGGAAACATTTCGAATGAGTACATGAAAAAAGTTCAAAGAAGGGTAGCACGTTTTGTATTATCACGAAATATGGGAGAGAGTGTCACAGAAATGATACAGGATTTGGGCTGGACATCATTAAAAGAAAAATGATACAGGATTTGGGCTGGACATCATTAAAAGAAAGGCCTTTCCCGTTGCGACGGAATCTTCTCACAAAATTCCAATCACCAACTTTCTCCTCCGAATGCGAAAATATTTTGTCGACGCCGACCTACATAAGGAGAAACGATCACCAAGCTAAAATAAGGGAAATCAGAGCTCGTACGGAAAGATATAGGTGTTCGTTCTTTCCGCGCTGTACGAGATTGGAATAATAGAGAATTGTGAAGGTGGTTCGATGAACCCTCTGCCAGGCACTTAAATGTGATTTGCAGAGTATGCATGCAGATGTAGATGTAGAGAGGGCTCCACAGTGACTGAATGCTTAACGAGCTTTGTTTCATAATTTCCAGTGATAGATTGCAGCGTTCCTTATACTCTCTGGGATGTTGTTCTAGATAATTCTGATTTCGTAACAGAGTAACTTGTTTACGAGCTAATGTCAAGCTGAAAGTTTCTTTCAGGAGAGCAACGAGTGGCTTCGCATGAGGAGATACAAGGTAACTGTGAAGAAGGTCCTCAACGAAGTGAGCGGTCGGCGTCTGCGCTACGAGAGTGAGGGGATGTGGAACATAGACGAAATCTGGATGAAAGTTCTGTAGATATTTGTGGAGATAGCATGCTCTCGAAGCAAGCAGCTTAGGATCAACATATTTTGACACGAAATGACATTGTTTACAAAACAAAGCGCCGATCCTAGCGGTGTTAAATTAGGTAGCAAAAGGGAAGTCTCCCTCATAGTCGCCATAATTCCTTTTACTAGCTTATTTTCAGGACTCTCTTGTGCTTTTGCAGAAATGAATTTTGTGCGAAATGACAACGGAATCTGAAGAGGTCGACAAGTTATAAACACACTTAATAACGTGTAAAGCTCTTGGGCCTCTGCCAGAACGCTTGTCGAAATATTTTGGTGAGTCAATATTTTATATTTTCAGTATTTCTAATATCATTTTATATTTGAGTTTATTATTTTCATACCCTCATGCGCCGTTTAGGACCTAGAGACCAAGGCACCATCAGTCTCAGAACAGAAATGAAATTAACCCCTGTCTAGGAAATTTAATTTGGGAACCTAGTCTTGATGGTTCAAATGTTGGTCGTTCGTGAGACTACTTTACTTACATCTGTCATTTGAAGATGAGCGAGTAATGTTACACGACCTCTACACAAGAAACGTTCACAAATCTAGCGGAAGTTTCTTCTTTCATCAAATAACATTCTGTGAATTATCCAGAGTTTCCATCATAGAAAACTTAAACATTATCTGTGCCTCTAGAAACCGTACTCGCTTTCTGTACTTTTCTCAACCAAATACAAAATACCAGCTGTTGCATATAATTTTCTGCACTTCTCTTTTTTTTCTTAGTACACTCCAAATTCATTTACTGTTTATTTTACATTATGAAGTGTTGTATCCTTCAATTATTACACGTAGCACTCTGTAGTTCCACACAATTCCTAGTTGTTGAGGATCTAAGATTAGAAAAAAACCTTGCATAGGTCTTTGAGTAGCATTCCAGGCGTGTAGAGGATCACGACGAAGACTCATGACGCAGTGGCGGCATTTTTATGGCAAAGATAGTGGGCAAAGTAGTTTTACATTGTACCCTATTAACATACACGGCGCAAGCCAAACGTAATAAATGCATTAGTCGGCACTTTTCTTCACATGAGGGACTACGTTTGTCCAGGTCATATCCACAGGCCGAACAAGTCTGACAAATGTTGAGCTGCCCTTGCATTGCACATATTACCACATGCACACAGTCTTATTGGTCTGAAAAGCACATTTCTGTACCTACTAATTCAGGAAAGTAGAATATATTTTCAGCGTTTGTAAGTAATCTTGTATGAGTGATTATTGAACCAGATGGGAGGGCAGGACGTGTAAAACTTCAGTTAAAGATTACCAGTGCTGTTAGAATCCACGATATTTACCACATACGATATAAATGTCTAAACTAGCAATTTCGTAGTTATGGTGGAGTTTAAAAACTCTTGTTGAAATAGAGGCAAAGGAATGACTAACTCTGTTATTAAGAACAGAGGGTAAGTAGTCAATAGAAGTCTTGGATGAATTACTCCGGTATCAGTTTGAAAATACAGGAACTTTAAATCAGAATGAAAAGATGGGGATTTAATTACAGTCTCTCCCAAACAAGATTCTAATTATTTAATCACTTTCCCCGCTTGTATCAGTTTCGAAATCGCTTCATAAGGCTGTACGGAACGATTTTAACGTTGGTTGATGTTATATAACAAAAAAACTATTAGTAGTAAATCCACCCGATGGTATGAAACAGTGTGCATATTGTCACGATATGCGACGATCTTCATGCGGGCCAAATCTCACTCTAAATGTTACCATACTATGAACTGTGCCGTGGCTTTCCAGATTTTACTTTCAGGCTCTAAGCAACAGCCACCAAAACACTAAAGCAGTTGCATAACTAAGGTGTCACAAATACATATAGCGAGAAAACAGAGACGGCCGCTGTGGCCGAGCGGTTCTCTGTGCTTCAGTCCGGAACCGCGCTGCTGCTACGGTCGCAGGTTCGAATCCTGCCTTGGGCATGGATGTGTGTGATGTCCTTAGGTTAGTTAGGTTTAAGTAGTTCTAAGTTCTAGGGGACTGATGACCGCAGATGTTAAGTCCCATAGTGCTCAGAGCCATTTTTCGAATTATGCCTCGGGCATGGATGTGTGTGTTGTCCTTAGGTTAGTTAGGTTTAAGTAGTAGTAAGTCTAGGGGACTGATGACCTCACATGTTGAGTCCCATAGTGCTCAGAGCCATCTGATTTTGAGAAAACAGACGATACCGGTTGTAGTACACAACACTTCTCATCTAGTAATGGTAAGGTTCGATGTTATTGTGGTATTGAGGCTCTGCTACTGTTCAGGAGTATTTCGGCTCTCATACTATCAGAGGATTCTGCGCGAGTCCTTTGGTTCTTCCTTACCTCAGTCTGTTACCCATAAGTAGCTTAGACTGGGTCTGTGACAATGATGACCAATTCACTATAGTTAATTTTCACTCAACACCGTGTACTTGTCTCGGATTCGGAAGAATTTCACATTTAATAGTTGGTGAAAATGACAGAAGAGGTGGTTGAGCGAAATTCCTAATAAAAATTTTGTACGGTAGTTTCCTGTGTTAAATGCTAAAGGTCCTGCAATATCATTAGTTGGACAAATATAAAATACGGTTGGTGCTTCGTTCACCATAGACGGCCATGAAGCTAAGGTGTTCGTGCTTTCTGACATAAATAGATTATGTGCTGTCATTGGATAACCCTCCCTCTCCCACCACCCTTTTGTGCTACTTTTTACACATTTAAATGCATCCGCCAGAGCAAGGACATACATCACACCATCAACAACAAACGATGGTAGTAGAAGGGCAACTGTATTGGTACCACTGCCCATTTGTACTGTTCCTACCATAGCAAGTTTCTCGTAGCCTCCCATAGGTCGAAGGTAATTTTCGTTTTGTGCAATCGGTATCACCGTAAAATTACGACGAAAGTTAAGTCAAGACGTTACCTGCCAAACAAAAGAAAAAAGATGGTGTCAAATTTTCTATACAACAAGATTCGGAGATACTGAAAAAAAGATTCTTTTCATTAACAATACCCTTTGCCATTCACCACATGGAATCAGGACTTCATATTCTACGATAACAAGTGGAATTACTTGTTGCAGGGACTTTAAGACATCTGGAAATCGTTATTTAATAACACTAAGAAAATCTAAAAAATAGTTGTGAATTAATGGTTGAAATGGCTCTGAGCACTATGGGACTTAACTTCTGAGGTCATCAGTCCCCTAGAACTTAGAACTTCTTAAACCTAACTAACCTAAGGACATCACACATATCCATGCCCGAGGCAGGATTCGAACCTGCGACCTTAGCGGTCGCGTGGTTCCAGACTGTAGCACCTAGAACCGCTCGGCCACCCAAGCCGGCTGTGAATTAATGCTGCTTCCTATCTTTGGTGGCTCTATTTTGCAAACTTGTGAGCTAATATATTCAAATTATATTACCTTGACCAATAGGAACATGCGGTTGTAAAATAACAACAAATTAAGTGTCTCGACCAAGACACTGACTTTGCAGTTTGTAATTTTCAGGTAAATGTTGCTAAAGAGCCGGTAACCAGAGATGGAAACACTTACCTCTCAGGCTTCGGACACCATATGGCTACGTGTGTAACACATTGCGTATTCATATTACGGAAAGGCGGTAGCTGGACTCACAATGAATAAGTGTTCAGCGTAAACAACAACATAGTAACTGGACATGATCTCAAAATTCTGCGGGTCAATCTCTTTAACATATTAGCCTACCTGATTTTCCTTTGTTGGCACAGATGAATACAAGGACCTTTTAAGTAATCTGTGGACGATTCCTTCTCCATCCCTTGTCTGTTCTGATTAAGAATTCCTTTCGGAATGAGTTCTCGGTAGTCAAGCGATGTGGTGTGCAAGATATGACAATGATAGGTTGGAAATTTCCGTATGGTCTTCCTGATTTTCGTTTTCATGCTTTTTCTAAATCAGTTTGTCGTGTTCGGTACTTTTATTTTCCACCGGATGGAGACATGATTCTGTGATCTCTGGTATCTCATCATTTATGAGAACCGTGGATACATAATTTGTGCATGAGAAAATCCGAGGAAATTTGGTTATGACACGTCGTTTCTTTATTTGATCATTACATCGCAAACTTTAAAGGATTATCATTAAAAGAGCGGAAGTTGTTCTTGATGTTGCACAGACAAAATAAATAGATGAAGAGTGGAGCTCTACAAGCGCTCCGAAGACTCCGTGGTACACACGCTTGTTGTGAAAACGAACGCTGAATTAACAGGGATTGGGGCCAGCAAGTTAAATTACACGGACCGTGCTTCGCGCACCGGAGAGTTAATAAAAGTTAACGCAGTGAGTGAAGTCCATCGGTCTGATGCGGTCGCACGCTCACAAACGGGAAGTTAATTGATCGATGGCTTAATCGTATGCATACCAGTTCAGTGAAACTTTTTTCTTTTTTTAGGGGAATATGAGTAAGTATTCCAGATATGTAAAGATTAAGTCGGAACACGAATATAGATGTTTTCGAGGTTACTTGAATGCCGAAAGTCTCTAACAATTTATTCGTGTGAGAACTGATTTGTTGGCCATTTGCAGTGACGAGACGTCTGCAGATTTTTTACTTCCATAGAATTAAAGAGGAGCAGCCAACGCTGCCGAGGGCGTGGCTACCCACGATCAATATCGATGCTTAGAAAATTTGCTTTCCGTGTTCTATTCCACTTTATGCTCTCCCATACTGGCCGTTAAATTTTCCGTAGCACAGGAATAAAATTTTTAAGTAAGAAGCAGTGGCTATCGTTATCATGCTTGTAAATTAAAAACATCAATGAATGCTATCTACTGGGGTTTACGATAAAAAATAAAAGTAATAATAGAGAACACAAATGCATAGAAACTTAATGAGGTCATTAGAGGCGGAGGACCAGCTGAGATGGAGGAGGGGAAGTGAAGGAAGCCTTTTGATAGGGACTACGGCGGAATTCACCTTAAAAATATTGAGAAGCTACGTACCACCTAAACCTGAATGTCAGGTTAGAGATTTGAGCCTACTACTTCTGAATACGAGTCCAGTGTCTGAAACATTGATGCAGTAAGCTCCCTACCTAAATCAATGAGAATCCCAGAAGATATAGGTCACATGTAAAATTGCTGCTGAGGTAGAATGTTGTTATTCAGTTTCTTGTTGATTAATTTCACGATGAAAGACAAATGACTAAAGTGAAATCCATGTGATTGTATTTTCTCATTGTGAGAAGAAAGAAGGAGCGATTTGTTTTGCTGGATAAAAACATTCTAAAGCCAAGATCGCACAAATATTTCTTTATGTAAAACAACCGGTTTCGACAGACTGTGCTGTCATCTTCAGGTTTGTTATGAAACGTATTGATTTTAAGTTGGACCTCACGCCATGTTGTCGTGTGCAAAAAAACTGTACTTAATAAAAAATTTGTTGTAACTAAAATATTTGAAAATACAAAGCGACTTGGTGCACCTTATACGCCGTTTAAGGTGGATTTTCAATGTTCAGAATATGTACAGCTTATGTAAACAGATGTGCTACTGTGTACGGTGTTTCTGTGATGTAACAGTCATTGTGAGCGGTATATGGACATGGCTCTGCACGAAGTATTTCAAACACAAGCGTTCAAGTGGATTCCATCTTCCTAACTTTTTGAAAGAACTCGATGCCATAGCACACTGTATACCACGAAGAAAATGGCGATCCCAAGGAATAAGCGTGGTTTTCTCGAGAACTCTTGACACACAGAACCTAATATTTTTCTGGACGGCGAATGTTCATCAGAAACGATATAATCTCACATGCGATTCAAGGAAGCGCTATTGAGGCACTTATGTCCTCGACATACATGCAATAAAATACCATCTGATTTTACACAGGCAAACTGCTGTCTTCGGAGAACTATTAGAACTAAGTAACTGTATGGAAATTCGGAATCACTTAGCAAAATAAATTCCGTGACGTTGCGATCGACATTTCACCCTAAATATTGATAAACGCTAGGTAAACAACAGAAATGGATTACAGCGCTTTTGGTATTCCTATGGCCTCATTGAAGTAGTTAAAAATTCTAGTCGTAATGTTGCCAGGTGATATGAAGTATAACGAATCTATTATATTAGTTGCAGGCTGGACAAATTCATTTTACAAAATTCTGGAAAACTAGCACATTGTAGAGGTGTCCAAGACTGCTATTGTGTAAGCTCCAGTAGTAGTGGCATCTACTACTACGATATGAACGAAAGGGTGGAAGATTCAGAGTTCTACAGCTGTAGCGGACCACTTAGTCACTGCGAGAGCGTTAAAGGGCTAGTCACGGAACTTAAATCGGTTAATTGAAGTCACTGCGAGGGCATCAGAGAGATGCTCACGGTGGAGAAAGATTTTCTTCTCGCGAAAGACTGTTGGATGTATCTAGAGAACTTGCGTACAAGAGAGAGTCCATGAACTGGTTCTGTTGCTTCCACGCTAAATATAACTTAAATCTCATAAGGATAACATAAGGGAGAACAGGGCGTGTAGGAAGAATACGGACTATCTAGTCTTCGTGTTTACATTGAGGAAGGAATTGCCTCTTCACCCACCGTTGGCAATACAGTGCAAATGCGTAGCAGATGACTTAGCCAAGTTTTGAGCCTGGCGTCTTCCGACTGGAAGTCGAGTGCTTTGCATCTGCAACACTTTGTTCGATGACTGAGTAATCGTAATGTAAACAATTCGTATGTTCTCCTTTACAGTGTCAAAAATAACTGTTTAATTAGTTTCCTTTCGATACTTTAAATTCGTCTGTGTAAAACACATGCGTTTAATGTCAGTATTCTGAAGAAGAGAGACATGAAAAAACAGTAGTTGTGTTAGAATCCACAATAGTCACAATGCGTTCAACACTGTCTACATGCTCAGGCATGCATAACTGACAACGAATTCGAATGAAAAGTGACATGTGTTGAAGAAATCTTCCGACAAGTACACCAACTGTTGGCGAGAAGGTAGAAATAAAATACTGTGATATTCACATCACAGATCCGTGTGGCGTTACGAAATCGATTTAGACAACACAGATGTCAGAGGAAAGGACTGATGTCTTTGGGAGGGACAGTAGTGGTAACCATAGAAACGGGAGGGGAGCTCCATGTATCACGCTAATTGGTTCAATCCCTTCTGACTTTGTTGGATCGATAGTGGGGTCATGGGCCTCGTGCTGGCAGCTGCTCACTTTAGATAACTCGCCATCTGTTTATAATACCAACAGAAGGCCAGCAGAGCCTTAATATCGTCTTTGCAGTTCGTAGGGACATTTGAATCAGCGGCGAGCGATAACAGAGCCGAAGTACAATCCAAAAACAAAAGTACGCTGAGCTGCTGATGGACGTTAGGGTTTTGCGTTATAACTGATCGATTAGCGCTCTCCCTCTCTCCCTCTCTCTCTCTTGTTCACAGATTCACGGATAAGTTAGTGTTTTGTAGTTATAATATTAATAAATTTTGCGTTTAAGAAAGCGTTCATGCAGGACAATCGTACAAACATACCGTCGTTTGATCAACGCACAAACTCACCCAGTAATAGGCATCCCTGGCGTAGAGAAACAACCGAAAGAGGTGAAAACAGATAAGTCACCAGGTCCGGATGGAATACCCATCCGATTTTACAAAGAGTACTGTACAACATTCGCCACTCACTTAACTTGCATTTATCTCGAATCTCTCGCCCAGCGCAAAGTCCCAAGCGACCTGCAAACTTACAGATCAATATCCTTAACAGCGGTTTGCTGCAGAGTTCTTTCACATATTCTCAGTTCGAATATAATAAATTTGCTTCTGTTCACTATTCGGTTTGCCCTTCTCTCAAATGACGTACTACGAACTATGGATGATGTGCAACATGCAGATTGCATATTCCTATACTTCAGAAAAGCATTTGACGGCGTGCCCCACTGCAGACTGTTGACAAAGGTACGGGAGTATTGACTAGGTTTCCAGATATGTGAGTGGCTCGAGGACTCCTAAGTAACAGAACCACGCTGCCAACGTCCATTTCGCGTAATGGCCATGACTGTAAGATTAGAGAAATTAGGACCCGTATAGAGGCACATAGACAGTCGTTATTTCCTCGCTCTATTATCGAATGGGACAGGAGAGGAAATCACTAGTTGCGGTGAATGGTACCCTCCGCTTCGCACCGTACGGTGGCTTGTAAAATATTTATGTAGATGTAGAAAGCAAGCTTCAGAACACGATGTAGTTATGTGTTCTATAATCTCACATACCACCGAAAGCAACTTATTTTTGTAACGGGCAGAACTAATAAAATCGACAACAGTAGCTTTTATCTGAAATGAATATCTGTTATCGCAGGTTATAAATACAATGACAAATATACGAATACAGCTGTCAGTAATGGAGTGAAATAATACATTTTATTGGTTGGCTGCTAGTACACGGTTAAATATAAGCGGCATTCAAACGAAACCCAGTCACTAGTGTAAAGTAACGGTAACGATTTTATTAACTCGAAAATGTAGTTATACACAGTACACATACTCAAAAATAGTCGCCAAAACTGTTGGCACATTTATCCCATTGCGACACTAGCCGGTCGATTCCATCCTTGAAGAAGATAGTAGGCGGCTGTCGGATCCAGCCCTGGACCCAGTCACACACTTCGTCGTCCGTTGCGGATCGATGTCGTCCACGGTGATTCTGCGGTTGTCCAAGACTAAAGCATTCACATCCGCAACCATTTCCGGTGTGATGACATGATGAGCCTGTCGAGGAGGAGCTTCATCTTCCAGTGACTCGTGTCCCTGAAGAAATCGTTTGCGCCATTCCACAACACTTGAACGACTCAGACTGTGCTCACCATACACAGCCGAACCGTCGATACATTTCACGGCCTCCAACTCCCTCCGCCGCCAAAAATCGAATCACTCCTCGTTGTTCCTGCTCAGTTGCCTGCATGTTCGGTAGTGGAAGATAACTTGTATGATCACCTTCTCTTCGGCGTGAAACCACACTGGCGCTATGAAACATCAAACGGTGCGCACGCGTCAGTCTCTCTAGCAATAGATGGCGCTACCACACCCGCAGTTACGTGGTGCCACCTTACGTGTAAGGCAAAGGTAGACGCACTGACCAGGTTTTTTCACTCTGCAGCGGAGTGTGCGCTGATATGAAACTTCCTGGCAGATTAAAACGGTGTGCCGGACCGAGACGCAAACGAACCTCATAAAAACAAGGCGAACGCTTAAATTCACACACGTTCTGAACATACATGTTTAATAAGTGAAAGAAAGAACATAATTTTTTTTTCATGCAAGCCAGGAAAGCATAATCTTCCAAAACAAGTATCTGCTTTTTACGTCGCGAATGCTGTGGCGTTTTCATCGGACTTCTTAAAATAATAATAATTTCACAACATTATTTTAGTTTGTTATTGGTGTTTCTCACTGAGTCCCTTAATGCCACTGACGATTCCCGTCAAGCATAACACTTTGTCAGCAAACGTGGCAGTCTCATTTGTAGTTACTGTACAAGATGGGGCAACGGAATGAGCTTTCGAACGTCCTGTGAGAGTTTTTCGCGATTTTCCTAAATCCTTTTCTTAAGTGCAATAAGGGGAAAACACCCCATCCAAGAAAAACATCCACACACTGTAACACAAAATTCTCCGTACTTCACTTTTGGCATTACATATGATAGCGGACAATGTTTTCTAGGCATTTGCCATACGCAAACCCGTCCTTCGGATTGTCACAGAGTATAGCCTGATTTATCAATTAAAATCATTCGTCTCCAAACATCCACTGTCCAGTAGCGTCATTGTTTACACCACTCCAAGCGCCTCTTAACATGAGCCTCTTAACATGATAATAAGAGATGGGGCCCCTCCACGCCCGCACCAACGTGGTGACCAAACCAAAAGTTCTACTGTCGCCTCCGTAAACATGTTAGTTGTATAGTGGGTGGATCACAGGATGTTGGGCTGTGATGATGTCCGTGCGTCTGGGTAAGACTACGCATTAACACGGTCCATCAGGTGATAGATAGTGGACGAAACGCGAGTGAGGGTAGCGATTTGAAGAGCAGAGGGAAAAAAGTGCCATGGCTCGTGCCGTGGGAAAAAAACCTCTGCGACAGTGGGATGGGTAGTAAGAGCAGTAGTGGCTTACTAGCTGCGATAGCTCATGCAAGGTTGGATTTTTTAGTATAGGTATCATGCATCATTACCATGACAAGCGATGGCGATGTATCCCAGTTGCTGCTGCTGCTGCATTCCTGGAACAATCAAGATCGTTATACAGTAGTGGGAGATCGGCCATAGATCATCTCACTGTGTGGGGGTGTGTGGAGCTTGTTTGCATGCAGTGTGCGGTACGGCTTCCCTGTGTGGTGCCAGTTATTCGGCAGTGTATTCCAGCTGGATATCCAGTAATGGCATCTGATTAACAGGGGCTCGCCTGTGCCGTTATGTTTGCGTATGCTTGGCCATAGATGTTATGTCCTTACAAGTATGTCTTTTGGTGTTTTATGTTTCCATCTATGGTTGTGGTCGTAGTTCCCCAGATTCAGAATAAACGGGTTCTGCGAATGTGTGGCCCCATGAGGAAGCTGTTCTTCCTTTGTACCCAATTCTTTTTAACTCCCTACGCACAGTCATCGTGCTAGCTGCTTTGCTGATAGCACTTTTGTACTCAAACTGATTCTTTGCGATTTTTAACATCCACCTCCGCAATGCTTGTCCGTCAGTACACGACGACGCCGGCCGCGGTGGTCTAGCGGTTCTAGACGCTCAGTCCAGAACCGCGCGACTGCTACGGTCGCAGGTTCGAATCCTGCCTCGGGCATGGATGTGTGTGATGTCCTTAGGTTAGTTAGGTTTAAGTAGTTCTAAGTTCTAGGGGACTGATGACCACAGATGTTAATTCCCATAATGCTCAGAGCCATTTGAACCATTAATACACGACGCCTGCTTGGTATTGGCTCAGCCGTGGCAGCTCCTACGAATTTCGTTCTCACCGTCTCATCACCAACAGTGGACTTAGACAGCTTCAGAATTGTTAAAATGTTTACTCAGGTGACATACAATGACTAGGCCACGCTGGAAGTGAATGAGCTGCTGTGACTGACCAATTATGATGTTACTGCTTCTCTACAGACAAAGCGATACTCCCCGCCACTATCTATTTATAACGGCGAGTCCGCCTCTCGCGACATTAGTGGCCAATTGTACATCACATTGGGGGCCCGGATACTTTTGACCAGATAGTGTAGATTGGCGTATCTTGACCAAAAACGGCTTTTCTGTAGCATCTTCCATTGGGGTTTGCCTTGATGATTGAATTACAGTTCCTTAGAGCACTTCCAATAAATCCTCATCTGACATCTTCCTTCCACGGTGTTGTCAGTGACTAAACACCGATCATATAGACAAAGTATATAGGATCTTTTCGTCTCTTTACACCCGTTACGTTAGTATGATCTGCCAATCATTACAGGAGGAGTATAAATTACACGTTGTCTTGTTGGAAGTCAGATCTGGAAGCTGGAGAGACCTGAAGTGATTGAATAAGAGTCCCAACCGTTCTTTCCAGCAACCTGTCGTCTTCTAAAGTGGCGTCCCCAGCGCAGAAGACAGTTCGTCGGCCGTGGGATCTTCTTCGGCGGAGGCTGCTATGCTGTCTTCTCGAACTTCAACCCGTGTTTGTGCTTTTTTGTGTGGGATCCCTCTTGCCCAGGTTAGTCTCTGTCTCTACAGAGGGCAATATCTGTAGTACTGACAATGATGGTAGGCGACACCTCTCATTAATGTATCCTGTTTGTTTGTATCTTAAAATATCACTTTTCACACTGTCTTCTACAACACTCGACATAGCTTTCTTGATAGTACGGTAACTTTTCTGACAACTTTCGATACAGAGTACGACATGTCCGCCCGAAACAGAGATGCACGTCCGGCTCTGAAGAACACCCGAAACAGAGTGACTAGCGCAGCCGAAGTTCTTCGTCTCCCAGGCGCGCCAAAGCGACCCGAAGGTGTCTGAAGCACTTCGGTTGTAATACCATTAATCTTATGTTTCTCAAAACTAGTGAAATTTAATAAACAAAAATGATATACTCGTAGGGTAACCATGAAAGACTGTCATACTGAAAACTCTGTTAAGTACAATGAAAAGTATGTAAATAATTAATAAGAGAAGTTAGGCATTTTGGCGCCTAACACCCGAATGTGCCGACAAACCAGAAGCAATTCAGTACAATTGGCGGACTCTCCCACGGGAATAGTACATACTGTAACATCTGCTGCTTGTACCTCATTCAACTTTTGTACCATACGCTACTTCACGTGTATCAAACTGCATCAAGCGAGCTTCTAGCAAGATAAAATATTGGCGGCCATAGTCGGGAATATCACAGGGGCAAATCATCTTAAAGTTTTCCTGCTTTTCGTAACATTTTTCGTATAATTTTAACGCAATTTAAATTGCACTGTTGTGTCAGAACAGCTGCAGATATTTAAGTGTTGTCTTTCGAATCGCTTGAACGTGTCGTGAACTGTAACGATCGTATAGTACTTCCCAGAGACACAACTGATACCACTTTCATTTCTGAAGGTATCTTTCCATTACGAACGACATACTGGGCGCGTTCTGCTAGGAAATCTGCAGTCCCATAGCATCGCTGTTGCGATATACGAAAAGTGCGAGTTTTTATTTCTTTTTAACTTTTTATCAGGCGGCGCTGTGGAAGCGTATTAAATTCGTACTGAAAGTCAAGGAATGCAGCTAATACCTGGGCTTCGCTGTTCCTCACCTTCAGGAACTCATGAACGAACAGAGCTAGCTAGGTTTCAGGTGACAGGTTCCTACAAAATACATGTTGATTCCCATACAGGAATTTATTAGTCACTATTATAAATCATCATAACTAAAGCCAAAGCAGATTCCTTAATTCTACAGGAAAGTGACGTGAATGAGATAAGTTTGTAGCTCTGCACACACGTCCTACGCCCTTCTTAAAGATGTAGCTAACGCACCTGGAAACTAAGAACAGAAGCGTGAATGTATCAGAAAACTTTAATAGTCGTAGCCTATTGCTCACATCAGCGTGACCGACCGAGATGCCGTAGTAGTTAGCACAATGGACTCGTATTCGGGAGCACTACAGTTGAAAATCGCATCCAGCATCCAGATTTACGTTTTATGTGATTTCCCTAAACCGTTCGACGCAAAGGCAGGGATGGTTCCTTTGCAAGGGCAGGGTCGATTTCCTTCACCATCTTTGACACAATCAGAGCTTGTGCTCCGTCTCTAATGACCTCTATGTCGACGGGACGTTAAATCAAATCTTGCTTTATATTAGCGTGACATTCTTAGCTCCTGCAGTCATTAACAGTGAACTCATTACGGAATAGGCAGGTTAGAAAGATCCTGAGTTCTTGTGCCATGTCTCTTTTAACTTGGAAACAGCTTCAGCTATGATAACAGCGAAGCATCTCTCAATGGTTAATTGTTTTCTGCTGCGACGCTCAATACGTACCTGTGTGGACTCTAGGTGTGAGTTCTCCGCGGTTTGCCTGAATATCTTTAGATCAGTGTCATGATAATTCTTTCAACAGGTCGTGACTGATTTATTTGATCATACTTGTACATTTGGTGTACAGCTTGTCTGTGGCCTCAGAATAATGTGCTGTAGTGGTTTCCTTCCTTTGTTAAATACATCCTGTATCTCCGTCTCTAATGACCTGGTCGTGGACGCGACGTTACTCCCGAAGCTTCTTTTATTCCTCATTACCTCTACGCCAAAAGCTAAACACGCCCTCTTCTGTCTGTAATATTATTCATTGGCGTTTGGAGGGTAACAAAAGAAGAAAAACACTTTTCCTGTTGCCCAGTACCCTGGGCGTACATTGTCCGACAACTAGAATTATTTTTAAGTGAACTTGCTTTCGTCAGGTCTAGACGCGTAGCGTTTATTTGTGTAGTAAAACGAAACAGAAAAACAAAAGACAGTTTGAGCATACAATGCAGTCTTCAACGGCCAAGATTTGCTTCCTTGGTGAATTTTGTTTTATGCGCACTAGGCCGTGATCCATGTTAATATTTAAGAAGGCACGTGGGAGAAGAGATCTCATTTTCCTAATTCTCCCAGCTTTTTGCTACGATGTAGAAACAGCTCGACAACACCGAATTTTCTGTGGTCGAAGGGAAGCTTCATTTCAGCAGCTACACATCGGATCTACAACTGCAGAGTCAGTGCTGCTCCGAGAGCGCATCTAATTCATGCGACGCGATATGGCCACTGTGAATTGTAAGTTAATGAATAGAGCTACATATTTTCCTCAATAATATAAGCTCCACAACATACGCCTGTGAGAATTCGCCATCTTACGCAGCGGTCTCATGGTGTCACGAGCCGCCCATTCCTGAGATACGTGGCGTTCCACTTGCTGAAGTTCTTTAAGCTTGAAACTGCGTTCTGAGTCTTTATTGCATCTGAAGCTGTCTCCGACATTAGGCCCATACGACAAGGACGCAAAAGACAGTTTGCGAGCAACTCGAATATCGTAGTGCACAGTCTTCTTTATGCCTGTAGGAAATTGGTTCTCCAAGAGAAGCTGACATGGAAAGAATATAACAGATATTACAGGCAGATAACTACAGACATTAAAGCACTTTATCCATCGGCAGACGGAAGTGAAAGAAGAAAAAGTATTTACGGATACCCTTGTTCACATATTTGGGATTCATGGACATCATCAGCCACTAATTGTAAATCGTCTTCCTCCCAAGTATTATGCTTCTCACCATCTTTTCATTGGTAGACCTATCAATCTTACCGTTGGAGTGTTAGTATAGAATGGATTTTGAGATCCTCTTTGAGCTCGTTCGCTGCGGATGGTTTCTCCATGTGTTCTGGTAGTTCTGAATATAATGTATGGTGGGTTCAATTTTAAGTTCCTTCAACGCATCTTCGTTCCTTTAGTGCACCCATTTGGTGTAACGAGCTGTCTTTATTGTCCAGGCTTCACTGCCATAGTACAGCTCTTGCTAAGGTCCTATAAAGGCTGGTGTGTTCCTGTGTAAACGAAGGTTTCATTAAATTTTTAAAGATACATCGTTTTTGTCTGCCTGGTTGCTTTTTCAATTAGGTCTGATCTTCCATAAACATTAGTTTATAGCCTAAATATGTGAATGTGTTCACTGTTTCAACTTTTTTTTTTTCAACGTATCTTATTTTGTACTTGGAATTTTTTCAAGAGGTCCAAAGCTTCTGATTTTTCGATATTGATGTCCATGCGGTATTTCGTTGATATAATCTGTATATACTGTACAGAACGCTGTAGGTTGTTTTCTGAAGATGCTACAACAGCTAAATCATCTGCGAAGTATACGCACGTTAGTACTATAATGCAGAACAAAACCGGATTTCATGCCGGCCTGAGTGGCCGAGTGGTTCTAGGCGCTATAGTCTGGAACCGCGTGACCGCTACGGTCGCAGGTTCGAATCCTGCCTCGGGCATGGATGGGGGACTGATGACCTCAGAAGTTAAGTCCCATAGTGCTCAGAGCCATTTTGAACCGGATTTCATCAAAAAGATATTGAAGTTACGGTTAATTCTTATTTAACAACATGTGTCAGACTTGTGTAGTAGTGAATACCAGCGACTAAAACCGTCGTTGGCAAAGACTTATTCAGAATAATGCTCCACGCGGGTAATACGCTGTGGCACCTTTCCTCATCAACTTGTCGCATCTGCGCGCTCAGGCAATCCCATCAGCGGGCAGCTAGCAGCTGCGCGGCGCCCAGCAGCGAGTGACGTCACGCTGACGTGGCGACCGCCTGTTGTCCGTGCGTGTAGCGATCCGTAACTGCATTGTTTCCAATTGATTCCTGAGCATGAGGAGCTAGCAGCGCGTATCTGCGACCGTGCTAATGGATGAGAGGCAGTTACGGCCTACACTGCCATCGCAGTTATTGCCCGACCACCCCCAGAGGCATCTGACTGTGCACATATTTATTCTGATTATATCTGAAACCGGAGACGGAAATTGTTCCAAAAAATTGTTTTCGCAGTTGATGCTTCCGCACGCATCGTCACTCCGACGACCAAAGCATTACCGGCAGATCACCGAGTTTTTCGAGAGAGTTTTTAACATGTCATACATTTCTCTACAGTTAGCAATTACTAATTCGAGGGTGGAAAAGAATTATTAGCGGTACAGTAACATCCATTCTATAACACTGAACTTTTTGAAACACATTCAGGCACTGTTGTTACAAATACGATTACTCTTACGCAGTGCTTCAGCCCACAGTTTCAGACACTGAGAAATATTAAACGACCAGGTTCGAATTGGAAAAGCTCTCGAGTGGCGGTTACAGATGTAACGACTCCCTTGGACTCATGTTGACGCCCGTTCGCCTCTGTTATGTAACCGAATAATGGCTAGGATTCAGATTTTGCTTCACCATCTACGTTTGTATTTACCAACATAGATTTCGCTATATACCGAAGGGCACTTACTAAGATCACATGTTTCCACTTCTGTTTCTTCCACGTGAAGCAGGTGGAAAAAATTAGTGGCTTTACTGTTCCAAGTGTGTTCTGGCTTCCACGATTTAATCGCCTTCATTCTCATTCTACTCTACTGCTCGCATACCGCAATGCGAAGAGTGGTAGCCAGCAACAGAGCAGGCGAACATCATCGATGAATCTGTACGCCGGCTGAACGACCGCTGATGTTCTACACATCATTCATTATGTCGGTTTGTCCGCATCCCTATAAACGTATACGTTCCACTACTACCATAATAACCTCAGATATCCGATAAGCCAAAAATAAAGTGAAGAACAGAAAAACAGAAATATTTCGTATACAAGTTCCTATCTCCAGCTTACGGTGATGTGAGAATATGGTGACGGGAAGTGCAACCAACAATAAATATCCGTGACGATCAATCCCCTGTCACGCATAAGCCTATAAATGCACAAAATGGACCAAAGGAAAATACGGGTGTATTAGTTATAAATAATAATACCTTGGCCAACACGAATAGATCAGTCAATATCTCCTAATGCATTCTTTTAAGACCGTTGTGTCTGATTCAGATTTTACTAAAATCGCTCGGTTTATTGCCTGGCGAAGGAAAAGGACACTCCAATTATCTAGAAAGAGGAAAAGCAGGGATGTTGGAGTTAATATGCCATCTAAGACGAAGTCGTCAGAGAATGAACACAAGATATGATCGAATTGGACAAGGATGAGGCAGCAAATCATTCTTAACGTTGCTTAGGTAAATTCAGATTATTTAGGGAAATTACAGAAAACCTACACCAGAATCTTCGAACGGAAGTTTGAATTCCGCTCCTCCCGACTTCGAGTCTCGAGTTTTAATCACAATGCCAAATGGCTTGGAGCGCACACCTAGACACGGGTCCCTCTGTATTCTCTGCCAGTAATCATATCAATATGAACGAAGCTGATACATCATCCCGGCAACAAAGGAGTGCGTGCTTTCACAACTATGAATTCATTTCCAAACAGCTGACCATATTCGAAGATAGGAATAAGATAGTTTAGGAGCAACTGCAACCATAGAGAATGGCAGCACTTTGGTGCTATTCACAATTTCTTTCCACGAGGTGGATGCCTTCTCCAGACTAATGCGGTATTACTAGCATCAAGCACCCTCACACAACTCGCTTGTCTCAACGTGCAACTAAACTGTTGTATACTGTTGTCAGATACTGATTAGTCCGTTGTTTGAATAACAGCGTAGGTGAGGTGGAATTTGGTGACTATATCAGCATTTACCTAAATGACAGTGATAAAATTTATGAAAATCTGCTTTCCGGTGTCAGGATCTCATTAGTGTAGAGGTAAACGTTCTAATTGGAGCTAAAAGTTTCTGAAGTGAATATCCAAATATGAGAAATAATTACCAATTGCAAGAAAGTTATATATCTGTGCGTAACTGCCAAAGAGTAGGGCACAAGTCAATACTGACAAGGACAATCTCATATTTTGCCTTGCTTGCATCATCAACGTATACTGTTGTGAAGTAAAAATATTTATTCGGATAAAGAAACAGGTGTAATATAGGAGTTGGACGAAAATATGGAAGCCTCGTGCGAAATGCAATGCTTGAACACAAATGCAGCTATCCAACCCTGCAGGTTGCGCTGCCGTATTTGACCACGATCGGCACCTGTACAGTGTTGTCAATTCATTGCAAATGTCAGCGGTGGGCAGAAAGAGTAGTTGTGAGTGCATTATGTTGGAGCTAAGTGAATTCTAATATGAGCAAATTGTTGGTGCACGTAAGCTGGGTGCTTTCGTAACCAAGGGAGCCGAAATGTTTGCTGTTTCAAGAGGCACCGCATACAGCAGGAAACCAGAAAAACACCATCTGCTAAGTCACGACGCGTACGGAAGTGTGCGTTGAAGGATCGTGGCATACGGTCACACTGAAGAGGATATGTGACGAAAAATAACAGGACTACAGCTGCAAAAGTCAGTGCAGAATGAATGCCGCACTCGGCAACCCTGTCAGCACCAAAACAACATTAAGGGAACTCCACAAGCAGGCCGAGCTGTAATTACAAAACCATTCATCAAAAATGGCTCTGAGCACTATGGGACATTAGTCCCCTAGAACTTAGAACTTGTTAAACCTAACTAACCTAAGGACATCACACCATTCATCAGTGATGCAAATACCCGTAACAGGAAAACGTGGGATCGACACTACAAAAGCCGGACTATGGACCAATGGAAGAATGTCGCTTCGTCGGGTGAGTCTCGTTTCACACCGTTTCCAAATTTTGGCCGGGTTTACGTCCTAAGAGCGGAATATGGCGGGGGCTCGCTGATGATTTGGTTCATAATGTCTCTGAGCACTATGGGACTTAACTTCTGAGGTCATCAGCCCCTAGAACTTAGACCTACTTAAACCTAACTAACCTAAGGACATCACACACATCCATGCCCGAGGCAGGATTCGAACCTGCGACCGTAGCGGTCGCGCGGTTCCAGACTGTAGCGCCTAGAACCGCTCGGCCACTCCGGCCGGCGGTGATGATTTGGGCAGCCATATTCTGGTATTCCATGGCGCATGGTTACTCTGTAAGATCGCATTACTGACAAGGCATACGTGACCATTTAGGCTGTTCAGGTCCGTCCCATGGTACAGTGTTTGTTCCCCAATGGTGACGCTGCGTTCCAAGACGGCAGGCCCCTGTTCACACCGCTTGCGTATTCCAGGAATGGTTTTGCGAGCACGAAGATGAATTGTCGCAGCTGCCCTGGCCATCATAGTCATCAGATCTCAATATTATTCCGCCTGTGTGGTCTGCTTTGGAGAGACTGATGAATGCTCGCTATTCACCTGCATCATCGTCACCTGGATACATTTTTTCCTTAAAAACCATGTAGAACATGTATTTATGAATTAAGAGACGACTGGAAGCTGTTCTGAATACCAACGGGTTTCCTATACCGTGTTAGGCATGGCAATATGTTGTGTTTTTGCTGTTCCTGTATTTTTGTCCAACCCCTGTATGTTATGTGTGTACTAAGAAAACCTACCAAAGAAAGAAAATCATGCAATACACAATAAATAGTTCCTTCTTAGATTCAGTCTCATACGGTGAGTGCGATATGTTGGTAATCATTACTGTCTTTGCAGCCGGCAGTGAACGCAAAAGCCAATTTTAACTATGAGCGAAATAATTTTTAGCCTTCCATGTCTCTTCTGTTCTTTCGTGTGGTTCTTTATGATCCACACTAACTCGCTTGGTTGCGAAGAGTGCATTGCGGCAGTTACTGCCAGCTCGTCGTCTTTTTACCTGTATCATCGACGATGAACCCTCTTCTAACGTCAAATTGCAACAAACAAGAACTTAACTTCAAGAAGAAACCATCGTGTGGCCGTTACTACGTGAACAATGCAAGTTGTGTCCCGAACTGTTTCGTTTACACTATTTGTATTCGTTAACTGTTGCAGGTGTGTGCCATCTCTTTGAAGGTACTTGAGTACGTGTAAACAGCACAGTGGCGCGAATCGGTTTATGATCACATGGTCATCAGGCCCAAGTGCCACTGAAAACCAGTGCACGAAATAAAATAGGCGAAGGACACACAGATAACACACTCACGCCCCCTCGGGAATGCTGTCTGAGATTCATTGGTAGGGATTAGTGTTAAACACTGAGAACCCGCCAGGTTAGCCGAGCGCGCTAACGCGCTGCTTCCTGGACTCGGGTTAGCGCGCCGGCCCCGGATCGAATCCGCCCGGCGGATTAACGACGAGGGCCGGTGTGCCAGCCAGCCTGGATGTGGTTTTTCGGCGGTTTTCCACATCACCCTAGGTGAATAGCCGTCTGGTCCCCACGTCCCGCCTTAGTTACACGTCTCGCAGACATCTGAACACTTTCGCACTATTCCATGGATTACACTAGTCGCAGACAGTTGGGGTACACTAATTCATTCCCGGGGGATACGGGGTGGTGGCAGGAAGGGCATCCGGCCACCTCTTCAACTAACATTACCACATCCGATTATCCATGCCGACCCTGCGTATCCGCGTGAAAAACGGCACAAGCAAAGGAAGAAGAAGAAAAGAAAGTGTTAAACACTGAGTATAGCGTATTTGAGTCGAAAGTGTGTTTCAGGCCAACATTCACCTAACTGGGTGAAGCAAAGCGATATCAGCGCTATCGTGTGTGCCAGCGACGAGCTGTTCTTTGATTCAGTGGATGAATATTCTTCTTTCACGTGGCACCGCTATCCTATTCAGAAGAAAGTCTTTCAATCATTATGTTATTTGAGTTGTAGTAATGTCCTTAAAGAAGCACAAAAAATTGTTTCAAGATACGCTTAAAGTATTTGTAATAAGATCAGCATTCCAGGAGCAGAAATGTAACACGTACCGCCCTCGTGCCATGACCATCGTAGTTCTTCTGGTTGCTCGAGATGAAACAGTAGTCCGTTTGTACATAATAAACTGTTCTCACTAGCCTGGCTCACTACATCGTAACTGTACGTAAAGCCATTCCTAAGAAATAGTATCATGACTTTTCGAGCTGCCTAGAGCTAGTGTCAACATCTCAGAGAGTCTTGATACTCTTATTACTTTCATACTATTTGAGAAACTAGTATGGAGATGCTACATATGTGCCGAAACATGCCTGGTTAATAAAAGGAAAGAAACCATTTATTATTTTGCAGAAGACAGTATTATGAAATCCATATTTCTTGTATTAGTGCCTTATTTTCTGAGTATCAGCGTAACTTGGAATTTTGCACATAGCTTCCCACCTTTTTGAGTGCCATTACCCATCCATGGGATCTGGGGAAATTTGTACATCAAAAGGAGGTCACGATCGGTTCTTATCTTAATTTAGCTTCAGCCTAAACATACAGGTGTCTACAGTCATGTTTGCTATAGATGAAATAGTAATCAGTTCGTACATAATAAACAGTTTTCACTAGGCTCCATTGTCGTCTCCTAAGATGTTAGCTTATGCAATCGGGAACGTCATTGCTTTCTCCATCAGTTATTCTTATCAGCGGTCTGCACTATCTTTTCCTTGTGTCACACGAGATGTTATCAGCGAGCTGAAGTTTTAGACATAAAATCGCAATATTGTATTGACACATGACAACGGTTTCCGTAATTCTAAGGCACAATAAGGTACTGTTAGGTAGAGAGAGCGTCAGACTGCAGAAAGACTTTCAAAAGAACCATCCCGGCAGTCCCTTCAGCGACTTAGAGTAAACACGGAAAACCTAAATCGGGATGGTTAGAACCATCGTCCTTCCGAAGAGGAGTTCAGTGTCTTACCACTGTGACAGCTCGCTCGGCTGAAACGTTAGATGTAGTCTGCATAAAGTGAGTAAGTGACAACATCAATACCTGAATTCTCGTCTGTGTAGAAAAAAAAGAGCGCTTATAGTTTAATGAGAGATTCGATATATCTGCCAAGCATCTGAAGAATTGTTTGCCTGTCATCAGCTGTACAAGACTGCTATTTATTTTCTACTGGTCTCGGTCGTAGCGACCACCTTTAAAGAAAAAAGATAAAAAAAAGATGTACATTAGATGGGTATGCAATTCAAAAGTCCATTTAAAAAACTGAAAACCACCAGAGTCATAAAATATTTTCGATATCAGAACAAAAATAACTTTGGTTAAAGACAACGATGATTGAGATTGTTGCATGAGGACACGCCTCTGTCGATGCAACACAAAGGAAGGAAGATTAGGGTTTAACGTCCCGTCGACATTGAGGTCGTTAGATACGGAGCACAACTCGCACTGATGCAAGAATAGAGAAGGAAATCGACCGTGCCCTATTAAAGGAAACATCCCGGCATTTACCTGGAGCCATTTAGGGGAATCACGGACAACCTAAATCTGGATGGTCGGACGTGAATTTGAACCGTCGCCCTCCCGAATGCGAGTCCTGTGTGCTATTTACTGCGCCACTTCGCCAGGTGTGTAGTACGAAGCCTGATCTCTACTGGCACGACAGAGGTCAGTCCTCGTCTTACTACCTTAATGATCGTTCTGTTCAATCATAGTAAAGTCAATTTTTTGCCCGTATCAAAATCATGGCCCGTTATGGTTCAAATGGCTCTAAGCACTATGGGACTTGACTTCTCAGGTCGTCTATCCCCTAGCACTTAGAACTACTTAAACCTAAATAACCTAAGGACATCACACACATCCATGCCCGAGGCAGGATTCGAACCTGCGACCGTAGCGGTCGCGCGGATCCAGACTGTAGCGCTTAGAACCACTCGGTCACCCCGGCCGGCTGGCCTGTTATACGTGGTTCTGTAAGCATTTTATAACTATGATAGTTTCGAATATTTCCCAATGGAAATTTGAATTCGATATCCATCTTTTTACTTTCCTGTGAAGGTGGTCGCTACGGCCGAAATCGGTGTAGAATGAATAATAAGTTTCTACAGCTGATGTAAGCATGCAATCCTTCGAGGTGCGCTTAAATTTTCTTGTTTGAAACATATTCTTTAGTGTAGTAGTAACGTGAAAAAATAATTTGCCATAAATATGCATTGTGAAAGAATAATGTTGATGATGAGAGAAGCATTACTCTTGGACAAAAACATAGGGATAAGTGAAGACGTAAATTTATTTTTGTGTCCATGTTGATAGTAGGGTTGTCACAGTTCTAGCAAGCGATGTGTGTAGAGCTTACACACACACACACACACACACACACACACACAGAGAGAGAGAGAGAGAGAGAGAGAGAGAGAGAAGCGGCCTCCTCAAAGTGCTCGAGGCGGAGTTCGATGGTGCACGCGAGCAAACACGTACGCTCGCCGTACATGTCTGCTGGTGCTCGCTGACAAGTGCCCGCCCTACCATCTTGTTAAATGCTCACCCATTAGCGGAATACCGCGTCGAGTTGCACTTTTCTCTCCACAATACGCTGTCGTTCTGCAATTCACATCTAACTGCTGGGCGGAGAGTAAGCGAGTCCATTTCGGCGTACCCCTAATTCCATTGTGCAACTGAATGGCGGTTGCTGCGGACACAGGCTGTTTTTTACTTTTTGTATTATGCTTGCCGCTGATGATTAACGTTACACGCAACCAGTCGTCGCTCGCGATGGCCGCGCTTAAAGCACTGACGACGTGGAAGTTTGAGTCGTAATTTTCTTTCTCTGTCTAGAGAGGAGTTGGCTGGGGCTTTCTAGGAAACTCGAGGCTCTGAGGCAGATAAGCAGCAAAGAGAGGCCGGTGGGACCGCGGCTGGTGTTGTGGAAGAGGGGAGGAGGGAGGGAGGCGGGGGACGACTGACTGCGAAACAGCTGTTTGTGGCAGCTTTCAACAGGTCTGCTTCGCCAGAGAGAAAGGAATTTGTTAATAAAATGAACCCTTAAATTCTGGTTTAGGAATTCAGCTCGTCGAATGACAGAGAATCTACGTATAAATTTATTTTCCCGACGACCAGTGCAACATTGATAGCGTGGAACAAATGAAACTCAGAAAGAACATCTACATATTTTTAGTTAACAACCCCTTTTGCTTTCTTGTCTGACAAGCATGATGTTTGCGACCTCAGCGCTTCCTACATCTACATCTACATTTATACTCCGCAAGCCACCCAACGGTGTGTGGCGGAGGGCACTTTACGTGCCACTGTCATTGCCTCCCTCTTCTGTTCCAGTCGCGTATGGTTCACGGGAAGAACGACTGTCTGAAAGCCTCGGTGCGCGCCCGAATCTCTCTAATTTTACATTCGTGATCTCCTCGGGAGGTATAAGTAGGGGGAAGCAATATATTCGATACCTCATCCAGAAACGCACCCTCTCGAAACCTGGCGAGGAAGCTACACCGCGATGCAGAGTGCCTCTCTTGCAGAGTCTGCCACTTGAGTTTGCTAAACATCTCCGTAACGCTATCACGCTTACCAAATAACCCTGTGACGAAACGCGCCGCTCTTCTTTGGATCTTCTCAATCTCCTCCGTCAACCAGATCTGGTACGGATCTGAGAGAAGATTCAGTCATAATAAATCGCCAATTGAATGGAGCTTCCTTTTCTCTCACGTAAAATCAAATTACTCTGTTGTAACGCTTGGACATTTTGTAAGCGGTCCGTCATTCGAAATACGCTCCCGGAAATACGTTTCACATGTGGATTTTCTTCTTCTTCGTAGTCTCGCTGTTTTTACTTCGACGTGGAAAACTTGGTCAACAGAGACGAAGCAGCAGTCTAATTCAGTTCTGAGGAATACAACTCAAGGAGGAGCGTGTGTTCATACTGCAGAAATCGCCTGGACACGAGACTGCGATGAGTTGGAAAGTAACGTAACATCTGAGTCACTGCAACATATTTCAGTCCGGTCATGTTCTTTAATTGAAGGCTGAGATCGTGTTGTTTGAATTTATTTGAAGTAGGAAGTCTCTTATAAAACCTATAAGGAATATACTTTCTCAGTAGTTTGATTTATTTCAGTTGTTTCCTTTATGATTTTTGTATATTATTTTCAAACTTATTAAACATTTCGCATTTAATCTACTGAATAAATCTTTCAAGTCTCTGGTCTCAGATTAGGAAACAGAGACGTGTAACTACATGAGAGCGTGGGTTTTAATATTGGACTTGAATCAGCCTACGCTTGTTGTATTTCGAGGATTATAAAAGAAGACGCCACTTCAAGGTCGATGCGAGGTCCTGTTTAGTAGATATCCCGTCTTACCTTAAAACTGTCTATGTGCGTACAATAGTTTATGACAACAGAAAATGGAAAAAATATTTCTAGGCGGAGATGGGGAAAATGCACCGACGTTGCGTCATGCCGGATTCGCTAGAGTGATTAATAGCTTCCATCCTGTGATACGCAATAGCTCCTTCAGAGAGGGACGGATAGACTCCCCGCAGGATACATTTCAAAATCTGACACTAGCTCTGGTTGACATTTCCCATTGGGAGAGTTCAAAACTGGAAGAACTAGCACAGTTTGTTACCTGTTACAAGCCATACGCAATGAAGTTTACTTATTGACTGTGGTGCAAACCCAAGTTGAACTGTTTCTAGTGATAATAAATAACCACATTTTCCAAAATTTCTTGTCTTTGTAGATTTAAACCATTTTGAAAAGATTATTTCACTTTTCGTAATCTCCAACCTTGTTAATGTATTTCTCTGGCCCTCTGCTTTCGTTAGTGCTGTGACCAGAAGTAAATATCAATAACATGTGTGGGGGACTTAGCCCATTGCGGGGTATGTACACTCATTTTACTTCAGATTCTTTTTTATCACTGCCTCTAACATTTTGTTGTATCAGTAGCTGCCGTATTCTCGAGTATATGCCTACTTTGATCTCTTTACTATCAGCACAATCTTACGTAAGATCTGCCAATGCGAGTATTTTCCTTGTCCTTGCCTGGCCTCAACACGTTTTTCTTGTAGCTGGAAGACGGATTAAAAATCAGATCCTCGGCCATATGGGTAGCAGACCTATAATATTAGAAAATCGTTTAGTTCCATACACGGGTTAAACATTTTTGCTGTCACAAAAGCTTTAGGATATTGGAAGGTGGTATCAGCGCTGACTGTACGTATCAGATAGAACCATTCACCAAAAATGTTGCCGAGCAGAATGTGATCTATTGTTGTAAGAAAGCGTCGTGATTTCAGTTTTTATTTGTAGCACAGATATGTACAGTTGTTTGGTTGCCATTTTGAACATTTTATAAATGATCCCAATGTTTTAAATAAACCTCATCGTAAATGATTTAAACAGTGTATATTAGCGTAAGAGACTCTATGGAGCGACTCCTTCCCACTATTTAATATGACATGTACTTCGATTCGTCTTGATGGGAAACAGCCGTAGCCTGTATTTGTTGTGATGTTTACTGGCTCCACCAATTCCCTGCCCGTTTATTTCTAATCTAAGGGAACGAGTAATATCATCCTGAAGACTTTCATCATGTTTCCCATGACTCTGAGACACTAAAAAAAAAGGAATATAATATTTGTCACCTAAAGACGGTATAAGCCGAAATCCGATTTCTGATGTAATCAATATTATTTATTATTTTGCACAATATTAGGAAGTGTTTCCAGTTTAATATGATTCTCATGTCCGTCCAAGAAACGACGCAAAGTACAGTTAATGTCAAAAAGTAATATTTGATCAGCACTTACGAGGTAGTTCTAGTTGACGAGTATTTCACTCAGTGCCTCGGTAAATTACAACATTCAGCAATTTTTCTTAGTCACTGGGACGCAAGTTCAGAGAACACAACGAAAATTTCAGCCCTATGTCTGACTTTGTGAGCCGGCTGGAGTGGCCGAGCGGTTCTAGGCGCCACAGTCTGGAACCGCGCGACCGCTACGGTCGCAGGTTCGAATCCTGCCTCGGGCATGGATGTGTGTGATGTCCTTAGGTTAGTTACGTTTAAGTAGTTCTAAGTTCTAGGCGACTGATGACCTTAGAAGTTAAGTCCCATAGTGCTCAGAGCCATTTGAACCATTTTTTTGACTTTGTGACGAAATGTAAAACAGTGTCAGGAAACACGAGGGTTACTACTGGAAACACAAGCTTGTTGTAAGTAGCTGTATGCCCATATTAAGTCTGCAAAACCTAACTAATTTCCGTGCTATGTGGCTCACCTAACTGCATCGCCAATTTTGGTTGAAAGGAAACATGACAGTAGCATAGACAACCATTAGCTCAGTAATTGCAATGTACTAGGTACCTTTCGTGTACAATATGATGTCACGGCGGGGGAAGATCCACTCGTATTGCCGTCTGGCAAAACTGTCGGATCGTAATGGAAAGCAGCTGAGTTCAGATCATGGCACAGGTATCTACTTACGTTTTCTATTTAAAAATATCGTTACACGGATGGCTGGACGATTTCTAGAATAGCTCAGTTTCTACTGCTTCCTTTCATTTCCTGCGAAGTATTGCAGTCGCTTCTGTGGACAACGCTACACACTGACCTTATTAGAAACGGCATGGCTATATACACAGCTGCCTGCGGAAAACAACACAGAACATCACACAAACGAATGATGTACATATTAATATCCAAAACGTGAGACAATAACCGCGGACAGTAGAACTAATACAGATCTTACGTGTAACAATGCTTTTAATAGACTACGTCGATGGCAGTATCTACAACTACACTCCTGGAAATGGAAAAAAGAACACATTGACACCGGTGTGTCAGACCCACCATACTTGCTCCGGACACTGCGAGAGGGCTGTACAAGCAATGATCACACGCACGGCACAGCGGACACACCAGGAACCGCGGTGTTGGCCGTCGAATGGCGCTAGCTGCGCAGCATTTGTGCACCGCCGCCGTCAGTGTCAGCCAGTTTGCCGTGGCATACGGAGCTCCATCGCAGTCTTTAACACTGGTAGCATGCCGCGATAGCGTGGACGTGAACCGTATGTGCAGTTGACGGACTTTGAGCGAGGGCGTATAGTGGGCATGCGGGAGGCCGGGTGGACGTACCGCCGAATTGCTCAACACGTGGGGCGTGAGGTCTCCACAGTACATCAATGTTGTCGCCAGTGGTTGGCGGAAGGTGCACGTGCCCGTCGACCTGGGACCGGACGGCAGCGACGCACGGATGCACGCCAAGACCGTAGGATCCTACGCAGTGCCGTAGGGGACCGCACCGCCACTTCCCAGCAAATTAGGGACACTGTTGCTCCTGGGGTATCGGCGACGACCATTCGCAACCGTCTCCATGAAGCTGGGCTACGGTCCCGCACACCGTTAGGCCGTCTTCCGCTCACGCCCCAACATCGTGCAGCCCGCCTCCAGTGGTGTCGCGACAGGCGTGAATGGAGAGACGAATGGAGACGTGTCGTCTTCAGCGATGAGAGTCGCTTCTGCCTTGGTGCCTATGATGGTCGTATGCGTGTTTGGCGCCGTGCAGGTGAGGGCCACAATCAGGACTGCATACGACCGAGGCACACAGGGCCAACACCCGGCATCATGGTGTGGGGAGCGATCTCCTACACTGGCCGTACACCACTGGTGATCGTCGAGGGGACACTGAATAGTGCACGGTACATCCAAACCGTCATCGAACCCATCGTTCTACCATTCCTAGACCGGCAAGGGAACTTGCTGTTCCAACAGGACAATGCACGTCCGCATGTATCCTGTACCACCCAACGTGCTCTAGAAGGTGTAAGTCAACTACCCTGGCCAGCAAGATCTCCGGATCTGTCCCCCATTGAGCATGTTTGGGACTGGATGAAGCGTCGTCTCACGCGGTCTGCACGTCCAGCACGAACGCTGGTCCAACTGAGGCGCCAGGTGGAAATGGCATGGCAAGCCGTTCCACAGGACTACATCCAGCATCTCTACGATCGTCTCCATGGGAGAATAGCAGCCTGCATTGCTGCGAAAGGTGGATATACACTGTACTAGTGCCGACATGGTGCATGCTCTGTTGCCTGTGTCTATGTGCCTGTGGTTCTGTCAGTGTGATCATGTGATGTATCTGACCCCAGGAATGTGTCGATAAAGTTTCCCCTTCCTGGGACAATGAATTCACGGTGTTCTTATTTCAATTTCCAGGAGTGTATAAATAACTAGACTAGTGACTCAGGCCGACTTCGCACGGGTAGCATTATCTACGGTCAGACGACTTAACTGATGTAGCGTATTTTGTTTGGGGCCAGGAATAAAATTTAAAGAACAACGTTAAGTAACTGAATATCATCCCTTTCATATAACTTACGCAATGTAATCAGCATACTCCGGGAAAGTTGTCTGGAGGCATGAATGTTATGTTTTCCATACTGAATCGCCGTTTGCACTGACATCTCATGGCAATGATGGGAGCACATGTAACGTAAGTAATAAGTTTACAACCAATTTAAATATTGTATGCGAATCATGTGTGTGTTTGTATGTGAGTGATTCAATATGTATCGAAGGCTGGCTGACGTGGCACAAATAAAAGAAAAAATAAGAAAATAAACGCATGATCTACATTTTTAACTCGTGTCAAAGCAGTCCTCTCGAGAAGGTTAGTACGCACTGTGATGCATTGTTGAGACTCATTGCCACACTTCTACGTTGTGGACTCTTTATAGCAGACTTCATCCCCGTGCGACGTAAAGAATCATGTCCACATATAGGTTTGATTCAAGGAAATCAGAAAGCTGAGAGTTGAGTCATCTGCTGCTTTGCTGAAAGAACGTATTGAATATAAACGAAGCAAAGTTGCTAAAGTACTTTTTCGGAAAAAGTTTTTTTCAAAAATGGTTCTGAGCACTATGGGACTTAACATCTGAGGTCATCAGTTCCCTAGAACTTAGAACTACTTAACTCTAACCAACCTGAGGACCTCACACACATCCATGCCCAAGGCAGGATTCGAACCTGCGACCGTAAGGGTCGCGCGGTTCCAGACTGAAGCGCCTAGAACCGCTCGGCCACACCGGCCGGCAAGGTTTTTCTTGAAGCATAAAAAATAAAATACCACATATTTCGGATTCACGTGTTCTTTTGATATGCAATTGTTCTGAAGCGTCTTGAACAAACTGTTGGTTAAAATACATACATAACTGATTGACCATTCACACAGTATAACACAGCTGCTAACGTACAGGTGTTAAAATATCTCTAATCGACTTCAATAAATATAGCTACTGCGGACTATTGAACTTTTCATTCAGTTTTCTGTCTTAATTGTTTTAATATCCGTATGTAAACACCTGTGTTATACTGTATGAATGGTCAATCAGATATGTATAATTGTTTTAGCTGTGGCCGCCCAAATTTTAAAAGTACATACTGATTAAATATATTTGATTATTTCAAACTGTAAGTCTCACATTACGGCCTGATGAGGTGGTTAACTTTTCATTACTGGTCATATTTATTACGATACTTCAGAGTTAAATAACTCACAGCCCGTTGTTCTATAAATCTGCAGTGAATTAAGAGTGCGAATTGTGACTGGTAATCTGAGGGAAGCAGAAATTGTAGTCTGAAACTGTGATCATGTTTCAAAATGCTTCCCTGGACCATCTGTGGAAATATTTCGAAATCTTGTGTATTCCTCCGAAATAAATTTCTGAATTCTAATTCAGATGATCGTGCCCATTTCTTTAGGGTCTTTAAAACGCCTAAATCTCTTTCTTGCCGTGGTAGGTTCGTTTACCGGTCTTCTGTATAATTTGAAAGTGTCCAAATAAATAACATCTTTCGCTCCACCACGCGGAGAATTGAGTTCGCATCTATGTTTAACTCAAAGAAAGCAGGAATCCTAAAGGTGAGTCGTTTGCTGCCTGCTGCAAAACTTTCTTTATGTAAACGAAGTAAAGCCGCATAAAATATGCGTTTTACTCAACACAGAAAGAACTGAAAAGCACAGGTTTTGGACTTCGACGTTTTTTTTGCTAGACGGTTGTTCTCAAACTATGGCAGTCAGATGGATGTCACTTAGGCGATTTGCGTGTTCTTAACCAGTTATCAAACCGGGAAAAGGGGAGCTGTAGCGTTCACGTGGAATCCGAGAGATGTTTCGCTTCTGCCAAATCACCACATCATTGAGAGGTGAATGAATTTTCTCATTTTGAGAAAACTGAAGTGGCGATTTCTTTCTCTTGCTAAAAACATTAAACAGCATATATCGCATAAAATATTTCTTTATCTAAGACAACCGGTTTCGACTGACTTTGCTGTCATCTTCAGGTCTTAAAAATTATTTTGTTGTGAAACATGTTCATTTTACGTTGGACCTTACGCCAAGTTGTCATGTGGATAAAAATCAGCACATTGTAAAAAGTTTGTCATAATGTTACAAAGATTTTTAATACTTGAAGATAGCAGCAAAGTCTATCGAAAGCGGCTGTCTTAAATAAAGAAATATTTTGTGTGATCTAGGCTATTAAATGTTTTAGAGAGCTAAATTCCAGGTTAAAAAGGCACAGTGGGTAGAGAGATCCAATCTGGATTCGATCCTGAAACTTTTCGGTTCCTACCCAAAGGCTCTACCACCAGCCCATCCAACCAGGTATCAATTTGGTCACACTTCGTGCTAACTCAAGATACTGCTGCTCACTCGAGTTATTTACATCTACGTCTACATTTATACTCCGCAAGCCATTCAACGGTGTGTGGCGGAGGGCACTTAACGTGCTGCTGTCATTACCTCCCTTTCCTGTTCCAGTCGCATATGGTTCGCGGGAAGAACGACTGCCAGAAAGCCTCCGTGCGCGCCCGAATCCCTCTAATTTTACATTCGTGATCTCCTCGGGAGGTATAAGTAGGGGGAAGCAATATATTCGATACCTCATCCAGAAACGCACCCTCTCGAAACCTGGCGAGCAAGTTACACCGCGATGCAGAGCGCCTCTCTTGCAGAGTCTGCCACCTGAGTTTGCTAAACATCTCCATAACGCTATCACGGTTACCAAATAACCCTGTGACGAAACGCGCCGCTCTTCTTTGGATCTTCTCTATGTCCTCTGTCAACCCGACCTGGTACGGATCCCACACTGATGAGCAATACTCAAGTATAGATCGAACGAGTGTTTTGTAAGCCACCTCCTTTGTTGATGGACTACATTTTCTAAGGATTCTCCCAATGAATCTCAACCTGGCACCCACCTTACCAACAATTAATTTTATATGATCATTCCACTTCAAATCGTTCCGTACGCATACTACCAGATATTTTACAGAAGTAACTGCTACCAGTGTTTGTTCCGCTATCATATAATCATACAATAAAGGATCCTTCTTTCTATGTATTCGCAGTACATTACATTTGTCTGTGTTAAGTGTCAGTTGCCACTCCCTGCACCAAGTGCCTATTCGATGCAGAGCTTCCTGCGTTTCACTACAGTTTTCTAATGCTGCAACTTCTCTGTATACTGCAACATCGTCCGCGAAAAGCCGCATGGAACTTCTGACACTATCTACTAGGTCTTTTATATATATTGTGAAAAGAAATGTTCCCGTAACACTCCCCTGTGGTACGCCAGAGGCTACTTTAACGTCTGTAATACGTCTCTCCACTGAGGACAACATGCTGTGTTCTGTTTGCTAAAAACTCTTCAATCCAGCCACACAGCTGATCTGATATTCCGTAGGCTCTTACTTTGTTTATCAGGCGACAGTGCGGAACTGTATAGAACGCCTTCCGGAAGTCAAGGAAAATGGCATCTACCTGGGAACCTGTATCTAATATTTTATGGGTCTCGTGAACAATTGAAGCGAGTTGGGTCTCACACGATCGCTGTTTCCGGAATCCATGTTGACTCCTACAGAGTAGATTCTGGGTTTCCAGAAATGACATGATACGCGAGCAAAAAACATGTTCTAAAATTCTACAACAGATCGATGTCAGAGATATAAGCCTATAGTTTTGCGCATGTGCTCGACGACCCTTTTTCGAAACTGGGACTACCTGTGCTCTTTTCCAATCATTTGGAACCTTCCGTTCCTCTAGAGACTTGTGGTACACAGCTGTTAGAAGGGGGGGAAGTTCTTTCGCGTGGTCTGTGTAGAATCGAATTGGTATCCCGTCAGGTCCAGTGGACTTTCCTCTGTTGAGTGATTTCAGTTGCTTTTCTATTCCTTCGACACTTATTTCGATGTCAGCCATTTTTTCGTTCGTGCGAGGATTTAGAGAAGGAACCGCAGTGCGCTCTTCCTCTATGAAACAGCTTTGGAAAGCCCCTGTCTGGTAGGAAGCAGCGGAATCGTTTTCACAACTTAATTTCAACACATCGTAATTCAGACAATTTGATCGAAATGTTTATAAATTACCAACAGAAACCTCCCTCGTGGATCAGTGTATCTATTAGTGAAAACCGCATCAAAATCTCTACAGCAGTCCCTGAGATTAGCCTGCACCTACAGACGGACGCTACGAGGCAACTTCAATTAATATACGAATGTATAGAGAGAATGAAATCCTCAGTCAGTCACTGTTGCGCCCCTGCTTACCCATAGCACGTTACGAAGTCCGTATTATGCCTTCAGTGGAGGAAAACGCGCTTGGTTGGTGGGCACCGCGTGGTGAGAATTGAAGCGCGGCCGTGGCTGGTGTAGGCGGCAGAGGCGGACGCACATCCTGTTGCACAACTGGGCCCGCAGCGCCACACGTCCACGATCACGCACACGCGCGGACGAGCGCGGCTGTTCGCTGACAACACACTCGCCAGGCCCGAAAACAACGCTGCGAAAAAATAAAAAGCAAGTCAATTACATTTCGCGTGCCGACTGTACTTAATTTTTGCCCTCATCGACAAGCAAAACTAATTAGGTCGATGAAATATAGCCAACGCGAGAAAGTCGGCGTGGAACAGTAATGTAATTATTGGCATACGGCTAATGGTCAGTGCGACACAATATTTTTTGATAACTTGTCTATTTTTGAAGCGATTGTTCAAAACCCTATAACTACTGAAATAGATCACTCCAAATCAAGTTCTAATAAGGCAATGGTGAAGAAGATTTTTTTTCGTAGATATCTACTAGAATCTTTCCCCGATTTGCACGGCTGCATTTAGACATTATCGCCAGGCGGGGTGGCCGAGCGGTTCTAGGCGCTACAGTCTGGAACTGCGGGACCGCTACGGTCGCAGGTTCGAATCCTGCCGCAGGCATGGATGTGTGTGATGTCCTTAGGTTAGTTAGGTTTAAGTAGTTATAAGTTCTAGGGGACTGATGACCTCCGAAGTTAAGTCCCATAGTGCTCAGAGCCATTTTTTAGACATTATCGACGCCATTGCAGGCGTAGCAGAAGGTTACGTGAACAAGGTGGTGGATGACACTGTGAAAACGAGCATCTCAGTGTTTGCCTCTAGTGATATAATTATTAGAACTACGCAAAACCAAATCTGGGTGGTCAAACGAAGGCTTGAAGACAGCTCTTGTCGAATACGGATCGGCTTGCTGGATTACAGCATCACCTTCCTGGACTTCGCATTCTACTTAGCAAGTTCCGCCACCTACGTCTTAAGGAATTGTACGTATTGTGTCCTACATTTTTTTTGTAGAACTTATTATAGAGATTTTTCATTTCTGCTTTTGTGCACTGAAAGTGTTATATTACCGTTAATTGTCAGACACCAGTAAGATATCACATATCTGCAAATATTACAAGAGTTGGCCGTTACTACAATTTTTACCCAAAGTTTCTGTAGATGCTTCAACACGACGGACAGTTTTGTCACCATTCGTGGGACGTTTAGTATGGATAACAAGTGGTCCCTTCACTGTCTGTTGGATAACAGGACTCTGCAGCAGTTATTTGATAAAATTCACTCTCTTTACATCAGCACAATTCTGTTGTCCTTTGCTTTGCCAACGGCAGCACTGACAAAGGATTACTTTCATATCACAAGTGGCATAGACTGGCTTAGCATTATCTAGTATGTTTAGGGGTTCTTGTTTCCAGGACCCAAAATCATAATTAAATACCAAACGTGTATACAAGCCTCCACTATAATAAAATGTGTCGCCAAATTTCATAGCGAAATCAAACTGATCGATTAAGTACCGCTCATTTGCCATTCATCAGCATCACGTTACTGCCGCAACGTATTACATAATTCGTCACTCCATACGAACCTCTTCCATTGTTTCTGATTTCACCCACGACGTTTTTAGAATCAGTTTAGTTGATAGTTTAATGTTATGCAGGCCTCCATGGGAAGTGTGCCATTGTCATTATAACTTCCAGATACCAATTGAGTTTCTGTGTGCCTAGTTTCTCTCAAAGATTGTCACATTGACTTCATAACGAACAAGCAGACATCCATGTTCTATGTATGCTTATGTTCTCATATTCCTTGCACAAGGTTCGTATCTCTTTGGCTTTTCCACTTTGGTACGTTTGTCTGTACCACAGTAGAATATTACGCAGGATGCCATGCATGGTCAGGGTATGGCCCCGTAGCACTCATTCACCGAAATTCGTATCAATTTTCGCTGTCTGTGTGGAATTCTCAGAAAGATCCGTAAATATATTGGCCAAGTATCACACCTACAATGTGTCGATACATACTTTAACACAACACGTACTCCACGGCATTAAAATAAAAGGTCTTCTCTAATAAACTAGCAGGACGTATAAGACAACTGAATCAATTGTAGGCGCATTTACCTCTATTTTGTTGAAGTTTAACGTTTCTTTTACAGGAAGTGTTCATAGGTGGAGAGATAACTCCTTTAGAATGAAAAGAACAGCCATTGGCTGTACAATTGTCAAGAAACATTCCCTTCTATGGTTAGGACTGATTTAAGGTAACCACTGGTACACAAAACCATGATGTCTCGGTCGCTAATTGAATCCCGTTTCTTTGCAGTACGAGAATAGATTCACAGCCATTGTACGACATCTCTCAGAATATAGAACGCTTTATGTTACGTGTTTCTCAGCAAAATTATTGGGAACTAATACCTTTGCAAGAAAAAATCAAACTAATTGATTTTTATAATTTTTTTAATTTACGGAAATGCATACGAAGCAGCTCGGCAGACTTGTATTGTGATTTTAAGCGGCCCCTCCCGCCAGAGGTTCGAGTCCTCCCTCGGGTACGGGTGTGTGTATTGTCCTCAGCATAGGTTAGTTTAAGTAATGTGTAAGTCTAGGAACCGATGACCTCAGCTGTATGGTCCCTTAGAAATTCACACACATTTGAACATTTTTGTGACTTTAACTGTTTTCGCCATAAATTAGTTGCAATAATATGTAACCAACCCTACTTGAAGGAGGAAGCAAATGTTCAAACCTGTTCACGAAATGTGAAAGGCTACTGAATTTCAGACCGTATTATGTATGGTGTTTGAAGTGCTTTAGATGCGTTTCCTGACACTCGAAGTGGGAACGGCACATTTTGTGCTGTGGCCGTATGGAAAGGCTCATATCATACCCTTGATCGACAATCCTGCATCTGTCGTGAACCGCAGACAGGAACCGAGAACGTTAACTCCCGCATATAAAATTTCGGCCACAGTTGTAACAGCGCTTTTAATACTTGCGAGGAAACTCGTTACACTTGAAAACAAGAAAGTACTCTAAATTCTACAACAAAAGGATAATTGAAACCTCGAAGTTCAGTCTCAGGCTTGCATTAATGGCACAGCGTTTTGGAAAACTGTTGGCACCTTTTAAAGCTTTTTCCCTGTTTAGGAAAATGGTACGTTCTTATAAAACGCAAGTTCGATCTGACTTCCATCGCGTGAAGTTTATATCTGTCTCTTACATTCGGCTTAAAGAATCTTTTTAAACGATCACATGGATTGGGCAACAACTTTCACCCTAATATCCAAGTGTTCTCTTGTCCAACTTTAAAGCTTACCTTAGTAGGCATGTGCAATTAAACTTGCGCTGCTTAACTCTCAGTGGAAAACAAAGAGTCCATCGTATGTACACGAAATTCATGCGTGCGGCAATGTGGCAAATGGAAAGAGAATTAATGATAGAATGCAAGGATTTCTGGGCCTGTGCCCTGTGTACGAGTTTGATCCTTTAAGAACTGCCTTCAGAAGAAACGGCTACTCTGATAAAGAGATGAATAGAGCACTACACCGTGAAAGGTCTGGAGCTTCTAATGAAAATAAACAAACTAAAGGGAAATGGAAGATTTTAGATCGCATCAGTAGAGTACTCAGAATATACGTTACTGATACAGTGTTTAAACCAGCACGAAAGGTGCGAGAGTGTTTGAATACTGAAAAGGACCTACGGCCGCCGCATGCCACACCAGGAATATATAAAATCCCTTGCACTTAAGGCCAAGTGTACATATGAACTACAAACAGAAGCTTTAACACCCACCTTAACGAGAACAATAGCACTCGTCGTTTGGGGAATAAGGATAAATCGGCAGTAGTAGATCATGCACTGGGACCAGGGAACCACCACATTCGTCTGATACTAAGCTTTTATCAAGATCTAATCATTATTATGCTAAGATTTACAGAAAATCCATAGGAACTTTAACAGAAAAGAAGAAGAGCTACAATTAAACATGTTGTGGGTCTCAGTGCTAAATAAACAAAATAGCGCCAACTTTTCCCCACTAAAAGCTCCGCCGGCCGGAGTGGCCGTGCGGTTCTGGGCGCTACAGTCTGGAACCGAGCGACCGCTACGGTCGCAGGTTCGAATCCTGCCTCGGGCATGGATGTGTGTGACGTCCTTAGATTAGTTAGGTTTAATTAGTTCTAAGTTCTAGGCGACTAATGACCACAGAAGTTGAGTCGCATAGTGCTCAGAGCCATTTGAACCATTTGAACTAAAAGCTCCACATCATACACTGGCGGGACTCAGCGATCTTAGACAGTGGCGTCATGACGTCACGAACCCACCGTTGTTTTGATACGAATAAACAGTTCGACTTGTTAGCTTGTTTGAAACTGGAACTGCTTTCTAAATCCTTAAACTTTGAAGATGTCTCCAGCACTGGAAGAGTAAACGTTACAAATATAATTGGATCACGGTCTAACGACCATATAACAAAAATCGAAACTAGGGAATTAATGATTCAGCTATTCAAAGAAAAACTTTTTTATGTTTGTTGTAAATTTTGATAACTTATTATTTGGTTCCCCTGAAATTACGAAATGTACTTCAATGTAGCATACTGGTTGGTACACCTATACGCAATGATACAAGACTTAGTTTTCCATTAACAAACCGTGTTTGCAACGAAAACTCATCGGATTTCAGATTCAATTAATTATACGGGAGCTCAGACACCTGGAAACTATCAATTATTGACTTCCCGGAGGCAGCCTACGGCTTAATGAGCGATGGCCTGTGGAATTAGATTCCGCGCAATAACAACTGTATCTGCTACTCTGACCTGTAAATCGAATTCGGGGACCATGTTTTAGTAGACGAATGTATTTTATTTTGGCGGTCATGCTGACGATACTCTTTGTTCGAGTATGGTGGTGAATCATGCTAAAATCTTGAAAAAATGATAACAGGCAATGACTAAGTCAAATTTTCGGGGAACGAATTTTGAGCGCATAGATCCACACTTTCCCTCTAGAGGTAATACTAGTGCGCCCACCTGCTTGTCAGATGTTCTGAAATCGTCATAGTGCCACTGAGACAATGTCGCTGGTACGCAGTGACCTTTATTATGTCGATCCCTGCGTCGTATTGGCTTATTAAAGGGTACCGCACTAGGATGGCAGCGCATATTAGTCCCGTGTCTCACCTCAGGAATTCGTGGCTGCACTAGCTTGGAGCCTTACCGCGTTCCTGTGCGCTGCCGCGCCAGCGGCTAAGTTCTACAGCTCCAACTTCGCGTTACTTATACCACAGGGAGGTGCACATGTTTCAATGACAAATCACTCCTGCAGTTACTTCCGTTTGAAGGTAACCATGAATAGCTGAGTCGGGCGTCAATGCAGACTGTCATTTTTAATAGTAACGCTTGTGCTGCACATACACAACAGTTAGGAGAATGATTGCACAGTAATATTTACATATATGCACTACTTCACGATTCCAGCAAATAGTTCATTCACATATCTACAAGACATATATGTTACTATACTCATAACTACACTCCCAATCGGAATGACTGGGGATCAAATCCCCGTCCGTCCTTCTTGGTGTTGTTTACCCGTAATTACCTTAAATAACTAAAGACGAATGCCGGGAGAGATCCTCTGAACAGTCTGCGGCTAAATTCCTGCCCAACCCTTGTCGAAACAGAGTTTCTCCTCTCTCCCTAATGATGTTAAACCCTAATCTCCACTCTTTCCTGACGTCAAACAGTTCAGATACAAATGACCTATCGGTTAAGGAACTAGACTTGAGTTCGGGAGGAGTGGCTTCTAAATTCTGAAGTACTTTTCATGGTCTAGGTTCTCTGCTGTTTCCCCTAAAATATTTCCGGCCATTTCCTGGATGGTTCTTTCAGAAAGGTATAACCGATGTACTAACCACATTTCAATACGTAGGGTTGTGCTAATGAGCACTCTAATCACTTGGACAACAACTGAACTTTTATTTTTAATTATTTTTGCTACATATTTTAGCTTCACGTCACACAAATAGTGTCATTATTGGTGTCAACTTCTCAGCAAACCATCATCAAATGCTCTGTCTAAAAAGAAACAAACACGGGGATATTAAAATACCTGGAGTCAAAATTGAAAAATCAAAGTACCTTTTACACACATTTGAATACCGTACAAAGTAAATGGCTCTGAGCACTATGGGACTTAACATCTATGGTCATCAGTCCCCTAGAACTTAGAACTACTTAAACCTAACTAACCTAAGGACAGCACACAACACCCAGCCATCACGAGGCAGAGAATCTCCCTGACCCCGCCGGGAATCGAACCCGGGAACCCGGGCGTGGGAAGCGAGAACGCTACCGTACGACCACGAGATGCGGGCGTACAAAGTAACTTCCTAAAGGCTAGTAGAAGCACACGCACTGAAAACATATCTGTGCTCTGATTGTTGGAACTGGAGGCTACAGTTAACTACGTAACGGTATAAAGTTCATATCTTTAAATCGTGGCCGGCCGGAGTGGCCGAGCGGTTCTAGGCGCTACAATCTGGAACCGTGCGACAGCTATGTCCTTATGTTAGTTAGGTTTAAGTAGTCCTAAGTTCTAGGGGACTGATGACCTCTGCAGTTAAGTCCCATAGTGCTCAGAGCCATTTGAACCATTTTTTTTAATCGTGAATATAAGATTAAAATATTCACAATAGAAAAATGATTGTGAGTTGTACTCTTTTAGACATTACTCTAGTTAAAACATAAGTAACTTCTGGTGTAGGTAAGCTAGTCGTACGCTAGAAGCGTGTTAAGTGACTACCGACGACCTCCTACAAAAGGACTCGCGTGTGGTAAACTGGTCGCCGGTGGTCGAAAGTCTACACCTAACATCAAGGAGTTAATGAATCAACATATTTTTATACAAGAAAAAGAATCCCAACAAAGCAAAAAGGCAAGAATCAGGGAGAATATACTTCCAAAAAGGCTTCGTTACGGATCGCTTTGTTAATTTAATATCTCACACGGGTATTCGTTATTCATTAATAAAAACTTCAAGTTCTTGAAGTCTATCCAAATGACACTCTAATAGCAGTAACAGTAGAACCAGTCGATCGGGAAAGGTCAGTGACTTCGAACGTGTATTAGTAACTGGATGTTACTTGAGTAACAAATCTATCAGGGACATTCCAGTCCTGCTAAAGCTGCCCAGGGCGACTGTTGATAATGAGCTTTCGAGGGAACAGACATAGCTAAACCAAGACCAGGCCAAACTTATGTACAAACGGACAGCGATCTTCGGGGATTGCGAACGGTGGTTGTAGAAAATCGCGTGAAATCAACGGAAGCAACCACTCGAGAGTTCCAAAGTGTTACCAGCAATGCAGCTAACTTAGGGAGTTGAAGAGAACGGGGTACAAAACTCGAGCAGCTCGTCATAAGCCACATATTTCTTTACATCTACATCTACATTTATTCTCCGCAAGCCACCCAACGGTGTGTGGCGGAGGGCACTTTCCGTGCCACTGTCATTACCTCCCTTTCCTGTTCCAGTCGCGTATGGTTCGCGAGAAGAACGACTGTCTGAAAGCCTCCGTGCGCGCTCGAATCTCTCTAATTTTACATTCGTGATCTCCTCGGGAGGTATAAGTAGGGGCAAGCAATATATTCGATACCTCATCCAGAAACGCACCCTCTCGAAACCTGGCGAGCAAGCTACACCGCGATGCAGAGCGCCTCTCTTGCAGAGTCTGCCAATTGAGTTTGTTAAACATCTCCGTAACGCTATCACGGTTACCAAATAACCCTGTGACGAAACGCGCCGCTCTTCTTTGGATCTTCTCTATCTCCTCCGTCAACTCGATCTGGTACGGATCCCACACTGATGAGCAATACTCAAGTATAGGTCGAACGAGTGTTTTGTAAGCCACCTCCTTTGTTGATGGACTACATTTTCTAAGGACTCTCCCAATGAATCTCAACCTGGTACCCGCCTTACCAACAATTAATTTTATATGATCATTCCACTTCAAATCGTTCCGCACGCATACTCCCAGATATTTTACAGAAGTTACTGTTACCAGTGTTTGTTCCGCTATCATATACTCATACAATAAAGGATCCTTCTTTCTATGTATTTCTTTAGTCGAGGTTAAGTGACTACTGAGCTGGAGTACAGAGCGATGCCGCTGGACAGTGGATGACTGGAAACAAATGATTTGGAGTGATGAATCACGCTATACCTTTTGGATTTGACGAGTGCCTGGGGAATGTTAGCTGCCACCATATGTAGTACCAGCACTGAAGTACCGAGGATGTGTTGTTACCGATGGGAGTGGTTTTCATGATTAGGGAGCGGTTCCATTATTGCGCTTAAGAAAACGATAAATGCTGAAGGATATGAACACGTTTTGCAGCATTGAGTACTACGTATAGTATAGGAACATCTGGGAGAAGACTTTTTCAGTATGACGATGCACCCTGTCATAAAGCAGCATTCGTGAGGCAATGGTTTGTGAACAGTAACATTCCTGAAATGGCCTGACCTTTCCAAAGTCCTCACTCGAGCCCAGTGGAACACCTTTCGGATGAGTTAGAACGTCGACTTCGTTGCAGATTTCAGCGTCCAACATCACTACCTCCTCTAGTTTCGACTCATGAGAACGAAACGGCGTTGATCAGATAGTGTATGCATCATATACCATACCAGCAATTTTTAAACTCCTTTTCTATCAGAGCGCCGGTTCTAGTAAAGAGGTACACTCACGAACAGCTGAATTAGAGGTACATACCTAGCATCATGAAGAACCCACTATGAAACTCCTGATACTGTGCCAGCTCAAACTAACAACTGTAATCAATAGATATACATCAGAGCAGTAAATTGTGAGAGGCAGTGTTAAGTAGTAGATGTGCGGTCGTAGTGTGTCAACTTTGTTGTGTCACAAATCACAGTGGTTCAGCATCTCTAAATCAAGTGTTGAAGACATCCAGCAGATTGTTTTGAAGAAGAGCAAAGTGTGTGCAAAGTTTGTCCCACACACCATGACGCCCGAACACAAACAAGGACGTGTAGACGCCTACAGCGAATTGATTGAAATGGGGTACGTGGACAAATCCTTTCTGCAGAAAGATAATCAAGGATGACGAGACTTGATGTTATAAACACGAACCTCCCACAAAACAGAAGAGCGCAGAAATTCAAGTGAAGGATCAACACTTCGACCACATAATCGACATTCAAGCCAATGAGAGCCACGAGTTGAACAGCTTGCAAAAGAGCGACTTTTCTGGTAGTTCCACATGGTTGTATGAACGTTCTGTTCGTTGTACTCAAGTTAGGGGGCTATGTATAACATATGTAGCACTAAAGTCACCATGTAAACTTTCCTCTATCGTTTATTAATTCAGCCTGGAACCATTTTTTAGTCTGAAAGAGTATGCCAACACAATTCAGGAGCGATGGGATGTTGCATTGTCTTGCTGTAGGTACCAAGCCGCTGGAGGAAAGAAACAAAAACAGTAGCTGTAAATCATATAACAGCTTGAGGTTATGTCAGTACTAGACGACACTATTTGCAACTCTCTCCCATCTCGTCTTACGACGTCAGTCTTTTTTGGGGATTCCAAAATTTTATTTTAGCTTTCTTCCCGCCATCACAGTCGGCAGTTAACCTAATGGGTTGAAATCACGTGCGTCATCGGCCTGTGAATCGCATCTGTGTGATATCTCGTTTCAACTATCCGTGCATCGTACATTGTGAGGCAGAGATTGAGAACTAACCCATCATTTGCTCAGACGAGCGTGGTCAATCCACCTAAAAACCAGAATATCAGAACATGCGGCAATTAACCTGCCGCATGGATTCGATAAGGGTGGGGCTCATCTCCCTGTCTCAGAAGCTGTAACACCGCGCGTTAAGCTTTAAGGGTAGGTCGTTACTATTTGCAACTATCTGGGGTGCAAATATAATCTACCATGGAAAACTCTTCCGGGCAGCGTCAGAGCGACTTTAACTTCTGCATGTCGTATAGTTCGAATTCCATTGCTTCTAAAGCAATGAATTCCCGTGCAGGCCCGGCTCAACGGTGGAGCGAACCGTGCCACCGCCCCGGGCGGCCGGTTTTCAGGAGCTGCAAAATTTAAAAATTTAATTCGGTTCCAAAAGGACGAATGAAAAAAGACAAAGTTTTCTGTAAATGAAAAAGTGTGAGAATAAGCTGGAAACACAAATCATTCATAAAATTTAGTGTCTTACTAGAAATTGTCTACGATATTGTGAAACAGATGACAAAGGAAGCGCTGGAGTTGGACGGACACCTTGTTTGCATCTTTAAAAATAGCAAAGATTGCTATTGCTAATGACATTGGTCCCAACTCTACCATGCGCGCACACAACACATGAAATGTACCTACTTCAGCTTGAAAGCAACTACAAATGCGAGAAACTTTATAATAAAGAAATAAAGATAAATATCAGCATATGATGGTCTAAGAATTCCTTAAATACCTACATGAGTATAGGTGAGAAAAATGCTCTGTAATAAATAGAGAAAGGCTAAGTAAAATATCCACTGTCAGTCACATGCCACATCTTCTGTAATGAAGTGAAAAAATGGTTCAAATGGCTCTGAGCACTATGGGACTTAACAGCTGTGGTCATCAGTCCCCTAGAACTCAGAACTACTTAAACCTAACCAACCTAAGGACATCACACACATCCATGCCCGAGGCAGGATTCGAACCTGCGACCGTAGCAGTCGCACGGTTCCGGACTGCGCGCCTAGAACCGCGAGACCACCGCGGCCGGCAATGAAGTGACGTTTGCAGATAGAAATACGTATGGCCGCCTTTCCCCATCACTCCGTCTCCTCTGGATCTGCCATTAATATCATTTAATTTGCTCCTCTTTTTGTCACGGATCTCTATGTTGATTTTTTCTGTCTTTTCTCTAATGTCCAAAACCGAGCGGGGTGGCGCAGTGGTTAGACACTGGACTCGCATTCGGGAGGACGACGGTTCAATCCCGCGTCCGGCCATCCTGATTTAGGTTTTCCGTGATTTCCCTAAATCACTCCAGGCAAATGCCGGGATGGTTCCTCTGAAAGGGCACGGCCGACTTCCTTCCCAATCCTTCCCTACTCCGATGATACCGATGACCACGCTGTCGGGTCTCCTTCCCCAAACCAACCAACCAACCTAATGTCCAAGTTTTCTCTCATTCCCTTTTTTGCTCGCCGTTGGAGCCATAATCAATATACATTAACATTGAAGATATTGCGGAAAACAATCTGTCAAACTTTATTTTGTAGCTGAAGCAACTAAAAAGCATTGCGAGAACTTTTTATCCAGTTCCGTGTTATTTCACGCTCTTTGCGTGCCAACAACTTTATTTATCATATAACTGTTTTCGCCATAGCTGTTTTTCCTTCGTGTACAACGAACACACACTCTTTCAACAAATAGAGCATTTATATGTAAGTCACTCGCTGTCCTATGAGTTTCTGCTTTGCACAGCAGAAACAACAGCGTAGTAATCAGCTGTGCAGGTTGATACACGTCCAGCACCGCACACTCCCCTCTGCTTAGGGAACGATAAAAAATGAACAGATTTTCATTACATACTCTGCGAGTGACATATCTTAACGTTGGTTGCATTAATTTTGGAATTATAACACAAAATGTTATACAAAGTAAACGTTCCGTTTCTGTTACACTGAATAGTGTCCCATAGCTGGATGTGGTCTTAAAGACGTATTCTCGTCAAAAATACGTACGAGTAAGTGTGTTACGTGGAGATAAGACGTCATGGGTGAATAAAAGTGTGAAAAAGTTTGGTTATGTCTAAAAATGCAAGGAGGCGGGGATGGGCGATTTTGAAAATTCCGCACGGTGCAGCAAAATCCCTGGAGCCGCCCCTGTTTCTGTGCTACCGACAGGCTCAATGACATCAGCAAAATTCTACGTTGACAGTTTAGACAGATGCGTGATTACCTGTACCACGTTTACGGTCGGCTCGTTGCGAGCACCGAGGGGAAACAGTGACGCTTCGTTATCGGTGCAGATGCCAGAAGTAGCAGTTTATTTCTGTTCGCCTTCCATCGCCGAAGGCTTTTGCAGTAAATAAGCAATAATGGGAGGTGACGCTTGCTCGCTCTAAACCCAATAAGTGCCAAACGCCGTTGCCTTCTGTCTCGTTACTGCCCTTTTAACGGATCCGAGCCTAATAATGCGGCGCCGGGAGGTCGTTAAAACGAGAGCAGTTTGCCCAGGTTGATGAGGCCGCCAGAGCCTTTATTAGCAAGGAACGCCGCGGGACGCGGGAAACGGTGTGTTCTGTGCTCAGAGCGAGAGCGAAAGCGCCTGTTTGGACGGCACAAACAGACCCAGACACGCACGCGTCACTACTACTCTGCCGCCCGTCGATCGACACCGCACTCTCTTCATTTCTGACAAACGGATTAATTTGTTTCTGGCCGCTAAAATAAATAGCATACTGCAGCCCAGGGCATTCAGGCGGTCTCAATTCCGGAGCACAGTTTGCGTCTGTCCTTCCACGTCAGATTAGTCCTAGGTTATTTGATTAATTCAGCAAGAGTTATTAGGGTCCCTTAAGCAAAGTCAAGTCTCGTTTCCTTTCCAGATCAGGCGGAAAATGAACAAACACACTATATTACACAACGTGCGCTCGCTCGCACACGCACACACACACACACACACACACACACACACACACACACACACACACACGCACGCACGCACGCGCGCGCGTACGACGACGATGGACGGGATTGGAAAAAGTGGAGAGCGACTGAAAGACAGGAGAAGAGGAGGGAAATGAAAATGGATAATGATTGTAGATGGGAAGAAGTAGACTGTACACGGGAGATATAAGTAAATAACGACCTGCATAAAAACGAATTTGAATAATTATTGGTAACGCCAGTAAACTGAGAATTAAAATGTACACAACAGATTCACTGCGTGCTTTTTTCAACGTAGCAGCGTTTAACCTTTGGTGTCCTTCATTTCCTCTCTCCACATCTTTCAGTTAATTTCGTCTCATAGAGATGAACTTGGTTGAATAGTCAGATCTGCTGTAGACTTTTCCATTCATGAAATGACAATTGCTTCACTATTTTGTTACATAGCAGCATTTCAACAACACATATGTCGTTGCGTCTCACGATCCACATCTGTTTCTGTGCGATTGAATGAACGCAAAGGAAACAACGTTTGTGTTGTTTGGAGAAGGAGACCAGACAGCGAGGTCATCGGTCTCATCGGATTAGGAAAGGATGGGGAAGGAAGTCGGCCGTGCCCTTTTCAAAGGAACCATCCCGGCATTTGCCAGGAGCGAGTTAGGGAAATCACGGAAAACCTAAATCAGGATGGCCGGACGCGGGATTGAACCGTCGTTCTCCCGAATGCTAGTCCAGTGTCTAACCACTGCGCCACCTCGCTCGGTGGAAACAACGTCTTGAAAACTATAATTCGTTATTTCGCGTAATATGTAGTGGTTTTTAACATCGAGTCTCCTTTATTTAAATGGCAAAAATTTCACCACTTCAAGAAAACAGTGTTTCCTGTCACGTTTATTAATTAAATCCATAATGCTTGTTAGTGTTTAATGGCCATAGAGCAGTGAAGTCATCAGATATGCAGCACTGGATGTTTTTTTTTTAATTTATTGCCTTTATGGAGGTGCCCATTCAGCCAGCTCAACAGTGGAATTCAGTTATGACGATACGAACGTAGGCTTAATACAACACCCAGTCCCCGAGCGGAGCAAATCTCCGACGCAGCCGGGAATCGACCCCTGGATGGAACTTAGTGGAGGAATAGAGCGTTACTTGCGGGATCATCCAGGGGTTGCAGAATACAGGAACGACATGGGAAGCTTGAATGTTGATTAACTGACGGAGACATCAAAACCCCTTCCCAACTGATACGAGTATAGCGTTCTACTGAATCTATATCTCGCAGCAAGTGTACAATACAGTCACAATTCATATTTCGAACTTCAGATGTACACGCTGAGAGCTGTCCCATGACTATACTGATAAATACAGTTACGGTCCGTTTGATAAGGACGCAGCCGATTTTACTTGTAAACCAGAAAGTTTTCCGAAACGTTTGAAATTTTAGCGCCAGCTCTCTGTATATTCTCGCAGGTCAGCATAAAATTGTGGAGCACAGAAAAGAAAGCAGCTGTATTACTTTTACATTTTTCTTTTATATTTTCCTTTTTGTAGTTCACTGTTCTTGTACGACCGTAGAAGATGTTGCTAACGTTCGCTAGTATACTAGGTCTAGCCGCTTTGAGTCACGGTTGGCGATTCATCAGTATTTGGTCTACGAGTAGAGGATAGCTGATACGTGCAATACATAATTACTAGACTCTGCAGTAATGTTCTGCGTTATAAATCCCATAAATCTTCGCTGTGGCATCTCAAACTTTCTCCCCCGAATGCGAAAATACTTTGTTGGTGCCCACTTACGAAGGCAGAAAGGATCATCGTAACGAAATAAGAGAAATCAGAGCTCGCGGTGAAATATTTAGGTGTTCGTTTTTGCCGTGCGCTGTTCGAGAGAGGAGCAGCAGAGAATTAGTGTGAAAGAGGTTCAATCAAACCTCTGTTAGGCACTTAGGTGTTAATTGCAGAGTGGTCATGTAGATACAGATGTTGAGTGAGAGCCTGTGAAACCGGCGCAGGTGATAAATCTGCTGAGAATGGATGACTTGTTCTATGGTCCTCTTGGTGCTATTTGAGATGAGTTAACTACATACGGGCCCCAGACTCTACCACCGCCTTTTCTACAATTTCCGTAGACACTGTAAGCGATATAAGTACATCACACTACACCTACTCTCATTAGAGTCACCCACATGTTATATGGTTCTCAAACTGCACTGGAAAAAGATTAGTGACTCCACCTCTGTACATCCTACGTGTCACTGACACCCTTGAGTATGTGTTACTACGTTCGGTTTCAGATTAATGGCTACTCAGAAAAATGTAATACTGGAATAGTGGCAAGCAGAGTGATCATTCAGTTGACAGTTTTTTTTGTAATGTAGCGGTATGAAGACGCTTTCGGTACCTACCAAACATCTACATCCACACGGATACTCTGCAAATCACATTTAAGTGCCTGGCAGAGGGTTCATCGAACCACCTTCACAATTCTCTGTTATTCCAATCTCGTATAGAGCGCGGAAAGAACGAACACCTATATCTTTCCGTACGAGTTCTGATTCCCTTATTGTATCGTGGTGATCGTTCCTCCCTATGTAGGTCGGTCTCAACAAAATATTTTCGCATTCGGAGGAGAAAGTTGGTGTTTGGAATTTCCTGAGAAGATTCCGTCGCAACGAAAAACGCCTATCTTTTAATGATTTCCAGCCCAAATCCTGTTTCATTTCTGTGCCACTCTCTCCCATATTTCGCGATAATACAATACGTTCTGCCTTTCTTTGAACTTTTTCGGTTTCGAACTTGAAGAGTTCGTCCACACATGTTCCTTCAGCGTTCGGACCACACACAAGCGCTGCGACATCTGCAATAATCCGACGCCATGGGTTCACTATCATCCTCCACTCAGTCCCTACTAGGTCCCGTCCGATTTTCATCTGTTTCCAAAACGTAAAGAATACTTTCGAGGATTGCAGTTTGATAGTCATGGGGGAAGTGGCAACAAAACGACTATTCACGCTGGTGTGTAGAATATATGAGTCTGGCGATATACCATCTGACTTTCGGAAAAGCATCATCCACACAGTTCCGAAGACGGCAAGAGCTGACAAGTGCGAGAATTATTGCACAATCAGTTTAACAGCTCATGCATCGAAGCTGCTTACAAGAATAATATACAGAAGAATGGAAAAGAAAATTGAGAATGCGCTAGGTGACGATCAGTTTGGCTTTAGGAAAAGTAAAGGGACGAGAGAGGCAATTCTAACGTTACGGCTAATAATGGAAGCAAGGCTAAAGAAAAATCAAGACACTTTCACAGGATTTGTCGACCTGGAAAAAGCATTCGACAATATAAAAAGGTGCAAGCTGTTCGAGATTCTGAAAAAAGTAGGGGTAAGCTATAGGGAGAGACGGGTCATATACAATATGTACAATAACCAAGAGGGAATAATAAGAGTGGACGATCAAGAACGAAGTGTTCGTATTAAGAAGGGTGTAAGACAAGGCTGTAGCCTTTCGCCCCTACTCTTCAATCTGTACATCGAGGAAGCAATATGGAAATAAAAGAAAGGTTCAGGAGTGGAATTAAAATACAAGGTGAAAGGATATCAATGATACGATTCGCTGATGACATTGCTATCCTGAGTGAAAGTGAAGAAGAATTAAATGATCTGCTGAACGGAATGAACAGTCTAATGAGTACACAGTATGGTTTGAGAGTAAATCGGAGAAAGACGAAGGTAATGAGAAGTAGTAGAAATGAGAACAGCGGGAAACTTAACATCAGGATTGATGGTCACGAAGTCAATGAAGTTAAGGAATTCTGCTACCTAGGCAGTAAAATAACCAATGACGGACGGAGCGAGGAGGGCATGAAAAGCAGACTCGCTATGGCAAAAAAGGCATTTCTGGCCAAGAGAAGTCTACTAATATCAAATACCGGCCTTAATTTGAGGAAGAAATTTCTGAGGATGTACGTCTGGAGTACAGCATTGTATGGTAGTGAAACATGGACTGTGGGAAAACCGGAACAGAAGAGAATCGAAGCATTTGAGATGTGGTGCTATAGACGAATGTTGAAAATTAGGTGGACTGATAAGGTAAGGAATGAGGAGGTTCTACGCAGAATCGGAGAGGAAAGGAATATGTGGAAAACACTGATAAGAAGAAGGGACGGGATGATAGGACATCTGCTAAGACATGAGGGAATGACTTCCATGGTACTAGAGGGAGCTGTAGAGGGCAAAAACTGTAGAGGAAGACAGAGATTGGAATACGTCGAGCAAATAATTGAGGAGGTACTTTGCAAGTGCTACTCTGAGATGAAGAGGTTAGCGCAGGAAAGGAATTCGTGGCGGGCCGCATCAAACCAGTCAGTAGACTGATGACCATAAAAAAAAAAAAAAAAAAAAAAAAGTCATGAAGAGGTGCAAACAGAGGTGAGGTTGTGGCTACGTCAACAATGTCAAACATTCTACAGTGACTGTATCAACAACCTGCTCTCTCGTTGGGAGAAGTTGTTCGTCGCTAGGGCGAATACACTGCCAAATAAATAGGTAGACATGGAGAATAAATGTGTTGAATGTTAATAACGCTTGTTTCATTTAAAAAGCTTTAAAAATTTTCACATAAAAATTACTTTTCAGCACACCCTCGTATCAACATCTTTATGTGAGCGGGCTGCTGCGCTACCTCGTTCATTGACTTAGGATGTCTCTGGTTCCGAGCTCAACGTGGCATTTCGTCAGCTTTGCGGCACGTTTCCTCCGCTAGTTATACTGTATTTCCTGCCCACGTATCCGCCCTTGGAGGCCGGGCGAGCCCAGCCGAACCAATTGTGTTGGACACACGAACGTAGGGACGGAGGCTACACGAACATACCCGTGGGCTTCATATCCACTATTAGTTGTCGAACATAGGCTTCCCATCCAACAATTTTGCTGACCGGAAAAGCAAATATTACGAAATTGTTGTCTGCTGAAGTTAGTGGTAAGACTGTAAATAATTCGAAGGTTGATATGAACACCAGACTTCCATCCTAGACGCGGTACTATTGGAAGAGTACATTTCTCTAAATTTTAACGTAACTTATACAGCCAGTTAAAGGTCGACTTCCAGGATACCTTGAAATTCTAACCAAGGTACAACTCGGTATTTCTTAGATTTACAAACATTACCAGAGGTAAAAGAAGTAATAAGGATTCTAGGACTGGCCAGAGATCTTGCACTGACACGCAAAGCCATAGTTTAAACTACGTGATCAGAAACCGCAAATATCGCATTCATTCCAAAGACGCCATTCCAGTAACTAATAGAATGTGGCACGTCCTTTCTTTAATTATACAGAGTTTAATCTTCTGGGGAGGCCTTTCACTAAATTCTGATACACTGAAGGCAGAAAACTGCTTGCAATGATTAACAGCTGCTGCCAGGTTTTCGTCAGAGGAGATCTCACCAACAATCAACTCTCTAATTCAGCCCGCAGTAGTTCGAAGGCTTCCAGGAAAGAATTTCAGCACAACAGTGAAGGAAATCAATCTGATTTGCTTGCAAATATTCTGTTCCATATTGTTACCATTGTGGGCTATGATTTTTAATGCTTGAAATGTTCACATAAGCTCCTGCCTTTATTTTGCCACCGGTTAAAGCTAATCGTCCAAACTTCAACAATGAGCTTGCGAGGGCGTTCCACTTCATATCTCTACAGAATGTTACTGTAAGATGTTTATCTAACATGACTGACAACAATTGTAGCACATTAACCGAATGTTCAAAGGAACTACATTTTTATGTTTCGTGAAGTGTTGATTCTTTATTGGTGAAATCTTCATTACAAAAAACACAAATATCTACAAAAATACTGCGACTGCAGGTAGTCATCAGGTAGGTGACTGTAATAAATAGTATAAATAAGTCATTGATGTATAATACATACAGTAATTGCACTTCCCAGGGGAACACCAGATATTACTTGGGGACATAATGATTCCCTAACCAGGATAACGTGTTGCAAGTTCAGAACATGTCGATGTAGCCCCAAGGCCGGTTAGATAATCCACATGAAAATATTTTCTTTGATAGATGTTGGTATGATATTGAACCAGATTTTTTCAGAAGTCTTGTCTTGCCAATGCTGACCAAATTGAAGTTTTCGTAATTTATTACGGTTTGAGTTCTATCACCAACTACTACGTCCGCCCCGGTAGATGAGTGGTCAGCGTGGCAGACTGTCAATCCTAAAGGCCCGGGTTCGATTCCCCGCTGGGTCGGAAATTTTCTCCGCTCAGGGACTGGCTGTTGTGTTGTCCTAATCATCGTCATTTCATCCCCATCGACGCGCAGGTCGCCGAAGTGGCGTCAAATCGAAAGACCTGCACCAGGCGAACGGTCTACCCGACGGGAGGCCCTAGCCACACGACATTTCCATTACCAACTACTACAGTACACTATCTGATAATAAAAGTTAAGCATCGATAAGGGAATTATATATTGTTATGGGCGGACGGTATACTCTTTCTACAACACAAATGCACAAGTGGATTAAAGCTGTTCTTTATTTACAAGGAGCTGCTACTTAACTTGAATAGAGTCCATGTTCGTGGTACAAGCTCATAAGTAATAGTCCTCTTGCAGGCAATATCGTTAATCTTGCTATTACACTAATCTGGTCGCTATTTACTGTCGTAACCTGCGATGTGAACTGACAGATGCCAACTGGAATAGTCAGTGACTTAGTGAGGGCCTCCGGTCAGCGGCAGCGGCCTAAATACATGCTGTCGAGAGGGTTGGCGGAATGTTGCTCGACGGTGTGTCTTTGGCCTCTCTCGTGATAGGCACACTTGATCCACGGCCTACTATCGATCTTCGCACTACACCTTTGCCGACCTGTGTACTGGCGACAGCTTACGCCAGCACACCAAATACACTAAGAACTTGGATATTGCACGATTCGACCAGCTAGCCAAATGCAGACGCAAAATATGGTCCCTTCCAAACAGTGTCATATGCTGATAACGCTGTCTTTCACAAGTGCGCTGAATCTTCGTGTCCTTCATAGTGATCACTTAACATATATTGCTTTCCGCACCCCTTATACAGGGTGTTACAAAAAGGTACGGCCAAACTTTCAAGAAACATTCCTCACACACAAAGAAAGAAAATATGTTATGTGGACATGTGTCCGGAAACGGTTACTTTCCATGTTAGAGCTCATTTTATTACTTCTCTTCAAATCACATTAATCATGGAATGGAAACACACAGCAACAGAACGTACCAGCGTGACTTCAAACACTTTGTTACAGGAAGTGTTCAAAATGTCCTCCGTTAGCGAGGATACATGCATCCACCCTCCATCGCATGGAATCCCTGATGCGCTGATGCAGCCCAGGAGAATGGCGTATTGTATCACAGCTGTCCACAATACGAGCACGAAGAGTCTCTAAGTACATTTGGTGCCGGGGTTGCGTAGACAAGAGCTTTCAAATGCCCCCATAAATGAAAGTTAAGAGGGTCGAAGTCAGGAGAGCGTGGAGGCCATGGAATTGGTCCGCCTCTACCAACCCATCGGTCACCGAATCTGTTGTTGAGAAGCGTACGAACACTTCGACTGAAATGTGCAGGAGTTGCATCGTGCATGAACCACATGTTGTGTCGTACTTGTAAAGGCACGTGTTTTAGCAGCACAGGTAGAGTATCCCGTATGAAATCATGATAACATGCTCCATAATGACGAAACTAAAATGAGCTCTAACATGGAAATTAAGCGTTTCCGGACACATGTCCACATAACATCTTTTCTTTATTTGTGTGTGAGGAATGTTTCCTGAAAGTTTGGTCGTACCTTTTTGTAACACCCTTTATACCCTACGAGGTCTGGTAATAACATTAAAAACTAATAACATTAATGCACTCTGGTGTCACATAGAATTGCAACTCTAATCACTTATATAACTACTCATAGTGCGTACGTGTACCAAGTTACATTGATATCCGATCATGTCTCCTGGATGCTTCACTTTTTTAAGGGGGTAGTATGTATCTGGGAAGCGTACGTGTTAGTGAAATGATGTTTCCCCAGATGTTCTTAGTTATTTTTGCAATTGTGTATGGTGGCAGACACAGAAATCTAACTAGAACCTCATTATAGCCAAGTACTTTCATCGTGTGGAGATACGAACGATAAAGGCATTTACCGAACGTCGAGGGTATCAGTGTTATTGTATGTCGTATAGACATTTTTATCTGCGGGGAAGAAAGTCACGTTTTTCTCGATATTCTGGAGTTCATTTTTACATCATGTCTTTCATTTGACTGGTTTCAAGTCTGCAACAACTATATACGGTCCTGGAACTCCAGCTTCTTTAACAAGGCATCAAAATGGATGTGTGGTAGTCGACAGTAGGAGGTGGCCCTACGTTTCTGCAGGTGAGTAACCAATAATTTACTGCCGAAGTTTTCTTTAGTTCACAATAACTGGACAGGCTTACGTTAGCGTTCGCACTTTTACATTATGTTAAGTACAATTAGTATATGGCGATTTGTACTGAAGTCCCATTTCTAGTACCGGCCGGGATGACCGAACGGTTCTAGGCGCTACAGTCTGGAACCGCGATACCGCTACGGTCGCAGGTTCGAATCCTGCCTCGGGCATGGATGTGTGTGACGTCCTTAGGTTAGTTAGGTTTAAGTAGTTCTAAGTTCTAGGGGACTGATGACCTCAGAAGTTAAGTCCCATAGGCTCAGAGCCATTTGAACCCATTTCTAGTCTTCCAATTATTTTTCATGAGGGCATATAGCTCTACTATATGGTAAATGATGATGGCATCCTCTTGGTTAATATATTCATACATTCGGTTCTCCTGGCGGAGACTACTCAGGAGGACGTCGTCATCACGAAAAACAAAACTGGCAATCTAGGCATGCACAGGACAGACTAGAGCGAAGAGGTACATCAAACCAGTCTTCGGACAACGCTTTGTCCTGAACGGTCCGGGTCAGTGACTATGAAAATATCTGGCGACTGCAAGTGAGTCAGTGTCCTTAAACGCCATGCTGCCGATGAGTGCATAAACTCTAAACTCTCTTCGGGGCTCGCTTTCGACAATAGCAGGGATAAAACTTCCATAGAGCCACTCTGATTTTTCGTTTTTGTGGTTTCCCCAAATTCACTGAAGTCAAATGCCGATACGACTACTTTGGAAAGACTATGGCCAGTTTTCTTCCCCATCCTTGCCCATTGGACACTAATCTCCCGGGTTCGATTCCCGACGGGGTCAGGGATTTTCTCTGCCTCGTGATGACTGGGTGTTGTGTGATGTTCTTAGGTTAGTTAGGTTTAAGTAGTTCTAAGTTCTAGGGGACTGATGACCATCGATGCTAAGTCCCATAGTGCTCAGAGCCACTAATCGCTAATGACATAGTCGTCGACAGGATTTTAAACCTATTTTTCCTTCCACTCATCTAAGATACCCTCGTTATGCAAATACGACACTGTCACTGAAACGTATGTTCCTAAGTTAAACATGTACAAATACATACGTTATCCTTCCAGCAACATCAGTTAGCGTAAAAATCTGAAATGTCTTTAGTTCTGCTGATGCAATATAGCAGGTCCGCAACTGGAAGTAGTTAATTCCATAAATTATCTTGGAGTAGGCATTAGTAGTGATTTAAAATGGAATGACCATATGAAATTAATCGTCGGTAAAACAGATGCCAGACTGAGATTCATTGGAAGAATCCTAAGGAAATGCAGTCCGAAAACAAAGGAAATAGGTTACAGTACACTTGTTCGCCCACTGCTTGAATACTGCTCACCGTTGTGGGATCCGTACCAGATAGGGTTGACAGAAGAGATAGAGAAGATTCATCGGAGAGCAGCGCGCTTCGTTACAGGATCATTTAGTAATCGCGAAAGCGTTACGAAGATGATAGATAATCTCCAGTGGAAGACTCTGCAAGAGAGACGCTCAGTAGCTCGGTACGGGCTTTTGTTGAAGTTTCGAGAACATACCTTCACCGAGGAGTCAAGCAATATATTTCTCCCTCCTACGTATGTCTCACGAAGAGACCATGAGGATAAAATCAGAGAGATTAGAGCCCACACAGAGGCATGCCGACAATGTTTCTTTCCACGAACAATACCTGACTGCAATAGAAGGGAGAACCGATAGAGGTATTCAAAGTACCCTCCGCCACACACCGTCAGGTGGCTTGCGGAGTGTGGATGTAGATGTAGATGGAGCCTCAAACCGCACGGCCACTCCGCGCGGGTCACAGATTTATTATCGTGTGGTATAGCAAAGAAAAAAGAAAAAGAAAGTTGTATATCGCTGCGTTGCTGAGTCACACAGGAGTGTGAAAGCGATTACAGTTGTGGAACGTGTGTTATGCGCAGGTGTTGGCGCCGAACGTGATGCAGTCCCCGGCTGCGACGGGACACGCTGGGCGATAGGCGGCCGGAAGCGCTGATAGGATATCTGCGTGACGCAGCCGCCGGCTCTGCCCTGCTTCCCTTCCATTTAGGTCTTCGTTACGTCCCAAATCGTAGCTGCGAACGTCTGCCTTAATTCTGGGCGCAGTCGCCTGTGCCAAATGAAATGGCGCGTCTCATACTTAGAAGGCGGATTTACAGGCAGCGGCTCTAGTCACTGTTCACTGCTACTGCCTTTTCGCGTACGAGACTGCTATATATTTTCTGGAAAATTCCTTATTGGGCGCCGGCCGGAGTGGCCGTGCGGTTCTAGGCGCTACAGTCTGGAGCCGAGCGCCCGCTACGGTCGAAGGTTCGAATCCTGCCTCGGGCATGGATGTGTGTGATGTCCTTAGGTTAGTTAGGTTTAATTAGTTCCAAGTTCTAGGCGACTGATGACCTCAGAAGTTAAGTCGCATAGTGCTCAGAGCCATTTGAACCCTTTGAACCTTATTGGGCTCAGAGACACAGAGCTTAAGAACACACAGCAGTGTCCTGTGTAATCGTGAAATAATATCAGTTAGTTTCGTAATTAAAGATAAGCAGAAATGTTTTTTACGTGCCAGTTAACACAGCTAAGTACGATATTACAGTTTCTGTGCTATTCTCATTACGATGCGAAGTTTCTTTGAACATGCATGCACGAAGCACGGTTGACGACATATGGAAGTTTGTATCTGGCCGTGAGTCGTGCACGGATAGCCAAATGGTAAGACGACTGCTTGCGATAAGCGCGATATCCGGGTTTGAGTCCCCATCCGGCACAAATTTTCGTTGTCGTCATTCCATTCTACAGCTGATGATAGTCCTTATTCGCAATTGTGAATTCATTTGATGTAGCTGAGTAAGAGTGGAACAGGACGGTGCTGTAGAAGGACAATGTTCGGAAGTACTTCTACAGCGAATTCCTCATTCTGTGTACAGCACAGCTACAGTTACCGCATCATGTCATGATTTAAAAGGAACTGCTAAAGTCTTCGTAAGTTTATTGGAGGATTATCATTCTAAAAGGGCTAAATGACAAAGTATACCTTCTAGGTTATTCAAATGGTTCAAATGGCTCTGAGCACTATGGGACTTAACATCTGTCATCAGTCCCCTAGAACTTAGAACTACTTAAACCCAACTAACCTAAGGACATCGCACACATCCATGCCCGAGGCAGGATTCGAACCTGCGACCGTAGCGGTAGCGCGGTTCCAGACTGAAGCGCCTAGAACCGCTCTGTCACACCGGCCGGCTTCTAGGTTATTCAGTATAAACTTTATTCAAGTAACATGAACGTAAATATGCACTAACTACACATTAACACCTGCTCGTCGACTTTAGGATGGGAAGTCATTACTTGGCATCATCCAAAAATAACGAATAAACATTGAATTTTCCACGCAAATTTGGTATGAGGTGCTAACTGGGCTAAATCTAACAAACAAGTTTTGCAATGTTTCTATCTCTGGTAATCATTTTAGTGTTCAGTCTTGGAACAATGCATTGTAAAACTGTTTCTGTTCTGAGCAGTATGGGACTTAACATCTGAGGTCATCAGTCCCCTAGAACTTAGAACTACTTAAACCTAACTAACCTAAGGACAACACACACATCCATGTCCGAGGCAGGATTCTAACCTGCGACCGTAGCGGTCGCGCGGTTCCAGACTGAAGCGTCTAGAACCGCTCGGCCACAGCGGTCGGCAATCATTGTAGATAGCCCTTTCAGTAAATAAAAGTCCTGTTAACATACCACCTAACGACCTAGAAAACGCAATTTCTGCAAAACTGGTACATAGCCACTTCAGCATGATAAGCTTTCAATTGTTCAGATCAAGCTCTTATATGTGAAAAAAAGTGAAGCAGCACGGTTTGAGAGGTATGTGTTTTTACGTGACTGACCACAAAATTGAGTCTAAATTACATATAACTTGGCAGTTTGAGCCCAGTTATCAGTATGACACTGCAACCCCTCTGGTCTAGATACGTGCACTGATTCCGTCGGGAAGGGTGTAAGAATATAGGATGTCTGAGACGTACCGTTGTGCCGTCAGAGACACCACATCACTACCAGCCGTGACGCTAAGCCATACCTCACGGCTAAGCACACTGTAACGCCAAGAGTAACACCACTTTCTCTTTTCAAAACATTGGAAGAACGAGACTTCTCCACAGGTCTCCGCCATACTCGCTGCCGGGGGACTGCAAAGCAGCGATTCATTGCTGAAAACAATGCGCCGCCATTCATTAGCAGCCAATGCTTCTCGGTTACACCACTCCAAAGGCTGTAGTTTATGTTGTGGTGCTAACGGCAGCCTAAGCATGCTGCTGCTCCGGCTGGAGCTAGACTCCAGTCACTGGTACGGGATGACACGTATTGTTGCAGGGAGAAATTACTTGTTCTCGGATGGCATGCACAGACGTGAAGATTATTGACGTGCTACGCTGACATTACCTGTACTGCGATTCTCCCTTGTGGTCGTCAGACGGAACCTTGATGGCGAATATGCATGACCTCACATAGCCATGCAGTCCAACTTCGAGTCACTGTCACATCCGAATGCGCCTCAAATCTGGATTTTGCACGACTGGACCAGCCGGGCAAATAAAGACTCACAACGAGGCCACTCTCATACTCAGCCATGTGCCGGTTATGCTGTGTCACTAAAGTACGCGGCTACCAGGCTTGATAACAACACTAAATACGAACAACACTAACACACTCCGGTAGCCATTCTACCTGTGACAGAGAATTGCAACTCTGGTTCAAATGGCTCTGAGCACTATGGGACTCAACATCTGACGTCATCAGTCCCCTAGAACTTAGAACTCCTTAAACCTAACTAACCTTAGGACAGCACACACATCCTGCGACTGTAGCGGTCGCGCGGTGCCAGACTGAAGCGCATAGAACCGCTCGGCCACACCTCACATATTCGCCGACGATGCGAAACTAATACAGAACTTGTTCTTGAAGTATCCTCTTATAAAAGGGTGTTTAAACATTTACAAATGCATAAGGAATAAAAACATTGTCCATTCTTTCTTAAATATACATGGATATATTCCATATATACATCATTATTCTTCGTGTCTACATATTTATTTCCGAAAGTACTCACCCAGACGACGAACGCATTTCTCCCAGTGAGAGACCAGTTTGTTGACATTTCACTGTAGAATGTTTGATCTGGTTGACGGAGCCACAACTTCACCTATGCTTGCACCACTTCATCACTATCAAAGTGAAATCCTCGAAGATGTTCTTTAAGTTATGGAAACAGATGAAAATCGGATGGGCCGAAGTCAGGTCTGTAGGGAGGACGATCGATGACAGTAAACCCAAGGCGTGGGGTTGTTGTTCATATTGCAGTGCTTGTGTGTCGTCTGGCTTTGTCATCCTGAAAGAGAGTTTGCTCCATATATGAACGAGCTCTTCGAATTCGTGCTTTACGTTTTCTGAGGGGTTGCAACACACTGTTTCTCACGCACCGACGTACACAGTAGTCACGTTAGACACTGCCATGTTACACGCTACATTTCGGAGCCCTCTAGCGGCGGAGGGTTTGAAACTTGCGTCAGCGGAGCGGGAAATTCGACCGAGTAATGTGCACGAAATGTCATATCTGAACCGATGCTGAGAACAGAACAAAAATGTCGGAGCCATTATTTTTCTGAACGCCGTCGTACACTTATCTATCGGGAGAAGCTGTATAGAGGTGGATCAGTTTTTGTCTTGTGTGATTTCTATAAAATAGAGAGGGCGTAGTGAGTAGTAGAGCAGCAAAGAACACATCTGGATGAGCGAATATATGCTTGTGTATTTTCGTGCACAGTGTTTGAGAACATTAACAGTAGCGCCACACTAACATTCCATCAGAATTGTTTCGGGAGTACAATGATGATGGAGATCGACGAGAAAGTGCTGCCAAAAATTGATTTGCAGCTGAGCAGGATTAGTAGAGAAAGTAAACGCCGGTACTTCACAACAGACTGCAAATCTGGACGCTCGTGTCCACTACCGCTGTTCTTATGGAATATGGGGCAAGATACTAATGAAAGCCGGCCGGAGTGGCGAGCGGTTCTAGGCGCTACAGTCTGGAACCGCGGGACAGCTGCGGTCGCAGGTTCGAATCCTGCCTCGGGCATGGAGATGTGTCATGTCCTTAGGTTAGTTAGGTTTAAGTAGTTCTGAGTTCTAGGGGACTGATGACCTCAGAAGTTAAGTCCCATAGTGCTCAGAGCCATTTGAACCATTTTGAACTAGTGGAAGTTGTTTGCGGTTTCCTTCTTCTGGGTTGTATTAGTAGCGTATGAGATATAAACTATCTGGCCAAAAGTATCCGGACATCTACAAGTTGATATTGAAATGGGGTGTGTCCACCCTTCGCCTTTATGACAGCTCGAAAAGAAAGAAAAAATGTGTGAAATCATATGGGACTTCACTGCTAAGGTCATCAGTCCCTAAGCTTACACACTACTTAACCTAAATTATCCTAAGGACAAACACACACACCCATGCCCGAGGGAGGACTCGAACTTCCGCCGGGACCAGCCGCACAGTCCATGACTGCAGCGCTCGAAATGAAAGAAAATGTCGTGTGACTAGGGCCTCCCGTCGAAGTTTTCACTGATGTGTCTGAATGCCTGTGGAGGAATAGCAACCCATTCTTAGTCAGAAGTCGAAATCAGAGAAGGTAGGTAGGTATTTGGGACGCTTCGGATTCGAGCGATTTCGACGTTCTAATTCATCTCACCATCGAGTTCAGGTCAGGACTCTGGGCAGGCCAGTTCACTTCAGGAGTGTTACCGCCCATGAACCATTGTCCCACACATGCTGCTTTCTGACAGGGAGCATTGTCAAGTACCACAAACAGTCCCCACCTCCTAACTGCTCCTCTATTTTACGCAGTACGCAATGCATAAAATGACTTCATATCCTCCGCATTTAGCGTTCTCTGAAGTCCAACAACGGGACCACACCCTGATGCTGAAAAACTGAAACGCCAACACCTCCGTGCTTCACTATTATCACTACATATTCGCCAAACTCAGAGCCTACCATCGGACTGCCATAGGATATAGCGTGATTCGCCAATCAAAGTCAGTCGTTTACAGTCATCCATTGTCCTGTACCGTCGTTCTTTAGACCATCTCAAACGTCGCTTAGTACTGACTACACAAATGTGTGACTAATGACGAGCAGCTCGATCATTGTTGCCCATTCTCATAACTCCCCACGCATTTTTCTAGTTGGACAGCTGGTAGTGCTCTGGAACTCACGAGTGATTCCTGCAGCCTATTTCATGCGGTTTTTTTCAACCACACTCCGCAGAGCTCGACGGTCGCTGTTCGTCGGTACATGAGATCTGCCCCGTCTTGTTTTAGCTGAGATTGTTCGTTGGCGTTCCTACTTCACAGTCACATCTTCAATAGCCGCCTTGCGCAGCTTTAGCAGGGTTGAAGTGTCCCTGATGGATTTGTCACTCTAGTGGTATCCACTGACGAGTCCACGTTCGAAGACACTGAGCTCTTCTATCGAGCCACTTTGCTTTTACTGCTTCTCTAACGCCAACACGACAATTCCCGCCTCCTTTTATACTAGCGTGTCAGCATTTCGTGATATCTAATGGTCAAAATGGCTCTGAGCACTATGGGACTTAACTTCTGAGGTCATCAGTCCCCTAGAACTTCGAACTACTTAAACTTAACTAACCTTAGGACATCACACACATCCATGCCCGAGGCAGGATTCGAACCTGCGACCGTAGCGGTCACCCGGTACCAGACTGTAGCGCCTAGAACCGCTCGGCCACTCCTGCCGGCTCTAATGGTCAGTTCCGCATTATATAGGATGTCCAGATACATTTCATCAGACAGTGTACAGCCAGTGTTTTTGACTGTAATGACTGCTTGAAGAGTTCGTGTCTTTTTCTGTTGTTGTGGATGAATATAGCACTAAAGGTATAAAATAAGGAGAAACTCGGCGTCGACACACAACCGATTGTCTCGAAGAGCTCCAAGAAATCTGTCATGCTTGTCGACTCCATCTGATTGGCAGCACAACTTCGATATTTTCCTAAAGCCTCACTCCTTGAGTCAACTGCATCTGTGTGACGTGACTTCGCATCACAGGGATTTCTCAGCCCCTGGCGAGGTAGTTGGTGAATAATAGTAATTAGAGTAAAAAAGTCATTTTCCTCGGATGTCGTGAGTTGTTCCGCTACATTCTGTGACAGATTCTTCACACTTCTCTTACGCATCCTTGTCTTGTACGTCGTGACCAGCAATGTATTTTAGAGAGCTTCGTTGACATAATTTAAGTTTCACGGCGCAAACTCAGATACGAGAAAATTGCCAGCTACCGGTAACTACTAGTTCATGGACACCAAACGCGCAACAGTCGACTGAAATTTTGCGCCTACAGAAAAATACATTTCCTATGACATGTCGTCACTAGTTCGAAGCCGTATCAAGCATGTGCCAGGTAGAAAATACATCTTCTGAATTTCTACTGCAAGACTCCAAATTTGACGCTTTCTGAACGTTACGTCAGTAATGGGAGTGTGCAGAAACTATTTAACATACGATTCACAGCTGACATTTATGAAACACTCAGAAAGTCACGTAACATAATACTGAAATTTTCATGCTTTTGCCGCACTCGAAAAAGCCACTCAGAAGCGAGGTTGCAGGCCAATTTATCGCAGTACGCCAACAGACAATTAAGTTCGAGGCACGTCTACCTCGTCTGAAACCTTTAAGAGGACGCGAGCTCTGCCATCTTCTGACCTGGTAAATGTAATTATGTTTGAAAGCGTGTCATAAATTGCATTTTTACGGAGCCAATATTTCAGCATATTGGAGTTGCTAGAATAACTACATTTCCACAGGACTCTCCGGTCAGTACGCCGCGAAACACGAACATCCACTTAGCAAAAGCTGAGCTATCACTGATTAGTTTTTGTACTAATTCCATTCGCGACCGTCTCTTTCCTCTTTTACTTCACCAAAGCTGGCGTATCTGTGGTGCTGCGACGCATTTTTCCGGCCTGAAGAGACCTCCCCCCCCCCCCCACTCCTCCCTTCCCCCATTCGCCGTAATTCAATTCAGGCGACTCCCAAGGCTACTCTGGAGACTGTCAGAGAGAGTGCTGGGAGATTTGTAACTGTTGCGAGGTTAACGGCCGTCCAGACCACACTACAAGCAATTTAGTACCAGGCACTATAGCCAGGTAAAAACCTTCCTGTGCCTTACACAAATACACAACGGGCGGAAACAGAAAGTTCTACATTTACACTTATACTGTGCTTAACGTTTTCTCCACACCTGTGTCAGGATACAATTCTATGCGTATCATACTTAGAAAACCACTGTGACATCTCTGGTGGATATGTTTCTGCGTTCATTGAACTTTTTTGTCCTCTCCCTGCACTTTACTCCAAAGTATTTTATTTAGCCCCTGTTCTGACTGATGTAACTCAGTTGCAAGACATTTACTTCCGTAGGGTTAACATTTTTTTTACATCTACATCCAAACAGGTACTCCGGAAGCCACCGTACGATGCGTGGTGGAGGGTACCCTGTATCACTACTAGTTATTTCTTGTCCTGTTCCACTCGCAAATAGAGCGAGGGAGAAACGACTGTCCATATGCCTCCGTATGAGCCCTAATTTCTCGTATCTTATCTTCGTGGTCCTTACGCGCAGTGTATATTGGCGGCTGTAAAATCGTTCTGCAGGCAGCTTTAAATGTCGGTTCTCTAAATTTTCTCAGTAGTGTTCCCATTTGAGTTCCCGAAGCATTTTCATAACACTTACGTGTTGTTCGAATCTACCGGTAACAAATCTGGCAGCCCGCCTCTGAATTGCTTCGATGTCTTCCTTCAATCTGACCTGGTACGGGTCCCAAACACTCGAGCAGTACTCAAGAATAGGTCGCACCAGCGTCCTATATGCGGTCTCCTTAACAGGCGAACCACTCTTTCCTAAAATTCTCCCAATAAACCGAAGGTGACCCATTCACCTTCCCTACCACAGTTCTCACACGCTCGTTTAGTAGTTTTTCAATTCCGGAATTGTGCACCAAGCGGGGTGAGGCTTTGGTTTCACACTGGACTTGCATTCTACATGAGTCTGGTCAGGCAGTTTTTGGTTTTCCTTGGGTTTTCTGAATCGCTTAAGGCGAATGTTGGAGCACTCCATTTATAATTACGTCGTTGTCAGTTGGACGTAAAAAACTAACATCGATTTTACTTCATACGGGAAGGGATTTCTTCTTCCTTTAGTCTTGCTTCCATACCACTGATAGCCACATCAAAAGACACTTACGCTTTCGACCAAAGAGATTACGATTATCTCTTTCAGTCTAAATCTTCCAATCATATAAAAACGTGTGTCGAACGGAAACGTGAACATAGATCAGTGTTCCATTGATAAAGCTCTCACAAGGAAGAGATGTAGGGATACTGGTCCTCTGCTTTAACCCCTGACGAGTTCTTCGATAATTCTTTTGCAGATCGCTGCTTGCTGAAGGCAGATATTTTTGAATTTGTGCAGCTCCAATACAGTTTTGATCTTTCTGATAGGTTCACTATATAGCACACTTGGCTTTTCTTTAACAGATTAACTGTCCTTCAGCCTGCTTATTGAAATCACAATACGTAATTCTGTAGGTTCTGGTGTTCGTAATCACTTTTCTTACGTTTTGTTGCGCATTTATCTCAAACAGATTCCAAATAATGGCAGTAATACCCTTCTATTGGCAGTCAATACGTAATCTGTATTTTATCCTCTCCCACGGCCTGTGAGTAAAGCGACAGGAAATGTATGGCTTATGCCAGGTAGACCCAGATAAGGGGTTACAATGAGCTTAGTGCACAATATCGCGATCCTTCCTTGTGGTGGTCAGACGTGGTGGACCGGAACTTTGACAAGTACACTCATACCTGCTCACACGTCCCCATGCAATCTAACATCGGGTAACCGTCGTATCCGAATGCTCCAGAAATCTAGATATTACACGACTGGACCAGTCAACCGAATGAAGATCTATAACGAGTACTTTTACATACTGTCAGATGCTGATAATACTATCTCATACGAGTAAGCGGCATCTCCTTGTCCTTCACAGTGATCGCTCAACATCTGAAGCTATACACGTCTACATCTACATAGACACCCCTCAATTTGCCGTTCGGCGCTTGACGGAGGGTATCCTATACCACTACTACTCGTTTCCTTTCCTGTTCCACTAGCAAATACAGCGAGGGAAAAATGACTGTCTGTATACCTCCGTATACGGGCTAATTTCTCGTATCTTATATTCGTGGTCCTCATGCGCATTGTATGTTCAAAGCAGTAGAATCGTCCTGAAATCAGCTTCAAATGCCGGTTCTCTAAATTTTCTCAATAGTGTTCGTCGAAAAGAATGTCCCTCCCCCCCCCCCCCCCCTCCCCTCCAGCAATTCCCGTTTGAGTTCGCGACGCATCTCTGCAACACTTGGCGTCCTACATGCGATGTCTTTCACAGATGAACCACACTTTCCCAGAGTTCTCCCAATAAACTGAAGTCGTCTTTCACCCTCCCTACCACTATCCTCTCACATGCTTGTTACATTTCATATAGCTTTGCAAAACTATGTCCAGATATTTAATCGACGTGACTGTGTCAAGCAGGACGCTATTAATTCTGAATCCGAGCATTACCGGTTTGTTTTTCCTACTCATCCGCATTAATTTACATTTTTCTACGCTTAGAGTTAGCTGAAATTTATCACAACAACTAAGTCATCTTGTACCCTCGTACAGTCACTCAACTTCGATACCTTACCGTACCGAGCGAGGAGGCGCAGTGGTTAGCACACTGGACACTCATTCGGGAGGACGACGGTTCAAACCCACGTCCGACCACCCTGATTTAGGTTTTCCGTGATTTCCCTAAATCGCTTCAGGCTAATGCCTTTTAAAGGGCACGGCCGATTTCTTTCCTCATCCTTCCCTAATCCGATGGGACCGATGATCTCGTCGTTTGATCCCCTCCCCCAAATCAACCAACCACCTTACCGTACACCACAGCATCATCAGCAAACAACCGCAGATTGCCGTCAACCCTGTCCGCTGAATCATTAATGTATATAAAGAATAATAGCGGTCCTATCACACTCCCCTGGGGCATTCCTGACGATACCTATGCCCCTGATGAACACTCACAGTCGAGGCCAACATTCTGGGTTCTGTAATTTAAGAAGTCTTCGAGCCATTCACATATCTGTGAACCTGTCCCATATGCTCGTATCTCTTCAACAGCGTATAAATACGGAATCTGCCTGTTGCTCTTCATCCATAGTTCGCAATATACACACATCAAAAAAAGTTTTACATCACCCCGGTTCCCAAACTTCTGAAGATAGATGTTGACTGTGCATATTGTATCACAGGCACAGTCCCATTGACTGTCCCTTTGGCTGTCACTAAACGAACCCAGAGATGTAAACAACCATGTGTGAGCAACGCCTATTAGACGGAGGGGTTCCGACAGCCGATCATTTCCAGTCATTCCACCAGGAAGGAGGTACACGGCTCTTGTTGTATGTAGTTCAACCATACCTAGACGGTCAATAGCGCGGTTCGATCGCGTCCGTATTGTTACTTTGTGCCATGAAGGGCTCTCAACAAGGGAAGTGTCCAGGCGTCTTGGAGTGAAGCAACGCGATGTTGTTCAGACATGGAGGAGATACAGAGAGACAGGAACTGTCGATGACATGCCTCGCTCAGGCCGCCCAGGGGCTACTACTACAGTGGATGACCGCTACCTACGGATTACGGTTCGGATGAACCCTGACAACAACGCCACCATATTGAATTATGATTTTCGTGCAGCCACAGGACGTCATGTTACGACTCAAACTGCGCGCAATAGTTGCATGATGCTCAACTTCATTCCCGAAGTCCATGGCGAGGTCCATCTTTGCAACCACAACACCATGCAGCGCGGTACAGATGGACCCAACAACATGCCATATGGACCGCTCAGGATTGCCATCACGTTCTCTTCACCGATGAGTGTCGCATATGCCTTCAACCAGACAATCGTCGGAGTCACGTTTGGAGGCAACCCGGTCATGCCTCAGACACACTGTCCAGCGAGTGCAGCAAGGTGGAGGTCCACTGCTGTTTTGGGGTGGCATTATGTGGGGCAGACATACGCCGCTGGTGGTCATGGAAGGCGCCGTAACGGCTGTACGATACGTGAATGCCATCCTCCGACCGATAGCGCAACCATATCGGCGGCGTATTGGGGAGGCATTCGTCTTCATGGACGACAATTCGTGCCCTCATCGAGCACATCTTGTGAATGATTTCCTTCGGGATAGCAACATCGCTCGACTAGAGTGGCCAGCATGTCCTCCAGACATGAAACCTATCGAACATGCCTGGGACAGATTGAAAAGGGCTATTTATGGATAACATGACCGTTGAGGAGTGGGACAATCTAGACCAGCAGTGGCTTGATGTACTTGTGGATAGTATGCCACGGCGGATACAGGCATACATCAATGCAAGAGGACGTGCTACTGGGTATTAGAGGTACCGGTGTGTACAGCAATCTGGACCACCACCTCTGAAGGTTTCGCTGTATGGTGGTACAACATGCAATGTGTTGTGTTCATGAGCAATAAAAAGGGCGGAAATGATATTTATGTCGATCTCTATTCCAATTTTCTGTACAGGTTCCGGAACTCTCGGAACCGAGGTGATGCAAAACTTTTTTTGATGTGTGTATTATGTGAGAAAAGTGCAAGCTGAGTTTAACACTAGTGACGCTTTCCACAACCATGCTGATTCGTGGGGATAAGCTTCACTGTCTCCAGAAAAATTTTGATTTTGGATCTGACAACATGTTCAAGGTTTCTGCAGCAAACCAACGTTAGGGATATTGGCTTGTAATTTTGCGTCCCTTATATATACCACCAGGCCAGGCAACAACAGTAAATGCGAACAACAATGCCGGCTGGTGTGGCCGTGCGGTTCTAGGCGCTTCAGTCTGGAACCGCGTGACCGCTACGATCGCAGGTTCGAATCCTGCCTCGGGCATGGATGTTTGTGATGTCCTTAGGTTAGTTAGGTTTAAGTAGTTCTAAGTTCTAGGGGACTGATGACCACAGATGTTAAGTCCAATAGTGCTCAGAGCCATTTGAACCATTTCGAACAACAATAATGAACCCTGGTAGCCGTTCTGTCACAGAGATTGCTACTCTAATCGTTTAAATTCCTGCCGATGGCGTGTACGTGTACAAAATTACATTGACATCCGACCATGTCTTCTGTGTGTTCCATTCATTTTATTTTTTCAGGGAGTGTAGTAGGGAATATCTACTAAACTGTCATGGTATTCGTTTGATGTGTTTTTCGGAAACCTTGGAAAATGTGAATTAATATGCCCAAACGGAAATTTGAGCCATGAGAGGCCCTGAAATCTCCGTCCAGGCATCCTGGACTGAGTGTTCATAGTTTCCCTAAAACGCTTCCGGCGAGTGCCTGTATAGTCCTGTCAAGTAGGTTACGGTTAATTCCTTCTTCCATCATTGTTCAACTAAGCGCATGCTCATTCTGCAAACATATCGAACGAGTGAAACGACGCAGTTATTGTACCAATTAAATCACATCCGGTTGGAGATGGGTTTAAACCCCTTCAAGATTTAGGTTTCCGGTGGTTTCCATAAATCTACTGACGCGAATGCAAGGTAGGTTCTTGAAATAAATCATCCTGCGTTTTTCCATTCCGTGTTGGTGCTGCATCTCTAATGAATTCGGTATCGACGGGATAGTATACCAGACTTTTTCTTCCTGCGTAGTCTGCGGATCTTGATAATAAAAATGGTTCAAATGGCTCTGAGCACTATGGGACTCAACATCTGAGGTTATCAGTCCCCAAGAAGAACTGCTTAAACCTAACTAACCTAAGGACATCACACACATCCATGCCCGAGGCAGGATTCGAACCTGCGACCGTAGCGGTCGCGCGGTTCCAGACTGAAGCGCCTAGAACCGCTCGGCCACAGCGGCCGGCGATCTTGATAATAGTTTCAACAAAACATTCCAATATTCATGTGACATCGGGGATTCGAAGGAGGCTAAGTGCGCTCACAGCATGAGGGTGAGAAGTTCTGTCCGTCTCCGCTCCATTACCCCGCCGCTTGCAGATTCGTGACCACAAGATCGTATCACCGCGACCACGGAAATCTCTTAAGGAGTCGCATTAAGTGAATCAACGACTGAGGGCACTCTGTGCTTTTGCAAGACGCTGAATGATGGACACATTTAGCCGGGTCAGTTCCCGTGACAGATCTATGGCTGCCAGAAGTAGGGACTTGTTTACAGTGTCGTAGGTGGTGCCGTTGCTATTGAACAAAAATAGCGTTTTGTTCCCACAGCCTGTTGCAAACTTGGCTGAACATGTAGTGCTGTCCTGGTGTGAGGATATTCTTCGTTATATCTAATTCCAGTCGTAAGCTGACCCTAAGTACCAACCGACATTCAATCGTTCTATCACTCTCTGTAAATGAATATGTAGTGCAGTAGTGTCTTTCTCTGCAATACCAAACGCAACAGGTATTTGAGAATGACGTAGTAAGCCAGCTTTTGTCAGCTGAACGTGTCGTTCTGTGATAAGTGCGTACATCGTTCAGAGGTGCTGTTTCGCGCAGTAAAATTTTTATTCACATGTGAAATGCGCTGCTAATCTCGCAGTTGAGCGCCCGTAAACCATAAACCACACACACACACACACACACACACACACACACACGCATGTGAAATGCGTTGTCAGTGGCACAACAGCACGTGTCTTACTGACCTCGAGCGTTGCTATTCACAATTGTTTTATTCTTTTCACTCAAAACTGCTAACGCAGGATAACGACAACCAATATACGAGTGGGTGCAATGGTGTTGTCCTATCTCAACAGTGATCGGAAGAGCTCAGTTTCGGTCGGCAAGTAAGCTTATGCATTAATATATCATATCGCTAAGATATAAATTATACTAAAACAACCACTTTACCATTACCAGTCACAATTTTGTTTCATCTTCACTAGGCGCTTCAGAGGTTTAAACCTCCATTTTCTGGAGGATTTATGAGAATTAATACGACTTGTATGTGTTTTGTTTACATCGGAAAAACGTATAGCACTGTTTCCAGTGATCAAAGGCTCCATTTCTGTCGTGTTATATCACATGCACTTCGTAACCAGTGTCGTAAATACTTCAGCGTTTACATAGTGCGTGTGTTGAAAAATGACAGAAAAAGACACCCGTGGCACTGCCTTCATTGTTAGCAGTCAAGCTAAAGCCTTACATATGATGTTCGAATTTAAGGATCTGAACATCTCGTTAAGGAACATGAAATTTGTTTCTTCGGGTCAAAGAAGATATTCCTGCTACTTCAGAGGCGTTGAGAACAAATAGTAGGAAGCCATATACGAAAATAAAATTACAAATAATGTCAGGTCTTTTGTCCAAATAGGATCGTACTAACAGTTCTGTGATCGAGGCGGAGAACGGGGTTCGTGAGGCAAAAGGTAGATAAACATACAGCTAAGTCAAACCGACAAGGAGCGGAGGGGCAAGCCGAGAGTGGGAATACTTAATCACCTAAAGCGAGGGAGGTGTAACGGAAGTACTAGCCGTAGATGAAGGGGAAACGGGTAGGGGGGGGGGGAGGGAGTGAACAGCTGCCGTCGCAGTCGTGGACACAAAGGAAGCATTGTCCAGCCCTGCAGGCGAGCGGGCACTGCAACGGAAAGGCGACGCCCAGGGCACACGGGAACGTGCACTCAAAAATGAATGATGGGAGAGGTTATGCGGTGAACAGGATAAATTATACAGCTCTCCGTGGCATCGATGCTGAGCTCTGCTCAAAATTCTGCTGGGTGACACGACATACACGAGAAGACCGGAAGTGATGCTTTGCCCACTAGTAAGCGGCGAAGAAGACGAGAACAGCTCGGGTAAGAATAGCTTGATCGGTTAGAGGCGAAATAATGTCAGGTTTCGGCCAGTGAAACAGGGAGTTGCGTGCGGCACTGTAGTTAACCACCATCTACTAGTACAGTGACGCAGTAATTAATGAAATGTACGCATTCTACTGATAATTGTTGCCTACAAATATATAATGAGAAGCGCAGAGTAAACGAGTTTGTATGGGTTCAGCCGGCCGAAGTGGCCGTGCGGTTAAAGGCGCTGCAGTCTGGAACCGCAAGACCGCTACGGTCGCAGGTTCGAATCCTGCCTCGGGCATGGATGTTTGTGCTGTCCTTAGGTTAGTTAGGTTTAACTAGTTCTAAGTTCTAGGGGACTAATGACCTCAGCAGTTGAGTCCCATAGTGCTCAGAGCCATTTGAACCATTTTTTGTATGGGTTCTAGGCAAGTTACATGAAGATTCTTACGCTTAAGTGCCAATCTCCCTATATTGTACCGAATTGATTTCACGATTTCAAATCATCAGTCATCACGTCGTATGGCTGAGGATTATCTGAGAATACCGATAACTGCACTTTTCAGACTATGTATTTCTCACATTTCTGGAAGGCGTGTGCCTTGTTACAATTAAAAGCTGGTGGCACATGAACTATCTTTGTATGGTAACAGATGGACTGGGCGTAGTAGTTAGATGCCTTTCATTTTCGACTGCCTGAATTCGTTTGGTTTCATCTTTTTTGGGGGATATGGCTAAGAGCCAATCTGTGTTTCATTCAGTAACTTCACCTTATGAAGCGTACTGAATAAATTGTTCTGTTGATCCGTAATGGCTAATATTTTGAAATAAGCTTCCAGGTCCTTGATGGTCTCACATCCATTCATATTACTGCTGGTGGCTCGAATTTGTGTGGCATGCACGTCTTTGTGATCCGTCTGATGCTAGATACTCCGTATATAATGCACTTTATGACCTAAAAAGACTCGGTATGTATAAACTCACGTTTCTATTTGCTAGTTAATGATAAGGTCTCTTATTTACGTACTAAAATACACTCCCATCTTTTCCACAATGAATTCGACCACCTTGTGCTTGGGCATTCCCATTTAATGCCCTTCCTCTATATACGATTGCCGTGATTTCTTTGAGTAGCTCAATGTGAATTAACCAGAAGAAAAGGACAAAAGAAAACCGAGTGATTAAACTGTCTTACAGAGAATTAGCATCCTCGTACAGTGTCGAGTTTCAATATTTCTCAGTAATTCACACTAGTACACATTCCACCGCGAAGACAGTTTGCTTACAGCTCCGCATAACTTGCGAAATGTAAATTATGCTCTTAATTGTAACATCATATTGCGATGATCAAGACTTAAAATTAGTTCGGAAGTACTTTTGAGCTTTTCGTAACCTTGCCATCCACAGTGTCAACAGTGCAAATTGGAGATAAAGAAAATTCTTTTGTGAAATGCTGGAAGGAAAAATTGCTGGCCCTAGGGCAACGTCTGTAGACGTCTTTGCTATCGACCGGCCGCAGAGAGATTTGACTTCGTACACGGAACCCACAACCAGCCGTTTCCGGTTTCGTTTCGCTTGACATTAAAGCCTATAGAAAAGCTCAGTGGAATGATCTTTCTTATGAGACGCAGACGCTATATACAGTAGTGTAGTGCGAGAGAGTAACTATGGCTCAAGCATTCACGGCTCGTATACTATTGATGGTGGAGGTGGATTTCTTATAAACATGGTTGTTTGCGGTAGTAAGATCCCTTCGCCCCTTCGCACACTGAATGTGAGTGAATTAATAACAGAAGTAGGGGTCACAGCGTCATGGCAGCTTAGATATTTGAACGTAATTACGAGTAAATAAAATAAATTAAATGCTATCTCCAGCTGTAATAGATCATGAACAGGTATCGAGTTTGTTTTGGAATTACCAATATTCCCCACACGAGCTTCTGCTGTTTTGCTTTCTTTTTTCGATACAATCGAGCTAATTTAAATTCTAAGCAATTAAAATGTCTGTCAAAAAAAGTTAAGCACCCAGAAGGGGAGGAGAAAATACAATGAAAAAAAAATGGCTCTGAGCACTATGGGACTTAACATCAGTCCCCTAGAACTTAAAACTACTTAAACCTAACTAACCTAAGGACATCACACACATCCATGCCCGAGGCAGGATTCGAACCTGCGACCGTAGCGGTCGCACGGTTCCACACTGAAGCGCCTAGAACCGCTCGGCCACCGCGACCGGCCAAATACAATGAAACTTCAGAGATGTGACGTTACTGCAGTGATTACAAATCGAGTCAAATTTACAAAGAACTTGGCAGTATGAATCCACTTACCAGTTTGACGTTACACCCTATGTTGCCTGGATGCATATACCAGTTCGGTTAGGAAGGGTGTCATAAAGCCGTTTTATCCTCTCCTGAGGCAAGATGTCCCACAACTGTTGCAACTGGTCCTTGATATCCTTGATACCGGTGCTGTGACGGAGTTGACGTCAGAGCTGGTGCCACATATCCTCGATCGGGGTCGGATCTGTAGATCTTACTGGGCACAGCAGTACATCAGCATAACGCGGAAAGGACATAGGCATATCTGCTATTCATGCAGGAGCATTGCCCTGTTGAAAATGGCACCATGACATTGTCACATGAGAGAAAACACATGAGGACGCAGGATGTCAGTGATGTACAGTTGTGCTGTCGGAGTTCCCTCAGTCACTACCAACCGTCATCTGAAGTCATACCCTATAGCTCCCCACACCATGACGTCAGTAGTATCGCTGCTTTGCCTCTCCAAACCGTACTCACTGATGATGGTCATCAGGAGCACACGCAACTGCGTTTGATGAGTGAACAAAACGCAACGCCATTCATCAGTAGCTCATGCTTCCCCGACACGACACCACTCCAAACGCAGCGGTTTGTGTTTTGGTGTTAACTGTAGCCGACACATAGAACGGTAATTCCATAGTCCGGCTGCTGCTAGTTTGCGAGGTGACACGGAATGTCTCAGGGGACTACATTATTCGTTCTCGGATGGTACACGTAGCTGTGAAGGGGTTATGAAGTTCTTTGTGCGCAATACAACAATCCTCACTTTTTGTGGTCAGACATGGTCTACCGGAACATTAGCGATGAGTTTGCCTGCCCTTACGTTCCCATGCAGTCCAACATCGGGCCACTGCCATATCCAAATGCACCTACAAATCTATATACTGCACGATTCGACCAGCCTGTCAAATGGAGAGCCACAATGAAGAACCTTTAAAACCCTGTCAGGTGGTGATAACGCAGTCTCATAGGAATGTGGGGCTTCTCCGTGTCCTTCACTGTGATCCCACAACATGTGACGCTATTCAAGCCTCTTACATACCCTGCCAGTCCTGGTAACAGCGCTAGTATACTTTGGTGGCAGTTCCACCTGTCACACAGAAATGAAACTCTAATCAGTTACATACCCGCTGATCGTTACATCGACATCCGACTATTTCTTCCGAGGGCTTCATTTTTGATCAGGTAGTGTATCTGCTTCTGTAAAGGATTTTTTATTTTAATTGTAGTTTTAGGAAAATGGAATAATGGGTCTGTAAGGTTGTTTTCTGGAAAGTAATGATACTGGTATAGAAAGTGTTCTTTACATGGTCCAGCTGATACTTAATATGGATTAGAAGCGTTTTAAGTCCCGTCGACTATGAGCTCATTAGAGAGGCAGAACAAGCTCGGGTTGCAGAAGGATGGGTAACTTCTTTGCAACCAGACTCCAATTTCCCAGTATTCTATCAACGAATCATTGTCTGTCAGCGCTGTACGTACAACCGAGACTGAATGGTCACTCTAGATCTTATTTCTACACACTCTGACTACCAACTATTTGTATGTATTGTCTGGCTCTAGTTGTGACTCACTAACCCGGTAGTCAAAGAATTCCAAGCCTTCGCGGTTCGTGAAGTGCACTAGTTCGCATTTCTCCACATTAAAAGGTAGGTCACAGTCTTCGTACCAAGTTGATATTTTGTCGCGATCTAACTTTCTATTACTGCCATTTTTACCAGATGGAATTTTCTCATAGGTATTTTCATCAGCCGGCCGCTGTGGCCGTGCGGTTCTAGGCGCTTCAGTCCGGAACCGCGCTGCTGCTACAGTCTCAGGTTCGAATCCTGCCTCGGGCATGGATATGTGTGATGTCCTTAGGTTAGTTAGGTTTAAGTAGTCTAGGGGACTGATGACCTCAGATGTTAAGTCCCGTGGTGCGGCACTGTGTTGGACGCACACACCTCATCACAGAATGTGGAAGTCAGAAGTTTGCCCGTTCTGTGAAGCAGGATAGACAGGAATATGTGGCAGATCTGACAACAGGGTAGAATGGTGATGCGAGAACTAGTATTTCGGGGCACACCGTTCAGTGCACATTGTTGAACACGAGGCTCCGCAACAGTGGATAAACTATCATCGAGATTAAATCGTAGATCAAGAAGAAAATGTCACCTGATCAGATGAATTACATTTTTTGTTACACCATGTCGATGGCTGTATCAGGATACGCCGTCGTTCAGGTGGACAACTGCACGAAACCTCCACTGCGCCACGGGTGCAGGCCGGCGGAAGCTGTATTACGCTACTGGGAATATTCACCTGGGTTTCCGTGGGACCTGTGATAGTAATCTAAGGCACTGTGACAGCTATGGATTATGTGAACATCGCTGCGGAGCACTCCCAGTCCTTCACCGGTCGTTGTAGCCGAGTGGTTCTAGGCGCTTCAGTCCGGAACCGCGCTGCTGCTACGGTCGCAGGTTCGAATCTTGCCTTGGGCATGGTTGTGTGCGATGTCCTTAGGTTAGTTAGGTTTAAGCAGTTCTAAGTCTAGGGGAGTGACGACCTCAGATGTTAAGTCCCATAGTGCTTGGAGCCATTTGAACCATTTTGAACCCAGTCCTTCATGCTTGACATCTTCACCGACTGCGATGGTGAGATAACTGTCCGTGTCACAAGACCAGAATCGTACTACAGTGGTTTCAGGAACTAACATTTATATCTCTGTCAGCAGATTTTCTTTATCTGTGCCAGTCTGAAAACATCTACGCATAATAACTGCTTTATTACTTTCCAAAGATTTGTCAACACGCTATTAAGAAGGTGGTCAAAATGCTTTGGATCATCCACGTCAAGGGATCTACAGTAAAATATGGTCAAGGACAGAGCTAATTCGCTCGAGAATTCTGTAAAGAACTTGACAAAAACTTCATCGAGCCCCGGGATTTTATTTAGTTTTAGCAATTTTAATTGCTTTAGCTAACGGCCTTGCCGCAGTGGTAACACCAGTCCCTGTCAGATCACCGAAGTTAAGCGCTGTCGGGCTGGGTGACCGTCCGATCTGCAGCGCTGTTGGCAAGCGGGGTGCACTCATGCGTTGTGAGGCAAACTGAGGAGCTACTTGATTGAGAAGCAGCGGCTCCGGTCTCGTAAACTGTGCATCCAGTGATGCCTGTGGGCTGAGGATGACCCAGCGGCCGGTCGGTACCGTTGGGCCTTCCAAGGCCTATTCGGGCGGAGTTTGGTTTTAATTTTTGCTTTGCAACACCTCTTTTACTGATTACTACGCCATTCATTTTAGCGGAGGTATGGCTGTTGAAAAATTTCAGCTTTCCAAAATGGTTCAAATGGCTCTGAGCACTATGGGACTTAACTTCTAAGGTCATCAGTCCCCTAGAACTTAGAACTACTTAAACCTAACTAACCTAAAGACATCACACACATCCATGCCCGAAGCAGGATTCGAACCTGCGACCGTAGCGGTCACGCGGTTCCAGACTGTAGCGCCTAGAACCGCTCGGCCACATCGGCCGGCTCGGCTTTCCAGAATACAATTTTCACTCTGCAGCGGAGTGTGCGCTGATTTTGAAACTTCCCGGCAGATTAGAGCACTTGCCCGCGAAAGGCAAAGGCCCCGAGTTCGAGTCTCGGTCCGGCACACAGTTTTAATCTGCCGGCAGATTAGAGCACTTGCCCGCGAAAGGCAAAGGCCTCGATTTCGAGTCTCGGTCCGGCACACAGTTTTAATCTGCCAGGAAGTTTCAATTTCAGCTTTCCTTGATTTTCCTTTTGATGAAGGAACGTTTCCAGATGGAATTTAGTTTTACGTCTTTTGTTTTGCTGTCTCCTACTTCGATTCCTGCCTCATCTTCCAATGTCTGGACGCTGAAAATTTGAGCCACTGACAACCTTAACGTATTACCAAAATTTCTTTGGGTTTTGAAAAAAACTCTGTAAAAATCTTTTGCTGCTGTGGATACTGAAGGTTACATGTATTGCTCTTCTGGTAAGCGGATTTATGCTCTTTTTTAAGCATCTAATGAGCAGCAGGCACTGTTTCTTAAGAGCCTTCCTGATATTGCAAGTAAATTACGGGGATCTTTATTATCTTCAGTTATTCTGCAATATTTTTCTAGAACTAGGTTCAACATTCGTATACAGTTGGTTACTAGCAATATAGTACTGTCTTATATCGGACGGAATGAGCATTATTTGGATACAGCTCTTCTCTTTTAATTCCACCACTGTCGGAGAGACAAAATGTATTTTCTTGCAGACGTTTGCTTTTGAACACGAACCTACGGAAATCGTGGTCTGATATTCCAAGTTCCTTCTCATCTACTTTGGGTAAAAACCTGTTTAACGTGATTAAAGTTTCCTAAAATTTAAATGAGCCACACACTATTCGCTCAAACTGCTAAATATTGTAGACAATCCGAATTAACGCGTTAGACTGAAGTTGACACAATACCATCTCCACTGACCTTGCTGTTAACAGCTGATATACAACAGTAAAGACGTAAGAATCGGTCTCGTTGGTATCAGCTGGCTGCTACAAAAACGAGCAGAGAGCTCCGTCTGAAATGGATAAGGGCAGCAATGCGTCGTAGCCTGGATGAAGGAACCATCGCAGAATGAGTGAAGGCAATAGGGTTTGAAATCAGCGCCCGTTGACAACAAGGCGATTCAAATGGCTCTGAGCAGTATGAGACTTAACATCTGAGGTGATCAGTCCCCTAGACTTAGAACTACTTAAACCTAACTAACCTAAGGACATCACACACATCCATGCCTGAGGCAGGATTCGAACCTGCGACCGTAGCAGCAGCGCGGTTCCGGACTGAAGCGCCTAGAACCGCTCGGCCACAGCGGCCCAAGGGGATTAGAGACGCGTACATACTCAAAAGTATCTGGACACCTATTAGTGGACATTAATTTGAGATGTTTCCACCCTTTGCTTTTATGACGGCAACGCTGGCACCGAACGGTGTAGCACAGTCGTTAGAATACTGGAGTCGCATTCGGGAGGAAGACTTTTCTAACCCGCGTCCGGCCATCCTGATTTAGGTTTTCCGTGATTTCCCTAGATCGCCTAAGGCAAATGCCGGGATGGTTCCTTTAAAAATGGACACGGCCACCTTCCTTCTCCATCCTTCCCTAATCCGAGCTTGTGTGTGCTCTGTCTCTAATGACGTCGTTGTCGACGGGACGTTAAATACTAATCTCCTCCTCCTCATCTTCCTCCTCCATGGATCCTGGGGTCTGGAGTGAAGTCGACATTCTAGATCATCCCAAAGCTATTCCGCTGGGTTCAGGTCGGGACTCCGGGAAGGCCAGTCCATTTCAGGAACGTTATTGTCCACAACACATTGCCTCGCAGATGCTGCTCTGTGCGTTCTCATGCCGATACAATCATCGTCTCCAATCTGTCTGTCTACTGTACGCAGCAAACAATACTGTCCAGTGTGTTCACATACTTACGCACTTAGTGTTTTCTTAAGTGCAGTAACATTATCCCACACTAACCACGAACAACATACCTATATTGTAAGACCACCTCCTCAGCTCTTCACCATTGGCACAGTACATGATGGCAGGTAACGTTCTCCCGCCTTCATCAAACCGAAACCCTTCTATCGGGTTGCCACAGGGTATAGCGTGATTTGTCACTCCAAATCACTAGGTTCCATTAATCCACTGTCCAGTGGCGTTCCCACCTCAAGACTACAGAAATGTGCGGCTTATGAGAAGCTGCTCGACCACTGTACCCCATTCTTTTTATTCCCTACGCACAGTCATTGTGCTTTCTAGGCTGCTGGTAGCATCCTGAAACTCACGATTGATTTCTTCTTCTGATTTCACGTCTGTTTATAACCATCCTCTTCAGTACTCCATGTCGGTCAGTACGTGAGGTTTGCCTCGTCTCGGTTTACATGTAGTTGTTCCTTCACGTTTCCAGTTCGCAGTCTCATCACCAACAGTCGATTAGGGCAAGTTTAGATGGGTTTAAATGCCCTTGACAGATCGTTACTCAGGTGGAATATCCAATGACTAGTCCACGGTCGAACTCACTGGGCTCTCCTGACAACACAATGCTTCCCGTGTCCGTCGACACAGCAGTATCCATCTATCGAGACATCGAGTGGTCTGTTCTGCATTACGTAGCGGTGTCTCAAAAGTTTTGATCAGATAGTGTAGCTCAGTTAGACAAGGATGACGGAGGGCGAAATCGGCCGTGTTCTTGAAGGAACCACCCAGAATTTGCTTCAGGTAATTCCGGGAAGTCGTGGCAAACCACAGCAAGTTGGCCGAAAGGACATAACAACGTCGCTTATATCTGAACAGAAGTTAACTGGCACAAACAAGTGCAATGAAAACAGACACCATATGGCTCTTTTGCTATGTTTTATTTGGGTTATAGGTTTCGACCGTTAATACGGGTCATTACTGCAAAGATTAGCTTTTCAGCATGACTAGGGTTCACAAAAAACTAAGGAAGCTATAAGGAAAATTATGTTGGCAGCCGCATGTCATGCGATACATGTTGTTATGAGGGTATGAAGATGATCCAAGTAAAACGTAGCACGTGACCCAGATGGTGTTCTTTTCTTTCATTATACTTACGGTGGTCACTGTTCCCAGAGACACCATGTCCTTAATTATGACAAACATCTGCTGCATCTAGCTCACTAAAAAGCTGAGTCACACACAAGCCTCCTGCTCGTTGCCCGGACTTCACCTGGCTCGCACCTGCTACCGCCACGACTCTTCGCTTATTATTGACTACCGGTGTCTCAGTATTTGAAACGCTTTTCTAGTTTCAGGCAAATGGTAGTTCACCTATCGTGCTCTTATTATATAAATGAGAACAATAAAATCAGTCATTGAATAATTTATTTAACCCCAATTAGTTTTGTGACAAACCCCATGTTCCGTCTGTATTATAAACGAATTATTCACAGTCCGCAACGGGAATGTATGCCACTGTTCGCAGACGAGCATGGTCCCAAAGTTAACACACTAGTGGCCATTAAAATTGCTACACCACGAAGATGACGTGCTACAGACGCGAAATTTAACCGACAGGAAGAAGATGCTGTGATATGCAAATGATTAGCTTTTCAGAGCATTGGCACAAGGTTGGCGCCGGTGGCGACACCTACAACGTGCTGACATGAGGAAAGTATCCAACCGATTTCTCATACACAAACAACAGTTGACCGGCGTTGCCTGGTGAAACGTTGTTGTGATGCCTCGCGTAAGGAGGAGAAATGCGTACCATCACATTTCCGACTTTGATAAAGGTCGGATTGTAGCCTATCGCGATTGTGGTTTATCGTATCGCGACATTGCTGCTCGAGTTGGTCGAGACCCGATGACTGTTAGCAGAATATGGGAACGCCGTGCTGGATCCCAACGGCCTCGTATCACTAGCAGTCGAGATGACAGGCATCTTACCCGCATGGCTGTAACGGATCGTGCAGCCACGTCTCGATCCCTGAGTCAACAGATGGCGACGTTTGCAAGACGACAACCATCTGCACCAACAGTTCGACGACGTTTGCAGCAGCATGGACTATCAGCTCGGGGACCATGGCTGCGGTTACACTTGACGCTGCTTCACAGACAGGAGCGCTTGCGATGGTGTGCTCAGCGACGAACTTGGGTGCACGAATGGCAAAACGTCATTTTTTCGGATGAAGCCAGGTTCTGTTTACAGCATCTTGTTGGTCGCATCCGTGTTTGGCGACATCGCGGTGAACGCACTTTGGAAGCGTATATTCGTCATCGCCATAGTGGCGTATCACCCAGCGTGATGGTAAGGGCTGCCATTGGTTACACGTCTCGGTCATCTCTTGTTCGCATTGACGGCACTTTGAACAGTGGACGTTACATTTTAGATGTGTTACGACCCGTGGCTCTACCCTTCATGCACGACCGCATGTTGCAGGTCCTGTACGGGCCTTTCTGGATACAGAAAATGTTCGACTGCTGACCTGGCCAGCACATTCTCCAGATCTCTCACCAATTCAAAACGTCTGGTCAATGGTGGCCGAGCAACTGGCTCGTCACAATACGCCAGTCACTACTCTTGATGAACTGTGCTATTTGTGTTGAAGCTGCATGGGCAGCTGTACCTGTACACGTCATCCAAGCTCTGTTTGACTCAATGCCCAGGCGTATCAAGGCCGTTATTACGGCCAAAGGTGTATGTCGTGGGTACTGATTTCTCAAGATCTGTGCACCCAAATTGCGTGAAAATGTAATCACATGTCAGTTTTAGTATAATATATTTGTCCAACGAGTACCCGTTTATCATCTGCATTTCTTCTTGGTGTAGCAATTTTAATGGCCAGTAGTGTAACTGGTTAATACGATATATAGTCCACATATAAAATGCGCTCTACGATCCAATGTACATTTCATGGCTGGGAATACATCTTACCAATGTTAAATATTATCTGTCCTATTCCATTTTGCTGTGTCCGCCGCAAGATGCATTACACTGCCATACGCAGAGAGGGCGCCACACGTCAAGGCCATCCTCCAGAGAGACGCAACATAGTTATGGTAGACGCCATACAGAGCACACATAGCATGGGCTGTGCTTCCATCTTGCGTTCCAAAGCGATCATCCATCCACCAAACGCGGATATGAGCGAATATACGGCTCTTCTCAGACTGATCCTTAGTTATTTATAGAGAATCGTTGTGGCCGAGTTGTTCTAGGCGCTTCAGTCTGGAACCTTGTGACCGCTACGGTCGCAGGTTCGAATCTGCCTCGGGCATGGATGTGTGTGATGTCCTTAGGTTAGTTAGGTTTAAGTAGTTGTAAGTTCTAGGAAACTGATGACCTCAGATGATAAGTCCCATAGTGCTCAGAACCATTTGTAAGCTTCCTCCTCGGTAAAGTAAAAGTAAAGTCCACCTCGGTAGGCATTGCATCTCACAAGCATCCTGCCAATGAACAGTAGTCCACCACCTGTTTTACCTACGACTGAATCTACGTGATCACTTCCTCAGCTTTGTGAAGTTCACACTTTCACATTTCCGAACATTTAACCCTTTCCTGTGCGACAGGACTTTTAGAGTCATAAAACGGCATGGAGTTGAATTCATGCACTGGCATCCTGTCGGTACGTCTGTGTATCTCTGTTATAGCACAGAAACTCTCTGGCCGTAATAGCTCAACATCTATGTCCACAGATGGCAGAAAAGAAAGGACAGACTGTCGTACTGCCTGATTTAGTATCATTTTATTTCATGTAAACTGATGTTACTAATGCAGTGAGTAAACAACCCGATCAGATACGATTAATATATCCTGACAGAACAGAGAAGTTAAAAAAAAAAATACACAGACGGAAAGAGTTGCAAAATGGAGATGCGCAACATAAACGCTGATAGGTGTGTTTCTACATCTGAAAGAGTACATCTATTCAAATTTCGTCCCAGTCGCATAAGAATGGCACTAGTAGCACCACTATGAGGATGCAAATCGGGTTTGCAGTAAGTACACTCTGGAACGGTCGTAAGGGTTACTGACATTTGAGATTCGACGTGGTGACCTGACGTTAGTCAATAATGCCTCTAAGGCGACAAAGACGCCGTAATCAACATCTGACTCAGTTTGAAGGAGTTCTTTTAATAGGGCTAGAAGGAGCTGGATGTTCCCTCCGCGATACTGCAGGAAGATTTAGTAGCCACTGTATATGATTGCTGGGAACGGTGGTCACCAGACAGTCATGGAGTGTACGGCTGGTCTCGGCGGAGGTTCGAGTCCTCCCTCGGGCATGGGTGTGTGTGTTTGTCCTTAGGATAATTTAGGTTGAGCAGTGTGTAAGCTTAGGGACTGATGACTTTAGCAGTTAAGTCCCATAAGAATTCACACAAATTTGAATTTGAAATTTGGTCACCAGAATGTACGGTCGCAAGAAGACCGGGCTCCGGGAGGTCACGTAGCACTGCCGAGTCGGAAGACTATCATGTTCGGCTTATGGCTCTGGTGCATCGTACTGCATCTGAGGCAGTAATTTGAACAGTAGTTGGCAGCACAGTAAAACAACGAATTGTTGCAAATCGGTTACTTCAAGACATCATAGAGCCAGACGTGCCGTAGCGTGTACTCCACTAACCCTAAACCACTGTCATTTGCGATGTTAGTGGTGTCAAGCGAGAGCTCATTGGAGGGCTGGTTGAAATTCTGTTGTGTTTTCTGACGAAAGCTGGTTCTGCCAAGGTACCAGTGATGCCCGTGTGTTGGTTAGAAGGAGGTCAGTTGTGTTTCTGCAACCAATCTGTCTGAGTGCTAGACACACTAGACCTACTCCTGGAGTTATGGTCTGGGGTGCTACTTCATTTGAAGGTAGGAGTGCTGTCGTGGTTATCTCACGCACCCTGACTGCAAATTTGTACGTCAATCTGCTGATTTGCCTGTTTTGCTGCCATTCATGAACTGCATTCTAGGGGGTGTTAAAATGTTCAAATGTGTGTGAAATTTTATGGGACTTGACTGCTAAGGTCATCAGTCCCTAAGCTTACACACTACTTAACCTAGATTATCCTAAGGACAAACACACACCCCCTTGCCCGAGGGAGGACTCGAACCTCCGCCGGGATCAGACGCACAATCCATTACTGCAGCGCCTTAGACCGCTTAGGGGATGTTTTTCAACAGGATATCACTCGACCAAATACCGGTGTTGTAACCCAACATGCTCTGCAGAGTGCCGACACGTTACCTTGGCCACCTCGATCACCCGATCTGTCTCCAGTCGAGCACATATGAGACACCATAGGACGACAACTCCAGTGTCATCCACAAACAGCATTAACCGTCCCAGCATTGACCGACCAAGTACAACAGACATTGAGCTCCATACCACAAACGGACGTCCGGTACGTATATAACACAATGTATGCGCGTTCTCATGCTTCCATTCTCCATTCTGGCAGTTACACCGGTTACTAATGAACCAGAATTTCACGTTCACAATGGCTTATTTCCCACTTATATTAACTTGTGATCTTGCAATATTAAGCCCTTAAATCCGTTACCCAGAAAATGTTGAAATTTCGGTACTCTACATTAATTATTTTTTGATGTTGTGATTTTTTCTGTCAGTGTATATGTATTATAATGTACAACATTGTTTTTAGTTGCTTTGGTAACATTCTCCCCAAATATTAAATATTTTGGTACGGCTTTTCATAGTTTTGGCATGAAAAGACCAAAGGAGGTTGCTAATACTTGCTGCACTACGAAATTTTATCAAAACCGGACTGAATATTTGTGCAAGTTTTCGGATGGTACTTAGAGATAACTGCACCACCCACAAAAACTTTGGCGACAATGTTAATATTCTCTGCCAGCTAATTAATATAAAACACGACAAGTAAGTGTCCCAACACATATCACTGGGACATGTCAGATTATTTGTACACCCATTGATAACACACTTCCAGACAAATGCTGCGTCTTCCTTGCCAAGAAATACTCAATCCAGTCACAGATTTCGTTTCATACCCTGGATGATCGTAATTTCATTAGTAAGCATTGGTATGGTACTGAGTCAAATGTTTTTCGGAACTCAATAAGTATAGGAAATACATTCTTTCTGTCAGTCCGCTAATTCTGTCTATATGCATTTGTATCTCTTCATCTCGTCTTCGAGGTAGTTCCTTCCTTTCCCTGGTGTACAGACGAGTCCTGCCTTTCATTTGTTGTGTTTTCGCCACGTGACGGGTAAGATACGCAATTTTCTTGGCTGACCTCGTTTTCGGCGACCCTGCTGCTCGGCTGCTATATGTGGATTGAATGAGGCGGGCAGTAATGGTGGCGGTAGGTGCTGCCTCCTAGCGGCGCGCGCCCCAGGCGCTAGTCGTTACGTGGAGAGCAGCGTGTCGCCATAACTCGGTGAAACTGCGTGCCGTGCGGATCGCTGCTCCGCGTCTTGTCTGTGGTAAGTTCATTTCCCCGCTCTAATCGCAAGCTGAGGCTTTCTTAGGCTTTACCAGTCGCCAACTTGGAGTGTGACACGCTCAAAAAACTTGTTCGCGCCGGTTGACAATCAACTCAATGCTCGCTGCGGACGAAGACTTCCTGGTTTCGCACAAAGTATTGCGCGCTCAGCAGTTTATAGTCGTACTCGAGAACTTTAGAAAATCAACGATTGATTGTTGAATTCTTTGCATAGATAATGGTGACCTGTGACACGCTGTCACGTACTGGCTGTTGAGAAGGAACAGTGTGTTGTGCTGGTATTTGACCTATGAGTTAAGGTCCACTTTGACAACCTGTAATGGAATTTCCAAACCCAGAGAAGTATTTCTGAGGGATAGGCGAACATTTTTCTTCATTTTTTAACCCAAAACTCAGAAATGAAATATCGGAGAAATATAAAAAAGCTTTAAATTTCACGTTTTTCAGAAAATCGTCCATTATAGCTATGAATTAAAATTTCTTTTGTATATTAGAATCCACACATATCTTATGTATCAAATTGGTATTTTTTAGATTCCACTTTTACACATTACCGAATATCCATTAAAACTGCTGGTAACAATGCATTCACTGACGGTTAACACTTCCGAAGCGGCGGTCGAACGTATACGTTTTGCAGTGTAAGCTATATTGTCGGGGCAGAGCCTGAAGACCTGAAGACTCGCAATGGACAATCTAAGTGGCTGTAAGCCCTCCAAAAGGGAAGCTCAATTCCTTCTACTCTGTACTGTTGTACAGAATAGAAGGAATACTTTTTTATACAGTTTTCTTCCAATTAGGAATAACATGTAACACTCAACATTTCCCGACGGACGTTCTTTACGTTAGGGGGAAGTGAAATTTGCCACACTTTTTCGCGGGGGCCCAAGGTCCATCTAAACTGACGTGCGGCTGAAGACTTTGTCAATATTTAGAAATCCCAGTTTCGTAATACACGCTGTGCAAACATGTGTTATCGGGAGTAACGGACGGCAGTCGAGACAGCCTCGATACTCTTCCGGATTCCAATCATTTGCAGACGGCAGCTGCTTAGTAGTTTTAGAAATTTGAAAATATCTGTCACTATCTGCATATCGCACGGTATAATCAAATAAAACAACTTAAAGACCCTGCCATTTTGTCAAAAAGCGTGTGTAGATATGTAGTAGAAACATTGTATTTTTTGATTAATTTGTTATACTGTAGCCTAAAAAGTAGGGAGTAGTATTTAGTGTCAGTAACGGATCTGAGTGATAAGAATGGCACGTAAAATTCTTGGTAAAGATTAAGTCATTACGTACAAAATTCAGAAAGGAAGTACTGTGGCTAGGTCACTGCTGAAGTGCTGTTAACGTTAATGTGTATAAACTGTCGCTTTTGATGCAACTGTCTATCTTGTAAATGTTTAACTTATAAAACGAACCATCGAAACACGGTTTGTGTAAATTTTTTTATATTCACAGCGAATTTGTGTAGTACATTCGGTATACATAACCTTTGCGTTAAGTCTTTCAGGTACAATACTTCTACACAGTAGTGCACATTTTGATGCTTCGTTCCTTAAAGTTCTCGCATACAACAAATAGCCATTGTTTGTATGGGAACGACTTCGTGATGTGGTAAGAGAAATCTCTGGACAATGATTAACCAAGCACTCACCAAATGTGTGGAAACACGAGTAGCATTACAGGACCAATTCTCATTTTTTGTTCATCTTTTGTTCGTCTGAAAGCGCGTTATTTAGTTTATGTACATGTACCTTCAAAGTTACTACTGAGGTTTGCTTCTGAGGTTCCTGCAGAGTACAAAACCCTCAATATTGTGGAGAAGATAGCTGCGGACTTGTACATAGTATCATGCGTGAGCAGGAAGTAAACTGTTTGCGTGCTCCCTCGTTTATTTTTCATTGGCTACGCGGATGCTCGTCGCTGACGCGCGCGGCTGTGCGTGCGTGCGTGAGAGAGAGAGAGAGAAAGGAGACAGGGCTCGCTTCTAGTAATACGCTCTGAGTTAGAATTCTCAGAAACCTATTACTTCCTCATTCCTGGCTTTTGACCTTTGCAGTAATTAAGGCGCACTAAGAATCATGAACTGTCGTAGATGAGGCTCCAGCATAATTCAGTTCGCGTCGGAATTTTTCATGAATTAGATCATAAAATCGGCAGTAACTGGCAAAGCTGAAGTAAGAAGTTCTCGTAACTACGCCTTAGGCAGCACTGAAGTTTCGTGCAGCATGTCCCTGCCTTCCGCTCAAGGCTGTCAGTTTAACAATGTAAATCCTCCATTTGAATATCATGAGCGTTGATAGCATATCGCACGACCTGTATCCTGTTGTGGTCTGACATCTGGCGGCGGCTCAGCGAATTGCGTCACCGTCTACAAAAACCTTCAATCCTCTTAGCTCCAACGCGGTTCTGTCGCATGACAAAATCACACTAGCTCTACAGCCTCGTACAAAATTAACTTTCTACGTTTGGGAAGCAGAACAGGAATTAAAGGCTTTCGGTTTTGTAGAATTCGACTACAACCTATAGTAGAGGGAGTATTTTATACGTTTTTTCACGAAACACATGTGTCACTCACTCACAGCGTCCGTATAGTTTCCGTGCCCAAGTACCAGTAAGACGATTCTGCGAAATATAGCAGTTCATACCATAATAATCGTAAGCGAATAGCCGCCTGGTTTCTTCTCACATAGATATCCAATTGAGGTTGTCGTCACGAGGATGCCAGTGTCGACTGGATATTGCAGACTGAAATCCCAAATGTATTTTAGTTGCACAAAACTGCTAGCTCAGAAAACACACGCAGACTCGGGTCGCGTGCGCGACAGAAAGCAACAAGTGTATCGTCATACAACTTTCACACGAAACTCGTTCGATGAACACTTGATCACCAGTATTAGCTATTAACGAATGCTTCGTGGTGTAGTGGTTGCGAAGACACGAGGTTAATTCGAGCCTCGGTATCAAAAAAATTGGTTCAAATGACCCTGAGCACTATGGGACTTTACATCTATGGTCATCAGTCCCCTAGAACTTAGAACTACTTAAACCTAACTAACCTAAGGACACCACACAACACCCAGTCATCACGAGGCAGAGAAAATCCCTGACCCCGCCGGGAATCGAACCTGGGAACCTGGGCGTGGGAAGCGAGAACGCTACCGCACGACCAGAGACTCGGTATATCTGAGCAATATGGATATATACTGCAAATACAGTCACAGATGACTTAACCCTTAACACCAAATTCCAGCCACAGCGTTTTATTTGCTTACTTGTTAAAGAAAATTTTATTGCAGAAGACATATTTTGGTGGCAAAACTCTACTAGTAATCTACAGAATCTGTATCTGCGTTGCTCCTCGTCTCTAGCCTGACCCACAACGGTATTCCATCCAACTTGCTAGTATGTAAATGTACTGATACATGTGCCGTATTGTTCAGTGTCCATTGTATTTAATTTCCATGTCTTTGCTCGACGATAAAATTCAGAGTTACTCTGTAGTCGTAAGTAGCCTGGTGAGTTTATCCAGTAGTTACGATCCTGAACTCGTAATCATAACGAGTAACATTGAAATCCTGTTCGTATGTTGAATTTAAGAGGATTACTATTATCTTCGAAAATTCATTCGCTCCTCACAGAGATAAACTTCCTGGGTCCAATACCCTCCGCAATGCATTTAACGCAGATAGTTATTTTTTATTTTAAGGGAATAATTTGGTAAGCTACAGAGTATTTTTATGACACAGACTGTCGAAAATTTTAACCAAAAATGAGGATTTCGAATTTACTGGTCGTCTGCTGGCGATGACAAAAACTTAACCAGACGCAGTCGTGTGCTACTTTTGTTTTTCTGCGCAAGTGTTTTACAAAGTGCCGTACTCCAGCTTGTGTGCAGACAAGATAATTCCTAAATAAGTTCTCTCAAACTCTTCTGAATAGTCAGATGCAGTGAGAATTCTTGCCGGAAAACCCTCTTGTGTCCTGACTGGTACCATACCCAAGACTTTTCACACGATCCCACAGGAAAAATCAGTTGCAGTCGCATCACGCGAATAACCTGTCCATCCAACGGTATCTCTTCCTCCCTACCTGTGCTCCCGGGAATGGCTGATGCAGCTATTTACGAACATGATGCGGAAATTGGTCTTGTTGTGTGTGTGTACTTAATATTCGTGACATCATACAGAAACTTAGAGGAGCTGTAGCAAAGATGTAGCATGCTTGGTAGAACTACATAAAAGTTAATCAAAAATCCACCGTATGGCGTTTGGAGGAGAATATTGCAGATCAGTTTGTCCTCCTCCTTATTCCTTTCACTGAGGCTACGCGAAAAAATGTTGACTGTGGCATCCCGTGCGTGTCCTAACGTATCTTGTTTTATCAGTGTTCCTCTGATGATATGTAAGTGAGAGCAGTAGTTTGTCCGCAGACTCCGACGTGAAGACAACTTCCCGAAATGAACCGCATCTCGTCTACGACTTGACTCATGTCGGCCAGGTCTAGACTAACGTAGACGACTGTGGAATATTTGTCAAGTAGACATGATAGTAGATGCCGAATTCAGTACTGTAAGATCATTCGTTGGCACCCAGTCTGTACAGTCCACACGAAAGTGTAATAGCGATGCTCAGAGTACTTTAATAGAAATCAATGGAAGAAATGTGATGTCTCCAGAATGAGATTTTCAGTCTGCAGCGGAGTGTGCGCTGGAGAGCTTCTGTAAAGTTTGGAAGGTAGGAGACGAGATACTGGCAGAAGTACAGCTGTGAGTACCGGGCGTGAGTCGTGCTTCGGTAGCTCAGATGGTCGCCGGCACGGTAACTCAGCGTGTTCGGTCAGAGGGTTAGCTGCCCTCTGTAATAAAAAACACTGAGTTAATGGATCAACAACGAACTTAAACGGATGTCTTACGACGTCCGCCTCGAGCAGATGGAACGAACTAAAGCGAGCAAAATGAGATTAAAAAAAAAAAAAAAGAGAGATGGTAGAGCACTTGCCCGCGAAAGTCAAAGGTCCCGAGTTCGAGTCTCGGTCCGGCACACAGTTTTAATCTGCCAGGAAGTTTCAAATGTGATGTCGTCATGAAATGCTTTTGCATGGATTTAGGAAACAGATGTTCGTTTCACAATGTTTCAACTATTCATTTCTTCCCTTGCGTAGGCCACATGAAACTGAGATTAGAGCGCGTTTCGAGTCATACTCTAGTCCTATTTCCATTGTTTCACTTGGGAATAATATACGATTCTCTCTTAACGTTTATCCTGTAACACTGGGTGGGCTGTTTTCGTGATTTGGCATATGTATTTTATTCGGATTTGTGGTCCGATGCTCTGAGTCGCCACAGTCGTCTGTTAAGGGAGGGATATCATGTGCCCCACCTTTTTGTGAATGTGTAAGCTTAGTTCTATGAGTAATCGTATTTCAACTTTTTATGTATCGTTTTTTCTGAAGTGAAGATTGGGGACAAACCCGTGCATTGTTGAAATGAGGGGGAAACCCGCCTAAAAACTAGTCACGCTGACCGGTGCACAAAACCAACGATCGCCAGACTCCCACTTGGATTCGATTCGGGCTGGTTCATTTAGCCGGCCGGAGTGGCCCTGCGGTTCTAGGCGCTACAGTCTGGAACCGAGCGACCGCTCCGGTCGCAGGTTCGAATCCTGCCTCGGACATGGATGTGTGTGATGTCCGTAGGTTAGTTAGGTTTAATTAGTTCTAAGTTCTAGGCGACTGATGACCTCAGAAGTTGAGTCGCATATTGCTCAGAGCCTCTGGTTCATCTCTCTGTCTAATGTTCTGCACGTTTAGCTAAACGAGCAAGGCGACTAGCATCCCTCTGAAGATCTCTTAGTGACGTGAAGTATCCTCCTCCATGCACTCTACAGTGATTTTCGGAGAAAATTTGTAGGTTTTGATGGTGTGCAGAGGAATATGATCTGCCAGTTGCCTAGGTATAAAAAAATGTTACGTCACCTTAGACTGCGTGGCATACGACTTCATCAGCGATATGCTGATCCAAAGCGTATAGGGCACACCACCCAGAGTCGGGTAAGCCACTATCATCTCGAATATTGTCTTATTATTAAATCTGCTGGTTTTCGAGATTGTGGTATTTCTAATTCAACTGAAATGGCTTCATTTGGTGAGCCAAGTAGCGTCTAGTTAGAGCTCTGAATTTTCCAGCGAAGAAAGGAGTCTTCCACTGCAGCTCCAGTATTTCCGAGTTATGTTTCATACGTCTTCGCCGTCATTCAGAAACTCTGATATGATGGAGTTATAGACTTAAGGCAATATTTCTCTCAAGTTTATTAAACTCTAGAATCGCCAAAGGTCAGAGAATCAACTTTAGTTCTCTTTACGCGCTTTTGCTGTGGGCGAGATGTGGCCACCGGTCAGCAGTCTCCAGGTTTTGAACGACCAGCGTAGGTTACTGCTGAGGTCGGCTACGGTATGCAGCAGCTGTTTAAACATGACGTCCTGCCCAGGTGGCACACACCGGAACACTGATTTGAGCCCGGTGGTGCTTCCGGATATATCTGCACGGGAGCCGGATGGGCTAGTTGACGCTGTACATACGTTACCCACTTCTGCTGTCTGGCGTAGCGCCTCGTTTACATTGGCACACTCGCCTGAATCTCTCATGGAATCTAAGGACTCAAACGCGTCGAGTACATCATATTACCTTGAAACAGATTCGTATTTTAGAGGCCAGAATTTACCTTTACAGTTTAATTATTGAAACGGAGCTTTTACATGGCAGGTTGCGCTCCCACCATAATCAATCGCAGTGGTGTGAACTTAAAGATAACCAATACGAAATCCTGTTTGCAGTTTCTCGTATGATAAAGTAACTACAGATTTTATGAGCGAAGGCGCTGGACGTTCTCTTTGAGAATGTTTTCTATTAAGCAGAAATCTGAAGAAAAATATGATGCGACTGTTTGGCAAACTGATAGAAGTGTGAGAAGTAGCCTCAACCTTCAAAAATGCTATCTGTTTCAGTGTTGTATGGTAACTGGATAGAAAGATAGTTGAATATATCATCAATCTCCACTGCAACGAAATCAAATTAAGTACGTTTTGTTGAACCCTCCGATGAAAGGTTAAATTTTACGTAACATAGTATTAACTGAAGAGAAACATCGTCTGCCGGCCGTTGTGGCCGAGCGGTTCTAGGCACTTCAGTCCGGAACCACGCTGCTGCTACGGTCGCAGGTTCGAATCCTGCCTCGGGCATCTATGTCTGTGATGTCCTTAGGTTAGTTAGGTTTTAATAGTTCTAAGTCTAGGGGACTGATGACCTCAGATGTTAAGTCCCATAGTGCTTAGAGCCATTTGAACAATTTTTTTTTAAACTTCGTCTATTATAGCACCGCACCAAAATTGTATAATTGGTGAACTTAAATTCTCTCCGTTGCTCTTTCAAGACACGCTATACACGATTAGCCAGGTTAGAGGCAAATAAGGCATTTTTACATTGCCATCTCATTCCTTTTCTTGAAAAAGAATCTTCTAATTGTAACATGTCATTTGGTTAGTCTAGTTGGTTGGTTGATTTGGGGAGGACGGGGGGGGGGGGTGATTTGGGGGGAAGAAACCAAACAGTGATGTCATCGGTCTCATCGGATTAGGGAAGGATGTGGAAGGAAGTCGGCCGTGCCCTTTCGAAGGAACCATCCCGGCATTTGCCTGAAGCGATTTAGGGAAATTATAGAAAACCTAAATCAGGATGGCTGGACGCGGGGGTTGAACCGTCGTCCTCCCGAATGAGAGTCCAGTGTGCTAACCTCTGCGCCACCTCGCTCAGTGGTTAGTCTAGTATTTTGTTATGTAAGGATTAGTATTATCTAAGAATATAAATTGTGATTTATCTTACTTTCTCTATTTCAGAACAAAAACAATTTAACCACTAACAAAGTTGCAGTATATCGTACATTCCGTCGTTATTCAAACCAGTGAGAGGCTACTTTTACTGTCCTAAAATCAAACATCGATGGATGGTGTTGCATAAATCACTGTCTTACTTACTGGATTACTGTACGACCTTTGAGAGGTTTCTACTAGGGCAAAGGCAATACACAGACCTTAATATAATACTCACTTCGAAAGCTTTCCTGAAGCGGTAGGTTTCAAAGTATAATAATGGTGTCACCCCGTCTGGAGCTGTTTGTCATTTCATGCGCATGGTCCACATCTTGAGATATGTAGTAACTCCCTATCACTCTGTTACTATGAAAATGTATAGATTTTCAATCCATGCGCCATATGTACTCACTGACCAAAGCTAGTGTCGCACATGACCTTTCCTTTGTGGGTTTAGAACTGGCCACACTGCAGCATAGACAAGTACGGGCATCAACTGAGCCTTCAGACTTGGCACTTGAAAGCGATCCGCTTTGACGTGCATTAGCAGCCATCCACAAACTGCGAACTGCCGTCACTAGTGGCCTGATCCTAGACAAACTGTGAGCGACATAGCAGTGGCGATGGAGGTCATAAGTGCTACCTTGTGGAATACAGACGTAAGATAATGACAGTTGTCTGTCGGAAGAGCATCTAAGGACCGATAGCTCCATTAATGCGAACGAAATGGTCCATTCGAGAGCACGGCCTGACATCCGCTTCTTTCATTTAATATCTAGGCTCGTTCTAGACCATACAACCACTAACATGAATTCCTCCACTGTAAAGTTTTTACGTAATGTAAAGATCTGAGAAAGACAATTAGTAAGCGTTTTCGTAGACATTTCCCCACGACACAGTTCACTGTGTGACCATAGGGCTTTACCACCGCGCGGGGTAACCTTGTCACGGTCCGCGCGAATCCCCCCGTCGGAGGTTCGAGTCCTCCCTCGGGCATGGGTGTGTGTGTGTGTGTGTGTGTGTGTGTGTGTGTGTGTGTGTGTGTTGTCTTTAGCGTAAGTTAGTTTAAGTTAGAGTAAGTAGTGCGTAAGCTTAGGGACTTATGACGTCAGCAGTTTGGTCCCATAAAACCTTACCACAAATTTCCAAATTTTACTTCAACCCTGATGCGATTTCCATTTCACGAAGCCACCGTTCCATGGAAACCACACATTTCACAAAATGGAAACCAACGCACTTGTTTCACAAATAGCTGGGCTTTGATAACCGCCCTTTTCAGTTCTCTGTAATAATAATTAACCATCTGGTTATGCGAAGCTAATAAAAGGATAACTCGGCCACTGACAGTCACGTGTGCAGGTGAAGAAAAGTAAGCAAGAACCCTTGTCATCGGGACTCGAAACGCTCTCCTCTCATGTACAGGCAATTGCAGTCAATCCAATGATTATATAGAAAAATGAGTGAAGCTGCATAAGGAACTGAATCCCTCTCCTACAGATTAAGCCACATATTTTTGCATCACTATTTTGTCACTGAGGTTTAAACAGATGAAAGCACTGTCAATAATGTAATTCGCATATCAACTACTGACTCATAACTTGGACTTAATTACTGACTGATAATTGTGACTACAAGGCACACAGTAGTTATTTAAACAGCGGTCGATATGCCGATATGCTGATGAAGATGTCAAACAAAATATTTCTTGAACAGTCGGCAAGAAGTCTCTAGAATGCCGATTTCTATGCAACTGTATAAGAAAGGTAGATATTGAGTAGAAATATTTTCGCAAAAACTGTTCTTGAATACCAATAACAAACCTCGCATATGTAGCGCCCATTTGGCTTCATTTCCCCCCCCCCCCCCCCCTCGAAAGTGACTAACCAAAACGCTCTTCTAAGCAACAGCCGACACAATGGTGGAACACAGTGTGCCACTTACTATCTGAATACAGGAGTAAGTACCCGAAATTGTTTGAATAAAGGAACAAATTTCCTAAACTGGTGACTGTTAGTGCTTTATTCCGCCATATAAAAGATAACTTAAGATCACTAGGCACCTTCCATGTACATCCCGCACGTCTCGCTTAGATGAAAATACTCTTGACAAAATAGATTTTCCAGGCATTGTGCACGATTTTCCGTACACTGTCTAAAAGTCGGGCTCCAAACTTCACGCATTGCTTGAAGATCACAGATAATTGATGCGTAATCCTGTTTCGGACAAGATGCATTAGGCTCAACCCAGCCACAATGGTATTGCAAGTCCGCATTCCAGAAGATTACAGGGCATTACACTTTTCGTCCTTCACGTCATGTATGTTACAAGCATATGAACTCGATACTCGCTAGGAGGGAAGATTGTTTGCGAAGACGACCTCCCTTTCTCCTTCCCTCGAGCCTCCCCCCCCCTCCCACCGCTGCCATCTTTCTCTCTTTTTCTCTTTCTCTCTGTCTCTCTCTCTCTCTCTCTCTCTCTCCCTCTCTCCCTCTCTCCCTCTCCCTCTCTCCCTCTCTCCTTTCGTCTTCCTCTTCTCTGTAAATGCACAATTAGACTTAAAAGTGTTCAGTCAACGAGATCGTAAACCTCACCTCGGGAGTTATTTGGAACTGTTATTCAGTGAAATGATGCTAAACACAGGGTGGCAGACACTACACATACAGTATGTGCTACATTTGTGATCTGTCGTCGCATGGCCATTCAATCTCTCTCTGTCCTGAATTCAGAGCCAGGAAATGATTCATTGCACTGTGGTATGACGGAGCTACAGACAGTTTGCTTGACATCGCTTATCAGCACGTAGGCTCTCGCAATACTTCGCGAGGGCATGCCGGGCTAAGGACGTTCGCTAAGTGAGGTCCGTTGTTTCGTCGAGTTATCTAAGACCAACAGATAGGAGGAAGTTTCCGAAGCTAGTTGGTCTTCCGCAAAGGCGTCAACATTCCTCGCTGCGTGCCATCCCTTAGTATAATAAGGACTGTGCCGTGCACCAAAATCGATCCAGTGACAGATTGATCAATGCGTATTTCGCATGCACCGAGGGGTAATAGATCGACTGCTCGATCATTGCGGAGATTCACTCGCGTTCGAGTTTTTTCTAGCGAGCAGATGACTATGTGGACTGGATAGTTTTTATTCAGTGCTTTTACATTCACAGAAAATCGTCATCCTGACAGGGATACACCTCCATTGTAATTGGTAATATGATTCTGAGTTGAATACTGAATACATTCGTATTCATGTCACAATTTCCATAGCTAAATTTAGATTCCGGTAGGCGCCACGAAATACACGGTCCAGTCACATTAATGTGACCACCGCCTTTGTTCGACGACTAGGTGCAGTAACCTCTCACAGACGTCAGATGGCAGCTCTAGCAGTGGAGGGGGAAGCGGAAAGCAGAGCATTCGTTGTTGTAATGCGGAAACGGACCGATTTATCTGACATACAAAAGGGCGTGATCATGGGCTTTCGGGCCAAGAATGGAAGCATTTTCGAAACGGCTAGGTTTGTAAATTGTTCGCATGCCGTCGTGGTTAAAGTGCGCCGTGCATAGCAAAATGGCGTTATCCAAAACCGGTGCGGTTGCAACTGTGGTGCACCATGGGCTCAAATGGTTCTAAGCACTATGGGACTTAACATCTGAGGTCATCAGTCCTCTAAACTTAGAACTACTTAAACCTAACTAACCTAAGGACGTCACGCACATCCATGCCCGAGGCAAGATTCGACCTGCGACCGTAGCAGCAGCACGGTTCCGGACTGAGCGCCTAGAACCGCTCGGCCACTGCCGCCGGCGCACTACGGGCCACAGATGAAAGTGGTGAACGGCGGTTGCTGAGATGAGTACGGGCGCACAGACGCGTGATTGTTGAACATCTGATCGCCTAGATGAACGAAGGAGCTAGCATAAGTGTATCCTCAACGATTGTTCAGTGGAAGTTGGTGCGTATGGGCTTCCGCTGCAGGTGCCTCGTTTATACACCCATGCTGACTGCTGTTCGTTGGTGACGAAGGCTGAATTTGCACACCAATACTGCAACTAGCGGTCCAGTGAATGGCGACAGGTGGCCTTTTCATATGAATCACTTTTAATGCTCCATCGGAGTGAGGAGGGAGCGTTATGGTCGGAGGAACATTTTCGTGGCATTCCTTGGGTCAGCTCGTCATTGTGCAAGGTTCAAATGGTTCAAATGGCTCTGAGCACTATGGGACTTAACATCTGAGGTCATCAGTCCCCTAGAACTTAGAACTACTTAAACCTAACTATCCTAAGAACATCACACACATCCATGCCCGAGGCAGGATTCGAACCTGCGACCGTAGCGGTCGCGGGGTTCCAGACTGAAGCGCCTAGAACCGCTCGGCCACACCGGCCGGCCATTGTGCAAGGCACAGTGGATCAACACACATATGCATCTATCATTGGAGACCATTTCCACCCCTAGATGCAATTTGTATTAGTCGACACGTTGGCCTCTACCAGCAGGACAACGCAAGGTATAACACAGCTCTCAGTGTACGTGCATTGTTCGAAGAGCTTCAGGATGTGTTTATCGAACTCCCCTTGCCACCAAACTCCCAGGATTTAAACTCAATCGAGAATCTGTGGAACCACCTCGATCGTCACAGACCTTCAACCAAGAAATCTAGCCTTGTTGGCCACGGGGCAGCTTGGCTCCGTATCCTTGTCGGTACCTTCCAGAGCCTTACTGACTCTCTTCCTGCACGTCTCGAGCAGAAAAGGTGGCTATTCAAGCTTTTGGCGGGTGGTCACGTTAATGTGATCAAATGGTTCAAATGGATCTAAGCACTACGGGACTACATCTGAGGTCATCAGTTCCCTAGACTTAGAACTACTTAAACCTAACTAAACTAAGGACACCACACACATCCAGGATTCGTACCTGCGACCGCAGTAGCAGCTCAGTTCCGGACGGATGCGCCTATAACCGCTCGGCCACAGCGGCCGGCCACGTTAATGTGACTCGGCACTGAAGTATCGGCGGGCGCATGAGTTACGGCAGTGAAGAAATAAAGCCACAACTTCGTCAGTTTTAAATGATTGGTTCAAATGGCTCTGAGCACTATGGGACTTAACTTCTGAGGTCATCAGTCCCCTAGAACTTAGAACTACTTAAACCTAAATAACCTAAGGACATCACACACATCCATGCCCGAGGCAGGATTCGAACCTGCGACCGTAGCGGTCGCGCGGTTCCAGGCTGAAGCACCTAGAAGCGCTCGGCCACACCGGCCGGCCAATTGCTCTTCCACTGCCACGAATTTGATAAAGCTTGCCTCGGTGTAAGGACACAGTTAACGACTGAGAAACTTTAGTTACTAACACTGTAACTATAACACTACTATAAACTGTGTCTCAATAATGCGAAAAGACTCTTATATTTTGTGACATGTTAGTACAAGGTTCAAAAATGGTTCAAATGGCTCTGAGCACTATGGGACTTAACATCTGAGGTCATCAGTCCCCTAGAACTTAGAACTACTTAAACCTAACTAACCTAAGGACATCACACACATCTATGCCCGAGGCAGGATTCGAACTTGCGACCGAAGCAGTCGCGCGGTTCCAGACGGAAGCGCTTAGAAGCGATCGGCCACAGCGGCCGGCCTAGTACAAGGCATAAATGCCGCTGACGAAACGCTAACTACATCGTGACTTACGGCTTTCATAATCAACACTGTGAAGAGATGTCGACGCTCCATACAGCACTCAGCACGAAGTATTAGATTAAGCATGAAGTGATGTTTGGTCATTCTGGAAATTATATGCTTGGAAATTAAAATTAGTTGCTGTTGGTGCAATCCGGCCTCATTCACCACATAAAGTCACCAACGGGAGAGTTGCAGGAGTAACACTCATGACCCTAGGTTTGAGTTCTTATAGAGTTTCTCACCTGTTCATCAGAGAAAATTAGAAGCAGACATCTAGTACACTCATAAAAAGTGAACCGGATGTACTAAGTTTCAAATACTCGTTTTAAATAGTCGTAGCCGCACGGAAAGAATGTGGCTTGGAGCTGCTTGGGTACAAGGTATCCTGTGTACCTTTTAGAGGAGAGATGAACTGTTGATCTCATAGCGAGGTAAAAGGCCACCTGACGGACAGGAAAACTAAAATGCTTGTCATGCCTCCACATAGATTAATCTTAATCTTCCTGTTCTTGCAATAGGCGAATTAATGCTGTGGAAGCGATATTTCTATCGCTGTAATCAGTTCACACTTTTCGATAATTATTCATTGGCGTAACATCTTTAATATTAATGGCGGACTTTTCGTATTGGCAGTGCATCTACATCTACGTCTACATCATACTCCATAATCTTCCTAGCGGTTTGTGACGGAGGGTACTTCTTGTACCACTAACTGATCGACCCCACCCCGTTCCACTCGCGGATGGCGCACGGGAAGAATGATTAGCTTTAATTTCTAGAATTTTCTCGTCGTGGTTATATCGTTAGATGTATTAGGGAAGAAGTAATATGTTTTCCAACTCTTCCCGGAAAGTGCTCTTTCGAAATTTCAGAAGTAAACCTCTCCGCGATGCACAACGCCTCTCTTGTAACGTCTGCCATTTGAGTTCGTTGAGCATCTGTGTAACGCTCTCGCACCCACTAAATGACGCGGTAGTGATAGACGCCGCTCTTCTGTCGCTCCTACCTGCTAAGGATCCCGTACTGATGAACAATACTCAAGTCTCAGTCGAACAAGCGCCTTCTCTGTGAATGAAAAGACACTTTTTCATATTTCTTACAAAGATGAAAAACTTACTACGCTGTTTGTTTTTGTAAATATCTGTTGGAAATCGTGCTTATGCAGTCATTCTTAATGAAAGTGAAGAACCTTACTGTACGTACAGAATACTTTGCCAAGCTGCGACTTTACGAATAATTATATCTTCTTGTACCTTTTAAGACACAGATTTGGATACACAACGGTTTTAAACCATTATTTGTTGAGGCATTGATAATACAAGGGGAATTAAATACAAAGAAGAAAATTGATTTCCTGTAGTGTACTCGATAAAGTCTCTATGCAGTATATCACGCAGAGAATTTGAATGTTTCTCGCTCATGTGGTTCACTATCCAGAAACAAGCAGATGTTGTAGAGCATGACATCAGCAGTTCTCTGCAATGTGCATTGCTCGAAGAATGGTAAGTCTGTGAATTCACTTCCGCTGAGACTGGGCGCACAGCCTGCGTTGGGCTGGCATATGCTGCCGTGTGCGAGTGACAGTGAAGTTTGGTAAATCCGTAAGCGGTTGGCGCGAGAGGGCTCCCATGGGCAGAGCGAGAAGACCGGCAGTCGACTCAAAGGTCACGAGCGTCCCTGAACTGGTCGCACGCACTGCAGATAGCTTTTGAAATGTTAACGAGCGCTTTGTTAGGGAGCGACTGTGCAGTGCCGGCTTGTAAGTTTCCAGTGCCCTGTAGCACTCCGGGGCACAAGCACACGCGGGACGACTCCTCCTCGCCTGTCGCTGCTCCGGCTCAGTTCGGCATTCACGCGATTTGCAGCTCTTAGCGTAGTTGTCTTTTATAAATGACAAGTCATTGCATTAAGTACAGCTAAAATTTCAGTATTTTCAGTCGAATATGCCCTCGCCCCAACATACATAATTATTACTCCGTTACACATGTCGGAAAACTTGTAAATTTAAATCACTTCATTACACTGCACACTTTATAACGCGGTCTGATGAAAGTACTGATTCAAAAGCCTACGTTTTAATTATTCCTTTATGCCAGGAATACTAGCTTCACTAAGGTGATTTAAATTTTTACAAGAACTGAGTCTCAGTTAAATATACTAGAAACACGCCTGTCGTAACTAATTTTATTCGCTTACAGTTTGCCAGTGGAGGCATTTATAAGCGACAAGCGCACTCTTCTCTGACTTTTCCACTCGGAAGGTGATCGAATGAACTACTTGGTGAAGCCCTGGAGGTTTGTCCTCACTGAAACAAAAGGAATCTGAAGTTTTACCCGACGCAGATGATAACGAAACTGTAGACGAGTATTGATGACCGCTAGCGGATATAAGAAAGATATCTGAAATACGAATTGCACCTTCTCATTCTGTGACTTACCCAGTTTTTCATTTGCGAGAGCAGGCATAATTTCATTTTGCAGAGCTCTAAGTACAAGGTTGAAATTCATCGTTATTGGATTCAAACTTCAGTTATCTACCTCATGTGTACATATACCCTTGCCAAGAACATACATGATTCTTCAATTTGGAGGCCAACAGTTTAATTCAAAGATCTAGCCAAGTTCCGTTGCAGTTTAAAACAGCGAAACGAAATGACGTGAGGCATTAACATAGAGATAGCTCCTTTGTTGATTATACTCCTCAAATGAGAATATTCTATACGTATCATAGTGCTAGAAATGGCTGAAATAGATGCTGGGATTAAGCAAATGCCATACTCTTACAGAAAAATGTGACAAATTAGAATGACGTACATTTGAAGGAGTTTCTGCTCAGATATCTTTAAGTGTTCGTGTTACGTAACCACGCACTGTTTGCTCGTGGCATGATTTAAGAACAGCTAGAAGCGCTGGATTAAGTCAAGACGGCAGTTAGCTCGAAGACCTAAGATTGAAGCGTCGTAAAATTGTCCCGTTGGTCCTTTTTGCCTAGTTATACATATGTCATTCTGACGAAATCAACCGATGGGAGAGAGTCCTAGCCGGTAGCGTAGGTAAACGAGCTAATGTAGGGACAGCTAGCTTCCACTTTAGTTTCTGCAGAGATATAATAAACTATTTTACTGTTTTTTGAAATTATAGGAATGTAAGTAAGTTAAGTCATAAGCTCAGGAGGTGGTGCCCCACAATTCATAAGTATTAAAAAACGTCTTGATTAGCACCTCGAGCTGCTCATAAGATTCTTTACTTAACAACTAGATTTGTCGAAGGATCATCCTCAGGTACTTAAACCCATTTACAACATCATATCAGGCGGATAGAAAATCAATGGCGTCAGATAGTAAAACCATGAATTTGTTACTGTTTGAACAACTTAATATAAATTACATCGTCTATATATAAACTGTACTAGGCATTGCACTCCTTCATGTTACGTCAGCAGTCGGCGTTAACGCTATGGGTGGATGCCTTACACATACAGCCCATTATATATTGACGGTGTAATTTACATTACGATGTGACAACATTGACAATTTCGTAGTTTTATTATCTAACGTCAATTATTTTATATTTACCTAATATGATGCTGTAAATGCATTTAAGAAGCTTATGATGGTCTGTCGACCAAAACTAGTTGTTGCTTAAAGAATTTTATCAGCAGCTCGAGGCGGTAATCACGACATTTTTCAAATTAAATCATATGGTACCGTCGAGGCAGAGATTAGTGTTGCCGGAACATCAGCTAATTTGGACGAGGCTCCGAAAGGAATATTGCCTTCATCTGTTAAGAAAATATTTCCGGTACTTGGTAGAAGTCATTCAGGAATTCTCCCAAATCAAATTAGCATAGGCACGTGAGATTTCTAGTACCGCCCCTCTCGATTAAGAGTCTCGTGTCTTAACCCTTTGAGTCATCTCACTTCGCGAATTTCGTGGAGATGGATTATAGTAGCAAATGTGTTCCGCTCCAGTAGGTATTACACCAAGTTAACAGCAGTTTGACGAGCTGAAAATGAATGTGTGCCTTCAGTTCAGATTAATACAAGTTTGAAGTCAAGATTCTTGCGTTATAGTCGCCGTGTACCAAAGATCGCTACGAAATTATAGCCCCCAGATACCAGCATTAATGTTGTGGTAGTTGTGAGGTTGGTCTTAAAAACACGGTCGGAAATTTTTAATCCATCAGAATTTTTATTGGTGCAGAATTGTAGAAAATATTCTGAGTTCGAATATAATAAATTTCCCAGAGACTGAAAAGATTAAGTCCATGAATCAGCACGGTTTTAGAAAGCATCGTTCGTGCGAAACTCAGCATGCCATTTTTTCGCATGAAGTACTGCGAACTATGGATGATCGGCAACACGCAGATTCCATATTTCTAGATCTCCGTAAAGCATTTGACACGGTACCCCACTGCAGACTGTTCATGAAGGTACGAGCATATGGAATAGGTTCTCAGGTACGTCAGGAGCTCGAAGATTTCTTAAGTAGAAGAACCCAGTATGTAGTACTCGACGGCGAGTGTTCATCAGAGACTAGGATATTGTCAGGTGTGCCCCAGGGGAATGTGTTACGACCGCTGCTATTTTCTATATCCATAACAGATTTGGCGGACAGGGTAGGCAGCAATCTGCGATAGTTTGCTGATGATGCTGTGGTATACGCGAAGGTGTCGAAGTTGAATGTCTGTAGGAGGATACAACATGACTTAGACAAAATTTGTAGTTGGTGTGATGAATGGCAGTTAGCTCTAAATGTAGAAAAGTGTAAGTTATTGCGGATGAGTAGGAGAAACAAACCGATAATGTTGGATACGGCACTAATAGTGTCCTGCTTGGCAGAGTAACGTTGTTTAAATATCTGGGCGTAACGTTGCAAAGCGATATGAAATGAAGCAAGCATGTGAGGATTGTAATAGGGAAGACGAGTGGTAGACTTGGGTTTATTGGAAGAATTTTAGGAAAGTGTGGTTCATCTGTAAAGTAGACCGCATAAAGGACGCTAGTACAACCGATTCTCGAATACTGGTTCAAATGGCTCTGAGCACTATGGGACTCAACTGCTGTGGTCATAAGTCCCCTAGAACTTAGAACTACTTAACCCTAACTAACCTAAGGACATCACACACATCCATGCCCGAGGCAGGATTCGAACCTGCGACCGTAGCGGTCGCGCGGTTCCAGACTGTAGCGCCTTTAACCGCTCGGCCACTCCGGCCGGCCATTCTCGAATACTGCCCGAGTGTTTGAGACTAGGTAGGATTAAAGGAACACGTCGAAGCAATTCAGAGGTAAGTTCGAACAACGTGCAAGTATTACGGAGATGCTTCGGGATCGCACATGGGAATCCCTGGATGGAAGGCGACGTACTTTTTGATGAACGGTATTGAGAAAATTTAGAAAGCCGTCATTTTAAGCTGTCTGCTGAACGATCCTACTGTTGCCAGCTTACATTTCGTGCAAGGACCACGAGGATAAGATACGAAACATTAAGGCTCATACGGAGGCATACAAACAGTCGTTTAGCCGGCCGGAGTGGCCGAGCGGTTCTAGGCGCTACAATCTGGAACCGCGCGACCGCTACGGTCGCAGGTTGGAATCCTGCCTCGGGCATGGATGTGTGTGATGTCCTTAGGTTAGTTAGGTTTAAGTAGTTCTAAGTTCTAGGGGACTGATGGCCTTAGCAGTTAAGTCCCATAGTGCTCAGAACCATTTGAACCAAACAGTCGTTTTTCCCTCGCTCTGTTTGCAAGTGGAACAGTAAAGGAAATGACTAGTAGTGGTGCGGGTTGCCCTACGCTATCTACCGTACGTTAACTTGCGGAGTATGTGTGTGGGTGTAGATGTAGACCATTCTGTCGCGTTGAAAGAACCCGCCTGCCATGGGAAAGGCACTCTACGGACTTAATTGCAAGTGATATGTACGCATAGACTGATAATACCTGCCGAGAGGGTCTTTCACTAGGACGAACGGACCCATATAATGTCACGAAAACATTCCTCAGACCACAGTGCTTAGATATTCATATCAGTTCTTTTCAGGAACGGTTTCAGTGTTTTAATTCTCCTGTTTCTCGCCTGATGCTACGGCTAGGTGGATCAGAATTCTAAGTGCAATAAAGAAAAGGGTAATGACCCTCTGTAATCTACTGTAGTCCCAATTCCGAACTACTGAGCGTCTGTTTACACATGAAAATGTGCGTACATACATACCCACAGACACACACACACACACACACACACACACACACACACAATATCCTTATAGTTGACGCACGACCTACACATCAGTGGTCTATAGTAACAATTCCACCTTCTTCAATGTACAGCCATGTAGAGTCAATCCTGCATCGACCGTGCGCTTACCTCACATGAACACGTTAACATTCTAAACGGCTTAAGAAATAATTAATCATTAGGCCCGGAAAACCACCGTTCCACTGTGCATTTCGTGCGAATAACAATATTTATCCGGAATGAGATTTTCACTCTGCAGCGGAGTGTGCGCTGATATGAAACTTACTGGCAAATTAAAACTGTGTGCCGGACCGAGACTCGAACTCGGGACCTTTGCCTTTCGCGGGCAAGTGCTCTACCAACTGAGCTACCCAAGCACGACTCACGCCCCGTCCTCACAGCTTTAGTCCCACCAATACCTCGTCTCCTACTTTCCAAACTTCACAGAAGCTCTCCTGCGAACCTTGCAGAACTAGTTCAATATTTATCCGCACCAAATAACAATGAGATGTGTCTCGCAAAGATAATACATAACACAATCCTTAGGTATGTACACTGCTACGTGGTGGCTTAGGGGCTGTGTCAAAACACATTCTGCATCGGTGAGTTGTGATTGTTCTCAGAGAATATTCATGGCACCATTTCTATTTCCAGATGAACGTCACGTGGAGTCGCCGTTTTTCCTCACTCCGAGCCCTTGTCATTCTCATGTCCGGTGTGTGTATGACTACTGGACGGAGAACTGATAAGGGCCCGTGGTGGGGTGTTCTGCGCCTGGCGCCGGCTCAGCCTCAAGAACATTTTGCTAGCAAGTGGAGGACCGCAGCCAGCACGCCTTATCGTTTGTGCCGCCACTCTAGTGGCTGAGCTTCCCCTTGCAGGCATAGCATCTCGCCTGTGCGGAGACGCCGGCCCTAGGGCTCAGGTGATGTTCAGAATACCTGAGTGGGTAGCTTTACGTTCGCTTATCGACCTGCGTGTTTACGTGTACGTGTTGTAACGTACTGAGATTGAAACCAAATTCTTAACCATACTTACCAGCTAAGTTTCCTCATCCTATGAGTTACGAGAAAATAAGTGCAATATGAATAGTTCGAAAGTGATTGTACTGGAATAATTGTCAAATACGTACACTGGTCTTAGAAAATTACGGAGTTACTGCACTCTCAGAATGAAAGTAAAGGAATTCTTAGATTTGTATATTTTCCCAGATCTCATGAAAATAAAGATTTTATCCTTCAACATATCATAAACCAGCAGTATGGAAAGCTTAAAGTGGAGTACAATGTACTCTCTCGAAGACTCCGAAGAAAGCAGCTTAAAAAGGTAGCGTAGATTTCTAACCTGGCTCTAGTCTACATTTCTTAACCTCACATCATCAGGTTGGGAAGCTGGTGTAGTTACAAATAAGTAACATTTTAGGTCTTGTAACTAATAAAAAGGTATTGTGAACCATACCCTTCATAAGCTCATTTTGTCTGAAATCCAATCAAAATATTAGCTTTAAATGACCGTGAATTTTGAATTTTAAAATATTTAAATGGTACTTTCAAAGACGAAAAACATAGGGAGAAAAATTTAGTGTTAAACATAGTGTTGAGCACCTAGCTAATATGAAAGCAATAATAATGCTGTCTTTCACCTCGACAGATCAAATGATCTGGGACCAACGAAACTGGGAAATGTTCAATCAGCTAACTAGATCTCCTTGCTTAAATTTTCGTATTAATAAAATTCACAGAAGTAATAGTTAAAATATTGTTAGACTTGAATTTCAAGCTGTCAAGGAAGCCCCATCAGCATTTAATCATAAAGCATTAACTTTCAGAATAAATAAAGCACTGCGAAACCAGACTTAAACCCTTTGCACCGAACCTCGGAAATTACTACTAATATTAATATAAGAGCTGAAATTAGATGCCGGCCGCGGTGGCCGAACGGTTCTAGGCGCTTCAGTCCGGAACCACGCGGCTGCTACGGTCGCAGTTTCGAATCCTGCCTCGGGCATGGATGTGTGTGATGTCCTTAGGTTAGTTAGGTTTAAGTAGTTCTAAGTCTAGAGGACTGATGACCTCAGATGTTAAGTCCCATAGTGCTTAGAGCCATTTGAATCATTTGAAATTAGACTTTAAATACATATTAGCCGTTTGTTTTCAGACTGTCAGTGGTTTAAAAGCGGCTTTCGGTGTCCCACAGCGCATCTTGCACAACACTACAGCCTTGCCAGGTGTTAAATAGCACTGCGCGCAATGCCTGCTGATGAAATATGACCAGTAACAAAGAGCTAGTTGTTCCATATTCCCGTTAAAGGTTGGTGGGTTACAGTGCAACGTCGATGAGCATAGACGATGGCACGGATACTGTGAATGACGACCCCGAAAGGGTGATTCAGCTAACTCATGATCTTAAGCTCGCTCTTGTTTGACACTGAATACTGTTCCAAGCGAATTTCAAAGATGTTCACTGGTCTCCGTAGCGAATTCGAGGGACATTCACTGGTCCCCATGGGTTTTATCTATGGCGTATCGTCTATACCGATCAACTGTGTCTACTGAACAATTGTTTTGTTCATAAGGCAGGTGGAATTTTTGCTAGAGCAAATAGCCTGCCATCCTAATTGAAGTGGTCCCTAATAATATGACAAGAATTTCGCCATGGTTGTTTTCCGTCCCCCCAGTACTGGGTATTGTCTGGAATGGCACTGAAGTCGATGAGACATCAAACTCTAAACATTCTTGCTTCCTTCGAAACTAAATTGAATACAAATATCATGTGAGGTAGGATTCTGAAGTTTTCCACCGTGTTGAACGCTGATGGTACACGGTTCTATCGGGGCCATTTCTGGCACTTTCAATTAACATATAACTTTTTTTGCGGAAGAACGCCACTACCTTTCACACAGTAGACTGTGCAAAAGTTTTAATATTTTAAAAGTTGTAAAATTTATCATCATTATGTAGATATGAATGATTTAATTTCAGAGAACTGTCACTGAATCGTTAAAAGTAATAGACTTCTAAATTTTCCTCACTATTTTTATTCTTGTGAGGCAAGTGATGAAATGTGAAGCAAAAATACCTTGGTTCAAATGGGTCTGAGCACTATGGGACTCAACTGCTGTGGTCATAAGTCCCCTAGAACTTAGAACCACTCAAACCCAACTAACCCAAGGACATCACACACATCCATGCCCGAGGCAGGATTCGAACCTGCGACCGTAGCGGTCGTGCGGTTCCAGACTGTAGCGCCTTTAACCGCTCGGCCAAATACCTTGGTCGAAGAAATTATCGCTATCTCCATCTTTGGCGATGAAATGCTGCAACGAGTCAAATGAACTTTTCAGGAAGTACAAAATCTCTGGAAACAGGTGTAAGACGCAGAAATGGCAAATAGCAACACGAGAAGCTGCTATATATATATATATATATATATATATTGTACGACCGGTCTTGGTCAGATACCACATTCCTGTATAGATTTTTGATAACAGCAAGTGTTACATACACACTCTATAAAGAAAAACGCACAACGAAAGAGTTATGCAAATTGGTCACAAATTGACATTCACACAGCTGTCGACGGAAAATGCAAAACTTTAAACTTTGGCGGCTGGCCGATGAATGTGTTACGCTTCAGCGCAATTTCACCTCGTAGCTGTCAAGGATAGTAAGCAGGATACCTGTTGATACCAGGGCATAAAGTCTTTACGAATTTCATTCCGTGTACTCAGTTGGACAGTAAGTATGCCTCGTACGCCTCGGTAGCTGCGAGGTCAGCGCGGTGGATTTCGGGGCTCGGGCTCGACTCCTGGGCGAGTAGGAGATTGTCTCTGCTCGGGGACTGGGTATTGTGTTCTACTTACGTTCATATCGTCATCATTGACATTCCATTACTGAGATGGCTGAATGAGCTCAACCCGAAAGTCAATAAATTAAATTAAAAAAAAAAAGCTATGCCTCGCGGACAGGAGAGTGAACAATATGCGCAGGTGTCAGCATCTGAGAGACGATGCGTCGCTGGACCCAAAGAAGGCGGTTGGAGTATTCGGTGAATATCTGGACATCTGAAGAGAAGCGATGCCAGTATTCGACGATGTTGGCAGGAATGGGTGAACCATGGCCGAACACAGCGTCAAGAAAGAAGCGGTTCACCTAGAGTGATGACAGAACGTAAGGACCGAGCAATCGTCAGAGAGACACTCAGAGCCACGGATTCATCATTATCATCGACCCTACGTGCAACTGGTGCTTCAGTGACCACAAGGACCATTACTTGGTGACTCACAGAAAGGAGGCTGAGCTCGTGGTGCCCCTTGAGCCGACTGCCATCGACCTCATGTACACCACCATGCTCGTTTGTAGTGGTGTTGGACACATTCGGCCTGGAACCTCATTGAACAGGGTATAATTGCCTTCAGTGATGAGTCCCCGATGACTAGCGAAGACGTGTCTGGAGATGCCCCCAACAGCGGTGGGTTACCAGTGTGACTGTCTCCTGCCATACGGCCCGACAACGAGGAGCGATGTTCTGGGGTGCCAATTCACTTCATAGTAGGAACCCTTTGGTCGTCATTTAGCGAAGTGGCGCAATGGTTAGCACACTGGACTCGCATTCGGGAGGACAACGGTTCAAACTAGCATCCGGCCATCCAAATTTAGGTATTTTGTGATTTCCTTAAATCGCTCCAAACAAATGCTGGGATGGTTCCTTTGAAAGGGCAAAGCCGATTTCTTTCACCATCCTTGACACAGTTCGAGCTCGTGCTCCGTCTCTAATAACCTCGATGTCGACTGGTTGTTAAATCCAATCTTCCTTCCTTCTTTCTTCCTTCCTTTCTCTTTGGTTGTCATTCGCGTCGCCCTTACAGCACAGCGGTATGTCGACGATATTCTACGCCGCATTGTGTTGCCTCTCATGCCAAGCCATCCTAGGCTTTCACTGCAGCAACATAATGCCCGCCCGCTCACACTGAGAGTTTTTATTGCTTGTCTTCGTACTTGCCAAACCCTACCTTGGCCGGCCGTTGTGGGCGAGTGGTTCTAGGCGCTTCCGTCCGTAACCGCGCGACTGCTACGGTTGCAGGTTCGAATCCTGCCTCGGGCTGGGATGTGTGTGATATCCTTAGGTTAGTTAGGTTTAAGTAGTTCTAAGCTCTAGGGGACTGATGACCTCAGATGTCAAGTCCCATAGTGCTCAGAGCCATTTGAAACAAACCCTACCTTGCCCAGTAAGTTCGCCAGAACTGTCTCCAATTGAGGACGTTTGGAATATTACGTGTAGGGTCCTCCAGCCAGTTCGGGATTTTGACGATCTAACTCGCCAATTGAACAGAATTTGGCACCATATCCTTCAGGATATCTAACAACTCTATCAATCAATGCCAAGCCGAACAACTTCTTGCACAAGGGGCAGAGGTGGACCAAGGCGTTATTGGCTTGCTCAATTTGTGAAGGCCTTTCTCTAGAACAAATCATCCGATGTTTCTGAAATTGTAATCATTTGTTTGTCTGTACATGTACATCACTTCTATTGATGTCCGTCCCATTCCGATAATACCTTTATGATGCGTCATTTTTTGTCTCAGAGTGTGTATCACAAAGTAAATGTCAAAATATAACATTTTAATTAAAATTTTGCTATGCGGAGGTGCAATAGTACACTCCTGGAAATGGAAAAAAGAACACATTGACACCGGTGTGTCAGACCCACCATACTTGCTCCGGACACTGCGAGAGGGCTGTACAAGCAATGATCACACGCACGGCACAGCGGACACACCAGGAACCGCGGTGTTGGCCGTCGAATGGCGCTAGCTGCGCAGCATTTATGCACCGCCGCCGTCAGTGTCAGCCAGTTTGCCGTGGCATACGTAGCTCCATCGCAGTCTTTAACACTGGTAGCATGCCGCGACAGCGTGGACGTGAACCGTATGTGCAGTTGACGGACTTTGAGCGAGGGCGTATAGTGGGCATGCAAGAGGCCGGGTGGACGTACCGCCGAATTGCTCAACACGTGGGGCGTGAGGTCTCCACAGTACATCGATGTTGTCGCCAGTGGTCAGCGGAAGGTGCACGTGCCCGTCGACCTGGGACCGGACCGCAGCGACGCACGGATGCACGCCAAGACCGTAGGATCCTACGCAGTGCCGTAGGGGACCGCACCGCCACTTCCCAGCAAATTAGGGACACTGTTGCTCCTGGGGTATCGGCGAGGACCATTCGCAACCGTCTCCATGAAGCTGGGCTACGGTCCCGCACACCGTTAGGCCGTCTTCCGCTCACGCCCCAACATCGTGCAGCCCGCCTCCAGTGGTGTCGCGACAGGCGTGAATGGAGGGACGAATGGAGACGTGTCGTCTTCAGCGATGAGAGTCGCTTCTGCCTTGGTGCCAATGATGGTCGTATGCGTGTTTGGCGCCGTGCAGGTGAGCGCCACAATCAGGACTGCATACGACCGAGGCACACAGGGCCAACACCCGGCATCATGGTGTGGGGAGCGATCTCCTACACTGGCCGTACACCACTGGTGATCGTCGAGGGGACACTGAATACTGCACGGTACATCCAAACCGTCATCGAACCCATCGTTCTACCATTCCTAGACCGGCAAGGGAACTTGCTGTTCCAACAGGGCAATGCACGTCCGCATGTATCCCGTGCCACCCAACGTGCTCTAGAAGGTGTACGTCAACTACCCTGGCCAGCAAGATCTCCGGATCTGTCCCCCATTGAGCATGTTTGGGACTGGATGAAGCGTCGTCTCACGCGGTCTGCACGTCCAGCACGAACGCTGGTCCAACTGAGGCGCCAGGTGGAAATGGCATGGCAAGCCGTTCCACAGGACTACATCCAGCATCTCTACGATCGTCTCCATGGGAGAATAGCAGCCTGCATTGCTGCGAAAGGTGGATATACACTGTACTAGTGCCGACATTGTGCATGCTCTGTTACCTGTGTCTATGTGCCTGTGGTTCTGTCAGTGTGATCATGTGATGTATCTGACCCCAGGAATGTGTCAATAAAGTTTCCCCTTCCTGGGACAATGAATTCACGGTGTTCTTATTTCAATTTCCAGGAGTGTATATGGTGCTAACCTGCGAAAGGTGTACAGTTAATATATTACTACTAATTTCATTCATATTGAAACATCCCCTTAGAAAAATTATGAATGGCTGTGCTGGTAAACTTCTTACGTTATTTGATTTTCAAAGAGCTGAGCAAAACTGAACGTACTCAAACATTTCTCTCTTTACTTATTCTGATCATCTATAAACTGACATACAATATTTAAATCACTGGCTGTGCTGTGTGCAATCTCTGGCTGGCTGGCTGGCATTGTTGGAATATTTGCTATTGTAGTGTTGGGTAGTTGGAGGTGAGTCACCAGCATTGGTGGATGTGGGGAGAGAGATGGCAGAATTTTAAGAACGGACGATCTGGACGTATGTCGGTCAGAAAAAGGAAATTTGTAAGACTGGATGTCATGAACTGATATATATATATATATATATATAAAATTACTTTTGAACACTATTAAGGTAAATACATTGTTTATTCTCCATCAAAATCTTTCATTTGCTAACTATTCCTATCAGTAGTTAGTGCCTTCCGTAGTTAGAATCTTTTATTTAGCTGGCAGAATTGGCGCTCACTGTATTGCAGTAGTTCGAGTAACGAAGATTTTTGTGAGGTAAGTGATTCATGAAAGGTGTAGGTTATTGTTAGTCAGGGCCATTTTTTGTAGGGATTATTGAAAGTCAGATTGCATTGCGCTAAAAGTATTGTGTCTCAGTTTATTGATGATAAGAACAAGTAAAGAGAGAAATGTTTGAGTACGTTCAGTTTTGCTCAGCTGTTTGAAAATCAAATAACGTAAGAGGTTTACCAGCACAGTCAATCTTAATTTTTCTAAGGGGATGTTTCAATATGCTCATTTTACAGCTAAAGTGAATCAGCCTATTTCATAAGAAATTTAAAAGCATAAAAGGGGAGCAAGTTAGCACAGTGTAGCTGGTCTTCATGGAATTTGCAGAGAATAACTCATGGACATTGATCTCATTAGATTTGTAGAACATGTATAGCTTAAAGTGGTTACATAAATTGCAGTACTAAGGAAAATCTGTAAGCTTGTGCCTTGTGCGGCTGTCACAAATGGCACGTCAGTCTTGCGATATAGCTAGGCTACCAGAGTCAAATAATGGCACGTTGGAGGAACCATCTTAATTTCATATTTATTTTTCACGAAACTTTTCGATAACTGTTTTTATTCCACACAGAGAAGCAAAATTCAAATGCAGAAGACACACAGATGACTGAGAAGCAGGTCGTAATTAACTCCTCACAGAAAGGTAGGAGTGTCCCGTAAATGATTTTCAGCGCTTCGTCCCAAAACCATTCGTGCACGTCACGAAAATGCAACCTTGGACTACAGGCTGAATACCGGACGTTCTTGTCCACTTTACCACACTGTGTGTAAATGTGACAGTTTCAGTATATATAATAATAAGCAAAAAGAGAGAGAATGCTAATATTGGTAGCAACAGGATATGTCAGCCGTTTTGGATGAAATATATCAACCTTATTTTAATGTATTTTTTTACCAATGTCCTAAGATAGTTACTAGCCGCTGTGACCGTTAGCGTAGGAACCGAAAAAAGTTGAAATATTAGCGACCCATCCGCCCACAATACCGCAGAGTTAGTGTAGCCTTCTACAGAATCCGAAGAAGGCAAGAATTTTGGTACTTAATAAAAAAAAAAAAGGCGCCTGAGAAGCACAGTACAAGGTGCTTCAAAGTCTTTCATCCAACGTCTCGGAGTACTACATCACGTTATGGGGAACAACTTCTGTTAGAGCAAAATGTTCGCTGACGCTCGGCGGCGACCCTGGGCGTCCTTTACTATGTGACGGCCCTGGGACGACGAGATTTCAGCGTCTGCTAACCAGGTGCGCTACGTACTACTTACTCCAGTAAACTGATAGTGATTTTCAACAAGAAAACCTTCAGAATGAGTGTCCCTAAGTGGAGGAAGGTATTTTAGAAGCGAATCAGAAGCACTAATTTTGCTGGCTCTACCCCCATTCATCCATAGCAGATGACTGGATTATACGCAACACACAAGGCATACGCACACTGCAGACTGCCTACGTCCTGCCAACTCTCATCGGCATAACTAATACTAAAGGCCGCCTGGCGTCGTCGGGATGCGCATCGAACAATAACAAAAGTTGTTCCAGGTAACATTCTCAGTACCGAAAAGTTGTTCCCCTCGTCGTGATCCGTCAACCTGAAACGTTTGATGCAAAGACTCTGAAACACCCTGTATAGTAATGGGTTTGGTTTTACTCCTGTCACCATAAATTTAATGCAGTAGACCATAAACAGCTATTACATTGAATGACAAAAAAAGTGCAGCACTCCGAAGACATGGTCGACTGTCAGTGTAACTTCGTACATACTATTGACGGATACGTAAATGAGTAGCGTTTTAATTCTCTGAGACAAAAATGGTTCAAATGGCTCTGAGCACTATGGGACTCAACTGCTGAGGTCATTAGTCCCCTAGAACTTAGAACTAGTTAAACCTAACTAACCTAAGGACATCACAAACATCCATGCCCGAGGCAGGATTCGAACCTGCGACCGTAGCGGTCTTGCGGTTCCAGACTGCAGCGCCTTTAACCGCACGGCCACTTCGGCCGGCCTTCTCTGAGACAGAATGACCACTAGCGTATATTAGCGTTGTTCGTTTTTAGTGTTGTTACCAGGCCTGGTAGGGTATACAGGGTGTTACAAACAGGCACGGCCAAACTTTCAGGAAACATTCCTCACACACAAAGAAAGAAAATATATTATGAGGACATGTGTCCGGAAACGCTTACTTTCCATGTTAGAGCTCATTTTATTACTTCTCTTCAAATCACATTAATCATGAAATGGAAACACACAGCAACAGAACGTAACAGCGTGACTTCAAACACTTTGTTACAGGCAATGTTCAAAATGTCCTCCGTTAGCGAGGATACATGCGTCCACCCTCCGTCGCATGGAATCCCAGATGCGCTGATGCAGCCCTGGAGAGTAGTGTATTGTATCACAGCCATCCACAATACGAGCACGAAGAGTCTCTACATTTGGTACCGCGGTTGCGTGGACAATAGCTTTCAAATGCTCCCATAAATGAAAGTCAAGAAGGTTGAGGTCAGGAGAGCGTGGAGGCTATGTAATTGGTCCACCTCTACCAATGCATCGGTCACCGAATCTGTTGTTGAGAAGCGTACGAACACTTCGACTGATATGTGCAGGAGCTCCATCGTACATGAACGACATGTTGTGTCGTACTTGTAAAGGCACATGTTCTAGCAGCACAGGTAGAGTATCCCGTATGAAATCATGATAACGTGCTCCACTGAGCGTAGGTGGAAGAACATGGGGCCAATCAAGACATCATCAACAATGCCTGCCCAAACGTTCACAGAAAATCTGTGTTGATGACGTGATTGCACAATTGCGTGCGGATTCTCGTCAGCCCACACATGTTGATCGTGAAAATTTACAATTTGATCACGTTGTAATGAAGCCTCATCCGTAAAGAGAACATTTGCACTGAAACGAGGATTGACACATTATTGGATGAACCATTCGCAGAAGTTAACCCGTGGAGGCCAATCAGCTGCTGATAGTGCCTGCACACGCCGTGCATGGTACGGAAACAGCTGGTTCTCCCGTAGCACTCTCCATACAGTGACGTTACCTTGTACAGCAGCAACTTCTCTGACGCTGACATTAGGGTTATCGTCAACTGCACGAAGAATTGCCTCGTCCATTGCAGGTGTCCTCGTCGTTCTAGATTCGCGAGTCATAGGCTGTAATGTTCCGTGCTTCCTAAGACGCCGATCAATTGCTTCGAACGTCTTCCTGTCGGGACATCTTCGTTCTGGAAATCTGTCTCGATACAAACGTACCGCGCCACGGCTATTGCCCCGTGCTAATCCATACATCAAATGGGCATCTTCCAACTCCGTATTTGTAAACATTGCACTGACTGCAAAACCACGTTCGTGATGAACACTAACCTGTTGATGCTACGTACTGATGTGCTTGATGCTAGTACTGTAGAGCAATGAGTCGCATGTCAACACAAGCACCGAAGTCAACATTACCTTCCTTCAATTGGGCCAACTGGCGGTGAATCGAGGAAGTACAGTACATACTGACGATACTAAAATGAGCTCTAACATGGAAATTAAGCGTTTCCGGACACATGCCCACATAACATCTTTTCTTTATTTGTGTGTGAGGAATGTTTCCTGAAAGTTTGGCCGTACCTTTTTGTAACACCCTGTATATGAGGCGTGAACAGCGTCAGATCTTGAGTGATAATTGTGAAGGAAGCAGATTGCGTGTACTCGTAGTAGACAGCGTTACCAGTACCTAGGAAATATTGAAACGGGGCCTCACATGATGTCTTCGTTTGGCTTACTGGCCGAATCGCGCAGTATCCAGATTCCTGGGGCGTTCGGATGTGACAGTGGCCTGGTGTTGGACTGCATAGGTCTGTGAGGGCAAGCATACTTGTCAAAGTTCCGGCCACGTTGTTTGACCACCAGAGGGGTCACATCTGCGTGTGCCATCGGAGAATAAGTAATGAACTCTCTGCAACGTTCTGTGTCATTCCACACCTTTGACCGGATAATAGCAACAGCCGGCCTACGGAATTATCGTCTCATGCGTGGGATGCCGTTTACACCAAAACACAGAAGGCTGTGTTTGGACTGGTGCCGTGACCAGGAAGCACAGACTGCTGATGGACGTCATAGCATTGTATTCAGCCATGAATCGCTTTTCTGCTTTACCCCGGATGGCCATCATTTGTGAATAGGGCGGCGACCTGTAAAGACGTCCCTGTCTTCCAATGTTTTTGGGGAGACACAGCAATGTTATTTCTGGCGCCATGGTGTGGGGAGCCATCGGGCCCGACTTCCAGTGACAGCTAATAGTGATTGAGGGAACTCTGACGGCACAACGGCACGCCACGGACATCCTACGTCCGTATGTGTTACCTAACAAACGGCAGCTTCGTGACGTCCTTTTTCAATACGACAATGCTCTTCCATTCATGGCACGTTTCTCTATCAATTGCCTGAGCAATGTTGAGGTACTCCCGTGGCCAGGAAGATACCCAAATCTGTCCCGATAACACATGTGTGGGACCGGCTCGGATGTCAGCTCCCTCTCATTGTCTGTTTGCAGGATATCAATCAACAGTTATAACAGTTGTGGGCTACATTGCCTCAAGAGAGGACAACGGATTTGACACCCATCTCAACAGAATCAGTGCATGTAACCAGGCCAGAGGAGGTGCAAGTCATGCTAATTAGTGGACTTGCACTGCCAGTTTCTTCTTAAATTTGACTCAGGTTCTGTAATCACTGAAGTAACATCAAAATCCCTACTAACTCGTGATGTATCATTTCGTTTCCTCTTACCCTTCTGAGTGATTCACTTTTTTGTCAGGCAGTGTAAATAAGCAATGAGATTCATTAATGATGATCTAATACCATCGTGACAAATAACGTACAAAATGTCATACAAAATGGCATACGCATCAGATTACAAATACATCATGTCAACAAGCAAAGGTGTCTCACAGAGGATGCGTACATTCACGGTTGTAGTAAACATTTAGATGTAAGTAATGCTCCACTGTTACGACATGCTCCTCAAGCGTTGTCTATAAATAGAGATACGATGTCTTACGAGCGTGTTGAATACCACACGAGAGCTCCAATCGTCCAACGGTCGAGGAGCGGTGTTAGCGTAACCAGTTAAGGCGGGAGATGAAGTATGCATGTATTGTATTAGTCATATTTCCTTTTTTCTAATTTCGTATTAAACACGACTGTCGCAACAAAGACTCATGTTTCTTCGGAAAGGAGCCTCCTGATGTCTGGGTGTTTGTGTTGTCCTCATCATTTTATCCTCATTCATGAACGTGGCGAGTTTGGACTGTGCAAAGGTTGGGTATTTGTGCGGGCGCTGATAACTGCGCAGTTGAACGCCTCACAAACCAAACATCATCATCATCGGGAAGGAAAAGTAATTGTAATAATGATAATCATTATGGTACATTCGTGGTGGGGCACAGTCAAGATATAATAAGAATTTACTTTGAAGTCCTACCTGGAATACATGCTTTGAATAACGTACACTGTGTTTGCGATACGCACGTATATGTATCTGTGAATGTATGTTTAGTTCATCTTAAGAATAAATTGTCGTCTGGCTGGGGTCTCCGCTCGGATGCAAGTCTTTTTAGTTGACGTCACTTCGGTGACTTGCGTGTTGGTGAGGGTTATATGATGATGAAGACAACACAACACCCAGTCCCCGAGAGGAGAAAAATCTCCGACCCAGTCGGGAATCGAACCCGCGACCCTCGCATGGCATTCTGCTAGGCTCACCCCTTTTTTTTGTTAATTGATCTCGTTTTGTTCGTTACGGTTCGTTGTATTGGTTCGGGTCGGATGCCCAATGACACCCGTTCAAGTTCCTCGTTGACCCCTCGTACAGTTTTTTTTTATTACAGAGGGGAGCTAACCCTCTGACCGAACACGCTGAATTACCGTGCCGGCACCATTCAGCTATGGAAGCGGACATTTCATCATGATACCACTCTAAGTTGATTCGTTGTAGCGATACAAGTATTTGGTGGAAAATTACCAAAAATGGAAATGACGGAGCTTGAATGCTGTACATGGCTACATTGCGTGTCGCGTTAACCGGCCGTTAGCACCACTGCTTGACTGCTGGCGCTCTTGTGTACTACTGAACATGCTCCTACAATTTTGAACTCCGATTTCTCGTCAACTCTTGAGGTGCATCATACCACGGCAGTTTTCGTTACATCTATGTATGTACGAGATGAAAAAAGTCGGTGGCAGATTCGGTGTTAACTTCCATTGTTAGAGATAAACTAGGTATAGGGACGGCGATAAGCTGTTCGCTAAAACGTGCCTTTCAGTCAGTGATATTTGTGAAATGAAGCACAAACCTGGTCGTGGTGTTTGTCTGTCACTTACCTGCGCTAGAACGTCAGTACTGTGTGAACGCCCAAGCTTGACTGTACTAGATGCGCAACGGTTCCTCATGCTGTGGACAACATCGTCCAACATACCTCGTTTTACTGCCACCCAGAATTGTAAAGGCGCTCTCTGCAAGTCTGCAATGGTGCGTGGCGTTGGCATTGCGGCTGCAATCCTTCGGCCTATAGCATCCTTTGCATGTTAAGCAGGATTCAAGTCCGCAGATCAAACTGGACAGTAAACGCGTGTTCGCGTGTCACAAGTCCGCAGCTCGTGGTCGTGCGGTAGCGTTCTCGCTTCCCACGCCCGGGTTCCCGGGTTCGATTCCCGGCGGGGTCAGGGATTTTCTCTGCCTCGTGATGACTGGGTGTTGTGTGCTGTCCTTAGGTTAGTTAGGTCTAAGTAGTTCTAAGTTCTAGGGGACTGATGACCACAGATGTTAAGTCCCATAGTGCTCAGAGCCATTTGAACCATTTTTTTTCGTGTCACAGATTATTCCACCTGGCCAGCCCATCCACGTGCAACAAGAGAAAAGTGCACATAACGCAGAGCGATACTTTTCCCACAGACAGCAACAGTCACATTGCAGCTGACAAATACAAGTAGTGACATTCAGTGCTGCCAACATGTCATTCGAAATCAGAACACTGGCGCCGCCATATTGGGTATTCTGCAAAATTGGCCAGGTTTTATTACGTCCCAGGTGTACGCTAGATGAAAGGCGAAAATCGCTGTATAATAAACCTTGACTCATATATGAAGGCGACACTGCTCAGCAGTAGGAAAGTCCATCCAGGGTGGACAAGAGACCGCATTCGCCGAACCACACTGTGTTTTTTTGTGGGAAGGAGGAGGTGACAATGCATCTAACTGGCTGTCGAGCATATAGAGCAACCTGTCGAAGCCGAAGAGGTACATTAACTGGGATGGGGGATCACCTGAGCGAAGATATGGGTTGCAAATGGGGAAATCCATCGAGATAAGCGACTCTGACAAAGGGCACATTATTGTTACGCAGAGACTGCGAACAACTACCTCGAAAACGGCGAAGCTGTTCGAATGTTGGTGTGCTACTGTCGTGAGCATCTACGGAAAGAGGTAGAAGGGCAGTGAAACTCCCACTAGGCTCTAAATGACTGGGCGTCCACGACTCTTCACAGAACGTGGGGTTCGGAGGCTTGTCTGCTCTCTAAAGTAGGATAGATGGTGATCTGTGGCATCTCTGCCGAAAGAGCACAACGCTCGTGTAAGTGCAAGTGTTTCAGAGCACACCGTTCGTCGTATATTGTTGAACATGGAGCGCCGGAGCAAACCACCCCTACGTGTAGACATGTGGACCCAACGAAATCGCCAATTACGATAGCAGTGGGCACGGGACCATCGGGATCCGACTGTCGATCAATGGAAACGTTCCAGCTCCATAGGCGAATCACATTTTTTTGCTACATTAGGTCGATGGTCCTTTCCTGAAACGCTGTCATCGAAGTGAACGGCGACTCGTAACGTGCAGCGCGCCTCGGACGCAGGCTGGTGGGAGCAGTAGTATGCTATGGGAGACGTTCTTCTACGCTTGCGCGGGACCTGTGTTAATAATCGAAGACACGCTGACTCTTGCGAACCACCTGAATACCTTCATGCTTGATGTCTTCCCCGACAACGATGTCATCTTTCAGCAGTATAATTGTACATGTCTCAGTACCAGAACCGGGCTCCAGTGGTTTGAGGAGCATTATAGTGAGCTTACGTTGATGTGTCGGCGACCAAATTCGCATGATGTAAATCCCATTTCGGTCGTTATATGGCGCCATCATCGCTTACGCAAATCAGCGGTCGGTTATTTACGCGAATTACATGTCCTGTGCGTAGACATCTAATACCTCCAAAAACCTCCCAACAAACTGTCGGATCCCTGATACGCAGACTCAGTGATGTATTTCGTTCCAAAGACGGACAAAAAAGCTACTAAGTAGGTGGTCATAATGTTCTGGCTCGTCAGTGGATCTGTCAACAAATTCGCAGTGATGAGCAGTGACCATTGTTAATGATGCAATTGCTGCCTGTCTTACTACGTTACTTCAGAAGAAAGTTTTCATATAATGCTGCTTCAAAAGCGCTACCGTCCTTTTCCAAGCCTGCGAAGATCGTTCTTAAAACGAAGAAGAAGGGAATATTTCTGAAGTCACAGCTTCTGAAAAGCAGACTATGGACATCTCGTAAATAGATGTGAAAGTACCAAGGATTTCGACATGACCTTCATGAAGTACTACGACTTAAGAAAAAGCTGAATCATTAAAAATAGCCTCCACAGCGGAATTTAAAATTGACTTATAACACATGTAAATGATTCGAAGATATCAGCATAGTGAAGAAAAAGTATGTGTGTACAAGATACACTGTCCGAAAACACATCACTACGCTATAGGGCTACTGCCTCCACAGGGTGAAAGATAAGGATATGGTTGAGGGTATGGGGTCAAGTTTGACAGTGATACCCTGTATATTATTAGTATTTTTTAATCAAAGTTTTAATATGTTTCGTCGATAAGTAGTTTCGTTAATCTGCTACCTTCGTGGTGAAAACCATTTTAGTGGGAAAAATGGAGAGACTCGGACATTTATTTAGTGCGCAGTATTCGTTACCTGTATAAAATGGCACGGCATGACAAGAAAACAAAGAGCCAATATGACGAGTTTAGAATCCAGATGTGTGTGTGTTTTTCTTTTTAATTTAAATCGTTCCAAGCGGATGGATATTACTGGAGAGAAAAATATCTCTCGGCCAGGATAAATTCAGTGAAGATGAAGCTATCCCATATCTTGAAGTAAAACCATACATTTCCCCTAATTACGTGATCGTCATGGAAAGGCATTGATTCGGCTGCATCACACACATCCATGCCCGAGGCAGGATTCGAACTTGCTGCCGTAGCAGCAGCGCGGTTCCGGACTGAAGCGCCTAGAACCGCTCTGTCACAACGGCCGGCTCCCATGCGTATGCTGACGTTTAGTATTGGTGTCGTGACCAGGATCAGGCACTTCTGATAAATCGCATCGTATTCTGTTCGGCGATGAATCGCGTTTCTGCGCTACCCCGAATGACCATTGTCGGCGAATATGGCGGTCACCTGGGAAGAGTTCCCATTCTTTCAATGTTTTATAGAGACACAGCGGCCTTACTTCTGGCGTCGTGGTGTGGCTAGCCGTCAGTTATGACTATAGGTCACGGCTGGAGGTTAATGAGAGAAATCTGACGACACAACAGTACGTCATGGACATCCTGCGTCCTCACGTATCATCACTCTTTAGACAGTATCTTGATGCCATTTTCCAGCAGGACAGTGCTCGTCCATACACGGACTATGTCTCTATGAACTGCCTGCGTGATGCTGAGATACTCCCGTGGCCAGCTAAATCCTCAGATCTGTCCCCGATATGTTTGGGACCAGCTCGGACGTCATCTCCGTCACAGTGGTAATACTGAGGATGTCAAGTGTCACTTATAACAGTTGTGGGGCACCTTGCCTCAGCAGAGGATAGAGCAGGCAGGGGAGTAATGTGTTGTCAGTGGAGAAGCAGGAACAGCAAAGTGGATTGGTCCGGAGAACTCAGTGATTTCAAACGATGGACTAGTCATTGGATGTCAACGGAATGACAAATCCATCAGGGATATTTCAGTCCTTTTAAAGATGCCCAATTCGACTTTTGATGATGTGACTGTGAAGTGGAAACAGCTAAATCAAGAACAGGTACTGACGAACAGGGACCGTCTAGCATTGCGGAAGGTGGTTATAAAATATCACTATAAATCAGCGGCAGGAATCACTTATGAGCTTCAACAGTCTTGTTAGCACAATGACTGCACGTAGGGAGTTAAAGAGAATGTGGTACAATGCTCGAGCAGCTACTTATAAGACACACATTTCTGTAGTCAATGCTAAGTGACTCGTCAGGTGTTAAAGAGGACACCACTGGACAGTGGATGAATGGAAACGATTTACTTACACTGATGAATCAGCCTATACCCTGGAAGAATATGAACACATTTTACAGCATTATGTACTGCTTGCAGTAGAGGTCAGTTGGGAGACGACGATTGTTCGTATCTGCATGCCAATGGAGTCTGTCATTAAGCAACATTTGTGAGGCAGTGGTTCTTAGAAAGTTGGTTAGTTAGTTAGTTGGTTGCGTGTTCCATTGATCAATCGCAAGGTACGGTAGCCTTTATGATGTGGAACGTGTCAAGTGCACAAGAAATGCACATATGAAACAAAATTTTTTTAATATATATATATGTATTAAAATACAGAGTTAAATATTAATATTTCTATTATTTACCCCTTTCCCTTAAATGGCACAAAATGCATATACTATATTTATAGATTTATTTATTCCTATTCAAGAATTCATCTATGGTATAGAAGGAGTTGTCAAGGAGGTATGATTTCAATTTATTTTTTAAGCTGTTACTGCTGTCTGTCAGACACCTTATTTCATCTGATAATTTGTCGAAAATTTTTATAGCAGCTTATTTTACCCCTCTGTGCAAAGGATAGTGTAAGTCTTTCTTTTTTCTGGTATTATAATCATGAATATGACTGTTGTTTTTAAACGGGTCCATGTTGTTGAGAATAACTTTCATTAGTGAGTAGATGTATTGTGAGGCTGTTGTAAGAATTCCCAATCTTGTAAAAAGATGCCTACAAGATGTGCGACTATGAACCCCACACATTATTCTAACCACTTTCTTTTGAGCAGTGAATACTTTTTCTCTAAATTTTGAGCTACCCCAAAATATTATTCCTTATGACATCAGAGAATGAAAGCATATGCTAGCTTACTAATTTATATATACTCAAAATTGGGAATTATTCTGATCGCAGAAGTTGCTGAACCTAGTCGCTTTAGGAGATCCAAAATAGGAATTTTCCAATTAAGATTCTCATCTATATGTACACCCAAAAACTTTGTATGCTCTACCCTGTCTGCTTACTTCTGTTCATGTGTTATATTTATTGAAGGAACTTTACTTTTTGCAGCAGAATTTTTCAAAGTTTAGTGCAAGCCCATTTGCAGAAAACCAATTAATGACTTTTCCAAAGACCTTATTTGTATCATTTTCAATTGGACTTTCTTTTACTGAATTAATAACGATGCTTGTATCATCAGCAAACAGTGTCAGTTCAGCTTCCTGTTTCAGATAGGAAGGGAGGTCGTTCACATATATCAAGAACAGAAGGGGCCCCATGATTGAACCCTGTGGAACACTTAATGTAATTTCACCCCAGTTAGATGAAGTGTCAAACTTATTTAAATCACTTGACCCATATAAGGAAACTTTTTGCTTCCTGTTCTGTAGGTATGACTTAGACCACTCATATGCTATTCCATTTATACAATAGAATTGTAATTTCTGTAACATAATGTCATGGTTCACACAATCAAATGCTTTTAACAAGCCATAGAAAATTGCTATTGGTGACATTTTACTATTTATAGACACTATTATGTGGACAGTGAAATTGTATATTGCTGTCTTAGTGGAGCAGCATTTTTGAAATCCGAAAATAAGAGTAACAGTCCTGAAATGGACTAGCCTGCCCACAGCTCCGGCCTGAACCCAGTATATGAACTCTGGAATGCGTTAGAACGTAGACTTTGCTTCAGAACCCAACGTTCAACATCACTACTTTCTCTAGCCCAAGAAGAGTTAAAGCCTTCATAGAGGCAAAGGGTGGACACACGGCATATTAATGTCCACTAACAGTTGTCCGAATACTTTTGGTCAGATAGTGTATGGAGAAATCGTTCTTCCACAAAGATGCTAGTAAATCTTAGTTTTTGTGGTATGAAGTTCACTAAAAGCTTCCCTACACAGTAGTCTCTCTTCACATCACACTAAAGTACTGGAGGAAAGCGAATTGTCAGTACGTGCGAGGGTAATAAATAATGAGATGAAGAACAGCCATGGATAATAAAGCAAAATAAAATTAGAAAAGTGACAAAAAAACCTAGCATCGACGATTCAGTTTTGTCAACCAGGCGCACAATTTTAGCCGAAAGCCATCAACCTTCAATGAATCAGAAAGGAATTTCTTGAATACACTCCATGCCGAGCTGATTCGGCATGCAGCTGTAAGGGAGCAGCGCAAAACTACGCAGCGATGTGTGCACTGGATCCTGCCGGAATGCGAAGACGTGGCAGCTGTCAGGCACAGTTCTCTTTTTGCTACAAAAGAGCAGTTTTCCGCGTAACTATCCACAGACAGATAACACCGACAAGGGAACGTTGTGTGGACGTTTTCTTTACTTTCAGAAATTCGACAGATTTTTTTCAAGTTATCTCAAAGTCAATACAAATCAGTACAGTCCCCACATTCAAACAGTGGCGGTCGTCGACTCTCTAAGATATCAAGGTTGACGGCTTCGTGCGTGATCATTGAATTTAACTGTTGCGGACGCTTTTACTCTAAAAACCAGTCACTGTTTTAGGTCTGACCTTTTTTCTTTCACTTTTCATTTCCTTAATGCAGTGGTTCCCAACAGGTGGTCCGCGGACCCCCAGGGGTCCGCGAGCTATCCCAGAGGGGTCCGCAAGATGCTATTGGAATAAAAAATATATTAAATATATTTAGTATGATAACAGATTTGTTGTTTTGGCCGCTTCCTGCATGAGCAGAGCTTTAGCGAACGCTAACTTCTGCGTCTAGCGTCTTCCTAGAGCCAACTGACACTAGCACACTCTAGCGCAAAACTAGAATTAGATAGAGGCAAATATTTCTGCTGTATGCCATTAGAGTGCGCGCGCTGCCTATTTGCAGCTGACAACTGACAGTCACTTTACACAGAAACATTTCAGACGACAATCAGCCATTGTTAATTTATTGCCAGTGCTTTCACAGACCGTGTTGTTTACATATTCAATATTCTGTATTAAAACAGTAGTGTTTGTAAAGCGTTGTTTTTCAATAATTAATAAATCACTGTTTTTTCTAAGTACCAAAAATATAAAACATATAAAAAGACTCTTAATTTGGCTTTTTTAGGTACTTGATACTGTGATATGACAAGGTACTAATCATACTCGATGAGGGGGTCCTCGAGAAAATTTTGTTGGGAAGCCCTGCCTTAATGCATACAGGGACATGACACGTCCTTCTTTACTACCGATATTCGCGTCTACAAATGATTCCAAGCGTTCTGATTGTTACAAAACAGACGAACTATCAGCGCGGCGTGTCTCGCAACAGTTACAAAAGACAAAGAGACAGACAAAATGTATGCATTGTCCACGTGCAACTGGAAACTTGAGATAGTCATGAAATTACAGTGTTTCGCGTTCACATTTGGTTCCAGTATAATCCAAAAATTGCATATCAAGAGCTATAGTTCTAATGACTGCCGATGGTCGTGTCTATAAAGTGTAAAATATCGAAAACATAGTATATGATTACATTAGGAGTGCTTAATCATTGTATGATTTCGGAAGTTTTTATGAGCCACTTAGCTTGTCAGCATGAGGTACACAATTCAGTATGTTTCTGACTCTGTCCGGCCTGAACGTACAACGTCGGGCTATTGCACGTCTACATTAGACAAAATAATCTCCTCGATATCAAGGTCATATGATGCAGTGCACGAACTTAACTATAAAAAGTTGATAAACGTTCATCTAGTTCTAATGAAAGGGTGTAACCAGACATCTGGGTGAAGTATAAGCTAGAGAAACCACGATAAACCTAAGTCTGGATGTGTGACTGAATGTCCCGAATAGGGGTCAAGTTTTTTAACGACTGCCATATCTTACCCTATCGTTCAAAAGACAATAGACCGATGAGATGAATGTCATCTTAGTCTATACCAGCTCCATCTCAATCAGTTGAAAAGGAATAAATGCTAAGGTCAGATGAACAAAGGATATAGTACACTTAATGTCACCACATTTATTGGAAACTGAATTCCATGGCATTAGGTGGTATTTGGTGGTCCGCGGGCCTGATTCACATACTTACGTAAGCTCACGGGCCGCATCATCACGACGTGACAGGAACACTCCTAGTGCATAAAGTGAAAATTGTAGCGTCCATGATTTTAATGTTTATGGGTTAACACACCGATATGAACGGCACCTATCTCCCGACACGTCACACCAACAAATTATGCCTTGAAACACGTGTTTTGAGAAAACTTTCATTTTAGGTTTCCCCAGTACGTCGTCTGTGGGGCAAATTCAAACCAGTCGTAAGTTGGATACGGCCCGCGGGCTGCCGGTTGCCCACCCGTGATGTAAGGCTACGTTCGAAACTAGTCACGCAACTGTGACAGAAATTTAAATAAAGAATTATCAAATCTTAGTTGCCGGTCTTTCACCAACAAAATGTTGGAACTACATAAATAATTGTAATTAATCTCAGTATATAAGTCGTCAGTTGCAATCAGTATGAAAATATACTTACCCAAGGAGGAAAAATTAATCAGTATTATGATTTATAAATAAAATTTGTGCTAGTTTACTCGAAGTCTGTCGGTTTATACACTACCGTTCGTGAAAATTGCAGCTCCAAGAATAGGAGACGTGATTACAATGAAATTAATTCCACAGATTAGGGACATGACGACACACAGATGATTAGAATTACAGAATTGTACACGCAGTTCGACTGCCAGAATTCAGTATGGTGTGAAACCGGCACTTGCTGCAATCAGAGCCTCTAGATGTCGTGGCGTGGAATCAAAGGGGGTCTGGATATGCTGTTGCGGAACACACTTCCACATGGTTTGTAGGAGTACCCATAAAGCATCAGCATTGGTTGCAAAGGGACCAAAAGGAACAAGCTGCTGAAAGACCATATCCTAGACATGTGTGATGGACGACTTGTCAGGCATACATGCAGGCAGGGAAGCAATTGCACACGTCATTCTTTGAAGAAGGCTTTGTATGAGTACCCATAAAGCATCGGCATTGGTTGCAAGGGGACCAAAAGGAACAAGTTGCTGAAAGACCATGTCCCAGACTTGTTTGGTGGACGATTTGTTAGGCCTACATGAAGACGGGTACCAGTCGTCCATGTCATTCCTTGAAGAAGGCTTGCGCACTCCTCGCCACAGGTGGCCAGGCTTTGACCTGTTGAACTATAGCATGTAGGAGGGGTAGTGCCTCGGGCTCTAAAATGTCTCTGATGGAGTGGTTGCTGTTTAGGTCATCCTCAGTATGTAGGAGGCGCGATAAAGCGTTATAGCCAACGCCGCCATGAACCATCAGACTTAGCGTTTGTCAGCTATACTGCTCAACAATGCAGTCTGTGAGATAGCTGTCACCATGGTGCATCTAACACATACGCAGCCATCACAGTAGAACAAGTTGAAGCGGGACCATTCCGAAAACACTAAATTTTGCTTCTCAGCATGCCAGGGACGGCGTTTATATGCCCATAACAGTATGAGCTGTTGGTGGTTTCAGGACAATTGAAGCCAATGCGACGGCATGCGTGCCACCAGTCCACCCCTCGGCCGAAGGCGTCAAACTGTTGGTGCAGAAACGTCCACAACCATTGCAAAGGTCCAACGTCAACGCTGTGGATGAAGCTGCTTTGTCAGATATGACCACATGGACAGGATGGTAGTCATCCCATGCTGTGGTCAACCGTGCAATCCAGTACCGGCTCGCCGCTGTGTACAACCCTCCTCTGTCCACTGGTTCCACACACGCATCACTGTCATAGCAGCATGCCCTGTACAAGCAGCAGTGCCACGGTACGATAAACTCATTCCCCAGAGACTAACTATTCCACCCTGTTTGAACCCATTCACACGCTGATACTAAACACTGATACATGCTGATACTACACTGATGAGACATACTAGAATTTCCTTGCACGTTTCTACTTGGTTTGACAGCATTGCAACAACTGGGATTGACGTAACACTGATCTGTCTGGACATACAAAAGGAAGCATTGCTGGTTCTATGTTCATGCCATCTCTCTGATATCTTAATCACTTATTATGATTCCACTGTTCTACACATCATCTGATTTTAGAGTGATTCAGACCATTAATTCCGGGTGTTGCAATTTTCACAAACAGCAGTGTATTTTTTGTGCATATATGTCCTGCTTTTGAAAAGGTCATTGACGTAGGTGGGATACATAATATTTTCAGAGCCAGTTGGTATAGTGTTGGGTACAGAAATTTTCAGGTTTCCTAATAGTTTAAAGGATCGCTGCTTCTAAGTAAATTTTCTTCCGATAAATATTTGTCTAGTTCGATAGCCACCACATGTCCTGTGAGATGACCTCCTTTGAACTGAAAAAACGAGCACACTCCAAACAACTCCTCATATTTTATCCACAAAAAATGTGTGTAAAATCTTATGGGACTTAACTGCTAACGTCATCAGTCCCTAAGCTTACACACTACTTAACCTAAATTAACCTAAGGGCAAACACACACACCCATGCCAGAGGGAGGACTCTAACCCCCGCCGGGATCAGCCGCAGAGTCTATGACTTCAGCGCCTTAGACCTCTCGGCTAATCCCGCGCGGCTTTTGTCCACAACAGGTGAGTTATATAATCTGTTCGTGCTTTCAAGTAAAACAAAAGTTGTGGGTTTCAGGGGCCAAGGGACAATTCCAAGTAAAATTGTAATAAATGATTGGAAAAATAAATAAGTGGACTGTTTCAGCTTCTTAGGAACTACTTTCTCATTCACGGCAGAAAGATTTAATTGAATGAACGGAGCAATCTATAGGAACCTGAGAACTAAAGCCGGCCGCTGTGGCCGAGCGGGTCTAGGCGCTTCAGTTTGTGATCGCGCGACCGCTACGGTCGCAGGTTCGAATCCTGCCTCGGGCATGGGTGTGTGTGACGTCCTTAGGTTAGTTAGGTTTAAGTAGTTCTAAGTTCTAGGGGACTTATGACCTCAGATGTTAAGTCCCATAGTGCTCAGAACCATTTGAACCATTTGAGAATTAAAGTGAGACAGGAAATTCTATCTAAGTTCTGCAAATCGATGTCAGTACCAACTACAACATGTGGAAGCGAGTCGTGTATTCTAACAGAAACAAATGAACTAAGAATATAAGCACCGGAGATGAGATTCCTCAGGAGGGTGAATGGTGTCATCAGCGAAGATATGTAAATGAAAACCTTAAATGAGTAGATTTAGGAATATAGGAATAAGTTAAAGGACAAAAATGGTTCAAATGGCTCTAAACACTATGGGACTTAACATCTGAAGTCGTCAGTCCCCTAGACTTAAAACTACCTAAACCTAACTAACCTAAGGACACCACACACATCCATGCCCGAGGCAGGGCTCGAACCTGCGACCGTAGCAGCACCGCGGTTGCGGACTGAAGCGCCTAGAACCGCTCGGCCACAGCGGCCGGCTCTGAAAGGACTATCTCAGAAGAGTGGAAGATGACTGAATACCAAATTTAATGATGAATTATTACCCAGTGGCAGAAGATCATTAGGAAGATCGAGAGAAAGGTGGAAACATCAATAATTTCAACCAAGAGGGCGTAAGAGGCGAATGAATAAAACATGCAGAAAGAAGAAGACATCTCATATGAAAGTATTACGAGGTTTTAAGTAATTGTTTTGATAAGTTTTGTAATTACATACTCTGAGGCGTCAAAAGTCATGGGATAGCGATATGCACATATACAGGTGGCGGCAGTATCGCATACACAAAGTAGAAAAGGACAGTGCATTGGCGGAGCTGTCATTTGTACTCAGGTGATTCATGTGAAAGGGTGTCCGACGTGGTTAGGGACGCACGACGGGAATTTACAGACTTTGAACACGGAATGGTAGTTCGAGGTAGACGCATGGGACACCTCATTTGGAATTCGCCATGTAAAATAACAGCTCAAATCAACGTGGGACGAACGACGAACGTGTCAGTTAGGATAGCGGTGCGAAATGTGTCGTTCTATTCTATACTATTCTATTCTATTCATAGTCTATGTCAACAGATGACCGACGCGAGCGCCTTTGCTAACAGCACGGCATCACCTGCAGCGCCACTCCTGAAGACTCGTGACCATATCAGTTGGACCCTAGACGACTGGATAACCATGGTCTGGTCTGATGAGTCCCGTTTTCAGTTGGTACGAACTGATGGTATGGTTGGAATGTGGCGCAGATCCCACGAAGCCATGGATCCTGTGCAAGCAGATGGTGGTCACATGATGCTGTGGGCTGTGTTCACACGGAATGGACTGGGCTCTCTGGCCCTTCTGAATCGATCATTGGCTGGAAATAGTTATGTTTGGCTACTTGGAGACCATTTTCAGCCATTCATGGACTGGTTTGAAGAACATTCTGGAGAATTAGAGCGAATGATTTGACCACCCAGATCTCCCGACATGAATCCCATCGAACATTTATGGTACATAATCTTATGGTCTGCTAGTGCAAAAAATCCTGCTCTGGCAACACTTTCGCAATTATAGACGGCTATACAGAGTGCTTCTGTAAGAGGGTTCAAAAATTTAACAGGACATAGAGGATGCTCCACTGAACAATTTGAGGTAGGGAACATGGGGTCGGAGAAGCCAGCTTATGAAGATAATAGGAATAAAATCGCATTATTGTATACTTTTTTATTTACATTAGTTACAATTAACTGCAAATACCATTACTGATACAATGCACGTATCATTTGTACTGTATCTTATAAAATGTGCCGAAACTGACGCCCTTTAACATCAATGCAAGAAGCATGATATCGGCGAACAAAAGTCAGACGCACGCTGATAAATTGCCTTGGTTTGTTTCGAATCACATCATAGGTAGCTACAATTCTGACAATTAGTTCCATCTCTGTATACACTGGAGTCTCATACACAAGTGACTTTAGATATCCCCATAGGAAATAATGAAGGGGATATAGGTCAGGTGACCTCGCGGGCCATGGAATAGGACCATTCCTTCCAATCCAGCGACCAGGAAATACAGCAATGAGATCGCTACGGACATCCACACTGAAGTGTGGCGGTGCACCATCATGTTGCATCCACATCCTCTCACGAACAACCAAGGGTACGTCCTCCAACAACTCAGGTAGAACTCCATGCACGAACCTCAAGTAGAAGTGGCCATTCAGACGGCCAGGTAGAACATATGGCCCAGTAAGACAGCCGCCTACAATGCTGGCCCAGATATTCACAGCAAAACGTACTTGATGGTGTGACTCTACTACAGCGTGAGGGATTTCCTCATCCCACGCATGGCTAATCCTGCTGTTAGAATACCATCACGTTCAAATGAGGCCTCGTCAGTAAACAACACGATTTGGAGGAAATCTGGTCGATCAATCCACTGTTGGGGAGCAACCATTGACGCGGCGAGACCCTTGGCACAAAGTCAGTAACAAGTGTTACATGGAGCCATTCTGGGTGATATGGGTGTAACTGTTGTCCGTGGAGTACTCGCCAAACGCTAGTATGTGCAGCAGCCATGTCATGTGCAATACGAAGCGTACTCATAGTGGGGGTCTCTGCAACACGTTCCACCACCTCCTCTTCAGTTCGGGTGTGCGAGTGGTCCTCGTGTTGCCAGGTTCCTCGTTTCTTCTTTCCAGTGAACCAGTCTCCAGCATTCATCGATCGAGAGAAATAAACACTCGTCGTGACGGATGATGCCTGTTAGGAAATCGTTCCCTGTACAGCCTTTCAGCAGCGAGAGCATTTCAACGCACTTCTCCATACACAAGGTCCATGCCAGTGAGTTCTGCGAAACTGTACCGGTACTGCTCCATCGTGTAGTACTGCACGTCTCTGAATAGCACTGAGTAATGAATGGGTCGATCGTTGATTCATAGCACGTTCTGTCATGGGACACTATACACTCATGCTCATAAATTAACGATAATTGCAGAATGTGGCACTACAAAAAACTGGCGCTAATAGCATGGGCACATAGGGAACACACGCGGTCCAATCTGTAAGTCCACGGTATTGGTGATAAGTTGAGAAAACCGTCCCGAAACACATGTACTACAAAACACTACTGCTTCCTGCGCATGTACCCCGACATCAATATGGGATATGATCACCATGCACACGTGCATAGGCCGCACAACGGGTTGGCATACTCTGGATCAGGTGGTCGAGCAGCTGCTGGGGTATAGCCTCCTGAAGTGTCGAAGGGTTTTGAAGACGTGCAGCGATACGTCGACCGAGAGCATCCCAGACGTGTTCGATGGGATCAGGCCTGGAGAACAGGCAGACCACTCCATTCGCCTGATATCTTCTGTTTCAAGGTACTCCTCCACTATGGCCGGCCGGGGTGGACGAGCGGTTCTAGGCGCTACAGTCTGGTACCGCACGACCGCTACAACGCAGGTTCGAATCCTGCCTCGGGCATGGATGTGTATGATGTCCTTAGGTTAGTTAGGTTTAAGTAGTTCTAAATTATAGGGTACTGATGACCTCAGAAGTTAAGTCCCATAGTGCTGAGAGCCATTTGAACCATTTTTGAACCTCCACGATGGCAGCTCGGTGGAGCCATGCGCTATCATCCATCACGAGGGAGGTGGACTCCAATGCACTCCTGAAAATGCGGACATACTGGTGCAAAATGACGTCCCGATACACCTGAAATGTTACAGTTCCTCTGTCAAAGACATGCAGGGGGGTACATGCACCAGTCATAATCCCACCATCACCATCAAACCACGACCTCCATACAGGTCCCTTTCGAGGACATTAAGGGGTTAGTATCTGGTTCCTGGCTCACGCCAGATGAAAACCTGGCGAGAATCACTGTTCGGACTATACCTGGACTCGTCCGTGAACATTACTGGAACCACTGTTCCAATGACCAGGTACTGTGTTCTTGACACCAGGCTTTACGGGCTCTTCTGCGACCAGGGGTCAGTGAAATGCACCTTGCACGTCTCCGGGCGAATAAACCATGTCTGTTCAGTCGTCTGTAGACTGTGTGTCTGGAGACAACTGTTCCAGTGGCTGCGGTAAGTTCCCGAGCAACGCTACCTGTAGTACTCAGTGGCCGTCTGCGGGCACTGATGGTGAGATATTGGTCTTCTTGTGGTGTTGTACACTGTGGGCGTCCCGTGCTTTATGCGCCTGGATACATTTCCTGTCTGCTGGAATCGTTATTATAATCTTGAGATCACCCTTTGTGGCAAACGAAGGGCCCGTGCTACGACCTGCTGTGTTTGACCAGCCTCCAGTCGCTCTAGTATGCCACGGCTCATAACGTCATCAATATGAGTTCTTTGAGCCATTTTCAACACACAGTCACCATTACCGCGTCTGAAAACGTCTGCACACTCGCTGCACCGTACTCTGACATGCACCAACACACCTCTGCATATGTGGACTGCTGCCAGCACCACCGTGCGACGACCGCAGGTCAAATGCACCGCATGTTCATACCCCGAGGTGATTTAAGCCTGCAAACCGCCCACCAGAGCGTTGTTTCACCATGTATCAGCATTATCCTTAATTTATGAGCACGAGTGTAAATACGATACAACAGAGACACCTTATGAATGGGAAAAGTAAAAAAATCCTGCATCATGACTTCCTAGTAATCAGGCTCGTTCTCCTTGTTTCCTTGAAGGAAGTAAAGAATGTTCGTGTAAATAAACAGCACATTACATGTGAACTACTACACGTGTTAGTTGTAAATAAGCTGGAAAACAGTAATGCTAGACAAAGCGGTAGGCAAGTTTACTTCCATATTTCCTTCAACTGGGTTCTCCGACCCCAGGTTCCCTACCTCAAATTGTTCAGTGGAGCATTCTCTACGTCCTGTAAAATTTTTGCACGCTCTTACGGGACCCGCTCTGTAGAGGCAGCAAGGCTCAGAATTTCTGCAGACGACCAACGATTAGTGGAATCCATGTCTTGTCGAATTGCTGTACTCTGCCAGGTAAAAGGAGGTCCAGGAAAATATCAGGAGGTATCCTGTGTCTTTGTCACCTCAGTGTATAAAACCCTGATTCAATGTCTGAGGGGTCCTGAAGACATTAATCCGATTAGGAGAAATAAATTGATAAATAAAAACCAATAATTTTTACATGCACTACCACCTATGTAAAAATAATTATGTAATACAGGGTGATTCAAAAAGAATACCACAACTTTAAAAATGTGTATTTAATGAAAGAAACATAATATAACCTTCTGTTATACATCATTACAAAGAGTATTTAAAAAGGTTTTTTTTCACTCAAAAACAAGTTCAGAGATGTTCAATATGGCCCCCTCCAGACACACGAGCAATATCAACCCGATACTCCATCTCGTTCCGCACTCTCTGTAGCATATCAGGCGTAACAGTTTGGGTAGCTGCTGTTATTTCTCGTTTCAAATCATCAATGGTGGCTTGGAGAGGTGGCCGAAACACCATATCCTTAACATACCCCCATAAGAAAAAAATCGCAGGGGTAAGATCAGGGCTTCTTGGAGGCCAGTGATGAAGTGCTCTGTCACGGGCTGCCTGGCGGCCGATCCATCGCCTCGGGTAGTTGACGTTCAGGTAGTTACGGACAGATAAGTGCCAATGTGGTGGCGCTCCATCCTGCTGAAATATGAATTATTGTGCTTCTTTTTCGAGCTGAGGGAACAGCCAATTCTCTAACATCTCCAGATACTGTAGTTCAGTTACAGTAGCACCTTCGAAGAAAAAGGGACCAAAAACTTTATTGGCTGAAATGGCACAGAAAACGTTCACCTTAGGCGAGTCACGTTCATACTGAGTTGTTTCCCGCGGATTCTCAGTGCCCCATATACAGACATTGTGACGGTTGACTTTCCCGTTAGTGTGGAAAGTTGCTTCATCACTAAACACAATCTTTGAAACGAAAGATTCATCTGTTTCCATTTGAGCAAGGATAAAATCACAGAAATCGATTATTTTAATCTTATCAGCTGCAGACAGTGCTTGAACCAATTTCAGACGATAAGGTTTCATAACTAACCTTTTCCGTAGGACTCTCCATACAGTTGATTGTGGAATTTGCAGCTCTCTGCTAGCTCTGCGAGTCGATTTTCCTGGGCTGCGAACAAATGCTTGCTGGATGCGTGCTACATTTTCATCACTCGTTCTCGGCCGTCCAGAACTTTTCCCTCTGCACAAACACTCATTCTCTGTAAACTGTTTATACCAACGTTTAATACACCACCTATCAGGAGGTTTAACATCATACTTCGTTCGAAATGCACGCTGAACAACTGTCGTCGATTCACTTCTGCCGTACTGAATAACACAAAAAGCTTTCTGTTGAGCGGTCGCCATCTTAGCATCAACTGACGCTGACGCCTAGTCAACAGCGTCTCAAGCGAACAAATGTACAACTAAATGAAACTTTATAGCTCCCTTAATTCGCCGACAGATAGTGCTTAGCTCTGCCTTTTGTCATTGCAGAGTTTTACATTCCTAAAGTTGTGGTATTCTTTTTGAATCACCCTGTATAATTGGCATCAATACTATAAAGAACAGTATCGATTAGAGCCAAACCCGGATGGAGAGGTGCTGGGTCAAGAAAGCGAGCTGCGAGTTGAAACAGTGAGTGAACCAAAAGCACAGAGAGCAGAGCACAGATTGACCCCCGAGTCGCTTTGCGAGCCACTCCATAAGAGCGATTGGCAGTAGTGATTGGTTGGTTGATATGAGAGGAGGAGACCAAACAGCGAGGTCATCGGTCCGATCGGATTAGGGAAGGATGGGGAAGGAAGTCGGCTGCGCCCTTTCAGAGGAACCATCCCGGCATTTTCCTGAAGCGATTTAGGGAAATCACGGAAAACCTAAATTAGGACGGCCAGACGCGGGTTTGAACCGTCGTCCTCCCGAATGCGGGTGCTGTGTGCCACCTCGCTCAGTGGAAGTGATTAGTCATTGGGAGCGTAGTAACTCCTGATTCGCTTTGTGATCTGCTGCATGCAAATGGTGGCTGAAGACCGTAGCTTGTATAAATCATTTGATCATTGACAACGTATTCCAAGTGCGACGCTGTGCCAAAGGATAATGGTCTTCAGAAATCTGAGACTTTTCAAATCAAGTGTGGATATACTGGGTGTGGACGCCAGCTGTTTACTACTCACCACAGTGGTGTAAAGGAAGTCGAGACGAACAGTTTGATACAATATACTTCTGGTCTATCTAGTTGGGAACTACCTCAAAGTGGCCTACGAAAATTACCTAAGATTTTCAATCTGTAAGCCCTAGAGAAAAAATGAATAAGAATTTTTTGTAAGAAAGTTAACGTAGTTCTATTTTGTACCGGAGTTATTCAAGAAAAACGTAAAACAGTGACCTTTAATGGCCACCCATCCCACACTCACCTCCCCACCGGTCAGGATTTTTATTATGTTGTTCGTGGCACTCTCTCGTATCATCATAAAAAAATGTGACTGCTCCATTTCTTTCCGATATTCGAGCAATTCTGGTCTCATTGGCGCTGAAGGTCGACTTTTTACGTTTTTTTAATAACACCAAAAACGCGGCCTGTAGCGAAATTGTTCCCCCGTACGAGGTTAAACTTCATTATTTTACAGTAAAAAAGGTGCTATTCATTTTTTTTCAAGGACTAAATAGTTTTTGCGAAGAGCGAGAGAATATTGAAAATCTCGCATGATGCACGTGACTTGTAGCTTAGGTAGTTATTGTAGGCAAGTATTGATTAGTTTCCCTACTAGATAGACGCAAAGGGTCCTATTTTGAATTGTTCCTCTCGATTTCCTGCACACTACCGTGATACCTTAAATATTTATCAGTTAAATCTTGTATAAGGTGGTAAAGTGTTTTCTGCATTAACGTAGCATTCTGAAACACCGAAATTTCTTTATTTTCTGTTCTTTTCATGGCTCTGAAAAGTTGCATACATTAGTAAGGTATGCAAACCCATACATCGACATAGTCTAAAATAATTTTTTTTGTAGTTTGGGAAAGTTTCCTTCAGCATGTGATGCAGGGAACTGCTTCATAAGCCTGCAACAGAGTCTTCATTTCTCTCAGTGATGTCACTGAAGAGACATTTTGGACAAGACGAGCTACAACTCATTTTTACTATATCATCGATCGCTGATTCCTTAGAAGGATCTGTCTCACTGTATCAGTTGAGGAGGAGATCGCCCATCTCTACTGGTCAATGGGGTTTCCGCATAGTTGCTGTCACTTCGTCCTATGTGAGAGAACTGATGCACATGTGGGACCACATAAAATGTTCCAGCAATCCAACATGACATCGTCACAATCTCCTACATGTGCAGCGCAACTGTGCTACACCAATTGTCGGTAGAACACTTGAGTGGACGTACTGGGCCCTACGAAATACTTATCATCCGATTTTAAGAAAACTACTGGATGGAAAAAATTATTCTTCGATACCTTGCTCGATAAAGGTCTGCATTTTTTCTTTGTTTGCCACAGTTAGTGTGCTGTATCAAATTGAGTATATTTTAAGAGTCTGCAGGGATAAAAACACTTGCATGTGGTTCATTTTAGGTCATAAATTCTTAACATATCTAAACTGTATTTACATTAAAGTGTATTAAATTTTGCTAAAGTATTTAAACTGTATTTAAAGCTGCGACTAGAGTGATATGTTTCTCCATCCTCGAGATATCAGTTTGTATTTTTATGGGAGGGACGTGTGCAATGTGCCTAGTTCTGTCCATGCACGACTTGAATCAATTGGCCATAACACCCACCATATTTTATAAACCGTTAAAGATATTGAAACTAGGTTTTTTGCAAATTGCAGCAGGCAAAGAGGTGCGAGTTTTACCGTATGATTAGCCCGCAGCTCGTGGTCGTGCGGTAGCGTTCTTGCTTCCCGCGCCCGGGTTCTCGGGTTCGATTCCCGGCGGGGTCAGGGATTTTCTCTGCCTCGTGGTGACTGCGTGTTGTGTGATTTACTTAGGTTAGTTAGGTTTAAGTAGTTCTGAGTTCTAGGGGACTGATGACCATGGATGTTAAGTCCCATAGTGCTCAGAGCCATTTTTACCATATGATTAAAACTCGAAATTTCCTATCTATCGCGATATGGAAGTAACTACAGTTTTTTATGAACGATTAACTTTTTAACAGTACTTAATATTACAAGAAAGAAGAATCCCGTGGGCTTGAAGACATTAATGTTTGCCGTATTCTATGTGGGTTCTCAGCTTTAATTGAAAGCTGTTCGTTATTATGTCACAAGATGTGACCAGTAAGTAACTACACGTTTTAATTATTTCAGTTTCCATTAAGATCTTTTGTTTATTTATAATCTTTAGAATGTTTTATAGTACTACATAATGATGTCAGCTTGTCAACTAGTCTCTCCAGCAACGCTACTAAATTGTCTTTATACCGAGGCGTCTGATATTCTAATTCAGTTTCTTTTATCCCATGATGCCAATACGACGTACTCCACAGCCCAGTCACATTAATGTGACCATCGCCTATGTCCGATGTCAACGTGCAATAACCACGCACTGACGGCAAGTGGTAGCTCTAGCAGTGGAGGGTCTATAAAGCGTGTTTCGGGGACGCGTAAACAGAGTGATTTATCTGACGCTCAAAGGGGCAAAAACATTGGAATTCGGGTCAATCGTTGTAGCATTTCTGAAATGGCTAAGTTCATAACCTGTTCACCTGCCGCAGTGGTTGAAGTATACTGTGCATGGCAAAATGGCGCTATACAGGGTGTTACAAAAAGGTACGGCCAAACTTTCAGGAAACATTCCTCGCACACAAATAAAGAAAAGGTGTTATGTGGACATGTGTCCGGAAACGCTTAGTTTCCATGTTACAGCTCATTTTAGTTTCGTCAGTATGTACTGTACTTCCTCGATTCACCGCCAGTTGGACCAATTGAAGGAAGGTAATGTTGACTTCGGTGCTTGTGTTGACATGCGACTCATTGCTCTACAATACTAGCATCAAGCACATCAGTACGTAGCATCAACAGGTTAGTGTTCATCACGAACGTGGTTTTGCAGTCAGTGCAATGTTTACAAATGCGGAGTTGGCAGTTGCCCATTTGATGTATGGATTAGCACGGGGCAATAGCCGTGGCGCGTTACGTTTGTATCGAGACAGATTTCCAGAACGAAGGTGTCCCGACAGGAAGACGTTCGAAGCAATTGATCGGCGTCTTAGGGAGCACGGAACATTCCAGCCTATGACTCGCGACTGGGGAAGACCTAGAACGACGAGGACACCCGCAATGGGCGAGGCAATTCTTCGTGCAGTTGACGATAACCCTAATGTCAGCGTCAGACAAGTTGCTGCTGTACAAGGTAACGTTGACCACGTCACTGTATGGAGAGTACTACGGGAGAACCAGTTGTTTCCGTACCATGTACAACGTGTGCAGGCACTATCAGCGGCTGATTGGCCTCCACGGGTACACTTCTGCGAATGGTTCATCCAACAATGTGTCAATCCTCATTTCAGTGCAAATGTTCTGTTTACGGATGAGGCTTCATTCCAACGTGATCAAATTGTAAATTTTCACGATCAACATGTGTGGGCTGACGAGAATCCGCACGCAATTGTGCAATCACGTCGTCAACACAGATTTTCTGTGAACGTTTGGGCAGGCATTGTTGGTGATGTCTTGATTGGCCCCATGTTCTTCCACCTACGCTCAATGGAGCACGTTATCATGATTTCATACGGGATACTCTACCTGTGCTGCTAGAACATGTGCCTGTACAAGTACGACACAACATTTCGTTCATGTACAATGGAGCTCCTGCACATATCAGTCGAAGTGTTCGTACGCTTCTCAACAACAGATTCGGTGAGCGATGGATTGGTAGAGGCGGACCAGTTCCGTGGCCTCCACGCTCTCCTGACCTCAACCCTCTTGACTTTCATTTATGGGGGCATTTGAAAGCTCTTGTCTACGCAACCCCGGTACCAAATGTAGAGACTCTTCGTGTTCGTATTGTGGACGGCTATGATACAATACGCCATTCTCCAGGGCTGCATCAGCGCATCAGGGATTCCATGCGAGGGAGGGTGGATGCACGTATCCTCGCTAACGGAGGACATTTTGAACATTTCCTGTAACAAAGTCTTTGAAGTCACGCTGGTACGTTCTGTTGCTGTGTGTTTCCATTCCATGATTAATGTGATTTGAAGAGAAGTAATAAAATGAGCTCTAACATGGAAAGTAAGCGTTTCCGGACACATGTCCACACAACATATTTTCTTTCTTTGTGTGTGAGGAATGTTTCCTGAAAGTTTGGCCGTACCTTTTTGTAACACCCTGTATAAGACTGAAACTGAGGCAACTGTGGTGCACCACGTTGACGAATAGACGTACAACTGTTGAGCAACTGGCCACCCATATGAACTAAGGGACTACCAACAGTGTCTCTTCAACAACCGTTCAGCGAATGTTGCAGCGTATAGGCCTCTACACCAGGCTCCAGGTTCGTGCATCCATGCTGACTACTGTTCAACGGCGATGAAGTCTGTGATTTGGACGCCAATAATGCAACTGGACGTCCACTGAATTGAGACAGATGGCCTTTTCAGATGAATGACGTTTTATGCCCCATAGGACACATGACCGTTGGCGTGTATGTAGTGAAATGTGTGAAAGCAAACACCCTGCAACCAGGAGGGGTCGTTATGGTCTGGAGAATATTTTCGTGGCGTTTCATGAATGAGCTCGTCATTCTGTAAGGTACAGTAGATCAACACAAGTATGCATCTATCCTTGGGGGCAATGTCCACCGCTACAAAAAATGGTTCAAATGGCTCTGAACACTATGGGACTTAACATCTGAGGTCATCAGTCCCCTAGAACTTAGAACTATTTAAACCTAATTAACCTAAGGACATCACATACATCCAAGCCCGAGGCAGGATTCGAACCTGCGACCGTAGCGGTCGCGCGGTTCCAAACTGAAGCCACCGCTACATGTAGTTTGTTTTTTTTCTCGGCGTGATGGAATCTACCAGGAGGGCAATGCAACATATCACACAGTTCGTGCGGGGTTCGTAAAGCACCAGCATGACTTAAACGTGCTTTCTTCAACTGTTCAACTGTGTGTGAATTCCTGTAAGACCAAACTGCTGAGGTCATTGGTCCCTGGTCTTACACACTACTTAAACTAACTTATGCTAAGAACAACACATATACGCATCCCCGAGGGAGGACTCGAACCTCCGGCGCGAGGGGCAGTGCAGTCTGTGAAACAGCGCCTCAAACCACGCGGCCACACCGCGCGGCTCCTACTTCGCTGGGCACCAGATTCCCTGGATTTAAACCCAATCGAGGATCTGTGGGACCACTTCGAATGGGCTGTTCGTGACATTGGTCCTAACCGAGAAACCAAGCGCTGCTGACCAAGGCACAGGAATCACCATGCCTCCACAACCCTGTCGGCACCTTCTAGAGCCTCACTGGCTCTCTTCCTGCACAACTCGCGCTGCGAAAATTGGTTATTCATACTTCTGACGGGTGGTCACGTTAAAGTGACTGGGCAGTGTATATGAATGTTAACATTAATCAAAGACTGGTTGTTAGTTATGTAGTTTTGACGTGTCTACTTCAACTGTAATGACACGACATTAGATTCGGCACTTGACTGCCAAATTACCGAATATAGTTTAGATTAACCTTCATGCCAAAGTCAGATAATAATTAAAAATAGTTTCATGCGAAATTAGTGCCTCTTTTGGTGGCCCGGGTATGTTTGCATGGTATTTGGAGCCAGTAGTAAAAGCTCCGCTGCACAAAATTGGTGAGTGGCACGGGAAAAAGCTCTAAGTACTTGTACAATGGGACGTACCAAAGAGATATATAATCAACATAGAGAGGGTATCTATGCATTACACCGCTTTGGGTGGCAGCAACAAACAACACTGGCAGCCATATTTTTTTTTTTTATTTCTGTTGGACAGATGCAAGAGAAGTTGAAAAATCATACATTGTTGTGATTGAAAAATAAATTAAAACTTTTTTTAATCATAAAACATGGTCAGTGCATGTACAGTGTACACTTGTATTAATCGTAGTAATGATACCATTGAAATGTTGAAGTTCAGCTAGGCATCAGCATGTTTTCACATGCAGCATTTCTTATACAAGGTGTCCCATTTTAATCTCTACCGCCCGATATCTCTGGAACGGCACTATTCTGCAGAAAAAGTCTCTAGTAAAAGCTGTAAGGTTTGAAGGCCGTCATGGAGTGGCTACCTCGGAATGACCTTGAACCCTGTTTTCAAGGTCAAGTTCATTTTTGCTAACGGCAACCCCTATTTTTTGTTCCATATTCATATTCTACGTGAAAAAATACGCATTGTTTGTGGGTAACGTTTTTTTCGAAAAACCAAAGGTTTGTCGCCAGGGGGCACTTCATTGCAAGTTTCCTAGGTTATCAGTATCTCGAGAACGAAGCGCTTTTTCAGAAAATTACTTACGTGTCTAACGAATGTGTGTCTTTCAAGAGGGCACCTTAGCATATCTCGATATTGCCGTCAATAATAAAATAATGAAATACTCCATGGTAATCTGTCCTTTTCAAATATGGGGCCGCGAGACGAGGTTGTTCTGAGTGCTACGAGGCGAAATATATCTGAGTTCGACGGGGTGGAATTTCTCTAATTCCCTTAACACACGTTTTTCCTGTCCATATGAGAAAAATTTATGAGGGTCACTCCCGTCAAGAATCATTCTAAGTGAGCAGGGACGAGAAATCTTCAGAGTCTCCAAAGGTAAAATTCTCTGAACACCCAGTCATGATTTCAAATTCCCTGACAATGACGATTATTAGTTTGTCTCAAAGATCCACCCTTCTCTTCTCTGATTGTGCTGGCACAAGCACAATGCTGGTCTCTGATTCAACACTCTCCAATTGGTGCACATTGGGTTCTGCTAACGCCAACGATATTTGCTTTCAGGTTAATCCCTACTGAAGAATTTCAAGGCCATTTGAAGTTCACGAAAATTTCACCAGTGGACAGAGTTCAGAAACAATACAAGATTTTCATTGAAAATTTTTCCCGATCTTGCTTCGTTCTCATGATACTGGTAACCTCGGAAAGCTATAATGAAGTGCCCTTGGCGACAAACTATTGGTTTTTCGAAGAAAAGGTTCCCTACTAACGATGCGCTTTTTTCACGTAGAATACAGATATGGAATAAAAAATAGGGGTTACCATTTTAAGAATGATCTTGACCTTGGTTTGACCTTAAAAACAGGGTTCAAGGTCATTTCGAGGTAACCATTCCATGAGCCCCTTCAAACCTTACAACTTTTACGAGAGACTTTTTTTGCAGAATTGTGCCACTACTGAGATATCGGCCGGGATAGATTAAAATGGGACACCCTGTATGTATCTATCGTATCTGCCAAATTTCTACGTCGTATTTTTTGGATCTTAATCATTATTTGGAATGTTAGGCAACTGACTTTATTAGTGTATAGAAAATACATGTGTTTGTTCACAATAAAATTAAGTGTTAAACAATAACTACAATAGTCATATGGGCTATGCATGCATTGTGTATAAGCTCTGAGCTATTCTTCATTTTTTTGTACTAAATCCCTTTGTAAAACAACGAGCTAACACAACAATGGGAAACCAACATAAGGCGTGAACAAGGGGCGGCCGACTCAGTACTGTTATACACGCTTCTCGCATCTCATCTTAGAGCTTCTGGTAAATACTCTTTTCTGAGAAACAAAATTCCTAACGCACTGTGAGATGAAACATGACAGTCCTATATTTCATTAGAGCTGGTAAAGCAAAAAAAAATAAAAAATAATAATAATAATAGTAATAATGACTCTAGAAGGAAAACCTGGAATTGACCTCAACAGCAAGGATAATTAAACCTTCGAATAGCGTATTAAAATGCTTATTTGCGACTATTATCGTCTGCTTTCTCTGTAAACACCATCGAACTATATACATATATCTCTTCGATAGATACTGAGATGACATAGTACACAAAGAAAACACTTCATATTTGGGAATTATTTCCCGAAAAGCGTCGTGCGGCCAATAAATAAAGAAAAAATTGCGTCTGGCAGTAACAAATGTTATTGTATGACAAACAAAACTACATGACTACTTGCTAGCAGACGACTATATCTCTTAACAGCCCGCCCGGTTAGCCGTGCCGTCTGCTTTCCGGGCGGGAAGGTGTGCCGGTCCCCGGCACGAATCCGCTCGGCGGATTTGTGTCGAGGTCCGGCGTGCCGGCCAATCTGTAGACGGTTTTTAAGGTGATTTTCCATCTGCCTCGGCGAATGCAGGCTGGTTCCCCTTACTCCGCCTCAGTTACACTATGTCGGCGATTGCTGCGCCAACACTGTCTCCACGTACGCGTACACCATACTCACTCTACCACGCAAACATTTGGGGTTACACTCGTCTGGTGTGAGACGTTCCCGGTGGGATACATTGGGGGCCGAACCGCACAGTAACCCTGGGTTCGGCGTGGGGCGGTGGTGGGGTGAGTGGACTGCTGTATCCTGTTGCGGGGTTGTGTACCACTGGGGGTTACGGTGGCGACGACGTCTCTCTGTCGTTTCTAGGTCCCCGGTTCACTACAATACAATAAAATACAATGCAGTATCTCTTATACTTGGCTACTACATCCACATCTATATGGATACTATGCAAAACACAGTTCATCGAACCACGTTCAGGATTTTCTATTATTCCAATCTCCTGTAGCACGCGGAAAGAACGAACACCTACATTTTCCCATACGAATTCTGATTTCCCTTATTTTATCGTGGTGATCGTTTCTCCCAATGTAGGCCGGTGTCAACAAAATATTTTCGCATTCCGAGGAGAAAGTTAGTGATTGGAACTTCGTGAGAAGATTCCGTCGCAATGGAAAACGCCTTGCTTTTAATGACGTCCAGACCAAATTCTGTATCATTTCATTGACACTCTCTCCCATATTTCGCGATAATACAAAACGTGCTGCCCTTCTTTGAACATTTTCGATGTACTCCATGAGTCCTACCTGGTAAGGATCCCACACCGCGCAGCAGTATTCTAAATGAGGACGGACAAGGGTAGTGTAGGCAGTCCCCTTAGTAAGTCTGTTACATTTTCTAAGTGTCCTGCCAATAAAACGCAGTCTTTGGTTAGTCTTCCCCACAACATTTTCTATGTGTTCCTTCCAATTTAATTTACTCGTAATTGTAATTTCTAGGTATTTAGTTGAATTTACGGACTATAGATTTGACTGATTTATCGTGTGGCCGAAGTTTAACGAACTCCTTTTAGCACTCATGTGGATGACCTCACACTTTTCGTTATTTAGAGTCAACTGCCCTTTTCGCACCATTCAGATATCTTTTCTAAATCGTTTTGCAATTTGGTTTGACCTTCTGATGACTTTATTAGTCGATAAACGACAGAGTCGTCTGCAAACAACCTGAGATGGCTTCTCAGATTGTCTTCCAGATCGTTTATATAGATAAGGAACAGCAAAGCGCCTATAACACTACCTTGGGGAACGCCAGAAATCACTTCTGTTTTACTCGATGACTTTCCATCAATTATTACGAACTGTGACCTGTCTGTCAGGAAGTCATGAATCCTGTCACGTAACTGAGACGATATTCCATAAGCACGCAATTTCACTACAAGCCGCTTGGGTGGTACAGTCTCAAAAGCCTTCAGGAAATCCAGAATTACGGAATCGATCTGAAATCCCTTGTCAATAGCACTCAACACTTCATGCGAGTAAAGAGCTAGTTGTGTTTCATAAGAAGGATGTTTTCTAAAATCATGTAGACTGTGTATCAATATACCGTTTTTTTCAAGGTAATTCATAATGATCGGACACAATATATGTTCCAGAAACCTGCTGCATATCGACGTTAATGATATGGGCCGGTAATTAAGTGTATAACATCTACTACATTTCTTGAATATTGGTGTGACCTGTACAACTTTCCAGTCTTTGGATGCGGATCTTTCGTAGAGCGAACGGTTGTATATGATTGTTAAGTATGGAGCTAATGCATCAGCATACTAGGAAAGGAACCAAACTGGTATACAGTCTGGACCAGAAGACTTGCTTTTATTAAGTGATTTAAGTTGCTTCACTACACCGAGGATATTTACTTCTACGTTACTTATGTTGGCTGCTGTTCTTCATTCGAATTCTAGAACATTTACTTCGTCTTCTTTTATGAAGGTATTTCGGAAGGCTGTGTTTAGTAACACTGTTTTGGCAGCACTGTCTTCGATAGTATCTCCATCGCTATCGCACAGAGAAAGCATTGATTGTTTCTTGCCCCTAACATACTTCATATACGACCAGAATCTCATTGAATTTTCTGCCAGATTTCGAGACAAAGTTTCGTTGTGGAAACTATTATAAGCATCTCGCATTGGAGTCCGCGCTAAATTTCGCGCTTCTGTAAGATATCGTCAATCTTGGGGATTTTGCATCTATTTAAATTTGGCATATTTGTTTCGTTGTTTCTACAACAGTGTTCTGACCCATTTTATGTACCGAAGAGGATCACCTCCGTCGTTTGTTGATTTATTTGGTATAAATCCCTCAATTGCTACCGATACTATTTCTTTGAATTCAAGCAACATCTGGTCTACACTTAAATTATTAATTTGGAAGGAGTGGAGATTGTCTCTCAGGAAGGCGTCAAGTGAATTTGTGTCTGCGTTTTGAATACGTATATTCATTAATACCTGTATCCGTTTTGATGCTCGTTATTAACTCAGGATTATTTGTTGCTAAGAGGTCAACTTTGTTTTCACAACCGTTTATTTTTGGAGGATTTGAAAATTACAATATTCAATCTCGCTACGACAACCCTGCATTCATTAATACCTGTATCCGTTTTGATGCTCGTTATTAACTCGGGATTATTTGTTGCTAAGAGGTCAACTTTGTTTTCACAACCGTTTACTATTCGCGTGGGCTCATGAACTAACTGCTCGAAATAATTTCAGAGAATGCGTTTAGCACAGTTTCGGATGATGTTTAATGCGTACCTCCGGAATTAAACATGTATTTTCGCCAACATATCGAGGGTAAATTAAAGTCACCACCAACTATAATTGTATGAGTCGGGTATGTGTTTGAAATCAAACTCAAGTTTTCTTTAAACATTTCAGCAACTGTATCATCTGAATTGGGAAGTCAGTAAAAGGATCCAATTATTATTTTATTCCGGTTGCCAACAATAACCTCTGTCCATACTAACTCACAGGAACTATCTACTTCAATTTCGCGACAAGATAAACTAGTTTTAATAGTCTATCCTTTCGGAACACCGTTAGGTTCTTCGCAAAAATTTTGGCTGAGCTTATCTCCGTCTTTATCCATCTTTCAGTTCCTATAACGATTTGAGCATCAGTGCGTTCTATTAGCGTTTGGAGCTCTGGTACTTTCCCAACACAGCTACGACAATTAACAACTGTTATTACGATGGTTCCCGTATCTACGTTCTTCCAGTGTCCGATCTGCACCCTTTGTGACCGAAGCCCTTCTTGTGTTTTCCCGAGACCCTCTAACCTAAAAAACCTCCCAATCCACGCCACACAGCCCCTGCTACCCATGTAGCCGCCTACTACTTATTGTGGACACCTGACCTATTGAGTGGAAGCCAAAACCTAACCACCCTTTGGAGCAAGTCGAGGAATCTGCAGCCTACTCGGTCGCAGAACCGTCTGAACCTCTGATTCAGACCTTCTACTCGGCTCTGTACCAGAGGTTCACAATCGGTCCTGTCGACTATGCTGCAAATGTTCAGCTCTGCTTCCATCTTGCAAGCAAGACTAGCAGTCTTTACCACTTCTGTTTGCCGCTCGAAATCAGAAAGAATCTCTTCTGATCCAAAGTGACACACATCATTGGTACTGACATGCGCAACCACCTGCAGTTGGCTGCACCTTCTGTTCTTCATGGCATCCGGGAGGACCCGTTCCACATCTGGTATGACTCCAGCCGGTATGCACACGGAGTGAACATTGGTTTTCTTTCCAGTCTTGACAGCCATGTCCCTAAAGGGCCCCATAACGCGCCTAACGTTGGAGCTCCTAACTACCAATAATCCCATCCTCTGCGATTGCCCGGATCTTGCAGGCTGAGTGGTTTCCTCTTAAACAGGACAGGTGACAGCGTCTGACTCGGCGACAGTGTCAGCCACAGACAGCACCTGGAACCTGTTTGCCAGACAAACTGGGAAAGCTTCACGTGCGGCCGCTTGGGAAGTCTTTAGCCGCCTGCTACGCCCCAGGGCGACCTCCCACTCGATCACAGGTGAGGGGTCAACTTCAGTGAGAGCAGTAACTGGCCTGGCCACCGGTGAGAACCGTTCGGAGGACTCGGACGTTTTGGACGTCCGTTGGATCCCTACGGCCGGCCCACAACAGTGGTGCCCATCCACTGCAGTCTCAAGATGTGTAACCGAAGCCATCACAGCCTGAACCTGAGAGCGAAGTGTCACCAACACTGCTCGAATCCGCACACATACTATCCATACTAAAGACTGTGGAAAACTAAACTATGCCGATAAACGGATTATCGGCACGTGCTGCGCAACTCTACTGTAGACCCTGATGAAAACGCAGGAACTGTGGCTAATAAATTAGATTAATACGCAGAGATTCAGAAACCTAACTACTGAAGCAATCAGGTGAAACTAAATAATTCGTCCATGATTAGGAACTTGTAATACGTCACAAAATCGGTTTACTTTCCGACGCAAACGAAAACGCGAGAACTGTGGCTATTAGATATGAAATAAACACGCAGAAGAAACTAAACTATTAACGCACACAGATGATATAATAAAATTCTCTCCTGGTTAGGAACTCGTAAGAGTCGCAATATCGATTACTTCCCTGTTGATGCTTGTGTCTCGGCCGGCAGCTGCTGCCTAACTGCTTCTAATATGACTGCGCTGTAGTCGGTCTATGTTGTTTATGTAGGTCGTTGGGACGTACTTTATGCCTTACTTTCCACAGTGTTTAGCAAGGTGTAATGTATGTTTCGATGAACATAGCGTTCTTGAACAGCATTGACCAAAATTTGAGGGATTGTAATTGAAAGGCTCTGAGCAGTATGGGACTTAACTTCTGTGGTCATCAGTCGCCTAGAACTTAGAACTACTTAAACCTAACTAACCTAAGGACATCACACACATCCATGCCCGAGGCAGGATTCGAACCTGCGACCGTAGCGGTCGCGCGGTTCCAGACTGTAGCGCCTAGAACCGCTCGGCCACTCCGGCCGGCGATTGTAATTGAACCACAAACATCAATCTGCGTGCACCTGGCATGAAATATCAAACTAATAGGTCGCATCCGCTTCGTCGCATCGAGAGTTTCACGATACTCCGCGCGTGTGCGCTGACGTGGAAAAATTCAGCTGCGGGCGATTGATATTTTCGCGCGGCCGCCTGCCGCGTCCGTTCGCAGTTCGCTCGGGTAGGACGACGCCTAGTAATAGTCCTGCAGCAGCCTGCTCGTGCTCGTCTTCGGCAGACGTCGCATTTCAATTCAGTGGGATCGCCTCACTGAGCTAGCGGGCCTCGCTCTTCATATCATCGTCACTGTCGGCTCAGCAGTATATGTCATGCTTGTAGTGCAACAGATCAGTATACCACACAGACTCCGAGGAGTCTAGATTAAACGGATGGATGGCTGTTCATAATTATACAAGTGGCAGACTGTGCGTAACACGAGATACATTTTACCGTACTGCCTGTGGCGTTTTCACCGCTCTTCTGTAAGGATGCGTGTAGGACAGTCATTGCAAAATGTTAAAAACAAGGCTATTACATTTTTAATATCAACGTAAAAGAAAGGAAAAATATAGAATAGGAAAAATGTTAGGTAGTTAACTATTTTTTGAAGTATGAGCTCTACAATCTTAAGACAGTATGGATGATAGGTTCTATTTTATGTAGCGAAATCTTAGATGTTCGCTTTTTTTTTTTTTTTTTTTTTTTGTCATCAGTCTACTGACTGGTTTGATGCGGCCCGCCACGAATTCCTTTCCTGTGCTAACCTCTTCATTTCAGAGTAGCACTTGCAACCTACGTCCTCAATTATTTGCTTGACGTATTCCAATCTCTGTCTTCCTCTGCAGTTTTTGCCCTCTACAGCTCCCTCTAGTACCATGGAAGTCATTCCCCTCATGTCTTAGCAGATGTCCTATCATCCTGTCCCTTCTCCTTATCAGTGTTTTCCACATATTCCTTTCCTCTCCGATTCTGCGTAGAACCTCCTCATTCCTCAGCAGTATACGTCATGCTTGTAGTGCAACAGATCAGTATACCACACAGACTCCGAGGAGTCTAGATTCGCTTTTATCCACGTGATTTAGCAAAGCTCTCCAAGAATTTTTTGGGAATTCAAATTTTCTTATTATGTAATAATGTTAACTAATATGTTATCCTAGTAAACGTGTACTTTCTTGGTGGTAAATAAACCAGAAAGATAGAACAAAAGTTTTTGAGAAAGGTTATATTTTAAAATTAGAAAAAAAATGGCTCTGAGCATTACGGGACTTAACTTCTGAGGTCATCAGTCCCCTAGAACTTAGAACCACTTAAACCTAACTAACCTAAGGACATCACACACATCCATGCCCGAGGCAGGATTCGAACCTGCGACTGTAGCGGTCGCGCGGCTCCAGACTGTAGCGCCTAGAACCGCTCGGCCACCCCGGCCGGCTTCAAATTGGAATATTTTGGATTTCTCACAAAAAAAAACATTTTAATGAGGGTTGTATAATTATGAAACTACCAGCAGAGAAGACAAGACGTTAATTACCGAAAGGAAAATGAGGGCTTTCAAATAAAGTAAGTCAGCCATAAAATAAAGAATTATTATCGGGTTCGAATTTTCAAGTGGGCGTGATTTTCATGAATTGTAAATTTTAAATATCTCTTTACATTAAATGTTTCAACTTGAATTATTTGATGTATATAGCAGTATGTATTAAGTAAGTAAAAGAGAACAGAAAAGAAATGAAAATTATTGTAGTTAGGAGTGGTGTTAAAGGAAGTGTAGCAATTCTACCGTGCTACGTTCCACACTGCCAGCACCTCCTCCACAACTGATCACTGATTTCGGAGCGTGCAGCGCTAGAGCGCGCGACCGCAGGTGGTGGGCCGGGGAATGCCTCCCAGATATGAGTGGTACGAGGAAAATGAAATACCTCGCGCGGACCAGCAAGCAGCGGACGGTCTGGCCCGCAAGCAGGTGGCTGCAGAACAAGATTGTCCCTCGTGTAAGGGATGACAAAACCACTCTGTACTACAGCTCCCTGTGTGATCAATTCCATTTCTGTGTGTTTGGGAGGGGTTATTGACACGTAATCTCGTTCGGTTCTCCAGGAAACATAACACAAAAAATGCCACCAGCTAAATACGAAAATAATAGTTGATAAATGGAACCTACTAACTTCGTTATATGATGTAAAGTGGGAGAAACTGAAAACGGAAATAGCAAAAAACAAGTGAGATGAAATGAATGTGAGGAAATACAAGTAGATGAGATTTTACGAATTATTGAGGAGGACAATATAAAAGGAAGAAGGAAAGTAGAATTAAGTTGACGAAGGTAATTTTAGATGCAGTAACAGAGTTGATTATGGATTTCACAGGGTCACTGAAGCGAAGATAAATGTAATAGCTACACATATATAATTACATGAATGTGTTTGCTAACTGCACAATATGATGAGAAATACACCGAAGGAACTTTTGTTGTCATAAAGAGAATAATGGATAACCATCCAAAATGTTGCAATGTAGCAACGGAGGAACTGGAGAAGGGGCTGAAGGAATTATAATAAACAGATCTGTGTTTGTTTTTGGAGATAGAGGGGTGGAACAAATTATTGACGTTTGCATGCGAAGACATTTGACGGTCATAGATTCGTGTCTTACACACAACGACACAGACTATTTACTTGTACGTTACTTGGAAACAATTTTAGAATCAGAGTGGTTATTTTCTGCAACAAGAAAGGTGCGGAAATTGAATAAAGAGAGTGCACTCGCTACCTGGGGTAGATATTAGTGAGGATTGCTTATTTCTGATGGTGTGATTTCGTATAAAATAGAGACGTATGGGAAGGCACTAAATGGGAAAAGAAATGGGGTCTATAAAAGTAATAATAGAAGGAAAAAAGTCTCAAGGAATGTCATATGAAATAAACAGTACACTTAAACACGTTAACTCCGGAACGTGTCGACATATCGTAGAATGGATTCAAGATAATGTAACAGATGGAGAGAAATCTTTAGATATGTTGTTGTTGAGGTCTTCAATCCGAAAACTCATTTGATGCAGCTCTCCATACTTCTCTATCCTTTACAAGCCTCTTCATCTACGAATAACTACTGCAATCTACACCTTTCTGGATCTGCTTACTGTATTTATCTCTTGGTCTCCCTCTACGATTTTTACCCGACACTCTTCCCTCCAATACCAAAATGGTGAGTCGCACTGTGGCCGCGGGGTTTGAGGCGCCTTGTCACGGACTGCGCGGCCCCTCCCGCCGGATGTTCGAGTCCTCCCTCGGGCATGGGTGTGTGTGTTGTCCTTAGCATAAGTTAGATTAAATTAGTTTAAGTAGTGTGTAAGTCTAGGGACCGATGACCTCAGCAGTTTGGTCCCTTAGGAATTCACACACATTTGAACATTTGAACTACCTCCTCATTATTCACACGATCTACCTATCTACTCTTCAGCATTCTTCTGTAGCACCACATTGCAAAAGTTTCTATTCTCTTCTCGTCGAAATTGTTCATCGTCCATGTTTCTCTTCCATATATGCCTACACTGCAGACAAATATCTTCAGAAAGGCCTTCCTAATACTTATATTTATATTCGACGTTAACAAATTTCTTTTCTTCAGAAACGCTTTTCTCACCAATGCCAGTCTACATTTTATATCTTCTCTACTTCGGTCATAATCAGTTATTTTTCTGCCCAAATAGAAAAACTCATTTGCTACTTTAAGTGTCTCGCTTACTAGCCTAATTCCTTCAGCAACACCTGACTTAATTCGACTAAATTTCATTATCTTTGTTTTGCTTTCGGTAACGTTCGCCTAATATCCTCCTCTTAAGACACTATCCATTGTCTACTGCTCGTCCTTGTCTTTTGCTGTCTCTGACATAAATACATTGTCATCGGCTAACCTCAAGCTTTTATTTCTTCTCCTTGGTCTTTAATTCGTACTCCAGCTGTTTCTCTAGTTTCTTTACTATTGGTCAAAGTACGGATAGAATAACATCGGGGATTGGTTACAACCCTGTCGGACTCCCTTCTGAACCATTGTTTCCCTTCCATGCCCCTCGACTCTTACAATCGCGGTCAGATTTCTGTACAAGCAACTGCTTTCTTTGGAACTGGAATATTACGTATACAAAAAAAAAAAAAAAAACCGAAAAGAACATCGAAACGGTACGTCAAACAGCCACACGCCACCATACGAAGAAATCAGCAACAGAAACAGTAAATATGGATGAACAGAAGGCTGAAAATGTCAGAGCGACGGAACGTAGACTATGCTACAACGAGGTAGTTGAAAAAGAACTAAAGTAAACTGGGAATGGGTTAAGAAAGATATGATATCTTGTACGAAAAAGGTAGGAATGCAGCATGATACTGACATAAATATGAAAAGAACGTTATGGAAAATTTTAACAACAATGGAAACCAAATGTACAAATATCAGGAAGTGATTTTCGACAGACTAGAGGAATGTGTGGAGGTACTGAATGACACAGACGAAGCGCCATGGAGGCTAGAACCGCAAGAGAGAGATAATTTACAGTCATGGCATATGGAATGAGAAGTACGATAGAAGCTATGAAAGAGACGTAAACAGTAGATACTGATGTGCTACCTGAAGAAACACTTAAATGCTTGAATGAAGAAGAACTAAATGCAAAAAGAATTTTATGCAATGAAATACGAGTATATGGCCTAGATGAATGGCAGGAAGACATTCTGGAAACAGTAATAACGTCAATTTCAAGAAAATATGAGATTACGGAGAGTGATAAACTCAGAAGAATTGGCCTTATTTCACTTACTGCAAAATAGATGCTAGAAATTTTAAACAAAAGAATGGAGAAAGTAATTGGAAGAAAATCTACCTGAGAAATAATTTGGTTTCAGAATAAACTGACAGAAACAAGACATACGATAGAACTTTTATAAAATGTAAGAGGGAGATATTTTTTGGAGGGTCAGATGTCTTCTGATTGGTTTGATGCATCACACCACGATATACTACCCTTTACCAAACTTTTCAATTCAGAGTTTCGTATCATTTGTTGCACGTACACTCCTGACCATTAAAACTGCAACACGAGGATGAATGGAACATAACGAAATTTTATTCATTGTGCGTATACAGTATAAGAGAAAGAGTAAGTGATTTAATTTGTAGGATATACTGCTTCAACGATATTCCAGAGTTGATCAATCATAGTGACTGGTAAGTATTGGTATATCAGTATATCGACAACACATGACCGGATATTTTCGAGGGATGTTCAGTCTGGAGAAAGAGATAGCAAGGAAAAGAGTAAAATACCTTCTGTATCAAGGTAGGTCACGACAGAAACGTGCGGTATTGCGTTGTCTTGTTGGCATATAACGTCACAGACACACCGCAGATGTCTGTCCCCTCTAGCGCCAGTCGTGTGGAGCTGTTGAGATATTGCATGGTGGTGGGTATGGCCGTCCTGAGCATATCGATTGCATATTCGCAAGGCAGACATGGGATCCTGAACCACGTTATCAACAATATCGGAGAACGACCAATGTCAGTCTTGATAGATCACAATCCTGCCGCTGTCGAATTCCGGCAGATGCTGGTAGATGTTTGTCCATCTAACACAAGGCATAACACAGTCTATGCACAGACAAACAACATCTAAATGCGATTTCTGAATGAGAAACCAGTTGTATAATTATGTTTCCTTATATGCAGAATGTAAACGGCGTTACTCCCACTTTATTTGTGGAGCTGCTCTGAATTGTTAAATAAGTATTAAGTATACTTCACTCCAATATGGTATTTTTGGATGTCGTCTTCATGATATTGTAGTTTTAATGGCCAGCAGGGTACTACAATAAGTAATCCCGTAGTGGCATGCAAGACATTCCTTGATGCATTACCACACTTCCTACCAACACGACACTGCTTCTAATGTTTTCCCCATACTTCCTTCTTAGTCGATTCTGCGGAGACCTTCATTTCTTATCATATCAACCCATTTAATTTTCATTTTCAGAATGCTTCTGGAATAACAAATCCCAAACGGTTTGACTCTCCTATTTTCCAGTTTTCCAGATTCCATGATACACTATACAGTGCTCTGCTCCAGATGTATATTGTCAGCGTAGAGTCATCCGAAGAGCGAGGTGCCAAGGCAAAGTTGGCACCTCGCGACAAAACCACAAGTAAGTGTATTCTCTGCCGGACGCAGCAACGATTGAGCAGAGTCGTCGAAGGCATCCCGAGGAGAGTTTCCACACGTCACCGCATCAGCAAGCTTACTTACGTCTTAGCGCAGTGCCGCTAAGCCCTGTCCACATTCTTTGCCAAAGACGATAGCATCGTCACGCCACTAGGCCAGCAGTGCGGTAATTATATTAGACAAAACTTTGCATTAAGGTTTATAGTCAACTGTAATCTGCGAGAAGAGTCTGGTATCTTCTTCTGAATCAAGTGATATATTAATGTTCAGTGAAGGTAACGAATTTTCATGACATTCCTGTGGCAATGGACTTTTCAAAATTAAGTATATAGTCCAGTTCAAGCTATAATAAAGTGCTTTAATATTTTTTATGTGTTATAGTACGAACTCAGCTCCCTTGAGGAGCAAAGCTAAGAACCCACCACTGTACCGACGAGTGTTATTTCGTCTGATACAATCGTCAAAATTGTCTTTCTCAAATTCATTTCTATGTTTCATACCGGTATACTTATTTCGGCAAGGAAAACTTTCTTTTATTGCCTTAATCTGGTTATTAAGTCCATTTTTCTTCGTCCACAATGCGCAATTTTGATTCCAAGCTAGGAGAATTCCTTCACAAATCTACAACATGGTCCCCAGTTGTAATGTTACGGTTCTCACTAATCTCATTTCTGCACCTCCTCAATACTTTTGTGTTCCTATGATTTACTGTCAATCCATATTCTATGCACAGTAGACGGTTCTCTTCATTCAACAGATACCGTAATATTTCCTCGCTGCCACAGAGGATAACGATGTTATCAGTGAATCTTATCATTGATGTCCTATAACAGTAAATTTTAATTCAGTTTCTTCTATTTCTGTCATTGCCTCTTCCAATGTACAGGTTGAACGTTAGATGAAAACGTCTACACCGATGCCTCATGCTCTTTTTAATCCCAGTAATTTTCTCTGGGTCTCCTGTTCTTATTTTTCCCTCTTGTTCCTTGCGCATATTGTATATATCCGTCTTTCCCCGTTATACGTACCTAGTTTTTTTAGGATTTGAAACATCTTGCAACACTTTACTTTGCAGAAAGCTTCTTCTAAGCTGATTTTTGAAGTGTTGAATCCGTTATCAAGCGAGGTTGCGTGATTAGTATCTGTGATAGATGGCTACTCAGACGCACTAGCGAAAGTAATTTCACAAACCTCCCATCAGACGCTACAGTCAGAAAATCAATCACTCACAAATTAGCGTTGGTGTAAGTGAAGTATCGTGTGGTTCACTTTGGCTTCAGTGCCTATATATGTTCAGTTAAGTTTACTCCTGTTACGTGTGTGTTATGAAACAAACTGGATAACTCCCGTGAGAAGTTAAGCAAAGGTGTGAATTATTAAGCCATCTTGTAACATAAGAACCTGTATGCCGAAGAAAACAAATTGGAAACGCTATCTTACCACGAATATTTAAGGCAATAGTTACAGGCACATACACACTTACTTACGAAGCGTGCTCAGAAACAAAGTTTACAAGCCGATATTCCAGCAGTTTCGTTCCTCATAGTGAAATTGGTGGTATGCGGTGATTCTGATACATGCAGTTGGCAATGATGCAGAGTTTCAGCCCCCCCCCCCCCCCCCAACCCCTCCCAGATTCAGGGCTTGTTGTAAGGTAAACACAAATGGTGATTCGGTTGGGAAACAGGTCTCGCGAAGAAATCTGATCAGTTATTCTATTTCTGTGGGGTGGACGAAACATGTAACATCGGCTGAAATTTACCGTCAGCTAGTAGAGTTTTGTTTCTTGAGCAAGTTGCAGAATAGTGTAGAAAGTTTGCGGCCGGTAGAAAAAAATATCACCGACGTGGAGCGCAGTAGTCGACCCAGCACGGCATCAACAGATTTGAACACTGCTCGGTTGGAGGAGCACCTAGGATCCCTACTATTCGCTTCAGATGAGGAGGTGAGGGTAAACACGCAAGGACAGGATTTTTTCCTGGAGGGTGCTTTCGAACACATCCCATGAAGAGACAAATCCCTAAACCGATGTGGGACTACGCCGGAAAATGGATATACTGTTTTGGTATTGTGAAATAAAATCCACACGTTTCACTGCAGGCTACGTAGCCTTAGTTTCTGACGGCTCCTCGTAATATACGCACCAAGGAAATGACTTTTGCATAACTAACCATTCAAATATCATACAGTAAATGATTTCCCTCTGAAAAACTGTCCAGAACATCTAGTTTGTATTTTGTCTTGACTTATTGTCCCAGCTAGTGCGTATAGGGATATTCTGTCTTGTTTGTACGCATTAAATCTGGAATTGAAAGAATAATTAAAGAAATACTTTCTTTAACCACCAAAATCAGAACAAAACTTCAAAACGATATCTGCTCTTATTATTGTTATTAGATGGACCATCACTATCATATATTACACTCCATACGAACACGCCTTCTAGCACACCGCTCTCCCGTTGTCAGTTTTTGTGACCGGAGCCGCTACTTACCAAGCTCCTCAATTGGCCTCACAAGGGATGAGTACACCCCGCTCGCCAACAGCGCTCGGCAAGTTCAACGGTCACCGGTCAAAATGATAGCCAATCCCGACAGCGCTTAACTACGGTTATCTGACGGGAACCGATATTACCACTGCGACAAGGCCACTGGCACATATATATTACATCATGTTGTTTCTGTGGTCTTCAGTCCAGAGACTGGTCTGATGTAGTTCTCCAGATGCTGTGTAAGCCTCTTCATCTCCGAATAACTACTGCAACCTACATCCTTCTGAATCTGCTTAGTGTATTCATCTCTTGGTCTCCCTCTACGATTCTTACCCTACACTTTTCCCTCCAGTACTAAACTGATGATCCCTTGATGCCTCAGAACGTGTCCTACTAACCGATCCCTTCTTCTAGTCACGTTGTGGCACAAATTCCTCTTCTCCCAAATTCTATTCAGTACTTCCTCATTAGTTAGTGATCTACCCATCCAATCTTCAGCATTCTTCTATATCTCCACATTTCGAGAGCTTCTATTCTCTTCTCGTCTACACAGTTTATCGTCCATGTTTCACTTCCATACGTGGCTACACTCCACACAAATACTTTCAGAAACGACTTCCTGACACTTAAATCTATACTCGATGTTCACAAATTTCTCTTCTTCAAAAACGCTTTCCTTGCCATAGGCCGTCTACATTTTATATCCTTTCTACTTCGACCATCATCACTTATTTTAATCCCCAAATAACAAAACTCCTTTACTACTTTAACTGTCTCCTTTCTTAATCTAATTTCCTCAGCATCACCTGATTAAATTCGACTAAATTCCATCATCTTTCTTTCCCTTTTGTTGATGTTCTGACTGAAGACCAAGTGGCCTAAGAGCATAGTTCTGATCATGCAACCTCAGAGCATTTATGTGACGAAGTAATCTGCGAGTATGGCGGCATGACAGAAACACACTAAGAATTTGTCTTCAGATATTCAGTCAAATTACTCTAACATAGAATATCCTTATTTTAAGACACTGTCCATTCTGCTCAGCTGCTCTTCCATCTCTGACAGAATTACAATGTCGTCGGCTAACCTCAAAGTTTTCATTTCTTCTCCATGGATTTTAATTCCTATTCCAAATTTTTCTTTTACATTACATTACATCATATATCTCATTAATAAACGAGATCATTACATATCGTACTCAGAAGTCAGCAAAGCTCCAAACAACAGTCGACGACTTAGCTTTCTACATATAAACCCTAACTCCATGTAAAGAAGCAGGGTATTTACTGCTAATCGATCGTGATTTCAGAATGTAATTAATTTATTTAACTGATTGTGCCACCTCAGAGCATTTATGTGACGAAGTCATCTGCAACAAGTGTGCACAGTATGGTGGCATGACAGAATGTAACTGCTTTGAGTAAAGACAATGAATGAAATGATTTGATTTGATCGAAATAACGCAGGCAAAATGATATAAATATATTAATATATTGTCCTCAGAGGAATGAAACAGATTTACAAAGCCCACAAAGGTCCTCAATGCAGCAAATAAAAATAATATTTTCACATAGAGAGGCAAGAATCATACATTCTTTACACAACTTCTAACAAGACAATAACTCTTTTGTAGTAAAGGAGCGGATGAATACTTTGAATCTACAGTACGACGGAGTTAACCACACGGGAGAATACCATCGCACGTGAGAACGTGGCGTGATCACGAGTTGATTGTCCCAGTATTTGGAATGCACATTTGAAATAACCTATAGATTGGCCCAATGTTTCTCATTGGCTGGTGGCCTAATACATGTTCATAAGATACGAAAGGCATTAGTAGAGACACAGAGAGATTGTTCAAAGAGCTTAGTTTGACTAATTGAAGTTGAATATACCAGACATACATCAAGAACAACTCGCGAGTGAAGAAAAGCAAAAGTATTGTGAGCAAAAAAATGAAATCGGAAATGAGCTGGCTTCTTTCACTCTGCTATTCTAGTAACGAACAGAAATATACACCTTATTTATGCATACATTTACTTCAGAAAATGTTAATGTATTATGATTATCACACACATTATGACGTCACTGCGCTGTTGTAAATATTAAATGAATCGTACACTGAAGACCAATTGGGCTAAGAGCATAGTTCTGATCATGCAACCTCAGAGCATTTATGTGACGTAGTCATCTGCAAGTATGGCGGCATGACAGAAACACACTAAGAATTTGTCTTCAGATATTCAGTCAAACTAATCTAACATAGAATATTTACCAGAACTGAAAACATGATTCTAATTACAAATGTCTCTCGTGTGGTGAAGTTTTATTCAAGCCTCTAAATGCTTCAACTACCTGAGTTTTCAAGAAAGTTGTTTCGAAAATTTATAATTGAACAAAGGTCCCAGTAAGTGGCCTAAGCAAAAGATTTAGAAGAACAGTAAGTAGAGGATGTGGTGAGAAAGGAAGAAAAAGAAAAGAATAAGAACAAGAAGATCACCAGGAAAGTTGTTGCTGATTTAACGACTCGTAGGCACGAAGGTCATTAAAATTAGCTCACAAAGGCAACGATACACTTGACGAATCAGCCATTACTAGTACCAACTAACAGATACGTTCACATTAGAATTTTACGCTAAAGTTTCAGGAAATATACTATTACTGCAGCTGCTCTTATTGGCAACTCTCTTTTTATTGTATGAATACGTTGTAGGCAAATATCTGAATATAAGACAAAAATTACTTGTTTCTAGCTTCACAAGACGATTAGAGATTAAATATTTATTTCCGTCTTGTTCCAGCCTTGACGTACACAAGACTCAAGTCACGAGCTTATTCTGACGCTCATAGCAAGTGGATGATCTGTGAGAAGGAGAGGGGGGGGGGGGGGAGAGAAGATAGAGTAGTGTGGGCATGGAGAAGGCTGTAATTATCGAACGTACTGGCAAATTAACACAGAGTGAAAATTAGTAGACGGGGATAAAAGTAGACAAATTGTGGTTGACTTCTATAATTACAAGACTGTTCACGTTCTGTTGGATTAAAAGCGACAAGCCTTATCATACAAAAAAGTTTTCCATATGGCACTGCTCCTTTGATAGATATTTTTAAGAAATGGAGACCCTTCTTCTTGGAAGCAATGAATTAGACCTCAGTGTCATATTTGCCTTATATTGTGGAATGAAATGATATCAAAATACAGAACATACAATGTATTTCACCACCTCTGGAACGTTGTTCCGTGCAGTGCACTAATTTCGCTTCTCTTACTTGGGTAAGCACTGTTGTTTATAACACCCGCACTGTACATAAGACGCAACTGAGATCATGATCTTTTCAGGGTAGGTAATGAGACTAGTTTTTCTAGAAAATTACAACTAGTAAGATGTCATGCGGTTCCATTTATTGATGTAGCGTGCAAAGAATTCTCTTTATAGCCTATGAGAGTACTCTTATTAGTCTAATTATGTCTCCACAGTGCAGCTTCGATTCGTGAGGACCTGAAGAATATTGTTAGATGAGACTGAATAACTGGTTCTTGGAATGTATTAGTTATGTTTTAGCGTGATATTATTTCTTAGTGTATCTGTCAGTTTTCGTTTCTCAGTATTTCCGTTACACTTTCCAGCGTACTTTCGATGTCCCTCGTGCAGCCGACTTGACAAAGATCCCAAGCACTTGAGCAGTATTCCACTTTGGGCAAAACAGTATTTTGTAAGCGATGTCTTTCTTGGTGAAACTGCACATTCCGAGTATCCTATTAATAAATCGAAGTCTACTACTCAGCCTTTGTGATAATTTAAGTCATACTCACAGACACTGATACTACCAAGTATTTATTACACGATGGGCTCGAAGTTTTACTGGTTAGTTGTGTAATCGGAGGATACCAAATTTTTGTGTGCGTGAAGTGTAAACCTCTAAATTTCTCCTACAATGAGAACGTCGTCATTTTTTACGTTTTCCGTCATATTCTTGGAGATGTCATCCGTCTATTCAAATAGATGAAAGACTTTTTCTTTTGTGCCATACGTGTTTCACTTCTTTTTATTTATGAAGTATCTTCAGTGATCTGCAATACTTCTTTGTTTTATACGTATAACTAGCGAACCCGAAAATGTTTCATAATTCATAAATATGTATGGGAATTGGTTCTGCGTCCTACCTCCTCCTCCTCCTCTCTCTGTCCATCTCCTCCTTTCCCCTAACTATGTGCAATTCCTTCCCCTCTCTATCCACCTCCTCTTCCTTTTTATCTCTGACTTTGAACCTTGTTTTTGGTACTGCCAAGAAAACCATGACTGGGAACTGAAACTGTTTAAAACGAGTGAGTAAAACGGTTTGGACCATTGATATACGGATTATGCGACCTCTCCAGCTGGTGGATCTGCGAGGATAGTAGCTTCAATGAAAGTATTTAGCGTGGTATTAGTCTGCGAACGGGTAGGATTACAAAGTTTCGGACAATTCTAAACATAAGCTGATAAGTCATAAATGCAACATTCTCATTTTTTGTTAAAAAAACGAACCAATACATTATTGTGTATACAATTTTTTTAAAAAAATTATATATAATAAGAAAGAATATACATAGGAGAAACAATTTGTCTAATAGTTTAAATGCCCAGATATCGTAGCTAAAATTCACGGCGAGAAAGGAAATTAAACCACATACTTTCACAGCACAGAACAGAATTTTTTCCTCACAGTAAAAAAAAAAAAAAAAATGATTATTAGAGAACTGTGCCAAAATTTAAAGTAATCGAGCTTCTCAGGATTTTTGCTAAAAACTTTTATATCTTGTATATACTTATACTATATATATATTTAAAAATATATAGTGTATGAGCATCCAAAATTTATTAGAATATCGTGTGAAAATTTGAAGACAATCGATCAAAACTTATCGAGATTTGGCCAACAACGTTTCCCTTGTCCGTCTGAATGTTCATTGGAGTATCGCGTACAAATATGAAGTAAATCGGTGCAGAATTTTCAAGATTTTTGTCAACACTCTTCCCCATTTATGTAGTCTATACATTTTACAGTTTTAAACACGGCTGTGAGTTAGCAACCTTAGAAGAATATTATTTGTACAAAAATATGATCTGTAGCCTGAATCTGTCTGAACATTTATTACAGAATCGTGTAACATTGAGAAGTAAATCGGTCAAGAACTTTTCGAGATTTTTGGTAACAATGTTAGACTACTTCTTGTCTTTATTTAGAAGTATAGCTTTTTTACACACATACACTATATATATATCTGTGTGTGTGTGTGTGTATGTGTGTGTGTGTGTGTGTGTGTGTGTGTGTGTGTGTGTGTGTGTGTGCAGCCCATATCTATCCAAAAGTTTATTAGAGTATCGTGTAAAAATATGACATAAATCGATCTAGAAGTTTCCTTGCGAAATACCTCTCCCCTATATATATATATATATATATATATATATATATATATATATAATTTAAAAAAAGCCGGCCGAAGTGGCCGTGCGGTTAAAGGCGCTGCAGTCTGGAACCGCAAGACCGCTACGGTCGCAGGTTCGAATCCTGCCTCGGGCATGGATGTGTGTGATGTCCTTAGGTTAGTTAGGTTTAACTAGTTCTAAGTTCTAGGGGACTAATAACCTCAGCAGTTGAGTCCCATAGTGCTCAGAGCCATAATTTAAAAAAGTGTTATCTATGTCCGCCCGAACGTTTATTAGAATATCGTGTAGAAATACGAGGTAAATCGATCGAAAACTTATCGAGATTTTTTGGTAATTACATTAAACTACGATATGTCTATCTACAGTAATATAGATAATAGCGTTATATAATAATTATAGGTATGTTACTGTTTACAGTTTTTGTTACTATTGTCTTATTTTTAGGTAAGAAATAACTTTTTGGAACGCAGTTTCGTAAGGATAAATTGTTATTTAGTTCTACTTGCGATTCTGTGAACATGCTACTCCATGTGAGTAGTCCTGGAGTTTTACTTAGTTGGCCTGCATACATTAGGATGCTTTCACAGAACGTTTTCCGTCGGAGCTTCCAGACACGGATACCTTCATCTCCATGCTGTACACGTAAATGAAACTCGTCTGAAAAGACGGTGTAGTGTCAATCCTGTGGCCAGTGACGTCGTTACATTCTCCACGTTTGACGTTTGTCTCTTAGCTGGCGAGTCAAGGAAATCCACAACAATTGTAGCCGATATGACAGTCGGCAGTGCTCCATAAGCCATCACACTCTACACTCAGGTGAAAAATCATGAGATTGCCGTATGAACATATACAGATGGTGGTAGTAACGTGCGCACATGGTATAAAAGGGCAGTGCATTGGGTAGAGTTGTCTTTCGTACTCAGGAGACTCATGTGTAAAAGTTTTCGATGTGATAATAGCCGCATGATGGGATTGACAGACTTTGAACGCCGAATGGCAGCTCGAGGTAGACGCATAGGACATTCCATTTCGAAAATCGTTAAGGGATTCAGTATTTTCAGATCCACTGTGTCAAGAGCGTGCCGAGAATACCAAATTTCAGGCATTACATCTCACCACGGACAACGCAGTGGCCGACGGGTGTCACTTAACGACCGAGAGTAGCATTGTTTGTTTAAAGTTGACAGTGCTGACAGAAAAGCAACGCTCCGTGAAATACCCGTGGGACGCACGACGAACGTATCCGCTAGGTTCTTACGGTGAAAGTTGGCTTTGGAAAAAACATTTTGTCAATGGAGTGAGTGAATGATTATTTTGTAAATGTTACGGACAAGGCGATGGACTCGCTATGGGAAACTGCTTAGCAGGAACAATAGCAGACATTTTTATTAACCAGCTAGAAAATACTTTCCTCGAGACGAATCCAGAGATTCTAACGAATACAGTATATTACAAAAGATATGTCGATGACTCAATTATTCTTTATAGAGGTAGTAAAAAGCAAATAGAAGGTGTGGCACAGAAGTTAAGCAGTACGCATTCCAAGATAAAATTCACGACAGAAATTGAAGTAGCCAAAAAGATAATTTCCTAGATCTGACGATTCATAACAAAAATGGTAGACATGCTTTCCAAATATTTAGGAAACCAACATGTTCGGACGTGACTATCAGTGCCTACTGCAATCACCCACTGCCGGCCGCTGGTGGCCGAGCGGTTCTAGGCGCTTCAGTCTGGAACCGCGCGACCGCTACGGTCGCAGGTTCGAATCCTGCCTCGGGCATGGATGTGTGTGATGTCCTTATGTTAGTTAGGTTTAAGTAGTTCTAAGTTCTAGGGGACTGATGACCTGAGATGTTAAGTCCCATAGTGCTCAGAGCCATTTGAGCCATCCATACGCAGCAAAATTAAAAAGAAGATAAAAAGGAGCGAGAAACGGCAGGTAAAACCGACATACGAAAAGGATAAGTACGCCACTACGAAATATTGCACTGTCTAGTGCAGATATCAACAATCCATAAGGCGGAAGAGCGTGCCAGCCACCTGCAGCAGAGCACTACACTCGTCGTCTTGCCCGTGTCGTCCCTGCCGTACTAATGGACAACGGCATAAACAGGCAATAGCCAGAAATACAGCGCCATCGGGCGTCAGAAATACACTCTACAAGTGCTACTACTATTTTCATCTATAGCAATGTTTTCTCTTTGTTCTGAAATGTTATTTCACTGATTTAACGATCTGTTCTGTAATTTTAAATTTTATATACATTTGACCTAAATATTCATAGTAAATTTGTCATATTTTAGGCTTTTGAAAAATAAATTACCATCTTATAGAGAACGCGCGCATCTAGTGGAAAGAGGGGGAACTAAATCTAACAAATTTATATCTACATAAGACCGGTGTTTTACAACCCATGAACCAGTGTTCAGTGTATGCCGCCTTTAGGTATGAAGTATATGTATTTCGCATAAATTCAGTAGACTACTAATAAACCTGGTTAAATATTGCACTTATTTTTAGGTTTTAATATAAATTTCCTTTTGTATTGTTATAGAATCTAAAGATGGTCATTGTATGGCCGAAACCGGTTATGACTGTGTCGTAAGAATGAGGTTGCGTCTATAAATAAACAAAATTTTTTACAAATTTGGCTTTAATGGGATATTGCAGCAGACGACCGACGCGAGTGCCTTTGCTAACAGCATCACATCACCTGCAGCGCCTCTCCTGGGCTCATGACCTTGCTGTTGGACCCTAGACGACTGTTGGTAAGAGCTGATGGTAGGGTTCGAGTGTTGAGTAGACCCCACCAAGCCATGATGGTCCCAAGTTGCCAACACGGCACTATACAAGCTGGTTGTGGTTCAATAATGGTGTGGGCTGTGTTAACCTGGAATGGACTGGGTCCTCTGGTCCTACTGAATCAACTGAGACCATTTGAAGCCATTTGCGGACTTCATGTTCCCAAATAATGGTGAAAATTTTATGGATGACAATGTGCCATGTCACCGGTCCAAAATTGTTCGCAATTGATTTGAAGAACATTCTGGAAAAATCGAATATTTATGGAACGTATTAGTGAGGTCGGCATCATTTTCCCGATTACGGATGGCTATAGAGGTAACAAGGCTCATTGTTTCTACAGGCGACTCCCAATGACTTCTTGAGCCCATGCCACGTCACGTTGCTGCACTACACTGGGCAAAAGGTAGTCTGACACGATATTAGAAGCTATCCCACCACTTTTGTCGCCTCAGTGTATGTGTCAGTACTTGTACTGCTGCAAACAGGCCCGTTTCGCATGGTATCCCAACCAAAGTGAGCAGCAGTATCGCGGAACGATCAACAGCAGTCTCGATAAGCCACGGTCCTCCGACAGTCGCATTCCGACACCTGCTGGTAGATGCTTCTCCTCCTTACACGAGTCGCAACACGATCTTCTCATAAACAACATTCATTCAAGTGATGTATGTATGCAAACTGAAGCGACGAATGAAAATTTATACCAAGGTCAGGATTCTAATCCAAGTGTCCTGCTCACTAGACAGATGCGCTAACCACTACGCCACCCTGTCACAGTGGCTTTGCACAACTGCACAGCCTACCCTAGCACGCCTTTTTCTTCAGTTCAAATTCTCATTCACGCTTCAGCCCACTTTTATTTCCGCTAAACTCGAATAGCATTGCATAGGCTCTCCAACTTTATTGGAATAGCGCGTCAGCCTCGATCGAAATAGGGGACAGATTAAAGCACCTATGCCTGGCTTTCATACAGGATCTCTAGTTTCATTCGATGCTTAGGTGCTATTCCAATACAGCCGCAGAACCTATCCATTGCTGTTCGAGTATAGTGGAATACCAGTGTGCTGAGGCGTGAATGGGAATTAGGACTGTGGAGGGAGGCGTGCTAGGGTAGGCCGTGCAGGATGGCAAAGCCACTGTGCAAGGGTGGGGTAGCGCATCTGCCTAATGAGCAGGCGAACCAGGTTCGAATCCCAGCCTTTTTATAAATTTTCACGCAGCTCTTCCGTCTGCATATATACATCATAGATGTCTGAGACTTAAAAAGGTCTCTGGAAACACACAGCTTCATTTCACTCATATGGTTTTTTGAATAAGAAAGTCGCCGTGTAATCTTTCCTCGTATATGTACGTAGTGCAGACGGCGTTAGAACTACCGGCTTTTCTCAGTTGTATTGAAATGCATATCTGCATATCCATCTGAACAACACGGCGCCCCAGAAGAGCAGCTAGGCAACATGACCGCGTCTGATGGACACTGTATAATTACAGCCATTGTAACTATAAATGATGGATGGTCTTTCGTTGAATATGTTGACGCCTAGTTTCTCTGTGAGTTCTAATCATCATGTAACACCATAGCTCTACTGATTTCTTTTGCCTTTTGTTTTATTTAATGTTATATCGTTGAGTTTCTGTAAATGTTGTTGGATTGAATCCATGCCATGAGAGTGTTTATTCTTTTCTCTGTTAAAATCTTTGATGTCTTTTAGAATGTGGGAAGTGTGACCTATGTAATATGAACGATATCAGCAAATGATATGTTTGTCTTTCTCATTTACTGTCTTTGGTTACCTTTGGGATTGAATAATTTTGCTCAAATAAATTTTCTGTAAAAATACCAATATGTGCAAATGTTCTGTTTTAATTAATATGTTTGGCTGTTGTTATGTAATTGCTGATCCTCACTTAGGGTTCTTAGTTATTTTGTACGTGAAAGGTGTTGTGGTTCCCCTTGGGAACGGAAGCATGCAGCGCGAGAAAATTGTGGTTGGCCTAGGTAGAAAAGGTGGAATTGAGAGTCAGTCGGGGACGAGCTATCAAACTATCAACTGCTCATGTAAAAGTTGTGTATTTTGCTGGCGCCGCAATTCTACCTGCAAATCCACCTACCAACATGCAATCACCACCACATTGCGCAATCACTGAAAAGGAACCAAGGAATATTATAAATGTATGGTGAAGTATCAGCTCATTGGATGTTTTAGTGCGCACAAATATATGGTAACTTACACTCGAACTCTTATACCTACCTTGATTTTTATCCCTAGTCACACAACCACTTAGGGTCCTTCCCATGCTAAAGTGATTACCGAGAGTCCTTACTGAAAGAACATTAAAGCTCAGTGTTTTAGCAGAACTGAGTAATATAGTGAATAATGCTTGCTGAAACTAATTTTTCTATTAAAACTGCTTATTAAAATTTTGTTGCCAACTTCTAAAGTGAAAGTTCTCAAAACTGAGGCTTACAAAGTTTTGCTTAGTAAGTGATCACAGTGCAGTCTGTTGAAAATCAACCAAAGGTGAGCTATTGTCTTATAACCACATCAAGTTGTGTTCTACTGCAGTAAGAGTTGAGAACTAATACTGTTGAAGGTTACATGTTCATACTTGTTAAGGGCTTGTTTCTTTAGTGTATTGAAAGTGTGTTTAGTATGCTCTGCTACAGTGGTCAAGATTAAGGGCCCCCCCTCCACTGAAAGTAGTTCAAATGCACAAAGTTACTTAATTGTAGCAAGTTTCAATTACTCTTCCTACTCAAGTGAAGTTCTGTACAATACTGGACTCCCCTTGCGTATTAAAAGTGCATATTAATGGCGTAACAGGATCAACAGTTTGTCTATTGTGCTCATGCTGGATAACGATTAATAGAAAGACCACTATCTATGAAAACAATAATTTCTTTATTCAAAAGACAGTGAGAAGTAATCTGTTCCATTTAATTTTCATTCTAAATAAAAAGGTATTTAGCTGAGAGAGACTTAACCTATGAGCAGTTTATAATTTTGCAGTGAAATACATTTACAATTTTTTTGTCAGATAGGAAAATGTTTGAAAAGTAATATTGAACTTATGCCCAATTTACGATCCTGCAGTGAATATTAATAGTAACATTAATGAGACCATTCAGTTTGACTAAGTATTCAAGCTAATAGTGTGTTTTGTTATCATTTATATTTATGTAAACAGTTTTTTCTGATCTGTTGACTCCAACCTTAACGTGAACATACTGTATTCAGGTGTCAGAGTTCATTGCACTCGCGTGTGGCAGAGTATAGGTTGTGTTTGTCCGTTAAAGTTACTCATACCTAGTTTCTTGAACAAGAATGTCAATCATTCTCTTGCCTAATTAGGCTGACGACCGTTTCTTTTATTCTTTGAACAGTGTAGATAGGTAAAATATTGTTTGTTACTGTTTAAATATTTACGTAATTTTGACTTTCACTTCCGATAAGCTACCTCCGTTAGGTACAACATGGTCAACGTAACAAAATTCCACTCAGAGGTATGTCACATGCAAAATAAGAACAAAATATCCTGTTTTACATATCAGACTGGCGGGAACCGATCATTGGTAGCAACTGCAATCGTAAATTTTACGAGGGTTTAGTAAACTAGGGTTAATCTCAGTTTTTGTTTGCTAATGGAATCAGTTCGCTGTGCCATCAGCTTATACTTCGAGTCCTTCATTCTAGCTATTCGGTAGTGGTATGTCAATCGTATAAACGGAGTACAACAAAGGAGAGAGGATTGCTCCCTGTAGCACTCCTGCCTTGCGGCCGAATATTTCGGACGCGGTTTCCTTAACAAACACCCTGTAGCGTTGGTTGTTCAGTACGTTCCATAAAACTGTTATTAGCCTGCAGCGACGGCTCTGTTGTGGATTAGCGGAAACAGGCGACATGGCGGCTGCATAAACCATTCAGCGACCAACGTGACAGCACGAAGCACTTTAGTCCTCTGCCTTGACATGGACTTCACATTTGAATACACCGTCACGGCGAAGGTGAACTTTATAACGACCCAAGGTTCACGACAACCTCTGGAGAGAACCGAAATTTGCAGTACCACCTTCATTTCAGGAATGTTTTATCTGATTTTTAGCGACAAATTATATGATTCGTGTTTCACAAATCTTTACGCTATATACTGGTGCATTTGCTAAAAATTTCTATCTTTCCAAATTTGTGAACAATGTAATAATTTTTCATATTTCTGTGAATTAATTTTGTGTTAGGAAAATTAGTTACCCTACAGATTCCACTTTACATGTATTCCCAAAAAGGTCACATATTTTAGATGACTGCCGAGAGATCATTTACGCAATCGTTCACAGAAGTTATTTATTCAATAAATGGAAAATTGTTGTTATGTCTTAAAAACAGGCCTAATTTTACATAAATAAAGTCATAAGGTGAAAAAGTCAAATATTCATTGTCTTACACACCTGACATATTTAGAAATTTTAAATATCATATTTCTTAGTTATTTAAAACGAACTATGTTACCAATTTTATCTTTGCATTTTTGTAAACTTCAAAAGATGTAGCTTTACTTAAATTAAATACTGTTGAAAAACAGAAAATGAATACAAACGATAAGTTGAATCATTACAGTTTCTAGAACATTCGAGAATTTTATTTTCTAACATTCAGAATAAATACAGTCCACGTACAGTCGTTACTAAGGCAACAACATCTTTCATGTTGTTTGTGCGAGAAGCTCTTATTCTTTGTTTCAAATAGTAGTAGTTATTGTTGTTGTGGTCTTCAGTCCTTGACTGGTTTGATGCAGCTCTCCATGCTACTCTATCCTGTGCAAGCTTCTTCATCTCCCAGTACCTACTGCAGCCTACATCCTTATGAATCTGTTTAGTGTATTCATCTCTTGGTCTCCCTCTACGATTTTTACCCTCCATGCTGCCCTCCAATACTAAATTGGTGATCCCTCGATGTCTCAGAACATGTCCTACCAACCGATCCCTTCTTCTAGTCAAGTTGTGCCACAAGCTCCTCTTCTCCCCAATTCTATTCAATGCCTCATCATTAGTTATGTGATCTACCCATCTAATCTTCAGCATTCTTCTATAGCACCACATTTCGAAAGCTTCTATTCTCTTCTTGTCTAAACTATTTATCGTCCACGTTTCACTTCCATACACGGCTACACTCCACACAAATACGATCAGAAACGACTTCCTGACATTTAAATCTATACTCGATGTTAAATTTTTTTTTTTTTTCAGAAACGCTTTCCTTGCCATTGCCAGTCTACATTTATATCCTCTCTACTTCGACCATCATCAGATATTTTGCTCCCCAAATAGCAAAACTCCTTTACTACTTTAAGTGTCTCATTTCCTAATCTAATTCCCTCAGCATCACCCGACTTAAATCGACTACATTCTATTATCCTCGTTTTGCTTTTGTTGATGTTTATCTTATACCCTCCTTTAAAGACACTGTCCATTCCGTTCAACTGCTCTTCCAAGTCCTTTGCTGTCTCTGACAGAATTACAATGTCATCGGCGAACCTCAAAGTTTTTATTTCTCCTCCATGGATTTTAATACCTACTCCGAATTTTTCTTTTGTTTCCTTCACTGCTTGCTCAATACACAGATTGAATAACATCGGGGAGAGGCTACAACCCTGTCTCACTCCCTTCCCAATCACTACTTCCCTTTCATGTCCCTCGACTCTTATAACTGCCATCTGGTTTCTGTACACATTGTAAATAGCCTTTCGCTCCCTGTATTTTACCCATGTCACCTTTAGAATTTGAAAGAGAGTATTCCAATCAACGTTGTCAAAAGCTTTCTCTAAGTCTACAAATGCTAGAAACGTAGGTTTGCCTTTCCTTAATCTTTCTTCTAAGATAAGTCGTGGGGTCAGTATTGCCTCACGTGTTCCACGATTTCTACGGAATCCAAACTGATCTTCCCCGAGGTCGGCTTCTATCAGTTTTTCCATTCGTCTGTAAAGAATTCGCGTTAGTTACTTATTAAACCGATAGTTCGGTAATTTTCACATCTGTCAACACCTGCTTTCTTTGGGATTGGAATTATTATATTGTTCTTGAATTCTGGCGGTATTCCGCCTGTCTCATACATTTTGCTCACCAGATGGTAGAGTTTTGTCAGAACTGGCTCTCCCAAGACCATCAGTAGTTCTAATGGAATGTTGTCTACTCCCGGAGCCTTGTTTCGGCTCAGGTCTTTCAGTGCTCTGTCAAACTCTTCACGCAGTATCGTATCTCCCATTTCATCTTCATCTACATCCTCTGCCATTTCCATAATATTGTCCTCAAGTACATCGGCCTTGTATAGACCCTGTATATACTCCTTCCACCTTTCTGCTTTCCCTTCTTTGCTTAGAACTGGGTTTCCATCTGAGCTCTTGATACTCATACAAGTGGTTCTCTTTTCTCCAAAGGTCTCTTTAATTTTTCTGTAGGCTGTATCTATCTTACCCCTAGTGAGATAAGCCTCTACATCCTTACATTTGTCCTCTATCCATCCCTGCTTAGCCATTTTGCACTTCCTGTCGATATCGTTTTTGAGACGTTTGTATTCCTTTTTGCCTGCTTCGTTTACTGCATTTTTATATTTTCTCCTTTCATCAATTAAATTCAATATTTCTTCTGTTACCCAAGGGTTTCTACTAGCCCTCGTCTTTGTACCTATTTGATCCTCTGCTGCCTTCACTATTTCATCCCTCAAAGCTACCCATTCTTCTTCTACTGTATTTCTTTATTTCTTTCCACCATTCCTGTCAGTTGTTACCATATGCTCTCCCTGAAACTCTGTACAACCTCTGGTTCTTTCAGTTTATCCAGGTCGCATCTCCTTAAATTCCCACCTTTTCGCAGTTCGTGGTAGTAGGCAATATAAATGTGAGAACATTGCGTCTTCTGCTTATATGCATGCTCTGTGAGTTGTGGTTATCATGAAAAAATATAAATAAGCGCTTTTTAGTCAGAAAGGAATATTCTTAGTGAAATATTGGTATGCTAACAAGAATCAGCAATTTGGAATAAACCATTAAATATTGAGAGCGAAGAACAGCTTCTTTATTATGAATTAGAAAAACATGGACCACTTTTTCCTCCCTAGACAACGAAGAAAGAACCTCGAATCTGGAACTATTGTACAGATGAGTAGAAAATCATAAATAATAGCTTCCTTATGAACTTCATGTAATGTCGACCTTCCCGATAATATTAGAAATGTGCTGTAGTAGCAGCGTCTATTGCTAGAAGAGTACATGTTTTAGTTTTATATCTGCAAAAGTGTTTATATCGTGAAAAGATCACGGAAAGGGAGACATTATAACTTCATGGGCGAAATAGTAAATGAAATCACTGCAGTAAAAAAAACTAGCTATGGGACATCAAATATCGCGATCTTCATTTCACGAAATTTTATTCCCTAGGCATGCTTATAGGTAGACCTGGAGGAACAGGTCGAGGAACTCTGAGCAGGAATATATGACGACGACACAATGTCGGCCATCCTCCGTCACCACAAGCAAAAATGCGAATTCAGTGTCTGGCGGCGGAAAACGCTCGTTGACAGACCCCACAGCCTGCCTTTGACAGTTTAGCGCCGCGGATGTCCTGTTTACGTCCCTGCCGTGATAGAGACCGTGCAGTGTTGGGCCTACAGTCATCTCCGCGCAACTACTTCCTTCGACGCACCATGGTATTTTCACAACTAAGACCGACATTGATGTTCAGTTTTACGACCAACTATGCGCGAAGAAAAGCATTGACATTTTTTCGAGATGATGTTTGCATCGATTATCATGACCTAGTAGGGATTCACATCTCCATCATGATTAGCGTGGTCTATGTGAAACAGGCGGAAGACACTGCTTGTACAAGGATCCTCAATACGAATTGCGATATTCCCCAGACATTCGGATGCACACATTGGCCCCATGAAAGTGGAACGTGCGGCTTTGGGCCGGTGGACGGTCTGTGTGTTCGAGCTGTCATTTGAGGTGCCAGCAAAGATAGTGATCGCAGCGTTGAGACCCTAGGGCATTGCGTTTATCCATATGGCTTACCACATATCCAGTTCTGTACTGGATGCATCAGGTGCACATAGATCGTATTAAACATATCCCGTCATAATTGACATAGGCGGAAGCTGCGCCATCGTAATTTACGACCGTCATCCGCAAACGTGATTGTGTTGTGGGCAAGAGTGACATCTCAGATCAACCTGTATGCAACATCGCATCTTGCAGCTGCTGCCAGGGGATATGTCGCCCAGTCTGGCGGTGCCCCTGTAGACATACATGGAGTCCCTTCAATTTGTACCATCTGATCGTCGACTATCGACAGAAGCGTCGTCCCCAGCCGACCCTGCGTAGCTACCAATGCGGCGACAGGGCACACTAGTCTTGCAACGTCAAAGAGTAATGGCCCAGATGGAGAGTTTGACTGTCGCAGATTTCGTGATGAGGACCGATACTTTTGTCCTCGATGGTAACAACCCCGAGTCGTTGTCGGATATTGATGTTCATATCGAAAATAAAAGGCTCCGAAGCCACGGAAGATATGCCAACTGGTTCCGTTCAGTACCTGCCATGCGATGTCTACAGAGGACAAACATTTCGATGGTGGCGCCCACGCCCAGCAGGAAGATATGATCGTCGGTTCCCCTCATGGGATTTGATTCACAGCGGACATGCAGGAGACCTCTGCAGCGCCATGCTTCTGGATGATGGGCAGCAGACAAATTCGGTCTCTGTCCCCATCATGAACCTGCTGCAACCTTGAGCCGCCCTGTTAATTCCATGGGACGATCACTGCACGAACCCGAATGCGTGGGCTAACAATGTCACGGACGTGAAATTTGCAGCCGTAGCTAAGGCTCCAATGATATTGCCTCCCCGTGCCAGGCCTACCAGGTTGCCCCCATCAACTTCAGTACCATCAGTTCAAGGGTCAAGCTGTAGATGTTTTGCGACCTGTTGCGGGCAGTGAATCTCGACGTCACACTCCTACAAGAAGTGCACCTAAGCTAGCTCCTGTCTGTTATGGATAAGATATTTACCAGACACCGAGCACAGGGCAACGGAAGTGCTGTGGTCATTCTCGTGAAGGAAGGCATTTTGATTTATGGTGAGACCTACCTCCCATTAGCACGAGGATTGTCTATCTCATATCAGGGCATCAGGATTGCGAATATGTATACCCCCACTGGTACAGACAAGAGGATTTATGCAGAGGATGTCGAGCCCTTATCGAGGGATGCTACCATCATATCATCCTAAGGAGCGAGTCCTCTCACCACAGGATCAAATGCCACATTTTAGCACGTGTCAGGAGCTGCAATGGCTGGTGCAAGACTTTTGCCTTGTCAATATCCGGCGATGTATTCATGGCGCCAGACAGGGAAACACATACATTACATGACATTTGGCGAGTCGCCTTGACTGGGTCTTTGTCTTCCAGGTATTTATGGTGGAGACACTTGATGTTGAGATATCACCGACGGCCTTCAATGATCATAATGCCTACCTCTGCACCACCTCCCCCCCAAGATGAGGGTATAGTGGCGCACGAGGTCGTGGTAAAGGAATGTTGTGCTCTTTGAGAATATAGAGTGTCGGTAAACAATAGTGAAGACGTGAGAGAACTGTGATAGCCGCCATCTGACGTTTCCTTACACGACGCGGTGATGTTCGATTGTACAGAACCTGCTCTGTGGTGCCCGATGAAGGGTTGTGGTTGAGAGGCAATGTGCTGGCAGTGGTACACGACAGAATATCACTTTAGATTACTATTACAGGAGACATTCTGCAATTGCGACACTGTCTCGTGGGCACACTTGTGCACATGTGGTCCATGAGCAATCAGGACCAGATCGGGGCTGAACCGCCGGCCATGCATTATATTATCCTCGAATGTCGCAGATACCGAAAAGCATTGATCCCCGTCTTGGGCGTGTCAGATCGCCAGCGCCTGACGGCCAAAATGGATGCCGCCAACGCTTTCTCGGAACATTACCGGCCGTTCTACGATGCAGAACACTACGACGCTCTGGAGATAGATGAAGTCCTCTCTTTGCTGCCTCGGGTCCTCAATGGAAAAGTGGCGACGACCTTCACGAACCCCATAAGGGCAGAGTACGTCACCGACTCCTCAAAGGTGCGATCAACAAATCACCAGGCCCAGATGGTCTCCTGATGGATTTTTATCGTAAGTTCCACTAGGTTATAATGCCCCGATAGGTTATGATGTACCAGGAACTGACGACACCTGTAGTGCAGATGCCACCTACCTTTGTCAACGACATTCTTATATCTGTCCCCAAGCCATCTGCGGAAGGGAAGTCGACCATTACCGACCTATTACTCTGTTCAACAACGATTTCAAGATCTTTACGAGGATTTTGGCTGCCTGCATTCGGAGTATCCTGTCCCAAGTCGTCTCTACAGACCAGATGTGTCTCGGTGATAACAGCAACATCCAGACAGCGCTCAGCGATTACCATAATCTCATCACACTGGCTGAGGCGTATCTCGTGCACAGGGCCATGGTATCAGTGGACTTTGATAGGGGATGCCACGTCTATCTTGAGTAGGTGCTAGTCCTCAATTAACACTGTCATGCGCATTCTGCATGGTGTGACTTCACAGGTTACGATCAGTGGACACATAGTAGACACGATCACTATTACCTGCTCTGTGACGCAAGGTTGCCCCCTGTTGGTGGTTATATATGCCACTGCCATGGAGCGACTGTTACATGGACTATGGTGCCACCTACAGAGACTTTAGCTGACTGCCCATACCTTCATTTGCCACATGTTGAAACATCCGATTTGAAAAATTAATGTATTACTGTGCTGATAAACCTCTACGTTATTTGATTTTCAAACAGCTGAGCAAAACTGAACGTACTCAGACATGTCTCTCTTTACTTAGTTTGATCAACACTAAACTGACACAAAATATTTTTAGCGCAACGCAATCTGACTTTCAATAATCCCTGCAAAAGAATGGCCCTGACACACAATAACCTATACCTTTCATGAATCACTTACCTCACAAAAATCTTCGTTACTCGAACTACTGCAATACAGCGAGCGCCAATACTGCCAGCTAAATAAAAGATTCTAACTACTGAAGGCACTAACTACTGATAGGCATAGTCAGCAAATGAAAGATTTTGATAGAGAACAAACAATGTATTTACCTCAATAGCGTTCAAAAGTCATTATATATATATTTTCATGATATCCAGTATTACAAATTTACTCTTTCTGGCCGACACACGTCCAGATCGTCCGTTCTCAAAATTCTGCCATCTCTCTCCCCACATCCACTACTGCTGGCGGCTCACCTCCAGCTGCCCAACACTACAATAGCGAATATTCTAACAAGGCTAACCAGCCACAGACTGCACACAACACAGTCAGCGATTTTCATACAGAGCGCTACGTGGCGTTACCAATACAGAAACCTAAACAGCCTATTTACAATGTATGTGGACGACCTGGTGTTTTAAATGCGTATACAAGACGAAGTTCAAAGATCACTGTACGGGATTGCTGATACGGTGCTGCAACCAGAAGCCGTGCAACGAGAAGTCTGGGGCAGCTGTCATCGGCTGCGGAGCGGCGTCCCAGGAAGGAGCTTGGCCCTATACTTACTCCGGGATATTATGAAATGTTTGTTGGTCATTTTTTACACGTGATGGTCGACGGATGGTGCACTTTACCTATTAATCGTCTTCTCCAAGGCATACATACAGATTTCCACAGCAACTTGCTGCGGCCTTTGAACATGGTCCAGCGATGTCTGTCTGGCATCCAGGATACCCCATCTGACTGCGGATCCCCCGATGTCAAAGATATAGCATGCTCAAAAGCCAGTGATCATGCCCGTTTGGAAATCAGATAAATCGCTTCGTTTCTTCATTGCAACAATGACTGCTCTGATTTCCGCATCCTGCGACACTTTTTTACACTACTGGCCATTAAAATTGCTACACCAAGAAGAAATGCAGATGATAAACGGGCATTCATTGGACAAATATATTATACTAGAACTGACATGTGATTACATTTTCACGCAATTTGGGTGCATAGATCCTGAGAAATCAATACCCAGAACAACCACCTCTGGCCGTAATAATGAGCTTGATACGCCTGGGCATTAAGTCAAACAGAGCTTGAATGGCGTGTACAGGTATAGCTGCCCATGCAGCTTCAACACAATACCACAGTTCATCAAGAGTAGTGACTGGCGTATTGTGACGAGCCAGTTGCTCAGCCACCATTGGCCAGACGTTTTCAATTGGTGAGAGATCTGTAGAATGTGCTGGCCAGGGCAGCAGTCGAACATTTTCTGTATCCAGAAAGGCCCGTACAGGACCTGCAACATGCGGTCGTGCATTATCCTGCTGAAATGTAGCGTTTTGCAGGTATCGAATGAAGGGTAGAGCCACGGGTCGTAACATATCTGGAATGTAACGTCCACTGTTCAAAGTGCCATCAATGCGAACAAGAGGTGGCCGAGACGTGTAACCAATGGCACCCCATACCATCACGCCGGGTGATACGCCAGTATGGCGATGACGAATGCACGCTTCCAATGTGCGTTCACCGCGATGTCGCCAAACACGGATGCGACCAACATGATGCTGTAAACAGAACCTTGATTCATCGGAAAAAATGACGTTTTGCCATTCGTGCACCCAGGTTCGTCGTTGAGTACGCCATCGCAGGCGCTCCTGTGTGTGATGCAGCGTCAAGGGTAACCGCAGCCATGGTCTCCGAGCTGATAGTCCATGTTGCTGCAAACGTCGTCGAACTGTTCGTGCAGATGGTTGTTGTCTTGCAAATGTCCCCATCTGTTGACTCAGGGATCGAGACGTGGCTGCAAGATTCGTTACAGCCATGAGGGTAATATGCCTGTCATCTCGACTGCTAGTGATACGAGGCCGTTGGAATGCAGCACGGCGTTCCGTATTACCCTCCTGAACCCATATTCTGCTAACAGTCATTGAATTTCGACCAACGGGAGCAGTAGTGTCGCGATACGATAAACCGCAATCGCGATAGGCTACAATCCGACCTTTATCAAAGTCGGAAACATGATGATACGCATTTCTCCTCCTTACACGAGGCATCAGAACAACGATTCACCAGGCAACGCCGGTCAACTGCTGTTTGTGTATGAGAAACCGGTTGGAAACTTTCCTCATGTCAGCACATTGTAGGTTTCGCCACCGACGCCAACCTTGTGTGAATGCTCTGAAAAGCTAATCATTTATATATCACAGCATCTTCTTCCTGTTGGTTAAATTTCACGTCTGTAGCTCGTCATCTGCGTGGTGTAGCAATTTTAATGGCCAGTAGTGTACACCCTCCACTGCTAGTACAATCACCTGCCTTCTATGAGTGGTTACTGTACGTTGTCGTCCAACATAGGGTATAGTCACATTAATGGGACTTGGCTATGTAGAATTATAAAATTCCAAATATGAAAAGCTTATGTAGTGTTGTCCGAATTCCAAGCAGAATTCTGAAAATTTGTTCCACCCAATAAGTCATGACATTAATGGCAATCCACCACTGACAGACAATCATTTCAGGACGTTAAAACATGCTAGTGTTTCTTCATATCGAACGTGACAAAAATGACTTAAATAATTTCCTTTGTCGACATCTTTGGCCAAAATATTCGAAAAAGCAATGTATTCGGGAGAAGCATTACACTTAAACGGAAACAATTTCCTTGGCATATCAAAGTTTGCATTCCAGAGGGGTTGCTCGACTGGTAATGCTATTTGTACAATCACTCATCAGACAGTATAAACCATAAATAACAAACTATCGTCAGGCGGTATTTCTTGTGACCTTTTCAAGGCGTTTGATTGTGTAGAGCATGTCACTCTTATGTAAAGACTCAAGTTTTATAGAACTGATGGCTTTCCACAGAGTTAGTTTGAATCGTACTCAATATAGTGAATCCCGAAGGTTACGTGGGGCAGGTAGGTCGTCAGGAGAATGGGTGGCCAAGGAATGAGACTGGGTGGCAAGCCGATTGAGCTGAGGAAGAAGCGGCTGTCAGAATTAACACTTTATTTCCCATTTATACATTGGTTCAGCGGCGTAGTGTGGTGGAGTCTTTAGTCAGTCATTGAGCGGCTAGCGCCCGTCCAGCTGACTGCAGCACGCTCTGATGCTATTACTTTGCTCACGCCTGTACTGGGTGCTGGGCCCGCGGCTACATTGGGTGAGTCACAGCAGCGACGTCAGCGGTGCATACAGGAACTCTGCATAGGTTGCCCCTCGCCGTTTAGTGGTCGCACTCAGGCAGCCAAGGCGAGTGGTAAGAGGCGCACCCACCGTGTTTTCGGAAGGCAGCTGCTGTACCCGGGATGCGGATCGCTGCCTCCTGGCTGCTACTGCTGGACTGCAAATGAATCTGCTACAAAATCAATGGTTATTTATAACAGATAGCTGTGCACTTGTGCCAATGCACCACACCTGCTCAGGTACCTGGCAGCACCATTGAGACCCCGGTGATGGAGACATGGCGTTGCCTGCACCATGCATTATTCCTGCACTGACAAGTTACACCAAGTGAGGCTAGCCGATCTCACAATAATTTCACATGCCTGTTATCTTAATCCAAATGCTGACACGCTGTGCTCACCAACCACTGGCGGCTAATGCAATGTTCGACCACATCTTCTCACAAATTTTACACTTAACCTGGTAGCGGTGCAACGTTACCCCCTCCACGGAGAAGACCTGGCCCCTTGGGTCTCCCTTAGCACTGGTTCTTATGTTTATTTTTTTGTTTGAATAAGCGTATTCCATGGATCAGTACATGCGAGTACTTCGCTTGGATGTGGAACGTGTCAATACAATTATACAAATACAGTTAATACTGTAGTATAATAATAACATAGTACAATAATATAAATAATAGAAAGTATCAATTTTTCTTATTTACTAGCTAACATTCATCTGGTATTGTAATTCACTGTCTAACATTAACATAGTGTCGTATCCTTGATCTGACAAATGAATAACAAGATGTATCTTGTTATTCAAGAAGTGCATTAAAAGTGTATATGGCAACTTTTAGTTATTTCTGGTGAAGAATTCATCTAAGGAGTACAGTGGATGGTCAAGCACGTATTTCTTTAACGTTAATTAGGCAGTGCCTTAAAAGTCTTAACAGCACCATACTTTACTCCATTCTTTAAAAATGACAAACTTTTTAGTTCAGAGTGGAGATCATCTTTATCTCTAGTGTTACAGTTGTGGTATGAACAATTCTTCTCATACTGAGCATAGTTTTTTAAGACAAAATTCGTCAGAGAGTATATGTATGGACTTGTTGTTGTCAGTATTCCTAGCTGCGTGAATTCTTCACACATGAGGTTCGTGGAGAAACCCCACCCATAATTCTGCTTCTGAGGTGTTAGGATTTTTTTTGAGACTGGAGAATTACTCCATAAAATTATGCCATAACTCATTAATGAGTGAAAGTACCCAAAATAAGCTGATTTTAAAACGGTGATGTCCCAAAGATGAGCTATGATTCTTAAAGCAAAAGTTGCCGATGACAGCCTTTTTAGTCAGGGACAAATTATGTTCCCAGCTGAGCTTACTGTCGATATGAACTCCTAGGAATGTAGTGGAGTGCACCTGTTCTAGTACCTGGTTATCACGTGCAATGGCTATGTCTTCTGGACTTTTATTTTTAGTGTGGAACTGAATAAAATTAGTTTTTTTAATAGTAACTGAAAGAGAATTAATTGTAAACCAAGCTGTAACTTCAGCCCCTCAGGCTCTAGATCAATTGCGGACGTACTATCTACACAATGCTTGTATCATCAGCAAACGTTTTGAATTCACGTTTTTATCATTAACCTATATTAAAAACAGAAAGGGCCCAAGGATAGACCCCTGGGGAACCCCATGCTGTATTTTGTCCCATTCAGAAGCCACTGTATTAAAAGATCCATTGTTGCAGCCATGTAGTTTCCTGTCTTCGATATATGATTTTAACTAATTACATGTAGACCCTTTGATTCCATAATGATAGGTCTTCTCTAAGAGTATCTTGTGGTTTACACAATCAAAAGCCTTGGAAAGGTCATAGAAGAAACTAGCTGGTGACATCGTACTGTTAATAGACTCCAAGATATCATTTGTGAGTGAGTATCTGGTTCGCTCCGTCGAAACCCCTTTTTGAAAACCAAACTGTCTGAGGTTAATAATATTATGATTATCTAGGTGGGCCATAATCTTGTTATACACTGCTTTTTCAAGAACCTTTGAAACTTTTGTTAAAAGAGAGACAGGACGACAATTCGTGACATTTGTAGCATCGCTGGAATTGTAAAGAAGTCTCACAATGGCATATTTCATCCTCTCTGGAACATCTCCTTCACGAAGAGATGTGTTGTGAATGTGAGCAAATACTACACTTACTTCATTACTGCAGGCTTTTAACAGCTTGCTAGAGATGTTATCTATACCTGAAGATCTTTTACTTTTCAATGAGTGAATTATTATTTTTATTTCATTGACAGGTATGGGTGGTGCAATTATATCAGTAGAAATTTCAGGGAGGCTGAGTTTCAGATTATCTGCAGCTTCACCGCTGCAACTTTTTTGGCAAGTGACAGTTAAAAAGTGGTTTGTTAAATGTGTCTGCTATTTTTCGAATCATTAATTTTTAGTACAGCAGTTCTTACATTGTCAGATGGTGAAGTTCCTGTTTCCCTCTTTATTACATTCCAAATCGTTCAGATTTTATTACTTGAACAACTAATTTCATTCCCATCATGTGCCACATATACAAGTTCCCTTTACAGTTTTCAAAGCACAGAGTCCGCATTTGACTTCAGCTGCTACATGCTAAATGCCTCCTTACGCTATTTAGTTGCTTACGTCTATCCCACTTAATAGTCCGTTAACTTTCATCACTTTGTGCTTTTACATGTCTGACAATCTGTGAAAACATACGCCCTTGATAATATGCAAATATTCTCTGCTTACTTTATGGCCTTATATCCTCTTAAATTCTATGGGATACAGTTTTTTTATAAAATTATATTCACTTTCTCGTTCTACAAAACGGATCTGCTGGGATCCGTATTACTGGTGGACTGGTCTGCAGGGTGGCCCTCTGCCTCAAATAGATGAAGGCTATGAAAAGCATAGTTAAGGTCACTATGGTGCTAGATGTTTAACGTGCTGTATTAAGTACTCTGTAGAGATTCGCCCCTCTTGTGCAGCTATTAGCTGGTTCAGGGAATGAATCAGGTCAGGGTCCATGCATGGTTAAGAAAGATTTGAAAAACTGGAAATTTGTGGTAAGTTATATGGGACCAAACTGCTGGGGTCATCGGTCCCTAAGCTTACACACTACTTAATCTAACTTAAACTAACTTTCGTTAAGGACAACACACACACCCATGCCCGAGGGAGGACTCGAACCTCCGACGGGGGGAGCCGCGCGAACCGTGACAAGGCGCCATATACCACGCGACTACCCCGCTCGACTCAGAAACATTAAATTCCTCTTTGAGAGTATCTTCAGTGTCTCGTATGGTCAGTACAACTGTGGCTGTGTTACGTACAAGTGAGGAAGTCCTGTCACTAATGCTTGTAGATGGAAACTTGGCCCTGTTACGTTGCATTCTGTCCGATTAATCAAAAATCCACTATCACTCAGTTCCAACCATCTCACTTCCGTGAGCCTGCCTTTCCCACAGCAACTTGCTACTACTACCACATTGTTATATATGGACTAAAGCCAGTGCAGACCTGCTTGCTGGATATACAGCATAAGTTCCACGATGTTCCTAAGCCAATGCTGATCCCCTGCTCTGCCCATGAGTAACTGCACTGTACATGTGTTCACGCTAGTCTGAATCACATGAGCTGAACTTTCTGCAACTTCCCCTCTGACACTGTCGCATCTCTCCTCTGTAATCACTGCACGACTGTCTCCCTCTTCACACCACATGCCCTCAACTGCATACATTTTTCAATGCCTCCGAATTTCGCCAGATAGGAGTGTATGATGTAGCACTAAAGATGTGCGTTTCTGCTGGACACCACTATCGTAACCAGCATGTAAAATTGCGCCTTGCCTGTCCTCACATCCACTGATGCCTTATGGTAACAGAAAGGCAGGTTCTGCCCACTAGGCTCTGCTATCAGTCCTAGCTCTGATAGAAGTTCTCTTTGCACTTTTCTCAACCCTAAGATATACTGTTCTTGTGAAAAAAGATGGAATTCAACTGTCCATGTATCTTGTGATGAACAGCGTCTCGCAAGCTCGTCATTTCCACTCTCGTCTCTCAGATGCTGTTCGCTAGCCGACTGCAGTTGTCCTGTCATGCTCACTCTTGCATCCAGCACTTCTACTAGTGCTTACTTGAACCCCAGCTCCTGGTCATAGTGTCCTCAGATACCGTCGCATAGCTCATCACTTCACTTGTCAGCCCCCAAAGCATATGGGTTTTGTTCAACACTTCTCTCTCCAAACTGGTTGTCTGCATGGCATGCCACTTCACCACGGACTGACTATCGTCAGCCAACTCCTTCGCTGCCTCCAACGTACCGTTCAGCTCCGTTATGTCTCCAGCATCCGCTGTTCCAGTCTTAAAAATTCTTCATCCAGCGTCTATTCAAGCTCTCTTCTTCCATCATAGTAAACGCAGCACATCATCCACTACTTGGTGCATCTCTCCTCACAATTACTCATATGCTTTACGCGATATCTTGCACTCCCCCAAAACTTCTCCACGTACTCTCCAGTTCTTGGCCCTCTGTTGCAAACCAGAAAACACCTCCTCCAGCCTCCTTATCTCATTCCGGAATTCCCATGCACTAAACAGTAAACACAACGTCCATTGATGATTAGTAATCACCACATACTCTTGTCTGGCAAACAGATCTCCTCATTCCTGATGATGGTTCTGCAGGCCCCCACTCTGCCCCAGGCAAACAGGTACAGCACTGTCATGACTTTTATCCTTCCCATTGTCATTCTCAGAGTAAAGCAGCCTGAGGACAGCGACTACCATAATCCTCCCTTACCCCTAAGAAGTATGCTATCACTGGAATATTTGATACAAGCAAAACTAAAACACCCTCATTCTAATAAAAAATTCATACATTCACCATTAACATAATATTCCCAGTACCCAACACACTATATCTTAAATAATCACCTGCTACCTCCTTTACCTCAATGCACATGGCGTTTTCTTGCAAAGGTTCATTTACACTTTCCTGTGTCCCCCCTCCAATTCTCCCTTGTTGCTTTTTCCTCTAGTTCCACTCTGACTCTCCCTGGGATCGACTACGGACCACCTCTGAACGGTAGTGAACGGTAGTAGGACTCAAAACACACTACTGTCGTCGTCATCAGCAACTGTAACCTAGCGTTGACTGGTGATGTGGTTTCTACTACCTGATAACAACTTTTGTATCTCGTCACATATTTCTTCGTCTTGCCTTTCAGTGTGTAAGGGCTATACAGCACCACCCACTGCCCCATTCTATACCATAGTAAGCTACTCATGTACAGGGTTATTACAAATGATTGAAGCGATTTCACAGCTCTACAATAACTTTATTATTTGAGATATTTTCACAATGCTTTGCACACACATACAAAAACTCAAAAAGTTTTTTTAGGCATTCACAAATGTTCGATATGTGCCGCTTTAGTGATTCGGCAGACATCAAGCCGATAATCAAGTTCCTCCCACACTCGGCGCAGCATGTCCCCATCAATGAGTTCGAAAGCATCGTTGATTCGAGCTCGCAGTTCTGGCACGTTTCTTGGTAGAGGAGGTTTAAACACTGAATCTTTCACATAACCCCACAGAAAGAAATCGCACGGGGTTAAGTCGGGAGAGCGTGGAGGCCATGACATGAATTGTTGATCATGATCTCCACCACGACCGATCCATCGGTTTTCCAATCTCCTGTTTAAGAAATGCTTCTGCTTTAGCCTTTTCCGCAAGATTTTCCAAACCGTCGGCTGTGGTACGTTTAGCTCCCTGCTTGCTTTATTCGTCGACTTCGCGGGTTACGCGTGAAACTTGCCCGCACGCGTTCAACCGTTTCTTCGCTCACTGCAGGCTGACCCGTTGATTTCCCCTTACAGAGGCATCCAGAAGCTTTAAACTGCGCATACCATCGCCGAATGGAGTTAGCAGTTGGTGGATCTTTGTTGAACTTCGTCCTGAAGTGTCGCTGCACTGTTATGATTGACTGATGTGAGTGCATTTCAAGCACGACATACGCTTTATCGGCTCCTGTCGCCATTTTGTCTCACTGCGCTCACGAGCGCTCTGGTGGCAGAAACCTGAAGTGCGGCTTCAGCCGAACAAAACTTTATGAGTTTTTCTACGTATCTGTAGTGTGTCGTGACCATATGTCAATGAATGGAGCTACAGTGAATTTATGAAATCGCTTCAATCATTTGTATTAGCCCTGTATTTGACAGCTTTGTCCTCTCTCTCCAATGCCTTGGTGACCACCCTCTGTACTCGCTCCCATACCGCTGTCAATGTTCTCGCGAACTTACAGACTGACACTTGTCCTTCCCTCTTTTTGCCTTAATTACATACATTACAAACGAAAGATACATGTTCCAATCACTGTGGTGAGAGTTCACGTAGTACCTCACCATCCTCCTGACTGTCTAATACACCCACTCTATCCTCCCATTCAACAGAGGATGAAATGGACTAGTTCTTAATTTCTTTACATGCAACAACGAACATAATTCCTTCATCAATTCGAAGAAGAAGTGTATCCCTGATCACTAATCATCTTTTCTAGTACTCCAAAATTCAGTATCTAATTACTGACCATAACCTGTGTGACTGTAATCGCTTGCTGATTCGGCATAGGTATCATCACGACAAACCGAGATAAATGATCAATCATTGTCAGAAGAAAACGATTCTGCACTGGAGTCCAGTTAATCGGGTCTAGCATATCCAACCTAATAATCTCGAATTCTTTTGAAGCTTCTGGCAGTCTCTGTAATGATTCTTGCTACGACTCAAGTCCAGACGCTATGCACAGTGCACACAATTCTTCACATACTGATCCACATCTCCATTTGCTCCTTTGCACCAGTCCCTCTCTGATACCCTTCAGCTGATTGCACTTCTTCCTCCATGACCAGACAGCACACGACCGTACTTCCTTTAGAACTTCTTCCTGCAACTTATCCAGTACCACCACTCATTGCCCTAACTTAGTTACCTTGCACAACAAATGCTAAACTGTGGTTGTGTCCTGTATTGTTTGTAGTCACTGTCAGTGTTCAGCGCTGCTTGCCATTCTGCAAGGCCTCGACCCAGTACTTGTACAACCACAACATTCGTACTTAATGCCTCTGCATTTCCATGTTTACTGCCTGACATGTGAACTACTTCATATTCAAATTCGTAGAGTCTTAATGCACATTTCGTTGGTCTGTTGGGCAGGTCCTTCAACCTTACTAACCATTTCGGAGCAGCATAATCAGTCACCACATAAAAATTCTATTTGTAAAGGTAACGTCGCAAATATGTCACCACTTATATGAGGCAAAGCATTTCTCTGTCCATGGTTTAATAGTATCTTCTCAGTACCTGTTAAGTTATCTAGATGAAAAGCAATAGTGTGTTTCTCACCACTGATATCCCGACTCACAATAAATTCAAGAGCATGATTAGATGTGCTGCAGGTAAATATAAACTCCCTCTGGAAATCCAGGGACACCAACCCTGGGCTCAATGTCAAAATTCTCTTCAGCCCTTCGAATTTCACCTGACATTCCTCTGTCCACGCAGCTTTCGCTCCCTTCTTCAATAGTTGTGAGTATGGTCCCACTACCTCAGCAAGCCTCCACACATACTTCCTATAATAGTTCGAGAGTCCCATACTTCGACAACTTGCGTGTCGATGGGGATGAAATGATGATGATAAGGACAACACAACACCCAGTCCATGAGCAGAGAAAGTCTCCGACCCAGCCGGGAATCGAACCCGAGCCGTTAGGTATGACATTCCGTCGCGCTGACCACTCAGCTACCAGGGGCGGACATCTTTGCTAATTACATTTACTTACTTTCTGCAATGCAAAATGACACTTCTCCACATTCAGCATGAGATATTCAGCTTGCAGCCTCTTAAATACCCCTCTCAGACAGTATCTATGTTCTCCCATACACTATTATATCGTCCAGGTAAACTAGACACTCAGAGGGCTTAAACTCCTTCAACATACTGTCCAACAAATTCTCAAATACTGAAGAAGAAATCTTCAGCCGAAGCAGCATTCTTCAATACTGGTAATGGCCCCGGAGTAACGTATAAGCTTTCTTCAGTTGGTCCTCTGGAACCACCTCCAACTCATGGTGCTCATATCTTCAATCCCCGGTAGAGAAATACGAGCACTTCCCTAAGTTATCGATAGGCAGTCAGTCAGCAGTAGCCGGCCGAGACACAATCAGCAACAGGGACGTAACCGATATTGTGGCTTTTACGAGTTCCTAATTAAGAGCGAATTTTATAATATGATCTGTGTGTTTTAATAGTTTAGTTACTTGAGTTTCTGCGTGTTTATTTAGTATCTAATAGCCCCAGTTCTCGCGTTTTCGTTTGTGTCGGAAAGTAAACCGATTTTGTGTCATATTACAAGTTATTAGTCAGGGGCGAATTATGTAGATTCACCTGAGTGCTTCGGTAGTTAGGTTTACGAATCTCTGCGTATTAATCTGATTTATTATACACAGTTCCTGCGTTTTCGTCAGGGTCTACCCTAGAGTTGCGCAGCACGTGCCCATAATCCGTTTATCTCCATACTTTAGTTTTCCACGGTTTTCAGTATGGACAGGGACTGCGATTGTTGTGTGCGGATACGAACCGAGTTGGTGACACTTCGCTCTCAGGTTCAGGCTGTGATGGCTTCGGTTACACAGCTTGAGGCTGCAGTGGATGGGCACAACTGTTGTGGCCCGACCATGGAGATCCAACGGATGTCCAGCACGTCCGAGTCCTCCGATCGGCCCTCACCGGTGGACAGCCCAGTTACTGCTCGCACTGAGGTTGATCCCTCACCTGTGGTCGAGTGGAAGGTCGCTCAGTGGCGCAGCAGGCGACGAAAGACTTCCCAAGCGGCCGCAAGTAAGGCCTCCCCGGTTTGTCTGACAAACAGGTTCCAGGTGCTGTCTGTGGCTGACACTGTCGCTGAGCCAGATGCTGTCACCTGTCCTGTTTAAGAGGAAACCTCTCATCCTGCAAGATCCGGACAACCACAAAGGGTGGGACTATTGATAGTTGGGAGCTCCAACGTTAGGCGCGTTATGGGGCCCCTTAGGGACATGGCTGTCAAGACTGGAAAGAAAACCAATGTTCACTCCGTGTGCATACCGGCTGGAGTCATACCAGATGTGGAACGGGTCCTCCCGGATGCCATGAAGAACACAAGGTGCAGCCAACTGCAGGTGGTTGCTCACGTCGGTACTAATGACGCTTGTCACTTTGCATCATCTTCTCGGTTTCTAGCGGCTAACAGAAGCGGTGAAGGCTGCCACTCTTGGTTGCAAGACGAAAGCAGAGCTGACCATTTGCAGCAAAGTCGACAGCACCGATTGTGGACCTCTGGTCCAGAGCCGAGTGAAGGGTCTGAATCAGAGGCTCAGACGGTTCTGCAACTGTGTAGACTGCAGATTCCTCGACTTGCTCCAAAGGCTGGTTGGGTTTCAGTTCCGCTGAATAGGTCAGGTGTCCACTATACGCAGGAGGCGGCTACACGGGTAGCAGGGGCTGTGTGGCGTGGACTTGGCGGCTTTTTAGGTTAGATGGTATCGGGAAACACAAGAAGGGCTTCAGTCACAAAGGTTCCAGGCCGAACACAGGAAGAACGTAGATACCGGAACCACAGGAAAACAGTTGTAAACTGTCGTAGCTGTGTTGGGAAAGTACCAGAGCTCGAAGCGCTAATAGAAAGCACTATTGCTCAAATCGTTATAGGCACTGAAAGCTGGCTAAAGCAGGAGATAAGCTCAGCCGAAATTTTTGTGAAGAAACTTACGGTGTTCCGAAAGGACAGGCTAAACATGGTTGGCGGTGGCGTGTTTGTTGCTGTTAGAAGTAGTTTATCTTGTCGCGAAATTGAAGTAGATACTTCCTGTGAGTTAGTATGGGCAGTGGTCAATGTTGGCAACCGGAATAAATTAATAATTGGATCCTTTTACCGACCTCCCAATTCAGATGATACAGTCGGTGAAAGGTTCAAAGAAAACTTGAGTCTGATTTCAAACACGTACCCGAATCATACGATTACAGTTGGTGGTGACTTTAATTTACCCTCAATATGTTGGCGAAAATACATGCTAAATTCCGGTGGTACACATAAAACATCATCAGAAATTGTGCTAAACGCATACTCTGAAAATTATTTCGAACTGTTAGTTCATGAGCCCACGGGAATAGTAAACGGTTGTGAAAACTCACTTGACCTCTTAGCAACAAGTAATTCTGAGTTAATAACGAACATCAGAACGGATACAGGGATTAGTGGACACAAGATTGTCGTAGCGATATTGAATATAGTAACCCACAAATCCTCCAAAAATAAACGAAAAATATACCTGTTCAAAAATGCAGACCAGAATTCACTTGACGCCTTCCTGAGAGACAATCTCCACTCCTTCCAAATTAATAATTTAGGTGTAGACCAGATGTAGCTTGAACTCAAAGAAATAGTATCGGCAGCAATTGGGAGATTTATACCAAATAAATTAACAAACGACGGAGCTGATCCTCCTTGGTACACAAAACGAGTCAGAACACTGTTGCAGAAACAACGAAACAAACATACCAAATTGGAACAGACGCAAAATCCTCAAGATTGGCGATCTTTTAGAGAAGCTCGAAATTTGAATCGGTTTCAATGCTTATAACAGTTTCCACAACGAAACTTTGTCTCGAAACCTGGCAGAAGATCCAAAGTGATCCTGGTCGTATGCGAAGTATGTTAGCGGCAAGAAACAATCAATGCCTTCTCTACGCGAAAGCAATGGAGACACTGTCGAAGACAGTGCTGCCAAAGCAGAGATACTAAACACAGTCTTCCGAAATGCCTTCACAAAATGAGACGAAGTAAATATTCCAGAATTCGAATCAAGAACAGCTGCCAACATGAGTAACGTAGAAGTAAATATCCTCGGAGTAGTGAAGCAACTTAAATCACTTAATAAGAGCAAGTCTTCTGGTCCAGACTGTATACCAGTTTGGTTCCTTTCGAAGTATGCTGATGCATTAGCTCCATACTTAACAATCATTTACAACCATTCGCTCGACGAAAGATCCATACCCAAAGACTGGAAAGTTGCACAAGTCACACCAATATTCAAGAAAGGTAGTAGGAGTAATCCACTTAATTGCAGGCCCATATCATTAACGTCGATATGCAGCAGGGTTTTAGAACCTATATTGTGTTCGAACATTATGAATTACTTCGAAGAAAACGGTTATTGACATACAATCAACAAGGATTTAGAAAACATCGTTCTGGGGAAAAACACAACTAGCTCTTTATTCGCATGAAGTGTTGAGTGCTGTTGACAAGAGTTTTCGGACCGGGTCCGTATTTCGGGATTTCCGGAAGGCTTTTGACACTGTACCACACAAGCGGCTTGTAGTTAAATTGCGTGCTTATGGAATATCGTCTCAGTTATGTGACTGGATTTGTAATTTCCTGTTAGAGAGGTCACAGTTCATAGTAATTGACGGAAAGCCATCAAGTAAAACAGAAGTGATTTCTGGCGTTCCCCAAGGTAGTGTTATAGGCCCTTTTCTGTTCCTTATCTAAATAACGATTTGGGAGACAATCTGAGCAGCCGTCTTAGATTGTTTGCAGATGACGCTGTCGTTTATCGACTAATAAAGTCATCAGAAGATCAAAGCGAATTGCAAAACGATTTAGAAAAGATATCTGATTGGTGCAAAAATTGGCAGTTGACCCTAAATAACGAAAAGTGTAAGGTCATCCACATGAATGCTAAAAGGAATCCATTACACTTCGGTTACATCATAAATCAGTCAAATCAAAAGGCCGTAAATTCAACTACATACCTAGAAATTACAATTGCAAACAGTTTAAGTTTGAAGGAACACACAGAAAATGTTGTGGGGAAGGCTAACGAAAGACCGCGTTTTTATTGGCAGGACACTTGGGAAATGTAACAGATCTACTAAGGAGAGTGCCTACACTACACTTGTCCGTGCTCTTTTAGAATACTGCTGCGCGGTATGGGATCCGTGCCAGATAGGACTGATGCAGTACATCGAAAAAGTTCAAAGAAGGGCAGCATGGCGAAACATGGGACAGAGTGTCACTGAAATGATACAGGATTAAGGCTGGATATCATTAAAAGAATGGCGTTTTTCATTGCGACGGAATCTTCTCACGAGAGCTCGTAGGGAAAGATATAGGTGTCCGTTCTTTTCGCGCGCTATACGATATTGGAATAATGGAGAAATGTGAAGGTGGTTCGATGAACCCTCCGCCAGGCACTTAAATGTGATTTTTAGAGTATCCATGTAGATGTAGATGTCTTTGTGATGTTGCATACTGGGTAGGCATATGTTAGAATGGTTCAAATGGCTCTGAGCACGATGGGACTTAACATCTATGGTCATCAGTCCCCTAGAACTTAGAACTACTTAAACCTAACTAACCTAAGGACAGCACACAACACCCAGCCATCACGAGGCAGAGAAAATCCCTGACCCCGCCGGGAATCGAACCCGGGAACCCGGGCGTGGGAAGCGAGAACGCTACCGCACGAGCACGAGATGCGGGCGCATATGTTAGAGTCTTTGCTGTTGAGATGGTGGTAAATCACAGCAAAGTCTGTGTTTCGTGGAACTGTCTGTAGACTTTTTTTGCACAATCGCAATTCCTGCTCCCCATGGACTGATATTCTCTTCTGTTATCCCATCAGTCAACTGCTATGTAATAAATTCCTCCAGAAGTAGTTGCAAATACCGATGAATTCTATATGTTTTGCAGTACACCTGTGCTTCATTTCCTATTGGAATTCTGTGTCATGTAAAGGGTGACACAGGATATGGGCTCTGAGGAAAGAACAAATCCTCATATTCCACCAGCAGCTCTTCCATCTGTGTTCTTTCCACTTCCTTTAGATATTCCACCTTCTTACTAACCTTGTTAGTGGCATTGTGCAGCTATTTTTGGGTTACACTTTCTGTACAGCAAGTCTCCTCCAATCTCGCTATCAACATCTCCTTTGTCAACTTTACTTCTTCGGCACTCAGATTTTCAGCGTATGATGGGCACTACTTTCCCACTGTCCTCACATACACGTACGATACTCCTTTCAACCAAACATCTTGCTGAATCTAACACATCGTTCCCTTCCAGCAGCTCTTTTATGCATAATATATCGACCGGTTGGTCTTGCTCCATTCTCACCCAAAGCGACTTCTCTGTGCAATTTCGCACACAATCTGTGAATCAAGCGCTAATGTATTTGTACACGGCTTAATTGGAGTGCTCGCTATGATACAAGCACCTTGTGACAGATTTACATTTGCAATGGCTTTCCCTAGCTGGAGTATCTTCCCACTAAGTTCCACTACATGTCATCGAAGATCAGTTGTGGCACGATGTTGATGCAAAGGGTGTAACTCAAGGATCATGCTTTAGCCCTCGCTTACTTGAGGCACCAGTTTCACACATTTCTAAAAACTGACTGCCTCCACCTGAAAATCTATTTGCGTTGTCCCCAAAGACCATATATCATTATCCCCCACCCTACGCAATCCATAGCATAGTGGGTTACTGGCTGCTGACACATTCGCTCCTGTGTCTAATAAAAACTTCCACTTCCTGCCCTTCACCACACTCAGTATTGCACATTCCCCCTCTGCATACATGCTTGTTGCATGTAATTTTAACTGGAATACCTTTCACTGGATTTAGGGTTCCCTATTGCGTTCAATGGCTGCTTGCTTCCTCCATGTCCATCCTTATTACCATTATCAAAATGCTGTTCGTAATCCATACCACCCCTATTTTCTGAGGTCGGCGGCACTGCTTCTGGACATGACCTGTACACTCACAATTGTAAAAATTCGCTTTAGCAGAGAATACACCAAGCCTATCACTCACAGCCGTTGACACATCATCATTCTTCACTATGAGCCAGTTCATACATTCAACTTCCTAACTCTGTCGGCAATATCTTCCACAGCTTTCACTTGCCTCTGCGTAATAGCGGTCAACTGCTTCCGAAAGAACCTTACGTTATTCTACTTCTTATACCTCTGCAGAAACCCTTGTTTCAACAACTCTGCAGCGCTCCCGTGGATCTCACAAGAGTCTTTGCTAATCCCGTTAAATGCAACTTCGCTACCTGCAACAACTGGTTATTGGACCAAGCCCCAATCATCATCGACGTTGTAAGGTCCTCCTCGAATGACGACACGTCCTCAAACGACAGTCCATAAAAAGGGCTGACTATGTTAAAGGCAGCTGGATCTATTGCAAGGATCAGTGTCTTTACCAAAGCTGACTCCTCATCTCTAGCTGCAAACTTACACAGTAAAACCGTATTTTATGCTCTCCATCATGCCTGAAATCCCTCCAGTCTTGTGACACTCTGCATCTCTGCCTCTATTGCAACACTTTTATCCTTCATTCATACACAATACAAATACACAATGATTACCAGTCGACAAAAAGCAAACAGTTACAACATGAGCCCTATCATCAACCATGTCAATTCTCTATATGGCTTCACAACATGACCAAAATGATTACTGTAAAACTAGTTACAAATACAGATACAGCACATGGTGCGAAATGCCCTCGGAGATTACGCTGCGAACACCTCACAGTCTCTACATACTGCTCCTTACGATCTCACGAAATTCAGACATGTTAGGCAATTCTTCTTGTTTAAACATAATAAGCCTCGAGTTACAATAACAGCCCGTGCCAGTCTCACATATAAAAAGAAAAAGAAAAAACAGTTTCTTCACCCATCACACTTAGTTTACACTACAGATTGTGGTCCAGATGAAACCCTGTGTGGGCAACACATCCTCTGCTGCTCCCTGAGTAATTGACCCACATTGCAGCCAACCTCCAAGGTGACGTGGGGCACCTACGTTGACAGGAGGCTCGGTGGCCAAGGCGTGAGACAGGATGGAAGGAAGATGAGACTCAGGAAAGAGTGCCTGTCAAAATTAACACTTTATTTCCTACTTATACATTGGTTCTGAAGCGTGGTAAGGAGGCGATCATGGCCCTGCTCCACAGGAGTGGGCCAGTAGTCGGTCAGCTGGTGGGTAGCATATGTCAAGCTGGCTCAACACATGCTGGTGTCCTGCTTTCCTGGCGTCTGCACTCGGCGCTGTGCATGGAGCTATGTTGCACGTGCGACAGCACTGACGTCAGCAGTGTACACTGGGATGTTGCAGACGCAACATCTTGACTGAATGACAGCAGCCAGGTGGCGAAGGCAGGAAGCAAGAGGTGCGCCCACCCATTTCCGGAAGGCAGCTGCCATATCCGGAGTGTGACCTGCTGCCTCCTGCCACGAATCAGGCTGCTGCTGGACTGGAGCAGCAGGTCCACTGTGCTGTGACACCAAGTCCAGTGGGCGGACTTAGTGCACGAAGCAGGTACCCCAGAGGAAACTCTAACCCACGGCTGCAACTGGTGGCTCTATGTCGTCTTCTCGTCTGATGTAGCCTCTGCGCCCGCCGATGTGGCCAAGCGGTTCTAGGCACTTCAGTCTGGAACCGAGCCACCGCCACGGTCGCAGGTTCGAATCCTGCCTCGGGCATGAATCTTTGTGATGTCCTTAGGTTAGTTAGGTTTAAGTAGTTCTAAGTTCTAGGAGACTGATGACCTCAGATGTTAAGTCCCATAGTGCCCAGAGCCATTTGAACTATTTGTACCCTCTGAAAACTTATGGCACTGCTGGACTGCCAATCAATCTGTTACAAAGTCAGCGATTTTTTATACCAGACAGAAGTGGCATTTACAGTGAGCTACTCCTGCTCACACACCCCGCGACACGACTGAAATCCCAATGATGAGACATTGCCTTGCCTGCACTGTACATTACCGCTGCACCGGCAAATTACGCCGAGTGAGGCTAGCCCATCTGGTAATAAAACAATGGTTCAAATGGCTCTGAGCACTATGGGACTTAACATCTGTGGTCATCAGTCAACTAGAACCTAGAACTACTTACATCTAACTGACCTAAGGACATCACACACATCCATGCCCGAGGCAGGATTCGAACTTGCGACCGTAGCGGTCACGCGGTTCCAGACTGATGCGCCTAGAACCGCACGGCCACACCGGCCGGCTATCTGGTAATAATTTCACAGGTTTGTTGTCTCAACCCAAATGTCGACATGCCGTGCTCACGGTTCACTAGCCATCGGTGGGTAATGCTATGTTCCACTACACCTTCTCACAAAATTGACTCTTAACCTGGTTGCGACGGTACATGCAGAACGCAAAAAGTGTGTGCAAAATAAATCAAACAATGCTGGAAGAATAGAAAATTTTAGTCGCGGCGGAGAAATCACAAAGGGAGTCCCACAGAGTTCAGTTTTCGGCCCCTTTCTCATCTTCATAAAAGGTGCTCAGAAACTGTCTGAAAAGCTTGTAAGGTTGTTGCTGGGTAGACTGAGAAATAATTGTTAAAACAAAAATTCGAAACGCTGTGCCGTTTCACAGATAATTAGTATTGAAGTTATCCAATCAGGCCGTTGCTCGCGCAAATTCAAGTGGCCTTCTAGAGACGATGTCGCCAAACATGTTGAGGCAGGGCGGGTCGCGCTCTCGCAATCCTTGAAACAATCAGTCCACCTACCTGGATAGGCTTCAGGTTGTCTGCCCCTTCATTATGCGATGGTAGATACTGGTTTAGCCGACAAAAGCAGCGTTGAAGAAAATTCGACTAAATACCTACCACGCAAAGGCCACATTACTTCAGTCCATGGGTAGCAGCTGAAATGTACTTAAACTATCGAGCGTTCGGGATTCTTGCAAGAGTCATTTGATAAAAAAATGTCAAAAATTTCCATTTAGTTGGTTTGTTGTCTTTCAAACAAGGAAAATGGCTATCAAGTCCGTATTTAACATCTCGACATCAATTATTCAATGTTACTGACTGTCTCTGCAACAAGTTCTCACCGAAAAGCAGGGAGAAGGTATTTAGTCCCACCCGGTATTTTAAACGTCGTGAACAGTCACTGACCCACGAAAGCTTGCACGTTAACACATTCGGTTGTTCAGTAGGCTTGTTGTGAAGAAGTGCTCACCATAACGTCTCGTAATCTGCACAGAGTACGCCACGCAGGGTTAATATACGACATGATAAACTCACGTGCGAATATCTCGTGAAATACACCACTCACAAGGCTCAATCTTTCACTAAATACTCAATACTGTTGTCGTGAGAGTCGATCAAACGCGCGAACTACTTCATTTTCGTACAAATTTGATCTGCGCAGTTTAACACAGATGTTTACCAGAAGACGCCTCCCGAACGACCATACCTAGACTCATGGATCTGGGCCCTACTCAGACGCGCGAGAAATGCTGAATTCCTATCAGCATGTGTATTAAGCAGCCAACCAAATCATCTCGAGCACTTCTATACTCGCGGTATTTCTAATGTCAGCTAATCAGATTACCACAGGTAATTTAAATTATAAGTTTCGTAATTCTGAAACTAAATAAAATTTAATTAAAACAAAATACGATTCCTTTATACAAAAGTAAATTACTAATAAATTTAATACTCAACGCCCCTTCTGGCTGCCCTTTACAAAATGAAGCTCATTCGAACATACGTCACAAATTCCCCTAATACACAACAACTTTCTCACGCATCCATTTACGTAGTTTTAGTAAAAGATCACATTCTCACTTTATGTATGTCCTCCAGACATTCTTTCAGTCTCCCTAAAACACTCACACAATCAAAACACTATGAAATTATAATTTTCCAATGTACTGTTAATTAAGTCAGAAATCTGTGGCAATGAAAGTAAAGAAAAATACAGAAAATCAGATTACGAACCTATTGTCGTGGTTGTAGATTCAATTGATACTACTGATGAATACATTACAGTCCCTACACAGGTTCAAAATGTCGGCACGGTTATTATGTGTTTCAGGTAAAAAATTATATCTCCAAAATATTGCAGTTATTGATTTGAAATTTTAGCATTATGGCGCAATGATTCATAGAATTTGTTACACTAAGAACGAAAAAGATCGGTCAATATTTAATAGTACTTCTTCAGATTCATAGAGAGTATGTGTAACGTACTGCACACAGCGTTAAGCAACTACACTGCCAGCTGGGCCCAGTAGGCAGCGTTAGCTGTGTCAGCGTGAGAACTAACATCTGCTCTCCACCCTGCTCCAAAGCAAGCTACGCTTTGAATGCAAGGTGACAACTCGTAATAATTTGCTACGTTACAATGTTCTTCGTTTGCTTTCCAAAAATTAAACAGAGCTATACAAAAATTGGACGCAGGGTGGTAGTAAGGATAGAACCCGAGCCAAAGGCTGAGCAGGCTCGAACGCTGTCATCTACGCTATGAGAACAGTTGACACTAACTGTATCTGGCGAGAACAGGTCTGATCGGATAACTTCGACACAAATTAACTCTAAATCGTATCGCATTTTTTCTTAACAGTAAATTATTTCCAATCACAACCTACCCTACAAAGCTCCTACAAGCTTTTCAGACTGTTTCTGAACATACTGTACTTGTGACTGACATTCCAGTAACATTCAGCAAGCAGAACTAGTACTTTTTGTAGATGATACTTGTTGTGTACATAGTTCCGCATAGTCAGCGCGTACACAACTTTCTCACTAGAGAGCGCTCCGCTAAGCACAACAGCGCAGGCGCAGCGCTCGTCCGTCTCCGCACCACGAGATGGCGCTGCCTTAGAGACGGACCAAATTCTGCTTCCGCCGATCCGTGTATTAATATGTAATGCAGCCAATGAGATTGCTGCTAACGTAGAGCTTTTTCTCCTCGTGGATCATACTCGCGCGGTGATACATGAATGCGCGAGGTATTATAATGAGATTATAGATCTCCGATTAGTCAGTCTGCACCAGTCTGTACCAGTCTATAGTCAAGTTTCAGTCTGCGCCTAATAAGATTACCATATTCCTCTACATAGCCATGAAGATAAATGTATAGACACTTTGTCAAGTATCAGAGATATGTGAGAATAAGATTAACATACCAAGACCCAAAGGAACTTCAGATTGTCAGTTGTAAATAGCATCCAGAATCAAGTTACGTAATGTCTATGTTTTTTATTGTTTTAATAAATGTGTGTGAAAATTAATCAAGTTCTGTTTAAAGTTGGTCACTCTAAGCTGAAGTGGCATTTCTATCGTCTGACCTAACGGCAGAAGATAAACACGCCACAATAAGACCACGAGACACATTGCTGACACTCGCCTACTTCGTTAGAGCGACAAGTCAAATAATCTGATGGTGTGTGTACCGAAGGTCTTACAGTACGCACACCACAATACTATTGTTATAATGAACTTTATTAGAGGGAAAGCAACGGGAGAGATTGTTGATGATGTTTTTTTAAAGAATTATTAAGTGGTTCTACGAAAATGGTTCTCTTAATTCTGAAAAAAAAAACATTATATTCAGTTCTGTACAACAGAGTTATATCAACAATTGATGTATGAGCATCACATGAACAGGAGACAATAAATAGGGTAGAATGCTCCAACTCTTTGGGAATATGTACTGCTAAAAACTTGAACTGGAAGAAGCATATTGTTGTGCTTTACAAACGATTGAGTTAAGTTACTTTTGCTCTTCGTATAGTTGCTAACCTTGGAACCTTCTGACGTATTATGCATATTTCCGCTCAAGAATGTCTTATGCAATACTTTTCTGGGATAACTCATGACGTAGGAAGAAAGTATTGATCGCACAATAGCGAGCAGTAAGAACAATATGTGATGTTCACCCACAGACATCATGCAGATACCTCTTCAAGGAGCTATGCATTTTAACTGTGCCATCACAATACATATATTCTCTAATAAAATTCGTCATGAATAATCCATTACAACTGGAGAAGAACAGTAAAGTCCATACCTACAACACTAGAGGCAGAGAAGACCTTAATTACATGTTATTTAAGGTTTCAGTGGCTAAGAAAGGAGTTCAACATGAAGCAACGAAACTCTTTGATCTCATTCTCAATAAATTGAAATGTCTGACAGGTAGTATAGTAAATATCAAATCTTAATTAAACTAATTTTTCTTTGACAACTCCTTTTATACCATGGACGAATTTCTCTTTAAAAACTCGTATCCTGTGAAAACAAAATAAAAATAAATTGTTTTTAAGTGTAGTTGCATGAGTAGGACTAGAAAAATGTGTTCATTATTGTTGACAGTCATCATGTATACATATCCTGCAGTGTGACTCGTTCCACATCATTTCGATAAAAGACTCGTTCAAATCATCTATGGTACAAGTAACTAACTCTCCGAATTGCTACATTTCTACAAGGAAACCCTAGCGTGAAACTGGTACAACTACGGTAAAAGCAATGATTCCTGGCTACACAGCTCAGGACTTCATAGAACATAAACAAAGGTGTCGCCGTGGACTTCCCAGGCTGCTGTGTGTGTAAAACTGGGAGTAGAACCCCACAAGCAATACGAGTGAAGTTGGTGTGTCAGGTAGTGAAAATGAAATAATCAGAGATGGTATTTTGCGTGTGGTCAGGTGACAACATCGTAGGCGACACTCACACATTAACGTTACCTAAACGACAAAAAAGTGCTGTTACCATATCTGGCACAGGTCAGATGCTTAGGTTTAATTAACTATAGATATATAATATATTACTAACAGCAGCCTTGTCAATGTAACAAACGTGCTTGATCTTCAGAATCCGAACCACACATGCAAGGTCGCATAATAGAATGTAGGCAACTGGTCGTAGGGCGGAACCTCGACATAAATTCCGAGGCTACAGCCCCAGGCTGCTGCAATAGGGACTTACCCATATCTCTTACTCATTTCTAGTTCTTCTTCCCTCTTATCATCTTTACTTAGATGTCTTGAGTCTTCCTGCACATTTTATATCTTCAACATCGACATCTACCTCTTCATGACTGCTTGGCAATTCACACTTAAGTGCCTGGCGGTGGGTACATCGCAGCACTTTAGGACTGTTTCTCTGCCGTTTCATTCTTGAAAAATGAGCGAGAAAAACGAAGATTTAAATCTTGCCGAGCGAACTCCGATTTCTCCTATTTTATTACGATGATCATTTCTCCCTGTGTAGACTGGCGTCAACAAAATATTTTCACATTCGGAGGAGAAAGTTGGTGATTAAAATATCGAAACAAGATCTCAACGCAACGAAAAACGCCTTTCTTTTAATGATTACCACTACAAATCGCGAATCATATCAGTGACACTGTCTCTCCTATTGCGCGACAATGCAAAACAAGCTGCTCTCCTTTTGACGTGGATATCACAGAGCTCAGCAGTACTCTAGAAAAGCACGGACAATTGTATTGTCTCTTTAGTAGACCTGTTGCGTCTTCTAAGTGTTGTGCCATAAAACGCAGTCTCTTGTTCACTTTTCCCACTACATTATGTATGTGATCGCTCCAGTTTCAGCTATACTTATTTTTAATCTTAGTTATTTAGTTTAATTGACAGCCATTAGATTTGTGTAATTTATCGTGTAACTGAAATTTAACTGATTCCTTTTAGTATCCATGTGGGTAACATCACATTTCTCATTACTCAGAGGAAATAGCCAATTTTCGCGGCATTCAGATATTTTGTCAAATTTTTTTTTAAATTGTACTTGATTTTTGATGAATTTACTAGACAGTAAATGACAGCAGCAGCATCATGCAAACAATCTAAGAGGACAGCTCAGATTGTCTCCTAAATCATTTTTATAGTTTGCGAACAGTAGAGAGCATGTATCATTTCCTTGGGGGACCCTAGATGTTACATCTGTTTCACTCGATGGCTTCCCGTCAGTTACTACGAACTGTGATTTTACTGACACAAAATCACGATTTCAGTCGTTCAATACTCCATAGACTCGTAATTTTATTAGAATCCGCTTGTGAGGGATCGTGTCCAGAGCCTTCTGAAAAACTAGAAACATGGTATCAATTTGAGATCCCCTGTCGAAAGCACTCAGTACTTTATGTGAATAAAGAGCCAGTTGTGTTTCACAAGAGCGATGTATTTCTGAATCCGTGCTGACTATGTGTGAATAGATCGTTTTCTTCGAGGTAATTCATAATTTTCGAGTAGAGTATATGTTCAAAAATCCTACAAAAAGTCAACATCCGTGACATGCGTCTGTAATTCAGCGGATAACTCATATTTCCTTTTTTGAGTATGGTTGTAAACTGTGCTACTTTCCAGTCTTTAGATACGGATATTTCGTCGAATGAGTGCTTATATATGATTGCTAAGTGTGGAGTTACTGGATCAGCATATTCTGAAGGGAACGCATTCGGTGTGCAATATGGACAGGAAGACTTGTTTTCACTAAGTGATTTAAGCTGTTCCTCTACGTCAGGTTTATCTACTTCTAAGTTACTTATGTTGGCAGCAGTTCTTTTTCATTAAGCAGCGATAAACTGCGCAAAACACTAACAGAACGGTCATTTCTTCAGTTATTCGCGTTGTATGAAGCAACACTGTCCACACAAATTATGAAGAAATTTGGCAATTTTATGTCATTTCATTGTTGTAATTATGATTATTAATAGTGTAGTTGCTGGAATGTAGGATACGTTATCGTATCTAGACGGCGAGCCATAATGCTAAAGCAGCAAATAAATGAATAAATATCCAAGCACGTCGTACACTTGACGCCAAATTGACGTTTACTGCATGCTGCCTTCATACTGTTGCCATTTTAATAGCTGGCCATGTATACGCCGGTCTGCCACGCACGTGCTCGACATGTGGTGCAGTGCCACAATTAATCTCCCCTCGAAGCATGAGCGAATTTTCAAACAACGCGTTCGGTACACATCTGGAGGCTGTGCTGAGCTATGCGGAGACGCTTACCTTCACTATTCAGCTTTTCTCGGCAGTAACCGCTAAAGCCATTATTACTCCCTAAAATATCTATGTCTCAGATGTTTTATAAAGGACGTTTTATAAGGCCTTTAACGATGTACTGGATATTTTTATTATATATTTTATGAAAATTAAAGCGTACTCCCAGCTTTTATGAAATATTTGCCAAATAACTTTAACATTGTAATATGGGCTAGAGCATTAGGTTTTTGCGTTCGCGCTCCGTTTCTTATCTTCAGGGTCCATGAGAGTAGACTTGATCAGAACCCGCAACTAACGGCGCGCTTATCAACTGGTGGGACACTGACCCATTGACGGACGCTGGGTCTAACCCACCGGATAATCAATAGGCCTCACCCATGGCCGCAGGCAAACAAGGCCACCAGGAAAATATCTCTATCTCGCACGGGCCGAAGTTCCTCTTTTAACGAACCTGAGTCCTTTTCATCACATCCACAAAGTCACCGCGACGACAAAACAAGACTTTCCAGAATTTTTTTCTCTGTAACTTTTGCGGAAGCCTGGAGATGTAGTCAAACACACAAAACAATCTTAAAAATTCAAACAGAAATTGGTGTGCAGGAAAACAACGAAAATTATTTTATGTTCCCAGATCCAAGAAGGAAAGCAGAAAATTTGATCCGGAGCCTGAAGATGATACCGAAACTTGCCCCACCACCCATGGCCTGTTCAGTCATGTGTACGTCGCTATTCAAATCTAATACGGTAGTTGGAACTCAAATAGTGGCAACTATTTATTCACGACCGATAAAGAAGAGTTACATGTTTGCACCTGTTCGAGTCCTTCAAAGTAGTCACCAGCGTTGTGTAGAACCTGTTGCCAGTGATGTGGAAGGCGTACAAACCGCTAGCAGAGCCTGTGCTGTTGATGGTGCGAATGGAGCGGTCTACTGCCTGTCGAATCTCTGGAACAGTTCTGAAGCGAATGTCACGAAGTGGTTCCTTCATCTTCGGAATCAAATCAAAGTCACAAGGACTTAAGTCCGAGGAGTATGGTGGATGGTACAGTACTTCCCAGTCCCAGCGACCGAACAGAGCAGCCACAGCTTGCGCTGTATGCGCCCGCGCATTGTCGTGCTAAATGATGGGGGTTGCGCAGAAAGTGTCGCCGCTTCTTTCGCAAAGCTGGTCGCAGGTGATGCTTCAAAAACGAACAGTAATACGGCTTAAGTCCTTGTGACTTTGATTTGATTCCGAAGATGAAGGAACCACTTCGTGGCATTCGCTTCAGAACTGTTCCAGAGATTCGACATGCAGAAAGACCGCTCCATTCGCACCATCAACAGAACCTGCTCTGCTAACGGTGTAGTACGCCTTCCAAATCGCTGGCAACGGGTTCTACACAACGCTGGTGACTACTTTGACGGACAGTAACAGGTGCAAACAAGGAACTCTTTTGTATCGGTCATGAATAAATAGTTGCAACAATTTAAGCGTGAAAGAGAGATAGATCTCTATCTATCAGAGAGAGAGGGAGATAGATAGAGTGAAAGAGAGATAGATCCCTCTTTCACTTTCTCTATCTCTATCTCTCTCTCTGTCTCTCTATCTATCTATCTATCTATCTATCTATCTATCTATCTATCTCGGTCTCTATCTATCTCTCTCTCTACCCCAGTACTCAACACACGCACGCAAACCCACACAAACCCTACACCACTGACGCCAAATACAATTCTAACTCGCGCGCCTCACCTAGCCAAACACTCTAAAAACAAATGAACACCACACAGCCACAACAACAAGTAATGCCAACGAAAACTGTATGTTTGAGAAATCGAAAAGGAGCAGTGCCAAGCGATCATAGGTCACGAAGTAAGCCTATTTACTTCACCAACAACACAGGAGAACACACCACAACTTCAAAACTATAAGTTACAAAAAAAAAAAACGTGGTGCAGACTCATTTACGTTCGTAAATGCATAACAAACAGAAAAATAAATTACGTTTTGCTGTTTGCTGATGACAAGTTGTATATTGTGTAGCAGAATAGCTACCAAAATAAATAGACAATAACATCATGTAGGGTATGTTAACTAATGCAGACATCCACTTTTCGCCAATTAAGCTATAAATGGAACTTTGACGTAAAGTTATAAGCAACATTGAGGACCAAACAGAGGATATTAGAAAGTAATGTAAAATCTGTGCTTCTGTATGCATGTGAAACGGAGAGAGTGACAAAACAGTTAATCCATAAGCTGCAGACATTCAACAACAAATGTCTGAGGAACATCCTGAGGATACGGTGGCCAAATGTCATCTCTAACGAAACACTCTGGGAAAGAACCAGCCAGAAGCCAAATGAGCTACAGATAACAAGCAGAAAGTGGAGATGGTTGCGACATACACTTAGGAGACCAAACGAACATATTGCGAAGGAAGCACTTTATTGGATTCCGCAGGGACGCGGAGCCGAGGCAGGCCCAGAATGACGTGGAAGCAGGTCAACAGTGAGGAATATAATACTAACAGATGAAAGAACAAGATGGTGATCTTTTGTCGTAGCACTACGTCCACAAAAGGAGTTAAAGGACTTAATAATAAATATAACATTTAAAAAACAATCAATCTTGAATGTCTCTGCTCGGTTGACTCAAGAGTTAAGTATGTTCATCATTCATCAAAATTACATGTCCCACTGCGTATTATTATAGGCCGAAAACCACGTTTCGATGTCTCGAACGGTTCACGTAATAAGAGGGGAGCAAATTTTAAGTGATTCACCTTGTATTAGCAGGTTACTCCACCCTTTACGCAGGTGATTCTTCTGGCAGGGTGGGGGTATTGCAGAACAATTACAGAATCTGTTACTCATCATTATCTATGCACCCACAGGTTTTCAGCTGTGACGTTTAGCAAGGCAACGTGTCAGACTTATTCACTAAAATACAGGGTGATCAAAAAGTCAGTATAAATTTGAAAACTTAATAAATCATGGAATAATATAGATAGAGAGGTACAAATTGACACACATGCTTGAAATGACATGGGGTTTTATTAGAAACAAAAAAAAAACAAAAGTTCAAAAAATGTCCGACAGGTGGCGCTTCATCTGATCAGAATAGCAATAATTAGCATAACAAAGTAAGACAAAGCGAAGATGATGTTCTTTACAGGAAATGCTCAATATGACCACCATCATTCCTCAACAATAGCTGTAGTCGAGGAATAATGTTGTGAATAGCACTGTAAAGCATGTCCGGAGTTATGGTGAGGCATTGGCCTCGGATGTTGTCTTTCAGGATCCCTAAAGATGTCGGTCGATCACGATACACTTGCGACTTCAGGTAACCCCAAAGCCAATAACCGCACGGACTGAGGTCTGGGGACCTGGGAGGCCAAGCATGACGAAAGGGGCGGCTGAGCACACGATCATCACCAAACGACGCGCGCAAGAGATCTTTCACGCGTCTGGCAATATGGGGTGGTTCTAATAAAACCTCATGCCATTCCAAGAATGTGTGTCAATTTTTACCTCTCTATCTACATTATTCCGTGGGTTATTAAGTTTTCAAATGTATACTGACTTTTTGATCACCCGGTACATGCGGAAATAACGTTAGGAAGAATTTGAAGTGTGTAATTTCAACAGGGGATTGGACTCCTAACAACGACAATTGTGAATAACTAAAGTCCTATAGGAATTGAGTCTTGCAGAGACTTTGCAGCAACTGGTTCAAATGCACATGACTAGCACAAGAGAGAACCCTCACAAAACTGCCTACATGCAGGGGCTGGGATGTGGCAGGAACAGCAGAGGTGAAAGGAAGATTAAGATTTAACATCCCGTCGACATCGAGGTCACTAGAGATAGAGCACAATCTCGGATTGTTTCAAGGATGGGGAAGGAAATCGGCCGTGCAATTTCAAAGGAACCGTCCCGTAATTTGCCTTGAGCGATTTAGGGAAATCACGGAAAACCTAAATCTGGATGGCCATACATGGTTTGAACCATCGTCCTCCCAAATGTGAGTCCAGTGCGCTAACCACTGCGCCACCTCGCTCGGTAGCAAAGGCGAGATGACGCCACCGTGACCCCCTCTCCAATCCCCACCTCTGTTTCGGAAATCAGCTAATCAGAGAGCTTCTAAGACAACACACAGATGATTAGATCTCCCTGTCACAGCACAGTATTTTACTGGACATTAAAATCAAGCAACTCCTTCCTAAGCCAGGCCTCTTTTTTTCTTTTTTTTTTTTTTTTTTGGAATAGATCAGTCAGAGTGATTCTAACCCAACAAATATTCCAACTGTTATGGAAGTTCAAACAGACATTACAGGTACAGATCACAAGAAAAACGCTTAGATATGTAGATCAGTATATTATAATATGGACATGATACATCTACAACATACACATTTCAGAACCATTTATAATGGATCAAATCAGATCATTACAATTTCAGTTTCATAATACATTCACAACATACAGATTACAATTTCAGTTCATAATTCATATGGAATATATAGCTTCTTTTCTCAGTTTACGTCTTCTCTGTCGTTTAAATCTCATCTATTTTATATCTACAACAAATAGATTATAGTTTCAATTTCTTAATACAGCTACAATATGTAAGTTCAGTTGCCAAGTCATAATACATCTACAACATATAGCTTGCATTCTCAGTTTACATTTTTTTCTATGTGTAAAACATTTGGCTTACATTCCTAGTTGGCATCTTTTCTGTATCTATAACGTATAGGTTACAATGTCATTACTGCGTGTACAACATGTAGGTTACAACTGCAGTACTTTACGTTTGCAGGCAGCAAGTTACTACTAAATCAAAAATACCATGCATAACTGTGATCCCGCACAACACTGCTTTCTTTATGATGTAGTATGTAACATTTATCATGTCTTGGCAACTGTGATAATTTACATTGCTTTATAATAGAAATTGTATGCAGCTAGAATCGAATTATATACTCTACAGTCGATATCTCAACGCTAATTAATAGAGTTTCCTGTAAATATACATGCTTAGTTCCTTTTCCTACGCTGATGAGCGTTTCACACCTTCCGCTCCACCTGTTATCAGTTACGTTTCAGTTTCGAGAGTGTACATTTGTGTTCTCAGTCCTATTAATTTTGAAAGAATCTCCCTTTCTCCCTTTATAATTCAGTTTTCATTAAACTATGTTTATTTTTAATGGCACATAGGGTGTTACAAGTGCAGTTATTGTGGTAAGCCTTGCATGATTCATAAAGTTTCACCAGCACACACACACACACACACACACACACACACACACACACACACACACACACAGACGTTTTGCTTCGTAATCACAGGTCAGTATTTTACCAGCCATTAAAACGAAACTGCCAATCACTATGTACCTCAGAGTTAGCCATATTTTTCTCTGTATACCACTCGGCAGCCACTAAAGTTTGAACATTGTAGCCCACTCGGTACAAGGCACAATGGATTCTCAAATATCACAATGTTGTTTCTGTGTCTGAAATGACTGTATTATTTTTCGCTAACAGTACAAAACACATGTGCCTCACTTACTGGCACCACTGATACAGGTTAAGGTACACTTGACACCTAAAACACGACTGTGGGCTCTCAAACTGAGTATCACAACGATATTTCGCCAAATGCACTTTACCTATACGTTAGATTTACAGTGCTAAATAAGTGATCCACATGTGTTGTGACTGTTATAGAATTAATCTTAATGTATTTTGAAATATAAGAGATACAATTTTGATTTACTGCTATTTTAATGTGGTGCGACGATCGACGTTTCGTCCATTATAGGACAACGAACATTCTTCTGTGTGTAACCTTATCCAAAGAAATTTCTAATCCTGTGGAGAGTTCGTGCTTTCAAGCAAAACAAACCGAGCAGTCACCATGTTAATATAAGTGTTTATAAGTCTAACATGTTGTACTTGGTTCTCTTCGTAGTTATACTTGCGTATTATCAATATGTATAGTGTAAGCGATGCACTGAATTAAAGATTTCCTAAAAAATGTCATTTTTAGTATGGTTTGTTGTGCTTAAGAGTCGGAAAATGTGACGTCGGTTGCTAAAAATGCTATACATCGTGGTATTATTTAGTAACTGTCCATGGAAAGAAAAGGAGATACAGTCTGTAAACTTTTTAGGGAGCCTTAGCAACGTAGTTCCTGTCGGTAAGTGTCGCATCCTTCCTCGAAAATTAGTTTTTGTACCAACAGTGGAACATAACCTCAAATAGGTCTAAGATCGGAATGCCAACATCTTTACGTATTTTGATAAACATTGGTCAATTTAAAAGTGGAAATATCATTGTGGTACTTACACCTCAACCTCTAAGTTAAATCATTAGTGCCAGTAAGTGAGACACATGAGTTTTGTGCTATAGTGAAACAATAAAACAGACACCAAAATGAGATTTTCTCTCTGCAGCGGAGTGTGCGCTGATATGAAACTTCCTGGCAGATTAAAACGGTGTGCCGGACCGAGACTCGAAGTCGGGACCTTTGCCTTTCGCGGGAAAGTGCTCTACCATGCACGACTCACGACCCGTCCTCACAGCTTCAACTCTGCCATACAGTTTAGCCATGGAAACAATATTGTGTTATTTAATTTGACGGTCCATTGTACCTTGCACCAGGTGGGCTAAAAAGGTGATACTTTAGTCGCTGCCGCCAAGTGAGGACAAGGTGGCTGACTCTGGTGTACGTAGCAAATGAAGTGATTGGCTGTGCAGTAAAATACTCGGTCATGATTGGCTGTTTCATTTCAGTGTCTGCTAAACTACTGAGATGTGATTGGGAGACCAAAATGTGGATGTGCGCTCGTGTGTGTGTGTGTGTGTGTGTGTGTGTGTGTGTGTGTGTGTGTGTGTGTGTGTGTGCGTGAGAGAGAGAGCCGGCCGCGGTGGTCTAGCGGTTCTAGGCGCTCAGTCCGGAACCGCGCGACTGCTACGGTCGCAGGTTCGAATCCTGCCTCGGGCATGGATGTGTCTGATGTCCGTAGGTTAGTTAGGTTTAAGTAGTTCAAAGTTCTAGGGGACTGATGACCACAGATGTTAAGTCCCATAGTGCTCAGAGCCGTGAGAGAGAGAGAGAGAGAGAGAGAGAGAGCTTTTGACGAAGTTGCGCGGATTATACAAGGGTTACTGCGTTTAATGACACTAATTCAAACTGATATGAACAAGCGACATTTTCTTTCTCCGCATGGTCATAGATAATAATTTCTGCTTCTACAAAATATTTTTATTACCAAAATTGGTTTCTTGGTTTTCTAATGTCGTACTGTGTAGCTAATCTAAACGAAGGAAGGCTAACTTCGTTACAATACTGAACACATGATTAACATTTCTCCCTCATTAAGAACACGTAGGTATTATTAGACAGACTGAAAGCTTTGCATAGCGATAATTATTGAACTAGTACTTGCAGCTAACAAACTCAAGACAACTTACGTTTTTCTGAAGTGTTATTTCCTTATACAATCATCTCAAATAGATATCTCTATGCAGCACATCTACTATCCAGACTGCTCATTCTGCAATGATACAACACCCTCTCTCAACGACTCAACAACTACTCCTGCACAAGGCTGCAACTGTACTCGACTGTTACATGGTGGTGGTGGTTTTTGGGGGAAGGAGACCAGACAGCGAGGTCATCGGTCTCATCGGATTAGGGAAGGACGGGGAAGGAAGTCGGCCGTGCCCTTTGAAAGGAACCATCCCGGCATTTGGCTGGAGCGATTTAGGGAAATCACGGAAAACCTAAATCAGGATAGCCGGACGCGGGATTGAACCGTCGTCCTCCCGAATGCGGACTGTTACGTACTTGCTTGCCAGCGCTCTACTCAATAAGACAACCTCTGGAAACAAGACACTAGGTATCGCTTATGTGTTCCGCATGGAAAGATGTTTAAAGGGCCGGTATTCCAAATAAGCAGATAATTTTCTTTTATTTGCATTCAAAGATGCAGCAAGAGCTAACATACCAAATAAACTTTGATTCACTACCATGTCACTTAATGTGTAAACCTTTCAAGTGTTCGTGAACTTCTCTTCACAAAATTTGCATAATCGTCACGACTCATACGAAGTCTTAACCTTTTGAGATATTGTCCCACGTGAACAGAATGTATGTCTCTGGAGAGCACACCTACGTGTGCACATGCGGCTCATCGTTGGGAAGATGTCGCTTGTGGCAACAGTCTTATTTAACTTCTCAACTAACTGTGGGAGTGTTTGAGATAACTTCTGACGTAAAGCATCTTTCATCCTGTTATAGACTTCTAATGTTGGCAAGCAGTGTAAACGGAAACAGCTGACCAGAAAGCAGGTGTCACAATGCAGCTGAAAACGGAAGCCATCAGCTGTTCATGTTGTACAGAACCGCTTGCTGACTACAAACATTTTCCGGCGCTCATCTAGGGAAAATCACTTTGACACTTCCACCAATGCCTTAAAGCTGACTTAAAATTGCATCATCCTCGCGCATTTAGTCAACGAAATTTGTCTCTAACAATACTGCACGAGAGAAAATTGATCTCCTTAGATAAGCTGAATTACACAGAATTAATGTCTTCTGAGAAGTTTATACTACATAAACTAGAAGACAAATCTGGTGCGGCTCTTTCGCAGCTGACTAGGAAACTGTTATGAGCCACCAGGAACTACACGCACCTAACAAGATGAATCTGCGTGCTGATTCATACCGAGACGTGACGATTCAGCTGACACCGGAGGTGCACGCTTGTGCAAAAGCTCAGCTGCCGCCTGCTGTCACAGCGACTGTCTCACACGATGCGAACTCGTAAGTATGGAGAAGCTGCTTTGCGTTACGATTGTAACTGGATGAAAGAAGAGTTGCGCCCAGTCGTCAAGAAAACGTTTTTGAAGAGGAATAGCGTTCAAATCCGTGTCAATACGTCCAGATTCTCTTTGTTTATTCTTTCTATACTAAAGTACAGTTGATAGGTGACTCCAACGCCTACGGGTATACTCTCATGAGTTTCAGTATCGCCATTTAAACATAGTGTATTTACCCTTCTCTTGCCAAGTGATACGAAAGCTATATAAAGAGCAATAGATCTTACTCCATCATGCCACACCACGAAGATGCGTTGAAGTTGAAACCTTCCCGTCTCCTCTATATCCCTTTTGTTACGCAACCTTCCTTCTACAATAACCTATGAAACCTTCCCTTAGGATTTCTATCTCTTGCTTAATAATAACAAATGAAATCTTCCCTTTGCAATTTATTCTCTTTCTCAATCTTCGCATACAAATTTAAATGCTGCTTATTAAAAGTGATTTTCTGATTATTTCGACGAAACATAGAATGTGTCGTCGTCGTGGCCCTCAGTCGTTATCTAAAATAACCCAAAACTGTTCCTTACCTTTTTTATTGTTACTGGATCGACATCTGACTGCAACATCGAACTGCGACATGAATATACTTACTCTGTTTTACTATACTCTATTAGCAGCTGGCGGGCTGTCATAATAAGTGGTTGTATTTATTACCAAAGCTGACGTTATTCTTCAATAGCAAAGCTGACGTTATTCTTTAATTAATTTGACTGAAGTTACGTAATTCATAGTTAAAATTTTTCTTGACAAAAATAAAATTTTGCAAAGTTTTACGTTGATGGTTTTTGGGATGGATTATAATCAGTAATGCAATATTGATGGCAAAAATTAATTATATTCTGAATGAAATGATTTTACAAACTTTCAGATGGGACTTACTTTTTACAATAATCTTGCAACTAGCATTGCGCAAACATACCTTCAGTAGTACTGAATTTCTGAAAAAAATAATTCAATAATATTAGTTCCTCTTATGATAATAATTAGCTGATGTCTCTGTACATCCGTTTATAATCTCCTGGAAATCATTCGTAGCTGGTGGCTGGCAGGCACACCGCTCTTGTCAACCTCTCGCTTCAGACCTGTTACCGACTCGCTCCACATTTCGCTTACTACTGACTTCCTACGAACGCTGAAGCGCGGTCTCTTCTGCCAACAATGCTTTCTGGTGCAAACAATCCCTGCTACCATTACAAAATGTATCAATGGGCGCTCTTTCCCGCTCTTTTCCTAAAATGTATCCATATGCTGTCTCTCCCGCTCTTTTTAAAATTATATCAATGTGCGGTCTCTCCTGCCAACGATACTTTGGTGCAGACCTTCCCTGCTACCACAATTATTTCCAACGTGACAAATATTAATTATTCCTGCTTAATCCGACTAATAAAATATAAACATCTTTCATAAATTGTGGTTTCACAAAAGACAATAGAAATATACACGTCTTACAAAGTCGATTGTAATGCCTCAAATGGAGCAAAGTGGCACAGTTGTTACTATACTGGATTCACACATGGAAGGATGGTGGTTCAAGCCCGCGTGTTGCTATCCAGATTTAGGTTTTCCGTGGATTCCGTAAATCATTTAAGAAAAATGCTACCAGGATGGTTCCCTTCGAAAGCACACGGCACTCTTCCATCCGCACCCCTCGTCTAATCCGAGATTGTGATCAGTCTCTAATGATTTCTTAGTTAACGGGACGGTAGCCTTAATCTTCCTTCCTCCAAAAAGTAAAAAAGGTCAAATTATGTAACCTGCGATTTCAAATGAATCTCAAGCGGTAGGATAGATACCACGTTTGTGTTCACGTCAAATTCATTTCGTTCTTCAAACTGCTCACAGTCGCAGAACCTGTGGAACAAATCCAACATTTTTATAATTACTTGCTGAAACATTATTAAGAGGTCACCCTCAGTCCTGTTGCCTGTCAACAACGTACCTCCATCACCTACTATAATAAGAAACTCTACCTTTCTAAAACGCTCGCCTAAATTCCCTGTGTCATCTAATACCTGACTACGACATGGTTTGGAAAAGCTTGTTACCTGGAATGTGTTAATTCTTCCTGCAATAACTAGCTCGTAGTCACTGCACAGCAATTTGTGACTGCACGAATTATTTCTACATCTACATCTACATAGATACTCTGCAAATCACATTTAAGTGCCTGCCAGAGGGTCCACCGAACCACCTTCACAATTCTCTATTATTCCAATCTCGTATAGCGCGCGGAAAGAATGAACACCTATATCTTTCCGTACCAGCTCTAATTTCCCTTATTTTATCGTGGTGATCGTTTCTCCCTATGTAGGTCGATGTCAACAAAATATAGGAAGAGATAGTTGGTGATTGGAAGTTCGTGAGAAGATTCCATCGCAACGAAAAACGCCTTTATTTTAATGATTTCCAGGCCAAATCCTGTAGCATTTCTGTGACAGTCTCTCCCATATTTCGCGATAATACAAAACGTGCTACCTTTCTTTGAACTTTTTCGATGTACTCCGTCAGTCCTATCTGGTAAGGATCCCACACTGCGCAGCAGTATTCTAAAAGAGGACGAACAACCGTAGTGTCTCCTCAGTAGGTCTGTTACATTCTCCAAGTGTCTTTGGTTAGCCTTCCCCACAACATTTTCTACGTGTTCCTTCCAATTTAAATTGTTCGTAATTGTAATACCTAGGTATTTAGTTGAATTTACGGCTTTTAGATTAGACTGATTTATCGTGTAATCGAAGTTTAACGAGTTCCTTTTAGCACTCATGTGGAGGACCTCACACCTTTTGTTATTTAGTGTCAACTGCCACTTTTCGCACCATTCAGATATTTTTTCTAAATCGTTTCGCTGTTTGTTTTGATCTTCTGATGACTTTATTAGTCGATAAATGACAGCGTCATCTGCAAACAACCGACGACGGTTGCTCAGATTGTCTCCCAAATCGTTTATATAGATAAGGAACAGCAAAGGGCCTATAACAGTACCTTGGGGAACGCCTGAAATCACTTCTGTTTTACTAGATGACTTTCCGTCAATTATTACGAACTGTGACCTCTCTGACAGGAAATCGTAAATCGAGTCACATAACTGAGACGATATTCCATAAGCACGCAATTTCACTACAAGCCGCTTGTGTGGTACAGTGTCGAAAGCCTTCCGGAAATCCAGGAATACGGAATCGATCTGAAATCCCTTGTCAATAGCACTCAGCATTTCATGAGAATGAAGAGCTAGTTGTGTTTCCCTCATTGGACCTTCTATGGTACTCATTGACTAGCCTTATTACGGCCCCGTCCTAGTCCAGCACTTACAAACTGCAAAACTGACGTTTGTATCAATATTAACTAACATTTTTGTGAATTTTAACAGCATAAAACAAACAACTGCATCGTTGTATTTGTCAGGCATTCTGACTACGAAACTACTGTGCTCGTAAGGGTTAAGGTTTGATGGAAACGTCAGCGTAATTAGTTTTAGCGTAACGTTCACAAAAGTCGTTTTTCTTTCATTACCCTCACGGACACGTTTACTTTAATAATGTTAACAGAATAGCCGGCTACGCTGCTGGCGTGATAGCCCAATCAATAGAGACCAAAAAAGGTGGAATATCGGGAACAGTTCGCGTAAGCCGAAATTTTTGTACATTGGCAGGAGGGAGTGCCACGAACAACATACTAGAAATCCTGACTGGTTAAGGATGAATGTGGGGGTGTATGTGCGTCTGAAGGTAACATTTGTACGTTTTCCTTGAATAACTGGAAAACCGTGGCCTCCAGCGAAAACGTGCCTAAGAACAAAATTTCACTACACTATATTTGCTACAAAAAGATCCTGTTTATTTTTTCTATAGGAGTAACAGCTTGTGCGTAGCGAGCAAAATACGAATCTCGCGCATGGTTTTTGAAAGTCAGATACAACACTACGGGCTGCGTAAAACAACATCGGTACGAGCAACTGAATCACCCTGTGTATGTACAACAAGTGAAACCTAGTTCTTGCTCAGTGTATAATTTTGCAACTACCTACTTCTTCAAGCACTTTTTAGCAACTAATACAGTGACATACGTCATGACAAAAAGCTTTAGATGAGAAAACAAAAAAACTTAAGTCCCAAAAAATTTGTTTTACGTAATCGCAAAATAAGCGTGGCCATATATAAAATTTAATTGGAAAACATGGCTGTAGAGAGAGTAACGAGAAAGAAGACGAGACATGACAAAATTTCCTACTACGCTTCTCCGTCCTCTGAAGTAGCCTTCCCCTTCCATTGTTTCTATATTGTATTTCGTTGTACAAGCCATTGCTACAAAAGACTAACCCGTGCAGATTTAACCTCTATTGTGATTAATTCGAACTTTGAGACTGACGCACAAACTAACTACATGCGTCTTTAGCCTAATCCCGCCCGAATATACGCGACCCTCCACGATTTCCGCACAACTTTAAATGATCTCAGTACTGCGTTTAGTTGGTTACTTGTATCTACATATCTACACTGCTAGCCACCAAGCGGTGTGTGGCGGAGGGCACAATTCGCGCCAAAGTCATATTTCCTCCCCTCTGTTCCACTCGCGGATAGCGGGATGGAAAAACGACTGTCTGAACGCCTCAGTACGAGCTCTAATTTCCCTTATCTTTGAATGGTGATCTCTGCGCGATTTGAAAGTTGGTGGTATTCATATATGCTCTACATCCTCGGCGAAAATCGGATTTCGGAATTTAGTGAGCAGCCCCTTCCGTTTAGCGCGCTGTCAATCTGCAAGTGTGTCCCACTTCAAATTTTCTATGAGATTTGTAACGCTCTCGCGATGGCTAAATGTACCAATCATGAATCTTGCCGCTCTTCTTTGGACCTTCTCAGTCTCTTGAATCAGACCCAACTGGTAAGGGTCCCATACAGACGAACAATACTCTAAGGCTGGATGAACTAACGTATTGTAAGCTATTTCCTTTGTTGAAGGTCTGCATCGCTTCAGGATTCTATCAATAAACCGCAATCTAGAGTTCGCCTTGCCCGTTACTTGTGTAATCTGATCATTCCATTTGAGATCATTTCGAATAGTCACACCCCGTTTCAACATTTTATTTCGGTTGTTCCAATGTGATACCTTTGTGAACTTATCATTTCTGTGAACGCATGCTGTTACAGCGTGATTACCTATAAATGCCACATTAATGCAATAAATGCTCAAAATGATGTCCGTCAACCTCAATGCATTTGTCAATACATGTAACGACATTCCTCTCAACAGCGAGTAGTTCGCCTTCCGTAATGTTCACACATGCATTGACAATGCGCTGACGCAAGTTGTCAGGCGTTGTCGGTGGATCACTATAGCAAATATCCTTCAACTTTTCCCACAGAAAGAAATCCGGGGACGTCAGATCCGGTGAACGTGCGGGCCATGCTATGGTGCTTCGACGACCAATCCATCTGTCATGAAATATGCTATTCAATACCGCTTCATCCGCACGCGACCTATGTGCCGGACATCCATCATGTTGGAAATACATCGCCATTCTGTCATGCATCGAAAGATCTTGTAGTAACATCGGTAGAATATTACGTAGGAAATCAGCATACATTGCACCATTTAGAGTGCCACCGATAAAATGGGGGCCAATTATTCTTCCTCCCAGAATGCCGCATCATACATTAACCCGCCAAGGTCTCTGATGTTCCACTTGTCACAGCCATTGTGGATTTTCCGTTGCCCAATAGAGCATATTGGTTCAAATGGCGCTGAGCACTATGGGACTCAACTGCTGAGGTCATTCGTCCCCTAGAACTTAGAACTAGTTAAACCTAACTAACCTAAGGACATCACAAACATCCATGCCCGAGGCAGGATTCGAACCTGTGACCGTAGCGGTCTTGCGGTTCCAGACTGCAGCTCCTTTAACCGCACGGCCACTTCGGCCGGCAATAGAGCATATTATTATGCCGGTTTACGTTACCGCTGTTGGTGAATGACGCTTCATCGCTAAATAGAACGCGTGCAAAAAATCTGTCATCGTCCCGCAATTTCTCTTGTGCCCAGTGGCAGAACTGTACACGACGTTCAAAGTCGTCGCCATGCAATTCCTGGTGCATAGAAATATGGTACGGGTGCAATCGATGTTGATGTAGCGTTCTCAGCACCGACGTTTTTGAGATTCCCGATTCTCGCGCAAATTGTCTGCTAATGATGTGCGGATTAGCCGCGACAGCTGCTAAAACACCTACTTGGGCATCATCATTTGTTGCAGGTCGTGGTTGACGTTTCACATGTGGCTGAACACTTGGATGATGTCGTCCAGGATACCGAGCAGCATACATAGCACACGTCCGTTGGGCATTTTGATCACAATAGCCAAACATCAACACGATCTCGACCTTTTCCGCAATTGGTAAACGGTCCATTTTAACACGGGTAATGTATCACGAAGCAAATACCGTCCGCACTGGCGGAATGTTAGGTGATACCACGTACTTATACGTTTGTGACTATTACAGCACCATCTATCACAAAGCGAAAACAGTGGTTCAACTAAAACATTGATATTTCTTTACGTACTACACGAATATGTAATAAAAGTGGGGGTTCCTATTCAAAAAAAGGCAGTTGATATCCGTTTGACCTATGGCAGCGCCATCTAGCGGGCCACCATAGCGCCATCTGGTTTCCTCCTTCAAGCTAGACTAGTTTCTTTCTTTGTAGTTTTTTCGTTTGATGCTTATTTCGTGAGATATTTGGCCCGGTCACTATCAATGGACCACCCTGTATACTGGTCAGCCAGAACATAATGACCACCGTCCTACTATCGATATAAATCCGTCCAGGAGATAGCATCTTCGCCTGGCGAGGAATGTCTGCTAGTCAGACACATTCACGGTGCATGCAGTATCAGTGAGCCTTCTGTACGTGTGTAGAATGGGGAAGGCGCACGATCTATCTGAGTTTGATCGAGGGCAGATTGTGATGGCCCGGAGGCTCGGCACGAGCATTTCTGAAACTGCATGACTAGTCGGTAGTTCGAAGGGTGCTTTAGTTTCTTCAAAACACGGCGAAACCAACGGGAAACCACATCCAGAAGTCGTGGGGTTGGGCGGCCACCCCTCTTTATAGATTTCGGACGTCATAATTCGGAGTAGGTATTAAAATTCATGGAGAAGAAGTAAAAACTTTGAGGTTCGCCGATGACATTGTAATTCTGTCAGAGACAGCAAAGGACTTGGAAGAGCAGTTGAACGGAATGGACAATGTCTTGAAAGGAGGATATAAGATGAACATCAACAAAAGCAAAACGAGGATAATGGAATGTAGTCAAATTAAATCGGGTGATGCTGAGGGAATTAGATTAGGAAATGAGACACTTAAAGTAGTAAAGGAGTTTTGCTATTTAGGGAGTAAAATAACTGATGATGGTCGAAGTAGAGAGGATATAAAATGTAGACTGGCAATGGCAAGGAAAGCGTTTCTGAAGAAGAGAAATTTGTTAACATCGAGTATAGATTTAAGTGTCAGGAAGTCGTTTCTGAAAGTATTTGTATGGAGTGTAGCCATGTATGGAAGTGAAACATGGACGATAACTAGTATGGACAAGAAGAGAATAGAAGCTTTCGAAATGTGGTGCCACAGAAGAATGCTGAAGATAAGGTGGGTAGATCACATAACTAATGAGGAGGTATTGAATAGGATTGGGGAGAAGAGAAGTTTGTGGCACAACTTGACTAGAAGAAGGGATCGGTTGGTAGGACATGTTTTGAGGCATCAAGGGATCACAAATTTAGCATTGGAGGGCAGCTCGGAGGGTAAAAATCGTAGAGGGACACCAAGAGATGAATACACTAAGCAGATTCAGAAGGATGTAGGTTGCAGTAGGTACTGGGAGATGAAGAAGCTTGCACAGGATAGAGTAGCATGGAGAGCTGCATCAAACCAGTCTCAGGACTGAAGACCACAACAACAACAGTGTGGCCAGAAGTAAAACAGGACAGGCGGCGAACTGTGTGGCGGAACTAACATCAGACTTTAATGCTGAGAAGAGCCCAAGTGTGTCAACATACAGTACACCGAACACTCCTAACGATGGGCCTCCGAAGCCGATGACCCGTACATGTGCCAATATTAATATCACGACATCGGCGACTGCTGCTGAAATGGGCACGTGACCATCAGTACTGGCCGCTGGCGCAGTGGCAGAGAGTTGCATGGTGTGATGAACCCCGATACCTTCTTCATAATGCCGATGGGGCGGTGTGAATCCGTCGTCTTCCAAGGGCACGGCTCCTTGACACCTGCACTGAAGGACGGAGACTAGCTGAGGGCGGCTCCATTATGCTCTGGGGAACATTCACGTGGGGATCCATGGGTCCAGTGGAGTTCGTGCAAGGTAAAATGACGGCCAAGGAGTATCGTACACTGGTTGCAGACTACGTACACCCCTTCATGATGATCATGTTTCCCGACGGTAGTGGCATTTTTCAACAAGATAATGGGCCACGAGTGTGATGGACTGGTTCGAGGAACGAGTTCCAATTGACGTGTTGGTCCGCCAACTCGCCATATCTGAAGCCGATCGAACACATCTCGGTGTGATTGAACGTGGCATCAGAGTTCATCGCACCCCTTCCCGGAATTTACGGGAATTAGTTGACTTGTGTGTGCAGATGTAGTGCCAACTACCTCCAGAGACCTACCAAGGCTTCATTGCTTCCATGCCAGGACGCGCCGCCGCTGCTATCCGTGCCAGAGGTGTGCATACCGGCTCTTAGGTAGGTGGCTATAATGGGGTTATAATGGTGGTTATAATGTTCTGGCTGATCAGTGTATTTCCCGCTTGACACTGAAAATGTTATTGAACTCTTGACACAGTATTACTCTGCTTTTCCATGGGAGGAAATATTTCGTTGGTACACTCCTACGCAAGACCTACACAATCATCTCATTGAGGACTGTCAGTTAGATATAATATCTTCAATGGATTAAGCAAAATACTCGTAAGTGTTGATAGGTCTCTGTTGGATTCCTTTCATGTTAATTTCTTAAATCTGTTGTCATTTACGGCATAAATTCCTCTTCTAAATTTACTGTGGTGTTTCTGACTATCTGGGAGGAGACTGAGCAGTGAAACGTGTTACTTTTACGCATAAACAAGAACAAACTGTCACACTACTACACTTTAAAACACAGTTTATATGTAATTCATGTCACACAGTCTCATACGGAACCTACATCTGCTTTCTTTTATATACTGTATATGATAAGATACTGTCATCCCCCTTCCCTTCTGTGTGAGAGGATGAATGAGCAAATGTATTTCTAGTTGCATCTTGATGGTAGCAGACAAGCCTGTCTGCTAGAGAACAGTAGGACCAACGTCGGAACAGGTAGCTACGCTTTCTAGAAGCAACGAGGTTTCTATTCTTAGTATGGTCCTGTCCGTCCCTTGTCATGTTGGTATAGGGAGCTGCCTCTCTGGCCACTTCCGTTTGTATTGGTGAAGCACGCTCGGGAGGAGCCCAGGTCAGTCTGTCCGCGGCGAGCGTCTGAAGTGGTAAGATCTCCGGCTAAGCGCATGTCTGCTAAGTCCGTAGGACAATGGATTTCTTAAGTTCAGCCTAACTGAAAATTTAATCACCTTTATTTCAGGTTTAGCTCTAAAATATCTAATGTTATCTTAAATTGCAACGCAGTGTATTTCGAGTGTGAAGTTCAGAATATCTTCCAGTAGTTGCTTTGTCACTACTTTGTGAGTAAAGTGGAACCACGTGTTGATCAGTAACTCTAACAAAGATCATCAATCTTAAATGCGAATGTGCGTTAGATTATAACGTCTCGTCTTGACAATATTTTTCAATATAGCAACTTTTCTTTATGTTCAACCCACGTGGGGCGTACTTTGTGAGACCAGTACCACGTGCTTATACAATTGTTTGACCCATCAGGTTAATAGTAAGACGATAGTAACCAGTTTGAGGTTTTTCTTTTGTAAGTTGCTTTTCGATCTAATTTATTTTAATTATCAAAATTATTGTGGAGTTACACTCTTTGTGTAAACCAAGTTGACCACGTGAAGCATGTGCTGTAATCATCAAAGTAGCCCTCAGCAATTCTTTTCGGGAAGATTTCACAGAGAGTTAGTATGAATTTAGTATACCAGTGTGTGGTAATTACATGACGGACAGGATTGCGCTACGAACGTAACTTCTTTGGGTGAAAATTGAATCGGTTGGTTGTGGTTAATTTCCTCTTGCATATGTTTCAACGTTCTTCGTGTGTTATTTTATGAATGCAGTGTTATATGCACTCTCCCAATCTTGGCTCCATATTTGATGTGTTCCGTAAGATTACAATCTCACATTTTCACAATCCTAAATCAGGCACCAGTTTAGTTATGAATCAAGTTCAACATGCAGAAATTTCAATGATCAATGTTAAAATAAATTTCCAAACATAAACTGATTTATTTCTTTTTATTTAAATTCCTGTTATATATATATATATATATATATATATATATATATATATATATATATATCACCGGTTGTCGTATGACTATTAAAAGATTATAATTAATGTTAGCCTGGTTGGGAATTTGGTAAGCTAGACTGGATATCTGGTGAAACAGTTGCGCAGTAATGCAAGGTTAACTTCCTCAGATAGCTCACAGGTTTTAACCCACTTTTATGGTCTTGAATAGCAGCACCGCTTGCAGAATAAAAAAAAGTAACAACGTTACAGTGTTCATCAGAAACACTTTTAATTCTGTTTTTGGTCTACACGAGAATAAGATGGTCACTAGTTTTCACGATATGAAACGGAGTTGTGTTGCGAGAATGTTCTCAGTGCTATTCATAAAGCGGTTTCTGTGAAGTGAAATACCTTTTCACAAGAGGCAACGAAGGTGAAAACGGCTGGATGTAAAGTTTGTCGTATATGATATCCCACCGAAAGGAATCACACATTCATACATCATACGACAGGCATCGTCATGTGGAAATGGCATTGTCTTCGGACAATGACTGACCAATCCATCGATCTGGCGTGCTGATTTAGATACGTCTGGACAATCGAATTCGAAATCGTTTGGAAACCGCCTTCATGAGAAACAGTAGTTAATTAAATTTTTTTTCTTCTTTAGCATAGAGCACTGTGATTGTTGTATAATAGCGATTGGTTTGTGGAGAAACTGTGAACGGACATTTAAAATCTATTAAAATGATTAATTGCTTCTATTAAGTGGCTTTAGACTCTCTAAAGGCTCATTATCCGATCATGAATAATCACAAACCTTATTTCTTAGGTCACGTCCAGTTAGATGTTGGAATTATGGTACCGTCCTAGGACTCAGACAGTTGCCAGAAATACCCTTTAAAAGTATCTATTCAATAACAACTTGAAAATATAACGTCTAGATTCATTAGACGTTACTTGCACTATTCTGGTGATTGATTTTACACTTTTCCTTTTGCTATTAGAACTTCCTGTAAGCGAAGAGCAATGATTGGCTCAAATGGCTCTGAGCACTATAGGACTTAACGTCTGAGGTCATCATTCTCCTAGAACTTAGAACTACTTAAATCTTACTAACCTAAGGACATCACACACATCCATGCCCGAGGCAGGATTCGAACCTGCAACCGTAGCGGTCGCGCGGTTTCAGAATGAGGTGCCTAGAACCACTCGGTCACAGAGGCCCTCGAAAAGCAATGATACTGAAGTAAATGTTCACAGTGAATGAGAGTGAATGTATAAGAAAACTAGTCACACAAAGATATGACTTGGAAACTGCATCCGCGAATGCAGGAAAATAATTGGGGCCTCTTTGGGAGAACTACACTTTGTAATGGTACTTGAATTACTTAACCATTACGGCACCTCACCTCACCCTCTCGATACCAGCAATATTCCACTGTGTTTCTGTAAAATAGTTAACATATTTCTGTCACAACATTCAGATTTGATTTCATTAATGTAGAGGTACTTCGATACATCGATATGTATACAGGGTGTTGCAATAAGGTGCGGCCAAACTTTCAGGAAACATTCCTCACACACAAATAAAGAAAAGATGTTATGTGGACATGTGTCCGGAAAGGCTTAATTTCCATGTTAGAGCTCATTTTAGTTTCGTCAGTATGTAATGTACTTCCTCGATTCACCGCCAGCTGGCCCAATTAAAGGAAGGTAATGTTGACTTCGATGCTTGTGTTGACATGCGACTCATTGCTCTACAGTACTAGCATCAAGCACATCAGTACGTAGCATCAACAGGTTAGTGTTCATCACGAACGTGGTTTTGCAGTCAGTGCAATGTTTACAAATGCGGAGTTGGAAGATGCCCATTTGATGTATGGATTAGCACGGGGCAATAGCCGTGGCGCGGTACGTTTGTATCGAGACAGATTTCTAGAACGAAGGTGTCCCGACAGGAAGACGTTCGAAGCAATTGATCGGCGTCTTAGGGAGCACGGAACATTCCAGCCTATGACTCGCGACTGGGGAAGACCTAGAACGACGAGGACACCTGCAATGGACGAGGCAATTCTTTGTGCAGTTGACGATAACCCTAATGTCAGCGTCAGAGAAGTTGCTGCTGTACAAGGTAACGTTGACCACGTAACTGTATGGAGAGTGCTACGGGAGAACCAATTGTTTCCGTACCATGTACGGCGTGTGCAGGCACTATCAGCAGCTGATTGGCCTCCACGGGTACACTTCTGCGAATGGTTCATCCAACAATGTGTCAATCCTCATTTCAGTGCAAATATTCTCTTTACGGATGAGGCTTCATTCCGACGTGATCAAATTGTAAATTTTCACAATCAACATGTGTGGGCTGACGAGAATCCGCACGCAATTGTGCAATCACGTCATCAACACAGATTTTCTGTGAACGTTTGGGCAGGCATTGTTGGTGATGTCTTGATTGGGCCCCATGTTCTTCCACCTACGCTCAATGGAGCACGTTATCATGATTTCATACGGGATACTCCACCTGTGCTGCTAGAACATGTGCCTTTACAAGTACGACACAACACATGGTTCATGCACGATGGAGCTCCTGCACATTTCAGTCGAAGTGTTCGTACGCTTCTCAACAACAGATTCGGTGACCGATGGATTGGTAGGGGCGGACCAGTTCCATGGCCTCCACGCTCTCCTGACCTCAACCCTCTTGACTTTCATTTATAGGGGCATTTGAAAGCTCTTGTCTACGCAACCCCGGTACCAGATGTAGGGACTCTTCGTGCTCGTATTGTGGACGGCTGTGATACAATACACCATTCTCCAGGGCTGCATCAGCGCATCAGGGATTCCATACGACGGAGGATGGATGCATGTATCCTCGCTAACGGAGGATATTTTGAACATTTCCTGTAACAAAGTGTTTGAAGTCGGGCTGGTACGTTCTGTTGCTGTGTGTTTCCATTCCATGATTAATGTGATTTGAAGAGAAGAAATAAAATGAGCTCTGACATGGAAAGTAAGCGTTTCCGGACACATGTCCACATAACATATTTTCTTTCTTTGTGTGTGAGGAATGTTTCCTGAAAGTTTGGCCGTACCTTTTTGTAACACCCTGTATATTGCAATGATATTATTCTTATGTGTATCCTTTCTTTTGTCACTATGATCATTGACGTACTTGTATCTCTGATTTTTTGGGCGCGTAAGCGGTTATTAGAGAGTCAAGCTTTGGTCGTCATGTTAAAAAGACGCAAATTGTAGTCAGTTTATGAAATGTTAACTTTAACAGTGAGGAAGATATTTTCAAGTATGTTTTATGTTGTGAAGTGATGTTTTGGAACGAGTTACGTGATATTGCAACAAAAGTAATAAAAAAGAAGTGTAACTTAAATTCGGAGTGCTGATTACTTTTTTTTTTTTTTACATCAGCATTGTCCTAACTTGCAAAAGTTCAATCTTCAAGAATGGTTTATGAAACACATCTATAAAACTTTTGAATACCGCAGAATAACACCTAGGGCTCTTTGCATCCGAGCTTGGAATCATCACTACCTAAATTTTCGACGATTGAGCCATGAGTTCACAACGAGACCAGCGTGGGAAACACGAAAAGATGAGTGCGCAGTTTATCCATTATTTCAAGAAATGACTTTATTAACTGTGCTCTAATGACACCTGCCACATAATATAACTTTGTTGTTGCCCGAAAATGCAATATTTAGCAGCGTGAGCAACACTACAATCATAATTAATTTTTGACCTTTGTTGTGGTAGGTTTGTTACAACTTCCATGTAGGAAGAACGGAATCCTAGAACTGCCACATATTTTGGGTCATACTTCAAATACTTGATCTTTCTCAGGAATGAGTGAGCATTTGAGTCTGTAAATACCTAGACGATAATTGTATAGGATTACATAATCTTTCAATCTTTCGGTTTTACGTCCCCGTTACAGTACAAGTGGACACATTGTGTTCTCTACGCATAGTGAGCTGATGTATTGCCCAAATCGGAGGCCCAAAATATGTAATTTCAAAACAGACTAGTAACATAGCCAATTCGCCTCAAACATCATTAGTGAAATAAAGTATTAACGTTGCACAACAAGTATTCTTTTTTATTTTTTAAGTTCAGGGTGTTTTATGTCCTGATCGCGGTCTTCAGTCTGCGTACCGTTGTTGTGAAAATAACGAATGAGTTTCGTGTCCTGATAAGAGGTAAATAGTTTACCATACAAGTCTGAGATAAAATGTACGTAATAATTGTAGCACACATCGTTCAAAGCAGTTAATAATCGCCCCGGGGTTGCTTGGTTAGTCATCAGTAGCGACAAATAGAAGAAGTAAGTATGTTTGGTTCTTCTTTCCCCTGACGGTCACTTGACGCTATGAGTCGTCGGCGGCGATCGCTGAGGAGTTGCGAACTTAGCATTGCGTTGCGATATCTGCCACGGCGGCAGCGGGAAGCGGCAACACAGGCCAGCGCACCGGGCACAATATTTAATTTACGATTCGGGAGCCGGTTATGGGATTCTCGGCTATGAATGCAAATTACAAATTAAGTCCGCGCCGTTCGCTTAAAAGCCATAGCGCGGTATCGCTGTTTGTACAGCGGCCGGAGCCGCGCGCGCTGACGCTCTCTCTGTGGTTAGGCAGCGCTTGACGGAGCAACGCACTGCTCGGAAACACTTGCATTCGATTGCCCACGCGGCTACTGTCCGGACACGCTCCAGCCGACCCGGGAGAAAGTCGGTAGTACACAGTGAAACCCCGCTTCTTATACAAACATTTGGACCCATTTCTCGGTGCCGCTATCGAGAGATTGTTTTCCCATAATTTAATGAAACAACCATAAGAACCTGTTTCGTTGCATTAATACTTTGTGCTAGATGAAGAGTATTGTCGACTCTACAGTGAATCCCATATCTAACAGAGATTTTTTCCGTCTTCAACCTCTTGACTTGTACAACATCCTTAGTCTGGCATTTCTTGGCTAGTCATCTATCTTACACCAAGAGAGCCAATTTTAATAAACTAATTTGAAGTCCACTAAGCAAGTACCTCATTTTTCGACCGAAATATCGCTGTGTTGGTCTCCAGTTAGCAGACTTGTTTGATTGATTTCCCCACGCTAGTCTATCTCATGAAAGTTACTACAACCTAGAAACCTACCCCCCCCCCCCACCCCCCACCCCCACCACTTTCTTCCTTTATCAAACTGACAATTCCTTAACGCCTCATGCCGAGTCCTTTAAACCGAATCCTTCCTTCAGTCACCTCAAAAGCGTCTATTTTTTTCTTGTTTGAACTAAAAATGAACAATAAAGTTTTACTGTTTAATATAATTACATCTAAAAACAGATGAAAAATAAAGCTGAAATTACAATTGTAATCTAATATTTGTATAACTGATAACTGAAATTTAATTTAACAGAGGGGGGGGGGGGATGAATTTAAAGAACAAACCCATTTTCCTTTTCCCCCTCCGTTAAATTAAGTTTCAATTATACAGAGATTAGATTACAATTTAAATTCAGCTTTATTTTTCATTTTTGTTAAATATAAATATTTCCACGTGACGCAAAAAGTAATTCTTTCCATTGTAAACACTCCATATTTCATAATTTTTTGTAGATTAGATTAGATTTACTTTCATTCCAATTGATCCATAGTGAGGGGGTCCTCCAGGATGTGGAACATGACAGAAAAACAACAATACATGGCAAATATTTACAACTGAAACAAAAAAGCTAATGTACTTTGCATAGGTCCCAGTGGAATGATTGTCATTTTTTTAATGAACACTATATGAAAGAATCATTTTACAAACACTAATACACTGAATTTAAAAAAAAAAGTTTTTTTATTTATGAGATAATAAACATGTAATAGAACTACTACGATACTTATTTACAATGAACACATTACTGCACTGAAATGGTGCAGAAGTTGGTCCTATTGAGAAATTCATCAATGGAGTAGAAGGAGTTGGCCACCAATAAATCCTTTAGGCTTCTCTTAAACTGAATTTCATTGGTTGCTGGCAAGTTATTGAAAATATGTGTTCCTGAATAATGCACACCTTTTTGTACAAGAGTATGTGACTTTAAATCCTTGTGAAGATTATTCTTATTTCCAATATTAATTCCATGATTTGAGGTGTTGGTTTGAAAAAGTGATACATTTTAATGACAAATTTCATTAATTAATAAATATATTGGGAAGCAGTAGTTAGTATCCCTAGTTCCCTAAACAAGCTTCTGCAGGATGTTCTTGAGTTTGCACCACATATAACTCTTACTGCACGTTTTTGTGCTCGGAAAACTTAAGCTTGGCTTCATGAATTACACCAAAAAATAATCCCATATGACATCATGGAATGAAAGTAAGCATAGTATGCCAGCTTTTTCAATTCTATATCCCCTATGTCTGACACAATTCGCAATAGAGATTTGTTAAGACGCTTCAGCATTTCTGTGGTGTGTTCCTCCCAGTTGAATTTATTATCAAGCTGTAATCCCAAGAATTTAACACTGTCCACTTCTTCTATCTGCCTGTCATCATATGTTAGGCATATACTCGTGGGACACCCCTTACAATTTCTGAACTCCATGTAGTGTGCTTTTTCAAAGTTTAGTGACAAAGAATTGGCTAGAAACCAGTGATTAATGCCCAAAAATATTTTATTAGCCGATCTTTCTAAGACTGCACTTGATTTGCTATTTATTGCAATGCATGTATCATAGGCAAACAAAACGACTTGGCATCTGATAATGTTACTGATGAAAGGTATCTTCCGTATAAGCGATGTTTGTGTAACTCGCACGTCATTTTATCTCTATTTTCGGCATTCAGTTATCACTTGACGATGTCCTAAGAAGCCGAAAGCATGTTCAGGAAGGATAGGAGCACAGCAGTCAGTCTAAAGCCCAGTGTTTTTTTATATTATTATTATTATTCTTGCATATCCGGATTTCAGCTACAAATAGCCATCTTCAGTGCATTTGAGTGATTTAGTGCTCAACAAACTAGCAGCAGTACATGTCACCATATGATTTTACCGGTGCATAAGCAGAAGGAAACTCAGCCTTCTGCCTACACACCAGTAAAGTCCTATGACGACATGAACTGCTGCCGGTTTGTTGGATGTTAACTCACTCAAGTGCACAAAAGATGGCTGTTTATAGCTTAAATCTGGATATGCAAGAATAACAGAAAACCAGTGGTGCGACTGATTGCTGTGGTCCTATCCTTGCTTAAGTGATCTTCTACATCTACATCTACATGGGTACTCTGCAAATCACATTTAAGTGCCTGGCAGAGGGTTCATCGAACCACCTTCACAATTCTCTATTATTCCAATCTCGTACAGCTCGCGGAAAGAATGAACACCTATATCTTTCCGTACGAGCTCTGATTTCCCTTACTTTATCGTGGTGATCGTTCCGCCCTATGTAGGTCGATGTCAACAAAATATTTTCGCATTCGGAGGAGAAAGTTGGTGATTGGAATTTCGTGAGAAGATTCCGTCGCAACGATGAACGTCTTTCTTTTAATGATTTCCAGCCCAAATCCTGTATCATTTCTGTGACACTTTCTCCCATATTTTGCGATAATACAAAACGTGCTGCCTTTCTTTGAACTTTTTCGATGTACTCCGACAGTCCTATCTGGTAAGGATCCCACACCGCGCAGCAGTATTCTAAAAGAGGACGGCAGTAGTGTAGACAGTCTCCATAGTAGATATGTTACATTTTCTAAGTGTTCTGCTAATGAAACGCAGCCTTTTGTTAGCCTTCCCCACAACATTTTCTATGTGTTACTTCCAATTTAAGTTGTTCGTAATTGTAATACCTAGGTATTTAGTTGAATTTACGGCTTTTACATTAGACTGATTTATCGTGTAACCGAAGTTTAACGAGTTCCTTTTAGAACTCATGTGGATGCCCTCACACTTTTCGTTATTTAAGGTCAACAGCCACTTTTCGCACCATTCAGATATTTTTTCTAAATCGTTTTGCAGTTTGTTTTGATCTTCTGATGACTTTATTAGTCGACAAAGGACAGCGTCATCTGCAAACAACCGAAGACGGCTGCTCCGATTGTCTCCTAAATCGATTATATAGATAAGGAACAGCAAAGGACCTATAACACTACCTTGGCGAACGCCTGAAATCACTTCTGTTTTACTCGATGACTTTCCGCGTCAATTACTAATAACTGTAACCTCTCTGACAGGAAATCGCAAATCCAGTCACATAACTGAGACGATATTCCATAACCACGCAATTTCACTACGAGCCGCTTGTGAGGTACAGTGTCAAAAGCCTTCCGGAAATCCAGGAATACGGAATCGATTTGAAATTCCTTGTCAATAGCACTCAGCACATCATATGGATAAAGCGCTAGTTGTGTTTCACAGGCACGATATTTTCTAAACCCATGTTGACTGTGTATCAATAGACCGTTTCCTTCGAGATAATTCATAATGTTCGAACACAATATATGTTCTAAAATCGTTCTGCATATCGACGTTAACGATATATGCCTGTAGTTTAGGGGATTACTCCTACTACCTTTCTTGAATATTGGTGTGACCTGTCAACTTTCCAGTCTTTCGGTACGGATCTTTCGTTGAGCGTAAGCTTGTATATGATTGTTAAGTATGGAGCTAATGCATCAGCATACTACGAAAGGAACCAAATTGGTATACAGTCTGGACCAGAAGACTTGCTTTTATTAAGTGATTTGAGTTGCTTCACTACTCCAAGGATATTTACTACTACGTTACTCATGTTGGCAGCTGTTCTCGATTCGAATTCTGCAATATTTACTTCGTCTTCTTTTGTGAAGGCATTTTGGAAGGCTGTATTTAGTAAATCTGCTTTGGCAGCACTGTCTTCGATAATATCTCCATTGTTATCGCGCAGAGAAGGCATTGATTGTTTCTTGCCGGCAACATACTTCACATACGACCAGAATCTCTTTGGATTTTCTGCCAGGTTTCGAGACAAAGTTTCGTTATGGAAACTATTATAGGCGTCTCGCATTGAACTCCGCTCTAAATTTCGAGCTTCTGTAAAGGATCGTCAATCTTAGGGATTTTGCGTCTGTTTAAACTTGTCATGTGTGTTTCGTTGTCTCTAGAAACAGTGTTCTAACGCGTTTTATGTACCAAGGAGGATCAGCTCCGTCGTTTGTTAGTTTATTTGGTATAAATCTCTCAATTGCTGCCGATACTATTTCTTTGAATTCAAGCCACGTCTGGTCTACACGTATATTATTAATTTGGAATGTGTGGAGATTGTCTCTCAGGAAGGCGTCAAGTGAACTTTTATCTGCTTTTTTTGAATAGGTGTATTTTTCGCATATTTTTCGAGGATTTGGGGATTACAATATTCAATCTCGCTACGACAACCCTGTGTTCACTAATCCCTATGTCGGTTTTGATGCTGGTTATTAACTCAGGATTATTTGTTGTTAAGAGGTCAAGTGTGTTTTCACGACCGTTTACTATTCGCGTGGGCTCATGAACTAACTGCTCGAAATAATTTTCAGAGAATGCGTTTAGCACAATTTCGGATGATATTTTACCACTGTGCACAACGATTCCTTATGTAATCAAAGTTGGTTGAAAACATGTCAGTGGTCAAATAACGGAACATTAGGAAGTATAATCTATTTAGCGTTAGTGTTGTTTTCTGCCAACACCGACGCAAAATTCAGTTAATTTCTCTCAAGCTACTTTCTTCACACAGGAGTTGTCCCTTCTTACGTCACTTGAAAAGAATCGCTGCCTGGCTGTAAGATTCAGAGGCGCCTATCCCCCTATTCTGTTAAACTCCATACTGTTATTTGAGGCATTCAAATAGCATCACTCACTCCGATGATGTATCGTTAACGCTATAACAAAATAACAAAGGTGACTTTTGTTAAGTCAGGTGCATTTCTTTGCAGTTGCCTGAAGTAAAAGTGAGCTGCCGTCATAATATCAAGAGATCCGCTGCCTTCTGCAAATCTGCCAGAATGTTTTCACGAATCTACTTCTGTACAAACAAAATGGTTCAAACGGCTCTGAGCACTATGGAACTTAACTTCTGAGGTCATCAGTCCCCTAGAACTTAGAACTACTTAAACCTAACTAACCTAAGGACATCACACACATCCATGCCCGAGGCAGGATTCGAACCTGCGACCATGGCGGTCGCTCGGGTCCAGACTGTAGCGCCTAGAACCGCTCCGCCACCCCGGCCGGCCTTCTGTACAAACAAAGCATCGACGTAAAAAAATTATAGAGTTACTGACTATGTCCATAGTAAAATCTTCTACTTCGAGTTCCTAATGTCGTGAATTTCTGAACTACTCTTGTAATTTCGTACCACTTAGGAACCGTGTCGAAACGGAGGTGTACAATATATCTGTCGTTAAAAACTCTCTTATTATACATCGCTACTGGCTGCAGATGTGGGTAAACTCAGTTTATTTCTGTTCTTTGCTATCGTTTTGACAAACTTCATTGGGGGCCAGAGACAAAGACCTATAATAAGTAACGGAATGTGATAGTTTACGTTGTTTTGAGGACGAAGAATAGTGTTTAACCATCCCGGCTTGTACCGTTATTAATATTGGAAGGCACAGAAACCTAAATCAGTTTTATTTTATCCATTACAAACGTGTGGTGAAAGCCTACGTCTAGCAGAACCAAATTTCATTTAATAACAAAGAACAGCAATCTAAATTAGGATGGATAGCTGTGGATTTGAACTGCAATCTTCATGAGGTTCAGTCCAGATTTTCCCACTGCACCAGCTCACTCGCTACGTTGCTTGTCCCTCTTCGGTATTGGCAAATAGCTAAGCGTTGATCGTCATAAAAAGATGTATCACAAAGGAGCCAAAGGGAATGCTTCAATCTTTAGCGCAGGTTGCACAGTGGAACACATTCCAATGATTCTGGAACCATCTTTGACCAGCTGCCGAACACCAGCAACGGACCACTGTTCAGATAATCCCGTCGACTGTGGAATGGCATTCTGTAGCATGAATTTGTGACTCCCAGACATCTGCATCTACATCTATACTCTACAAATCACTGTGAAGGACACGTCAGAGGGTACGTGCACAGTGCGCTAGGACAGGAGGTCAGATTCTATTATCTAATGACTTTGACGTTAACTTGACGTTAAACCAGTCAAAGTCAATTGTTTGTTAGGTATTTAATAACGTCATATGTATGCGAGTGCTACACTGTGATACATGTATGAACAGGTCTCGACGAGAGAAAGTAGATTACCGAGGAAAATACAAGGTGTTGTCTAAAAAAGTCTTATTGCTGTTCATATCTTCTTAAGGAACAAAGTTAAAGAAAGGGGTTCATCCTGTTTAATGTCCCCATGGTAGCTAAAAGACATTAGCTTGATACATTTTTTTATCGTTCGTCTGGAGAAAAAGTAATTTCAGATGTTTTGATAAATAGAACACCTTATGTAATATAAAATTGGTCTCTCTGGTGGAAAAAAATCACGTAAATATTGAAACGAACTAAACTTGATGTACTAAACCCAGTGAAAGACAGTCATGGCCCTTAAAGTTACAGAATAGTCAGTGGGGTAGTGGAGATAATAAAAATGTTAAGCATGAAATACAGTTCTTGAAATAATAATACTTTACTCTGCCAGTTTCTCGGAGTATCAGTGGAGGCGACGGCAATGTTCCATAACAAGGGATACTGTGGAGTGGTCGTCGTCGAAGAATGTAAGCTTTGATAACGTGCGGCGCAATGGCCTGTTAGACAAACTTGATGATAACAACATCCCAGGGCTATATATCAATCTTATCAAGAATTATCTCTGCCACTGGACTTGTGTCGTAAGAGTCAACATCAAACAGAGCGTGTCGCCCAGACAATACTGCGTGTCGGGAGCTGTTTTCTACATCCCATGTACGACAGATTAGCGGGTATTGACAACGGTCGACACAACATTACAATTTGTCGACAATACTGCCGTGGTCGATGCGCAGTGCAAGTGCACTTACGACTGATACCGGGCAGTAGGGGGGGGGGTGGAGGTGGGGGGGGGGGGAGGTGGGGGGGATCTACGGAAGAAAATGCTAACGTACAATAACGTATTTTGAGTCAGTGCATGATATATACGTGGTTAAATTCAAAGACATGAACTTAAGTACAATAATACAAATCAGTTTACCTAGATGACAGACGGTCGGTGTGGCCGTGCGGTTAAAGGCGCTTCAGTCTGGAACCGCGAAACCGCTACGGTCGCAGGTTCGAATCCTGCCTCGGGCATGGATGTGTGTGATGTCCTTAGGTTAGTTAGGTTTAAGTAGTTCTCAGTTCTAGGGGACTTATGACCACAGATGTTGAGTCCCATAGTGCTCAGAGCCATTTGGACCATTTGAACCTAGATGACAGTTGTTTCTAGCGGTACTTGCGGAATAACTTGTTACTAGCTTCTGAGGCATTCGAATGTAGAACAGTATGTGATTTGACCAATTCTTACTAAACTGAGGGTTAGCACATCCTTCCGCTGACCCCCTGCACATATGAACATCATAACTGAACCACATGTATGTATACTGCGTGAAGTATAGGGGCGATCAAAAAGTTTCAGTTTGTGGGCGTTGCTTCAGGACACATGCAACGAAGTGAGAGTTCGGTGAGGGTATATAAGCACGGACATTCAGGCAGGGGTTCGTGTGGTTTTCGAACAGAAATTTTTTGACCCCCTTTATATTTAAAAGCATGTGGAAGAGATTTACTCACCCGAACATGACGTCTTATTCACGTTGTGTTAACGGATATGCGCTCCAAAAAGTGATTACTTGTGTGCCTATGTGCGAGCTGATAAGAGTCTAATTTTACCTCTGCAATCTTTATCTGAATGATACGAAACTGGCTTTATCTATAACTGAGTTCATTTTACACCCTGACGCACTGTAAATGAAATACACGAGTATCATTCAATAATGAAAAAGACAAGTTGATCTGGAGGAAAAAGCGTTTACTTTTACAAAGCAATACTTTTTCCGCTTTTCAACATAATGCCCTTGAACACTTATGCACTTGTTCCTACGGGCTACAAGCTTTTTATTCCGGCTGCAAATAACTCTTTATTTTGATGTTTGAACCAATTTCCCACAAACTTTTTCACGTCCCCGTCGGTCTGGAACCTTTTCCCACGTAATGCCTCCTTCGGTGCACCAAACAGACGGAAATCACTAAGTGCTAAATCAGGACTGTAAGGGGATGAGGCAGTACTTCCCAGCCCATTTTGTTGATGGTTTCAATGGTTAGTTGAGCAATATGATGACGTGCGTTTTGTTGCTGGAGAATCAGAACTCTCCTCTGAGATCCATGACGTCTCTCTCTCTCATGGCTGGTTTCACCTTGTTAAAAGCAAATCCTTGTAGTACTGGCTGTTCATTGTACGCTGCTCTTCGAGATAATCACAAGAAACTGGACCTTCAGCATCACAAAACACTGTCAACGTGACTTTTCCTGCTGATGCTTGGGTTTTGAATTTTTTTCTTGACAGGTGAGTTAGTGCGCTTCCACTCCATACTTTGTCTTTTTTATTCTGGCTCATTATAGTGAACCCAAGTTTCATAACAAGTTAAAATTTTGTTGAGGAAGTGCTCAACTTCTCTTTCATAACGTTCCTTTAGCTCTGTGCACATTCTCAACATGCAGCGTCAACTCCTCTGGGACCCATCTTGCACATGTTTTGTGGTACTTCAGCTTGTCACAGATATTGCTATGAACTGTACCAGTACTAATTTGAACCTTATCAACTATTATTTCCACAGTCGCACGGCGGTCTGCACGAATAATGTCGTCAATTCGACTTTCAAGTGAGGGAGTTGAAACTGCAACTGGTGGGCCAGAATGGCGTTCGTCAGTCACTGAGTCGCGACCATTTTTTAACTGCTCTACCCACTTGTAAGAATTTGCACGATTAATACAGCCTTCACCATAAACTTTAGACATTCTACAGTATATATTAACTGGTTTCTCGCGTTCAGAAATTAAAAAACGAATAACAGAACATTGTTCAGCTAATGCGGACGTTTCAAGCGGACTCGCCATCTTGAAATGTATTTTTGAGGTTATATGCAAAACAATGTTGATACATCAGCTGATCAGGGCTCATCCCAGTGATACCAACTTAAAGCCATAAAAGTACCAAACCTGCCCTACTAACAGTTTTTTCCCCAGACCAATTTGTGTCTTCAGTTATTGAATGACCCTCGTATTTGGGACACTTTTAACTAATAGTTTCTGTCTCCTTTTTCTTTTTCTTACGCCTTTGTCCCACATCGGCGGGTCAGCATGGTTAAATAACGGATTTGGCATAGTCATTCTGAGCGGTGGCCAAGTGCTCCTCCTGTCACCACCACATCCCCCTCGGGACGGGATATGTGATTTCCAACTGTCTGCGTGAAGTGTTATTCACGTGAAAGTGATCGAAAGTTTTCAAAAATGTTTGCGAATCATGTATCTGAGGCAGGGCTCGGATACCAACCCGGTGTCCACATAGTGGGATGTGGAAAACTGCCTAAAAACCACATCCAGGCTGGCCCGCACTACGACCGTGGGCGTTAATCCGTCTGGTGGTTTCTATTTGGTGCCAGCACACCTCCACATCACGGAAGCGGCGTTATAACACTCACGGCTAACCGGATGGGTAACTAATAATTTGGGTCTATTTTACACAGGGTGAGGCAGATGAGAGAAGCCACCCGAAATATATTCAACATCAATAAATACATCGATGCACGGTTTTCGTGAAGCTACAGCGAACAATATGACGAAATAATTTTTATCGTTTATAGTCGTCGAACTACGACACTGAAATCGCTTTCTTCTAATGGAAATATATACTTTTTTGTGGTATTTTAAAGAAGCTTCTAAGAAAACCTCAACGACATATACACAGAAGTTGCAGCATTAGAAAATTGCAGCGAAATGCAGGAAGATCTGCAGCGGATGGGCACTCGGTGCAGGGAGTGGCAACTGACCCTTAACATAGGAAAATGTAATGTATTGCGAATACATAGAAAGAAGGATCCTTTATTGTATGATTATATGATAGCGAAACAAACACTGGTAGCAGGTACTTCTGTAAAACATCTGGGAGTATGCGTGCGGAACGATTTGAAGTGGAATGATCATATAAAATTAATTGTTGGTAAGGCGGGTGCCAGGTTGAGATTCATTGGGAGAGTCCTTAGAAAATGTAGTCCCTCAACAAAGGAGGTGGCTTACAAAACACTCGTTCGACCTATACTTGAGTATTGCTCATCAGTGTGGGGTCCGTACCAGGTCGGGTTGACGGAGGAGATAGAGGAGATCCAAAGAAGAGCGGCGCGTTTCGTCACAGGGTTATTTGGTAAGCGTGATAGCGTTACGGAGATGTTTAGCAAACTCAAGTGGCAGACTCTGCAAGAGAGGCGCTCTGCATCGCGGTGTAGCTTGCTGTCCAGGTTTCGAGAGGGTGCGTTTATGGATGAGGTATCGAATATATTGCTTGCTTATACCTCCCAAAGAGATCACGAGTGTAAAATTAGAGAGATTCGAGCGCGCACGGAGGCTTTCCGGCAGTCGTTCTTCCCGCGAACCATACGCGACTGGAACAGGAAAGGGAGGTAATGACAGTGGCACGTAAAGTGCCCTCCGCCACACACCGTTGGGTGGCTTGCGGAGTATAGATGTAGATGTAGATATAACATGTATGGGACTGGATCAAACTGTGTCAAGATAACAGCGTCGCTACTACTGTCCTGACGTCAGGAGTAGAGGTTCCACAAACGTCCGACCTATTGTATCAAATGTAAGCCAACTTGTGTTTATCTGTGTGCTTGAAGAACATTATTCTGTGTTCTGCTGTTTAGCAATCAGATAGCTTGCTCGTAAAGCTGTTGAAAGATTAACAGCATATACGACAGTCGAAAAAGTTAATATATTTTGTGAAAAATGTCGCCAAAATATTAGAGCAGGGATGCGGTTATACGCTGAAGAGTATCCAGGTCGTGCCAAGCACCCACGACCTGTTTTTGCAAACGTTATAAAGAAATTCTAGAAACTGCAAGTGTGTAAAAAAGGAGAGAGAAGAGTAAATGATGACAGAAATAAAACTAACAAACTAGCAGTAGTAACACACAATGCAAACGTCATTGAGAGGCACCTCGGAAGTACGAGGCCGATCAACCAAACAAGTGTTCAACGAGCACTACATTCAATCGCATTTCATCCTCTTCACATTTCGCTGTACCTACAGTTTCATGACAACGACATCGAAAACCGGTAACAGTTCTCCGAATATTACCAACAAAAAGTGCAAAGTGATGTGGCGTATCTGTGCAAAATTTTCTTTATGGAAGAAGCATCGTTTACAAACCATGGGCAAGCCAGTCTTCACAGTGCACGTTAATCGTCAGTTGAAAATCCACGCTGACTCAAAGAAATGGATAAAAACAACGCTCTTCGCCTATCAACATCTGGTGCGTGTTTTTCAAGGCCCGCTTCACTGGCCCCCTTTTTATTAATGGGAATCTAAGAACAGTCAAATATCTGGAGTTCCTAAGATATGCTGGTGCTGCTGTTATTGGAAAACATCCCACTGGACGTAAGACAATCAGTGTGGTACCAACATGGCGTATGCCCCTCTCATTCCGCACATGTAATGACAGACCCTCTCAAGAGAACATTTGGAGAGCATTGGAAATGCTGTTCAAGTGACGCAAAATCGTCTGCACATTCGCCAAATTTAAAGCCTCTGTACTTTTATCTGCGGCGAGAATTAGAAGAAGACTACTCTTAGGAAACATCGACGACTTTCGAAGGCATGAAATGCCTCATATCACGGGCCTGTGCTGCCGTTAATTCCATGTGAAATTCCATATGCAATATTGTTTCTCCAGAATCAAAATGGCTCTGAGCACTATGGGACTCAACTGCTGTGGTCATAAGTCCCCTAGAACTTAGATCTACTTAAACCGAACTAACCTAAGGACATCACACACATCCATGCCCGAGGCAGGATTCGAACCTGCGACCGTAGTGGTCGTGCGGTTCCAGACTGTAGCGCCTTTAACCGCTCGGCCACTCCGGCCGGCTCTCCAGAATCACTTTATAGTATGTGTCAGTGCTCAAAATCAACATTTTGAGCACTTTATATGACAGCCGTGATAAACACACGAACCGTGTATGGGTTACGTGGTTGCTCACATTTGTTGCAGTAGGACAGATGTTTGTGGCACCTCTTTTCGTGATGGCGGGACAGTGGTGAGCGGTGCTGTTATCTAGATATTGTCTTATCTAGTCCCAACATGTTATGTCGCCAAAGTTCTCTAGAAACTTCTTTCAGATGCCACATAAAAAGCTACATAGTTCCATTAGAAAAAAATACAACTCGATATCCTAATTCGGCGACTGTAAACAACAAAAATTACTTGTGAACGTTAGAAAATTTTCCATATTGTCCGCTATAACTAGGCGAAAACCATACCTCGATATATTTATTCATTCTGGATATATTTCCGGTGGCCTTTCTCAGATGCCTCACCCAGTATAAGGGGTGATTTCGTTATCATGTTACAAATTTTCATGGATGATGGAGGAGAGTAAATGTGTCCATTTGAGGTAAGGGACCCTGGCCTGGAAACAACCGAGTCGAAAATTAAAAGCGAATTTGGTTCTGATACCTCTCGCAGTGGACCTCTGCCTACTGCAAGTTCTTTGATTTCCACATTTTGGGAGGATTTAGTATGGAAAAACATAAGAAAAAATTGTCTAGTAAACATGGACTCTAAAATTCATACCTTAGGAGTCCATGTTTACTGGACCTTTTTTCTTGTTTTGGTCCATATTATCTACTCCCAAAATCTGGAAGGCAAACAGCTTACAGTGGAAGAGATCCACTGTCAAAGGTATCAGAACTATTTTCGCTTATTACTTCCGATTCGGTCGTTTCCAGACCAGGGTCTCTGGCCACAGATTGATATATTTCCCCTTTTACATTAGCCCTGAAAGTTTGTAACATGATCATAGAATCATCCCGTATATTTACTTCATATTATATACAGGGTGTAATGGGTATAAGTGTAGATATTTGTATTGGTGACTGAGGGTGGCGTACTGCACAACATGTATTAGTATTTACGTTATTTGCAGACTAATAGTTATAGCTACTGTGAGAAGTATGTGTTTAGGTTGGTTAGTACATTGACGAACATGCAGCAAGAGCAAGGCACTGATGCCAATTTGAAGTGTGGATGCGTGGTAACAAAACTGTTAGCCTATCCTGACAGGCGTACTCCACATAGTGGTGCAATTAGGAGCGTGCAATAAGCATCTGGCAGTAGATTATGTGCCCTGTTGGTGGGGAGTATGCTAGACACTAAGAAAAAACAACCAACGCACTTATGTATGTAAAAATTACGCTACCACATATAAAAATATCTGCACTTACACTCATTACACCCAGTGTGTAAGCTACTGCCGTCGTGAATACACAGAATGTTATTCGAATTAGATGAAAATTAGTAGTTGAAAGTGTCACATATTTGAAATATGTTTCCTGTATTAACAATTTTGTGCTACATTTTTAATAAGGGCCGTCAGCGTCGCTTTGACACGCGAGGCGGAGTTAAACTTGCCACTACTCATAGACAGATAATAAATGTCCTATAGCAAACCCACTGTTTTCAGACGGCTCTCAGATTCGACGAATAGATCGAATGAAGAGCGCGGAAAACATTAACTACGTCGTCTCCAACTCGTTTCTAGCCACTTACGCCCATAGCCTTCTCCATAAATGAAACAGGATAATAGTCTAAAGGAAGTTTTCGTCGGAGAAAGGAGTAACAGAAGGAGTGCCCCAGGGAAGTGTGATAGGACCGTTGTCACCTAGCAGAGAGAGTAGACAGTAATCTGCGGTTGGTCGCCGATGATGTTGTGGTGTGCAGGAAGGTGTCGAAGACAAGCGACTGTAGGCTGATACAAGCTGACCTAGACAAAATTTATAATTCGTGTGATGAATGGCAGCTGGTTCTTAATGTAGAAAAATGTAAGTTAATGCAGATGAGTAGGAAAAACAAACCCGTAATGTTCGGATACAGCATTAGTAGTGTCCTTATTGACACAGTCAAGTCGTTTAAATATCTGGACGTAACGTTGCGAAATTATATGAAATGGAACGAGCATGTGAGATTTGTGGCTGGGAAGGCGAATGGTCGACTTCCATGTATTGTGAGAATTTTAGGAAATTGCGGGTACCCCTGTAAAGGAGACCGCATATGGCACACTAGTGCGCCCTATTCTTGAGTACTGCTCGAGTGTTTGAGATCAACACCAGATCGTATTGAAAGAAGACATCGAAGCAACTCAGGGGCGAGCTGCTAGATTTGCTACCCGTAGGTGCAGTCAGCATGCAAGGGTTACAGACATGCTTCAGGAGCTCTAGTGCGAATCCCTGGAGGGAAGAAACATTCATTTCGAAGAACACAACTGAGAATGCTTAGAGAACTGACATTTGAAGTTGACTGCAGAACGATCCTACTGCCGCCAATATACATTTCGCGTAGGGACACCAAGATAAGATACTAGAAATTAGGGCTCATATGGAGGCATATAGATAGTCGTTTTTCCCTCGATCTACGAGTGGAACAGGAAAGGAAACGACAGTTGTGGTTAAGGATACCCTCCGCCACGTACCGTGCGGTGGCTTGCATAGTATGTATGCAGTTGTAGTAGTAGTACAAGGCCTATTCGGAAAGTAAGGTCCAATCGGGTGCGAAACCACTGTGAACATCTGATGAAGCTTTGGACAGATGTGTTGAGCAGTGTCACTAGTATTTCCTTCGACTGCGTCACGTCGCTCTTTTCAGTTCTGAGAACACAGTGACCACATAAAGATGCCTAGAAAATAGTGTCTCCCGCCAAGTATGAGCGCCTGGCGAGAGAGTTCGCCTGATGTCATGCAGCCCACATAACACAACTGTCATTATTCTGCAGTGGCAGTGAAGATGCTCCTGCCGCGATTTCGATCGGGAAGTGTTTGATCACCCATAATACAGCCCATAATTTGCTTCAGCTGAGTTTGATCTCTGCTCAAGTAAACCGCTAGCTATGAAGAAAACATTTTGGTACAGACAACGAGCTGCAGACCAGCAAAAAGAATTGGCAACAAGCCCAGACGGCTGGCCTCTATGACGAGGGTATTAGAAAACTGGAAAACCGTTAGGACAAATGTCTAAGTCGAAGCGGTGACTATGAAGACAAGTAGCTGGAAGTTGTAGCTAAGTATTGTAAATAAAACATTTTTGATTTTCGCGATGGTTTCCATTTCTTGACCGATCAGACCTTACTTCCCGAATAGCCCTCGTAGTTGTAGTTGTATTATATGATATATTGTACATCCACTCGTCTTCACATCAAGCTCACATTTTGTGAAGATCTGTGTGTATATTATTACAAATTTGTTTCTGTAACGCTTCCTGATAGAGATCCGCATCATGAAATTCTCTCCTAAGTAATAACATGCAACAATCAGTAATGACCCTATTATACTTCTCTGCGGCGCACCCGACACTACTTTTTGTCTGTGCCTAAATATTAAGCCAGGTATTCTTCTAAAGACGAAGTTTTCAACTCAGTCTCAGATCTAGCTAAGTACCGTTGTGGAAGATTCGACCCACTTCGAATACAAGGCGAATCCAAATTACTGGGACTTAGGTATCACTGAACTTCGACACAAAGAAAACTTCCAAATAAAGTGTCAAGAAAAACGTATTCCAAACTGAATTAAATAATGAAATTTCCGAGAGCTGCTGGAACAAATATTTCATTCTGTAGCATAGTTAGACCTTTATGACTCTTAATGACAAATTGGTATTGTGCGACTGTGCGTTACTCGAATCTGTATCTTTGTCATCCACAAGCATTTCTCCTACCCGCAATGTTATTCTGATATCACATATAGTCCGCCTCACAGCTTTCATCTGATAGTACCTCTCTCCTAATTTCCGATTTCTCAGGAGCTCTCTATGACACATCTGACTATCACTCCTGGGAGAAAGGATATTATGAAGCCGGCCGCGGTGGTCTCGCGGTTAAGGCACTCAGTCCGGAACCGCGCGACTGCTACGGTCGCAGGTTCGAATCCTGCCTCGGGCATGGATGTGTGTGATGTCCTTAGGTTAGTTAGGTTTAAGTAGTTCTAAGTTCTAGGGGGCTGATGACCACAGATGTTAACTTCCATAGTGCTCAGAGCCATTTGAACCATTTTTTGATATGAAGGTTTACAGAACTAGTGTTTCACTTTACAGTAGAAGGCACGCAATTATGAAACCTCCTGTACAGATTTAACTACAAACTGAGGTTTCCAGGAGTGAACCTGTGACATAGGTCGTGAATCCTTAGTTGTGTCCGAATAATTCAGGTACTAAGAGCTCTACATGAGGAGCACGAGGCTTGCATTTCGAGTCCAGAGGCCAGTTTCCTAAAGGAAGAAAATGAAATTAGTTTCAGTTTCACCCATAAATATAAACGTTTTCTACAACGAATCGAGGAATGAATCGATTGAAAGTTTTAATCTGCTTCACAACAGCGTAAGCATTGCTACGAAGTGGAAGATTCATTTAGGCTGGATATCACTTACGTGTAGAGGCCTGCATATTCGCGGATATGTGCAACAATGTTGGTTTTGTGGGTAAAAGCTTCCGCTGATGCGGATTTTCGCAATAATACTTTGGTTTAGAGTTCAATGGCTACGTCAATATTACAATTTACATCTACTTTTGTATTAAAAAGACCGATAATAATAATTTTATTGTTTTAGTCATTATTATTATCTGTTCTGGACCGATTGCCGCTATATTGGATTTAATGAAAAGTATCATGGAGACGGCAGGCATCTGAAAGGGCTAAGAGGCAGCGTCTCCCGATCAGGATATCGCTAGCGTCTCCACTGACGGAAAAATAAATGAGAGACTAGCAAGTGCTCAGTATTTCTGCATGGGGCTTCCTGCGACTTGAATCAGTGCCACGTCGAGTTGCTGCAGTACGCTGGGCAAAGGGAGATCCGACATGATATTAAGAGGTATCCTATGACTTTTGTCATCTCGGTGTATTTATTCACATGTTACATTTTAACGATATCCATTTTATAGTCTGAATCGAAGGAAATAGTGAATTTAAATGAGGAGCACCGCAATTTTAACTGAAGGTAAGGCGAGAATAACTGAAGTGTAACAATGCTTTCTATTGTCTGGACTTCAGCCTACGTTTTGAGACTGGAAGTCTTTGTGTGGTACAGAGCGACTTATTCTTTTACTTTTTAGTTTGGTAGTCAGTCAGCTACGTGTATCTGCATTAGTGTTTCACCTTTTTCTCTATGCTACTAAACTTCTAAATGTGAAGAGCTTGGATACTGTATTCTGTAACCCAAAAAGAAACTAGCTGTTATGAACAGTTTGGCATTTAATTGTGCATCTGGGATGCCTACCACGCACCTCATGAATTTCATGTGGCCTACTCGAGAACATTCGATGAGAAACTGAATGCAAGAGGTATACGATACACAAAAGAGACTAGCGGCTTCACTTTTCTCTTTTTTATGTTTTACAAAAACTTCTGACGACGCAGCTGCGCGCCTACTGCATTCTCTGAATACTATCTCCATAGCAAACGAGTCTACTCCCGCCTCCCGTTCTCCCTGCTGTACATTAATCTTTGTGTGTTGTTGAATTACTGAGCCGGCCGAAGTGGCCGCGCGGTTCTGGCGCTGCAGTCTGGAACCGCGCGACCGCTACGGTCGCAGGTTCGAATCCTGCCTCGGGCATGGATGTGTGTGATGTCCTTAGGTTAGTTAGGTTTAACTAGTTCTAAGTTCTAGGGGACTAATGACCTCAGCAGTTGAGTCCCATAGTGCTCAGAGCCATTTTTTTGTTGAATTACTCTGGGCCTGGCTACTTCGAGGTACTTGTGAGCACACACACATTCCACAGTTTATATGAATCCCAAAGCCGTCCGCGGTGGTCTAGCGGTTCTAGGCGCTCAGTCCGGAACCGCGCGGCTGCTACGGTCGCAGGTTCGAATCCTGCCTCGGGCATGGATGTGTGTGATGTCCTTAGGTTAGTTAGGTTTCAGTAGTTCTAAGTTCTAGGGGACTGATGACCACAGGTGTTTAGTCCCATAGTGCTCAGAGCCATTTGAACCATTTTTTAATCCCAATAATAATAATAAACATGTGTCGTCACATCTGGTGGCGCATAGCCTCAGCTCAAACATAGAGGTTAGAAAATGCTTGTAGTTATCAAATCTATCTTCTTTTGCTTATTATCGGACAACTGTCGACGCCTCATAAAATCCGAAAACTGTACTAGTCGCTCGTGGCGTGTCTTTAAATTTTCTTCGTCACCTCATTCGGGCACAAGTTCGCAGGGAGCGCTGCTATTGTTCACGGTCAGAAACCGCGAGAAAGACATTCTCTTCTGTAGTGGGAAATGTTAGCTCGTTTTGTATTATTGTGAAATAGGGAAGAGAACGTCATGGATATGGTAAGCCAGTTGGGGTGCCAACAACTGGAACAAAGATCGTTTCGCGAAATTTCAAACAGCGGCTTTTCCTTCGAATTCCAAAATCATACCCCTCCCCCTAAAAGGGGAGAAATGGCCATCGTAATAAAATAAGAGAATCAGTGTTCACACGGAAATACATTGACGTAAAAAATCGCAACACCAAGAAAGAGTTGTGCGACATAAGAGAAAGTTGGTAGCCGTGTTTATACATCTCAACGATGTTATCTATTCAGATTTCACACTAGTCGCGTAAGAGTGGCTCTAGTAGCGCCTGTATGAGGATGCAAATCAGGTTCGCTTTAAATACACGCTGTAACGGTCGTTAGCGTTAGTTACCTTCGAGACTGGAAGTGGGGAGTTGATGTTAGTCAGGAATGCCTTTAAGGCGACAAAGACGCCATTATCAACACGAGGTCGTGTAATAAGGCTACGAAAACCTGGATGCTTCTTCTGCGATATTGCAGAATGACATGGCAGGAATGTTACCCTTGCACATGACTGCTGCAGGTGACAGCCACGAGAATGTAGGGTCAAAAGAAGACCAGGCTCCGGACGACCACGTGGCACTACCGAGAGGGAAAAACATGGTTCAAATGGCTCTGAGCACTATGCGACTTAACTTCTGAGGTCATCAGTCGCCTAGAACTTAGAACTAATTAAACCGAACTAACCTAAGGACATCACACACATCCATGCCCGAGGCAGGATTCGAACCTGCGACCGTAGCGGTCGCTCGGTTCCAGACTGTAGCGCCTAGAACCGCACGGCTACCGAGAGGGAAGGCTACTGTGTTCGGCTATGACTCTGGCGCATCGTACTGCATCTGCAGCAGCAATCAGAGCAACAGTTGGCACCACAGTGACACAACAAACTGTTACAAATCGGTTACTTCCAAGACAGCTCCGAACCAGACGCCCTTCAGTGATATCAAGCGAGAGCCATTAGAGGCCAGGTTGGAGGTCTGTTGTGCTTTCTGACGAAAGCTGGCTCTGCCTTGGTGTCAGTGACGTCTGTGTTTTGATTAGAAGGAGCCCAGTGAGCCTGTAGCCAGTCTATCTGCATGCCAGACACACGAGTCCTACACCTGGAGCTACGGCCTGGGTTGCAAGAGCACTCTCGTGGTTATCCCACGCACCCTAACTACAAATTTGCACGTCAGTCTTCTGATTCGAATGTTTTGCTGACATTCATGAACAGCGCTCCAGGACATGTTTTCTAACAGGATAACGCTCGTCCACATACCGCTGTTGTAACTCAACATATTCTACAGAGTGTCGAAATTTTGCCTTGGTCTGCTCGATCACCAGATCTGTCTCCAACCGAGCACACATGGGGCATCGTCGGACGACAAATCCAATGTCATCTACAACAGACATTAGCCGTCCCTGTATTGACCGACCATATGGCATGGAAGTCCATCCCACAAACTGACATACAGTACCTGTACAATAGAATCCATGCACGTTTGCATGCTTACATTCAATATTATGGCGTTAAACTGGTTATTGATGTACCAGCATTTTGCATTTCTCGGCCAGAAGCTATGGGCGAGCGGTTCTAGGCGCTTCAGTCCGGAACCTCACGGCTGCTACGGTCGCAAGTTCGAATCCTGCCTCGGGCATGGATGTGTGTGATGTCCTTAGGTTAGATAGGTTTAAGTAGTTTTAAGTCTAAGGGACTGATGACCTCAGATGTTAAGTCCCATAGTCCTTAGAGCCATTTGAACCATTTCGCATTTCTCGCGCTTACATTAACCTATGATCTTTCAATGTTAATCACTTATACATGTTACCTCGACAGGTATTTCCAAAATTTCATTGTACTCCATTAATTATTTGCTGGTGTTACGATTTTTTTTGGGCAGTGTATATAAGGGGCAGTCAAATGGAAACGAGACATATGGGGAAAAATTAAGTTAACTGGTTGTGATTTCAAACGCCATAACAGTTGTTACATTTATACAACTGTGACACAAGACGCTCAATACCTACATGGGAAAATATTTGCGGCTGCCCAAGAAACCATGATTGTACCCAGGTGTGCACCTCTTCTTCCGAATCAAATCGACAGACACGAACGTCTTTGTTGAGGACTCTAAAAATAGGTATATCGCACTGGGAGAGATTGGGAATGCATGGAGAATGTGTAAAGACTTCCCAGCGAAAGTTCTGCAGCGTGGTCGAAACATCAAGGACGCCAGCAGCTGGAAAGTCATGATGATCTTTTTATTTGACTGGAAGGGCCCACCGCTCTTTCATTTTCTGGAAAACGATAACACAGTTAACACATAGCGATACGCGGACACTTTGCAAAAACTAAAGAGATAATACCCTCCCTGTTGCCAAGGTTGTTTTGAATACGCTACAGAAGTTTCGTAAGAAAGTCCTTACACATATTGAAAGGTCTCTGTTGGATTCCTTTCATGTTAATTTCTTAAATATTTTGTCATTTACGGCATAAATTCCTCTTCTAAATTTACTGTGGTGTTTCTGACTATCTGAGACGAGACTGAGCAGTGGAACGTGTTACTTTTACACATAAACAAGAACGATCTGTCACACTACTACACTTTAAAACACAGTTTATATGTAATTCATGTCACACAGTCTCATACGGAACATACATCCGCTTTCTTTTATATACTGTATATGATAAGATACTGTCATCCCCCTTCCCTTCTGTGTGAGAGGATGAATGAGCAAATGTATTTCTAGTTGCATGCTGGATGGTAGCAGACAAGCCTGTCTGCTAGAGAACAGTAGGACCAACGTCGGAACAGGTAGCTACGCTTTCTAAAAGCAGAGAGGTTTCTATTCTTCGTATGGTCCTGTCCATCCCTTGTCATGTTGGTATAGGAAGCTGCCCCTCTGGCCACTTCCGTTTGTATTTGTGAGCCACACTCAGGAAGGGACCAGGGCAGTCAGTCTGCGGCGAGCGTCTGAAGTGGTAAGATCTCCGGCTAAGCGCGTGTCTGCTAAGTCCGTAGGACAATGGATTTCTTAAGTTCAGCCTAACTGAAAATTTAATCACCTTTATTTCAGGTTTAGCTCTAAAATATCTAATGTTACCTTAAATTGCAACGCAGTGTAATTCGAGTGTGAAGTTCAGAATATATTCCGGTAGTTGCTTTGTCACTACTTTGTGAGTAAAGTGGAACCACGTGTTGATCAGTAACTCTAACAAAGATCATCAATCTTAAATGCGAATGTGCGTGAGATTATAACGTCTCGTCTTGACAATATTTTTCAATATAGCAACTTTTCTTTATGTTCAACTCACGTGGGGTGTCCTTTGTGAGACCAGTACCACGTGCTTATACAATTGTTTGACCCATCAGGTTAATAGTAAGACGATAGTAACCAGCTCGAGGTTTTTCTTTTGTAAATTGCTTTTCGATCTAATTTATTTTAATTATCAAAATTATTGTGGAGTTACGCTATTTGTGTAATCCAAGTTGACCACGTGAAGCATGTGGTGTAATCATCAAAGTAGCCCTCAGCTATTCTTTTCGGGAAGATTTCACAGAGAGTTAGTATGAATTTAGTATACCAGTGTGTGATAATTTCATGACGGACAATATTGCGCTACGAACGTAACTTCTTTGGGTGGAAATTGAATCGGTTGGTTGTGGTTAATTTCATCTTGGATATGTTACAACGTTCTTCGTGTGTTATTTTATGAATGCAGTGTTGTATGTAGTCTCCCAATCTTGGCTCCCTATTTGATGTGTTCCGTAAGATTACAAACCCACATTTTCACAGTCCTAAATAAGGCACCAGCTTAGTTATGACTCACGTTTAATATGCTGAAATTTCTATGATCAATGTTAAAATAAATCTCCAAATATAAACTGATTGTTTTCTTTTTATTTAAATTCTCTTTTATATATATATATATATATATATATATATATATATATATATATATATATATATATATCACCGGTTGTCGTATGACTATTAAAAGATTATAATTAATGTTAGTCTGGTTGGGAATTTGGTAAGCTACACTGGATACCTGGTGAAACAGCTGCTCAGTAATGCAAGGTTAACATCCCCAGACAGCTCACAGCTTTTAAACCACCGCTTTTATTGTCTATCAGCACCGCTTTCATAACAAATTAATGCAACAACGTTACAATATTTTTCAAGCCCCGAAGAAAGACTTTCTTGCCCGTCGATTTGTTTCTGACGAAGACGTGTACTCCTGGGTAGAATCATGGTTTCGTAGACAACGTAAAGACTATTCCATGAGGGAATTGATCGTTTTTTCCCAGATTTAGTTTGATGTATTAACTGTTATGGTGATTACTTTGGAAATAATGAACACTTTGCTTACTTTTTCCCATCCGTCTCGTTTTCCGTAGCAAGGAGTTTACGGGCGCTCAACGGCAAAGGTATCAGCGAGTCTCGTTTTCATTTGACTACCCTAATACTCTAATATCGACCAGAAGCGCTTAGAGTTATAAAGTTGGGTGACTGTATCTGCGAGGAAAGTTGATTTTGAAACGTGGGGAGCTGACATGACTTATTAAGACTATAGCATCGACGTTTCGTAAAATACAAACTGAAACTATCAGACAATCAAACCACCATTTTAAATTTCACACTGTTTGAAAATGTTTGGGGATAACTATTAACGACAATGCAAAGATATAAATTTTTTACTTAACTCGATACTATTCCACTGTCTGATAAAAATGCGAAGCCTCCAGATGACAAGAACAGATGCCAATATGACGTAGTACACGTACACACCACCAACGGGTTGATTGGAGATGCAACTCTCTGTGACAGATAGAACGGCCATGAGAGTGCATTAGTGTTATTTATGTTTGGTATCGTTAATGTTGACTGGAATACTCTCTTTCAAATTCTGAAGGTGGAATATTTCTCAAGCAAGTCACAGTTTTTTCTTACTGCACGGCGAAGCAGATGCTGATGTGACAGTAAAGCAGAGTCGAGGTACTCCAATGAATGTACTGTTTGCTTACACGTCTCACAATTCATGTGCTTCATTACGTTTATGGAAAGTTGCAGGAGCTGTCGCTCGCCTTACCAGGGCAACATCAAAATCTGTGAATGCCAAGTCTCTAACAGCATTAGTTCGACTAGGGGACAGCTTACAGAAAACTTGCTAACAAAATTATTTCTAAAATTTATGTAACTGACTAATATTCTGTATACAACCATAGCGGCCATAGCTACGTTCTTCAACAGTTAGTGGGAAGTAGTACAGAAAGAAAGATTAGGGTTTAACAACCCGTCGATGACAATGTCCTTAGAAGCCTAGAGCAGCCACAAACACGACAAGCATCACAAGTAAATTGGTCGTTCCCATTTTAGAGAAACCATACCAACTAACGCCTAAATCTATTTAGGACATCGTAAAAAAACTGAACTGTGAATGACTGTAGTGGAATTTGAACGCCCAATTTGAGTCCAGTTTCTTAACCACAGCACAGTACAAATGCACGTTACCATCGACCACAGAGTTAATGAACCACAATAAGAGTTACTCTCGTTACCCAAATACCTGAAACTATCAACTTGTGTAACCATCTCATACGTCAGACGAACATCAGTTAGTAGGCTCGTACGTTTACGTATAGATGTATCACCCAATACACAGAATATACCTCGTCCGAAGACAGTCCTTTCACAACGGTTTGATGGATGATAACACAAGGCTTCGTTTAAAAAACATTTTTCAGATGATTTATCAAAAATTAGTGTTCCAAATTCAATTTGTAGCGCAGATGCCTTAAATTACTTTCATTTTGTTCTATCTCGTCATGATTTTTCACAAAATAAGATCTCATATTTTAGAGATTTAAGTAAATGAAGCACAAAAATTAAAATAAAATTTGAATCAAGGTCCATATTTTTGTAATTATTGTTTCATTTTTAGGCACATAATGAAAATGCTATAAAAAGTTTTCTTAGCAACACTGGATATTTTCTTATATTTAATTTTCAAATTTTCTCATTTTTGATTTCCTCGCAGATTTTTCATCTTCAGTGTTCCTCTTCAATATCCAAAAATAGTAGGCAATACACTTTCACTCCATCTTTCCTGGCACATCTTCTCCACATCAATGCGCTGGCGGAAGCCTTCTCATTTTTCCATTTTTTTCTTTTTACACATTACGATATGGCTAGGAACTGTGCATGTTGCGAGCGGACACAAGGAGAATTGGCTGCTGTCCATTAACAGCTGGAAGCTGTGTTGGCTACCGCCGACATACTTCTGGCTAATGCTCAAAGTCCGGCGACATAGGGGTGCTGTTGACGAGACCTGCGACACCTTTGGTGCCGTTGGAATCCCCTGGTAACCCGAGTGTCGCTGCATCTTCTGATACGCAACATCTGACCGGCCCGTCCTCATTCGAAAGCGAGTGGCATACAGTGGTGGGTTCGCGTGTCACTGGGCAGAAGACGAAAGAGGGATTAGGTCGCGCGGCTGGCTCCATACGTCTTAGCAACAGGTACGAAGTGCTACCCAGTGTTGATGATAACTCTGAGCCAGCACGGCGTACCTCTCCTGTCGGACCTATGGCCGATTTTCCTGCCCAGTCCGGACACGAGGATGGTTATGGTTCCCATTGAGATCTCCAATATTAAGCGGGTGATGGAGTTCCTCAGGGAAATAGCAGGCAAGGTGGGAAAGAATGCCTCTGTGCCCTCGATATGTTTGAGGGGTCTCGTCCGTGATGTGGAGGAGGGCCTGCCAGCAGCTATCGTGTGCACTGGGTGCAACCGACTACATATAGTGGCACATGTCGGCACGAATGACGCCTGCCGCTTGGGTTCTGATATCATCGTAGGCTCCCTTCGGCGGATGGCTGATTTGGTGAAGGTAATTAGCATCGCACGCGGGGTGAAAGCTAAGCTGTCTATTTGTAGCATCGCACTCAGCGTCGGTCACGGTCCTCTGGTTTGGAGCAGAGTGGAAGGTCCAAATCAGAGTCTCAGACGATTCTGCGACGGTATCGGATGTGAATTTCTCGACCTCCGCTATCGGGTGCAGAATTGTAGGATTCCACTTAATAGGTCAGGCGTGCACTACACGTAGGAAGCGTCTACTACGGTAGCGGAGTACGTGTGGCGTGCACATGGGGCTATTTTAGGTTAGAGGAACTTCCCTTGGGATCAAAGACGATTTGCCTGATACATTAGCCACAATGTCCACAGAGAATCTTCGTCGTCGCACACCTATGCTACAAAGGTTAATGTGACTTTAGTAAACTGCAGGAGCATCCAAGGAAAGGTCCCAGAATTAGTATCGCTTACTGAAAGTTATAATGCACAGATAGTATCAGGAACAGAAAGATGGTTGAAACCGGACGATAATGACAACGAAATCCTAAATTCAGACTCGAATAGTTACATAAGAATAGGTTAGTTGCCAACGACTGTGGCACATTTTTGCAGTAAGAAATTCTATGACATCTAGAGAGGTTATCACGGATTACGATTGTGCATTAATCTAGGTGAAGTTAAGTATCAAAGATCGGTAAAAAATGGTAATCGAATGCTTTTGTAGACCACCTGGGTCAGTAGCTATAGTGGCAGAGGTCTTCAGATAGAATTTGCAGAATATCGTTAGTAATTTTCCTGATTATGTGCCGGCCGGTGTGGCCGTGCGGTTCAAGGCGCTTTGGTCTGGAACCGCGTGATCGCTCCGGTCGCAGGTTCGAATCCTGCCTCGGGCATGGATGTGTATGATATCCTTAGGTTAGTTAGGTTTAAGTAGTTCTAAGTTCTAGGGGACTGATGACCACAGCAGTTAAGTCCCATAGTGCTCAGAGCCATTTGAACCATTTTTGAACCTGATTATGTCATTGTAATAGGGTGTGACTTCAACTCTCCAGGTTTAGACTGGGAATGTCATGCTGTCAAAACTGGTGCCAGAGACAGGGATTCGTGTCTCATTGTTCTGGATATCTTGTTCGAAAATTAATTTGAGCAGGTAGTTAGTGAACCAACTCGTTAGGGTAACGTCTTAGGCATGCTGGCAAACAGACAGACTGAACTTATAGAATCAGTTAACGTAGAGGATGTTATCAGTGATCATGAGGCTGTGATAGCATGTATGACAACGTACCTTACAAAGAATGTTAAGAAAGGTAGAAAGATATTTTTGCTTAGCAAGGCTGGCAGGATGCAAATTGCAGAGTGTCTGAGCAATCAGGATCAAATATTCGGTGAAGAAGACGATGATGTTACAGACCAATGTCCTTAACATCGGTTTGTTGCAGGATTCTCGAACATATTCTCAGTTCGAATATAATGAATTTCCTTGAGACAGAGAAGTTGCTGTCCATGCATCAGCACGGCTTTAGTTAGCATCGCTCTTGCGAAACGCAACTCGCCCTTTTTTCACATGATATCTTGCGTACCATGGATGAAGGGTATCAGACGGACTTCCGGAAAGCGTTTGGCCGGCCGAAGTAGCCGTACGGTTCTAGGCGCTACAGTCTGGAACCGGGCGACCGCTACGGTCGCAGGTTCGAATCCTGCCTCGGGCATGGATGTGTGTGATGTCCATAGGTTAGTTAGGTTTAATTAGTTCTAAGTTCTAGGCGACTGATGACCTCAGAAGTTAAGTCACATAGTGTTCAGAGCCATTTGAATCAACCGGAAAGCGTTTGACTCGGTGCCCCACTGCAGACTCCTAACTAAGGTACGAGCATATGGGATTGGTTCCCAAATATGTGAGTGGCTCGAAGACTTCTTAAGTAATAGAACCCAGTACGTTGTCCTCGATGGTGAGTGTTCATCGGAGGTGAGGGTATCATCTGGAGTGCCCCAGGGAAGCGTGGTGGGTCCGCTGTTGTTTTCTATCTACATAAATGATCTTTTGGATAGGGTGGATAGCAATGTGCGGCTGTTTGCTGATGATACTGTGGTGTACGGGAAGGTGTCGTCGTTGAGTGACTGTAGGAGGATACAAGATGACTTGGGCAAGATTTGTAATTGGTGTAAATAATGGCAGCTAACTCTAAATATAGATAAATGTAAATTAATGCCGATGAACAGGAAAAAGAATTCCGTAATGTTTGAATACTCCATTAGTAGTGTAGCGCTTGACACAGTCACGTCGATTAAATATTTGGGCGTAACATTGCAGAGCGATATGAAGTGGGACAAGCGTATGATGGCAGTTGTGGGGAAGGCGGATAGTCGTCTTCGGTTCATTGGTAGAATTTTGGAAAGATGTGGTTCATCTGCAAAGGAGACCGCTTATAAAACACTAATACGATCTATTCTCGAGTACTGTCCGAGCGTTTGGGATCCCTATCAGGTCGGATTGAGGGAGGACATAGAAGCAATTCAAAGGCGGGCTGCTAGATTTGTTACTGGTAGGTTTGATAATCACGCGAGTGTTACGGAAAAGCTTCAGGAACTCGGGTGGGAGTCTCTGGAGGAAAGGAGGCGTTCTTTTCGTGAGCAGCTACTGAGGAAATTTAGAGAACCAGCATTTGAGGCTGACTGCAGTACAATTTTACTGCCGCCAACTTATATTTCGCGGAAAGACCACAAAGATAAGGTAAGAGAGATTAGGGCTCGTACAGAGGCATACAGGCAGTCATTTTTCCCTCTTTCTGTTTGGGAGTGGAACAGGGAGAGAAGATGCTAGTTGTGGTACGAGGTACCCTCCGCCACGCACCGTACGGTGGATTGCGGAGTATGTATGTAGATGTAGGATGTGGAAAACAAATGGAAGAAAATTCAAAGACATTATGCAGTATGCGCTAGACAAGTATGTTCGGAATAAGGTCTTAAGGGATGGGAAAGAAATAATAGCCTTGTTAGAAAACTGTTACGTAAATAGAGTGAAGAGTGAACTTCATCTCAGATTCAAGAGAAGTGAAAACCTAGATGACAAACAAAAGCTGAACGAAGTGAAAATGAGCTTAAGAAGAGCAATTAAAAAAATGGCTCTGAGCACTATGGGACTTAACATTGGAGGTCATCAGTCCCCTAGACTTACAACTACTTAAACCTAACTAACCTAAGGACATCACACACATCCATGCCCGAGGCAGGATTCGAACCTGCGACCGTAGCAGCAGCGCGGTTCCCAACTGAAGCACCTAAAAAAAAAGCGTTCAGTGACATTGAAAGTAAAACTTTGTCAAACGACATCGGTAAAAATCCTAAGAGGTTTTGGTCGTATGTAAAATCAGTAAGTGGGTCAAAATCATATATTATTTCACTCAGTGACCAGCCTAGCACCGAAACAGGAGATAACAGAGAAGGCCGAAATACTGAATTCAGTCTTCCGAAATTGTTTCACCCCGGAGTATCGTAACACGGTCCCTCCTTTCAATAGTCGTACGAACGATTATTGAGATAACCGACCTCTAAATAGAGAAACAACTGTAATCGCTTAGTAGTGGAAAGGTGTCAGCACCAGATGAGATACTTATAAGATTTTACAAAGACTATAAGAAAGAACTTGCTCCCCTTCTAGCAGTAATTTATCGTAGATCATCTGAGGAACGAAGGGGACCTAGCGATTGGAAGAAAGCACAAGTAATTTCCGTTTTTAAGAAGAGCCGTGGGACAGATCCACACAATTACAGAGCTTTATCGTTGACGTAAATCTGTTGTAGAATTACGGAACATGTTTTATGCTAAAGAATTATGACGTTTTTGGAGTATGAAAACCTCCTGTAAAAAAATCAACACGTATTCCACAAACAGAGAGCCTGCAAAACCCAGCTCGTTCTGTTCCTCCATGAGAGCCACAGCGCCATAGAAAACGGCGTTCAAGTTGATGCCGTATTCCTTTACTTCAGAAAGCCATTTGACGCCGTCCAGCATTGCCATTTAGAGAAAAAAATACGAGATTATCGAATTTCGGACCAGATTTGCGGCCGGCCGGATGGGCCGAGCGGTTCTAGGCGCTACAGTCTGGAACCGCGCGACCGCTACGGTCGCAGGTTCAAATCCTGCCTCGGGCATGGATGTGTGTGATGTCCTTAGGTTAGTTAGGTTTAAGTAGTTCTAAGTTCTAGGGGACTGATGACCTCAGAAGTTAAATCCCATAGTGCTCAGAACCATTTGAACGAGATTTGCGGCTGGATTCAAAACACCCTTGGGGACAGAACTCAACTCGTCGCTCTTAACGGAGCAAAATCGACAGATGTAAAGGTAATTTCCGAAGTACGCCAAGGATGTGTAAACAGTAACGGTCCTATCACACATCGCCGCGCGGTTGCAGGCCCCATGTCATGAATCGGGCGGCCACTCCAGCCGGAGGTTCGAGTCCTCCCTCGGGCATGGGTGTGTGTGTTGTCTTTAGCGTAAGTTACTTTAAGTAGTGTGTAAGTCTAGGAACCGATGACCTCGGCAGTTGGGTCCCATAGAAATTCACACGCATTCACACACACTGTAAGTAGGCTGTTTAGGTTTTTATGTTGGTAACGCCACGTAGCGCTCTATATGAAAATCACTAGCTGTGCTGTGTGCAGTCTGTGGCTGGTTTGCATTCTTGGAATTTGCTATTGTAGTGTTGGGCAGTTGGCTGTTAACAGCGCGTAGCATTGCGCGGTTGGAGGTGAGCCGCCAGCAGTGGTGGATGTGGCGAGAGAGATGGCGAAGTTTTGAGAGCGGATGATCTGGACGTGTGTCCATCAGAGACAGTAAATTTGTAAGACTAGATTTCATGAACTGATATATATATATATATATATATTATGACTTTTGAACACTATTAAGGTAAATACATTGTTTGTTCTTTATCAAAATCTTTCATTTGCTAACTATGCCTATCAGTAGTTAGTGACTTCAGTAGTTAGAATCTTTTATTTAGGTGGCAGTATTGGCGCTCGCTGTATTGCAGTAGTTCGAGTAATGAAGATTTTTGTGAGGTAAGTGACTCATGAAAGGTATAGGTTACTGTTAGTCAGGGCCATTCTTTTGTAGGGATTATTAAAAGTCAGACTGCGTTGCGCTAAAAATATTGTGTCAGTTTAGTGATGATCAGAATAAGTAAAGAGAGAAATGTCTGAGTACGTTCAGTTTTGCTCAGCTGTTTGGAAATCAAATAACGTAAGAGGTTTATCAGCACAGTAATTCATAAATTTTTCTAAGGGGATATATGATCTAGTAGAAAGCGTCCGCAGCTCGTGGTCGTGCGGTAGCGTTCTCGCTTCCCACGCCTGGGTTCCCGGGTTCGATTCCCGGCGGGGTCAGGGATTTTCTCTGCCTCGTGATGACTGGGTGTTGTGTGAAGTCCTTAGGTTAGTTAGGTTTAAGTAGTTCTAAGTTCGAGGGGAGGGATGACCATAGATGTTAAGTCCCATAGTGCTCAGAGCCATTTAGTAGAAAGCTTCGGATGTTCTTTAAGGCTTTTCGCAGATGATGTGGTTCTCTGTAACAAAGCAGCAACTCCAGAAGATAGTAAAGATTTGCAGAATGACCTCCAGAGAATTGATGAATGGTGCAGGCTGTAGCAGTTGACCCTGAACGTAAATAAACGCAACATATTGCGCACACACAGGAAAATAAATCCACTACTGTACAGCTACACTACTGAGGATAAACTGTTGGAAGCAGTATCTACCGTAAGATATGTAGGAGCAATTATCCAGAGCGACCTTAAGTTGAATGACCACATAAAATAAACTGTGGGAATAGCAGATGCCAGACTCAGATTCATAGGAAGAATCCTAAGGAAATGTAATTCACCCACGAAAGAAGTGGCTTATAAGGCGCTTGTTCGACCGATTCTTGAGTATTGTCCATCTGTCTTGGATCCATACCAGGTAGGACTGATAGAAGAGATAGAGAAGGTCCAACGAAGAGCGGCGCGTTTCGTCACTGGATCGTTTAATTAGCCGGAGCGAGAGTGTCGGACATGCTCAATAAACTCCATTGGCAGACGTTACAAGAGAGGCGTTATGCTTCAATGAGAGATTTACTATTGAAATTTCGAGAGAGCACTTCTCGGGAAGAATCGGATAACATATCACTTTCCCCACATAATCTCACGTAATGACCACGAGGAGAAAAGTCAAGAAATTACAGCCAATACGGATGCTTATCGACAATAATTCTTCCCATGCTCTATTTGCTAGAGGAACAGGATTGGAAGGCTCAGTTAGTGGTACAAAAAATGTACCCTCCGCCACACGTCATTAAGTGGATTGCGGAGTATGATGTAGATACAGATGTAATGTAACACCTTAGGTACAACCAGTTTTTTCCAAATTTACCAGCATAGTTTTTAAAATGTTCTTTTAATTTAGGTATTTTTTACTTTCTAGAAGATTTTCAGTCCGACCACAAAAATTGATAACGGTCGGGTGTGCGGTGTGCTGACCACATGCCGCTCCGTATCCGCATCCGGTGACGCCTATGGACTGAAGATGTCACGGCTGCCAGTCGGTACCGCTGGGCCTTCAAAGCCTGTTTGGACGACGTTTGTTTTGTTAGCTTTAGAAAATTTTCAATCGCAGAACTTACGCCAATATATGCACGTTTCCCCTCAGATTCATGGTCCTTCATTACTTTCGGAATTGAAGACCAAAAAGTTCCAGCTCCCAGTCCTTATTAACTTGCGAAGGAAAATTTTATTGAAAGGTGCCTGAAAAAAGGATCTATGGTGTGAGAGAGCCAGTACAAACTGCTTCATCTAGTTCAATTTGATATGTAATGGTGAAAATATGAGAGCGTCCTGTAAGTAATGCCTGTGAATTTTTATGTGAAAACTCTTAAAGCTTTTTAAACAAAAAAACATAACTAACATACTACATCTTTATTCTTCATTGTTACATATTTATTTCTGAACATAGTCACTCTGGCGACGAACACATTTCCCTCAACGAGAGACTAATTGATACCGTCACTATAGAACGTTTGACTTTGTTGACGGAGGCAGAATCTCACCTCTCCTAGCACCGCTTCATCACTATCAAAGTGAAGTCCTCGAAGGTTTTGGAAATAGAATAAAATCGTATGGGGCTAAGTCGGGACTATATGGAAGATGATCGATGACAGTGAACCTAAGGTGTTGGATTGTTGCAGACTTCGCAGCGCTCGTGTGTGGTCTGGCATTCTGATTCTACAGGGAAGGATGCTCCTTGTGTAGACGAACTTTTCGAATTCGAACTCTATTACAGCGCGCTGTTTCTCAACAACCGCCATAGTTACGTTACACACCGCCATGTTATACGCTACATTTCGGAGCCCTATAACGACAGAGGACTGCAAATATGTAAACTTGAAGAATAAAGATGTAGAATGTTAATAATGTTTGCTTTAGTCAAAAAGCTTTAAGAGTTTTTACATAAAAAATCCGGACGAGTTACTTTTCAGGGCCCCTTCGTAAAATTTTTTGTGATCAACAAGCAATTCATGAGAGATTTTTTCAATACTTAGTAAAACCTTTCTTTCTTTCTTTTCTTTTTCTTTTTCTGTAGGCCTTTACCCCGCAGGAACGCAGGGTCGGCCGTGTTATGACGGATTTGGCAATGTTAGTGGCAGAGGGTGGCCGGATGCCCTTCCTGCCGCCACCCCGAACCCCCCAGGATGGAATAAGTGTACCCCAGCTGTCTGTGTCTAGTGTAAGTCATGAAAGAGTGCGAACGTTTTCAAATGTCTGTGAGTCGTGTAACTGAAGCGGAACGTGGGGACCAGCCCGATATTCACCTAGCAGGATGTGGAAAACCGCCTAAAACCACATCCAGTCTGGCCGGCATACCGGCCCTCGTCGTTAATCCGCCGGGCGGATTCGATCCGGGGCTGGCGCGCCTACCCGAGTCCAGGAAGCAGCGCATTAGCGCTCTCGGCTACCCTGGCGGGTCTGACTTAGTAAAACATTTACACTACAGTTATTTTGCTTCGTCCAACCACCCCTTTTCCAATCAAAGCAAGGAATTTTCGTGTACCCAGCTTGCTGCTCTAATAAAATTTCTATAACTAAAAATAAACTTCATTCATATAGGAACAAACCCGTGTACGATAGAAGAAAACTGAGAACAGTTTTAAAATGCATAAAATTTTAATCAGGTGCACATATTTACTATCGATCTTCTGATATCATGGAGACTGATGTAATAGCTTCTTCCTTTTGGCAAAAGAAGTCTCCTTTTAGTTTTCAGCTAAAGGGGGACACACCAGTTAAGAGAAATATCCTTCTGCCTTTCCCGTCTATGGAACTTTAAATTGTACCTATATTTCTTCTTCAATCGATCCGCAGTCCAGCTTATATGTTGATGTGATCATTGCTGACACTGCCTCACAAGCAGCGTGACTTTTCGGATCATATCGAAACGTCGTCAATAGAATTTAGGGATAATTTGCAGGCGAAAATTCCTCTTCCATATTTTCTTTTTTTAGGTTGGCCATCGGTTTAGTCAATGATGAATTCCGGTGGCCGAAACAGGCAGCCTCGCGCGTGTCGCAACAAACAGCCGCCACATCCCCTCTTTGTTCGTACTGACAATACGCGGAGGATGAATACAAATGAAATTATGCCCAGTGCGTTCGATGATGCTTTTCGTGTATTTTGCGACCAATATACACCGTTTAGACGAAGTAGGGCTATGGATTCTGTATGGTGTGATCATTTTATATACAGATTACTTAGTTTTGTGTTATTCCGACTAGTTCTTGTGATCTGTACAGATAGCTGTATTTCCATAAGAATGGTAGAAAAGTTTTCGATTCTTTTCATGAATGTCTGCATGTCGTTCGATTTTCCATATACATCGAAAAGGTATTCTGCTTAAACCAAGCGTATTACAGTCATATTTGTTTGCATATGATAACTTCGAGCAGCAGCATACTCAACTTGCGTGACAGTTGCCTTGTTTTGCAGAGCAGCTTCTTTTGTATAGAAGTGTAGAGGTGATTTCGCTTGCTGACTGGGTTCTACGTAGTATGTACTCATTTTTAATAGTGGACTGAACGGTGGTACATTGAAATGCTGTAAATAAAAGTGTGACGTCACGTTCTACAGCCTACACGGGTGTTTTCATCATGGACATTTGCTTGGAAACCCTATCATTTAGCTAACTGTATTTTATTTTATGAAGAGAGGATGTCCCAGTAATTAGCAACGGGCTTACACTGCATGACGGTAGAGATCGTGTAGTATTTATTTTAAATTAATCCTCTCTTAGTTGTTAGTGAGCCGGCCGGTGTGGCCGAGCGGTTCTAGGCGCTTCAGTCTGGAACGGCGCGACCGCTACGGTCACAGGTTCGAATCCTGCCTCGGGCATGGATGTGTGTGATGTCCTTAGGTTAGTTAGGTTTAAGTAGTTCTAAGTTCTAGGGGACTCATGACCTGAGATGTTAAGTCCCATAGTGCTCAGAGCCATTTGAACCAGTTGTTAGTGTGTATATTTTAATGTGTATCTATGATCAATCGGCGTGATATATCTGGAAACGAGTTGTAAACACTCCTTTTCCGGTTTGGCTGTTTTAATTGAGAATATGTCCTAACATACGTCCTTCGGATTCATTTTCATACTATGTGACGCCCTGTGCATTCGCAAGTGGACTGCTTCTGTGTTGGCAGCGCTGTGTAGCGCTTTGCATTGGATCTCTGACTGCGCTTTCTTTGTAAGAGGCTCTGTCGCTGGTTGGACTCGTTGTTGGAAGTTAATCGCCGATACTCTTGGGCAGTTGGAAGTTAGTCACCAGCAGTGATGGAAATACTGTTGGGCAGTTGGAGGTGAACAGCCAGCAGTGATAGATGTTGGATGTGAGAGGTTAGCATTGACGGATGGAAGAGGTCTGAAGTGTTAGCATAGGCTAACGATCTGTACATGTTCGATTTGGGGATTGAATATTATTCATCATTATATACCTTTGTACTAGATGTCAATGACGAGTTATATTCGTGTCTGAGCTGGATGTCACATTATTAAAGTAAAAAAAATACATTATATCGTTTACAACAAAATCTTTCCTTTGCTAACCACATGCCTATTAGTAGTTAGTGGCTTTAGTAGTTAGAATCTTTTATTTAGCTGCCAGTATTGAAGCTCGCTGTATTGCAGTAGTTCGCGTAATGAAGATTTTTGTGAGATAAGTGTTTAATGATCATATCTTTTGCCTACAACAAATTATTGAAAAAAAAATGGTTCGGACACAACCTATACATTTAGTATTCATAGATATAGATAAAGCCTATGATAGTGTGCCTTTATCCAGTTTATGGAAAGCTTTAATATCAATAGGAATAAATCCAAGAATAATTAAAGCAATTCAAAATTTATAAAAAAATTCTATTTCAAAAATAAAAATTGGTAAATATTTATCACATGGATTCCAAGTCACAAAAGGATTACGTCAAGGATGTAGCATTTCACCTACATTGTATAAAATACATACAGAAGTAACTTTGCAGAATTGGAAGAAAAAATGCCACACTATGGGAATACCAATAAATGATAGAACAATATACTCGTTACAATTTGCAGATGACCAACTGATTATAGCCCAAGACTATGAGGACATAGAGTATATGACCAGAAAATTGATTCAAGAATATAAAAAAATCAGGTCTAAATGTAAACATGAATAAAACAAAGTACATGGTAATTGGTGGAATGAATGGAGACTTAATATTAGAAGAAGGGATGGGAACAATAACAGCTACTGAGGAATATAAATATTTAGGTGTGAAAATTAAAAATGATGGGAAACAGGACAAAGAAATTAGATCAAGAATAAATTCTGGAAAGACGACAATCTATTTATTGAATGGAATTCTCTGGGACAAACACATAACAACTGATAACAAAATAAGGATTTTTAAAACAATAGTTAGGAGCATTATTACATATGGTTCAGAAGTGTGGACAACAAAATGGCACCTGAAATCAAAATTATTAGCCACAGAAATGGATTTCTGGAGACGTTCAGCAAGAATATCAAGACGAGAAAGAATAAGAAATGAAGTAATCAGAGACAAGATGAAATGTAAAAATTCACTTATTGATTTCATCGAGCACAAACAACTTAAATGGTATGGACACATCAGACGAATGGAACAGGAAAGGCTACCAAAATGCATAATCGACTGGGTACCAATTGGAAGAAGAAAAAGGGGACGACCACCTGATACATGGATACAGGGAGTTCAGTCAGCAATGAGGAAGAACAACATTCCTGAAGATTTATGGACAAATAGAGAAGAGTGGAGAACAATAATTAGTGACTTACTGTAATCTAGAATAGGTGCTGGAAAAATGTACTCACATTGTAAATCCAGAATAATAATAATAGTGTTTAATGAAATATATAGGTTATTGTTAAGATTTCTTTTTAGTCAGGGCCATTCTTTTGAGTTAATTTGGTAGCAGTCAGATCGCGTTACCGTTGTATACTGAGAATAAGTCATGAATACGAAAAGTTTGAGTTCTGTTTGTCAGGGCAAATTCAGTAGGTCAGTCTTGTAAGGATAAAGACTAGGAAAGTGACACTTGCATTCAATTTCACTCAGCAGTTCAAGCAAATGTTTTATTAAGAAGTTTCACGTTCTGTGAAGAACAGATGACAGTGAAAGCAGAGTGGCAGACGATACTAGTACAACACGAAAAATATCGCCATGCCTCAGTAGAGGACGTGGGACATGGAGATGCGACATCCATAAGGAGGGTGACTGTGAAGAAGAGGTATCGCTTGAGGCGCCCGAGGCCGTGGCGAGGCGAAGTCGCTGGTATCAGCAGTTAGTCGTCTCTGCTTTGTCGAGGACTGCGGGCAATCGATGGTGGCGGGTCTTCTTGTCCTCTGCTTGACCGACACAGCTCTCGGTGGTTTAACTACCTCAGCTCTGAGCGCAGCTAAGCGCTCATAGTTTCGTGAGGCAGTTCAAATGAGAGCTGAAACCATTCTGAGACAGACTGAAAATGGCTCATTGCTATAAGTTAGGTGTGACTGACTCTCTTAAACTTGGAGACTGCTTGGATTTGTTATTCTGTTCAGATTTTTGGGGTGGTAAGAATTTTCTATTCTAGAATTATGCCGATTCCGTGGTGACCTCCAGTTCTTGATAATCAGGCTGTGCTCCTATTCTTTGTGTTACATTCCGACCCCTTTCACAGTTTCATGTGATGTGAAGCTTTAAAACAATTTAAATGTGCTCCATCTGCCAGATCAGAACGTTAAATCTGGAGGTCAAATCTTTGCGTATATTGCTTGAGACATAAGACGCCTTAAAATTCGTGTTCAGCGTAAGATCAGAGAGACTAGCATTCCACTTGATGAGTTTTTTTTTTCCTTTACGCAGAGTTTGGACATACCGCGCATTACCGTAAGTAAACGGTCACGGCAGTTTCAGTAAGTACCTCTTATCACAAGTACTATCCCAGTACTGCAAATAAAAATATACATTGTTTCCTCAGACTGTACAACGTTAGGAAATTGTACCGAAATGCAGGAAGACCTACAGAGCATCGACTGTCGGTGTAGGGATTGACAGTTGATCCTCAACGTAAACAAATGCAACTTAAATATCCCAGTACTGCAAATAAAAATATACATTGCTTCCTTAGACTGTACAACGTTAGGAAATTGTACCGAAATGCAGGAAGACATACAGAGCATCGACTGTTGGTGTAGGGATTGACAGTTGATCCTCAACGTACACAAATGTAACTTATTGCGCATAAATAGGCAGAAACACCTATTATTATTTGATTATTCGATTGCAGAAGCAGTAACTGGAAACAGTCACATCTAGAGTTGTAAAACTACCGCAGAAAATCGTAAGTAAATATGAACTATGGTAGTTTTCCTAGTAGCTTTGGTCAGTTCAGACCACCCCCACATAACCTGTAAGTTGGGTGCGTTGCATACCTACTGGCCGTTACCTCATAACGATCGCTTTCCTTGCACATACGATCAAGGTTTAATATATTCCCCTAAAAACCGGAAGTGGTGAACCGTCTAGAAACTGAATGAGGATATATAAAGGGCCACGTAACCTACCGAACATTTTGGTTCTACACAGTTATCCTTCTGTCTGGTACTTAAAGGTAAACCGTATTTATAGCAAAACTGAAAATGTCAATGTCTAAGTCTAGTCTTATGTGAAAATTGTTGATTTGTAGCGTGAAACAGAGGGATTATGTAGTAAAAATAAAGAAAACAATAGAGATACATGTTTCTGTTATTCATAAACAACTTTCATATTTATCAATAATAACAGGAAACTCTTGCCACTGATCATGATGAATAACGTTCCACCGAGTACAAAATAAGAATAATAATTAAATATCTTTTTACGTTTGTGCATGTAAGCTGTACTTGCATCAAAATTAGTTTCTTTGGTTACATAAAAGCGCAGAAGTTAGGCGCTTAACCAATTTTTATTACTTACAAAATGCAGTTTATATTCTGTAAGAATATAAGATCCACAGTGGACTAACGCTGAATGATGCACGGTTCCATTTATGTGCAAAACAAGTAACCAGACAAGCGAAAAAGCCGAGAGAAGTCGTCAGCTCCCAGTTTCCCTCTTACATTTTCATTTGTGTTTCTTTCCCTACTAATGCTACCAATACCAACGGTAATCTTACCATTTACTATGTCGTTTATCTATTGTACCAAAACTACTAGTTGTGGCGGAAATATGCATTTGGAGCGATTTAAAGTGGAATGGCGATATAAAACTAATCGCTGGTAAGCCAGACGCAAGACTGGTATTCGTTGGAATAATTCTCAGGAAGCGCAGTCCACGACCGAGGTAGCTCACAAAACCCTCGTTCGACCAATACTTGAATACTGATGGTCAGTCGGCTTCTGTATCACACAGGATTGATAGAGAAATACAGAAGATCCAAAGAAGAGCAGCGCTTTTCGTTACAGGTTCATTTAGTAAGCGCGAAAGCGTCACACAGATGCTCAGCTAACTCCAGTGGCAGACACTGCAAGAGAGGCGTTCAGCATCACAGTAAGATTTGCTGTTAAAATTCCGAGAGCGAACGTACCTAGAAAAGTCAACCAATATATTGCGTTCTCCTGGGTATATCTCGAGAAAAGACGGTGAATGTCAAATTTGAGAGATTTGACCTCACAATCGATTACCAACAATCGTTCTTCCCGCGAACTGTTAGCGACTGGGGGCCGCTGTGACCGAGCGGTTCTAGGCGCTTCAGTCCGGAACCGCGCTGCTGCTACGGTGCAGGTTTGAATCCTGCCTCGGGCATGGATATGTGTGATGCCCTTGGGTTGGTTAGGTTTAAGTAGTTCTAAGTCTAGGGGACTGATGGCTTCAGATGTTAAGTCCCATGGTGCTTGGAGCCATTTGATTTTGTTCGCGTTGGGAGAGATCAGGTGGGATGAGGTGACAGTGGAGCACATGGTAACCGCTGCCACACACCGTAAGGTGGCGTGCGAAGTACAGATGCAGACGTAGATGTACGTGTAAATGTAAATGCAAATATATGTCTTCAGTGGAACGAGCAACCATAGGCAGTAGCAGTGGATATGGGAATGGCAGCACGTGTGCTGGAGGTACAGAAATGAAGCTCGAATAATGAATCTCGGTTTATTTAGGGGCAGGGATATGTTTGCGTCGTGTAAAGCTCATCGAAAATATCTCCCGCAAATGATAAATGCTCCTCATTAACTATCAGGCAGTAAAAATTATGGTGGATACAAACAACCAGGTAGACTCAATCTTTCTAGACATTCTGAATGTATTCAATACCAACCAACGTCTACAAAAGAAAATGTGTTTTTACCGGGTATGCAGACAAGTTAGGGACTTAATTGAGAAATTACTGCCAGGCAGAACGCTGCTAAATGAGAGGAGAGTCATCAACAAAACCTCAAGTAAATTCGAATATATCCCAGGATATTACGGCCATTTTTGTTCATGGTAATAAATTAGTGGATAGCGTTAGTTACGATTCCATCTGCGGGGAACCGTTACCAGAAAGAAACAGCAGTAGTATGAAGTCCGATCCTTACGAAACGTGGAACTTACGCAAAGATTAAAAACAAGCTTTTTACATAGACCAAGAGACCTGTAAAATTGTACACTTCAGGAAATGTAAAATTTGCGTAACCTTTGATTATGCTATCAATGAGCCAGACATGTTATACAGGCACCTGTATGTACCGTTGGGTATAAGTATCACATAAAATCAGTTATAAGGAAACGTCAGGTACTATTGATAGGCAGGCTGCTCGGAAACTGTTTTTTGTCTGCAAGACAGATTGCTTGAAAAAGCTATAATGGAAGACTGCTTTAGTTTGTGGGCTCTTTGTTAGATGTGACTAACGAAGGGCATCGAACCTCTACAATGTGCTCAAGAAAAGTATCACACATTCATACAGGAGGTAGTATTGATCAAAACTAGAAAAAAAGTTCCCATAATGATATATCAAAAAACCAGTACCTGGTGTGATATTGGCCAATCTACCGACTCATCCCCATTTGCCTGTTAAGTAGTAGTAAATACTATAGGCAGTGCTGCATGTGATTAACCACACTTCCTGGGATATCCTTCAGCCTTCTTCGCAGTGAGCCACGCATTCTTTCAAATACACCTGGAGCCAATCGGATTGCGTCATATGCACATTACACACTCACGTAACGTCTGTACATTGTCGATGAGTTAGGCATACATCACTGACTTTAAGTGTCTCCTTAGACAGAAATCAAACAGATTCAGGTCCGGTGAACGGAGAGGCCACGGTATCAGATCTCCACGATCAATCTAGCGCCCATGAAACGTTGCGGTGATGTACTGTCGTACGATCCATAGAAAGTAGTGTGGTGTTCTGCCGTGCATATACCACAGACGTTGTCTTTCTGCTGCAAGGATAACGTTCTCCAATAGCACTGGTAATATTGATGATAAGTAGGACTGTTTGGTAACGTGTCACGCCCTTTCAGTCCGTTGCCGATAATTCCAGCCCGTATATTGATACTGAAGTGAACCTGATGTTATTTTAGTGAGAGTATTGGACCGGTGTGCTTGGAAAGTCAACCCTGCGCCCGTCACACTGGGGTGGTGTGTAGGCGGAACGTCTTTATGGCCTCCTTTGTTGGCAGAAGGCAGTGTGTGAATCTCATTAGATGAAGAGCACCTCCTTTGGGGATACGGGCAGTTTCCGCAAGCGTCTGGGTAGAGACCTGCTCCACGAGAAATGTAAGTTCGTAGTCTGCTGTAGTGCGATCCATATTCTGAGTATCTCACTTACTTATGTGTTCCTAATAAGCAACTTTTGTTGCCGATTTGATTTATAGTAAACTGTATTTCTGGGTTCTTTAAATATGAATAGACAAGCTGCACAGTGTTAGTGTTATCCTTGCCCAATTGAATCCAGATTCAGATAACATCGCTCTCTGTCAGTTTGTTGTTAATTTCGTGAAACATACACAGCAAATAAACTCCTGTTATACGCAGACTTGACTTAAATTTCAACAACCTCTAACTTGTCCTACGACTTTTCCTGGTTAGGCCACCCATTAAAAATAAATATAACTTGTTGTATTGCCTGCCGGAGTGGCCGTGCGGTTCTAGGTGCTACAGTCTGGAGCCGAGCGACCGCTACGGTTGCAGGTTCGAATCCTGCCTCGGGCATGGATGTGTGTGATGTCCTTAGGTTAGTTAGGTTTAATTAGTTCTAAGTTCTAGGCGACTGGTGACCTCAGAAGTTAAGTCGCATAGTGCTCAGAACCATTTGAACCATTTGAACCTGTTGTATTCCCAACTGGTTAACTTCATTATGTTGGTATTGTCCTTTTGCACAATGGCTAAGTACAAGGAAAGTTTACTTATTAGTCTGTGAAAGCTAAGAGCATTGCAGTCAATCATCTAGTATCAATATGATTTAGTTTTACTTGTTATTCTGTGACAGAAATGAGCAGTACACTTGGTCATCTCGTGTTACTAAGATTTGGGTTTATTAACTAGGGAGCGTTGACAGCACTTCCCTAAAAGTGTAAGTGCGTCGTGAGCAGGCATTAATTCATTATTTAACCGCTAGGCTAGGAACTATCACGTCAATCCTGCTCCAGGATCTTCCTTTTGGTTTCTTTGAGTTTTCTGTAGTTAGGGTGGCACAGTCAAATACGTCTTGCGGTACAAGAAGTTTTAATGACAATTTTGTCCCATTTTACATTCATGTACAGTTGAACCAATGGCTGCACCATATGAAAGCGCGGCGCCTGAAAACATTTTTTAATATTGATGGTTTGTATGCACCTGTATTCTGGATGATTTTATTGAGACTTTTGTATTGTATATGAAGATTTTGTATTGCGCGTAAAGATTTTAATTTTATATTTTTGTTTGAAGGTATTATTGTGTGTATATCTATATTTTTATGTTAAATTTTGTGGGGTAGGGATTGTCGAATGAGATCTATAGGAACAAGGAATGTTTTTAGCCAGGAGTTTCTGTGAAATAGGTGTCAGCAGCAGTTGCACTGCGGAAACCCAGGAAACTGTAGTGGCAACAGAACTAAACTATTGAGAATGCGAAACGCAATCGACAGCAGTATAGAGCAGTTCGAACTCTGGAAACTGAGGGGATATCCCATTGTAGGCAAAGCAGATACTAGAAAAAGTTAAGCCAGAAGGAGACAAAGCAGAAGCAGGCAAGAAAAGTCAGAGAAAAGAGGCGGGAAAGAGGAATCATAAAGGAATCAAGGAGAAGAAAGAGACAAAATGTTCAAATGTGTCTGAAATCTTACGGGACTTAACTGCTAAGGTCATCAGCCCCTAAGCTTACACACTACTTAACCTAAATTACCCTAAGGACAAACACACATACACCCATGCCCGAGGGAGGACTCGAACCTCCGCCGGGACCAGCCGCACAAGGAAAGAGACAGAAAAGCCTAGGAAGATAGGAAACGAGCAGAGGCAGATAGAGAGAAAATGGAAGCAGACAGAAAAAAAATAGGGAGGAGATGGAAGTGTTACGACGGGAATCCGATGATCGAATAAAACCGGTAGACAAAAGAAGTGATTGAGGTTCCTAAGAGAGTTGAAAGCAACGTGACTAGGCTGGCCCAGGCTGAGAGGAATCTGAATGAAGTGGAAGGAGGAGAGGAACAGCTAGCTTTTTCAGAGAGTGCAGGCTCTAGAGGAGTGTACAGAATCTGAACTCACAGAAACCGTGCGATTCTTGGAAACTGAGAAGTTTGTCTCACTTTAATGAGATCTCGAGAACCGAAGAAAAGAGACTGAGCAGCCGCAACTAATGGAGCCCCTGCCCCCGGCACAGAGCAGGATAAGAGCCAACAGTGAGTGAGATGGTTCAGATGGCTCTGAGCACTATGGGACTTAACAGCTATGGTCATCAGTCCCCTAGAACTTAGAACTACTTAAACCTAACTAACCTAACGACATCACACAACACCCAGTCATCACGAGGCAGAGAAAATCCCTGACCCCGCCGGGAATCGAACCCGGGAACCCCGGGGTGGGAAGCGAGAACGCTACCGCACGACCACGAGCTGCGGACAAACAACAGTGAGTGGTATATATAAATGAAGATGGTATATGTTCTTTCGGACATGTCCAGAAGAACAGATACAGGGATACTATGAGTATAGTGCGGGACAATAAGTTGCGAATGTGGGTCTCACGGAAGGCGTGCCAGAGATAACTACCCGGTGGCTCAGATGGATACCGGCACGGTAGCTCAGCGTGTTCGGTCAGAGGGTTAGCTGATCTCTGTAATAAAAAACTGAGTCAATGGTTCAACACTGAACTTGAACGGGTGTTGGTTGGGGTTGGGTTGTTTGGGGAAGGAGACCAGACAGCAAGGTCATCGGTCTTAGTGAAGGATGGGGAAGGAAGTCGGCCGTGCCCTTTTAAAGGAACCAACCCGGCATTTACCTGGAGCAATTTAGGGAAATTACGGAAAACCTAAATCAGGATGGCCGGACGCGGGATTGAACCGTCGTCCTCCCGAATGCGAGTCCAGTATCTAACCACTGTGCCACCTCGCTCGGTGAACGGGTGTCATGGGACATCCGCACCGAACAAATGCAACGAACAAAATAAAAAATAAAAAAAAGATGGATGGACCGTCTGCCGTGTAAGCAGGAGATCCCGGGTTCGAGCCCCGGTCGGGCCACACATTTTCAACTGTCCCCGTTGACTTATGTCAACGCCTGTATGCAGCTAAGGGTATTCATTTCATTGTCATTTCATAGTGAGTAGTATTTTTGTCATAACTCTGTGTCTAGTGGCGGGCCGTCAGCAATGCGAGATACAGGGTGTTTCAAAAATGACCGGTATATTTGAAACGGCAATAAAAACTAAACGAGCAGCGATAGAAATACACCGTTTGTTGCAATATGCTTGGGACAACAGTACATTTTCAGGCAGACAAATTTTCGAAATTACAGTAGTTACAATTTTCAACAACAGATGGCGCTGCGGTCTGGGAAACTCTATAGTACGATATTTTCCACATATCCACCATGCGTAGCAATAATATGGCGTAGTCTCTGAATGAAATTACCCGAAACCTTTAACAACGTGTCTGGCGGAATGGCTTCACATGCAGATGAGATGTACTGCTTCAGCTGTCCAATTGTTTCTGGATTCTGGCGGTACACCTGGTCTTTCAAGTGTCCCCACAGAAAGAAGTCACAGGGGTTCATGTCTGGCGAATAGGGAGGCCAATCCACGCCGCCTCCTGTATGTTTCGGATAGCCCAAAGCAATCACACGATCATCGAAATATTCATTCAGGAAATTAAAGACGTCGACCGTGCGATGTGGCCGGGCACCATCTCGCATAAACCACGAGGTCTTCGCAGTGTCATCTAAGGCAGTTTGTACCGCCACAAATTCACGAAGAATGTCCAGATAGCGTGATGCAGTAATCGTTTCGGATCTGAAAAATGGGCCAATGATTCCTTTGGAAGAAATGGCGGCCCAGACCAGTACTTTTTGAGGATGCAGGGACGATGGGACTGCAACATGGGGCTTTTCGGTTCCCCATATGCGCCAGTTCTGTTTATTGACGAAGCCGTCCAGGTAAAAATAAGCTTCGTCAGTAAACCAAATGCTGCCCACATGCATGTCGCCGTCATCAATCCTGTGCACTATATCGTTAGCGAATGTCTCTCGTGCAGCAATGGTAGCGGCGCTGAGTGGTTGCCGCGTTTGAATTTTGTATGGATAGATGTGTAAACTCTGGCGCATGAGACGATACGTGGACGTTGGCGTCATTTGGACCGCAGCTGCAACACGGCGAACGGAAACCCGAGGCCGCTGTTGGATCACCTGCTGCACTAGCTGCGCGTTGCCCTCTGTGGTTGCCGTACGTGGTCGCCCTACCTTTCCAGCACGTTCATCCGTCACGTTCCCAGTCCGTTGAAATTTTTCAAACAGACCCTTTATTGTATCGCTTTTCGGTCCTTTGGTTACATTAAACCTCCGTTGAAAACTTCGTCTTGTTGCAACAACACTGTGTTCTAGACGGTGAAATCCCAACACCAGAAAAATCCTCTGTTCTAAGGAATAAACCATGTTGTCTACAGCACACTTGCACGTTGTGAACAGCACACACTTACAGCAGAAAGACGACATACAGAACGGCGCACCCACAGACTGCGTTGTCTTCTATATCTTTCACATCACTTGCAGCGCCATCTGTTGTTGAAAATTGTAACTACTGTAATTTCGAAAGTTTGTCTGTCTGAAAATGTACTGTTGTCCCAAGCATATTGCAACAAACGGTGTATTTCTATCGCTGCTCGTTTAGTTTTTATTACCGTTTCAAATATACCGGTCATTTTTGTAACACCCTGTAGGAACATTGTGAGGGAAACATCTCCATCATCAAGGCCCATGTCTTTCAATAGACAGTAGTTTGATGACTTTTCACTAAGCAAATTTTTCACCTACACCGCAGGTGGAGACCCGCGTATTAACACTTGGATAGGGCAATGTAAGGACAGACTGTCAAACTCCTGGTCAATCCTGTTGAATCCTGCCTACTCGTCAAATATGGGGTGCCCAGGAAACCTGCTTTCTCGGATCGCTAGATAACATTCAAACAAATCGTATTAATGAATTTTGTTACAAAAGGAAATGATTACAATACTTAACTTTGTGTTAAACAGATGCGTCGGAAGCAAAGGGCGACAGACAAATTAAACAATGTTCTTCAGTATACACAATTCCTAAGTCGCAGGTCTTGAAGCTCCAAATCTCGATGCTGCAGTAGAAGTGGGACGCAGCCAGTCGGCGCGCCGCTTATGTCCTCTTCGCTTAAAGGTAGCTGCCGTCGCGTTGTCGTCCTGGAAAGGGGTCGGTCAGCGTGCAATTGGCTGACGTCGTCTTCACAGCCCTCTCTGCTCCCTCGTTTCCGAGTGGCGTGCCGGCGCTTGACTTTACGACGTAACAAATCCAAAGAAAATTAGAATTCATGAGTAGTCAAACGAGTGGAGAGGTTATCGTGAAAGTTTTGCTAGTCATAGATATGGTACATCCTTTTGCCGAATTCGAAGCCGAGATCAGGAAGCTGTACTCATCAGCTGCAGAACAAAATAGAGTATGAGCAAGTATCATAAGACCCACTCCACTTGCAGCAATACACTTCCAGTCTTATCTGCACTATCTTGAGGAGATGGTGCAAATGGCTCTGAGCACTATGGGACTTAACATCTGAAGTCATCAGTTCCCTAGAACTTAGAGCGACCGTAGCGGCCGCGCGGTTCCAGATTGATGCGGCTAGAACCGCTCGGCCACAACGGCCGGCTATCTGGAGGAGATTTCAAAATGGAGTCAGCTTCTCGACCATCCATACAGTAGGCCAGCTGTTTCAACTCTTCAGTAATATAGCTGCCAACATAAAGAAAGTGGCACAACAGTAGCACAGGAGGACTGCCAAAAACGTAGAACAGCGTTTCTTCTATACAGGTTAGAAGGTGCGGACTCCCGCCTCTCCTGTAAGCTGAAGATTCAATCATCTAAGTTATTCTCCTTGGCCGAGCTGTTCTAGGCGCTTCAGTCTGGAGCCGCGCGACCGCTACGGTCGCAGGTTCGAATCCTGCCTCGGTCATGGATGTGTGTGATGTCCTTAGGTTAGTTAGGTTTAAGTAGTTCTAAGTTCTAGGGGACTGATGACCTCAGAAGTTAAGTCCCATAGTACTCAGAGCCATTTGAACCTATTCTCCTTGTACGTTGGGACATTCCAAATAAAATGCCTCAAGTTTGCAAATACGACCGGCCTGAAGATGTTTCGCATGAGGAGAATAATTGGGATGCACCACTTATCGAACCTCAAAGTACCTGTAAAATAGGGTTAGCTTTGTTTTAATACATATTACGTAATTTTTGTTTGTTATGTAAGTTATTTAGAGATACTTCTTACCCGTAAGTTCTTGCTAGTTCAAATGGCTCTGAGCGCTATGGGACTTAACTTCTAAGGTCATCAGTCCCCTAGAACTTAGAACTACTTAAGCCTAACTAACCTAAGGACATCACGCACATCCATGGCCGAGGCAGGATTCGAACCTGCGACCGTAGCAGTCGCGCAGTTGCAGACTGTAGCGCCTAGAACCGCTCGGCCACCACGGCCGGCTCTTGCTAGTGATGAGTAGTAAATTCTCTGTGTAATTTTGTGTTCTGATTTCACCTATGGTTACTATATTTTGTACATATGCGTGTTGCATTTATAGACATATAATGGGTAAAGAGATGCATAGGGCGTAAGAGTTAGACGCGCTTCGTAAGACTATCTTTATTTTAAAATTTGTATTCAGGCCCACGCCTGCTGGTCGCAAAAGCGCATGTTGCAATAATTCCTTACTGCACAAGCATAATGCCAGTTTTGCAAATGTCTCAGACTGAAATGGAGTCACCGTCAGCGACAATCATCAGTGTGTCCTGACAACATTATTGTAGTTTTGTTTTAGAATTATGAAGAAGATAGAAGGCAACAAAGTACGGTATTGTTTCCCCAATATTTTTCTTGTGGTGCCTCACCTCGTTGTCTTTTTTCTTAAAGTCTTGTGCACCTGTTGCACGACAGATGTTTTCTGGTGAGATTGCAAATTATCTTTGGGGCAAACCGTTAGTTTCAACCCATTGTTATAGAGCCGGCCGGTGTGGCCGTGCGGTTCTAGGCGCTTCAGTCTGGAACCGCGTGTCCGCTACGGTCGCAGGTTCGAATCCTGCCTCGGACATGGATGTGTGTGATGTCCTTAGGTTAGTTAGGTTTAAGTAGTTCTAAGTTCTAGGGGACTGATGACCACAGATGTTAAGTCCCATAGTGCTCAGAGCCATTTGAACCATTTTTTTGTTATAGAGTTTCAACGGATGCAGCGAATCACAGTGTACCGTAAATGGTGACTATTTGTGCGTGGTAAGAGGAAGATTAATGGATTTCGTGTTCTGCCTGGTCATAGAATGCAATGTATATGTTATTATGAGTTTTTCGGCCTACCAACATCCATAAAGGAAGCCTTACCGTACTTGCCGGGTTGATTTTAGGATTTTTAGGACGCCAGTTTTTGCCCGCAGAGCACTGAGAGATCTCCACCGTGTTGTTAGGTGTTTTGCACTCCGCTATATCATTTTGTATGTTCATCGGCCTGCTCAGGTAGATAATGTAACTAATTTGTATTTACGCCACGCTCTCTGAACGCGATGCACAACACACATCTCAATTCGATCACCATACAGGAGGACCTATAGCTGAGAGCCAATAGTAATTTCGATAAGCAGGAAATTCAGGTTAGAGTCCCAGTGTAGCACAAATTTTAATTGTCGTCATTCCATTATACAGCTGGTGTTTTAATTTTTTTTTAGTAAGGAAGATTTTTCAGTCAGGATTTGAAACTAACGTTCGGATTTAGTACAGTAACTGCGAATTAATTTGCATTAAAATGTGGTGGAATAACTAGAGTTAATATCTTTTGTTAAATTATTCTAAGGAGCACATTTACATTGTAACGAAATGTAATGACAGAGTTATCGTGCTGTGCTAAGGTTGTATAAGTGGCCAACCTTTGCTCATTGAAGCTGGAGAACGTGTTGCGAGGATGTGCAAGAGGAGATTCAGGTAGCACGTACAGCAGAGGTAGGCTGTCACTTGCAAGTGAATGCTCGACCCAGGGGTCCAGCACGCACTGGGGGGCACAGGAGTTGCCACGTGCCGCTCTGCTTGGAGCAAATAATAGGGTCGACAGGCGCCGGGGTCAGTGAACCCGTAGCCACCCGGAGTGGGAGTCCACTCACTAGAAGGAACACTGTTCACGATAAATTATTTATTTTCAGTGGAAATGGACGCAGTGAGCACATGCAAAGACAATTCATTCTCGTAAATAATCACAAGATTTTACTTAATAGGAGTGGCCATGCGATTCTAGGCGCTACAGTCTGGAACCGAGCGACCGCTACGGTCGCAGGTTCGAATCTTGCCTCGGGCATGGATGTGTGTAATGTCCTTAGGTTAGTTAGTTTTAAGTAGTTCTAAGTTCTAGGCGACTGATGACCTCAGGAGTTAAGTCGCATAGTGCTCAGAGCCATTTGAACCATTTTACTTAATATTAATTTGATTTCAGTAACCACAAGGAATGTAAATTATATTTCACACACAGTTTTGTACATAAAAACGTGGCAGTCGCCACCAGTTAATCATGTAACTAACCACACAGTAATTTGCAGTCACTAGATTAATTTAGTTTATGTCTTTTTTCAGTTAGATTAATATGGCAAATTTTCGACCCACCAGGTTAGCCGAGAGCGTTAATGCGCTGCTTCCTGGACTCGGGTAGGTGCGCCGGCCACGGATCGAATCCGCCCGGCAGCTTAACGGCGGAGGCTGGTGTGCCGGCCAGCCTGGATGTGGTTTTTAGGCGGTTTTCCACGTCCCACAAGGTGAATACCGGGCTGGTCCCCACGTCCCGCCTCATTTACACGGCTCCCTGACATCTGAACATATTAGCACTATTCCATAGATTACACTAGATGCAGAGAGTTGGGGTACACTAATTCTGTCCCGGGGGTACACGGTGGCGGCAGGAAGGGCATCGAGCCACCCCTTAAATTAACCTTGCCAAATCCGATTAACCATTCCGGGAACAAGGCACAAGCAAACAAAGAAAGAATTAATATGCCAAACTTTTGCTACCTTAACAAACAATTGTTGTCTTGATCGGAATATTTTGACGTAGGAAAACATTATTTTGGATTCTGACGAAGAAACGTGAATGTTAAGTCGAATTCTTTTGAAATAATTTTCGTTTTCCACACACAAATTTCGTTTCACCTACGACAAAAAATTTTGTTTAATTTTACGCCAATCACGACGATGTTTATTGTAGCAAGCCTGCACTGCAACTCAGGCCAAGTAAGTTAGGGGATTCGGCGGCGGGCTACCGTCTGAATAGGTAATCCGTGGGATCACGTCCTAGCGGCTGTCTGGTGCTGTTCGGCACACTTTGCTATTCTTGAGAAAATGTACGCTGGCAGTCTGTAGTTGTGCGATCCTTATTCTGAGCATCTCGCTTACTTATGTGTGACTCAAACGCAACTTGTGTTGCCGATCTGATTTATTGTAAATTGTACTTTCGGATTCTTTAGCTTTGAATTCGCGTTCTGCGTAGATAGGATCTTTGTGGTTTATTCTTCACGCAGTATTCCGGGTCAGTTTTGGTACTTCACAAAATGTTAGCGTCATTCCTGGTCACTTTAACCGAGTATTCGGGTGACTTCGCGCTCTGTCAATTTGTTGTTAATTTCGCTGAACATTCATAACAAGTAAATTCCAGTTGTACGCATACGTGGCTTAAATTTCAAGACCTTTCCCCTTGCTTACAGATTTTGCTGTTTAGGTACCAATTAAAAATAAATATAACCTGTTAAATACCCAGCTAGGTAACTTTACTGCTTTGGCGTTATCCTTGTGTGCAGTAGCCAAATACAAGGATAATTTACTTATTATTTTGTGAAAGCAACGAGCATAGGGCTCGCTCATCTGGTACTACGATCAAGTTTTACACTTTATTCTATGACAGCAACGAGAATTGAACCCACACATCTTGTATTACTAAGATTTGGTTTTATTAACTAGGGAGAGCTGATTCCACTTCCCCTAGAAGTATAAGCTGGTCATGAGCTGGTAATAATTCACAGATTAAGCACCAGACTAGGAACTTTCAGTTTCGCACTTATTTTTAAACATCCTACACAAGTATGTGCATCGTGAACGGTCACAGGCTTGCTTGCCTCGCAGACGAATGCAAACACATTTCACAGACACTCATAGAAAGATGCCTAATGCCCAACAAAACCAGCCTAGAAAATTCCAGTTACCAATATTCTTTCCGTGCCATAGATAACGTGAGCATTAACACAACTCTCACAGGGGCATATAAACAATCATTCTCTTCCCACTCACTCCCTGATGAAAAAGTAGGGGAAGATTATATTTTATAGCTGTTGTGAACGTTATAGCGATCTGCAGAGTATAGCTCCAGATGTAGAAATTGTGTAAAGCAGTTCTCCACTCAAGATTTGGTTTGACCGTTACCGTACTACACCATGTATGCCTGGTTCTTTTGGGATGGTATGATATCGAGATGCTCGGAGAGAAAATTACCTGTGCTAGGACAGTTCTACATAGTTAAAAGATTCAAGTGTTCGAAGAGGCAACATAGACCTCCTCTATATGTAACACTAACATCGATATTATCTAAACTTAACTCATCGCAATTCTTTGTCTGCTTACGTTTAATGTGGCTTCTGTATAACAATGCTCTTTGATGTAACACCTATGTATATGTTTTATCCATCGTTTATGTCCATTTATGTCAATATAACTACTCTATGGACGTAATTTTAAAAGTAATCTTCTGTAAAAGAGTGGAAATGTTAAAATTTTACTTGTAATACTGGTTCATTCATAAGGGACTTAGGTTTATAATAATTAAAACATGTAATGAGGACCGTCTGAAATGAAATTAGCTTGGCGGGAGTAGAAAAGGTGGATTTGGAGGTCGAACTGTAAGGCTTCTTCGTGGCAAGAGCTAATTATGTTACAAGACACTGTTAACTACTAACACGTGCGAAGTGTTCGTATCTTGTGTGCGGAATGAGACAAGAAAAGCAGCAACTTTATTTAATATAGCCTCGGATGTCACAGAAATTTCGCTCATTATTCATGGCATACATTGGTTAGCTATGTCCTATGAAAATCAGACGTTAAGAAGAGAATTTCCAGAGCTTATCATACAGCAAGAGCCATGGATATTTCCGCCGTCTTTTTTGAGAAGCCACAGCAAATCGCCACAACCTTCGTCTCTAATCATCCAGATCATAATTTGAGTACTGTAGAATTGCATGGACCTGTTATTTGGCATCTTATCCAATAATAAATCGTGTTCTTTACTCACTGTGTTGAGCACACATATTTTATCCTGAGTCATTTACCTTGACGGGGTACTGTTCCAAGTGACGCAATGTTTCTGAGTATCCTATTTAATGAACTGAAAAGTAATTGATCTGTGTAACAACATTTAATAACATTTGTGGAACAGTAGATTTCTTTAACATTCAATGAAACTTGTTCCTGAAGTATTCCTCGTGTTTTTCATAGGAAAATAATTACAGTTTCACTAAAGTATAATTGCCAAAGAAAGATCTAAATTGCTTTGCTTGAATGTTGTTCTTATTCAAATACCAGTACAGCATTTTTACGTGAATAAAACTCAGATTATTCAGAATAGTTACTGGCTAGTAAGCCTGAAGGACCGGCATTAGGAATAATTACTGTACAGGTTTGTGAGCCTTGACCTGAGTCTACTGATAGATTAGTTTCTGGGTCCCCATGCTAGTTGTTGAGTCTGTTTTGCGGTGTACATTACAATAACAGAACTAAAGAAGTGCCATTTTCATTCTTATAACTTGTGTGTGCTATAATAAGTAAGTGGCTATTACTGTTCGGACTGTAACAGGTCTAGGGACCACATGTTTCATTTGAGCTATATAGCATAAAGAAGAGAGTTCTCCTTGAGAAAACAAATAGTAATAACAAAATAAAATACAATTATTTGAAAACCATTTCAATGACAGTTTCTTTCGGTAATTAAACTGATAAAACATGCACCTGTTCAAGTTAGAATTGTTCCATCATTAGTAATCACTTACCTGTAATGATCGTTAGCCTTCTGCTTTAATGTACAGATAGTAAGTGTCCAAAACGTTTTAATATCTCTCCTATATCGTTCTCGACAAACGACTGGTGCATTGCTTTCTGGACTGTGCAAATGTCTCGTGTCGTATAAGATAAAAGTAGAATTTCAGTATCGAGTAAAGTAAATACTAATAGTTAATTTTCTTTATGAACAGTGCTAGTACTTGGCACAACTTTGCCTAATTAGGCTGGCGACAATTGCAGTTTACTTTATTATTAATAGAACCTTAGTTCGATTACTGTTTGTTTTGCTACTGCTTTCTTCGTATAGAAATCTTTTGAGAAACGAAGATTAGTCCGATATCTTATCCGCGCACGATCACGGTCATTCTAGTTTCCTCTCACAGCAGTAACATTTTCGGGTAGTGCAAATTCGGTAACAGCCGGTAGCGTTATAACTACTACAAAAAAGCTCCTGAGAACAGCTTGGGATCGACTTTTAATTCTTCGAATTAGTAATGTGATACCATACTACCAATACGACCCGCAATCAGTACATCGACGTAATCGTAATGTTAACTGCAAATTAAAATTATGTATATACATCTTGTTTTTAAAACTGGTACGCTAATTCTAAGAAAGAGAAACAAAAGTCTGTTTTCTTTCTATTCGTAGTTTTCTGAGGCATTATAGCACAATAGTGTCTAAAGTCCGTGTTACATTTTACTTTTCGTTCGAAATTGTTGTGAAGTGTGAGGATACAGTGATTTTCCTAAATCGACTAAAGTGAATTCCGGGATGGTTTCTTTGATAACGATACGTCTTATCTTTTGGCAAATCTTTGTTTAATTCGAGCTTGTATTGCTTATCTAATGACCTCATAGTCGGCTTAGTGTTAAACTCTTATCTCCCTCATCATCCCTGCATTGAAACTGTATGAGAGTGAGTCTGGAATCTGTTTAGCTATCGGAAAGATGATTCACTCTTCTGAGTAAAGGTTGTGGTAATCAGTTCAGCTTCAGACATTACCTGATTCATCGCCGTAACAAACAGTGCCGTTTTGCAATACATGTATGATTCCGCTTCCTCGAATAAAGACAGTGGGACTATCACTGAGTGTTGTGTGATGTCCTTAGGTTAGTTAGGTTTAAGTAGTTCTAAGTTCTAGGGGACTGATGACCATAGATGTTAAGTCCCATAGTGCTCAGAGCCATTTTTGAACTATCACAGAAGTGTCACTGAAGTGTCACGTTAACAGTCAAAGAGATTTCGATTTTAGCGCAAGGAATTAAATCAGAATCAACACGTGCAAACAGTGTCCTGCTTCTGTGGCTAGTGATAAATGAATATGACTGCCACGTGGAGGAATCGAATTCGGTTCCAGTTGCTACTATACATTAATGATTGGCACTAAGCGTACCAAGCGACCACTGTTTCGTGCTTTGCATCTGTCGTCATTGGATGGCAGCGTTGAGGTGAATTCTTGTCAGGACATCGGTACACCGGTCGTTAATACCAAATTAAGATAAATCAAATAACTCCTCAGCTATACTCACGCGGTTGAGAAGTGCTCTTTCGGGTCTTCCCGCCAAGCAAACATCTCTAGTGGTCCTGCGGCTCGGATCAGGATCCTTCGTTCGCCAATGAGACACGTCTACCACCCAGCCGTAACTACGTCTACATGACTACTCTGCAGTTCACACTTAAGTACCTGCCAGAGGGTTCTTCGAACCATCTTTACACTATTTTCGTACCTTTCCACTATGTAACAGCACGTAGGAAAAATGAACACTTAAATATTTCTGTACGAGTTCTGATCCCTCTTATTTTATTAAGATGATCATTTCTCCCTGCGTAGGGTAGCGACAGTAAAATATTTTTACATTCGGAAGAAAAAGCTGGTGACTGAAATTTCGCAAAAGAAAGACCTCGAACGCAACGAAAATCGCCATTTTTTTAAATGATTGTCATCCCTACTCGTTTATTATATCCGTGGCAGTCTCTCCCCTATTTTGCGATAATACAAAACGATTCCCCTTCTTTGGACTTGTTCTATGCACTGCCTCAATCCTATCTGATAAGGACTCCATATCGCACAGCGATACTCCAGCAGGGTACGAGCAAGCGCAGTCTCTTTAGTAGGCCTGTTGCATCTTCTAAGTGTTCTGCCAGTAAAGCGCAGCCTTTGATTTGCCTTCCGCGCGCATTTACCTATGTGATCGTTTCAATTTAAGTTGTTTGTAACTGCAATTTTAATGTAACTAGTTGAATTTACAGCCTTTAAATTTGTGTGATGTATCGTGCAACAGAAAATTTAACGGATTTGTTTTCGTACTCATGTGGATGATCTCACTCTTTCCTTATTCAGAAACAATTGCCACTTTTCGCACCATAGAGATGTCGTGTCTAAGTTATTTTGCAATTAGTTTTCATCTTCTGATGACTTTACTAGACGGCAAATGACAACATCATCTACTAACAATCTAACAAGAAACCTCTTGAGAACGATGTCGCAAATGGCCAGTGATGTTTACATCATTCGAAGCCCCACATATTGTCTGTCATGCAACCACGATATTGACTGCTACTGATAACAGGGGGTGGGACTGGAGTTATCAAATGGCGAGTACAGCATGAGGCTATGGAGCGCAGTTGAACTGCTTAGTCGACGAGTACAGTGCTAGTGTTGTTGACACAAAGCAGACAAATGGCAACGATAAACAATGCAAACATTGCATTATATCTACAACAACAGCTGCCGAACTTGACATTTCGTCAGAAAGGAACCCAAGGAATTACGCAGAGTGAAAAAGAAGCTGCAGATTAAATATCAGCTCCCTGCAAGATGAGTCAGTGGAATGTGTGGTGTCGAATACGCTCGATTGTGCGGACAGTGCACATGAGAATTACAATGATGACGATTCGTGCTTAACAAGTGAAAGTGATAATGAAACAGGTTTCGAGCCATGTAGTTCATCATCTTTGTCGGACAGGGAGCCACAAATCCCGTCGCCAGTGAAAAGTAGTAAAGGACAGTCATCCAACGACCGGGTAATTTACATAATTACGTAGATGAAAGATCATCCACAGCACGGTAACAAAACAATTATGAACACATTTCGAATAAGTACGCAGTAATATGACCATGTGTTTCATAAGGAAAACTACGGGTATTCAAGAGAGGACAAGGCGTACTTGTTACAAAAAGTGGTGTTTGCGTGTTTGAAGGATGCTCGATACAGTTTACAAGATGTGCATGATAGTGACCTACTACGTTATGCACAACCAATTACCCGCGATTAGGTTTCACCGATTTCAAAGGAAGCAGTGGATGGTTGCATAACTTCAAACAGTGCTACAGATTTGGAAGGCGTAAGATTACGAAATTTCAAACAAAGCGTCAGCTTGATGATGCACAAAAAACTGTGGAATCAGCAAGAAAATTTATAGATGAGATAAACAAACATCGCATCGTTCAGAATGGAATTTGTTTTCAGCTCCTGACGGTCGCGATTTGATGAGGAAATACATATGAAGTAAACCTGGACATTCGAGGTACCAAGAGAGTTGTAACAGTGCCTTAACACATTCTGATACAATTATGCCGATTGTTAATCTGAATGGTAAATTTGCTGGAAAGTTATTTATTGTGCTGTGAGACGTTGGAGGTGCTCTGTCTCTTACGATTCTTTCTCGTGTGCGTGATCTTGCAAGGGCAGTAGGGAATATTTACGTCACAGCAAGCAAGAGTGGGAAGATGGGCGTAAGAGAACTACAACCGCGGTGTGAGCACTGCTTTTGGCCAATAACTGGTCAACATAACTAGCTTTCGCTTGATTTCTGGCCTGCGTATAAGTATCATACTCCTTCAGAACAAACTATCCCTCCTGAAAAGTGTGAGACATTGCAATTCACCCTACCTGGAACAACTGGACAAATTCGGTCTCTGGATGTTTATTTTTCCGAGACTGTAAAATATGTTATCACACTATTTACAGCTGCCTCTTAAAGGATAGCCAGTTTCAAGATAATCTCCACGGCAGACTGATACGCATTCGGTTGCATGCCGTCACATTCCCTCAGATCTCATCACTCCGTTACACCAATATGATTCTATATGCATTCTTTAAGGGTGGATACCTAGCTCAATGTCCTTCACGGTTTGTAACTCCCAAGGAAATCGTTTTGGATCTTGATGGTGCGAACCTTTTTGATCACTGTGGTGTGCCATTTTTCATTCGCTGTTCATGGAGCAAGTTAATGGTTTGTTTTGAACATTTCTTGAATGTCTACAATGTCCATTTTGTGAAGTGTAATAAACACATCCCGTAGAAGGCTGATCTCTCCACCTCCGGGAGGTGAGTCATTAGCAGCTAATATTTTTACTGTCACAATTGCTAACGCAATACTTTCGAATGAGCATTATTAAAGATTGAACTTTCGACCTCACATTCAAGGGGTTACCAGTAAGAGGGCTGCTCTGATTGACTCCTAAGTCGTTCATACAGATTAGGATCGACAGAGGAGCCATAACACTTCCTTGGGGAACGCCAGATACCACTTCTGTTTTAATCCCATACAGTTTTAATCTTTATATCTTATATAATTAAATTTTCCTTGAGATCTTATTATCTGCATTATTTATTTCCAACATGACGTGCGTACTTTTGGGCTTTTTAATAACTTTCCTTAAAATGCAACACTATTTTTTGTAGTATGCAGGTAACGTCGTATCTTGACGTAATCTGGTCCTTATATAAATTTCAAATGGTTCAAATGGCTCTGAGCACTATGGGACTTAACTGCTGTGGTCATAAGTCCCCTAGAACTTAGAACTACTTAAACCTAACTAACCTAAGGACATCACACACATCCATGCACGAGGCGGGATTCGAACCTACGACCGTAGCGGGCGCGCGGTTCCAGACTGTAGCGCCTAGAACCACTCGGCCACTCCGGCCGGCCATATAAATTTCCCTCTCCCTCGTTATTCGGTTTTAATTTTCTTAGTTATCCAATACATGAGGTCTGCCTGGTCTCGGTTTAGGTGTGGTTGTTCCATCACGTTTCCACTTCACAATCACATCACTACCAGTCGACTTGTACGGCTTTAGAATAGATCAAATGTAGCATCCAACGACTAGTCTACGTTCAAAGCCACTGAACTCTCTTGGCCTACCCATTCTACTGTTACTCCGTGTCTACTGACAACGCGATTTCCCGGCCACCTTTTATACTGCCTCTCGTGACATCTAGTGGTCAATCACGCATTACATAGCAGTTGTCTGGATACTTTTGATCGTATAATATATGAATTTGGACCTGTAGAATCATAGCAATGTCGCTCCTGACACACAATTGTTGGCACATTACGTTCCTGTGCGTACGTAGTGCTTTCATATTTAAGACAGACTGTTAGTTGAATGAGTCATGACCTAGCTACTCCATAATAGTCTTCACTAACCATGATCTATACGACATTATGGACATTGTTAGCATCGTGGTCTCCACAGGGCGTTCTTTTATTGTTAAGGCAGCCATTCTTGCTACTAGCTCGATTCTCTCTTTAGGTATTACTGTTTCATGCAAATGCTCTCATCTGTACACAGCTGACGCACTCAACGCATGTGGTGTGAGTCGTCTGGCCCTCATATGGCGAAAGGTGGGAACATGTAATGCACCCAGAAACACTGTCGAACACGATCGTGTTGATTGTCAAGGTTTTACGGTTGGGTAGGCATAATGTTGTATTGGCGTACTGACCTCCAAATCTTTGAACACGGTACCCTCACCAGTCAACATTATTATGAAACTGTGCTATATCCCCATGTGCGTATTTTACGGGATGCGTTCGGCCCTGGCGATCACCCAGCAATTGTCAACCGCGCTGATAGATGAGTGAAAGCCCTGTCACAAGACCTTGTGGACAGTATGGGAGCACTTTGCAGAGCATGCATTGCCGTTCCTGATGATCATATATCCTGTTAAGAACCATGTCCGGCCTTTCGTAATGTTCGGGGATCTTCATAATTCGTGGTGACTTCAGTGTAATTATTGCCTTTGAATGAAGGTGCCATTTCTGTTCGTCTCATTGTGAATTTATTTCAGTTGCCTTCTGTTCTATGCGTAGCAGTTCTGTCTGTATATGATCCAAGTTTCATTATATTATTTGGCAATGACACATCATGCGAAAGTTACTTTCATCCTTAAGGTTTGCGCACCAGTGTACAACAGAGACAGAATCATATGGAAGACCAAAAATTAGTGTGGAGGCTAATTAAACACCTAAACAGACAGAGAAAGATAAAGTTGTGTTAAATTTACCGGCGGTCCCTGATCGGTTACTGTATCGTGAGGATGGCTGAGTTGTCATCCATATAGTAAAACATTAGTTCTATCTGCAAGCCTTACCTCTTTCTGCATTGAAAACCATTTTTCAGAGACCACTTACGCATCGGCTGCTTATGCAAAACACGCCAACGAGACAACTTATGACTAGCATCCGATAATGTGAGATAGTATGAACGAGCTACACGGTTCACTTTCAGGGAGACTAATTTATGCAGAAATTCATGCATGGTAATATCACAGAGAATAACTGTAACTAGCGAACGGAGGATTGGCTGATTACATAGACTCTAAGTGACTTGCTAGCAAAAGACATTGCTCGTAGAGAATAAAGTTTTATCACCTAGGTATGGCGGGAGGAATCCTAGTCTCTGTTTGCCACTGAATGAAGATTCCAGCAAATGTTTAATGACGCACATGGTTCGAGATAACTATTACTTCTAGTGGCCGTACATAAAAATAAACGAAAATAATTGGTTCGTAGTATGAAGCGTCCCACACTACACTTATTTATCTGGAATGAGGAAGTAAGATAACAAGTACTGAAGGAAGTGGTTTTGTCCACAAGTTTCCTGTAGGAATACCCATTATGAAATTTCCAGGAACCGCTCTCTCTATCAGTGCAGACTGTCTTATTATCTGATTCAAATATCGGGCGGAAAACAGACATATTAATATGAAGTGGGAGAACCTCAGAGACGTTGTAGCAAAATCAATCGCTGAGATCTCTGAAGGACGGCGAAAAAGGCCTAAAAGTTTGAAACGATGATATAAATTGAGAGAAGTAGGTCACGCAAAAATTATTTACTGTAAATGTTTGAAGACACAAAGCAGTAGAGTCATATAGCAAGGAAGTAGTAAGAAGAGCACAACATTTACCGTTGGACACATTTAGAAACGTAATATAGAATGAGATACATGGGTGATTACAAATAGCATATAATCGAATTAAACACAAAAAACGTGATTCAAGGAAGAAAGAATTAAAGGTATAAACATCTCGACTGAAATTGAAGTTTACTGGACAAGATCAGAAATTACTCCATAAGGGAAGAAACAGGAGTGCTACCAATAACAGAAAAGCAACACAGAACAATGTTGAATGAAAAGAACACCTTCCTTTGATACATTTGAGTGTGTGGACGACCGTTTACCTTTAGGTTGATTTTTCTGTGGGTACTTGTCCTAACTTTATACCAAGTATATCGCAAAAGACTTCGACTTCGCCGTAGTCTATATTTCACAGGAATTTATTTCTCACCAAACTTAGGTTACGAGTTGCGCCCCACTGCTCTAGTTCCTATAAAAATTGATTAATCGTACCACGGAATTTCATTACGAACGAAATCCAACATTAAAACCATCCAGGAGGGTATATGGGATGATTGAAACCTACCTATTCCAGCCTAGACCTATTAAGTAAGCACATAAGTAAAAAGAAGAAGAATCTGAACATTTACAAACAACGAAGGAGTATGGGACGCCTTTGTGCATTAAAATGGAAACCAAAGGTACCTGAATAACTCGCTCAGTGCTAATTATCATACCATCGTCTATGGCATTTTACTATTCAATGTTCTCTTCTGAACTCCATGAATAACTTAAATATTTTAATACTGAAACTAAACTAATGACCGTCTTAGAACGATCCCAAATTTTCATCGAATGAATAGCTTGGGAACAGATATTCCATTTGCAATACGTAACATGTGATACAGCTTGTGACGAGGTCGAAGATACTAGTATAACCAGTGAAAGAAATATTTACCAAAAGATATGCTGCACGGTTGTAAGAAGTCTCCAGCGAGGAACGGTAAAACGGCCTATCAAGTTTCGGCACATAAACATTTTATAATACTCGTACATCACGGGAAATGATAACAGCTAAACAGTTGCAGGATAAAGATTTATTAAAATCCTTGACCACTGTTTCGGTACATCTAAATATACCTTAATCAGAAGCAAAATGCACTAAAATCACATCCTGCAGTGGAGATACGTAAAACAATCGTGCCAAAGGTGTCGTCAGCAGTTAAAACATCATCTCCATTTATACAACATAATTATGAAGAGAAGGTCGTTGCGAACACAGCACAGCATCAGTACTTCGCCTGTGAACTGACGACGCCTTTGGCACTATTGTTTTATGTATCTCCACTGCAGGATGTGATTTTAGTGTATTTTGCTTCTGATGAAGGTATATTTAGATATACCGAAATCGTGGTCAAGGATTTTAATTAATCTTTATCCTGCAGCTGTTTGGCTGTTATCATTTACCGTGAAGAATTTCAACAGTTGCTGTTTCTGCCATGTTTAAAATCTTGAGATACTCGTACATTGTTTAATTTGTAAGGAACTTGTTTCTCAGTAGGTATTTTGAAAACCAAAATGTGGCTGGCTAATTATGTTATACAGAAATGCACTTTATAAGAGTATGCTATCACTTAATGTAGTCGTTAGTTGTTAAAATCTGCCTAATCGTCAAATTTATACACATAGGGAGCTAAAAAACAACCGAGCAGCTTTAAAGTGAAAGGCACTACCGATAACTGACACAATAACAGTTAAGCTAAATTAGTCTTAGTCGAACTGAATATTTACTCGATACAATAGTTTGTTTTATACACCCTAAGACAAAAAAGACGCTGTCCGGGCTGTCTCCGGTCACGTCTTCGATCTGGAATCTCATTGAGTGGAGTGGAAATGTCTTCCGTGATGAGTCCCCCTTCAAACTGAGCACCCGAACTGCGGTGGGATACCAACCTGACTATCTGACTATCGCTCGCCATACGGACCGACAGCCACGAGTAATGATCTGGGGTGCCATTTCACTTCATACCAGGACCGCTTTGGTTGTCATCCGCGACATCCTTACAGCAAAGCGGTACAACGATATTCTACGTCTCATTTTCTTGCCCTTCATGGCACACTTTCCTGAGGTTGCATTTCAGCAAGATAATGCCCTCCAACACGGCGAGCTTCTACAGTGTGTGTCCGTGCTTGCCAAACCCTACCTTGACCAGTAAGGTCGCCGGATAACTCCCCAACTAAGAGCATTTAAAGTATTCTGGACAGTACCCTCCATATATCTCGAGATTTTGATGACCTAGCGCGCCAGTTGGATAGAATTTGGCACTATATCCCTCAGGAAGTCATCAAACAAGTCTATCAACCAACGCCAAGCCGAATATTTGCTTGCATAAGGGCCGGAAGTGGACCAGCGCGTCATTGATTTGCTCAATTTATGAAGCTCTTTCTCCTGAATAAATGATTCAATTTTTCTGAAATTGTGGTCATTTGCTTGTCTGTACAAGTACATCACATCTACCGACTTTCGTCCCATTCGGATAATTCCTTCTTGGTGCGTCCATTTCTTTCCCTAGAGTGTATGTCAGCATTGACGGGGATAGCCTATCGTCACTCGAGCAACAGTTACCACATCGTTAAGATATTCTTAAATTTACGAGGGCATGCACATTCGGCTCCCTGAAAGGAGAGGAAATGGACTTTCATAAATAAGCGCTCTCAGAATGCCAGTAGAGAAATGTTAGGGGATAGTGGGGTGGCATCGATCAGCGGGTAGCAATGATCAGGTTATAAACGTCACTACAGTCTACTGTAGCGAAGTACGGTGAGTGCTGCACTTTATCCTGTTCAACACTGAACAACTATCGGGCACTGACCAAGTTCCGCATCGTTGTTGCAGTGAACTGTGTTTTTGAAACAAATTCACAGACTTAAATACTAATGCGTTGACCTTTTATACCTCTATTGCTTGTCGCTATAGTAGAATGCATAAAAGTGTATTCTTTCAGACGCCCAGGACATGGAAAAGGGCCACTACCAGGGGAGAACGGACTAATGAAAAGCTGAAACGGGCGATGTTAGTTATCAATGAAAAGCACTCCATAAGAGCAGTAAGTAAACAGGTCAATATTCCATTCACAACACTGCATGGCAGAAAATTTAAGGGAGTTGCAGGAGATCCACTTCTAGACCGAAAAGCAGTTTTTACTCAAGAGCAGGAGACAGCTTTGGCTGAACAAATAAAGTTAACGGACAATAATTTTTAGGGACTCACTCCACTGCAAGTCCGCAGAGTGGCTTTTGCATATGCCGAGGCAAACAATGTCCATAACAATTTTTCCAAAGTTTCCTGCTTAGCTCGTAAAGACTGGCTTTATAGTTTTCTCAAAAGAAATCCCTTAAGTCTTCGAAAACAAGAAGCAACCGTCTTACAGACTTTAACCGACAGGAAGTAAGAATTATTTTTACCATTTGGGAGCTGTGATGACAAAATTTGCTTTCCACACTGGATCGTATTTTTAACATGGACGAGACGGGAGTGACAACTGGCAAGTCCTTGTAAAATGGTTAGCGCAACAGGAGAAAAGTTGGCTCTGTAGTTAGTTGGGAGCGAGGAAAAATAATATCCGTGATTTGTTGCACAAATGCTGCGGGGGACTATATTCCGCTTATGTTTATATTCTCTCGGAAAAGAATGTCCCCACATTTGCAAAAGGATGGACCTCCTTTTGCGTTGTATAGTTGGTCAAATGAAGCTTTATTCGTTACTTGGCTTAAATACTTCATTTACCACTCAAATGCTAGTGTAGATGGCTCAAATGGCTCTGAGCACTATGGGACTCAACTGCTGAGGTCATTAGTCCCCTAGAACTTAGAACTAGTTAAACCTAACTAACCTAAGGACATCACATACATCCATGCCCGAGGCAGGATTCGAACCTGCGACCGTAGCGGTCTCGCGGTTCCAGACTGCAGCGCCAGAACCGCGCGGCCACTTCGGCCGGCGCTAGTGTAGATAATAAAGTGCTTTTGGTATTGGACAACCATGATAGCTATACCACCTTACAGTCGTACCATTTGTGTCATGATAAAGGCATAGTTATGTTCCCCATCCCACCTCACACTTGTCACTGGCTTCAGCCGCTGGGCATCTCATGGTTTTCGCCTTTGAAATCTGCATTTCGACGTGAATGTAATATAAAAATCAAATCCACTCAAAATCATATCCACCTGCCTACGGAAAATAGCCCCGTATGATACTGCTGGATTGTTTAAGACTGTGAATTCCAGTGTAGCCATTGTTGAAATACTGCTTCTGGGTTGAAACAAACACGTATTTTTCCTATGAACTCAGATACATTCAGAGATGAAGTTTACTTACGTGCTAAAACCATCTTGCAACATGATGAAATTCCAGAAACAGCTGTAGAGAGTGATGAGTCAATGATCAGATCACCTACTAGCAAAACGAAGCCGAATGACTCGGCGCATTCAGCATTCTATATGTCTAGCAAACCACCCACATCAGCGTCCAGTGGTCATTTGGCTCCAGTGACTCAGACCATGGAAACTCTTGATATCAGTTCTCAGTCCAAAAATGGGTCTAATTCAAATTTTGAAGAGCTAATCCCAGTACCATCTTCATAAATCCAAAACAAAGCAAAAAAAAGGAAAAACCCAAAAAAAACTGGAGGATAAACTACTAAACAAGAACTCCCCTAAGGAACGTAGGGCGAAAGAGACAAAGCGAAAGAAACCAATTAAGGCGATGAGAGCTAAGGAACGCAACCGCAATTCAAAGTTTGGTTCAAGTACTGAAGACTGCGATATTAACATAAATGAAGATGAGTCGTGTGATGATAATAACTTGATTTGACGGGTTATGAAGATGAAGATGTGTGCTTCGTTTGCGGTGAATTTGGACAAAATTGTGAAGAGTGGTGCAGGTACAGAACAGGCTGTAGGCTTTGGAACCATACTCTTTATAGCGAAGCTTATTCACTATTTTATTGACATTTGCTTGAGGAAATAGTAGGCCTAAGTTTAAGTTAAAATTTAGAAAAAACTGTCTCAAATTATTGTTTTCTCAGATGGGTTAAACACTTTCTTAAACCAGAGTGAGATTTTCACTCTGCAGCGGAGTGTGCGCTGATATGAAACTTCCTGGCAGATTAAAACTGTGTGCCCGACCGAGACTCGAACTCAGGACCTTTGCCTTTCGCGGGCAAGTGCTCTACCAACTGAGCTACCGAAGCACGACTCACGCCCGGTAACTTCTGTAAAGTTTGGAAGGTAGGAGACAAGATACTGGCAGAAGTAAAGCTGTGAGTACCGGGCGTGAGTCGTGCTTCGGTAGCTCAGTTGGTAGAGCACTTGCCCGCGAAAGGCAAAGGTCCTGAGTTCGAGTCTCGGTCGGGCACACAGTTTTAATCTGCCAGGAAGTTTCACTTTGTTAAACGTTTAGCAAATTTTCTTGCAAGGCCTATTTTCTTAGTAAGATTTGCATTTAAACCATTATGTTCTTAGTTAGTAACGTGTTTGTGTCGGTCAAAAAATTTTTGGTAAACCATAAATTTAATAGTTTTACCCTAAGAGTCACAGGTGAGTCAATTATTTCAGCCTTTTGGTTCAAATGGCTCTGAGCACTATGGGACCTACTTAAACCTAACTAACCTAAGGACATCACACACACCCATGCCCGAGGCAGGATTCGAACCTGCGACCGTAGCGGTCGCGCGGTTCCAGACTGTAGCGCCTAGAACCGCTTGGCCACTCCGGCCGGCAGCCTTTTGGTGAAAATTATTGCAGTATGTATTATTTCTAAGAATTTTTAACGCAGTGGATAAAGTATATGTATATAATAATTAAATTTTAGTATTCCTATATATCAGTATTTCCCATATAAAATACATGGCACAAACATATGAACAGTATTACTCAACGGGTTGGGGCCGGCCGGGGTGGCCGAGCTGTTCTAGGCGCTACAGTCTGGAACGGCGCGACCGCTACGGTCGGAGGTTCGAATCCTGCCTCGGGCATGGATGTGTGTGATGTCCTTAGGTTAGTTAGGTTTCAGTAGTTCTAAGTTCTATGGGACTAATGACCTCAGAAGTTGAGTCCCATAGCGCTCAGGGCCATTTGAACCATTCAACGGGTTGGGGAATACCGATAAAAACTATTTTTTTTTGCTTGTTTTTCAAATTCTATACCACAAAGTAGAACTTGTGTGACTTCTACTTCTTGACAGTAGGCAGTAGGACAGATTTATCTGTTATTTTATACAAAATTTTACATATTCAGTTGTACACATTCTATATGAGCGGTCAGTTTCTTTAAGTGATCGGTGCTTCCTCCTTCTCTCCTATACCCGATTCGATAAATGTGGACACAGACGTGATAATGGCGAACTGCCTACAATGGACAGAAGAGGGAATGAGAATCAAGTTTGTTGCCAGAGTGTTAAACCTGATAACGATTATGTAATTTTCCATAACGCACAATAACTGAATCATACGGTGGCTGTTTAACGAAATACGTCTCGTCGACAACGACTACATTATAATCGAATCAGAAACTCCGATTAGGAAAGGATAGGGAAGTAAGTCAGCCATGCTCTTTCAAAGGAGCCATCCTGGCGATGACATCAAGTTGTTTAGAAAATCACGGAAAACTTGCACTCACGGAAAGCTTACATCTATACGACTGAAGGGGGATCTGGACCGTAGTCTTCCCGAAAGCGAGTCCAGTGCTGTAAGCACTGCACCACCTCGCTCGGATTGTTAGAGGTTTCGAAAGAATAGAAGTCCAATACGTGGGTGATTTACCCGCAACAATAACATTTAGAAAGTGAAAAATCTGGAAACTACACAATAAGATTAATTTATTTATTTTGATAATATAGGCCTACTTTTTTTTATTGAAAAATTCACTCAGAAGATACTGCGAGAAATGTTTGATACTGAAAGGAAGGGCTATTGCGGAGTGATAATGTTCGTGCAGGATGTTTTGAAAGCAGTTCCATGCAGTTTATGGCGATTTGACGAAACGTGGGAGAATACAAGCTATGCGAGTTCCGTTGTCCAGACAGACAATACGCGGCTACGAATAATACCAGTGCCGGCAGGAATTCACAGTCGGCTCATTCTTTTCCGCGCCGTCTCCGCTAAGAGATTCATACTGCCAACTGCGCTGCTTTCCCGGTCCCAAAAGAACTGCGGATTTTCTTGAGCAGATGAATATGACAAACATCGAGCGTGGCTTCTTGATAACAACACTAGGCTACAGAAGAGAAATATTCTGCCGTTACTGTAAACCCTGCCCAATCCAAGTAATCAGGGTCGCTCTGTTTAGAAAAAAAAAATCGTTGAATACTCTGATGACAACATAAAAACTTCTCACAGTGATAATGGACTTTGAATAAAATGAAACTCCCGTATGACCCAGATAAGATTCCATCACTACAATGGAGGGGGGGGGGGGGGGGCAAGCGGGGGAGCACTATACCCACAGGATTTTATGCCTCACCACCGACAGCATCTGCAGTACGTTAGAGCCGAAGCTACGAATCTGGATATAATATTTAATTACAGAAAGGAAGAATTCTGTCACAATTCCTGTGTAAAAGTAATTTCAGAAATAATACTCATTCTTCCACAAGGCCAAAGGAGAGCTATAGTAAGTACGCTGATGGGGAGGAAAGCAGAGTGAGTGACGAATATTAAGAATACAGCAGCGATGATGATAAAGCCCACGAATCATACTGTGATTGCCATGATATTTAAGCGTGTATAAAAGCTAATGCAAGTTTATCTCCAAATCTACACTTCTCAAGCCAGTGTATGGTGTATAGTGGATGATACTTTGGCTAGCATTATCATTTCAAGCCTTTTTTGTTCCACTTGCGATTAGCGCGTGACAAGAGCAATTGTCGCGAAGTCTCCATACGAGCTCGGATTTCCCTTATTTTCTCGTCGTGGTCATTTCGTGAAATGTTTGTACGAGGATCATTCACGGCCAGAGCAATGTACACTTATCAGCCAGAACATCATGACCACCTACCAAATAGCCGGCACGTCCACCTTTGGCGCGGCTAACAGTAGCGACACGTCGTGGCATGGAATCAATGAGGCCATGGTAGGTCGCTGGAGGGAGTTGACACCACATCTGCACACACAAGTAATCCAATTTCCGTAAATTCCGGACGTGGATGGGGGGTGCATTGAGCTCTGACGTCTCGTCCAATAATTCAGTCACATCCCAGACGTGTTCGATCGAGTTCAGATCTGGCGAGCTGGGGGCCAGCACATCAATTGGAACTCGCTACTGCGTTCACCAAACTACTCCCATCACACTCCTGGCCTTGTGAATGGTGCATTATCTTGTTGAAAAATGCCCCTGCCTTCGGGAAACATGATCATCAGGAAGTGGTGTATGTGCTCTGCAACCAATGTACGATACTCCTTAGCCGTAATGGTGCCTTGCACGAGCTCCACTGGACCTATGGAACGCTCTTGGGAGTCCTCCAGAACATAATGGACGACAAAACTGCGCTCTTCCATCCACATGATGAAGAATGTATCAAGATTCATCAGACCATGCAACGCTCTGCCACTGTGCCAACGTCCAATGCCGATTTGGCGTCTCCATTTCAGTCGTAGTAGGCGATGTCGTGGTCTGAAGATTGGCACATGTACGGTCCTCGGCTACGAAGGCCCGTCGTTAGGAGTGTTAGGTGCACTGTGTGTTCAGACACACTTGTACTCTGCCAAGCATTGAAGCCTGATGTTAGGTCCGCCATAGTTTGTTTTACCAGCCTGCCCAGCATACAACGTCCGACATCTGTAATGAGGGATGACCGCCCAACCCCACACCATCTCGACGTGGTTTCACCTTGGTTTCGCGCACACTCACCACAGTACTCCCCGAGCACCCGAAAAGTCGTGCAGTTTTCGAAATACCGTGCCGAGCCTCCGGACCATCACAATCTACCATCGGTCAAACTCAGATAGATCGCATGCCTTCCCCATTCTACACACTGACAGCATGCTCACTGATCCTACATGCGCCATGCGTGTGTCTGACGAGCAGTCATTTCTCGACAGGTGACACTGCTATCGACTGAACGGGTATATCGATAGTAGGTCGGTGGTTATAATGTTCTGGCTGATCAGTGAATGTTGAGACGCGACCAAGCTAGTGCAACACGTCAGGACCCTTGTTTTAGTGCTTTAATTTTGTAGCTCAAGTCATTAAGTCAACCTTTAAGTCGACAAAGTGAAAAGGGAGACAATCTAAGAAGCATACAACAAAAATAACGGTACATCAGTTGTCGTTTGAACGGTAGAACTTCCTATAACGCAAAGGAACACATGACTCAAAGCCGTAGTGAATCCTCTTAGGCTATACACATTTGGAAATAGTCAAGTGAAGTAGAAGAATAAGCCAAAAGATAAGGCAAATTAAATGTTCACGTTAAGCTGGAATAAGTCTGTCGAGCGACACTACAGACTATTACACGAGTACATAACCATATCGTAAATAAACAAGATGGAAACAGCCCTGTATTAAAAAGATATGGACAGGGGACATAACTAGGTATGAAAGGAGGTACAAATAATCTTAACGTGTAACTGACATGATTGATAAATGGGGACAGCAGTATACGGGACTAAAAAAAGTAAAGTAACTTGCGTTTCTATGTCCTGCAAATAAAAACATGCTTATTTTATTGAAAGAGGTCTCCAAAACTTAAAATCTACTGTCGTATATATAAAATTACAATAGAAACAACAGTGGTCAAACGCAGTTTTCATTTAACATATGAATTACATGCAGTGAAAGCAAAATGCCTTCACGAATCTCAAAGGTTGCTTGCTAGTTCAGCAATTTCCTTGTCGTCAGCTTTTCATACATCCATACCATAAATACTACTACAAACAACCACAAAGTCATGACTATTGTTTGTGTGCCTGCCTTGCAGAAGCAAGCGCGTAAACATTGAAGGGGTGTTACGTTTAATGGCAGAAATCCTCCAATGCATAGTAAACTGATTGTTCAGCACCTACATGCTCAGTGAGGTCGGCCCCAAAATTTGTCGGTACCTCACGCATAGGACGCTTGTATGTAACAGTTATGACAAGAAGATTAGGAATATTTTCATGTTATAACTGTTTTCCACCACATAATTACAAAAGTAGGTAACTGATATTGCCGCACGAAATGCAAACGTTCACAAAACGAAGTCTGTCACTCAAGAGATTAACTACAAAATCCAATAATGATTTTTAAACCTTCGCTAAAGACTTCTCAATTATATTTTGCTAAGCGTAAGTGACCTAAACCGACTCCAGTAGTAAACCCCATTCAAAAGCCAATGTATCCTTCATATTTTCTTCAATCTATTTGGTGAAGTGAACCGGTTCACTGGGCGCATTTGTAGTGTTTTAGACAGACCACTTTTCTGTGCATGGCTATACCGTTATCTTTCAGCATATTATTAAACTCTTTACTAGTTCCATGATGCAACATATTATGCAGGTTTTGAAATGTCTGCATTTCACAGTGTCTGAATAGTACTATACAATGTCCTTCAGGCAAGCATGCATGTCTGTAGGAACATACACTGTCGACCATCAAGAGCCGTATTAAATGGAAGAAATTTATTCGCAAATTTCGAATGTGGTTTTACACAGCGGTACAAATGATTAGTGTCATATGAGTACTTTTGCCAGACGGGGGCTACATTTTTTGCAGTAACTGATTTCTAATTTCTGAAGTAGTGATGGAGGAATCTGACACAATGAATCCTGCAGGGCTGTCCATAAATCCGTGAGAGTACGAGAGGGTGGATATCTCTTCTGAACATCACGTTTAAAGGCATTACAGATATGTTCAATAATCTTCATGTCTGGGCCAACGAAAGTGTTTAAACTTGGAAGAATGTTCCTGGAGCCACTCTGTGGCAATTCTGGACGTGTGGGGTGTCACATTGTCCTGCTGGAATTCCACAAGTGCGTCGGAATGCACAAAGGACATGAATGGATGCCCGTGATCAGACAGCATGCTTACAAACGTGTCACCCATTAGAGACATATCTAAACGTATCAGGCGTCCCATATGACTCCAACTGCACACGCCCCACACCATTACAGAGCCTCAACCAGCTTTAACAGTCCCCTGCTGACATGCAGGGTCCATGGATTCATGAGATTGTCTCCATGTCCCTAAACGTCCATCCGCTCGATTTGAAATGAGGCTCGTCCGACCAGGCAACATGTTTCCAGTCATCAACAGTCCAATGACGGTGTTGACGGGCTCAGACGAGGCGTAAAGCTTGGCGTCTTGCACGAGTGCGCTTTCGTCTCCGAAAGCCCATATCGACGTTCGTTGAGTGGCTCGCACACTGACACTTGTTGATGGCCCAGTACTGAAATCTGCAGCAATTTGCGGAAAGACTGCACTTCTGTCACGTTGAACGATTCTCTTCAGTCGTCGTTGGACCCGTTCTTGAAGGATCTTTTTCCGGCTGCAGCGATGTCGGAGATTTGATGTTTTACAGGATTCCTGATATACACGGTACACTCGTGAAATGGTCGTACGGGAAAATCCCCACTTCATCTCTGCGTCGGAGATGCTGTGCCCTATCGCTTGTGCGCCGACTATAACACCACCTTCAAACTCACTTAAATCTTGATAACCTGTCATTGTGGCAGCAGTAACCGATCTAACAACTGTGCTAGACACTTGTTGTCTTATACAGGCGTTGCCAACCGCAGTGCCGTATTCTGCTCGTTTACCCTGTATTTGAATACTCATGCCTGTTCAAAAATTTTCTAATGTGTGTGAATTCCTGAGGGATCAAACTGCTTAGGTCGTCGGTCCCTAGACTTACACACTACTTAACATAACTTAGACTAACTTTTTCTAAGTACAAAACACACCCCCCATGCCCGAGGGAGGACTCGAACATCCGACGGGACGGGCCGCGCAGTCCGTGACATGACGCCTCAAACCACGCGGCCATTCCGCGCGGCCGCATGCCTGTATCAGTTTATTTGGCGCTTCAGTGTATAACATACTACTGAATTTATTATAATTCCATTAACAGACAATTTTTTAAAAATAATCATAGAATTGGTTCTTTCAAGGACTGGGAACAACATCAACATAACAAGCGACAACGCCCTCCTGTCGAAACAAATCAAAACAGTGACCACATGCCAACAAGAGATGAGTAGGTACACACTGATCTCCATTTCCCAGAGGGTGTGATTCAGGCTCGTCGTCTCGATAAATACTGCATGGTTCAAATTTCGGAACAACACCAAACAAGAATTCACCTACTAATACTCAGCACACCCCAGCTGCAAGGTTGATCCATGAAAACACTATCCTAAAATCGGCATAATATTAATGAAATCTCGAATGGTGTATTGAAGCGGTATGATGAGCTTGGGGAAACACCCAAAATTCAAGTTCGCTCTTGCTACCATCTTGAAACAAATAGTGAACTGACAGTCCTTTGATCCAGTTCATTACGTTTGTCCTCGTGCTGTGGAAAAAGGTGTCATAAGGTAACAGAAGCAATTGCGGCACAGCAGCAGCACGAAGAAGTAAAGCAAGTAGCTTCCGTATCAGCAGCCACACGTCTGCAGGGGATCCACAGACCAGTCGATGTTCATATGTGTCAAGCATCTGACAGTAAGGGCAAAGCTGAGAATCGGCCACGTTAATGACATGTAGACAGAGCCACGTCATGGGTTTATCATTGACGACCAGATACCATGGCACACGAGGCTCTATGTCGAGGTCGATGTGGTGCATGGGACGACACACCATGGGCCCTGCTATCTCAGGATGCCGGCCTCCACCATGTTCTTGGTGTGACTTCTCATCATTAGGCGATAAACGTCCTATGCTGTAGGAATTCTGGTACGAAGTAAGTCTGCATGGGCATAACTGTTTATGTACTATTGCAGCGGGTGGCACTCTGGAAGAAGGAACAAGTTCATCAGTTTGATGGCGGCTCCACAACTTAACCCTTATGCAGACATAGAGGGCAGTCACTCTATCATGTACGTTGATCAGATCAAGGCTTCATTCACGAGGGGAAGGAGTAAGTGTGTCATAACGAACTCTGAAGGTAAGATTCGAGCTCTGGAAATAGCCAAACGCTGCTCGTCATCGCTGATTCCCAAATATTTTCCTGTAGGAAACCATCTGGGTCCATGGACTTGGTGCGGGCTCCCATATTGAGAGTGTCGTCGACATCATCAGCCAAAACTGCTGCCATAAGGATCTCCGTGGCTGTCCCATCAAGAAAACTAGGAAAAGACTGGAGGATTTCATCTATAGCATCCTGGTCCACTTCTGCCCAAAGAACTGTCGATAGTGGTCCACAAAGGCACTCATAAGATTTTTCTGGGACGTCAGGTGGCGACCATCCAGCGTAACAAGGGCATCCATCAGTACTCTCAGCACCGCTGCTTCTCTCTAACAATGTGGTGCATTGATGGTAGCTGCCCCAGGGTCTAATCTTGACATCTCGCACCTATTATTACGCCCTCAAAAAAAAAATGGCTCTGAGCACTATGGGACTTAACTTCTGAGGTCATCAGTCCCCTATAACTTAGAACTATTTACACCTAACTAACCTAAGGACATCACACACATCCATGCCCGAGGCAGGATTCGAACCTGCAACCGTAGCGGTCGCGCGGTTCCAGACTGTAGCGCCTAGAACAGCTCGGCCATTCCGGCCGGCTACGCCCTCAAGGCAGCAACGTGTAAGTGAGATAATCTGCGCCCTCAACCTGTCGATCAAGGGACGGTACTCAGCCAGAGAGCTCCTAGAGCAGCATGAAATAAAATTCCAAATTATTTCGATGCCAAAACATCTCCTCACGATCATATTGTACCATTGTGTGACGCAAAGCAGACTTAGTATATTCAACCCACTACCAAAGCAACTTTTGCATGTGGCCCATACCTCTTCTATTAACTGCCTGGACTCCAGATTCTGGAATGTGTGATATTCAACTTCCATGTGCCTCGACTGCGCCGCACTCTATGCTGTTGGAGGGAAACACTGCTTATATGTGCAATATGGTGATAGACGTACTTAGGCCACAACTCAGCATCGACATTGAGACCTTGGGAAACATAGACACCATCAAGACGACTCGCTAAATGGTTCTTAACATACGTGTACCCACTTGGATCTTCATGAACTCGTTCCTATGTGTCATCAGAATTCAAATCACGCGCCAACAGATGTAGTGCAAGACATGAGGTATAATGGGGTAACCGATCCTTCTGGGATAACACATAGTTGAAGCCGCCACCAAGAATAAAATGTTCATAGTGGCCAGCAAACAAAGGGGTGACTTGTTCCAAATGAAACTGCGACTGTACCCACCACTTTTCCAAGAGACAGGGGGAGCATGAACATAAATGATCCGAACACCATGGAACGTCACCGCGAGCTCCCTGGCCAACAGCAGAAGACCACATCCTCAACCACGACCCTTTCCCACAGGAGTATCGCCATCCCCCTACTGCCTTCAGCACATGGCATAACACAGACATCGTATCCATGAAAAGCCAGAAACTTGTCATGGGGAAGTTCTCGCACGAGGGCAATATCAATGTCCCATCCCCGCAACATTTTGTGGAGCAAGTGCAGTTTGACCTGTGTCCCAGCTACGTTGACATTTATGGAGTCAACCCTATAATACTGTGGCGGAACCATAGCCAGAGGTACACTCATTGAAGCAACAAGACCAGCAGTATCCGTGAAGGCCCTTCCAACAGACAGTGCGATTCCATCCAAATCCCCAGTCGATTAAGTCATTGGTTGTTGCTGCAGTGAACGCAGCTACATCAACGTTCGTCGATCCATCTACAGCGTCATCAGACCACGCATTAGTGCCTGGGCCAGAGCCTCCAGCAGAACCTCTGTAGCACCCGAGGGCGACAGTGTAGTGTTAGAGAAAGAACGGCGATGTTCCAGTTACTGTCCATCGAGGGGAGGCATGTTGCTAGGTGCCGATGATTTTTCTGTATCAGACGGGATATGGGCATGATGTTCCACTATGGGATCATCCAACAGGAGGCCTTGGTAGAGATGATCAGTATCGTCCATCGGCTGTAGGCGGCGGGTGTCTGACAGAGTAAGCTGATGCTTCTTGTGGCTCTTCAGCGACCGTTTACGCATGTTTGCTTCAGTATTTGAGGATGCCAGCGGATTCTGATGGGCAAGCATGAAGGTTTCAGTAGGTATGACCATGAAGTCGACGTCCATCCCTCCCGTGAGAACCTCCTCACCATCTGTCAGCACAGGTGGAGCAGGAGAGAGCACTGTACCTATCAGTTGCACAGTCTCAGTCGGTAAGGGTTCAGTAGCGGGAGGCGGTGCAGACAATGGTCTAGAGTCATTTCGGAGAACTTCGACATACCTCTCTGAAAGCGTAGTCGAAACCAGTGGATCACCAGGTAGCAACTGCATGATCCTTTGCTGCAAGCATTCTGAGAGAACGTGTCCCGCTCGGCCAACGCAAAAGAATGTCTTCAGATGTCCATCATAGATTACAATGACGTGACACCCACCAATACATAAATAGGATGGCACGTGTTTGGTCAGTTCAATACAGGTCTACTTCACTCCATTGAGGACTAGGTACGTGGTGAAGTGAGCCATCTTTTCAGCCATATGGCTAATCACCTCGCCACATCCGAGGAGCACAGAAAGCACCATCTCTGAATGTACACTACTGGCCATTAAAATTGCTACACCACGAAGATGACGTGCTACAGACGCGAAATTTAACCGACAGGAAGAAGATGCTGTGATATGCAAATGATTAGCTTTTCAGAGCATTCGCACAAGGTTGGCGCCGGTGGCGACACCTTCAACGTGCTGACATGAGGAAAGTATCCAACCGATTTCTCATACACAAACAACAGTTGACCGGCGTTGCCTGGTGAAACGTTATTGTGATGCCTCGTGTAAGGAGGAGAAATGCGTACCATCACATTTCCGACTTTGATAAAGGTCAGATTGTAGCCTATCGCGATTGTGGTTTATCGTATCGCGACATTGCTGCTCGCGTTGGTCGAGATCCGATGACTGTTAGCAGAATATGGAATCGGTGGGTTCAGGATGGTAATACGGAACGCCGTGCTGGACCCCAACGGCCTCGTATCACTAGCAGTCGAGATGACAGGCATCTTACCCGCATGGCTGTAACGGATCGTGCAGCCACGTCTCTATTCCTGAGTCAACAGATGGCGACGTTTGGAAGACGACAACCATCTGCATGAACAGTTCGACGACGTTTGCAGCACCATGGACTATCAGCTCAGAGACCATGTCTGCGGTTACCCTTCACGCTGCATCACAGACAGGAGCGCCTGCGATGGTGTCCTCAACGACGAACTTGGGTGCACGAATGACAAAACGTCATTTTTTCGGATGAATCCAGGTTCTGTTCACAGCATCATGATGGTCGCATCCCCATCTGCATGAACAGTTCGACGACGTTTGCAGCACCACGGACTATCAGCTCAGAGACCATGTCTGCGGTTACCCTTGACGCTGCATCACAGACAGGAGCGCCTGCGATGGTGTGCTCAACGACGAACTTGGGTGCACGAATGACAAAACGTCCTTTTTTTGGATGAATCCAGGTTCGGTTCACAGCATCATGATGGTCGCATCCCCATTTGCATGAACAGTGTTGTGACTTGGCAAGACAGCCAAGCCACTAGGAGAGGAAGCCGAAAGGCACGCGTTTAAGCTCACGCAGGCTGGCGTGAGGTCTGGAACAGGTAAGGGAATTTATAGTAGCAAAGAACGTAAGTAACTACTGGAACACTTAACTTTAATTCATAATTGGTGAACATCGGTCTGACGGTACATGTATCACAAGATAAATAGCAGCTGATAATGGCGCCTTGCTAGGTCGTAGCAAATGACGTAGCTGAAGGCGATGCTAACTATCGTCTCGTCAAATGAGAGCGTAATTTGTCAGTGGATCATCGCTAGCAAAGTCGGCTGTACAACTGGGGCGAGTGCTAGGAAGTCTCTCTAGACCTGCCGTTCGGCGGCGCTCGGTCTGCAATCACTGACAGTGGCGAACGCGGGTCCGACGTACACTAACGGACCGCTGCCGATTTAAGGGCTACCACCTAGCAAGTGTGGTGTCTGGCGGTGACACCACAAACAGTTCGACGACGTTTGCAGCACCACGGACTATCAGCTCAGAGACCATGTCTGCGGTTACCCTTCACGCTGCATCACACACGAGCGCCTGCGATGGTGTGCTCAAGGCCGAACTTGGGTGCACGAATGACAAAACGTCATTTTTTCGGATGAATCCAGGTTCTGTTCACAGCATCATGATGGTCGCATCCGGTGAACATACATTGGAAGCGTGTATTTGTCATCGCCATACTTTCGTATCACCCGGTGTGATGGTATGGAGTGCCATTGGTTACACGTCTCGGTCGCCTCTTGTTCGCATTGACGGCACTTTGAACAGTGGACGTTACATTTCAGATGTGTTACGACCCGTCGCTCTACCCTTCTTTCGATCCCTGCGAAACCTTACATTTCAGCAAGATAATGCACGACGTCATGTTGCAGGTCCTGTACTGACCTTTCTGGATACAGAAAATGTTCGACTGCTGCCATGGCCAGCACATTCTCCAGATCTCTCACCAATTGTAAACGTCTGGTCAATGGTGGCCGAGCAACTGGCTCGTCACAATACGCCAGTCACTACTGCTGATGAACTGTGGTATCGTGTTGAAGCTGCATGGGCAGCTGTACCTGTTCATTCCATCCAAGCTGTGTTTGACTCAATGCCCAGGCGTATCAAGGCCGTTATTACGGCCAGAGGTGGTTGTTGTGGGTACTGATTTCTCAGGATCTATGCACCCAAATTGCTTGAAAATGTAATCACATGTCAGTTCTAGTATAATATATTTGTCCAATGAATACCCGTTTATCTTCTGCATTTCTTCTTGGTGGAGCAATTTTAATGGCCAGTAGTGTACTTGAAACATAAGTGCAAAAACACGTGTCATTGTCAGTCCAAGTTCTGCGTAGTTTATAGACACATCTCCAATATTGACACCTGAATGACGGAATTTGAGACAATTCCTAGTGTCATTTGGAATCTTGTCACATTAACATTACATAACACACTGCTCACCATGGATAGGCATGGGTAGGTGTATGCCAGCAAGATCGTTATAGTCAATCTTATGAACATCTCGGAGAAACTATTCAATTTAATGTGCTTTTAGAAGTGCATATTCCTTCGAAAAACTGATCTCCATTGTCGATTTACGATACAAGTAGGCCATTCTTCTTCAAAAGGAAATATAGCATACAAAGACAGCTGGAGCACACAAAGTACCCTGAGTGCGAGCTGTATGGCAAGGATGTAAACAGAGACGTACATGCCACTACGTTGCCGAAGGCAGACTTTGCCACTTCTGCTATCCAGGCACGCTTTCCAAACTGACCAAAACCTCCATATGTCATAGCGTCCAAGTCCAATGATTACACACCTTTCATGTGACTCTCTGTCCCTGTGTGGGAATCACATGAAACCGGTACAAGCGTAGGACATGGACACTATAACATAAGGTTTGGGGCAGTCCAGGAGGCATGCCTGGATAGCCGAAGTGGGTAAGGCGACCACTCGCGATAAGCGGGAAATCTGGGTTCGAGTCCTGGTCTAGCACAAATCTTCATACGTCACTAATCTTTTGTGCATATGATATACAAAATTGTGAATAAATTTCTTCCAGAAATATTATGTTATTAGCACAGAAAATTTATGCAGCCACCTGAACATGAGCTCAGATTCACAACCGCTAGCTCAAGAATAAATAGTTAGTCTGTCGGAATTGTTACTAGTAGCAACTTTCTTCCTTAACATTTATCACGAGTATCAAAAATAGTTCGAGGAAAATTTTATAGGTAACCTCATACTTAATTAAGTTACATTTTGTAAGCATTTTTCTGGAAAAGCTTAATTGGGTGTTCGTTTTCCTTACAGCCAAACTTTTGTGATTGTTCCCTCTCTTCGAACAACACAACCAAACACACTTTTTTTTTAAATCATCACATAAAGCCTCTGGAAAACCGTGATCATACCGGATTTTTTTACAGGATAATAGTCCTTCTTGTGATCGAGACAGATTATTCTCCTGTAATATAGTCAAGGAAATCACTGCATGCATCAGTAACAACTTGCCATCAATTAGTTCAGGACTACAAATGGCCACAAAGGAGACCTGCAAATGATGAAAGCCACGTTTCACAGGCATCATGTCAGTGCAGGATAAAGAATGTGCGTAAAATGATTTTCATCATTTACTGATATGTGCACTGAATACAATTCATTGTGGCTAGGGCCGCTCCATGCCTACCCAAACATTGATGCTACGAATCATTTCATCATATGCAATGTAATGTAATATAATGTATTGTCCTCGTTAACGCAACACAGACATAAACGAAATTGAGTTTTAACTGCTTTGGCTTTCGGTTACCAGAGAACTTTTGAGTGATGCAGAAGCTTCAAGGGCACTATGTGCGATATGGAAGATTTCGTCACATGTTTACAACAAGTCTAAAGGGATAACCACATTCACTAAATTGGTACAGTTGTGACTAGCGTGATGGACATTAAATAACAGCACTGACGCTATCAAGGTCTCAGATTAATGAGGTTCATACTGTGCGAGTAACAAGACACAGAAATACAGTTACACTCCCCCTGTGAGTTGAATGTTTCTTTCTTGGAAATATAAGCGTAAGAACTCTAGGAACTTAAAAAAACTGAAGTTACTTAGAGATGAAATACAGCAGAGATATTTCTCACGTATTTAGGATAGCGTACGTCTTTGGTACGACTGCCAGCTGGTGATCAGCAGACGGGAGCTGTTTGCTTAGCGTGACCTTTGCTGTGACCTTTAGGCCGACATTCTACAGAAACTAGCTGTCGTTCGGAAGCAAAAGATTCAGCCAGAAAGGTCATAATGAAACAGGAAACGAATTTTGAAGAGCTATGAGGAGCCACAAAGAAATAGTGCTATGTACAGGCGTTACTTCGGATTTCCACGTTAACAGTGTATATGCACGAAATAAACGTAATAAGAAAACGACGCAGTACTTATACGCAATCCCTTCAGATTCTAATATAGACTGATGTTTGCAAGCTTGCATACTCTGGTCTTTTTTGCACAAACTGTTTTCGAAAGCCTGCCGAAGTGGCCGAGCGGTTCTAGGCGCAACAGTCGGGAACCGCGCGACCGCTACGGTTGCAGGTTCGAATCCTGCCTCGGGCATGGATGTGTGTGATGTCCTTCGGTTAGTTAGGTTTAAGTAGTTCTAAGTTCTAGGGGACTAATGACCACCCCAGTTAAGTCCCATAGTGCTCAGAGCCATTTGAACCATTTTTTTGTTTTCGAAAATTCATAACTCTCTTTCTAGCGAACGCTAATAAAATAAAACTCTCAAACAGAGTTTATGTTCGTATAATCGAAAAAGGCACAACGCTGAAATTATCAAATCGCTTAAAAAAAACTTGATAAGATACAGTGTCTAAAAAGTTACAGGCAGGGTGCTCTAAGTTAAGTAAACTTGCTGTACACACTTTTTCCTGTATTTGCGGAACCAAGGCGCAGCAATGTTTTTATTATTATCGAGTTCATTAGACAAAGGAGAAGAGAATGAACAATTTGCAGAAAGAAGTGAGTTAAAAAATTAAATGAAAACAAAACTATGATAAATAGGCGTGGCGGAAACGGCACGCATCGTGATAACTCTGTAATTATATTAGTTAGTTAGTATATGCAAAATAACACGAATCATATTTCATCTACATCTACATCTATATGGTTACTCTGCAATTCACACTTAAGTGCCTGGCAGAGGGTTCATCGAACCACTTTCATACTACTTCAGCCGGCCGGAGTGGCCGAGCGGTTCTAGGCGCTACAGTTTGGAACCGCACGACCGCTACGGTTGCAGGTTCGAATCCTGCCTCGGGCATGGATGTGTGTGATGTCCTTAAGTTAGTTAGGTTTAAGTAGTTCTAAGTTCTATGGGACTGATGACCTCAGAAGTTAAGTCCCATAGTGCTCAGAGCCATTTGAACCTTCTACTTCTCTACCATTCCACTCTCGTATGGCGCGTGGGAAAAAGGAACACCGAAATCTTTCCGTTCGAGCTCTGATTTCTCTTATTTTATTATGATGATCGTTTCTCCATACGTAGGCGGGTGTCAACAAAATATTTACGCATTCGAAAGAGAAAGTTGGTGATTGAAATTTCGTAAATAGATCTCACCGCAAAGAAATCCGCCTTTGTTTCAGTGATTGCCACCCCAACGCGCGTATCATATCAGTGACACTTTCACCCCTATTGAGCGATAACACGAAATGAGCTACCCTTCCTCCGTCAATCCTACCTGGTAAAGATCCCATACCGCACAGCAATATTCCAGCAGAGGACGGACAAGTGTAATGTAGGCTGTCTCTTTAGTGGGTTTGTCACATCTTCTAAGTGTTCTGCCAACAAAGCGCAGTCTTTGTTTCGCCTTCCGCACAATATTATCTATGTGGTCTTTCCAATTTAAGTTGATCGAAATTGTAATTCCTAGCCATTTAGTCGAATTGGCAGCCGTTAGATTTGTGCGATTTATCGTATACCCTAAATTTATCGGATTTCTTTTAGTACCCATGTGGATGACCTCGCACTTTTCTTTGTTTAGTGCTAATTGCCACTTTTCGCACCATACAGAAATTCTCTCTAGATCATTCTGTAATTGATGATTTTACTAGACGGTAAATTATAGCGTCATCTGCAAACAATCTAAGGGGGCTGCTCAGATTATCACCTAGATCATTTATATAAATCAGGAAGAACGGAGAGCCTATGACACTACCTAGCGGAAAGCCAGATATCACTTCTGTTCTATTCAATAATTTACCGTCTATAACTACGAACTGTGACCTCTCTGAGAGGAAATCACGAATCCAGTCACACAACCGAGACGATACTCCATGTGTACGCAATTTGGTTAATAGTCGCTTGTGAGGAACGGTATCTAGGAATATGGAAGCGATCTGAGATCCCTTGTCGACAGCACTCATTACTTCATGGGAATAAAGAGCTAGCTGTGTTGCACAAGAACGATATTTTCTGAATCCGTGTTGGGTATGTATCAATAAGTCATTTTCTTCACGTCGATTCATAATGTTCGAGTACAGTATATGCTCCAAAATCCTACTGTAAATTGAGGTCTGTAATATGGGTCTGTAATTCAATGGGTTACTCCTATTTCCCTTCTTGAATATTGGTGTGACCCGTGCTACTTTCCAGTCTTTAGAAACAGACCTTTCGTCAAGTGAGCGGTTTATATGACTGCTACGAAAGGCGCTGTTGTGTCTGCATACTCTGAGAGGAACGTGATTGGTTTACCATCTGGACCGGAAACTTGCCTTTCTTAAGTGATTTGAGTTGTTTCCCAACACCTAAGATATCTACTTTATGTCACTCATGCTAACAGCTGTTCTGGATTCGAATTCTGGAATATTTACTTCGTCTTCTTTCGTGAAGGAATTACGGAAAACTGTATTTAATATCTCCGCTTTAGTGGCACCATCATCGGTAACATTTCCACAACTATCGAGCAGTGACGGTATTGGCTGTTTTTTTGCCACTGGTGTACTTTACATACGACCAGAATCTCTTTGGGTTTTCTACCACATTTTCAGACAATGTTTCATTGTGGAAACTATTAAAATCATCTCCCATTGACGTCCTCACTAAATTTTGAGCCTCCGTGAAACTTAGCCAGTCTTGGGGATTTTCCGTTCTTATGAATTTGGCATTCTTTTTTCGTTGCTGCTGCAACAGTGTTCTGACGTGTTTTGTGTACCATGGTTGATCAGTCCCGTCTCTTATTAAGTTATGCGTTATGAATCTATTTATTGCTGTCGATACCGTATCTTTGAATTTGAGCCATATCTGGTCTACATAATTAGCTTGGAAGGAATGGAGACTCTCTCTTAGGAAGGCATCAAGCGAACTTTTATCTGCTGTTTTAAATACATATATTTTGGGTTTATTTTTAGTGGTTTTGGTTGATATGGTTTTGAGCCTCGCTACAATGACCTTGTGTTCACTAATCCCTGTATCCGTCATGACGCTCGCTATTAGATCAGGATTATTTGTGGCTAAGAGATCAAGTGTGTTTTCGCAACAGTTTACAATGCGTGTGGGCTCATGAACTAATTGTTCAAAGTAATTCTCAGAGAAAGCATTTAGTACAATTTCGGAAGATGCTTTCTGTTCACCACTGGCTTTGAACATGTATTTTCGCCAACAAATCGAGGGTAGATTGAAGACTCCACCAATTATAACTGTATGAGTGGGGTACTTATTTGGAATGAGATTCAAGTTTTCTTTGAAGCGTTCAGCTATTATATCATCTTAGTCGGGGGGTCGGTAGAAGGAGCCTATTATTATTTTCGTACGGCTGTTGGGTATAACCTCTACCCATAGTAATTAGCAGAAACTACATATTTCAACTTCACTACAAGATAAACTACTACCAACAGACACAAACACACCACCACCTACTTTTTTTAATCTATCCTTTCTGAACACGGTTTGCGCCTCTGTAAAAATTTCGGCAGAATTTATCTCCGGCTTTAGCCAGTTTTCTGTTCCTATAACGATTTCACATTCAGTGCTTCCTATCTGCGCTTGAAGCTCTGGTACTTTTCCAACACAGCTACGACAACTTACAACTACAATACCGACTGTTACTTGGTCGATTCTCGTCGTTTCTTTGCCCTGTACCCTTTGAGACTGGAGCCCTTTTTGGTTTTTCCCAAGAATGTCTAACCTAAATATCAGTCCAGTCTACGCCACACAGCACCTTCTATCCTTGCAGCCGCCTCCTGTGTAGTGGACACCTGACTTATTTAGCGGAACCCAAAACCCCACCACCCTATGGCGCAAGTCGAGGCATCTGCAGCCTACACGGTCGCAGAACCGTCTGAGCCTCAGATTCAGACCCTCCACTCGGCTCTGTACCAAAGGTACAAACTAATACAATTCGTGTACTTCGTAAATAAGTAAATAAAGTGCAAAATGACAAAAAATCACTGAGGAGGAGAACCCACTCCATAAATTTCAGATGAAAAAATGTTAACACCATTTCGATATCTCGGCCATAATTCCGGCAGCACTATAGGATGCCCGCAACAAAAACCATATGGGATCGATAGCGGGAATGAAATGTAGAACATAATCGCACTTATAGTCCATAATATAGGAACTAATCAGACGACGACAGGAAAAAGCAGAGGGCCGCATAAATTTTAGTCAAAATGATATGCTCAGCAGTAACGTATGGTTCAGAAATCTGAAGCATGACTGAACGAGAAAAGGAAAAGCTATTAGCAGCTGAAAGAAGAGTGACAAGGAAGACCTGGGGACCGACTGTTAGATATAGGAGAATGGAGGAGGAGGGAGAACGAGAGAATCTGCCTCTGATGCAACAACCAACAATTCTACAGATGCTGAAGAGCAGAAGAATCCAGTGGCCAGCCATATGGCGTGTATGCCAGAAGAAAGACAGGTGATGAAAGCACTTGAGAGGAAAACCAAGACGGCCGGAGTGGCCGAGCGGTTCTAGGCACTTCAGTCTGGAACCGCGCGACCGCTACGGTCGCAGGTTTCAATCCTGCCTCGCGCATGGTTTGTTGTGATGTCCTTAGGTTAGTTAGGTTTACGTAGTTCTAAGTCTAGGGGACTGATGACCTCAGATGTTAAGTCCCATAGAGCTCAGAGCCATTTGAACCATTTGAGGAAAACCAGACACCAGACGCCCCATAGCACTGCAAAGCAGACCTTGATGGACGACCTGGCGAAGGACCTGACAGCCTTGGGTTTGAAGACACCTGGAGGAACCGATTGCCAAACAAAGGAATGGAGGCAGTTTATGGAAACAGTGCGTGGTCGGCTGGCCCTGTGATCGCTGGATATGTGTGTATGTTTATAGGTATACGTATCTGTAGTCCTGGTATGCGTTGAAATCCCCACGCCACAGTACCCTAGCACACCACTAGAGAGTCAAAAGAATATGGCATAGTCCATTGATAAAGTGGAATATCATGAAACAATTAACTTCCTGAAATTGAAACGGGACAACGCTACATCAATCCATGCTACGTTGGTGAACACGTACAGCAGTAACGCACCATAATGTGACACATTGGTTCGATGGCGCAGTCGTTCCCATTGTGATCAAATAAGACGGAATAACGAAAGAACTGGTAATCGCAAGAGAATTGAAGGCCCTCGTGATGAAAGACCGGAGAATCATAAATGAGGAGAGAGTGAAAAACGTAAAAATCAGCCATGGATCAGTTTTCAACGTATTGTACGAGATTTTGCACATGTCACATGCTCACACTCATTCAAAAAGCCCCGCCGGAGCAAGACAGAAGATGAAATGTTGCAGCTGTGTCTGACCAATCCAGATGATGTATTTAACCACCTAATCACCACGAACGAGCGCTCTGTATGTTACACAAAGGAGCAAAGCGAGCAATGGAAGCATGTGGATGACCCATAGCCGAAACTGGCGATGATCCAACCATCATTGGGCTAGGTGATGCCGAGCGATTTCTGAGAGCGTAGTTTGGTGTTCACAGACTACCAGTAAAACTGCAGTTCTTTAAATAATTGATCTCCTATATATAAAACAGCTCCAAAGATCCGCCAGGGTAGCCGAGAGCGCTAACGCACTGCTTCCTGGACTCCGGTAGGCGTGCCGGCCCCGGATCGAATCCGCCCAGCAGATTAACGACGGGGGCCGGTGTGCCGGACAGCCTGGATGTGGTTTTTGGTTTTTAGGCGGTTTCCCAAATCCTGCTAGGTGAATACCAGACTGGTCCCCACGTCCCGCCTCAGTTACACGGCTCGCAGACATCTGAACACATTCGTACTATTCCATGGATTACACTAGACACAGACAGTTGGAATACACTAATTCCATCCGGGGGGGGGGGGGGGGGGGGGGGTACGGGGTGGCGGCAGGAAGGGCATCCGGCCACCCCTAAAAAATAACCTTGCCTAATGCGTTCTAACCGCGCCGACCCTGCGATCGCTGCGGGACTATGGCGTAAGCGAAAGAAAGAAAGAATACAAAACAGCTGCAGACGTCTGTTTACTTTACAAATGAGTTAATATCTGTTAAATACACGATCCAGTCACATTAATGTGACCACCGCCTATGTTCAACGTCAGGTGCTATAACCACTCACAGATGGCGGGTGGCAGCACCAGCAGTGCAGGCATATAAAGCGTGTCCGGGAGACGCGGGAAACAGTGCAGTCGTTGTTGTTATACGGAAACGGAGCGATTTATTTGAAGTCCAGAAGAGCATGATCATTTGCTTTTGGACCTAGGAGAGGGGACCATTTCCGTAACGGCTAAGTTTGTGAACAACTCGCGTGCCGCTGCGGCTACCGTGTACCGTGCATGGCAAAATGGCGCTGTCCAAATCCGTGGCCGATGGAACTGTGGCGCACCACGATCGACATATGAGAGGGGTTCAAAAATGGTTCAAATGGCTCCGAGCACTTTGGGACTTAACATCTGAGGTCATCAGTCCGCTAGAACTTAGAACTACTTAAACCTAACGAACCTAAGGACATCACACACATCCATGCCCGAGGCAGAATTCGAACCTGCGACTGTAGCGGTCGCGCGGATCCAGACTGAAGTGCCTAGAACCGCTAAGCCACACCGGCCGGCTGAGAGGGGTCAATGACGGCTGCAGAGATGTGCCTGCTTCATGCACCAATGCTGGGAGCTGTTCATTGGCGACAAAGGCAGAGTTTCCACAAAAAAAAAAAAAAAAAAAAAAAAGGCTCTGAGGACTATGTGACTTAACTTCTAAGGTTATCAGTCGCCTAGAACTTGGAACTAATGAACCTTAACTAACCTAAGGACATCACACACATCCATGGCCGAGGCAGAATTCGAACCTGCGACCATAGCGGTCGCGCGGTTCCAGACTGTAGCGCCTAGAACCGCTCGGCCACCGCGGCCGGCAGAGTTTGCACTCCAATACCGCAACTGGACGTACACTGAGTGGCGACAGGTCTCCTTTTCAGATTAATCAGCGTTTTATGGCGTGAAACGGCTGAAAGCATACATCCTGCAGCAATCGTCGGAAGGGCCCAAGCTGGAAGAGGAAGTTTTATGATCTGGGGAATGTTTTCATGGCATTTCTTGGGTGATCTCGTCATTCTGGAAGGCACAATGGATCAACACTTGAATGCATCTATCCTTGGGGACCTCGTCCACGCCTACATGCATGTTTTTCCTCGGCATGATGGAATCTAACAGCAGGACAATGCAACATGTCACAGACCTCACAGTGTACGTGTGTGCTTCGGTGAGCACCAGGATAAGTTTACCAAATTCAAGTGCCCACCAGTCTCCCAGAATTTAGACGCAATCGAGGATCTCCGGCACTGCCTCCATCGGGCTGTCCGCAACATGGACCCTCAGCTGAGAAACCTAGCGCAGCTAGTCACAGCACTGCAGTTGGTGTGGTTTCACTCCCTTTCGGTACCTACCAAACATCTACATCTACATCTGAATCTACATGGATACTCTGCAGATCACATTTAAGTGCCTGGCAGAGAGTTCATCGAACCACCTTCACAATTCTCTATTATTCCAATCTCGTATAGCGCGCGGAAAGAACGAACACCTATATCTTTCCGTACTAGCTCTGATTTCCCTTATTTTACTGCCGTGACTTTTTCTCCATATGTAGGTGTGAACAAAATATTTTCGCATTAGGAGGAGAAAGTTGGTGACTGGAATTTGGTGAGAAGCTTCCGTCTCAACGAAAAACCCCTTTCTTTTAATGATGTCCACCCCAAATCCTGTATCATTTCTGTGACACTCTTTGCCATATTTCGCGATAATACAAAACGTGCTGCCCTTCTTTGATCTTTTTCGATGTACTCCGTCAGTCCTATCTGGTAAGGATCACACAGCACGCAGCAGTATTCTAAAAGAGGGCGGTTGACACTCTTTGCCATATTTCGCGATAATACAAGACGTGCTGCCCTTCTTTGATCTTTTTCGATGTACTCCGTCAGTCCTATCTGGTAAGGATCACACAGCACGCAGCAGTATTCTAAAAGAGGGCGGTTGACACTCTTTGCCATATTTCGCGATAATACAAAACGTGCTGCCCTTCTTTGATCGTTTTCGATGTACTCCGTCAGTCCTATCTGGTAAGGATCACACAGCACGCAGCAGTATTCTAAAAGAGGGCGGACAAGCGTAGTGTAGGCAGTCTCCTTAGTGGATCTGTTACATTTTCTAAGTGTCCTCCCAATAAAACGCAGTCTTTGGTTAGCCTTCCCCACAACATTTTCTGTGTGTTCCTTCCAATTTAAACTGTTCGTAATTGTAATACCTAGGTATTTAGTTGAATTTACGGCTTTTAGATTAGACTGATTTATCGTGTAACCGAAGTTTAACGAATTCGTTTTAGCACTCATGTGGATAACCTCACACTTTTCGTTATTTATGGTCAACTGCCAACTTTGACACCATTCACATATCTTTTCTAAATCGTTTTGCAATTTGTTTTGATCTTCTGATGACTTTATTAGTCGACAAACGACAGCATCATCCGCAAACAAGGTAAGACGGCTGTTCAGATAGTCTTCCAAAACGTTTATATAGATAAGGAACAGCAAAGGGCCTATAACACTACCTTGGGGAACGCCAGAAATCACTTCTGTTTTACTCGATGACTTCCAGTCAGTTACTGCGAACTGTAACTTCTAAGACAGGAAATCACAAAGCCAGTCATATAACTGACACGATATTCCATTAGGACACAATTTCACTACAAGCCGCTTGTGTAGTACAGTGTCAAAAACCTTCCAGAAATCCAGAAATACGGAATCGATCTGAAATCCCTTATCAATAGCACTCAACAATTCATGTGAATAAGGAGCTAGTTGTGTTTCACAGGAACGATGTTTTCTAAACCCATGTTGCCTGTGCGTCAATAGACAGTTTTCTTCGTGGTAATTAATACTGCTTGAACACAATGTGTGTTCCAAAATCCCGCTGCATATCGACGTTGACGATATGGGCCTGTAATTTAATGGATTGCTCTTGCTACCTTTCTTGAATATTGGTGTGACCTGTGCAACTTTCCAGTCTTTGGGTACGGATCTTTCGTCGAGCGAACGGCTGTATATGATTGTTAAGTATGGAGCTAATGCATCAACATACACCGAAAAGTTGACTCTCTTCCTGTACATCTCGCAGCGGTCCGTCCTTTCAAAAGGTGGTTATTCGGGCTTTTGACAGGCGGTCGTATTAACGTAACTGGACAGTGTATTTGACGTTAAGCATGAAAGCGAAAAAAATTGGTAAAGGTCTGAAGTTATGCTTAAAGTTTGTTGGAAGTCACTAAGGGCTCTCATTACGAAATTCTGGATGACTATAGTCTGGGTAATATGCGCTCCATTTTAAACAAACGCAAGCTTTTCACTCACCTCAGTGTTTATGACATCTTATCTCCTGAACAATGTGCCATATAGTGACATAATTTTGAAGGAACACTCAGACGTATGTGTGGATACCGTCTGCAAACTGTGTTGTGAATATAGAGTCGGTAGTAAACAAGTAATGAATTAAAATATCGTGCCTGATGTTGCTGTTTTATTGCGCTCCTTTTTAGGCAGAAGCTAGTTCTTCATTCATCTAAATATCTATTAAGTCATATCTCCTGAACTATGTATCGCACAATGATATGATTTTGCATGTATAGAGTCCGTAATAAATTAAAACGTCATATCTGATGCTGTCGTTTTAGTGCACGAACAGCGAAAGTTATTAAGCAATAAACTTTTTTCCTTTTGCCATTCTGTAAGAGGTGTCAACAATAAAAAGTTTAAAAAAGGTTTGAAATCATGGCTAAAAAAAATGGTTCAAATGGCTCTGAGCACTATGCGACTTAACTTCTGAGGTCATCAGTCGCCTAGAACTTAGAACTAATTAAACCTAAGATGCCTGTAATCTCGACTGCTAGTGATACGAGGCCGTTGGGATTAAGGACGGCGTTCCGTATTACTCTCCTGAACCCACCGATTCCATATTCTGCTAACAGTCATTGGATCTTGACCAAAGCGAGCAGCAATGTCGCGATACGATAAACTGCAGTCGCGACACGCTTCAATCCGACCTTTATCAAAGTCTGAAACGTGATGGTACGCATTTCTCCTCCTTACACGAGGCATGGCAACAAAGTTTCACCAGGCAACGCCGGTCAACTGCTGTTTGTGTATGAGAAATCGGTTAGAAACTTTCCTCATGTCAGCACATTGTAGGTGTCGCCACCGGCGCCAACCTTGTGTGAATGCTCTGAAAAGCTAATCATTTACATATCACAGCATCTTCTTCCTGTCGGCTAAATTTCGCGTCTGGAGCACGTCATCTTCGTGGTGTAGCATACGTTGGTCGAAGAAGCGCCTTGTAAGCCACTTTCTTCGTGGATGATTTACATTTCCTTAAGATTCTTGCTATGAATCTCAGTTTGGCATCTGTTTTTCCTGCTATTAGTTTCATGTAATCATTACACGTAAAGGCGCTCTGGATAGTTACTCCTAGATATTTTACGTTAGACACTGTTTCCAACAATTTGTCCTTAGTAGTGTAGCTGTACAGTATTGGATGTCTTTTCTGATATATACGCAGTATGTCACATTTACTTACATTCAGGGTCAACTACCGGGGCCTACGCCAGTCATCAATCCTCTGTAGGTCTTCCCGTAAAACGATACTGTAAATCGATACTGCCTTCTCTTGTTGTTACTTTCTTATAGACACCCACATCATCTGCGAATTGTCCTAAAGAGGTTCAGGCGTCTTTTACAAGGTTATTTATGTACATTTTAAACAGTAAAGGTCCTATCACACTTCCTTGGGGTACTCTCGAAATTACCTTTACATAAGCTGATTTTGTACCGTTGAGAGTGACGTGATGAGTTCTGTCTCCTAGGAAGTCCTGAATCCAGTCGCAAATCTGTTCCGATGCTCGCTAAGCTATTGTTTTGTTTGTTAAACGGCAATGTCGGACGGTGTAAAATGCCTTGAAGAAGTCAAGAAACAAAGCATCAACGTGAGCGCCGTCGTTTATAGCACTATAAATCTCATGAAGGAACAGCGTATTGCAAGATCTCTATTTGCAGAATCCATTATGATCATGGAGGAGATTTTCGTTCTCCAAAAATGTCATAAATCTACAGCATAAAATATGATCCATAATTCTACGAAATATTGACGTCAGCGATGTAGACCCATAATTACGTGCATCTGTCCTAAGAACGTTCTTGATAACGGGAATGACCTGTGCTTTTTTCCTATCGTTGGGTACTCTTCGTTGATCAAGAGATATGCACTAATGGAGAAAAAACTCAACACATAGAAATAATTAATTTAGAGTAATGAAATTTTGGAAATATATTTGTCTAGGTAACATATTTAAGTGATTAATATTGTAAGATCACAGGATAATGTAATCGTGACATAAACCATTTAAAATGAGATGTGCTGGTACATTAGTAAATGGTGTAACGGCCAGAATATTTAATGCAGCCATTCAAAAGTGTATGCATTGTGTCGTAAAGGTGCAGTAGCCAGTTTGTGGGATGGTGATCGATGCCTGTTGCACTTTGTCGGTCAGTACAGGGACGGTTAATGCTGTTTCTGGATGACGCTGGAATTATTGCCCAGTGACGTCCTTTATAATCTCGATTGGAGACAGATCTGGTGATCTAGTGGTCCAAGGCAACATGTCGACACTCTGTAGAACATTTTGGGTTACAATACACTCCTGGAAATGGAAAAAAGAACACATTGACACCGGTGTGTCAGACCCACCATACTTGCTCCGGACACTGCGAGAGGGCTGTACAAGCAATGATCACACGCACGGCACAGCGGACACACCAGGAACCGCGGTGTTGGCCGTCGAATGGCGCTAGCTGCGCAGCATTTGTGCACCGCCGCCGTCAGTGTCAGCCAGTTTGCCGTGGCATACGGAGCTCCATCGCAGTCTTTAACACTGGTAGCATGCCGCGACAGCGTGGACGTGAACCGTATGTGCAGTTGACGGACTTTGAGCGAGGGCGTATAGTGGGCATGCGGGAGGCCGGGTGGACGTACCGCCGAATTGCTCAACACGTGGGGCGTGAGGTCTCCACAGTACATCGATGTTGTCGCCAGTGGTCGGCGGAAGGTGCACGTGCCCGTCGACCTGGGACCGGACGGCAGCGACGCACGGATGCACGCCAAGACCGTAGGATCCTACGCAGTGCCGTAGGGGACCGCACCGCTACTTCCCAGCAAATTAGGGACACTGTTGCTCCTGGGGTATCGGCGAGGACCATTTGCAACCGTCTCCATGAAGCTGGGCTACGGTCCCGCACACCGATAGGCCGTCTTCCGCTCACGCCCCAACATCGTGCAGCCCGCCTCCAGTGGTGTCGCGACAGGCGTGAATGGAGGGACGAATGGAGACGTGTCGTCTTCAGCGATGAGAGTCGCTTCTGCCTTGGTGCCAATGATGGTCGTATGCGTGTTTGGCGCCGTGCAGGTGAGCGCCACAATCAGGACTGCATACGACCGAGGCACACAGGGCCAACACCCGGCATCATGGTGTGGGGAGCGATCTCCTACACTGGCCGTACACCACTGGTGATCGTCGAGGGGACACTGAATAGTGCACGGTACATCCAAACCGTCATCGAACCCATCGTTCTACCATTCCTAGACCGGCAAGGGAACTTGCTGTTCCAACAGGACAATGCACGTCCGCATGTATCCCGTGCCACCCAACGTGCTCTAGAAGGTGTAAGTCAACTACCCTGGCCAGCAAGATCTCCGGATCTGTCCCCCATTGAGCATGTTTGGGACTGGATGAAGCGTCGTCTCACGCGGTCTGCACGTCCAGCACGAACGCTGGTCCAACTGAGGCGCCAGGTGGAAATGGCATGGCAAGCCGTTCCACAGGACTACATCCAGCATCTCTACGATCGTCTCCATGGGAGAATAGCAGCCTGCATTGCTGCGAAAGGTGGATATACACTGTACTAGTGCCGACATTGTGCATGCTCTGTTGCCTGTGTCTATGTGCCTGTGGTTCTGTCAGTGTGATCATGTGATGTATCTGACCCCAGGAATGTGTCAATAAAGTTTCCCCTTCCTGGGACAATGAATTCACGGTGTTCTTATTTCAATTTCCAGGAGTGTAGAAAACCTTTTCCTATTGGGAAACACCTCCTGGAATGCTGTTCACGAATGCCATCACAACAGCTCTAATCACCAGATTGAAGTATAGATTTGCAGTCAGTGTGCGTGGGATAAGCACGAGAGTGCTCCTGCTGTCATACGAAACAGCAACCCAGGCCGTAATTCCGGGTGTAGGTCCTGTGTGTCTAGTACATAGATATACTACTGGCCATTAAAATTGCTACACCACGAAGATGACGCGCTACAGATGCGAAATTTAACCGACAGGAAGAAGATGCTGTGATATGTAAATCATTAGCTTTTCAGAGCATTCACACAAGGTTGGCGCCGCTGGCGACACCTACAACGTGCTGACATGAGGAAAGTTTCCAACCGATTTCTCATACACAAAAAGCAGTTGACCGGCGTTGCCTGGTGAAACGTTGTTGTGATGCCTCGTGTAAGGAGGAGAATGCGTACCATCACGTTTCCGACTTTGATAAAGGTCGGATTGTAGCCTATCGCGATTGCGGTTTATCCTATCGCGACATTGCTGCTCGCGTTGGTCGAGATCCAATGACTGTTAGCAGAATATGGAATCGGTGGGTTCAGGAGAGTAATACGGAACGCCGTCCTTAATCCCAACGGCCTCGTATCACTAGCAGTCGAGATTACAGGCATCTTATCCGCATGGCTGTAACGGATCGTGCAGCCACGTCTCGGTCCCTGCGATGATGTACTCAGCAACGAACCTGGGTGCACGAATGGCAAAACTTCATTTTCTCGGATGAATCCAGGTTCTGTTTACAGCATCATGATGGTCGTATCCGTGTTTGGCGACATCGTGGTGAACGCACATTGGAAGCGTGCATTCGTCATGGCCATACTGCCGTATCACCCGGCGTGATGGTATGGGGTGCCATTGGTTACACGTCTCGGTCACCTCTTGTTCGCATTCACGGCACATTGAACAGTGGACGTTACATTTCAGATGTGCTACGACCCGTGGCTCTACCCTTCATTCCATCCCTGCGAAACCCTACATTTCAGCAGGATAATGCACGACCGCATGTTGCAGGTCCTTTACGGGCCTTTCTGGAAACATATATCTCACCAATTGAAAACGTATGGTTAATGGTGGCCGAGCACTGACTCGTCACAATACGCCAGTCACTACTCTTGATGAACCGTGGTATCGTGTTGAAGCTACATGGGCAGCTGTACCTGTACACGCGATCCAAGCTCTGTTTGACTCAATGCCCAGGCGTATCAAGGCCGTTATTACGGCCAGAGGTGGTTGTTGTGGGTACTGATTTCTCAGGATCTTTGCACCCAGATTACGTGAAAATGTAATCACATGTCGTGAAAATGTAATCACATGTCAGTTCTAGTATAATATATTTGTCCAATGAATACCCGTTTATCATCTACATTTCTTCTTGGTGTAGGAATTTTAATGGCCAGTAGTGTACCAACTTTCGTTTACCTCGTTACAACTCCTTTTTGTTGTTGCGATTTTTTTCGGCAGTGTACTATGAACTGCTGCTAGAAGGGTCACAAGTTCTATCACATAGTCTTTATAGAAACTTATAAGCATCTTCTCTGGTTCTGATGTCTTTCCATTGCTAAGCATTGCTTATCTATTCCGCAATTGGCTATCTCAGTATCTGCTATTTGGACGTTCGTTCTACACTCCTGGAAATGGAAAAAAGGACACATTGACACCGGTGTGTCAGACCCACCATACTTGCTCCGGACACTGCGAGAGGGCTGTACAAGCAATGATCACACGCACGGCACAGCGGACACACCAGGAACCGCGGTGTTGGCCGTCGAATGGCGCTAGCTGCGCAGCATTTGTGCACCGCCGCCGTCAGTGTCAGCCAGTTTGCCGTGGCATACGGAGCTCCATCGCAGTCTTTAACACTGGTAGCATGCCGCGACAGCGTGGACGTGAACCGTATGTGCAGTTGACGGACTTTGAGCGAGGGCGTATAGTGGGCATGCGGGAGGCCGGGTGGACATACCGCCGAATTGCTCAACACGTGGGGCGTGAGGTCTCCACAGTACATCGATGTTGTCGCCAGTGGTCGGCGGAAGGTGCACGTGCCCGTCGACCTGGGACCGGACCGCAGCGACGCACGGATGCACGCCAAGACCGTAGGATCCTACGCAGTGCCGTAGGGGACCGCACCGCCACTTCCCAGCAAATTAGGGACACTGCTGCTCCTGGGGTATCGGCGACGACCATTCGCAACCGTCTCCATGAAGCTGGGCTACGGTCCCGCACACCTTTAGGCCGTCTTCCGCTCACGCCCCAACATCGTGCAGCCCGCCTCCAGTGGTGTCGCGACAGGCGTGAATGGAGGGACGAATGGAGACGTGTCGTCTTCAGCGATGAGAGTCGTTTCTGCCTTGGTGCCAATGATGGTCGTATGCGTGTTTGGCGCCATGCAGGTGAGCGCCACAATCAGGACTGCATACGACCGAGGCACACAGGGCCAACACCCGGCATCATGGTGTGGGGAGCGATCTCCTACACTGCCCGTACACCACTGGTGATCGTCGAGGGGACACTGAATAGTGCACGGTACATCCAAACCGTCATCGAACCCATCGTTCTACCATTCCTAGACCGGTAAGGGAACTTGCTGTTCCAACAGGACAATGCACGTCCGCATGTATCCCGTGCCACCCAACGTGCTCTAGAAGGTGTAAGTCAACTACCCTGGCCAGCAAGATCTCCGGATCTGTCCCCCATTGAGCATGTTTGGGACTGGATGAAGCGTCGTCTCACGCGGTCTGCACGTCCAGCACGAACGCTGGTCCAACTGAGGCGCCAGGTGGAAATGGCATGGCAAGCCGTTCCACAGGACTACATCCAGCATCTCTACGATCGTCTCCATGGGAGAATAGCAGCCTGCATTGCTGCGAAAGGTGGATATACACTGTACTAGTGCCGACATTGTGCATGCTCTGTTGCCTGTGTCTATGTGCCTGTGGTTCTGTCAGTGTGATCATGTGATGTATCTGACCCCAGGAATGTGTCAATAAAGTTTCCCCTTCCTGGGACAATGAATTCACGGTGTTCTTATTTCAATTTCCAGGAGTGTATGACTGAATGAAGGGACCGTATTATTATCTTCCGCGCTGAATCTATTCCGAAAGCCCGAATTCAGTATTTCGGTGTTCTCTCTGTTGTCTTCCATTTCGATGCCAGTATGGTCACTGAGTGAATAGATGATTTCAAACCATTTACTGATTTTACGTAATACCTAAACTTCTTAGGTTTTTTAGCAGATCGGTTGACAAAATTTCACTTTCAAAATCACTGAACGCTTCTCTTATTGCGCTCCTTGCGCTCAATTACTCTTCGCTCAGCTTTTGTTTGTCAGCTAGATTTTTTCTTGTGTTGAATCTGTGATGAAGCTCTCTGTGTTTACGTCGTAGTTTTCTAACGCGGCTATTAAAGCACCGTAGGTGTTTCTCGTCCATTAAGACCTTACTCGGAACACACTAGTGAAAGGCATATTGAAACATGCTTTTGAATTCTTTTCGTTTATGCTCCACATCTTCGTCCTCAGTGCTGAGTATTTGAAGCTGACTACTCAGATACTCTGCGATTTGTATCCTGTCACTCTTACTAAGAAAAAATATTTTCCTACCTGTGGTGTCACCGCCAGACACCACACTTGCTAGGTGGTAGCCTTTAAATCGGCCGCGGTCCATTAGTATACGTCGGACCCGCGTGTCGCCACTGTCAGTGATTGCAGACCGAGCGCCACCACACGGCAGATCTAGAGAGACGTCCTGGCACTCGCCCAGTTGTACAGCCGACTTTGCTAGGAAAGGTTCACTGACAACTACGCTCTCATTTGCCTTCAGCTACGTCATTTGCTACGACCTAGCAAGGCGCCATAGCATTTGATATTATTTTATATTGTGGTTATAACATGTACCATCAAGAGAGATGTTCTACAGTTGTGGATTAAAGTTAAGTATTACATCAACTACGTACTTTATTTGCTACTATTAATTCCTTTAACTGTTCCAGACCTCACGCCAATCTGCGTGAGCTTAACGCGTGCCTTTCGGCTTCATCTCATTGTGACTTGGCTGTCTTGCCAACTCACAACACTACCTTTGTTAATATTCCCTGTAACACCCGTAGTCATAGTTGCTATCACAGCCTTATTATCACTAATACTGCAGAGTGTTGTAACTTGCCTAGGTTTACTTCGGGAGGAGGTTGAGTGGATGCTACAACACATACGAGATATTAGATCTCTTTTTTGAAACTTGAGTGACAATCTGTTCTTGTTACTGTGGCTAAACACTGTGACTGATGTCGAGTGATACAATACAGAATAATAGCCACATCTCAAGGTACAATTAACTATAAACTTTCATTCGCAGTTCTGACTATTAGTTCTGTTAGTTTGCAGCAGGGTCTGATGTAAAGCGATTCCGTCGTCGTAGGGGATGATTATTGAGTAGTGGTGAGGGGCGCTACGTTGTAACCTAAGTAATCTTCCGGCAGCGGCGGCGTATGGAACCTCTGGAGGACGTGTCCACGCCGATGTCTCCCATTCCTCGATACCTAACACAGCGACTGTCCTTGCTGGTGGGTCCGTCTTGAGGTGCCAACTTTGACATGGGAGGTCGTTCTTCGGACGACACGACAGATATCTTCCTATACGTTAACTTATTCTATAACCTCAGGTCTGTTTGTCGCTAGGAGGTCTAAGAAGTTACTTTAAGGAGTTAGTCTTCTGATTATCTGCTCGAAGCAGTTTTCGAACACAACATACAGAATAACGTGATACGCCTCCCTATCTCTGGATGACTCTCCCAGGCTATACACGGCAAGTTGAAGCCACCCCGTATTACAACGGCATGATCAGGAAAGTTGTTAATGATATTCTCTGAAGCGCTCTACGACTACTGCTCCTGACCAAGGCAGTCTATAAAAGTATCCAATTACCATTTTTGACCGATCTTGGATCCTTAACTTCAACCACATTCATTCACATTCGGAATCCATGATAACCTCGCTAGGTATTATCGAATTCTTTGCTGCAATAAATACGCCGCAACCGTTGGCCAGTAACCTACCCTTATGATGAAAATTCCCATTTGAACTTAGGTTTTCGTTGCTACTCACATCCTGTTTCAACCATCTTTCTGATCCTAGTACTATATGAGCATTATAATATTCAATAAGCGATAGTACTCTGAGACCTTTCCTGGGATGCTCAAGCAGTTTACTAATACACTCCTGGAAATTGAAATAAGAACACCGTGAATTCATTGTCCCAGGAAGGGGAAACTTTATTGACACATTCCTGGGGTCAGATACATCACATGATCACACTGACAGAACCACAGGCACATAGACACAGGCAACAGAGCATGCACAATGTCGGCAAAAATGGTTCAAATGGCTCTGAGCACTATGGGACTCAACTGCTGTGGTCATAAGTCCCCTAGAACTTAGAACTACTTAAACCTAACTAACCTAAGGACAGCACACAACACCCAGCCATCACGAGGCAGAGAAAATCCCTGACCCCGCCGGGAATCGAACCCGGGAACCCGGGCGTGGGAAGCGAGAACGCTACCGCACGACCACGAGATGCGGGCTAATGTCGGCACTAGTACAGTGTATATCCACCTTTCGCAGCAATGCAGGCTGCTATTCTCCCATGGAGACGATCGTAGAGATGCTGGATGTAGTCCTGTGGAACGGCTTGCCATGCCATTTCCACCTGGCGCCTCAGTTGGACCAGCGTTCGTGCTGGACGTGCAGACCGCGTGAGACGACGCTTCATCCAGTCCCAAACATGCTCAATGGGGGACAGATCCGGAGATCTTGCTGGCCAGGGTAGTTGACTTACACCTTCTAGAGCACGTTGGGTGGCACGGGATACATGCGGACGTGCATTGTCCTGTTGGAACAGCAAGTTCCCTTGCCGGTCTAGGAATGGTAGAACGATGGGTTCGATGACGGTTTGGATGTACCGTGCACTATTCAGTGTCCCCTCGACGATCACCAGTGGTGTACGGCCAGTGTAGGAGATCGCTTCCCACACCATGATGCCGGTTGTTGGCCCTGTGTGCCTCGGTCGTATGCAGTCCTGATTGTGGCGCTCACCTGCACGGCGCCAAACACGCATACGACCATCATTGGCACCAAGGCAGAAGCGACTCTCATCGCTGAAGACGACACGTCTCCATTCGTCCCTCCATTCACGCCTGTCGCGACGCCACTGGAGGCGGGCTGCACGATGTTGGGGCGTGAGCGGAAGACGGCCTAACGGTGTGCGGGACCGTAGCCCAGCTTCATGGAGACGGTTGCGAATGGGCCTTGCCGGTACCCCAGGAGCAACAGTGTCCCTAATTTGCTGGGAAGTGGCGGTGCGGTCCCCTACGGCACTGCGTAGGATCCTACGGTCTTGGCGTGCATCCGTGCGTCGCTGCGGTCCGGTCCCAGGTCGACGGGCACGTGCACCTTCCGCCGACCACTGGCGACAACATCGATGTACTGTGGAGCCCTCACGCCCCACGTGTTGAGCAATTCGGCGGTACGTCCACCCGGCCTCCCGCATGCCCACTATACGCCCTCGCTCAAAGTCCGTCAACTGCTCATACGGTTCACGTCCACGCTGTCGCGGCATGCTACCAGTGTTAAAGACTGCGATGGAGCTCCGTATGCCACGGCAAACTGGCTGACACTGACGGCGGCGGTGCACAAATGCTGCGCAGCTAGCGCCATTCGACGGCCAACACCGCGGTTCCTGGTGTGTCCGCTGTGCCGTGCGTGTGATCATTGCTTGTACAGCCCTCTCGCAGTGTCCGGAGCAAGTATGGTGGGTCCGACACACCGGTGTCAATGTGTTCTTTTTTCCATTTCCAGGAGTGTATCATATTAACCTTTTCTATACCCAATCTGCGAGGACGAACATTCTCTGAGAACATTTTGGCTGACGAATCTCCGATTTCGGGAGTCAGCTCATCTCTGACCACGATGGGGAGACTTCTCTAACCTAACCCCCCTCCCATGTTCACGCCACACATACTGCGCTACCCTAGTAGCCGCTTCCTGTGTGTAGTGCACACCTGACCTATTAAGGGGAATGGGGGAATTTCGGCTGCTCGGTGCAAGTCTTAGGTCAGGTGACGCGGCATTGGACGACTTGCGCGTCGGTGATGATGAAATCTGTGCGGCTGGTCCCGGCGGAGGTTCGAGTCCTCCCTCGGGCATAGGTGTGTGTGTTTGTCCTTAGGATAATTTAGGTTAAGTAGTGTGTAAGCTTAGGGACTGATGACCTTAGCAGTTAAGTCCCATAAGATTTCACACACATTTGAACATTTTTCTCCAACCCGGTCGAGAAACGTACCCGAGCCCGGTACATGGTAGACAAACACGTTACCACTCAGCTAAGAAGGCGGATGGAAGTCGATAAATTCGCATCCAGCGCCGTCGCAGAATCGTCTGAGCCTCTGGTTTAAACTTTCTACTTTATTCTAAACCAGAGGACCGCAATCGATCCTAGGTACGAAGGAAACACTGCTTGACAGACGTTTCGAGACAGAGGAAGAGCTGATTTCGGAGGCAGAACACTTCCTGAACAGCCAAAATACAGACTCCTACTATCAAGCTCTCCGCCATGTCACTCATCGATGACAATAATGTGTTGCATGGAAGAGTAAATATCCAAGGTGGTCAGAAACAATCTTGTAATGTAGTTACAGGGGAGGTTGTGCTGAGAAATAATTGTTAAGAAAAAAAAAATCCGAGTTATTCAGCATTGACGTCAGCCAATCAGGTCGCCGTATGCAGAAATTCCAGTGGCCTGCGAGAGACGGTGTCGCAAGACGTGTTCTTCGTTTGATTGTAAAACCGAACGAGGGAACGATACAAAAATTGGACGTGGGACGGTAGTAAAGATCGAACCCGAACCAACTTCTGGGCGGTCTAGTGCGCTATCATCTACGCTATGCGAACATCTGACACACACTGTATCTGGTAGGCTACTTGAATTTGCGAGCGCTGCGACCTCATTGGATAACTTCAATGCTAAATAACTAGGAAACGATATAACGTATCGCGTTTTTTCTAAACGATTATTTCTTCGCTGGAACATCCTTACATGCTTTTTAGACTGTTTCTGTCCAACCTGTATAGAGATGGGCTAACATCATCACCAATTGTCAGCTAGATCATCTCGCTGTGATAATTAAAACTTTATAACTAATCCTCGTATAAACATAAAGCGAAGAGTACATGATGTAAACGTCGGAATTAGGAATCTGCATGTATCAACCGACTGCATTCCGATAAAAAGAAGTAATGTGGTGAAACCAAACCACCCTTCCCGGGCTTTATGATGAGACTATGAAATAAATAAAGTACTACAATACCCTGTAGACATTAAAATACGTTAAGACAATTTAGGACAATTTTTTTACAAATAGCAACATATCTTTACAAAAATTTGTATCGGGCAACATATCGCACAGAAAACGCGATGATGTACAAAATCCGGAGAAAAATAAAGAGAAGAAACTTTTGAAAGTATTAGTCAACTAATGGGGTCACAGATGACTAGCGGATATTTGTACACGCTCTTCGTTTATGCTGTCTTCGTAAATTTTGAACCTTTTTGCTAAACATTTTCATAAATTGCTTTCCATACCAAGATAAATACTTTCTTAGTTTTGAACGTTCTCATAAATTAATATAAAATACATTTAGATGGGAACAGAAACACTTCTATAGCCCTGTCTGCATTATTTCTGCCACCCAGAGACTATTCATGATATCAGTAGAGCAAGGAAAAATTTTCCATCAAATTCCTCCAGAAATTGAAAAGTGTGAGAAAAATTGTAAGAACGTTCACATCGTAGAATGATATGTTCTGAGAAGCCACTGAACGACGGAGAGGCAAGGTTGATCACATACTACAAGATGGAAGGGACTAGGATCACAAAATATCTTTACAACTCATCACGTTTCACTGAAATTTGTCAATATGTCACACACTAAAAGATACGGCAAGTTTTAGTCGCAGAAGCGTTTCAACTTTAAAGACAACAAATTGAATTCACAGCACAGAACTTTATTGTTTTTACTGGATTAGATCGTCTGCGTACAAGTCTCAGGACACACAATCAATGGTTCAAATGGCTCTAAGCACTTTGGGACTTAACGTCTGAGGTCATCAGTCCCCTGGACTCAGAACTACTCAAACCTAACTAACCTAAGGGCATCACACACATCCATGCCCGAGCCAGGATTCGAACCTGCGCCCGTAGCAGCAGCGCGGTTCCGGATTGAGCGCCTAGAACAGCTCGGCCACAGCGGCTGGCGACACGTTATCAAACTCGCTCTTAGTAAGGCCGGCCAGTGTATATTGGAAGTCTCTCCTGACAGCCAGTAAGTGACTTTCCTCTGGTACCATCTGTTTCGTTGATGCACTGTGTAGAAGGGGTCAGCGCACAGTAAACCAGGGGTGAACAAGATTTCGGATCGCAGGCGGTGCCCTGGCACTAGGGCCACAGCGGTCAGTTGGACTGCACGTTTTTCCCACCACGCTGTCCAGGCTGTCGGAGCGGTGGAAAGGGGGGGGGGGGTAGGGAGGAGAGGGGAAAACAGAACGTACCGCATTTATAATAGCATTGCATACGACTTGGTTTTATATTTCACGTTTCTCAAAAACGTAGATCACAAATAAAACAAACTTTCAGTATTATTTAATTATTTTTGGCGTGCTGTAGACATAATTTTTATCTGGTACAAACTGTCGGCATACGGACAGATGCAGACAGTTTCACAGATTTTTGCACTCAGGTTGACACATAACCATGACTTATTTAGTTTCATAATCGGAAACGGTCTTCCACACAAATATGTCAATCGAAATATTGTAGCACTTTTGCAACCTCATTATAAAGATATAGAAACTCTACCTGAGGGGAGAAATGTAGGCGTCCTGCGCAGCTTTAAAGTAAAAGAATTTGACATTAAAATGGGAGTTGCCTTGCAGAGGCACAGGGCGCTTTCAACCGAAACAGAAAACGGTCTCGAAAACAGCTCTAATAACAGATGTAAGATTGACGGTGTTCTCAAAACGTTTAGGAAAGTTTCTTTGTAAATTTTCATGGCAACAATGGATTGTTCAGACCTTGTGTTCTCTTTAAGGGCATTAAAATTAGGGATTTTCTTTTTAAATGCACCCCCATCAAATCTGAAAGAAGTTGTTCCTCACCTTGCAATGTCTTACTGTGGACAGTGTGCCGTCAAGTCTATTTAAGGGGCTCCGGAAAGGCTCAAAATCATGAAAAGTTCAATTTTTACTTTTTTGCGTTTTCTGAATCTGCAGACTATTACCTTTTAATAGATATATAATTTATTCAATTCCGAAGACTACAACTATTTTTAAATTTTTTTTGAAATGTGTTCTACATGGGCGTGACCCACTGTGGCGCTGTTAAACTGCTGTCAAATGGTGTTAAATGAAGTCAAATGAAGTGTACACTCATAAGGATAGTCTGCCTCATGCAATAATGGAGGTGATAAAACCTATTTTCAGAGACTTAGCAGCACCTGAACTGTTGAAAAAGTGTATTCACGGAAAAACTCAAAACCCCAATGAAAGTGTAAATAGTGTTATATGGTCGAGAATCCCCAAGACTGTATTTGTTGGAATAGAAACACTTCACTTTGGTGTGTATGATGCTGTTGCGACTTTCAATGATGGCAACATTGTAAGGTGCAAGGTATTTAGAAATATGGGAATGAAGATAGGTTCTAACATGGTACGAACGATGCTTGCTTTAGACAAGGAACGCCTTCGGGCTGCAGACAGGGCTGTAGAGTCTAGAAATACAAGAAAGAGTAAACAGGAGGAGGAACAAGAGGAAGCTGGAGGAGGAGTTTGCAGAGGATGAAGATAATCCATCCTATGGACCTGGAATGCACTAAAAAGTTAATCCAATCTTTGTCGCTCGATTCCCAAAACTTTTATTTTCTCATACTAATTACATGTTTTCTAAGGATCTTCCAAACATATTTGTTTCAAACTTTCAGTAAATGTTACACAGTACCTTCTGCATAATTTAACACAGCCTTTTTCCAAAAAACTGTATATTTTTGAATATATAAATAAAAAATTGCAAAAAAATGTTGTGAATTTTCATTACATTTGAAAAAAAATCATGTTTAATAACTGAACTAAAATTTTGTAAAATCCCTGTGTTAAGTTGTAGCCCATATTCCAATAAATAATCTGTAAAAAGTTCAACTTCCTACCTCAAATACTTTGTGAGGAAAGATGTAATTTATAAGCGTGATTTTAACATTGCAAGTATAGGGCGTTCCGGAGCCCCTTAAAATGTGAGATGAGCAGTCCATTCCGGAGGTTCTGATTTTCGTTTCTGCATCCCTCTTTCCTTCATAATTTCGACAGTTAAATCGAAAAATCGTTCCATGCTTGTCCTTTGACTGAACCAATGTACTTTGGAGTAATATACAAAGTCACCATACTCTTCCATTACTTCCATCGAAAACAATTAGCTGACAGTGGAATAATGCATCTGAGTTCAGAAATTTTTCTATTCATACCACCAATATCTTCACGTTATGCATGCCTGCATATTTAGGGCAAAGTGCTTCTTGATATATTGAACAATGAATCCTATCTGTCGATCGTTGTAGTTCTTTTTTCTTTGTTCTTTCATTGTCAACTAAATTTTTAAATTCTTTTCTAAGGCGCTGCAGTCATGGACTCTGCGGCTGGTCCCGCCGGAGGTTGGAGTCCTCCCTCGGGCATGGTTGTGTGTGTTTGTCCTTGGAATAATTTAGGTTAAGTAGTGCGTAAGCTTGGGGACTGAAGAACTTAGCAGTTAAGTTCCATAAGATTTCACACACATTTGAACATTTTTTAAAATTCTTTCTGCATGGTATTGTAATATCGTATCCTAGGAAATTTGCTGTATCCGCCACTTATGAGAGTGCATAATATATACTGAGAATTCTGATACCTCTTTTATGTCATTCTCATTCATTTTCAAAGGCATGTGACGATAGATCGCTAGAGTGTCATTTTTTGTGCAAACATCCACTGTACCAGTGAACGTCCTTCATACCACGAACAAACAGTGAAGGGTAAACAGCGCTGACACCACGATTCTGCCCAACTGAAGAGAGTTGTGCATACCGAATAAGGCCACACCGCATTCCTAAATGAGATGTCGCACTTTACCGAGTGTTTCCGAAAGAACAGACACAACATATATAATTATAGCGATGACGGCCAGTGACCCCTTCTGTGCAGATGCACACCAAGTTCGAAGTTTTACAGGACTCAGCGAGACGCCGTGAGTAATGAGGCTACTGAGCAGGGGTACTGCACCAGTAGTGTGTGGTATAAGTAGAGAATTTAGGTCTGACGGAAGGCGTGCTATGGTAGTCTGTGGAGTTGTGGACATAGTTGTGTCTGGATGGCGTAGTGGTCAACGCATTTGTCTAAGTAAGCAGGAGACCTGGGTTCGAATCTCAGCCTAGCACAAGTTTTCAACTTGCCCCATTGATACAAATCAATGCCCACTAGCAACTAAAGTCTCCCGCTGGCCATTTCCCCATAGTATTCCCTCTGTGGAAGCCCTGTTGCCAGAAACGAATTGGAAGATTGTTTGGTCTAACGTTAGCCAGCCGATTTTCCCGATGGAAGTGGCGTCCTCGTGGTACCAAGTTGTTCATTATATTGTATCTATCAACGTGCGACGTTTTCGTATTGGTCTCAATGTGACGGATCGTTGCAATCTTCTTTCCACGATCGAAGAACAATGCCATCAAATGGTTCAAATGGCTCTGAGCACTATGGGACTTAACGTCTGTGGTCATCAGTCCCCTAGAACTTAGAACTACTTAAACCTAACTAACCTAAGGACATCACACACATCCATGCCCGAGGCAGGATTCGAACCTGCGACCGTAGCAGTCGCGCGGTTCCGGACTGCGCGCCTAGAACCGCTAGACCACCTCGGCCGGCCAATTGTAATTATTATATTATTCTTGAAGTCTGAGGGTATTTCGCCTGTCTCATACATCTTGCTCACTAGATGGTAGAGTTTTGTCAGGACTGGCTCTCCCAATGCCGTCAGTAGTTCTAATAGAATGTTATCTACTCCCGGGGCCTTGTTTCGACTCATGTCTTTCAGTGCTCTGTCAAACTCTTCACGCAGTATCGTATCTCCCATTTCATCTTCATCTACATCCCCTTCCATTTCCATAATATTGTCCTCAAGTACGTCGCCCTTGTATAGACCCTCTATATACTCCTTCCACCTTTCTGCTTTCCCTTCTTTGCTTAGAACTGGGTTTCCATCTGAGCTCTTGATATTCATGCATGTGGTTCTCTGTTCCCCGAAGGTCTCTTTAATTTTCCTGTAGGCAGTAGCTATCTTACCCCTAGTGAGATACGCCTCTACATCCTTACATTTGTCCTCTAGCCATCCCTGCTTAGCCATTTTGCACTTCCTGTCGATCTCATTTTTGAGACGTTTGTACTCCTTTTTGCCTGCTTCATTTACTGCTTTTTTTCTATTTTCTCCTTTCATCTATTAAATTCAATATTTCTTCTGTTACCCAAGGATTGCTACCAGCCCTCGTCTTTTTACCTACTTGATCCTCTGCTGCCTTCACTACTTCATCTCTCAAAGCTACCCATTCTTCTTCTACTGTATTTCTTTCCCCCATTTCTGTCAGTTGTTCCCTTATGCTCTCCCTGAAACTCTGTACAACCTCTGGTTTAGTCAGTTTATCCAGGTCCCATCTCCTTAAATTCCCACCTTTTTGCAGTTTCTTCAGTTTTAACCTACAGTTCATAACGAATAGATTGTAGTCAGAGTCCACATCTGCCCCTGGAAATGTCTTACAATTTAAAACCTGGTTCCTAAATCTCTGTCTTACCATTATATAATCTATCTGAAACCTGTCAGTATCTCCAGGCTTCTTCCAGTATACAACCTTCTTTTATAATTCTTGTACCAAGTGTTACCTATGATTTAGTTGTGCTCTGTGCAAAATTCTACCAGGCGGCTTCCTCTTTCATTCGCCTGCTACGTTTCCTTCTCTCCCTTTTTCTACTACCGAATTCCAGTCACCCATAACTATTAAATTTTCGTCTCCCTTCACTACCTGAATAATTTCTTTTATTTCATCATACATTTCTTCAATTTCTTCGTCATCTGCAGAGCTAGTTGGTATATATATATATATATATATATATATATATATATATATATATATATATATATATATATCTGGATGACACGAAGAATGTTTGAAATCAGCTCCTCATTGTCCCAACCACTGGGCGTCACCTTGCTCGATTTGGACGAAGGAAAATCATCACACTCTAAGGGCTTTGTGTGGACATGATGGGTTCCTCACAGCCTAGTAGACCGATGTCGTTCTTCACATTAACCGGGCTCACATTCGGAAGCTATTTTAAAGTTTAATAACAATCAATTACACCTGTTGCCATCATTCGCATCAGCTAACATAAAACAGCAGTGTCAAACAGTCTTACCTTTCTCAAACTTCGTGTATAGGCTGAGCAAATGAATTAAAGGATAACTCTTTGGAACCTCGTCATTTTCCCACTTTGTGATGAAAAAACGAGAAATCTGTCTCAAAGGTGCCTACAACCTCCCTCTGTGATGGTGCGAAAGCAATGTGCCCTGCGACGCTGTGAACAACAAGGTGTCGACACATTCGAAAAAAAGGCCAGGGCTCGGAAATCCATGTGAGGAGTAAGGTGGGTTACTGAGTACACATTGGAACCAAATTTCAACACAATTCAGCTCAACGCTGACGTGGATGTGTCCCACGGTGGCAATGTCGCAACTTCCCCCCCCCCCCTCCACCCCCCCCCCCCCCCCCCCCCCGTTTTAACCACAGTTGGCCGCTTCTCTTGACGCCTGCGAGTTGGAGGAAAACATTTCGCGAACATTTCTGTTTAGAATCGAGACCACACTGCTTCAGGGGGTGGCATAAAGACCGTCAATGAAACAACCCCTTCCCTTGTGGCGTTCATTTACACACATTTCGCGGTTGAAAACGACAGTCTCCATGGCGATGTGCAACAGAATGACGTTCTTTACTAATTTTGAATTGCCGACACACCTCCAAGTGATTCACCCCTTTGCTAAGCACATCTTGGGGCTGAAATCACATTAAACGTGATCTCACCCCTTCGGAGTATAGCGTGACCACAATGATTACTGTAGGATACAGCGCTCAGCCGCTAGGGACTGATGAAACTCATTCGACGAAACTTGGGCGTGATCCAAAGTAGCTACTGGTGCTCATGCGTTTTTTCAACTCTCCTGTTTAACGCTCTCCAGTGGCATGATTATTGGAGGGGGGGAGGGGAGGGGGGGTATTAAATTGACACACGTGTGAATAAATTAACAAAGGGTTCCTCTAAGGCTTCCAACACGGCAAAACCCTCGGTGCCACCTGCACGTCTTTGTTGAATACTTCAAAAATGTATCTGCACAGATACAACCCTTGATAGATACCTAGACGCCTGTGGACAAACAATCCCTTGAACACCTATCAAATTCCACATGCCCACAGGCAGGCGCTAGAACAGCAGAGCAGCACCATTCAACTGCAGGGTGACCAGTAGGTTGCCTGCCAGCAGGCGTCTAGGAATCGGTCAAAGGTTATTTCTGTTCAAATACATTTTTAAAGTGCTCAACAAAGGTGCACGGGTGGCACTAAGGAGGTCTTAGTGGGACCCTTTGCCATTTCATTCTTGCACATGTCCATGTCGCTTCCCCCCATGATCATGAAACTGGAGGGCGCGAAACATGAGTGCTGAAAAAGCATAAGGACGCTTTGCTGCTTCGGAAGGAGTTCAGACTTCGTCGAATTGTTTTGATCACTCACTAGAGGTTTCACCCTATATACAAGAGCAACCATTGCAGTCACGTACACTTCAAAATAGTCATGTCACGTTCAATAGAGTTGCAAACCCACAATGTCAGACGTGGACTGAATCGTCCAGGGAGAGTCAGCAGTGTAAAAAGTTGTCAAGAGCGCCGTTCTATTAAACACTGCAAACTCTCGTTTTCAACCAGAAATTTATGTAAACGAAGCGTTAGTTTTATTGACGTCATTTATGCCACCTCCTTTTCGTGTCGATTGTCAGCGCAGTGTGAATGAAATATTTTCCTTTGCTATCCATAAAAAAACGCTGGGCGTCGCGTTTCTGACCTCCGTCGCAGAGGAGTAAAGAGCAGGGGTGAAATGTGGGTAAGGGCGGCTGACGACCTTTCAATTGCATGACGCGTCCAAGGTGGCATTGGGCAGATTGTGGTGAAATTTGGTCCAACGTGATGTGGTTAACCCACCTTACACCCTGGGTCGGTTCAAAAACACTTTTCCACGTAAGAGACTTATCATTTGGGGAATCCTGCCCCCCGATACGCACTGCCTTCAAATCTTGCGTTTGGGAGCCCCTGGCGGTCCTCTCAACCGGTTCTGCTTGCATCTTCCCACTTGAACTTTTGAGAACTGTCTCTCTCTCTCTCTCTCTCTCTCTCTCTCTCTCTCTCTCTCTCCACTTTTTTTTTTTTTTTTTTTTTTTTTTTTTTGCATGTGTCGGCGCCTCGCTGTTTCAAGCGTCGCGTAGCCCGCGGGTGACATCACGAGCTCCACGTTTTTACACCATTACAGACGGAGGTTGTAGGCATCTTTGAGCAGAATTTCATATTTCTGCGTATCACCGGGGAGAGGGAATGACGATGTTTTAAAAAGTGATCTCTTAATTTTTTTTCGCATTGTACGTGCATTGCTCGATAAAAATATGTGAAACACCCAAAAGGCATTCAGGCAGGATGATCATACAAACATACCGCCATTTTACTGTAGCACAGACCCAGGTATGGGGTTCATAGTAGTAGGCGCCCCTGGTTTAGAGAAGCAACTGAAAGAGATGAAAAGAAATGTCACGAGGTCCCTACGTACTACTACTTCGGTTATACAGAGAGTACGCTACAACATTGTTCGCTTACTTAGGTTGCATTTATCGCGAAACTCTTACATAGCGCAGAGACCCAAGCGACTGGAAAAAACGCAGGTGACTCTCATATATAAGAAGGGTAAAAGAACGGACCCGTACAATTACAGACCGATATCCTTAACATCAGTTTGATGCAGAATTCTAGAACATATTCTAAGGTCGAATATAATAAATTTCCTTGAGACAGAAAAGCTTCTGGCCACAAATCAGATCGGATTTAGAAAGCATCTCTCATGCGAAACTCAGCTTGCCCTTTTCTCGCATGACACCCTGCGAACCCTGGATGATTGTCTACAGACAGATTCTATATTCCTAGATTTCCAGAAATCATTTGCCATGGTGTTCCACTACAGACTGTTAACGAAGGTAGAAACATACGGAATAGGTACCCAGATATATGAGTAGGTCGAAGACATCTTCAGTAATTAACCCCAGTACATTGTCCTCGACAGCGAGTGCTCATCGGCTTGTGATATGACCGTTTTTATTCTCTATATACATAAATGATCTGTGGAGTAGGGTGAGCAGCAATATGCGGCTGAAACTTCCTGGCAGATTAAAACTGTATGCCGGACCGAGGCTCGAACTCTTTCGCGGGCAAGTGCTTTACCGTCTGAGCCACCCAAGCACGACTCACGACCCGTCTTCACAGCTTCAATTCTGCCAGTACCTCGTCTCCTATCTTCGAAACTTTTCAGAAGCTCTTCAGCGAACCTAGCAGAAATAGCACACCTGGAAGAAAGGACATTGCGGAGACATGGCTTAGCCACAGCCTGGGGGATGTTTCCAGAATGAGATTTTCACTCTGCAGCGGACTGTGCGCTGATATGAAACTTCCTGGCAGATTAAAACTGTGTGTCGGACCGAGACTCCAACTCTGGACCTTTGCCTTTCGCGGGCAAGTGCACAGTGCGGTCCGGCACACTGTTTTAATCTGCCAGGAAGTTTCATATCAGCGAACACTCCTCTGCAGAGTGAAAATCTCATTCTGGAATATGCGGCTGTTTGCTGATGATACTGTGGTGTACCAGAAGGTACCGTAGTTTAGTGACTGTTGGAGAATACAAGTTGACTTAGACAAAATTTCTAGTTGGTGTGACGAGTGTCAGCTTGCTCTAAATGTAAGAAAATCTATGTTAATGCAGATGATTAGGAGAAAGAATCTCGTGATGTTCGAATACAGGATCATTATTGTGCTGCTTGACACACTAGTGTCGTTTAAACACTTAGGCGTAATACTGTAGAGCGATATGAAACCGAACGAGCATGTAAGGACGGTAGTAAGGAATCGAGTGGTCTAATTTGTTTTATTGAGAGAATTCTAGGAATGTGTAGCTCATCTAAACAGCGTATGAACGTTAGTACGACCCATTCATGAGTACTTCTCGAGTGCATGGATCACCCATCAGGTCTGATTAAATGAAAATATCACTGAGCTCGGTGGCGCAGTGGTTAGCACACTGGACTCGTATTCGGGAGGAGAACGGTTCAAATACGTGTCCGGCTATTCTGGTTTAGGTTTTCCGTGATTTCCCTACACCGCTTCAGGCAAATTCCGGGATGGTTCCTTTGCAAGGGCACGGCGACATCCTTCCACATCCTTCCCTAATCCGATGGGACCGATGACCTCGGTGTCCCCCCCCCCCCCCTTCCCACTCCGAACTCAGCGAAACAACTAAAGGAAAACATCGAAGCAATTGAAAGGCGCGCTGCTTACATTTGTTACCGCTTGGTTCGATCAGCACGCAAGCATTCCGTAATTGGTTTGTAAACTTGTTGTGTACATAGTTCTGCGTAGTCAGCGCGTACACAACTTTCCCACTAGAGCGCGCCCCGCCAAGCACAACAGCACAGGCGCAGCGCTCGTCCGTCTCCGCACTACGAGATGGTGCTGCCTTAGAGACGGACCAAATTCTGCTTCCGCCGATCCGCGTATTAATATGTAACGCAGCCAATGAGATCGCTGCTAACGTAGAACCTTTTGTCCTCGTGGATCGCACTCGCGCAGTGATACCTGAACGCGCGAGGTATTATAACGAGTGTACAGACCTCCAATTAGTCAGTCTGCATTTGTCTGCACCAGTCTGTACCAGTCTACATTTGTCTGTACCAATCTGTAGTAAAGTTTCAGTATGCACCTAGTAAGATTATCATATTCCTGTACATAGCCATGAAGAGAAATGTATAGACACTTTGTCAAGTATCAGAGATATGTGAGAATAAGATTAGCGTACCAAGGCCAAAGAAAGTTCAGATTTTCAATTGTAAATAGCATCCACAATCAAGTTACGAAAGGTTTATGCTTTTTATTATTTTAATAAATGTGTGTGAAAATTAATCAAGTTCTGTTTAAAGTTGGTCACCATCAACCGGCTACTCTAAGCGTGCAAGTGGCATTTCTATCGTCTGACCTAACGGCAGAAGATAAATACGCCACGATAAGACCACGAGACATATTGCTGACACTCGTCTACTTCGTTAGAGCGACAAGTCAAATAATCTGAGTGTGTACCGAAGGTCTTACAGTACGCACACCACAGAACTCCAACGGGACTCCTTGGACGGAAGGTGATGTTCTTTTCAGGAGGCACTATTGAGAAAATTTAGAGAGCAAACTGCAGAACGATTCTACTGCCGTCAATGAACATTTAGCGAAAGGACCTTGAAGATAATATAAGAGAAATTAAGGCTCCTACGTAGACATATAGATGTTGGTTCTTTCTTCGTTCCATTTGCGGATGCATTAGCAAAGGAAATTGCTAGTAGTGGTACGAGATACCCTCCACTATGCACTATGCGGTGGTTTGCGATGTATGTATATGGATGTAGATGTATACTGGTCGGATGTCAAAGTAACGTTGTACATGTGGTATCAACGTTCGATACCACACTTGTTAGGGGTTGCAGTTATCGACCGCGGTCCGTATTAGTATCGTTGGACCCGCGAGTCGCGACCAGCGCCGCTAGCGCCGCTCCGCGGATCGTATCAATTTTCTAGCGAGCTCTCGTCTACTCTTGCTCGGGACGACAAGTAGTAAAGTAGCACAGCCTTCAGCTGATAGGAAGCAACCTCTAACAAGGCGCTTAGTGACGTATGGCCCAAGTGAGGCCTCAATAGCTATCTGTTTATAATTATATGTATGCAGTCAAGAAAAATCCTGTACAACCAGTTAAGTACAATATATACTATTTTTTAACAACGACTTCTAATTATTTTAGTCGTTGCAGATCCAGACCATGCAGCCAGCATCTTATCAACGTTACTAACAAACCTGCTGTGATTTATATGTTTCTATTTAGCATTGGCCACTAGTCAACATTGGCGACGACTCCTTCGTCGTCATCATAACGGTACACATACACAATATCGGCGGGTATGTGAATAATTAGAGTTGGAATTCTCCGTGCCATGTAGAACGGTACCCAGAGTGCATTAGCTTTGTTCGTGTTTCGTATTGTTGATATATGAGGGATGTGAATAACGACAGATGTGAGCGATCCCTGTGGATGACACAACGCCGTGTACTGGAGTGAGACAGTGTGATGAGTACCTAACTTAGTCTGTAACAGGACTCAGTTTGGGTCTCCATTTGGCCGTCTGGTCGCATTGCGCAATAGGCAGTTTTGTGGGGCGGCTGGGTGTGAGTGTGGTCCGATGTTGCACTGAATGGGAACGTGAGAACAGGCATACTCGTTGTGAAGGTTCCGGTCGACCACGTCTGACCACCACAAGGTAAGATCGCTGTGTTGGTATGCAAGCACGTCATAACCGCTTCACATCCGCACCTTTCGTCCGAGGACAAGTAACATGCGCCCTTCAACATCTGTGTCACCTCTCACCGTTGGTCGCAGACTACAGTCCGATTCACGAACGATGGCGCTCCGTGTAGCTCGAGGCGTAGATGGAGGCTGCTATGTTGCCGGTTCCAAGCGACAGTTGCCGTACGTGCATAGAGGGGCTTAAAGAAAGTTTGAACCAGCAATTTACATTTCCTTGCTTATGTAGAATTTGTCACTTACCACGATCATTAGCAATGACAATTGGCAACAAATGGAGCAAGAATTCACTGAATAGCTCGTCACAATAACGTTTAATGCCCGCACTGCCTACAACAGTACCAGCAGAGCTCTCAGATTACTGCAGAATGGGTCATTGGCTGTCGGATTATGCGTACATCAGGTGCGCTGAACGAGCCTAAATTCGACAGCAGCCGTGCATGTCTCCAGCTAAAAGTTTCCTTCCAACGCGTAGTCTGCCTTTAACACCACAACACAAACGGCTGCGTTTGAATTGTTGCAGTGACTGGGAATTGTAGTCTGTTAATGACTGGTGTCCCATTATGTTCACCGATGAATCGCGTTTCCGCACTACCCAGAAGGACCATCGTCGGTGAGTACGGCGGCAGGCTGGGGATAGGTCCAATTCTCCCAATATTTTGGAGAGTCGCAGCGGTGACGTCTTGGTGTAATGAGCCATCGGTCATGGCTTCAAGTCCGTGACAGTGTCCCGGTGCCATTTTTCAACATGAAAATAGAACGTGTCTGTCTGAACTGTTTGCGTTATGTTCATATCTCTAGACATGTTCCCCATAGAACAAGTGTGGGGCCACCTCGGACTTCATCTCTATCCCAGTGCCAGTACCCAGAATATCAAGCACCTGGTACCACAGTTACGGGTCAGATTCCCTCAGGACAGGATATAGAGGCTTTACGACATCCTTCCCAAACGAATCAATGCATGCATTCTGACCAGAGGATGAGAAACGTCAAACTGATACGTGGGCGCATACTGCCAAGTTCTTTGTAAATTTGACTTGATTTTGTAATGATTGAAGTAATACCATCACCCTCTCAACCAAAAAATGGTTAAAATGGCTCTGAGCACTATGGGACTTAATATCTGAGGTCATTAGTCCCCTAGAACTTAGAACTGCTTAAACCTAACTAACCTAAGGACATCACACACATCCATGCCCGCGGCAGGATTCGAACCTGCGACCGTAGTGGTCGCGCGGTTCCAGACTGAAGCGCCTAAAACCGCTCAGCCACACCGACCGGCCCCTCTTAACCCTTGAAGTTTAATTTACTTTCCTCCTCGCCTTATACGAGGGCAATTCAATAAGTAATGCAACACATTTTTTTTCTGAAACAGGGGTTGTTTTATTCAGCATTGAAATACACCAGGTTATTTCCCAATCTTTTAGCTACACAACACTATTTTTCAACGTAATCTCCATTCAATGCTACGGCCTTACGCCACCTTGAAATGAGGGCCTGTATGCCTGCACGGTACCATTCCACTGGTCGATGTCGGAGCCAACGTCGTACTGCATCAATAACTTCTTCACCATCCGCGTAGTGCCTCCCACGGATTGCGTCCTTCATTGGGCCAAACATATGGAAATCCGATGGTGCGAGATCGGGGCTGTAGGGTGCATGAGGAAGAACAGTCCACTGAAGTTTTGTGAGCTCCTCTCGGGTGCGAAGACTTGTGTGAGGTCTTGCGTTGTCATGAAGAAGGAGAAATTCGTTCAGATTTTTGTGCCTACGAATACGCTGAAGTCGTTTCTTCAATTTCTGAAGAGTAGCACAATACACTTCAGAGTTGATCGTTTGACCATGGGGAAGGACATCGAACAGAATAACCCCTTCAGCGTCCCAGAAGACTGTAACCATGACTTTACCGGCTGAGGGTATGGCTTTAAACTTTTTCTTGGTAGGGGAGTGGGTGTGGCGCCACTCCATTGATTGCCGTTTTGTTTCAGGTTCGAAGTGATGAACCCATGTTTCATCGCCTGTAACAATCTTTGACAAGAAATTGTCACCCTCAGCCACATGACGAGCAAGCAATTCCGCACAGATGGTTCTCCTTTGCTCTTTATGGTGTTCGGTTAGACAACGAGGGACCCAGCGGGAACAAACCTTTGAATATCCCAACTGGTGAACAATTGTGACAGCACTACCAACAGAGATGTCAAGTTGAGCACTGAGTTGTTTGATGGTGATCCGTCGATCATCTCGAACGAGTGTGTTCGCACCCTCCGCCATTGCAGGAGACACAGCTGTGCACGGCCGGCCCGCACGCGGGGGATCAGACAGTCTTGCTTGGCCTTGCGGCGATGATGACACACGCTTTGCCCAACGACTCACCGTGCTTTTGTCCACTGCCAGATCACCGTAGACATTCTGCAAGCGCCTATGAATATCTGAGATGCCCTGGTTTTCCGCCAAAAGAAACTCGATCACTGCCCGTTGTTTGCAACGCACATCCGTTACAGACGCCATTTTAACAGCTCCGTACAGCGCTGCCACCTGTCGGAAGTCAATGAAACTATACGAGACGAAGCGGGAATGTTTGAAAATATTCCACAAGAAATTTCCGGTGTTTTCAACCAAAATTGGCCGAGAAAAAAAATGTGTTGCATTACTTATTGAACTGCCCTCGTATATGCTTCACTTTTTGTGTCAGGCAGTTTATTTCCATAACTCGAGTCAGGAAATCTTACTTTTCCCTCATTTGCTTTCATAAATTTTCCAGACACTTGTTCGAAACATGATTCATAAATCGTATAGAGGCTCAAAATGATATACACTACATGTTTATAGTTGCAAGATATGTTAAATATGTACACTACATCAGATCAGAACTCCAATGCAGTGTCTTGAACCTTCCGATCAGCGTTATGCAATGGTAAAGCACTGGGCTATTTGTCCAAATAGCTTATCGTAAATTCAGATATGGGTCTTGCAATAAGGACGTGGCCAATTGCTTTTGCCATCCTTTTCATCCTTGGCAGACACAGTTAGAACTTTCTCAAGTTAGTTAGCTATCCCAATATTTCAAAGACTACACTTTAAAGACTGGACGTTACAAGACTAGTTGTTAAAAGAATGTGAGGACGTCAACGTTGCGAAAATGGAAAAAAAAGTAATATAACAGTAATATCAGATATTGAGTCCGCCTTGATGCAAAACACCATGTTATTAGTTTATTTCTTTATTATCCCAAACTAGTTTCGGCGACAAGTATCACCATCATCAGTGGTTTTTTTTAATCAAAAACATGCAGAAAATGGCATGGTTGTACAAACACAGTAAACCATTATTACATTTTTACAATTCGTCTTTTGAAATATAGTATTCTATTGATACTTTCATACTACCTTATTTATTGTATGTTACAGCATGTTTTAAGCAATTATTGGCGCTGTTTGCGACATATTTTCTGTGCTCTTCTTGTTGCTGTCTTTTTACTGTTAGTAAACAAATACTAAAAGGTGAACTTCGTATATCAACAGTATATACTTGGGGTTGTGGTAGTGTTGTGGAAACCAGTTATTTGGTGTGTACTGAGCTGTTGCTTAGCTATTCGTGTACTCACGTTCGTCGGATGGTATGTGGCTGCTTTTATACACAGAAATACAAAACTTTTGCACTTTGTTTCTAATCCAGAATATTACGCCATCTTGCTGTTCGCGTGTGTCGCGAGAGGCGTATCGCATGTGGCTATGAAAAACTGTAGCGCCAATTACGACGACTTCTGTTCATTATTTATGTCTCTGTGCGAGATGGGGAAGTGGTTCTTTTGCGTGTGTGTACTTTCTGTTCTGTGTCCCGTTATGTACGACGGCATTATTCGTCCTGCTCCTTCTGGAGTGCCTTGCTTGTGACTTCTTTCAGATTCTAAGTTACCAGATGCGGACTCCTTTGCCGTCTACTAGAGTAGACGCAAAATTAGATGGCAATTTTTCGTTTGCCATTCGGCGGCGGACATTACTGTCGGTTCAAGCAGGGAGTTATATTTACACAGACATGGATATGCACTACAAACTTTGATCCAAAAGTACAAAGAACTAACACGAGAATTACCATCAATCCTTGAGACGAGAGAGATTACTGTACAGCAGTTCCCAACCCACAGTTGCTAATTTCATACAATAACCTAGTTGTATGGCTCGTAATAAAAGCCACGCTACTTCATCACGAAATAGAAATCTACTCGTCTCGTTTTAAAATGAACTGACGAAAATCCTTGTACCTCAGAACACGTTCTGCCTGATATAAATGGAGTTCATGTGAAAAAGGAACATAAAACTTAAAAAGAACGTTTCTTTATAACATTAGCAGTGTTCTGTGCTGGTGTGTCATACGTTCGTCAAGCCGGTCAGATGTCGCAGAGCGTAATACAGCAAGTATACAGCGTACCAAAAGTCAGCTCGACGACTAACGCCTATGTACAGCATTTAGGAAGCGAAATGCTGGCTTAGCGGCTCCCCCGCTTTTTGTGCCGCCTCTGTTAACGCAGTCAGTGATAGCCGCTCTGCTGCGTGTCTTTCCCCGCATCGGCCGTTCCATTAAACATTTGCCGGCTAGCCGGCTGCTTACGTAAGATAGCCTTCGTCTCTCGCGTATAAGAATTCACAGCCCACAGCACGAGACAGAAGCACATTAGCCACGCAGGCCACTGTTATCTGCTACCGGATACGTCACAAACTACAGTGGCTCCCCGTTTCTTATAATTATTTACTGCTTCTTATTTCAACTTCAAGTGCTATTTAGCAGTTAGTTGCTGCGAGGCCTTAGAATATGCATTTACGAGGCTGGCCATTATAATGAACATTTTCCCTATCAGGATGAACGTCTTCAAAACAATCCCCTAACTCAAGAACTGCGGATTTTCATTTAAAGTATGAGGCGACTTCAGTAAGCATTGCTACACAATTTTTTTTCACGGCCAGTTTCCGATGAAACCCCTATAGTTTCTTGAAGTTCCAGTAGGTACTGGCGCTATACGTAACCTTCAAAATGGCGCCTGTATCGGAGATGCGTTCCAAGCAGAGAGCTGTCATTGAGTTTCCTTTGACGGAAAACCAGCGCATCAAAAAATGGTTCAAATGGCTCTAAGCACTATGGTACTTGACATCTGAGGTCATCAGTCCCCTAGACTTAGAACTACGTAAACCTAACTAACCTAAGGACATCACACATATCCATGCCCGAGGCAGGATTCGAACCTGCGACCGTAGCAGCCGCGTGGTTCCAGACTGAAGCGCCTAGAACCGCTCGATCACAGTGGCCGGTACCAGAGCATCACAGATATTCATATGTGCTTGTATAATGTCTAAGGAGATCTGGCAGCGAACAAAAGCACGGTGAGTCGCTCTGTCAGGTGTCGCGTAAACCTGTCCGATCTTCCGCGTGCCGACCGCACACAGCTGTGGCTCCTGCAGTGTTGGAACGTGCGGACACTCTCATTCGAGATGATCGACGGATCACAGTCAAACGCCCTGCTGCTCAAATCGATGTCTCTGTTGGTAGTGCTGACACACTCGTTCACCAGTTGGAGTATCGTACTCAAAAGTTTGTGTCCACCGGGTTCCTCGTCGCCTAACGCAAGACCGTAAAGAACAACGAAGGAATATCATAGCGGAACTGCTTGCGCGTTACGAAGCTGATAGTGTCAATTTTCTGTCGGGCATCGTCACAGGCGATGAAACATGACCTCATAACAAAATGGCAATCCACGGAGTGACGCCGCGCTGGGTAGCCTCGCAGTCAAATGCGCCTCGCCACGGTTCGCGCGGCTCCCCTCGTTGGAGGTTCGCGTTCTCCCTCGGGCGTGGGTATGTGTGATGTCCTCACCGTAAGTTAGTTAAAGTTACATTAAGTAGTGTGTAAGTCTAGGGACCGATGACCGCAGCAGTTTGGTCCCACAGGAACTTACCACCACCATGGAGTGACGTCACACCACCTCTCCTCCCGAAAAAAATTTCAAAGCCGCTCCCTCAACCGGTACAGTCATGAAAACGTTCTTCTGGGTCTCTGAACGGGTTATTCTGTTCAATATCCTCTGACGTGTGTTCTGCTACCCTCAGGAAACAGAAGTAACTTCAGCGTGTTCGTCGCTACAAAAATACAACGAACTTCTTCTTCTCCACAACAACACAAGGCCTCACACAAGTCTGCGCACACGAAAGGAACCCACAAAACTTCATTGGACGGTTCTTCCTTATCCACCCTACCCCGGATCTCGCACCATCCGACTTCCATTTGTTTGGCCCAATGAAGAATGCAATCAGCAGCGAGCAGTACGTGGATGACGGGGAGGTTATTGATGCAGCAAGACGTTGGCTCCGATGTCAACCAATAGAGTGGTACCACGCCCCCAGTAAAGTGTAGTATAAGGCCGTCACATTGAACGCATATTACGATGAAAAGTAGGGTTCTGTAGCAGAAAGACTGGGGATGCGCAAAATTATAGACCTATATCTCTGACATCGATCTGTAGAATTTTAGAACATGTTTTTTGCTCACGTATCATGTCATTTCTGGAAACCCAGAATCTACTCTGTAGGAATCAACATGGATTCTGGAAACCGCGATCGTGTGAGACCCAACTCGCTTTATTTGTTCATGAGAACCAGGAAATATTAGATAGAGGCTCCCAGGTAGATGCCACTTTCCTTGACTTCCGGAAGGCATTCGATACAGTTCCTCACCGTCGCTTGATAAACAAAGTAAGAGCCTACGAAATATCAGACCAGCTGTGTGGCTGTATTGAAGAGTTTTTAGCAAACAGAACACAGCATGTTGTTCTCAATGGTGAGGCGTCTATAGACGTTAAAGTAACCGCTGGCGTGCCACAGGGGAGTGTTATGGGAGCATTGCTTTTCACAATATCTATAAATGACCTAGTAGACAATGTCGGAAGTTCCTTGCGGCTTTTCACGGATGACGCTGTAGTATAGAGAGAAGTTGCAGCATTAGAAAATTGCAGCGAAATGCAGGAAGATCTACAGCAGATAGGCACTTGGTGCAGGGAGTGGCAACTGACCCTTAGCATAGACAAATGTAATGTATTGCTAATACATAGAAAGAAGGGTCCTTTACTGTATGATTATATGATAGCGGAACAAACACTGGTAGCAGTTACTTCTGTAAAATATCTGGGAGTATGCGTGCGGAACGATTTGAAGTGGAATGATTATATAAAATTAATTGTTCGTAAGGCGGGTGCCAGGTTGAGACTCATTGGGACAGTCCTTAGAAAATGTAGTCCATCAACATAGGAGGTGGCTTACAAAACACTCGTTCGACCTATACTTGAGTATTGCTCATCAGTGTGGTATCCGTACCAGATCGGGTTGACAGAGGAGGTAGAGAAGATCCAAAGAAGAGCGGCGCGTTTCGTCACAGGATTATTTGGTAAGCGTGACAGCGTTACGGAGATGTTTAGCAAACTCAAGTGGCAGACTCTGCAAGAGAGGCGCTCTGCATCGCGGTGTAGCTTGCTGTCCAGGTTTCGAGTGGGTGCGTTTCTGGATGAGGTGAAAGGGTACAGTACTGCCCGACATTGAAAATAGGTACAACATACTTCATTATTCTTGTCAGAACAACATATTTTTTGTAAAAATAACTCAGTTTCAATTAATACAGCGAAGCCCGATACCAGTGTGGAAAAGAATGACAATTTATTTATTTAATTGATCACATGTGCACTCCCACAAAATAAATCCCTACATCCAGTTTGGTGAGAAATGTGAAATGAATGAATGTATGGTCGTCTGCTAACCGCAGATAGTGAATGTGAATATATGATCATCTTTGAGACGATCCTTTGGCCACCTTTGGTGGAACCAAAGAGATGAAATTTACCGGAGCTTTGAGCGCCTGAAATGTGGCTGACCAATATGATAGCAAGGTGCTTCCCCACTTCGGCAGAGGTGCGAGAGGACCTGAAGAACGGCCATGTTTCAGCACTCTGCCGCTGGATCTCGTGTTGGTAAGACCTGTCTTAGGTGTGCTCCGTAAAGGCAAAAGAGAGGAGACGTAGTGTGCATGTGAAATACTTAAGAGTAGTTTAGAATAATAATTTCTCTATTTCAGGAACTTTTGTGGGGAGAATTAAATGTCAGGCAGGTAATATTAAGGGGATCGTAGTAATCTTCGGAAGTGACCGACGGTCACAATGAAACCACGTGTAGCAATAAGTTGAAATACTTCCGAGTGCTTAAGTTAAGCTGAATTACTAGCGTGTGTACTATAAATTGGAAATATTTAAGAAATGGCGTGTGCAGGACTTGAAATTAGAGACGAATACTTCCACGTGGTGAGTACTGTGTGAGTCTCAATCTGTGTATGAGACAAAGGATAAAGAGAAGTACTCGTCCATGGTATCAGTTGAGGACTCGCGTGTATGATGAATATGTTCTTAATATTACTTTGCGCGTTATGTTTCCGTGCGACGCTTGATTCTAACTATAATACTCTGAGAGAGAAGCAAGGTGAGTCAGCCGTCTATCCAGCAACGCCACTTGGCTTGCATTGCACAGGAAGACGTGCATATATCCTCCAGAGTTCATAGTAGGAAAGAAAAATTACGAAGTGGGGCAGTGTCGTGTGAAACTGGGATATATACTAATTGAAGTGGGAAAGCTGAAAGTGATGTGATGATTATAATGTTGTGACTATTCCTTGTGTTGTATTCCATGTTGCAGTGTGGTGCATGTCATGTAATTCAAGTATGTGTGGTTTGCATGGGAGAGTAGCAAGGTAGTTTCAGAGGTAGTGGGTTATGCATGTTCCTTTTGTACCGCTCGGTCTGGAGGAAAGTTTCGTGATGATGGTTGTGAGAGTCGAAGTGTGAGACATAGCAAAAGATCCACCATCATATCCAGAAAGCGCACTGTAGAGTTAAATAATTACGAGACCATAAGATAGAGGATCACCAATGGAAAGCCATGCCCAGTGGGCGGAATTTCTCATGTGTCATTGTTGTAGGTTATAGAATTTGTGTGTTTAGGTTATAGAATTTATCAGAATAAATAAGATAGTGAAAAGAAAAAGATTGGTGGCCTTTTCCTTCGAATAGTGTGTTGCCATGATACCCAGAATTTATAATGTGTGCGCCGTTCATATGCAGTTCGATGGCCACGTGTTGATCAGAGCCGTTGAATAAGAACGAAAATGTAGTATTGCCAGTGCGTAGTGAACAGTCAGAGTTGTGTAAATTACTAATAGTCAGATCTGCGTTTCCGTTGCGTAATATCCAAGCAGGAGAATAACTTTTAACTTAATTGTGAGTACTAGAGTTCATGTTACTTGATAAATAAAAAAATGAATCCACTCGCTTGGCAGACCACTCATCTTGCAAGCCTGACTGCTTGACGCCACAATACGAGCAAGTCATGCAGGTGCCTCTCATAATTCGACCCTGCCAGGATGTTGCTGTTAGGGTTTGCTGTTAAGATTTTTTTTGATGGAATATATTGTGGTAGCGCTAAGAAGTAAAATTTTTTGTTTGCAATTTCTTTCTGGATTGGTGAGGATCTTTTATTTTTTTTATGTAATTAATTGCTATATTTTCCAAGGCTGGAAGACCGTTGTATAATTTTTTTATTTTTGCGTAATGTCCGTAGTAACTAGGTCTCAGTCGAAAAGTGTAGTCACCATGGAGGAGAGTGATTCTGGGGTGAACGTAGCAGTGGAACAGGAAGTATATGTCGACCTTGGGTTAATGAGCGAGAACAGCAAACACTCGGAAGGGGCTGAATTGGTCAGCGGACCGCAGCTAGGTGATCCTTTAGGCAGCGGGCTTTGTGCACAAATGAGGGCTTTTCCCGACGACGCGGGGGAGCCGGGACTAGGTCCGGTATGCAGTGAAGGTGTAGCTACCCTTAGCGAAGCTACGGTTTCTCAGGCGAGCGAGGTGAGCGCACCGAAAGTAGCAAATGACAATATGCTACTGCAGTTTTTACAGAGGATGGATAGAGATAATAGGGAAAGATTGGAAGCGATGGATAAAAATAATAAGGAAAGATTGGAAGCAATAGATAAGGGAAATAAAGAGGCAATGGGGAAGCTACACACAGTTATCGATGAGCGTCTGTCCGCAGTTGATAATCGGTTAGATAAGGGGGAGAAGAATCTGGGTGCATTGAAGAAGTATGTGACGCCGTGAAAGAAAAAGCCAATAATTTGGAGGTACGAATAATTGCAATAGAGAGTGATATTACAGAACGTAGGGACGTGTTGCCGGATGAGCGAATCAAAGAGGTAGTGGAGGACTTACTTGCAGATAAATAAAGGGCATTAGACAGCGTGGAAGCTCTAGTCACCCGGCAGGAAGTGGCGCTAAATAAACACAGGGATGAAGTTGCGGAGGTAGTGGTCAGAATGAATACGATTAGCGCAGATGTAGAAAAGATCAGTATAAGAGGCGAAACAGGTTCTGACAGTACGCAGCGAGAGGTTTATGCCGACTAGGAGGAGATACAATCACTATTACGGCTTAAAGAGGTGCAATTAGAAATAAGTAGGAAACATAGGGAAGAACTAGCACAGTTGCAATTAGCGTGCAGTAGCGAAGGTGATACACCACCAGGTATATATGCAGACGGAGAGTGAGATAAATTCAAAAAAGGAAAATAGGCAGAAAGAGGAAGACGAATTCAGAGAGTCACAAGAACGGTTGTGTCGGATAAAACAGGTGGCAAACCCAACTGGGTGTAGTCCAAGGCTGTCTCAATTTCAAGACTCATTACCTTCATCGTGGGAACCGCTCCTCAAAATGAAGTTTGTGTGTAATCATTTGAGGAACGAGGCTAGAGCGAAAATGCAGGACGTTATTAAAGACTGTAGTAGCTACAAGAAATTTTGTGACAAGTTTTTAGAGCAATTATGGTCGAAAAGTAAGCACGACCAGGTTAAGCAAAGCATATTGATGATGCCAAATTGTAACGAAGGTGGTATAAGAGATCCAGTGGCGTGCTACCAGGAAATACTGAGTCAAAATAGGTATTTGGATGTGACATACGAACCTGAGGAACTCATTAGGATCTGTATAACGAAGTTGCCAGTAAAATCGTGCAGAGATATAGTGATAGCAGGCAGAGGCTTAGACGATTCTGCATCATTTCAGCACTTGTTACAGGAACTTGGTAATGAGAGCAACATTGTGAATGGAGACACGACTCATAGGTCAGACAGAGTCGAGGATAGGAACGGCAGAAACCATCAGAATGACAGGAGAGCATGGAATCCTGGCATTTCTTTCTTGTCGTAATAGATTGATGGATAGGAGAAACTAATCCAACATATCAGCCTTTAGCATGTTGCCTTAAAACACAGGCCGCTGGCACTGAAAATTGTCTATGTAGCAGACATACTCTACTGATATGTAGGAATGCAAATACCATACTTCTGATCACAGAATGAAACACCAGTAATGGCGTCTGATAGGCTGGTCTCTCAGAGCAAAATTTGCAAATTTTTATTTGAAACACTAAAGTAAAAGGACTGTTTCCTCAAAAAACCAGTTGCGAAAAATGTCATGTAATAATGCCAATGAGTCCAATTTAATTAGTGCGATTTGACTATTGCAGGCACTTAACACGTAATGTAAAAAGTCAACATTGTGATCTGTATGGCATGGGGTACATTTACACTGCTGTTACGCGTAACATCAGCAATGTGATCGAAGTTCTTAGATCAGCTGCCATCTGATCTATAGTATGTCATTGTCGTGGTGACAGTTTCTGGTGTTAGGGAAAGGGGTCACTAGCACCAAAGTTTCTAACACTTGTGCTGTACCTTTCTCCCAGCTTGTGTATTCTCTGCACACATTTAATTTTCATGTAAGCACAGATTCCTAACTAGCAAATTATTTACTGTGTATAGTGGACCATTCAGAGTGAGGCGGGTTGTCCATGAAAATGCTGTACTGATTGAGACGATCGAGGGCAAACAATCGCGTGGACTTCATCACATTTCTAACATCAAATTATGGAAAAGTTAAGGATAGATCGAAAGTAGGCAAGTTATGGTAGATAGTCAGTGTATTTATTTGTGGTGTGTAACGTTGTGCAGGGTCAAATCGAACATAAGAATTTTCAGGCGGGATGTCAGGAAGTATGACGGAATAGACTGGTCGAATGAGTCATGAACAGGAGTTGACAGAGTGGTGTATGTACGTATTTTTTGTCATATGAATAAGGGTCAAGCAGAAACGACGTGATGATTAATGAGTGGATAAAGATGGAAGATAATGAGAGAAGCAACGTAATAAATAGTAGTTGATAAAGGTGATATTTAAGGAGAGAAGCGACGTGAAGCAGTGTGATTAATAAAGAGAGATTCAACGTGATGAAACAGTGGTAAATGAAGGTGAGTAGAATTAATAATGTGGATATGTCTTAGATGTATGTTACAGAGAGGCCTGTGTATGCTGCAATCGAGACTGATGCGAATGGCGAAGGAAGACCAGGAAATGATGGAGTATTGGACGGACGGAGAGCCGAAATACGAATGAAGAGATGAGGACAACTGCACAACGTGAAAGACATAAAGGGAGTATGAGATCCAGATGGTGAACGTTGTGGAATACTGACGTAAGATGTAATATAAGTGTAAATCTAATTCTTACCATAACATTTGCAATACGAAAAAAATAATTTTTGTTGTTGTTGTTGAAGCCTGGTACCAGTATAACTAATCAAAACGGTACCAAGAATGTGTACAGTTATTTTGCAGGATGAATAATTTGTGTATTTTTTGTTCTTAGATGAAATGTCGCAATCCTAAAGTGATATTTAGCAGGATGAATAATCGGCAAAGCGAATGCAGAGGTAAGCCAATGGAGAGGGGTGCCAGAGTGAAAGGCCGTAATCGGAGACTGGAATGCTATCTCCGAAACAACTCCATGTGTTATGTGGTTGAGTATAAGGGAGCAAAGGTATGGTATGTTGACGTGAGTGTGGTGGTGTTAAGGTTAGCTGACTTCTAGACCTATTCTGTTGGTGTATTAATGGATTGAATGAGAAGGAGAATGTGGTGTCAGTTGAGTTGGAGTCGTAGAGTAGTGTGATCAATGCACACACTCCTGTAAAGGGGATGCTACCGATCCATAACTAAAACATTATTGTGCTTTATTGTTTGATTTCGATGAACCTCGATGGCAGGTCAGGATCTGACATCATGTGGATCGTACATACATGTCCTAGAAATGTTGTTATATGTAATAAAAGGTAAAATATATAAAGAGATACAAATTTCAGTCTGTCACAAGCACAAAGGTGCATTGTATGTTGTAGATTTAGAGTCATCAGTTTCTAAAATGTTTATTGTGTTAGGATATTAAAGTAGTTTACTATTTAACATCATGTGGTAGGTAATTGTTAGCTCTGTAGATTATTTCTTATTTTTTTTGTTAGAACACTTTCAAGGGGTATTAATTTCAGTCTGTCACAAGCACAAAAGTTCATTGTATATTGTAGTTTTAGAATCAACAGTTTCTAATATTTTCACTGTGATAGGATGTTAGAGTAGTCTACTATTTGATATTGTAATTATGAGCTGTATAGATTGTTTCTTAATCCTTTTTTTTTTTTTTTAGACTTTCATGTTTTGTATGAGGGACAACAGGTACAATCAATAGCACAAGTGTGGGCTGTATATAGAAAAGGGATAAATGTTGATGTTGTATGTGTAGAAAACTAGGGTGTATGATTTTATGTTTTTTAGAACAAAGATTCTTTTATTATCAATGTATCTAATAGATCATACATGTAATCAATGAGTATTTAAATACTGTAAGAATATCCTTTTGTCTGTAATGTTGCGAGATGCACGGAAGGGTCTGACTGATTGGGTGTCGTAGCGCTGAGCTGCTACGCAGAACGCGCCCATACCGCTAGCGGGGGCCAAGCTGACGTCGCCATGGGAGAGGTGACAAAGCCGCTGCGCTCCCCACTCCACTGTCGGTCGGGGTACACTCCACGCGCCAGCTACAACAGGTCAACGGCCTGGGGCGACACGCACGTACCACTGGTCATTCATAAGTTCCACCCTTACGACTGGAGACAGTATCCTGCAGAGGCAACAGCGGGTGGTTTTTTCTACTCAACGGCTCGCGCGGCGGCGGAGTGACGGCAGAATGAACGACGCGCGGCAGAGTCAGAGTCCGGCGGGCATTTTTTAACAGCAACTATTAACTAGTACTGGACTGCGGAGCCGTGAAACAAGATGACTGCTCATGTGTCTCAATAAGTTGGAAAGTGAAAGACTGGTGTTTCTACGGTGTGAGTGGTGGAAAAGATTTTGTCTTTAGCAGACAGGACAATTGTTTTGTTTTCTCTTGACCACTGAACGGTGGGATCCATAAACTTTTGCCAGTGACTTGTTAAGTGTGCTTTGTAAATTGCATGTGGGACGCTTGTTATACTTGTCGTATGGTGACTAATTATTGTCTGAACGCAAGAAACTAAAGTGGGACATTGACATTTGCATTTGTAGTAGGAGACATTTCTTTAATTGGTGCAGGAATAAGTGCTGTTTGTTGGAACTTACGACTTTTAATTACACCATGAACTGAAAGCACAGAACCGTGGGTAATAGTAGTTGTAGGGCCATTTCTGGACGACCAGATTCGTGTGGATGGTACTCTGAGAGTGACTGACATTTGTGTTTAATGTGTTCAAAATGCCAATTTGAGTGACTTAAAGACTTTCATCCGGGTAACCATGGGAGAGCTTTGACACCGAGACAGTGTTTCTAGGAAAACTGTCAGCAACTTTTTGACCCCAAGAAAATCACAGAATGAAATGATTCCGTGTGACTCGCAAGATAGGGAATAATGTATTTGTACTTGTAATTGTGTAAATTTTTTTATATGTTTCATTCATGAAGGGACAGCAAGTGTAATTGTATTTCATTAACATTTGTGTTTAGAATAGTTAGTTTTTTTTTTTTTTTTGTTCTGGGTTATCAAGTTCATGTAGCATGTTTATTAGAATATTTGGTACAATGATGCTCTAATTATTAGCCAGTGGTGTAATACTAATGTAGCAGCTCTTGTTGCATTGGTCAGTAAGGTTGTCACAGGCGACAAGAGTTTGCATTGCACAACAAATATCGGAATTAAGTGATGCATTTTGATGTCGTGGACAGTAATAATCTTGTTGGTGTGTTGACTGAAGCCACTTACTTTCATTATCACAGTGGTGATATTTCACATTGAAGTGTAACGGAGGCTACTCGAAATGCAAGTTCTTGTTGTCTAAATATGTAACAGAGAAAAGAGCAGTAGAGTAAAATACGAAAGCTACTGGTGGATTCAAGCACTTATTGCTAACTATTTACTGCGTGTATTGATCGAAGTTGATGGACTGACTAGCTCAGCAGCAGGTATTTGTACTGGTGGACAAGGATAAGGTTAAACTCACAGTTGAGTAGTGGTGGCAATTGCTTAAGTGATGATAGTTAATGAGGTATGACATGATGTCATAGATTGACTATATTACGTAACCAGTATGTAACTTGTGGTATATTTCATTGTTTTTTTTTTCTCGGTTTAATTTCTCTGTAGGTTTGATGTACATTTTAGAGTAATGGTACGGAGCCTGATATTCTACATGTAACTAGTGTACGCAATTTTTTTTCTTTTGTTGATTTTGTTTTGTATTTAGAAATTGCCATGTAAAGATTATTACAACGCAATTTATGAATGTCAGATTACTTGTTCTGTGTGTGGACGGTGAGCTATTTAAAATTTTATGAGTACAATTAGTATTTTTTATTTGTTTTAGAATTATTGAAGTTTGGGTTACTCCTAAAAATGGCGGAGTCCCGGTAACTAAGCGAATTTTTATCTCACCATTATTTTTTATTTGTATGCTGTAATGTTTTATTTGTCATTTGGATTGTTGTAAATACGTATGTGTACGTTACTCCGGACCGTGGAGAGTACAATAATGCAACAACTGTGTCAATAATTTGGTAAAGTAACAGCATTTGGTCGTCTATCTGAGGTCACCAGGGGCTAAGGTCTCCTCCTGGTTATTATAATGACTTGCTACGTTTGTTCTAATACAGCTTTCTTAAAAAATGTTCAGAACTACCCTCGCATAGCAAGGATAGTACTGTGCCATTTTTTCTGCATTTATCGAGGTCTCACTCCTTAAATTTCTACTAGGATTTGTATTTGTCACTTATCTACACCTACAATTACATCTACACTCCACAAACCACCTTATGGTGAGTGGTTGGGGTACTGTGTGTGAAAAGGTACAGTACTGCCCAACATTGAAAATAGGTACAACATACTTCATTATTCTTGTCAGAACAACATATTTTGTGTAAAAATAACTCAGTTTCAATTAATACAGCGAAGCCCGATACCAGTGTGGAAAAGAATGACAATTTATTTATTTAATTGACCACATGTGCACTCCCACAAAATAAATCCCTACATCCAGTTTGGTGAGATCAGTGAAATGAATGAATGTATGGTCATCTGCTAACCGCAGATAGTGAATGTGAATATATGATCATCTTTGAGACGATCCTTTGGCCACCTTTGGTGGAACCAAAGAGATGAAATTTACCGGAGCTTTGAGCGCCTGAAATGTGGCTGACCAATATGATAGCAAGGTGCTTCCCCACTTCCGCAGAGGTGCGAGAGGACCTGAAGAACGGCCATGTTTCAGCACTCTGCCGCTGGATCTCGTGTTGGTAAGACCTGTCTTAGGTGTGCTCCGTAAAGGCAAAAGAGAGGAGACGTAGTGTGCATGTGAAATACTTAAGAGTAGTTTAGAATAAAAATTTCTCTATTTCAGGAACTTTTGTGGGGAGAATTAAATGTCAGGCAGGTAATATTAAGGGGATCGTAGTAATCTTCGGAAGTGACCGACGGTCACAATGAAACCACGTGTAGCAATAAGTTGAAATACTTCCGAGTGCTTAAGTTAAGCTGAATTACTAGTGTGTGTACTATAAATTGGAAATATTTAAGAAATGGCGTGTGCAGGGCTTGAAATTAGAGACGAATACTTCCACGTGGTGAGTACTGTGTGAGTCTCAATCTGTGTATGAGACAAAGGATAAAGAGAAGTACTCGTCCATGGTATCAGTTGAGGACTCGCGTGTATGATGAATATGTTCTTAATATTTCTTTGCGCGTTATGTTTCCGTGCGACGCTTGATTCTAACTATAATACTCTGAGAGAGAAGCAAGGTGAGTCAGCCGTCTATCCAGCAACGCCACTTGGCTTGCATTGCACAGGAAGACGTGCATATATCCTCCAGAGTTCATAGTAGGAAAGAAAAATTACGAAGTGGGGCAGTGTCGTGTGAAACTGGGATAAATACTATTCCTTGTGTTGTATTCCATGTTGCAGTGTGGTGCATGTCATGTAATTTAAGTATGTGTGGTTTGCATGGGAGAGTAGCAAGGTAGTTTCAGAGGTAGTGGGTTATGCATGTTCCTTTTGTACCGCTCGGTCTGGAGGAAAGTTTCGTGATGATGGTTGTGAGAGTCGAAGTGTGAGATATACACTCCTGGAAATTGAAATAAGAACACCGTGAATTCATTGTCCCAGGAAGGGGAAACTTTATTGACACATTCCTGGGGTCAGATACATCACATGATCACACTGACAGAACCACAGGCACATAGACACAGGCAACAGAGCATGCACAATGTCGGCACTAGTACAGTGTATATCCACCTTTCGCAGCAATGCAGGCTGCTATTCTCCCATGGAGACGATCGTAGAGATGCTGGATGTAGTCCTGTGGAACGGCTTGCCATGCCATTTCCACCTGGCGCCTCAGTTGGACCAGCGTTCGTGCTGGACGTGCAGACCGCGTGAGACGACGCTTCATCCAGTCCCAAACATGCTCAATGGGGGACAGATCCGGAGATCTTGCTGGCCAGGGTAGTTGACTTACACCTTCTAGAGCACGTTGGGTGGCACGGGATACATGCGGACGTGCATTGTCCTATTGGAACAGCAAGTTCCCTTGCCGGTCTAGGAATGGTAGAACGATGGGTTCGATGACGGTTTGGATGTACCGTGCACTATTCAGTGTCCCCTCGACGATCACCAGTGGTGTACGGCCAGTGTAGGAGGTCGCTCCCCACACCATGATGCCGGGTGTTGGCCCTGTGTGCCTCGGTAGTATGCAGTCCTGATTGTGGCGCTCACCTGCACGGCGCCAAACACGCATACGACCATCATTGGCACCAAGGCAGAAGCGACTCTCATCGCTGAAGACGACACGTCTCCATTCGTCCCTCCATTCACGCCTGTCGCGACACCACTGGAGGCGGGCTGCACGATGTTGGGGCGTGAGCGGAAGACGGCCTAACGGTGTGCGGGACTGTAGCCCAGCTTCATGGAGACGGTTGCGAATGGTCCTCGCCGATACCCCAGGAGCAACAGTGTCCCTAATTTGCTGGGAAGTGGCGGTGCGGTCCCCTACGGCACTGCGTAGGATCCTACGGTCTTGGCGTGCATCCGTGCGTCGCTGCAGTCCGGTCCCAGGTCGACGGGCACGTGCACCTTCCGCCGACCACTGGCGACAACATCGATGTACTGTGGAGACCACACGCCCCAAGTGTTGAGCAATTCGGCGGTACGTCCACCCGGCCTCCCGCATGCCCACTATACGCCCTCGCTCAAAGTCCGTCAACTGCACATACGGTTCACGTCCACGCTGTCGCGGCATGCTACCAGTGTTAAAGACTGCGATGGAGCTCCGTATGCCACGGCAAACTGGCTGACACTGACGGCGGCGGTGCACAAATGCTGTGCAGCTAGCGCCATTCGACGGCCTACACCGCGGTTCCTGGAGTGTCCGCTGTGCCGTGCGTGTGATCATTGCTTGTACAGCCCTCTCGCAGTGTCCGGAGCAAGTATGGTGGGTCTGACACACCGGTGTCAATGTGTTCTTTTTTCCATTTCCAGGAATGTAGCATAAGATCCACCATCATATCCAGAAAGCGCACTGGAGCGTTAAATAATTACGAGACCATAAGATAGAGAATCACCAATGTAAAGCCATGCCCAGTGGGCGGAATTTCTCATGTGTTATTGTTGTAGGTTATAGAATTTGAGTGTTTAGGTTATAGAATTTATCGGAATAAATAAGATAGTGAAAAGAAAAAGATTGGTTGCCTTTTCCATTGAATAGTGTGTTGCCATGATACCCAGATTTTATAATGTGTGCGCCATTCATATGCAGTGCGATGGCCACGTGTTGATCAGAGCCGTTGAATAAGAACGAAAATGTGGTATTGCCAGTGCGTAGTGAACAGTCAGAGTTGTGTAAATTACTAATAGTCAGATGTGCATTTCCGTTGCGTAATATCCAAGCAGGAGAATAACTTTTAACTTAATTGTGAGTACTAGAGTTCATGTTACTTGATAAATAAAAAAATGAATCCACTCGCTTGGCAGACCATTCATCTTGCAGGCCTGACTGCTTGATGCCACAGTATGAGCAAGGCATGCGGTTGCCTCTCATAATATCTGGGAGTATGCATGCGGATCGATTTGAAGTGGAATGATCATATAAAATTAATTGTTCGTAAGGCGGGTGCCAGGTTGAGACTCATTGGGAGAGTCCTTAGAAAATATAGTCCATCATCATAGGAGGTGGCTTACAAAACACTCGTTAGACCTATACTTGAGTATTGCTCATCAGTGTGGTATCCGTACCAGGTCGGGTTGACAGAGGAGATAAAGGAGATACAAAGAAGAGCGGCGCGTTTCGTCACCGCGTTATTTGGTAAGCGTGATAGCGTTACGGAGATGTTTAGCAAACTCAAGTGGCAGACTCTGCAAGAGAGGCGCTCTGCATCGCGGTGTAGCTTGCTGTCCAGGTTTCGAGAGGGTGCGTTTCTGGATGAGGTATCTAATATATTGCTTCCCCCTACTTATACCTCCCGAGGAGATCACGAATGTAAAATTAGAGAGGTTCGAGCGCGCACGGAGGCTTTCCGGCAGTCGTTCTTCTCGCGAACCATACTCGACTGGAACAGGAAAGGGAGGTAATGACAGTGGCACGTAAAGTGCCCTCCGCCACACACCACTGGATTGCTTGCGGAGTATAAATGTAGATGTAGAATAATATGGTGCATTGGGTTCCTGAATAAAACCAACTATCTTTCAAGAAAAACAGTTGCATTATGTATTGAGTGCCACGTGGAGTGGGCCCGCGGTTTGAGGCGCCATGCACGGATTGCGCGGCTCCTCCTACCAGAGCTTCGAGTCCTCCCTCGGGCATGGGTGTGTGTGTTGTTCTTAGCATAAGTTAGTTTAAGTAGTGTATAAGTCTAGGGACCGATGACCTCAGCAGTTTGGTGCCTTAGGAATTCACACACATTTGAACTTGTTCCTTACGTTGTGCTCCTACACACGTTGTGCTCCTACGCACACTTCTCGGCCGCATATGAACTGATCTTGTTTCCTTCAGTTTTCCCCAGTGCCACATCATCTTCTTTCATATTTTCATCCAACATCATATCTCTGTCGTCTGGTCCATGGATAGGAACTTTTACGTTTGTAAAAACTGCAAGAACTGGAATGAATGCCCACAATAAGTTCAAACTCAGACGAGTGTCCGCTCGATAACTATTTTATTGGAACATGCTACGAACGCGGATTAGGTAAAAATGGGGAAGGAAATTGACCGCATCTTTGCAAAGGAACTATCCCGGTTGTTACGGTAGTTACCTTAAGCAATTTAGTAAAACCTTGGAAACCCTAAATGTCGATGAGCGGATCGCGATTTCACACGTCGTCCTCCCAAATGCGAGCACAGTGTCTTAACCACTGTGACTCCTCGATAGTGTTCAAGCTGGAAGACTTTGCAGAAGAGTTTACCGTTAATACGTGTGTGCGTCGGCTGCTTAGTGGCTGTTTCCCACCCTACGTATCAGAATGTCTGGGATTATGTCCGCAGTGAGTCCTAGGATTTGTTTGTTGTTGTGGTCTTTAGTCCGAGGACTGGCTTGATGCTGCTCTACACGCCAGTGTATCCCGTGCAAGCCTCTTCATCACTGAATAACTGCTGCAGCCTACATCTGTTTGAAACTGCTTACTGTCTTCATCTCTAGATCTCCCTCTACAATTTTTTCCTCTCCACACTCGCCTCCAGTACCAAATTGCGTATCCCTTGATGCCTCAAAATGTGCCTTATCAACCTATCCCTTCTTTTAGTCAACTTGTGCCCTGAATTTCTTTTTTCTCCAATTGGATTCTGGACGTCCCCATTAATTAGTAGATCTATCCATGTAATCTTCAACATTCCTCTGTAGCACAACATTTCAAAACCTTCTATTGTATTCTTGCCTGAAGTGCTTATCGTTTACGTTTCGTTTCCGTGTATGGCTACAGTCCATACAAACACCTTCAGAAAATATTTCGTAACACTTAAAATTGTATCATATGTTATCAAAATTGTCTTTTTCGGAAATGCTTTTCTTGCTATTGCCAGTCTACATTTCGGTCATCGTCAGTTATTTTGGGTGCCGAAATAGCAAAACCCATACATTAATTTTAATGTCTCGTTTCCTAATCTAATTCCTCAACATTGCCTGATTTAATTCGACTGCATTCCTCTAGTAGGAGTATATAGATGGTATATACTAGGGAGATGTACTAGATGTCAATATTATGGAAATGGAAGGGGACGTAGATAACGATGACAAGGTAGGTATAATACTGCGTGAAGAATTTAACAAAGCACTGAAAAGTCGAAACAAGGCTCCAGGAGTAGACAACATTTGGTTAGAGCTATAGCCTTGGGAGAGCCAGCCATGACAAAACTCTTCCATCTGCTGAGCAAGATGTATGAGATAGATGAAATACCAGCAGACTTCAGGAAGAATATACTAATTCCAATTCCAAAGAAAGCAGGTGCTGATAGGTGTGAAAATACTGAGCCTACGACTTCTCATATAAGATAGGTTAAGGGAAGATAAACTACGTTTAGAGCATTTGTAGACTTAGAGAAGACTTTTGACAGTGTTGACTAGAATATTTTCTTTCAAATTCTAAAGGTGGCAGGGGTAAAATACAGGGAGCGAAAGGTTATTTGTACAGAAACCAGATGGCAGTTATAAGAGTCGAGGGGCACGAAAGGGAAGCAGTGGTTGAGAAGGAAGTGAGACAGGCTTGTAGCCCATCCCCTATGTTATTCATGTTATTCAATTTGTATATTGAGCAAGCAGTAAAGGAAACAAAAAACAATTTGGAGTAGGAATTAAAGTCCAGGGAGAAGAAACACAAACTTTGAGGTTTGCCGATGACATTTTAATTCTGTCAGAGACAGCAAAGAACTTGCAAAAGCATCCGACAGGAATGCAAAGTGTCTTGAAAGGAGGATATAAGGTGAACATGTGCAAAAGCAAAATGAAGATAATGGAATGCAGTCAAACTAAATTAGGTGATGCTCAGGGAATCGGATTAGGAAATGAAACACTTAAAGTAGTAGATGAATTTTGCTATTTCGGAAGCAAAATAACTGGTGATGGTCAAAGTAGGGAGGATATAAAATGTAGTTTGGCAACGGCAAGAAAATCGTTTCTGAAGAAGAGAAATTTATTAACATCGAGTATAGATTTAAGTGTCATGAAGTCTTTTCTGAAAGTATTTGAATGGAGTGTAGGCATTATGGAAGTGAAACATGGACGATAAACAATTTAGACAATAAGAGAATAGAAGCTTCGGAGATCTGGTGCTACAGAAGAATGCTGAAGATTAGATAGGTAGATTACGTAACTAATGAGGAGGTACTGACCAGAAAGGGGGAGAAGAGAAATTTGTGGCATAACATGACTAGAGGACGGGATCGGTTGGTAAGACTTATTCTGTATCAATGTATCACCAATTTAGTTCTAGAGGGAAGCACGTGGGGTAAAAATCTTGGAGGAAGACCAAGAGATGAATACAGTAAGCAGATTCAGAAGGATGTAGTTTACAGTAGTTACTCGGAGATGAAGAAGCTTGCACAGGATAGAGTAGCACAGGGAGCTGCATCAAATCAGTCCGTGGACTGTAGACTACAACACAACGACATTCTATTATCCTTGTTTTACTTTTATTGATGTTCATCTTCTAATCTCTTTTCAAGACACTGCCCATTTTGTTCAACTGCTCTTCTAATTCCTTTGCCGTCCCTGACAGAATTACAATGTCATCGATAAAAATTAAAAGTGTTTATTTATTCTCCCCGAATTTTAATGCTTTTTCCAAAGTTCTCCTTGGTTTCTTTCACTGCTTGCTCTATGTAAAGACTGAATAATATGGGGGACAGACTACAAACGTGTCTCACTTCCTTCTTAGCTACTGCTTTGCTTTCATGTCCTTCGACTCCTGCAAGTGTAGTGTGGTTTCTGTAATAGTTGTAGATGACCTTTCCCTTCTAGTATTTTATCCCGACTACCGTCCAAACTTCAAAGAGTGTATACAAATCAACATTATCAAAAGCTTTCCCTAAGTCTACAAATGCTATAAATGTAAGTTTGCCTTTCTTCAACCTATCTTCTAGAATAAGTCGTAGGGTGAGCACTGCCTCGCGTGTTCCTAAATTTCTCTGGAAACCAACCTAAATTTCTCCAGAAACCAAACTGATATCTCCCAAGGTCGACTTCTACCAGCTTTTCTGTTCTCCTCTAAAAAAAAAAATCGTCTCAACCATGACGTATAAAACTGATAGTTTGGTAGTATCTACATCCATTACCACTTGCCTTCTCTGGAATTGGAATTATTACATTCTTCTTGAAGTCTGAAGGTATTTCCCCTGTCTCATACGTATTGCACATCAGGCGGAATCGTTTTGTTGTGGCTGGCTCTCCAAAGTATCTCAAAAATTTTTAGGTAATGTTGCTTACTCCAGGGGTTCCAATGAGGTCTTTCAGTGCTCTTTCAAATTCTTCGCACAGTATCGTAACTCCCATCTCATCTTCATCTACTTCCTATTCTGTTTCTATAATATTGTTCTGAAATTTGTTTCCTCTATATAGACTGTCTGCATATTTCTTCCACTCTTTGACTTTCCTATAGGTGGCATCTAACTTTCCCCTAGTCATGCATGTTTCTACAACCATGCATTTGTCCTTTACCCATTCCTGATAAGCCATCTTGCACTTGTTATCAGTACCATTTTTAGACGTCTGTATACCCTTTCGTCTGCTCCATTTGTTGCATTTTAATTTATTTTTTTCCTTTTGCCAATGTAATTGAATATCTCCTGTGTCACTCAAGGGTTTGTACTAGGCCATGTCTTTTTACACATGTGATCCTCTCCTGCCTTCATTACTTCATCCCTGAAAGCTACCCATTTGTCTTCTGTTGCATTCACTTCCAACGTATCAGTCCAACGTTGCCTAATGCTCCCACTGAAACTTTCTGGTCTTTCAATTTATCGAGGTCTCACTCCTTAAATTTCTACTAGGATTTGTATTTGTCACTTATCTACACCTACAATTACATCTACACTCCACAAACCACCTTATGGTGAGTGGTTGGGGTACTGTGTGTGCCACTGTAACATCATCCATTTTCCTGTTCCAGGCACGAATGTTATGGGAAAGACCGATTGTTGATTATCCTTCGTGTGAGCTCTAATCTCTGTCATTTTGCCTGAATTGTTTCTCCGCGTGATGTTTGTAAGACGAAGTAATATGCTGGTTGAGTCTTTTAAGAAAGTATACGATCACGAAATTTTAACAGTAAACCACACCGTGATGCACGAAGTCTTCTGTCTAACACACCAGCCGTTGGAGTTGGACGAGCGTCTCGGTGACGCTTTCGCCCTTACTAAACGAACCTCCGACGAAACGTGTTGCCCTTCCTATATTTCTTTTATCAGTCACTTATCTTACCTCTGGCAGTGTTTGTTAATGTGAAAAATTCAGACTTGCATCGAGGTTCAGAGTTCACACCGAGCGAGGTGGCGCAGTGTTTAGCACTCTGGACTTGCACTGTCGACAACGACGGTTCAAATCCGTGTCTCGCCATCCAGGTTCTTCGTGATACCTCTAAATCTCTGCAGTCAAATTGGGATATGGTTCCTCCGAAAAGGGCACGGCCGATTACCTGCATCATCCGTTAGTAGTCCGAGCCTCTGCTCCGTCTGTAATGGCTGGGACGTTAAACTCTTCCTTCCATCCTTCAGAGTCAACCTTAATTGTAGGCCCCCTATAAATGCGTAGGTACGTCAGTTCAAAAGCCACATGAAAGCAAAGGCATACCACCTCCAATGACCAATCTTCGGTTCGTTCACTGTTGTATCTTAACATCAATATGTGATCTCCAGTGCAGAGAGATGGCGCACACTTGCTTGCAGCAGTGATCCATCTTAAGTGCCAGAAAATTCTGGAATTGCACCAAGTTAAGCTAGTGACCACTAAAAAAAAGATCTGAAAACTCGAAAACAAGTGCCAGCATACCTATTAGTTATCAAAGGGCACTAAATCAGCATGCGAGTAAGTTCTAGCAGCCCGCCCGGTTAGCCGTGCGGTCCAACGCATTGCTTTCCGGGCGGGAAGGCGTGCCAGTCCCCGGCACGAATCCGCCCGGCGGATTAGTGTCGAGGTCCGGTGTGCCGGCCAGTCTGTGGATGATTTTTAAGGCGGTTTTCCATCTGCCTCAGTTACACTATGTCGGCGATTGCTGCGCAAACACTGTCTCCACGTACACACACACCACCATTACTCTACCACGCAAACATTTGGGGTTACACTCGTCTGGTGTGAGACGTTCCCGGCGGTAGGAGGGGGGGAGGGGGGAGGGGGCGGGGGAGTCAACTGGGGGCTGAACCGCACACCAACCTTGGGTTCGGTGTGGGGCGGCGGTGGGGTGAGTGGACTGCTGTAGCCTGTTGTGGGGTTGTGAACCACTGAGGGCTTCGGCGGGGACGAAGTCTCTCCGTCGTTTCTAGGTGCCCAGTTCAGTACAATATAATACAATACAATACAGAGTTCAGGCAGGGCGGAAAGATATGTCTCCCAGAAATGAGTTTGTGAAACCACGCCATTTCAGTTACTACAGTGTATCCCACTACCACAGAGAAGAATGTGTAGCCATCGGATTGACGAGGATCGTACGCTACAGCGAGTGGCTACTTGAGTACACAATGTGCTAACTGCGCAGGACGACAGCTGTCTTGTCGGTCTAGCAGTAATGGATATTACAACTAAGTACACAGTGTCGACTTGACACTGGAGAACAGTAAACGACGAGACCGTGCCTGTGACAACAGTAACCATAGACTGGCAGCTTGGATTTTCAAGTGGCACAGCTGACTATTGTGCGGGACGTCATTGGCTACAGTGTGCAATGCCGTCTCCTACGTAGGGAATGCAATCTGAGCAATAAGCGAAACGTTATGGAGGTTTTAGAGCTCTCGGTACTGTCCCACGTTCAAGCAATCCCAATAGCAACATTTAGCACGACAATGCTAAGCCACATGTAGTGTGGAATGTGCAAGTGTTCCTAAAAGTGCTTCAGGTAGCATTTGGCCCTCGAGCTACACGGTTACCTAACGTATCATGACACTAACAGGTCTGGTATGCAGTTGGATGGCTACACGGTTCTCCCCACTTGTGATGCTTTGCGGACACTCTTATCCAACACCTGCGGGAAGATCCCTCAGAATGGTTCTCATTTGCGATCTGATTTTTTCCCGGAATGTTTCTAAGTGGTGAAATTTTCTGGTATCTGCCTGGGTCACATCATAAGTTCTCCTTATTGTACGACGAACAGAATCCTTGCGACCTTCATGTGGTTGCTGAGCCATGAGCAACCACCTGAAGATGACGAAGAGTATGTTGGTCGAAATATCGTGGAGAACTTACTCTGTGACCTAGGCGGACACCTGAGATTGCTACACAGTTGTCGCTGATTCGACGGCACGGCGTATAGAGGTCCTGAAGCATCATGTGGGGGCCTAACTCCACACGGAATTCTCGGCGTTAGAGATCGTGTGTATTTCCATAATCATAACTAAATGTGTATTTTCATGCACTTCAGCTGTGGTACGAGGCTGATGTCAGTCAGAATTAACTTTGTTGAAAGAGAGATACTAACGGCTAGCACATGAGGGCATTGAAATAATTCAGTGGTGACAAGTGAAAATTTGTGCCAGACCGGGACTCAAAACTGGATTTCCCGCTTTACGTGAGCGATCGTCTTCATGCCCGACCCAAATCCCCAGTTCGTCGCACATTACTGACGTAGCGCCATCCTGTCTATGTTCCCCATTGCTCGCAGCATCTCGCATGATTCTTGCAAGAGGTCGGACCTAGTTTGCATCCACACTGAAGATAGCATAAAATGCCGTCAAGGCTTAGATAGTAGTACTAAACGTGTGGTGTCTGTTCTTTCGGGCATGTACGAATGAACAGATATCGGCATTACAGATATAATAGTAATATCTCAGTCTCGACGGCATTTCATAATATCTCAAGCGTGAATGCAGCCTAGGTCCGACCTCCTGCGGGAATCATGAGAGATGCTGTGAGCAATGAAGAAAATGGTCAAGGGAGCACTACAGCAGTAGTGTGCCACGACCTGGAACTTAGCGTGGTCGGACACCCGAAACTGTTAAGGCTTCCTCTTGTGTAAAAGAGAAAGTCCCAGTTCGAGTCCGGATCCGGCACTAATTTCCACTTGTCGGCACTGAATTATTTCAATGTCCTGATGTGGACGACGTCGGTATTTCTCTTTCAGCTTGTATATATACGGCCGTAGAATCATGGTATGTCCAAAAGAACAGACACCACATATAAAATAGAAACAATTATCTTTCTTGGTTTGGCTGTTTCTACACAAACATCTGTATTGTACGTTATTTTCGTTTAGGGTATCTTCAAACATTCTCTTAGTACATATTACTCCAACTGTCCTCACTCAAGTAATAATTTCCAGTGAGAGTCTTGTAGCTTAGCTATTTTCGTTTAAGTTCACATATTTGGTGGTGCTGTTTTTGAAAATAAACACCAGCACATTTGAAATGTTCAACGCCAACAGGAGACGTCAAATTATTACGTTACCTGGCCGCACCGCCTGTAATTTAAGCTCCTGGGTAAATCCACTTCCAAGGCAAAGCACTAATCTAAGTAACAACATTTAATTGAAAAGAAAATTAATGCTTGATGTACGGTCGTCTAAAATAACAAATGAAAACAACATTCTTCCGTATCAGAATTGTATTGTATTCAGTTCACACTTTTAGAGACACAACAAAAACTTATGTAAATCTTCCGAATCAGTCAGAAGTTTGTGGCAGTCCCACAACTCAGATTTCCTGTTTTACTATTTACCTATCTATTTGCTTTATATTTGTAACTCAGATAACTGCAACACAAAAATCAACAAATAAGATATTTGCATAACATATGGAAAATGGTTCAAATGGCTCTGAGCACTATGGGACTCAACATCTTAGGTCATAAGTCCCCTAGAACTTAGAACTACTTAAACCTAACTAACCTAAGGACATCACACACACCCATGCCCGAAGCAGGATTCGAACCTGCGACCGTAGCAGCCCCGCAGTTCCGGACTGCAGCGCCAGAACCGCACGGCCACCGCGGCCGGTTAACATATGGATATTTCTTCCTTGTCGGAGAGACGTACATTCCAAAGACCATGTTTCTGAGATAAATTGGGAAAAATAAAAAAATAAATAAGTTGCAGCGTGGTTCAATGATATCGTAACACAACTATTTAGTTACCGATCATATAATTTTCATGTGCGATCTGTAAACGCTAATATTCATTTCGCTCCCTGTTCTCATACATTCGCTCCCGTAAATTTCATTCCTGTGCCATTCGTTAGCGTAAGCACCATCTTATACTAGATGCGACCACCCTACCGTAAGACATCGATGTGTACTCAAATTTCCATTCCGCGCACACATTAAGTTTTCGTGATTCGCGAAAATCGCTTCACATGAATGCCGATATATTTCTTTCATTACTATTTCATCTGAGCCAGTATTCCGTCTTTAGCGACCTAGGATATCGAGAGGACGCTAAACTCTGACGGTCCTTCCTACCTTGACTCTCTCTCTCTCTCTCTCTCTCTCAAACACACACACACACACACTACTCTCAGTACTCTTTACACTGAAGTGACAAAAGTGTGTGTGTGTGTGTGTGTGTGTGTGTGTGTGTGTGTGTGTGTGTGTTTGGAGCTTAAGGGCACTCAACGCCAAGGTTATCAGCACTGTGATAAAAGTCATAGGGTACGTGGTAATATTGTGTCGGACCTCCTTTTGTCCGGAGTAGTGCAGCAACCCGGCGAGGCATGAACTCACCGAGTCGTTTGAAGTCCCTTGCAGAAATACTGATTCATGCTGCCACTCCAGCCGTCCATAACTGCAAAAGCGCCTCCGGTGCAGGATATTGTGCACGAACTGACCTCTCTTTTGTGTCCCATAAATGTTCGATGGGATTCGTGCCGGGCGATATGAGTGGCCAAATCATTCGCTCGAACTGTCCAGAATGTTCTTCAAACCAATCGCGAACAATTGTGGTCTGGGGACATGGCGTATTGTCATGCATAAAAATTCCATCTTTGTTTGGTAACATGACGTCCTTGAACGGCTGCATATGATCTCCAAGTAGCCGAACATAACCATTTCTGGTCAATGATGGGTTCAGTTGGCCCAGAGAACCCAGTCTATTCCGGGTAAACACAGCCCACACCGTTGTGGAGTCACAACCAACTTGCACAGTGCCTTGTTCGCAACTAGGGACCACGGTTGTCGTGGATTCCGGGCCACACTCGAAGCCAACAATCAGCTCTACCAACTGAAATCAGGTCTCATCTGACCGGGCCACAGTTTTCCAGTCGTCTAGGGTCCAGCCGATGTGGTCACGATCCCTGGAGGGCCGCTGCAGGCTCAAATGGTTCAAATGGCTCTGAGCACTATGGGACTTAACTTCTGAGGTCATCAGTCCCCTAGAACTTAGAACTACTTAAACCTAACTAACCTAAGGACATCATACACATCCATGCCCGAGGCAGGATTCGAACCTGCGACCGTAGCGGTCGCGCGGTTCCGGACTGTAGCTCCTAGAACCGCTCGGCCACTTTGGCCGGCCCGCTGCAGGCGATGTCGTGCTGTTAGCAAAGACACTCGCGTCGGCCGTCTGCTGCCATAGATCACTATTGCCACACTTCGCTGTATTGTCCTAACAGATACGTTCGTAATACGTCTCACACTGCTTTCTGAGGTTCTTTCGCGCAGTGTTGCTTGTCTGTTAGTACTGACAACTCTATGCAAACGCTGCTGCTCCCTGTTGTTAACTGCAGGCCGTCGGCCACGACATCATCAGTGGTGAGAGGCAATGCCAGAAATCTGGTGTTCTTGGGAAACCCTTGACACCGTGTATCCCGAAAAATTGAATTCTCTAACGCTTTTTGAAACGATTTATCTCATGCGTGTAGCTTCAACTACTAAACTCTGTTAATTCTCGTCGTGTGACCATAATCAAATCTGAAACTTTTCACACGAATCACCTGAATACAAATGACTGCTCCACCAATACAATGCCCTTTTATATCTTGTGTAGGCGATACTACCGCCCTCTGTTTATGTGCAATTGCTGTCTCATGACTTTCGTCACCTCGGTGTAGAAAAACATGCCAGTTCTACATATCTCGAAGTACTCTCACTATTAGGTTGCTATGGATAGCTGCAATAGAAATCCTGATCAGTACTTGTACATTTTTTTATTCTAAACCGCTCTCTGCTGGTTTCCAAATCAATGTAGCTTGTGTTCTATCCCATCTTGTCTTTTCCTTGATGTGTTGCCTACATTCTTTCAACTTTCTCTATTTCTTACCGAAACGCATTTTCACTTCATGCAGACGTGCTGCTCTCCTCGAGTAATATTTCCCTCGCCGTTCCTGTCTCTGCTGATGTTTGAGGGCGTGTTGAGAAGTAATGCCTCCGCATATTTCATCTGAAAACGCGTAAGGATTTTTAAATAAAACAAATATTTTTAACACTTTACATCTTTATTCTTCTCGTCTACGTATTTTTTTCTCAACATAGTCACCTTGGCGACGAACATATTTCTCCCAATGAGAGACCGGTTTGTTGATATAATCACTGTAGAATGATCAGCCTTATTGACAGAGAGACAATTTCACCTCTGTTTGCACCACTTCATCAGTAGTAAAGTGAAGTCCTCGAAGGTGTTCTTTAAGTTTTGGAAATACAATCATGCTCATTAATTAAGGGTAATGCTGATTCATGGTGAAACAACACTCTGGTGGGCGGTTTGCGGGTTTAAATCACCTCCGGGTATGACCATGAGGTGCATTTGACCTGCGGTCGTCGCACGGTGGCGGTGGCGGTGGCAGCAGTCCACATACGCAGAAGTGTGTTGGTGTATGTCAGAGTACGGTGCAGTGAGTAAGTGTGCAGACGTTTTCAGACGTGCTAATGGTGACTGTGTGTTGAAAATGGCTCAAAGAACACATATTGGTAACGTTATGAGGCGTAGAATACTAGGGGGACTGGAGGCTGGTCAAACACTGCAGGCCGTAGCACGGGCCCTCCGTGTGCCACAAAGTGTGATCTCAGGATTATGGCAACGATCCCAGCAGACATGAAACGTGTCCAGGCGCTACAGTACGGGAGGTCCACAGTGTAAAACATCACAAGAAGACCGATATCTCACCACCAGTGCGCACAGACGGCCACGGAGTACTGCAGGTAGCCTTGCTCGGGACCTTACCGCAGCCATTGGAACAGTTGTCTCCAGACACACAGTCTGCAGACGACTGAACAGACATGGTTTATTCTCCCGGAGACCTGAAAGGTGAATTCCACTGACCCCTGGTCACAGGAGAGCCGGTAAAGCCTGGTGTCAAGAACACAATACATGGTCATTGGAACAGTGGTCCAGGTTATGTTCACGGACGAGTCCAGGTATATTCTGAACAGAGATTCTCGCCGGGTTTTCATCTGGCGTGAACCAGGAACCAGATACCAACCCCTTAATGTCCTTGAAAGCGACCTGTATGCAGGTCGTGGTTTGATGGTGTGGGGTGGGATTATGATTGGTGCACGTACACCCTTGCATGTCTTTGACAGAGGAATCGTAACAGATCAGGTGTATCAGGACGTCATTTTGCACCAGTATGTCCGCCTTTTCAGGGGTGCAGTGGGTCCCACCTTCCTCCTGATGGACGATAATGCACGGCCCCACCGAGAGGCCATCGTGAAGGAATACCTTGAAACAGAAGATATCGGGCGAATAGAGTGGCCTGCCTGTTCTCCAGACCTAAGCCTTGTCGAGCACGTCTGGGATGCTCTCGGTCGACGTATCGCTGCACGTCTTCAAACCCCTAGGACACTTCAGGAGCTCCGACTGACACTGGTGCAAGAATGGGAGGCTATACCACAGCAGCTGCTCGACCACCTGATCCAGAGTATGGCAACCCATTGTGCGGTTGGTGTACGTGTGCATGGTGATCATATCCCATATTGATGTCGGGGTATATGCGCAGGAAACAGTGACGTTTTTAAGCACATGTGTTTCGGGACGGTTTTCTCAACTTATCACCAATACCGTGGACTTATAGATCTGTGTCATGTGTGTTCCCTATGTGCCTATGCTATTACCGCCAGTTTTGTGTAGTGCCACGTTGTGTGGCACCACATTCTGCAATTGTCCTTAATTTATGAGCATGAGTGTAGATAAAAATCGGATGTTACCAAGCAGGGACTGTTTGTAGGGTGATCGAGGACAGTGAACCCGAGGCGTCGGATTGTTGTAGATGTCGCATCGCTCGAGTGTGGTCTGTCGTTGTTATGCTGAAGGAGAGGGTGCGCCATGTGTGGACGAACACTTCGAATTAGAAACTCGACTGCAGCACGCTGTTTCCCACGCACCGACATAGTTACGTTACACACTATCGTGTTACACGCTACAGTCCGGAACCCTCTAGCGGCAGAGAGCTGCAAACATGTAGACATAAAGAATAAAGATTTGGACTGTTAATAGCGTTTGTTTTATTTAAAAAGCATTGAGAGTTTTCACATAAGGGATTCGGAGGCATTACTTTTCAGTCCCCTCTCGTAACTCATATATCAACGTACCCAGGAGCCAAGAAGTCTTAAGCCAAGAACCACCTTATAGATCTTTATAACTTTGCCGCACAGATTCATAGCAGTGTAGGTACCGTTCTACAGAGTTTAGTTAACGCTTTTGCACTGTAATGGAAGAGATGTGAGCTCTTCTTTTGATTTACTACCCTCCTAAAAAGAATCTTTCATCCGTTCATTTGAAATGGATTTACAAGTACATAACATCCCCTGTGTTCCAGTTCCAATAACTTGGTGGGCCTCAAGAAATTTAATGGCCGCTTGAACACTGAAAACCTAATTGGTTTATTTTCAGGCAAGAAATGATCTTTCTTTACCTTGTTTTCGTTATAAGTGGCTAGTCATACGACTAGAAAAATCGTTATTTTCTTTCCTATATGCACTTTTCTGCTTGTTCACTGAGGTGGATTTTTGAAAGATTTTAAAAAGTTTATCTGTATCACATTGGCCTGTCTGTTGGTGAAAAATGTAGTTGATACCAAATAAACGAATAGAAAAATATCTGAAGGAGATATAAAGTGCAAATACTCAGGCATGGAAAAGAGAAAAGCACATGCTACATTCAGTGAAGAGAAGGAAAACGAGTAAAAACACTGAAAACCCATCAATCCAAAGTAATAAATAAATTTATAACAGAGACCTTAGAAGAATTTCAAAGTAGAGTGAAGAGGCTGAAAAATCAGCTAACCAGTTGCAAACAAAGCTTTATTAGCCCATTGACCTAGTTTTCGATATTTGTAAAAATATCTTCTTCAGAATGAATGGGCCTTCTTACATCACATGATGGTACATTAGATTAGATGAAGCCGAGCGGCTCTTGTCACATATAAAATTGATAAAACAAGAATTATCCCAAGCCATGGCTTTAGATAGCAGCCAGATTACACATATCATACTTCAGAATGAATGTTCACTAGTAAATGCCCACAGGTAGAGGCTCTTGTCAACGTAAAGTTGTAATAGGGGTCACAGGATATATCTGCATACGTTACGTGTACATCATGCCAGAGACTAAGGCCAATATATGTCAAAAGCCGCTGGGCTTCATCTAATATACCATCATGTGATGCAACAAGACCCACACTTTCTGAAGAAGATATGTTTACAAATATCGAAACCTAGGTCAATGAGCTAATAAAGCTTTGTTTGCAATTAGTTGGCTGATTTTTCAAACTCTTCAGATTTACACAGTTGCTGTTTCGCAGCCATGTTTAAGATTTTCAAAGTAGAGTTTTAAGGAATCGAGAGAGGAAGATTTGTTTTCAACGTACGATCGACGACGAGAACATTAGGGGCGGAGCTAGTGCTTTGATCTGGGAAAAATAGGGAAGGAAGTTGACCGTGCCCTTTTCGAAGGAATCATCTTTAAATGATTTTGTGAAACAACGAAACATCTAAATCTGGAACACTATTCTTCCGAATACGAGTGTAGTGTCTGTCCACTGCACCATCTCGCTCGGTAGGAAGAGTTTTAGAATAAGAATAATCTTTCAGTAGACACTGCCACCAAATCGCTGCGACGCAGTATTGCTCGCCCTGGGAATTGCTGTATCAAATCCCGTTGGTGGTATAAATTTTCTGTGACAGAATTCCACCTGTAAGAGATGTAATGTCGAAATGTTATATTTACTGGTCAATTTTTGGCTGCACGTGTCCTTGGTTTAACTGTAAAACTTCTCTGATATGTGTTGTCATAGCTTGGGTAACAGTCATGTGTGAGCTCTGTTCACCTTGGGCACTACACCTTCACGCGATGCGCAGGTATTTATACAGCCCACATTAATCTAAAATACGCCCATGTCAGCAAGATCAATCAACGTGTGTCATGTGCCAATTCTGAGCCAATTTTGAAGTCAGATACTGAAGCTCAGCGGCAGCGAACCTACTGGCAGTTGAAAAATATACATTGCACATGATACTGTTTGCTAGGATGCCCCTTCGGACTTGAAGTCCCGTAAATCCCAAAGCTTATCTTTAGTCACATCCATTATGTTCCTTTACTTTGCGAAGTGCGTGTGCTGTGTCCTAAGTCTAACTGCTCGGTGTGGATGACTGTAATAAATTAACATTCAACGTATTATTTTACTTAAATTGTTGATTAAGATGAGAAAGCGGTTTCATATTTAACTTATAGTCTGGCAAGTCATTCGTCTTAAACGATTTAATCGGACGGGCATTTGGAACCTATACCTCCCGGATACGCGTCCATTGCCTTTAACATTGCTCCAGTCTGCTCAGTGCAAACCAATATAGATGTACGGCAAAACTATCAAGAGTCAAGTAAGAAGATGCTGGAAGGATATATTTGTTACATGGATAGCAAGAACGTTGGACCTCAGTGTAGTTTCACGGAGATTCTGTCTATACTAAAACAACTTCTCAGTGAAATGAATATTACATTCTTTAAAATACTTGTATTAAACATTATAGTGGTCCAAATAAACCCTCTTTCATAAATAGGGTCACTAACGTACGATAACGTCTTGGCGCACAACCTTGATGTATATCATTCGGATCGCTGTACGAAAAGAACTTTTCATCGCAGTGGTTTGGCTTGCAAGTGGAGGAGTGAAAGTGGCGACAGTTATTGCGCACCGAAATGGACACAACTGTTTTGGGTTAAGACCCAGTCCTCCCCGCAATGAGTTATCGAATGAGGGCAGTGACGGTGCGATGGGGATCCATTCGCAGATGGGGAAATTAAACTCTTTGTACTAACGGAGAGACATAGCCTGTATGCTAGAGCATGCTAGAGCTAGGTTTCATCCTCTCACATCTCTCTCTCTCTGTCTCTCTCTCTCTCTCTCTCTCTCTCTCTCTCTCTCTCTCTCTCTCTCTCTCATCGTCATTAATAACACAAAACACAACACTATATTGAACCCACACTGATCACAGTCACGCTAAGTACTTACACTTGAGACGACACTCATTGTTCACTCTGCCAAACTCTAGAAGCAGGAAATCAGTTAAGAGTTTGAACTTACTTTTTAGGGTCTCCCAGGCAGTAAGAAAATACTCTGAATTACTTACGTTTCATAAACTTCTTGGTTAATTCGTTAAACGTATTGTACTAAGTAATTCCTATCAGTAATTAAATTTTGGATCCTTTTAATTAAATTTCCTTATGGCAATGGTGAACCCAGGTTTCATCCGAAGACCACTCCTAGCATGTTATTACGCTATGATAGTCGACATCATGCAGATTGCTTTCCTAGGCGTACATTTGCTGCTCAAACTATTCCAGAACCACGGAATACAAATTTTGTTTTTTGTTTTATTGCAGCGTAATCAAATACGCAAATGATGGTTTTCTAGAGCGAAGTCATTCAATATTTATGTTGCCGGAGAACGAATGAACAGGAAATTGCTAATGGTTCAGAATTTTCCTGAATTCTTTAAGAAATGCGTGTTGCCATCGCAGTTGTGATGGAGGTATATGACTTAAGGGGGGGACAGTGATGAAATTGACCAAAAATGTCAATTTTCGATTTGTTTTTTATTTGTTAGTACAGCTCATGGACAATAAGTTCCCAAAGTTTCAATGTTGAAATCGCATCCGAAGTGCATGAAAATTAATTAAAAGTGTGACGCGGCCTCCTTGCCACGCCCATGTTTTGAAGCAGCACTTTAATACCAGCTCAGTGAACAACGGTTCTGTGTATTACTTTCAATCAAACGTGTGCGGGCCGTGGTACATACTCTTGGGTTTTATAGATCATATTTGGCTGTTCCTGCACTTCTCAAAAACTGTGTTCATGGCAAAACCCAAAATCCAAGTGATTCTCTAAATTCACTCATATAGAAACGATGCCCTAAAAACAAATTTGCATCTGCTACAGTTCTCAGAATTGTAAGTTATGATGCGGTTATTGTATTTAATGATGGGAACGTCGGGAGGATGAAGTTATTAGAAAGAATGGGCTTCAAGATAGGAAATTTTACTCAAGACATCCTGAGAAAAATAGATTTACAGCGCGTCTCTGCAGCTGAAAAGTCAGTTGAAGACCTGGCAAAGAAAGAAGACAGACAATAAGAAACCAGAAGAGAAGCCTTGAAGGGAAAGACGACCCAGAGTACAAATTTGGTGCCTTCTGGAGAAGTGACATAAGGAAAAAAGTTAGGTTGAACTTTAAATTGCATTTCCTGATAATTTTTTTTTTTTTTTTTTTAAGTTTATGTACCTCTTCCTCAGATTCTGCAAATGTTAGAATTATGAAATTTTGTACACATATTTCTGTAAACCTAATAAATGTTGTCTCAAGAGCAAATTTTGAAATTCTGTATGCAAGCTGAGATATGGGACCAAGCGCTTGGAATTTTGCATGAATTTAAAATTGTTCTTGTGGAATTATAATTAAAAATTATGAAAATTCTCCTATTTGACACATTCCAAAAACCTCATGAGAGAAGCTTACAACATATAAAGAGATGCGACAGAGAAATTTTTGTAGAAATCTCTTGAATACTTTCTGAGAAAAAAGAACATACATTATTTTTTGAAAATAAAACTTCAAATTTCGTTCAAAAACAGGTTGAATATATATAATCAAAGGATTTTATATGTAAATGTGTTACTTTCATGTAAAGCGTGGTACAAAATTTTATTGCCATATCTCCAAAACTGTGGATTTGGTGCATTTTTGAAATAGTGTGTGTATTTCGGCTGCTAGCCAAAATGTGGAGGTACTCTTAATGTTTTACGAGTCGTCGGGAACTACAAGTCCATTATACCTGAATACCCAGAAAATATCCCTGAACTATCCCCGAAATTTTGTCGGCGCATTTCAGGTTCTTAAGAATGAAAACATTCACCTTAATATCAACTTTTTCGGACGAGAAACAAAGAAAAATCTAGAAGTATACGTGCAGAACCCACGTACTTAAACTTCAAAACAGTAAATAATCTGCAGTCGGCAACCTTAATTACTTAAATCGTACAACACTAAAATTAAACAAGCCGTCCAATAAAACATGCGAACGCTCACAAGATTTGCGTCTCTAACTCTGAAGGTGATACGTTAAGTGCAGTCTAGCTGAGACAGGTTGGGACGGCGGCGCGGCTGAATGGAACGGGCCCGGTCACGTGGGCGTCGGCTTATCTGGCGACCCGCTGAACTGGCCGATAAGCGTCTGCCTCCGTTGAGTGCCCTCTGCCACGTCTCCGCCGCGAGGGCTGCACCAGCAAAAAGTCAGACGGTCATCAAACCACAGAACTGCAGTACAAAGAAGTTAGATGTTATTCCACGTTGTCGTATCGCCGTATCTGCACCGACATTGAATATAAAAATATGACATTACTATCATCTCATGGAGGGAGGCTTGACATTTCTACACCAACTTCAGACGCATCCATTGTGCTTACATAAAGTACCAGGTGGTAGTGTCATTCTCACCAAGCTCTCTCAAGCTGTTCTTGTGTTGTGTTCTCGATGTCTCTGGTACAACTCGTATTTTTTAGCTTCGCTGGAAGTGTATGAACGTCAACCTTAAGTGAGACGAAACCCCCCAAGGGAAATTCATCTAAGAAGGTGGACATCTGTCGGAAACGCAGCCATGTTCTCCAACAACAACGTGCCTGTTTACTAATAGCATTGGCACTCAGTTGCCAGCGTCGAAAATTCAAACATTCCTCTTAGTGTTATTGATATGGTCAAGAATTTACATTAAGTGTTGGCGAAAATACGACCGCTTCGAGCTGTGTTCGAATTACATTTACAGGAAAAATCGCAACAACAAAAAAAGTAGGGAAATGAAATGTCGGGAACACATATGCGGAGGTAATATATTTGAGTGATTAACACTGCAAAATCGTAGGTTAATGTGTGTACGAGAGAATCCATTGCAAATGTGAAATGCTGGTACATTAATAACCAGTGTAACCGTCAGAATTATGAATACAAGCGTTCTAACAAGCATGCAATATGACTCACAGGACCGGATGTCGGTTTGTGGGATGGAGTTCCTTGCCTGTCGCAGGTGGTTGGTCAGTACAGGAACGGTTAATGCTGCTTGTGGATGACACTGGAATTGTCGTCGAATGATGTCCCATATGTGCTCGATTGGAGAGAGATCTGGTGATGAGCAGACCAAGGCATGGTGCAGGGAGTGGCAATTGAATCTCAATGTAGACAAGTGTAATGTGCTGCGAATACATAGAAAGAAAGATCGTTTACCATTTAGCTACAATATAACAGGTCAGCAACTGGAAGCATTTAATTCCATAAATTAACTGGGAGTAGGCATTAGGAGTGATTTAAAATGGAATGACCATATAAATTAATCGTCGGTGAAGCAGGTGCCAGACTGAGATTCATTGGAAGAATCTTAAGAAAATGCAATCCGAAAACAAAGGAAGTAGGTTGCAATACACTTGTTCGCCCACTGCTTGAATACTGCTCACTGGTGTGTGTGTGTGTAGGGGGGGGGGGGGGGGGTAGGGTACGTACCAGATAGGGTTGGTTGAAGAGATACAGAAGATCCAACGGAGAGCAGCGCGCTTCGTTACAGGATCATTTACTAATCGCGAAAGCGTTACGGAGATGATAGATAAACTCCAGTGGAAGACTCTGCAAGAGAGACGCTCAGTAGCTCGGTACGGGCTTTTCTTGAAGTTTCGAGAACACACCTTCACCGAGGAGTCAAGCAGTATATTGCTCCCTCCTATGTATATCTCGCGAAGAGACCATGAGGATAAAATCAGAGAGATTAGAGCCCACACAGAGGCATACCGATAATTTTTCTTTCCGCGAACAATACGAGACTGGAATAGAAGGGAGAACCGATAGAGGTACTCAAAGTATCCTCCGCCAAACACCGTCAGGTGACTTGAGGAGTATAGCTGTAGATGTAGACATAGAAGGCAATATGTCGACACTCTGTAGAGCATGTTGGGTTACGACAGCGGTATGTGAGTAAGCATTATTATGATGGAAACATCCCCTGAAATGCTGTTCATGAATGGCGGCAGAGCAGGTCGAATCGGCAGATTGACGTATAAACTTCCAGTCAGGGTGCTTGGTATAACCACGAGAGTCCTCCTTCTGTAATACGAAATCTCATCTCAGACTAAAACCCAGGTGTAGGTCGAGTGTGTCTAAGCCGCTGACAGGTTTGTTGCAGGCGCTCACCTGCCTTGCTCCTAATCAACACATGGGCATCACTGGCAGCGATACAGAACTAGCTTTCACCAGAAAACACAACAGACCACGACTCCACCCTCCAATGAGCTCTCTCTTGACACCACTACACACAAACGGCGATGATTTGGGGTTAGTGGAGTGCACGCTCCATGGCATCTGGCTCTTCGTACAACCGCACCTTCTCGTGACCACCGCTGCCAGCAATCATGTACAGTGGCTACATTCCTGCCAAGCCTTTCTGCAGTGTGGTGAAAGTAATATCCAGCTTCTCATAGCCCCATTACACGACCTATTTCAAACTCAATGAGCAGTTCATAATAGCGTCTTTGTGGTCTTAAGGGCACTCTTGACCAACACTGGCTCAACACGTCCAACGCCAAGGGCAACTAACACTCACGATCGTTACAGAGCGTATTTAAAGCGAACTGATTTACATCCTCATAGTGGCGCTACCAACACTCTTATGCAACTGGCGCGAAATTTGAATAATCATCTTTCAGATGTAGAAACACGTCTACGAACTTTCGTTTATGTCGTACAACTCTTTTTTGGTGTTGCGATTTGTTTCTCGTCAGTGTGTTAATGCTTAATAACGACGGTGTGACTAAATGAATGAATGAAATAATGTTGGTCGCTGCCTACTGCAAACCTTGCCTACAGTGCCTGACAAAAAAGTGAGTACCCAGAAGACGTTGTCGGATGTGAATGTTACTGCGTACAAGTACACACCATCGTAAATGACAAGAGCTACAATTCTTTGTGACAGATAGAACACGTTAGTGTTGTTCGTGTTTGGTGTTGTTACCTGGCCTGACAAGTTAAATAAACCACGTGAGCAGCGTATGGTGTCGAGTGATAATAAATAATAATGGCGTGTGACTAGGGCCTCCCGTAGGGTAGACCGCTCGCCTGGTGCAAGTCTTTCGATTTGACGCCACTTCGGCGACTTGCGCGTCGATGGGGATGAAATGATGATGATTAGGACAACACAACACCCAGTCCCTGAGCGGGGAAAAATCTCCGACCCAGCCGGGAATCGAACCCGGGCCCTTAGGATTGACAGTCTGTCGGGCTGACCACTCAGTTACCGTGGGCGGACGTGTCGAGTGGTCCCTGTGAAGGACTCGGAATCGCAGCGTTATCATCTCCTGGCAGAGTTAGAAAGGAGCTTCGTTGCGGCTCTCTGTTTAGCCAGCTGGACGAATCTTGCAACATCCAGAACTGTGGGACATTCGGATGTAACAGCGGCACGATTTTGGACTGCATGGGAACATGAGTGCAGGTATACTCACCGAACGTTTCGGTCGAACACGTCTGCCCAAGCCGACCCCTGTGGCCGAGCGGTTCTTGACGCTTCAACCCGGAACCGCGCTGCTGCTACTATCGCAAGTTCGAATCCAGCCTCGGGCATGGATTGTGTGATGTCCTTAGGTTAGTTAGGTTTAAGTAGTTCTAAGTCTAGGGGACTGATGACCTCAGATGTTAAGCCCCGTAGTGCCTAGAGCCATTTTTTTGAACGTCTGCCCACCACAAGGGAGCATCGGCGTTTTGTGCACCAAGCACATCGTAACCCCTTCACATGTGCGCCTGCTATCCAAGAACAGGTAATGGACTCACGACAACATTCCGTGTCATCCAGCACCATTGGTCGGAGACAATCAGCAGGTCGAGTAGGCTGCCAGTAACGGTAAAACACAAACGTCTGTATTTGGAGTGGTACCGTCATTGGGAACCATGGACTTCTGATGAATGGCAGTGCACTGTGTTCAGTGCAATGAATCGCGATTCTTGACTAACCCGGATGACCATCGTCAGCGATTATGGTGGTGTCCTGAGGGGATATGCCATTCTTCCAATGTTTTTGAGAGGAACTTTAGTATTATTCCAGGTGTCATGGTGAGGGGAGCCATCCGGTATGACGTCAGGTTACGACTGGTATTGACTGAGGGAACTCTGACGGCGCAACTGGACCTAACGGACATCCTTCGTCATCAAGTGCTAATTTTCATGCGACAGTATCGTGGTGCCACTTTTTAACAGAGCAATGCTCGTGCCACTATAAAATATCTGCATGTTGCAGAGGGACTCCTGTGCCTAGCAACATCCCTAGATCTATCCACAGTGGAAGGTGTATGGAGCTAGTTTGGACGTCAACTCCATCCCAGTGCCACTATTAAGGACCATTTACAACATTTGTGGGCCAGCTTGCCTCAGGAGAAGATACAACTGCTTTATGACACTTTTCCCAATGGAATCAGTGCCTACATCGAGGTCCGGGAGGGGTGGAGCGTCCTACTAATGAGTGAGCTCATACTTCGAAGTTCTTTCTAAATCTGACTCGATATTGCAATCACTTAAATAACGTCACATAACCTCTCCACCTTCACAATTTCATTTCGTTTCCTCCTCCTCTTCTGAGCGCTTATCTTTTTTTTTTCAGACAGTGTAATTGAAAGTATTTTGACGAATCACATTTCAGGTATCTTGAAAGTAATTGTCTTGTGTAGGTGGCTGTAATGTGAATGTGTTTAGCGTAGTCCCGTGTTAGTATTGTTGATGACTGTTTTGGCGATGATGAGAGAGAGAAATGAGTGAAACTAGTTTCTGGAGCATAACCCACTGCTCTCGAACTGCATCAAGGTGGCAGCCGATATAAACGCTCCCATCGGACTGACTGATCACCATCATCATTGAGGCACTGGGGTGAGATTTGGAATTTAATCCAGGACACGCCTGGTGATCAGGTTCTCTGCGCCACCACCTGTTCTTCAGCTTTTGAGTCTGGCCTTCAGAGGCAAACCATACAAACACGCATCATGTGGGTGACTTAAAGAGAGCCTCTCATCAAACGAATGTCATGCCTAATGTAGCCACCAACGTATTAATACCTTTAAGTCGCGTATCTCAAGCAGTAAGTGCCAAGGATAAATGTCTACTGTATATAAACAAGTTTAGAATTTAGTGATGCTTATCGGTTAACTTCTTAGGTTTGAACGATGATTATGTTTAGAGCTCCATGATGTTTCTACCTTTACAGTAATGTCACTAGCTCGTAACTATTGTTAAATATCTCTTATGTCTTATATATTGATACTCATTTCTAAGATAGATCACTTCGCCGGCCGAAGTGGCCGTGCGGTTAAAGGCGCTGCAGTCTGGAACCGCAAGACCGCTACGGTCGCAGGTTCGAATCCTGCCTCGGGCATGGATGTTTGTGATGTCCTTAGGTTAGTTAGGTTTAACTAGTTCTAAGTTCTAGGGGACTAATGACCTCGGCAGTTGAGTCCCATAGTGCTCAGAACCATTTGAACCAATAGATCACTTCGTCGATACGTCTAAGTATTTCTCCACAAGAGCTAGTGTAATAGCAATATAGTCCCCGCTGGCCGGTTAAGAAGGTCAATATGAGTGCGGATGTCCTCCCGGTTGAAGTTAGCTCTCCGACAATTGCGTTTAAACTACTTGCCATTGGTCCTGCATCTATAGAGATATTCCTTGTATATGATCATCATCTAAGGCAGAACTCTACGGTCGCAGGTTCGAATCCTGCCTCGGGCATGGATGTGTGTGATGTGCTTAGGTTAGTTAGGTTCAAGTAGTTCTAGGTTCTAGGGGACTGATGACCTCAGATGTTAAGTCCCATAGTGCTCAGAGCCATTTGAGCCATTTAAGGCAGAACTGTTAGAGGGGACCTTTAACTCTGGAATATATCTCTTGTATAGATATAAACTGCACAGAGGAAGGATACGGCCAATCCACCTGGAGTGTTACCCCGTAGAACGTAACTGATTCCCCTTGACGAACAACCGTGCATTTCATTTCTCTAGCGGTATCACAACAATTTATGACATCTGATCTTCATCAGTCTACGTGAAATGGAGTGAAAGAATCATATGTCTATTGATGTTCACTTGAAAATACAGAGACCCTCACACAGTTTTAACTAGTACTCGAGCTTTAGTATAAAATATCGATAGTAGCCCTTATTCTTCTGATACACATCATATATCTCCCTGGTTTAATTTTGTGCGTTGTGGCTCCGAACGTAAGTGTGTGTCCGATTTTCAAGGAATGTGAACTCATCTCACGTTCACCGCAGCTGAACAGCTTAACTGCGCAAAACAGTTGCGGCCTGTTGCAATTGCCAGTTACGATTGCCAAATTTTAAATTTTAATCACTGTTCCAAAATTCCACACGACCGTTTGAGAATTCTAAAATGGCTTAGAGAGAAACAAAATATTAAATGTCTTCCTAAATTCACAAACTAATTATATAAACGTCTGATTTTACCCATAGAAGAATTACTGTGATCAGATTATGAGATACTGCTGAAGTAATTAATTGAGAAATCGCGATTCGGAGTTGAGCATATGATGAAGGAGCGATATTTGCTGGTATATTATTAGGTATCTTCACTAAATGACTTACATTAGAGACTGGCTACTCTCCATTCTTACATTCTGCGATTATTGATATGTGTTACATACTGGTTGCCAGGTGCAGTACAATAAAGTGCCAACAGTTATGCGGCAGTGATACGCGAGAGCTGTGCCATAAAAAAGCTTGTTAACCGCAGATCGTTCACGTTGCACATGTAGTTGGAGTGCCGCATCCTGTATACAGAGTTGCTACTCACCACAGTCTCAACAAAATGCAATTCATTTAAACCATCGTCGAACACACTCTCCAAACCTCTTGAAAAAATCAGATGGGAAATTAATTATTCTTCACAGCTATGCTCGTCTTAAACAGGGGTGTATGTTGTGGTAAATCACGTAACATCGCGCCCACGTTGGAAGCTAAAATACGGTGAATAGAAATTTTTAGTGGGGATGTAGGGAAAATTAATTGATTTCTTGTGTGCTGAGCGCCAGGCTTGATCATCATTAATCAGACTAAAAGTCACCTCCTCACTACATAAGCGCAAAACATTGGAATGTCTGTCAGGGTAGCACAGACAGTAATATCAAAACAATTTATTAAAACAACACAAAAAAGAAACATACAAGGTACAGATGGTTTCTCTAAGGAGCTCACTTGTTGGTTATATCTCATCGGAGTTCTAAATCGGCCGTTGGCTGTGCAGAGTTGAATATTGGTGGGCGTCGATTTGCTGCAGCGCGTTTCTTGGGCTGTTGTTTTGTCAGTCCTCTCTGCGTCCAAGCAGTGCGTGGCAGATGATTGACAGCTGTTGCAGACCGAATTACCTGTTCCCTTTGTGCAGGCCGAGAGGGATTAGCGCTGCGTTCCTACACTGGCAAGGGCTACACGGCCGGCGCATTCGCTGTTTAGGCTGCTGCATCACAAAGGGTCACCTCTGTGACCGGGGTGACATTTTGCATGGGACCTAATTACAGAGGTGTCACCCAATGATACGAATTTGAATCAAATGACCGTGGTCATGAGAATGACTCTTTGGCAGCAGAGATCAGTACTGGAATCAGACTGCGAAAACAGCATCAGCTGAGAGAAGGAAAACAGAATTCAGAAAAGAATACAAAGGCGAATTCTAGTCAGAATGAGCATCGAATCTGAATAAAACCAGAGAAGATTGGAGTGGCAATGAGAACAATTTGGAGAAGACTGAGGTTATCATGGCATCACATCAGCACTATGGGCGAGCGCAGACTAAGTCCTGACTACCAAGTCTTCAGATGAAGTCCCAGCACGACGTGTCTCGGAAGTCATCACGAAGTCAGACATCAGCTACCGTCCAAGACAAAGCAGTAACGGAGAAGTAACCGATTTGTGACATTTTACCAGTTCCTAACCAGGAGTTAGGTAGTTTAGTTTTTGCATTTCTGCGTGTTAACTGAATATTTATCAGACACAATCCTCACGTTTTCGTTTGAATAATAAAGTAACTGATTTTGTGACATTTTGCAAGTTTCTATCCAGGAGCGAATTATTTAGTCTCACCTGTGTGATTCGGTATTTTAGTTTTTGAATCTCTGTTTGAAAATATAATTTACTAGACACAGTTCTTGCATCTTCGCGTCTACAGTAGAGTTTCGTACCGTCTGTCGATAATCGTTTGTTTGTCTTTGTAGCGTAGTTTTCATTGGTTTTTAGTGTGAACAGGGACTGTGGTTGCTGTGTGCTGATAGGAGTTGAGTTGGTGACACTTTGCTCTCAGCTCCAAGCTTCGGTTACAGAGATTGAGGCTGCAGTGGATGGGCATCACAGTTGTGGACCGGCCGCAGGGAACCAAAAGACATCCGGCACAACCCACGAATCCGCCAATCGGTCTGCACTGGTGGCCGGAGGCCCTATTCTATATCCTTCGTACCGATCGGTGCAGTAGGTTAGTCTCGGTAGTGACGTCATTTTCGGTTCTTTATCCGAATTTCCTATTAGTAAGCTTCTGAGACCTTTACCGAATGATCCTCCTGCCGATTTTTCGACAACTGTACCGAAAGGTTTTGGATTTCGGTATGGCCCTGTCGTTCCGTTAGCTGTGGTTTATTTACACCTATAATTTGTTATTTTAAACATATTCAGCGGTTTTAGCTTTGGATTTAGTGATTGTGTTACTAGTCAATCACCTCAGCACGTGTCCGGTTGGAAAGTGAGTTCATAATAGACTATTTTCCTTTGTTAGAAATATGATTAGGTTAGGTTGTCACATTGAATGATTACAACATAAAAAAAAGTTTTCGATCAATATTCTCTCAAAATACTTTTTATTTTTATGTAATTAAGAGTTTAAAGATCAATAAATATCAAGACGTCGGCTCTGCTTATGTATATTATATGAGTGTTAGCTGAAATTTCTAGTGACTTCGCGTACTCTTCTCCGCAAATGGTTTACTTATTAACTATCGAAACGCGTTTAAAACTTTTAGGTAACAATGCAAAGGAATTTTGTGAAGTCTGAGAGAGGAAACCTTCCAAAATTTCAAACATTTACGACTTACACCCGCATCATCCGACAACGAAGTCAGCCTGCGTCTCTCTCGAATGGAATTACACAAAATAAAGCGCCAACAGTGCGTAAGTTGCAGTTGCGGAGTTGCTAAGGTGATGAACTGCTGTGGAAGAAGTGTGTACCGCTGGATGCGAAAACGTTTTTTTCTTTTTTTTTTTTCCTCTTTGTGTTTGCAATACATTCTGAGACTTCGTTAATCGTCAAAGTTAAGCATTCTTATGAAATATTCGTTGTAATTTACACGTAAGAGCACGCTTTCTCAGTAACGAGTATCTCCGATTTCGTGACGTCCGTATGTTTAAGAAATGAAAGATGAAATTACTGTGCATGAAACAACTGCCAGTCACACATATATTACTTCTTGTCACAAATAATTCACCATTTTCTTCTTAGCGATTTCCGAAAGAGTGATCAGAAAGGAATCTAAGAGCACAACGTAAATTACTGCGAATGAACCTAGCAGCAATTATCTATATACTCTAGCTTGTCACATTTATTTACCTGGATCGAATCCTTAAGAACAGTAGACAGAGATGAATGGTTCCTGCCATAATATTTTCAGACTATACCACCATATATGAAACATTTTGATTCATCAGATGCATGTTATAAACTGCAACCAACTTCTATAGCCGCACTCGCCACACGCTCTCTAAAAGGCGATTTTTTTACATTTTGTTTTTATGTACCAGATCGTTGATGCATCACATAAGGAAATAGGCTGCTTCATCATTGGATCTCTAGGAGCGAGCTACAACCACATTCTATGCATCTTCTTATTCTTTGACACTCTCTTAAACAATTTTTCGGGTTCGTCGAGATGCGTTCCGTCTATGCAACTAACTGAAGGCAGTTTATTCCCACGCGTGTTTCGCATCTTTATTTCTGAAGCATCATCACGAATAAAGGAAGCGAAATGCGTATGGCAATAAACAAACTGCCTTCAATTAGTTACATGGACGGAACGTACCTCCATGAATTTTGAAGCAACTAAGGAACAACAGAAAATAGAAAAATTGACGAATTTGTTGGGTGTATCTATAGATATATTTGTACGATGCAGTACTACACTCCATTCCTAACTCATATTCCGAAACGTAAAATCCAAAACAAGACGTCGATGTGAATGAGAATAAAATGATATAATTTGACATTTACGACAGTTTCCAGAACACAGTCAATATTCTATCGTTATCATGCATTAATGGAAGCCCGTGCTCAGCGAAATTTGAACAGTATTACGTACTTTTCGGTACTGTGAAGAATGGCATGACTGTGTCGGCTGCTAGCCGCTTCGAGTTCATGCTGCTGTGGTGCTGCAGTGCGCATGCGCGGATCTGAGGCAGATTGCTTTTCATTGGTTGGCGCGAAGAGAACTAACAACAGCGTTACGGTTCGCTAGGACCGTTCGGCATTGCTTTCGAAATGCTTACTGAATAATGTTGGGGCTCTGTTTCGAAAACAAGACCATTCGGTGCGCTAGCGTACCGAACCGATCGGCAAAATGGCGGAAAGATACAGAATATGGCCCCAGCCCACTTACTGCTCGCATTGAGGTTGACCCCTCACCCGTAGTCGAGTGGGAGGTCGCCTTGGGACGTGGCGGGATGCGAAAGACTTCCCATGAGGCCGAACGTAGGGCTCCCTGGTTATTCTGATAAACAGCTTCCAGTTGCTGTCTGTGGCTGTCAATGTCCCTCAGCCAGATGCAGTTGCTTGTTCTGTTTGAGAGGAAATCTCTCAGCCTGCAAGATCCGGACAGTCACAGAGGATGGGATTGCTGACAGCTGGGAGCTGCAATTCCAGGTGCATTATGGGGCCCCTTAGAGACACAGTTGCCAATGAGGGGAAGAAACCCAATGTGCAATCCGTGTTGATACTGGGTGGAGTCATTCCAAATGTGGAACGAATCCTTTCGGATGCGATGAACTACAGGTGGTGGCTCATGTCGGAACCAATGATTTGTGTCACTTTGTATCGGAATAGATTTTCTCTGGTTTTGAGCAGCTATTCGAAGTGGTAAAGGTTGCCAGTCTTGCTTGCGAGATGAGAGCACAGCTCACCATTTGCAGCACAGTCGACAGGACCCCTGTGGACCTCTGGTACAGAGCTGAGTGGAGGGTTTGAATTAGAGGATCAGACGGTTCTGTAACTGTGCAGGCTGCAGATTCCTCGCCTTGCACCATAGGGTGGTAGGGTTTCAGGATCTGCTAAATAGGTCAGGAGGCGGCTACATGGGTAGTGGGGACTGTGTGACGTGGACTGGGCGGTTTCTTAGGTTAGAGGATCTCAGGGAAACAAAAAGGGCTTTGGTCTCAAAGGGTGCAGGTCCAACATAGAAAGAACGTAGATCTAGGCACCATCGGTATAACAGTTGTAAATTGTCTTAGTTGTGTTGGGAAAGTACCACAGCTCCAAGCGCTAATAGAAAGAACTGATGCTCAACTCGTTAAAGGCACTGAAAGTTGTCTTACGCCGGAGGTAGGTCCTGTCAATATTTTTGCGAAAGACCCAACGGTGTTCAGAGAGGATAGGCTAAATACAGTAACGGTGGCGTGCTTGTTGCTGTTATAAATCGTTTATCTTGTAGCGAAATTGAAGTGGGTAGTTCCTGTCAGCTAGTATTGGTAGTGGTCACTCTCGGCAACCGGAATAAAATAATTATTGGATCCTTTTACCTACCTCCCACCTCAGATGATACAGTTGCTGAAAGGTTCAAAGGAAACTTGAGCCTAATTTCAAACACATGCCCGACTCATACAGTTACTTGTATAGTTGGTGGTGACTTCAATTTACCCTCGATACGTTGGCGAAAAGACATGTCCGGAGGTACGCATAAAACATCATCCGAAACTGTGCTAAATGTATTCTCTGAAAATTATTTCGAGCAATTGGTTCATGAGCCCATGTGAATAGTAAACGGTTGTGAAAATACACTTGAACTCTTACCAACAAATAATCCTGAGCAAATAACGAGCATCAAAATGGATACAGGGATTAGTGAACCCAAGGTTGTAACAGCGAGACTGAATACCGTAACTCCGAAACCCATCAAAAATAAAAGGGGTCCTTCTATGAAAAGAATGGCATCTCAGACCATCACCTGGCTGTCGGGCCATATGGCGGGTGGTTGTCTTCAGTGATGAGTTCCGCTTCCAACTGGGCGCTGATGACCAGCGAAGCAGTGTCTGGAGACTCCCTGGAGAGTGGTGGGATACCAGCCTTATTGTCGTTGGCCATACAGTCTGACAAACACAAGAATGGTCTGGAGTGCCATTCCTTTTCCTAGCAGAAGCCCTTTTGTTGTCATCCGCAGCACCCTTACAGCACAGTGGTTAGTGGACGATGTTTCACGCCCAGTTTTGTTGCCCTTCTTGGCAAGCCATCCTGGGCTTAAATTTCAGCAAGATAATGCCCGCACGCTCACGGAGAGAGTTTTTACTGCTAGTGTTTGTGCTTGCCAAACCCTACCTTGGCCAGAAAGATCGCTCGATCTCTCCTCAATTTAGAACGTTTGAAACATTATGGGCAGGGTCCTCCGAATGCTAGGGATTTTCACGACCTAAGGCGCCAATTGAACAGAATTTGGCACGATATTCCGTAGGAGAACATCCAACAACTCTATCAATCAATGCCGAGCCGAACAACTGTTTGCATACGGGCCAGGTGTGGACCAATGCGATAATGACTTGCTCAATTTATGAAAGCCTTTCTCTTGAATTGCGGGTAATCATGTAAATGTAGATGTAGAAGTGAATTCCAAAGTATATCAGAGAGTTTGTGACTAGCATGCACCGGCTTTACACGCAAAAATAACAGCTAAATGCTTATTGGATGTTTGGGGAAATCCTTCCTCAAAACATGAGCGATGGACAATGCGACTGTGGACTGTGCCGAGAAGCACACTGTTTTCCACATTAGAGACCTTACTGAGAAAGAGTTATGATTTACGTAGGAGATTCGTCGGCAACTAGCTTTCTGTGTGAGGAAAACAGACTGTTTCGCTATACCTGTACATCTGTGAGAAACATATAATTTGAGGTAACCTTCCTGCAGGTCTGTGACCACCCTGATACCATCTCAAGTCACCCTCATGGGATAAGCTTGTTTGTGACGTATGGTAAGTTGTCATCCTGCCGATAAGACCTCAAGTAGGGTTGCTGGACGTGGGTATGTGAAGGTCCAGGCACAACAATTGACTGCAAGTGACATACACACTGACACAAAGAGGAAAAAAGACACATCACGAGGGAATTATTCGAATGGGACGGAAATTGATAGATGTGATGCGTATTTACAGAAAAACAACCTACCTGGCAGGGGGTTCATCGAACCACCTTTAAGCTACTTCTCTACTACTCCACTGTCGAGCAGCGCGTGGAAGAAACGGACACTTAAATCTTTCCTTGCGAACTCTGATTGCTCTCATTTTATTATGACGATCATTTCTTCCTATGTAGGTGGGCGCTAGCAAAATGTTTTCACACTCTGAGGAGAAAGTTGGTGATTGAAATTTCATGAGAACGTCCCACCACAGCTAAAAACGCCTTTTTTGAATGACCGCCATCCCAATCTGTGTATCATATAGTGACATTCTCTCCTCTACTTCGCGATAGTACAAAACGAGCTGCCCTTCCACTGAACTTTTTCGATGGCCTCCGTGAATCCTATCTGATGTGGATCCCACACCACACAGCAATACTCCAGAAGAGGGAGGACAAGCGTAGTAGAAGCAGTTTCTTTAGTAGACCTGTTACATTTTCTAAGTGTTCTGCTAATAAATCGCAGTCTTTGGTTTGTTTTCCCCACAACATTATCTGAGTGATCGTTCCAATTTAAAATATTCGTAATTGTAATCTCTAAGTATTTAGTTGAGTTTACAGCCTTTATATTTTTGTGGTTTACAGTGTAACTGAAATTTAGTGGATTCTTTTTAGTGCTCAAGTGGATGACTGCACACTTCTCATGATTTAGAGTCAATTGCCACTTTTTGCGCCGTACAAATATCTTGTCTAAATCATTTTGCATCTCGTTTTGATCATCTAATAACTTTATATGACGGTAATTGACAGCATCATCTGCAAACAATCTAACAGGACTGCTTAGGTTGTTATTTTAATCGTTTATCTACATCAAGAACAACAGAGGGCCTATAACACTTCCTTGGGAATGCCAGCTACTATTTCTGTTTTACTCGATGACCTTTCGTCAGTTATTACGAACTGTGACCCTGCTGACAGGAAATCACGAATCCAGTCACATAACTGAGACGACACTCCATAGGCACTCATTTCAAGTACAAGTCGTTTGTGAGGAACATTATAGCTACAGCAATAACCGTTTCCATGATGTAGGCACTGTGGCTTATATAGAGCATAACATCTGTCTCAGTAGCCAGCATGTTGGGACATAGTTCCTGAAAGCACTATTAGGAGCCGAAGCTACAAATGGCTGCAGATAAATCTCAAGGAAAGTTGGTACCGGTCAAAAGTAAGGAACAAATGGATAATCTCTGAATAAATTCACTTTCATTTGATAAACTTTTCATATGCAGCAAAATGTTCTGTATTTTAAACAAATGATTGAACTATCGGCGATCATGGGCAGCCGAATGAGATCAGGAAAGGAAATTATTAGTAGTGGTACAAGGTACCCTCAGCCATGCACAATACGGTGACTTGCGGAGTATCTATGTGTATGTATATGTACAGTATTCGACGACGTACGATGGCCTGTCACTAACTGCCTCTACAGGCTGCGCCACAGTAAAGATCAAAATCTAAAACAAGAATTTAATAGTTATGTAAGATTACCAGCACCACAGTGCGTGTAAGGTGTCAAAGAACAATAACTTTTGTTACTAATAGAAAACCTTTGTTAATGGATTAACCTTTCACACCCACAAAATAAGCACTTCTCTCAGTAGAAATAACCAGCGACCAATTTAACCATTGAAGTCAATCACCCTGCGTCGAACGTATGGCTTTCCTTGGACAGATAACTTCACCTAAAAAAATTTTGGGCATAACTATTATTGACGTAATTTGTGCCAGTGCAATGTTGCGCGTGCGTGTGTGTGTGTGTGTGTGTGTGTGTGTGTGTGTGTGTGTGTGTGTGTGTGAGTGTGTATGTGTGTATTAGTATGTGGCAGTCCGTTGAACCGTATCAGCTCAGTAAGTCAACAGAATGACAAAAGGGGACTATTGTGTTTGGATGTGTTTGTGACCACACCGGGAACGAAATTTGCCGAGTTTTTGATGTATCAATGCGAACTAAGATGTCTACAAAACGTAGTTTAACTCTCGCATCAAAGTAATACCGCGTAAGAACAGTGGTCGTGAGAGGATCCTAACCGACAGCAACCGGAGACGAGTGTCACACCTTTCATTGACAATCGCTGTCAAACCAGTCGGGAATTTATGCATTCAATGAATCCAGGGCCATCTGAACCAGTTTTCGAGTGAACATTGTGAAGACGACTGCATCCAATGCACATTTGGAGTCGGCTACCTCGTAAAAGGCCATTGCTCAAAGGCAATTAAGGCTACTGAGACAGGTAAACCAGTCAGAAAAACATGCAGCAGAACTGAATGAAACCGAAGAAGATCAATGGATTACACATTATTAAAATTTCTTTTTACAAACAAGATGGGAATGGTATGTGTTTCGTACCATAATCGTCAGAGTTTGCAGTCAACCTACACTATGTCAGATATCACAGCGATTAAAAAATGAGCTAGTGTAACATTTTAGCTGTGGTTCTGCAACTGGAAGGCTTTAGTCTTCCTATTGCTCTGAGGCAACCTTCGGGCGGAAATCACAATTTTCAGTCGCTAGCTTCGTGTAAGTCGTCAGCCATACCATCAATGACAACTCTTAAACACCAGCCTTTCTGTTACAATTTTAAGCGTTTTGCACTAGCTACAACTCAGAAATTTCTGATTAGTAGGTAAGTAAACGAGGTTTCTGATATATGAACTTCATAAAGAATACATTTCTTATTTGTAGCACGGCTGAAAATACTCTATGTCCTTAACTACACTTGCTTCACATGCTAGAATGCTGAGAGAATATCTCTCCAATAACCTGCCGCCATTGAAAACGTGCGTAATATTCGTTATGTCCTGCTGCGAAAGTGGTTTCATGGAGCACTATTTGTTTTAAAAAATGTGGCACGTGACATTACTGATCCCCTAACCGTTGGTGTGACGAAGGAATAGACCACTCCCAATTCAGGAAACAATTAGTCCGTTTTGGAAGACCATAAAAGTCCGAAAATTGTAAGCTCAACCTTATCCACCACGGAAATTTTAGACTATGTGAATGTGTAATAATTAAACACAAATGTAAATAACAATAACTAGTCACTTTTGAAATATTTACTTACATAAACTAGTTTTAGAGACTTTTCAGGCTTATCTTCAAATGGGAGTAACGTCTGCATGCTCCCTCTGAAGAGGAGTCTGAAAAGGCTCGAAAACTACACTGAGGCGCCAAAGAAACTGTTATAGGCATGAGTATTAAAATAAAGAAATATGTAAACAGACAGAATACGGTGTTGCGGTCGGCAACGCCTATATAAGATAACAAGCGTCTGGCGCAGTTATCAGATCGGTTACTACTGCTACAATGGAAGGTTATCAAAATTTAAATGAGACTGAACGTGGTGTTACAGTCGGCGCGCGAGCGATGGGACACAGCATCTCCGAGGTAGCGATGAATTGAGGATTTTCCCGCACGATCATTTCACGAGTGTACCGTATCAGGAATCCAGTAAAACATCAAATCTCCGGCATCGCCGCGGCCGGAAAAAGAGCCCGCAAGAACGGGACCAACGACGACTGAAGAGAAACGTTCAGCGTGATAGAAGTGCAACCCTTCCGCAAATTGCTGCAGATTTCAATGCTGGGCAATCAACAGGTGTCAGCGTGTGAACCATTCAACGAAACATCATCGATATGGGGTTTCGGAGCTGAAGGCCCACTCATGTATCCTTGATGACTGCACGACACAAAGCTTTACGCCTTGCCTAGGCCCGTCAACTGTTAATGACTGGAAACATGTTGCCTGGTCGGACGAGTTTTGTTTCAAATTGTATTGAGAGGATGGACGTGTACAGGTATGGAGAGAAGCTCATGAATCCATGGACCCTGCATGTCAGCAGGGGACTGCTCAAGCTGGTGTGAGGTGTGTGCAGTTGGAGTCTAGATACGTCTAGATATGACTGACAGGTGACACGTACGTAAGCACACTGTCTGATCACCTACGTCCATTCGTGTCCATTGTGCATCCCGACGGACTTGGTCAATTCCAGCAGGACAATGCGACACCCCACTTGTTCAGAATTGCTCAAGAGTGCTCCAGGAACACTCTTCTGAGTTTGGCCACCAGACTCCCCAGACATGAACATTATTTAGCATATCTGGGATCCCTTGCAACGTGCTGTTCAGAAGAGATGTCGACCCCCTCGTATTCTTACGGATTTATGGACAGCTCTGCAGGATTCATGGTGTCAATTCCCTCCAGCACTACTTCAGACAATAGTCGAGTCCATGCCACGTCGTGTTGCGGCACTTCTGCTTGGTCGCGGGGGCCCTACACAATAGGTTAGGTTAGGTTAGTGTTGTTTAACGTCCCGTCGACAACGAGGTCATTAGAGACGGAGCGCAAGCTCGGGTTAGGGAAGGATGGGGAAGGAAATCGGCCTTGCCCTTTCAAAGGAACCATCCCGGCATTTGCCAGAGACGATTTAGGGAAATCACGGAAAACCTAAATCAGGATGGCTGGAGACGGGATTGAACCGTCGTCCTCCCGAATGCGAGTCCAGTGTGCTAACCACTGCGCCACCTCGCTCGGTCCTACACAATATTAGGCACATGTACCAGTTTCTTTGGGTCTTCAGTGTAGTTTACAAAAGCAAATAAATATTTCCTAATTAACTGGTCACAGGTATCTGTATTTATATTAAACTTTTATGTCATTTTACCTTTCTTCGACCGAGCGTGTTGGCGCAGTAGTTAGCACACTGGACTCGCATTCGCCGGCTGCTGTGGCAGAGCGGTTCTAGGCGCTTCAGTCCAGAACCGCTCTGCTGCTACGGTCGCAGGTCCGAATCCTGCCTCGGGCATGGATGTGTGTGATGTCCTTGGTTTAGTTAGGTTTAAGTAGTTTTAAGTCTAGGGGACTGAAGACCTCAGACGTTAAGTCCCATAGTGCTTAGGGCCATTTGAACCATTTGACTCGTATTCGTGAAGACAACGGTTCAAACCCGCGTCCGGTCATGCTGACCAGGGTTTTCAGTGATTTACCTAAATCGTTTCAAGCAAATGCCGGAATGGTTTCTTTGGCAAATGGTTCCCTAACCTTCCCTAATCCGAGCTTGTCCTCCGTCTCTAATGGCCTGGTTGTCGACGGACGCTAAACACTATCTCCTCCTCCTCCTTCCCTAGATTTTTCTTCCTATAGACTGATGTCCAGAAGTACGGTGTATTAAGTAATACCGGACAGTTGCTTAAGAAAGTGGCGCGATTGCTGACGTCGAAAGTATGCTTTCACTAATTAAAAGCACATTTGCAAATACTGTTTTCACTATAGAACTAGAAAAACAACATTTCATTATTTTTTATACTTGATGAAAAAGAATTACAGTGACACTCATAAAATCAGAATATTTTGGAAATCTACCTGCACTGACAGCATTATCCACAACGGTTCGTGCTGCCTATAAACACATAAGAAAACCTCTTTTCTCTCCCTGGCCAACAGATTCATTAACCTCTCCTTAGAACAGAATTACCGAAGGATTATGTATAATAAAATGTATGACAACAAATAACGGCTGAAGTCCAGGTATGGCAAATAAAATGTATACAACAAAATTACACAACAAAAATGACAACATAGATAAAGAAAAACTAGTACCACTAGAAGCAGAACCAGAAAAAACGAAATATGTTGCTTTACCTCTTTATATATATATATATATATATAAGATGAACATCAACAAAAGCAAAACAAGGATAATGGAATGTAATCGAATTAAGTCGGGTGATGCTGAGGGAATTAGATTAGGAAATGAGGCACTTAAAGTAGTAAAGGAGTTTTGCTATTTGGGGAGCAAAATAACTGATGATGGTCGAAGTAGAGAGGATATAAAATGTAGGCTGGCAATGGCAAGGAAAGCGTTTCTGAAGAAGAGAAATTTGTTAACATCGAGTATAGATTTAAGTGTCAGGAAGTCATTTCTGAAAGTATTCGTATGGAGTGTAGCCACGTATGGAAGTGAAACATGGACGATAAATAGTTTGGACAAGAAGAGAATAGAAGCTTTCGAAATGTGGTGCTACAGAAGAATGCTGAAGATTAGATGGGTAGATCACATAACTAATGAGGAAGTATTGAATAGGATTGGGGAGAAGAGAAGTTTGTGGCACAACTTGACCAGAAGAAGGGATCGGTTGGTAGGACATGTTCTGAGGCATCAAGGGATCACCAATTTAGTATTGGAGGGCAGCGTGGAGGGTAAAAATCGTAGAGGGAGACCAAGAGATGAATACACTAAGCAGATTCAGAAGGATGTAGGTTGCAGTAGGTACTGGGAGATGAAAAAGCTTGCACAGGATAGAGTAGCATGGAGAGCTGCATCAAACCAGTCTCAGGACTGAAGACCACAACAACAACAACCTCTTTATGGTACCATATGAGATAGAATAGCCAACACTTTTCGTAAAACTAATGTACGAACAGGGTTCAGCACGAGAAGGGACTGTAGTCAGACACACCACCCACAAAAGAGAACCATTAACTCAACAAGTAATTTATAAACTCAGGTATGGTGAATGTGTAAGTTTCTACGTGGGATAAACATGTAGATGTTTCTTCAACAGACTCAGAGAACACACAAACATTAGCAAGAACAGTAAATCCTCATTTAGTGCACATCTGCGAAACTACAGTCATAACACCAGATGTATCGAGGAATCTTTAAAGGTATTACATTGGCTAAATAAAAGCAGGTTAATGGATGCCCTGGAAGAAAATGAGATGCACTGCACCTTCAAGAAACAACCACAATATATACTCAGTGAAAAACTGGACCTCGGAAACAAAAATTTTATCAGTTGGCTGGCTCTGAGCACTATGGGACTTAACATCTGTAGTCATCAGTCCCCTAGAACTTAGAACTACTTAAACCTAACTAACCTAAGGACATCACACACATCCATGCCCGAGGCAGGATTCGAACCTGCGACCGTAGCAGTCCCGCGGTTCCGGACTGAGCGCCTAGAACCGCTAGACCACCGCGGCCGGCTTTTTATCAGTTGTTTTATACATTTAGCCTAATGTATTATAAGTGTACACTTTTAGATGTACCAGCCTGTCGTAAAATACACAATCCACTCAGAATTACAGTACATAAAATGAAATGTCAAGATCGATAACTGACTCGTATTGCTGACTGGTTGTTCTTTGATGTGCATGCATATTACGTTGATATCTCTACACGTCAGCGTGCAATTAAAAAGTCATTTAAGTATATGAACATCAACAAACCGCACAATCGGTTGTCATACCCTTAATCCCATATTTCATTTTCCTCAGTACGTTGTATTATGTTTTGTAGATGCTTGAAAATGGATGACATGCCGAAATTGCGATAGTAAAATAAAAACAACCGTGCGGGGTAGCCGCGTGGTCTAAGGGGGTCTTGTCACGGTCCGTGCGGCTCCCCATGTCGGAGGCTCGGTCCTCCCTCGGGCATGGGTGGGTGTGTTGTCGATAGCGTAAGTTAGTTTAAGTTAGATTAAGTAGTGTAGGCTTAGGGAGCGATGACCTCAGCAGTTTGGTCCCGTAAGACCTTACCACAAATTTCCAATTTCCAAATAAAAACAACAGCTACAAGCAAGATGACATCAGTTGTTTCCAGACTGTGGCACGGATAGTGAAGACGTACAGAGTTGATCCATAACAGTGTGACTATGGATCTCCATCATCTCAGGACTTTCATCCTCTTTTTAAGACAATACAGTGTATTACTGCCAGTGGATCGCAATAGAGCTCGCAGCGGCACTGGGAGCACCCGTTTCATAGCAAATTGCTGGAAAACAAAAATGAGTTTACCTGGAAAGAGGACGTCGAATTTGAGCCAATGACGGCATATGTAACCTAGGAGAATGTAGATGTACTGATAATGGTTTCAACGTCGTCCGCCTACAGATATCGTACTGGCATAAATACCAGAGCACCATCTGTGTCTACCCTTTAATAGGGAATGCTCACAGCCAGAAGGCTCAGTGTGGCGCAAACGTGTAAAGCAACCAGGTAGCGATGCGACGGAGAAGCACTCGTGCTTTCTACGGCCAACAACTGAATGAGTTTGAAACGGGTCAAATTGTGGCCATACGAGTGGCGGGATGGTGTTTGCGGAGAACTGCCACACAAGCTGTGTGTGTTGCGTCAGTTGTGCAACTATACTGGTGTCGGTAGGAGTCACGTGAACATTTTTACACCCGCAGACGAGGTTCTGAACGTCCACACAGCACAGACGCCCACCGGGATCACGAGTGGCAGATCCTACAGCTACCACAGCACAGATAAGAAAGCTGAACCCAGACGTGTCAACACGAACTATGGTGAACCTGTTATTAGCAACAAGACTTTGGGCACGCACACCTCTTGCGCCTCTTCCACTCACGCCACAGCATTGAAGTACACAGCTCGACGGTGCCGTCAGAAGATCACTTGGAAGATGGAATGGCGCGCCGTTGTTAACAGCGATGAAAGCAGATTCTATCTGCACGCAAGTAATGCTCGTTTGCACATACGATGTTGACATGGTGAGCACTGTCTTGTAGAGTGCATTCGTCCAAAACACACTAGCCACACCCCAGGCCTTATGGTCTGCGGTGTTATAAGCTACAACTCTCGCTCAGCTTTGGTGTTTCTGGATGATGATGATGATGCTTAGTTTGTGGGGCACTCAACTGCACGGTTATCAGCGCCCGTACAAATTCCCAACCATTGCTCAGTCCAGTCTCGCCACTTTCATAAATGATGATGAAATGTTGAGGACAGCACAAACAGCCAGTCATCTCGAGGCTGGTAAAAAATTCCTGGCCCCGCCGGGAATCGAACCCGGGACACCGTGCTCCGGAAGCGAGAACGCGAACGCGAGACCAGGAGTTGCGGAGTGGTGGTTCTGGAGTGGACACTAACCAGCGATCGGGAAGTGCAGAATGTTGTTAGACTAGTTCTTTTGTCATTCTTGCCACAGGAAGGTGATGCGTTGTTACAACAGGATAACGCTCGACCACACACTACCCGTGAAACTCAACGTACTCTGCAAGGCGTGCAGGTATTTCGCTGGCTAACACGAACTCCGGACTTGTCTCTAATCGAGCACGTGTGGGATATGATGGGCGACTCGCCAACCAACAACTCTTACAGAGTAACGTGAACAGCTTGATCAGGCGTGTCATAAAATATCCCAGGGCAGTATTCACCATCTGTACGGTCGACTGGATGCCAGAGTCAGAGCCTGCAATGCTACCTGTGGAAGCTACACCACCTTTTAATATGGGCGTTTCAGCATGGGTCGATACCTGGTACCTCAGAACCGCTTATGCTACTGATGTGTAAATGTAATCTTGTCAGGTACTCCATATGCACTGTTGCAACATTAAATCTTGAATGAAATGGAAACCTCTAAAGAGATGTATTATTTTCTCTGGCAGTGTAGATGGTCTCCATACCAGACGACTCGGCATTATTTGCTCATTATATTTCTAGTTCCTTGAATTTTCGCAGCAATTCTCTAGGTGTCAAGTCTTGTGGGATCGCCTTCAATACGGTTAAGCGTTCATCTCATCTATGAGCTCTTTACCCGCCGGGTTATCAGCATCATGTGAACTAGTTTCACACGCATATTTATTTGCCTGAATGTAGTGCTAGATATAACATCAACTAAGTTGGAAGGAAAATCAGCATTGGCCGTATTTTGTTGTTTTATTGTCAGCAAAATCGATTTTCGGTCACTTAGTGACCATCCTCAGTGCTAGAAGTTAAAAATTTTCACATAACGATCAGAGAGTATAAAACCGAAAATCACAACTACACCTGCGTATGAACATAACAGTTGGTAGGAACATTCCTGTAATATACAATTAGAATTGGTGGGCACTGGTATCAAGCTATAACCACAAGCTTAGAGCGATCACATAAACTGAGGCCGCTGTTTATATGCACCTATACAGCAGACTTCGGTGTGACAGGGCCTGGAACGCCCTCTATGTGACATGGGTCACGTGAAGACTTAATATTACTGGTTTTGCAAGATATTAACACAAAATACCTCTTGTGCATTTGTGACTCATGAAGTAATTCAAATTTAAAATGTACGTAAAGAACATAGCAGACTAAGGGGGAAGGAAACATCTAAAATACACTGGTGTATTGTTTCTTAAAAAAAAAACTTACAAAACTTAAAACGGATCGATAATAAATTGTCAGAGTGCAGGACAAGTAAAAGAGAAAAAGGGAAGGAAATAGAATAATATATGAATAACATGAAATGAGGTATAACACAGATTTTTTATAAAAAAACATAGTACCCACCATCTGGCGTGGGAAGTTAGAAGTATAACGTTCGTGATTTATGTAAACTGTTACGTTAAGACTAAGGAGTCAAATACATAAAAATAGTAATAGTACGAAAATGCCATTACGTAATAATTAAAATGCCGTGAAACACAATATTCATTATAAAAAGTTTGGAAGGTGTAGACAAACAATTTTCTAATTATATTTAACCGACATGATGATGTACATCTCGTTTGTCCCTTTGGACAAGCTAACATTATTATAACAATGGTTATACGCTTCCGCATAAGCACTGGGTCAGAACCCATACATACATGACATCAAACATACACGATTGCTTAATGTAAAACATAGCACCCACAATTTGGCGTGGGAAGTTAGAAGTATATCGTTCTTGATTTACGTAAAATATTACGTTAAAACTAAGGAGTCAAATATACAGGGTGTTACAAAAAGGTACGGCCAAACTTTCAGTAAACATTCCTCACACACAAAGAAAGAAAATATGTTATGTGGATATGTGTCCGGAAACGCTTACTTTCCATGTTAGAGCTCATTTTATTACTTCTCTTCAAATCACATTAATCATGGAATGGAAACACACAGAAACAGAACGTACCAGCGTGACTTCAAACACTTTGTTACAGGAAATGTTCAAAATGTCCTCCGTTAGCGAGGATACATGCATCCACCCTCCGTCGCATGGAATCCCTGATGCGCTGATGCAGCCCTGGAGAATGGCGTATTGCATCACAGCCGTCCACAATACGAGCACGAAGAGTCTCTACATTTGGTACCGGGGTTGCGTAGACAAGAGCTTTCAAATGCCCCCATAAATGAAAGTCAAGAGGGTTGAGGTCAGGAGAGCGTGGAGGCCATTGAATTGGTCCGCCTCTGCCAATCCATCGGTCACCGAATCTGTTGTTGAGAAGCGTACGAACACTTCGACTGAAATGTGCAGGAGCTCCATCGTACATGAACCACATTTTGTGTCATACTTGTAAAGGCACATGTCCTAGCAGCACAGATAGTTTCCAGTATGAAATCATGATAACGTGCTCCATTGAGCGTTGGTGGAAGAGCAAACTAAAATGAGCTCTAACATGGAAATTAAGCGTTTCCGGACACATGTCCTCATAACATCTTTTCTTTATTTGTGTTTGAGGAATGTTTCCTGAAAGTTTGGCCGTACCTTTTTGTAACACCCTGTGTAATATGTTTATAATATATTTATTTTGTACACTAGCTCACAGACTACTGATGTCTCCCATTGTTTGTTTTATGTACGGTGTTGTTATATAGGACCTGAAGATGGCGTTGACGCAACGCCGAAACTAGTAGCGAAGTAAATAAAAAATCTTAAGTACAGCTAGAGGAATTTCATTTTAATAAAAGAAATTCTAATGTTAACGACCTGTGAGTATGAACATCCTATCTCTTGTCGTTCAAGGTGTTTGTTTTTTTCTGAACACGAGTGTAATATGTATACCTAAAAGTAGAAACGTACTGTGTTTATTGTGTACTTCCGTTTCAAATGACATCAGTTATCAATTATAAAATTGACATCAATTATCAGTCATAAAATATCTATGATATCAAAACTGATGTGGATCTAGAAAACATAGCATGGATATTTAAAATCTAATTATAAGCATGTCTATGTGATCACGACAAGATCAATCGCCAGCCCATCTCTGCTGTTCACAGGATGTTGTGCTTACGTGTTACAGCTGTCGAACGACGAACGGCCACACTTCCTGGTCACAGTGAACACTATACAGACGCTACTGACGATGGGTCCTAAGCCCGAATACCAATCTGGCAATGAAATATTTTATATGCAACTCATGGTGTACAGCAGAAGACTTTCAACAAGTACCAGCAAGCTGCGGAACAATGAGTAAACAAGATTTTCATATTCTACGGGGATCAGCTCAACTTCTGGTGCTTCGATATATTTAAGAGGTGATAAACTTGTTTAAAAGGGCGGTTAATGAGTACCAGTTGAATAATATATTCTATACATGTAAGGATTGCTTAAGTAATACAGAATAGGGTTTGGTAAAAAAAAATGTAATACATATAAATAATAATAATCGTAATACAAGACATATCATTTCACGTAATACGTAAGGCACTATGTTTTTTCTCTTTTCTGGAAAAACTGACTCCCAAAGCTATGCAATGTATAATACTGACACCTTATCCTCTTTCTGAGCTCAATATCTCACACATTATAGGGTGATGATGACGCAGCTTTTCAGAATAACAAACGGGAAATTGCAGCACACAAAATGGAAACTAGGCATTGTTGCTATGGTCCTGACATCAGCTGATGCGGGGTGTAGTGTTGTGTTATGAAACAATTTGTGTAGTGTGTGCGGTGACTAGAGTGAGAAATGAATAAACTGTGTAGCGCTAGCCTTTTACATTATTGTAAGTAAATAACTTCATTCAGCATTGTACACTATGGACAACCCAACTGAGGTAGCACTATTTTAAACAGCGTGGGCTTGTATTCTGCAGGATGGAGAGTCCGTTCTTCATCCGGTCATCTTGATTTATGATTTCCGTGGTTTCCCAAAACCGCTTCAGGCAAATGCCGCAATGGTTCCTACTGTAAGTTCACGACCGTCTACCTCCCCCATCCTTGTCAAGCTAGACCTATAAATATGATAATTATGTTATTTTTGCTGTTCTCAATTTCCTTGTAAAACTGATCTCCGTTATCGTTGTATTTCACTTTCGTACTCACTGGCAGTGCGATCAATTAACTCAGTAGGTTTCGTAGCAAAAAAGCAGGCCTATGTATGTTTTATAGTTTCACAGAATGTAAAAAAATATTGGTCCTGGTTTGGATGAAATGAGGGAAAATTACTTCAAATAGCCAAAATTACCTTAACCATTCTTTTAAGTCTTAGCGATTTTGCGAACAGAAGTGGAGTAGGAAACACTGGGAATTTAGTGCCAGTGAACGACGGGTTCGAGAGGTAATTGCTGCCTTGATTCATGTCAGCTGTCCAATGGAAAATTCTGCCACGTATACCCATACAAAATAATTACGTTCACCACTTTTACGGCTATAAGAGCTCCAGTATCACAGTATTTTAAAGCAACAATTTTTGTTTTTGTGGTGCCGGCCCCTTTGTTATACCGATCCTAATCTGCAGCCTACATATTCTGGGGCCGTGTAGTTCCACGTTCTATAATTTCGTTCACGATGTAAGTTTTTCCTTCAGAATTTTATTGTTTTCAATTCTTTCGCTAACCAATCTACACTGAAGCCTTTCATATCCTCTCGGAAGCTATTCTGATTAGCTTTGTTTAGGATATTCTTCTATGTTTTGTTTAGAATATTCTGTCATGTTCCTACCATTCACTGTTCCAAACTCTTACCGTATCTTTAACAGTTGCTTTATTCCATTTGAGATAAAGTAATCTTTTCTTTTGCTTTCTTTGCATTTGCAACATCTTGTGTTGTTTGCCCAAATAACTTTGTTAAATAATTCCCCGTTGATTTATGCGGGTATAATTTTCATTTTCAGTTATGCTGAGCTTGTTGCTTCATTGAATCTAGTATAGATTCCCTCCTCTGAAGTAAATTCTCATAACGTATATTTATAATTTCTGATTCATTTGTTTGTTTCTTTCTAGCTTCGCGTCAATTTTTACTCCGGACCTTGCGAGTGTATGATCACTTGAAATTCTAAAGTGGCTTAAGACCATCACGTCATACATACAGGAGGATTGTAATTAAACTTTCGCTACTTGAGCCAGTGTTGAAGGGAAACTATTTACCTTTTTTTTGCGAGTATCGATGCATTAAAGGAATATGGAGAGGTCCCCTTTTGGCACTGGGGTTGAAGAACGTGATTAGTAAGTTCGAATTAACTGGCGATTTGGGAACTGCTCCTAGGAGAGGCAGATGGCCAATTGCACCACAGATTATTGAAGAAGTTACTGTTGTCATAGCTGAGAATGATGGATACAATGTGCAATCTTCAACCAATGCACGAGCTGTGTCACAGCTGCTGAACATTCCATAGTCCTCTGTTCGGAAAGTGCTTCGAACAGTTGTGAAATGATATCTCTAGTGCGGTTCCAGGCTGTCATGGATGCAGATGGTCGTCACAATGAACAACGTTTGTAACTTGGTATGAAATTCAATAGTTTATTCGTTATTTGTCTTCCACATGTCCTTACAAACGTTTCCACGAAGTTTCATTATCCTTCGCTCACTCGTTTCTCATGTGGGTCCTCTCGAGTAGCGAAAAGTTCAGTTATAACCACGCAGTAATTTCCTTATTGTTTTGATTACTAGAGAGCAGAAAGTAAGTCCTACAAATTTTCACATTGTACCTGACAGGCACTGCTGAAAAATGGGGAACAAAAGTTTACTTGGATAATATCCTCGGTGAGAGAAGTCTTATAGTCAACGACAAGGCTCATATGAGAGAGCAGACAAGCAGTAGCAGGACACGTCATACTGCGGCTCAAGTAGACGCATGCTGGGCACGAATTCAACTCTATGTTTTGCCGCCTTCGCCAAACGAGACGGAGTAGTTTTTACGAGTGTTGGGCGACAAGGTCGCGTTTCTTACGGTTTACTGCAATGTCGTTCTTGTTACGAGCAGTGGCTTTCAGAATGGCGGTAGCATGCGTGAGGGAGTCTCACGGGATGTGGAAAAGGAAATAAGCAATACAGTGATGGCTCATATTCCTAATGTGGTGGCGTAGCATTTACCGAAGTTGTTAATACTATAAACAGCATTTCCCACTCGTCCTTCAAACGAGCTGTAGTGCATAGTAATGAGAGAGCGGCTAGTTTCAGTAATTGTACATCTTCCTATCAGATCACACATCACGTAAATTTGAAACTAAGAGTAAAACTTAAAATTTGGATGCCCGAAGATAGTTTCCATTGCACAATATTTGAAGTTTTCTCACCGTCCGTCACACCTGAAACGTGGAGAAAATCATTACTTAGATTCCTCTTTATACGTTACAATAAAGTCATTCCTTACAGTAACAGTCTCAGCAATATGTAAAGTACACTGCTGGCCATTAAAATTGCTGCAACAAGAAGAAATTCAGATGATATACGGGTATTCATTGGACAAATATATTATACTAGAACTGACATGTGATTACATTTTCACGCAATTTGGGTGCATAGAACCTGAGAAATCAGTACCCAGAACAACCACCTTTGGCCGTAATAACGGCCTTGATACGCCTGGTCATTGAGTCAAACAGAGCTTGGATGGCTTGCACAGGTACAGCTGCCCATGCAGCTTCAACACGATACCACAGTTCATCAAGAGTAGTGACTGGCGTATTGTGACGAGCCAGTTGCTCGGCCACCATTGACCAGACGTTTTCAATTGGTGAGAGATCTGGAGAATGAGCTGGTCAGGGCAGCAGTCGAACATTTTCTGTATCCAGAAAGGCCCGTAAAGGACCTGCAACATGCGGTCGTGCATTATCCTGCTGAAATGTAGGGTTTCACAGGGATCGAATGAAGGGTAGAGCCACCGGTCGTAATACACCTTAAATGTAACGTCCACTATTCAACGCGCCGTCAATGCGAACAAGAGGTGACCGAGACGTGTAACCAATGGCACCCTTTACCATCACGCCGGGTGATACGCTAGCATGGCGATGACCAATACATGCTTCCATTGTGCGTTCATCGCGATGTCGCCAAACATCATGATGCTGTAAACAGAACCCGGTTTCATCCGAAAAAATGGCGTTTTGCCATTCGTGCACCCAGGTTCGTCGTTGAGTACACCATCGCATGCGCTCCTGTCTGTGATGCAGCGTCAATTGTAACCGCAGCCATGGTCTCCGAGCTGATAGTCCATGCTGCTGCAAACGTCGTCGAAATGTTCGTGTAGATGGTTGTTGTCTTGCAAACGTCCCCATCTGTTGACTCTGGGATCGAGACGTGGCTGCACGATCCGTTACAGCCATGCGGATAAGATGCCTGTCATCTCGATTGCTAGTGATACGAGGCCGTTGGGATCCAGCACAGCGTTCCGTATTGCCCTCCTGAACCCACCGATTCCATATTCTGCAAACAGTCATTGGATCTCGACCAACGCGAGCAGCAACGTCGCGATAGGATAAACCGCAATCGCGATAGGCTACAATCCGACCTTTATCAAAGTGGGAAACGTGATGGTACGCATTTCTCCTCTTTACATGAGGCATCACAACAATGTTTCACCAGGGAACGGAGGTCAACTGATGTTTGTGTATGAGAAATCGGCTAGAAACTTTCCTCATGTCAGCAAAAAATGGTTCAAATAGCCCTGAGCACTATGGGACTTAACTTCTAAGGTCATCAGTCCCCTAGAACTTAGGACTGCTTAAACCTAACTAACCTAAGGACATCACACACATCCATGCCCGAGGCAGGATTCGAACCTGCGACCGTAGCGGTCGCGTGGTTCCAGACTGTAGCGCCTAGAACCGCTCGGCCACTCAGGCCGGCTCATGTCAGCACGTTGTAGGTGTCGCCACCGGCGCCAACCTTGTGTGAATGCTCTGAAAAGCTAATCATTTGCATATCACATCATCTTCTTGCTGTCAGTTAAATTTCGCGTCTGTAGCACATCACCTTTGTGGCGTAGCAATTTTAATGGCCAGTAGTGTATTACAGGATATTCTTAGCGTCCCTACCAATATCCTCTCACTCAAACATTTTCACCAAATTCTCTTGAGGTAAAAGTCTCTCTCCTCGAGCACCTGCTGCTCCATATTGTTGAACATTTCTGAGACACTTTCCAGTAAACTGAATATCTTGCTTCATTTCCCTGTACATGTTCATATCATTCATATAATTCTTCGTGTTTCGCAAATAAAGCGAAGTTTCCAGATGTGTTATCAGTAAACCAATATTCTGCCCAAAGCCACCGTGAACGTGTCAAACGATTGGAAGTTCGTTACATTCCGTATCACCCACGTTTCACCCCTTCTTTAAAGCCCTCTACGATGAAGGTCAGATCCGCAACGCCAAGCGTTGAAATCATTTGGTTTTATTAAGAGTGCCACTTGACATCCCCACTACTGACCCTATGGCAATATTCCACTCCAGATGTTCCTCCCAGGTATCTGTATTATAAGACTAGCTGTGACACATGCACGTATAGAGTAACGCACAATGCGCATGCTTGCGAGACACGAAGATAAGGCACATTCGAATCGAATTCACGTAGTGGATTAACGACAGTCGACCTGGTTCACTGGCCAGACTGAGCGTGATCTTCGGCGGTTTTCCAGGTTCGTTTAGGCAAATGCTGGGCTAGTGCCCAGTCACTGGCTCAAAAAATACGATGCGCAAATACTTAAAATCCTATAACAGAGAGCGACGCAGACGACTTCCCACCCTGAGCTTAAATGAAAAATGTGGCGACAGGAAGGACATCCGTTCACAAAGTAGAAATAAACCAAATATGCCAAATCATGAAAACGGCGGATTCGGTACGATAGGATAAACGCTGGAAATGAGACAGACGGAGTCCTATCGTAACTCAGTGATAATGGAAACAAAATCTAGTACATTTTATTTGTAGACAGCCTTTACATCTACATCTACATTAATACTCCGCAAGCCACCCAACGGTGTGTGGCGGAGGGCACTTTACGTGCCACTGTCATTACCTCCCTTTCCTGTTCCAGTCGCGTGTGGTTCGCGGGAAGAACGACTGCCGGAAAGCCTCCGCGCGCGCACGAATCTCTCTAATTTTACATTCGTGATCTCCTCGGGAGGTATAAGTATAGGGAAGGAACGCACCCTCTTGAAACCTAGACAGCAAGCTACACTGCGATGCAGAGCGCCTCTCTTGTAGAGTCTGCCACTTGAGTTTGCTAAACATCTCCGTAACGCTATCACGCTTATGAAATAACCCTGTGACGAAACGCGCCGCTCTTCTTTGGATCTTCTCCACCTCCTCCGTCAACCCGACCTGGTACGGATCCCACACTGATGAGCAACACTCGAACGAGTGTTTTGTAAGCCACCTCCTTTGTTGATGGACTACATTTTCTAAGGACTCTCCCAATGAATCTCAACCTGGCACCCGCCTTACTAACAATTAATTTTATATGATCATTCCACTTCAAATCGTTCCGTACGCATACTTCCAGATATTGTACAGAAGTAACTGCTACCAGTGTTTGTTCCGCTATCATAAAATCATACAATAAAGGATCCTTCTTTCTATGTATTCGCAATACATTACATTTGTCTGTGGTAAGGGTCAGTTGCCACTCCCTGCACCAAGTGCCTATCCGCTGCAGATCTTCCTGCATTTCGCTACAATTTTCTAATACTGCAACTTCTCTGTATACTACAGCATCATCCGCGAAAAGCCGCATTGAACTTCCGACACTATCTACTAGGTCATTTATATATTATTGTGAAAAGCAATGGTCCCATAACACTCCCCTGTTGCACGCCAAAGGTTACTTTAACGTCTGTAGACGTCTCTCCATTGAGAACAACATGCTGTGTTCTATTTGCTAAAAACTCTTCAATCCAGCCACGCAGCTGGTCTGATATTCCGTAGGCTCTTACTTTGTTTATCAGGCGACAGTGCGGAACTGTATCGAACGCCTTCCGGAAGTCAAGGAAAATGACATCTACCTAGGAGCCTGAGCTAATATTTTCTGGGTCTCATGAACAAATAAAGCGAGTTGGGTCTCACACGATCGCTGTTTCCGGAATCCATGTTGATTCCTACAGAGTAGATTCTGGGTTTTCAGAAATGACCGGGTCGACATATTGTCAAAGTCTGACTAGAAATCGTGATTAACAATTTATCATGTGGTAACAAAATGGCCTCTACCAATAAATTGAGGGGGAGACCTTAATTACACTTCAGTGAGATTAACAGAACCAACCAGGTTATATCCCACTATGCAACCTGGAGGTTTGCACGGTGCAACTGTTTGAACCCATTAGGCAACAGACTTGATAGGTCGCCGTGTGAGAACCAATATGCAGGGTGGAAAAAATAAAATTGACCCGGGAAATACATTGGGCAACAGAATTTAAGGATCACTTTTTCGAAACCCCGTAATTGCCACTCATTGCGACGCTTAAGCCAAAATTTGGCTCAAACAACTTTCCCCTGTAATGGTGCGAAAGCGTAGCGCCCTGCGACGTCACTCTCGACGGTCCAAACAGCAAGGTGACGACGCATGCTAAAAAAAAGGTCACAGCTCAGAAGTTCATGTCACGTGTAAGGTGGCTTAATGAAATCACATTGTCACCAAATATCACGAATATTCTGCTCAATGCCACCGCGGACGTGTCACATGATGGGACCGTCGTCACATTCCGTATTACCCACATTTCACCCCTTCTTCTTCTGTAAAGGTCAGAAACGCAATGCCCAGCGTTGAAATCACCCTGTTTTCTTAAGAGTGGCCTGGGAAATCATTCTAGATATACCGCCGCTCAGAATCGGCAGGAAAAGGCCGCAGGGGGTTGGACAAAGGGAGTCAATGAAACGACCCCTTTCCCTAGTGTGCTGATTCCCACACATTTGGCGGTCGAAAACGACAGTTGTTGGAATTTTTAAAAATGTACCTGTACGGACGGAACCTGTGACGTGAGTCCCGGGGGCCTGCAAGCAAGGCTTGATGCTGCTCTTTCGCCGCCAGACTGCAACCGCCTAGGACTTCGTCAAAAGCTCGGTCTGTGCAGGTACATTTTAAAAATTCTCAATAAAGGTTGGAGAGGGCGGGTGTCACCAAGAATTTTGCCGAACTGAGGGTCTTAGCGGGACTCTTAGCCGTTTTACACTACTGGCCATTAAAATTGCTACACTACGAAGATGACGTGCTACAGACGCGAAATTTAACCGACAGGAAGAAGATGCTGTGATATGCAAATGATTAGCTTTTCAGAGCATTCACACAAGGTTGGCGCAGGTGGCGACACCTACAACGTGCTGACATGAGGAAAGTTTCCAAACAATTTCTCATACACAAACAGCAGTTGACCGGCGTTGCCTGGTGAAACGTTGTTGTGATGCCTCGTGTAAGGAGGAGAAATGCGTACCATCACGTTTCCCACTTTGATAAAGGTCGGATTGTAGCCTATCGGGATTGCGGTTTATCGTATCGCGACATTGCTGCTCGCGTTGGATGAGATCCAATGACTGTCAGCAGAATATGGAATCGGTGGGTTCAGGAGGGTAATATGGAACGCTGTGCTGGATCCCAACGGCCTCGTATCACTAGCAGTCGAGATGACAGACATCTTATCCGCATGGCTGTAACAGATTGTGCAGCCACGTCTCGGTCCCTGAGTCAACAGATGGTGACGTTTGCAAGACGACAACCACCTGCAGGAACAGTTCGACGACGTTTGCAGCAGCATGGACTATCAGCTCGGAGACCATGACTGCGGTTACCCTTGACGCTGCATCACAAACAGGACCGCCTATGATGGTGTACTCAACGACGAACCTGGGTGCACGAATGGCAAAACGTCATTTTTTCGGATGAATGCAGGTTCTGTATACAGTATCATGATGGTCGCATCCCTGTTTGGCGACATCACGGTGAACGCACATTCGAAGCGTGTATTCGTCATCGCCATATTGGCGTATTACCCGGCGTGATGATATGGGGTGCCATTGGTTACACGTCTCGGTCACCTCTTTTTCGCATTGACGGCACTTTGAACAATGGACGCTACATTTCAGACGTGTTACCACTCGTGGCTCTACCCTTCATTCGGTCCCTGCGAAACCCTGCATTTCAGCAGGATAATGCACGACCGCATGTTGCAGGTCCTGTACGGGCCTTTCTGGATACAGAAAATGTTCGACTGCTGCCCTGGCCAGCACATTCTCCAGATATCTCACCAATTGAAAACGTCTGGTCAATGGTGGCCGAGCAACTGGCTCGTCACAATACGCCAGTCACTACTCTTGATGAACTGTGGTATCGTGTTGAAGCTGCATGGGCAGCTGTACCTGTACACGCCATCCAAGCTCTGTTTGACTCAATGCCCAGGTGTATCAAGGCCGTTATTACGGCCAGAGGTGGTTGTTGTGGGTACAGATTTCTCAGGATCTATGCACCCAAATTGAGTGAAAATGTAATCACATGTCAGTTCTAGAATAATATATTTGTCCAATGAATGCCCGTTTATCATCTGCATTTCTTCTTGGTGTAGCAATTTTAATGGCCAGTGGGTACAGATTTCTCAGGATCTATGCACCCAAATTGAGTGAAAATGTAATCACATGTCAGTTCTAGAATAATATATTTGTCCAATGAATGCCCGTTTATCATCTGCATTTCTTCTTGGTGTAGCAATTTTAATGGCCAGTAGTGTATTAAAGCATGTGTCAATATCGCATCGCCCCGTGATAACGCCACAGGAGGTGACAAAGTAGGAGCACTGAAAAGCGTAAGAACCACTTTCTGCTTTGGATCACGTTCAAATTTCATCGAATGGTTCTGTACAGTTCCTAGCGGTTCCATCCTGTACAAGAGAGCAAAAATTATGGTCGCGCTGCGCTCCAAACGGGTGCGATCACGTTCGATGGGGACGCAGCCCAACAATGTCCTCAGAGAAGGGCTGAAACGCCCGAAGATGTTAGCAGTGTCAAAAGTTGTGAAGGACGTCTTCCTACTGCCCGTCGCACTGTGAACTGTCGCTTTCGGTCGTCGCTCATGAAATGTGTGGGAATCAACACCTCACAGAAAGGATTGGTTTCATTGACGCCCTTTACCCACCCTCTGCGGCCTTTTCCTGCCGATTATGAGCGGCGGTGTTTCTGGAATGCTTTCCTCGGCCATCTGTAAGAAATCCGCGTGATTTCAACGCTGGGCGTTGTGGTTGTGACCTCCATCGCAGAGGCGCCAAAAAAAGGGCAAAAATGTGTGTAATACGGAGTGTGCCGACGTTTCCATTGTGTAACACATCTACGGAGGCATTGGGCAGAATTGTGGAGAAATTCGGTACTAACGTGACATCATTAACCCACCTTTCAAGTGACATGAACTTCTGAGCTGTGACATTTTTTAGAGTGTGTCGACAGCGTCGTCGAGTCCAAGGCTGACGTCGCAGGGCGCCATGCCTTTGCACGATTACAGAGCAAGGTTGTACGCACCTTTGAGTCAAATTTCAAATTTAAGCATCGCAGTGGATGGGAATACGTGGTTTCGAAGAAGTGATCCTTTGAGTCTGTTGCGCAGTGTATTTCATGCACCTCAAGATAGGTAACCCAATTGCCTCAGGAATAGATGATATAAATTAGGTTGCCTATTTTTGAGTATATAATTATTTCCCGGGCCAGATAATTTGGCCACACTGTAGATACCTTGCTCATCGGCCCGTGCTGCAGAAAGTTTGGTGGGTAAAGTGATGTCAACAAAAAGTATTACGCGTTACGCAAAGGGTGCACTTGACTTCATTAGGATTTGAGAAATTCAAAACTAAACGAGGGGTCAGAAAAGAAGGTATCATGTCGCTAAAAATATTCTCAGCAGACCTAGAGGAACTTTTCAGATTATTAAACTTGGGAAAACGAAGAAGGAATGCATGTTGATGGAACACATCTTAACCACCTCCATTTTGACACTTATGTTGTATTGTTTACCTCTAGTGTACATAAATCATAACAATGAATGCAAAAACGTACTACAAAAAGTCTGAAAAAAGCCCTGAAAATCAGTTACAATGAAATTAAAATAATATATAACAAGCAGTTAGAAATGAAAATAGTACATATTAACAACGAAGACTTATAACCGGTAAATTAATACGACTGTATGGAAGGCAAAAGTAATAACCAGAAGAGGAAAAATGATGTGGAATGCTTTTGGTGAACTAAGTAGCGTTTTAAAAGCCAAGTTTCCAACCTGCTGAAAATGAAGGTTTCTAATCAATTTGAATCAACAGTTTTAACTTATGGCAGTGGGACCTGGACTTCCAGTACCAAAACCATTCAGTCTCTGAGGACTCCTGAGCGAGAAATAGAGAGGAGCATGTTGGGAATTATTGGCACCAACAAGAATAAAATAACATTTATTAGGCTACAGACTGGAGGCGAAGACGTAAGTATGACCATTACGAAAATGAGAAGGAGAGGAGCGGGTTATGTACATTACCTGATCCAAAGTACGCAGACACTTATTAGTGGACATTAGTATGGGATGTTTCCAGCGTTCACCTTTTTGTTGGCTTGAACCTTACTGAGGACGCTTTGAATGAGGTGTCTGTATTTCTGTGGACGAATAGCAGTCATTCTTCCTCAAGAGCCGAAACCAGAGAAGGTAGTGATGATGGACGCTGGGGTCTGGAGCGAAGGTGTTCCATTGGGCTCAGATCAGGACTCTGGTCAGGTCATTCCATTTCCATTTCACAAAACAGTGTCTGACAGACGCTGCCTTAACACAAGGTGCACTGTCACGCTGATGCAAACAATTATCATCTGTGAACTGTTTCTCTACTGCACGCAGTACACAAAGCTGTAAAATGAGTTCATACTCCATCGTTAATCGTTCCGTAAGTGCAATAAGAGGACACGCTAATAACGAAATACATACCCATACCATAATATCGCTGCCCGCATCTCGTGGTCGTGCGGTAGCGTTCTCGCTTCCCACGCCCGGGTTCCGGGGTTCGATTCCCGGCGGGGTCAGGGATTTTCTCTGCCTCGTGATGGCTGGGTGTTGTGTGATGTCCTTAGGTTAGTTAGGTTTAAGTAGTTCTAAGTTCTAGGGGACTGATGGCCATAGATGTTAAGTCCCATAGTGCTCAGAGCCATTTGAACCATAATATCGCTTCCTCCGTAATTCTCTGTTGGCACTGCACATGATGGTGGGTAATGTTCGCCAGGCAATCACCAAATCCAAACTCTTCCATCGGATTGCCACAGCGTGATTCATCACTCGAAATCGCTCTTCCCAGTTATCCACTGTCCTGTGGCGTCGTTCTCTACACCATCTCAAGCGTCGCTTGTAAGTGACTGCAGAAATGCATGGTTTTTGAGGAGCTCTCGACCATTGTCCCTCGTTCTTTTCAAGTCCCTACTCACCGTCAGGGTGTTAGCTGGACTGCTGATAGTACTTTGGAACTCTCGAGTGATTCCTTTCCGCTAATTGCATTCGATTTTTTATAGCTATACTACCCTCCAAAAGTTTGGAAACACCTAGTAATTTTAGACAACAGAAAGGAAATACAGTATAAAAATGCATTTTGTTGTTTTCCAAATGTTTATTAAGCTCAAAAAATACACAGGAAGATGAAACAATTAAATTTTCGATTCCTCAAAATAGCCATCCTTTGCTTTCATCACTGCCTTGCTCACTCTCGGAATTCTCTGCGTCAGTTTTGTCAAGGTTTCACTTGGAATTAATCTCCATTCTTGATGCAGGACCTCCCACTATTATGACCCACTCATGATTTCCCGATTTCGGATCCTCCTGTCCAATTCATCCCATAGCAGCTCGATTGGGTTACAATCAGGGGATTGGGGAGGCCATTCCATATTTTCAATATTTTACGAACCTCTGGAGACTTCACATACTTCTGACACATACGAGACGCATGTTTCGGGTCGTTGTCTTGCTGCAAGACAAACCCTTTCCCAATCAGACGCAAACCAGATGTCTTAGCATGTCGCTGGAGAATGGCATGATAGTCCTTTTGGTTTATTTTTTCATCTGTTTTCACCAAATTTCCGGCTCTATTCTCTCCAAAGGGTCCTCATACCATCACAGAACCTCCTCCATGCTTTACAGTTGGAATTACGCACTGAGGATTCAAGCGTTCATGGGGTAAACGGCGTACAAATTGACGGCGTTTACTTCCAAATATTTCGAACTTCGATTCATCAGTGAATAATACTCTTTCCCAATCCCTCGCTGTCCAATGTTGGTGTGTCTTAGCCCACTGAAGCCTTTTCTTCTTTTTAACGGGGCGCAACAGTGGTTTCCTTGTTGCTACATAAACTCGGAGGTTGTTGTCTGCCAGGCGTCGTCTCGCTGTTGACTCACTCATCGGTGTATCCCTCGCTGCGTTTAGTTCAGCAGTCAGTTCACGGACAGTTTTTAATCTGTCACGTTTACTGATCACTACCAAACACTTTTTCTGTCTTTCTGATATTTTCCTAGGTGCTCCTGAGCGAGGACGATCTCCATAGGAGCCTGTTTCTCGATGCCGGTGTATGGTTTTGACAACTTTGTGATGGGAATCATTAGTTTCTTTGCTATTTGTCGGTCACCATTGCCTTCTTGGTGCAAAGTGATTATCATTACCCGTGATCCATGAGGAAGCTGGCACTTTGGGACCATTTTCAATTACTTTCGCAGCGTGTTATGGGAATGAACTCTATAGATGTAGCAGTCAGGGCGAACAGGCTTAGATGGTGGGGTCATGTTACACGCATGGGAGAAGCAAGGTTACCCAAGAGACTCATGGGTTCAGCAGTAGAGGGTAGGAGGAGTCGGGGCAGACCAAGGAGAAGGTACCTGGATTCGGTTAAGAATGGTTTTGAAGTAATAGGTTTAACATCAGAAGAGGCAGCAATGTTAGCACTGAATAGGGGATCATGGAGAAATTTTATGTGGGGGGCTATGCTCCAGACTGAACGCTGAAAGGCATAATCAGTCTTAAATGATGATGATGATGATGATGCGTGTTATACCTTTATGCAAACGCAACTACAAGTGAACAGAAATGTAAACAATGTATCTCTACGTAGCCATGCGGTCTACTCGCGCCACCTAGCGTGTTTAGTAGAACTGCATGGACAGGTAACGTCGGTTTACATAAAACGGAGCAATACTAGTATGTTCCAATATGTATGTATATGTACAATAATTAAGTGTACAATACTGTACGTGTCATTATTAACCGTTATTTGAGCTTGCTATTCCGTATTATAACCAATAACTCACGTAGATCACTTCCATCTTGCTCCGTTGTGATACGCAGCATCGTGTTTCCAAACTTATGGAGGGCAGTGCACTTTTAGCAATGCGTCACGGCCCCCATCTGTCAATACACATGAGGTCTGACTGTCTTGGTTTAGCTGTGGCTGTTCCTATCGCGTTTCCACTTCACAGTCACGTCACCAACAGTCGACTTGGGCAGCTTTACAAAGGCTGAAATGTCCTTGATGGATTCGTTACTCAAGTAACATCCAATGACTAGTCCATGTACGAAGTCACTGAACTCTCCTGACCGCTGCTGTTGCTGCTTCGCTACTGACAAGACGGTGCACTCCACCTCTTTTTATACTAGCGCGTTCACCTCTCGTGATGTGTAGTGGCCAATGCCGCATTTCATTGAGATGTCCGGATGCTACTGATCAGATGGTGAAGGCTTTCTTCGAATAATTCATACTTGCCATCAAGCGTCTGCCGGTTGAGGGTTTTTAGTATCTCCCATGGGTAAAACAAACCTGTGACCATTTGTGCTTCTTTGTATACATTCAATAACCTCTGTTGAACTTATTTGTTATGGGTCGTACACACCTGAGCAATATTCTGTGATAGGTCGCACGACTATTTCGTATGCAGTCTCATCCGTAGACTGACTGCATTTTCCCTGTACCCTACCAATGAACTGACGCCCACCACCCGCTTTACCTGCCACTGAGTCTACGTGAACATTCCATGTCATATCGCATTAATTTTTACAGCCAGGTATTTGAATTTGTGGTTTACTGATATTATAGTCATAGGATACTGTGTTTTTGCGTTCAGTGCAAAATTTTACATTTCTGTTCATTTAAAGCAAGTTGTCAGTCTTTTCACCACTTCGAAATTTTATCAGTATCTGCCCGAATATCTGTGATTTTTTTTTCAGCTACTACCTCATAATTGATAAATGCGTCATCTACAAAATTTCTGAAGCTACTATTAGTACTGATTCACAGGTCGTTATTATACAACGTGAACAGCAAATGTCGCAACACACTTCCCTGGAGCACTCTTGAATTTACATCTGTTGATGACTATACATCCAAGATAGCATGCTACGTCCTCTTAACCGAGGCATCCTTAGACAGTCTGAAATTTCGTTTTATGTCCCGTATGATCACACTTTCCTTAATAAGTGATAATGTGGTACTGAGTCAAATGCTTTCTCGAAATCAATAAATATTGCACCTACCAGATTTCCTTGACGCACTGATTACGGGGTTGGACTGTACAAGTTACCACTTCCTCTTTCACTCTGCACAGTAAAGCGGGGATCATCTATGATGGTCCTATCACGGTGCTGTTGGTGTCCTCTACGGTGGCGAACGTTCGGAAACTGCTGTGAACCTTCAATGTATTTCTTGTCAGCAAATTACAGCTCCTGAGGCACCTGCAAGCTATAAAAACAATTGTCATCTGGACAACGTCGACTTTAGTTGCAACTTCCGTCAATACATCGAGTTTTGTTGTGTAGTTGTTATTTTTGGCCGGCTTTGTACAGGCATACGGCGAACATTTCTTGTGTTTCAGAACTCTCGCCAAAGCCTCGAAATAATAGTGTATGACGTCTTCAAAGCTGCTGAAGTTGAGGACTGTGTCAGACGTGCTTCAAGGCGTCCAGGGACAAAACATCGCAGAAAAAAAGGTGTGGCGGCTACGAAGGACACAGTTGTGGCATCACAACGAAAGTAAAAACACGGTTGTCATGTCACTAGCCTAATGCACTGCTTTTCATCTTTGAATCACGTTTTTATTCGAAGCCGGTACCCTCTAGTTCTCATAAAGTTAGCACAATTCCGAGGTAGATTTAGGATTTAACGTCCCTTTGAGTGCAATATCATTACAGAAGGAGCATAAGTTCGGATGGAGGAAGGATGGGGAAGGAAATCGATCGTGTTCTTTCATAGGAACCATACCGAAATTTGTCTACTTAGTGAGATCATGGAAAACGTAAATCGGAATTTCTGTACGGAGATTTAAAACGCTGCCCTCCCGACTACGAGTCAAGCGTGATACACAATGCTCCACCTCGCTGTGTTGCACAACTCCATTTTTGGACGAAATACTCAGAGTCATTTACAGTGATTTCTCATCTTTTCATCTCTGATTTTCCTATTTTTCTGATTACACTTAATGTTTTGCTGCTAGTGTAAGAGTAAATAGTTAGTATAACCTCGTATCCGTTAGGCGTCGTATTTTCACACAGAGAAATAGCAGCCCCAAGCTCTCTTTATGGGAAATAGGTCTGCTCTGCGACAATTGGAGCCATCAAATTCTCTGTGGCTACCGGGCAGACCAGTAGACGACGTGCGCAAATTCTCTACGATATCTTTTATTCCAAGCACACAGGTAGCCGCGCGGTCTGACGTCTTGTCACGATACGCGCGGCTCCCCCCGTCGGAGGTTCGAGTGTTCCCTCGGGTATGGGTGTGTGTGTTGTCCTTAGCGTAAGTTCGTTTAAGTTAGATTAAGTAGTGTGTAAGCTTAGGGACCGATGATCTGTGCAGTGTGGTCCCGTAAGACCTTTCCACAAATTTCCAAAATTTCTAAGCACACACTTCGTTTGGTCACACTTACAAGGGGAGGCCGCCAATTGTGAAATTCAGATTCGATTCATATTGCGCATAATAAAAGCTCATGGCCACAGGTGTAATGTGGCAAAGCACCAAGATGCACTTCTCAGCCGTTGTCGAGAAAATCGAAAGTTAAAAGAAACCGTTGCGGTGAAATGCTCTCTACGATTAATAATTTTCTGCAGCGTCGTGGCGCAGCGGTAGGCGCTCGGGTTCGTAATCCAAAGATCGCCGGATCGAATCTCGCGCCATGCAATATTTTTTATAATTGGTTTTTTGTAATTTATATATATATATATATATATATATATATATATATATATATATATATATATATAATGCATGTTGGTGAAGGCGGATCGCTCTCCAATTGTATCGCCTCCATTTTTCCGTTTATTTAACAGGGTGTAGCAAAGCTCTCCCGTCCGCACTGATTTTCGACGATGTTATAAGTTGCGCTAGGGATCGCATCTACCTTCTTTCGAAGTTAGCAGGCAACTACGCTAGTTACGCGGCGGCTCGTTTCGGCCCATTCAACGTCTGTTCTTCAAGTGTAACGAGCGAGTAACGGAGTTTATATTTCATACCTGCCACAGCAAATTTGTGTTCGTGGGGTCTCTATTCTAATTCGAACGTTTGACTTACGCTATACGTATTCGTTTCGGAATATCGTTTCTACGTCTTCCGTTAACTATACGTGGTTAACATTATGAAGACAATTAATAACATTTGTGAAATACAACTTTGTTTGCGGAAAACATAATGATGTTCGGAGTCGCCAATTTTTCCACGACAAACGACTTTCAACAACTTATTATATGCATAATTGTTGCAACTGATTGCCGGGAATTTTATATATATATATATATATATATATATATATATATATTAATTACAAAAAACAAATACTAAAAAAAAAAGGTTGCATGGCGCGAGATTCGATCCGGCGACCTTCGGATTACAAACTCGAGCGCTCACCGCTGCACCACGACGCTGTAGAAAGGTATTAATCGTAGCGAGTATTTCACCGCAATGGTTTCTTTTAACTGTCGATTTTCTCGACAACGGCTGAGAAGTGCATCTTGGTGCTTTGCCACATTACACCTCTGGCCATGAGCTTTTATTATGCGCAGTATGAATCGAATCTGAATTTCACAATTGGTGGTCTCCCCTTGTTAGATTGTAAACATTTCGTCTGGTTTCCACTTCATAACAAAATCAGAGATAGTCATCCTACGTATTTTTACCAAAACAAAAAATTCCGTCCAGACCTCTTCAACCGACAGTGCTCAGTTGTATTTCTAATCTCGCTTGCTGCCTTGTTCGTATTCGTACTGCTGCACATATATGTGTTTATTGCGGTAAGTGACCCTACAACGTTGTCCGCATCCCTTTCATCATTACCTGATCTGTGGTATTTGGTGCCTCAGTGCAAAACACTAGACAGCACAATTTTTCTCTGGAACGTGATCCAAGAAGTCTGGCGGGAATACAATGCCCGGCAAATAAAGTGAGGTACCCAGAAGACGTGGTCGGACGTCAATGTAACTGCGTACAAGTACACACCATCAGCAGGTATGTAAATGACTAGAGTTGCAATTCTCTGTGACACGTAAAATAACCATTAGAGAGGATTAGTGTTGATCATGTTTAATGTTGTTACTAGGGCTGTTAGGGAATACAAGGGGCGCGAACAGTGTCAGATGTTGAATGAAATACGTGTACTCGTACGATACAGAGTTATCAGCACCGGGCAAAATTTGAAAGAGGCGTTGTTGTTGATCCCCATTCGGCCGGCTGGTCGAATCGTGCCACAGAAAGTTTTGTGGGGCATTCGAATGTGACGTAGCACACTGTAGCCCCTTCACATCTGCGCCTGCCATCCGAGAACCAGTAACGGACTTCCTTCGGACATGTAGGCATGCTCGAATAGCCAAATTGTAAGACGGCCGCTCGAGATAAGCGGGAAATTCGGGTTCGAGTCCCATTCTGGCACAAATTTTCACCGTCGCTATTCCACTTAACAGCTGATAGTTATCCATATTCGCAACTGCGAATACATTTAATATATTTCATAAGGGCTATAGTCACCGCTGTGCCTGTTCCTTCGGACCTGCATACATGTACGAAGTAAATTACAAAAAAATGGTTCAAATGGCTCTGAGCACTATGGGACTTAACTTCTGATGTCATCAGTCCCCTAGAACTTAGAACTACTTAAACCTAACTAACCTAAGAACATCACACACATCCATGCCCGAGGCAGGATTCGAACCTACGACCGTAGCGGTCGCGGGGTTCCAGACTGTAGCGCCTAGAACCGCTTTTTTTTATAAAACCTTTATTAAAAAAAACAATGTTACACATTGCAAATACATACTAAGTTATACATACATGAAGTTATTTAAACAAAGCGATTTGATCATTTCAATTGCGCTGACATTAAGGAAAGACAACAGAAGATTGTGTTACTGACTAAATCACCAGAAAGAATTAAATTAAACATAAATACTTGAGAATGGCGGAAAGGAGATATATAATAAAGTTGACTAGCCTTCCAACTACACTTTCTGGACATTAATTGAATCTAAGTATTTGAAGTGATCAGATCTATATAATCAGTCTTTCACTGCAAAAATGAACAGGGCAATGTGCCAGCCATTGAATATCACATTTATCGGATAGAATCTTATGGTTTTAACCAATCGATAAGGAGATTTCTATAAAAACTATTTCCAAATTTCTAGTATAAGCCAATAATGCACCTTTCATGTTTTGCGTTTGGCACTATTAGACACACAATCTCAATGTCACATAAGTTCTGTACATTAGCTTATAAATTTCAAAAAACTACTCTCTGAAGTAGAGAAAGCACACATCATAAATATACTGTAAAATCTTAAATAGTATCCTTAAGGTAACTACAATACATCACTGTCAACACAGTCTTCTTTTTTATATTAACCAATGCCCATTCTTTCAAATACAATTTTTAGCATGTTACCGAACTTTTTCTTGTGATTCGAATAGCTTCTAATTTTGTGGAACTCACACAGAATGTGTACCTTTGACTCTATGATGCTATCGGATCCTAATTTGTTAAGGACGTAGTTAACAAAATTTCCCAGCAACCAGTACACAGCGTTATTTTTTGCTTCTGGGAAATAGCGTGCTTCAGGCCTGTGTATCAATGACAGCGATATATACTCAGGGGATGTTCTTGTAATCAGAGCTATTTGCTCCCGGATCCACTTCCAACTATTCATGTGACCACTGCAAGTATATCGATGAATTACTGTGTCAACTAGATGGCATTTTTGACATAAATTTGTTTCACAGAGTCCGATTGCGCGCAGTCTTTCATTGGTGCTAACTGTGTTGTTAACTGTCTTGTACCATGACGTTTTTATATTAGACGTGAGCACATTAGAACTAATGTTTTTCCAAATCTCAGTCCACTCAATGTTTGGAAACTGTCGTTCTATTTTGTTTCTTCCTTCGCATTTCTTTCGTTCCCGCATTATGGCTCTCGATGTTAAGTGTCGGGACTGCCTGAGTTCGACACTGACATAACTAAACTCAACATAGAAAATCCTCACGTGCTGTAAGCGACTGTTGATATTCTGCACGTCAATCGGGGGAAGCAGGCTTGGAGGTTTAATGATCTCGAAAAGTTGGCTGGTTATGCTTTCTCGCGAGTCTCTTATTAAATTAACTTGCCTTTTGATAAAAAGAGCAGAGGCTTTATCCGTTATATCAGTTAATCCTAGTCCACCATTTTTAGGATCTAAAGTGGCTACTTTAGCAGGTACTCTGAACACTTCACCCCTCCACAAAAATTTTGTGATTTTGGACATTATTCTCCTCGCTATCATTCTCGGTATTGGAAACAGCTGGGCAGTATAATAAGCCTTAGCAAGGATGCATGAGTTGATATACTGTGTTCTTCGAACTTGGTTCATACATCGAGTTAAATTCTCTACAATGGCTCCTTGCACTTTATCTGCTGCAACTTTCCAATTTAAAGCCGTCAGTTTCATAGGGCATGCTGTCAGGATGATCCCAAGTGTTTTATGTTGTCGGACTAATTTTGCCCACTCGACGTTGATATTATCAAAACCTCTGAGATTTAACATCTTACTTTTTTTTCCGTTTGCATTGGCTCCAGATGCTCTACAGTACGAATCAATGACTGTTGCTATCGTGGTTACCTCGTCATTATTCCTTATAATGACCCCTATATCGTCAGCATAGGCTCTTATAACTGTTTTGTTTCCTGATAATGTTAAGCCTTTTAATGTAGCATGGACATGTCGGAGGAAAGGTTCCAGCGAAATTGCGAAGAGCGACATGGACAGAGGACTTCCTTGAGGAACACCTCGTTGTATTTGCATCGGCCTGGATTGTTGACAGTTCACCGCTATTTTAGCATTTATTCCAGTTGCTATGTTCTTAATCAACTGTATAACCCTATCGTTGAAACCTATTTTCTTCAATGTCTGTAGAAGATACTCATGGATTACTACATCGAACGCCTTATAAAAATCTAAAAACAATAAAGCGCACTTTATGTTTGTTACAGAAGTTATTGCAATGATATCCCTCAATTCCGCTAGATTTTGAAAAATGGTTCTGCCTTGCGCACAGTTCTGATGTTGACTAATAATTTTGTCTGTAAGGCATGAAATTCTCTTGTTTATTATTCTAGCTATTAATTTATAATCAGAATTCAGCAGTGAAATTGGACGAAAATTATTTATATCTTTGTTTCCATTATTTTTTGGCACCAGAACAATTTTACTCTCCTTAAACTCAGCCGGAATCATTTTACCCTGAATAACCTCATTTACAATGTCCGTGATTTTCGCACCTACTATTGGCCAGTAACGGATGTAAAACTCTGCTGGCAGACCATCCGGTCCTGGGGATTTTTTTGGTGGCGAGGCGCACAGAGTCTCATACACGTCTTCTTCACTGACAATCTCGAGAAAATTTTCGTTGTCATCTTCTGTCAGCTGTGGGGCTAGGATGTCAAGGAATTCTTCCAAGGAAGCATCACTACTTTGATGTACAGAATATAGCTCGCAATAATAGCGATAAATCTCGTCCATGATATCCTGCTGGGTTCTGAGAATCGTGCCGTGTTTTGTTCGAATTTCTTCAATAAAAGTCCTTCTCCCGTTTTTCGTATGCTTCACTAAATGATATAGGGAAGTAGTTTCATCTGCTGACACCGAATTTGCCTTCGATTTCATTTTCAACCCTTCCATTTGACTTCTCTTGATATTAAGTAACTTGGCTTTGACTTTTTTTATGTCTGCTATCCGAAGTGAGGAACCTGCTGAGACTTGATCATATAGATCTCTCAAAACGGAATAGTAATACTCTATAGTGCATTTCATTTCCCTTGCGCTCTGGGCACTGTATTGAATAAGAACTTTCCTCAACTTTGGCTTTGCCATTTTAACCCACCAGTCAATAGCAGTGTCATATCTACTACGGGCTCGCAGGCATATTGTCCATGTTTCTTTAATCAGATCTTCTAAATCATGATTAACTAACAAGGAAGTGTTCAAATTCCACTGATTCTTGAATCGGCGAACCGGCTGTCTTGTTAGATTTATGCAAGCTAAGACACTTGAATGGTCTGAAAAGTACGTAGGAATGGTTTCTACTTTTGTCACGGAAGTTACAAGATGTTTAGAAATATATAGTCTATCAATCCTGCTACGTGATGTTGCCGTGACATAAGTGAACTCAACAGTGGAGGGGTATTTGATTTCCCATATATCCTTTAATTCTAAACCAGTAACTAATTGTTTTAGTTCACTTGAGAAATTAAAATTAGGTAACTGATCTTTTCGATTTAAAACACAATTAAAATCACCTCCAAGTAATAACTGTCTTGGTGATTTCCTTAACAAGTATATCAGGTCATCTTTGAAGAAACGTGCCCTGTCAGCTCGATGAGAACTTTCTGAAGGGGCGTACAAGTTGATGATAGTCACATCATAGATATTTAGTCCTATTCCCCTTCCGGATTCCAGTCGTTCCACCTCGCTTACTGTAATCCCTTCCCTTACCAAAATAGCTGTTCCAACACTTGTTTCGGGAGACACATTTATGTAACTGACAGAACCGGGAATTACCAAATCCGAAATTAGAACTTCTTGTAACAGGGCAATATCAGTCGCGGATTCGTACAAAAATTCCTTAAGGGCCGATAATTTCAAACCGGTCGTGATTTTATTTATGTTTCTAGTGGTGACAGAATAAGATTGCGTCATTGTGCTGTCACTATGTAGTTGTTTTGTTGAACTAATTTAGTTTACTGTGGTTCAGGGTTCAGTTAAGCTGTAACAGTTTTCTCGGAAGGCTGAACATGGAATAACTCTTCAATCAGTTTATTAGTTACTGTCCCGTTTTTTTTCTACTTCTGATGGTTTCTCTTGTACCGCCAGCAGATTGATTTCCTGGTAAACTTTCTGATTTTTCCTCCAGTGATTCGTGTACGACCGTTTCGGACTGAACATTCTTTGGGCTTGGGTCGCCCCTACTGGATTTTCCCTTCCCTTGGTTACGAGCTACATTCTCATTTGGTTGCGTGGGTATTTTACTTCGCGGCTTATCTGGAGCAGCAGCAGACGCTTTAGCAATTTCGGTTGCCGGCGCCTGCCCTGAGGTGTTGACCATGATTTCAGTTTGGCCACCACTTCCTCGTTCTTTATTAATTTCACTCACTTTCTGATCGAGGGAAACAAATGGAGACTGCAGTTTTGCATCCTCTCCCTGAATTTGTTTACTAACAGATAGATTCTGATCTTTGCAATCGGCTACTGCACCTGTTGTTTCTTGCAAATTAATGCTGCTTACACCCCTTTCATTTTCTGGTAACGTATGTGTATTATCTTTCTGTTCATTAGTTTCCATTCGCATTTTGCCTTCAGGTTCCTCTGCCTTCTCATCGCACTGTTTTTGCTTGCGAAGTGAGGGAGTGGGACAATACAGCTCGTCCTCTGAACAACTATCAGTTATCTCCAGAGGTCGTTTTTTCGGTTGCATTTTAGTTTCACGAGTAGTGGCAACGGGGTTTCCTTTTGTTGTTAACGGGGGAAATTGACTGTTATCGTGAAGGGAGACATCAGCTTGTCCCGCTGCGTTAACATCCTCAACCAGTTGTTCCGGGCTATTCTTTGGTAACAGATCATTTAAGGTAAGCTTCTGACGCTGTATCAAATTACTTTTAAGCACAACAGTTCGCCGCGGACATTCCTGTCTGAAGTGGCCGGTTTCGTTACATATATGACATGTAGCTTCCTGACCTGTATAAACAATTTGTGCCTTATACCCACAAACAGTTATGTGAGACGGAATATTCGTCTTAACGTCCATCTCTACACAGCGGACCCCGTTAAAACACTGCAGTTTAAAGCGAGGCGACCATCTTTCATTTGCAATTGATTTAACGTCTCCGTAGTTTAAAAGAGCTTCCTTAATCTTATCATTTTCAATTTCAATGGGGAGATTCAAGACACGAACGGTTTTGTAATGAATGTCCGCTCTATAGATGGAAACCTTACTTTTATAACCATTTCTATGCACAAAATCTACTTCATAGCCCCACTTTCGTAACACTTTATCAACAGTCGAAGCACTGATTAAGTTGACAAAAACACAGTATTTTTCCTGATCCAGTTGCCAGGTATGAACGGTTTCAGAATTTAGACCAATTACCTGTGTAATCCAGTCATCTATTTCCAGGGATGTCGGCTGAACAGGACGGGATTCTTTGTCAAAAGCAAATACCAGAGTATTCTTCCTGAGGTTTGTAGCCATGGTTAATCCAGCGAAGCAATTTCGGTTAAACAAGCGAAATTCCAAGTAGCAGCAGCAAGACCAGAAAGAGCGATCAGATCACAAGGAACAGGAACGAACACGGAGATTAACGGACGGACGGCACTCGGCGAAGCACAAGTACAGCGATGTAAACACTGAAGTGCAGCGCAACAGTTAACAGCGGGCACTCGCGAGCGCGGCTGAAACGGAACTGAACCACTCGGCCACTAAAGCCGGCAGGAAATTACATGATCATACAGAATAACACAGGCACTGCAACATCGTATAGTACAATAACTGATTGGTTCCCATTAATAAGAGAAAATCAGTAGCAAGAGCACAAACATTGTAAGAGAATTTTTATGAGACTTAGCAAAGCTTACATTTGCCACAGTATGAATAAACATTAAAGTACAGTTTCAAGCAAGCAATTATATTCGTATCAGGAACATGTTTGAAATGTACGAAACTGATGTGTTAGTCTTGCACACAACAGATAACTTCCACACGTATTGTGAGTTTACTACAAGCACTTACTAATGGTATCTACGGATTCCGCAGAATGAGGAGAAAAGTTACTCTCGATGTGGCAGTTGCCTGTGGAGGATTGGGGACGACAACACACTTCCAAGAATATCCCCAACAAACTCTTTGGGATTCAGGTCACTAGATCGAACTCGCTTCATCATATACTAAACTTTTGGTTACTTCCAAGAATGATTGCCTATCGAACGCGTGGGCCCCTAACGATATACACTACTGGCCATTAAAATTGCTAAACCAAGAAGAAATGCAGATGATAAACGGGTATTCATTGGACAAATATATTATACAAGAACTGACATGTGATTACATTTTCACGCAATTTGGGTGCATAGCTTCTGAGAAATCAGTACCCAGAACAACCACCTCTGGCCGTAATAACGGCCTTGAATACGCCTGGTCATTGAGTCAAACTGAGCTTGGATACCGTGTACAGGTACAGCTGCCCCTGAAGCTTCAACACGATACCACAGTTCATCAAGAGTAGAGACTGGCGTATTGTGACGAGCCAGTTGCTCGGCCACCATTGACCAGAAGTTTTCAGTTGGTGAGAGATCTGGAGAATTTACTGGCCAGGGCAGCAGTAGAACATTTTCTGGATCCAGAAAGGCCCGTACAGGACCTGCAACATGCGGTCGTGCATTATCTTGCTGAAATGTAGGGTTTCGCAGGGATCGAGTGAAGGGTAGAGCCACGAGTCGTAACACATCTGAAATGTAACGTCCACTGTTCAAAGTGCCGTCAGTGTGAACAAGAGGTGACCGAGACGTGTAACCAATGGCACCCTATACCATCACGCCGGGTGATACGCCAATATGGCGATGACGAATACACGCTTCCATTGTGCGTTCAGCGCGATGTCGCCAAACACTGTCTGTGTTGCCGCGTCATGGGTAACCGCAGCCATGGTCTCCGAGCTGATAGTCCATGCTGCTGCAAACGTAGTCGAACTGTTCGTGCAGATGGTTGTTGTCTTGCAGACGTCCTCATCTGTTGACTCGAGGATCAAGAAGTGGCTGCACGATCCGTTTCAGCCATGCGGATAAGATGCCTGTCATCTCGACTGCTAGTGATACGAGGCCGTTAGGATCCGGCACGGCGTTCCATATTACCCTCCTGAACACACCGATTCCATATTCTGCTAACAGTCATTGGATCTCGACCAATGCGAGCATCAATGTAGCGATACGATAAACCGCAATCGCGACAGGATACAATCCGACCTGTATCAAAGTCGGAAACGTGATGGTACGCATTTCTCCTCCTTACACGAGGCATCACAACAATGTTTCACGAGGCAACGCCGGTCAACTGCTGTTTGTGTATGAGAAATCGGTTGGAAACTTTCCTCATGTCAGCACGTTGTAGATGTCGCCACCGGCGCCAACCTTGTGTGACTGCTCTGACAAGCTAATCATTTGCATATCACAGCATCTTCTTTGTCGGTTAAATCTCGCGTCCGTAGCAGGTCTTCTTCGTGGTGTAGCAATTTTAATGGCCAGTAGTGTATGAAGGGGTCGTTTGTTCTACGTAGCTATCCTTCTGTCTGTTACTTAAAAATAAACGGTATTTATAGCAAAATTGAAACTTTCAATCTTTAATTCATGTTATATTCGCAAGTTATTAATTGGAATGTGAAACAGGGAGATCTTGCAGTAAAATTAAAAAATAGAAACAGATTTATAATATAGAGCTGGAAAACGTAATATCCTCAAACAAAGGTATAAAAAATTCAAAACAAAAACATGTCAGACTTCGCTTCAATACTTCGTCGATCTTGTATAAAACATGTTTCTGTTATTCATAAACAATTTTTGCACTTATCAATAAAAACAGCAAATTCTTGCGTTTCATTACGATGACTAACGTTTCATTGAGTCAAGAATAAGAACAACAATTATTTAATATTTTATGTTTGTACATGTAAACTGTACTTGCATCAAAAGTAATTGCTGTAGTTAAATAAAAGGTCAGAAGTTACACGAGCAACTAATTTTTATTACTTACAAAATTCAATTTATCTTTTTTAGAATATAATACACGTTGGACTAACACTGAGCGATGTTCAGTTCTAATTATGTAAAAAGCAAGCAAACATTACAAACAAACAAAAAACAAAGAGAAGCAGTACTATGGGTAGTCCTACCATTTAATACGTCAATAGCAACTGAGTGGAAAAAGAACAACATACCATTTGCCATGTTTCTGGGAAATCGAAAAAAGCTCTTTGCTGCAACAGGAGTGTCATTAGTTAACGACTAATTAGCGTTTAAATGTGCTGGAATATTATGCTTTTTCCCCTCGCTGTTCAAACACCTCGATAAATAGTGATGAGAAAGGCTATTGGGACAGAAAATAGTTCGAAACAAAATACTGAGGACAATAGCTATAATTCACAGCTGTTAATGAACACTTTATTTACTTGAAGAACAAAAAGTAGACCCATTAAAATTTACATAATCATTTCGAGTTACTTCACGCATCAGTGTCACTCTTCACTGTGTCAGAAGTTGACCATTGAAGAATCTCATTATAACATATCCTGTGTTTTTGAGGAACATAGTGTTTGACCTCGCAGATGCTTGCAGCTTTTTAGAAATGACAGGGCCTTTTCCAACATACGCTTTGTCTTTCGGGAGCACCATATCCTCTTCTTTCTTCAGTTTGAACGTTCTCTCAACTAGGCTATCGATGAACTCAAAAGCCTTCTCATACCCTTTCAGTTTATTACTGTACTCCAAATGTCTGTGTGTAGTAATGTTGAACGAACAGCGACTCCTCCCAATGTCCTTGGACGTCTTCTTGAAGTAGCGAGCAAGCAGTCCTTGAAGTTCAGCACTTGGTTGGTTTGGAAGCTCTGAACGACAAAAGGGAGTTTGCGTTTCCTTGCAGATCAAATGATTTGCTCGTACTCTTCAGCCAAATGAATCCAATCGAGTCTTCGAGTGACTCTCCTGACGGCTGAGAAGTATCTGTCACAGGGCAAAAAATTACGTCCTCGAATCGGATAATAGTGGTTGATGGCCGGACTGAGTGGCCGAGCGGTTCTAGGCGCTACAGTCTGGAACCGCGCGACCGCTACAGTCGCAGGTTTGAATCCTGCCTCTGGCATGGATGTGTGTGATGTACTTAGGTTAGTTAGGTTTAAGTAGTTCTAAGTTCTAGCGGACTGATGACCTCAGCAGTTAAGTCCCATAGTGCTCAGAGCCATTTAGTGGTTGATGACCGAGAATCTGTCATTTGTGGTGAGTGTCAAAAACAGCCTTGCTTATGTATGGTTGCGAGTCTGTTCACCACATGTATCATTAAATATATGCAGTTCTTCCACTCCTACGGGAATCCTGTTAATGAAGTCAAGGAAACAGCTGCGCACCTCATTACGGCCTTTCTTAGCTCTCCTTTCTGTGAATATGTAGAATAGTGATGTCTCGTTTCCTATATCATGAATTTTGAGAACATAAAACGAAACTGGCATAAATCGCAAAGGTAGATTCTGCATCAAATCGAAAGCAATGGCCTTGACGTTAGTTCTAGTCTTGCAGATTTCAGTTACTTTTTTGCATCTTATTGTAAAATTTCTTGGCGCTTGTTTTGTGGACAATCATCTCAGCGATAGCCGCTCTCTTTGTTACCTAATTAATACTTGAAGATTTTATTTTTACATTCAGATTTTCGCAGTAAACATCAACTTGTGACCTGCAACACTTGTAGTAACAGTTCTCATTTAAAATGTCTTAAATAAAACTCGCATTTAGTTATCCCTCTGAGCTCAGGATGATTCTCAATGAAAAGTTCGTGCATTTCTCGAACTGTTAAAGAGGATCCCAAGGATGTTACGGAAATGGAAGTGTAGTGCGACTCGTGGTTGGGAAATGAGGAGATATGGTCATAAATTTTAGCTGTGGGCGTTGTTTCAGATTTCCACGGTTTAAATGATTTACCTCTCGTGCCAATAGGCTACTGATTACTCTCTAAAACTTGTTTAAACGTTGCACCACTTTATTTGAGACAACATGCAAACTAACATAGGCCTTACTGCTAACTTCAACCCGATTGAATCAATTCATGGCGAAGTATTTGAAGGATGACGTGTCTTGCTTAGAGTTTTCGGTGGTTGGTCGATGTCTAGCAACATCGTGTCTTTGTATCAATCACAGGAGATGTGTATATCTCTCATTTTTCCGACGTCCACTTTACAGATTTTCGATCACACTCCGTTTCTGTACAATACTGGAACCAGACATGCACTTCTAACTATATCCGGAATCTTTTGGCACCCACCAAATAACCCTTGCTTGTGACAAATTCTTCACCCCTTTCTCTAACCAGTTTCTCCATTTCCATTGAATGCTTATCTTTGTTCATCTTACCTCGCTTTCTTCAAGGCTCAGTCACATCCTCATCTGACTCAGACATTTTTCACAGAACACAAAAGAATGCTTCACTCACTGAGAAATATCTACTGTATGTACCACCCATTGAATATAAACACACATGCAGCAAACTGATCCAGTTTGCATTGTTACAGAGCTATCAACAAACCTAGCTCTCACTGTCGAGCCATTCTCCTGCCATTTCTAAACATCTAAAATAATTAAGCACCTTTGAGTGGAATATTATCTCTCAACCAAATTCTCAATCTCAGTTATATCAGTGAAGTTCCATTGTAACAGTCCCCATTTTTCGTTCCCTGGATAGCAGATACAGTCTAATTTCCCTTTTTCCACTCACTCGTTATTTTTAGTACTGTACTAAAACTCCAGAACTGTAGTTTTGGTAGAGCGCAATTCTACCTGGTACCCATGTATTTTTCCTACACTTGTACATTGAAATGAGTATTGGATCATTAACTTTAAAAAACTTTCTGCTTGGACGGTTGTCGAAGCTCAGGTTGTGAACACGTAAGTGCCTTTAAAATCGACATTAATGCTCGGCGAGGCCTTCCATGGAGTTTCTCCTCTGGAGACTGTGTATCGTGTGGAGTTTCTCTGGACTGAGAGAGGAAGATCAATAAATCATTGTCTTTATTGTACTGTTGAACCAGTTTTGTTACGTGCAACTTGAAAGTTCGTTCAGGATGAGACGGTGCTGGTCCGAAGTGGTGAAATGCCGTTGCTTTCCGAAAATAGTTTAAATTTCTTAGAATGGAATTGTTTTGTTGTGATACAAAGTATTCAGTCGTATTATTACTGTCTTCCCAGTGGCAACGATATATGATAAGCCGAATTCATGTTTAACGTAATTCTGACTTATGATTTAACCTTATGTAATTTGTATTGTTCGCTTGTAACCACAAAAAGAGGTTGCTTAATTTTGTTCCATGAAAGACGCAGCATGAAACTGGCAGCGACGGCAGTGTTCACACCTAAGAGAACAAATCGGTGGCCAGAGTGATGTAGAAGATGCGAAGAGCGTCAAGTTCTTGCTGTACCTAGTTTTGTTAACAGTGAATACAGAGTTACAGATATAATTTGTACTGAACAACTTTCAGTCAGTCTTGAGATCTTGAAATGTCAGAAGTTGTAATCTGATATTTTTATTAAACCTTATAAGTTATTAATAATGAAACCTGAAGGCCGCCTGTTTTAAGATAATGATGAGAAAGAAAACAGGAATTAAATTTAAAAGGTAATTTTTTTCTAAAATCGCATTTATTTACAGAAAATGCGCGTACTCCGTGTCCCCAACATCGCTACAAAGTTCACATTGTCGAAGAAATGAATGGCTCACTATCTTGAAAATTCCTGACACATTACGAATGTCAAAGAGATATAATTTATACTGAAAAACTTTCAGTCGGTCTTGAGATCTTGAAATGTCAAAAGTTGTAATCTGATATTGTTACTAAACCTTATAAGTTATTAATAATGAAACCTGAAGGCCGCCTGTTTTAAGATAATGATGAGAAAGAAAACAGAAATTAAATTTAAAAGGTAATTTTTTCTCAAATCGCATTTCTTTACAGCAAATGCACGTACTCCGAGTCCCCAACATCGCTACAAAGTTCACATTGTCGAAGAAATGAATGGCTCACTATCTTGAAAATTCCTGACACATTACGAATGATGTAGTGACTTGAAAAATTTTTGCGATCAGCTCTTCTCGCTTGTTAGACGACCTATTTTAGATACACTCTTTCATAATGAGTTACTCCACATAAAAAGTCCTGATGCGCTAAATCAGGCGACATGGGACGCCACTCTCTCGGTTCACTGCGCCCAACCCACCTGTTCCCGAATATTGTTTTCAAATACCTGACTGCCGTAGTGGAATGCAGCTAACAACGATGTATGTGGAAAGGAACATCTTCTAACGATATAAGCGATTCCACCCGCAACAATTGTAAATACGAGGGTTGGAACTTAAACAGTGGCAACCATTTATTCACAACCGATAGAAAAGAGTTATATTTTTTGCACCTGTTACTGTGGTTCAAAGTAGTCACCATCGTTGCGTAGAACCCATTGCCAGCGATGTGGAAGGCGTTGTACGAGATGCATTCAAGTTCTAAGGCCTCCGATTTTTTTTCTTCGGACTGGAAAGAGATAGAAACATGCGCATTGTTTTAAAATGAGGCCGCGTTCATTGTCAATACGTCCCAGAGATGGCAGCACCGTACGGCAGATGGAATTTTAGCGCCAGCGGCGAGAATGAGAACTGTTTTAAATACTTAAAATGGCGACGTTTTCCTTACTTGAACAGCGTGCAATCATTCGTTTTCTGAATTTGCGTGGTGTGAAACCAACTGAAATTCATCGACAGTTGAAGGAGACATGTGGTGATGGAGTTACGGATGTGTCGAAAGTGCGTTCGTGGGTGCGACAGTTTAATGAAGGCAGAACATCGTGTGACAACAAACCAAAACAACCTTGGGCTCGCTCAAGCCGGTCTGATGACATGATCGAGAAAGTGGAGAGAATTGTTTTGGGGGATCGCCGAATGACTGTTGAACAGATCACCTCCAGAGTTGGCATTTCTGTGGGTTCTGTGCACACAATCCTGCATGACGACCTGAAAATGCGAAAAGTGTCATCCAGGTGGGTGCCACGAATGCTGACGAACGACCATATGGCTGCCCGTGTGGCATGTTGCCAAGCAATGTTGACGCACAACGACAGCATGAATGGGACTTTCTTTTCGTCGGTTGTGACAATGGATGAGACGTGGATGCCATTTTTCAATCCAGAAACAAAGCGCCAGTCAGCTCAATGGAAGCACACAGATTCACCGCCACCAAAAAAATTTCGGGTAACCGCCAGTGCTGAAAAAATGATGGTGTCCATGTTCTGGGACAGCGAGGGCGTAATCCTTACCCATTGCGTTCCAAAGGGCACTACAGTAACAGGTGCATCCTACGAAAATATTTTGAAGAACAAATTCCTTCCTGCCCTGCAACAAAAACGTCCGGGAAGGGCTGCGCGTGTGCTGTTTCACCAAGACAACGCACCCGCACATCGAGCTAACGTTACGCAACAGTTTCTTTGTGATAACAACTTTGAAGTGATTCCTCATGCTCCCTACTCACCTGACCTGGCTCCTAGTGACTTTTGGCTTTTTCCAACAATGAAAGACACTCTCCGTGGCCGCACATTTACCAGCCGTGCTGCTATTGCCTCAGCGATTTTCCAGTGGTCAAAACAGACTCCTAAAGAAGCCTTCGCCGCTGCCATGGAATCATGGCGTCAGCGTTGTGAAAAATGTGTACATCTGCAGGGCGATTACGTCGAGAATTAACGCCAGTTTCATCGATTTCGGGTGAGTAGTTAATTAGAAAAAAAATCGGAGGTCTTAGAACTTGAATGCACCTCGTATACCGTTAGCAGAGCCTGTTCTGTTGATGGTGTGAATGGAGCGGTCTACTACCTGTCGAATCTCTGGAACAATTCTGAAGCGAGTGTCACGAAGTAGTTCCTTCATCTTCAGAATCAAATCAAAGTCACAAGGACTAACTAAGACCGGGGAGTATGGTGGATGGTACAGTACTTTCCAGTCCCACGACCGAACAGAGCAGCCACAGTTTGCGCTGTACGCGCCTACGCATTGTCGTGCAAACTGATGGGTGGGTTGCGCAGAAATTGTCGCCGCTTCTTTCGCAAAGCTGGTCGAAGGTGTTGTTCCAAAAACGAACAGTAATACATTGACGGTCTGCCGTGGAGGAACGTAATGCGTTAGGATAACACCATCACAGTCGTACACGAGTGTCATCATAACTTCAGACAGCTCCATTCGCACCATCAACAGAACAAGCTCTGCTAACTGTTTACTTCGCCTTTCACATCGCTAGCAACGGGTTTTATACAACGCTTGTGACTACTTTGAAGGACAGTAACGGGTGCAAACATGTAACTCTTTTGTATCTGTGCCGGACGCGGTGGTCTAGCGGTTCTAGGCGCTCAGTCCGGAACCGCGCGACTGCTACGGTCGCAGGTTCGAATCCTGCCTCGGGCATGGATGTGTGTGATGTCCTTAGGTTAGTTAGGTTTAAGTAGTTCTAAGTTCTGGGGGACTGATGACCACAGATGTTAAGTCCCATAGTGCTCAGAGCCATTTGAACCATTTTTTTGTATCTGTTCTAAATAAATAGTTGCCACTATTTAAGTTGCAACCCTCGTAATTGTGCCCAAAATCGATGAGGTAGAACAAAAGATCCTGTCAAGTTGTCACCAACTGTTCCTGCTTAGACAGTCACCGAAAATATTTCCTGGTGACCAAGTTCTTGAACATAATGGTCGTTTTCGTATACTCACTGGTGACAGGTGAGAACGTTAAATACTGCCTCCCTAGTAAATCTAACCTCATACGTAAACTGGATGGATTAGGGAAACCTCGCATTGTTGGGACTCTGACACTGCCTTAATGTCCAGACAAAAAAGTTGCTCACCTTATATAATTTAATTCCAATCGTCCGTTTTTTTGTGCGTGGTAGCGATGCAAAATTTTTTTGTCGCGACATTCCAAACAAGCTAATGAGTAGCGACGAGTTCGTGAAGTGGTGCTCAACTGCTGGTTGAAGAAATTGCTTCGAAATGCTGCAGTACTGGACTGTTACCCGCCGTATGCGGAAGCCGTGCTTTGTTGCTCGTCCACAATTTCTGACTGTGATAAACTGAAGCTGCATCGTCCAATCTCTGGCCCGCTAGAGTAGGGGATGTCTTAAATTCAGCTAGGTAAGAAATGTGTGGAATTAGCTCAATTATTTAAATATGTAAGACGACTTTCAAATTTTCTTTTGTGTTACACCGCGTGTCAGATATGTCCGATTTGAAAATCTGGATTCTAGCATAATATTATACGGCTCGTGACGTTTTAGCGTAATCCTTCATTAACGGTTGCCGTACTCGCATGTCTCGTGATACATAGTGTTTTTTCGAACATTTAAGAATGCTGTGAATAACTGGCACTGAACTTTATCGTTGACAGTAATTTGTTCTTTTTATGTTGGTCACAGTATCCTCGTTCAAAACCAATCGTTCCTTAATTTCATTCGTGAGGACGGCGATTCAAATCCGCGTCCGGCCATCCAGATTTACGTTTTCCGTTATTTCCCCAAATCGCTCCCGTCAAATGCCGGAATGTTTCCTTTGAAGGAGCACGACCGAGTTTCTTCCACATACTATACACGATCCGAGTTTGTGCTCCGTCTCTAATGACCTCGATGTCGACGGGACGGTATACCTAATCTTCCTCCGTTTTTTCTTTCCTAATTCCATTACACCGATATTTACGTGAAAAAGGTAATTTTTTGGAAATTTATGGACGTTTACTAACGTATATTTTCGAGAATTTTCTTAAATTGCATTTGTGTTTTACAGTTGTGCTAGGCCTACTGTAAATAACTAACATACCATGTCACATTCTTTTAACAGGGGTGTACATTCTCTGCATTTATATTAAACTGCCTTGTTAGTGTTCATAACCTGAAAAAAGTTTCAAAGAAACAGGAAATTTTGTATCGCTTTTTTCTTTTGTGACAGACATGGGCACCCATACGATAGTTTACTTGGGGGGGGTTCCTACTAGACCTGTAGGTATGGAGTATTTTAATCTTTCGGAAGAATAAAAGTTCTAGCTACAACCCAGTTGAAAACCTGCGTAATACCGACTTTTAAATCACCTGACTACACTATATTTTCCTTTTTTTGAGAAATAAGGGGAGGGGGCACAAGGGCCTCCTTTGCCCCCGGCCATGGGCATCCTTGGTAACAGATATCTCGCTTTGGTTGTTTATTGCTTAAGTTCTAATAGATTACTGGTCACACTTGTAGCCGATCAGGCCCATAAGTTAATAGGTAATCAAATGGTTATTTACTATTCAGTGAAATATTGCTACAGGTACAATTCCATTGTCAGGCATGGGATGAGCTAGTTCTTGTTTATAAGAACTGGAAATCACCCTGACTTCAGCGAAGTAATTGGAAGCTGCTGCAAATGTGTGTGTTGGGAGGCACACACAGATACCTCAAGTTCTATCCTCTCCTCTTCAGGAAATACAGTTTCTGTCACTACTCATCCACTTGACTCGGTGACATGTCAATGGTAGGTCTAGCTGTCCTGTACAATGGAGACAGCAACCAGGAAGAACTCTGGATGTTACATCTGTCACCCTAGCCAAAAAATTCAAGGTACTGCCTTTCACTAAAACTGAGATCAAGCCAATGTGACTCACTGAACCTGTTAGAAAAAGTTCTGAGTCCCAGTCAATTGGAGGTAAACACTAAAGGACAGGGGCCTATTAATCATTGGCAGTCCAACTGTATGGTGAATAATCGTACCCCTTAGAGAAATGACAGAAAGGGATGGGAAGGAAAACTGTAGAATCAGTCTATGCCAAGGGCCTTGTTCAACATGTTGAGAGGCTATTCAGCAGCTATTAAGGTAGTGGAGTGTAAACAATTGCAGATTATGGCACATGTTGCAATGAACAATGTCTGTCATCTGGGCTCTGAGGTTGTACTTGTATCATTCCGGTCACTGGTATCATTCCGGTCACTGTTAGAGAAGATTCTCAATGCCAGCCTCACTCACAGAGTTTCAACAAAGCTGGCAATCAACAACATTGTCCTGAGAACATATTATGGCCCCCTCATTCTGAGTCAAATGGAAGGCTTGAACTAGACACTGTGAAGGTTCTGTGACAAGCTAAGCTGTGACTTCCTAGACTTGTGCCATAGGGTTGAGAACTGTAAGGTTCCCCTAAATTGGTCACGTGTGCACTAACATTAGAGTTAGAGGCTGCTACCAAGGTAGCTGTCTGTGTATGGGTGTGAACACAAGGTTTTTCTTTTTTTCTTTAAAAAAAAAAATTGCATAATCGCTTGACTCTCAATTCAGTGCAGTTAATGATACATGCAGGATAGCCAGAAGTATCAGTGTAAGGTCAAAAAAATGCCCCCCTCCTCTCCCTCACAGGTGAGAGTATTAAAATCCTAGTGTCATTTACAACAAAGTACCAGAGTTTAAAGTGCTTTTAAAAAGCAGTGAAGTACGCATAGTAATAAGTACCAAAAGCGGGTTAATACCAGAAGTTGACAGCAGTGAGATTTTTGGGTAAATTTAAGCATTCATTAAAAGGATGGGCTAATGGGAAATGGAGGTGAGGTATTTGTCACAGTAGACAATAAACTCAAACCTATGGAGACAGAAACTGAAGCTGGGTGTGAGATTGTTTGGGCAAGACTCAGTACAAGGAGTGGGCACAAAATTATAATTTGACACTTCTATTGACCAACAGACTCGGCTCCTGGTGTAACTGAAAATTTTAGAGAAACCTCAGTTCACTAGAGTGTAAATACTGTAATTGTCGGAGGAGATTTTAATCATTCAACAATGAATTGGGATAATTACAGTTTTGTTAGTAGTGAGTGTAACAAGACACCCTGTGAACATTACTAAATGTCTTCTCTGCAAATTAACTAGGACAGATGGTTCAGAACCCCACTCATGATGAAAATATGTTAGATCAAATGGCAACAAATAAACCTGACCTCTTTGAGGATGTCCACATTGAAACTGGTATTAGACCATGAGGCAGCTGTTGCAACAATTATTAGCAATGTACAAGGGGCAAATGAAAAAAGTAGAAAGGTTTATGTGTTCAGTAAATTACATAAAGAAGCAGTAGTGTCACATCTGAGTAAGGAATTTGAAACTTTTAGCTCAGGATAGGAACATGCAGAGGAGCTATAGCTCAAGCTTAAAAGAGTAATTGACCATGCACTGGATATACGCACATAAAAAAAAAAGTTTTGCATCACCTCAGTTCTGAGAGTTCCGAAACCTGTACAGAAAATGGGAATAGTGATCAACATAAACATCATTTCTGCCCTTTTTATTGCTCATGAAAACCACACATGGAATGTTGTACCACCATAGATGGTGGTCCAGATTGCTGTACGCACCAGTACCTCTAATGCCCAGTAGCATGTCCTCTTGCATTGATGCATACCTGTATTCGTCATGGCATACTATCCACAAGTTCATCAAGGCACTGTTGGTCCAGATTGTCTCACTCCTCAATGGCGATTCAGCGTAGATCCCTCAGAGTGGTTGGTGGGTCACGTCATCCATAAACAGCCCTTTTCAGTCTATCCCAGGCATGTTCAATAGGGTTTATGTCTGGAGAACATGCTTGCCACTCTAGTCAAGTGATGTCATTATCCCGAAGGAAGTCATTCACAAGACGTGCATGATGAGGGCATGAATTGTCATCTATGAAGACGAATTCCTTGCCAATATGCTGCCGATATAGTTGCAATAACGGTCAGAGGATGGAATTCACGTATCGTATAACATATTACTGCACCGTCCATTACCACCAGTGGTGTACATTGGATCCACATAATGCCACCCTAAAACAGCAGGGAACCTCCATCTTGCTGCACTCGCTGGACAGTGTGTCTAAGGTGTTCAGCCTGACCGGGATGCCTCCAAACACGTATCTGACGATTGTCTGGTTGAAGGCATATGCAACACTCATCGGTGAAGAGAATGTGATGCCAATCCTGAGTGGTCCATTCGGCATGTTGTTGGGCCCATCTGTACCACACTGTATTGTGTCGTGGTTGCAAAGATTGACCTCACCATGGACATCGGGTATGAAATTGCGCATCATACAGCCTTATGCACACAGTTTGAATCATAACACGACATCCTGTGGCTGCACGAAAAGCATTATTCCATATGGTGGCACTGCTGTCAGGGTTCCTCTGAGCCATAATCTATAGGTAGTGGTCATCCACTGCAGTAGTAGGTCTTGGGCGGCCTGAGCGAGGCATGTCATCGACAGTTCTTGTCTTTTTGTATCTCCTATATATCCAAACAACATCGCTTTGGTTCACTCCAACACACCTGGACACTTCCCTTGTTGAGAGCTCTTCCTGGCACTAAGTAACAATGTGGACATGATCAAACTGCAGTATTGACCATCTAGGCATGGCTGAACTACAGACAACATGAGCCGTGTACCTCCTTCCTGGTGGAATGACTGGAACTGATCAGCTATCGGACCCCTTCCGTTTGAAAGGCAATGCTCATGCATGGTTGTTTACAGCTTTGGCCGGGTTTAGTGACATCTATGAACAGTCAAAGAGACTGTGTCTGTGATACAATATCTACAGTCAACGTCTATCTTCAGGAGTTCTGGGAACCAGGGTGATGCAAAACTTTTTTTAATGTGTGTATATCCACCCAACAGAACAGTTTGTGATGTGAGAGATCCTCAATGGTATACAGTCACTTTAAAAGAACTCCTAACAAAATAGAGACTACTGCATAGGAGGTGTAAAACAAAGCATAGGGTAATAGATAGAGAGATGCTGAACAAAACACATTTCACTGTTAAGAGAGCAATGCAATGACTACCATGTCAGAATACTGTCCAAAGACATTTCATAAAGGCCTAAGAAATCGTGGTTGCATGTAAAGATTGTTAGTGGCACTAAAGTTAGTGTCTAGCCACTCAAGGATAAGACAGGAACTGAATTGAGGGTGGCAAAGCAAAGGCAGAAATGCTTAACTCCATTTTCAAATGTTCCTTTACAAAGGAAAACCCACGAGTATTGCCCCAATTTAATTCTTATACCACTGAAAAGATGAATGAAATAGATATTAGAGTCAGTGGCATTTGTAAACAGCTGAAATCACTAAAACTGAACAAAGCTCTATTGCCTGTTGGAACCCCTATCAGATTCTGTACCAAATTTGTGACTGAGTTTTCCTCTCACTTTGCTATAACCTGCTGTAGATCCTATGAACAAAACACCATGCTTAGTGGTTGGACAAAAGCACATGTCCACATCCATCAAGGGTAGCAGACATGATCCACAAAATTACCATGCAATATCCTTGATATTCATTCATCCTAGAATATTAGGATATATTCTGAACTCAAATACAATGAGGTATCTGATACAGAGCGACTATGTCCATGGCAAGTAACATAGATTTCGAAAACATAGATCATGTGAAGCACAACTCACACTTTTCTAATATGACATACTGAAAGCCATGGATAAAGACAGGCAGGTAGATGCATTATTTCTCAATTTCTGGAAAGCATTTAACTCAGTACCACATTTATGCTTATTATTAAAAGTACGATTGTATGGTTATCAAGTGAAATTTGTGACTAGTCTGAGAGTTTTTTGTTAGGGAGGATGCACAAAGTTATCTTAGATGAAGAGTCATCAGCAGATGTGGGAGTAACTTTGTGTCTTTCCCAGGGAAGTATGTTGAGAGCCTTGCTGTTCATGTTGTATATCAGTGATCTTGAAGTCAGTATTAATAGTAACCTCACACTTTTCACAGATTATGCAATTATCTGTAATGAAGGAAGTTAGACAAATACTTAGTCAGATATTGATAAGATTTCAAAGTGATGAAAGGTTGGCAACTTACTTTAAATGTTCAGAAATGTAAAATTATGCACTTCACATAACACAAACAACATGAATTTCTTTCACTATAATATCAAAGAATCACAGTTGGAATAGGCCACCTCACACAAATACCTGTATGCAACAATTTTCAAATACATCAAATGGAACTATTACATAGGCTCAGTCATACATAAAGCAGTTGATAGACTACAGCTCATTGGTAGAATATTAGGGATGTGCAATCAGTATTCAAAGGGAACTGCATACAAAACACTTGTTAGACTCATCCAAAAATATTCTAAAGTGTGTGGGACCTGTTTCAAATATGACTAACAGCAGATACTGAATGGATACAAAGATGGCCAGTGTGAATGGTCATAGAGCCAATCAGCCTATGGGAGTGTCCCACAAAGATGCTGAAAACACAGAACTGGCAGATGCCTGAAGATAGATGCAAACTGTCTCATGAAAACCTACACAGAAAGTTTCTAGAACCAAGTTTAAGTGATGAATCTAGGAATATATTACAACTTCCTTCAGGGGTAGTCAAAATCATATTCTTGAAGAAAAAAAATCTTAGCTTCACAAAGCACCTAGCATCCAGTGTACATTGGCCTATTGGTTATTCATATGATTTTGCAATACATCCCTGTTGGTTTTTGGATCTTTTTAATCATATTCTAAGTTCATTTCTGAACAAATTGTAAGCTGATTTCGGAATGCGTGCATAGTGTATGTGATGTCTCTGCCAGCAGAATCCCCATCACATCTGGAAATAAAAAAAAGCTTTCCTGGAGACATAAGTGTATCAGGCTATATGAGTTGAGCTGAATAAACCTGAACAGGTGAATGCCAAATGTTGTTTATTTATGTGGTTGATTTGGTGAGCAAGTGATAAGTGTTGTTATAATTATTAGCAAAATTCATAGATTCAAACTACCAGAATGGAAATAAGTTACTAACAGGTAAGAAAGATTACATATTATCTTCTCGGTGTCCAAGAACATGAAATTTTGACAGAAAATTTTTGCCAGATCACTACACTTTCTTCAGGCCATAAATAATCCCACCCAGTATTAATAGTGACTTTAAAAAAAAAAAAAAAAAGGAAAAAAAAGAAGAGGGGTAGGATGTCAAACCAGCCAATTGGGAACAGGAGAGGCACCTATGACATTTTAATTTCCACCATCCTGAATACAGGTCTGATGGCTTTCATTACAAAATATACCTGTTTGAATTCCACAGAGCGAAATACAGTGATGTGTGATAGAAGAACACTGTGTGAAGAGGCGTGACACTGTACTTTGGCACACTTAAGACCAAATGACATGTCACACACATATCTTTGAACATTTACATTTTATACATCAAACTCTTCAGAAAGATGTGCACTACAAAATGAACATTTTCTGAAAAACATTTTTTTTTTTAATTTTTGACATCATATCTCAAATGCCACTATCAAGGTTTTGCCCCGGTTCAGAAATATCACAGATCCTGGGCTGGGTTAGTCTGTTGTTTGTGTACTTGTTGGTGGTGACTCAAGCATTGTACAGAACATGGCAGCACGTATGCCACATTATTAGACAAACTTAAAAACATGTTTTCTTACTGTACTGTGCATTAACTTCCATGTGGTCATTTCTCATTGGCTGTAGCTTGAAAATTAATGATTTGTAGCCTATGTTTAATTTCATAAGTATTGCTCAATTTGATGTCCCCTGCCATTTCTGATGTTATTGTCAGCTTGATTTTTTCACCTTGTATTTGCTATAGGCCCTATTACAATAGATAGCTGTTATGACAGACTTTTATCTCCACCACTTAAGGTGAATATACAGAAATTTGTGTAAAATGTTGGAAATATTCAAGTCAGAAATGCTTAAAACAGTAACAAACATCCAGAGTGATCTGTAAAGTTTTCAACTGCTGCCGGTTTCAGCTTCAATGATAAGCTTTGTGAACTCCAAAACAGGGTCTACATAACTTTCAGCTAAATTAAAATAGTCTCTTCATATTTCTACTGGTTAATACTGAATGGAGCACACATTGACATGGCTAGTAAATGATAAGTATGGTAATGATCAAGGAGGAATAAAAGGAGGATAGTGCTTCTAAAAGAATTGGAGCCAGAGTAAAAAAGCAGAAAGTTGGATGAAAATATCTTGCATACATAATGTTAGATGAAATTTTGTTATATAAAACCTTGTGCTGTGTGCTGAGAGTTTTTCAAAAGGTCAGATCCTAATAAATAAATAAATTTAAAAAGGATTCATATATAGGCCCTATGTCACACAGGATCTTTCAAAGCAATCATGGGTAACATCTCTTGTTAGAGACAAAATGTTTGCTGAAGATTCCTATTGATGCTAAGTGTCATTTACTATTCACTGCACTGGCACAGTGAGATTTCAATGAAGCAGCAGAGTCTGTTAATGAGATGTGCTGCATGTTACCTACACCAATAACCTGCTAGAGTAATTTTGAAAAAGAAAACCATAAGAGTGAATGTCTCAAGTGGGAAAGATATTTTAGAAACAAATCAAGAACTTTAATTTACTTTGTCATCCTTTTCATATGGAGCAGATGACTGGATCATGTGCAACACACACTGCATACACAAACAGCAGAGTGCCTATGCCCTTCCAATTTCAGGGGCATAGCCAGTGAAAAGGATGCATCAGTGAATATTTTGTCTCTAACAAAAGTTCTTCTCCAAGACATGATTTATTGCCCCTACACACTTGATGCAAAGACTTTGAACCAGCATATATATTGGCCTGTTTGCCCAATGTATATTCATCTTGTCTTATTGCATTATATTTTGCAATAAACCTGCACTTGAACAAAAGTTGGTGAGAAGAATAAAACATTTGATTCACACATAAACCTCTTTTATGCATATATTTAAGTACACAATAACAAACAGCTTCACAATCATTAACATTCAACAACAATTTTATTAATGTTATATCCCACATTTAAAAATAACAATAACTTTCATAAACACCGCAATGAGAGAACAAGTGTACTCCACTGTGCTCTATCAAAATCACTTTTCATAATTTATGTAGTGTTATAAAATGTTATATATATATATATATGGGAAAATGCTTTCAAAATGATTGTAAACAAATTTATGCCTCTTGTTTTAGAGGTACTTTGAAGGGGTATTTTTGGGCTATGCAGGCACACACATAACATCTGATTAGGGCATTGTGTCTCAACAGACTGTTGATTGAACAGTTCTTTTCTCATTCTCCATTTTAAGGTTGTTAAATATTTGTACAGAAGAAATTGAATAGGGCTTCCCACTAACCAGCCTCTAACCACATGGAAACAATATTTAACACCAAATCTACATATTTTATTTCAGTACATAACACACATATAACACTGTCTTCACACAAAACATTAATAATGCCTCTGCTCAATTATAAAATTTACATGATAAAATTTATCCAATATAGAAACAACATTTAAAGCTATTTTGCATATTCTTTCATCATGGAAATATATTATCTAAGACACATTTCAATCCCAAATGTAGCATTCTGATTGACTTATCTGTAGCTTGGTGAAACAAAGTTAATTAATTTAAAAACACTTGAGATGTCTATGTCTCACCAAGCATTTCTTCCATATTAGGTATTTTTTTGTCATACAATGATGGTCTCAGTTACAAGAAAATTTTTTACACAAGGAAGAAGAAAGAAAAATAGATGTACAAAGAATTATCATTTAAATAACTCATTTTTAACAATGAATCTAGTTTAATCGGCAGTTTTACAATTAAGATGTTTGAACTATGTGTACAGCAAGAATAGAGGTTCAAATATAGCTTGCTTTAGTGATTAGGGGTTTTCTTTCACAGATACATTAGTGACCTGACAAAAGTATCAATGCAAATTTGTATTTGAGCATTAGAACTGAATTTTTATAAGCTGTTAGAATGCATGACCAGGTAATATTTTTGAAACTTATTCAGGTAATATTTTTGTTTGTAGTGAAATAGTCAAATGTATTTAAGATTGATGTGTCTGTATCCACAAATCCAGACTGACCAAATTTCGTATGTTTAATTTCAACCAAACGATTTTCATTAATCATATCAATAGCACTTTGTAACTATTGCTACAAATCTTCAGAATTCTGATCCCAGTTAACTATCTGAATTTTGATTTGAAATGCCACTGAGTGAAACATGTTTAATTAAAAGGAAGGTCAGCGTTGGTCGTAATATTGATGTTTTATTAATAGCAGAATCGATTTTTGATCACATAGTGATCATCTTCAGTGCTGTACACATTAAACTCAAACAGTGGTATCAAGTTATCAATAACCAAAACTGAAAAGCGATATTGTGATCGCTTCTCAGTTTTGGTTATTGATAACTTGATACCAGTGTCTGAGTTTAATGTGTACAGCACCGAAGATGATCACTATGTGATCGAAAATCAATTCTGCTATTAATTAAGCATCAATATTATCACCAACGCTGACCTTTCTTTTAATTTAACATACATGGTCATTGCGCACACAGCACTCCATGGAGTTGCCAATCAATGAAACATGTTTATTCTCTCTATGTAAGTAGTGCTCCTTAACTACATTGAGGTAACTGCAGACAATTTGTGCGTGATTCAGAAAAATCCACAGTTTGAAATGATAAGTTCCTCATGTTCACAGCAAGACAAACAGGAAACTGTCAACTTTCGGTTGCTAGATATATGCTAATCCCATAGTCAAGACGTTCTGTAAACTGCAGAAGTGTTAATTTGAGACTATTTCAATGAAAAATACATGACTGATTCATATATGATAGTAATTTTCGTGCAACTTTAAATAGTCATCAGTTCTGAAAAATCTTAATTGTGAACTGTCAAGATTCATTGTGAAAAGAGGTTTGCTTAAAAATATTTTGTACAATAAAAATAATCTCATAACTGAGCACTCACCTCAGTTTTCAGGAATAAAAGTTTAGTGATCATAGACACATGAAACTTTGTTTTTAAATTAATTAACAGTTTGTATGACAGCATGAGACAAATTACTATTATGTCACATACTAAAAGATTTTTTAAAAATTTTAATCAGGTAACAAATACACAGGGTGTGACACACACTGCAGAGTAATGGTTGACAGCTTCTTTAAGTAGTTGTGGCATTAGGTTTAATGCCATCATTTCGGACAACTGTCACATACACAGGCCTGTACAGGACAACTGTTTCACGAGCTTCATGTGCATTGCTGCCATCATAGACCTGCCCCAGCAGGAACTCTGGGCCAATATACAGACCACCCTCAACATGTTCACATGCGACTTCTGCAACAATACAACATAAATCTCACATTACAAAATGAATCTCATGTTCACATTTAGAACTGCACTGACTCTCACACATTTTCCTCAGTGGCCTTATTACTTCAGTTTACTTGTTGGTTTAATTATGTTTGAGACATTTCATAGTTACAGCCTAATTATGGTATCATGAGTGACTTCTACCTGTAGTTCCCAGTAACTGACAGTAAATATAAAGGTCCCTTACATGATTTTTTAACCCCTTACTTTTATAAATATATATTCAGATTTTGCTGCAATCACTTCCCCTCTGTTATGTTGTCAAGTTATTTTTGTCATTAGTGAGTTCATGAATTTTTTAGAAACTGTTTTGTTATAGTCAGAAACGTATTTATCTATATTACTGACTTTTACACCCATTAACTGTAGAGTATTCTTAACACCCACATATTCCACAACAAAAGTGAAAGTTTTAAAATTGTTTAAGGATGTCAGAATGATTGTAATGGAATTCACTTAGATTCATGATGAATAGAATGAAGCAAAAAACTGATTTGTTCTACAGAAATCCCTGACTTTCTTGTGCATACCATATTCAGTTAATCTTTGTGATTTAATTGCTGAACTTCACTGTCATCAAGTCTTTCATGTAATGCTCAAACAGTAAAGTCAAAATTGATGAATGTGTCATAATAACTACTGGTTGACTGATTCTCTGAAGGATGAAACAGAAGCTGTAAGATTAGAAGAGTAATGAATCATAGACAAAGAAGAATAAGTGGTGGCAACAAACAGCATGATTTGTATTATACATTCATACACATTTAGATCAGGTAGCACTGACATAAAAATTTGAGATAAATAAGTTATTTACAGGAGTATATAATTGTTTAATATAGATGAAAAATATAAATAGTAAGCTATGAGAAACAGCTGATCTTGATTGTAAATTGGGTTATGTAGAAGAGACTAAAAAGGAAGTCCCAAGAAAAGATTCATTACGATTGCCATCTATATTCATTCTCATAGTTATAATATTTCAACATTACTACATAACTATTGAGATATCCACATTAGATAATTTAACACAATACATTATGCTGAATATCCAAACTATGTAGCCCCTGTAATATCCATTTGAGTGTCATGTGCAGCTGAGAAAATTGTGGCTGACTTTAATTTTTACTGGCAGCATTCGTATTCAAGACTGCAAAGAAGCTTATCCAGGACAGTAAAATCCACTATTTACTTCCATAATGATGATGTCTCGAAAATTACTATTCTTGGAAAATATATTTTGAGGCAGTCTTTCAGTCTCATAATTCCAGTTCAACAACAGACTTAGCTGCCATGATCTGGTGGTGCCAGTGATGGTCTTAGATGTGCTAACCACCTATCAAAGACAGCTACCTATGTCAGTGATCAAAATTTTGTGTAGAAAAACTGAATCATCCACATGAAATAGAAACCCAGGAACACAAACTCTGTTATAATCAATAGACTGATTTTTAGGATGCAAGACGTAGGGCAATATATCACCACCCGACACCTACACAATTATACAGGTTGAATTATTAGCATGGTACTGTACATGTGACAAAGACCTTACAGCTTGAGAACAGAAAAGGGCATAGCTTTTGAACCAAAACAGCTTACATGATTCACTTTCTCCATATTTATGAATATGAATACAATACAACCACTGACAGTACAGGCTGCAGTACCACATTATTTTAAGGTAAGGATGTCTAGTAGGCTATTTTGTATGTCTCTGAATGCCGTAAATTCTGATCACTTCAGCATAGCAAATTGGGCTGAACATTGCATCAGCATGTGATGTAGCCTTTTATCAGCAACACCTGTTCACTGTTGGAGTAACTTTTACTCATGATGAAATAGATAATAACCATGAATCACACAGCAGTGGTTCAACAAATTCCACTTGCCATTGCTTAGAGAGGGGGTTATTCTGCGTCAAATCAACAAGTGCTACAACCTCACCCTCTTTGACTTATTTGATATTAAGTGTGCTTGTAGTATTCATAAACAGTAACATACAACAATTTTTTCTATTTTTTTTTTTTGTCAAAATGTTTCTGAGTAGGACTGATGGGTACTAGAAAAAATGAAAAGACAAGAAAAAAGACTTGTGCAACAACACTGATTTGTTCACAACTTGTGTTCTAATTAAGATAGAACAGTGAAACTGAGTTTGTTTGAAAGCTCTTTTCAGGGGCTTTTATATGATATAAAACATAATTGGTTAAAAATATACACACATTTTTTTATAAAAATATCATTATTGAATTGACTGAATTTTGATAAATTTTCTTTAAAATTCACAAAAAAAAAAAAATTATGCAAAAGATACTATTTTTCTCTATGTATTCTGAAAGCTTCAACTTGGAATGAGCATGGGATCACCAATAAATGTAATTTTACGTTTATCACTATCGTGTTCAATGTCATTCAGATTGTGAATTGTTATTTTTATTTTGCTACCTGTGACACATTTGAGAATCATAGTTGGATTTATCACTTAGACTACTAAATTGTACTTTTCATACAAATAACTGGGTTTTAAAGCTTAGTACAAGCTAAATCAATAACTCAAAATTTATAAATTGACCTAAATTCTAAAATATCTTAATAAAATGGAAAAAACTTATTTTAAAGACTAAATGCAAGGTGACTGGTTGCTGTGACTATCTGCCATCTGTTTAGTATTTTGTCATTGGATTCTAGTCAGCCAGCTGTTATCAGTTGTTTTTGAAAGAGCCCTGTACATTTTCTTTTGGTGTGTATATAGCCTACAAAGTGAAATAATGCGATTAATTCTGAAATGTTGTATTTCAAAATTAGTTTAAAGGTACTTTTGTACAATTCTCACAAGAGTGTATAAGTTTATATGTCTACACCCAGTTAAACTTCCAACTGTTAACATAACATTACATTCCAGGACATGAATAATGAAGAAGTAATGTTGTGTATTCCAAAATACAGAAAACTGATGCAGTGAAGTTTGAAAACATTTCATAAAAATTATACTGTACATGACATAAAATACCTAAAATACCAACTTTGTGAGCTCAGTCACTCCTTTAATGAAAAGGACCATAACAACCATAAGAAAAACTTGTGTCCTGCTGCCGAGTGGATGAAGGTAGAAAACCATTGTTCTTATAAGAGTTGATGGATCTCAGAATAAGATGTATGCAGAAATGATAATGTTCAATAAACTGAGTTGCTAGAAGTGTCATGCATTAGACTGATATGATACCTCTCAGTAAGGAGTCAAACTAAACTTTGTCCATCTCTGGTATTCAGTTGTTTTGATTTTTTTGAAGGTTTTCAACTTGTTGTGTTTGTTAATTCAACACTGATAAGGAGAATATTGTTTTTGTCTTCCATTTATTGTAAGATATCTTATTTTGATGTCAACATTTAGTTGTACAATAAGACATAGTTGATGACAAGTAGACCTAATATTTAAAATAAATTAATTTTTATGGCGTTTAACGCACCATCTTAAACACAAAATTACTCTCCATAGCAATCCCATGCTCATTCCAAGTTGAAATTTTCAGAATACATAGAGGGAAACAGCATCTTCCACACAGAGTTTTTTAGAATCATAAAATGCATTGTTTCAGCATTCAGTTTATCCAATAATCATATTTTTATAATATTTTAGCTAACTATATCTTATATCATATGAAAGCTCTTTGAAAGAGGTTTCTAATAAACTCAGTTTCTTCATTCTGTCTTAATTAGAACACAAGTTGTGAATAAATCAAAATTTTTCCACAAGCCATTTTTAAAAAAATTTTAAAAACTTTTTAGCCCCCATTACTCAGGAACCTTTCACCACAAAAATGTGAAAAACATTGCTTTATGTTCCTCACTATGAAAACTACATGCATTCTTAATTTCAAACAAATCCAGAATGCCCAGATCAAAAATCACACTTTCATTTGTTGATTTGAAAAGGAATGACACTATATTTTCATCAGTTCTCTAAATTCTGATTCTTAAAATCAGTTAACTGTGGCCATTTTCTTACTGTAAAATGCCCAAAAATGTAAAAGTGTGTCAGAAAATAAACTCCTGTTGATATTATAGGTTTTTCCTATGGCAGTAAGACTTGCACAACCTGACTGTGAAGTGCTGCATTAGCTACATTTAGCATTACATCAATGATGAACCAGCAATCTTAGTCATTCTCATCATCCACTAAGATCAATGGATCTTAGTTCATTATGTTTCCATGCATAAGAATGGCAGGTAAGAAGAATATTGAGTAGATACAAAGGATGGACTGGTTACTAGCACTTTGAGTATTATTATACTCATCGAACACTGTCAGTCCATTTTGAAGAGATCTGAGAAATGCACAAGGTTTGATAGTCACTTTCATGGTTTAAGATTTTAGAAGTTATCACATCTGTGACTAAATAAACACATCAGTAGGTCAGTAATGAGGCTGTGGTCCTTCAACACACAACAATACCACAACTCTTAATTAATACCATGACAAATTGTATGCATGTTTACTTCAAATCGGTTGCCTCAAATTACTACCTCCTAAGAGAACTTTGAATCAGGCTTCAAGTTTTATGTGCAAGAAGAAAGAAAACAAAAATATATTTTGAGAGGACATTCTCATACATATCTTAGAATGAGCTGCTTTTTTTTCCAGAATAGAGGCATGATCTAGGTACTCAAAGAAATGGCCAGAAAAATATTTTTGATGCAATAAAACGTGGAAGTATAATTTAGTGCATGTTTATCCAGAGTTGAGTGTATATTGAAATGATTCATCATGATTTTCTGCAATGAGCCTAAAGTATAAGATCAGATGGGAATAGTGCTGAATTTATCAGCTGAACATTCAACTTCTCCTCTTGCTTCCAGTAATGCTCAACATCCATACAGTGCATCGTACTTCACACAAAGGACAGTAAAACTTCTCAGAAAATGCTGAGTAGAAACCTCCACATCCTGGTTTATGGCACTTAAATTTATTGACTGTAGTCTCTTGTACCATCATGATCATTTGTCAACCACAGAGATGTTACTTATTGTAGTTCTGCTATATGAATTGCTACTCGGCTTCATACAAATTAAATAAAACTGACACAAATAACAGGAATTCAAAGTAAAATAAAGCAATTGGCATGCAAGCAGAATATAGTGTCATGACTGTAGGAATTCAAAACAGTAAGCTGTGCAAACTAGCAGCAGTGACTCAGCTTACATTCTCTGTCCATAATAGAAAAGAGATGTTTGAGACCAGGACAGCAGTTGGTACAATAACAGTGAAAGAAGACACAGATAAGGAGTGTCACTAATAAATTGGAGGCATATTTTAATGTTGCAGGCCTTGCCAGCCTGTTAAATGACAGTATTGTCCCGACTAGTTTGATCTGTGGATGTATACCTGTATCGGTAATTATAGTCTTTGCTTATGCAGAACAAGTTTCCTTGGCATGTTTGATAAAGTGATATTTTTTAATGTGAGCAAATGGAAATGTATTATTTATTTTTATTATCATTTATATAATTACTTACACTTTAAACTAGGAAAATATCTGTGTTGCATGAGGAAGGTTTTGGAGTGCTTCTTAATTTACAATATGCGTCCACATTTGTAAACATAATGAACAATGCAATTGACAAATGAAAGCAGAGTTCCTGTTTAGAAACCTACTGAGGCAACCTGTCCTACATATTATAGTGCAAATTATGGCATAATATTCTTGTTAAACTACTCTAAATTGCAACTGAACTGAAATTTATGCAAATGTCGTGATACTGTTTGTGAAAATACAACACAGTGTTGAACAAGAAACTAGTACTCGGTAAGTAATGTAGTGTGACAAGCTCCAAAAGTGCTGCAAGGCTGCCCATAATGTAAATAAAAATCTTCCTCATTATACATCCAGTATCAAGATGATATGTTTTTATTTAAATAGTTTGCTATTTTTCCAACCGAAGTTCCCCAACATCTAACTGTGTGTTTTTGGCTGTGTTTTATGTTTGCCACAAATAAACGAAAGTAAATATTTTTAAGCATGACCATTCCTTTTATAATTTTGAAGCCTTTATGACTACAGATTTACAACCTGGAGAATTCTATGGGGAAGTTACAGAAAAACATTTTGGCAGCTGGATAATTCAGCTTTTGGTGAATAGTAACTAGAACATCATTCTTGAGATAAGTTTATTAATTTACATTACCCACTGTATGAACCTCAGACATACCAAAGTTGAACTGACTGCAAAAGCTAGAAACACCACATCCTAAGGGCTACTCTGTTTCAGTCAAATGTCTCCCTGTTCTAGGTGTTTTTGCCAGTCTTCAACTTACTTTTCATCTCCTAAGTTTGTTCCAGAGATAAGCAGAGAGAATTCACAACTTGGAAACTCTTAGTTACTCATCTGATTTTATTTGTTTTTTACTTAGTCCCATTAAATTTCATTATACACAGCTTGTACTGTAATGTAGTACTAGTCAAAATCAATTAACAAGATCCATAAATCGTTCTGAGTGCTGACACAGGAATAAGCTCTCTATGAAATCCAAAATCAGAAAATACATATAATCTGAAAGATTAGAAAGACTGTGTGCATTTTGATTGAGAATCTGCTGTTAATCTGAAAATCTACAACATGCTAAAAAAGAAACAAATAAACAGCATGGAGCTAGGGCAACTGAAACCAAAGCTGCACAAATTATTAGTGGAGAAATGTTATTACTCCATAGAAGAATTTATGAATGATGATGTGGAAGTCTGAGCAAGGAAACATCACCTGTAAATTAAGCTTGGCAGTTTTGTGTCAGATAAATGATTGTAAAAATACGTTCACTACGTAAATGCTGTTGTAATATATTACTTTGTAATACATGTAAACTGGAATGTTGATGTATTGTTTTTGTAATACTGTATATACAAACTGTAATCGTAATGTAAATGTGATGTTGACGAGTCCCCAGTACATCAGATCTGTGATTTGACTTTGTATGTTATTGGATGATAAAAATTCTGATTCTGATGCAGAGAGCCATTTTTTCAATCATTCGGACCAATAAGTATCTGGTTCTAACATCATTTCTGCAATTAAATCAATTCTATGCAAAAAAACTGACATAAATTTCCAAGGAAAATGCACAGTGAAAACAATCCAAAAATAGGACTTAATGAAGAAGTGGACCATTTTCCACTAATTTCATATCATTAAAACCTCAAATTTGCATTACGATATGATTGAATCACTGAATTGCCTTTCCATAATGAAATATCTCTCTCTGGAAAAAAATCATAACCATACTTGCAAAGCTTAAACCATCAAATCGGATCTCTGCTTTTCGCTCTGTAAATTGCTGATATACCACCACAGTTAAAATTTTCCAGAACTCTACAAAGGATCTCTTTAAACTATGCAGCATTGGCACCTGTTGGAGGAAAGATAGATAGTAGTGTGACCATAATCTATATTTTATTCTGGAATGACATATCTCACAAAACAGTGAAGTATGAGCAAAGTCAACCTTTTAACACATTAATAATTTATGCATGCCTGGGTCCTGAATACAAATTTTCTGCAATTCACTGCCAGAAGAGAGAGAAGTGGGTGGACAAATTTAAGTCTTACATTAATATATTTGACATATTTGAATTGCTCACCTTTTACAGTAAAGCTAATAAATAACTAATCTCCAAGTTCAAGCCACACTCTTTATCATAAAGATTTAATCTAATTTACTGTCCATGGCAGAGTGAGAACTCTTTTCTGGAACTAATCATAACCTAATAAATGTAATTCCTCCAAAGTGTATGGCTGTATCACATGGATAAAAAAGTCATGTAAAGGTAAACTTAAGTGACTATTGATAACCACTGGAGTTAAATCAATTTTGTAGCATCAACAACTGCATTTAATAAATTAAGTGGTATAGATAACATTCCACTTAATAGTAGTGCTGTAGATCTGTAGTGCTGGCATAATGTAGTCAGCAACGACCCTGTAGCCACACAGGCCTTTGCTATCCAATGAGTTGTTACCTTTACTCTTTAAATCCATTAAATTTCACCAGGGCTTTCCATTACTATATACATAACTGCATGAAACTTAAAAATCCAATAACTCAATTCATCCATAATATAGATAGGATTAATTTATCTGCACAGGAAAACAAATATTTAAGTGAAACTTCCTGACAGATTAAAACTGTGCGCCGGACCGAGACTCGAACTCGGGACCTTTGCCTTTCACGGGCATTGCTCTACTGACTGAGCTACCCAAGCATGACTCACACCCCATCCTCCTCACAGCTTTAATTCTGCCAGTCCCTTGTCTCCAATGTTTAAGTATTTATTAGAACACAGATGTTCAATGAAAATACTTAAAAAATTGCAGAGCTATAATTATTATTAAATGTAATATAGAGAAATACTCTTCCATATACATTTCGTGTTAACTGGTGTTTTCAGTCCATGTTACTGTATGTGATATAGTGGTCCATAAGGTGGTAGAGAAAGTAGATGCCTGATAAGAACAACTGTCAAAAGTATGTGTATAGCAGTTTTTAATTCTTGATAACTAATTTTGAAATGTGCTTTCAAGGAAGCTGGACAGAACAAATTTCTGTACAGTCACTAAATCTAGTATCTGAATCACAAGCATTAAAAATTATCTACTGAAAGACTCAACATTCAAATGAAAACATGAAGACATCCTTCATTTTTGTTGAAACTTACAAGCTAACAGCATAATAAGAGTTCGGAAATAAATAAAAATATATAATTCAAATTGTAAAAACTGAAACAGAACTGTTGTAGATAATTTTGTAAATCCAACTAAAATTTAAACTGGAACTTCACAAGTAATGAAAAATGGGCAAGTTTCATACTCATCTGTGGCATTTGGGCAGTACTAGTGAATGAAAATTAAGCACTAAAAGTGATTAAAACGCAAAAATTCAAAATGTAACTAGATATAGATGATTTACCATTGTCACTCATAGGATACAATGAATCAATCAAGATCATTCAGTTACATAATCAAGAGGTTATGTGAAGGAGCAATGAAAATATGATAAGAGGGACAGTTGAAAACAATAGGAATATCAAGAAAACAAAACAGATACTTCTGTTGGTCAAATACCGCATTTCATCAGTTAACACAGCAAACAGCAGAGGAACAAACAACATAGAGAAAATATTACCAATATACCAACATTTCTTTATAGATTTTATAGCTCAAGATATGAATCAGAATCATAGGTACTTGGTAACAAAAATAGTGACATCCCAGAAGTAATGCTAGCTGAGGTGTGTAAAGCCATCCATGATATAAAGGAATGCAGCGTGCACAGAAATAATGGTGTTTCAATAATTTTGCAGGCAAAGTAATAAAAGAAGAACAAGCAAAATTATTTAAAATCCATCAATTACCCCGAATTGAAACACATCTTAATTGTTACCAACCATAGAGGAAAAAGTGTTGAGTTTTAATCAAGCAAAAACCAAACTAGCTTAATAAATAGATGAAGCTCAATGAATCATTAGCAAATCATAAATAAAGTTAGAGCATCTTCTCATCTTGCTTAACATACATTGCACTACCTTGTGAGGCAGAATCTGAACCTGTTCCAGATTGAATTAATGCAGTGGATTGATAACCATTTTTTCTGAGGCTAGTTTCCTTTTTTTAAGCTGATTATTGATGTACTGTTGGCTAGCTAAGCCTATCATAGCTTCACCTGAGCCCTGTTAGCTGCCACTTTTTAGAGTTCCTACAGGGCCTTCACAGTAACCATATTGGTCCCGGGTTACTCGAAGTCCCCATCGTACTTCATCCCTGTAGGCCGTGCCTTACTTTGCAGCATTGCAAATGGTGGGAAAACAGGACTAGATGGTGAGGTGTATGTTCCAAACAGACTCAGCCCAGTGCTTGAAACTAATTAAGATGATGATGTTTATCATTATTAATAACCATCAGTCAGCTACATCAGATAGCCCAGATGTGATTAACAGGAGGTTTCTCAGACTCTTTTAGGCAAATGGCTGGTCCCCAAGCTTGGACTCAGAAAATATAAATACAAACAGTTAAAATTTTGTTGTACATGGAGCAAAGTTTACATGACTCACAGACAGATAATTCACAACCCTTCTCTCCCTTAGGTAACTGTTTACTGGGGGCAACAAGAGGGGAACCAACCAATGAAGCAAAAATGAAATAAATTCACCAAGTCATGGAAAACAGCAGACCCTGTACAATGTAATAAACATTTGGAAAGATAGATCAGAATAGTGAGAAATATTGACCTGAAAGAGGAATAAAAGAAGGACATTCCATACCATCAAATTTATTCTCAGCAGCAATTTAATACAACAGAGGAGTATAAACTGTTGGAACATATATGCAATACCTTCACTTTGCTAATGATATTGTACTCAGAATCAGAATCATGTTTTTACTGTCCTATAACATACAGAGTTAAATCACAAGATTTAATGTACAGGGGACTCATCAGTACTGCAATTACAATTTATGTGTATTACAGAAACAATAATTATTAATTTATAATCTAATCTATTAATTTATAATCTGTGTGTAGCCTATCAACAGTCTGAAAGAACAGATACCATTGGTGACAATTCAACTCTCTTAGGATGAAATGATAATTAAATCAAGACCTTAAGCTGTCAACAGGCATTGATATACATCAACGGGGACAGTTGAAAATGTCCAAAAGAACAGATACCATCTTCATACAGTTAAGACTAACCGGCCATTGACCTTCTTCTTCTGTTCTGGATGCACACGCATTGCCCGAAGTCTTATGGGAGTCGGAAAGATTGTCTGCCATGAGTAATGAGTGTAATGGGCAGGGGCACTGTGAATGTAGTATGTGGACATTAAGTTGGGGGTGTGGGTCTCATGGCGAGCATGCAATGGATAAATCCCTGTAGTTGCTCTATCCTCTGTGCCCTCGGTGGCTCAGATGGATAGAGCATCTGCCATGTAAGCAGGAGATCCCGAGTTAGAGTCCCAGTCAGGGCACACATTTTCAACTGTCCCCATTGATGTATATCAATTCCTGTTGACAGCTCAAGGTCTTGATTTAATTATTATTTGATTCTTTGAGAGCTGCATGGTCACTATCTTCATATAGTTAAGGCTAATTGGCCACTGACCTTCTCCTTGTGTCCTGGATGCACATGCATACGGGACTCGGTAAGATTGTCTGCCGCGAGTAATGAGTGTAATGGGCAGGGGCACTACGAATGTAGCGTGAAGGCATTAAGGTGGGAATGTAGATCTCACGTAGTCGAACTCTCCTCTGTGCCCTCGGTGGCTCAGATAGATAGAGCATGTACCATGTAAGCAGGAGATCCCAGGTTCGAGCGGTCAGGGCACACATTTTCAAGTGTCCCCATTGATGTATATCAACACCTGTTGATAGCTTAAGGTCTTGAGTTAATTATAATTTCATTCTAAGAGAGCTGCATGGTAACCAATGGTATCTGTTATTTCAGACATGTCTGAAACAACAGATACCATTTTCATATATTTCTAACAACTGATTTTTGTGATTTTATATTATAGTCATTTTGGTTGTGCCTCCCCAAAAAATAATGCCGTACCTTATAACTGATTCAAAGTAGCTGTGGTAAACTACTTTTCTTGTCTCCATGCTTGTTGAATATGACAGATATCCATTGCAAATATCAGGCTGTTTAATTTACTTGCTAAATACTTTATGTGTGAAGACTAGGATAGATTTTGATCCAAATTATGCCTAAAAATTTAAAACAGTTTGTTTCTTTCAGTTCTTGGTTTCTATGACTAATGTGGAATTCTTTTAACTGAGAGTTCTTAGTTTTAAACTGTAGAAATTGTGTTTTCCCAGTATTCAGTTTTAGCCCATACTGTCTAATAGTTTTGTAACAGTTGAAGGAATTTGTTCACGGTCATTGTTTTCAACAAGGACAGAAGTAATATCAGTGACTAAAACAGAGTGTGAATTTGTGTTCAGGTGTAGATTATTTATATAAAGTAAAAACAAAATTGGACCCATAATTGAGCCTTGTGGAATGTCTTGTGAAATAAGCATCCATTCAGAGAAGGAATTTCCCTGACTTGATGATATAACTACCCTTTGTTTTCTATTCATGAGGTATGACCTAAACCACTCTAAAACACAACCCCCAATTCCATACCTTTCCATTTTATACAGAAGCAAGTGATTGTTTACACAATGAAATGCTTTTGTGAGGTTACACAGTACTCCTGCAACTTTCCTCGACTTGTTTAAGGTGGAACTGATTTTTTTCACAACTTCATTAATGGCCTCTATTGTTCTCTTTCGTTTTTGAAAGCCATATTGATTATCTGAAATTATGTTTGATTCCTCCATAATTTTTTTATTTTGTGTTACACCTCTTCTTCATATATTTCTGAAAAAATTGGGAGAATAGAAATTGGGTGTCAGTTCCTCATATCTTTGCTTGAGCCTTTTTCAAACAAAGATTTTACATCCGCATGCTTTAGGACATCTGGAAAGTGGCCTTACTCGAGTGATTTATTAATTATTGAGCAAAGAAGGTGAGCTATTATCCTGGCAGCTGCTTTAACTTCTTTGGTAGATATGCCATGCCATACAGCAGGATTTTTGTTTTTTAGCTGTAAAATAGTCTTTTTCTACATCTTTAACTGTGATTTTCTCAAAATTGTTAAAGTATTCTTCTGCCTAAGCATGTACATTTACATCTGATTTAGATATGTTTATAAAAAAAGTGTTGAATGACTGAAATCTGAGCCAGGTTTGTTACAATTTCACTCCCCACCTTAATTATGGAAATATCTTTGCTGTCAATTCTAATTCCCAGTTCTGATTTTATGATGGACCATAATACCTTTGATTTGTTTCCATGAGCCGAGATGTATTTAGTATTAACCATTTATTTTGCTGCTTACACTACCCTTTTAAATATGCTTTTATACTGTTTAACATAGTTAATGAAAAGCAGTGATCTGATTTAGCTTATTTGACACTTTTGTCTGGCACCCTCTAAGTGGAAGTATTTCATTAAAGACATGTAAAAATTTTTCAAAAAAATGTGTTAAAATGTACTGAGATTGGAATCTCATCTTGGACTTCCCACTCCACCTCTTCTAGTTTAGAGCAGAACAATTTTAAGTTTTCTACAGTAAAATGTCTTTTGCTTTAAGTTTTTCTAGTACTTTGCTCATTTGTATTAGTCATTTCAATAAACAAAGCAGAATGGTCAGAAAGTCCTAAATCTACACATAGCTTCCTCAAATTTATAATTTGTTAGAATTTTACTGATACAGGTTTCTGTATTGTCATTTTTTCTTGTGAATTCCATGAACTTTGCCTTGAACCCAAATTTTTGGATTAGATCCATCAATCATTTTTTTGGCACTTTATTTTTACAAGTTCATCTTGATGTGATCAAGACGGACTTGTAAAAATAAAGTGCTTTTTCTTTTTGTCATTACTGACTTTCTGTAAAAGACCCATTAACGTTCATAAAAATAATTTTGTTACTGCTACACCTGGAATTCTGTATTCTGACGCAATGACAGTATTTTGCTTTTCTAATTCAACTGAGTAGCTTTCAAATACACTTTCTTCATTTAGAATACTGAAATCATCTTTCACTTTGTATTCCAAAGAGGTGTGTACAAGTATGCATGAGCCTCCATGGGTACTATTTGTTCTACAGAAACTTGATGCTACACTGAAATTGTTTAGCATATTTAAAATTGTGACACAATTTTTTGTAAGCCAATGTTCATTTAAAAAAATAGTTTCAATACTTCTGCGTTCTGAGAGTAGAATCTGCAGTTTGTCAATTTTATTCACTCTGCCATTATGATTGGTTGTACCTAATACATTTATGTTAAAGTGCATTAAGAAAGTGCTGGTACTTCTCTATAATGTCTCAAAATTAGCATTCTTTGTAAGATTTCCACACTGACTCTTTTCTGGTTTCTTATTTATACTAGAGTGTATATGTACAGTTAAAATTTGGTTCTACTTAACGTGGTGGTTTCCTCCTCCTTGTGCCTGATGTTAAAAAATCTTTCAGGTGGGATGGAGGCACTATTTTTGGCCTGCCTGTTTCACTACACAGTTCACTTGCAGCTGTTTCCTCTTATTCTGTTGGTAGGGATACTTTATCTTCTGGTTCTGGTCCAGATGTCACTGTTGATACTGCTGTTGTTCCTATGGTTTGGGACACTTCACTGCACTTTGTCTGATTATGATTTGTACTTTGTGAAACTATTTGGATTGACTGGGGTAAAGGAATGACCAATGAGCTAGATGTGCCATGAACATTCCTCAGGATTTCTACAATTTGTTTACAAATGTAACTTTTTCCCTTCCCATTAAGGTGCAAACCATGTCTGGTATAGAATTCTTGGTCCATATAGCCAGTGTCAAGAAAGAATGTGGTATTGGAAGGCTTGGCAGATTTTATAATACTGCTTGTTGGCTTTCTCAATCTCTTTTTTTACACAGTAGAAATGTAGGAGCTCAAATCTGTGTGGTATTCCCAAAACAACTGTTTTTTGTTCCTCTAGTAGCATCAGTGTTTTTATTTACGCCTTTCGGGCTTGTTTGAGTTCATTTTTACACATGTTGTTGGAGCCTGCAATTAATTCCATGCACGATTTGTTACTGGTATTGGAGCAGTTCTTTATGATTTCACGCATGGATGCACTTGGTTTGATGAAATTGGTGGCATTTACACACTGTTCATATTGTAAAATGTTGGCAGTTGCTCTCCCATGACTGCTGGAATATATAGAGATATCACTGTTATTCCTCTGTTCTTTAATTACATTTGTCTGGCTTACTGTAGGTGGAATAATTTCAGGTTTAGTGGCTATATTTCATGATGTGAGAGACTTCTTACATTTGTTATTTACCTCAACTGCTGTGATTTCATTTTTAGTAACATTTGGAGTGTGCAAACTTGGTATCAGTATTTCACATCTATTATTTAGCAGTACATGATGGTTTGTTAGTTTAGGCCTAGAACAGTAAGTGCTTTTACACTCAGTGAACTGCGACTGCCTATCACTTGTTGACTGCACAGAAAGCTCTGCAAGGTACCTTAATGCATCTTCAAGCATCTTGACATAATTTTTTGCATCCCTTATTTCTGTGGGGAATGACTCTGTCACAGAAAGTTCCACATCTTCATTGTACATTTGTATTGCCAATTTTTGACCATTATTTTGAGTTAGTGCATAAAAACTTCAACATAAAATGTAAGAATGTAATAGAACAAGACTGAAAGGGGGCTTAAATTCAGTTATGATCAGACAATAATAATGTACAACCAACATATCAAAATGAAAACAGTATAGATAAAAAATAAAGTCATATAACCAGTTGATGAAGTCGTATAGTTTCAGCAGTTGAAGACAGTGACTAAATGTACAGCAAAAGAAATAAAACAATGGTAAAATGGTCTGGAGTGCTTATGGTAAATTAAATGGGGTTTTCAAAACCAAACTTACAATGTATCTGAAAAGGAAGGTTTTGACTCACAGTAGTGAGATATGGAGTTTTAACACAAAAACTATTCAATAGCTGAGGATTAATCATCAATCAAAGGGAAGGTACTTAATGAAAATTACTAGGAGAAAAAGTAAAATGAACAAATGTGCCAGGAAACAGACTGGAGTTGCATTCATAATTATAACTGTAATGAAAATAAAATGGATGTGAGAACATTTAACCATATGGATAGCTGGTAGAGACATGACTGAAACAACAATCTAAAAGAAGGTGAGTAGATGACATCATAAAACATGCAGGAACTAATGCATGTATCTAACTGAAGACAATATAATGTGTGGGAAAGTAGAGACAGAAATGACAGCAAATGATGTGAAGGATTATATTGTACATTCTGTGTGTATGCCTGTACAGTCTCATTTAGCATGTTGAACATTGGTAACAGAAATATAGTACAGTACATCTTACGGAACAAATAGATCTGATATATTTGAGGATCATCACTCTTAAACTGATATCACTGATCTTTAAGCAGTTGTAGCAACAGTACTTAAGAAAGTACAAATGTCAACTAAACCAAGTAGAAAGATTTAGATATATGATAAACCAGGTAGAGAGACAAATGTCATCTTTCGAGATAATTCTGCATGTTTCCCAAGTTAACATAGAGTCTACACGAATTCCTAGAATTTTAACTGCTTTTACTTCTAAAGTTTTGACAATCCAAATATAATCTGCTGGTGTGTATCATGGTTGCAAACCAGTGTATTTGATGAGAGCCAGTTTAGTGCTGCTTCCATGGCATGTTGCATCATATCTTGCAGATCTAATGTATTCTAATGCTTAGTTAGCAATGTTATGTCATCAGCAATTACACAGTGGGGTAAATCATTGACTGCAATTATGAAAAAAAAAGTTCCCAAGGACAGAACCTTGTGGGACCACTGTTTTAACTTCTTTCAGCTGTGAGTGCCTGTTTCTGACAGAGACAAACTGTTTTCTATTGTCCATGTATGATACAATTGCTGCCAATGCAGATCCTTGTACACCACAGAAGTTGAGTTTATCAAGTAAGATATCATGAGAAATACAGTCAAATACCTTACTCAAATTACAAAAAAGGAGTGAAGCTTTATTTTTATTCTCAAAGGCTGTTATTACTTCATTCATAATTGAGAGGACAGCAGTGGTAGTATTTCTTCCCATGTGGAAGCGAAATTGACTATTAGAAAATAGATTATGCAACCCAAAGTAGTTGTTCGATTGGTTATAAATAAGAGTTTCAAATATTTTGGAGGAAACAGGAACTATTGAAACTGTTTGGTGATTTTTGAAACCATGTTTGCTGCCTTTTATGTACACTGGAATAACTTTGAATATTTTTAGTATTGTAGGAAATACTTCCAAATCTAGACACCCATTAAAAAGAAAGGCCAAAGTTTCACTAATTATATGTACTGTTTTTCTAATCATATAACTGGACAACCAAGAGTAGTCCATGCTCTTTGAGTTTGAGAACTTTGCTACTACTTTTTTAATCTCAGCGGGTGTGATTGTCCTACATTTAAAGCTGTAGTTTCTACAGTTTTAATGCTTAAGTAGATCAGTTGGATTAGTATGTGTAGTTTTAATTTTGTTCCTAATATCAGTTACAGAATCCATGACAAAAAGATTAATTTTGTCCAGATCACGAACTGTATCATGTTCATGCTACATGTGATGCTCTTGTGCATCAACATTACATGCAGCTTTGCACTTATCAGGAGCACCTTCAATGTACCTTTCATATGCTGTTCTATTTGCAATTCTAAGCTTAGTTCTGTAGGTGCTCGTACATTCAAGATAAGCTTCTTACAATTCATTATTCTGCTCTGTTTCATATTTAGGAGAAGTTTTATACACATGGTACAAAGATAACATATTTCCCTGATATTGGTAAGTTCATCTGTAGACCACTTAATGTTCTTCTTTATAGGTTTGCTTTTATGAATGAGTTTTATAAGAGGAGAACAAATATACCACAGGTCTAAATAAATTTTAATGAACCTCTCAAAAGCAGTTTCAGTTTCATTTATACCCATTTGACACTAGTATATACAGTTCCACTTAATATTTGTAAATGAACTTGTTTACTACTTCTTCCTTTGGTCCTCTACCCCATGTCACCTTTCCCTTAGTTTTGGCACTTTTTTTTATAGAGGAATTCACCAGTTTTGTTTTGGTTAAACCTAAGGAGTATTGGATCATGCAGTGCAAATCCCCCACCAACAATACTGATAATGTACACATCACTTTCAGAGTTAACAATGATGTTATCTATAAATGTTCCATCACATGTGACTTTTCTGTTGCTACAGTGTAGATTGAATACTCTGAGAAGATTGAAAAATGACATATTGACTTTCTCACTCTCATTTCCCATTTCTATATGGAAGTCCTGCAGATATCAATTTTTGTTTTAGATTTTAACAACTTTTTCATTATCAATTCAAAATTCTCAAAGAAAATGTCTGTCTCTCCACATGGAGACCTGTAGAGACTTATAATGGTTACTGTATGTCCATCTTTTTAGCGATGGTTGTGGGACTTGGCTGTTCGATAGAGGATATCAAATTAAACACCTTTCAGCAGTCAATTTTCAACCTTATTTTATTGGGCAATCAGTTTCAGCATTTTACTACACCATTTTCCATGGTCGGCAGGAGATGGTTGAAGTGGCCACTGTAACTACTAACACCAGTATTGCTGGCCCCTGTTTTGATCACAAGCGATGTAGATTATTCCTACCCATTTGTCAGGAGCCTGAATATAGCGTAGCAAAATGCTGAAACTGGTTGCCCAATAAAATAAGGTTAAAAATTGATGGCTGAAAGGTGTTTAATTTGATATCCTTTATAATGGTTAGGTTATACTCTACAAGATTTACACCACTGAACTCCCCATCTGTTTTGAAACAGTATGAGGTAATACCAGTTTTTGTGAATCTCATACCCTCTTTAACAATTATGCCTGCCCCACCATTTTTTTTTTTTTTTTCATTTCCTGACATATCACATCTGCAACAACATATCCCCAAGGAATAAAGAACTCTACCTCATCATTCCTCATCCAATGCTCTGATACACATACAAGATCTACTTCCTCATTACTGCAGAAGTGCCTCAATTTCAACAATTTATTCCTAAAGCTACAGAAATTCACTTGCATCACACTTAGTGTTTTATTAATATGAGATTGTTTTTCAGTCATATTTACAGTATTCAGTGTCATGTTCTGTCCTTTGTTGTGGTTAGGTTCAAAAAATCCTTGAGAAGCGCAGGTTTCCTGCACCTCATGAATCATTCACTGGGCTGCAGTGAGTAACTTGCCACCGCTGCCATTTTTTCCAACTTTGTTTTCAGTGATGATGGTGCTGCTGTTACAGAGGCTTTGGGTGCCTGCTCTGTCACTGCTACTGTGCTCTCCTGTTAGTTTCTAGTATTTCTTTGAGATGTTTCTGGAGGCTGAGAAATCTTCATACTTGGTAACCCATCATATGTTGTATCAAGCACACCAGCTGATCTTGTTCTTCCAATTCTTCTCTGTGAACTGGTGTCATTCTGGATGTTTCCTTACTTTAACAACATCTTACAGTTACCTTGGAGTGATGTAGCCTCACTGGCAGCAGAAATTACATTTGATTCTCCTGATAACATACACTTTCTGTCCATTAGATGCATGACTGTAGCATCAACCTACACATTTGAGTTCTTATTTACATTTATAAAATCTTTGTTATTATAACATTTTTTCCTAGTCTATTTAGGTGAAAACCATGTGCAGTGTGGACTCTTTCCCCCAAATTGCTAGTGTCAACAAATGTTGCATTTTAAAAATGGCTGCAGAATTCCGCATCTCTGTATTAGCACTTCCAGTTTTTTTGTTGACACATGACCACTCTGCCAAGTTGTGTCAATGTGGCACTTAAAAAACAATGACATTTGTCCTTCTCATCTCTCTCTCTCTCTCTCTCTCTCTCTCTCTCTCTCTCTCTCTCTCTCTCTCTCTCCCTCCCTCTCTTTGTTCCTTACAGTATCATTCGATCCCACCAGGAAGATGGAAAAATCTTTGTTAGTGAGTAGTAATGAAATATTTTCTGGATTCATTGGTGTGGCTGCACTAAATTTTACTCCTGGTTTTAATATGTAAGTTAATTTATGAGTGCTTCTACCCCTAAATTCTGTGTCTATACATCACCCTTGGCTGCCTGCATAGAGTTCAATTTTACTTGTACCAACTGTTCTAAGATTACCAATTATCAAGTGTCCTTTTCAGTACATGAGGTTTTGTTTTGCACTGTTTTCTCTTTTCTTTTCATTAAAGGAGTCTGATAGTGTCTCAGGAAAACTGCTTATCAGCAGCAAATTTTTTAAGTCTAACAGTAATATCACAAATTGAGTCTGCCATGATGCAAAACACCGTGTTATTTGTTTATTTCTTTATTATCCCAAAATAGTTTTGGCAACAAATATCACCATCATCAGTGGGGTTTTTTAATTTAAAACATGCAGAAAATGGTATGGTTGTACAAACACAATAAAACATTATTACATTTTTACAAACCGTCTTTTGAAATATAGTTTTATATAGATACATTTATACTCGCTTATTTCTTAAATGGTGTCAGTAATATTCCTTGTTCTCGCTCAGTTGTAAGGACATTTTGTTTTTCATGTAGTTCACTTGAAATGGCCAGAACACACACTATGGTATACAGTCCCTGTAGTGAAAATTCTAAGGAACCAGCAGCTACTGCACAATAGTTATCAAACAAAGCATAAGCCTATAGAGAGAGAAATGCTAAATGAAAAGCAAATGGGTACTGCATGAAGCCTTCACTAGATGTCACAGGAATTAAAAAAAGAGAGTAGCAAAGGAAAATCAGAAATTTTGAACTCTATTTTTAAATCTTCTTTTACAGTGGAAGATCCAGTTTAATTCTCCCATCATTACAAAAATCAGAGACATAAATATTAGTGTCAGTGTTACTGAGAAACAGCTGAGGTCACTAAAATTTAAAGTGACCTCAAAGCCTGCTGGAATCCCAGTCATTCTATATAGAATTTACAGCTATGTTAGCCCCAGTCTTAACTATAACACATCACAGAGCCCATGAACAAAAACTGTGCCCAGTGGTTGGAAGAAAACACAGGTCATGTCCATCTATAAGCAGGGTGGCAATATGATCCACAGAACTACCATCCATTAGTATTGACATCCATCTATTGTAGAATCTTACAAGATATTATGATCTCAAAAACAATGAGATATTTCAAACAGAATGATCTCTTTCATGCCAACAAGAATGGTTTCTGTAAACATTTGTCATGCAAAATTCAACTTGGGGTCTTTCATGTGATATTGTGAAATCCATGGATCAAGGCAACCAGGCAGATGCAGTATTTCTTTATTTCCAAATAACATTTGCCATAACAATGCTTGTTAATGAAGGAAAAATCATAAGGGATATCAAGATAAGGAGAGTACAGAATGTTGTCTTGAACTGAGAGTCATTCACAGACATTAGAAATAACTGGCACAGGGGTATTGAATATGCACAAAGGAGAGCAGCAAGAATGGTAACAGATTTATTTGACTCATGAAAGAGCATCATTCAGGTGATGAAAAATGTGAAGTGGTGTGTTTTATGTTGATGATGCGGCCAATAACTCTGATAGTACAATTTGAAACCAGCATGCACACGCATTGTCACATCTTGATAAGATTTCAAAGTGGTGTGAAGACTGGCAGCATGCTTTACATGTTCTGTAATGTAAATTTGTGCACTTCACAAAATGCAAAAATATAGCACCATATAACTAAAATATCAATCAATAACAATTGCAGTGAGTCAGCTCATACAGATACATAGATCTGTTTGCAGGGATATGAAACCGAATGACCATGTAGGCTCAGTCATAGGTAAAGCAGGTGGCAGACCCCTGTTCATTGGTAGGACATTGGGAAAAATTTAGCCAGTCTTGAAAGGAGAGTGCTTATGTACCTCTCACATGATCTTTTCTAGAATATTCCTGAAGTGTGCTGGGTTTATACTAAATAGGACTAACAAGGGGTATTGAATATATACAAAGAAGGGCAATAAGAATGGTAACAGATTTATTTGACTCATGGAAGAACAACACACAAGAGGCGAAAAATGTGAAGTGGAAAATGCTTGAGCATAGATATCAACTGTCCTTCAAAAGCCAGTATTTGGTGAGGACTCATGAGAGTTATACTGCCACCTCCTATATATTACTACCACAGAGACCACAAAGACAAGATCAGACTAATTAAATGTGCACAGAGCATTCCCTTGCTCCATATATGAATGGAATGAGAAGAAACCATAATATGGGGTAGAATGTGTGCAATGCACTTCATGATGCAGAAAATAGATGTAAATCTATGAGGTACCAATTAGTGGATGTCAAGTGGCTGATGATGACAATGATGGTGGTGGTGATAACATAACTTAAAAAAGAAAAAGATTCAGAATGTTCATTTATATTTTGTGTTGGTTCATAAAGACATAGAAATTGCATAATCTACAAAAGTGTTGAGGATGTATGTGGACCACTACGTGTATTATAAAGATCCTGTTAAGAGACTTTATCACAGGCTCAATTCAATCTTTCTTTCTTTCTTTTATGAAAATTAGTTTTGAACTGTGCCCAACACAAGTTGCCAGAATGAAATCACTTGGGTGTTATCAGTCCCTTGTCATGTATGGAATGCAATTTTGGGTTACAGCAAACTATCAGTTAAACCTTTAAACCTTCCTTACAAAGTAATATTGTGTGTTGAAGCATTGCCTGTGAAAGTCAAAGTTTCAGGTCCAGTACTTTTGCTTTAGTACTTAGTATTCATCTAGCAAGAAATTTCAAACCAAAACACATGGTTCACAGTAGATTAGAAGATTCATTCACATTACAAAAAAGTTCTTTTTAAAATATGTCATTGCATCATTCACAGACATACTGTATATCTCTGTAGGATGTTGAACTGTGTGTCTATGATTAAAGCCAACTGAGGAGAGGAACTGTTATCTTTAAACTACTTAATTTATAATGGGTAAAAATAATCAACACTCAGACATATGAGTCACACTGACATCACCTCTCACAGTTCACTCTGAAAGGAAAGGGGTGAGGTGGAGGATGTAAACCAAGATACAGAATGTTTCTAAAATGTTCTAAAAGAGTTTACTTGAATATTTTAGGTCCTCCTAATCTAATTCCTTAAAGAGTTTGGTGACTATGTTTATATCTAGATAATAAGTAGTACACAATTTTTACTATAAAGCTAAAAACATCCATTGTCATATTGTTAAAAATGCACAGGAAGACATTTAGTATGGAAGACAAATAGGTAGAAGACAAAAAATGCCATGACACCTCAATCTCAGTCATTTGGATAATTATCAATAGGCCTATCTAAGACTATTGATTTATAGAAGAAAAATTCATAATTTAGACATTTCTTCAAAAGTTACAGAAATTTATGCAACTATTCAGCACCAAATGTGGGTATTTGAAAGGCTGCTGTAATCCATGATTTTGTGAGTTTATGAATGTACATAAGTAAGGAGAAGATTAGATCAGACAATTTAAACATTTATTATGAGTTCCTGACTAGTCAACTTTGTGAAACACTCTTTCATTAACTCAGTAATTTGACTATCCTCTTTGTTTTAGTGTGGGAAACCTGTCCTGAAAATTTTCAAATATATTTTTAATACACTCAATGTACATATCAGTATGTGTGATTGTGTGTTAAAGTTAAAAATGGACACTGTTTGTAGTTGCTGTTATTAGCATAAGCTAATCAAAAACACCGTGGATCACCAGAGGGATCACAGTACCTTTTGAAATGAAGAGGAAATTGTATCCTTTGACAAGAACAAGTATGGATCCTGCAATAGTTGCACACTACAAAAATTACTTAAAATTATTAAGACAGTTGTTAAAAAAATCAAGGAATGTGAATATAATGGCAGAAATCAGTACTTCTGAAAACAGACTTAAGGTCACATGGAGTGTAGTGAAATGACAGACAGGACAACCAGCCACAGAACAAGACAATCTGATTATTGAAATGAAAGGAAGGGCTATAAATGATTAGTAAAGATAACTAATGCATTTAATAGCCACTTCTTAAATATAGTAGAAAGCACAGGGGCAAACAATTCAAGAGCAAAATCACAGCAGTATGTTGAAAATGTAACTTTTACAAATTCAGTCTAATGAATTATACATTCTCTCAAAAATGAAAACCTCATCTGGTTTTGATGGTGTTTTCAATAAGTACTAAAAATTTGTTCCCATGTAATAAACCCAGTCTCATCTGATGTATTGAACACATCAATGACTCAAGGCATTACTGCAGAGAGATTGAAATATGCCATTGTTAAACCCCTCTTTAAGAAAGATGATAAGAGAGATGTCAAGTACTACCATCCTGTTTTACTGCTAACACCATTTTCCAAAACTTTTGTGAATTTGATATAGTCTAGAATAGTATTTCACCTTAGCAACTGTGATATCCTTAGCAAATCACAGTTTAAGTGTGAGAAAGACTGCTCCACTGAGAATGCCATTTACACATTCACTCATCAGATTTTACAAGCATTAAATAATAAAATAGTGACAGTTTGTATTTTGTGCTAATGATCTAATACATTTGACTGTGTGAATCATAGTACTCGTCTAGATAAATTGACATTTTAGTGGATTGGTGGTAAAGCCAACCAACAGACAATGTCATATCTAACCAAAAGAACACAGAAAGCTGTACTTAGTAATTCAAGCAATATAGTCCAGGGACATAATTCTGATGGGGAGAAATCACATATGGGGCTCACCAAGGCTCATTTTTAGGTCCACTACTGTTCCTAATATATATAAACAATCTTCCACCTCATATACAACAAGCAGAACAAGCAGACTTAGTTCTTTTTGCATGTGGCACTATTACCGTAATCAATCCAAGCATACATACAGAAACAGAAGTAATTGTAAACAGAGTTCATAAAAATATCATTGAATGGTCTCACCCTCAATGTTAAAAAGACACTACATATTCGGCTCTGCACACCCAGATGTACTAAACCAATGATAACTGTAACTCAGGGTGAGGAAATAATAAGTACGGGGGAAGCTTCAAAATTCTTTGGAATTGATATTGACGAGAATTAAAATTGGAGAAAACACATTTTGGAACTCCTAAAACGACTTAGTTCAGTTACTTTTGCATTTAGAATCACTATAAATCTTGGGAAGACACAAATCAGTAAGATGAGATATTGGGCTTTTTGACTATTGATCACAGTATATTTATTCCCTCATGAAGTTTGTTGTAAATAGGCTACTACAGTTCAAAAGGAACAATGGGGCACACAATTACAGTATCTGAAGGAAAAATTACATACATTACTCTACATTAAGGTTGTCTTTAGCACAAAAAGGGGTGCACACTGCTGCAACAAAAAGTTTTGATCACATACCCAGTGGTATAAAATATCTGACAGTAGCAAAGTATAATTTGATAACAAACAGAAAGTTTCTCCTTGACAACTCTTACTACTCCACAGAGGAATTTCTATTACTGTTATGTGTAAAGGCTGGGGGGTAGGAATTACTCACTCACATCTGAATATCTTTTTTTTTCTTTTTAAAATAATTTGTTCCACATCATTACAGTCTATTGTGCAAAATGATCCATGGAAAATGTATGTAACTAACTAAATGAAGGTGTAAATGAAATTGTTAATGTTTAGGCACATTTTAACAATAATTGTCTGATACAACACAAACATTTTTGTAATTTATATGATGTGTCCTACATCATTATGCCAAATTGTGAAAGGATATATAATTACATAAATAAGTTAAACAGCCCAAAAATAACAAGGAAATCACAGCAAACAGAAGATAATATCTAAAAACTGAAACTTGCAGCTTCTGCAAGTATTTATACTCTGGAAATTGTAGCAATACAAATTAATCAAAAGGACAGGAAACAAGATTACAGTTTTCTGAGTAATACAGTGAAGAGATGTAGCAGAAAGCTGGGAACATGTTTGTAGCCTAGAAAAAGCTCAAAATGATACAGGTAGCAATTGTAGACACATCTGTTAAGGTGAGTGAAGTGACACAGTGGTTAGAACATCCGATTCACATTGAGGATGGTGGCAGTTCAAATCTTCATTCAGCCATCCATATTTGAGTTTTCCATAATTGTCCTAAAATTACTTAAACCAATGATGGGTACTTCCTGTGGAAAGTACACAGCTGATTTCCTTCCCCATCTTTCCCTTGTATGAGCTAGAGTTCCATCTCTAATAGCTTCACAATCAATGAGACATTAAGCCGTAAGTCCCCTTATTTTACTGCAAAGGCATATTGTGTAAATGTAAAGCTACTTTCAGTTTGAATGCAGATTTGAAAACTGGAGTGATTCACTAGGTGCAATTCTCATGGATGTCATATATCCTTACCTTCCTTTGACTTGATAAATAGATTAATGAGCCAGTTAGAGGGGCTCATTGGTTCAACATCCAATACAAGTCAAGTGTTATTTGACAATTTTCACACACAAAGTAAATTACCAATGTTATATTCTTAAGTGCCTCATAATTTGAGAGTTGAAGTACAAACCTTTAGATTTGTAGCTCAAGAATGAGTGAACAAGCAGACTGACCAAGGGTTATACATAATTTAAACTGACATCTGGAGAGTCATAACATATTTTAGTACAAATATTCTTGATTGTAACCATAACAGTGAGGGGTTCCTTTGAGGAATGTCATAGATAACACCATTGCAATTATTAGTCCCTATCATTACTTATTGTTGTGGAATGTATTGAATGAACATAAAATGAGCCTGTTTTGTTTACAAAAAACAAATAACAATTGTAACAGTCACTGGAAAACATGCACAAAGAGAGTAAACTTATTATTTTTCCATTCCTTTCCTGTCAACCACCGACAATAATTAAAGAAATAAAAAAATCGTTCATCAGACATGGATACACCAAAAGAAGGGAAAAGTATATAATATATATAATCTGTTCAAATATTGTGATTATCTCAAGTAACTAAATCCCACAGATAAGTCTCTATGTTTGTGTCCTATGTTGTGCTGAACCAGTGATAACAACAGTTCATTTGAATTCACAAAATAGTGTGACATATGACATTTGTCTCATATTCTGAAAGTCTGATAAGAATTACAGATATGACAGACAGTGACTTATTACTTTAGCAAACTTCAAATTAAACTCACAAAAGCAGATAATTCTGATATAACTGATAGTCTGGTTTATATTAACATTTGACCATTACTTGATACTTTTCATTTAACTGTCACTTCATGTTTTGTATACATTTAAAGTGGTTTTTTCCATATAAAGTTATTAGAAAAGCATTGCCAAACTGTGCAGCATTCTTTGTTTGAGGTTAAATAGATGCAGCATGCAGTGTATTGCCATCTACACATATCGAGGCAGGGACATGTGTTTCATATCTTGTGTTACTGTGTAGATGTCGCCATGAAGGGAAACATAGGTTATTAATGTGTTAGCCACTGAGACTACTGTATAGTAATAGTATAGACACATGGAAAGGACAAAATTTTAGAATCTGCAAAGGGGAAGGCGGCAGTGAAAGGTATAATATGTTGTCATGAAACAAATTTTCAAATACAGGTATATCAGACAGTAAAATACAGTGAAAGAGAGAGATAAAATTACTACTGTTCATAAGGAAACAATAAGAGTTTTACGAAATAATCATATACATTTTTCTAGTCAATTTCATAAAGAAGATATGGAATTCACACTTTACATAATGGTATGGTTATTGTTATGTTGTCTTGAAGTCGGGTTGATAGAACATGTATATATGTGTTAGTAATTATATTCATCACTAGCCAGCATTATTGGATTAAGCTTTCATTCTAGTCAGTTTCAGTTATTCACATCTCTTTTCATGTTTTATATTTCCTTCTTCTAAAGAGTCAGTAGAAGCAAATCTGTCTGATTTTTGTTTCTTATATTGGCCAGTTTCTTATCTGAGAACATACAATTATTATAACTAATAATTTTTCTGGTGGCAATACATTACCATATTGAATTTTAGGCTGCTGGTTTGAGTTCGGAATACGAAATGGCACAGTCGCAATAGTAATTGGAAAGTGCATTTGCAAATCATCTCCAGATTTTTCAAATTCTAGGCTGACCTGTTGGCATAATGCATAAAAAATGGAAAATTCATGCCATAAGCAATAAAAAGAAAACTATAACTGTGTTAAACAGCTAGTAATAAACACAATACATGTGAAGATCAGTTGTTCAACAAACAACTGTTACACCACAGTTTTATTTACACACAGTAAAGTGTGGTATTTACTTTATTTAATTTTTACAAAGTGATTATGTGAGCTGCTAGTTTCTGTGCATGTAGCAATATACAGTGAGTTCTAAAATCATGCAGAAAAAAGTCATTATTATCCAATGCATATGAAATTGTTTTATCAAGTAGCGTGCACAATTTAAAAAGAACTACAAGAACAGGGACATAATGAAATGGACTGAATTATATGATTGTTAAGCTACATTGAATATGTAAATTAGCTGAAGGACTAAAAGGAAAAACTTGCCTCCACAGTAAAGACATAGACTTTGTAAATATAAAGACTTTTCAAGTTCTCTTCATATTTCACTACTTAAAATAGTGATACAAAGACAGTTCAGTACACTAATAATCTTAATGGAGAATACTCCTTTCTTCAGCATAATATACTTGTAGAAATGTATGATATCCATAAAGAATTAAAGATGAAACAACATTATTGTCTTATAGTTTATGATGGAAATGTATAGATATGCAATGCCATAATTTCATACAGTGTCAATAAAAATATATTAAAACACATAAATACACACCATAAATAGCATATTTCAGATTTGAAGTGTTTGCAGTGTTTGTGTTTTTCATGGTACATTGAATCAAGTACTGGTTAAAATGTCCAACACTATCCTCTTGAAAGGAAGAGTAAGAAAATTCTACAGATTTTGGTAGGAAAAAAGGAGGAAAGAATAAGGATTTCATGTCCCATGACAATCAAAATAATCAAAGACAAAGAGCTAGCCTAGCCTTGTAAGACTGAGTACGGGAATCAACAATGGCCTTGTGCAATGCACTACATCAACTATACACCCTCCACCCAACTTCTTCAACAGACATCAACAGCAAATGACACACCGCACAGCAGCAGATTGGGCTGCGAGTAAAAGTCGACCTAAGAGTTGGTGTCTCTCTCTGACATGCACTTCCTTGCTGGAGCTTGAGGGTTTTTCCCAGAAAGGTGTGTGCTAGGAAGTACTCCCTGATAATTACTTTCCATACTGCTCCACACAGGTATGAGTAAAGTGAAGAAAATGCTGCTGAGTCATTACTGCACACTTTGGCTGACTGTAATTGCTGGCAGCTGCAAGCCTTATCAACAGCTGGTGGCAGAGTGCTTCATTTATTCTTGATGAGACCAAGCTGTGCCACCAAACAGAGGATTTAATCATATTGATTTGCTTGCATTGTAATTATTATACAATAAATTCACACATGCCTTGCCCTTTCACCTGCCTATTTCCTTTGTGTGTCATGTATGCTATGCTATTAGCATGTAACTGATCCTCATAGATAGTGCACCATTCCACTTGCCACTTTAACAAGAATATTTAATTGTATCATTTCTGTTGCATGTTTAGAGTAAATTCACTTTGTCCACTTCATCTTGTATTGTGAGTGCGCGATAGTTTTTTGTTGTCACAGTAACATTCTGTGTGCCAAGTTATGTAGACTGCCATGATCATGTTATAGATTATTTAGTGCATTGTTGATAAGGTCATGTGTAATAAATGTTGTCCACATCTCAAAGTGTGACCACTAACTGCGTGTCACGCCAAATACACACAAATTCCTTGTACTCATGCATACACCAATGAGTACTATGTTAAATGATGTGGACACCTTCAAGCTAGCATTTATTTTCACTTTTGGGACAATCGTATCCAATTGTACTGTATGTTATAGGTAGTTGCGTCTGGTTCCAATAAACAAACAATGAGAACATTTATATGTCCTGTTATTTCATTCTACAGACTCAGTCCTGCATGCACTAGTGCATGGCACTGGTTGAGCTTATAAGTAGCAATATAGTGGGAAACATATCTCCCATAGCCTGGCTAAGTTAACTGTTCTTGCAGTTGCCTGAAGCAGATTAGGAGACCCACATAAAACCTAAGTTTGTGTGGCCTGTTTGGAATTTAAATTTTACTCCTCTCAAATTTCTACATGTACATCCACATATATTCTGTGCAAACAATTGTTAAGTTTACAGCAGAGGTACTCCTCATTGTATCACTTATTAGGACCTCTTCCTTCTCCATTTGCATATGGAGTGTGGGAAGCATGATTTCCTAACACCTTAGTGGATATGTATGGGCTCCTAGATTCCTCACTTGTTCCTTGAAATTTTGTGAGCAGGCTTCCATGGCATAATTTGCATCTATCTTCAAGCATCTGCTAGTTCAGGTTTTTCAGTATCACTGTAATCCTCACCCAGAAATCAAACAAATCTGTGGTCATTCTTGCTGTCCTTCTTCGTATATGTTATATCCCATGTTATTCCTATATGACACAGTTCTCACATATAAGATCAATATTTTAGGATACATTGCATGAGTGTTTTATAAACAATTTCCTCTGTAAACTGACTGTATTTTCCCAGTATCCTACCAATGGACCAAAGTCCGCCACCTCCTTTACCTATGAGTGATTCTGCACAGTCATTCCAGTCCATATTCCAACAAATTATTACATTCAGGTATTTAAATGGCCACCAGCCTTGATGCAGTGGTAACACCGGTTCCCATCAGATCACCGAAGTTAAGTGCTGTCAGGTTGGGCTAGCACTTAGATGGAAGACCATGCAGTCTGCCGAGCACTGTTGGCAAGCAGCATGGACTCAGCCCTTGAGACGAAAATTGAGGAGCTACGTGACTGAGAAGTAGTGGCTCCAGTCTTGGAAAATGACATTTGGCCAGGATAGCAATATGCTGACCACATGCCTCTCCATATCTGCATCTGGCGATGCCTTTGGGCTGAGGATGACATGGCAGCTGGTCAGTACCATTGGGCCTTCATGCCCTGTTTGGGAAGAGTTTAGTTTTTAGGTATTTAAATGAGTTGATTGATTCCAGTTGTGAGTCATTACTATCATAGTCATAAGACACTGTTTTTCCTTCTTTTTATGAAATGCACAGTTTTTCATTTCTGAACAAAAAATGTGAGCACAGTATGCCACCAACATGCTTTGAAGTATTTATAAGGAGTGATCAAAATTTTCCATTTGAGGGCATTGCTGCAGTGTATATGCAATGTAGCACAACTCTTCATGTCTTTTCAAGTTGAGTGCGGTATATGTGAGAATGTGAACTATGGCAACTTTATTACCAAATGCTTTCAAAGAGGACCAAATGGCTTTTATTATTTTATGAGCTGCTAATGGACAAACACTGATAGGCAGCTATTGGGGAATGAAGAATAGGTATCGAGCAGCATGTCTGTCAAAAATCACCAACTGCACCAAGGGGTGCTGCTGCTTCATGATACCACATATACTCATATTGCAAATTTTGTAATGCAGAAGTTATGCCAAGCGGGAGATATATAAGCAATCATCCTATAGTCCTCATCTTTTTCCATGTGATTATCTTGCCATTGACACCATAAAAATGCCTTGAAATGTTGACGTTTGCTGTCAGATGAGGATGTGCAGCAGGCAGTTACAGGCTTCTTCATGCACCAGAACACAGTGTTTACCAAATGGGTACCTTAAACTTGGTGCATCAGTGGGATGATTGCCTCACTGCTCATGGTGATGTTGCCTAATTGGCATATCTATTCTGGACTTTACAGCCTTTGAACAGATCCCTTTTAATCACCCCTTACATGTCATATTACTAAAGTAGATGCTACCTTATGTTAAGTGACTAAACCATAGCTTTGTCTCCTGTTTATAGGAGTTAAGGATAATGTAGTCACAGAGACTGCAACAAAATCTGAAAGAATTAAGGCAGGGGAATTGTAAGAAGAGCTTCTGTGATGCCTTCACAACTTTTTCAGTAAGTCCTGTTTCTTTGTACATGAAAACAGACATCTAGATAGTGCTTTCTATGAAAAGTATCAAAGATACAACATTGGAATTTTCCAGCCAACAGTAAAGTAGGGAAACCTTGTTGCCTTGAAGTGTTGGAGGATAGCATTAAAGGAATTCTTGGATTTAATGGTGCCAAGCACAAAACAGATGACTGACATTTGAACTACATGAGAAAGATATGTAAATATGGGTCTATCTTTAGAGTTACTTAATCTGATAAGGAAAATTAAATGCATCTGTCATTGCAGTAACTATGAATAAAACCAGGAGAAAACTAAACAATGATAATCACTTGTCAATATGGAGTGAAGGGTCACCAAAGTACTAATCAAAGACTAATATGATAATTTTGAGAGTGAAAATTTTCGTCACCTTAGTAAAAATTTACAAAAATTGTCAGTCAAGGAACATTGAAGTGTATGTAGAAATAATCAAAATTAATTGAGTGAGGTTTTAGGGCTTCAAAGGATATTCAGCAGTTCTTGAATTGGTGTTCCAATTGTGTAACTTTCATGGGTACTAGATACTGTTACCTGAGTTGATTTCAACCTTATTTATTACTTTACAAAACCTGAATGGTAAATATTTGAAATACCATCTCAAGAAAATCTTCAATCTATGTTTCTGAAGTCCCATGAAAATTTAAATTGACAACTTAAGTTCAAGATTCAAACCATTAGAAATTTACAAACACAGCAGCACATTCCCTCAAAATAAAACAAAACAGGTACCCCTGATTACATACACAATAACTAAATGTCATGTGATCTAAATGCAAAGAAGGTAAATATTAATTAAATATTAGGCACAGTGAAACAATGTAATGAGTAAAGAGATAACTCACTCTACAGTGAAGTCATTGAGCAGTAGATAGTCACATTAACATGGATTGAACCACACATTCCCTGGCCAGAGGGGGTAGGAACAATAAGAAAAGAGATAGTAATATGGGTTCAAACAGAGCTTGCTTTATGAAATCTGAGATAGGAGCATGTTGCACCTGGTGATGTAGTGGTGGGGAATTTAGGAACATGATTATAAAATAAAGAAAGAGGGAGACAGCTAAAAAACTGTGTAGACATAGTTTCATGGACTGACAGATCTATTCAGTAATGTAAAATGAGAAGCCTGAAGAAATGTAATGAGGATAGGTGGGCCTAGGAAGAAACAAGAGAACAGGGATGGAAAGTAGATGTGTCAAAGATAATAGTGGAGTCTGGGACTACAAGAACTCATTGTAGGCCCCTTTTCAAAGAACTGCAAATACTCACAATACCATCACTGTATATTTTTAAAAGCATTCTGTGTACAAGAGCACATATGAAAAATCTACATACAAATGAGGACTGCCATAATTATAATACTAGAACTCGTAAGAATTTGTATGTAGAAAGGGTAAGGACAACACAAACCCAAAAGCATGTAAGTAATTTTGGAATAAAACTCTACAATGCTCTGCCAGTGTACATGAAGGCAATAATAGATGAAGTAAAATTAAAGACTGAACTTAAAAATTACCTTTTAAGCAAAACTTTCTATGACATAGATGATTACTTTGATTGTGTGTAAATTTATTGCCAAAAATTTTAATTTGTATGTCTAAACTTGTACTTTTAAAAAATGCCTTGAAAGTGATATTCTGTTATTATGTCTGTAGTACTTGTACTAGTATGATAACTTTGTTGTGACAATTCTTAGATCATGTAAATGATATACAGGAAGATAATAAAATGAAATGAAATGAAATGACTGGCACCAAATTACGTGTTGTATGGTTAGTGAGATAATCTTGCCTATGCAGCTCAGTTGATGTGTGTGTAGGGGAAAGGGCACAAATGGCATGGGTTACAACACAAGTCTTGAATTTAGTAATGGGCTCAACCACAGTGTGATCAACTTTGCTCTACCCTATGGTTTAGCAGAGGACATTCATATTGTTGAACAGTTGGTTAATGGTCACAACAAAATAAGTATATGTTTTCATTCCAGCAGAGTTGAAACTTGACATAGCTACTTTCACAGGTGACACTGATTGTATGGAATGAGTTACACACGACTGGAATAAGATAAACAATATGAGTGCATGTTACAGATCTTGCATCTGGATTTTTAATACCCATAGAATCCATATGACAAGGATTTGGCAGTGTGAGTTGCATAGTAATGGAGTGGGATATTTGTAGGCTTAGCGAGAGGGGTTGTGCTTCATTTCAAGTCAAGATGAAAAGTAGTCAAAGCTTCATCATAGGTTGTGGTTGAGCTTATAGTGGTATGGTGTAATATTTTTTTAACTGGATGGCTAGCTGGTTAGTGAGTCTGTTCGGAGTTTTAGACATATGTATGGCACATGAGATATGTTAATTAGCCTCATTTGGCAGAGAGTGCCTATAACTCTATATGTTAAGGTTTCAGTAAAGCCTTCAGCATGGTAAAGATACTCCATTTCACTGCAGATGTGCTCTCTTTTGGTGACAAGAATGTGTGGGAGATATTAGTTAGTGTAGGGTGGACAGCATATATAGAAATGAGTCTGATGATAATATTGTAGATTTATATGGACAAAGGTTGTTTGCGGAGGAATAAGAGAGTTGGAAGTGTATATCAAGGAATGTGATTTGTTGAACTGATGAGAAATAGATGAAATGGGTAGAATAGGTAGGTTTAATGGTGTGGTGGATATAATTCATCATCAGAATGAAATGGACAGAGTAGTTAGTTTTAATGGTATGGAGGATGTAATTCATAACCAGTATAAGGAATGAAGTGATGGGTATAGAGTAGGCAGGAGAGTGGGAAAAGTAGTGTTCAGTAGTAGCACAGTATTGTGGTTGGTGTTATTTATGTAGGAAGTTAAGTTGTGGAAACTGGTTGAAGGTGTTAGTCAATTATGCTAGAAATCTTCTCCATTGAAACACAGTAATTAGAGGCAACGTGATTTCTCCAGAAGTTGGGCTTGTGTTGTTTAAGAAGCATCTAAAAGCTTTCTACATGCGGAAACTGAGCAGGGTAATGTATTCACATGAGAGATTCTGAGGTACTCCTCAAGATTTTAGTTGGCACTAAACGTCTTGCAGTACTCTTTTAATCATTATAATAAGGATTGTAGATGGACATGTCAGAGACATTCTGCCAGAAAATCTCCACAGTTCATCACATCAGTGATGGATCCCATCACTAAAGAGAGACTGGTCAGATCATGGTCTGTTTTAAGACAACAGAATGCTGCTCTTACCTTGTCAAGGTAAGAAAAAGGTCAAGGAAAAAGTGAGGGACATACAGGAATTCCTGAAAGATTACCAGGGGTGGGAGGTGGTTGGGATGAGGGAGGATCACAGTTTGACTGAGGTACAAACTGGGAGAGGCAACGCCCAATTCAGGCTTACCATTGATTTGCTAAAAAAGCCAGGTGACAAAAAGAACAGGGAAGGAGAACAGATTTTTGATTTGTATACCATGGTTGAATTTGGACATAAAACTGAAGATGAGACATTTTGATAGGACTGAAAAATGTGCAGATTTTAGATTCTTTCAGATTTTTTTGAATCAATGGTTGTATGGAATATTGGAAAGGGGTATCTTAGTGAGTGGCAAACATATTTGGTACTAACAGTGACATGTTCTGTACAGAAATCTTACAGATAGGAGATTAAACAAAAATAATGGAAGATATGAATCCAAATTAATGAAAACAAGCAATCTGATGCTTCTCCATGGATGATGGTAGGCTAATTGATTCAAAATAATGTGAATGTTTGCCAGCAGGGAAAGAATTCAAGTTGCTTTTTGTTATCCCTTCATATAGAAAAATTATGTGAAATGTCTCTATAATGATAGGTGGATGTCAGGTGGGAAAAGAAGTATGGAAGTGATAACCTTAAATGAAATAAAAGCTTAAATAAATCAGTTGTTGAGTCCATGGGCATTGAAGTTCATTTGCTATGGTTTTTTTATGTAGGGGGGTCTTTCTACCCTATTCTGCCCTCTCCAAAAAAAACTTGACCATCATACAGCAATGTGAACTCTCTCTGGAAGCACATTCAAATCCATTTGCCATACTAATCCTTCCTGCTTTTTCCCTTGTTTCTTGTTTCCCTTAGGCCCTCCTTTTCCAATATCTCTCTTATTAGTTTCATCCACTCCATCCACAACAAATCAAAGCAGGTATTCTCTACAGTTGCTCCACAGTACCAAGATTAAACAGTTGTCCTTGTATATGAGCTTTGAAGAAAAATGCAAGTTCCTTTGCAGATTTAACATGTTCCATTTCTTGTTCATGTGTCTATTAACTACATGAAACAGAGGTTGAAATCACAAGAAAAACAAAAAATAGGCAAAGAAAGGTGTCATACACAGTTGTACTAGTTAGTCTGAAAAGTATTATCCAAATATTGAATGACCATTTCAAGGCAGCCACAGACCTTGAAACTAAACACATGCTTCATTGTAAATACTTAAAGGCCAAGAAACTATACAGAAAAGAAGTAGACAAATCCAATATGAAAAACAATGATAGATTCATAAGTGAAATCTATAATCCATTAAAGCAACATGGAGTCTAGTGAATGAACACAGAAAAAAGCCTACATCCTCCTTAAATACTTGGACTGTTGATCATTAAAATGACTGCTTTATTAAAGTTGTTGAAAATACTACAGCTGAAATTCCAGACGTGTGTGTGGATCCTGTTGCTTCCTTAAAAACTATAACCCACTGCAAAATGGAAAAGTGGAAAAAAGTACAACCAAATGACATAGTGAAAATAGTGAAAGACTACAAACATTTGGAGAGTGTAAACATTTATGGGATGTCCTGTACAGTCCTGGTGAAAAGTAGCACTGAAATAGCTCAGTCATTAACCATAGCACTAAACAGTTACTTATCAACAGGAGCCTTCCCAGACTTCTTGAAACTGGCAGGGGCAGTTCCAATTTACAAAAAGATAGACCCAGAGCAAGTACCAAGCTATAGGCCAAATTAAATCATTCCAATCTTAGTTAAAGTGATTGACTCTATTAGGAAAATCAGCTTCTGGATTACTTTGAGGAATACAATTATTTTCCTGAAGGACAATATGGTTTCTGAAAGGGAAAATTCACAACTGCAGCTATTTTATACTTATTAAAAAAATATAAAGAGAGAGTCTGTGGCAATCACATTGTTTGATTTGAGCAAAATATTTGACTGCATTCCCCTATAAATTAAAATGCTACAGTGTGTAAGGCACTGTTCTAAATGCTACTTAGAAAACAGATGGCAGATTGTTTCAGTCGAAGGAACATCATCACAGGGACAAAAGTTAGAAAGGCTGGCTGCAGTGGCCAAGTGGTTCTAGGCGCTTCAGTCCAGAACCACGCGACCGCTACATTCATAGGTTCGAATCTTGCCTCGGGCAAGGATGTGTGTGATGTCCTTAGGCTAGTTAGGTTTAAGTAGTTCTAAGTTCTAGGAGACTGATGACCTCAGATGTTAAGTCCCATAGTGCTCAGACCCATTTGAACAAAAGTTAGAATATTGTGTACCACAAGCAGGAGACTGGAGCACTGAAGGCCTTTGCTCACAAAATTTGGAATAATGACTGTTTACAGTAATTATGTATTTTTATGTCTCCTTTGTGTTAAAGAAAACCTAGATTCCTTCAGCAAGAGGCATGACATGCATGACCACACCAAAAAGAATATAAATTTGCCAACATGTCTATTACCCAAAACAAGAGACATCTTTCTAATGATGGCCTTATCATGCATTACCGATATTATGCCACACCAGTTCATGACCAGAAGTTGGCACTAACCCATATGACTGCACTACCAATCTGTAGCTGACTCCAAGACATACCCTCTTCAGTCTGCTCTGTGAGTGTTGCCATAGAGATGACTTAAAAGGATGGCACACTGACCTTGTGTCTAATCTGTCTGTTAGTTCAGTTCTGCCTGTGTAGTTGGAGCATTGTCAGTTATCCTATGTTGTTATTGTGGATAATGAACTGGCCTATCTCAAGGACTCACTTTCAGTAGTGCTCCGGACTTGCAGTTATTCAAGTTAAGTAAAAAAAATCTCATTAAAAACTATGGGTGCATCTCATTGTCTTGTTCTCTGTCTTATAACCCAGCAGCTTCTTGGCATCGACCACCAGGATGACCAAACATCTGGCAATGAGGGAAAACTATGTTTGGTTTCCACTTACTTCTCACCATACAAACAACTGGTGACAATATTAACTGTGTGTCTTTCTTGCAGAACTGTGTCCACTCATCGTGCTTGCCTGCTACTTTGCTTCTCTGTTTCTGAGTGTGTTTCAGAACATTATCCGTGCAACTGAGATTATCTCATTGTGCTTTACAGGGGCTGTTCTTCCAACTGATACTAACCCATACTTTCTTTAGTAGTTGTGCTATATTTCTTGTAATTTTTTGTGTGTTCCATTGTGGCCAGTCCCCCAAGACATCTTTCAGTAACTCAGATTGTTCAGTATCAGCTGTAGCAGGTGCAGCAGCTCATAGAAATGATGAGCACATTGTTTTCTGCAGAAGCAAACAACACAGCAATGCCACCAGCACCTGCAGCACTGCCACAGCAAGCAGTGCATGTTTCTGTGCTACCATTCTGTGCATTTGATTCTACACAAGAGGAATGGTTTGAGTACCATGCACAGCTTGACTCACACTTGACTGTGCAGCATATTGAAGGAAGTAATATGCAACCAATATTTTCTTGTAACAGTCAGTCTCTCCGTTTACCAGTTAGCCTGCAATTTTTTCCCACCACCCATCCTGAATATATGCCTTATGACGAACTGACTGCTGCTCTATATAAATCCTATGTTGAACAAATTAATGTGGCAGCTGCATATTGCAAATTATTTCATTTGTGTAGGCAACCCAGTAAGAATCATAAGCAGTGGTTGACTGACTTACGAGTTAAACGCCATTACAAATTCAAATGTGGACGTGGAAATTATTGTAGTGATGCCATGATTAGGTATGCCATTTCTCAAGATGTGTCAGATCCTTGCATAAATGAACTGATTATTACATGTCCTGATCCTAGTTTACAACAGGTTTTGGAATTAGATGTGCATCCAAGACTCATGTGATAGTACAGCAATAGACTTTCTTTCTGCTCCTATTCATGCTGTTCAGATTAATGGTAAACAGGATTCAGCTATAGGTCATGCACTGTGGCATGTAAAGACTCAGTCAGGACAGTAACATAAACAAAACCAGTGTACTAGATGGCAAGCTAGCACTGTTATATCCTGCCTTTGGTGTTTCACTGCCTGCAAGCAGCTGGTGTGTCCTGTTATGAAGTTAAGTGTTATCATTGTGGCAAGCATAGTCATATTCAGCCTGTCTGCAGAAATGCAAGTCAAACAGGCACTCTGCATGTTCTCCAACATCTCAGTCAATGAATGTAAATGCAATTTTTAGAAGCCCAGAAGTGATCCCAGTGCAACACAATGCAAATCAAGTGCAACAGTGAAGAAGTGACACAATCCTTCCATTCATCATCAGGCCACTAAATTGTTTGTTACTTTACAGAGTGCCAAACATAGAGTATGCATGCAGTTAGACACTGGTGCATCAGGGACTCTTTTGAACAGAAGAACTGAATTGACAGGCAAGCCCAAGCTACAAAAGTCACAGGCAACTCTTTCTGATTATGGTGGACATGACATTCCTGTGCTAGGTATTTGCTGCCTACCTGCCACATTTCATAACATTACTAAAACAGTTTTGAGATAATGTGAATTTCCGCTCCCGGGATTGGAATGACTCCTTACCCTCTCCCTTAAAACCCACATCTTTTCGTCTTTCCCTCTCCTTCCCTCTTTCCTGATGAGGCAACAGTTTGTTGCGAAAGCTTGAATTTTGTGTGTATGTTTGTGTTTGATTGTGTGTCTATCGATGTGCCAGCGCTTTCATTTGGTAAGTCACATCATCTTTGTTTTTAGGTATATGAATATATGATTTGTTTGGTTTGCACATTCAAGACAACATTCTCTCTGAACTCCTCCATGCCTAAGGACAAGGTAGCTGAAATTTGTGATGAATTTAGTGACTTTTCAAAATAGCATATGCAAAACTGTTAATTTTCAGGCTCACGTCATCATAAAAGAAGACAATGTACAACTATGATGTTTCCAAGTGCAGTCTGTGATTTCTCCTGTAGAAGCCAGTCAATGGGCATCCCCTTTGGTGATTATAAAGAAGGCTTCAGGCAAGTTATGCTTATGTCCAGATTTCAGTGTCACAGTCTGAGAAACTCATGGACAAGCTTGGTGCAGAACCCTTCTTTTCCAAGATTCTTCTTTGCAATGCTTATTTGCTGCTTCCCTTAGATGAACAGTTGCAACATGTTTTTGTGATAAACACCCACATGGGGTTATTTAAGTTTTTGTGGTTTCTCTTTGGCAGCACATGTGCGCCTGTAATTTTTCAATGATACTTACCATGGTTCACTGCTGCAGCTCCTTCTTGTTTGAACTATTTGAATGACATGGTAGTTTTGGGTCATACTCCCAATGAACATCTTTCCAGGCCCAGGCAGTTGTTTCAAGTGCTCTCAGATGCTGGGTTAAAGTGTAATAAAGCCATATGCTCCTTCTTTGAGACTGAGGTTGAATTTTGGGGACACTTAATCAACAGTCAGGGTATCCATCCTATCCAACTGCACTTAGCCACCATGTAGAACCTCCCAGTGAACTCCAATCTGTGTTGGGTAAAATAATTTATTACATTCCGTTCATTCCAAATGCTGTACAGATTGCAGCTCCACTGCATCATCTTCAACAAAAGAATGTTCATTTGATTGGATTAGGGAGTGTCAAGTCACATTTCAGAAACTGAAAGATGCTTTCTTTACTGAGCAATCTTTGTTTGGTACATTTCGATTCCACTAAGCCATTCATGCTGGTGGGATTTGTAGTTTTCTCTCGTAGAGTTGGATCACTTCGTCTTCACATCCAAATTCCTCAACAAAGTGCAGTGCAGTTATTCACAATTTCAGAAGTAAGCTCTTGCTGTCATATATGGGATGACTAAATTACACCAACACTTGTGTGGTAGAAAAGTCTACTTGGTGACAGACTACAAGACTCTCACCTCATTTATCAGCTCTCTAAACCAGTCCTCCTGTTGGTCTCTGCTCCTCCCAGAGTATCAGTATGAAATTGCATACAGGCAATGGCAGTGACTAAGCATTTGAATGGAGACACTTTTTCTCACCTACCAGTTGGCATTGGTTCAGCATTTGACACCTCAGAGGATTCTCTCTTTCATAATGATGTCCAGGATAATGAAACATTTGACTGGTTTCCTGTCAACCAGGCAACTACTCAGGCAATGGTTGGAGACCCCAATCTCAAGATTCTGTTGAAGTACCAACACAACAGTTGGCCATATACAATTAAGCAGATTTGCTATCCAGTCATATGCCATTATTTTGCACTTTGGCACAGCTTATTAGTCCAGCAGGTTACAGAAGAAAGTTCTTCACCTTTTCCATCAAGGCCATTGGGGCATTGTACACACTAAGCAGCTCGTCTGACACCATTGCGTGTGGTTTGGCATAGATGCTCAAATAGAATAATTGGCTTCACAATGTCTTGCATGTATGGAACACCAGAAATTTTTTGATTAGGCAAAGCCCAGTGCCACTTGGGAGCATTTGCATTTTGACTATGCAGGTCCCTGTTGGTTTATTGTGGTAGATGCTTTTAGGAAGTTACTGTTCATGTGCTTTTAGAAAGTCACTGTTCATGGTGCCCATTCAGTCCACCTCTACAGATAGCACTGATGACCGAGCAGTTGAGTGCCCCACAAACCAAACATCATAATCATCATATCATTATTCATGGATGTGCAGGTTCTGCCACTGGAGAGGTTCAAGAAAAAAAATTTCAGACTTAAAACTACATGCACTATAATCCATCCAGGAATTTTATGACTGTGGGGAAAGTGAATGGAATTACTGAACTTTCTCTAAAACTAGTAAATTTGTCAGAAAACTAAGCTGTCAATGGTACATGAAATGTATCTGTTGCAAAATACTTAAATTGTTCAAATTTTTTGTAATGTTACATATTATTTGTACTGTAATATATCATTTTTGTGATTTTTGATTCAGTGTATGAAGCCAGGGCTGATGAATGACATAGGCTTGGTAATACGTGGTAGAAATATATGTAATTGCCGACAGTCTTGTCACAGTGGTAACACTGGTTCCCCTGGGCTAGAACTTGGATGGGTGACTGTCTGGCCTGCCAAGCACTGTTGGCAAGTGGGGTGCACTCTGCCCTTGTGAGGCAAACTGAGGAGCTACTTGACTGAGAAGTAGTGGCTCCAGTCTCATAAACTGACAACGGCTGTGAGAGCAGTGTGCTGACCACATGCCTCTCCATATCTGCATCCAATGACACCTGAGGGCTGAGGATGACACAGTGCCTGGTTGGTACTGTTGGGCCTTCATGGCCTGTTGGGGTGGAGTTTCGTTATAATATATGTAATTTCCTGATTATCATATTATGCATTTTAATCAGTCTGGGGTATTAGCTACTTCTTATCATGATCAGCATCTCTGAATAATTTTACATGACACACGGTATTTACACTTTGTTATAACAGCAAACAAATGTTAATTTATTTCTGTTTTGTAACATGACACACATGACAATGTAATGTAAACAAAAGTTTTGTTAAACTCAGTTAAAAGATGACATAAAACCATAATGACAAGTTTCTATTACTTAATAAACAGTAAGAAACAGTCATAACATGTAAGCTTTCATGGTCAGCGTCTTCATTAATTAAAATATAAGGGAGGAGAAGCAGTTTTGTATATGGACCATGGCAATTCAGCCTGGAAGTTTTAATTAATTAAGTAAGAAACAGTGTTTTGAAAGACATTTGAACAACAATCTTACATTATTGTAAGAATCTGGGAAAATTTAGAACATTTTTGAAGGAAAGTTTGTACAAACTGTAATTCAGTATTTCGCTAGAGATAATCCTCATCAACCATCTGGAAAAGGGTAAAACTATTACAGGTGCATATTATTCATCATTATTGGACCATCTGAAAACCGAGCTGCAAGAAAAATGCCAGGAATTGGACCGCACAAAGGTCCTTTTCCATCACGACAATGCACCAGCACACACCTCAGCAGTTGTGGTTGCAAAATTAATGGAAATAGGATTCAAACTCATTTCACATCCCCCCTATTCTCCATACTTGGCTTTCTCAGACTGCTATTTGCTCCCCAATTTGAAGAAATGGCTGGCGGGACAAAGATTTTATTCAAACAAGGAGGTGATTGCAGGAACTAATAGCTATTTTGCAGACTTGAACATTTCCTATTATTTGGAAGGGATCAACAAATTAGAACAGCATTGGATGAAGTGTACAATCCTAAAAGGAGACTATGTCAAAAAATAAAAAAGGTTTACCCCAAACACGTAAGTAGTTTTTATTTTTGCATAGACTTTTCAAATGCCCCTTGTACATTATGGAGCACATGGAGATATAAAGTTTTCAATTTTACCCCACTCTACTCGCTAATGCACTGGACTGTGAGCACCTAATAATGATATTGTGCTCCCTCAACATGAAATGCACAATGATTTTTTAAAATATATCTACAGCTGTAAATATGAGCTGCGTGAGATTAGCCGAGCGGTCTAAGGCACTGTAGTCATGGACTGTGCAGCTGGTCCCAGCGGAGATTCAAGTCCTCCCTTGGGCATGGGTGTGTTTGTTTGTCCTTAGGATAATTTAGGTTAAGGAGTGTGTAAGCTTAGTGACCTTAGCAGTTAAGTCCCATAAGATTTCACACACATTTGAACATTTTTGTAAATATGACATAGTCTATCAGTCTGTTGTATCATTGCTTGAGATTCATTGTTTTTATAATTTGTTGACTTTTAATATACCCTTACACCCTGAGCATTATAAATTAGACACCAGTAGTTTTCTCAAAATTAAAAAAGAAAAACTGATCATAACATTGCTCAAGTGATAATCACTGTGTTCATTTACATTATTTGTTCAAGTAATGCATTATGTCTACAGACAATAATAATGGATAGATACATCATATGAATATATCTTTCTTTTCAGAAATCATCATTGCATGATTGTCATGAAAATGTTTTTAAATTTAAAAAAAGCACTCAATCGACCTAATTGTAGCTACCTATTGATTTTAGGGTATCATATATGAAGAGTATAATCTGGCATTTTGAAGATTTATGTTTTCAGACAAACACTGGTCTGTTGAAGATAAGCCATAATAAATGAATTAATAATACATCATATGATTCCAAAAGAGATAAGTGTCTATTATATTACTAGTATCAGAGGGTCAGTTTTCCTACCCTTCTCTCACACTGATGCAAACAGAAAAATCTTCATGATGAACATTTTGAACAAAAGCTACCAAACTAATTTCAAAGCCTGTGGGATTTGTTGATTAAAATTTCATCCATCTGTTAGCTTATATTCAGTATTTTCAGTACATAAGAAATCTCTCTTACACATACAGAGTTGTAAGAGAAAATAATGGCTATTGGGTGTGTCTAACATTACTGGAAATTCTCAGGTGGAGATCACTAACACCATGTGAAGTTCAAACTTTCAGATTTGTAGAAAGTTTGAAACAATGGAGTGGTTTATATGGATACCATCATAGCAACAGACTGCAGAGAGAACTGTCTATAGAATGAGTGGTAATGAGACTGAATTTGGGCAAAAGTGTGACAAGAACATTAGGCTTTGATCCTTTCAGGGAGACTAAAACCCATGAGAAGATTGTAGCATTGTTCAGCTGTGACAGATAGATGGACTACAGCAGCTGAAATCCAGGTTGAGGTTATGATCATTATGCAAGACAAACTGTCACCAACAGATCAGTAGAATTTGGGTTGATGTCTCAAGCTGCCATATAAACTTTTACCATTATGCCATTTTATAGACAGCAGAGACTAGCATTTTAAACCAACAAAGTCAACTGGGACATTGAGTGGTTTTCTGTAGTGTTTGGTAATGAGTCTAATTTTTGTTTGTAGCAGTCACACTGGTGCCAAAACATCTGTAGATGATCTGGTGAGAAATCACAGGAAACTGTGATTCTCAAGATCCACACCTCCCCAGCTCCTTGTTTCACAGTGTTAAGAGCTATTTAATACAATACTAGGACTCATCAGTATGTGGCAAGAATTGTAAATCCTGTTATCATACCCTTCATAACCAAGGTACCAAATGACATATTCTTGCATGACAATCTAGTATCACACACTGCACTTCACACCACAAATACTTTTATGAAAGTATGGATACTTGGCTGGCCTTTCTGGTCCCTGTATTTGTTATCCACAGGGAATGCCTGGGATGCGATGGAAGACACCTACTTTCATATCAGCCTCTAACAGGAAATATTAATGATCCGACACAGTATGTGTTTCAGGCATAGCAAATAATGAAATTATGTGATTAGTGCAATATTTCCACTTGTTTCTGCTCACTAATCTGCTTATTATAGGTCAGTGTTTGAAATTTTATGATTGAGACATAAATATAGCTCTTACAAAATCAATTGGCATGGTGTAATGTATTTTGGGCATATTGTAACTGTCCTATTGTGTTCCATTTAGTTTTCCCAAGCAACAGTGGTGTATAGAGTCAACATTTGTCACAGATTATCAGATTATCACTGTTTTTGAAATTGATAAATGAGTCTTTTAGTATGGTTAACCTCAACAAAAGTTTGAGCCACAAAGGTTTCTTCAAGGAATCTGCAAATTTTATCCTGCTTTTTCTTTTTCTTTTTTTCTTTCTATATGTAACACAACCACTTTCTTGGGTGTTATAGTTTCACATCTTACAAGGGAACCTCCCCATCGCACCCCCCTCAGATTTAGTTATAAGTTGGCACAGTGGATAGGCCTTGAAAAACTGAACACAGATCAATCGAGAAAACAGGAAAAAGTTGAGTGGAACTATGAAAAAATAAGCAAAATACACAAACTGAGTAGTCCATGCCAAGATAAGCAACATCAAGAATATTCTGAGCTCAGGAGCATCGTGGTCCCGTGGTTAGCGTGAGCAGCTGTGGAGCGAGAGGTCCTTGGTTCAAGTCCTCCCTCGTGTGAAAATTTTAATTTCTTTATTTTCGCAAAGTTATGATCTGTCCATCCGTTCATTGACGTCTCTGTTCACTGTAATAAGTTTAGTGTCTGCGTTTTGCGACCGCACCGCAAAACCGTGCGATTAGTAGACGAAAGGACGTGCCTCTCCAATGGGAACCGAAAACATTTGATCGCAAGGTCATAGGTCAACCGATTCCTCCACAGGAAAACACGTCTGATATATTCTATACGACACTGGTGACGGCATGTGCGTCACATGACAGGAATATGTTGTCGACCCACCTAACTTGTACACTTGGCGAATGGGTAAAAAGATTCTTCTACGTTGCCCAATTTAGGTTTTCTTGTGGATGTGATAATTACTCCCAAAAAAGAGATGAAAACATAAGAGTTTGTCAAATAAACTGCAACAAATGAATCCAACAGTTTCACAGTCGCACACTTTTCCCTGTGCTCTGTCAAAACATATGTTTCTAACGTTTTCAAATTTTTCCATGTGTAGACCGTCAAATCCTGCATATGTCCAAGCAAATCTGAACATGTCCTGGAATTTTGGAGAGCGAGGTTGATTATGTGTGAGTGTCTGAACTTTGATAATTCACTGAAAATAAAAAATAAACTTCTCGCTCGAAGAAAGACTTGAACCAAGGACCTCTCGTTCCGCAGCTGCTCACGCTAACCACGGGACCACGGCGCTCCTGAGTTCAGTCTGCCCTTGATGTTGCCTATCTTGCGCATGGACTACTCAGTTTGCATATTTTGCTTATTTTTTCATAGTTCCACTCAACTTCTTCCTGTTTTCTCGATTGATCTGTGTTCAGGTTTTCAAGGCCTATCCACTGTGCAACTTATAACTAAATCTGAGGGGGTGCGATGGGGAGGTTCCCTTGTTAGAAGGAACTTACAATCCTTGTAACATAACAGATTTTGAAATTAAAATAAACTCAGTAAGCATAATTTAAAGGTTTTTGTTTAATAGTAATATAAATATTGTACCAGTCAGAATGCCCCCTCACTCTGGATGCTGTTGTCAGGCAGACACTGAGTTAAATGCTGTTTGTAAGCAGCCAAAAAACGCCCTGACTACTGCAAAGTGATTAGAAACTGACTTAAATAGGCGTGCTGGGTGAACCGCCAAAGGTACCTCAAATAGTTTCCCATCATGGATACTGTCTCCTCTACAAGAAGTACAGTCTCTGTCACCTCTTGTCCCCTTGTCTGTATGTGGCATGTCAATAGCAGATAGGTGCTAAGAGAAACTCAGGGTATTACAGCACCATATCCCTAGCCAACACATTGGAGAGACTGTCATCCACTAAAACTGAAACTGTGCCAGTGTGATTCACTTCATCTGTTGAAAAACCTGGTGTGTCCTATTTCAAGGGGATATAAACTCAAAAGAGTAGGAGTTTATTAATTATTGGTATATCAAATGTATGGCAAATAATGGTACTGCTTAAAAAAATGACAGCAAGGGATGGAAAGGATCGTCTTAACAGCTCAGTGTGTATGCTCAATGGCTATGTTCAACATGCTTGAGGCTATTTTGACAGCCATTGAAGAAAGAGGATTGAGAGGACCAGCTTTTTTCCAAGAACTAATTGGGGCCCTATATACTGTTTCCATTCAAATTTTATGGTAGAATCAATAGGGAATGTGCCTTCTGTGTGTACTTACAGGAGGAATTGTCCACAGTTTGTGAACAGCTGAGGATGCTGTTGGCCATGGTCATCTGTCTGCAGGCTGCTGCCCTGGGGTGTAGCAATGGTATGGAACACATTAGGTGTTGATTATTTTTCTCTTGGGCTGTAAAGCTGAGGCACCTCCAACATACCCGACTGGGGGAACCACACTTACCGCAGGGTGAGTGGAGAGTGAATCAGGGGCTGATTGCGTGCCCTCACCAATTCATCTTATGAATGGACAAGTGGCTGCACCTTTGACAGGATACAAACAGGTTAATTGGGGCCAGAAGTTTGCTATTTTTTAGCCTGCTACTACCAAAGGTCCAGAGTACAGTCATCTGCAAGCTGTGGATCATGTCAGCACCAATGATGCCACTTTGGTTGGGTTCTGAGGTCATCCTCACTTCGTACAGGCAGCTAGTGGAAGCAGTGAAGACTGCTGGCCTTGCTTGGAGGATGCAAGTAGGGCTTACAATTTGCAGTATTGTACCCAAACATTATCAGGGTCCTTTGGCTTGGAGGCAAGTGGAGGGTTTCAATTGACTGTTCTGTTGGATCCGTGACCATCTGTGCTGCACATTAATGGACCTATGTTATGGGATGGATAACTGAATGATTCCCCTTGATAGATCAGGGATGCACTACACAGTGGAGGTTACTTGGCTAGGAGAGTACTTGTGAAGTGTACATGGATGTTGCTCTTTTCTTGCAGGATATCCTGAGAACCATGAATGAAGGGCGACAGACAGGTTCACTGGTTTTAGCCACCCAGGAAGTGTTTGACAAAGTGCCCCCTGCAGATTGTTAATAAATGTCTGAGCATGTGGAATAGGTTCTCAGATATGCAAGTGGCTCAATGACCTTTTAAGTAGTAGAACCAAGTACATTGTCCAAAATGATGAGTGTTCATCAGAGACAAGGGTATCTTTGGAGTGGTACAGGGAAGTGTGATATGACCTACATAGTTCCCTATATACATAAATCAGCTAATGGACTGGATGAACAGTGGTCTGTAACTGTATGCTGATGACACTGCAGTGTGTGGGAAAGTGTAATCATCGAATGACTGTAGGATGACAGAGGATGACTTTTCTTCAGTGTGACAAATGGCAACTTGCTTTAATTGTAGAAAGATGTAAGCTAATGAAAATGCATAGGAAAAATAGTCTTGTAATTTCTGGATACAGTATAAATGATGTGCTGCTTGACACATTCATTTAAATTAAATGGCTCTGAGCACTATACGACTTAACTTCTGAGGTCATCAGTCACCTTTTAATTAAATATTTAGACATATCGTTACAAAGAGCAATGGCGTGAAATGAGCACATAAAGTTTGTTATATGGTATGTGAATGGTCAACTTTAGTTTATTTCTAAAGAAAGCCACATATAGAACATTTGTATAACCAATTCCTGAGTGCTGCTGAAATGTTTTGAGATCTCCATGAGGTCTGCGGTTAGATTTGTTACTGGTACGTTTGATTACCATGTGAGTATAATGGATATGCTGTGAAAACTCATATGGGAATCCCTGGAGGGAAAGCAATGTTCTTTTCATGAAAAATTATTTAGAACACTTAGAGAACCAGCATTTGTGATAGACTGCAGAATGACTCTACTACCACCAATGTCTATCTCATGTAACAACCACAAAGACAAGAGCCATTTTTCTCTAACACAGTTTGTGAGTGGAACAGGAAAGAGAATGACTAGCAGTTGTCCACCATGCACTCTATGTAGGCTTGAGGAGTGTGTATGTAGTTATAGGTGTAGACAGGGCTATAGATGCTGAATTAAATGCATTTGGCTGTCAAGAGCACAATACATGAAGTATTCAGTGACTACTGCACCACAGTCTTATTGAAAGACCTCACAAAACACAAAGAAATTCTGGTCATACGTAAAAGCTGTCAGAGGCAACAAAATTAACAAACACAAATGATAGCAAATTGTGAAGTACCAAAATATAGGCCAAATTGGTAGTATGAACAGACTAAAATTATCTTTATTTCATGCTGTTGAATACAATTGCAGACTTTTAATTCCTGATATGGTTCTACTGTTGAATCAAGTGCTACTTTCAGACTTATATAGTGTCAGTACAACTTTAAACTGTCAGTAACTACAGTCAGCATTTCTACCAGTCATGGGTTAGCCACTGATAACCTAAATGTTGAGCACCCCAATTCCCCCTTCCCCACTAAACACATGAGTCAACACACAATACATAAACATAATGTTTCTTAATTAGGATTTGTCATTCCATAATTTATTTTGGAACAGTAAAGAATAATAAAAGATATTTTTGAAAATTTTCTTCAGAAGGTTATGATATAAACATCACTACTCACTAACCATGTTATTAGTTTTTTCAGAAACACATTGCTTACAGAAAAAACTCAAAATAATAATGTCAACAAAGAATATCCGCTTCTGTCCCTCTAAAAAGTTCCAAAATAAGACAAATTCAATTTAAATGAAAACACCACTGTTTTATAGCACTTAAATTGCAACCTCAGAAAATATATTCATATATTTTAATTTACTTCTATTTTGAAATTTGGAGATTGTTCAGATTCATTCCTCAGGCAAGTTGGCACACAGCTGTTGTAACTGGTCCTTCATATATTTGCTACTTGCACTGGGGCAGGGTCGATGTCTGAGCTGGTCCCAGATAGGGGAGAGATCTGGGGATCCTGCTGGCCATGGGAGTACCCCAATATCATGCAAACAGTTTATACACACAATCATTGCCCTATTGAAAAATGATAACACAATACTGCCATGTGAGAGGTAACAAATGAGGACATGGAATGTCTGTGACATACTGTTGTGCCATCAGACTTCCCTTAATGATTATCAGCCATGATCTGAAGTCATGGTTCAATGGCTCCTCACACCATGACGCCAGAAGTAACATCACTGTGCTCTCCTAAACACTGAAAGAATTAGGCTGTTCCCCAGGTTACCACCGTACCCACTGACAATGGTCTCTCAGGGTAGTGCAGAACCAGACTTCATCACTGAATATGATGTGGCACCATTCATGCTTTGTGGACATGGCAACTCTCCAAACACAACTGTTTGTGTTGTAATGTTAACAGCAACCTATATATGAGGCAGTAAATTCCTAGTCTAGCTGCTGGTGGTCTCCAAACAATGGTGCAGAATGACACAGAATGTTGCAGGGAGTCCATTCCTTGTTCTTTGATGACAGGCACAGTTGTGAAAGGATTATAATGTGCTTCTTGCACAGTATGGTGATCCTCGATTGTGATGGTCAGATGTGGTTGACAGGACTCTTGATGATGAGTATGCTAGCCATCATATGCACATGCAGTCCAATATCAGGTAAGGCTACTGTAACATCAAAATGCCGCACAAATCTAGTATTGCATGATTTGACCAGCCGAGAAAAAGAAGACTCACAATGAGACCCCTTTCAGTCTCCATCAGTTGCTGATAATGTTATCTCACATGTGTACTCAATATATCCATGTCTTTTTCAGTGATCACTCAACATCTGACACTTTTAATGCCTCTTATATAACCTACCAGGTTTGGCAATGACACTAAACATGAACAGCACTAAGGAACTCAGGTGGTCATTTTACCTGTTATGAGAATTGTAACTCTAATATTTATGTACCTGTCAATGGTGTGTATGTGTATGAAGTCACAGTGACATCCAACCATGTCTTCTGGGTGCTTCACTTTTTTGTCAGACAGTGTATATAAGTCCAAATGATGCACTAATTATATGGTAGTATTTACAGTTGTTATTTAGATTTCAAATGTGCAACATGTAAGTTAGTTTTTCCAATTTTACCTTTTGCAAGATCTTTGAATGATGACATTATTTCAGTAAATGTGTATCTAAACATTTGAAATTTCATCAGAATTGTTTTTTTGTCATTTTCTGACATCTGCATTGTAATAGAAACAATTTTATGAAGCTGTTTCAAGGTATTATGAAAAGTTTTGAAGGATTACAAGAATAAGACAACTATTTTATCATTCATACTAGGTAGCAACCTATGACCTTCTAGGTGATGATGCCACTCTACTGCTGTCTTCAAGTATAGATGAGTATTAGCTAATATATACTGCAAGAATATTGATAAAACTGACAAACTGCAGGGACAGATCCCTAACTGGAAACTGAGGAATTAAGGTCCTATGAACATGTGTCTAGAAATGCATCGTTGCCATGGTAGATGGCGCTGATGAATGAAAGTCCCTCTGTCCGTGTCCTGTGTGTTCCTTGTATGTTGCAGGCCAAATGGTGTTTGTGTACAGCCAAGCATATGTAAATGGTCACGAGGCAGCACATCTATACCAAAATAAGCACCCTCACAGATATCAAACACATCACACAATATTTTAAGCCCTTTTTGGGTGTTTGTGTGATTGTGGGTCCTTTCAGATAGATGAGCATACAGGGAGGCAGAGGTCTGTGTGCACTCAAGATTTGGAGGACCAGGTTCTACAGTATATTGAGACAAACCCTAGTACAAGCTCCAGACAAGTGCCCACCAACATGGTATTAAATTTAAATGTCGTGCGACTAGGGCCTCCCGTCGGGTAGACCATTTGCCGGATGCTAGCCTTTCGATTTGACACCACTTTGGTGACTTGCATGTCAATGGGGAGGGATGAAATGATGATGATTAGGACAACACAGCACCCAGTCCCTGAGCGGAGAAAATCTCCGACCCAGCTGGGAATCGAACCCGGGCCCTAAGGATTGACACTCTGTTGTACTGACCACTCAGCTAACAGGTGCAGAAACATGGTATTAACCAAAGAACAATTATGTGTATCCTGCATAATAAGCACTGCTATCCCTATCACCTGCAATGAATGCAAGAATTATCAGCAGCAGATTTTCCTCTACAGGAAGGATTTTGTTGATGGATTCTGCACCAGTCCATCAAAATTATGGGATATCAGTCATTGTTCCTCTTCACTGATGAAGCAACCTGTATCAAAACTGGCATCATCAATCTGCATAACCATCATCTATGGGCTACAGATAATCCTCAAGGAATGGTTCAGGCATCTCATCAGCATTGGTTCAGCATCAATGTGAGGCCAGGGATTCTTGGTGACCTCATATATGGACCAGTTATTATTCCACAATCCCTTGACAGAGGAACATACATGGACTTTCTGTGGAATACTCTGCCTGGACCACTTGAGAATGTGCCTTCGGCAGTATGACAGGTTATATGGTTTCTACATGATGGAGCACTACCCAACACCTGCATAACAGTTCATTGACACTTCAACACCATCTTTCCCGGGCATTGCATAGGATGTGGAGAGCCCTGTAGCATGGCCTGATAGATCACCAGACTTAAATCTCCTGGACAGTTACCTCTGGGGCATCTGAAAAGCATTATGTATGCTGAACCAGTTCCTGACTTGCAGACCCTTCAACAGCATGTTCACAATGCCTGTGACACTATTTGAAGAGAGGTTCGAACATCCAAAAGAGTGTGGCAATCCATGACATGACATGTTCACTATGCCTGTGACGCTATTCGAAGAGAGGCCCAAACATCTAAAAGACTATGGCAATCCATGACATGAAATGTGTGAACAGGTGAATTCTATCCCACAGAGGGCACTTTGAACATCTATATCTACATCAATGTGATGCTGCTCTTGCTGTGTTCTGGGATGATTTGTTGTCATTGCATGTACACCATCCATTTCCAGACACACATTCATAGGACCTTTTCTCCTCCATTTCCAGTTAGGAATCTGCTCCTATAGTTTGTCAGTCTTGTTGATGTTCACCCTGTATATTTGAAATGACAGTGTCACAAGCAAAATTAGTGTAGAACGTACTAGAAAGGTATTATTACAAACTAAAATTTGTGACTCATAAAAATTACTGTGAAATTTTTTTGCATGTTTGAAATGCTTTGAAAGCAGGGCTAATTAAGGGAAAGTAGTGTCTCAACTGGTTTGCTCATCTGGGTTCTTATATCTTGGATACTTAATGGGAAAGTGCAAGTGCTTCAAACTCAAACTGCGGGTAGCAAAGCCAAAGCAGAAGAGCTGAAAACTCTGTTTTCAAATGTTCCTTTACAGAGGAAGATACAGAAACTTTGCCTGAGTTTAATTCTCACACTACTATAAAATGGGTAATATAGATATTGTCGCATCACTGTGGTGTAGCAGTTATGATACTAGACTGTTGCAGGGCGGGTCCTTGAGTTCAAAACTCACTTGAACTGCAAAATTTTAATTTGTATATTTGGTACAAGGACATTCTATAAGTATCCACAAATATCAAGAATCATTGTACTGAAAAGTTCTGTTACTGTATATATATCGTATGTGTTCTGGCCGGAGGCAGTTCACTCCGCGCTCTGTGCCGAATAAACCTTCGTTAAGTGAGGTTAGTGCTTGTCATTCATCTAATTACACCTTCTTCTACATGACATTATTCTGGTAGAGATGCTGGGTATTGAAACGTGTGATAGTGCACATTATCGACAACACAGTGGCTCCCATCAAGCCACAACAGAGCTGCCGTTTATGTGGTGAGAAACCCAAGTTCGAGCCATATTGAATAGATCACAGTCTATCAGAGACAGAAGAAGAAGAGGATGTTATGATGACAGCAACTGTATGCCACCACATGAGACATCCTTCTGGGTTCTCTGGTGATGATGACCAAGATCCAAAAAAGTGGCTGAATGTATATGAGCGTACAGCCAAATTTAACAAATGGGATGACACCATGTGTTTGGCTAATGCATTTTTCTACTTGGAGGGCACTGCCAAGCAATGGTATAAGAACAAAGAGAAGAATTTCACAATCTGGGATGTATTCCAGGCAGAACTGTGCAAGTATTTCGGCGACACACAATGACAGAAGTGTAAAGCTGAAGATAAATTAAAGTACAGGGCACAGTGTCCAGGAGAAACGACAGCATCCTACATTTAAGGCCTCTTCGAGCTCTGTAAAATAGTGGCTTCTAGAATGAAGGAGGAAGATAAGGTTGCACATCTCATGAAGGGTGTTGCAGAGGATATGCATCAAGCCCTACTCCTGAAGGAGGCTTCGACAGCAGACGACTTCGTAAAATGGTGCCAGTATATCGAGACAATGCATCAGAAAAGAATTACAAGCAAGATATTTGAATGCCTTCCAAACATCGTACTGATGTCTGTGATGGGGGAAGGAACTGATTTCACAAGTGTTCTTTGTCAGATAGTGAGAGAGGAAGTTCAGAAGTCGCTTGGATTGCACGGCGAGCTGAAAACTGAGACGTTTCAAGAGGTCATAAGGAAGGAAGTGGTACAAACATTGAACCCAGTCTCTTTTCCTTCATTTCCCTTTAAAACAGTGAAAAAGTCAAAACCCAGGTGAAGTTACATTCCTACAATGCTGCATGAGAGACCTGTTAGGGCACCAAGGAAGACTGACGTCTGGAGGACCCACGATGACCAACCAGTATGTTTCCACTGCAGATGCCTGGGACATGTGGTGTGCTATTGTCAAGAAAGGTGGCAGATATTTGATGACACCTGTGCCAGAAGACAGCAGACCGATCTTAGATGGCGCCAACTCCGGGATGACGAAGATGAACAAGAAGATGTGAGTGCAGGAGGATGTAGGTCAACATTGCCCGAAGCTAGCCACTGGATAGAACACTCCCCAAAACGCCAATCAAGGTCTCCATCACCGTTTAGAAGCACCAGCTGATCACCTGGTGTGACCTTCCTTGGATGTGAGGCCGCCGCAGAGAAAAATCTTCCACCGTCGATCACTACAAAAATGATAGTAAACTACGTCGATATCCTCATGGATGGCTGACCAGCCCAAGCTCTTGTGGACTTTGGAACATCATATTCAGTCATTTTGGAGAAGTACTGTCACCAGTTGCAGAAAACAGCATTCGCCGACAGCAAAACATCTCTGCTGAAAGTAGCTAATGGGAAATATCTAAAACCTAAAGGAAGATGTGTCATTCGTGTGGGTACAAGCCCTTAGAGTTCATCATCTTACAAGATTGTAGTCATGACATCATTCTCAGATGGAACTTTTTGAAAGCTTCTCAGGCAATTATAGATGGTGGTCACTCGAAGATTATACTAGATGAGATGAGACACTGTGGACAGGAAGATGCACATCCAAGTGTGTGGAGACTATGTGTGCTGGATGAAGTGATCATTCCTACAGTCAGCACTAGAAAGATAACTGTCACGTGTCATGCCATGCATCAACCCATGGATCTTGTAGTGGAATGTAAGAGAAGCATACCACTGAAGAATAACTTGGTCATCTCAGCCTCTGCCGTCTTGTTTAACAATGGATTTGGTGAATTGTGGGTAGTTAACTGTCGCCGAGAACCGCAGATCCTTCCAAGATGCACGTGCATAGCAAATGCTGAGCTGTTAATTTCTGGACAGCTGAGCGTCATAGAGACCTCCCATGCTGAGGCTGTGGGCGAAATTGGTGCTACCATTATGAGACAAGATCTTCTAGCCTGACTATCACCAGATCTCACAAAGGAACAACAGAAGAAGCTAATTGCCATTCTTCAAGAGTTTTCTGAATGCTCCAATCCACAGGTGAAGGGCAAATTAGAAAAATCAACAGTGAAGCACAGGATTAGCACTGGAGACCGTCAACCAATAAGCCAGAGAGCATACCATGTGTCAGCAATGGAATGTTGAATAATTCGTGATGAAGTAGAGAAAATGATGAAGAATGACATCATTCAGCCTTCACAGAGCCCGTGGTCATCACCAGCAGTTCTCATCAGGAAGAAGGATGGCAGTTGGTGCCTTTCTGTTGGTTATAGGAAGCTTAATAAGACAACTAAAAAGGACATTTACCCTCTTCCACGAATTAATGATACACTAGATTATCTGAAGGGGGCTAAGGTTTTCTCAACCATGGACATGTACTTGGGATACTGGCAAATTGAATGTATTACCTTGAATTTAACAGTAGGTTGACACACAGTCAGGGTGGGTTCAGAAAATATAATTCTTGTGAAAAACAACTAGCTCTTTATTCACATGAAGTAATGAGTGCTATTGGAAGGAGATCTCAAATTGATTCCATATTTCTAGCTTTCCAGAAAGCTTTTGACACTGTTCATTGCAAGCAACGTTTAATCAAATTATGTAACTATGGAGTATCACCTTAGTTTTACAAGTGGATTCCTGATTTCCTGTCAGAAAGGCCACAGTTCATGGTAATTGAGAGAGTCATTGAGTAAAATGGAAGTGATATCTGGTATGCCACAAGAATATGTTATAGGCCCTCTAAATCTTCCTGGTCTATATAAATGATTTAGAAGATGATCTGAGCAGCTGTCATAGATTGTTTGCAGATGATGCTGTCATTTAACTACTCATAAAGTAATCAGATGACCAAAACCAATTTGTACAATAAGTTAGAAAACATATATGTATGGAGTGCAAAGTGGCAATTGGCCTTAAACAATAAAAAGTGTGAGGTCCTTTACATAAGTACCGAAAAGAATCCATTAAATTTGGATACACAATAAATCACACAAATATAAAGATTTTCATTTCAACTTAGTACCTGGGGATGATAATTATAACAATTTAAATCAGAACCATGACAAAGAAATTATTGTAGGGACTTGAAACCAAAGACAGTGTCTTATATACAGAACACTTAGAAGATGCAACAAATATACCAAAGACATTGTCTGCATGAGACTAGTCTGTCCTCTTCTGGAGAACTGTTTCATGATGTGGGATCCACATCAGATAGGATTGATGGAGTACATCGGAAAAGTTCAAAGAAAGGCAGCTCATTTTATATTATTGTGATATAGAGGAGAAAGTATCATGGATGTGATATTCAAGTTAGGATGGCAACCATTGAAACAATGGCATTTTTTGTTGCAGCAGGATATTTTCATGAAATTTCAATCACCAATTTTCTCCTCCAAATACAAAAATATTTTGTTGGTGCCTACCTACACAGGGAAAAATGACCACTGTAACAAAATTGAAGAAAGCAGAGCTTGTGTGGAAAGATTTAAGTGTTGAATGGAATGGTAGAGAAATAGCTTGAAGTTAGTTCAATGAACCCTCTACCAGGCACTTAGCTGTGAATTGCAGAGTAGTCAGCTAGATGTAAATATAGATGTAGGATCTTTACATATCACTTATTAACTGTTGTGGGCAAATTAAATCTAAATTTCTTTCACACAATATTTTTACAGAATGCTTTTCTAAAGTCAATATAGAGTCCATTTAGACAAACACAGCTGTTTCTTTGAGAAGAATTTATTGAGAAGAATCATTTTGATTTAGAAATAGCTTCAGAGGTGACCAGATAAGGTACTCTTTCTTGCACAGGACAGTGGGAGGCTCTGATATAAAGTTATGACCACTGTACAATTTCTGAAACTTCAAGAGGGTTTGCATTTAACACATTTTGTTTAAATATGAGTCCTCAGTGTTTGCTTAATCTGCCTTATTGCAACTGAAACTCACTGACATGCACTGGCAAGTGTGAACACTGTTCATGTACAGAGGAAACTGACTTGTTTACCTGATACATCCATTTTGGTGTTCTATGGTTTTCCAGTATTTTTCCTGGTGAATGCTGGGAAGACAAGTATTAAGATGTCATGGTCAATGCCTTTCCCTATCTTTGCCCATCATTAAAAATTGCTAAATTAAGTACATTATTGTCCCGCATGATTAATAATTTTACTATTCTTGTGTTTCCTGTTATTATCTTTTTGGAATTACACAGTTACATGCTTTTATTATCCTGTTTTGTTTTCTCTCAGTAAGTTATAACATATTCTGTGAGACTGTGCCACATGCTTTTATTATCCTGTTTTGTTTTCTCTCAGTAAGTTATAACATATTCTGCGAGACTGTGCAACTAACAGAGAGGTCCAGTTGAATAAAATTTAAATAAATTAGAGTATGTTTGCAGATGATCCCAGCACTGTGATTAATTTTTTTATCAATCTCCAACACCAATAACATCCTAGCACTGGCCTTAAATTGTTTGCAGCCTCAGACAACCTAAGGATGACCAATGTCATTCTGTTCAGTTTCATCCACAATGCCTGAGAGGAATTTTTAGTAAAGTACAATAAGCATAAACTACTTACACAAATATGTGCAAGTAATAATGTCTTATGAATTTACTTTCATACAGTTTTTTTTTTTTTTTTTTTTTTAACTGTACAGTCTCTGCCGCACAGAGAAGAGTGTCATAAGTAGAATTATTTGTAAGGTAAGCCAGGAAAGCTTCTGCTGTAAACTGTTAAGGCAGCTCCAATTATTAACTGTTGCATAAAAATACATATTTTCCTTTATTTACTTCATTATAAAGGAACTTATGAAAATAATATCTCCATATGCATGACACCACATCAAAAATGGCATTCACTGTGTATTTAAATAAACCTGTCGTTAGTGCAAAGGGATGTTTAGTATGGTGCTGTCAAAGTTTTAATTCTTAGAAGCTTCCGACACAAGGAATGCTATTCCATGGGTTGTATGAATAAAATGGAGAATGTACATTATTCTTAGACTTTCAGAGCAGATTCTCAGTTTCACATGAATAAACCAAGTCAGAGAATGTGCTTCACCTGAGAATGTTCCCAGCTTGAGTAGAGTGTGAGACGGGAACTGTTCAGTGTGAAGAACATTCTCCACTTTCATATGAATTCTTGCAAGCTGAGAACATTCTCCATCTTTTGAAGTGAGCTCTGAAGCTTATTTTAAGTTGAGTACATTCTGTTGAAATTTAATTTTACTGAGGTTTTCTTTCAGTAAAAATGGCAGAATTTATGTTGCTAAGAAGACAAAAAAGATACACTTAGCCTAAATAATTACTGTAAAGAGAAACAACACAAGTTTATACAGGTTTAACAACGAAAACTTTTTTTGGCTGCAAATCTCTTCCTTCCTGAAAATCATAAAAGAAGAGGTGGTAGCCTTTCAAATCAAGTGAAAATTAAAACAGTCTTACATTATTTAGTGCATCCAGGTTTTTGAACTTGTCTAGGTGAAGACTTAGGTTACTCTAGATAACTATGTCACTGACATTTTCAAATGTTCTCCATCATGTTAGACAAAAAGCACCTTCTTGGATTCAGTTTCCCAGAATCAAGGAGAACTAGAAACAGTAATAGTATCAGTTTCCTTGTGCATTGGGGGCCCTCAATTGCACACACATATCAGTTATGAAACCTTCTGCACATGGGAATGAATACATTGACCAAAGGGTCTTTCCTAGTGTCAATGTGCAGGCAACATGTACTTATAGTAAAATTTTTACTGGTGTCAGTGCTTCACGGCCTGAGTCTATACATGATGCTAGGATATGGAGAAACTCTAATGTTTGCCAGACAGTAAGAAAGAACCAGTGTAATGCTTTAATTTTAGGAGATGAAGGTATGGCACTGCACCATGGTTGAGGACACCATTCCAGCATCAACAAACACCTGATGAGAAGACATACAACAGAATGTGGCATGGCAGAATGAAGCTGTTTTGGAAAATCAGTGGAGGAAATGATTATTTCATTAAATAATTACAATGACTGTGACAGTGATCCTGCAAGCATCTGTCATAACACAGAGAGTGATATCTGTGGAGTTTTCCCATTATCATCATAGAAATGAAGCACAAGCAGATTGCGCAACATGTGACTCAGTTGCCCATAAGTATGACAACAGCTGGGCTGAACTGTCAACCTCACCTGAATACATCACCTTTTAAGTGTGAATATATTACTCACTTATACTTTTTTTGCATTATAAAGGCATCTTCAAAAGAATTTATTAGTATCTAAATGAAACATGATATACATTTCACTATTTGTTACATATGATGTGGCATGCTACACATCCAGGACAAGCTTACTGGCATTACTGTATAGATATAAAACATATAATAAAATAACTCGATACAGAAAACTTTCTCAAGATAACTTTCATGGTTTAACAATAAATAAGTAAGAATGAAGTACCATGCTTATTTTATTCTGATATAAGTATATGTATGAACAACCAAGACTGCTTACATGCTGTAACATTCATCTGTATTCTCAATAAATTATTGTTTTATCAGATGCTACCCTTCAATACAGAAATAAGTTAAGTGGCAATACTATGAAAAGGTTAGCTGCTACTCATCATACAGCAGACATGATGAGTCGCAGAGAAGCACAACAAAAAGACTGTTGGAAAGTTAGCTTTCAGCCAACAAGGTCTAGACAACACACAAACGCACATTCTCACACACACACACACACACACACACACACACACACACACACACACACACACACACGACATAATCTCTGGCAGTTCGAGGCTGAGACTGTCGTCATGTGTGTGTGAGTTACGTTTGTGTGTGTTTGTGTGTGTGTGTGTGTGTGTGTGTGTGTGTGTGTGTGTGTGTGTGTGTGTGTTGTGTGTGTGTGTGAGTGTTGTCTATTTTTGACAAAGGCCATGTTGGCCTAAAGCTAACAGTCCTTTTGTTGTGCCTTTCTGAGACTCAGCATCTCCACTATATGGTGGGTAGCAAGTATCCTTTTCATAACATTGTTACATTTCATCTTGGATTTTCCATTGTTTGAAATAAGTTAAGTGATGTATATAACAAAAAAATATATGTTTCTTCACTTCAGTATCATTTGAGATAAATAAAGGAAATTTTACATAGGACATATCTTAAAAAGTTAGGCATCAAAATAAATAAATTTATCTGATTCATGAGTGGGAAATCTGAGATTTTTACTATTATGGTGCATTTTTGTGCAAACTAACTTATGTATACAACAGTATGAATGCATGTACTGACTACAGAACGTAAAAAAGTGTGTGAGAATGCTGAAAATATAAACAAACATAAGATAAAACAAACATAATTATTCTGTACTTAAGTTCTTTGATAGTACCTTCAGGACATAGTATATCTGAAGCAGTCTGCATACGCCAACTAATGAAGGAGGCATAACAGGAACTACAAGGCTTTGTGCGGAATCCCACTTGGATCGAGTGTTTGGATGGACTGGGTCACCTCTGTACTCCAGAACTAGATGCTGAACTTCCTTATTGACACCTAACACTCCACGGTCTATGAAATACTCCACATACTGAAAAAAAGAAAATAATGGAAATATACAATAGTGGATAGATGAACTCAGCACACTCAATAAAATCAAATAGACTAATGACAAAGATAAATTCTGACATTAATACCTTTTCCCTAGCTAACACTTTCAATCTTTAGAAATTTGGGTTTTGTAGACAAATTATTATTTAGTCATTATCTGTAAGAGATTTCAAACTCTCAAACTGCAATATCAAACTGTGAGCAAGAAATATGCATGACAACCAAAATGGCAAGTACAGTTGACAAAATGCAAACTGTTGGCAGAAAGTGCCTGTCAGATCCAAAGTCTGATAGAGCACTGATGCAAATGAAATGTAACGTGCAATATGCAGAAAATATGCAGAAGAGGGACTGTTACTTGATGTATTACCCAAAATGGTTCTGTCTGTATTCTACACCTATTCCAAGAAGCTCTAGGTATGCTATGTTGATCTTTTACAAAAAAAAATTTTGCTGGTCATTACTGTAGCTGAATGGTCAACCTGTAAGTTGCAACAGTTTCTGTCACAGGAGACACATACTGCATGGGAAATATCCCTCTATTTTGATAATGTGCAGTGAATTTTCCCTGTAGCTATGATAGCTTTTAGGCTACAAGCCAATGAGGGGCACTTTTGATGGGAGGAATGACCAAATTAGCTGCAACAGCACTCAGCAGACTATTTATCATATTTTTGTTATACATTTTATACACTAATTTTCAAAGTGTGGAAGAATAGCTACCATTAAAAAAGATATGTAAATAGTTCTACCATCTGAAGGTGGCTTATCAAACTTTATACCATACTGTCATGTTTTGAACTTAATTTATCCATTTTGTATGAAACTTGGTAAGGTCAGTGATTGTATTACTAAATTTATTACACAGTCTTTCTGCTTCAGTAAGCTTTCACAAGTCTATGAGCATAACATGTTTTTACAGCACACTGCTACCCTCAGGTGCTTTAGAGTTATATGTACATTAATGTTTAGTAATACACACATCAAAAAAGTTTTGCATCACCCTGGTTCCCATAACTCCTGAAGATAGACATTAACTGTGGATATTGTATCACAGACACAGTCCCTTTGACTGTTCAGAGATGTCACTAAAACCACTCAAAGACGTAAACAACCATGCATGAGTAGCACCTATTAGATGGAGGGGGTCTGACAGCTGATCATTTCCAATCATTCCAACAGGAAGGAGGTACACGGCTCATTTTGTCTGTAGTTCAATCATGCCTAGATGGTCAATACCACTGTATAATCATGTCTGCATTGTTATTTTGTGCCACGAAGGGCTCTCAACAAGGGAAGTGTCCAGGCATCTTGGAGTGAACCAAAGCGATATTGTTTGGAGATGGAGGAGGGACGGAGAGACAGGGACTGTCAATGACATGCCTCGCTCAGGCCGCCCAAGGGCAACTACTGCAGAGGATGACCACTACCTATAGATTATGGCTCGGAAGAACCCTGGCAGCAGTGCCACCATGTTGAATAATGCTTTTTGTGCAGCCACAGGACCACATATTATGACTCAAACTTTGTACAATAGGCTGCATGATGTGCAATGTCACTCCCAATGTCCATGGTGAGGTCCATCTTTGCAGCCATGCAGCATGGTACAGATGGGCCCAAAAACATGCTGAATGGACCGCTCAGGGTTAGTATCACATTCTCTTCACCAATGAGTGTCGTGTATGCCTTCAACCAGACAATCATCTAAGATGTGTTTGGAGGCAATCTGGTCAGGCTGAACACCTTAGACACACTGTCCAGCGAGTGCAGCCAGGTGGAGGGTGCCTGCTGTTTTGGGGTGGCATTATGTGGCAATGACATACATCACTGGTGGTCATAGAAGGAGCCGTAATGGCTGTACAATTCGTGAATGCCACCCTCAGTCTGATAGTGCAACCATATCAGCAGCATATTGGCAAGGCATTTGTCTTCATGGATGACAATTTGCACCCCCATCGTGCACATCTTGTGAATGACTTCCTTCAGGATAATGACATCACTTAACTAGAGTGGCCAGCATGTTCTCCAGAAATGAACCCTACCGAACACGCTTGGGATGGACTGAAAAGGGTTGTTTATGGACAACATGACGCACCAACCACTCTGAGGGATCTACACCAAATCACCGTTGAGGAGTTGGACAGTCTGGACCAACAGTGCCTTGATGAACTTGTGGATAATATACCACAACAAATACAGGCACACATCAATACAAGAGGACATGCTACTGGGTATTAGAGGTACTGGTGTGTACAACAATCTCTAACACCACCTCTGAAGGTCTCGCTGTACGGTGGTACAACCTGCAATGTGTGGTTTCCATGAGCAATAAAAAGAGCGGAAATGATGTTTATGTCATCTCTATTCCCATTTTCTGTACAGGTTCCAGAACTCTCAGATGCAAAACTTTTTTTTATGCGTGTAGATTCTTTTGGAGTATGATGAGCTCTATTTGCTGGATGTGCCAGTGATGTGATGAATCAAAATTAATCCATTTTTGCTGAATATGTATTTCTCTGGCACACAGAGCACAAGAACAATCACAATACCATCGTGCAATATTTTCACATTGAGTTATTTACATTTTCTTTCCATGTAAAAAGCTGGAAGTGAAAATTTAAAGTGATTGTGTTATGTTTATTCTACTGCTCTGTGTGCCAGATAAACACATACTCAGCATAAATGGACAAATTTCAGTTCATAACCTCACTTGTACATCCAACAAATTAAACTCATCACACATCAAAAGAATCTATTACTATAAATTGAGGTATATGTATTTGTGAAGCATCTGAGGAAGGCAACATGCTGCCAAATTATGTTATGCTGATAAATACTGGTAAAAAGTGACTGAGGCAGAAAAATTATTTTATAAATGCTGTCATCTGCAGAACTTATAGTATTTGGGCTACCAGAAATGTGTTGTTATGAGGCAATTTGACGTACACATGACTAATTGTGGTGAAATTGATTTATTGAACTTTCAAGCCATCATAACAAAATTGGCAGTGGATGAGTGATTCAATGAAGAAATGACATGTAGAAAGCTTTAACAATTTTATTACAAGTAATCAGACATTATCATGTTGAAATGCAATAAATCATGGCTCTGTGAAAGATGGGACTGGGCTCCAGTTTCTAAGGGTTCCTTGGCATACTGGCTGTAGTGACAATACTCACAGTTCTTAACAGCTGAGTTCACCAACAATACCTGTAATACTTCAGGTGCTGTTTTCAGATCTGGAAATGAAGCAGACTTCAACCGAGCCTGTTTCACCTCTGTGGTAGTACAACATAAATATCAAACTTGCCATTTACCATAACATCACAATATCTATGAGAAGTCAACAATGTAGAACATGATAAGGAAGGACTCTTGCAAGAACTACACATATTATATGTTTTCATGAGCAGTTTGCAGCTATACTTGCTGATGTTTATGATATGAGGATATTCTGCATGGGGAAATGGCTTCATCCAGTTCTATTAAACACAAAAAATATGAGTTTTGTAATAGACCATCTGATACCTGTGACAGTACTGCCATGTTATGCTGAGATTCAAGAAGTGGCTCTACGGATTATCACCATTATGTTTATGGGATGGGTGTCAATCAAAAGGGCTGCTAAATTCTACACCACAGGCTTTTAATCCTTCCAGTTTTCTTCAGTTCTCTATTTTCACTTTCCATCATAGTCATGTTCTTACATCCCCGCTCCCCAAAAAAAAGAAACCAAAAAAAAAAAAGAAAAAAATACAATAATGTGATAAAATAACAAGCCTTCTTCCTGCATTTGAACTATTTTTTCTTCATAAGACTTTAAATTTTCCTACATCATGATACGAACAGTGACCACCACTGCACTGTTTCAGGATTACTGGTGCTACGCAATCTGTCTACATCCTCAACAGTTCCCTATCTGTTCAACTCACAAAGCTATTCACAAAACATGATGGAGTCCAAAAGCTGACACTCCATTTCTAATTATTTTATTTTACTTTTCTCAAAATTTTCACTTATCCCTGTTGATTCTGCGCTCCTTTTATCACTAAAACTATTTCTGTTGAGGATCTGTATGAACTTATGAAACATTGGTTATGAAATGTAATCATCAGGAGAATAACATGTTTATTAGAATCCCTATATATATGGTACAGTTCTCTTGTGCTTGCTCACAATGAAATAGTGATTTGTTTCCCTTCTTTTAAGCATTTTCAGTCAATAACACACTTTCATTTGTTGGCATGGTATGTATGTGCAAAGTTTTACCATAGAATCTCTACTTCTGCACCATTATGAAACTGTCATTTTATCATTATTTTAAGTATAACATAATGGTGCTAAAGAAGTATATACCATCAGCTTCTTATTCTGGCATGGCCTCTGTCAAGCAGAATTAATGTTTTTTTTATACGATGTATACAGCAGCATCAGTCAATATCTTGTCACTGAACAGGCTAAGGAACATAACAGTTGGGATATGAGTCATTGTTTCACTACAGAACTCATATGAAATTCCTTCTAAGCTCCAGTGTATCTGAACACCAGAGAGGAGAAGTGACAGTCCATCATATACTCAAGTTTTGTCATTCAGCTAGAACTGATTTGAACTCATCCTCCTAATTATCTCCATTATCATCCACAGCCTTAATGAAGTGTTTCAAAGATTAAAGTGCATTTCAAAAGTTTCTTTTATGATTAGACTTGCCTCAGCCTCTTGGCAGGTACAACTCTTTCATCATGGATATTGTTAGTATTCAGTTTTGTAACTACCTGTTGTAGTATGCATACACATTGTACAGCAGACCAAAATGTGCATTCTGGTAAAAAGTGTTGGGACTAAGGCATTTTCCCAGATTATTCTTCTTCACAGTGAGAAATGTATTTGTGTATCTCAAAAGCTTTGAAACCAAGAGAGATATACTAGTGGGTTGAAGTTTTAAGATAAGTCATAAGTCATGACCAGGCGGCTCACCTATAAGAGCATTTCCCATTACTGGTACCTGCAAGTGTCTGTGTTTGAGTCTGAGTCTACTTTACAATTTTTTGTAAGCCCAGAAATTTCTGGCAGTACATATGCAGAGTTTTTAATTTTGAGTGAAACATGTAACTGTGCAAAAGTATGCTTTTAAACAAAATTTTATGACATTAGAAGTGAGTGCCAGAATGTAACTTAGGATTAGATATTTCACATTCATAGAGAGAGTTTTGTAATATGAGCTTTTTGTAGCATCCTGATGTGAATTAATACATCAGTATGGAAAACATGAGACCTGTCTATCACACAGTTTTACACTGTCATGAATGTTACTGATGAACTATGCTTGAAAGATTATGTTGAACATAGAATTTTAGTTGACTGTTGTCTCTAGACTTTCTGTTTTTATTTACAGACCAACTGAATTTTTTGAGAGGCTCTAGTAAGATTTAGAATTTTTTTCTTATCTTCATATCTCTCTCTTATTCTTTTTCTCCACCACAAATCTGTATCTTGTTTGATAATGATTCTAGTGGGATTATTTCTAGTTAAAAAGTATCTTATTTGTTCCAAATAATTAGAAACAATTTCTCAGACTTCCTATTTTTTGCACTTATAGCACTCTTATCAAGAGTTATTATTATGTGGAACTAGTGTGCACATGACTTATGCCATTATAAGTTTGATCGCAAACACTAGGTAACTCAGGTACCACTAAGTATCTGATTTCCTGCAAAGAGCTATACTAAATAGTTAGTCACAATTGACAATGTAACACTTACTTGTATGACTTTCACTTTAAGTCGGACAATTTCTTCTCCTTGGTTGTCAATGTTTGCTCTCAGTTTAATTGATTCACCACACACATATGCTGAACGCTCAAGTTGAGTCCTTAATACAACTGGTCCCTTTTCACAGCACAGGCAGCATTTGGTCCGTTTGTCTTGTCCTATCATTGGTTTCTGTTAACATTTACATTTAATTATTGTAGATTGGTGGCTACTATACATCATAAAACTCACAATAAATACTAATAATGCTGAAAAAATACCAGAATGTAAATTTTATGTTGCATTAAAAAGTAGTGAAGTGAAGCAGTGAATAAGAAAGATGACCCCCATCTGCAGCACCACTCATTTTATTCTTGAGTATCTTCCATTTTGTCTACAATATAATTGCTGTTTATTTGTTACTGCCCATTTATTATGAGTATATACAGGGTATCCCATTTATCTTCACCACCCTAACTAACTGTTTGTCCAGATGAAAATTACAAGATGTTTCAAGCAAATGTTCTTTACCTGTCAGGGGGACAGCAATCAGCATGATTGCCTTCATTGTAGCTTTGTTTTTTACGAAGATATAAACAGCGGTATGACTTTTTAAAATGACACCCTGTATTTTTTATTTGGTGATTTATTTCCTCTCCTAATGACCTATTCAAAAATGTATCACAGTGTACTATCCAGTGAAACACAACGTTATTACTTACATAACACAACATTGACTTTGAGCATGGGATCACAAACTTGTCCACTTGTTGGAACAGTCAGAAGACAAATGAAAACCAAGTAGAGACATAACACAAAATTGACTTTGACTCTCCTGTACAATTGCCCAGGAGTAGAACATTCATAGGCACTCAAAGTGGTGACCCTGGACACTGATACACTGGTGCACTCATTGAATGAAAGAATTATTTACTGCTTCCACTGTTGGCTGCTGAAGAGAATTACAAGCAAGTGCAATAAGTTCCTGCATGTCCTCTGGAGTTGTTGGAATACCATGATAGACAAGTCTTCAATGCATTAACAAAGAAAAAAGTCTACAGGATTGAAATCAGGAGACCCAGCAGGCCAAGTAACTGTTCCTCCTCGACCAATCCAGCTGGCAGGATACCTTCAGTTCAGAACATGATGTGCACCCAAGGCATTATGAGCTGGACAGCCATCGTGTGGATACCACATAAGCATTCTGGTTCTTAGCGGCACTTCATCCAGAAGAAGAGGAAAAATTAATCTGAGGAAGTTGGCATACACTGTGCCATTTAGACTATCATTGATGAAATACGGGTCAATGATTGTAGAACCAAACATCCCACACCAGACGTTAACTCTCCATTGACGCTGATGTTCCACCTGTCTAAGCCATCATGGATTGTTGCTGGACCAATAATGTATGTTCCTTGTGTTTACCTGTCCTTTGTTTGAGAAGGAACATTCATCGGTAAACAGAACACTGGAGAAGAAGTTCGGGTTGATGAGGATTTGCTGCTGTGCCCACTGAGAGAACTGTACATGATACTGGAAATCATCCCCTTGCAATTCTTGATGTAGGTGTACATGGTAAGGATGGAACTGGTGACATGTAAGAAGATGATGTACACTGGTTTTAGGAATTCCAACCTCATGTTCAAGCTGTCGTGTGCTCACATGTGAATTCATAGCAACAGAAGTGAGAACAGTAACTTCGGCAGATTTGTCTGTGTGAGTGCTGTGATGATTGCATTGTTGTGGGTTGAAACTTCCCGTTTCCTGAAGTGTCACAGCAAGACGAAAAAACATCCATCGGGAAGGTGGGTTCTTTACAGGATATTGCTCTCTGTACAGTTCTGCTGCCTGTGTAGCATTTCGCCTACCTTCAACAACAACAATAAAAGAAATGTTATGCTGATGCAGTTTGTAGGAAGGATAGCCTTCACTGTATGCCTACTCTACACAACAGTATTTAAAAGGACTAAACCACTGTACTAAATGTATCCATACAAAAGAAAACAGAATTGCAATTACTGTTCTGCTAACTTACATTCCCCATAGATGAAGAGCATTTCTACCTTCTCTTCATTGGTGTATATTCCACTCGCACAACTCTTCAACTGATGATGGTTGACGGAATGACGGGTGTGCATTCTACTTATGTTTACATTTATCCTCTGTCAAAGTCAGCACATGGGCGTGTTCCATTACCCTGAGTACCTGCACTAAGTGCTGTCAACGTCAATGTCTATGTTGTGTAATGTAATTAATAATGTTGTGTTTCAGTGAATGGTACGCTGTCATACATTTTTGAATAGGTCTTTAGGAGAGGAAATGAATTACTGCATAACAAATACAGGGTGCCATTTAAAAAAGTCATGCCACTGTTCATATCTTTGTAAAAAAACAAAGCTGCAATGAAGGCAATCATGCTGATTGATGTCCCCAGGACAGCTAAAGAGCATTTGCTTGAAACATTTTGTAATTTTCATCTGAACAAACAGTTATTTAGGGTGGTCAAGATAAATGGGACACCCTGTATACAATATGTGATCAAAAGTATCTGGACACCCCCAAAAACATACATTTTGCATATTAGGTGCATTGTGCTCCCACCTAGTGCCAGGTACTCCATATCAGCAGCCTCAGCAGTCATTAGATATTGTGAGAGAGCAGAATGGGGCACCCCACGGGGCTCACAGACTTCGAATGTGGTCAGGTGATTGGGTGTCACATGTCTGTACATGAGATTTACACACTCCTAAACATCCCTAGGTCCACTGTTTCCAATGTGATAGTGAAGTGGAAACATGAAGGAACACGTACAGCACAAAAGCGTACAGGCCAACCTCATCTGTTGACTGACAGAGACTGTCAACAGTTTAAGAGGGTTGTAATGTGTAATAGGCAGACATCTATCCAGACCATCACACAGGAATCCCTAACTGCATCAGGATCCACTGCAAGTACTATGACAGTTAAGCAGCCGGTGAGAAAACTGGGATTTTATGGTCGAGCAGCTGCTCATAAGCCACACAGCATGCCGGTAAATGCCATCGACACCTTGCTTGGTGTAAGGAGTGTAAACATTGGACGACTGAACAGTGGAAAAACATTGTGTGGAGTGACAAATCACGGTACACTATGTGACAATCCGATGGTGAATACCTCATGAACATCATCTGCCTGTGTGTGTAGTGGCAACAGTAAAATTTGGAGGCGGTGGTGTTATGGTGTGGCTGTGGGTGGTTTTCTTTTTTTTTTTTTTTTTAAAAAAAAAAAAAAAAGGAGGCTTGCATGGCACTATCACAGCACAGGTCTATATTGATGTTTTAAGCACCTTCTTGTCAACACAATAGTGCCCCTGTTCATAATGCACGGTCTGTGTCAGAGTAGTTACACAACAATAACATCCCTGAAATGGACTGGCCTGCACAGAGTTCTGACCTGAATCCTATAGAACACTTTCGGAATGTTTTGGAACACCAACTCTGTGCCAGGCCTCACTGACCGACATTGGTACCTCTCCTCAGCGCAGCCCTCCATGAAGAATGGGCTGCCATTCCCCAGGAAACCTTCCAGCACCTGATTCAACGTATGCCTGTGAGAGTGAAAGCTATCACCTAGGCTAAGGATGGGTGAACACCATATAGAATTCCAACATTACTGATGGAGGGTGCCATGAACTTTTAAGTCATTTTCAGCCAGGTGTTTGGATACTTTTGGTCACATAGTGTACGAGACGTAGTGAAAGTTTTTCTTCTTCATATAATAGTGAATATCATATATCTATGTTCTATAACATTATTCTTGTGACTGATTGGCTAATCTGTTGCAGAAAATAGGAATTACATTTACGCAGATATTTTTATCAGTTCTATATACCATTTTTATAGGAAAATGAGTCAGGGTCATTATGTAATAGATTTTCTGAGAAGCAGCAGCCCAATATTAATTTTCTATTGCTAGGGTTCACAGACGTACAAAACATTTTGGATAGGTAGTTTCAACAGTTAAGTCATTGATGATGTCTTTCAAAAAATGTCCAGTAATACCACTGTCATGACTCAATCTCTTAAAACTACGGTAGCTACAAAATAAGCATTACCTGCCTAGTGACAAAAACAAACAGTAAATGCTTAGCAAAATTTTATCGAAAACACATGGTACACATGTTGGAAGGCCATTTCAAAGTTGACAGGTAGACAAATAATGTGACTCATCATGTGATAAGAACACAGAATTAAGAAATTATTTTTTATGAACAGACACTTATTATTGATTTTATCAAAAGACATTTCTGTTACACAAATTCTCCAAGATATATGAAGTATACTAATTGCACCTGGTATGAAGATAAAGATAAGTTGCATAGCACCAAAAGAGATTTTGAAACTGGACATGCAATAAAGGAAGGCAAAAAAAATGCTGTGAGTATGAAATTGAGAGTTGAAGAAATGCAAACGCACAATGACAATCCAGTACTGCACATTAAATAGCAAGAACAGAGAGATTACAGTTTTTGGAATCAATATATATATATATATACAAAAAATTCAAGCTTTTGCAACAAACGGTTGCTTCATCAGGAAAGAGGGAAGGAGAGGGAGAGACGAAAGGATGTGGGTTTTAAGGGAGAGGGTAAGGAGTCATTCCAATCCCGGGAGTGGAAAGACCTTAGGGGGGAAAAAGGACAGGTATGCACTCGCACGCACACACATATCCATCCGCACACGGATGCGCGGATGGATATGTGTGTATGTGCGAGTGTATACCTGTCCTTTTTCCCCCTTAAGGTAAGTCTTTCCACTTCCGGGATTGGAATGACTCCTTACCCTCTCCCTTAAAACCCACATCCTTGCGTCTTTCCCTCTCCTTCCCTCTTTCCTGATGAAGCAACCGTTTGTTGTGAAAGCTGAACTTTGTGTGTATGTTTGTGTTTGTTTGTGTGTCTATCGACCTGCCAGCACTTTCGTTTGGTAAGTCACATCATCTTTGTTTTTAGATATATTTTTCCCACGTGGAATATATATATATATATATGTGTGTGTGTGTGTGTGTGTGTGTGTGTGTGTGTGTGTGTGTGTGTGTGTGTGTGTAAGCTGAAAAGTAATGCCCCTTAACTTTTTGTGTGAAAACTCTTAATGCTTTTTAAGTAGAACAAATTCTACATCTTTATTCTTCATCTATACCTATTTTCAGCCCTCTGGCACTAGAGGGTTCCAAATTGTAGCATGTAATATGGTAGGATTTAACGTTACTATGTTGGTGTGTGATAAACAACATGCTGTAATTGAGTTTCACATATTAAGTGTCTGTCCAGACATGGAGCACCCTCTCATTCAGTATGGCAATGCCAGCTCACATATGAGCACTGCAACAAACCAACACCTTGGGCTCAACACCGTCGTTCATCCTACATATAGTTCCAACTTGGCCCCATCCAATTTTCATCTGTTTCGAAACTTTAAAGAACACCTTTGAAGACTTCACTTTCATAGTGATGAAGCAGTGCAAGCAGAGGTGACGTTATGGCTCTGTCAACAAAATCAAATGCTGTACAGTGGCAATATCAACTAGTCTCTCGTTGAGAGAAATGTGTTTGTCACCAGGTTGCTTATATTTGAGAAATAATTATGTAGTCATGAAGAAGAAAGATGTATAATGTTAATAATGGTTGTTTTATTTAGAAAGTTTTAAGAGTTTTCGCATAAAAGTTCAGAAACATTACTTTTTAGCTTGCCCTTGTACATGGCATAGTTAGGGCTCAAAATTAAGAACAAAACATTTGAATAGTTTGGAAGTCACAAGTAAGTTGACTGGATCAGTGGTGCAGAGTTGAGGAAAGTGCTTTCTTCCCATGGTTTCAAAGTCTATATTGTTAGACAAAAGTCAGAACTGATGTGTGGACAGAAATGCTCACTAAAATGTAATATCTGCAATATATGTGTGCATTCATAGAGATGCACTTACTTATACAATATTTTAAACTTAAATATATGTAAACATACTGGCAGATACATTTTAAGAGGAGGTAATATCACACTCAGAGATCTTGACTGAACTTAGTAAAACAGCATAGTGTAGACAGGAAACAAATATTAATGTTCTGGAAAGTATGAAAAAATATTGCTAATCTAAATGGAGATATTTCTTTCTCCCAGCAATACACAGAATACTTAAGTGCCAAGGATGAACATTATGCTATAGCTTTTCTACAGAGTGGAGAAGTTCTTCTTAATGAACAGCCATTGATCAAGATATATATATATATATATATATATATATATATATATATATATATATATATATATATTATAAAATTATTTGTAAATCTGTATATCATATTTTTTATTTTGTAGCTAAGAAGCTGTATGTAACAAAGTACCATATTGGTGTTATTTAAGAGCCTTTTGTATAATAATGTTTAAGGAAATAAAAATGAAGATACCTGTATTTTTCCAGTTATGTAAATAAATTATGGTAAACCAAAATCTAGTTTTATTCATTCAATTGAATTCCACCCCTATAGTTTATTGATGTGCAATTTTATTTTGACATGAAGTTGCATTTGAAAATAACACAAAAATTATCATTGGTCCATATTATTTTCAGTGTGTAATTTCTATAAAAAAGAAAGTAGTATGCCTGGAAAAAATATTTCAAAGAGCAAAAGACCATAAAAAACTAATAAAAGTTTTACAATGTTACAGTTCTGCTTTTCATCATAAATGAATAAGAATAACTCACAAATTTTGTAAGTATCAAGCTAAAGCAAGAGGTCATAGTTCCTGTAATTTATAAAGACTGAATGAGTTGTTCTGAAGCACATCCCAGAGTGTATAAGGTACATAATGCCCATGATTCTTGCATTACATTACATTACATTCAGAAATTCTTTTAATTTGTTTTTAAATTCTGTTTGGCTATCTGTCAGAGTTTTAATGCTATTTGGAAACTGACCAAAGATTTTTGTTGGCAGCATAATTCACCCTTTCTGTGCCAATGTCAGATTCAAGCCAGAATAGTGGAGATCATCATTTCTCCTATTGTTGTAGCTATTATTTTTGTATTGGGATGGATTACTAACAACAAATTTCAGAAATGAATATATTTATTGTGAAGGTACTGTGAATATCTGGAGCTCCTTAAATAAATGACTGCAAAGTGATCTCGGGTGGGCTCCAGCTATTATCTGATTATTCGCTTTTGTGCAATGAATACATGAATTGCCCCAAAATATGAAGCCATATGAAAGCCATGAATGAAAATAGGCATAGTAGGCTAATTCGCTTATATGTTTATCACCAAAATTTGCAGTAACCTTAATAGCATAAGTAGCTGAACCTAAACGTTTCAGCAGATCATCAATGTGTTCCTTCCAATTCAATTTATCATCAATGCACACATCCATAAATTTTGAATATTCTGACTTAGCAACAGACTTCTGTTCAAAATCTATATCCATCAATGGTGTTATGCCATTTACTGCACAGAAATCTATATACTGTGTGTTCTCAAAATTTAGTGAGTCCACTTGCATACAACCACTTAATAATTTTCTGAAAGACAATATTTACAATTTCCTCAGTTAATTCTTGTTTTTTGGGTGTGATTACTATACTAGTATCATCAGTAAAAAGAACCAGTCTTGCATCTTCATGAATTTAGAGTGGCAGGTCCCTGACATATATCAAGAACAATAAGAGACCTAAGACTGAACCCTTATGGGACACCATTCTTGATACCTCCCCAGTTAGACAACTCTGCCGATTTCTGCAGACTATCTGTACCATTAATTTCAACCTTCTTCATTCTTCCAGTTAAATATGTCTTTTGGTTTTCAGAACATGAACTGCAATACTGAACTTACTACTCAAATGCCACACATATAATAGGAAAATAATAATTGAGTCAGTTTCTATGATACAGGTGTCTTTGAGTACTACTGAAAAAACATAGTAGTTTTGTCTTTTACTAGTTAATCATGGGCTGTTTTGTTTATTGTACATGAATATCGACAATACTGGATGTTAATGAGGAAACAATTGTGCTCACTGTATGTCGATGTATATACAGTCATTTTACTTTTATACAAAGAGATCGTGCTGGACAGATGTCTACAGTTACTCTACAAATTGTCATGGGGTGCCAGACTACAGAATAACCTCTTATTATAGCTAAATACAGACTGAACAGACAGTCACATTTTGTTTAGTTTCTGTTTACCAAACATCAATGCAGCTGACTGTACCCTGTCATCCAGTTGGTTTGTTTATGATAGTATTTCAGCCAAAAATGCTGACTTGATAATGGCCCTCCCCCAATTTAATTACCTTTGCAGACAGACAGTGACTGAAAGACTGAAATTTGTGGGTGGCCACTCATTTGGAGGAGTTTATTGGGGACACTGATTGATAGGATTCTCTTTTACTTTGTTCACAGGATTGATCCCTGACTCGAGCTCCAGAAATGGCCTATGTAGCTGGTTAAATCATAGTTTCCATGATGAATACTGCTGGTGAGGCACACTAGCATGCATTGTCTACAGTAAGCCACCAGCTGGATATGGGGGAGGATGTTGCATATGTCTTCAGAGGTTGCAAGCAGAGCATGTTCCACATGATGGAATCTATCTGCCTTCAGCCTCTGACCTGGTAACCTGCAGTCCTCCCTCGGTCCTATCATTCCATCTTAATTGAGTCATGAGGCTCTTCCAAGCCAATGAAAGCATGCACACCTTCTCTAAGTGAGCACTGAGTACCACATATCATGAATTACAGCATGTCTTCTTCTTAGCAAATTTGGCTGTTCTTATTTGAAAGGACCTTTTGAATGCCCACTTGTAAGTCCTGACACCTCACATCCTGAACAGCTAGTATAAGAATCAGGATCTGAGTCATCTTATGGTGTCTTGGTTTTTGCAGCTGGATTCCAAAATACAGGTTACCATGTTTGATGAACAAACCACTTATAGATGTATATAAACCTTTATTTACAGTAACATGACTGGTTTTGTGATATCAAATTGCTTACTCAGGTGTACATCTGAACAAGATACAAAAAGAAAATCAGTCAAAATTATGAACCAAAGCTGACACCTCTCATAATAATCTAAGCCATATGACAACCAATATGAAACACTTACATGTGAGTAAAATATTTATCCCATAATATGGGAAGGAAGTGCACTCAACCTTCTCAAATTAAAATGCTCTTACCAACAATAAGCAGGGCATCAGAGCTCAAATTCACCAGCTGAAAAACTGATATGTTCAAACCACATTAAGTTGCAGTGATAAGACCAACATAAGAAAAAGTCCCAGTAACATTCAAAGCCTGACACTTAAGAAAACTTACTTCATACCAGGAAGTGGTGTACAGTATCCTTCCAACTACATCTCCATGTAGGGTGGCACCCTAATCAACATACTCATGTGTGATGGCACAGGACACTAGCACCATCATGCAGAAAAGTGAGGCAAGTTATAAACATTTCTGCACATATCCAAATATCATGAGATGACTGGGGTCCATGTTAACAACACTACCATGCAAACTATAAAATACTTCACCATAAAAAATAGATACAACAAAATATACCAGATGCATAAGGCTTAGATTATTAGGACAGAAGTCCATGGATCATAATGTTGACTGATTATTTTGTATCTTGTACAGATGTACATATGAGGAAGTGATTTGATATCACACGACTGGTCATGTTCCTGTAAATAAAGCTTAATATACAGCTGGAAGTGGTTTATTCATAAAATATGAATTACTTAAGCTGCAGTTACCCACAAAATAAGATTAGTTGTTATGTTGCCATGGTTGCAGATAGAGTATTTTTGTGAGAGATTGGTGCCGCCCAAATTCATCCACTGACACTATGGGGTGTTGTGAGCCTGTTTCCTGTGTTCAATGCATTTTGCTCTTGTCACCCACTATCAACAAGTGGGCCAGGAGCTGCGAGATATTGTACAATCATTACACTGTAGCAGTTGTGCCCAGGTGCTGTCACCAAGCCACTGCTATTCTCCATAAGATGCTGAGTCATGTCAAGTAAAGTCTGGCTGCACTGTCACATGCTAGACTCATGCTGCCATGTGGCCTGCCTGCAAGGTACACATTAACATGGCCCTGCTGTAGATGCACTTGCCACCTACCACAGCCTTGCTGCTACCTGATCACACCAAGAGAATTCTGCAAGCACATCACCCGCCAGTGCTGCCCCATCAGCTGCTGCATGGCAGAATGGCTGGCCCTATTGTCTTGTTGTCCCACTGCTATGTGGCCTTGTGAATAGCTAAGTCTCTGGCACTGTAGGCTATTTTGTGTGCACTGATCGTGCTGTGGCCTCCAAGCCACCCACCAATAATTATATCTAATTACTGTGGATTTGTGCTCCATCTGAGAGTTCAACATTCAGCACTGAGGGCCACATTGAGCCTCACTACAATACAGGTCACTCTCTCCACCACGCATGCCATTACCACATGGCAGCAGTATGCTTGCAGGGTCTAGCTTCTCACATCTACCGTAGCACAATGTGTACTGCCCCACTGTCACATGCCACTGCCCCTCACACATTGTGTCAGGTCACAGTGCACCATGCCTCATCATAACTGCTATAAGTGTTGGTATTCCAAGTACTATAGATACTGAAACTTCCTGACAGATTAAAACTGTGTGCTGGACAGAGACGAACTCTGGACATTTGCCTTGCGAGCAACTGCTCTACCAACTGAGCTGCACAAGCATGACTCACGACCCGTCTTCAGAGCTTCAGTTCTGCCAGTACCTCATCTCCTACCATCCAGACTTCACAGAAGCTCTTCTGCGAACCTTGCAGAATTAGCACTCCTGGAAGAAAGGATATTGTAGAGACATGGCTTAGCCACAGCCTGGGGATGTTTCCAGATACTAACTGAAGGGGCATCATGACCAAGAGATGAACAAAATATTTTCTTTGGTGAAATTATGCATTAGAATGGAGGACCTGGTTTTTCTGTTTTACAAAATGGTATTGATAACCTTGGCTCCAGTCGATAAAAACCAGATAGCAGAATGGAAGAAAGTGATGAAGAGAATATTAGGGCTCTGAGGGGCTGGTGGACATGATGACAAGTAAAAATCTCATCCTAGTGGAGAAGTTATCAAAGGTACAATCACAGTTGTTGGTAACACGGAATTTTTTTTTTTTTTTTTTTTCAAAATATCCATGACATTGTTCACATGTGTTTGTGACTGGAGGAATTTCTGTTAAATGTGGTGCACCTGAAGTTATTGGGTGGCAAACATTTATATGTAGAGTCATAAGAGGCACTGAAGAACATTGAAAATTTTTAAATTCTGGTGTAGGTACTAACAGAGCAGTATACTGATAAGAGGGAAGTCAGTAATTATTACAAAAAGTCGTCTACCCTTTGCCAAAACCAAGGAGAAGATATTGAGGCATTTGATGACAGAATCAGAATAATTTCATGCCAAAGTTATTAATTAGCCAGAGATACAATATGTAATGCATTTTTAGAGGAAGTGTATGTATTTACCTGCACCATTAGTCCACAAATTGCTGGAAAAGTCAACACCCTCTTTATACAAAGCAGTCTATTTAGCACTGTTGCATGAAGAAGTGAGGCAATTTATGTCAATCCCTGCACACAATGATGACCATCACCATGTCCCCAAAAGAAAAACAAGTAGAGTGAATCAAGACCAAAGTGGACACCAAAATCTAAAAACAAGGAAAGATCTAACCATAGAAATGACAGTGGAGCCAGAACAGCCATCTCTCAGTGCTCTCAGACGAACTGTAAAACCTCTTAGTTTCTTTGGGATGCAGCCAGAATCCAAGGGCCTAAGGGAACTGGCTTTCTGATTGGCCTGTTAACACACAATGACATTCACGATAGATTTCAGGTTCACATAAAATACATAGACTGCCTTTGTTGGGTCAAAACCATGAATATGAAAGTATACGCCCCAGTTTGCTTAGAAAACTTGGGAGTGAGAGATGTAAAACCATGTGAAATTATACTGGCTAGTATACAGGAGATACTGGATGATGAGTTATCTCTGATGTGAGGCAAGATATCTCAGAAGAGTGAGATTCAGAAATCGTTGACAGAAAAAGAAGCTTATATAATCATGCCACCCCTCAAAAATCACTTCCAGGAAAAGTTTTCACATTTTTCAGAATCAGATTGAAGTCTTTTTTTCTCCTGTGTTAGAACAGTTTGTGTGGTTGTTTGAGGAGAGGCAATATTTTCCAGCCACTGGCTTAACATACCACAAAATTCTTACCAGGAGTGCCAGATCAATAGTAGAGAAACACTATTAAATCTTTTTCAGTCTTGCTGTTGCCTTTGTGTTGATATAACGGCAGTCAACAAAGTCACAACACCTGATAAATAAGTCTCCCTTTCCCATCCAATATAAATGAAACCTTGGATAGGTTAGTATTTAACCACTATTGATATGAAATCAGGCTATTATCAGATTCCTATTGCACCATAAGGTAGGCTGAAAAACTGCTTTTCTAGTGTCCTACAGGTTATATGAGTTCTTGAGAGTGTCTTTTCAGTCTAAGGAACATGCCTGCCACAATTCAGTGATTTGTAGACTTCTTGTTAAGAGGTCTGAAACCAACACCGTACCTGGTTTATTTAGATGATATTACTGTATTCTTCAGAACAATTGAGGAGCATGCTGAACAGCTAAGAAGAATATTGCCAAGGAGTACAAGGCACATACTTGAGCTTAAAGTTAGAAAAAAGTTCTTTGCAGAGTCACAGGTTCAGTACCTGGGACATATTATTGGTTTAGGTGGGGTAAAATGAGATCCTTGATTAATGATGGTGAAAGGCAATTTCCCTGCACCCACTAATGTGAAGGAACTGCACAGTTTTCTTGGATGGTATATTATCATCATTTCAAGAGTTATGCTGTTAAGTAAGCCTTTGACAGGTTGTTGAAAACATGAATAACTTTAGAGTGGACTGCAGAATTTGAGACTGCAATGCAACAGCTCAAAGATGCATTGACAAGTTTCATGCTTGCTAATGTACCCTGACTTTGAGAAGCAGTTTATACTGGCATGTGGTATACCTGATTTAGCTGTAGGATGCATTCCAAGTCAGAACAGAATGGCAAAGTGAAACCGAATGGTTACTCATCTCAACAATTCAGTAATACTGAATTAATTACAATGCAATGGCAAAGGAACTGTTGGTCTTGGTCTTTTGACCTAATTATTTTAAATGCTATTCATATAGCAGGAAGTTCACAATGGTAACTGGCCATTTTGTGCCCTTTTGTGGATATTGAATTTGAAAGACCCCAGCAGAAATTTAACATGCTGGGCATGCAAGTTGAGTGAGTATGATTACAATGCACATCATAATCTGGGGAAACTTCATCAACATGCAGAAGCATTAAGTAGAAAACTCTACATAGTGCAAACAGATGGGGTGCTTATTGTGGAGCTGAAAGAGGCACAAAGAGAGGACACCAGTTGTCAGCAGTATACTATTCTTTTGGATGTTGTATTGAAAGATAATATACTGCACTGGAAAAATCCCCTCAGGAATTGGTTAGTGATACCTAAGGCACTGGTTACAGCACTGTATTATTGCCAATTTCATGACAGCATTCATGCTTGACATAGTGGAAGATGCACCTCTAATGCTCAAACTGCTGGCCATTACTGGTGGCAAAGTCGACAACTTGACATGGAGAGATACATACATGCTTGTCTCTTGTGTGCACAGAGTGCTGGAAATTCTGGGCCATTTGAGATCATTGTGTTGAATATTATGGTACCCTGTCATCAGATTCAACAAGATAATAAATACAGTCTGTCAATTATTGATCACTTTGATCCGTACCAATCGCAGATATGATGGCAGAGAGCATGGTGAAAACCTTTGTGTATCACTTAGTAAAACTATTCAGATTTCCTGACACCATTTTAATGGACCAAGGAAAGCTTTCATGACCACTCCATTTTTAATGGAGTGGACATTTCCTTGGTAAAGGAGTGTATGGTGTCTCCTGCAAATGTCGCAGAAACTATATGGTTCAAACTATTTACACTGTTGCAGAAGATTGTACTGACAAGGGAACCTCCCCATCGCACCCCCCTCAGATTTAGTTATAAGTTGGCACAGTGGATAGGCCTTGAAAAACTGTCCACAGATCAATCGAGAAAACAGGAAGAAGTTGTGTGGAACTACGAAAAAATAAGCAAAATGTACAAACTAAGTAGTCCATATGCAAGATAGGCAACATCAAGGCTGCTGTGAGTTCACGAGTGCTGTGGTCCTGTGGTTAGGGTGAGCAGGTGCGGAACAAGAGGTCCTTGGTTCAAGTCTTCCCTCCAGTGAAAATTTTAATCTTTTATTTTCAGTTTATGTAACAAACTCTTATGTTTTCATCACTTTTTTGGGAATGATTATCACATCCACAAGAAAACCGATATCGGGTAAGGTAGAAGAATCTTTTTACCCATTCGCCAAGTGTACAAGTTAAGTGGGTTGACAACATATTCCTGTCATGTGACGCACATGCAGTCACCAGTGTCGTATAGAATATATCAAACGCGTTTTCCTGTGGAGGTATCAGTTGACCTATGACCTTGCGATCAAATGTTTTCGGTTCCCATTGGAGACGCACGTCCTTTCGTCTACTAATCGCATGGTTTACCGGTGCGGTCGCAAAACACAGACACTAAACTTATTACAGTGAACAGAGAAGTCAATGAACGAACAGACAGATCATAACTTTGCAAAAATAAAGAAATTAAACTTTTCAGTGGAGGGAAGATTTGAACCTAGGGCCTCTCGTTCCGCAGCTGCTCACACTAACCATGGGACCACGGCGCTCCTGAGTTCACATTAGCCTTGATGTTCCCTATCTTACGTATGGACTACTCAGTTTGTATATTTTGTTTGTTTTTTCATAGTTCCACACAACTTCTTCCTGTTTTCTCGATTGGTCTGTGTTCAGTTTTTCAAGGCTTATCCAGTGTGCCAACTTATATCTAAATCTGAGGGGGGTGCGGTGGGGAGGTTCCCTTGTGAGTGCAAGTGATACATTACACAGAGGGAGCTTGACAAGTCAGCCATATTTGAGCACTGCCTAAAGAATGGATACAAACCTGCATTATGTGGTGGAGAGTTGTAGGAATCCCTTGACAGGTCAGGTGTGCACTACACAAGGGAAGCAGCTACTTGGGAAGCAGAGTACTTTTTGACTGTGCATTTTTAATTCTTTTTAGGTTAGCTGGTAGTCTGAAGTCTTCTGAGGAATGCTTCAAACTTTAACAGCAAATTGTCAAATTATTCATAACAAAGTTCCTGAACTAATGGCCTTACAGGAAAGTTGTCACACTTGAATAATTATCAAAACTGAGAGCTGGCTGAAACCCAAAGTAGAAAGCTCCAAAATATTTATCAAGGCTTGGAGTGTTTATCAAACAGACAGATTAGATGATACAGGAGGGTAGCATTCACTGCTGCCTACAAAAATATTGTGTCTATTGAGATCGAATTTGAGTCTGAGTGTGAAGTTACCTTGGATACGAGTAGCAGGCCTAGGTGAACTCATGTTAATTACTGAATGGTTTTACCAGCCACCTGATTCTGACATAAAAGTTGTAGAATCATTCAAGGAAAGTCTATGCTCAGTAGCAAGGATTTACCCAGATCATATGGTATTAGTTGGAGGTGTCTTTAATCTACTGAGTACAGACTGAGATGTCTATGTATCCACTACAGGTGGTATGGACAGACAGTCTTCTAAGTACTTCTGAACATGTTTTCCAAAAATTGCATTGAACAACTACTTAGGCAACCCATATTCAATGGAAATATTTTAGACTTTGCAGCTACTAACAGGCCTGACCTTATCAACAGAGGCAGTATAGAGAGAGGGGGAATAATGTTCTAGATGCCATCATAGTGATGATTGTTAGTAAGATAACAAATCCATCAAGAAGGCTATGAGAGTATTTATGCTAGGAAAAGCAGATGAGTGATTGTTAGCACTCCAATTAGAGAATGAATGGACATCATTTAGTTTTGGTATGATGGATGTAGAAAAATTACGAGCAAAATTTAAATGGATTGTAAATCACACTCTAAAGAAGTATGTGCTGAGTAAATACATTACAGATAGAAAAGACCCACCATGATTTAATAACAAAATTCAGAAAAAGCTGAAGAAGCAAAGACTCTCACCCTCTCATTTAAATGAGAATGTGCAAATGATGACAGGCAAAAGTTAATAGAGATTTGAATGTCCATAAAAAAAATCACTGTATGAAGCATACAACAACTACCACTGTCATACTTGAGCAAAAGATCTTACCAAGACCCTGAGAAAATTCTCGTCCTGTGTAAAATCACTAAATAGCTCAAAGGCTTCTACACAGCCATTTGTTGGTCAGTCTGGTTAGCAAAAGAAGAGAGCAAGTGGAAATCTGAAGTCGTAAATTTTGCATTTAAGAAATCATTCAAGCAAGAGGATTGTACAAACATACCATCACCACACAGGCTCTTTTATGGAGAACATAGTAATTGGCATCCCTCAAATGGAGAAACAACTGAGAGTTGAAAACAAATAAGGTGCTAGGTCCAGATGGAATCCCAGTTCAGTTTCATAAAGAGAACTCTTTGGCATTGGCCCCTTACTCAGCTTAAATTTATCATGAATCTTTCAACCTGTTCAAAGTCCCAAGTGACTTGAAAAAAGTGCAGTTGACTCCTTTATATAAGAAAGGTAAAGGAATAGACCAGCAGTGGCCTTCAGAGTGTCGTCTGTAATGGAGGTGTGTTCCAAGCAGAGAGCTGTCACTGAGCTTCTTTTGGTGGAAAACCAGAGCATCATAAATATTCATAGGCACTTGCAGAATGTCTATAGAGACTTGACAGTGAACAAAAGCACAGTGAGTCATTGGACAAATTGTCTGCCATCACAGCAATAGGATCACGTAAACCTGTTTGATCTCTTGCATGCCGAATGGCCGCACACAGCTGTGACTCCTGCAATGTTTGAATATATGGATGTTCTCATTTAAGGTGAATTATGGATCACAATCAAACACCTTGCTGCACAACTAGACATATCTGTTGGCAGTGCTGACACACTCATCCACCAGATGGGGTACTCAAAGGTGAGTGCCCACATGGTTCCTTGCCACCTAACAGAAGTTGACAAAGAGCAATGAAAGACTATCTGTGCAGAATTGCTTGTGCCTTACTGGGTTGATAGTGACAATTTTTTGTTGAACATCATCACAGGCAATGAAACATGGATTCATCACTTTAAACTGGAAATAAAATAGCAATCTGTGGAGTGGCACCACACCACCTCTGCTCCAAAGAAAAAGTTCAAAGCCACACCCTCAGCTGGTAAAGTCACGGCGATGGTCTTCTGGGACTCTGAAGGGGTTATCTGTTTGATGTCCTTCCTCATGGTGCAATGATCAACTTGGAAGTACACTCCTGGAAATGGAAAAAAGAACACATTGACACCGGTGTGTCAGACCCACCATACTTGCTCCGGACACTGCGAGAGGGCTGTACAAGCAATGATCACACGCACGGCACAGCGGACACACCAGAAACCGCGGTGGTGGCCGTCGAATGGCGCTAGCTGCGCAGCAGTTGTGCACTGCTGCCGTCAGTGTCAGCCAGTTTGCCGTGGCATACGGAGCTCCATCGCAGTCTTTAACACTGGTAGCATGCCGCGACAGCGTGGACGTGAACCGTATGTGCAGTTGACGGACTTTGAGCGAGGGCGTATAGTGGGCATGCGGGAGGCCGGGTGGACGTACCGCCAAATTGCTCAACACGTGGGGCGTGAGGTCTCCACAGTACATTGATGTTGTCGCCAGTGGTCGGCGGAAGGTGCACGTGCCCGTCGACCTGGGACCGGACCGCAGCGACGCACGGATGCACGCCAAGACCGTAGGATCCTACGCAGCGCCGCAGGGGACCGCACCGCCACTTCCCAGCAAATTAGGGACACTGTTGCTACTGGGGTATCGGCGAGGACCATTAGCAACCGTCTCCATGAAGCTGGGCTACGGTCCCGCACACCGTTAGGCCGTCTTCCGCTCACGCCCCAACATCGTGCAGCCCGTCTCCAGTGGTGTCGTGACAGGCGTGAATGGAGGGACGAATGGAGACGTGTCGTCTTCTGCGATGAGAGTCGCTTCTGCCTTGGTGCCAATGATGGTCGTATGCGTGTTTGGCGCCGTGCAGGTGAGCGCCACAATCAGGACTGCATACGACCGAGGCACACAGGGCCAACACCCGGCATCATGGTGTGGGGAGCGATCTCCTACACTGGCCGTACACCACTGGTGATCATCGAGGGACACTGAATAGTGCACGGTACATCCAAACCGTCATCGAACCCATCGTTCTACCATTCCTAGACCGGCAAGGGAACTTGCTGTTCCAACAGGACAATGCACGTCCGCATGTATCCCGTGCCACCCAACGTGCTCTAGAAGGTGTAAGTCAACTACCCTGGCCAGCAAGATCTCCGGATCTGTCCCCCATTGAGCATGTTTGGGACTGGATGAAGCGTCGTCTCACACGGTCTGCACGTCCAGCACGAACGCTGGTCCAACTGAGGCGCCAGGTGGAAATGGCATGGCAAGCCGTTCCACAGGACTACATCCAACATCTCTACGATCATCTCCATGGGAGAATAGCAGCCTGCATTGCTGCGAAAGGTGGATATACACTGTACTAGTGCCGACATTGTGCATGCTCTGTTGCCTGTGTCTATGTGCCTGTCGTTCTGTCAGTGTGATCATGTGATGTATCTGACCCCAGAAATGTGTCAATAAAGTTTCCCCTTCCTGGGACAATGAATTCACGGTGTTCTTATTTCAATTTCCAGGAGTGTATATAATACTAGCCTCAGGTAACTGAAGAAATGGCTCCAGTGTCTTCATCACCATAAAAATGAAAATGAATTTCCCATTCTCCATGACAATGCAAGGCCTAACACCTGACGAGAGATCATAAAACTTCATTTGTCTGCTCTTCCTCATCCACCCTACAGCCTGGATCTTGCACCTTCCAGTTTTCATCTGTGTGGCCCAATGAAGCATGCACCATGTGAAAAACAGTATGGCGATAGTGGGGAGGTTCTGATGATGCAAGACTTTGGCTCTGACATTGAACAATAGAGTGCCACCATGCAGGCAAACAAGCCCTCCCAGTAAGGTGGCATAAGCTCATCACATTGAACAAAGATTATGTAGAAAAATAGAGTTTTGTAGCCAAAATAGTTGGGAATAACATGATGTATTGGAATCCTGAAAAAAAACTTTCAGAAAAAAAGTGTTGCATTACACATTGAATGCATCTTTTAACAAATTTCCTTGACAGAAATGAGTTTGTCCACAAACCAGTATGAATTTAGAAAGCATTGATTGTGTAAAAATCACTTTGCCCTTTTCTCACATGATCTCCTGCAAACCACAGATTAAGGGAAACTGGTAGATACCATATTCCTAGATGTCCAAAATGTATCTGACATGGTGCCCATAGCAGGTTTTTAATTAAGGTATAAGCATGCAGTGTATGTTCCCAGACAGGTGAGTGGCTCAAAGACTTCTTAAGTCATAGACGCCAGTACCTTATCCTTGACAGTGAGTGTTAATCAGAGGCAAGGGTATTGTCAGGAGTGCACCAGGGAAAGTGTAATAGGTCTTTTATTGTTCTTTATGTATGTAAATGATCTGATGGATAGTGTGGGAAGCAATCTGCAGCTGTTTGCTGATGATGCTATGGTGTATGGGAAAATGTTATCATTGAGTGACTCTGGGAGGATACATGATGATTTAGACCAAATTTCTAGTTGGTGTGATAAATGGCAGCTAACTCTAAATGTAGAAAAATGTAAGTTCATGTAGATGAGTAGGAGAAACCATTCTATAATGTTCAAAGACAGCATTGATAATGCACTAGTTCACACTGTCATATCGATTAAATATATTGGAGTGATGTTGCAAAGCAATATGAAATGCTGCCAAGAATTATTCTGGGATGTATGGCTGTTGTCCACGGAACTCTTCTATCCCTGACTTTTCATTCAAAGCTATGTTGGACATCTTCGGAGGTGCTCCTGGTTGTGCTGAGTCAGCAAGACTCAGCACAACCAGGAGCACCTCTGAAGAGGTCCAATGTAGCTTTGAATGAAATATCAGGGATAAAAGAGTTCCATGGACCACAGCCATACAACCCGGAAGAATTCTTGGCAGCTGAAACATCCAGTTGTGAAAACCTTCATTGTATGATCAATGTGAAATGGAATGAGCATGTAAGGACTGTAGTGTGGAAGGCAAATTGTCAGCTTCAGTTTATTGGAAGAATTTTAGAAAAATGTGGGTTGTCTATAAAGGAGACTGCATATAGAATACCTGTGTGAGCCATTCTTTACTGCTGGAGTGTTAGGGATCCCCACCAAGTCAGATTAAAGGATAACATTGAAGCAGTTCAGAGCTGGGCTGGTAGATTTGCTACCAGCAGGTCTGTTTAATATTCAAGTTATGAGGAGATGCTTTTGAAACTCAAATGGGAAACCCTGGACTGAAGGCAATGTTCTTTTTTGAGGAACATTGTTAAGAAAATTTAAAGAATCATCATTTGAAATTGACTGGAGACTGATTCTACTGCCACCAATGTAAATTTTGCCTAAGGACCACAAACATAAGATAAGAGAAATTAGGGCTTGTACAGAGGCTTTTAGTCAGTTGTTTTCCCCATACTCTATTTGCAAGCAAAACAGGAAAGGAAATGACTAGTAGAGATACAAGGTACCCTCCACCTTGCGCCATACAGTGGCTTGCAGAGTAAATATGTAGATACAGATTTAGATGAAGCTACTCTTCTTCATCTTCACAATTATGTGTGTTAAACATTTGCTTTACAAGATTCAATAAGAATATTTGAAGCTTTTAACCTTGCTGTACCATTATTTACCTTATTTCATTGTTCTCTACTATGGCACTGATTGTAAATACAGTATTTTAATTATTATTCTCATGGTCTTAAATTCCTTTGGCACCATTAAGTATTTGTGGTCAGGAAGCATTTGATCTACAGGAAATGATGCTTATATGACATCAAGTTAAAATCTGTGTCTGAAAACTGTTCGTTATCTTTTCTTACATTCCTTATGATAAAAATAAATGTATAGTTGTTGTTTTGGTAACTCAGAATCAGTCAGCTGATCCCACTGTTTTATCCTACTGGCCAATACTGCCACAACTTTCACCCACAACATGATAAAAATTATGGACATAACTCACTCATCAAAACGCGATATGCATTACATATGCGCCATAACAAGAATCATAATTTTCTCTGAACATTATATTTGTTAGCATTGCAGACTGTTCCCTTTCAACCTGATAAAGATTTTGGCCTATGCTATGGAGCAGTATGTTCCAGCAATTTAAATGTAAGAAAAAAATAATACAGGAGCAAAAGTAATATTGTCAGTGCTCCGATCCATCCATGTTTGTGCAAATATGATGTGACATACCACAACACAAAAAGTTTGGTATTGGCACTTAAATGAATATATGTTTAAGGTTCTGTTACTTATTCCACACCTATGGCAAGTATTTCACTTAGGATCAGTGGAAAGGACATAAGCATATCCTTTTTTCTGTAAATCGTATTATGTATTCTAGTGTTACGGCACGTCCTACTTCCTTGAGACTCTTTTCATTATGAATCTATAGAAAAAGAAGTGTATCTAATCAAATTTAATCTACTGACTACATCAGCAGGTTCAAGTCACATACCTAATGGACTAAATTCATATCAGTGTGCTGCAGATGCAATATATGGCAAAAAGTCAATTAAAAAACTAAAATACATAAATTCAGTTGATGAAAAATTTTGGAAGTTCAGAACTGATTTTCAGATTTCACAAATAATATAAGAATGTAAAACAACTCAGTGGTTGCAATTGTTTTAAAAACTGTATATAATTAGGACTAAGTATATAAATGGTAAAATTGTTACTGGATATGAATCTTCAGGTTTTGGCGGCGCAAAGACTGTTCCATTAAGTTTTGGGTGTGCAGCTGCAAGAAATATCCTTCTTCTTCTAATATTTTGGCTGTAAAACGTTCAGCCATCTTCAGAGTGAGCCTCAAGACTGCCGCTCCAGTGCTTGCTTCGTCCCTTTATACTGTTGTACCGCGCGACTGCGCATGCGGCCACAGATGCAAATGCGCCAGAGCCGTCGGTCGGCGGCAGATACGTGCATAATGCGTGAGTTGTATCTATGACTCCGCAGTTGATCTTTGTTGGCATATCGATATATCATTGTGAGCTGGACTGTGACAACGTCTTTGCGAGTTTATTACAGCAAGTGCCGGATTCCAGGATTTATTAAGATTGAAACCAATATCTCTATTAATTAAGTTCGTCGTCAAGCGAATTTCAATTGCCTCCTTTACTATCGAGTCCCAAAATGACGATGTAGTTGCCGAAATTTCGACGTTGTCATACAACATACTGTGACGATTATCAATACAGTGCTCTGCCACAGCCGACTTGTTAGGTTGTAAAAGTCGTGTGTACCTCTGGTGTTCTGTACATCTTTATTGGACAGTACGAGTTGTTTGTCCAATGTAAGAAAGGCCACATTCACAGTGCATTTTGTAAACTCCAGATTTTCGGAGCAGCAAATCATCTTTGACGGAGCCCACGAGTGCAGCTGTCTTAGGTGGAGGACGAAAAATCACTTTTATTTTGTGTCTGCCGAGAATGCGTCCTATTTTTGATGAGAGGCTACCCACATATGGCAGGAAGGCCATCTATTTAAAGGTTTCTTCATCTTCTTCTGCTTTCTTTGTGGCCTCTTTCGGTTTCATTTTCAGTGCCCTCTGTATTCGTTGTGGGGAGTACCCATTGTCTTCAAACACTCTTTGTAAGTGGGAAAGTTCATCTTGCAGACTGCTTTCATCAGAAATAATATGCGCTCTGTGAGTCAAAGTTCAAAGAACACTCATTGTCTGGGCAGGATGGTGGCAGCTATTTGCACGTAAATACAGATCGGTGTGTGTCAGCTTCCTATACACTTCATGTCCCAAAGCGCCATCCTCCCTGCGGCGAACCAGAACATCCAAGAATGGAAGGCATCCCTCCTTTTCAATTTTCGTTGTGAACTTTATTTGATCATGGAGGGAGTTCAGATGTCTTAAAAAGTCTTGCAAGTTGTCTTCACCATGGGGCCAAACTACAAAGGTGTCATCAACATACCTCCAGAATACCGTGGGTTTCAAGTCAGCAGATTCAACCGCCTTCTCCTCGAAGTCCTCCATAAATAAATTGGCCACCAGAGGGGATAAGGGACTACCCATGGCGACTCCGTCTGTCTGTTCAAAAAATTCGTTGTTAAATAAGAAATATGTGGAGGTCAGAACATGTTTAAATAAAGCTGAAATCTCTTTGTCAAAACTTCTTTCAATAAGTTGTAGAGATTCTGGAAGGGGAACCTTTGTAAATAAAGCCACCACATCAAATCTAACTAATATATCAGACGGGTTCATTTTCAATGATTTCAGTTTACTAATGAAGTCTGCCGAGTTTCTTATGTGGTGAGTACATTTTCCCACAAGAGGCCTCAACAATGATGCCAGATGTTTGGCAGCATCATAGGTCGGAGAACCTATGTTACTCACTATGGGGCGTAGAGGAACATCTTTCTTGTGGACCTTTGGTACACCATAAAGTCTAGGAGGCACCGGACCACTTGGTTTCAATCTCCGAACAACTTCTGGTGGAAAGGGAGAATCATTCAGAAGCGAAAAAGTTTTCTTTGCCACTCGATTAGTGGGATCCCTGCTGATCTTCCGGTACATGCTATCACTCAATAAATTGTACATTTTATCATGGTATTCATCCCGAGACGAATGAGTCTCTGAAAGATTCTGAATGATTCTCCCATTCCACCAGAAGTTGTTCGGAGATTGAAACCAAGTGGTCCGGTGCCTCCTAGACTTTATGGTGTACCAAAGGTCCACAAGAAAGATGTTCCTCTACGCCCCATAGTGAGTAACATAGGCTCTCTGACCTATGACGTTGCCAAACATCTGGTATCATTGTTGAGGCCTCTTGTGGGAAAATGTACTCACCACATAAGAAACTCGGCAGACTTCATTAGTAAACTGAAATCATTGAAAATGAACCCATCTGATATATTAGTTAGTTTTGATGTGGTGGCTTTATTTACAAAGGTTCCCCTTCCAGAATCTCTACAACTTATTGAAAGAAGTTTTGACAAAGAGATTTCAGCTTTATTTAAACATGTTCTGACCTCCACATATTTCTTATTTAACAACGAATTTTTTGAACAGACAGACGGAGTCGCCATGGGTAGTCCCTTATCCCCTCTGGTGGCCAATTTATTTATGGAGGACTTCGAGGAGAAGGCGGTTGAATCTGCTGACTTGAAACCCACGGTATTCTGGAGGTATGTTGATAGCACCTTTGTAGTTTGGCCCCATGGTGAAGACAACTTGCAAGACTTTTTAAGACATCTGAACTCCCTCCATGATCAAATAAAGTTCACAACGAAAATTGAAAAGGAGGGATGCCTTCCATTCTTGGATGTTCTGGTTCGCCGCAGAGAGGATGGCACTTTGGGACATGAAGTGTATAGGAAGCTGACACACACCGATCTGTATTTACGTGCAAATAGCTGCCACCATCCTGCCCAGACAATGAGTGTTCTTTGAACTTTGACTCACAGAGCGCATATTATTTCTGATGAAAGCAGTCTGCAAGATGAACTTTCCCACTTACAAAGAGTGTTTGAAGACAATGGGTACTCCCCACAACGAATACAGAGGGCACTGAAAATGAAACCGAAAGAGGCCACAAAGAAAGCAGAAGAAGATGAAGAAACCTCTAAATAGATGGCCTTCCTGCCATATGTGGGTAGCCTCTCATCAAAAATAGGACGCATTCTCGGCAGACACAAAATAAAAGTGATTTTTCGTCCTCCACCTAAGACAGCTGCACTCGTGGGCTCTATCAAAGAAGATTTGCTGCTCCGAAAATCTGGAGTTTACAAAATGCACTGTGAATGTGGCCTTTCTTACATTGGACAAACAACTCGTACTGTCCAATAAAGATGTACAGAACACCAGAGGTACACATGACTTCTACAACCTAACAAGTCGGCTGTGGCAGAGCACTGTATTGATAATCGTCACAGTATGTTGTATGACAACGTCGAAATTTTGGCAACTACATCATCATTTTGGGACTCTATAGTAAAGGAGGCAATTGAAATTCGCTTGACGATGAACTTAATTAATAGAGATAGTGGTTTCAATCTTGATAAATCCTGGAATCCGGCACTTGCTGTAATAAACTCGCAAAGACGTTGTCACAGTCCAGCTCACAATGATATATCGATATGCCAACAAAGATCAACTGCGGAGTCTTAGATACAACTCGCGCATTATGCACGTCTCTGCCGCCGAGCAACGGCTGTGGCGCATTTGCATCTGTGGCCACATGCGCAGTCGCGCGGTACAACAGTATAAAGGGACGAAGCAAGCACTGGAGCGGCAGTCTTGAGGCTCACTCTGAAGATGGCTGAACGTTTTACAGCCAAAATATTAGAAGAAGAAGGAGATTTCTTGCAGCTGCACACCCAAAACTTAATGGAACTTGTTACTGGATATTTCTGGCAAAGTACCAATGTAGTCAACAATCAGCATTTAGGATTGTTAATTGTTGATGAAACATATTCAAAAAGTCCTTACCAGGTATTGCTCATCCATGCAGTCAATGTGAGGTCCTATTACAGTAAAATATTTCATTCCTTGTGGTGGAGAGGCATATGGAATGTCAACAGTAACCTGAAAAGAGAAGTTTATTGCTGTTTGGGTACAGAATTTATAGACAGTACCCCTTAATGCTCTTCAGTCCAATAGCAAATTTTTCCAAAATTATTGTACTTTTTTTTTGATTTAATAACTAATAAATTCAAAGCAATCAAAATTAATTTTAACATAGTTTCAACATATTATGTGAACTTCTGGAAGATGGAGTAAAAGAAATGTCTCATAGAATAGTCCATATATATTTTATGAAGTATTTTCAATTAACTCTGAATGAATATAGTAAGCACATCAAAAAATTATGTTAACCAATTCAGTTCATGGAGCACACACTCACAGAGACAAGGATTGGGGGTTAGGACCTTGCATATAGAATCAAAGAAGTGTTGTACTCTCCCCCCTCCTTACTAACTCCAGTTGCTGTCCACAATAAGCAAAGCCTTTTCTGAAAAATTTGAGAGGAGTGAAGATTACAATAACCTTTCTAATTTACTTAGCTTTTCTTGTAGAGTTGGGTCCAGCTCTTCTTGCCTAGGGATCTGGTTCTTGAAGCTGAAATTCTTACATTTTAGGTACTCATGGTTTAACTGATCTAAATAAATTTGAAGGTTTTTGTTGCAGAATTTTTGTTGTTATGTTAATATATTTTGTCACATATTAGTATATCATAGAGTCTTCAGAATTTTCACTGTAACAAAGTCAAAATTACATTGTTTGCCCAAAATACAAAAATACGTCCTATCACATCTGCTGCATGCTCACTACTACTTCGCTCTGCAGTAATAACCATATTCCAAAGGGTTTACAGTTTTTCTTGACAAATGAATTTCTATCAATTTCAGTTATTATTTCATAAATGAATCCAAGTAAACATAGTGAACAGTACTAGATTGCATAGTTAATAACAGTAATTTTAAGTGTGCCAACTAATTTATAATTTCAAATAATTCTAAAAAAAATAACTTAACTCTACATTCAGAGCTAGCACTCATCAATTGCAAAATCAAAAATAAAGTAATTCCTTTTCATAAAGTTTAGCTTGAAATATAATATATTGTGCAGAAAATTATATGAAAATTTTCAGAAAAGCAGCCGAGATAATATTGACCCATCCAAAATTCAAAAAATAATACTGATATCAACAACTACTGTTGAGGAAAAGTAATGTTAGAGGAATATGTCCCATTGCAGTGTTCATTTGAGACATTTTTGAAACCACATTGAATTCAAGTAGGGAAGAATGTAATGGCATTTCAGTTATTAGGATTATGGATAAACTGTGATACATTGCAAAAATGGCCCTGAGCACTATGGGACTTAACATCTGTGGTCATCAGTCCCCTAGAACTTAGAACTGCTTAAACCTAACTAACCTAAGGACATCACACACATCCATGCCCGAGGCAGGATTTGAACCTGCGACCGGAGCAGTCGCGCGGTTCCGGACTGAGCGCCTAGAACTGCTAGACCACCGCGGCCGGCGATACATTGCAATTGAAAATATTTTGAATGCTGAACAACTTAAAGTAGCAAATATTTTTCATTCTAGTCTGTCTTGTAAAAAACTTCGAATATATTTACAAGAGGCTTTGCCAACAGAGTTCATCAAAACTGTTTTGTGTAACATCTTTAAAATGATAAGTGGAAAGTACAAGCTATAAACCATCTAAATATCCAATCAAAAATAAGGATGAAACTATCTGCTTCCTCCAAAAATGGAATAAGAGAAATAGTGGATGGCCCTTCTGACAAACAGATTATCCATAGTTACAAAAAAATATTATATCAGTTGTTGATTCCAACATAAATGCCATAAATGAATCCTGTGAATCAGCAGGATTTATTGATATGATTAAAGTGTATAGATTCAAGTTCATAGAATTTGGAACAGAAAAGGAGTGAATGATTCTAAAAATGTTACAGCAGAACAGATGCCTGGTAAAAACATCCAATAATTAACTTCAGTTTACCTACGTCATCTACTCATGTACAGATAACTTCACAGTCAGACTAAAATTTGACCTCAATAGAAACCATATTTTTGTTGACAGCAATGAACATTGCCCCTCCTATATCATCTAATTTGTCAGTTTGATAAATGTTCCATGTCTTAATAAATATTACAGTTCTCTCTACTTTGGGTTTCAGGCACCTCACAGTTCTGAGAATAATGTGACTACTTTCCTGGAGGGTAGTAAGTTCAGGAACTTGATTACGAATAGTTCAACCATTTACTGCTAAAATTATGACTGTCAAGGTATCTCTTCTTTGTGCACAATCAAATTTCACCCTCAATGTATCAATTAGTGAATGTTCATCAGAGGCCCTCAAATTACCATGCAGCCTAAAAAACATCCACGTGCACTCCACAAGTACTCTGCTAACCAAGTAGTTACTTCCTTTGTGTAGTGCACCCCTGACCTACTAAGGGGGATCCTACAACTCTTCATCCTGTACAAAAGTCAAGAAATCTGCAGCCAAGACCATCACGGAATCGATGGAGCCTTAGACCATCCACTTGGTTCCAAAAGAAAGGGCCCAATCAATTCTAGGAATAATGTTGCAAATTATAAGTTTTGCTTGCACTCTGTGCATGAAGCTAGCCTCTTCACCACTTCCACCAGCCACCCATATGAAGTAACAAGGGACTGGTCCAGTCCAACATGTTGAAACCCACCATGAAATTTTTATGCAGCAACAATACAACAAAAGAAATGCACTGTCAAAATTTTAGCTGCTAACTTACACTGAAAGTTTCTTTTTTTTCAAAATTTTTGAAATTAGTCATTTTCGCTACATGAATAACTGCTTTCAACAGTGTTTTGTACCGTGTTTTCCTGCCAAGTGCATGATCAGTGATGACAAGAGAGTGCAGCACCACATAGTGCCACATGGCACAAATATCCAGAGTGATGTATGGATTTGAAGCATCTAAACAATAATAAAGTGCTGCTTGACACAGACACATTAGTTAAATTATTAGGCATGATGTTGCAAAGTGATATGAGATGGAGTGAGTACATCAAGTTGGCAGTTGTAAAGGTAAATGCTTGACTTCATTTTATGGAGATAATTTTGGGAAACTGTAGCTCATTTATAAAGGAGACAGCATAGACAACACTGATGTGACCCATTCTTGTGTACTGTTCAAATGTTTGGGATCCACATCAGGTTGGATTTAAGATTAAAAGAAGGCATAAAAGCAATTCAGAGACATGCTGCTAGATTCATTACTGGTAGGTCCAACCAGGACACAAGTATCGATTTTCCATCAACCAATGACATGCAGCTGCCACATTGTGCATTTGCAGCATGCTACAGCTCCAGTAAGGGTGTACATTGCTCCAGCCACCTGGAGAGCTACAAATTTGCAATTTTCAACATTTTTCGAAAACTACTTCCAGTGCATCTTAGGAGCTAAAATATTGATAGTGTCTTTCGTCAGGGGTATTCTTCCTGTATAAATAAATTCAGGGCATGTTTTGACATGTTGGACCATTCCCTTGTGAGGATGGCCTCAGAGCCTTAGTGACAGAACACTGATGCTGATGTGAGGCACAACTTGTGGACAACTACACCCTCCATGCTTGATAGCCTCAGGCAGAGCCACCTCCACATTACTGATGAGATCCCCCATCAGACATATTGAGTCATGGAATGTGTATCAGAAAGAGCCTGTAGAAGGGGGAGTGTTCATTGCAGTTGACAAAAATACTGTCTCTATTTAGATTGTAGTCCAGTGCAACAGTGAAGGTATGTGGTCACATATAACAGGTGTAGGTGAAACAAAGTTAATTGCTGGATGTTTTTTACTGGCCACCCAATTTTGCTGTGACAGTTCTAGAGTCATTAAGAGAAAGTCTACAGTCAGCAGTGTGTAAATACCCAGATCATGCAATACTAGTTGGAGGCAACTTTAACATACCAAGTATAGATTGGGATGTCTATGCATTCATTGCAGGGGGGTAGAGACAGACAGCCATACAGAAAACTTTTGAACACATTTTCTGCAACCTGTCATGAGCAACTACCTTGGCAGCCCACATTCAATGGAAATATCTTAGACCTTGTGGCTACAAACAGGCCAGATCTTATTGACAATTTCAGTATAGAAATGGGGATTAGAGTTCATGATGTCATTATAGCAAGTATAGTTACAAAAGTTAATAAATCAGTCAAGAAGACTAGGAGAGTGTTTTGGCCCAGGTAGAGCAGATAAGCAGTTGTCAGCATCTCACTCAGAGAGTGAAGTGATGTCACTTAATTCTAATAAGATGGACGGTCAAAGTTGAAGCACACTGTAAATTGTGATCTGGAGAGTTATCTGCCAAGTAAGTGGACAAAGGATGGAAAAGACATGCCATAGTTTAATATCAAAATTCAGAAGATGCTGGGGAAGCAGAGGCTGTTGCACTCTCTGTTCAAAATAGAATGCACAAATGACAACAAGCAATGGTTAGTACAGATTTGTGCACCTGTGAAAATATCTATGCATGAAGCATACAACAACTAGCACTGTCATACATTAATAAAAGATCTAACAGATAACCCAAGAAAATTCTGGTCTCACATAAAATAAATAAACATGTTGCTTTCATTCAGTCCCATGTTGACCAGTCTGGTGTGGCAGTTGAAGATAGTAAATCGAATGCTGAAGTTTTGAATTTCACATTCAAGAAATCATTTGCATAGGAGAATCATACAAAGATACCATCATTTGACCATTGGACAGACTCCCATATGGATGAAAAGTTGGTTTTACAAAGAGTACTCTATGGCACTGGCCTCTTACCTAGCTTCCATTTACCATGAATCTTTCTCCCAACACAAAGTCCCAAGGGACTGGAAAAAAAGCACTGGTGACTCCTGTCTATAAGAAGGGCAAAAGAATAGACCCACAAAGTTGCAGGCCAATATCCTTAACTTCAGTTTGCAGCAAATCCTCAAAAATATTCTCAGATTGAATATAATAAACTTTCTTGAGACTGAGAAGCTTATGTCTTTGATGAAACATGGTTTTAGAAAGCATCACTCATGCATAACTCAACTTGCCCTTTTCTCACTGCAAATTATGGATGAATGGCAGACAGACAAATTCAATATTTATAGATTTCTGAAAGTATTTGACATGGTACCCCGCTGAAGGCTGTTAAGAAAGGAATGAGCTTATGAAATAAGGTCACAGATACTAGAGTGGCTTGAAGACTTCTTAAGTAACAGAACCCAGTATATTGTCCTCAACATCGAGCATTCATCAGAGACTAGGATATTGTCAGGATTGCCATAGGGAAGTGTGACAGTACTGCTGTTGGTCTCTATATACAAAAATGATTTGGGAGACAGTCTGCAGTTGTTTGTTGATGATGCTGTGGTGTACGGTGATGTGTTGAAGTTGAGTGACTGTAGGAAGATACAATATGACTTAGACAAAATTTCTGTCTGGTGTGATGAATGGCAGCTAGCTCCCAACATGGGAAAATGTAAGTTAATGTGGGTGAGTAGGAAAACCAAACCAGTAATGTTCAGATACAGCATTAGTTGTGTACTGCTTGACACAGTCACTTCACTTAAATATCTGGGCATAACATTGCAAAGTGATATGAAATGGAATGAGCATGTGAGGACTGTGGTAGGGAAGGCAAATGATCGACTTTGATTTATTGGAAGAATTTCGGGAATGTGGGGTTCATCTGTAAAGACATATTTCTGAATACTGCTTGAGTGTTTGGGATCCATATCAGGTTGAATTGAAGGAGGACATTGAAGCAATTCAGAGATGGGCTGCTAGATATGTCACTGGTAGGTTTGAACAAAATGTGTTATGGAGGTGCTTCAGGAACTCAAATGGTAATCTATGGAGGGGAGGCAACTTTCTTTTCATGCAACACTATTGAAAAAAATTAGAGAGCCATCATCTGAAGCTGACTGATAAATGATTCTACTGCCACCAATGTACTTTGTACATGAGGACCATGAAGATAAGATACAAGAAATTAAGGCTCATATGGAGATGTATAGATAGTCATTTTTCCCTCACTCTATTTGCAAGTACAGCAGGAAAGGAAATGACTAGTAGTGGTACAGGGTACTCTCCATCATGCACTGTATCATAGCTTGTAGTGTATCTATGCAGATGTAGATGTAGATGTACATGTAGATGTAGATGCATATTGGCTTTCTTTCCATACCTGGATACTATTTCCCTAAGGAGCTGTATAAAGTCCCTAATGTTGGTACTCTTGATAACTAGTAAATACCTCCCCTTGTGTGCCTGCTTGGAACCTGCTGAAGGGGCAGCCACCTGTCCACTCACAGGATGAATGGGCAAGGCCAGATAGCCAGCCACCACATTGATTTTCCATCTCAAGCAATGCGTTACAACCTACAATTCTGTGCATGGTGAGTGCAGATTCCCCATTATGTATACACTGCAAGGTGCCTAAGGAGCAGAGCCCATGGGCAAAACAGCTGAGGTGCCCATGTGGTTCACCATACGCTCTTCCACCACTACGCCCCAAGGCAGCAGCCTGCAGATGGCTGACTGTGACCATAAGTGCCTTCAGCTGCTCATGAACTGCATCCAGCTCCCCATCATCTGCATACAACATGCTCACACCCCATCCATCCCACTAATTTAAGAATTAAACTATGAAACAAATGAAAAGAGCTAAATGTGTGACTTGCTAGTCTCCTGGTGCTTCAAAAATGAAGCCTGTTGGCTGACTGTGGGCAACATTTACCCATTCACCTGGGCTTCCATGGAACTTGTGGTAATAATTAACAGCACAATGACAGCTGGGGGCTATGAGAATACTACTGCAGATATCCTGGTGGCTTATTGCTTGATCTCCCCCCCCCCCCTCCCGCCCCCCCCCCCCCCCCCCAATGATGATGGCATCTTCCAGCAGGATGACTGTCTATGTTACAAGCCCAGAATCATATTACAATGGTTTGAGGAGCATGGTAGTGTTCAAGAATTGTCTTGGCCACCAAATGCACTAGATCTGAACCTGATGTAGAACATCTGGGACACTACCAAGTGCCAGTTTTGTGCCAACAAATGTCCTCTCTGTAATTTATGGGAATTGCATGACCTGTGTATAGACATCTGGTTCCACATACCTTCAAAACCTAGGATCATAGCAAGTTGGTTCGTATGAAAGTGTAACAGAAATGCTTGAGGAAGGTAAATGGGATATAGTTCTCATGAAACACAGTTGCATAAATTTAGAGAACATTATTTTGAAGAAGATTGTGTGACCATTTTGCAGCCATCATTGTATATCTCTTGCAGGCATCATGAGAATAAAATGAGAAATTTTAGGACATGTAGAGATGCATACAAACATTAATTTTGCCCTCTCTATGGACTGAGTGCAAGTGGAATTGCAACAAAGTAGATAACATTGTTGTGAAGTACCCTCAGGTGAGTTGTTGTATATATATATGTAGATATGTAGATGTTTCTATTACCTGTGCTTTCTTTAAGCTGTGTGATGGACAGTAATTACCACATCCAAAATCTACAGCAAAGACAGAGAAAATGGGAATTCTTGCCTCTACAAAAGTAATCGACACCAAAAATATATTAGGAAAAAAAAAAAAGCTTTACTGGCTCATTTCCTCACTTCAAGTTTATTACATCAATTGGAACCATGAGAACCTGTAATGTCAAAATTTCAGCTTCAAGAATCAGCCCCCAGATGTGAAGAACTGGAACCAACTATGAGAAAAGAAGATAAGTAAAGGGCTCATTGTAAATCTTACTCCTCTCGGAGCTTATTAAAAGAGTTAACTATAAAGACTGAGACATTCAACAAATTATGTGAGGGAGAGGTAGATTACAAACAGTAGCTGAGGAGAGAACCTGGAATTACTTCTCACAACAGAAGATCATCAGATTATCAATAACAATGAGAAAAGTGACACTGAATGCACTGCTTAGGAAACAAGATGTTGAACAAAGAAACAATAAATGCCCTAGAAATAATTTCTTTCCAGAGACACAAAGAGCATATAATGATTCAGACTGCCAAAATCCAAAAGCAGGGTTATCTACAACTCTTAGCACTGAATACAGATTTGTTATGAACACCAGTGTACAGATGGAAGAAAAATGTACTCCTGGACAGAGAGTGGTGTTATTTACAGAAACATCAAATATTCAAGAATACGTAAACATTAAAAGCATTAGAAATTTTGTTAACCTCCCAGAAATGATAAATACAAAATAACAAATAATTGATGGCGCCAGAAGTACTAATTGCTATGCCACATTACATGCAGCACAACTTATGGTTACTTTCTAATATTTTGATGACATGAGCATAGTAATGCGAAGGGCCCAAACTCAACCACCCAAAACACAGTCACATTGTAGATGAATGCACCTCTAACTCATTTACAGCAAATAGTTTAAGCCTTAGTCTCACAAAGAGTCATGTTACACAATTTAAAATACCTCTACCGGAAATAGAAAGTAACATCATGTCATAAATAAAAAACTTCATCTTAAATTTTAGATTTCCAGCTATATGGTAAGCTAAATTGACTCAAAAATTATATATAATAATCAAGAAGCCTAATTTGGAATATTTTGCTTTTAAAAGTACCTCTGACTGTGCTGACCTGAAGACTTGGGTTACTATGTATACATTCACCCCTGTTTTCTTATAGTAAGTTTTCCAAGACATCATTGTCCAAAAACGCTTGTCAACAAAATGTAGCATATATTATTAATGTCTCCTTATGCAAATTATCTAGAATCAAAGTGTAAAATTCATGTTAACAATTTAAAGAGTAAATAATACACTTATCATAAATATATGTAAATCCCTGATAATTATCAGTGAAGTCATGTAAATATTAAACTAACATTCCTGAAGATTTAATACCATGCTGTTGAACAAAATACAGTGGAAGAATCACAGGGTACCGGATTGATATAATCAGAGACTGAGCTGGAATTTTTTGTGATCTTTCTAAGGCATTCGATTGCGTGAACCATGAGATTTTTCTGAGAAAGGCAGAATTTTATGGATTAACTGGAGAAGCAGGGATGTGGCTTGCCTCCTATTTGAAGGAACGGAAACAGAAAGTCATGGTAAACGACACTAATGGGGAACCAGTGTCCTCTTCTTGGAGCACAATAAACTGTGGAGTCCCACAGGGCTCTATTCTGGGTCCTCTACTTTTCCTTATTTTCATAAATGACCTTCCAATGTGTACAAGGGCTAAGATAAAATTTACTTTGTTTGCTGATGACACATCGATTCTGGTAGACAATTCAACAAATACTGATCTTGAAATCACTGTAAATGAAATTTTTCAAGAGACCTTTAACTGGTTTACCTCTAGTGGATTATCACTAAATTTTGAAAAAACTCAATTGATTCAATTCCATACAAGCCAAAATATCGAAGGGGAGATTAATGTTAAATACAATGATGGGAATTTAGCAAGAGTGGAGTCAACAAAGTTCCTGGGTCTACTTGTTAATAGCAACCTAAATTGGTCGTAACACATTCCTTACCTATATAAAAAAAACTAAGCTCAGCAATTTACGCTATTCATGTGATTGCTTCCTTCAGTGACTTAAATACTTTGAAAGCTGCCTATTTTGGTTATTTGCATGCCCTGATGGCCTATGGAATTATATTCTGGGGAAACCAGCCAAAGGCAAACAAAATCCTCATAGCCCAGAAAAGAGTCATTAGGATTCTGTGTGGTGTCAATTACAAACATTCCAGCAGGAAACTCTTCCAAGAACTGAGAATACTCACAGCAGTATCTCAGTACATTTTCTCTCTCATGTGTTTCTTGTGTGAAAACCATTCCCTTTTTGAAATGAACAGCATGTATCATAGCTACGACACTAGGGTAAAAAATGATCTACATCTTGAGCAAAAGAATCTAAGTTTGGTGCAAAAAGAAGTACACTACTCTTGCATAAAAATATTTAATGCTCTCCCTCAGGCAATAAAAATGTCAGTTACTGATCCACCTACTTTTAAAGATCAACTTAAACAGTATCTTCTAAGTAAAACCATTTACTCACTGGATGAATTTATGTATGAGAATATGTGAATTAATTTTGATCTATTGTAACTCTGTTCAATGTAATTTGTAACTTTTTACAAAAAACAATTCTTGTAAACATTTTTTCTATGTAACATATCATTCATTGTACAACCTATTATTACAAACAAATGTCTCAAATCTATGTAAATGACACGTTCTACACCCAAGCGATTTATCGCTAATGGGTCTACAGAACACGAATGAAATAAATAAATAAATAAAATAAATATGAAGAAAAATTATATGACAGTAATTGATTGAAGAGAAGTTTGTGCAGCAAACTGATGTCCAGAACAGTTGATAAGACTGATAGTAGAGCACTGTATTAAAGTTTATGTGCACTTGAAGCAGAGGAAGAGTATGAGGGAAAGAACTGTTTGTACCTTTTTGTGCATGCAGTTTCTACCCTAAGCTTAAGAGTCACATTCCAGTACAAGTGATATGTTCCTCCCTGAAAGCTGTTACAATTTTGTTTATAAATCTTTACAAGGTGATATAGGTCATACTTTGAATCTTTTCTATATCAGCTGTTTCAATATTTCTGTGGCACATTATTTCAAGTCAGGAAACCTATTACCATTCTACGTCTATATCTGTATATACACCCAACAAATCATCCCTCAGTATTTGGCAGTCTATCCCATGTACTATAGTAGCTTTCCCCCTTTTTGTTCTTGAAATTTTGCAAGTAAGTCTCTTCATAATGCATAAGATCTCTCTTGTAGCATCTTCCATTAAAGTGGGATGGGCATCTCTGTGAGTCTCTTGCACTTTGTAAATGAACATTTGATAAAATGTGCTGTTCTTCTTCAGATCCCCTCTATTAGTAATTCATGGCAAGAGCTTGGGAGTGGTGATGAAAACTCAGTAATGAGTTGAATGAGGGATTTGTAAGTTGCCTCCTTTCTAAGCCAATTACACTTCTTCTGGCCATTTATGTATACTACATAACATTTGTTTCTTTTGAGGGTAAACTCATGCAATCCTCTCCAGATCATCCTGTGTTTTGCTACAATTTCCTCAGACTATGATATCTACACAAAAGCACCCTCTGTGACCAGTCTTATGTAGCTTCTGATATTACCCACAATATTATTTATATATGGGGTGAATCAGATGCCTACTGACAAACTTTAAGAGGCTGTTCAGGTATACCTTCCGGCTATTTTATATAAACGACCCATAGCCCCTGGTGGCTCATTACAAAGTAATATTGTAATTATGATTTATTCAGTTTGTCACTACAATCACCCTCATTTCTATGAAAATACCTTCACAACAGTGAAAAAGGCTGTAACACAAAATAACCAAAATGTGCAACACACGACACATAGTAATGCAACAACCCTCAGACAAAACACGTACACTTTTATTACAGTGTGTTCAGTCTGTTTTTTTCAGTGTACAGCACAATATGTAAGAAATGCAGAACTGTTTCCTTACAGGTATTGTTCAAACTTTGAGCACCATACCCATGGCAGAGTTTACAGTGATGCACCATCGACAGTCTTACGAGCTCACTAATTCCAGTAGTTTCACATACTTCTTCCACAGCTGCGATAATTCCAGTACTCAGGTCCATGTGAGTATTAATCAGAGTCTCAAAAACTAGAGGCTCTTCATATGCCCCCAGAAGAAGAAGTCCACGTGTGTCATGTCTGGTGAGTGACCAATCCATTGCTAACCAAATAAAATTCAATTACTCTGCAATAAAGAACGGGAGACCATTATTCCCTTATACCCAAATACTCAGAAAGTATCACAGAAGCACCTCTGAAGGTTTATCAGTTGAATTTTGATTTATGGTGGATCTTGGAAGCAGTAACGGTCCTATTATGTCTTAGATTACACCCAATGCTGCATTCTGTCTGCCACATTCTCCCCATTAAGAATGACATCCTGAGCTCTAATCGCAAGGAAGTCTGCAATCCAATGAAAAAGTATGTCCAATATTCAATAAACTCATACCTCATTTGTTATTGACAATATAAGACTGTATTAAGTGCCTTATGTAAGTCAGTGTACACAACATTAACCTGTGCCCCATGATATATTGCTTTCAGGATGTCATGGGTAAGTAGAGAGAGCTGAGTTTCATGAGATCAGTTTTTCGAGAATCCATGTTGATTCAGACTTAGAAGACTTCGCCAAAAATGCCATAGTATGTGAGTATAAGATGCATTCCATATTTCTATAGCACACATGAGTCTGTAGACCAACAGTTAAGCTCATCTATCTGATTACTTTCCTTGATAGTATGAATAACCAGCACCTTTTCAAGTCATTGCTCCAGCAACCTATGATAAACAGCTACAGGAAGAGAAGCAAATTCTGTTTTATAGTCTATAAAGAATTGTTTAGATGTCCTATCAGATCCAGTCACATCTAATTTGTTGAGTGATTTTAGTTAATTTTCTATTCTTTTATCACTAATCCTGATATCAGCAACTGTGGCACTCGTACAGTCATTACCAACAGAAGCATTTAGTAAGGATAATACATGTATGAGCTGTCCACTCTAGAACCTCTTATAGACATCTCTTTAAATAGTTGGGCAGACTGATAGCAGCTGCTTGGTTCATTTACTCCCTTACGGAGGTTGTTGGCAACAATCAATCATAGTGTGAAAACTACAGTAACATTCATACGTATAATACTAGAATTAGAAATTATTTACACTAATCATCATCCAGCCTTACTGTGGTGCAGAAAGTAGTGAGTTAGTTGGGCAGAAACTCCCATCTATGCAGCAGCACATCAAAGCACAGTGTTTTGTTTGTGAGTTGTAGTGAGCTTCTAATAACTAGAAGAAACTTATTTTTATATATTGTGTGCATTTTAGTCTAAATTCTTACATTTCTTGCATGTCTGTGTATATCTAATAAGCACAGTTCAGTGTTTTAACATCAGTGTAGTGTATATTTCTACTGTTTCTACCACAACAGCTGTTTGTTTCTGAGTGAATAGCCAGTTATGGTGTAAAACTCATTAGTTTGATAGCTGCTCTCATCTCTGCAGCAGCAGTGTGTTTGCACTCACAGTTCCACACTTCAGTATCTGTCTAGTCTATAGATCTGCCATCTTCAGTGTGGATAGAGACTAGATTGCTGTATTTAGATGTGAACTGAGTTGGTGACAGTTTGCTCACAGCTCCAGGTAGTGCTGGCTTCAGTCATGCTGCTTGAGACTATTGCCAGTGGGCATTATTGTGGAGGGTCACACATGGGGATGCAGGGTACATCCACCACATCCCTCATAATTCACTACTGTTACCACCAAGGTTACTGCCTGTATTGAGGATGAACCTTCATCTGTGGGTGAGTAGGAGTTTGTTTCAAACTGTAGCAGCCAGCAAAAGGCCTCCCCAGTTTGCCTGAAAAGCAGGTTTCAGGTGCTATCTGCAGCTGACAAAGATCCTGATTCAGATGCAGTTGCTTGCCCTGCTCAAGAGGAAGCCTCTCAGTTCACAATACCTGGGCATTCACAGAGGGTGGGATTACTGGTAGTTGGGAGTTCCATTGTTAGGTATATAACATGGTCCCTTAGCGATAAGGCTGCCAAAGAGGCAAAGAAATCCAGTGTGCACTATGTGTGCATACTGGGAGGAGTCATTCCAGATGTGGATAAAGAGCACAGGGTGCAGTAAACTGCAGGTGATGGCCCATGTCGGTACTAATGATGTGTGTTGCTTTGTATCAGAAGAGATTTGTCTCATTTTTGGCAGCTAGCTAAAGTGGTAAAAACTGCCAGTATTGCTTGCAAGATATAGGCATTGTCGACAGGATCAATTGTGGACCTATGGTACAGAGCTGAATGGAGGATCTGAATCAGAGGCTCAGACAGTTATGTACTGTGTAGGTTACAAATTTTCCAAATTGTGCCATTGAGTGGTGGGGTTTTGGGTTCCACATCATAGGTCAGGGGTCTACTACATACAGGAGACATCTACACAAGTAGTAGGGGCTGTGCAGAATGAACTGGGCAGTATTTAGGTTAGAGGGCCTTAGCAAAGTGCATAAATGACTTCAGTGTCAAAGTGTGCAGGAGAAACACAGGATGCTGATAAATATAGCTACAATCAGTAGTGTAACTGTAGACTGTTGCAGCTGTGTTGGGAAAGAACCAGAGCTGGAAGCACTAACAGCTCAGATTGTTATAGGTACCAAGAACTGATGAAGCCAGAGATAAGTTCATCCAAAATTTTTACAGAGGACCTATTGGTGTTCAGAATGGTTAGATTAAATGCAGTTCATGGTGGTGTGTTTGGTGCTGTTAGAAATAGTTTATCTTTTACTGAAATTGAAGCAGATACTTCCTGAGAGTTAGTATGGGTAGAGTTTATAAATTAATAATTGGTTCCCCTTGCCAGAAACCCCCTCCACCCCTCACATCCCTCCCCCTGCCCCTCCTGCTCAATGATTAAGCTGCTGAACAGTTCAAAGGAAAGTTGAGTATCATATCAAATAGACATCCCACTCGTACAATTATAGTTGATGGTGACTTCATTTTACCCTTGATATGTTGCCAAAAATACATGTTCAAACCTAGTGATGGGTAAAAACATTGTCAGGCATTGTACTAAATACTTTCTGCAAAAATTATTTCAAGCAATCAGTTCAAGAGCCCACTCAGAGTGTAAATGGTTGCAAAAACATACTTAACCTCTTAACAACAAATAATCCTCAGTAAATAGGTAGCATCATGATGCTTATAGGAGTTAGTAATCACAAGTTCACTGTAGCAAGACTGGCCACTGCAACATGAAAATTTACCAGAAAGTAGCTGCAAAATATATATATTTACTAAAGCAAATAAAAATTCACTTGACAGATTCCTAAAGAACAGTGTCCACTCCTTCCCCACCAACTATGTAAGAGTAGACCAAATGTGGCTTAAATTCAAAGAAACAGTATCAGTGGCAACTGAGACATTCACATTGAATAGATTACTACAAGACAGTACTGATGCCACATAGCAGACAAAACAGGTCTGAAAATTGTTGCAGAAGCAAAGAAAATGCATGACAAATTTAAAAGAATACAAAATCTCCAAGGATGGTGATGTTTCACTGATGCTTTAAACTTAGCATGGCCTTCAGTGCAAGATGCGTTTAATAGCTTCCGCAATACAAAGAGAATCAGGTCATATGAAAAGTGCACCAGCAGCAAGACCCAATCAATACGTTCACTCTGCTGTATAAATACTAATGTTACCAACAACAGTGCCATTGAAGTGGAGTTACTAAATATGGTTTCCCAAAATTCCTTCACCAAAGAAGATGAAGTAAACATACAAAATTCAAATCCAGAACTGGTGTCAGCATGAGTAAGTTTGAAGTAAATACCCTCCGTATAGCAAAGCAGTCTAAATCACTTAATAAAAGCAAGTCCTTCAGTTCAGGTAGTACATCAATTAGTTTCCTTCCAGTGTATAGTGATATATTAGCTCTATACATAACAATCAAACACTACTGCTACAGATGATTGCATATCTATATCTAAAGTTTGGAAAGTTGCACAGGTCACAAAAATACTTGTACTCAAGAAAGTATATTTAGATTATTTTTGTGTCTTGAAGAATATTATGTTATTTAATGACAGCAGATGCTAAATTATCCTGACATTGCCATCTTAAGTCTCACTTGCAAAGACCAAAAATCTTATGCTACACAGTAGAGCAGTGTTGCAGCAGCTTGGAAGTGTAAATTTATATGCAGATAACTGTTTTGTTTGTGGAATTTGTGTCATGTTGATCGGAATTAGCTACAGTCACATGAGCTCCATGAATTCTGATAAACACACTTCTAACTTCACACTATAGATGTAATAAATGTACACCTACCAAACTGAATGACACTGAACCACAAATATATATTACCTGACTGCACTACCTGAAGCTAAGTTTTTAGCCTTAAACATTGTGAACCTGTACAGCACTATGCCTGTAGATGAAACATTTGAGGTAATAAGAAAGTGCCTATTAAAAAACAAGATTATGAGCAGACCAGAAATAATAAATCTTATAGATGTACTTACTTTAGTACTCTCACACAATTACTTCTCTTTCAACAACAAAATTTACAAGCAAGATGTAGGGCTAACAATGGGAAGGCCTCTTAGTGGCCTAATAGTAAAAAAAGCTATCAAGGATATAGAGAATAAAATATTGACACTTAAAGATAGTGCTACAACCAAAGTTAAATTCTGTGACAGGTATGTGGATGACACCGTTATTCTGTATGATGGCACAGATGACGATGTGACAAACATCTTAATAAATTCAGTAGCCTCCATAAAAATATTCAATTCATCCATGAGCATAAAGAGAACACCACTATACCTTTTCTTGACATTAAACTACCAAAACGGAACCAAAATCTGTCTTTCAGTGTTTACTGGAAACCTACTGGTACACACACCACTATACAAAATTTCTCTACACATCTCACCTCCCATAAAGCTGCAAATGCTATACAGAACCCACAAATTTCTGGTTCAACATACAGCACTCCAGCAAGAAATAAAAACCGTAAAATGTATCACATTAAAAAATAGATTTGATCCTTCACTCATTAATACAATGTCATGACGTATAAAATATAAATTAAACAAACAAAATCAAACTACACTCACAACTGATTGTACCCCAACAGTTAAATATGTAAAAATGCCTTATATTGATATAACATCTGACAAATTAGCAAAGCTATTAAGAAACACAGATGTAAAAATCAGCTTCAGCACCACCAACAACCTAAGTAGGTAGCTTAAACACAATATAAAACCACTAGATACAGATTTTGATGCATTTGGCATTTACAAAATTACCTCCAGCCAGTGTAACAAATATTATATAGGCCAAACACGCAAAAATTTCAGAACTCAGTTAAAAGACTACATAGAATCCTAAACATTGGATAAATGTAACAAATCAACAGTAGCAATACACATTGAAGACACAGGCCACCCTATGATAGGTGAAGACAACCTTGAAATTTGTCAAAAAATTAGAAAAAGTAAAAGAATGGGTATCGTGGAAGAAATGGAAATTTTCATTCACAATACAAAACATGGAGATAACATTCTTATGAGATAACTAAACTCAAAAATCCAAAATTGTTCAGTAGTGTTCAGCCAATTCTAATGCAGCTGAATTAATTTGTGCCGGTATGAAAGAAATGATTACCAGACTGCCAGTATTGGGAATATTACTAAAATGCTATAGTCAATACTCATCCACATGCTGTAAGACCACCATATTGTATTAAATATATAGTGCAGAAAAATTTGCGTAGTGAATTACATCAAAAATCAGTGTCAAAATAAATAGTGCAATAGTTTTATGTTACACAATAGCTCTGCTAGAGTACCAAAGATGTAAATGAAGCTTTGGGATGCCAAAATGGCCAACCACTGCTCCCCCCCCTCCAAATACCACAGCAGTGAATAGCAAACAAAACGTTTTGTGTAAATTTAGTTTAAGATAATTTATTTTTAAGTAACAGTTTCCTATGTACACTCCTGGAAATGGAAAAAAGAACACATTGACACTGGTGTGTCAGACCCACCATACTTGCTCCGGACACTGCGAGAGGGCTGTACAAGCAACGATCACACGCACGGCACAGCGGACACACCAGGAACCGCGGTGTTGGCCGTCGAATGGCGCTAGCTGCGCAGCATTTGTGCACCGCCGCCGTCAGTGTCAGCTAGTTTGCCGTAGCATACGGAGCTCCATCGCAGTCTTTAACACTGGTAGCATGCCGCGACAGCGTGGACGTGAACCGTATGTGCAGTTGACGGACTTTGAGTGAGGGCGTATAGTGGGCATGCGGGAGGCCGGGTGGACATACCGCCGAATTGCTCAACATGTGGGGTGTGAGATCTCCACAGTACATCGATGTTGTCACCAGTGGTCGGCGGAAGGTGCACGTGCCCGTCGACCTGCGACCGGACCGCAGCGACGCACGGATGCACGCCAAGACCGTAGGATCCTACGCAGTGCCGTAGGGGACCGCACCGCCACTTCCCAGCAAATTAGGGACACTGTTGCTCCTGGGGTATCGGCGAGGACCATTCGCAACCGTCTCCATGAAGCTGGGGTACGGTCCCGCACACTGTTAGGCCGTCTTCCGCTCACGCCCCAACATCGTGCAGCCCGCCTCCAGTGGTGTCGCGACAGGCGTGAATGGAGGGACGAATGGAGACGTGTCGTCTTCAGCGATGAGAGTCGCTTCTGCCTTGGTGCCAATGATGGTCGTATGCGTGTTTGGCGCCATGCAGGTGAGCGCCGCAATCAGGACTGCATACGACCGAGGCACACAGGGCCAACACCCGGCATCATGGTGTGGGGAGCGATCTCCTACACTGGCCGTACACCACTGGTGATCGTCGAGGGGACACTGAATAGTGCACGGTACATCCAAACCGTCATCGAACCCATCGTTCTACCATTCCTAGACCGGCAAGGGAACTTGCTGTTCCAACAGGACAATGCACGTCCGCATGTATCCCGTGCCACCCAACGTGCTCTAGAAGGTGTAAGTCAACTACCCTGCCCAGCAAGATCTCCGAATCTGTCCCCCATTGAGCATGTTTGGGACTGGATGAAGCGTCGTCTCACACGGTCTGCACGTCCAGCACGAACGCTGGTCCAACTGAGGCGCCAGGTGGAAATGGCATGGCAGGCCGTTCCACAGGACTACATCCAGCATCTCTACGATCGTCTCCATGGGAGAATAGCAGCCTGCATTGCTGCGAAAGGTGGATATACACTGTACTAGTGCCGACATTGTGCATGCTCTGTTGCCTGTGTCTATGTGCCTGTGGTTCTGTCAGTGTGATCATGTGATGTATCTGACCCCAGGAATGTGTCAATAAAGTTTCCCCTTCCTGGGACAGTGAATTCACGGTGTTCTTATTTCAATTTCCAGGAGTGTATATAAATGCCCAAAGGTGAACAGAACATGCTCAAAACCCAATGCTGTATGCTAAATTAAACATAAAACAAATAAAGCTGACTGGTACCAGAAAATACAGACAAATAAATATTAAGATTTTATCAGATGTGTTTGCTGTTCAATTACGGGTGTACCAACCTCTCCCAGAGTGTTGTTGTGTTTGAGTAATTCATCAACAGAGTTCATACATTGGAGTGTAGTATGCCAGCAACTGCACTGCAGGTAAGGGTAGGTAAGTTTAACAGGCTGAGGATGTGCGGATGAGCTTCAAAGCTGCAGTACCAACAGGTAGGTTCACATTGCAACTGAGTCCTGCACCCCAGTTTGGCTTCTACATCCTAAGACACACAATTTGTCCTATAGTATGTTGTTGGTTAGCGTTTGGGCAGTTATTTTCTCTCGATGTAAACTGATATATTTTGTTCTGATTAGTACCAAAAAGGCTAAATCCAATTAATTTCTAAGATGTGGAGAATTAACAAAGTTTCAGCTTCCTTGGATTTACATAGCTGTTGATGGAACTTGCATGTGATACTTGAGGTAATTCCTTGCTGTAGTTCCTTGCTGGAAGTAATGATCATGTAAAGTTTGTGTTTATTGACTAGTATGAGTTGGAACAGGGGCTTTCACATTTGTGATTCTACTCATTAGTTGAGAAAAGACACTTTTGATTATGACAGTACTGTGCTGAAACAAGAAAAGTATGTAAGATGTGGGGTCTACAATGCAGACAGAATAAGGAAGCTGGTGAATCATTTCTGCTGAACAGTGAAGTAGTGTGACCATGATCTTCAGCATGAATTCTGGGCATCAGTTTATTCCACCATTTCTTACAGTTCTGTGGCAGCATGTGGGGCTTCCAAAGAAAATGTAGGAGAGTCCTAACAAAATGAGTGAATGAAGTCTGACTAGTTCTTAAAAGAGATGCAGCACCTTATTAAATTTGCATATCACTCTTCTAAACACCTTGTTCTATTAACAATCTTTAATGAGATGAAGACCTGGAGGCTATCACCTATGCTCAAAGTCACCACATTAAAAAAATTAGCAATCCACTAAATATAACCCGAGTGCTTCATCCTCACCAATTACAGATGCTTATTTATAAGGTAGCATTTCTTTCTTGTAAGGGGTGCTTTTAGAAGAGTTTCACAAGACACCTTTTAAGGGCTTTTGGTGAACAGGAGATCAGTCCCTTAATCTAAATGTTTTCATAGATCTGAATTTTGACATGCCAATGACAAATTTTGCAATAGACTTCAATGTAGAAGATTCTTACATTCTCCTATGAAGAGATAAAACCAAATGGTCCGAATTCAAGGCAGCAGTTGAATTTCCTTTGTCAGGCCCTTTGAGAGACAGAATAGGCCCTAAGTTTGGTTCACTATGCTCTTTGACTAGACTAAGAATACTACATATCTCTGTCAGATTTTTTGATAGGCCTGTAAGTGTGCTTTGAAACAACTGTTTTGACAAAAGAAATTCAGTTATGTTATACAACATATCATTTGGCTGTATAATAAAAAGTACACAGCAAATAACTCACACATCAGAAAAGTATGTAAGAAGTGGGACCTGCAATATGTTCCATAGTGTAGTTTAGCAGTGTATAATTTCTCATTTATTGTAACACACACTGCTAAACAGTTTTATAAATAAATATACTGGGAAAAATTCATTATGTCAGAATGTGGTACACATGGTACAACATGTAGTGTTCTGTGAAGCCAAACAATACTTCATGAAGTTCTGTGTTTATCCATTGTTGAGATTGTGAAAAGGGAAAACCATGCTGCTCCATAGTCAAATGCCTTGAGTACCCTTTATCATTACTTTCTAACATAAATTGAAACTTCTATAAATTAAATTCACCTTTCCTTCAGTCACATATTTAAAAAAAAATTTTACTAAATGTGTCAGATGACCTTGTTGTATCATGTTCAGGCCCCTTTCAGTAGTTGGTGTCTCAGGGATCGAATGACCCCTCTTCCTCCCCCAGCCCATTGTCACCTTTGTCAGACCAGCCTGTATTGACAACTACACTCCAGGCAAACTGTTCACATCTTGGTACTTGAAGCCATGCTATTCTTAATGCCCCTTGTCTGACCATCTATGTATTAAAGGAAACTGAGAGCCCAGTTCCTGATACAAGAAGAAACAAAAAGAAATGTAGTTAATGCCAAAACTATGAAAAAAAGTGAAATATTGATTTCCAAGTCATACAAGAAATAGGAGATGAACAGCTTAAAAAACATCCAGGAACACACTGCCAAGAAAACTTGTAAAATATTGATTGAAAAATGTATGAATACATTGACATCAAGAAAAAAGTGAAAATAACTTACTTTTTGTGTGAATAAAACTATTAGAAAAACTTGAACCAGTGTTCTTAATGCTAAATTTGAACATGAAACATTTGCAAGAATTTCAGTGACAACTCTTGCTTATGAATGGGTTTATTGCCAATGTTGATGAGCTGACCAATACTGTCCACCAGTTTCCATGAGAAGGCTATCATATTTTCTTCTTTTTTTTCTTTTGAGGTTTTGTTCACTTTTTGATTGCCTAAGCTTTCTAGCTTTCTGCTAACCAATAAATCTGAGTCCCTTCATTTTCTCTTTTCTCTAGATATACCAAGGGAATGATTCCTAGAGCAGAATGCAATCAAACTTTCTAAAAGTCAAGGTCTATTGAACCTATGTAATTAGCTAAGTCCATTATCTATCTTCACTGGGAGTTGTAAGGGGTCCGTAGGCCCTTACTATAAGTTTGCACTCGGCACAGGTCGAAAGGGCAAACAATCGATAGTGTCGGGTTGCGAGAGCGAGTGAGAGTTGAGTCAGTAGTTCCCAGGTTGCGAGCCAAGCCGTGTGGAGGCCGGTTGCTGTAATACAAGGCTTACCGACAAAGGGAGTGGCCATCGCCGCGGTTTAGCCCCTTTGTGTTAGAATAATATGGGAAAGTGAAGAAGTATAATTACGATAGTGATCAGTGATATTTCTGTGCCAATATTTGTGGTTTCGTGTCTACCGCGCCGGCATCAGTTGGATTGCAGTGTTGGATTGCAGTGATTGAATTTGCCTGTGACGATAATGAATAGCATGGAAGCCTGTGCTGAGATTAGCCGTAATTAAATATGTATGACGAAGGCAGTGGCTGTCTCCTTCTTTTTGTGTTTTTGAGACGAATATAGGTCCTTGATCAGTGAAGCTATGTTGGCGTTTCTTCTTGTCACTGAACATTTCATTATTACAGCATATGAGAAGGACAAAATGGAATGTAACAACTCCGTAGCAGTCAAATCCGATTGCCAGCCCCATTAGGTACACGGTCACATTAATTAATATTTATTTGGGCTGCTATTCAGATCCGGATCGGGTCAAGATACATAAATCGGAGGTGTTACACCCTTGGCAACCGTGACAGGACTAGTGCAATTTTCGGACGAATCATAAAGAACAATAGGTAATTTTATCTTGCTGAACGCGAGAAAATATTTTTTCCAACTTTGGATCGAGACAGAGCATAAACATTGAAATTGCGACAAGAAACAGTGAATTTTGAACAATACGAAGTAATAGCATCTTACGATTGTGACTAAACTTTTTTCTCGTCATATCAGATAAGAATAATAGTGTCAATAAACTGTGTTATAATGTGCAAATGCGTAAATCCGCGCGAAAAACTGTGAAAAGTGAACACTAAAGAAAGACACGTGTGAACATTACTATAGCAAAACGTACTAAGAATTCGCCATGAAATCTTTAAAGAAGTGTTTAGTGGTAATATTGTGACCGAAATTGCTTTTAGAATAGTGAAAATCGGACAGCTTCATGTGGACCCATAAACTGTTATGCGGACGACAATGTATTGTGGCGACGCAATTATTGAGTGACGTCACGCAGACCCGTGTAGCAGCTGCGCCAAAGAGCTTCGATCTGCGAGGTGATTTCACACATCATCCCAACTACCTGTGCAAGGAGTAGTTCAAGCACAGACGCACTACACCGACGGTCTTCAGCGCGACTTCGAGACACCGAGCGCCGACCCGGCATCTAGCGGCCGATCTACAAACTACGCCCGCCTGTAGCACCACGGAGCGGCCGACGGAGAACTACGACGACTCGCCACAGATCTTCAGTGCGACTTCATGCAGCTCCGGCGTTGGTACAGCGCCTCGCCCACTTCAAATGTCAAAACATCGCGATTCGTGGTAACATCAGTTGGTGAGTGAGGACAACTGGTTGACATAACATTAAATTGTAGTGTGCAGTCTTCGTGGTAAATAAACATTTGTAAACTGAGTTCACGTTAGGAAAAGTGCCCAATTACAGTAATTTCCGAAAAGTTTGCGAAACATACTCTGAAATATAGCATACTTATTTATGCATACTGCGCAGTCTAAATGGTGATTATACAAATATGCTTATTGTTTTTGGGGATTTTACATTTATAGATTTTATGAGTGGTGTGATTTATCTTATTTAAAACATTTTACATAAACTGTGTATGTGAAAATTGTTATTTGAAATTATTAGGTTTTGAGGGTTGTTATGTTCGGTACTCATGCATATTGTATCAATTTGGGATTAACTGAAGATACTGCAGGTACTGTTTGATTAGTTTCATGGTAATTAGGAGTGTTTTGGGTTACTAGAGGTTATTTTGTATTACTTGCCTGTGCATTAAAAATAAACCAAACATGTCTACTGAAGATAAGCAGGTTTGTGAAGCAGTACTTGAAAGGAAAGGGATAGGACAGGAAGACAGAGATGATTCAGGTATCAGTGATTATGGAGTGTCATTAGATAGCCCAGTAGCACATTCAACTAGTTATCCCGAGACACCAGGACAAACAACGAGAGATAAGTCAATATCAGAAGATGCAGATAAGTGGTCAATGTTGGTAAACTTGATAAAGGAAAATAACGCATCATTAGAGAAAGATTTACAAGAGATCAAAACATCGCAAATGAAGATGGAATGTAATCTGAAGAAGGAAATGCAGGAGTTACAAGAACGACTGAAGATGGACATCGATGAGAGAGAGAGGAAGCTACAGAAGAGCATAGACCAAGTCCAGGGAGACGTGGAGAAGATGGAAGGAAAGTTAACAAAAAAGTTGGAAGACGATATTGAAGAAACGAAAGCCGAATTGGGAGAAAGAATCAACGAAGTGGAAACAAATTGTAATCATCGAATCGCCGAGGTGATGCAGATGCAGAAACAATGCAATGATGTGGTTAAGGGGATAGGAGATAGGCAAAACCAACTGGCTGTCAATCTGGGAAATGCTATAGCCGTGCAACGAGAAGAGGATAACAAGAAGGTTGCAATGGAGGTCAGGCAATTACAACAGGGAGTGCAGCAATTGGAGAGCAAGACAGAAGAAATTGATAAATGAATTAGCAATGCCACTTTAACCGTTGGGGAAGGTAGAGTCGTTACCTTGATGAGCAGTGATAATTGGTACGTCCAAAATAATACGGGGCAGAAATTTAGACCGAAAGGAGGGTTGCACTCAATGATATTTATGAAATGGCTAAAAGAAGTTTTCCCAACACATTTTAAAGACTCAGACAAGATTCAATTTGCAATAGACAGGATGGAAGGTGAGGCCTTCACTTGGGGAGTCAGGAAAAAGGAAGGGACTACTAGTTATGATCAGTTTGAAGAGTAATTCTTGAAGAAATACTGGTCCAAAAGTCATCAGTGTGCAGCAATTGAGGACCTACTCCACCGCAAGTCACTTAGTACATGGAGAGGAACGTTGAGAGAGTCTGCCGAACATTTGTGGGAATTGAACGAGACCTTGGAACAACCCCTGAGTGTTGACGTAATGATATCAGCGATAAAAAGAAGAATGAGCCGGAGAATGCAAGAAACTGTATCCGGGAGCCTAATTAAAGATAGGGAGGCCTTGATGGAAATACTGGAACAGTTGGAATCTGTTCGATCACAGGAACACAATCAAGCTAATGATCAAAACCGAGGGGGAAGTAATGACCCAAGGAATCATTTTGGTAATTCGTCTAATTATAGAGGAAGAGGTGGTGGCCATAGGTACAGGAACCATGGTGGTGAACGGCAATGGAGAAATGATTGGAGAAGGAGTGAAGAACCAAGAGATCATGAGAGAGGATGGGATAGGCGAATGAATGACACAGTACATATAGAAGAGGCGGAGAGACCAGAAAACTGAATGACACTCCAGATGAGGTCCGGTCAGGAGTGAGAGCTACAAGGACCAGAGTAAACCTACTAAGACACGACAGTGGTGGAGATCTGAGAGAAGATCTACTGGAGGAAAGAAGTGGGATTCCCAAAGAACCCATGCTACCCATGATAGGGATCAAGCTATGTGGACTGAATATCGAGGCATTAGTCGATACAGGAAGTGAAGCATGTGCAGTATCCAAAAGGTTATATGAACAGGTACTAAAAGCAAATATTAGCTTGCCTAGTTTCCCGGTGAGTGGAGTGAGAATTGTGAATGCGTTGGGTGCAAGGAGTAAACCTATTAAAGAACAAGTGTTGATTACCTTCGAGATAGAGGGAGAAGAATACGAAGCAACATTTTTGGTGGTGGCCAGATTGAACACATCAATTATTTTAGGGATAGATTGGTTGAATGAAGTTGATGCAGTAGTGAGTTTTGATGAAGGTACTATCAAGGTCAAAGGAAGAAAGGGAGAAGAGAAGAGGTTAAAGTTTGCTGAGAGGAGTGCAATCGAAGAAGAGGAGGAATTCAGGTGGATAAATTTGTGTCATGAAGAGGAACCCACCATGGGATACGGGGAAGAGGAACTAGAAGAAGAAGTGTTGATATACCTTGAGGGATTAACACGAGAGGATAGACATAAAGAGGATAAGATCAGTAAAAAGTTGGAGGAGATGACACACCTAGATGAGGGGACCAAGAGGAAATTAGCCACAGTATTATACAGGCATTGTAAGGTATTTTCTCAACGGCCAGGTATCATGAAAGGGGTGGAGTGTAAACTAAAGATAAAGAACCATAAACTGTTCAATATAGAACAGTATTCCATTCCCCAGGCGAAACGAAGAGCAGTAGATGAAGAGATACAGAGGATGATGGACCTTGGTGTTATAGAAAGGGCCAATAGTCAATATAACAACCCCCTATTTGTTGTTGATAAGAAGGATGGAAAGGTGAGGATAGTTTTGGATGCACGAACAGTGAACAAGATCATCGAGCCGGAGCGGGACAAACCTGAGACTATAGAAGAACTGATTCAAAAATTCCGGTGCTTAGTAGTATCAACTTGACTGCTGGTTACTGGCAAATACCATTGGCCACAGAGTCCCGCCAGTATACAGCATTCACTTACGGAGGAAGGTGCTATCAATTTAGAGTGTTGCCATTTGGGCTTAATGTGTCAGTGTCTGAATTCATAAGACCAATGGATAAGATACTAGGCGAGGAGTTACTTAAAAAGGTCACCGTCTACGTGGATGACCTCTTGATAGCAAGCGAATCATGGGAAGAACATTTAAATAGATTGGATGCAATCTTAGCAGCTTTTGAAACTGCAGGGGTAACTGTAAACCTGGACAAGTCGGAATTTGGCAAATCAAAGATAAAATTCCTGGGCCATATAATATCTTAGGAGGGTATCTATCCTGATCCTAGTAAAATGGAGGCTATTAGAAATTTTCCAACCCCCCATAGTAAGAAACAGTTGCGAGCATTCTTTGGGATTTGTGAGTTTTATAGAAAATTTGTCAAAGGATCTGCCCCGAGTATGAGGGAATTGACCAAGGCGAGGATGCCGTGGCATTGGAGTGCAGAGTGCCAAACCGAGTTTGAGAATATCAAGGAAGCACTATATAGTGCAGACATATTGTACCACCCGGATTTTTCCAAGGATTTTTATTTAGGAGCAGACAGCTCTGACTATGGAATAGGAATACATTTGTACCAAATGGAGAGGAGCAGAAATGGTGAGAGTGTAAGAACAATAGCGTTCGGTAGCAGAAGTTTAAATGCTTGGGAGAGGAAATATTCGATTACTGAAAGGGAGGCATTGGCAATTGTGTGGGGATTTAAGTGTTTCCGGTATTATTTGGTCGGGAGGCATGTGAAAGTAGTGACTGACCATAAGGCCCTTACATTTCTGACCACAAGCAAGTTGAGGCATAGCAGACTAACGCGATGGGCCCTGGCATTACAAGACTATGACTTCGAGATAATTTATGAACCAGGAGCAACACATATAATACCTGATGCTTTATCAAGATTACCAGCTGACTCGAGAGGAATGTTGGTGGACAGGCCAGAAGAAGAAGGAGTTAGAATTAACCTGATGAAGGGAGTACAGTATGAAGAATTCATAAGGAAGTTCCTAAAGAATGTGCGCAGGGAACAGAACGAGGACGAGAAATTAAAGACAATTAAAACCAAATACAGGTGTGCAGGAGAGGAAAAAATTCGCACATTTTATTATATTCATAATGGGATACTTTATTAGAGAAACAAGGAGAGTGAGGAGAACAGGAAACTCTGTGTGCCTGAGCATGTGGTAGAAAAATTAATTTGGCATACGCACTATAGTAATGCGCATTATGGACCGAAGAAGTGTCTGGAAAAGTTGAAGTTAGATTGTGCATTCAACAACATGGGAAGGCGTATACGTAAGATACTGAGTACATGTGACATCTGTCAAAAATCTAAAACGACTACAGTACAGCACAAAGGATATATGCATCCAATTGTACCAACAGCAATTAAGGACATAGTTGCAGTGGATCTCTTTGGGCCACTTCCTGCCTCATGAGGGAATTACACACAAGTCTTAGTAGTGGAAGAACTGGTTTCCAAGTACATAAAATTCTACCCGTTGAAGAATGCCACTAGTAGAGCCATCATTAACCATTTTGAGAAAGACTATTTTCAAAAGGTGTGTATTCCTAAGCGAATTTTGAGTGATAATGTGTCACAATTTAGATCAAAGGAGTGGACAGAGATGCTAAATGAGCACCGAATAGAGCAAATTGCCATTTCTAGGTATAGGCCAGCTTCTAACCCAGCAGAACGAACAATGAAGGAATTGAACCGTTTATGCCGAACATACTGTCATTGGAAGCATGGTTCACGGAAAGAATATCTGGAAGAATTTGAGCGAGTCAGGAATCACCTCCCACATGATTCTACAGGGTTTGCACCATGTGAAGTATTGCTCAATCAAGAACCCGACAGTATTTTTCGTGAGTTGTTAGTCTACCCACCAGGAAGTTTATTGGCTTGGGAAAGGAAATTGGAGCTAGTGGAATTAAGTATGAAGGAGAAGGCTAGGAAAAGACAGGAAAGACACGACAAGCTAGTGAAACTGATAACTTACTGAGTGGGAGACCTGGTACTAGTAAAGGTTCATGCAAAATCAAAGAAAATAAACTCTGAAATACATAAATTTAACCACGTTTATAAGGGACCGTACAGGATTATAAAAATTGGTCATCCTAACACTGTGGAGTTGGAATATGCACGGACAAAGAGAGTGCATGGTAAGGAACATGTGGAAAACATAAAAAGGTACTACTCACACGAGAACAGGGATAACCCAGATGAGGAAGGGGAACTCGATTAGGGCAAATGTCTGAAATGAGAGTGTTCAAGCTCCTTGATGTAGTTGAGTAGGACATGTTTAGAACATTTAGTTATTAGACGGACATTTGAAAAAGGAAAATGTTTATTTACATTGTGTTTTCTGATGTATTATAATTAGAATGGCATATTTCATATTGACGATTGCCTGAGAATGGGTATAAAACCTGTAATAACTAATTTGTAGTATAATAATTCATATGTCATGTGTTCAAGTAATAATTTTTGATTGTATGTTGTGCGTTTCATTCAATATTGGACTATAGAGGATTATTGCTGCTTGATAAAAAAAATTGTAATTTGGACAATGCCATGTTTATGAGATGTAATAACCTTTTGTAGAATATTATTGTGGAGACAGCCCACTACCGGAGTAGAGGGATTATTTGGTGAATTGTAATTTCATTAATTATTTACACTATGTGTTTTGTTCAGATGTAGCAATGTCTAATTCCCTTGCCGATTCTTTTACGCCAGTGGCTCCAAAGAAGTTTTCGAGGGCGGGGATGTAAGGGGTCTGTAGGCCCTTACTATAAGTTTGCACTTGGCACAGGTCGAAAGGGCAAACAATCGATAGTGTCGGGTTGCAAGAGCGAGTGAGAGTTGAGTCAGTAGTTCCCAGGTTGCGGGCCGAGCCGTGTGGAGGCCGGTTGCTGTAATACAAGGCTTACCAACAAAGGGAGTGGCCATCGCTGCGGTTTAACCCCTTTGTGTTAGAATAATACGGGAAAGTGAAGAAGTATAATTACGATAGTGATCAGTGATATTTCTGTGCTGATATTTGTGGTTTAGCGTCTACCGCGCCAGCATCAGTTGGATTGCAGTGTTGGATTGCAGTGATTGAATTTGCGTGTGATGATAATGAATAGCAAGGAAGCCTGTGCTGAGATTAGCCGTAATTAAATATGTATGACAAAGGCAGTGGCTGTCGCCTTCTTTTTGTGTTTTTGAGACGAATATAGGTCCTTGATCAGTGAAGCTGTGTTGGCGTCTCTTCTTGTCACCGAACATTTCATTATTACAGCATTTGAGAAGGACAAAATGGAATGTAACAACTCCGTAGCAGTCAAATCCGATTGCCAGCCCCATTAGGTACACGGTCACATTAATTAATATTTATTTGGGCTGCTATTCAGATCCAGATCGGGTCGAGATACATAAATCTGAGGTGTTACAGAGTATTTTTCTGTTCACAGACCATTTAATAAAGTTTTGTTGGCAACAGAGGTAATTCAACTTTAGATTCACACTGAGCATGACAAGGATTTCATTGGACTCAAGTTCTACATTTAGTTTTAGTAACTTAGCTGTTATTTTAAATGTAGTTAACTCTATTCTAAAATGTTATAAAACTTTAAAGTGCAGATGTGTGCTAATAATTGATTTTACATTAAGGCACACTTTTCTTCAGTCTGTTGTCTATAATGACCATGTGCACTCCCATCATATTTTTTGCATGATGGCAGTTCTTAAGATTCATTTCATGATGAACTCTGATGAAAATAACATGGAATCAATAAAATGAATGTTGCATTTATTAAGAAGGAATTAAAAATTATTTGTTGTCTCTCAGTAATGAGCCCATAATTTCACTAGCTCTTTTCAGTAAATATCTTTAATATTCTGTGTTGCATATGTCATCACAAAGTTTCATATAATAGCTGATGAATGTGTTATTTCTGATAAAATAATAATGATAATTACAGTGGAGTAATGATGTAACATTTTTTTGATTATACTATACTGAATGTGATTGATCATTAATGTGAGTGATTATTAATATTTATAAAAAGTTATTCTTATTTCTATATAATAATTATCATCATTCACTAGAATTTAATTTGCAGTTGTCCATATTACCTTTATGTAGTATCGAATAAAGCCAGGTTTGCTTTCAAATGAACATGGAAGAGAACTTTCTGGAAGCTGGAATCTGAAGGGGAACTGGTGTACACCCCTTGGCAATATTGGGACATTTCCTTCTGGTTTATCTAAAGAAAAAAGAAGAGTGTTTGAAATGTTATTAGCATAGTTGTACTGTTACTAAAATATTTTTGGTAATATTAGTTTGTCTGTTGCTGAGACTGTTGAGGCTTACACATACTTAATACTAGTTCAGAAGATCTTCAGAAGTTAAGCTTCACATATATCCATTATGCCTTTCATAGCTGCAAACTCCTATCTTACAGTAACTTGTAATATTTTTAGTGGTTTGTGGATAGCACCTTTGACTACTAATTCAAAGGTCTTGGGGTCTGTGTTTGATCATAGTCATTACTTTGTTTTGAATAAAACTCATCAGCTATGGTGGTGGAAGACTTCTGATTTTGGGAATCACATTTTTTCTGCCAACAGCCTTGTCCAAAAAGGGTGGCAGAGATGGTAGAGGTTTAGCGCATCATCTTGTCATTGGGGTGGGAAACTCTTCCTAAAACAGGGAGAATCAGTGATGATAAACAGCATTAGGATGCCCTAAGCAGTTGAGAAAACTGCTGGACTGAGCACACAGAAAGTGTATTCACAGTAAAAGTTACCTGTAATTGAGAAAACATGAAATATATAGATAAAGCATCATTATCATCTCCCCATTGGCCAAGGACACTGCATTAGTCTGCCATTCAGCTATCTTGGAAACAGCTGCCAGTGAGGAGGTGAACATGAGGAAAAGAACGAAAAGCCTTGGAAACTGCAATTTTCTATGAGCCATAGCATGGATTGTTACAAGTTTGAATGTGGTAGAGAAGCTAGAATGACTGAAAAGTGGAATGCAAACATGGAAACAAGGTGTAGTGGGAGTCACTGAAGGAAATGAAGACAGATGTATGATCTGTTCACAAAGAGATGAATGATGGCTCCCTAGTTCTAGCATGGCAGAGGTCGGTGGACATCGGTTGACTTCGGCAGTTCATGTTTTTTGTCCTGCAACTGCTAATGTCAGCAGTTTCATACAGAACTTTCTATATGTAGTCATTGTGAAATGATTGTTGTGTTGTGTTGTGCTGTGTTGTGTCACAAATTAATATCTCCTGATAAGTAAAAAGAGGTTCTTTGCACATAATGGGCAGCACCAGATAATCTTTTCACTCCTCAGATAAGGGTATGGCTTAGCAGTTTATCAATTGGAGCTGGAAAAATAATTAATAATGTCACTGAATGCTGCAAGCAGGAAAGCAAAAACAAAGAAGATCTCTACCCTTTCTCTGAGCCAGTGAGATGAACAGTGATGTGCACAGAAGCAAGCTTCAGGTCTGTGAGAAGAATTCAAAGTTTTTGCAAATATAATTTTGGGAAATGACCAGAAACTCCTGCCAAAATGAGGTAAATTTCATTTCAAATTTTTAAGTTCCATAGTGCTTTGAAACAGTCTTCCCCTATGTCTTAGTTACTTTAAAATTGTCATTTTGTTTGAGCACTGTTATTCATTGTTGGAACTCCTGGAACTGTTTCACTTACAAGGAGAAGTCTCCAGGGGTGGGATCAGCTTTTTTGTAAAATTGTTTACTTCAGAAGTTCATGGACCTATTGAGGAATTTTTTTACATCATAATTAAAAAGAATTATCAAGTGTAAAGCATGAACAAAGTCCCAGGATGAAAATATAATAAATAAAAATTACTTACACATAAAATCAAGTACTGATGATGACAAATTTCAGAGCAAACAAGCACATATCAAGTGATGTGGTATGAGTGACCATCAATAAAACCAAATAAAATCCATAAAAAGACATTCCCACTGGAGATAGGCTAAGTGTAAAAGTCTTCATATTAAACTGCACATGGGATTAAAAGTCTGTGGAGTGGGCTGTTTGTGGCTCATGGCATGTATGATGCAAAAAATTTCCTCAATAGGTCCATGTATGTGTGAAGAAGTCAATCTTACAATTGTTGAAACCATATCAAGGGCTGTTAATAAATCTTTATATTCGCAACTCATTTGCTGATTTTTTTCAAATCATTCATTTATATTCACTGTTGCTGAACAGCAGCTATGTTCAAAATTTTAATGAACTTTTACTTATTGAATATATACAATATAGCAGGAAGAACATATGGTTAAATTTGTAGGTGATTTGGAAGTTGACATGAGGAAAAATGTAGTGCACAGAGCTGACCCATCTAGTAGCAACAATGGCTCTTATCTAGACTGAGTTGAACTGAGCTCGGATCACAGATATGGATTCTTCCTATCATGCTGCTTTAACTCTATTCCATAATTTATCAATAACACTGGCTGGTAAGTGATAGCATGCCAATCTCTGTCCGACTCTTGACCAGATGTTTTAAGTGGATAAGAGAACATGCTAGGCAGGGGAACAGTTGAACACATCTGTATTGAGGTAGGTGAGTACAGCACAGACCACAAGCAGTCTTGGGTTGTCTTTTTGAAAGTTAATGTCAAGGAGGCCTAGTAGATAGGACATGACCACCAGCCTTAATATGTGAGCAGTGTAATGCCTACTGTTCAGATTAAAGACTGTGCAAACCTAAGGTGGTAGTCTTGTGTATGCGATAGTATTCCATATGACCTCATCAGTTGCTCAGTCTGTGTGAAGATAACAAATGTAATCTGACAATGTTGGTTCTCCTCAGAGCCTCCACACATTGATATATCAGTTGTTATACTTCACACAGAACTGGGACTTCTCTGAAAATATGGCATAGTGCCACTTCTGTGTCCACTGTTGTCACTGGTGCACCAATGTTCACTCATCTATTTCTGATGTTGTGCAAATGGAAGCAGCAACAATCGTTACCATGCCGACAGTTTGTGGTGCTCCAAATGTTGTTATAGTGTCCATGTGGACAGTTGTCTTGTTGCTAACAAGGTCATTTACTGAGTTAGGATACAGGGGGTGGACAAAAATACTTAAAAATCAAAAAAGGAACACATTAAAATGCCTAACATGGTGTAGGAAAACCAATGGCATTCAAAACAACTTCCTCTCTTCTTGGAATGGATAAATACAGGTCCTATATTGTTTTCAGAGGAATATTAAATCATTCACCCTGCACAATAGTGGCAAGTTCAGGTAACAAGGGTGGAGGTGGATAGCAATCACATGTCGTTCTCTCCAAAGTAGACAACAAAGCCTCAACAATATTGACAGCTGGTGACTACAGTGGCCAGACGAGGTGCTCACAAAACCAGCCCTGGACAATGTGGGTCATGTGAACAAGGACCCTGTCATTTTAGAACACAGCATCACCACTGTGGCAACAAAAATTGTCACATAATCCTTGGCAGTAATGCAGCCCTACAGAGTAACCATGGGACCCATGGAATACCACAATATAGTTGCCAAAATCACCACCAATCCCCTGCCATTTTTCACTTTTGGGATGTAAACTTGGCCAGAACTTGAATACAGTGTGAGACAAGACTCTTCCAACCAAAAGATTTTCTTCCATTGCTTCATAGCCCTGGTTTTATGGCTTTGGAACCACATTTTCCTGTTATGGGCATTTGCATCCCTGATATGTTGTTTTGGAATTCCAGCTTGCCCTGCAATTCTTTTGTGTTATTTTCATGCTGAATGGATTGCAAGTGTGACATTCAGTTCTGGAGTGGCTTTTGCTGCTGTTGTCCTCTTATTTTTTGTCACATTCCTCTTCAATGACCATCTGTCATGATAAATCAGCACATAATTTTGTCTGCATTGCGATTCAGCAGGCCTTTGATATGGAAGCACCAGCAATGTGAGCACAAACAATTTGCCCATGTTTCAATTCACTTAGCTCTGACATACTGCACTCACAACTACTCAGAACACAGTTTTAACAACTGGCACTTGCATCATATTGAGGACGAGGCACAGGTGCTGTTTGAAGCCAAATGCAACAATGTAACCTTCAGACTTAGCTAGCTAACATCATATTCAAGCTTGCATTTCACATAGTGTTTCAATATTTTTGTCCAATCCCTGTAAGTAATATGGTTGTATGAACCTGCACAGTCAACCAAACAATAATTCAGCCCTATCATGCACTAGTAGCTTGGGGCCACTGAAGTCCTGCACAGGATTCATTGTGGCTGTCCTAAACCCATCAGTTCCATTTTTGCATGACTGGCATGGGACCTCAACCAACACATATTGGCAATATCAGAGAACAATAAACTGCAGCTTCAGTAATCCTTGATCCTGACACAGTCAAATCCCAAAATGTGCTTAAAGATGACTGTTTCTTACATAAGGCATAACAATCCCCTCATAAAATAATAATGATCCATTGTTATTTCTAATAAGTGTGACAGTGAAGTCATTTGGTCACATATAACAGGTGTAGGTGACACCGTGCTGATTGTTGGATGTATATACTGGCCACCCAATTTAGCTGGGACAGTTCTGTAGTCATTCAATGAAAGTCTACAGTTAATGGTGAGTAAATACCCAGATCATGCAATACTGGTTAGAGGCAACTTTAACCTGCCATGTATAGACTGGGATGTCTATGGATTCACTGTTGGGGGTACAGACAGACAGTCATGCAAAATAATTTTGAACACATTTTCTGAAAATTGTCTTGATCAGCTAGCTTGTCAGCCAACACACAATGGAAATATCATAGACTTTATAGCTACAAACAGGCTGGATGTTATTGGCAATGTCAGTATACAAATGGGGATTAGCAATCATGATGTCATTATAGCTACTATGATTATAAAAGTTAATAAATCAGTCAAGAAGGCTAAGAGAGCCTTTCTGCTAGATAGAGTGGATAAGCAGTTATTAACATCTCACTTAAACAGTGAATTGGCATCACTTAGTTCCAGTAAGATGGGTGTAGAGGAATTATGGGCAAAGTTTAACCAGATTGTAAATCATTGTCTGGAGAGTTATGCACCTAGTAAGTGGATAAAGGATGGAAATGATCCACCATGGTTTAATAACAAAATCTGGTGGATGCTGAGGAAGCAAAGGCTCTTGCATTTTCAGTTGGAAAGGGAATGCATAAACGATGACAAGCAAAGGGTAGTAGAGATTCATGTGTCTATGTGTAACGTATATGATGACTACCACCATTACACCTTAGCAAAAGATATGGTAGAGAACCTGAGAAAATTTTGGCCATAAGTAGAATCACTATGCTTCCATTCAGTCCCTTGTTGACCAGTCTGGTGTGGCAGTTGAAGATAGAAAAAAGAAAGCTAAAGTTTTAAATTTCATGTTCAAGAAACCATTCACAGAGGAGAAATGTACAAACATATCATCATTTGAACATTGGGCAGACTCCTATATGGATGACACAGTAATAAGTATACCTGGCATAAAGAAAGAAATGAAGGATTTGAAAGCAAATGAATCACCAGGTCTGGATGGAATCCCAGTTCGATTTTACAAAGAGTACTCTATGGCATTGGTCCCTTACATAGTTTGCATTTATCAGGAATCTCTCTCCCAGTGCCAAGTTCCAAGTGACTGGAAAAAAGTGCAGGTGACTCCAGTATATAAGAAAGGTTAAAGAATGGACCTGAAAAATTACAGACCAATATCCCTGTGGACTAAGTTCACAGATATGTGAGTGGTTCAAAGACTTTTTAAATGATAGAACCCAGTATGTCGTCCTTGACAGCAAGCATTCATCACAGACAAGTGTATCATCAGGATTCCTCTGGGGAAGTGTGATTGGACCACTGTTGTTTTCTATATACATAAATGATTTTCCTGACAGGGTGGGCAGCAATCTGTGGTAGTTTGTTGATGATGCCATGGTGTACAGTGAGATGTCAAAGTTGAGTGACTGTAGGAAGATACAAGACGACTTAGACAAAATTTCTAGTTGGTCTGATGAATGGCAGCTAGCCCTAAATGAGGAAGAATGTAAGTTAATGTTAATAAGTAGGAAGATCAAACATGTAATGTTTGGATACAGCATTATGGGTGTCCTGCTTGACACAGTCAAGTTGTTTAAATATCTAGGCATAACATAGCAAAGCAATATGAGGTGGAACGAGCTTTGTGAGAACTATGATAGGGAAAGCAAATGGTCAAATTCGGTTTCTTGGGAGAATTTTAGGAAAGAGTGGTTCATGTGTAAAGGAGACTGCATATAGGATGCTGGTGTGACCCGTTCTTCAGTACTGCTCAGCAGTTTGGGATCTCCACCAGGTGAGATTGAAGGAGTACATAAAAACAATTCAGAGGTGGGGTGCTAGATTTGTTACCAGCAAGTTCAAAAAACACCTAAGTGTTATGAAGATGCTTTGGGAGCTCATATGGGAATCCCTGTAGGGAAGGTGATGATCTTTTTAAGAAACACTATTGACAAAATTTAGAGAACCAGTATTTTAAGCTGACTGCTGGATGATTCTACTGCTGCCAACACACATTTCAAGTAAGGACCACAAAGATAAGATACAAGAAATTAGGGCTCATACAGAGACTTGCAGACAGTCATTTTTCCCTTGCTCTATTTGTGAGCAGAACAGGAAAGGAAATGACAAGAAGTGGTACAGGGCACCCTCTCCCATGCACCTGATGGTGGCTTGCAGAGTACCTATGTAGATGAATATGTAGAGAGACCCACTGCATTATCTTTCCTTATATACAGAATGAGTATGGCATCATTTCTAACAACTTTGTGTGGTTTCCCGGAAACGGTAGTCATTTACATATTCAAACATGTAGTAGAATTCCTGCCAAGATGACATTTGTCCCATGATGCATTTATGGTGTTACCATTTTAATGGTAAACAATGTAGAAGAAATAATGGTATGGTAGGATATGTGCTAATACATTAGGGAGTAGCTTCCATGGTTTTAGAGGGAGTCATAGAGGGCAAAACTTGTGGGGAAAGACATAGCAAATAATTAGGTCATTGAGTGTGAGTGTTTTTCTGAATTGAAGAGATTTTTATAATGGAGGGGATTGCAATGGACACCTCAGAGAAGTCAGAAGATAGATAAATCTGAAATAAATATTGGCTGCACAACTGTAAAAGCACTAGTTCTGGATTAATAGTATGTCAGGAAGTGATACTAGAACATAATTTTCTGCAAACTGCAGGCATCATACATGCCAGCTGTCTTACACTAGGATATAAATTAAGGAAGCTGGCAATCAAATCTTTGAAAGCATATAGCCTTGTTATCATGAATGACAGAATGATCAGGTAGTGAGGCAGATAATTTGCAGAAAGTCAATTTCACATTCATATGGAGACATTAGTAGCCAACCATCTCTGTTTAATCGTATTCATTTCTAAATTCACATAGGTCTCATTGTTAGCATTCTATAAAAATCTTAATGAAAGTCTCTGTTGAGAGACACATATACCCCATCTTCATCTTCTTTTTATTTGTGTTTTACCCATCTAGGACAGGCCACACTGTATTTAAGTTTGACAAAAGTATTTTTATTTAACTTTGCGTCTGGAACCCTTCCGTGATACTACAATCATCATTTCCTCTGAGAGTGTGATCGCATTTCAGCTGTTTGTTTATCATGTATCTGGGATAGAAGGTGAGGGCTAACCTAGCATTTTCCTAAATGAGTGTGTGAAACCACCTAGAAACCACACTCAGGCTGACTGGTGTGCCAACCCCAGTTGTCAGTTTGCTGTGCAGATTTGATCTTGGTCTGGCTCGGTTTCCTGTCCCATAAGCTAGTGCACTGCACATTATGCTATACGGGCAGGTCAGACACATATACCACATAAAAAGATGTGTTGTAGTTCTGTTACAATAAATGCCCACACAAAAATGGTGAATATTTCAAACAGCAAGTTATGAGTTACTTTGTTTTAGAGCTTACAGAATTTGTATTTTAGATGTGTATCATTACTCTACAGAAATTATATGTATCTCACTCCAGAAGTGTCTCCATTCTGAATGATAATTTGAAAACTGAGAATGAAAACTTATGTGACATGCTCTTCATGCTGTAAGCTTCTAATACCTTTGCCCCATATAATTGCACGATCATCAAGAAAATACTGATCATCCTTAACTGTGCGTCTGTCACCACTGACAACTACTTTCCACTCAGCATGTGCTTTTCCTCTTAGGACAACACGAACAGCTGAAAAAAAGAAAAATATAGATATTGTGGCATTACAGATTACCCACAACATAGACACAGTCCTCTTTTTGCATTTAACATATGAAAATACAAAAATAAAATGTAATTGAAAAGGGGTAAGTGATAGATACTGAAATATCATTTTGTGAAATACACTCCTGGAAATGGAGAAAAGGACACATTGACACCGGTGTGTCAGACCCACCATACTTGCTCCGGACACTGCGAGAGGGCTGTACAAGCAATGATCACACGCACGGCACAGCGGACACACCAGGAACCGCGGTGTTGGCCGTCGAATGGCGCTAGCTGCGCAGCATTTGTGCACCGCCGCGTCAGTGTCAGCCAGTTTGCCGTGGCATACGGAGCTCCATCGCAGTCTTTAACACTGGTAGCATGCCGCTACAGCGTGGACGTGAACCGTATGTGCAGTTGACGGACTTTGAGCGAGGGCGTATAGTGGGCATGCGGGAGGCCGGGTGGACGTACCGCCGAATTGCTCAACACGTGGGGCGTGAGGTCTCCACAGTACATCGATGTTGTCGCCAGTGGTCGGCGGAAGGTGCACATGCCCGTCGACCAGGGACCGGACCGCAGCGACGCACGGATGCACGCCAAGACCGTAGGATCCTACGCAGTGCCGTAGGGGACCGCACCGCCACTTCCCAGCAAATTAGGGACACTGTTGCTCCTGGGGTATCGGCGAGGACCATTCGCAACCGTCTCCATGAAGCTGGGCTACGGTCCCGCACACCGTTAGGCCGTCTTCCGCTCACGCCCCAACATCGTGCAGCCCGCCTCCAGTGGTGTCGCGACAGGCGTGAATGGAGGGACGAATTGAGACGTGTCGTCTTCAGCGATGAGAGTCGCTTCTGCCTTGGTGCCAATGATGGTCGTATGCGTGTTTGGCGCCGTGCAGGTGAGCGCCACAATCAGGACTGCATACGACCGAGGCACACAGGGCCAACACCTGGCATCATGGTGTGGGGAGCGATCTCCTACACTGGCCATACACCACTGGTGATCGTCGAGGGGACACTGAATAGTGCACGGTACATCCAAACCGTCATCGAACCCATCGTTCTACCATTCCTAGACCGGCAAGGGAACTTGCTGTTCCAACAGGACAATGCACGTCCGCATGTATCCCGTGCCACCCAACGTGCTCTAGAAGGTGTAAGTCAACTACCCTGGCCAGCAAGATCTCCGGATCTGTCCCCCATTGAGCATGTTTGGGACTGGATGAAGCGTCGTCTCACGCGGTCTGCACGTCCAGCACGAACGCTGGTCCAACTGAGGCGCCAGGTGGAAATGGCATGGCAAGCCGTTCCACAGGACTACATCCAGCATCTCTACGATCGTCTCCATGGGAGAATAGCAGCCTGCATTGCTGCGAAAGGTGGATATACACTGTACTAGTGCCGACATTGTGCATGCTCTGTTGCCTGTGTCTATGTGCCTGTGGTTCTGTCAGTGTGATCATGTGATGTATCTGACCCCAGGAATGTGTCAATAAAGTTTCCCCTTCCTGTGACAATGAATTCACGGTGTTCTTATTTCAATTTCCAGGAGTGTAAAAAGAGGAAATATATGTTTTTTGCTTTTAAACAGAAGTTGAATGAGAACATATTCACCTAAGTAATGCAGAGATATATATTATGCAAAAAATTCAAATGGTTTATTGGTTTAATACATTTTCAGAATTATGGTAGTATGTATTTACACAGAAATGATGTTGCAATTTTGAAGAAAAATTGCTTATAGCTTTATAAACACCCCTATTTTTTTCTACAGTGCAAGAAACAGAAAATCTGGTTACAGAGTGTAACACTTTAGGATTCAGTAGCATGTACAGAACGGTGTTTCAAAGAAAATTAATTTCCAATCCACTGCTCATAGCATCATTTCTGTTGTTTAAAAAAAAAAAAAAAAAAAAAAAAAAAAAAAAAAAAAAAAAAAAAATGCAATGCATTATCTGTTGTACTAAATATTACCACTTGCATAACATTAACTTACCCCTTAGTTTGAAATTCTCTATTGTATCAAGTACAACATGTCCTGCCAGGCTTTCACCGGCATAGTACATTTCTCGGTCCAAACGTATGTCAAATTCACGGATGTAATCCATAGTGGGTTATTTAGTTTTACCATAGTACTTTGAGTTCACCACCTAAAATGAATGTACATACAGTTATTATGCTCAGTTAGGTACACATTTACAGATGAATAATTTGCTGTAGATTTTCTACTTTTTTGAAAGTAAATACCAAAATATTCTCATGTTGTTTGTTTTCTGCTCAGTATACATATATATATATGTAATGTGTGGTAACTGAGCAGAAAACAAACAACATGAGAATATTTTGGTATTTACTTTCAAAAAAGTAGAAAATCTATAGCAAATTAACCAGTTATCTAACTGGGGAAAGGGGAGCCACAGTGTAACATCAAATCTGAGCCACTACGTAGCAGTGAAATTGTTTTCACATCTTAACTTTAATTCATCATTATTCAGACAGTTTGTACAAAATATTTAAAAAATTGCATACAAAAACCTTCCTCGTGAATTAGTAAACACATTAGTGAACACCAGATATACTTTTTTTTTTAAGTTGCCTTCGCAGGTCTGTCTGTATGTGCAGGCTTTGATCTGGTGTTCACTAATGTGTTTACTAATTCACGAGGAAGGTTTTTGTATGCAATTTTTTAAATATTTTGTACAAACTGTCTGAATAATGATGAATTAAAGTTAAGATGTGAAAACAATTTCACTGCTACATAGTGGCTCAGATTCGATGTTACACTGTGGCTCCCCTTTCCCCAGTTAGATAACTGGTTATGGACATGCAAGCCACCTAAGTGACACCCAACTGATTGCAATCATTTCAGAAAAACTGCATAGCCAAGAAACATGTCAGCCCAAAGCCAGTGGTTTTTTATTATTTTTGCATAGAGTAAAATGCAGTGTAGGATACAGCTTTACTTCATTTACAAACAGAAAGTTTTGCTGTGGTGTAAGGGAAGGTGTTGTTGAGTGAGGATAAAATAGACAAAATTTCTAGTTGATGTGATGAATGGCAGCTTGCTTTAAATGTAGAAAAATTTAAGTTAATGTGAATGAGTAGGAAAAACAATCACATAACGTTTCAATACAGCTTTAGTAGTGGGCTACCTGAAACAGTCACATCAATTAAATATCTAGGCGAATGTTGCAAAATGATATGAAATGGCATGAGCACATAGTGACAGTAGTAGGGAAAGTGAATTATTGACTTCAATTTACTGAGGGAATTTTAGGAAAGTGTGGTTCATCAGTGAAGGAGACCGTGTACAGAATACTAGCATGACCCATTCGTGAGTACTGTGCTAGTGTTTTGGATCCACACCAGGTCAGCTTCAAGCAAGACACAGAAACACCAGGTTGTATTGAAAGAAGACATCAAATAAATTCATACTTGTGCTGCTAGATTTGCTACCAGAAGGTACGATAAGCATAAAATTATTATGGAAAAGAATTCAAATGGGAGATGAACTCAAATGGAAATCCCTCCAGGGACGACCTTTCCACAAAACACTACTGATAAAATTTTGAGAACCAGCATTTGAAGTTGGCTGCAGAACAATTCTGCTGCCCCCAACTTACATTTCGTGTAAGGATCACGAAGATAAGAGAAATTAGGGTTCGAACCTAGGCATACAGAAAGTCGTTTTTCCCTCGCTGTTCTTGCGAGTGGAACAGGAATGGAAATCACTAGCAGTGGTACAAGGTATTGTCTGCCATGCACCATCCGGTGGCTTGCAGACTATGTGTGTAGATGCAGATGTATGTTGACGACGAGTAATTTTCGAGGTGTAATGCCAAAACAGATAAAAAACAGACTTTTACAACCAAGTCATTCACCGGCGTAAGAAATGTGTCGCACAGATGAGTGACTACGGAGAGTACTAACACTGTTGTCAAGTTTAATAGCAGCAGCTAGAACTTTGTGACCTTCCTTCATCACTTCTCTGAAATATCTGACCAAATCCTCGAACTTGTGGGCCCCTATGATCAATTTGAATCCAGTCAGCTCTATCCAGTCACTCACAATGACAGAAAGCACGCCTTGGACATGTACGGGTTGTGTCTACATTTCTGCAAGTGCGAATGCATAGGCTGATGTCACACAGCAGGTGCAGTGGAGTGTTCAGTGACAGTGGGTGGTGTAGTGTACATCACCACAAAGTGCTAAAAATAAAGTAATGAAGACAAAAAAATACTGATGGCTACAATTTTATGATTTACGCACCAAAAATGTCGTTTGTTATTATGCTGAAAGGAGTTAGCTTGCAATACATTAGGCGATGTGTTTTTCGGTACTTGCTGTATAGGTACGTCCAAACTTTGTCCGTTTCCTTTTTTCATTCTCTAGGTGGAGCAAGCTAGGTAAAGCCAGGTCCCTTTCAGCCAAATTTCAGGCGAGCCAGTAGTGAGGCAAAGGGAGTCCCCATTGAGATCATTTGGAAGGTAATTTTCAGTTTCAGCATTTGCCTAACAACCAAGAGAAACCTCCTGAAAACCTTCGCAGAACCGAGGGGGGGGGGGGGGCGGGGGGGCTGGGAATCATTTTTATTTTAATTCTGGGGCAATATGTCACAGACCAAAAACTGGAAGCCTGGTTAATGTAAAAGTGTATTTCAGAATGAGATTTTCACTCCGCAGCGGGGTGTGTGCTGATATGGACTTCCTGGGAGATTAAAATTGTGTGCCGGATCGAGACTCGAACTCGGGATCTTTGCCTTTCGTGGGCAAGTGCTCTGCCAACTAAGCTACCAAAGCTCGACCCACGACCGCTCCTCACAGCTTTAATTCGTCCAGGACCTCGTCCCCTACCTATCGTACTTCACAGAAGCTCTTCTGCGAACCTAGCAGAACTAGCACTCCCGGAAGAAAGGATACTATGGAGACATGACTTAGCTTTGGTTAGGTTAGGTTAGTTAGGTTGGCAGAGCACTTGCCCACGAAAGGCAAAGATCCCGAGTTCGAGTCTCGGTCCAGCACACAGTTTTAATCTGCCAGGAAGTTATATGAAAGTGTATTTGTTTATGAGACACTATCTGATCAACAACATCCGGTGGACACCTCTACGTAACGCAAATTCACCACTAGATGCACGAGGGGGGACCCCCCGCATTCTGTATAAAATTTTATGTTATCATTGAGATCAGTAACAGCTGAATGGGTCGGTCAGAAGAGCTGAGTGAATTAGAACGTGGGCTAGTCATTGCACGTCGCGTGAGTAATAAATCAGCCGGCCGCTGTGACCGAGCAGTTCTAAGCGCTTCAGTCCGGAACCGCGCTGCTGCTACAGTCACAGGTTCAAAACCTGCCTCGGGCATGGATGTGTGTGATGTCCTTAGGTTAGTTAGGTTTAAGTAGTTCTAAGTCGAGGGGACTGCTGACCTCAGATGTTAATCCCATTTTGCTTTGAGCCATTTGAACCATTTTGAAGTAATAAATGCATCAGGGATATTTCTTCCGTCCTAAAGCTGCCCAAATCGACTGTTGATGATGTGATTTTGAAGTGGAACTGTGAAGGAAGAACCACTGATAAAACAAGACAAGGCAAATCTTGTGAACAGACCGATGAGGGCCGTCGAGCATTGTGGCGGATGGTTGTGAAAAATCGCATGAAATCGGCGGAAGGAATCACTCGTGAGTTGGAAAGTACTACCAACAATCCAGTTAGCACACGGAATTTGTGTATGGATTTGAAAAGAATGGGATACAATGATCGAGCAGCGGTTCGGGTGTGGTCCCATTACTACCATTAAGAAAACGCTAAAGGCAGAAGCATACGAACACATTTTAGAGCATTGTGTATTGTGTCCAATAGAGGTACACTTCAGCAAGTTTGAGTGAATCAACATACAATGCACCATGTTATAAACCAACATCTGTCCACGGTTTGTGGACAATAACATTCCTGGAATGGACCGATCTACCCAGAGTCCCGATCTGAAGCCAATGGAACTGCTTTGGAATGAGCCAGAACGTCATCTTCGCTCCTGACCACAACATCCAACACACTAGCTTTTGTGGTTTCTGCTGTTTGGGGATGAGGTGGCTGCTGCTCCTCTACAGACATTTGGAAACCTCACTGAAAGTGTTTCCAGCAGGGTTCAAACCATTATAAAGGCGAAGGATGGACACTCGTCATATTAATTTCCACTGGTTGGTTTCCTTATCAGATGGTGTATATAGAATATAAAACCGATGAGCTGTTCGCCGTGTGTAGTGTACCTGTGTGGCTAGCGACTGCAGGCCGCTTCTTGCAGGTAAGAATGAGTAGAATGGTGTGCCTTCCATTGCCTAGAAGCCTCTGGAAGATGGAGAAATTAAACTCAACCTCAGAATTTGAAACAAGAATATCGACAAAAAAAATAGTGTCATTGAAAATAGCTCTCAAAGCAGAGCATTTTGTTACCAAAAATTTGTTTTATATTTTCAATCCTTTCCTCAAAAACATCAAGAAACTCTTGTGGTAACGCGCCGAACCTCACCACACCACACCAGTCAACCGAACAGAACGGAAACTGTTGGCGCTAGGCAACGTAACTTTCATTTTCTCGCTGTTATTGTTATCACTCATGTACACTACTGGCCATTAAAATTGCCACACCAAGAAGAAATGCAGATGATGAACGGGTACTCAAAAAAAAAAAAATAATAATAATAATGGCTCTGAGCACCATAGGACTTAACTTCTGAGGTCATCGGTCCCCTAGAACATAGAACCACTTAAACCTAACTAACCTAAGGACATTACACACATCCATTCCCGAGGCAGGATTCGAACCTGCGACCGTAGCGGTCGCGCGGATCCAGACTGTAGCGCCTAGAGCCGCTCGGCCACCCTGGCAGGCCGGGTATTCATTGGACAAATATATTATACTAGAACTGACATGTGATTACATTTTCACGCAATTTGGGTGCATAGATCCTGATAAATCAGTACCCAGAACAACCACCTCACAGTTCATCAAGAGTAGTGGCTGGCGTACTGTGACGAGCCAGTTGCTCGGCCACCATTGACCAGACGTTTTCAGTTGGTGAGAGATCTGGAGAATGTGCTGGCCAGGGCAGCAGTCGAACATTTTCTGTATCCAGAAAGGCCCGTACAGGACCTGCAACATGCGGCCGTGCATTATCCTGCTGAAATGTAGGGTGTCGCAGGGATCGAATGAACGGTAGAGTTACGGGCCGTAACACATGTGAAATGTAACGTCCACTATTCAAGGTGCCGTCAGTGCGAACAAGAGGTGACTGAGACGTGTAACCAATGGCACCCCATACCATCACGCCGGGTGATACGCCAGTATGGCAATGAGGTATACACGCTTCCAATTTGCGTTGACCGTGATGTCGCCAAACACGGATGCGGTCATCATGATGCTGTAAACAGAACCTGGATTCATCCGAAAAAATGACGTTTTGCCATTCGTGTAACCAGGTTCGTCGTTGAGTACACCATCGCAGGCGATCCTGTCTGTGATGCAGCGTCAAGGGTACCCGCAGTCATGGTCTCCGCGCTGAGAGTCCATGCTGCTGCAAACGTCATCCAACTGTTCGTGCAGATGGTTGTTGTCTTGCAAACGTCCCCATCTGTTGACTCAGGGATCGAGATGTGGCTGCACGATCCGTTACAGCCATGCGGATAAGATGCCTGTCATCTCGACTCCTAGTGATACGAGGCCGTTGGGATCCAGCACGGCGTTCCATATTATCCTCCTGAACCCACCGATTCCATATTCTGCTAAAAGTCATTGGATCTCGACCAACGCGAGCAGCAGTGTCGCGATATGATAAACCGCAATCGCGATAGGCTACAATCCGACCTTTATCAAAGTCGGAAACGTGATGGTACGCATTTCTCCTCCTTACACGAGGCATCACAACAACGTTTCACCAGACAACTCCGGTCAACTGCTGTTTGTGTATGAGAAATCGGTTGGAAACTTTCCTCATGTCAGCACGTTGTAGGTGTCGCCACCGGCGCCAACCTTGTGTGAATGGTCTGAAAAGCTAATCGTTTGCATATCGCAGCATCTTCTTCCTGTCGGTTAAATTTCCTTGATGGCCAGGCATAATTCAAATCAGATTTTATCAGGTCGATGGCATGGTAATGGAGGTTCAGCAACTTTAAACCTATAATAGTCAGATTAAAATCCTGTTCATTATTTCTCTTAGGTACAGTTCGAAGATATTAAGTATCAATAGCGTCATACAATAGAAGATGACATTAAAGACAGAAACTGCGAAGCATATGATATCTCTCTTAGATGACGAGATACTTCAAGGTAGTCAGTGTACATAAAGGCGGTCACTGCTGAGCTTAGAACTAGGCGAAAAGCATTTTGAACACCTATTACAGTAAGCCTAAACCGAGAAACGTGATACTTTCTAATAATTTGTTGTGTTCAATCAATAGATAAAGTTTATTCAAATTTAAAAGCACGTCTATTACCCTACAATTTTTTCTTTGCTGTCCTTAATCGTTTCTCGAGTCGCTAGCATCAGAAACAATTTTTTATATCACCGAAACGGTGCAAAATAATAAAACAACATTTTTGAAATAAAGTTTTAAGAGCTCTTTCCAAAGGTACTAATTTTTCACACGTTCCCACTTGAAATTCTGAAGTTAGTTTCGTTTTCTCTATTTTATAGCAGCCTGCAGGCAATATTACTTTCACCATTTCGTCTGCTTTTATCAGTTCGCCTAATACCCATTTTACACGAATGGGAGAGATTTCTGACTAAAAGCGATGGCGGTTTCTTGAAATTAAGTTACTCAGAGGACGAGAAACAAAGCCAGCATCAGTTTTCAAGAGAGGGCCGATTTGAGGACGTGTTTACATTTCATTTGGCGTCTCTTCCCCCTTTCCCATGTATACTTCCACTCGTCTCAGTTTTCGTTACTAATTTTGGTACACACTGTGTACAAAATTTGCACTCTGGTGCCTCTCTCAGTCCCAAAGCTGTCGCTTGTATCATCTGGAACTTAAACCGACCCTGTTTCAAGGCCAGGACAGTGTGTTCGAATCGTGGCAAGACATCATCACGGAAATTTAATTGCAGTCGAAAGCCAATCCTCATTGAAGAGGACAGTAAAACTATGACGACTTAGTTCGTAACTCAATTATTAGACTGAAAATATGTTCCTGTTATCAGAAGCAGACACGAGCTTCAAAAACTGAATATCCTCGGCTAGGTAATAAGTTTCACGTCTTTGATTAACAAGGAGAACGCTTTACACGAAGCAAATAGTGTCGATATCATGTAATGTGAATTAAAAATGGTTTAAAGAGAGCAACATGGTCCTATGAACCACTCCTTCGTTTGTTTTCAATCACACATCGAGTTCGTAGTGCGGTAGGCATCCAAGGAACTTACGTGGTGGATTACCTACTTCCTGGCGTCAAACGTGAGGGCGTATGTATGATGGTATGAGTTTCAATTTCATAGTTTTCCTCTTGATCTATTGTAATGACACATTACGACCATGGATATTGAGGGTATGACAAAGTACTCCCTTTAGTATAGATGTTGTTCGTGAAGAAGAACGTTGTCTTCCAAGAAGATAATGTCGCACTTAAATGAAATGCTGATCACTTCTGTCAGACGTGACTATATAGACCATGCGCTTGTATTCCGAAATACTTCTCGATTTCGTAGAATTACTTTACTTGTTTCACGGCACCATAACAAGATTAACAAGAGCTAATGTTCTTGTCGAGTTGTACTGTTTCGTTGTTGAGATGATGGCCGTAAATGATAACATAGAACAAACTTTCTAATGTTACGATTCTGAGGTTGTCAGAGATCGGTAATGTAAATCCATCGTCTTGAAAATTGGAATGCAACTGGAAACATACGATTAGATTGAAATAACGGTGTATAATAGCCTGGTCTCTTCTCCGCCAATGCATATTAGATATATGCAAAAAATGGCTCTGAGCACTATGGGACTTAACTTCTGAGGTCATCAGTCCCCTAGAACTTAGAACTACTTAAACCTAACTAACCTAAGGACATCACACACACCCATGCCCGAGGCAGGATTCTAACCTGCGACCGTAGCGGTCGCAAGGTTCCAGACTGTAGCGCCTTGAACCGCTCGGCCACCCCGGCGGCAAGTCGCGTTCAACGAACGGTCATTACGTAGATTCTTTGGATAAAAATCTCACGTTTTACTACGAATTTCCTTCGCTAACATGCACTATGCAAAATTTTAAGTGCAATTCTGTTTTTCTAAGATTGATAATGCAAATAAACAACTGCAAGCTTTCAAGCTGACGTATAGTCTACATCTACAACTACATCTGCACTGTCCAGCACAGTAATGTGACCCCCTGTTAAAAGCATGAATAAACCACCTTGCAGTCCAAAAACAAAGGAAGTAGGTCACAGTACTCTTGTTCGCCCACTGCTGGAATACTGCATACCGGTGTGGGATCCGTACCGGATAGGGTTGAAAGAAGAGATAGAGAAGATCCAACGGAGAGCAGCGCGCTTCGATACAGGATCATCTAGTACTCGCGAAAGCGTTTCGGAGATGATAGATAAACTCCAGTGGAAGACTCTGCAGGAGAGACGCTCAGTAGCTTGGTTGAAGTTTCGGCCGGCTGGAGTAGCCGAGCGGTTCTAGGCGCTACAGTCTGGAACTGCGCGACCGCTACGGTCGCAGGTTCGAATCCTACCTCGGGCATGGACGTGTGTGACGTCCTTAGGTTAGTTAGGTTTAAGCAGTTCTAAGTTCTAGGGGACTGATGACCACAGCAGATAAGTCCCATAATGCTCAGAGCCATTTGAACAATTTTTTTTTTTTTTTTTTTTTTTGTTGAAGTTTCGAGAACATACCTTCACCGAGGAGTCAAGCAGTATATTGCTCCATCCTACTTACACTCCTGGAAATGGAAATAAGAACACATTGACACCGGTGTGTCAGACCCACCATACTTGCTCCGGACACTGCGAGAGGGCTGTACAAGCAATGATCACACGCACGGCACAGCAGACACACCAGGAACCGCGGTGTTGGCCGTCGAATGGCGCTAGCTGCGCAGCATTTGTGCACCGCCGCCGTTAGTGTCAGCCAGTTTGCCGTGGCATACGGAGCTCCATCGCAGTCTTTAACACTGGTAGCATGCCGCGACAGCGTGGACGTGAACCGTATGTGCAGTTGACGGACTTTGAGCGAGGGCGTATAGTGGGCATGCGGGAGGCCGGGTGGACGTACCGCCGAATTGCTCAACACGTGGGGCGTGAGGTCTCCACAGTACATCGATGTTGTCGCCAGTGGTCGGCGGAAGGTGCACGTGCCCGTCAACCTGGGACCGGACCGCAGCGACGCACGGATGCACGCCAAGACCGTAGGATCCTATGCAGTGCCGTAGGGGACCGCACCGCCACTTCCCAGCAAATTAGGGACACTGTTGCTCCTGGGGTATCGGCGAGGACCATTCGCAACCGTCTCCATGAAGCTGGGCTACGGTCCCGCACACCGTTAGGCCGTCTTCCGCTCACGCCCCAACATCGTGCAGCCCGCCTCCAGTGGTGTCGCGACAGGCGTGAATGGAGGGACGAATGGAGACGTGTCGTCTTCAGCGATGAGAGTCGCTTCTGCCTTGGTGCCAATGATGGTCGTATGCGTGTTTGGCACCGTGCAGGTGAGCGCCACAATCAGGACTGCATACGACTGAGGCACACAGGGCCAACACCCGGCATCATGGTGTGGGGAGCGATCTCCTACACTGGCCGTACACCACTGGTGATCGTCGAGGGGACACTGGATAGTGCACGGTACATCCAAACCGTCATCGAACCCATCGTTCTACCATTCCTAGACCGGCAAGGGAACTTGCTGTTCCAACAGGACAATGCACGTCCGCATGTATCCCGTGCCACCCAACGTGCTCTAGAAGGTGTAAGTCAACTACCCTGGCCAGCAAGATCTCCGGATCTGTCCCCCATTGAGCATGTTTGGGACTGGATGAAGCGTCGTCTCACGCGGTCTGCACGTCCAGTTCGAACGCTGGTCCAACTGTGGCGCCAGGTGGAAATGGCATGGCAAGCCGTTCCACAGGACTACATCCAGCATCTCTACGATCGTCTCCATGGGAGAATAGCAGCCTGCATTGCTGCGAAAGGTGGATATACACTGTACTAGTGCCGACATTGTGCATGCTCTGTTGCCTGTGTCTATGTGCCTGTGGTTCTGTCAGTGTGATCATGTGATGTATCTGACCCCAGGAATGTGTCAATAAAGTTTCCCCTTCCTGGGACAATGAATTCACGGTGTTCTTATTTCAATTTCCAGGAGTGTATATCTCGCTAACAGACCATGAGGATAAAATCAGAGAGATTAGAGCCCACACAGAGGCATACCGACAATCTTTCTTTCCACGAACAATACGAGACTGGAATAGATGGGAGAACCGACAGAGTTACTCAAGGTACCCTCCGCCACACACCGTCAGGTGGCTTGAGGAGTATACATGTAGATGTAGATGTAGATGCAAAGCAGATCGCCGCGGTACGTGTAATAAGAGAATCAGTGAGGCTCTGGAAGGTACCGACTGGGATCTGGAGCCACATCGACTACAGCGCTGTGGCTAGCTGTGCTAGGTTAATCGGTTGAGGCCCATGGAGCGTAAAGCCCGATCGAGCTGGTACAACAGATTCTTGATTAGGTTTAGACTGGGGAGTCTGGCGACCAGGGGAGTACGATAAACTTGTCCTAGCGATCTTCGAACCACGTATCTACACTGTGAGCTGTGTAACACGATGTAGTGTCCCGCTGCTAGATGTCATATTGCTGTGGAAAAACAGACTACATGAAGGAGTGGACATGGTCTCCAAGCACAGATGCATACTTGTGTAGATCCATTGTGCCTTATAGAATGACGAGGGAACGTCACGAAAACATTCCCCAGACCATAACGCTTCCTCCTCTGGCCTGGACCCTTCCGATGATTGTTGCTTGGGCATACATGCAAAGATCATCGGTCCGATGGAGCATAAAACGTGATTCGTCTGAAAAGGCTACCTGTTGCCACATATTGAACATCCAGTTACGGTAATGGCGTACAAATTCAAGCATTCGTCACCGATGAGCAGCAGTCGGCATGGATTGCGTGGAGAAGTTGCATGCTGCAAAGGCCCATACGCAGCAACGTTCGCTGTGACACTGTTTCTAGTCCCTTGGTTCATCCGGGCGGTGAGTTACTCAACAGTTGCACGTCTGTTCACCCGTACACATCTCCGCAGCCGTCGTTCACTCCTGCCGTCTATAGCCCGTGGTGCAGAACATCTGCCTCGGCCCCAGTTTTGGTTCAAAATGGCTCAAATGGCTCTGAGCACTATGGGACTTAACATCTGAGGTCATCAGCTCCCTAGACTTAGAACTACTTAAACCTAACTAACCTAAGGACATCACACACATCCATGTCCGAGGCAGGATTCTAACCTGTGACCGTAGCAGCCGCGTGGTTCCAGACCGAAGCGCCTAGAACCGCTCGTCCACAGCGGCCGGCGCCAGTTTCGGATAGGGCCATTTTGAGACGCTCAGCGTACTTCACACACGGTAGCACGTGAACAGTTTAGAAACCTAATCGTTTCGGAAATGCTTCCACCCTTGGCCCGAAAGCCAACGATTGTACCCTTTTGCAAATCAGATAAATTTCTCCGTTTCTGCATTTTGGCGACTCCACTATTTTCCGTATCCCTCCGACACGCTTTGTATAGCCTATGGTCTAGCACTAGTTATAACTTTGCTTCCGCCGTTTGCCGATATATGGCGACAACTGTAAGTAGCGGTCGAAAGAAACGGATCGCAGACGTCAGGCAGTTAGCTAGGACCTCGGTCAACATAACCTCATTCAAACATTAGTCGATTTGTGTCTGCATCATAAAGCTGTTCTTGATTGAAAATGTCAGTTTACGAGCCTAATTCTCGTCATTTGCAGGAGGTGTTACTGTTTTTTTTTTTTCAGTATGAAGAAAAGAGCCTGAGTCTCATCGAATGCTCTCAAGTACGTATGGTAAGGACGCTACTGGTGAAAGGACGTGTCGTGAGTGGTTTCAACGCTTCAAGAACAGTGATTTTAACATCATATACCGGCGTAGTGGTGGAAGAGAGAATATTTTCGAAGATTCAGAATTGGAGACGAAGCTGAGTGAAGGCTCGCGTCAAACTCAGGAAGAATTGGCACGATTTGTGGGAGTGACACAGCAAGCCATTTCAAAACGTCTCAAGGCTATGGGCATGACTCAGAAAGAAGGAACTTGGGTCCCGTGTGAGCTGAAACCAATAGACGTTGAACGGCGTTTATGTGTTTGTGAACAGTTGCTTCAGAGGTAAAAACGGAAGGGATTTCTGTATCGCATTGTGACCGGGGACGAAAAATGGGTTCATTAAGATAACCACAAACGCTAAAAATCATGGGGATGTCCCGGCTATGCTTCCACGTCGACGGCCAAACCGAATATTCACGGCTCCAAGATCATGCTCTGCATTTGGTCGGACCAGTTCGGCGTCGCATACTATGAGGTGTTAAAACCAAGTGAAACAATCACAGGTGCTCGTTATCGAAAGCAGTTAATGCGTTTTAGCAGAGCATTAAAAGACAAATGGCCGCAATACAGTGAGAGGCACGATAAAGTGATTTTGCAGCACGACAACGTTCGACCCCACGTTGCAAAAGAGGTCAACACGTACTTGGAAATGTCAAAATGGGGAGTCCTATTCCACACGCCGTATTCTCCAGACATTGCTCCCTCTGACTATCATGTGTTTAGATCAATGACGCATGGCCTGGCTGACCAACACTTCCGATCTCATGAAGAAGTTACAAATTGCATCGATTCGTGGATCACTTCAAAAGATGAACAATTTTTTCGACGCGGGATTCGTACACTGCCCGAAAGATGGGAGAAAGCAGTGGCCAGCGATGGAAAACACTTTGAATGATACAAGTGTAACCAATTTGTTTCATTAAAGCCTCAAATGTTGGGGAAAACGGCGGAAACAAAGTTGTACACCTTCTACTAATATGAGGTAGCAATCGACTGTCATAGCAGATCTTTTTGAAGAAAGATTAAGCTTTAGAGCGCACGTCTGTTGGTTTCCTGTCAGTACAAAATTGTTAAGGCTTTCATGTCCACCTGTTGACAAATTCCTTAATTAGCTTCTGTCTCGGGTTCTTCGGCCGACGTTCGTATGATGATTTTACTGAAGTTTCGCCAGTGCGAGTGAGTGGCATTGTCAAAGCTTCACCCGCCATTCACCGCTGGCAATGGAGGGTGAAGCTCTGACAATGCCAGCCACTCGTGCTGGCGCACGTCTGTTGGTTTTCTGTCAGTACAAAATTGTTAAGGTTTTCATGTCCACTTGTTGACAAATTCCCTATTAGCTTCTGTCTCGGGTTCTTCGGCCGACGTTCGTCTGATGATTTTACTGAAGTTTCGCCAGTGCGAGTGAGTGGCACTGTCAAAGCTTCACCCTCCATTCACCACTGGCAATGGAGGGGGAAGCTCTGACAATGCCAGCCACTCGTGCTGGCGAAACGTCAGTAAGATCATCAGACGCACGTCGGCCGAAGAACCCGAGACAAAAGCCAATAGGCAGTTTTTCTGTCAGTGTTATGGAAACTTCTTTGATTAGTCTTCTTGATAGTTTTCACATAAAAAGGTGTGAAACAACTGTCATATGTCATTAATTTTTTACTGGTCAGGTAATTTTGCACAAATTTTGTCTCGTGTGTTCATTACCTGTAAGTGGGGCTCCTACTCGATGACAGTCTGCAGCAAACATGCAACATGTTCACTGTTATTATCCTTGACAGGGCGATGTTTCGACATTTCTGAAATTCTTTGGAGACGTTCTCATGAAATAATGAAAATTGTCATCCCGCTGCCGGAGCGAAGCAATACTCTGAAAATAAAGAAAACAGTTAAATGCAACAGTGACCACAATCCAGTTACATTAGGGTAAAAATGCACAGCATACCACCACATATGGCAAAGACTATTGAACATAATAACTAAGAACGATGTCGTAGACAATAACAATTTAGCACTAGAAACCTCTTGCAATAAAAGTTATGTAATGATGGGTGTGACCCGAATGCAAAGATACGACATACAGAAAAATTGAAGCTTCGTATGTGGGTTTATGAACTAGTTTTAGTTTTTTCCGACATAGTGTTCATTCATTTGATGCATTTGATAGAAAAACATTTATTCTAACTTCGTAGAAATGTTCCGCCTGCTCGCTCAACAACTATTTCATTGGCTCTTAAATCCAGGGGCAAATCCGCCCCTTAAAAGAATTTGTGGTAAAAGCATTATGTTGTTACATTCCTCAAGTTCCAAATTTCTCAACTAACTTTCAGAGATTAAATTAGCATAAAACTGAATCTCCAAAATGCAAGTAATTCTAAGGAATTGTAAACTATGTTTAACATAGGATATTTTTCAGCTGCTTGCGTGAGGCTCCCCACACGAATGAGCTTGCAACTTGAGAGCCAGCCCATGTAGATGGGCTAGCTGCCTGACCACCTGCAAAGAATATTCGATGCACAGAAAGTCGACCATTCACGGGATAACCGTTCCTGCTGCCAAAAAATTAGACACGGTTCGTTAGTCCACTGGTACAAGGGGAAATCGCTGCAAGCTAAGGCAGGATTCGATATTTCTAGATTTCCGAAAACCATTTGAAATGGTGTTCCGTTGCAGACTGTTAACGAAGGTACGAGTATGTGGAATATGTTCACAGACATGCGAGTGGCTCCAAGACGTCGTAAGTAATAGAACATAGTACGTTGTCCTCGATAGCGAGTGTTCATTAGAGACAAAGGTATCGTCAGGAGTGTCCCAGGAAAGTGTGGTAGGACCGTTATTACGTTCTGTATACGTAAATGATCTGATGGACATGGTGGGCAGTAATCTGAAGTTGTTTGCTGATGATGCTGTGGAGAACGGAAAGGTGGCGAAGTTTAGTGACTATAGGAGGATACAAAATGACATAGGTAAAATTTCTAGTTGAAGGGATTAATGGCAGCTAACTCTAAATGTAGAAAAAATGCAAATTAATGCGGATGAGTAGGAAAAACAAATGCGTGAAGTTCGGATACAGCGTTAGTAGTGTTCTTGACACAGTCACGTCGTTTAAATGTCTTTCGTAACGTTGCAAAGCGATATGAAATGGAATGAGCATGTGAGGATTGTGGTAGGGAAGGTCCTGTCCCATTTTCTTCTCAACCACTGTTTCCCTTTCATGCCCTTCGATTCTTGTAACTGTCGTCTCGTTTCTGTACAAGCTGTAAATAACTTTTCGCTCCCTGTAATTTACTCCTGTTACCTTCAGAAATTTAAAGGGTGTATCCCAGCCAAGATTGTCAAAAGCTTTCTCCAAATCTACAAATTCTACAAACGTAGGTTTACCTTTCTTTAACCCACGATCTAAGATAAGCTGTAGTTTCATTATTGCCTCGTGCGTTCCAACATTTCATCGGGACCCAATCTGATCTATCCCGAGGTGGGCTTCTACCAGTTTTTCCAATCATCTGTAAATCATACGCATCAGCACTTATTAAAGTCATAGTTCGGTAATACTCATACCTATCAGCGTCTGATTTCTTTGGAACTCTTCCCTTTCTATTGCCTCCAACTTAATTTCCCTTGCACAGCCCCTCTATGTATTACTTCCTCATTACAGCTTTCCCTTCTTTGCTTAGAACTGGTTTTCCATCTGAGCACTTGATATTCACACGACAGCCTCTCCATTCTCCAAAGACTCTCTAATTTTCCCATTGTTATACACGGTTTCATAGGCTTACATTCATCCTCTAGCCACTCGTGCTTAGCAATTTTGCACTTCCTAATAATCTCATTTCTCAGACGTTTGTATTTCCTTTCGCCTGATTCATTTGCTGTTTTTTTTATATTTTCTCCCTTCATCAATTAAATTCAATATCTCCTGTGTTATTCGAGGATTTTTACTAGACCTTGTCTTTTTACCTATTTGAGCCCCTGATTCCTTCATTATGTCATCTCACAAAACTCTCCATTGGCCTTGTACTGTATTCTTTTCTGTATTTTCAGTCAATCGTTGCCTAAAGCTCGCTTTGAAATTCTCAACGACCTCTGGTTCTTTCAACTTAAACAGGTCAACCTTCTCAATTTCCTATCTTTTTGCAAATTCTTCCATTTTAATCTACAGTTAATAAACAATAAATTATGGTAAGAGTTCACATCTGCTCCTGAAAATATCCCTGAGTTTAAAATCTGGCTGCGAAATTTTTGTCTTATCGATATACAGGGGGAAACATCTAAAATTTGCATCGGTAATGGAAATTGCTATTGATGTGCCTTTTTTAAAGAATGGATCGGTTGTTATGGGCTCGTATTGTTAGCCAATCAACACTTAAAAAGTGTACTTTTTGTGCAAACATACACTTTTTTAAATTGAGCAATGCCTACTGACATTAATAAACTAAAAGTAGTGTAAATTAGAATATCAGTGGCGTTTGTTGCAGGATTCTAGTGCGAGTCGTTAACGACGTATCATATATTGTAAAGTTTCCACATCGACACTTGTTTGTGCCATTTAACCTGCGTAGTTGCTACAGGGTGTTTCAAAAATGACCGGTATATTTGAAACGGCAAAAAAAACTAAACGAGCAGCGATAGAAATACACCGTTTGTTGCAATATGCTTGGGACAACAGTACATTTTCAGGCAGACAAACTTTCGAAATTACAGTAGTTACAATTTTCAGCAACAGTTGGCGCTGCGGTCTGGGAAACTCTATAGTACGATATTTTCCACATGTCCACCATGCGTAGCAATAATATGGCGTAGTCTCTGAATGAAGTTACCCGAAACCTTTGACAACGTGTCTGGCGGAATGGCTTCACATGCAGATGAGATGTACTGCTTCAGCTGTTCAATTGTTTCTGGATTCTGGCGGTACACCTGGTCTTTCAAGTGTCCCCACAGAAAGAAGTCACAGGGGTTCTTGTCTGGCGAATAGGGAGGCCAATCCACGCCGCCTCCTGTATGTTTCGGATAGCCCAAAGCAATCACACGATCATCGAAATATTCATTCAGGAAATTAAAGACGTCGGCCGTGCGATGTGGCCGGGCACCATTTTGCATAAACCACGAGGTGTTCGCAGTGTCGTCTAAGGCAGTTTGTACCGCCACAAATTCACGAAGAATGTCCAGATAGCGTGATGCAGTAATCGTTTCGGAGCTGAAAAATGGGTCAATGATTCCTTTGGAAGAAATGGCGGCCCAGACCAGTACTTTTTGAGGATGCAGGGACGATGGAACTGCAACATGGGGCTTTTCGGTTCCCCATATGCGCCAGTTCTGTTTATTGACGAAGCCGTCCAAGTAAAAATAAGCTTCGTCAGTAAACCAAATGCTGCCCACATGCATATCGCCGTCATCAATCCTGTGCACTATATCGTTAGCGAATGTCTCTCGTGTAGCAATGGTAGCGGCGCTGAGGGGTTACCGCGTTTGAATTTTGTGTGGATAGAGGTGTAAACTCTGGCGCATGAGACAATACGTGGACGTTGGCGTCATTTGGACCGCAGCTGCAACACGGCGAACGGAAACCCGAGGCCGCTGTTGGATCACCTGCTGCACTAGCTGCGCGTTGCCCTCTGTGGTTGCCGTACGCGGTCGCCCTACCTTTCCAGCACGTTCATCCGTCACGTTCCCAGTCCGTTGAAATTTTTTAAACAGATCCTTTATTGTATCGCTTTTCGGTCTTTTGGTTACATTAAACCTCCGTTGAAAACTTCGTCTTGTTGCAACAACACTGTGTTCTAGGCGGTGGAATTCCAACACCAGAAAAATCGTCTGTTCTAAGGAATAAACCATGTTGTCTACAGCACACTTGCACGCTGTGAACAGCACACGCTTACAGCAGAAAGACGACGTACAGAATGGCGCACCCACAGACTGCGTAGTCTTTTATATCTTTCACATCACTTGCAGCGCCATCTGTTGTTGAAAATTGTAACTACTGTAATTTCGAAAGTTTGTCCGGCTGAAAATGTACTGTTGTCCCAAGCATATTGCAACAAACGGTGTATTTCTATCGCTGCTCGTTTAGTTTTTATTGCCGTTTCAAATATACCGGTCAGTTTTGAAACACCCTGTATGTACGATGTTGTTACGTTTGCTTACAGTGTGCTTGTGTGATCTTTGAGTGCGTTGCTAATTGTTAGTCAGTTGGTGTGACAGTCCAAGTAGTTGGTGGTGAGTGGACGATGGGATTTACCAATGAAGGAAAAGACGACATGCTCACGGCGTATGGAGTGTGTAGGAAGAATACAGTTCGTTTATGTACGGTGTATACGCCAAGATATCCCAATAGACGTCAAGCATCTCGGCAGTTGCCTGCCAACCTCGTCAACCAGTTACGTGAAAGTGGTAGTGTAGCACCTAGGCCGGCCGGGGTGGCCGAGCGGTTCTAGGCGCTACAGTCTGGAACCGCGCGACTGTTGCGGTTGGTGGTGAGTGGACGATGGGATTTACCAATGAAGGAAAAGACGACATGCTCACGGTGTATGGAGTGTGTAGGAAGAATACAGTTCGTTTATGTACGGTGTATACGCCAAGATATCCCAATAGACGTCAAGCATCTCGGCAGTTGCCTGCCAACCTCGTCAACCAGTTACGTGAAAGTGGTAGTGTAGCACCTAGGCCGGCCGGGGTGGCCGAGCGGTTCTAGGCGCTACAGTCTGGAACCGCGCGACTGTTGCGGTTGGTGGTGAGTGGACGATGGGATTTACCAATGAAGGAAAAGACGACATGCTCACGGTGTATGGAGTGTGTAGGAAGAATACAGTTCGTTTATGTACGGTGTATACGCCAAGATATCCCAATAGACGTCAAGCATCTCGGCAGTTGCCTGCCAACCTCGTCAACCAGTTACGTGAAAGTGGTAGTGTAGCACCTAGGCCGGCCGGGGTGGCCGAGCGGTTCTAGGCGCTACAGTCTGGAACCGCGCGACTGTTGCGGTTGGTGGTGAGTGGACGATGGGATTTACCAATGAAGGAAAAGACGACATGCTCACGGTGTATGGAGTGTGTAGGAAGAATACAGTTCGTTTATGTACGGTGTATACGGCAAGATATCACAATAGACGTCAAGCATCTCGGCAGTTGCCTGCCAACCTCGTCAACCAGTTACGTGAAAGTGGTAGTGTAGCACCTAGGCCGGCCGGGGTGGCCGAGCGGTTCTAGGCGCTACAGTCTGGAACCGCGCGACTGCTACGGTCACAGGTTCGAATCTTGCCCCGGGCATGGATGTGTGTGATGTCCTTAGAACTACTTAAACCTAACTAACCTAAGGACATCACACACATCCATGCCCGAGGCAGGATTCGAACCTGCTACCGTAGCGGTCGCGCGGTTCCAGACTGAAGCCCCTAGAACCTCTCGGTCACAGCGGCCGGCGACTCGCACTAGAATCTTGCAGCAAACACCACTGACATTCTAATTAACCCTACTTTTAGTTTGTTAATAACAGTAGGCATTGTTCCATTTAAAAGTGTATGTTCGCACAAAAATACATTTTCTAAGTAGTATTACAATCTGTTGATTCGCTAACAATACGAGCCCTGACTACCAATCCATTCTGTGAACACCGCACATCAATAGCACTTTCCATTTCCGCAATATTTGCGGTACAAGTTTAAGCTGACTGGCCCTATATAATCAGTCTGGAATCACCCATTGTGTTCATGTCTTCTCCACATATACATCCTCCTTTCGTGATTCTTAAACAAAGTGTTAGCAAAAATTATATTATGCTCTGTGTAAAATTCTACCATGCGGCTGTTCCTTTCATTCTTTGGCCCTAGTACATATTCTCCTAATATTTTTCCTTCTCTTCCTCTACCTAGTACCGAATTCCATTTACACATCAAACTTAAGTATTCCTCTCCATTAACTATCTGAATAATTTCTTTTTTCTCATCATGGATTCTTTCAATCTCTTCATAGTCTGAGGAGCTGGTTGGCATATAAACTTGTACTAATGTTTGTTATTATTATTAGATTATAGTTTAAGAGCGCAAATCAGCTATGGTCATAAGCGTCCAGTCTGTGGCTTTGTGAAGGGTAAAAACAGGAATGTAAATTGGCAACAATGGGAGCGAAACTCAAGAAGGAGGGAGGCCAAAAACGGAAGGAAATCTTAGAAAAGTGCTTTTGAAGGGGGGTTGTTTTCTCCAAAAAGAGCTTCAAATGACCGATGTCATCTCTCTAACATTTATAAACTCAAGGACGCGATCGGCTGAGCGCGCGTCATCTGCTAAAAGGGAATATATATCAGTCGACAGCTGTAAACGGGCGAGTAGCGGATTAAAATAGGGGCACTGACGTAAAAGGTGTCTCACCGTCCATAACTGAGAGCAGTGCGGACAAAGCGGATGAGGATCGCCACTTAAAAGACGTCGATGGCTAAAAAGGCAGTGCCCAATCCGGAGTCTGGTTAAAATTGCCTCCTCTCGACGACGAGGCCGGGAGGAAGAGGTCCAAGCACAGGGAAGAGGCTTTATGTGCCGTAGTTTATTATCCTGAAGTGCAGACCAATGTGTGTGCCATAAAAGACACGACGGCATAAAACGCTCTGTAGATCGGCAAAGGGAACCTTGCGAACAGCGGGCCGAGGAAGAGAGACAGCAGCCTTTGCCGCTATATCGGCTGCCTCGTTTCGGCGTATACCAATATGCTCTGGGATCCAGAGGAATGCCACAGAGATGCACCCAAAGTGGAGCATATGGAGGCAGTCCTGAATCCGGTGGACCAGAGGGTGGACGGGATAAAGAGCTAGGAGGTTGAGAAGAGAGCTGAGCGAATCCGAGCAGATAACATACTGTAGCCGCTGGTGGCGACGGATGTATTGGACAGCATGGAGAACAGCGTAAAGCTCCGTAGTAAAAACTGAACACTGATTGGGAAGCCGAAATCTAATAGGGGTGGTGCCAATAATATAGGCACTCCCGATACCAGAGGTGGTCTTGGAGCCGTCAGTGTAAATAAATGTGACATCCTCAATTTGTGCGTATAGAGCAGCAAATGCCTGACGACATACTATAGGGAGGGTACTATCCTTGGGAAGCTGACAAAGGTCACGGAGAAGGCAGGTCCGGGACCGAAGCCACGGTGGTGTCGTACCCCCACTTGTCAAGAAAGTTTTAGGAAATTGGAAGGAAAGTGAATGCAGCAGTTGACGGAAGCAAACTCCCAGTGGTAGTCGAAAGGAAGGGCTGACTGCATACGCTAAATCCAAGGAGGCATCGAAAAAAAGGGCACGGGTCAGATGAGCAGGCGTGGAAGACAGATGACTAGCGCAACGACTCAGAAGGACAGCTCGCCGATTGGACAGCGGAGGTTCAGCAGTCTCAGCATAAAGGCTATCCACGGGGCTAGTGTAAAAAGCTTCAGACGATAAAAGCAACCCATGGTGGTGGACAGAATCTAGACGCCAAAGAATAGACGTCAATGCAGAGGAGTAAACTATGCTTCCATAGTTCAATTTCGTGCGAACTAATGCGCGATATAGGCGGAGGAGGACCACTCGGTCCGCTCCCCAGGAGGTACCACTCAGAACACGGAGGGCGTTGAGAGATCGCAGACAGCGAGCCAAAAGATATGAAACGTGGGACGACCAGCACAGTTTCCTGTCAAATTTAAGTCCCAAGAACTTGGCGACGTGCGAGAACGGAAGGTCAACAGGGCGTAGATGTAGGGAAGGCGGGCCGCGTGGAGTGACCGCGGGGTTTGAGGTGCCATGCACGGATTGTGTGGTCCCTCCCGCCGCAGGTTCGAGTCCTCCCTCGGGCATGGGTGTGTGTATTGTTCTTAGCACACGTTAGTTTAAGTAGTGTGTAAGTCTTGGGACCGATGACCTCAGGAGTTTAGTCCCTCAGGAATTCACACACATTTGAACATTTTAAGGAAGGTGGATAAAACTCCGTACGACGCCAAAAATTTACACAGTCAGTCTTACTGGGAGGAAATCGGAAGCCGGTTTCGATGCTCCATGAGTGGAAGCGAGCGAGACATCCTTGAAGACGTCGTTCAAGAAGGCTGGTTCGTTGAGAGCTGTAGTAGATTGGAAAATCGTCGACAAAGAGGGAGCCCGAGACATCAGAAAGGAGACAATTCATAATTGGATTTATGGAGATGGCAAACAGTAAAACACTTAGTACAGAGCCCTGGGGCACCCCTTTTCCTTTGGAGAAAGTACGGGATAGAGTAGTGTTCACTCGCACCTTAAATGTGCGCTCTGTCATAAATTCACAGATGAAAAGGGGTGGCTGACATCGAAAGCCCCAAGAGAACAGTGTGTGGAAGATGCCTGTCCCCCAACAGGTATCGCATGCCCTCTACAGATCAGAAAATATAGTTACCGTTTTTCGTTTCCCGTGAAAATTGTTCATGATGTAAGTGGAGAGAGCGACAAGATGGTCAGCTGTGGAACGACGCTTTCGGAAATCCCATTGGGCAGTTGTTAAAAGGTTTCGGGACTCCAGCCACCAGCCTAAATGGCAATTTACCATACACTCCAAAACCGTACAAACACTATTCGTGAGAGAGATTGGGCGATAGCTGGAGGGGAGATGTTTGTCCTTTCCAGGTTTTGGAACAGGAATGACGATAGCTTCCCGCCATCTTCTGGGAAAGGTACTGTCGACCCGAAGTCGATTATAAAGGCGAAGAAGGTAGTACAGACTAGGGTATGATAGATGCAGCAACATTTGGACGTGGATACCATTCGGTCCCGAAGCAGAAGAGCGGGAGGAGGAGAGTGCATGTCTGCGTTCCCGCATAGAAAAAACGGTATTACAACTTTCGCGATTTTGAGAGGAAAAAACAAGAGGTCACTCTTCCGCTATCCGTTTCTTCGGGAGAGAGGCTGGTGGGTAATTAGAAGAGCTCGAACTCTCAGCTAAGTATCGACTCAATGAGTTAGAGATTGCGACTGGGTTCACTAAGGTACCCTGCGCGACAGTTATCCCAGAGGCCGGGGAAAAACTGGACGTGCTGGATATCCATTGACTTCGACTCCAAACAACTGATGAGGGAGTGAAGCTATTAAAGGAGCCAGTAAAGGAATCCCAGCTTGCCTTCTTACTATCATGTATGATGCGACGGCATCGCGCACGTAAATGCTTATAACGGATACAGTTGGCCAACGTAGGTTGATGGCAGAAAACGCGAAGAGCACATATCCGCTCACATATTGCGTTATGGCATGCCTCGTTCCACCAAGGAATTGGCTGGTGCCGGGACAAAGGGGAAATACGAGTTACTGAACGTTCTGCAGCTGTCAGAATAACTTCCGTAACATGAGTGACCTGATCGTCGATGCTAGGAAACTGACGGTCATCAAATGTTGCTAGAGAGGAGAAAAGTGTCCAATTGGCTTGGAAAAACTTCCAGCGTCTTGGGCACATAGATGGCAGTTGTGGCTGTTATCGAAGGACACAAGGAAAATGGTCACTTGAGTGTGTATCAACAAGAGCGAACCGAAAGGTTCAAATGAGAGTAGATTGACGTGGAGGCAGACAATAATGTAGGTTCCCCAGTGTTGAGACAAACAAAATCCTCTTGGTGGAAAAGGTCAATCAATAGGGAGCCTCTCGGGCAAGAACGCGGAGATCCCCAAAGCAGGTGGTGGGCGTGGACGTCCCCAACCAGCAAATAGGGGGGGGGGGGCGAACTGACCAAGGAGATGAAGGAGATCGGCTCTTGCCATTGCTGTGGACGATGGAATGTGTATGGTACCGGACTGATTGGAAATAAGGGAAGACAAAGCAATCATGGGGACATAGCTTTGCTTCCTGAAGACAGAAGATGACCAGGGAGCAGGATCGTAAGAGGATCGACGGTTCATCCCGATTTGAGCGAATTCCATGGATATTCCACTGGATAATTGACATAGGGTGGAAGAAAAAAGGAAAAGTCTCACCACACTTGCCATCAACTCAGCAACCGCTGAGTGCCAGTGGTCAGTGGCATGGAATGGCACTCAGCCAGAGGCAGAAGATTCTGATCCATAGGTTGTTTGGGGGCAGCTCCTGCCGCCAATGATCGGCTGGTTGATCGGCTGCCAGTGGTGTGTCTCGACAACATGGAAGACGGCCGAGGGCGGGTACTGCTAGGTGGCACTGTAGAAGGAGAGGAACTGGTTTTCTTATGAGCCTTCTTGGAAGCAGAACGTTGAGATGAAGGAGGAGTGGATGGCTGTGAGGTCTGGGTAGGTAAAATATCTTCACGAGTAGGCTCTTTTTGGGAAGTCCGTTCACCCGATTTTGGGGCCCGTGATTTAACAGGAGCCGATGAAGGTTGAGCTTTAGAGTGAGTGGGTGATACTGGAGAGGTTGAACAGGCGATCTTTGGGCTGGCCAATCTGACAACCGTGGCCCTAAAGGTGAGATCGCAAGTATGCGGGGCTACCTCCTTAGTAGGTCAAGGGTAGGCGAGGACACTGCTGTATTTACCCGCTGGGAGCACAGTGGGCTTTCTACTGGCGAATAACTTATGAGCAGCAAAGGTAGACACATTTTCCTTCACTCGGATTTCCTGAATAATGTGTTCATCTTTAAAAATAGGGCCATCTCTAGAGGAAGCAGTGTGGTCCCCCATACAGTTGATGCAACGAGGGGATGGGGGTGGACAATCACCCTCATGGGCATCCCTGCCACAGGTAATACATTTGGCCGTATTGGAACACGACTGGCTGGTTTGATTAAACCTCTGACACTTATAGCAATGCCATAAGATAAGAATGCTACTAACATTGGGACTCATATACATTACGCAAAAGAAATTTGTTCTACTGCATTCAAGAAATAATTCGCTCTAGGATGACGACGCTGTCTCAACAGAGTAGAAAACTAGCGTTAAGTCAGCGGCCTCGGATTGTTTTCGGTGTGTATAGGTTTGCCGAACCCAGAATTCCGAAGTTAGGAGATACATTTAGATATAGTTGTGTTGTTGTCTATGTAACTATTTGCAGTTCATCCTTATGTGCCAGGCAGAGGGTTCGCAGAACCTCTTTCTTCTCGACCGTTCCACTCTCAAATAGCACTTGGGGAAAATGAAAACCTAAATCTCTCCTGAAGTCTGCGACGGTACCTAAGGGTTACTGCTAAAATAGAGTGTAGCTCTTCCACTCCATAGGAGCAAACCAGTTGCGTCTTCACCTGCGGTTACTCATACTTCATGTACTGGGGATATGCACGGCTCTGTTTAAAAAGAATAGCTTGATGTTGTATTTGGGTCGAGCAGCGCACGTTTGTTCTCATGCCCCGCATCTTATACGTTGCAAATAATTACCTGCAGCTGTGATCCTGCAGTCAAATAATATATGCATTGGCTAGAATTGTGAGTTACTAAAATACTCAGAAATATTAGCTAAATGATATATGAATAATTTAATAACAAGGGTTCTGTTCTAACGTCTGTAATTGATGTAGACGGCAAAGAATTATGATGAATGATGTTTGTTCAGGAAAGGACGTCTCAAATAAGCGTGAAGTGGTCCTCCGATATTCAGTTAAAATACAAACAGAAAGTATCCTTATAAAATGCAGTAAAGTTTCGTTGAGAGCATTACGAGTATGTTAGCAAAATCCCCTAACTACACAGTGATCAAAGACTTACAAAAACTAAGTCCATTTCGTGATCACAATACACGAAAGATTTTCCAGCTCAAAGTAGTTGTTGAGTTCAACATGATGATTCACAAATGAACACACTCAGTACGAAGAATATTAACTCATACTCCGTGTATTTTACGTTCCGTAAATCAAGCAGCTAAGTTAGAGTCCTACTCTGGAACACATTCAGACCTCTCGAAATATAAAGTCCGTTCAGAAGTTTTAAGTATGATAGCGGCCGTTCACCGCCCAGAATCAAGCACTTTCACAATCGAAAACGACTCGTTACTATGGCAGGTCCACTCCTTCCAGAAGTCACGTAAAAGCGTCGAGAGTCGATCCCTTGACACCTGCACTCGTATAGTCCCAGTCCACTTGACTCCGGCAGTGTTCCGCCACTGTCCAACTCTCGCTGGCTGAAGGCCATCCCCACCAAAAATACATCGTTCTCAGGTTCTACATACAGGTTTTAACTCATCTTGACGACTTTCCCGCACCAAACTAATACTACAACAGTATTTAAATAAAAGAAACGTTATAAACATTCGGTTATATTCAGATAATTTACAATTATTAGTAATAGTTGTTTATAAATAAGTAAACCAGTATTCTTGCGCAAGTGCGATCACGTTAAATAATTACAGATTATCGCTAAATATTATTTAAACAATTATTTATGCCCTCTTGACAGAGGCGTCTTTTGGTTCTCTTTACAGTTGTGCTGTCTGCTGACACATGCGATTGACCACTTTTAAATTAGCACAGATTATTAATAGCACTTGCAACCAACATTTAAATAAAGTTACAGGTACAACAGTAGACTATTTATTAAATGAAAACACAAGTACGACAAGATAGCGGTATTCATGTTTCATTCATTTGCTGTGTAAATGTGGAGAATATTATGTTCTGATATACACTTGTATAATGAAAAAGATGTAAAAGACGTTGTAAATGAAGAAATGAAATAGATACAGGCACTATAGCTTTCAGGGATGATAGCTATAGTGCAATGCTATCATCTGACATGAAGTTTGTTGAAATCGAATGAAGCGATTAAAAGCTGTTAATTCAGAGAGCCACTGTAAAAATGTTTATTAGCTGCGAGATATTAAATTCTGCAGTTTTAAAGATATTGAGATATTATTGTGTCATTGGATGCGTCTCATTTTTCTGAGATCGCAAATGTATGCAGATTTGCACTAATATTTGATGTGGGTTACTGTCGAATCTCAAAGTGCTGAAAAAGTGGACATCCTTAACCTTATACTTATATGGATATGGAGTCTGTTCTTTCGGACCTGCAGCTGTCTAGAAATAAATTAGAATTATATTATTACCTTCGGTTGCTAACGGGCGTTGATATATATCAACGGGGACAGGTGAAAATGTGTGCCCCGACCGGGACTCGAACCAGGGATCTCCTACTTACATGGCAGACGCTCTATCCATCTGAGCCCCCGAGGGCACAGAGGATAGTGCGACTGCAGGAACTATCCCGCGCACGTCTCCCGTGAGACCCACATTTCTCACCTTGTATGTCCACACACTACATTCGTAGTGTCCCACCCCACTAGTGTTCAGCCATGCATCAAATTCATCTTACGTCGCAGCAATTCTAGGCTGCCGATTAGCTCATCTAGATACGCACAACATTACGAGTTCCGATTTCTATTATTTTATTACGATGTTAATTTCTCCCTGTCTACGTGGGAGTCAACAAATTATTTTTGCGTTTTGAGAAGAAAAGCACGGTGCCCCTTTCTAGAATCGGGGTGTGCTTCATCGACAAATGTTGCGCACAGCGGTCAGATCCTGTTAATCCAGGGAACGGTAATTTGATTTCCTTATCGAAACCACAAAAAATAGCAACTGCACGAAAATCATCGTGTGGTCTCATCGTAGGTAACGTGCCGAGAAGATTAAAGGGTGTTCTGGCGACTGACTCGTTAGAGAGTAACCTCAGTCCAACAGACCTGTATTAAGCTTATCCAGGTATGCGGGCTCCGCCTGAGGGAACTTATTTCCATAACTGCTGTGGGCACCAGTATGACTGCTCGCAATCAAACAGGTAAAACTCGTAAACTCACAGTAATGTAACTACGTAATGTAACAACGTGTACACCCAGCCTTCAAATGAAATATAACAGGCTAGTTCTCCCGAGTAATCTCCTGCTGTGAAGAAGAGTAGTTCGGCTCACACCGTGTGTTACAGTGACTTTACTGCAGTGAAACTATGACAAGAAAAACACACACAGCCTGCCTCCGTAGCTGAGCGGTCAACCGTCCGAGCTGATTACTAGGTGATGAATTCCAGTGTTGCTAAGAACTTTTCCTTGGTTACAAGACTGTAGCATTGGAACAAGGTACCCTCAGTCCATTAGTAATGAAGGAGATTTAGTGGCACTGGTGTGGGAAGGCTGACATTGATGAGAGGGCAAGCGGTGTGCTGATATCGTGCACCTCGAATAACGACGTACAGTGGCGCCATCGGCAGAGGGTGACGCAGGGATAGGCCTGGTTTGCAGAGTGTTTTTTCTAAACATGTAAGTGTGAGAAGGCCGTTCAGAAGCCTTCTAGGCTTCCTGAAATACGTTAATAAAGCAATAAAATGAATTCTGGAACCAAGACTTATTTTCACCAAAGTCTACATAACTGGTTGCTGTGCCACCACACCATGAAGTGGAAATACTTGTGTTTTAACTTTAATTTAATCTGGCTTTTGTGCTGTGGATTTGACACCCGTGGTTAAACACTGTAAATATCCGGTGGCTGTGTTCACGGGAAACACATTACAACCGCTGACATTCCCGTGCTAGGCTATTAGAATTGCCAGTGTGAGAATTAAGGAAGTGGGAACAAAGCTCGCACGCTCTCTTATTACAAGCTGAATAAATGCTGTTCTGGACAATATTGTGTCATCCTTATTTCCCAGCCCAAGAAGCGCCAGTGGAGCAGCTGTCACTAACGTAACAATACGCCTTCCAAATCTGATCCTCCTGCTGGAGAAATTTAACAGATAACGCTTTTTTTAATAGGCGGCTTCAGGGGTGCGACAGGTCGCACAGACATGTAAGTTATCTCTACAAAACGCTGTGAAAGACAGGCGTTTCATATCTGCTGTAGGATCATTTTCCACCATTAACCTTTCATTATGCTCCCTACATTTCGTCCGATATTAATAAATAGAGTGTCTTAGAATGATGCTGAAAAACATCGAATTATTGTAGAGGGTACCTGAAAGAGCTAACAGAAGATATATCTGGTCCAAAATCTTATTCAACGACGCTACAAAGTATCGAAAATAGTGGCTCATTATCGCATCCATCGAATGACCCAAGCCACCTGGACTTATTTTCCTGAAGACTTTTGGAGAGCGGAATCTGTGAAATGCTGGAGGAATCAGGCAGGGGATTAGCTAACACGACATGTCGGCTCATGAAAACGTTCCTAGAGCACCAGGCATCTGCGACAGAGCGCAAGTCGATGGTAAACCTTATGCACGAGTCATGCTCCCTCCAACACTGAGCACGGGGTCTTAGAACACTTCCTATAATTTTGTTAGTTTCCTTTCAGCATTACCTTGAAGTATAATGCCTATTTATTTGCACTTGTTTCGCTTATTTGGACGAACTCTGTATACAGTTCAGGTTTCTCTTTATTTTATGTTTGTATGTCATTTCTTTTCTTTACATTAAAGAAAACTTTTGGTTTCATAAAACCTGAATTGTTACTTATGGATTTTGACTGACTTTCCGCAACCTTCACTAACGAACACGTCACCAGGTATCGCTCGTTTGGTGCATCAGTGAGCGTTGATCTTCATATTTTCGACACTCTCTAGAGTCGTCCGATACGAACAGGTACACCTAGTTCAACGATAGTCTCAGTTTCAGTAGAAAATAGAACACAAACGGTCATTGAAAGAGGAGATAACGAAAGTGTAGTGTGACACATATGTACACTCATGCTCATAAATTAAGGATAATGCTGATACATGGTAAAACAACGCTCTGGTGGGCGGTTTGCGGGTTTAAATCACCTCGGGGTGTGACCATGAGGTGCATTTCACCCGCGGTCGTCGCACGGTGGCGCTGGCAGCAGTCCACACATACAGAGGTGTGTTGGTGCATGTCAGGGTACGGTGCAGCGAGTAAGTGTGCAGACGTTTTCAGACGTGCTAATGGTGACAGTGTGTGGAAAATGGCTCAAAGAACGCATGTTGATGACGTTATGAGGGATAGAATACTAGGGCGACTGGAGGCTGGTCAAATACAGCAGGTCGTAGCACGGGCCCTCCGTGTGCCACAAAGTGTGATCTCAAGAGTATGACAACGATTCCAGCAGGCAGGAAACGTGTGCAGGCGCTACAGTACGGGACGTCCACAGTGTACAACACCACAAGAAGATCGGTATCTCACCATCAGTGCCCGCAGACGGCTACGGAGTACTGCAGATAGCCTTGCTCGGGACCTTACCGCAGCCACTGGAACAGTTGCCTCCCGACACACAGTCTACAGACGACTGAACAGACATGGTTTATTCCTCCGCAGACCTGCAAGGTGCATTCCACTGACCCCTGGTCACAGGAGAGCCCGTAAAGCCTGATGTCAAGAACACAGTACATGGTCCCAGGTTATGTTCACGGACGAGTACAGGTATAGTCTGAACAGTGATTCTCGCCGGGTTTTCATCTGGCGTGAACCAGGAACCAGATACCATCCCCTTAATGTCCTCGAAAGGGACCTGTATGGAGGTCGTGGTTTGATGGTGTGGGGTGGGATTATGGTTGGTGCATGTACACCCCTGCCTGTCTTTGACAGAGGAACTGTAACAGGTCAGGTGTAGCGGGACGACATTTTGCACCAGTATGTCCGCCTTTTCAGGGGTGCAGTGGGTCTCACCTTCCTCCTGATGGATATAACGCACGGCCCCATCGAGCTGCCATCGTGGAGGAGTGCTTTGAAACAGAAGATATCAGGCGAATGGAGTGGCCTGTCTGTTCTCCAGATCTAAGCCCCATCGAGCACGTCTGGGATGCTCTCGGTCGACGTATCGCTGCACGTCTTCAAACCCCTAGGACACTTCAGGAGCTCCGACAGGCACTGGTGCAAGAATGGGAGGCTATACCCCAGCAGCTGCTCGACCAACTGATCCAGAGTATGCCAACCCGTTGTGAGGCCTGTGTACGTGTGCATGGTGATCATATCCCATATTCCATATCCCATCTCTGCATAACTACTGTAAATCTCGCCAATTTAAACCTACTTACTGCAGTCAAGCTTTGGCCTCCTTGTGTAATACACTATGCAACGGAATTTAAGGATCACTTACGCTACACCCCGTAATTACTTCCCATTGCGACATATAAGTTTGAAATTTGGTTCAAAGGTGCCTACAATCTTCCTCTCTAATGGTGGAAAACAGTGCCGCTCAGCAACGTCAATCTCGAGCTCGGCGTCGCTTCAAACAGCAAGGTGTCGACATATGAGAAAATAAGGCCAGATATCAGAAGCTCATGTGACGTGTAAGGTGGGTTAATGATGTCCCATTGGAACCAAATTTCACCACAATTCTGTGCAACACTGCCGTGGTCGTGTCACACGAAGGGAAAGTCGTCGCACCCTCTCTTACCCACATTTTACCCCTTCATTTGACGCCTCCGTGATGGAGATTGGAACAGAGACTCCCAGCGTTAAATTCACGTGATTTCTTATGTATGGCTGAGGTAAAAGTTTCAGACACACCGCCGCTCAGGGGTAGCATAAAGGGCGTCAGTGAAACTACCCCTTCATTAGGGGCGTTGATTCCCAGACATTTTGTGATCTAAAATGACAGTTCACAGTGCGATGAGCAACAGGACTTCGTTCTTGATAATCTTTGACACTGCTAACACCCCACGAACACGTCAATCCATCTCGAATGTCACTGTGGGCTAGCAACAACTCTGAACACGACAGTACCTCTTTGGCGTACAGTGCGACTGCAATATTTTCTTTGCTTAAAAGCGTGAAACAACATTGGACTGTACAAAACCATTCGACGAAATTTGAACGCGATCTAAAGCAGGAAAGGGTGCTTATACTTTTTCAACCCTCCTGCTTCGCCCCCTCCTGTGGTGCGATCATGGAAGGGTGTGACATCGACACATGTGTGAACAAAACGGCAAAGGGTCGCTCTAAGACCTCTCACCTCGGCAATACTGTCAATGCCTTGTTCCATCGTCTGTTGAGTACTTTAAAAATGTACCTGCACGGAGAAAACCTGTAAGAGAGGCCTGGCTGCCTACTACTCTACTGGCCATTAAAATTGCTACACCACGAAGATGACGTGCTACGGACGCGAAATTTAACCAACAGGAAGAAGATGCTGTGATATGCAAATGATTAGCTTTTCAGAGCATTCACACAAGGTTGGCGCAGGTGACGTCACATACAACGTGCCGACATGAGGAAAGTTTCCAACCGATTTCTCTTACTCAAACAGCAGTTGACAGGCGTTGCCTGGTGAAACGTTGTTGTGATGCCTCGTGTAAGGAGGAGAAATGCGTACCATCACGTTTCCGACTTTGATAAAGGTCGGATTGTAGCCTAACGCGATTGCGGTTTATCGTATCGCGACATTGCTACTCGCGTTGGTCGAGATCCAATGACTGTTAGCAGAATATGGAATCGGTGGGTTCACAGGGGAATACGGAACGCCGTGCTGGATCCCAACGGCCTCGTATCACTAGCAGTCGAGATGACGGGCATCTTATCCACATGGCTGCAACGGATCGATCCCTAAGTCAACAGATGGGGACGTTTGCAAGACAACGACCATCTGCACGAACAGTTCGGCGACGTTTGCAGCAGCATGGACTATCAGCTCGGAGACCATGGCTACGGTTACCCTTGACGCTCCATCACAGACAGGAGCGCCTGCGATGGTGTCCTCAACGACGAACCTGGGTGCACAAATGGAAAAACGACATTTTTTCGGATGAATCCAGGTTCTGTTTACAGCATCATGATGGTCGCATCCGTGTTTGGCGACATCGCGGTGAACACACATTGGAAGCGTGTATTCGTCATCGCCATACTGGTGTATCACCCGGCGTGATGGTATGGGGTGCCATTGGTTAAACGTCTCGGTCACCTCTTGTTCGCATTGACGGCACTTTGAACAGTGGACGTTACATTTCAGATGTGATAATACCCGTGGCTCTACCCTTCGTTCGATCCCTGCGAAACCCTACATTTCAGCAGGATAATGCACGGCCGCATGTTGCAGGTCCTGTACGGGCCTTTCTGGATACAGAAAATGTTCGACTGCTGCCCTGGCCAGCGCATTCTCCAGATCTCTCACCAACTGAAAACGTCTGGTCAATGGTGGCCGAGCAACTGGCTCGTCACAATACGCCAGTCACTACTCTTGATGAACTCTGGTATCGTGTTGAAGCTGCATGGGCAGCTGTACGTGTACGCGCCATCCAAGCTCTGTTTGACTCAATGCCTAGGCGTATCAAGGCCGTTATTACGGCCTGAGGTGGTTGTTCTGGGTAGTGATTTCTCAGTATCTATGCATCCAAATTGCGAAAAAATGTAATCACATGTCAGTTCTAGTAGAATATATTTGCCCAATGAATACCCGTTTATCATCTGCATTTGTTCTTGGTGTAGCAATTTTAATGGCCAGTAGTGTAGTATGCACGCTGGAAAGGAGAGGAGTCAAGTGGTTTGCCTACCTGCAGCCGCCCAGGACTCTCGTCGTTGGTTTTCTCTGTACAGCTAAATTTTTAAAGTGCTCAACAAACGTGGGTGGGTGGCACTGAAGGTCGAACTAGGTGGTCTTAGAGGGATCCTATGACGTTTGTTTCACGCCTGTCATAATGCCAATCCCTCCGTGATAAGACCACACGAGGACGCAAAACAGTGTGGCCAAAAAATCATAAGCACCCTTTCCTGCTTCGGATCGCATCCAAATTTCGTCGAATGGTTTTGAAGTGCCCCTTGCATTTCCACACTGTACACCAGAGCAAAAATTGCGTTCGCACGGCACTCCAAAGGTGTGCGATCATATTCGCGGGGTTGCTGGACCAAGATGTCTTTAGAGAAGAGTTGAAGCGTCACTGGGGTATCAGCAGTGTCAGGGATTGTCAAGAATGTCGTCCTGTTGCTCAATTATCGTTTTAGACAGCAAAATGTGTGCGGATCAACACCTCGATGGAAAGGGTGGTTTCATTGACGCCCTTTGTGTCACATCCTGAGGCCTTTTCGTGTCGATTCTGAGCGGCACCTTGTGACACGTCCACTGTGGCGTTGAGTAGAATTTGGTGAAATTTGGTGAGAAAAGTGACATCATTAACACCCTTTACATCTCACATTAATTTCTGAGGTGTGGCTTTTTTCGCATGTGTCGACACCTTAACGTTTGAGCGTCGTCGAGCCCGAAGTTGATGTTGCAGGGCACCACGGTTTTGTACCATTACAGGCACCTTTGAACCAAATTTCAAACTTATACGCCGCAACAGGAAATAATTACGAGATTTCGAAAAAGTGGCGCTCTAATTCTGTTGCGCAGTGCATTTTTCCCGTCTCTCAACCCAACACATACTCTTCCGTTACCAAATTAACTATTCCTTGACGCCTGAAGATGTGTCCTTTCAGTACTCTGTCAAACTCTTGTTGCAGTATCTCATCTTTCATCTCATCTTCATCTACTTCCTCTTCCTTTTCCATAATATTATCTCCTAGTTTCTTTGCTTTGTATATCCCTTCTCCAACTTTCACACTTCTCTTCTTTGTTTGGTTCTGGTTTGCTCCGAACGGAGCGAAGTGACATCGCGGTAAGGCACTAGACTAGTAATGAGGAGGACGGGGGTTCAGATCCCCTTTCGACCACCCTTATTTAAGTTTGCCGTGATTTCCTAAAATCAGATACCGGGATCCTTATTTTTAAAGGGCACAGCCAGTTCTCTTTCCCATCCTTCCTCAATTCGACCTTGTGCTTCTTCTCCAATGATCTCGTCTTCGACGGGATTTTAAACCCTAATCTTCTTCTTTTCTCCAGTTGCTTCTTTAATTTTCTTGTAAATGGTATCTATCTTTCCCCTAGCCGTGCGCGCTTCTACAGCTTTATATTTCCTCTCCAGCATTTGCTGCTTTGCCATTTTGCATTTCCTATCACTCTCATTTTTAGACATCTGTATTCTCTTTTGTTACTTCCGCTTTCTGCATTTTTTATAATTTTATCCTTATTCAACTAAATTAATTACCTCGTGTGTTGCCAAGGATATCTGCTGGATTTTGCTTGTCCTCTTGCCTATTTGTCCCTCTGCATCCTTCACTATACCGTCTACCAAAGCTACCCGTTCATCTTCTATTCCTTTGTCTTGTTTCAGTCTTTAGGTACCTGATGATCCCTTTGGAACTCTCAATAACCACTGCTTCAGTCACATAATAAATGTCTCCTCTCCTCAATTTCTTGCCTTCATGGAAGTTTTAATCTGAATTTCTTAACCAATAAATATTAGTCGCAGTCTATATCTGTCCGCAGAAAAGATATACAGTCTAAAATCTGGTTTTGAAATCTCTGTCTTACCACAGTACGAGACGTGTTTTTAAAGTAAGTACCGTTTTGAAATAAAAAAAAAAGACGTGTTAAGATATCTCAATAATTTTATTTTTACATGAAAGACTGTTCCTTAATCTACGCACTGATGCCATTACAGTCTGATTCTTCCTTGTTTACGTTGTGTACTGAGTGTTTAAGATGCCTCCGATAATCGTGAGTCCCGCCGACTGTGAAGTACGGGCTGTTATAAGATTTCTTAGTGCTAATGGCTTAAAAAGCGATCGATTTTCATCGTGAGATCTGTGCAGTTTACGGAGAAATATTATGAGTGATGGAATGGTAAGAAAGTGGGTGAAAGCATTTAAAGATGGCCGCACAAATGTGCATGATGAACAACGGAGTGGGAGTCCTTCGGTCGTCAATGAAAGTTTGGTGCAGGAAGTGGACAATAAGGTGAGAGAAAACAGACGCTTTACGATTTACTCCTTGCGGGATGACTTTCCTAATGTTTTTCGTAGTGTTTTGTATGGCATTGTGACCAAGCACTTGAATGACCGAAAATTGAGCGCACGTTGGGATCCGAAAATGTTGACGGATGTGCACACACCCAAACGTTTAGACAGTGCATTGACTTTCCTTGAGCGGTACCACAACGACGGTGATGATTTCTTAAGCCAAATTGTTACGGGCGATGAAACATGGGTGGTTTACGTCACACCAGAATCAAAGCAACAGTCCATGGAAGTTGAGCAAGGACATCGTTTTGCTGCAAGACTGAAAAAGATCTCATCACATCTTTTCGATGGGAAACTCTAGATCATCCTCCGTACAGCCCCGATCTTGCGCCCAGTGACTACCATCGGTTCCTGCGCTTGAAGAAACACCTGGGCGGTCAGCGTCTTCAAGACGGTGACGAAGTCAAAACAGTGGTGATGCAGTGGTTAACAAGTCAGGCGGCAGACTTCTAAGAGGAGGGTATTCAAAAACTGGTACAACTTTATGACAAGTGCCTCAATATTGACGGAAATTACGTAGAAAAGTAAATTAAGGTACAGGCCTTCATGTAAAAATAAAATTAATGAGATATCTTAGCACGTCTTTTTTTAAATTTTAAAACGGTACTTACTTAAAAAAAACATGCCTCGTATAGTCGGACTTAAACCATTCGTTGTCTCCAGATCTCTCCCACTTATATTATTGAACCAAGTGACAGCAGTGATTAAGTTGTGATCTTTGCAACATTCTACCAGGCGGCTGTCTCATTCCTTTCCTGCTTTCCATACACTCCTCCTACAATTCCTTCTCTTCCTTTTCCTATTATCGAATTCCAATTACCTAGCACAACAAAATTTTCGTCTTCCATAATGATCTGATTAATTTCTTTTGTCTCATCATATATGCTTTCAATCTCTTCGTCATATGTGGAACTAGGAGGCATATAAACCTATAGTAGGTAGGTGTTGGATTTGGGTCAGTCTTGGCTGCAATACGTTCACTCTGTTGTTCATAGTAGCTCTCCCGAAATTCTATCTTTACCCTTTATTAGACTTATTCCTGCGCTAAATACACTTAATTTTATGTTGCTAATCCAGTAATCACCTGACCAGAAGTTCTTTTCGTCCTGCCACAGCACTTCGCCTGTTTCAGTTATATGTAATTTCAATGTATGCATTTCTCATTTTAAATTCTCTGTCTTACCTATCCGGTTAAGGGTTGTAACATTCTATGCGCTGCACAGCAGAACACAAGATTTCATTTTCCCGATGACAACAGCCTCTTGAGTAGTACCTCATGGAGATGCGAATAGAGTACTATTTTACCTCTGAAGTATCTTACTCAAGAGGACACCATTAGACCATACAGTAGAGTTGAATGCCCTCAGGAAATATACGGCTGTAATTTCCCTTTGCTTTCACCTTTCCGCGGCATCAACATGGTAGAGCCATCTGCGATAATGTTACAAGGCCATATCAGCCAGTCATCCAAATTGTTGCCGCTGCAAGAACTCAAAACCCTGCTGCGACTCTTCAGGTAACATATGTTATTCTGGCCTCTCTTCATATACCCCTTCGATGTACCAATTCATTGTACTGCCACGACCAATTAGGCGATTAGGGTAAGTGCGGCTGAGATGTACCCTCATACGTCTGGTAAAATGTACATTAAATCTGTTCTATCTTTGAAACCATTTGGAATAGGGCATATGTCCACGCGAAGTATTTTATTTCAAATGAGCGTTCCTCTCATATACCTGAATATTGACCATTGCTCCTGGGACACCCTGCATATCATTTGCCACACTCGCATTGGATCTTATAAACACCTGCATTCCGCAGCTCTATGCTGTATTTGACGGATTACAGAAGCGAAAACTCCGAGATTTTTAATAGAGAGCGAAACATCACTTTAACCTCATTTTTTCTTAGTATTATGCCTATTTTTGCAGAAACATTTCCAATATATAGCAATTAGGCTGTCTACAGTAGTAAGGTCTGAAAACTATTGGATGATATTTCACCATATATCAGTGTCTGATGAGAAAGATCAGACACTGAAACGCGAAGTAGCCCAAAACCACTTCCTAAATGTCATGTTACACAATAAATTATACAGCGAATTTCGACTTTCATCAAATTCTCAAGCATCACTTCCTCGTGCCACGGATTGCGACGCATAGGAATGTTGACAGTTTATTCATCACAAAAAAGAACATAAGAGCAGTTATTTGGGGTTACGTCTCCTGTGCTGCTTTAAATGCTGCATTTGTTAGCTTCTTCTTTCTCTTTTTATTCGAGTTCCAAGATCTGCACCTGATGAATATTTGCTCATCGTTAATATGGGACGTGTTACTGTGTCCCGTGGCAGTTCTAGATATCACAACACCAGCTTCATCTACGAAAAGGCCTGTGTATTTTAGTACTAAATTCTTTGTATATTGTGTCATTGAGACAGATAATGAACTAGGCTGGCATTCAGTTAATAGGATGTAGAAATCGCCTACCGGTTCCCAGACGGCTGATGTGCCACAGCAACGGATAGTCGTCCGGCTCGCGGATTCGATCGATGTCTGGATTGCCTCCCTGCCTCATTAGCCGTCGCTTTACATGTTACGTCAAATGATTAGGTCAAATTTTATATCCCACAGATTTAATTAAAATAGTTGTGAATCTCGAAGTTGTGGTAGAAGATTTTAACGACGAAGAATTCTAAATATTTTGTAGTTTGCTCAACTGAGTTAAACAGAAGCTGCCTCGTGCCACTTTCCTAGAAACATATTCTTTAATGGAATGTCAAAGGGGTGTTTCATTAATATGGATTGGTATACACGAAAATCTGTCTCCTGGTGAATTACATTAGCAGAAAATAAATAGATAAAAGCCCCACTTTTAGGGGTCTGTGGACAAATCTGTCAATCTGTCGATTACTGCAGGTATGTTTGTCACAGGTTCTAGAAAAAGTAATCGACGCAGGAACTTTCCCATTTCTTTCATTACTGGACATTCAGATCCCACGAAGCTGACAGTTGCACGCCAAGGCACATTCCTAATCAAAACGGAGCGCTATTTGTGCAAGGTGGCTGTAGATTGTTCTAAAGTTTTGCGTGGACTCTCCTCAAGAGGCAGCTGTTAGAAGAAGGCGAAAAGTGGGGCAAGGCTATACTGTGTTACAAAGTTTCCAATCGTTTAATTTAATTACTGTAATCGTCTGTCTTTCTGTTATCGATTAAGCACCCTTCCCCATCTCCACTGCATTCTTGGCCAACTTTGGCTTCTTTTTTCCGTATTTGGATACGCCGGGAGCTACTCCAGTTCTAAACCAATTTGATTACTTGTGTGTTCTGCAAATTATACTCACGATAAACGTTATAGCGTAAAAAGCATAATTTGCACCAAAGCTGTAAATATATATTGATGTGACAAAATGTTGATCTATTACAGATTTGTAATTAATTCATTATTACTACTCAAGACCCCCACTATGGCATACAAGGAACTGTAAAGAAAAAATAACTTTCATCAGTATTTGAAAACACTACTGGTGGCTTTCAGTCGGTTTAATTCTCTAGATAAGCTGTTAGAAAGATTAATAGTTGCGTATGTTATCGTTTTTTCTTGAAGTTGGACCTTCTAGAGCGGAGTGTCTTTTTCATTCTAAATGCATATTTGAATAACTATTACTAAAAACTTACACTCGAGTCTTCTTCTTCTTTCTTATTTCGCTTGTGCCTTCGTCCCACGGTTTCGCAGGGTCGGCATGGTTGGAGTCGGATCTAGTAAGATTAATTTAAGGGGTGGCTGCATGCCCTTCATGTCGCCACCCTGTACCCCCTGGGACAGAATTAGTGTACCCCAGCTGTCTGCGCCTAGTGTAATCCATGGAATAGTGCGAATGTGTTCAGATGTCTGTGAGTCGTGTAACTTGAGGAGGGACGTAAGGACCAGCCTGGTATTCACCTAGTGGGATGTGGAAAACCGCCTAAAAACAACATGCAGGTTGGCCGGCGCACCGGCCTTTGTCGGTAAACCGCCGGGCGATTCCATCCGGGGCCCGCGCGCCTATCCGAGTCCAGGAAGCAGCGCATTAGCGCTCTCGGCTAACCTGGCGGTTTAAAAACCTACAATCGATTTAATTAGTGAGTTAATGCATTGTCACGCTTTAATCTATAGGCTCAGGTATTTAAACACGTGCTTAGAAAATAAACATGTGTGAATCTCACACGTAATTCTAATTACTTTCTAGGATTAACATCCGATATTATACCGTAGGACTTAACTTATTTACTTACATGCAGATAATTTTTCTTTCATGTGGAGCTACAGTCATATGAAACTTACGGGAAAATATAACCTCCATTTCACTGTATGATGCGCTTTATTACAAGATCTCGATTTCAGCCTTAAGCCATTTTCAAGGGTTTGAAATGTCAAAAATCATCTGATTTGTGTGGAACACAGGTCATCGCTAAAATATGTCTTCGGTTATATAAACCTGATGTTTCGTAAGCAAAAGTGAGAACTTGCAAGACGCCAGCCAATTAAAATACCAAAAAAATTCTCACTTTTACTTACGAAACATCAGGTTTATATAATTGAAGATATATATTTTCACGATTACTTGTGTTCCACATAAGTCAGATGATTTTTGACATTTGCAACACCTGAAAATTGCCTGAGGCTGAAACCTAGATCTAGTAATAAAGCATATCATACAGTCAAATGGCGATTATATCTTTCTGTAAGTTATTTATATGTGTTCAAAATAGGCTATTATTATTTTAGAAAAGTAGCTTTACTTGAGTGTTTTGGTTGATCAAGTAAGGTCAGTTGACCGAATATTAATCACCTCCTTGAAAGGGCATACTGGTCGCTCTGGAATGCTGCTAGTTGTGCAGAACTGGTATCGTGCTCTCATATGACGCTAACCCGCTGACGTATGTCATGGCAGTGAAGCGGTGTGTGTGTGACAATCTACTGTATGGAATCAGACAGGTCGACATGGAAACGTCACAGCGTGGCAGAAAGAAGCTGTAGTGTTTGGATGTGCCCACGACCAAACTGTGAATGACGATGCTCAGTTTCTTAAGTATCAACGTGGACTGTCCTACGTAACTATATGGAATGTTGTACTGTTCGAAACCATGGAAAACAATGTAGGAACAGTAGTCGTAAAAGGATCCTAATAGATAAGAAGCGAAGGCGAGTGTCACATCTTATCACTGAAAATGGGTTTCAAAAACGACAGGAACTTCTTCTGTCAATGGATGCAGATCTATCACAGCCAGGGAAATACTCGCAGTGGGCATCAGTAGTCGTGCACATTTGAATCTACACCCCACTCCGCAAGCCACCTAACGGTATGGGGCGTAGGCTACTTCTGATACCACTAACTGCTTCCCTCCCCCCCTCCTTTCCCACCCTCCCCCCTGCCTTTCACTGTTCCTCTCGCAAATGGCGAGGCCTCTGTATTAACTCTAATCTCTTGAATTTTCTCGTCGTGGTCATTTCGTGAGCTGTATGAGGGAGGAAGTAATATGCTGTCCGGCTCTTCCCTGAAAGTACTGTCTCGAAATTTCAATAGCAAATTTCTCATCTTCTCTGCCTCTTTTATCAGTCTTATCTGGTAAGGATTCCAGATCGATGAGCAATACTCAAAGAATCAAAAAAGCTCCTTGTAAGCCACTTCCTTCGTGGATGAGCTACACTTCTTATGATTCTTTCTATGACTCTGTCTGGCATTTGCTTTTCCTATCCACATAAGGGCTCTCTGGATAGTTACTCCTAAATATTTTACGTTAGATACTGTTCCCAGCAATTTGGCATCTACAGTGTAGTTTTAAAGCAGTGGAATATACGCATTGTGTTACATTTACTTACGTTCATGGTCAACTCCCAGAGACTGCACCATTCGCAAATCCTGCGCAAGTTATTCTGCAAATCGATACCGTCTTCTGGCGTTGCTACTTCCTTATAGACAACCGCATCATCTGCGAACAGTCTTGCAGAGCTCCGACGCTTTCTACTAGATCATTTATATACATTGTAAACAATAACGGTTCTATCACTCTTCCCTGAGGTACTCCGGAAATTACCTCTCCACCTGTCGATTCTGTTCCGTTAAGAGCTGTTTGTTGAGTTCTGTCTGCAAGGAAGTCTTGAATCCAGTCACATATCTGGTCCGAGTCTCAGAAAGTTTTTTTAACTAAAAGTTAGTGCAAGACGGAGTCAAAAGCCTTCCTGAAATCAAGGAATAGGCATCGGCCTGAGCGCGTTGTCTGCAGCGCTATGGAGGAACAGAGTGAGCTGTGTTTCTAATGAACTCTGTTTGTACAGAATGCATGTTTATTTTTATTCAGGAGATTTTTGTTCTCCAAAAATACCATAATTATTTAACATAAACCATGTTCCATTATTCTACAACAGGTTGACGTCAACGAAATAGGTCTATAATTATTAGCATCTGTTCTACGATACTTATTGGTTAAAAACAGTCTTGGTTGCAATTTTAGCCGGCCGCGGTGGTCTAGCGGTTCAGGCGATCAGTCCGGAACCGCGCGACTGCTTCGGTTGCAGGTTCGAATCCTGCCTCGGGCATGGATGTGTGTGATGTCCTTAGGTTAGTTAGGTTTAAGTAGTTCTAAGTTCTAGGGGACTGATGACCACAGATGTTAAGTCCCATAGTACTCAGAACCATTTGAACCATTTTTGCAATTTAGGTTTTTTTTCTTTTTTTTCAACGACGCGTTTCGCCTTATTTAGGCATCTTCAGGTTATCTTTTCTAGATTGACGTGAGAGGCACCAAGATCTGCATGACGCGTTCCCGTTCTCAGGAGCGAGTAACAGTAAGATGCGGGCTCAGGTAGTAAGCATGCGCGGGAACGCGTTATGCAGTTCTTGGTGCCTCTCGCGTCCATCTAGAAAAGATAGCCTGAAGATGCCTAAATAAGGCGAAACACGTCGTTGAAAAATTAAAAAAAAAATTGCAACCAAGACTGCTTTTAACCAATACTGTTAAGCACTGGTTTGCTGTATGCCACATATGGATTGGAAGAATTTCTCTGCGATACTTCTTCAAAACGGTAATAATGTGCGCTTTTTCCAATCGCCTGGTATCTTTCGTTGCCCCGGTGATTGCAAAAGTCCATTCTCTCAGAGGAACATAAACACCTTTTCAGTGGACCAAACAACACAGAAACTGGACTGTATGTTACCGTAAACATGAACCTGGATGCTGTTCTCAACCATCTTGGCAAGCAGATGTAGCTCTTTCTTCTACATTCTCATAATATGTATGCTGTGGACCCTCTTGTTTCCCCAGATGACACAGGGATGCTTGAATATGTTCTTGGTTTGACGAACACTCAGGCAGTGTATCGCATCTCAACTGGCCCGCTAAATCACCCGCTCTTAATCCCATACAAAATGAGTGGAATATCTAGAACAGCGGATGAAACGTAGCATCAACATTTCCGTAATTTCGTAATTCTACGGGGTCTAATCAACAGTGAGTGGCTCCAGTTAGGTATACCATGCCTGAAGAAACATTCTTGCTCTCTTCCTCGCCGAACTGATGTCATTTGCAGGGGTAGAGGCGGTGTTACACGATTTTAGGGTGAGGTCTCCTGGGGATGACAGATCAAGAGTTTATCTTAGGATACCGCAGCAGTTACGAACACAGAACGAGGCTCCAGCAGGAAAAAGGGATGTAAGAGGCATCTGCAGGTGAATTTGTGTAAGGAGCGATCAAAACGTTTCCGTTAGAAGGGCGTACAGTTTAGAGTCGGTATGCTAATCAGGCAATTATCCCACCGACTTACCATGCTGAAGATATGCGTTTGGTAGAACACAGTGTGCTGCTGCGTGAAGAAGTCCGCAACCGCCTGCTGCATATTCTCGTCCGACAGGAATTGTCGACCTTTTTTAAGGAACCGAGATCGGGGCTATAGAGCGGGTGATCGAGGGCTCGCACTGGGCGTATCTTCTGCATTACGACATTTGCGAGATGGGGACGTGGGTTGTCATGAAGCAGCAGCACTCCTTAACGCACAATTCCACAACGATGGATTTCGACAGACGTGCTGCATCATATATACACTACTGGCCATTAAAATTGTTACACCAAGAACAAACGCAGATGATAAACGAGTATTCATTGGACAAATATATTACACTAGAACAAACATGAGATTACATTTTCACGCAATTTGGGTGGATAGATCCGGAGAAATCAGTACCCAGAACAACCACTTCTGGCCGTAATAACGGCCTTGATACCCCTGGGCATTGAGTCAAACAGAGCTTGCCACATAAGCCCGTGCAGCTTCAACACGGTATCACAGTTCATCAAGAGTAGTGACTGGCGTATTGTGACGAGCCAGTTGCTCGGCCACCATTGACCAGACGTTTTCAATTGGTGAGAGATCTGGAGAATGTGCTGGCCAGGGCAGCAGTCGAACATTTTCTGTATCCAGAAAGGCCCGTGCAACATGCGGTCGTGCATTATCCTGCTGAAATGTAAGGTTTCGCAGGGATCGAATGAAGGATAGAGCCACGGGTCGTAACACATCTGAAATGTAACGTCCACTGTTCAAAGTACCGTCAGTGCGAACAAGAGGCAACCGAGACGTGTAACCAATGGCACCCCATACCATCACGCCGGGTGATACGCCAGTATGGCGATGACGAATACACGCTTCCAATGTGAGTTCACCTCGATGTCGCCAAACACGGATGCGACCATCATGATGCTGTAAACAGAACCTGGATTCATCCGAAAAAATTAGGTTTTTTCCATTCGTGCACCCAGGTTCGTCGTTGAGTACACCATCGCAGGCAATCCTGACTGTGATGCAGCGTCAAGGGTAACCGCAGCCATGGTCTCCGAGCTGATAGTCCATGCTGCTACAAACGTCGTCGAACTGTTGGTGCAGATGGTTGTTGTCTTGCAAACGTCCCCATCTGTTGACTCAGGGATCGAGACGTGGCTGCACCATCCGTTACAGCCATGCGGATAAGATGCTTGTCATCTCGACTGCTAGTGATACGAGGCCGTTGGGATCCAGCACGGCGTTCCGTATTACCCTCCTGAACCCACCGATTCCATATTCTGCTAACAGTCATTGCATCACGACCAACGCGAATAGCAATGCCGCGATACGATTAACCGCAATCGCGATAGGCTACAATCCGACTTTTATCAAAGTCGGAAACGTGATCGTACGCATTTCTCCTCCTTACACGAGGCACCACAACAACGTTTCACCAGGCAATGCCGGTCAACTGGTGTTTGTGTATGAGAAATCGGTTGGAAACTTTCCTCATGTCAGCACGTTGTAGGTGCCGCCACCGGCGCCAACCTTATGTGATTGCTCTGAAAAGCTAATCATTTGCATATCACAGCATCTTCTTCCTGTCGGTTAGATTTCGCGTCTGTAGCTCGTCATCTTCGTGGTGTAGCAATTTTAATGGCCAGTAGTGTATATAACTTTCATTCTGTGGTGGATGTATACCGTTGTTTGTTGTTCGGCAGCGAAGAAAAGAATAGCAGCTCGTTGGTCATGTTTAGAAGCTTTTGAAATAACGTCGCCACAGATCACGTTTCCACATCTGCCGCACGTCGGAACGACACACCTGCCACACTAATCCCTTTCTTATATCGAAGTCGCGTTACGTTGTATACACGCTACAACAGCGCCCTCAAACGGGAACTTTTTGATTGCCCTTATAATAAATCCGAAACTGATAACGGTTTGAGTTAAATAAACTTTTATAAACCATATGTGTGACTGGTTGCTGCTTAAATTGTAAATGGATTGTGGTTTTGTACATATCCGTTTTCGTTCTGAAGGCTCACTGATTCCTTTAGTGACCCCAAATTTCTTAGCTAACTTCGTACTATTGCGTTAAGTTTTGTTTTAGAAGCCTTTATACAAAAAACTATGCAAACGTATCAGGAAATACGTGAAATTCAGAGATGTAATTCGGCTAATTCAAAACCGCTTTTATGTTTACTCTAATATTAATTCATCGAGCAGCATTAGTGTTGTCTATATTTTTCTGAAGTGTATATTCTGTTACATTTTTTTAGTGTTACTAACTGCACATCATGACCAAAACGATATGTCACGATCCCATCATTTTGAGCTACTCGGGTAGGGAATTTTATGACATACTAAATGATTTTGAGTTAATATTCGTAGCATCCACAGGTCACTTTTTTCTGAAAGCAGGTTGGTTTTATTCAGGATTCCCATACACCATATTATTGCCCACTATTTTGGCTACAAAACCCTTCTTTTCAACATAATTCCTTTCAACGCTCGAAATTTAGCGCGGACTTCAATGCGAGATGCTTATAACAGTTTCCACAACGAAACTTTGTATCGAAACCTGGCAGAAAATCCCTAGAGATTCTGGTCGTATGTGAAGTATGTTAGCGGCGAGAAACAATCAATACCTTCCCTGCAGGATACCAATGGAGATACTATCGAAGACAGTGCTGCCAAAGCAGAGGTACTAAACACAGCCTCCCGAAATGCCTTCACAAAAGAAGACGAAATAATTATTCCAGAATTCGAATCGAGAACAGTTGCCAACACGAGTAACGTAGAAGTAAATATCCCCGGAGTAGTGAAGTAACTTAAATCACTTAATAAAAGCAAGTCCTCTGGTCAAGACTGTATACCAATTAGGTTCCTTTCGGAGTATGCTGATACATTAGCTCCATACTTAACAATCATATACAACCGTTCGCTCGACGAAAGATCCGTACACAAAGACTGGAAAGTTGCACAGGTCACACCAATATTCAAGAAAGATAGTAGGAGTAATCCACTAAATTACAGGCCCATATCGTTAACGTTGATATGCAGCAGGATTTTAGGACATATGTTGTGTTCAAACATTATGAATTTCCTCGAAGAAAACGGTCTATTGACACACAGTCAACATGTCTCAGTTATGTGACTGGATTTGTGATTTCCTGTCAGAGAGGTCACAGTTCGTAGTAATTGATGGAAAGTCATCGAGCAAAACAGAAGTGATTTCTGGCGTTCCTCAAGGTAGTGTCACAGGCCCTTTGCTGTTCCTTATCTATATAAACGATTTGGGAGACAATCTGAGCAACCGTTTTCGGTTGCTTGCAGATGACGGTGTCGTTTATCGACTAATAAAGTCATCATAAGATCAAAACAAACTGCAAAACGATTTAGAAAAGACATCTGAATGTTGTAAAAAGTGGCAGTTGACCCTAAATAATGAAAAGTGTGAGGTCATCCACACGAGTGCTAAAAGGAACTCGTTAAACTGGGCCAAACATATGGAAGTCTGAACGTAAGAGATCCTGGCTGAAGGGTGGATGAGGAAGAACAAGCCAGTGAAGTTTTGTGAGCTCCTCTAGGATGCGCCGACTTATGTGAGGCCTTACGTTGTCATGGAGAAGGAGATGCTCGTTTGGTTTTTTTTTTTTTTTTTTTTTTGCGATGGACATACTGCAGTCGTTTATTCAATTTCTTGAGGATAGCACAATACATTTCAGAGTTGATAGTTTCACTATAAAGGAGGGCATCAAAGAGAATAACCGCTTCAGAGTCCCAAAAGATTGTCGCCATGACTTTACCAGCTAAGTGTGCGGCTTTGAACTTTTTCTTCGGAGAAGAAGTGGTGTGGTGCCACTCAATGGACTGCCGTTTTAGAAGGAGGAGGATTTAGTATTTAAAGCCCCGTCGAGGTCGAGGTCACTGGAGACGGAACACGAGCTCGGATTAGGTAAGGATGGCGAAGGAAATCAGCCGTGCCCATTCAGAGGAACAATCCCAGCATATGCCTGAAGTAATTTAGGGAAATAGCGGAAAACTAAATCAGGGTGACCAGACGCTGGTTTGAACCATCGTCCACCCTAGTAATTTGCCGTTTTGTTTCCGGTTCGAAGTGATGAACACACATTTCAGAGCTTGTGACGATGTTTAACAAAAAATTATCACGTCCAGCACCGTAACGCACAGGCAATTCCGCACAGAGGGTCCTCCACTGCTCTTTACATGCTTCTATTAGGCGGCGAGGAACCTAGTAGCACACACCCTTGAGAATCCCAACGAGTGGACAATTGTGTCAGCACTATCAACAGAGACGTCCAGTTAAGCATCGATGTGTTTCATTGTCATCCATTGATACAGGATTTAGGATGGACATCATTAAAAGAAAAGCGTTTTTCGTTGCGACGGAATCTTCTCACGAAATTCCAATCACCAACTTTCTGCTCCGAATGCGAAAATACACTCCTGGAAATGGAAAAAAAGAACACATTGACACCGGTGTGTCAGACCCACCATACTTGCTCCGGACACTGCGAGAGGGCTGTACAAGCAATGATCACACGCACGGCACAGCGGACACACCAGGAACCGCGGTGTTGGCCGTCGAATGGCGCTAGCTGCGCAGCATTTGTGCACCGCCGCCGTCAGTGTCAGCCAGTTTGCCGTGGCATACGGAGCTCCATCGCAGTCTTTAACACTGGTAGCATGCCGCGACAGCGTGGACGTGAACCGTATGTGCAGTTGACGGACTTTGAGCGAGGGCGTATAGTGGGCATGCGGGAGGCCGGGTGGACGTACCGCCGAATTGCTCAACACGTGGGGCGTGAGGTCTCCACAGTACATCGATGTTGTCGCCAGTGGTCGGCGGAAGGTGCACGTGCCCGTCGACCTGGGACCGGACCGCAGCGACGCACGGATGCACGCCAAGACCGTAGGATCCTACCCAGTGCCGTAGGGGACCGCACCGCCACTTCCCAGCAAATTAGGGACACTGTTGCTCCTGGGGTATCGGCGAGGACCATTCGCAACCGTCTCCATGAAGCTGGGCTACGGTCCCGCACACCGTTAGGGCGTCTTCCGCTCACGCCCCAACATCGTGCAGCCCGCCTCCATGGTGTCGCGATAGGCGTGAATGGAGGGACGAATGGAGATGTGTCGTCTTTAGCGATCAGAGTCGCTTCTGCCTTGGTGCCAATGATGGTCGTATGCGTGTTTGGCGCCGTGCAGGTGAGCGCCACAATCAGGACTGCATACGACCGAGGCACACAGGGCCAACACCCGGCATCATGGTGTGGGGAGCGATCTCCTACACTGGCCGTTCACCACTGGTGATCGTCGAGGGGACACTGAATAGTGCACGGTACATCCAAACCGTCATCGAACCCATCGTTCTACCATTCCTAGACCGGCAAGGGAACTTGCTGTTCCAACAGGACAATGCACGTCCGCGTGTATCCCGTGCCACCCAACGTGCTCTAGAAGGTGTAAGCCAACTACCCTGGCCAGCAAGATCTCCGGATCTGTCCCCCATTGAGCATGTTTGGGACTGGATGAAGCGTCGTCTCACGCGGTCTGCACGTCCAGCACGAACGCTGGTCCAACTGAGGCGCCAGGTGGAAATGGCATGGCAAGCCGTTCCACAGGACTACATCCAGCATCTCTACGATCGTCTCCATGGGAGAATAGCAGCCTGCATTGCTGCGAAAGGTGGATATACACTGTACTAGTGCCGACATTGTGCATGCTCTGTTGCCTGTGTCTATGTGCCTGTGGTTCTGTCAGTGTGATCATGTGATGTATCTGACCCCAGGAATGTGTCAATAAAGTTTCCCCTTCCTGGGACAATGAATTCACGGTGTTCTTACTTCAATTTCCAGGAGTGTATTTTGTTGACACCGACTTACATAGGGAGGAACGATCACAAAGATAAAATAAGGGAAATCAGAGCTCGTACGACAAGATATAGGTGTTCATTCTCTCCGCGCGCTATACGAGATTGGAATAATAGATAATTGTGAACGTGGTTCGATGAACCCTCTGCCAAGCACTTAAATGTGATTCGCAGAGTATCCATGTAGATGTAGATGTAGATGTAGATGTAGATGTAGATCACCTCGAATGAGAGTGCCTGAATGTCTCAATATTGCAGGCGTCACAACTGTGTGCGCATGGCTGGCACGAGGGAGATAGTACAGGTTTGCGCGACCTTGTTGCTATGACGACACACGCCGCGCCCAACGACTCACCGTGCTTTTGTTCACTGTCAGGTCTCCGTAGACATTCTGCAAGTGCCTATAAATATCTGCTATGCTCTGGTTTTCCTCCAAAAGACAGCTTTCTGCTTGGAATGCACCTCCGTTGCAGATCCTATTTTGAAGGCCGTCAACCATCGGAACTTAAAACTATTGGGGCTGAAGCAAGAAGATTCCAAGACGTCCAGCAACAAATTCCGAATTTTGTTCAGCAGAAATTGTCCGAGAAAAAGAAATATTGCGTTACTTATTGAACGCCCCTCGAATTTTCTTACTGTCTATCTTGGTGCACGAAATGGTAAATGAAGAGCCATGGAAGTTCATAACTTGACCCGCAGCTATAAAAAAGTAAGCATTAGTGTTTCAGTTAAAGTCCTAAGTCTAAATTATGCCGATGGACCCAGAAGTTGAACCTCTTACTGGCCGACAAAGGTAGCGCTATGGTTTCAAGTCACTTAACTTCCATTCGGGAGGAGCTGGTTTCAAATCGCCATTTCACTATCCAGATTTAGGTTTTCCATGCTTTATTTTAAATGACTGATTATTGTAGGACATGGTTTGGTGGGAGACGTGAAGGGTAGGTTCAACCACCTAATTAAAAAGATTTTTCATTCCTTCCAGCACAATTGACACCTTTCCTTCGGGTAATGTGTTAAGTGTATGCGTAGAGTGTGGGTAACTGTAAAGGGTTGTGTAAAGTGATGTCATGTTAGTGTTGCATGATGATTAGAGAAGTGAGAGAGTAAAACCCCGTTACGACACACAGTCTAATCCTCACGAGTAGCACAGAGGAGGCCGCCGGGTGTAACACACCTATCCGACGGAAGGATCACTGTTCACAATGTCACATGCCCTCACTTCATAATACACTATGAAGAGATTTGAAATTTAGTCCAGGATATTGGCGCAAAGTCTGGTGATCAAGAACTTTCCACCACCACCTCTCTTCCCCTTGTCGGCCAGTTACCAACGATGAATTTTTTTTTTTTTTTTTTCCCCACTGCCAGGATTTTAATCGGTTTCCCTCCCAGTCGAGCGCCACCTCAGAGGCGTGTGTTAGCGGACTGGGCGACAACGGCGAGAATTTACTTTAATTATTGGCAGTGACTGCTCTGATGCTTCCTTAGAAAAGGACGAGGAGGATTTCCTATCTCATTCTTGTCCAGTCCGCGTTTGTGCTCATTTTCTAATGACTTCGACGTCAACTGTACGTTCTACATTAATTCTTCGTTTGTGGGAACATATTGTCCGTAGTTACTTTATAATCATTGAAGGTACTTTAATTCCGTCTTTTTTCCTTATATTGAATGTTCAGATGTTTGTGAATTCCTGAGGGACCAAAATGCTGAGGTCATCGGTCCTAGACTTATACACTAGTTAAATCAACTTAAACGAACTTATGCTAAGAACAGCACACACACCCATGCACGAGGGAGGACTCGAACCTGCGGCGATAGAGGCCGCGCAATCCGTGACACAGCGCCTCAAACCGCGCGCCCACTCCGCGCGGCCCTTGTATTGAAATAAAACATCATCAGTTGTCTGCAATGAGAGATATTTACAAATTAGCGTTCTTTCTAAATCGAAAAACTGTTAGTGAAAAATGATGCTGACTTTACTCACGGTATTTCGTGCCTGGTTTGTGCTCACATAAGGAAACGCATTCTGTCAGCACATTTTTGAGTTATTCCGTCTTTTGTAACCGTTGGTTCTGGTCTAATCCCATACAGCCTGGGAGAGCCATGCATTTTATGATGTTAAAGCGACCAAAATGTTTCACAAATACTCTCTGTATCTTTAGGGCCACATAAGCCTCGTCCGTTTTGTGTAGGATTACGAACTTTGTCGATAGTGTTTCTTTGAACTAGAAATACACTCCTCTTATAATGGAGACTGAGAAAATCTACACCGGGATGGCTAGCAGTACATTTGACATAATACGTTAAGAGCGCATCAGGACATGGAAATACACAACATTTTCAGATCGTCTTAAGCAGCGGCGCGTTTCGTCACAGGGTCATTTGGTAAGCGTGATAGCGTTACGGAGATGTTTATCAAACTCAAGTGGCAGACTCTGCAAGAGAGGCGCTCTGCATCTCGGTGTAGCTTGCTGTCCAGGTTTCGAGAGAGTGCGTTTCTGGATGAGGTATCGAATATATTGCTTCTCCCTACTTATACCTCCCGAGGAGATCACGAACGTAAAATTAGAGAGATTCGAGCGCGCACGGAGGCATTCCGGCAGTCGTTCTTCCCGCGAACCATACGCGACTGCAACAGGAAAGGGAGGTAATGACAGTGGCACGTAAAGTGCCCTCCGCCACACACCGTTGGGTGGCTTGCGGAGTATAAATGTAGATGTAGATGTAGAAATACCATAGACCAAGCACAGTAGAGAAAGAGATGAACATCATAAAAATCACTAAACACAAGCACCTCCTCCTTCTTCAGAAAACTTTTATTCACAGAAAGTATTGACACAAAATAAACAGTTACTCAATTAACAGATAGCCGGCCGAAGTGGCCGAGCGGTTAAAGGCGCTACAGTCTGGAACCGCACGACCGCGACGGTCGCAGGTTCGAATCCTGCCTCGGGCATGGATGTGTGTGATGTCCTTAGGTTAGTTAGGTTTAAGTAGTTCTAAGTTCTAGGGGACTTATGACCACAGTAGTTGAGTCCCATAGTGCTCAGAGCCATTTGAACCATTTGAATTAACAGATAAATATTGGAAACCAGACACTATATAAATTAATCGAAAAAATCACATAATGCAAAACAATCCTTACCTTTCCAATCCCTCATTTTCTCTCAGTCTGTCTCTCCCCGTTTTTTTTTTTTTTTTTACCTCTTTCTTCTTACCCCCTTTTCTCCCAACACACTATCCTTTCCACGAATTTGCATTCACTGACCAATCATCTCCCCTCTCTGCCCCTGTCTCCCTCCCCCCTCCCCTCTTCCGCCAACTACTCGCCATTTAAAACTTCAACTCCATCACTATACCTTCATTTCTCTGACACATTAAATAAATATATAAAAACATGATTAGATGACAATACAAATGACGATTAAAAGAGAATGAGTACATTTCTAGATCAAGAAAAACCTATTAGTAAATTTGGTAATACTACGCAAAGCACACTAGGCATATGTGGCCAGAAAAATACAAACAGACAATAGTAGTGATATTAAATAGTTTAAATGTTATAGAGTCGCTATACGTCCGCCATATTTTAGGCAAATTGAACTGCCATTTTTTCTGGAGTATGAGGTGTTTGCTAGTATTTCACATCCCCTAGAAAATTTTAACTACTTGCCTTTTGAAAACTGTTATGTGAGTTAAATAACGATTCACTATTGAATAACAATGTGAGTCAGGATCCTTCGCTATGGAATAATAGCTGATACCTTTTACCCAGAAAACAAGGCAGCTAAATTTTCCGCAAACATGGCGGACGATTGAAATTTAAACTCTTTGGGTGATATACTGTCACGCGTTTCACATAGTTCTGCAAAGAAGTATGGTATTAGACCATAATCGACAGTGCCAAAACAAGGAATAACTCAAAAACGTGCAAGTAGACGGCGTTTCCTGACGTGAGTGAAAACCGGCCAGAAAATACCGTAAGTAGAGTCAACATGTTTTTTTAACGAACTATTTTTCGATCTAGAAAGAAAGCCAATTTGTAAATATCTCTCAGTACAGACCACTGATGATGTTTTATTTCAATAAAACGGAATGCTTTTGGTGACAAAAACAAGGATTTTCTTGTACGTGCAAAGACGGAATTTAAATACTTTCTATGAACCCTAATTTTCTTTCCTCACTTCCTTTATCTTAACGCTCTTAGAATTCTGTTGGTAAGTTATGCAGCTAGCTGCTGATAGTAATACCTTGCTCCACTGTGAAGCAAGGGACTAGGGATCGAAGATGAGAGTATATTTTAATCCTGCCGGCGGCTGAAGTAATTGGGGAAGTGGCTACCGGGCGACGTCCTAGCTGACGCAGCACTGGCGTCAAGAGAACGGACTCGGGCTTTCGAACAGGCGGTCGAGCTAGCATGGTTTCCCCAGGCTGCTAGCTTCGCCCATCTCCACTACACACGGGAACGGCTGCACACCGAGTGCGTTCAACACTTCCCCTGTAGGGAGAGATTTTCGAGTCAGCAGTAACGGCAAGAAATGTTTGACATCAATGCAGACTGAGGAAGCGTAACATGGAAAAGCGATTCGTAGGAGCCGATTACCAAAACTTTAAAAGATTGGTAACTACGCTGGCTTCCCGTAAATTAAAGAAAAAAATGCAAAATAGCAATTACTCGGGGAGACATTAAACTAGTGATACGAGATATTAGCAGGCTATAATGGGGTGTTTCTTCTACAAGAAAACAAGAATCAGGGTCAATAAGTCCCACACATCCCTCGTAAACTTCCATCGAAATCTGAGGCAGGAATGCCAACTATCGGCGAGGTTATGTGCTGTAGTCATGGAAGCACCTTTGCGACGCCTCCATTTCAACGTCGAATGCTTAACACTACTCGGACATACAGTCAGTTCCACAAGAAAATGTACGCCATAATTTTAAATGTAACGTCCGCAGCGACATCTCTGGCGATGGTCTCGAATCTGAACTTTTGCACAGTGTACAGGTAACACAATGTGAGAGTTTAACGTTTCGTTTTGTCGGTTGCATTTTAAGATGAGTGAAAAATATCTGAAGCGTCACAAGGCAGTGTTCCTTGTCAATCATTTTTTTGGACCTGGTCTCCTCTTTCGAAAGCTTGATGTACGAATTTGCTTCAACGGACTGTCAAACACCAGGTAAAAGTGGATGTTTGGGGATGTTTCTCTAAACGTGGTTCAAATGGTTCAAATGGCTATGAGCACTATGGAACTTAACTTCTGAGGTCATCAGTCCCCTAGAACTTAGAACTACTTAAACCTAACTAACCTAAGGACATCACACACATCCATGCCCGAGGCAGGATTCGAACCTGCGACAGTAGCGGTCGCGCGGATCCAGACTGTAGCGCCTAGAAACTCTCGGCCACCCCGGCCGGCTCTCTAAACGTGGTTTTGGCTATTTGCACTTCTTTCCAGCCAATTTAAACGCTGAAAAAATGTGCAATATTTATCAAAAATGCCTTCTGAGGTCCGTTGAGAAGGTATTTCGTTCGAACGAGGTAAACTGGGTACTTCAAAAGGATAATAATCCGAAACATTGCAGCCGTCGCTGTACAGCGTGGAAACAAGACAATGGGATGTCCAAGACGGAGTGGCCTGCAGTGTCCCTGGATGCAAACACGATCGAAAATGTTTGATCGTATATTAAGATGAAGCTTAAAGGAAAGCCAGTATGTACTTTGAAGCAGCTGTCATACAAAATCAGGACAATAGGGAGATTGTAACCGAGAGAATATGCAGAAAATCTCGTGAAAATCGTGCCAAAAAGATGCCAAGCTATAATTGATAATGGCGGCGATTGGATTAACTGTTAGGTAATCGTGCAATTAGTAATAACATGTATTTTAATATAAACATATATTTATAATAATGTTTTTTTTATTTCATATATATATAACCGCGTATTCTTTCTTGTCGAACTGACTGTAAATATGGAGCGCAGGCAAAGGCAGATGACGTAAACATCAACCTTTCTGGCGACGTATATCTTCGTTTCACGCAACAATTCATACAGGAATATGAAGACAATAACGACGTCATTCTCAATAGGCAAAAATCAGCTGTTCAACTGGTGGGCTGTGAACAAGACGTGAACTAACTGCATGGCTACAAAACTTCACGCTCCGTAACTAACTATGAATACACATCTTAGCCAATCCCAAGGACATATTACACAAAAACTAGATGAGCAAAATGCAGTATTTTTGGATAACACTGCGAGAGCACCGACTACGACATTTCGACAGATTGCAAATGCTCCATTTCATTAACCGCGTCGCACGAGTTCACCCCATCCCGGGCGACATAGCAAAAAAGATTCTGGCCGCCACTGCCTGGGCAATCTTGGGCGTCTAACGTCTTCATGATACTCTTTCTAACGACAGTCACTTCCTTTCTGAAGGCGATTTGAGTCTGTACAATTTTCTAGCGTATTTCAACATTATTAAGGCCAGAAGTATTTTCAGTGTCTTATCAGCTATTACAAATTCTGGGAGTAAAACCTTGCTCAACGCCTCAAGACCTGTCGATACGTCTCAGTCCATACTCATGCCTGAAACAGAGGCCCCGTCGTGTGGAGTCGTATTTCATCATGTAAAGTTACATGGGGGAGGGATCCCTCCACGGTTCCACAGCTTTTTTTATATCAACAAGCATTTCAGCACTCACCGGTACACGGACTTTACAGGAATTACACATCGACAGATTGGTAAGAAATAATAATAATAATAACAATATCGATGTCAAAACATATAACATTCCATATAACAATTTCACACTATATTTTTTTCCTTCATTTTTGCTTTTCTGAAGCAATTTACTCGCAAAACTATGGACTGTATAGTAATAACGACTTCTAACAGCTTATTCTCATTCTGAGCTCTACATCTCATTCGTCATAGAGGGATGCTGACCCACTTTTTCAGGCTAGCAAATGGGAAGCTGTGCCACACAAAATGGTGTTGACATCAGCTGATAGTGAGTGTAGTATTATGAAACAATGCGTGTATACTGTCTGTAGTGCGTGCAGTGACTAGGAGTGAGAAATGAATGACAAGTGTTGCATTAGCCTCTTTCATTATTAAATAATTTATCTGTAAAACAGTATCGTACGCTACTGACAAACCGAAAAGCTAGCATTGTTTTAAACAGACTGGCTTTGTATTCAGGAGGGCGGAGGCTCCTCTCTTCATCCAGCCATCGTTATTTAGATTTTCCGTTGTTTCTCTAAATTACGTCAGGCAACTGGGATGAGTCCTACTACTACAAAGGCTACGGCCGACTACCTGTCCCATCCTTAGCTTAATAAACCTGTAAATGTGTAAATGTCTGTGTATATGAATTACTTTATTTTTGTTGTTCATAATCAGTAATACCAAAACGTATCCAATATCCTTGTAAAAGAGATCCACAGATGAATAAAACTACTACTAGACTGGAGCAGAGTTTGGCGAAATGTTAATCCAAAATTTCTGCTAACAGATATCAAATCCGCTTGGTCGAACGTAATCTATAGCAATGTTCAAACCAGAGAGAAGATATTCATCAATTTAACCGAGACTCGAACTCGGGACCTTTGCCTTTCGCGGGCAAGTGCTCTACCATCTGAGCTACCGAAGCACGACTCACGCCCGGTCCTCACAGCTTTATTTCCGCCAGTACCTTGTCTCCTACCTTCCAAACTTTACAGAAGCTCTCCTGCGAACCTTGCAGAACTAGCACTCCTGATGAAAGGATATTGCGGAGACATGGCTTAGCCACAGCCTGGGGGATGTTTCCAGAATGAGATTTTCACTCTGCAGCGGAGTGAGCGCTGATATGAAACTTCCTGGCACATTAAAACTGTGTGCCCGACCGAGACTCGAACTCGGGACTTTTGCCTTCGAGAATTCGAATAAGACAAGGAAAAGGAGACGAGAATAAACGAAAAAAATGTGGAAGAATATAATGTGAGAAGCTATCCATAGAAAGAATTTTTTTTAGAAAGAAAGGATGAGCCATAAGGGGAGATGGAAAAGCTTAAAAAATATAAGGGAAGTGTGGGGTAGCAACAGTATTGCAGTCCCGCCCGACCAGAAGGTAGCTCGTTAGAGTCTTGGGGGTGGATGAAATTTTTATCAACAGAGTTTGGCGAATAAGACGAGAAGAGGTCGTAGCGTATAGCTCCTGATCACTAGACTTATCGTCGGTAATCTGGATCAAACTTTTGAAACTTTTTGCAGTCTTTCGTGAATTGAGACCATACGTTGACAGTGATACTACCGTCGGATGAGGGCAAATGTTCGAATTTTTTTAACATGTCAGCGGTGAAACTTTTATTCAGCAAACGAGGTGACATCATGTTTACTGCGCTACAGCCGTATTCGGAAAATATAGGGCCATTTTGTCGACGTTTTACTGCTCCTCTTGTAATGGACTCTATGCCGACTGGACGATAACCCCTAATCTCCCTGTACAGTTGTCACATAAACAAGAGAGCCTATTTCAAACGGTGAACGGCGAAGTTTTATTGTATGCCGAAGGTAATCAGCAGACCGCCTTTCTTGTTAGGAATTCTAAAGCAATGACGATTTCCAATGTTTTGAATGACTGGCTGTTCGAATAATAATTATCAAAATTTGCTTCATTCTGTTTCATTTTTAATCGACCAGTTTGTTCAAATATGATAGTTACATGTGGAATCTGAATCACAAATAGAGATTATATGTATCTATGCAAAAAAAAAGTGACCACATATCAGACTACAAGTTCGTGCGGGATCATAGCTTGCAGGAAAGTACCGAAATACATTTAAAGTCATCAGTGAAATCTGTATTTATAATCGATAAAACGCGTACAGACTTTCGGACAGACAGCTGAAGAGGTAAAAAGTGTAATCTCTGTTAACGATTATAACATTCTGGACTTAGCAAACAAATGATAAAGCAGATGGTCTGTAATCTGACAGGCCGTTTCGCGATAATGTAGTGATTTATAGGAAGACTGCAGATGCAAGGCATCGCGCTAGTGTACAGCAATGAGATTGCACAACTGGTACGTCGCTTACTGCGGAAAATTTTTTTTACCCAGGACAAGAGAATAAAATAGCTTAGATTACGATCTTCTACGCTTCTGTTATGTACCACAACCAAAAGTAATGTCCTGATACAGTAGTATTAAGACGATCATTATTTAATAGCCTGGAACGCTTATAGAGACATTCTTAAGACGTTACGCGGTGCAGAGATGTAATAACAATTTTACGATACTCTGATTCTAGTTAGAAACTTGAAATACAAATTGTGTGAAATTTATGAGTCAACAGTAAAGAAGAAAATAGTTTGAAACTGGCAGTATTGAAGCTGTGAGGACGCGTCGCGATTCGTATTTGGGTAGCTGAGTTGGCAGCCGGCACGGTAGCTCAACATGTTCGGTCAGATAACTGGCTGTTCTCTGTGATATATATATATATATATATATATATATATATATATATATATATATATATATATATATATATATATATATATATATAAAGCTGTGTGAAGGGATCAACAACGAACTTCAACAGATGTCATGTGATGCCCGCTACCACCAAATACAACGAACACTTGCCCGCGAAAGGCAAAGGTTCCGAGCTGGAGTCTCAGTCCGACACACAGTTTTAATCTGCCAGGAAGTTTCATATCAGCGAACACTGCGCTGCAAGGGAAAAATTTCATTCAATAAAATAGAGTTTTTTATTAAAATTCAATTTTTTCAGAATCTGAGTCACAAGTGAAAATTATAAGGGCATCCGGAAAAGATGTGACAGCATTATCAGTACGCGACCACTGTTCTTACTCCATGTTGCATTACTGCGAGGGGTGCACCATTCCTTGTAAACACTTTGGGAAGTGCTCGTTGATACACCAGAAAAAATGGTAGCTTCGTTCACGGTGTGGTCATGGGCACGTTCAAACACGATAGCTGCTTTCTGGCATTGTGCCTCGTCTCCAAGTCAGACCATCTTACTACGTTGATCCCATACAACCATCTGGCACGCACACGCTGCTTCACTGATACGACATACGTCAGCGGTGGAAGGCAGAACCGTACCGAGGTGATCCTACCCCCTTTGCAGAACTGCCAAACCAGCACACCCTCCCCCTCATAAAAAACTATATTTCTGCAATTTTCCTACATAGAGTTAGAAAATTTTGTAATTTATAAGGTAGATGCAATAAAAATGAGGCGTTATTGAAAAATATTACTTAAATGAGCTATATAGATGAAATGATAGAGATAGCCGTACTGTAGTTGCAACCACAACGAAGCTTGTGTGTGTGTGTGTGTGTGTGTGAGAGAGAGAGAGAGAGAGAGAGAGAGAGAAAGTGAGAAAAGGGCAGACTAACCCATGTTTTCTGAAGAGGGGCAGCAGGCTTTTCAGTAGTTGCAGGGGCAACAGTCTGCATGACTGACTGATCTAGCCTTGTAATACTTGCCAATATGGCCTCACTGCGTCGGTACTGTCAACGGCTTAGAGTAAGGGGAAACTACATCCGTCCCTTTTCCCTCCCGAGGGCATACTGCTACGCTGTATGTTTAAATCATGATGGTATCCTCTCGGGTACAATATTCTAGAGGTAAAGCAGTACCCATCCGGATCACTGGACGAGGCGTAATCAGGAAGATCTCATAAAGAAAAAGAAAAGTGGCATTCTACGGATTTGAGCGCGGAATGTTAGGGCAGGAAGGTCAGATTATTTAGAATGGAAAATGCATAGGTTGAAGTCAGATGTATTGACTTTCATTTAAGTCATTACAAGACTATCAATACAAAATCAGAGAGGGGTAATGCAGGAGTAAGTCTAATAATGAGTAAGAAAAACGGAAATGAGCACAAGTTTAAATGTCTACAAGCTGCGCAGGTAATGAAGACGTTGACAGAATGTATGAAGAGATAAAGGGAATTATTTAGATAGTTACAGATGATGAAACTTTAATTGTGATGGGTAACTAGAATTCAGCAAAAGGAAAAGAAAGACACAAGAAAATAGTAGGAGAACATGGTCGACGGGAAAGGAATGAAAGAGGAAGTTGCCGTGTTAGAATTATGCACAGAGCTTAATTGAATAATATCCTTTATTTGGTTTAAGAATCATGTAAGAAATGTTGTGTGCGTCGAAGAGACCTAGGGACACTGGAAGGTTTCAGATCGATTACATAATGGTACGACAGAGATTTCGAAACCAGATTTTTAACTGCCAATATTTAGAGGAGAAGATTTGCACTCTGACCACAATCTATTGGTTTTAAAATACGGATTAAAACTGGACAAACTGCAAAAAGGTAGGAAATTAAGGAGATGGGACATGAGTAAAGACTATAGCAACCAGAGATTTGTGAGAGTTTTAGAGGGAGCATTAGGCAACGTTTGATTCAAACAGGGGAAAAGAATACAATAGAAAACGAATGAGTAGCTTTGAGAGATGAAATAGTGAAGGCAGATAAAAAGACTAGACCTAGTAGAAATCTTTGGATAACTAATCAGATATTAAGTGTAATTGAAGGGGTCAGCAGAAGAAGGTATTAACCCACAGGAGCTTAATTTGTGTTAGTGCGTGTTATATTACAGGTTAAATTCAAAGACGAGATTATAAATACAATAAGAGAAAGCAATACGTATAGCAGACAACACTGTGTAGAGATACATATGGATCTGCTTCATGCCAGAATGTGGTGCAGCTGAAGACACAACATAAACATGGTTAAATTAGCCCTTATTAAATTACGGGTTAGCTCTTTCTTCCTCCGACTCCTTCAACCGACGAAATATTATCAATATAAAAATGCAGCAAATGAAGCAGGTGAAATGGATACAGACGCCTAAAAATGAAATTGACAGAACGTTCAAAAGTACACGACTGGCCATTAAAATTGCTACATCACGAAGATGACGTGCTACAGACGCGAAATTTAATCGAAAGGAAGAAGATGCTGTGATATGCAAATGATTAGCTTTTCAGAGCATTCACACAAGGTTGGCGCCGGTGGCGACACCTACAATGTGCTGACACGAGAAAAGTTTCCAACCGATTTCTCATACACAAATAGCAGTTGACCGGCGTTGCCTGGTGCAACGTTGGTATGATGCCTCGTGTAAGGAGGAGAAAAGCCTACCATCACGTTTCCAACTTTGATAAAGGTCGGATTGTAGCCTAACGCGATTGCGGTTTATCGTATCGCGACATTGCTGCTCGCGTTGGTCGAGATCCAATGACTGTTAGCAGAATATGGAATCAGTGGGTTCACAGGGGAATACGGAACGCCGTGCTGGATCCCAACGGCCTCGTATCACCAGCAGTCGAGATGACAGGCATCTTATCCGCATGGCTGTCTGCAAGACAACAACCATCTGCACGAACAGTTCGACGACGTTTGCAGCAGCATGGACTATCAGCTCGTAGACCATGGCTGCGGTTACCCTTGACGCTGCATCACAGACAGGAGCGCCTGCGATGGTGTACTCAACGACGAACCTGGGTACACGAATGGCAAAACGTCATTTTTTCGGATGAATCCAGGTTCTGTTTACAGCATCATGATGGTCGCATCCGTGTTTGGTGACATCGCGGTGAACGCACATTGGAAGCGCGTATTCGTCATCGCCATACTGGCGTATCACCCGGCGTGATGCTATGGGATGCCATTGGTTACACGTCTCGGTCACCTCTTGTTCGCATTCACGGCACTTTCAACAGTGGACGTTACATTTCAGATGTGTTAAGACCCGTGGCTTTACCCTTCATTCGATCCCTAAGAAACCCTACATTTCAGCAGGATAATGCACTATCGCATGTTGCAGGTCCTGTACGGGCCTTTCTGGATACAGAAAATGTTCGACTGCTGCCCTGGCCAGCACATTCTCCAGATCGCTCACCAATTGAAGACGTCTGGTCAATGGTGGCCGAGCAACTGGCTCGTCACAATACGCCAGTAACTACTCTTGATGAACTGTGATATCGTGTTGAAGCTGCATGGGCAGCTGTACCTGTACACGCCATCCAAGCTCTGTTTGACTCAATGCCCAGGCGTGTTAAGGCCGTTATTACGGCCAGAGGTGGTTGTTCTGGTTACTGATTTCTCAGGATCTATGCACCCAAATTGCGTGAAAATGTTATCACATGTCAGTTCTAGTATAATATATAATAATTCCAATTTCAAAGAAGGCATGTGTTAACAGGTGAGAATACTACCGAACCGTAAGTTTTTGATCCAAAATACTGATAGGAGTTATTTACAGGAAAATGAAAAACGGGTAGAGGCTGACCTTGAGGAGGAGCAGTTAGGGTTTCGGAGAAATATAGAAACGCACAAGGCAATACTGAGCCTAAGACATATCTTAGACTCATAGAACCTAGACAGAAAAAAGGTAAATCTCCATTTATAGAACTTATAAATTTAGAGAAAGCTTTTGACAGTGTGAACTGGATTACACTCTTCTCAATTTTAAAGGTAGCAGTGATACAATACAGGGACCGAAAGGTTATGTAGAACTTATACAGAAGCCAGACTGCAAGTATAAGACTCAAAGGCTGAGAATGGAAGAGCAGTTGAACGAATTGGGTAGTGTCTTGAAAATAGATTTTGAGATTAACACCCACAAAAGTACAAGGATAATGGAATGTAAATCAGGTGATGTAGAGGGAATTATATTATGAAATGAGACGCTAAAATAGTATATGAATTTTGTGATTTGGGCAGGAAAATAACTGATGATGGCCGATGTAGGGGCCTACGGAAAAAATAAAATGTAGGCTGATAATAGCATGAAAAGCTCTCCTGAAAAAGTGCAATTTGTTGACATCTAATATAAACCTAAGGAAGTCTTTTTTTGAAGTTATTTGTCTGGAGTGAGATTCTGGGGAGAACCAACAATGACACAATTACTCTACCTGGTATGCAATATGTATGACACATACGAAACTCTCAGACTTCGGGAAGAACATTGAATGGAAATGAAACGTGGGCGAAAGGCAAGTCAGACAAGAAGAAGGTAGAAACTTGAAATGTGCTGTAGAAGAATGCTGAAGATTTGATGGGTAGATAGGATAACAAATAAATCGAAATGGAGAAAAAAATAAATTCGAGGACAACTAAACTAAAAGGAGGGATTGGTTGGCAGGGTGCATTGCTGTCGCATTAAGGAATTATCAGTTTGGTAGCGACAGTAAGTGTTGGTGGGTAAAAACTGTAGAAGGAGACTAAGGCTTGAATACAGAAAGCATGATCACATGGATGTAGGTTGCGGTAGTTACGCGGAGTTGAAGAGGCTTGCATAGGAGAGACTAGGAGGGAGAGCTGCACCAAACCAGTTTCAGACTGAAGACCACAATAATAAACTAAAACCACTGCACACAATTAATTAAATGCATCATTGTTGTAAATAAGTTACAAATTATATAAACCTTCTAAACAACTGAAAGTTAAAATCTGTTTTATTTTTTACTTGAGAAACGTCATATTACAGCCTTGAGCTGCTGGTAAAATTCTTTATATACACAACCAGTTTCATTAGTCTGACCATCACCAGGTTCATAAAAGAATTCACAACATCGTTTCAGGCAAACTATAAATCATTCTCGTCAGGTGGTAAAACCATGAATTATACAATGTCATCACGTCGTAATATAAATTACTTATTTTCTTATGTCGGCTACTGCATACCAAGTTTAGTATAATGTATAACAAATAACAGATCTTAATTGCTGTTCACAAATTATTAATAGCACATATATTATTAGTGGGAAATAAACGAGATGGTTTATGAATAACAGTTGAGAACATATTCCTTTCCAAAAATTATGTTTTATTATAATTTTAGTCTCCATTTGCTTTGTTTGAGAGAAGAAAACTCATTGGTTATGTCACTGGGGTCAAATTTAGCAGCTGTGACGTGTTCTATCAACAAGACAACTGAATGTGACAGTCCGCTGAACCTATACTCGAGCTTAAATGGTTTCTTATCATCTTTAATTTGCAGAAACTAAGTTGGAAAGATGCTTCAATCACTGGAATTATCAAATATCTTCGAAGTTACTGCAGTGTTTGGATAAGCATCTCATAACCCACACTTTGAAACAAAACTTCAAAAAATTCAAATGAGAAGGTGTGTAGGCGCTCTTGATCAGCTCTTTCTATTGAATTTGAAAGCCGCTATTTCGTTAACCAGCTTAGTTGTATAGATATTTCTGCTATATTTGACACCAAATTCTGCTATATATATATATATATATATATATATATATATATATATATATGCTAACAGGAAATTAAAGTGAGAGAAATTCCTTTCCCCATTTCATGTATTATTCTACCAAATAATCTGATGCGTGCGACAAAAATCATAAGCCTCCAGTCAAATAACATATTTGCCTCAGCAACCACTTGCTAAACTTTGAGATTCTACAATATCGTATTGAAGTTTCTGCAAAACTCCATTATTGAACATGAGTTTGCTGCGTAGTTGGTAGCGGTATGCACCAGGTGCACTGTTGACACACAACCCATGTGACGCCTGTTCGGCAGTACTCATTTATTTACGATGCTGCTTGGACACCTGACACCGACAACAGAGTGCCTTTGCAGTCCCGGGCCTTCTCTCATGTACCCCTCCCGCTAAATTTTTAAACCGCCTACCTTGGTCTTTTTTTTTCAGTCAGTTTTTGCGCTCTCTATGTGTCTGCGCTCTTGGCGGGGTCAGTTGCGCCGCGGTCACGGTAAGGCCCTGGAGGAGGGTCACATGATCGCCTGGTAAAAGATCCACACCACGTGCAGCACTTTAAAGCGGCCAGTCTACTCTTCGAAGTGGGTGAATAATATTTCGACCAGTGAGCTTGTCTTCTAAGATAAGTACAAGAAAAGTATTCACAGTTGCTAATGTGAACAAACATCAGGATTATAATAGACTGACGACAATGAAAATTTGTGCCGGGCTGGAATTCCAACACACATTTCCTGCCTATCGCGAGAGGTCGCCTTACCATTAGGCTATCCGAACACGGCCCAAACTTTCATATGTCGTGAACCATGTGTCTAAAACCTGCACTCGTGCACCCATTGTGTATATTCCCGTAAAGGAGAGACATTTTACTTGAAAGTCGGTTGCCAGGTGCCGCCGGATAAGTGCGGTATATATACATGGGTGTCCCAGGGAACATTGCATCGTAATTCGGAATAACACCGCCACTGAAATGCCGTATTTATCCGTCGACACGGGGTAAGCGACTTTCAAGTAAAATATCTCCCCTGTACTGGAGTATATATAATGGGTATACGACCACAGGTTGTAGACACATGGTTGACGACATATCGAAATTCGGGGGTGGCCCTGAGTCGTGCTCCGATAGCCCAATGATAAGGCGACAGCTCGCAATAAGCAGGAAATCCGGGTTCGAGTCCCAATCCAATACACAGCTAATGGATGTCTATATTCGCAACTGCGAATACGTTTCTTGTGTTCCACAACGCCGCAGTGCCTGTTCCTAATGCAACTACGTCCGAAGCAACATTGCATCGTATCTACGAAACGTGATTGGCTCTCTATTCCCTCGCGTGTTTCTACATTTCTCCCGAAAAAATTTGATCCTTCCCCAGGCTGGCTTCTGTCAGTCGTCCCACTCTTCTGTAGATAATTTCTGTTAATTTTCTGAACCTTTGGCTTATGAAATTGATGGTTCGACAATATTCACACCTGTCAGCACTTGCCTTCTTTGGAATTGGAGTCCTTAAGTCTTCTTGAAGTCTGAGGGTATTTCGCCTCTCTCATATTGTAACCTCCCCCTCACTTATCGACCTTAATGACAGTGAAAAATGAAACCGCGTGCACCTAATGGGAATTTTGGAAAAGCAATCGTCACCGAAGTTAACCTGTCGGTAAAGAGGGAGGAAAGGGTTACATCTAAATGAAAGGAAAAATGCAAGTGAAACTGGTGGAAATTAATTTTGAAATAGGGATAGAGTTAATAAAGAAAGTAAATGTGCGGCCGTTACGTTAACAATCAACTAGCGGTAATTAGATATTTGAGATTTGGGGGAAATTACGGTCGCCAGTCCTATGGACAATTACTATAATAACTGAAAAAGAAAGGTTATTGCACATATGATTAGCACTAGAAGCGTGGCAAGTGAAGGTTGACACATGTAGTGAGAAAACTGAAAGTTTGTCAGAAGTAATAAATTTCGCTACACTTAATTTAGCAAAAGAATAAATGAAACCGGAAAATCGAAAGTTAATTTAGTGACTGAAGTTAATAGTGAGCTTTCTTTCTGAAGCACATCGAAATACAGTTAGTCTTGGACTACCTCAACAATCATTTCTAAAGCTACTTGAATCTACGCAATTTAGAAAGAAGAGATTTAACTTTGAACTTGAATTAAACGATTCTGAACAATTAACAATAGTAAAATTTAGTACGTACCAAGCTGAGCTGCAGTCACAGGTAAGCTAAAATACGGTAACAAAACTCGCACTCTTAATTTGTGCTTGTGTAATCTAACTATTGTAGCCAGCTATGAATACTTAAATTGAACTTTGAAATTAAAGCAGTGAAATGGAATTATGCTGGCGTTTGAATTTCAACGACACTCGGGTTCATATCGGAAAAGGAAGGGACCCTGCTTGGCAATGCAATTGGGACAATGAGCAACAAAGGTTCATTCTAAGTTGCTGTAATTTTGCGAGGCAAATGGAACAATTTGAAAAGCTGAGGTCTGCCATACAGTTCTGAAACTTTACGTGCTTTTAGTCTTCCTTGTTGGTTGATTGAAGGTTTGAAGCCGTCGATCGAGGAGGTGGCGACAGTCACTCATTGTCGGCCGTCGCTGTTGCAGAAGCTGGATGTTGGCGCGCCTTATTCTCGACACGGTCACCAGACGAAACGGGCTCTTGACGTGCGCCAGCTAATGCTTCCCGTCCGCGACACCATGTCAGAAACTATCATCGCAAGTCGAGCGCAGTTACATGCTGCCAAACCCCGAAAGCGCGGCAACTCGCGGGAGCTTCACACCACACACCTGCTCCACTCGCTACTCCAGCCAGACTCCGACAGCTCTGCCCGCGCTCCACGCGGCAGAGTTAACACTACCAAAGATCCTACACACTTTGAGTCTTCACACGACCTATCGATGTAATCGTTCGATAGCAGTTTTCCCTAGGCAAGACCCAGCGTAAAAATACAAATAATATTTACGAAACAAACCAATTATACATCGACATAAATGCATACATATATATATACAAATAGTAAAACAATTACAATATGTAAAGACACAGAAATGTCATATATTCAGGTAACAAAAATAAGGAAAACAAATTATAGTACAATAGATGGAAATAGGATGATATGCATTTCCGGCGTTACAATATCTTGCAGAACATCTAGAACAGTTTTTTCACGTTTGGCTATCCCAAGCATCTCAATTACTCAAGGAAGTGGTGTCAACCTCAGGTGCCCTGTTTCGACTTGGGTATGTCAGTGCTGTCATATTCTTCCCCATCTCATCTTCGTCCATTTCCGCTTTAGTTTCTTCACTGAAGAGCCAAAGAAACTGGTACACTTGCTTAATATCCTGTAGAACCCCCGAGAGCACGCACAAGTGCCGCAACACGACGTGGTATGGACTGGACTAATATCTGAAGTAGTGCTGGAAGGAATTGACATCATGAATCCTGCAAGACTGTCCATAAATCCGTAAGAGTACGAGGGGTGGAGATCTCTTCTGAACAGCACGTTGCAAGGAATCCCAGATATACTCAATAATGTTCGTGTTTGGGAAGTTTGGTGGCCAGCGGAAGTGTTTAAGCTCAGAGGATTGTTCCTGGAGCTACTCTGTAGCAATTCTGGACCTGTGGGGTGTCGCATTGGCCTGCTGGAATGCACAATGGACATGAATGGATGCAGGTGATCAGACAGGATGCTTATGTACGTGTCACCTGTCAGAGTCGTATGTAGACGTATCAAGGATCCCGTATCACTGCAGCTGCACATGACCCACACCATTACAGAGCCTCCACCAGCTTGAACAGTTCCATGCTGACATGCAGGGTCCATGGATTCATGAGATTGTCTCCATACCCGTACACGTCCATCCGCTCGATACAATCTGAAAAGAGACTCGTCGGAACAGGCTACATGTGTGTAGTCTCAGCAGTTCAATGTCGGTGTTGACGGGCCCAGGAGAGGCGTAAAGCTTTATGTCTTGCAGTCATCAAGGGTACATGAGTGAGCCTTCGGCTCCGAAAGCCCATGTCGATGATGTTTCGTTGACTGGTTCGCATGCTGACACTTGCTGATGTTCCAACATTGAAATCTTCAACAATTTGCGGATGGGTTGCACTTCTGTCACGTTGAACGATTCTCTTCAGTCGTCGTTGGTCCCGTTCTGGCAGGATCTTTTCCCGGCCGCAGATTTGATGTTATACCGGATTCCTGATATTTACGGTACAATCGTGAAATAGTCGTACGGGAAAATCCGCGCTTCATCGCTACCTGCCATTGTAGCAGCAGTAACCGGTCTAACAACTGCGCCAGGCACTTGTTGTCTTATATAGGCGTTGCCGACCGGAGCGCCGTATTCTCTCTTAGTACATATCTCTGTATGACTATACCAGTTTCTTTGGCACTTCAGTGTATAATACTGTCTTCATGTTTCGTACGTTTAAGTTCAAATGGTTCAAATGGCTCTGAGCACTATGGGACTTAAACTTCTGAGGTCATCAGTCCCCTAGAACTTAGAACTACTTAAACCTAACTAACCTAAGGACATCACACACATCCATGGCCGAGGCAGGATTCGAACCTGCGACCGTAGCGGTCGCGTGGTTCCAGACTGCAGCGCCTAGAACCGCTGGGCCACACTGGCCGGCTACGTTTAAGTAGTCCTATATTTTCATCTTTCAACCTTTCCTTCTTAGCGAAATGGATTCACATTTTTCGAATGCGGATTGACGTCAGTTGTTGGTGACAAATGAAAACTTTTGCCGGTCCTCGAGGTGTGCTCGGATAGCCTAAGTGGTTTAGACGACCGCTCGGCATGAGCGGAAAATCCGGGTTTGAATCCCAAGCTTCAAAACCACCGAAGCGACGTATATGACGGCGAGACAAGTAATTTAATATAAAACGCATGGGCTCGCAAGTGTCGGGAAATACCCCAAAAGTGGATAACAACGTTTGAAGATGTGACGTCACGAGGTGACGTACCTCGGCGTACGTGCACCTGTTGAGCCTATCGATCTGCGTACCTGATCATCCCAACCTGTAACGGTGTGGCTGCAGGTCTACGTGTGCACTTTCAGTGCGTGGGGCTCAGGATTCGAGTTCTGCGTCCGGCAGGCAGTGCTTTTTTGCATTGTGTTAGACAGTTACTTTTTTGATCCAAGTGATATTTATTATTTTATTTGCCGGTCTCCCGGTCTCTGCTGGTTTATTGCAAAGTACCGTACAACACCGAAATGCGTCGTTACCAGTAAATGGCAATGGCCAACGTTTTCTTAGCAAAATAAAGTCTGCGAACAAAAATAGAAGGATCAAAAGGAAAGAAAATCAAAATAAGAACAGCTTCTGATTGACTGCATCTGGTGACGTCACGTGTTCAACACTTGTCATCCACTTTTGGGGCATTTCCGACATTTGCGGTCCCATATGCCTTATGTTAAATTACTTGTCTCAGTGTCATTTACGTCGCTTCGGGGATTTTTAAACTTTAATAAGAATCACTCTCTATAGTTCCGGCAGTCATGCATGCTTCTATATCTTTGAATTTCTCCTCTAGCCATTCCTGCCCTGGCATTTTGTGCTTCTTATCAGTTTCATCCACCCTCTATGAACCATGGACCTTTCCATTGATAGGGCGACTTCCATGCATCAACAATACAGGTAGCCGTACCATAGGTACAACTATAACGGATGGGTATCTGTTGAGACGTCAGACAAACATGTAGTTCCTGAAGAGGGGCAGCAGCCTTTTCAGTAGTTCCAGGGGCAACAGTCTGGGTGATGGTCCGATCTGGCCTTGTAACACCAGTCAAAACGGTCTTGCTATGCTGGTACTGCAACCGACTGAAAGCAAGGGGAAACTACAGAAAAATTTTTACCGAGAGCATGCAGCTCTACTGTATGGTTAAATGATGATGGCATCCTCTTGCGTAAAATATTCCGGAGTTAAAATAGTCCCCCATTCGGATTTCCGGGCGGGTACTACTCAAGAGGATGTCGTCATCAGGAGAGAAAAACTAGTGTTCTATGAACGTGGAATCCTAGATCACAATCAAGCAGGTAGGTTAGAAAATTTAAAAAGAGAAATTGATTGGTTGAAGTTAGACGTAGTGGGAATTAGTGACATTCGGTGGCAGAAGGAAAAGGACTTCTTGTCAGGTGAATACAGGGTTATAAATACAAAATCAAATATGGGTAATGCAGAAGGTGGTTTAATAATGAATAAGATGGTAGGAATACGCGTGAGCTACTATGAAATGCATAGTGAACGCACTATTGTAGCCAAGATAGACACAAAGGTAACACCCTCCACAGTACTACAAATTTACTTTCCAACTACCTCCGTAAACGACGAAGACACTGAAGAAGTTTACAATGAGACAGATGAAATTATTCAGATATTTCAGGGAAACGAAAATTTAATTGCGATGGGGGACTGAAATTCTATAGTAGGAAAAAGAAGAGAGGGAAACGTTGTAGGTGAGTATGGACTAGGGGAAAGGAATGAAAGAGTAATCCGCCTAATAGAATTTTGCACAGAGCATAATTTAGTCATAGCTTACATTTGGTTTATGGATCATGAAAGAAGGATATATACATGGAAATGACTTTGAGACATCAAAAGGTAGCAGACTGATTAAATAATAGTAAAAAAAAAGTTTTCGGAAACAGATTTTAAATCGTAAGATATTTCCAGGGAAAAATGTGGACTCTGTCCACAATTTACTGGTTATGAACTGTAGATTAAAAATAAAAAAATGCAAAAAGGTAGGAAATTGAGGAGCCGAAAGGGCCAGAAGTTGCTTGAGAGTTTCAGCGCGAGCAATACGCAACGATTGATTAGAATAGGGGAAAGGAATACACTAGAAGCCGAATGGGTAGCTTTGAGAGATGAAATAGTGAAGACTGGAGAGGATCAAATAGGTAAAAAGACAAGGTCTTGTAGAAATCCTTAGATAACACATCAGATATTGAAGAAGCAGACGAAAGGTAACACAAACGTCTAAACAATGAGATTGAGAAGAAGTGCAAAACGGCTAAAACGGCTATGCAGGAATGGCTAGAAGACAAATGTAAGCATTCAGAAGCATATTTCACTAGCGAAAAGGTAGATACCATCCACAGGAAAATTAAAGAGGCCTTTGGAGAAGAGAGAAGCGGTTTATGAATATCATCTCAGATGGAAAACCAATCCTAAGCAAAGAAGGGAAACCTGAAATGTGGAAGGAATATACAGAGGGTCCATACAAGGAAGATGAACTTGAAGACAGTGTTGTAGAACTGGAAGATGACGTAGATGAAGATGAGATGGGAGACACGATACTGCGAGAAGCATCGGAGAGAGCACTGAAAGATCAAACTCGATACAAGGCCCCGGGGGTGGATGACATTCAGTTGGAACTACTGACAGCCTTGCGAGAACCAGACATGACAAAACTTTTCCATCTGGTGAGCAAGATGTATGAGACAGGCGAAATGCCCTCAGACTTCAAGACTGTTGTAATAACTCCGATTCCAAAGAAAGCCGAACTATCAGTTTAATAAGTCATGGTCGCAAAACGATTACACGAATTCTTTACAGAAGAATGGAAAAAGTGGTAGAAGCCGACCCCGGGGAAGATCCGTTTGGATTCCAGAGAGCCGGCTGCGGTAGCCGAGCGGTTCTAGGCGCCTCAGTTCGGAACCACGTGACTGCTACGGTCGTAATTTCGAATCCTGCCTCGGGCATGGATGTGTGTGATGTCCTGAGGTTAGTTAGGTTTAAGTAGTTTTAAGTTCTAGGGGACGGATGACCTCAGATGTTGAGTCCGATAGTGCTCGAGCCATTTGAACCATTTTTTTGATTCCGGAGAAATGTAGGAACACGCGAGGCAATACAGACCCTACGGCTTATCTTAGCGGATAGGCAAACCTACGATTATAGTATTTGTTGACTAGCCTTTGGCAATTTTGACTGGAATATCCTCTTTGAAATTCTGAGGTAGCAAGGGTAAAATACAGGGAGCGAAAGGCTATTTACAACTTGTACAGTAATCAAACGGCAGTTATAAGTGTCGAGAGGTATGAAAGGGAAGCAGAAGTTGACAAGGGAGTGAGACAGGGTTGTAGTCTATCGCCAATATTATGCAATCTGTACATTGAGCAAGTACACATATCAGAAAAAAATGTTTTGCATCGCCTTGGTTCAGAGAGTTCCGGAACCTGTACAGAAAATTGGAATAGAGATCAACATAAACATCATTTCCGTCCTTTTTATTGCTCATGAAAACCACAAATTGCATGTTCTACCACCATACAGCGAGGCCTTCAGAGGTGGTGGCCCAGATTGCTGCACACACCGGTACCTCTAATACCCAGTAGCACGTCTTCTTGCATTGATGCATGCCTATATTCGTCGTGGCATACTATCCACAAGTTCATCAAGGCACTGTTGGTCCAGATTGTCCCACACCTCAACGGCGATTCGGCGTAGATCCCTCGGAGTGGTTGGTGGGTCACGTCGTCCATAAACAGCTCTTTTCAATCCATCCCAGGCACATTCGATAATGTTCATGTCAGGAGAACATGCCGGCCACTCTAGTCGAGCGATGTCGTTATCCTGAAGGAAGTCATTCACAAGATGTGCACGATGGGGGCACTAATTGTCGTCCGTGAAGACGAATGCCTCGCCAATATGCTGCCGATATGTTTGCACTATTGGTCGAAGGATGGCGTTCACGTATCGTACAGCCGTTACGGCGCCTTCCATGTTCATCAGCGGCGAACATCAACAAATGTACAAATGCGAAACAAGGATAACGGAATGGAGTCGAATTAAATCTGATGATGCCGAGGGAATTAAATTAGAAGACTAGACATTTACAGTAGTAGTCGAGTTTTGCTGTTTGAGAGGATGTAAAATGTAGACTGGCAATGCCAAGGAAAGCGTTTCTGAAGAAGAGAAAATGGGTGTGAATTCATAAGGGATCAAACTGCTGAGGTCATCGGCCCCTAGTCTTACACACTACTTAAACTAACTTATGATAAGAACAACAGACATACCCATGCCCGAGGGAGGACTCGAACCTCCGGCAGGAGGGGCGCGCAATCCGTGTCATGGCGCCTGAAACCAAGCGGCCACTCGGCGTGGCTGAAGAAGGGAAATTTGTAAACATCGAACAGGAAGTCTTTTCTGAAAGTATTTCTATGGACTACAGCCATGCATGGAAGTGAAACATGGGCGATAAACAGTTTAGACAATAGGAGAATAGAAGCTTTTGAAATGTGGTGCTACAGAAGAATGCTGAAGGTTAGGTCGGTAGACCATGTCACTAATGACGAGGTGCTAAATAGAACCGAAGAGAAAAGAAAATTGTGGCACAACCTGACCAAAAGAAGGGATCGGTTGATAGGACACATTGTAAGACATCAAGGGATCACAAGTTTAGCACCAAAGAGATGTTGGTTCAAATGGCTCTGAGCACTATGGGACGTAACTTCTGAGGTCATCAGTCCCCTAGAACTTAGAACTACTTAAACCTAACTAACCTAAGGACATCACACACATCCATGCCCGAGGCAGGATTCGAACCTGCGACCGCAGCGGTCGCGCGGTTCCGGACTGTAGCGCCTAGAACCGCTCCGCCACCCCGGCTGGCCAAAGAGATGTGTGGAGAGCAAAACTTGTAGAAGGAGACCAAAAGATGAATACAGTAAGCATATTCAGAAGGATGTAAGGGGTAGTAGTTATTCGGAGATGAAGAAGCTTGCACAGCATAGAGTACCATGGAAAGCTGCATGAAACCAGTCCTCGGACTGAAGACCACAGCACCAACAACAACATCAGATTCATTTTTAAAAGTCAGTATTCCCTCTTGCCTGGCTGATTTGTTACATTCTTTTTTTTAATTTTCATCAGCCGGCTGGTGTGGCCTAGCGGTTCTAGGCGCTTCAGTCTGGAACCGCGCGACCGCAACGGTCGAAGGTTCGAATCCTGCCTCGGGCATGGATGTGTGTGATGTCCTTAGGTTAGTTACGTTTAAGTAGTTCTAAGTTCTAGGGGACTGATAATCTCAGAAGTTAAGACCCATAGTGCGCAGAGCCATTTTTGAGCTTAAATCGTAGTTCTGTTTTCATCACGGTGAGTTACATGAAAGTCGTCACTAAATGCCCTATATTCTCTCGTCAAAGAAACAACAATTACGCGGGTACCAATATCATATTCGATTTTTCTCGTATTTAAATGAATTACAGTAATCTGTGCTAGTAACGACGTAGAGACGATTTCTACAGAGTATCGCTCTGTTAATTCCGATAAGTAGTTGTGAAGAAATATTAGTATTTAGAACTTAAGATTTCCCTGTTTTGAGCATCAAACTGATTGCTGTCTCGTATGGAAATTCGTGATGATGCAGGGTTGCAGTTCTGTCACGTTGAACGATTCTCTTCAGTCACCGTTGATCGTGTTCTTGCAGGATCTTTTTCGGCCGCAGGGATGTCGGAGATTTGATGTTATACCGGATTCCTGATATTCACAGTACACTCGTGAAATAGTCGTACGGGAAAATCCTCGTTTCATCGCTACCTCGGAGATGCTGTGTCCCATCGAGTGACGAATATAACACCACGTTCAAACTCACTTAAATCTTGATAACGTGCCATTGTATCTAAAAACTGTATCAGACACTTGTTGTCTTATACAGGCGTTGCTGACCGCAGCGCCGTTTTCTGCCTGTTTACGTATTTTTGTATTTCGTTCAAAATGGTTCAAATGGCTCTAAGCACCATGGGACTTAACATCTGAGGCCATCAGTCCCCTAGACTTAGAACTACTTAAACCTAACTAACCTAAGGACATCACACACATCCATGCCCGAGGCAGGATTCGAACCTGCGACCGTAGCAGCAGCGCGGTTCCGGGCTGAAGCGCCTAGAACCGCTCGGCCACAGCGGCCGACTTTCTGTGTTTGACTACGCATGCCTATACCAGTTTCTTTGTCGCTTCAGTGTAGTTTCATAACGAAACAAAATTCTTCCACACAAATATGTCGATCGACATATTGCAGCACTTTTGCAGCGTCGCCGGCCTGGGTGTCCGAGCGGTTCTAGGCGCTACAGTCTGGAACCGCGGGACCGCTACGGTCGCAGGTTCGAATCCTGCCTCGGGCATGGATGTGTGTGATGTCCTTAGATTAGTTAAGTTTAAGTAGTTCTAAGTTCTAGGGGACTGATGACCTTACAAGTTAAGTCCCATAGTGCTCAGGGCCTTTTGCAGCGTCATTATGGAGGTTTGGAAAATCTACCTGAGGTAATTGATGTAGATGTTCTGGAACAGTTTTAACGTAAAAAAAATTGTCACCGAAACTGAAACTACCTTGCAGGTAAATCAGTTATGTCTGCACATGCACAGGCCGCTTTGAACTGGAATGGCAAACGGTTTCGAAAACACCTCGAAAAGAGATGTAAGACTGACAGTGTAGTCAAAAGCTTTGTAATACTATCCTTTTAATTCTTGCAAGGCCGCAATGAATACTTCAAACCTCGCGCTTTCTTGAAAGCCAGTGAGCCTAGGCAGCTTTACTGTCTTTGTCAGATTGAGTCCCTTCTACAAAAAATGGCTCTGAGCACTATGCGACTTAACTTCTGAGGTCATCAGTCGCCTAGAACTTAGAACTAATTAAACCTAACTAACCTAAGGACATCACACACATCCATGTCCGAGGCAGGATTCGAACCTGTGACCGCAGCGGTCGCCCGGTTCCAGACTGTAGCGCCTAGAACCGCACGGTTACTCCCTCCGGCTCCCTTCTACAACGCGATTCTTTTTTTGAATGTATTCCCATCAAACCGGAAAGAAGTTACCCTGCAGTGTTTTACTGTGGGCAGTATTCAGTCAAGTCCACTTACAATGCTAGTCTACAATCCAGTCCGGATCTTCTAATTTTCGTTCCTGCATCCTTTTTCCTTCACAAATTCAACAATAACAAGTTCTTAATCGAAAAATCGTTCCAGGTATGCCCCTTGACTTACACTATTTACTTTGTAGTAATATATGTAGTCTCCAAACTCTTCGTTCGTTTCCTCCGAAAATTTTTGCAATATGACAATAGAACAATGGGTGCGACTTCAGGAATTTTACTATTCTAGCCACCAATTTTTTCAAGTGTTTCATGCCTGAAAATTTAGCACGAAGTACTTCTTTATATACAGAACAATGAGTACCATCTGCCGATCGTTGTAATTTTTTGCTCTTTCATTGTCATCTAAATTTTTAAATTCTCGCTGAATCATACTGTACATCTACATCTACATCTACATCCATACTCCGCAAGCCACCTGACGTTGTGTGGCGGAGGGTACCCTGAGTACCTCTATCGGTTCTCCCTTCTATTCCAGTCTCGTAATGTAGTTTCATAGCAAATAAGCAGTACTATTCGCTTACGCGAATTGAGAATTCTCATCACTCTCTTCTCACTCCCATTTATTTTAAAGTATTGTAACGATAGATCGATAGACTGCCTCTTTTTGGGCAAACAGCCACTGGACCTGTGAACGTCCTTCATACCAAGAACAAATAGCTAAGGGTAAACAGAGCTGACACAACGATTCTGTCGATTTCAGAGAGTTGCGCCGACCGAAAAATGCCACACTGCAATGCTAAATGAAGTGTCACGCCGTTCCGAGTACTTCCAAGAAGGATAGAGCAAACTCGAGTGATAGGCCGGGCTTTGTCACGCCCGCGGTTCGCACACACTGCACGCGCTAAAGTCTGGCACGCCGTAGCCGGGCCCGTGTTAAGGTCTTAGCCGTCTTATGCAGCGGTCAAGAAACAGCTGGGTGAGCGTGTTCGTAGCCATAACGTAGTACCCATCATGCTGCAATCACATACATCTACATCTTCCAAGTGGTACAGCCTCTAGAGTAGCCAGTGGCACTTTGGTAAGAAAATGTGTGTGTCTGTTGTCGGTTCAAGTACCAACGTACCGACTAATTTAATAGATTACAACAACATCAAAACAAACGTTCAAACATTCACATTCCACTGTCTCCTATGCTTGAAAACATTGGATGTACCAGCTTGAGGGACAAAGCGTGTAGTGGCTCAAACCAGTTTCTTCCACTGGCAACTCAGAGCCGAATGAGACCATACATTTATAACCAAGCAAACTTCGGTTTCAACCATAGTGGGAACTAATTAGGTAACTTGACTGGTTACAGCCAGTATTCAGTTCAAAGCAGCCTGAGAAATGGTTGTTGAAAATTTCTTCACAGACAAGCGTGAGGGGGTTAGTATTAACATGATTGGATTCGTTGGCTATGAGAAGCAGAAAGCCGGCCGTTGTGGCCGAGCGGTTCTAGGCGCTTCAGTTCGGAACCGCGCTGCTGTTACGGTCACAGGTTCGAATCCTGCCTCGGGCATGGATGCGTGTGGTGTCCTGAGGTTAGTTAGGTTTAAGTAGTTCTAAGTCAAGGGGACTGATGACCTCAGATGGTAAGTCCCATAGCGCTTAGAGCCATTTGAACCATTTTTTAGAGGAAGAAAAGAGCAGCAGTGGTGACGGAGATGGTTCCCACCATGTTGAAATTGATTGAGTCGATACTTTTTTTTGTTGAAAAAGAAAGAGAAGCAGCTAAGTGTTCACAACACGTATTCCATTAACAATTCTGCGAAAAACATAAACTTTTGTCTAACAAAACTAGATTTCAGGGTTAGCAAAGAAACTCTTAATACAATGTTACACCCAGGGTAGTCTGTTGTAGAAATTGCCAGATTAAAAGAGTAATAAAAATCAAGGTGACTTTTCCACTGCTGATGTATTAATTTTATTTGTTCACGAGTTTCAACCTTCTAGGCCATTCTCAAGTGACTTTGTGGTTCTGCACAAAATAGGCACACTGAGGTGAGGAAAGTCATGGGGTAGCAATATGCACATACAGAGATGGTGGCAGTATCACTTATATAAGGCGTAAAAGGATAGTGAATTGGCAGACGCTGTCATATGTATTCAGGTGATTCGTGTGAAAAACTTTCCGACGTGATTATGGCCGCACGATGCGAATTAAGACTTTGAACGCCGAATGGTAGTTGGAGCTAGATACAAGGGACATTAAATTTCGGAAATCGTTACGGAATTCAGTATTCCGAGATCCACACTGTCAAGAGTGTGCTGAGAATACCAAATTTCAGGAATTATTTATCATCACGAACAACCAATGGCCGATGCCCTTCACTTAACGACCGATAGCAGTGGCTTTTGCGTAGAGTTGTCAGTGCCGACAGACAAGCCACACTGCACGAAATAATCTATAACTGCTGCAACTGGACCTCGATACCCTGCATATTGGCAAAGCCACGGAGTTGACGTCCGAGTTGGTCCACATACGAGGGTTGTTCAAAAAAAAAGTTCCGATCAGTTGCGAAATGGACAGCACAGTGAAAACCCGATGAAGCTTTGCCCAGATGTGTTGGGTAGTGTCTCTAGTATGACTGTTGATCGTATCAAGACGCTCTTTTCAGTTGTGAGCGCACTGTGAGCGAGTAAGCCTAGAACAACGATGTCTCCCGCCACGTAGGAGGACCCTCTGAGAGGCTTCGCCTTACTGAATGCAGCCCACCTAACACAATTGCCACGCACTTCCTTCTTCATGGCAATTCTCTGCCGCACTCAGCAGGGGCAGTGAAGACGCTCCTGCAGCCTTTTCGCTGGGAAGTGTTCGATCACCCACAAAACAGCCCTAATTGGCTCGTCCTGAGTATCATCTCTGTTCACATGAAACGCTGGATACGAAGACAAAAGCACAGGCGGCTGCCTTCTATGACGATGGTGTTGGAAATTTGGTATAACGCTCCGACAAATGTCTAAGTCGGAGCAGCGATTGTGTAGAGAAGTATCTGGAAAGTGTAGCTAACTCTTGCAAATAAAATGTTTCTGATTTTCACAGTGGTTTCCATTTAGCGACCGATCGGAACTTACTTTCTAGACAACCCTCGTATTTTCTGTCAGGGACAGATCTGGGGATCTTGTTGGACATGGGGTACCTCAATATCACGCGGACTGTTGACAAATACAGGTGCCAGGTGAGAAAGAGCATTGTCCTCTTGAGAAATGGTACCAAGATACCGTCACATAGCCGGCCGCGGTGGCCAAGCGGTTCTAGGCACTTCAGTCCGGAACCGCGCGACTGCTACGGTCGCAGGTTCGAATCCTGCCTCGGGCATGGATGTGTGTGATGTCCTTAGGTTAGTTAGGTTTAAGTAGTTCTAAGCTCTAGGGGACTGATGACCACAGTTGTTAAGTCCCATAGTGCTCAGAGCCATTTGAACCATTTGAACCACCGTTACATAAATGGTAACACATGAGGACGCAGGCTGTCCGTGACTTACTGTTTTCCGTCAGAGTTCCCTCGGTCACTACCTGCCGTGACCTGAAATCATACCTGATGGCTCCCCACACCGTGACGTCAGGAGTAAGGCCACTGTGCCTCTCAAAACATTGGAAGAATGAGACCTCTCCCTTGGTAGTCACCATACTCGCGGATAATGGTCATCCTGGGTAGTATAGGTCCGCGTTATCGCTGAACGCAATGAGACGCCATGCATCAGCAGTCCACGCTTCCCGGCCGTGGCAGCAATCCAACCAGCAGTGTTAACAACAGTCTACACTTGAGACGGTAATTCCATAGTCCGGCTGCTACTAGCCTCTGATCAATCTTGCGGGATAACACAGTATGTTGCATTGAGTCCATCACTTGTTCTCGGACGGTAGGAGCAGATGCGAAGGGTTTACTATGTCATACAATGAAGGTTTTCACGACCGGAGTCGGCACGACTCAGCACAACCAGGAGCACCTCCGAAGATGTCCAACGAAGCCTTGGACGAAACGTCAGGGATTGAAGAGTTCCATGGACCACGGCCATACAACCCGGAAAAATTCTCAGCTGGTTTACTATGTTCTTGGTGCAAGATACGGTAGTCCTCCCTTGTGGTGGTCAGAGGGCTCGACTTGAACCTCGATGTGAAGTAGGCTTGCGTCACAACCATATACACCCAAATCTGGATACAATACGATTCGACCATCCGGCCAAACGGAGGCCCGTTTCGAACTCGTTGTCAGGTGTTGATAACGCTGTTCCACACGACCAAGCGGCATCTCTGCGTCCTTCACCGAGATAACTCAACATCTGATGTCGTCGATGTCCATGATATTCGCTACCAGCAGTTGTAACGACACTAAAGACAAACAAGACTAATGCACTGTGGTGACCGATATACCTGTCACAAAGAATTGCAACTCTATTAATTTTCATAGCAACCGACGGTGTGAACATGAACGAAGTTGCATTGACATCCGACCACGTCTGCTGAGTGCTTCACTCTTTTTGTCAGACAGTGTATTTTCGAGCGAAGATGGTATACAACCTGTGTTGGCATTCTCCATTTGGTCACCTGAGGGGGCTGGAGTGTCCAGAGGTACTGTACAACAACCTAAGACACTATTACTGTGGGAAACAAACTTATTTAATGTTTCCAGGATTGAAAATGACAAATAACATCTCTAAAGGCTATCCGCAGAGATTGGTGTGTGTTCCAGAGTTTTAGAATGTAGCATTTGAACTCACAGTACGGAAGTTACAAGACAGCGATAAGCTGAGCCGACTGGTGGCATTTGCAGATGACACGTTGTTCATCGCAAGCTATGGCTTGAGAAGAATTGTAAAAGATGGATGTAATGTGATGTTCCGTGAACTGGTATCACTAATACCTCAAAAAGTAACAAACGTTTTGCTGAAAGCGAACATACAACACATCTTACAACAAAACTGAATAACTTAACGATTACAAGACGCTTAGTAATCAGATATTTAGGTGTATTCACACATGAAAGCCGTAGCTACAATCATAGTAGTGTACTGAAGGCAGGCAGAAAATGTTCAAAGTTGGTGTACAAAATTATAACCATCGCCAATAGACAGTTTCGGCCTCCTTTGAAAACAGTCGAGGTATGATATGAATGAAAATTAGCGTCAGTTATATGGTGTGAGTGTGGGTCCAAAAATACATGAAACCACCTTCAACACTTGGAGGACCACTAGATATACGAGGGAGATCAACAGGCGTCTACTGTACGATGCCAAACTATGCATTGTTAGTAATTCTGACAATATGCCAACTGGACCTGGAGATCTGGAAAAGAAGAAACCTGCATTGGTTAAACAGAAATTAAAACACTACTGCATTTTATGATTTTGGAAAACTGAATGGGATACTTCCGACACAGGCAGAAGAATATAGTAATTTCTCCGCAACATCAGGGAGAAGTTAAGAATGGGAACTCCTGATATATTACCTGTCCGGACATGGACCATAAGCTTCATATTTGTAAGAAATCAAAAGACAGATAAATGATACTTTTATTACGACAGTGTGGGCACTCCGATGTACATGTTGCGCGACTGCGTACTCAACGGAGGCGCAATAGATAATACTCGTAAGTCATTTAGGACGCGGAATCCCAAAACAGCGCTGAAAAACAAATCGATTTGGTAAATCTTTCGCGATACAGCAGCCGCAGCACCCACGAAGCTCAGAGATGATTTTGCGAGACACTCAACCACCCGTCAGTGCGTAACTATCCCGAAAGAAACTGAGGTCAGCGACCATCGGAGGAGACGGTCTTCAAGATTTTCCTGCTCATTTGTGCATGTGATTATGGAAATGTGGTTCCTGAGATGTTACAATGTATCAAAGAATCGATTACTACAGTGAAAATGGCTCTGACGTGCAGCCACACTTCAAAGGATCTCAACAGACAATGCTTACCGACGTTTTATTTTCTGCCTTCTTCTGTTTCCCTTTTGTACTATCAGTTTTTTTTTGCAGCATTAGTAAGTAGCAAGTAGTAATAATTATTATAAACCCTTTTTTATACGCAAGTATATGCACTTTATGGCCTATCTTAGGTATTTAGATGAATTACTATAATTTAAGGAATAAATATGTATTGAAATCTAAAAAGAGCATGTTCAAAAAAGTAAACAGGCAAAAATCATTAAATGCACGCCTCAAATATATGTGTCAAATTTTTATCACCTCACTGTTCGCCAACAGTTGGCAGCTGTGGCAGAGCGGTTCTAGGCGCTTCAGTCCAGAACCGCGCTGCTGCTACGGTCGCAGGTTCTGCTGCTTCGGGCATGGCTGTGTGTGCTGTCCTTAACTTAGTTAGGTTTAAATAGTTCTAAGTCTAGGGGACTGATGACCTCAGATATTAATCAAAGAAAATGAGACAAATAGATAAAAAGTAAGTAAACTGTTTAGTATTTCAAAAGTAATTGTCATAACTGTTAATACATTTATCCCACTGTGAGACAAGACGGTCAACGTCTTCATGGAAAAATGTTTGCGTTTGCCTACGGTACCACGATTGTACCCAGACGTGCATATCTTCGTCCGTAGCGAATTGATGGCCACGAATGTCTTTCTTCAGTGTTTCTAAAACATGCGGTTCAAAAAATACGTGGTCGGTCCCATATGTTGCCAAGGTTGTTTCGACTACGCTCCGGAAGTTTCTCTGGGAAGCCCTTACACATCCTCCATGCGGTCCCAATTTCTTTCCATGCCACTGCCATATTTTCGGGGCCCTGAAGAGAGACTTTCGTGGCTGTCGATTTGCTTTGGCCGAAGAGGTACACGGTTGGATACAATCGTGGTTCCGCAAGTAACCACGAATATCCTATCATGAAGCCGGCCGCTGTGGCCGAGCGGTTCTAGGCGCTTCAGTCCGGAACCGCGCTGCTGCTACGGTCGCAGGTTCGAATCCTGCCTCGGGCATCGCTGTGTGTGATGTCCTTAGGTTAGTTAGGTTTAAGTAGTTCTAAGTTCTAGGGGACTTATGACTACAGCAGTTGAGTCCCATAGTGCTCAGAGCCATTTTTGAACCTGCGACCGTAGCGATTGCGCTGTTCCAGACTGAAGCGCCTAGAACCGCTCGGCCACAAGGCCGGCTAAGTCTAGAGGACTGATGACCTCAGATGTTATATCCCATAGTGCTGAGAGCCATTTGAACCATTTGAACCTTCCATGAAGGCACTGACCGTCTTGTCTCACAGTGCGATAAATGTATTCTCAGTGACGGCGGATACTTTTCAAATAATAAACAGTTGACACTTTTTTCCATATATCTCGTTTTCATTTAACTGCCCCTTATAAGTTTCATAAAAGTACAGCATTTGCTGCGTCAGAGGATTATACGGGCTTCTCACAAAACGCATGCAGTTACATTATTAATTTAATACTGCTTGGATACATTAGGGGTTTCATTTTGACTAACAGAGGAATCCGCTATTTCACAAGGTTTATCCACGATTTGTTTTGGTATAGGGCATATTTAGCGTATTCCATTTTAAAAACAGTCGCGTCTCCATCGTCTACTAGATGTACACTGAGTCTGAGAGTGTCTTACTTCGATTCTATACAAGGTTAACTCTAGCCTAACGGACAAAAGTTTGGAGGTTGCTGAAGGATATTTTCAGAGTATTTTCGTATAAGGGACCCGTGATCTCCACTGACTCACTACAAGTAAGAAAGTAATTATAAGTTATTCGATTTTGAAAATACCTTGGTGTGATATGCCCTGGATGGAAGCGTGAAGCAACCATTTTCCTTGTTCTGATTTTACCAATTTATGGTCCATTTCCGGCCGGAGTGGCCGAATGGTTCTAGTCGCTAAAGTCTGGAACCGCGCGACCGCTACGGTCGCAGGTTCGAATCCTGCCTCGGGCATGGATGTGTGTGATGTCCTTAGGTTAGTTAGGTTTAAGTAGTTCTAAGTTCTAGGGAACTGATGACCTCAGAAGTTAAGTCCCATAGTGCTCAGAGCCATTTGAACCATTTTTTATGTGTCCTTTGTTTTCCTTGAAATGTGCAGAATATCCGAACCTGGGAGCTATACAACCAACGGTTTCCTTCTTTGGTCTCACTGTTTCTGGAAAACAAATGCAATAGCGCTCTCTCTCTCTAGCCGTAACTTTTCCTGCCTTTGTTGGATAAAATAGGTTATGTAGAAAGGTCGATTCAACGTCATACGTTACTACAGATAAAATAAACAACTCGTAACGACTCCTTAGAAATAAGAAACGATGCAATTAAGAAATCTGATCGAAACACTACAAATTTACACGTACAGCAGCAGAGGAATATGCGTATGTGCCGATACTTCAGTATCTAAGTGGCTCTAGAAATTTAAGTGTACTGTAATGACTGCTAACACTGTTGCTGTTCATTTTTGGAACACAACCTACAACCAGCTTAGAGACAGAAGTGATGACACTTTCTGCAGGACCTCTCCATCATTTAGCAGGACAATGCTCAAGCACGTACAGTGTAAGCTGTTATTCATTTGTTTGACTGATGGGGCTGCTAAGTGCTATACCACCTACTGCACTTCCCTGACTTAAGCCCTCGTGAGTTCAACTCGATTTCTGAACTGAAGGAAACACTTCACGGCATTCGGTTCAGAACTGCTACAAATTCGTCGGGCAATAGACCGCGCCGCTCGAACTGTCAACACAACTGGTACTGCTAAGAGTGTCCTATGACTTCCACATCGCTGGCAATTGGTTATACACAATGCTGGTGACTACTTTGAAGGTCAGTAAAACATTGAAACACGTATCTATTTTATACGAGCTGTAAATAAATAGTTGCCACTATTAAAGTTACAACCGTCATATATGGTGAAAAGTTATGGTCCTATAATACTCTCCTGGGGCTTCTTTCTGTTCGTAATAACATACTGAGTTTTATTTCCTAAAAACTCTTCAGTCCAATCACACAGTTGGTCTGATATTCGATTACGGTCGATTAACAGTAAATATGGCTTTATATTGTTCTGAAAGTGAATAATTTGTTGTCCTGTGTGTTTATTTACAGGCTGCATGAAGCTCTTATAATATTTTTCGGGAAGCTAATAGACCATCCGCTTTCTGAAGATAAGGGCATACTTTGCAGTAGAACGAGGGAAAAAAAAGACTGGAGGCACGGGCAGCGAACAATGGTGTGTTCAAGTCTCATGAACATTATCCCAAGATTAGTGGTCCCAATGTTGTAAGATGAGTACGTATAATCGAACTCATTGGTACAATGGAACAACGTGACGTCTCTGTTGAGAGTGCTGACACACTCATCCACCAGTTGGGTTACTCAGTGATGTGTTCCCGCTGGCCTCCCCGCCACCAAACAGAGCAACATAAAGAGAAACGAAGAACCATCTGCGAGGAACTGCTGGAGCGTTATGAGGCTGATTGTGACGATTTTTTGACGAACATCGTCACAGACGATGAAAAATGGGTGCATAACTTCGTACCAGAAACAAAATGACAATCTGTGGAATGGCACTGTACCACGTCTCCCCCGAAAGAAGAGTTAAATGCCGCACCCTCAGCCTTTAAAGTCACGGCGACGGTCCTCTAGGAGTTATTCCGTTTGATGTCCTCCCTCATGGTGCAATGATCAACTTTGAAATGCACTGTACTTCCCTCAGAAAACTGAAGAAAAGACTTCAGCATATTCGTCGACAAAAAGTGCAAACGAACTACTCCTTCTCCATGACAACGTAAGGCGTCACAAAAGTCTGCGCACCCGAGAGGAGCTCACAAAACTTCATTGGACTGTTCTTCTTCATCCACCCTACAGCCAGGATCTCACACCTTCCAACTTCCATCTGTTTGGCTCAATGAAGGAGGCACTCCACAGGATGCAGCACGTGAATGATGGGGAAGTTATTGATGCACCAAGACGTTGGATCCGACGTCGACCAGAAAAGAGAGCATATAAGCCCTCCCAGAAGGGTAACGTATGGTGGTCCCATTGAACGGAAATTGTTGAAAAATAGGGTTTTGTAGTGGGGAATTGGGCAACGACCTTGCCGCAGTAGATACACCGGTTCCCGTGAGATCACCGAAGTTAAGCGCTGTCTGGCGTGGTCGGCACTTGGATGGGTGACCATCCAGGCCGCCATGCGCTGTTGCCGTTTTTGGGGGTGCACTCAGCCTCGTGATGCCAATTGAGGAGCTACTTGGCCGAATAGTAGCGGCTTCGGTCAAGAATACCATCATAACGACCGGGAGAGCGGTGTGCTGACCACACACCTCTCCTATCCGTATCCTCCACTGAGGATGACACGGCTGTCGGATGGTCCCGGTAGGCCACTCGTGGCCTGGCGACGGAGTGAGTGGGGGATTCAAAATGGTTCAAATGGCTCTGAGCACTATGGGACTTAACATCTGAGGTCATCAGTCCCCTAGACTTAGAACTACTTATACCTAACTAACCTAAGGACATCACACACATCCATGTCCGAGGCAGGACTCGAACCTGCGACCGTAGCAGCAGCGCGGTTCCTGACTAAAGCACCAGCATCTTCTCCTGACATGAATTTATGGACGACGTGATCCACCAACGACTCCGAGGGACCTACGCCGAATCGCCGTTGAGGAGTGGGACAATCTGGACCAACAGTACCTGACGAGCTTGTCGATAGTATGCCACGACGAATACAGGCATGCATCAATGCAAGAGGACGTGCTACTGGGTATTAGAGGTACTCTTGCAGGAATTCAAATGGGAGGTTCTCGGTCACCCTCTCTCTCTGTGATTAGGCCATTTTTGGTCCCCTTAAAGAGGCACTGAGGGGCAAACGATTCGCCTCGGACGACGACGTCCAGCTGTACGTGCGGAGCTGGTTAACATCGCAGCCCCGGAAATTTTAGAAGACAGCCATTCACCGCCTTGTGTCACAGTGGAACAAGTGTCTCAACAGCCAGGCTCAATACTTCTAACATACAGGTACTGTTTTCTGTAATCATGCCTCCGGCTCGTTTCTTTTTGCACGTTTTATGTATATATCTGCAACCTATTCTGAATATCAGCAAATGTAACAAGCAGGAGTGTTATTTCCTGATTACAATAGCTGCGATGAGCCATTAGAACCAGCACTAGAAGTCAAATATAGGATGAGAAGCCAGCTGTCAATAACGTAGATGCAAGGTTAGCTACAATAATTTAGGCAGGACGCTGCTCACAAGTGGAGTGGAGGCACAGTCTAGTACTACTTCTCTATCTGAGACATTTCTAAATCAGTTTTCACTGATAAGACAGAGAAAGATCAAAGAAGAACGGCATATTTCGAAACTGGTTTATTTAGTCAGAGTGTCATAGTGTCAGATGTACACAGGTGTGCAAAACTTGGAAGACGGAAGTAACTTTCGCATGATATGTCATTGCAAAGCAACATAGCTCTGTGAAACTTGGATGGTACGTAGAAAGACCTGCTACATTGTAGTACTGAAGGTAATTGAAAAAATACGTAATGAGACGAAAAGAAATGACACTTTTATTAAAAGAAAATAATTACACTGAAGTCACCGCGATTGATGATGGTCCCTTGGACATTACAAAAAGGAAGGAAATGGTTCTTAATAACCATATTTCTCAACGTAGGCGCCCTGGCCCAACGAGAGACCAATTTATTGATACCGTCACTGTAGACAGTCTGACTTTGTTGATGGAGCCACAACCTCACCTCTGCTTACACCACATCATCACTATCAAAATGAAGTCCTCAAAGTTTTCTTTTAAGTTTTCGAAACTAATGAAATACAATTAGGATCATATCGAGACTGTTTGCAGTTTGATCGATGACAGTGAACCTAAGGCCTCGTGGTCTGGAGAAGTATGTGCCGAGTAAGTGGATTAAGGACGGAAAAGTCCCACCATGGTTTGACAATGAAATATGAAAAATGTCGAGGAACCGAAGGCTGTTGCACTCCCGATCCAAACGAGAACGCACAAATGATGACAGGGAGAGGTTAGTAGAGGTTCGTGCCTCTGTGAGAAAAGCTATGCGTGAAGCACAAAAGAACTACCATCATCATACTTTAGCAAAAGATCTGGCCAGAACCCAATAAATTTCTGGTAGTATGTAAAACCGCTAAGAGAGTCAGGCTTCCATCCAGTCACTCATTGATCAGTCTGTTGTAGCAGCTGAAGATAGTAAAACGAAATCCGAAGTTTAAAATTTGCATTTAAGAAGTCGTTAATGCAGAAAAGTCGTACAAACATACCGTCGTTTGACCGTCGAATAGACTCCGGTATGGATGACATAGTACTAAACATCCTTGGCCTACAGAACAACTAAAATAATTGAAAACATATAAGTCGTCAGGTCCGTATGGAATTCCAGTTCGGTTTTACAAAGAGTACTCTACGGCAGAGTCCCATGTGACTGGGAATAAACCGCACGTGCCCCCTTGTAAAAGAAGGGTAAAGGAACGGACCCGCAAAATTACAGACCAAAATTCCTAACATCGATTCCCTACAGAATCCTTGAACACCTCCTCATTTCGTATATAGGCCTACGAAGTTTTCTTGAGACTAAGAAGTTTATTTCCACGAATCTCATGGTTTTAGAAAGTTTGGCTCGTCCGAAATTCAGCTTGCCCTTTTCTGACATGACGCATTGCGAACTATGGATGAAGGGCAACATCCAGATTTCATGTTTCTAGATTTCCGGAAAGCATTTGACATGGTGCCCCACTGTACGCTGTTAACAAAGGTACGAGTGTATGGAATAGGTTCCCAGATATGTGACTCGTAGACTTCTTAAGTGACAAAACTCAAGATATTGTCCTCGACGGCGAGTGTTCATCAAAGACAAGAGTATCGTGAGGAGTGCCCCAGAGAAGTGTGACAGAACGCTATTATTTTCTATATACATAAATGACCTGGCGGATAGGGTGGGCAGCAATCTCGGCTGTTTGCCGACGATGGTGTGGTGTACGGCAAGTAGAGTGACTGTGGGAGAATACGAGATGACTTACAAGGGGAGGCCGCCAATTGTGAAATTCAGATTCGATTCATACTGCGCATAATAAAAGCTCGTGGCCAGAGGTGTAATGTGGCAAAGCACCAAGATGCACTTCTCAGCCGTTGTCGAGAAAATCGACAGTTAAAAGAAACCGTTGCGGTGAAATACTCTCTACGATTAAAATTTTCCACAGCGTCGTGGCGCAGCGGTAAGCGCTCGGGTTCGTAATCCGAAGGTCGTCGGATCGAATCTCGCACGAACACAAATTCGCTGTTGCAGGTATGAAATATAAACTCCGTTACTCGCTCGTTACACTTGAAGGACAGATGTTGAATGGGCCGAAACGAGCCACCGCATAACAGCCTAGTTGCCTGCTAACTTCGAAAGAAGGTAGATGCGGTCCCTAGCGCAACTTATAACATCGTCGAAAATCAGTAGGGACGGGAGCGCTTTGGTACACCCTGTTAAAAAAACGGAAAAATGGAGGCAGTACAATTGGAGAGCGATCCGCCTTCACCAGCATGCATAAGCAATTCATTAATTGTTATATATATATATATATATATATATATATATATATATATATATATATATATATATATATATTTGAATTACAAAAAACAAATACTAAAAAAATTGCATGGTGCGAGATTCGATCCGGCGACCTTCGGATTACGAACCCGAGCGCTTACCGCTGCGCCACGACGCTGTAAAAATTATTAATCGTAGAGAGTATTTCACCGCACCGGTTTCTTTTAACTGTCGATTTTCTCGCCAACGGCTGAGAAGTGCACCTTGGTGCTTTGCCACATTACACCTCTGGCCATGAGCTTCCATTATGCGCAGCATGAATCCAATCTGAATTTCACAATTGGCGGCCTCCCCTTGTTAGACAAATTTCTAGTTGGTGTGATGAATGGAAGCTAGCTCCAAATGTAGAAAAATATAAGTTAATGCAGACAAGCAGGGAAAACAAATCCGTAATGTTCGGATACAGCAATAGAAGTGTCCTGCTTGACACAGTCACATAGTTTAAATATCTGGGCGTAACGTTGCGAAGCGATATGAAATGGAACGAGCAAGTGAGCGTTGTGGTAGTAAAGACGAATGGGAAAATTTTGGGAAAGTGCGGTTCATCTGTAAACGAGACCGAATATAGAACGCTAGTGCGACCTATACTTGAGTTCTGCTCGAGCGTTTTGGATCCGTACCAGGTCGGATTAAAGTAAGACATCGAAGCAATTCAGAGGTGGTTTGCTAGATTTGTTACCAGTAGGTTCGAACAACAAACAAGTGTTTCGGAGATGCTTTTGGAACTCAAACGCGAATTCCTGGAGGAAAGGCGACGTTCTTTTCGAATAACACTATTGAGAAAATTTAGAGAACTGGCAGTTGAAGCAGACTGCCGAATGACTGTACTAGCCGGCCGATGTGACCGAGCGGTTCTAGGCGCTTCAGTCCGGAACCGCGCGACTGCTACGCTCGCAGGTTCGAATCCTGCCTCGGACATGGATGTGTGTGATATCCTTAGGTTATTTAGGTTTAAGTAGTTCTAAGTCTATGGGACTGATGACCTCAGGTGTTAAGTCCCATAGTGTTCAGACCCATTTCAGCCATGACTGTACTGCCGTCAACATACATTTCGCCTAAGGACCACGAAGATAAGATACGAGAAATTGTAGCTCATACGGAGCCACATACAGTCGTTTACCTCGTCGCTCTACTTGCGAGTGGAACAGGAAAGGGAATGACTAACAGTAATGCAAGGTACCCTCCGCCATGCACTATAGGATGGCCGGTGGAGTATGTATGTAGACGTAGATATGGTGGGAAATTCGTTGCAAGGGAGGTGGTCCTACATGAAGTTGGAGATAAAATATCTTCGACACAGTGGGTTTCAATGACTGAAAGCGCACAGGTGCTGTGGTAGGATGACCACGCGACGGTCGCCAATAATCGTCACCCACACATTGAGGCTGAAACGGTGCTAATGAGCAAGTCCACATGTAATACAGCCTGCAGACGCATGTGACGCAGGTAGTGGCAGTTGTGGAAAATGTTCCACACGGTCGTCTGGCTCATCCCATGCTGGCAGATCACCTGCCCAGTACTGATACTGGGGTCACCGTGAAAGATCTTTTATCTCCACCTCCCTTGGAACGCATTTCCGTCCGTACGTCCTTTCCTACATTTACATCTACGTATCACGCAAGCCACCGTATGATGCGTGATGGAGTGTACACTACACCATTACTAGTCATTTCCTTTCCTGTTCCACTGGTAAATAGAGCGAGGGGATAAACGACTGTCTATACGCCTCTATATGAGCCTTAAATTCTATCATCTTCGTTATCCTTACGCGAAATGTACGTTAGCGGCAGTAGAATAGTTCTGCAGTCAGCCTCAAATGCCGGTTCTTTAAATTTTCTTTCTAGTATTCCTCGTGAAGAACATCGCGTTTCCTCCATTTGAGATCCCGAAGCATCTCCGTAAAACTTGTATGTTGTCCCAACCTACCGGAAACAAATGTAGCAGCCCGCCTCCGAATCGTCTCGATGCCTTCTTATCGACGTGGTGGGGATCCAAAACACTCGAGCAGTTCTCAAGAATAGATCTTACTAGTGTCCTATATGAGGTCTCGTTTACAGATGAACCACACTTTCCTAAAATTCTCCCAATAAACCAAAGTGGAGCATTCACCTTCTCTGCTACAATCCTTACATACTCGATCCATTTCGTATCGCTTTGCAACATTACGCCTAGATATTTACTCGACGTGACTATTAATGCAGTAGTCGAGCTCTACGGGTTTGTTTTTCCTACTCATCTGCATTAACTTTTTAGAGCCAGCTGCACACCAACAAGAAATTTTTTCTAAGTCATCTTTTATCCTCCCACAGTCACTCAACTCCGACACCTTCCCGTACACCGCAGCATCATCAGCAACGAGCTGAGAATATTTTCAAGAATTCTGCAGAAAACCGATGTTAGGGATATTGGTCTGTAATTTTGCGGATCCGTTCTTCTACCCTACTTATACTCAGGAGTCACCTGAGCTTTTCTTCAGTCGCTTGGGTCTTTGCGCTGGGCGAGAGGTTCGAGGTAAATGCAAGATAAGTAAGCGGTCAATGCCGGAGAGCATTCTTTGTAAAACTTAATTGGGATATCACCCTTAAACTAATTCGGTTGTTTCTTTACGACATGGTGTCTATTATAACGTCTTCCATACGGGAATGGCCAAATGACGGTGTGTTTGTACGATCTTCCTGCGTGAACGATTTCTTAAAAGAGAAATTTAAAACTACGGCTTTCCTTTTGCTGTCTTCTACTGCCACACCTACCTGGTCAACGAGTGCCTGGACGAAATGCTTAGATCCGCTTATCGATTTCACATACGACCAGAATTTCCTCGGATTCTCGGGCAGATATTTTGCTAAGGTAGGTGATAGTTCTTGTATGTCTCGCGCATACATCTTTTCACAGACGCACGAATCTCTAATAACCTCTGCCTGTCGTCATTTGTGTGTTCTCTTTTGAACCGATAGTGCAACTGCCTTTGCTTCTGAATTTTCCCAATTTCGTTGTTAAACCGCGGTGCGTCTTGTTCATCCTTAATTCAGTTACTCAGCACTTACTTCTCCATTGCACGATTTACAATCCATATAAATACAGAAAGCTGCAGTCAACCCTTTTTTGAAATGGTTATTTATTCCATTAACCGAGACTTTTGAGGCTTGTCTTCAGGTTGTGTTCAGGTTACATGACTATTTTGAAGCGTAATGCTGGGCGCTGGCTCCCTGACAAGAAGATGGAACATGCTTTAATGCATCGACACGAGTATTGTTTATAAGGCGATTTGGATCCGAAACTGAATTCTGTACTTACTGCGACGGTATGGGTGGGTTTGTTAATAACCATCTATCAACTTCCACTGTGATGGACAGTAGACAACACTACTCACTTTTCACAGGATATGTATGTATATACACCGTACTTACAAAACCTTGGCAGCTTTCCATCACAATGGAAGCTGTTGGATGGGTGTTAACAACAAAGCCACCCACACTGTCACTTTAAGTACAGAATTCATTTTTGGATCCAAATCGTCATATAAACAATACTCATGGTACTGCATTAAAGCATGTTCCATCTTCTTGTCACAGAGCCAGCAACCGGCATTATGCGTTAAAATAGTCATGTAACATTTCGTGCACCACATGAAGACCAGTCCGAAAAGGTTCGTAAAGCGGTTTATAGAACAAATAACTATTTCAAAAAAAGTGACAGATTTCAATTTCCCGTATTTATACTGGATAAACAGGCAAGAGTTCTTAAACACCCGTAATGGATAAGCCTAATCTGGTTTACAGTCCGTTTAAACTTTGCCCATAATTCCTCTATATCCATCATACTGGTCGTAAATCATGTCATTTCATTGTCTAAGTGGGATGCTAACAACTGCTTGTCTGTTCTTTCTAGCATAAATACCCTCCTATCCTTCTTAATTAAACTGTAAACTTTAGTAACGACAGCCGCTATGATATCATGATCACTAATCCCTGTCCATACACTGACACTGTCGATAAAACGTGGCCTGTTTGTAGCTATAAGGTCTAAAATATTTCCATCGTGTGTGGATTGTCGAACTAGCTGTTCGAGAAAGTTTTCGGAAATCGTGTTCAAAAGTACTTCGCAGGATATGTCTGTACCCCATGCAATCAACCCATAGATGTCCCAGTCTATACTCGATAGGTTAAAGTCGTCTCCAACCAACATTACATGATCTGGGCATTTCTACAATGCTGACAGTTTACTAGCTTTGAATGACTCGAAAACTGTCACAACGGAATCGGGTGGCCGGTAAAAACGTCCAACAATTACCTTGATTTCGCCTAGAGCTACGCAACCAGATGACTTCACTGTCACTCACATTCGACCTCAATAGCTACATTTTTCTCAGCTGCAATGAACACTCCTCCTTCTATGGAGACAAATCTGCCTTCTCGATACACGTTCCATGAACCGCTAAAGATCTCAGAGCTTTCTACTTCGGTTTTCAGCCAACCCTAGTGTCCCGAAATGATTCAAATGACTCTAAGCACTATGGGACTTAACATCTGAAGCCATTAGTCCCCTAGACTTAGACCTACTAAAACCTGACTAACCTAAGGACATCACACACATCCATTCCCGAGGCAGGATTCGAACCTGCGACCGTAGCAGCAGCGCGGTTCCGGACTGAAGCGCCTAGAACCGCTCGGCTACAGCGGCCGGCTAGGATCCCAAGAATAATTTGAGCACGAGACATTTCCTGTAGTGCAGTTATTTGCGGAACTTTATTTCTGTCCCTTATCCTTTCAGCGATCGTTTCCTGCAGTTTGTGCCCATTTAGCAAAGCGACTTGTGTAGGTTTGTGGTGGCACCTGCCAGATTCGCAATTACATCTCGTGCACCATGCTAGTCCGGAGAAAGAAACCAGTATGCCACCAGGTTCAGCAGGCCCACTTCATACCATTCCCTGTGAGTTGTTCTTTTGCAGGCTGATGGTAACCGTAGCTACACGTTTAGGCGCGTCTAAAATATTCCACGAATTGTGAACCTGATTTACTAGTCTGCAAGCTTTCCCATGCCATCGTCGGCTGAATACACTTAGGATTTGTTATGACAGTGTCACTACCATTCACTGATCCATCCATGCGAAAATCCGCGCATCTGGTTGTATGACAAAATGGACGAAATGTGTTTATGGATGGAATTCACTATCTGCACGATGGTATACGTCTTCACATAGCTGTCTATAACATCTTTAGGTGACTCCGTATCTACTGAATTCGTGCTTTGTCCATCTGCTACGCAGCGACCCCACTGTAATGTTCCTTCGATTATCACGTGACGCGCTGTACCAGTCAGATTGACGGCGGACGGTTGCTTGTAATTATATAAATTTCCACGTGCCTCTATTTGTTTGAGTGTCTGCCGAATCGCACTAGGATGCAACGACTATACAAATCTGTTTCTAGACAAAATACTAGGCTGAGATTCATTAAAATCTTCCTGAGGGAGATTACCTTATTTACGAAAGAGGGCGATTACAAAGCTTCTCTCTGGTAACTCTACAGCAATTTTTCCCCCTAATGATCCGAATGTCGAGCACAGAGCGAGATGGCATTGTGGTAAGCACACTGGACTAACATTCAGGAGGACGACGGTTAAAATCCGCGTCCGATCATCCAAATTTAGGTTTTCCGTGATTTCCCCTAATCGCTGCAGGAAAACACCGGGATGGTTCCTTTGAAAGGGCCGATTTTCTTCCCCATCCTTAAAAATAATCTGATCTTGCGCTTCGTTTCTAATGACCTAGCTGTCGACGGGACGTTAAACCTTAATCTTCCTTCCTTCTTCCATTAGACGACAGATACTACATGTTGCTGAAGGAACCGCATTTAAAAATCTAGAGTCTGCCTTCAGGGAGACTTCAAAGAAGGTTCTGGGTGGTTATAATTAAACTGCAGCTACTCACAGTGTGAACTGTAATTATCGTAAGGCAGCAAAACTTGGTAGATATCCTAACGCGTTAATATGGAACCGATTTACACCCGAAAAAAATTATTTCCAATTTTGTCCACTAGGTGCAAATCTCACGCTATACAGCATCTCGTCGACATCTCGGGTGCTCATATTGAACAAACTTTGTAAGCGGCAATTAATAATAACATCAACATTATTAGTTTCTTGTTTGACCTTTCCTGCCCACATCCCATTCCTAATCTGTTACTCATGGAAATATTTCTGTACGTCATTCTTTCATTCATAGCACCAGATTTGCACCTGGTGGCCAAAATTGGAACTAGTTTTTCCAGAGTTAATCGGTTCCGCATTAACGCGTTAGAATATCTACTAAGTTTTGTTGCTTTTGGGGACACGTGACACACAGGTCATATAAAGCAATGAAAACGAGAGCAATTAAAAATAAGTAATTTTTATTTCAAGTTATCAGCTGCATTCTAAAATACGTATTTAAGGGAGAGAGAAATGCTTAATCAAACAGCTTTTGGAACATCATTCCTGGGAAACAGCGATCAGAAATTAGAATACAAGTTTTTTTTAAAAAAAAAAGTGTCTAGAATGGCATGTAAGTTGTTACAAAATATTTAAATTCTAACAACTTAATGCGATCCTATTTTTTTATTTAAAAGCTTTTATCTTAATCAAGCATCTAAAATATAATTTCATATGCATGTGGTGCCATTACAGCTGAGTAAGAAACCTTGTAACATGTTGATATTTTTCACCAACCGTCCAAGCCGGAGTTCAGCCAACACAAAAAAATATTAGAGCGCGCAGCACTCGTTTCGTCACCAGATAAAGAAGAGTGTTTCCACGAGGAAATTTTAACTGTATTGTACCTTCCACCAGATTTATGAAATAAATAAGTGGCACAAGCGAGAGCATTAATAATTGACAGGAGCACAATAGATGCTGTTTTCACTTTGATAGATTGTGGAGAAATCGGCAGAGTTTAATATCTCAGTCTGCCTGTGCTTCTTTGACATCCAGAATTTACTGTTCGGCTAGAAGGGTAAACGTATTGGTAGATAACGATCAGGTGCAATTTGAAGTTTAACAATATAAAGAAAAGAAGGACGAAATGATCGATTTACGATAAAAGAAACTTTTGCATACTTAAATTTATAGACAGTGATGGAATGTCGCAAAAGGAAGCACGGTGCACTGAAAAAGAGAAAAACTCGAAGTATAGATAAAATTATGTTTCTTAGGGAAGAAAGACTTTCAAATGAATACGACATATTACTGAAGACAGAAACACGAGAAAAATAAACGCAAATAACTATACAGCTTACTTAGCGTTTAAATGGAATTTACGTCCATTTCCGATTGCCTCTCGTGGTGATCAAAAGAAAATACAGCATACTGATATCAATAACGTGGTGGATCTACTTCTACGCCAGCGTAACCTGAATTACCACTTGTACACTTTGTAACCATGAGCTTACGGTGTTCATAAACCGAGTTGATATGCAGCATTAAAGCTCCTAGTTACGAAGTATCGAATTGAAAGTGAATTTTTTTATGATAGAAATTAGCAGAACGAATCACACACGCAACTATATTATGTATAACATAAATAAAGTACCTTTAACGAGCCGCTAGTTTGCGTACTGCATCGTGAATAGAAAGAGTCTTAATTCCGGATAGAGGACGAGTTTTGTGTAATTTCTCATGTATATAGCTCTTCAGTACATCATATAACAAAATATACGATTCTATACAGCAATGGTAAGCAATATAAATATCTTCTCTTGGAAAATATATATGATATATGGCTGACTATGACAGTTGCCTTAGTTCCATCGTACTTGTGTGGCGTCTTTCAATGAAGCCAACACAGGTTGAAACACGAAGTTATTGTTGTAAAGGCGCAAGCATTAAGCTTCCCATTGTGTATGGTTTTGCAATTCTAAGGGAACGAACACTGAGTTATGGCTGAACGACTAGGAAATAACTCATTATTTAGACACTTTCAATTAGTCATTTCCTTTCCTTTCAAAGGCCTAGCCCGCGATCACACTTTAGCAACTCGAGACAGCCACGAGTTTTGAGTAGCGTTTCTTGTGAAGTTCCATTAAGGCGCAGACTACTTCACTACGCTCCGTGATACTATCTCGTATGGCCATTTAATAATTCACTGTCCTTTGCGCATCAATGCTCTTACGCATTAATGAAAGTCTGTTCACGACTGGAACTCAATAAATGGTTTAGCGTTAGTAATGACGACAGACAAGGGGATCCCCTAAGTACAATGCTTTTTAATATGACTCTTGAAGCAGCCAATCAAAAGCTTCAAATATCTGGTTACGTCAGCACTAAGTCAACCCAGATATGTTCGTACGCTAATGATGTAGCAATTATTAGTAAAAGAAGAGTTTCACTAGAGAGAACAATAGGTGATCTGAAAGAAGCCAAACTACATGGAGGCCTTTCTATTACTGAAAAGAAGACGAAATACATCAATTTCACTAGGAAGGGAAATAATAACTTTGATAAACTATCAGCAGCTGGTTTCAATGTTGAACACGCAGAATTATCTGCGATCTAATATTAGTCGGGCAAATTCTATGTCAACTGAAATAAAACAGCGCATCCCAAGTGGTAATAGATTCTTCCACAAGTTTAAGAGATTGCTGGCCTCTACGACATTAAATACACAATTGAAACTTCAAATTTATAAGGTCATGATCAGCCCACTTGTAACATACGGAAGTGGGAAACATGGACATTAACGAGTGCTGCTCAAGATCTATGGGGCAATTTAGGATAAAAATGGTTTCTGGAGATCTAGAACGAACTGAGCTGGGTCGCCTCATACAAGGAACTGACATTGTCAGAAGAATAAAAACTAGGAGAATAGTCTGGTTTGGACACGTTCTTAGGATGGCTACTGGACGAACAACTAAAAAGGTTTCCCAGTGGAGGCCAACTGGGAGAAGAGAAAGAGGAAGGCCACGAAAGCCGTGGAGAGACCACCTGGAAGTAGAGATAAGATCTCCGAGTTAGAGAATGCTGAAGAAGCGCTCTGGAAAGGGTGGAATGGAGGAACCTTGTTGAAGAGGTTAAGGCCCATGCAGCTTTGTAACTCCATCAGAAGAAGAAGAAGATTTGCGACTGGAATTATTCACTTAATTTCTTAAACATACTCTTTCAGTTTATCCGTTTTGTTAGCTCCGAGGAATCTGACTATCTTTCAGTTGTCTTGGAAGATGTATATTATCAGTTACGGCTATGAATATCCTACGAAGATTCTAGAGGCTGTTGAAGTCACTCGCATGAAAATAGTTGCTTCGATAAATTTAAGTTAACATGAATTAATATTGTAGTTCTATTCTGAGAATATTAATTTCCCAATTTAGGAAGCGAATTTTTGTTACAACCTTCTACCAATCAAAGGTTTTGCTTCAGAGAATCCATATGGAATGTCATGTATGTAGTGACTACGCATCCTTATTATTTAAAGCCTTTAAGAAGTCTCCCATTGTCAGACTCAATTAACTCACAATGCTCGTAGCTTACGTGATCCGGTTCCACTGCAAGCGCTTTTTACGCTTATCATACTACAGATTTACCTCAGCTTCAAATCTGAGAATTTTGTTTTCCGGAATTAGCAGTCTTCTTTCATAGATTCTCCAGGATAGCCCTGCATATCCATCTTTTATTCTACTATTTCACCTGTATCAAGTTGAAGCAATTCAATGGCAACAATAATAGTAAAAATAAAATAAAAGTGGTAAGACACATGAATTTCTGAAGCATCATGAAAAGCTAAGAAGAAGGTAACAGTATCAGAAATACGTCATTGGGATGTGTTATAGAAGCTGTAAACTAATTTCTTAAGAAAATGAAACTGTTACTAAATGCTACAGTATTTACATGACACAATTGGTACACTAAAACAAAAATGCTGCAATTACTTATCTGTAACATGCTGAAGGTTGTATGTCGATGAACTATCTCTACAGTGTTACTATATTATGAGAGATATCTGGAAACTCAAATAATTAATAAAACTTTTATAGATTCAGTATCACTAACGGACAACCATGAATCAGTACTTTTGCATTTGTGTGTGTGTGTGTGTGTGTGTGTGTGTGTGTGTGTGTGAGGAGAGGGTGCATTTTTATGTTTCAATTGTTGCTCACACTTCTCCGTTTTACAAATTTTAACTACAATAGTCTCAAAAATATTTTAGTGCGGGTGCTAATGGCTTGGCTGACTTGAGCCCAAACACACATATCATTATCAGTCTAAAAATGCTTCATAAAGTAATCGCAATTAAAGAACAACTAAGCAGTTAGTTATAATTGACAGAAAAGATCTATATTCTTTATCTTTATAGCCAAGAATAACCACCCACGCCGAAAACATTTAAAAATAAATTTTTCATATAATCCTCAAACACTATACAGTGTAAGAAAACACATAAAGCTGTTTACATAAATATAAAATTCAGTTAGGGGAATAGCAAGTACTTCATTCATGAAATTAAACTACCTTATTCGTGACCAATAACGGCTCTAAAAGATGTTTTTATCAGAATGTTTCTCCTAACATTAAATTTCAGTTTGTGTCACATCATCTGCTAGTCTGTTCGGCTTTCTACCATCTCGAATGATATGTTACATACTTAAATTACAGTTCCATATTTCCTAATCAAAAAGACACATTGTCATTTTTAATTACATTTGGATTTTTTTATTCCTACATCATCAGTTTAATACAAACCGCACAACTGCTTCGCTAGAAAGAGGCACAAGCGTTCCTCCCAGTGCTTGTTCACGTATCAGCGTACTAATCAATATTTACGGCGCTCGAAAAAAAAAAGCCAAAAACCTGTCGCAGATACCATGTGCACTGTCTCACGTGATTTCGGCTAAAGTTCAGTAATTTTCTCAACTCATTTTAATCGATCTTGGAACAAGGCAACGTCACAGACATTTTCAGTATCGATGAGCGAATTATAAAGTATAGTTAATCATATTCGACGTATAGGTGGTTGAGAGGCACAATCTGTGTCAGTGGTAGGTCAGCTGATCCGTTGAGAGAATTTACTGGACAGTCATTGGTGCTGCCATCTGACATGCCGCCATTGAGATTAAGCGCTTCCCGAAATTCATTCAGGCTCAGCAGACAGTCTGAACGAAAGGATTTAGCAACAATGTCTGGTCCGAAATACAATTAAAAGAGCAGCATCATGCTGGTAACTGAAAGAAAAAAACATTTATAACACTTCATAAATTAAGTTAACCAGAAATCAGATTGCTCAAACAAGTATTTATGACTCTTGCGTGACACAAAGTACTTACAACTCCTGCCTGACAAGGAAATTTGATACTGCGAACAACAATTAATGTTTTGGCCTTACAATTTATAGAAAAATGAAACGCTGTAGCTACTGCATATTAAACAGTGGGGAAAATATGGACAGTGTGCAATTCTCTGCAAGGATTCGAAGAAATCATTGTTTGCACTTGGTGTCTATGCGAGGAAGTATACTGCACATTTGTGGAATATTCTAATGTCTCAAATGGTGGGCAAAATCGTAATTTCGCTCTCGATAATGACAACATTGAACTATACTGGGAATCATGTATTATTTCATTCCAAATCTTGCACTGAAGCGTCCTAAGACCAAACGTTGCGAAAGTTTCTCTTTTTCTTTCTTTTTTTTTTTTTTAATGGCAGTATAAGTTCTTATGATAAAATATGGTTGAAACTCCGTGCTATCCAGCAGTGCATCGTGTTCACCATTGCCAACTGAGTGAAATTACCTGAAGTATGGTGAACAGATGGAGACCGTATTTACGCGTGAGTGAAGACAGACAGACAGACAGACACACACACACACACACACACACACACACACACACACACATTGACGCTTCGAGTGGGCGTAACCACTGCTCGACTGGAAAGCACCCAGCAAGCGTCTTCGTATTTTCACATTCAAATACAGTAACCTGTGTCTGCAGGGTTGGGGTACAAGAGAGTTGCTTTGAAAAATTGCATAGCCACGAAGTGCCGCATATACGCTCAGGGATTCGGAGGAGATGTAGATTTTGGCATCATTTTAGAGGGAAAGAAGCCGACACTTTGTGTTATATGTGGAAACAATTAGTGGTTGTCACGGTGTTAACCACATTCGTTCTCAGTCAAACGGTTTTCGAAGAGCAACGTCGTGTGTTGTCATTAACATGAACGCGCTTCTGCATGCTAACTTGCCAACGAATTTACAGCGAGCGGTACGGTATATTTACCTGGTATGTGCGTAGTCGGCGCGAAAGAATATCTTCGCCGTTGGTGCCGGGGCGTGAAGCTTGGATGGAGGCACAGCGGCTAAAAAGCCTACTGCACGTGCTAGCACACACCGACTGCCCCTGCCGTTCGATATTCGCCCAACACAAACAGGAAGCGCGGACGGGTCCACTGCGTCGACGCGGGGGCGCGCCCCGCCTGCGACCTATCGATAGTGACATTCGACCAACTCGACGGCCTTTTAAGTCTTTATTTTTCAAAAACGATGCCGCTTTCATAAGGATAGTAGCCAGAAAACTAAAGGCGCTACAATTTTTGTAATTTATTAACGGCAGGTATTAGTATTTATACTAACTTGTACATAAAGAAAAAGGGAAAATTAATTCGAAATGAAGTGAGTGCGTATACGTTAATCGATTTCCGCTATAGTACATTTCTCGTCAGCTCAAAATTGTTAATTTCTTATTGATAACGACTTAACTATCACAAACACCGATCATAGGTTTGCAGTTCCTTGCTTGAACCCTTAGAAATTGTAATTAAGACGATATAAAAAGGTGTAACCTAATAATGAAGATACAGAATCCTTTTTAGGGTTTGCGACTGAAACGGCAACCTATATTCAGAGATGCTTTGTCAAAAAGTATGCTTAGCGATAAGATCAATGTCCTTAGCATGCGTATATGAAACTGACCACACAGGGAAGCACAACTAGATTGGTTCTGCAGCAAACACTGGGCGCTATAGAAAGTGATTGGTTGTCTGAATAGTGGTACTGAGTGAGTTGGTGCCTTGCTTAGCGTACTAGACTCGTATTCGGGTGGATGACGATACAATTTAGTATCCTGCCATCCAGATTAAGGTTTTCTGTGATTTCCCTGACCCGCTGAAGGTAACTTGCCTGTGAACACCTGGAAAGATATAAACAATTTTCATGAATTTTACTCGGCTTTGACCAAAAAACGTGAACTCCTAGTGGGGTGAAAATTGTAGGACAATAGGAATGTTTCTTGCTGAACATTTTGGTACACAGTTAATGAAATTAGTTCTCACGTTTAATTTATAACAATTTTTTTGTGAAGATCAGTTGGTTGCACTTCTATATACCGTGACATACTTGGAATCTTTCTACTGACTAACTGTGCTTCTGATAAGCGTGAAACTTTAAGTACACACAAACAACATGTCTGTCTAAAAAGTAGACTAAAATACGTCATTTCTGCCACAAGTTTTTATTCTAGAAATACTTACACCTTATAATCTAAATTAAGGGTACTTTTTTGTAATTAATCAGTATGTATTTTCCTTCCTGTTGAGAGTACGTTAGTGTCTGTAGTCTGCTTTCCTCCATATAGTATCCTGCGACATCGCAAAAAAATTCAGACCTCTACCTCAAACAGATTTTTTTCCTTGCATAAAATAAACATGTCGAAAATTTTATCTTTGGGAAATTCAATTCAAAGATGTATTTGATTAACGATTGACCTCTGTTGTTCGTAATACGTTCCAGTTGCATAATCTTCTTAGATTACACGTTCCTGATCTTCTTTCTTCGTTTTCTCGTTTCTCCGTAATCCGCCGTCTTCGCTTGCCTCCAGGACCCACTTTTCAGTTTCGGTTACTCTCAAATAATCGACTGCCAACAGCGATTGTCTCCTATTAAACGCAGAATATATAGTCCTAGCAATTCTAGACTTCACCTGATAACTATTCTCCATTAAGACAAATTACAGGCATAATAACTTTCGAGAATGACAAAATAGCTGCAGATAAAACTACAGAAAAGGTTATAAGGAAAACAACGCTAGAAAACCATATATATACAAGGGAGACATAAGAACATCGCAAAACGTATCGTCTTACAGGGCTTTCAACTTGAAAAACGGTTTTATGGTATATGTTTCGCGAATATGAGTCTAATGACGACACTGATGGGTGAAGGGAGCGGAAACAAGGGCGTGGATGCACACCACGAGATCTTTAAGTTCATTTTTAAACAACTTCCTCATCTCCAATTCAGTTATTTTAACCACCATTTTGTTCAAAAAAACTCTAAACATCGATTTAAGACGAAAAACAAAAAATCAATTTTTTGGAGCGTATTCCGGATGGTTCCATTGTAAGAGCACAGCTCATTTCCTTCCCCATCCCGAGTTTGTGCTCCATCTGTAATGACCTAGTCGTTGATGGGGCGTTAAACCTTCATCTCCCTCCCATCTTTCCTTCATTAGTGGTCTTCATAAACTAAAGGACGTAAGAACGTTCCAGTTCTCAAATTCCGAAACTAAACCTGTTTCCAGACTAGGAATTAATCTCTTAAGCACCGAGCTGTCTACATACCTCGTTATATTTCAACTGATCGTAGCGATATTTGGCGCTGTATGTGTACTCATTACGTCTTGCTATTGGCTCAGCGTCAGATTTAGTAAATGCACTGAGCTGCTCTAGTAAAAACTCAAAGTCGTTACAACAGCTGCGATTACGCTACTGTTCACTTTAAGTATGACCGAAAGCACGGCTGTACTGGTAAGAAAAATTTAAGTGTACATACTTCAGAACACAAGAAAGAATCTTAAAAGATGTCGGTTTCCTATGCAGGCTGTTTTTCATTCCAAGTGAAACCTTTATTTCGTTGTTACCGATTAGCTAATATCGAGGCTTTGGGCATTATCGAGCTACCTGATGATAAGAACAATTATTAACGTTATAATGACCATCATATAAAAACGTGAATGTATGCCGACGATCAGGCCATAATAACTACTCCAGAAGAAGAATTACAAACAAGTATTTTTAACGTAAGCGAAATTTGTCAAAATAGTAATCTCAAAATATCTATAGGAAAAATAAAAATAATGGCATTCCGACGAAAACAGCAGGTGCGGTCAAAAATAGTGATAGAAAACAAAATAATCGAGCAGGTAAGTTATTTTAACTACCTGGGATGCGAAATATCTTTTGATTATGATAAAGATGTAAATAGCAAAGCAGCAAAATACCAGGGTGTTTGTAGAACAATAAAATAAACGTTAAACAAAAAGACAACTAAAGAAATGCAACTTACATTCTATAAAACACTAGCTAGGCCATTGTTACGTCATGGATCTGAGGCTTGCAAGACATAAACCGAATACAAACGTCAGAAATGAAATTCCTCGGATCACTTAAATGATGAAGAAACGAAGATGTTAAAGTGAGACCAAAACAACTGCAACAACAGAAAAAAATCTACACATATAACCAGAAACGGGAAGAACACGCAAACAGAATGGAACAAAGCAGAATTAAGAAAAAGTTTTGCAACACGTACCCAAAGGTGAAAGGGACGTCGATCGTATCACGGAACGATGGAGCTAAGATGCTGAAACCGGAATAAGTTCCTCGAACCTAATCCATAAATGAAGCATCAAGTTGAAGAAGAAGTAATAAGAACAAATATTATAACTTAACATCTAAAGACACTACTCAGGTTCTTAAACCAAAGTTATAATACGCTTACAATGTTGTATAGAATCTTCTCGGCGTTCAGACAGCGTCGAATCACAGTTGAAATTCGAGCATTCCAAGATTAAGACCTCTTAGTCGGGAGATGACTGTCTGTCGGGAGCGAAATCTACCTCCTTTATAGTGTCGTACAAGCTTGTGATTGGAGGGCTGATGTGCTTGGAGTTGTAACTTCCATTGGCGGTGACGTTACCTGGAGGGCGTGATTCGCATGCGCGTTGTCCGGCAGCGCGCGGGGTGCTCCCACCCCTCCTCTGCCCGGTCGCGGCTGAGGGGCGAAAGGGGAACGGAGACCACCCCCAGCAACACCTGTCTCCTTAAGAGTTATAATTTTTGGTTGTATTGCTATCAAGGCGCTCATCGAAAGTGCTCGTCCGCGGCATTACTCAGATTATAATTCCACCTTTGTTGAAGTTGTTATTGGACCTGCGAATTTCTACCGATACTTTTATGACAGAATTCCGGTAGGCCGATGCATGGAACAATACCGTCGTTTTTGCTCTTGTGCGCTTCCGTAAGACTGAGTTCCGCTATCTCTGATTTCTCGAGATTTCGTTATTTGACGTCCCGACTATGTTCAGTGCTGCGCTCGGCTACTGTGCGGATTGTCTGCCCTACATAGTTTTCCCCACATTCACGCGACACATTGCAGACACCAGCTACTTTCAAATCCAGGCCGTCTTTTACTGGTAGTAGCAAATCCTCGATTTTCCGCGCAGATCGTAAAACTAGTCTACTACCATATTTGCGTATTATGCTTCTAATTTTGCCTGAGGTGGCTCTGTAGAATGGAAATAATGTTGCCGGTTTGTCTTTTCCCATTGGCTGGATGGGTTTTGTGGTTACGTTTTATCAGCAAATACAGCTTTAATTTGATGTTGTTTGTATCCGTTTCTCTTGGACACATTCTTACGGTGTTTCACTTCAGATCCCAGGCGATCATAGTCTGAAATTTTATGTGCTTCGTACTATAAGGTACTCAGGACGGAATAATTTTGTGCTAGCTGCTGGAAATTTCGCTCATTGAAATAAAGATCGTTGCGAGATGCCTTTTTGTATATGGAATGACCCAATCACCCATCCATTTTAAGATCCACGAACACGTCCAAAAACGGCAACTTGTCTTCTGTTTCTACTTCTATCTGATGTTCGGATGTATGGAGTTAACGTGGTCCACGAACGGAGGCATTGCGTCCATTCCGCGAGGTTATATAAAAATCGTGTCATCCACATAACTATAAAACAAATTGGTCATAGAGATCAAAATGCAAAAATACGTGTTTTCAAAATCTTCCATAAAGTAGTTAGCAATAGCTGGTGATAAGAAGAACCCAAAACCATCCCATCGGTCATTTAGAAATATTTCCCATTGAACAGAAAGTAAGCGGTCATAGAGACGCGGCTAAAAAGTTTAGTAATGTCACATGACAAATAGCCAAGTAGAAATAAAAGGCACCTATAATATTAAGAATTCAACTTTATTCCACGTATGATGACGATATTTCGACTGTATTTAATGGGACAAATAATGAAATTGATCAACTGCTTAAAATATTTAATGGTCTTCTTTTAGCGAGTTACAAAATGTGAATTGTGAAATAAAAAATTTTTGGACACAAATCTCGTCCTCACAGTTGACAGAATAAGTTCGGCTATTTTCCGCCGCAATGCAACTGGTACGGATCATACACCATCTGAACTATTAATCAATCAAACAAGATGGCGTTTTACCCCTCAGCCATAAATCTTGCAGTAGCAACACCTTTAACTCCAGAAGAAAAACTGAGAGACAGACGAATTTAATTAAAATTGTAGCCTATCGTAATGTACACGTACCACATACAGCAGATAAAATTTCTGAGAAGAAAACAAGAAGGAAAGGTACAACGGGAAAAGCGAAAAAAGATATTTCAATGTCATTCACAGGCAATATATCATAGAGGACTAGACGATTGTTGGCTGAAAAGTATGGTTCTAAATTAGCATTCTCTACTGTAAATAGCCTAAAGGAAAACTTAATTAATAATATCCAAACCGCAAATGACTCCTTATGCAGCTCAGATGTTTACGAGATAAAATGCGATGGATGTTCAGTATTCTACATTGGAAAAACTGGAAGGGCATGTAATGCTAGGTATAAAAGCACGTTATAGGTGAAAAAGATACTACTGTGCATAATTCTACATTCACAGAACACTTGCTAACATCGAGTCATAATCCAAAAAGAGTCGAAGAAATTGAGATTTTGCAGAAAGAAAAGAAAGGAAAGATTTTTAGATACATGATAAGAAAATACGGCTTTCTTTTAAATGGAGAGTTACAATTGAGAAATGAGGTTTCTTTACCCGTTACTGGCGACAGTGTACATATCTTGCTGCGATTCCTGTCTGTCAACATCACTTCCTCTTCGGAGGCGTCATTTTCCTTGTACACAATGTGGTTTTATTTTCCATTAGTTTTACTAGATGATAGTTACTCTTTGATAGGACAATTTATCAAAATACGGCACTGCTATATTGTCTGTAGCGTCGTATTCAGAGCTTTAATTTCCGGCACAATTTTTCACTAGAGAAGCAAGTAATTTATTACTTCATTAAATATAGATTTTTTTTATACCTACATAATATGAAAAATGTAGCACTTAGTTCATTTAAGACTATTTGCTACTTGTTCTTGTAAATTTTAATTTTACCAATTAATAGTTCATTACAGGTAAGTTGTTTCACACAAATAGCCACATAGATTATTATATGCATGTTACGACAGTATGTCGGAGCAGAAAAGATAATTACTACATAACTGAGCTTTTCATTACAGCATCAGCGCGCAACGTGTGGCACACACTACGATAATTTACGTAAGCATTGTAGATGGATGCTATGCTTTTAGCATCCATACATATTTCATTCACAGTTCTCATCGACATTTTAATTGCAATTACTGATGGTCACTCGAGCTGATTAGCTCGTGATACATGTAACATGTTTTAATTAACGTAACCAAGTAACTGTTTCATTTCCCGACTGGGAATTTCGGTTATTTTACGTCATAATTGGAAGCTAAAAATTATTGTTGGTTCTGTCATAATTTTTGTAGGTAATATCAAGTAGTTCGGAAGAAGATACGGTAGTATCTAAACCTAGTTAAGTTTAACCAAATAAACTTCCAGCAACTGTCTGGCTGTTTACTAATTGAAGCTCTATATGTTATCTCTTTTTTATAGTTAGTCAATTGCTTTACCTACAATAGAGACAATGTAGCCTTGTCAGTACATATCTCTAGTCTTCATTATTCAAATGGTTCAAATGGCTCTGAGCACTATGGGACTTAAATTCTGAGGTCATCAGTCCCCTAGAACTTAGAACTACTTAAACCTTACTAACCTAAGGACATCACACACATCCATGCCCGAGGCAGGATTCGAACCAGCGACCGTAGCGGTGTCACGGTTCCAGACTGTAGCGCCTAGAATTGCACGGCCACTGAGGCCGGCCTTCGTCATTCTCCAATGTTTGTATGACATGACTGATATTATTTGTGACTCATTAATTCTGTACTCAAAGGACACGACGTTTTTATGTTACATCATGTGCACAACTCCGAATTTCACTATAATAGCATTTAATTACCAGTCATTGAATCACGCGGATCTTTTATGGGAATATAGCTGGGTATTAGTGCAATTTTTACCGTGTAGAATAACATAATAGGTAACTAAATAATCTGAAAAACGTCTTAGGATTTTAACTAAACCCATCCGCCAATTCCTTGATGCATAACACTGATAGTAATTGCCCTGTCTCGGCCCTCTGAAGCACACTACGTATTATCTAAGGGGCTGTAGATAATTTCCGTCCAGGATAACGTGCTGAGTCCTGCCTGTCAATAAATGTTCGGTCCACTCGCTAACATGGTTAGACTTTATTTATCGCATGGCTTATTTGATGTATATTATGCACAAAATTTTGACCCAAATATTATAATAATATGAAATAAGGAAAAAGCTGAGAGATTAATATCTAATCTTTCAATATAGAAATCCGTAGTCGAGTGGTCAACGTGGATGACTGCCGCATCCAAATGAAGCCGCTGGCTGAGGATGAGATGGCTGTCGGGTGGTCTCGATTGGACCATCAGAGGCCAGAATGACGGAAAGAGTGAAGCTGCAGTATAACGTATCGGCTTAGCAGTCACCAACAGCAAGTGTTTTGGGTTGCCATAGCAAGACCTGATAGGATATTCTTCAGTAATATGTATCATGATCCGATTTTCTCTACGGTTGAACTGAGGTGACGTTAGCTTGCCCCATTTGTCCAGAGAGTAATCGCACATGTAACGCTGGGTTCTGATTGTGATCAGCGTGCACCACGTCATGCGTGGTAATTAAAAGTCAGCCGTTTTTTGGTGCTACAGGGTGTACATTTCTGACGTAAAACAGGTCACTCTTGAGACAATGCAGAGCTAATTGAAGGCTTTCTGTTGTTGATACCTTAGCCGCTTTGGATGGTCGTCTTCAGGAACAGGTACGACTTTTATTGGTACCTTATGTGTCTAAATTTGATGTCCGAGCTGGTCCTTCACATGTTCTATCGGGAATATGTGTGAGGATTTTGCTGATCACTGGAATACCTCAATATCACACACAAGGTTATGTGTGACACGCATGCCGTGTTTGGACGAGCATTGTCCTATTGAAAATGGCATCAAGTTACAGTCACATGAGAAGTAACGATGAGGACGTAGGATGTCGGTGACGTAGCGTTGTGCCATCATAGCTTCCTCAATCACGACCAGCCGCGACCTGAACCCCCCGCACCTTGACGCCAGGATTACGACCACTGAGCTTCTCCAAAACATTGAAGAATGGGACTTCTTCTCAGGACGCAGCAGTACTAGCCGACCACGGTCATCCGTAATAGTGCAGAACCCTGATTCATTGCTGAACACGGTTTGACACCGTTCATCAATTGTCTGTGATTCCCAGTCACAGCACCAGTCCAAATGCAGCCGTTTGTGTTGTGGTGTTAACGGCAGTCTGCGCATGAGACGGCAATATCCTGATCTGCCCGCTGCTAGTTTCCGACCAATGGTGCAGGATGAAACCAAATGTAGCATGAAGCTCGTTAGTTGATCTCGGATGTCAGTCGCAGATGTGAGGGGGTTATGATGCGCTTGGGGCACATCCCTTTTGATAGACATAGTCGATATGAAAACTGACAACATGTATGTCCGCCCTCATGTTTCATATATTCCTGCATCCCAGCAGTGTCACATCTGATGGTTCAAATGGTTCTAAGCACTATGACACTTAACATCTGAGGTCATCAGTCCCTTAGACTTAGAACTACTTAAACCTAACCAACCTAAGGACATCACACACATCAATACCGGAGGCAGGATTCGAAGCTGCGACTGTAGCAGCCGTGTGGTTCCGGACTGAAGCACCTAGAACCGCTCGGCCACAGCGGCCGGTGTCACATCTGAATACTACACAAATCTGCGTATTGCACGGTTCGACCAGATGGCCAAATGGAGACCCACAATGAGGCCCCTTTCAAATTTTCTCAGATGCTGATAACGCTGTCTCACACAAGACGCCTCATCTCTGTGTTCTTAATAGCCCCGGTAACAAAACTAAACACGAACAATACTAATGCACTCCGGATGTCATTCTACCTGTCACAGAGAATTGTAACCAATCATTTACATACCCACCGAGATGTATACATGTACAACGTTATGTTGACATTAGATCATGTGTTCTCGGTGCTTCACTTCTGTCAGGCAATGTAGATTCGTAGTTCTTTGTCCTTCATTGTTTTATTACACTAAATGGCCAAAGAAACATATCGTGTAGGGACCCCGCGAGCACGCAGAAGTGCCGCAACACGACGTGGCATGGAATCGACTAATGTCTGAAGTAGTGCTGGAGCGAAATGACACAATGAATCCTGCAGGGTTGTCCATAAATTCGTAAGAGTACGAGGGGGTGTAGATCTCTTCTGAACAGCGCGTTGCAAGGCATCCCAGATATGCTGAATAATTTTCATATCTGGGGAATCTGGTGCCCAGCGGAAGTGTTTAAATTGAAAAAAGTGTTCCTGGAGCCACACTGTAGCAATCCTGGACGTGTGGGGTATAGCATTGTCTTGCTGGAATTGCCCAAGTCCGTCGGAATGCACAATCGACATGAATGGATGCAGGTGATCGCACGTGTCACCTGTCAGAGTCGTATCTAGACGTATCAGGCGTCGCGTATCATTAAAACTGCACACGCCCCACACCATCACAGAGCCTCCACCAGCTTGAACAGTCCCCTGCTGACATGCAGGGACCCTGGATTCACGAGGTTGTCTCCATACCTGTACACGACCATCCGCTCGATACAATTTGCAACGAGACTCGTCCAACCAGGCAATATGTTTCCAGTCATAAGCAGTCCAGGCGAGGCGTAAAGCTTTGTGTCGTGCAGTCATCAAGGGTACAAGAGAGGGCCTATATCGATGCTGTTTCGTTGAATGGTTCGCACGCTAACACTTGTTGATGGCTCAGCATTGAAATCTGCAGCAATTTGCGGAAGGCTTGCATTCCTGTCACGTTGAACGATTCTCGTCAGCCATCGTTGGCCCCCTTCTTGCAGGACCTTTCTCCGGCCGCAGTGATGTCGGAGATTTGATGTTTTTCCGGATTCTTGATATTCGGTACACTCGCGAAATAGTCGTACAGGAAAATCCCCACTTCATCGCTACCTCGGAGATGCTGTGTCCCATCGCTCGTCCGCTCATTATATTACCACGTTCAAACTCACTTAAATCTTGATAACCTATCATTGTAGCAGCAATAACAGATCTAACAACTGCACCAGACACCTGTTGTCTTATATAGGCGTTGCCGACCGCAGCACCGGATTCCGCCGGTTTACATATCTCTTTATTTGAATACGCACGCCTATACCAGTTTTCTTGGCTCTTCCGTGTATATTTCCATATAAATTCACCTCGCGGCTGACAATACCAACGTCGATTAAAAAATCAAGATAACTGAGGATCCCGTGATCACACTTAAAGCTCAACAGCGCGCTGCACAAATTTTAAACTCCTGTTAGCAAATCGCGTTCAGCTAACCGACAATTTGGCCGTGGTTAATCCCTGTGTTACAAAGGAAAGCGCCCAAACTGATACACTTTTAGAGCTGGTCGGCTGAATTTCGAAAATTTTGGAATGCAAAAAACTGACAGGTGTAGTTTTAGGGAGAAACTGGAGATTACTGCACTGTCATGCCACTGTCAGTGAACCACAATATTTCGTATTATTAAATTGTGGTCACTGCTGCATTTAAACGAAAAATATTATTTTCTACTCCGGAAAAGTTCTTTATTGTATCCCCCAGGAGACTGAATCTTTACATGAGTACAATCCACTGTGTCAGTGACTCCAGTACGCTGAAACCATCCATCACAGAGTGTAATTCTGTTCGTAAAAGAAATTTCACGTATTTTGGGGACATTGCTGCTGTAATCCCCAATACATCACGTTCCCATAATCTACGAAAGGATTTCCCGTTTCCATAAGTACACCAATAAGGTTGCGGCGACGATTTACATAGTCAAGACATAACATTTCTTCATCTTCTATACCATCTAAAACATCAAAACTGCTATCTTCATATGGTACATGTTTATTTTAACCGCGATCAATTCAAGATAAACGATCCTCTGACCTTGGTCAACTAAAACTGCCATCAGCTCCCTCGTTTAACTTTGAGCGATGTTGGTGGAATCGAATTTTGTGTTGACCAGTGTTATTTGCCGAGTCAACCGCGGTTAATTTTCAAATGATGTTGGTGTAGTCAGCTCTCAGTGTAAAAAGTAAGAAACAGAATGTGACTTAAAACTAGGAGCCAGTGGTTCAACGTTGCGTTGATTATGCTGGGAATCATTCTCATAGTGTTACTGTGCCGTGTATGTGTCTTTGTTGTATGCTGGCTGTTAACGCTAATCAGAGGCACAGTATTTGGCCATACAGAAGGCAAGTTCCAAAGCACAGGAGCGAAACGCAGCCATGATATACCTCAAAGTTTTCGGGTGGCGTTGTTATTCGCCATCAGTTTGTTAGTAGTTTTTGATAATTGTTTCTTAAATACACGTTACAATCTAACACAATCCACAACGACTTCAGCTTCTGATTGTAGTGAAGACAGATGTATTCAAACGGTTTACTGAGTTTTCTTTTTATTAGGTTGTTAATTTTGTGTGATCTGGAAACCCCAGTCTTGAAGGCACTGGCTTAGAATATCCATTTTCCGATTTATCTACGCAGTCTGTGAACAATATGTTAGTAAATTTTAAGATAGTTCCAGAGATTTGTATGTTGTAGACAACACACAGCTATCAGAACACCCAAATTTTCTACAGTGTGTATCTGCCATGTCAGAAATTTACCGATACAGGGTTAAAAAAGTTGAGTCAGTACGTACCGTCGTCGCAAGCCATTGTTGAGATTCCTTGGATGACTAATATCACTGCCCATAACCACTTGAAAGCTTCCATTGCTAAATACATAGCTAATTAGATGGGGAGTTATTTTGTAAAAGATGTCTCGAAGAAGTCCATGTTATGCCCCCTCTCCAAACTGTATCGTAGGTTGCTGAGAGAGGGATGAATGCTGCAAATGTTTTAAGCTTTCTCTGAAATTCTGCTTCATTGTAGATGATAAGGGAAAGTACTTGATTTGGCAATTAATTTGTAGTTAGTATGGTTAGATATTCGATATGGCTGCACTTCGTTTAGAATGGGTCGGTGGGATACTGAATCAAACGCTTCTTGAAAAATCTATAAACACCGAATCAACCTTGTTTCTTCTATCCATGGCACTGAGGATGTTGCGTATGACAGGCGTGGGATGGGTTAAGTTTGATGTATGATTTCGGAAGCCATGTAGTTTTCCCTAGATACGGTTATTTTGTTACAGGTAGGATATTTTGTTTGAATTCAGAATATATTCTACGATTCTTCTACAGGTAGATATGAGTGAAATACACTCCTGGAAATGGAAAAAAGAACACATTGACACCGGTGTGTCAGACCCACCATACTTGCTCCGGACACTGCGAGAGGGCTGTACAAGCAATGATCACACGCACGGCACAGCGGACACACCAGGAACCGCGGTGTTGGCCGTCGAATGGCGCTAGCTGCGCAGCATTTGTGCACCGCCGCCGTCAGTGTCAGCCAGTTTGCCGTGGCATACGGAGCTCCATCGCAGTCTTTAACACTGGTAGCATGCCGCGACAGCGTGGACGTGAACCGTATGTGCAGTTGACGGACTTTGAGCGAGGGCGTATAGTGGGCATGCGGGAGGCTGGGTGGACGTACCGCCGAATTGCTCAACACGTGGGGCGTGAGGTCTCCACAGTACATCGATGTTGTCGCCAGTGGTCGGCGGAAGGTGCACGTGCCCGTCGACCTGGGACCGGACCGCAGCGACGCACGGATGCACGCCAAGACCGTAGGATCCTACGCAGTGCCGTAGGGGGCCGCACCGCCACTTCCCAGCAAATTAGGGACACTGTTGCTCCTGGGGTATCGGCGAGGAACATTCGCAACCGTCTCCATGAAGCTGTGCTACGGTCCCGCACACCGTTAGGCCGTCTTCCGCTCACGCCCCAACATCGTGCAGCCCGCCTCCAGTGGTGTCGCGACAGGCGTGAATGGAGGGACGAATGCAGACGTGTCGTCTTCAGCGATGAGAGTCGCTTCTGCCTTGGTGCCAATGATGGTCGTATGCGTGTTTGGCGCCGTGCAGGTGAGCGCCACAATCAGGACTGCATACGACCGAGGCACACAGGGCCAACACCCGGCATCATGGTGTGGGGAGCGATCTCCTACACTGGCCGTACACCACTGGTGATCGTCGAGGGGACACTGAATAGTGCACGGTACATCCAAACCGTCATCGAACCCAACGTTCTACCATTCCTGGACCGGCAAGGGAACTTGCTGTTCCAACAGGACAATGCACGTCCGCATGTATCCCGTGCCACCCAACGTGCTCTAGAAGGTGTAAGTCAACTACCCTGGCCAGCAAGATCTCCGGATCTGTCCCCCATTGAGCATGTTTGGGACTGGATGAAGCGTCGTCTCACGCGGTCTGCACGTCCAGCACGAACGCTGGTCCAACTGAGGCGCCAGGTGGAAATGGCATGGCAAGCCGTTCCACAGGACTACATCCAGCATCTCTACGATCGTCTCAATGGGAGAATAGCAGCCTGCATTGCTGCGAAAGGTGGATATACACTGTACTAGTGCCGACATTGTGCATGATCTGTTGCCTGTGTCTATGTGCCTGTGGTTCTGTCCGTGTGATCATGTGATGTATCTGACCCCAGGAATGTGTCAATAAAGTTTCCCCTTCCTGGGACAATGAATTCACGGTGTTCTTATTTCAATTTCCAGGAGTGTAGTTCGGCAGTTCTATTCATAAGTTCTATTTTCTTTTGTGGCTATTCGGTTGAGCTGTGCTCTTTTATAATTACATTTTTATGCTTAAGAAATATGAGAAAAATTATGATCAATAGTGAATCTAATTTACCTGTAAACTGTCTTTAAACTATACGGCGACTCAGTATGGCCCCTGGCTTTAATGAATTTTAGCGATTTAAGCTGTCTTTCAACTCCACTACCATTTATTACTGTGTAACTCATAGTTGCATCGACACGGGTATTAATTTTCCTCTGCGAAGACAATTTTTAAGGCGGAATTCAACGTTTCAGTTTTTAGTTTGTAAGTTTTCTTCTCGTGAGTCACAGATAGCCTCAACACATGACCAAAATTTCTTGGGGTCGCTGGGGAGGTTTTGCGATAGTATTTTTAGCAACCGTAATTGTTGAAGACTTCACGCGTTGCACCCACTGTAGCCGTGGGCGTTTATATTAACATTTGCCTATCCGTGCATATATGCATTACATTGTAGGTTTTGTATAGCAGGCACTATTGCTCATGATGGTACCTGATATCTATATTTAAATCTACATACATACTCCGGAAGCCCGTTGGACAGTGCATAGGGATGGGTAATTTGTACCACTGTTATCCATTCCCCTTCCTACTCCATATTCAAATGGAGCATTGAAAAAAATAATTGCCTCTTTGCTCTGTACGAACCCTAACTTTCCTTACTTTAGCCTTAGGGGAAAAGAACGTCGGAGGTAACAGGGTCGTTATGCAGTATGTTACAAATGCTGGTTCCTTAAACTACCTCAATAACGTTTCGCTAAAAGATCGTCTTCTCTCCAAGGATTCCTATATAAGGAGACGTATTATTTCCGTAACACACCCATACTGACAAAACTCAGTAGTAATGAATCTACCAGCATGCTTCTGAATTGTTTCGAGGTCTCCCATTAATCCTACCGGGTGGGGATCCCAGACATCCGAGCAGTACTCAAAAATTGGTCTATCGAGCTATTTAAGCTGGTTTTAACCACCAATTCATTACTGTGTCAGTCACTGTTGCACTGCTTCGGGTACCGAATGATGACAACATTATTTCATGTTAGGGTCATATTTCTGCTTAGTTTGGTCATTTATTTGCTTGAACTGATTCTTTCATTGGTAACTATACTGGTTTATAAGCATTACACGATAGAAAAGTTAGGTATAACTATAATTCGAGAAGCAATAGATTTGTTTACACAAAAACGACTATGTTCGTTACGCTGTAATGCCGAATAGAACTACCACATACAAACCAGCGATTGTGCAGTAGGCTTCCGTATTTTTAAACAGTACACGACTACTTGCTTGAGAGTAGGAAGGAGCTGATGAAGTGTACATGACGCACAACATCTTGGATAGCCAACTTGATGACGTCGGATCGCGTGAGGAAACTCAGTCTGAGTGGCATTGACAGACTGTATTTAGCCCAAACTATGCTCACCCAGTGGCCTGTAGGTAATATGTTTCTAATCTGAGGTTGGGAAACGAGAAACTTAAGCCATGATTAACCAAAAGAACGACGTTCAACTAAAACTGGTATTTTCTGCTTCTCTGAAGGCTTGGGGCACAACCACATATCGACATTACTCAGTCTTTCTTGCAGCCACCAAAAGGGTGATATTTATTTTTGCATTTATTTCATCTAGAAAGAATAGATCCTTTGAGGTCTCTCTCTCTCTGTTTAAACTACCAAAATTCCTTAGTGAGGCAATATTACAGTTACCATAGAACGTGAGGAATAAGTAATAGCAACAATAATAATAATAATAATAATAATAAGTAAAGCAATAGATGTGCAGAATTTAAGACGTGCCAGTGTTATTAACATTAAGCTATCTCCTCATTATGTTCTTGTCGAATGTGAGTTGCGACATCAAGGGTCAAGGTGGAGAAGATGTCGATTGGTCAGAGGAAGAACGAGAAGTAATAGGCGAAGATTAGCACATGAGATGGAACGGAGGAAACAGAAATAGGAAGGAGTGGAAAGAGCGTAGATAGTTTAAAATGTGAAAGGAATATTAGTTCGCTGTTGGGAAGAAGGAAACACTTGTGATATACTGAGAGGGAAGCTATGCCGGTGATAACAGCTCACCAAAAGTCAGTACTCTCAGAGTAGCCTAACAACAAAGCTATTAATTTTTAACACCTCCTAAAATATTCTATAATGTAACTTGCAAAAATTTATATCTGAAATGACCTGTTTATGATGCCAATATAAAGTTACATAAATATAAACTGTAATGTTGAGCATATGTGTTGCCCCGATTCCACCCTCCACACTTTTTACTGTCGTATTTTGCTCCACTAAATTATACACTGAAATGTTGCACATGCCATACATCTTCTTCACTTACTTTAATATTTGTTCAATAGGAAATGAATGATATCTTTATATTTTTGTTTAATGGATACTCCTTGCATTATAAACAATCACATCGAGTGTAAAAGACATGTGTAAAATTCAAACTGACATTAAGAAGTGCGTCACAGTGAATTACTGACATTATGTGTGCTGTTTGCAATGCGAGAACCTCTGCATCATCCTGCATATACTTAAGCATCACAACAAATCATATCGCCATCCACTATAATATATGTAAATGAATACAACTGTTTAACTCGATATCTAAATAAACGTAGGCACATTAGCGTTGTTTATTAATGAAACAACTGTTGACCAAAACATGTATGTAATTGTAAATGTTGGCAATGTGAAGATGGGCATGGTACCTGGAAGCCGGTTATGGCATTGAAACAAAGCATATTAAAAGCATTTGTATCTCATTGCGTTATTCATCAACAATCATTAACTGCTGCGGAGTTCACAAGATCCACTATGTATAAAATAACAAATGTCGTTCAACTCTTATAGAGTTCATACAAATCATACGGTATTATTTGAAATTGGTGTTTCCACTCTGGGCTGTTGAAACATGTTGTAAAGTCGGACATGAATGTTTCGCCTGAATGTGTTTTCAAGGCGTATTTATGCCGTGCCTTGTATTTTATGCCTCAGTTTCATCACAGTCGAAACATAACCTTATGATTTATTGTAATTTGGTTGTTTTTTATTGATTTATTGAAACCAGTGCTGTTTCTCACGTCCATTCGTAGTGAAATAGTGTCACCAATTTGACCAAGGTCGCACAGACATGGCTAATTCTGATCGGAAAGGAAGTCCATCGATATCGATAGCAGGCGACATTGTGCAGGCAGTCGAGGAACTGATGGAATGATTCGCAGCAACCGCACATTTTCCAGCGATAAGGACGTACACACAGCGGTTCTTGTATAGCTGTGTGACCAAGAAGCGTATTTCCATCGTTGAAGAATAGAACAGTTGGCAAAATGTTGCGACCGTTGTTTGCAGGGGCTTTGTGACTCTGTTGAAAAATAGTGTCATGTACCTGCGTCACTTTGAAGTGTAGTGCAGTAGTCAGTTAAAGTTTCTTGGCCTAGCATATTAATATTTAACTTACTTTTTGAAGTTCCATAGAAGTTAAGATTGATTGGTTGTATACTCTCATGGACAATGGTACACGAAAATGTCACGTGCATTCTTCCCAGATTTTTTACCTCTTAACCCATGGCACTCTCAGATAGCACAGTGAATGAGATGCAAGGATAAACGCTGAAACGTTTCTTCCTCACTTAGACAAGTTATTTGAAATATGCATACTGCTTAACATGATCCGAAATAAAGAAAACGATGATAAAATAAACTTTTTTGGCTTTCAAATTAAGCAGATTTTATATTATATTTAAAATAATTTTATTCATTTTACTATGTAAGATACAGGCACTAAAAGATTATAGTATTTCAGTAAAACTTTTCTTGTCCTTATTAAATTTCAACGAACCCTCGATTTAATTCATTTTGAAGTTAGTGTGTTCTTATCCTTTAAATTAAAGCAAATCTCGTAGCTGTTAATGTATTAAATGCATGCATTTTAATTATGCCATTAGCGCTAATGCTTTGCCGTCAGCCATGTGTGGAGAGACAGGGTGAATTAAAGTCCGCTTTACAACAGGTTTTAGGGAAACTAGTGGCCGCAATAAAATAATCTCATATACGCACGTAGCGGCAATATTAAAAGTAGATTAGTAAATACTGCAGTTATGTGTATTAGTCTGTTAAATAACACTATACATAATACTGCTTTTAATTTCTTTTCATTTTGTTTCTGAAACTATTGTACGTCATAAACATGAAAGGTGCGCTCCGTGCACTAAAAATTCTACAGCCACCTCAACGATACTCTGAAATACGTTTTTTCGGTAGCCACACTTACCATAGTGGACTTCTAAGTATTTTTTTCTGTGCTTCCTAAAGGTTTTTATATAGACTAGAATGTAGCACCTGTGTTTATAGTGACAAAAAGGATTCAAACCCCACTTAGCTGGATCTGTCAATTGCATTTGAAGGACATAACACAACAGTAGAGGTTAAGAGAAGGTACACTCAGTAAATAAATGCAAAAGCACAAAATACTGCTGAATATGAAAATTGTCACGTAAGGAACACCACATATAAGGTACAAATTTAGAACAGAACCCCGCACTAGCCCTGGAGCGGATATAATTAAAGTATTCCGACAGGAGTCTAAATGAAATACGGCACATACAAGCATTATGCACCAATACGCAGTTAGATAAAGAATCGTAAAATATACTGGCTCACCAGAATTGTAACGTACGCTAGGAAACTGCCAAGGACTTGTCGAATACATGCCAAGCTCAGTCGTCCTGTATTACGTCACAAAGGTGGACCTCAACGCTATTACGTAGTTGGTGACGATGTTTGGCTCATCGGTGTATGATGGTAGTTACTGTGTAACAATGTGACAGACTTTCTCCATTAGAAACTTTATAATTTGAGAGTCTCGTCAGATACACTCAAAGGAGCAGCAGCAGATAATTTCTGCAGACTGAGGTCTTTCGCACCTTTCCGAGAAAAAACTAGAAACATCATTCATCTTGTCAATGATTCTCGACAATAGGCAAGAAATGCACTGCACATCTAGGAGCATCCTTTCGGAAGTCAGTGGCCGCATCTTCCTGTCTGCGTGAACTTCTCAACAACCAGACACGGTGCCTTAGCACGTTCTGATGAATCGCGCTACAGTACTGAAAGTAATTGGTACATGAGCCGTATACCGTAGCAGAGAACAACTCATTAATACAACACCAATACATTCTGGACACAAGGCTCTATGTTTTCAAACGTTGACAGTTATGACACCTGGTGACCTGACGGCGTTTATTGGAGGCTAGCTAATAAAATATCCAAATGCTACTGAGGCGTGCGGCTCCATATACTGCTACTTTTCTCCACAAAACATGGCTCCAATCAGGTTTAATATATGTCCCCAAATGGCTCTAAAATTGTTGACGACAGCTCTTATGAGATCCCTTTTGCGTCACACTGGAGATTTCATGTGAGGATTTCTTCTCCGCTGCCCACCCACTGAAATAAAAAAAGTGGAAAATCTATACCCACAATTGCAGAAAGAATGGTCAGGCACGTCTAAGGACACGATTCGCGACTTGAGCAGAATGCTCTGTAGCAATACTTCCCGTACAATATTTTCGAGCTCTTACTTGCTAATCCCAAATACAACTTAAATTACACTCTCAAATACAACTGAGTCTTAATGTATACCATGAACTTCCAGCCTGTGAGATATTAGAAATATTTCGTTACCAATAATAAAAGGTATAGAAATTTGGATATGCAGCAATGTAATACTTCAGTTTGTTATGCAGTCTTCTTTTATTTGTTTTTGTATGATGCTACATAATTTCTGAAGCCAAGCTCCCAACACTTCAGCGTTACGTTGATAAATTAAAGCTAGATTTTCGTGCTGCTGCATTTCGTTGTCTTCAAGTACTTGCTGATTCGTTGCCATCAAGTGCTCGATGACCAAACAAGTCTTCAGAAAGCCGCCACCAGTCCCCTCACAGAGAAATCGCATGCTCATCTTGTCTTACAATGCACTTACAGTGCCAGTAAACTTTCTTGACAATGGTGGGGTTATTGACTGAAAATGAGGGAAAAATTTATTTTTTCTTTTTGATTGGAAATTTGTAACATGCATTTATAAATTATACGTGAACTCTCTATCAAGCTATGTGGTTCATATATTTCCAGAAAATTTTAACTTGCGTTTCCGTATACTTGAACTTTTTGTTTACTATGGATGGAAGGTCTGTTACATTTACAGTATAAGGGGCGATCAAAAAGTTTCCATTCGAGGGCGTTACTGTAGTGTATATGTAACGTAGCACAGCTCCGATGCGGGTATATATGCACCGACATTTAGGCAAGGAATTTGTGTGGCTCTCATTCTTTCCGACGTGCGTGCGTTAAATGCGGAAACGTGACCTATGGCGACGTTATTATCAAATGCGTCCAGACAAGACCAATGCGATATTATTCTTTTCTTGTCTGTCGAAGGACAAACACTGACAGACATCCAACAGAGAATGAAGAATGTATACGGGGCAGCACATCTATCGAAAACCACTGTTGTGGAATGCGACAAGGGGTGCTGCTACTTCATGATAACGCACGCCCCCATATCGCGAATGACGTATCTCACAGGTTACGTCAACTCAAGTAGGAGATACTCGAGCACCCGCCCTATAGTCCTTATCTCTCCCCATGCGATTACTACGCCTTCGGTCCCTTAAAAAATGCCTTTAAGGGTCAACAATTCCTGTCGAACGAGGATGTGCAGCAGACAGTTACCCACTTTTTGACGCATCAGGACACGGTGTTCTACCAAATGGTTACCTTCAACCTGGTGCGTCGGTGGAATGATTGCCTCAATGCTCATGGCGCTTTTTCAAGACTGGCAACCGATTCTGGACTATAAGGCCTTCGAACTGAAACAATTTGATCGCCCCCTTACACGAAGCTAGAACAGTCATGCAACAGAAGATGATTAGTCACTGATCGACACATGTCACGTCAGGAAAGTATTGTATAGTCCGGCGAGAGCAGAGTGTATGAAGTTCAAAACTGCCCATGGCTTTCGTTTTTAACATTACATCACCACTGAAAATACGTGCAGATAATCTGGTGGAGATTTACTTCCCTATCTTCGTTCACAGAAGCACTACAGTGAGAATGGTCGAATACTAATTTGGTTTAAAGGCTGTATGCATGCACTCCGCAACGATTAGTAACTATACCAAAGGGAAAACTGTCTAAATCTTGAGGTTTTCAACGGAAAATCGGATAGTTCGTGACGTTCCGCTCTGCGTCTGTACATTCAGCATTTGTTCTCCAATAATTCTATAGTATGCCATACAGTAATTAACAAGGTCAGTCCGAGGATGTTACGTGCGTATGGGCCACATGTGATACAAGAAACGAGTCAACATATGGCAAAGATAAGCAACGAAAGCGCCGCTAAGTTCTAGATAGGTAACCCGGCACGGTTTATCAGTTCGGCGGGTTGCGGCTGGATTTACTGGCAGGCGTCGTGTTGGCTTCCCTGAGGGGAAGGCGAATACTCTTTATCTAACTTAAATTTATCGTTACCTTTAATAAAGTTATTCACTGATTGTATTTGTCACTCTTTGTTCTCCCCAATTCAAGGTTATGATGCTCTGAACACCGCCACAGTCTACTGAATGACTGCTGGCCTACTGGCAATACAACATTGCCACAACAGTGTTACTAGGTTGAAGTAGTCGGGTGTGCTGCAGGAAACGTTTGTGTATTATTAAGCTACTGTTTTTCTATCTAGAAGCTACCACATTACGATAAAGTTTTATAAATTAGCACGCAGATCTCCAAAAATCGAGGAAGTCGCAATCGGGAACAGCTAGGATCAAATTAATGTCTAGCCATCCAGATTGAGGTTACCCGTGGTTTCTTTACATCTATGAAGATGAATGTTGCGATTATTCCTTTCATAAGGAAAGGTCTATTTTTTCCTTATATTGTGCTTTCCAAGCTCCTGCTCTGTCTCTTACACTCTGTCCTTGGCGAGATGTTAAATCTTAATTCTCCTTTTCTATGTCCGCCTGCTTAGCTGGGTGGTAACGTGCTTGCCTCCCACGCAAGCGGGCCCGTGTTCGATTCGCGGCCGGGTTGGAGATTTTCTCCGCTTTTGGACTGGGTGTTGTGTTGTCCCCATCATCATTTCATCCTGATCTCCGGCGAGCCAATGTGGCGTCGAATGAAATAAGACTTGCACTTGGAGGTCGAACTCCCCCGAATGAGGCCTCCCGGCCAACGATGCCATACGCTCATTTCTATTTATTTCCTTTTCTACTTCTCAAGTCCTAAAACAGTTGCAATCAACCGGTTCCTCATAATTGAGTTTAAATCATACCTGAAGATCCCATGCACTATTTATAGAGAACTACCTCATATTTGACACGAATGAAGTGAGAAACTGGCTAAGCTCTTGTTCACAGGGCCTTCGTCTCATTTATTTGGCGTGAGTTAATGAAACCATGTAAAGCTTAAATCAAAGTGGTGGAAGCAGGAAACGAATTCATTTGATCCCAACAATGGGGTCACCGTTGCACAACCCTTCGATGCGAGCACTCCACTGCCGCTCTTTTCAGCATTCAGATCTCAAAATAACAAAGTCCACAACGAACAAAAATTTTTGTCAAAAAATAGGGACTGACTTGTAAAAGTCCATGGTGGTGCACTTTAAAAGCCAATGTCTAGCAAAATACAGGTGTAAATGCAGTCTAGGTAACCGAATCAGTGGCAGAACAGCTGTATCTGTCTCTAGATAATGAGACACAACCCGACTAGAACACTGTACAGCGCCATGTTTTCAGATTCCAACGACGACAGCACGAGATTATGTAAAACCCAATTCATCTTGTCGGTTGTAATCTGAGGGTTGAACGTTTTCGGATAACGACGTAAGTGTTACTGCACGAGTCGACTCCCGCGCGTATTCCTCTACCTTGTGAGATAGCAGCCTATTGCTCAGCTTCCTCCTCTTCTTCGTCGTCCACGTCGTCAGGGTGAGCCGGGATGCCTGCGCTGGCCATGAACTGCGTCGTCAGCTTCGCAATCGACATGGCAGCCTTGAATCTCGTCGTCGCTCTTAGCTTCTCTGCTTTCTTCTTCCACTGGAATAGAAAACCATTAACGTCAATTGTGCAGTTTGCATTTTTTTTCAGTTACAAAACCTGAACTCATCGTTCGTATATCACTTTATACGAGAATTCCTTGCGTTATGCATTTTCCGCTACCAACTCTGAAGAGTAATATACAGAAACATAGGGACAACAATGATACGATGGTGAGTCAAATGAAAACCTTAAATATTTTTTAATATTATTTATTGTGCAGAAGTGGTACAAAGCTGTATCACTTTTCAACATAATCTCCCCCACGCTCAATGCAAGTTCAAATGGTTCAAAAGGCTCTGAGCACTATGGAACCTAACATCTGAGGTCATCAGTCCCCTAGAACCTAGAACTACGTAAACCTAACTAACCTAAGGACATCAATGCAAGTCCTCTAGCGCTTACAAAGTGCATAAATTCCTTTAGAAAAAATTCTTTTGGTGGTCCGCGCTACCACTCATGCACCGCGTGGCGTACCTCTTCATCAGAACGGAACTTCTTTCCTCCCATTGCGTCTTTGAGTGGTCCAAACAGACGGAAATAATTTGGGGCAAGGTCTGATGAGTATGGTGGACGAGGAAGACACTCAAAATGCAGGTCTGTGAATGTCACAACTGTTGTACGGGCAATGTGGGGCATTGCGTTGTCATGTTGCAAAAGGACACCTGCTGACAGCAAATCCACGTCGCTTTGATTTGATTGCAGGCCGCAGATGATTTTTTAGGAGATCTGTGTATGATGCACTGGTGACAGTGGTCCCTCTAGGCATGTAATGATCCAAAATGACGCCTTTTTTGTCCCAAAAGAGAGTCAGCATAACCTTCCCTGCTGATGGTTCTGTTCGAAACTTCTTTGTTTTGTTGATAAGGAATGGCGCCAGTCCTTGTTCGCCATTCACAAGCATCAACACGTCGTTCTCTAAATTCAGGAGTCAGCTGACGTGGCACCCATCTTGCAGACACTTTGTGAAACTGGAGCACATCATGAACAATGTGGTGTGCTGACCCATGACTAATCTGTGAACATGTTGCAGTGTCATTCACTGTCACTCGGCGGTTTTCCTTCACTATGGCTTCAACTGCTGCAATGTTCTGTGGAGTCACAACTTGTTGTGCCTGACCTGGACGAGGAACATCTTCCAATGAAGTCACACCATTTGCGAACTTCCTACTCCATTGGTAGACTTGCTGCTGTGACAAACATGCATCACCGTACTGAACCTTCATTCGTCGATGAATTTCATTAGGTTTCACACCATCACTACCCAAAAACCGAATAACAGAACGCTGTACTTCCCCGGTGCAAGTCGCAAGTGGCGCGGCCATCTTTATACTGATACTGTGACGGTGTGCATCTGCACTACGCTGCCACCTGCAGGCCATTCTGCACGCTGTTTGTAGCACTCTTACCAACTTACAGGATAACGGCGCGAAATTTCGATTTGTTATTACAAATTTAAGGTTTTCATTTGACTCACCCTCTTATAAGGTGTTCCAGATGAGGTGTTTTTGTCCGTAATTTATAAAATAACAAGTGAAAGGAATATTTATTTAAGAGAGTAAACGTAGAAAAACCTTACTCTTATTGCGGAGTTATGAACATATAAGTAGATTTACTTGTAATAATAGATGACATATTGTCATCAGAGATGTTGAAACTGTATCGATTTTAATATGTTTTTTGTAACAGTCTCAGTCGATATTTGTCGCAGATTATAACTAGTTTCGATCACTTAATGATCGTCTTCAGATCTAAAAGAAAAAGTAAAACATTAATAAGTACCTAATAGGGAGTGCTGAAGAGTAACACCTACGAATTTTTTATGTGAAAAATAATAAATAAAACAAATGTATTAACGTTCTACGTCCTTATTCTCCATCTCTACGTATTTATTTCTCAACACAGTCACCCTGGCGACAAACACATTTCTCCCAAAGATTGACCAGTTTGTTGATAATGTAGAATGCTTGGCTTTGTTGACGAAGCCATAGCCTTGCATCTACTTGCATCGCTTCATCACTATCAAACTGAAGTCCTCGAAGATGATTTTTAAGTTTTGAATGCAGATGTAATTCGGATCGAACCAAGTCGGGGCTGTATGGTGGATGACCGATGACAGCGAACCCAAGACGTCGGATTGTCACTGCGCTCGTGTTTCGTCTGGAATTTCCATGGTGACCGAGAGGGTGCTCCATGTATAGACGAACTCTTCGAGTATGAAACTCGATTACAGCACGCTCTTTCCCACGCACCGTCACTTGCGTTACACACCGCCATATTACACGCTACAATTTGTAGGTTACACGCTGCAATTCGCAGCCCTCTAGTGACAGAGGGCTGTAAATATGTAGACATGAAGGATAAAGATGCAGAATGTTAATAACGTTCGGTTTATTTAAAAAGCCTTAAGAATTTTCACGTAAAGCTTCGGAGGCATTATTTTCCAGCACGCCTTCGTATTTAAGTAGATAATATAGTCTGAAAATAATTAACTATAACAGAATTGTGACGACATTCAGCAGTGGAGGATTTTACTAATCCCACTGTGAGTCGCACAGATCCTTGTCATGGATGATGGTTCGGGCGGGGGGGGGGGGGGGGAGGAGGGCAGGAAGGGGACTGGACAGGGAAATAATATTGTGCGGTGTCAACACGCAACATACATATTGTCTTAAGTAAACACTAAAATTAATTTAAAACTAATAATCGCTACAGATAAATGCACCTAAATTCATAAATGAGACATTTTGTAAAAATTCGCAATTGAATTAAAATATTGTACTAAAACGATGAGTGAACGCTGATTACATCTGACGATGTTTGAGGCGTGTGTTTCTGCTTGTGTACTTTGGGTTCAATCTGCCACACTGTCTAGAAGTGCGTAGCGCTACTATGAGGCCGTCTTTGTCCGAAGCTCGTGGTCGTGCGGTAGCGTTCTCGCTTCCCACGCCCGGATTCCCGGGTTCGATTCCCGGTGGGGTCAGGGATTTTCTCTGCCTCGTGATGACTGGGTGTTGTGTGATGTCCTTAGGTTAGTTAGGTTTAAGTAGTTCTAAGTTCTAGGGGACTGATGACCATAGGTGTTAAGTCCCATAGTGCTCAGAGCCATTTGAACCATTTTTTTGAGGTCGTCTTTTGCCGAGTGGGCTGCACGAATCATGGAGAGTTACAGCTGTCTGGGCCGTCTCAGTACGTCGTTAAAACTCTTTAATTACATGAAATTCTTGAAGCCACAATGGAGATTGACTATTTTAGTCAGTTCTTTGAGATGATGCCCATAGACTTCAAGTCCTTCCACGATGTTCATAAAACGTCCTCTACAGTTCAAGATGTGTCACTTTTGGTCTTACCGAACGTTTTTTTTTTTTTTTGTTAGATGGTCCCGTAATGCTGTCTTACTATTTCGCAGTTAAGCGTGTTCTTCAAAGAGGGTCCCAAAAGTTCTACCAGTCTGATCTATATACTATTTAGGACAGTCGTTACATTTAATCTTACATACCACCTGTTGCACTAAATTTATAACTACACTTATTTGTGCTATGTTTTATTTAGAACTTCCCAACGAGTTGCACCAGAGCTATAACTTTTTAAGCATAATACTATTTTTCTATCATGTAGATGATGTATTTAAACCGTGTATAAATCAATTTAAATAAAATTTCCATTAATTTCAGATAGGTAGTATGAAACGTTCAACATTTTAAGACTGGCTGCAACACGCTGTTTTCAGATGGATCTTCTCGTGGAGGAACGTTAATTTAAGGTAGATGTTCAAACGCGTGCCCAATTTCCTAAATGCACAATACAGTGTGACTTCTGAGCGACCAGTGGAGGGCATGTAAAGCCTCTGCTGTCACAGAGCTACAAGTTTCCTCGATGCATTGTTTTAAATTCAAATGGCTCAAATGGCTCTAAGCACTCTGGGGCTTAACATCTGAGGTCATCAGTCCCCTAGACTCAGAACTACGTAAACCAAACTAACCTAAGGACATCACACACATCCATGCCCAAGGCAGGATCGAACCTGCGACAGTAGCAGCCGCGTGGTTCCGGACTGAAGCGCCTAGAACCGCTCGGCCACAGCGGCCGGCCTTGTTTTAAGTCTTGTTCAGTTAAGAGTATAGAGTGTATACCTACACTGCCGTACAAGGCGGGTCAGGATACATAAACGAACAAGATTAGGTCTGCAACGGATATTAACGTGGAACAAACAAACTCCAGATGACTCCAAATAGCGCATTGGGAGCACTCGTCCCAACACATCACTTAAGTGAACATCCTAAATCCAGAACATACATGTGAGCACAGCCAATTATGCACAGCATGTTGCATACAGCCCAAAAGCTTTGAACGATTCTAGTTACCTACCCGAAACTGATATAAATTTGATTTATACTCTTTTTTACGGAATCGTTTTAAACATATCAGTTACATGACAGGGAAAAGAACCGGCCAAGTGTGGATGAACTCGGGATCTGCGGGTTCTACACATTGCACAAATTATGTCTATAGATAGTAATAATAATAATAACAATAATAATAAGTTCGTGTGCCTCGGTGGCCTGGTGCAAGTCTTTCTACTGGATACCGCTTCGGCTATTTGCTCTACTGGATACCGCTTCGGCGAATTGCTTGTCCGTAAATTACCACACTTATCCGATCGGAGAAACGTGACCTACAGTTTAACGTAGAGAAAAAGGGGTCTAGACACACAGACAAATGGACAATAAACTGATGATACAAGGATCACGTTTTTACCAATTGCGGTACGGAATCCTAAAAATTACGTTCTATAAATTACTGTCTGGAAAATACATAAATAAACTATGTCCATAACTCCGCACAAATAGTAACGTTTCTTATGTTTATCTGTCTAAATAAACATTCCTTGCACTTATTATTTTGTAAGTTGCAGAGGAAAACATTTAATCTGAGACACCTTACATACAGATACTGGGTGCACCAGAAATGTTGTGACCAACTTCGAGGGAGTTGTAGATGGTGTCTTGAGGAACAAATCGAGGAAACGTCACCCATCGAGGTTACATAGCGTTGACATTATAGGCGCCAGCGCTTGCCTCTATGCTACCCCTTCGACAGCAAACGTGACTCGGTACGCTGACGGAACGTCTCACAATGTTGCTTGTTATTCAGTGATCGCGACTAATTGCCACGATCGCCAGTATGGAGCTAGCTGCTGCATAGGCAAGCCTTGTCTTCTATTGATGCGATGCTCTGTTGCCTTAGTGTATGACTGTTTCGAACATGGGTTTCCATCTGCTGTTTATTTTTCTCCTGTATACCAAAAAACATTGGAGATTTTAGATGATTCCAGGAGTAAAAAAGACAGCGAATGGAAACCGTCATTCACCGAGGCAACAAAGCATAGGATTCATACGAGACAAGGCCTATCGACGCAGCAGTTACTTCCATCTCGTCCAATGGCAATCGTGGCAATCAGTCGCGATCACTACGTAACAAGCAACATTGCGAGACATTCCGTCTACGGCCCGTCAACGTACAAAGTCACGTTTGCTGCTGAAGGGGTAGCCTAGCGGCAGGCGCTGGCTTCTATAACTTCTACACTCTGTAGCGTCGTTGTATGATGTTCATGGACACGGGTTTCTATCCTCGATTTTTTCCACAAAACGCCCACTACAACCCCTCGAAATTTTTGCAACGTTTCCGGGACATCATGTACATACAGGGCGGTCAGAAACAGCCTGAAAAACTTGTGAGGGTGTTGTAGGGTAGGTTTTACTGCGAAGTAACTGTTAAGAAAAAAATTCAATACTTTGTGCCGTTTCCGAATTAATTAATATTGAAGTTAGCCAATCAGGTCGTTGTGCGTGTAAATTCAAGCAGTCAGCCAGATACAATTAGTGTCAGTTGTTCTCATAGTGTACATGATAACTACTCAGCTTTTGGCTCGGATTCGATCCTTGCTACCGTACCATGTCCAGTTTGTGTATCGCTCTCTTGTTCGGTATTAGGAAACAAATCGAAGAACACGTCTGACGACATCGTCTCTGGCGGGCCGCTTGAATTTGCGCGCATAACGTCCTGAATGTGCATTAACTCGGAAACGGGGCAATGTATTGTATTTTTTTAGTAACAATTATTTCTCATTGCAGCCTACCCTACAGCACCATTATAAGCTTTTCAGACTGTTTCTGACCACCCTATCCGTGTACAAAATCATGTTATTCGAAGCAGCAGGACTGGACGAGAAGTACAGCAAAGAATAATTTGGCAATATAAAGATAGAACCTCCTCGTCGCGGGAGGGCAGAGTGGTGAGGAAGCTGACAACGTCGGCCTTGTCGGGGTCCGCTAGCGCCAGCGCAGAGACGCAGCCATCGACGGTGCCCAGCACGACGGCGCGTCCGTCTTCGGTGCTCTCGATCGCTGTCAGCTCCGCTTGCACACGGTAGTTAGCGATCATCTCAGCGTCTTGAGTCCTGCGTCACACCACACAAGCTTGTCACACCGAGCACATGATCCTGTCTACATTGAAAAAAGTCATAGTAGAGATATCAACAATAACGTGACGCTGCCAACCTTTCAGATAGGCATGACATTACCTTACACGTTGTCAGTAAGTTGTATAAACTGTATTTGCCATCGTGTTATGAACCAAAACGTTTTTCAAAGCGATTGCTTCATACTCAGCTCCGACATAATACGTCAGTGCAAAAAATTTTGAGACTGCATTAATAAAAAGTAGAGAAACGGTAAGATAGTGACTTTAAAGCTTCAGGTGACGTACATAGCCTCTCACCACTTGAGTACAACGCACAGAATGTTAATACAACCATGCGAAACTGTCAGAAATATCCTCCTTTGTGATGTTGTTCAACCCACGCGTCACATAGGCTTGAATGTCCGTTATGTCGTAAAAGCGTTGACCATTCTGCGAATTTCTGAACTTTATCGTTTTTTGGTAATTTCGTATTGATAATACTAAGTCTCGTCACCTGTGACGATCTTTCACATTAAAAATTTTTTCACATTTTTCATTTCAATGAAGTCGCGGCAAGCATCCACGAGTCGTTGTTATTATTCAGGAGTCAGGGTGTGAGGGACAAACGCTGCACATACTTTTCTCTTCTTCAGAACATTCTGGAGTATGTCTTGAACATTTGATTTAGAGATGCTGTTCCATTGCAATTTGTGGCACACTAGGGCTGAAAACATATCTTTTATTTACAGCTGTCACCGTAGTTAGTGTGCTAAGGTCGCTTACACACCAGTACTAAAAACAGTCTCTGGAATTTTTGGACGGACGGTGTAGGTATAGGTTTTAACATATGGATATTACAGACTCACGATCCGCCTTCACAGCTTCAATTGAAGGCGGGACGTGGGCGTGCCAGGATGGTTCAGTCAGTAAGGAGCTTTCAGCTGAAGGCAAGGCTTCGAATGTGTCTCAGTCCGCACAGTAGCGCACACTCTGCTGTAGTGTGAAGTATTGTTTCTAAAAATGCATAAAATTATTCAACACAGATGCTGTGACAGTTCATGTTTGGATGTGAAGGCAGAGTACAAATGGAACAAGACAAACGCCGAATTAAAGCGGCAGAAATGAAATTCTTAAATGATAGCCTTGAACATACCCTATTAAACAGGAAAAGAAAAATGTTCAAATATGAGAATTCCTAAGGGACCATACTGTGGAGGTCATCGGTCCCTAGACTTACCAACTACTTAGAATAACTTATGCTAAGAACAACACACACACCCATGCCCGAAGGACTCGAACCTCCGGCGGGTGGGGCCGCGCGATCTTTGACATGGCGCCTCTAACAACGCGGCAATAGGAAGAGAATTACTTCCTAGTAAAGTACATACACGTAATAGAAGACGGCAGGATCTACATAGGATGCCTGTACATAGATCGAGGGGACATTAAATACTAATCTTCTTTCCTTCCTTGAAAACCACAGAGATTGCTGAATTATACACCAAAAGGAAAATGAGTATAAGAAGACCGAGAAAAAAAAAAAACATGAAACCCCCTTCCACCGAAAACAATAGATTCCTTTCCTTTCCAAGCAGGGCTCTCTTTGTAGATTAGCCCCTTGTTACTGAGCTCCTAGACTTCATAGATTATTGAACAAAGCCTCAGTTCCCAGTCGTGTAAATCATTCATTATAATTCTCTAGATGGCTCGCGCTGTAATTTCTCTCCATCGCCTCTTACCATATCCTACAAATCTGGACGTAGACCTGCAACATCCGCTTTTAACTCATCCCACATCCTGATACCGTACCTATTGACGTGTGTATGCAAGACTAGGAATCCAACACCAACCATGTGTTTACTGGCCACAGGTCAAAGATTACACCATTTTCATTCAGCCTGTAGGATTAGGCTGGAGATCATGATCTTTTTGGTCCTCTCATGGACAGCAGACAGTCAACCATAGCAGTCACATCTACGAAGGATCAACAAGTCTCCACTAATAAACACGATAAGATGTCGGAGCGTACAGACGTGCCAAGATTGGTTCTATGTATATGAAAGTGAGTATACGGCCGATTTTGGGACAACTGCAAAGCATACTAGGAAGATAGCCATTGAATTTACTTCTTACAAATAATTTACACGTCAAGTAAATTATTTGTACATTATTGCAAATATATGATCTACAAAAGAATTTCCCAGTAAGTTTTGGCGGCTAAAAACATTCTTTGTTCGTTATTCTTCAAATGGTTCGAATGGCTCTAAGCACTATGGGACTTAACTGCTGAGGTCATCAGTCCGTTATAACTTAGAACTACTTAAACCTAACTAACCTAAGGACATCACACACATCCATGCCCGAGGCAGGATTCGAACCTGCAACCGTAGCGGTCGCGCGGTTCCAGACTGTAGCGCCTAGAACCGCTCGGCCACTCCGGCCGGTTGTTCGTTACTCTCCACATGTGTTCATCGGTAAAAAAACCTTTACCCTTTCACGCAATCTTCACTAGTCATGCCAAGGTAAGTTGCATGTGACATGCCCATGAGTATGTGACCAAAGAATCTGAATCGTACAGCAGATGTAAAGCCAATAAACATTTTATCAATGGAATGGATCGTTGTAGTGATGAAACAATTTATTTTTGGATCTATACGTTGCCAAAAAACGGAGCTTGAGCTGTGAGTATGACCATGAACTCGTTTATGGTTGGAATGGACAAAAACTCTCCGTGACTACTATTTCATTTTAAGTAACAGATGGGCAAAACTGATGTACACTCGAGCTGTTGATTACTGGGCATGTACGTTCGGTTTTAAACACACATAGAAGAGAAGTGTGACGTCTCCTCTTGAAACCCCATACTGCAAAACTATCTTATTATTCTTTACTGTTGCCCACTGTAGGTGATCTTTAAGAGTTCTATTGAAGCCTGGGGTTTTTGCTGCTCTATGGCAGAATTTGTGCACTAGATTTTATTTCTAGTCAAGATGTGTGAATTTTCTGTAAATCACCTGTCTATAACACTTCCTCTTTTTCAGAAAGCACCTCCCTAGCCATAACTAACCTACACGAGCCATGTGCCTATGCAAACGCAAAGGGATGACTTCTTTCAGTGACTGCTTACAAGAAAGTAGGTTTTTCGACCTATGTAGAATTGGGGAATGAGTAATTGTTATGGTGACTAAATGCTATTGAGGTTTTGATGTGATATTCAAAAGAAGTTGTCACAATCATAGAGACTGTGAGAAATGTAAGAGACAAATTCTGCTGGCAACGTACTTCAGAATTTCCACAAGTGCCATCAGATCCGCTAAATGCCATTCATCGTTAAGCATCATGCAGGTTTAAGTGCATAAAAAAGTCTATATCCTGTATGAGAGATATGTTGCAAGTTTCTCTTCAAGTGATAAAAGTATGTTGTATATAAAAATTCAAGCGAAATGTATCACTTACGTAAGCGCCGATTAATCCCATCCGTTTGAAGAAGTAACTAAATTACTGTATAGGAATTATAACTATCTGTGTTCTAAGTCAACCTCAATTTCCTATCCATGTTTAGCAGTAGGTCATTTAATTATCATCGCGGAAGGAAAAAAAGATTGTGATGCAATGTCACGTAGATGGTGAATACATATCAGACGGATGATGATGATGATGATGATGTTCAGCTTGTGGGCGCTCAGCTGCGCGGTCATCAATGCCAATTTTTACACAGTCCACTTCTTCCACTGTCATGAATAACGATGATGATTAAATGATGAGGGCAACACAGATACCCAGTCCCCGGGCAGAGAAAATCCCTAACCCGGTCAAGAATCGAACCACGGGCCTCGTGATCCAGTATCAGCTACCCTAGGCACTAGACCACGAGCTGCGGATGTAAGAGACGGATATTTTACGAAAAGGGCGGATATTGTATGGTAAAGTAATGACTTTAGCTTACTATAAGAAGGTGTAATGCTTAAGCAAAAGAAACTCAGATATGTTAAATGAAAATAATGCTCTCACGGTATCTTGTCAGCAAAGGCAAATAGTTGTAGCATTATAAGGGATAGAAAACAAGCAATTTAGTAATATTGTCAAACGTACCACATGTCATTATTTTTTCACTTGAACTTTACGATCAATGACAGTAACGGGAGTAAATTTATATTTATAATCTCCTTTGTGTAATGGAGAAACTGATAATAATGTACAGAAAGTGTCATAAACTGAATCATTATAAATCATGTTGAAAATTCAGTCTAGTTTACAGTAATTGCACATAAGTGTCTAACCTCATAAATAATGTAATAATGCTCAATTTTCTATTTTTCCCGTTTGTGTACCCAGGAACAGACTATTGTTTCACGACGATTGGTGACGAAATTTTAGTCAAATATGAATTCGGTAATTGAGTCTCGTTTTTGTACTTCCGAATTTTACTGAACATAAACTACTTTCAGTTGAAACAAGACAGAAATATCTCAGAATTTAAGTTTTTCGATCCATGTACAGCACAGAAGCTGTAAGGAGAAATACTTTTTCTCTATTGAGTCTGTATTCACGTATACATATAAATCTAATGCTCACGAGCTCTTTCTCGTTGCCTGGCGCAAGACGCTTACTACCAATTTCATTGTGCCTCTTTCGAGTACTAATGTCATTCTGTACCTTTAGAGACCCATTAGAAGATGCACTATGGGAGAAAAGGACATCTGCTTCTCTCTACGTGCAACTGAAATTTTCAGCCTTAGTGTTGTTTAATTAAAGTTAGCAAGAAGCGATAGAATCGACTGGAAGACCTCTTCGAAACACTACTACACAAATCCACAGACAGTTCCATGTGAACAGCTCTGTTTTTCTTCCAGAGCTCCCCTTTAAGACCAATGAGCATCAGCGCGGCACTTCCGACTTGATTAAATCGATTCCTCGCGAATCGTGGAGAACATCCTGCGTTCCGCTCAATCTTCTCCGGCAATCTAACTTCCTTGGGGAACGTACTGTTGAGTTTATTCTCCAGATGAAACGTACTCTTCCAGAACACTTTCACCGACCTGCAACATGTCAACGATTTTCTCCGCACTGTGTTACCGCGACTTACGGATCTGGGCTTCGAGTATCAAACGCATCTAACTTCGGTCGCAAGCAGGGGCAAATTTTTACTCTTCATACATCGCACAGCCTAATACATACAAATGGGTAACTATTGTGATTTGTTCCACTTACACAACACATTTGAAAAACTGTTAAGTAGTCATTAATGGACTCACTATGTCATAGTGAAGAGGCTATGTTTCATAGTGCACTTGTGGGAAGTGCTTAGGGATGAAATAAACTTTCGCATGATGTGTCACTGCCAGTACATAGAAAAAACTTCTACAGTATAGTACAGAATCTAACGGAAAGAAATACCCAATGACACGAAGAGAAGTGACACTTTTATTCAAAGATAATAATTTCAGTATATCCATTGTGGATGACGAACTGCGACTGTGATTTAAATTTGAGATTTATCTGGTAATAAATATGCAACCAGTCGGTTTTTTAGTTACTTGATACGATTAATTCAACCATAAACACGTTTTCGAGCCACTGCAGGCTCATCATCAGATGACTCGAAAACATGTTTGTGGTTGAATAAATCGTATCAAAAAACTAAGAAAACGACTGGTTGCATATTTATTACCAGATAAATCACCAAAGATAATAATTACAATTAAGTCACCGCGATTTAGGATGGCTCATACTGGACATTACAAAACATCTCGCTGTCTAATTGGGGAAATTACAATAAATAGTGCAGTCCAAGGCGAAAATGTTGTCATTTAAAAATAGATAGAATATTTGCGCTTGCCTGCAGCGCTTGCATAGATGAGAGCTGCTAACGCTTGTGTTACCATTAGAGCGTGTGACCTTCGGCTTCTTGGAGAATCAATGAGAGAACGTTTCTTAAGAGACAAAAAGATGTTGCCGAAGTCTGTGCAGCGCTGCAGCCGTCTTCAGAAGGGAAATCGATTCACTCACAGTTCCTTCAGATTCGCTGATGCAAGCATTGTACTGCAGAAATATGATGAGGTTCCTGCCGCCGTGACACTGACTGCGACTAAAGAAACCTTGCCACCAATATTGTCGAGCTCTGTCACATACCAACCAACCTACGTATTACTCCTACTATAAAACACAAACTGAGTGTAGTTTAATTATCTTATTTAATTCTTTGTAAATGAATACATTACTAAAGCTGAATAATAATTCACTGATGGTCTGAAAAAGATTAAATGTGCTAATAAGAGAGAGTCTTAATACTGTAACACTGGTTTGAATTTATGGAACTTGAATCAAAAACTGTACTGCAATAGAGAAATAACAGACACCTAATCTATATGCAAAATCAGTGGAATACCTAAATGGAGCTACCTTTAACTCATACTTGGATAAAAAAAAGATACTAGCCTACTACAAGTTTGTTACATTTAATAACCAGAATAATGCAGTATATAAAAAAATTATGTTCCTAAAATTATACCATTTCTACTAACATAAAATTTCCTTTAGTTGATGGTACATTTACACAGCACACAGATCAGAAACACCATTGCCTTATGTAAGCCCGATGTTGAATTTGGTACACCTATAATTTTCTAATCATCTTCTACATTTTTTCATGCTCATGAAAAATTCACAATTATTTGTAATTGTAACTGATGAAAATGAATATTTGATTGTTTTGTGGGGAGCACAAAAGTAATATTTTAGCTTTTAGTCTTTATAAATGAACAATACTGAAAGCTATCAATTTTGAAAGCTGTTCTTTCTAAAACTGTCAATTTTAGTCATTTCTTGTGAACGGGCAGTCTAAAAATAATTTGAATATTACAAACAACGATAAAGAGGTTAACATGAAAATTTGTGGTGGCTGTATTCCTAAGCATTGTCAGTTATGTATGGTTTTTGATGTTGTCATGTCAATGGATCATATTTTACTTCTCATGAAGGTATAAGCAACATGAAATTAACCAACAACATCATTGCCAAGTTATCTGACTTTACAACCATAAAGAAATGAACTAATATTCTGTCTAGAACCGAATACCCATATATATCTTCTACAGCACTATTATTCTTAACTAAAATACTATCAGACAAAATATAAAAGGAAATTCAGATAGTTAATAATGTTAAAATAAAACAAACCAAATAACGTAATATATCCCTAGTAGTTCACTGGTAGGTTTTTCCAAGATTAGAAAGATGTTATACAGGAAGAAGATTTAACTATATGTTTCATATTGAGTTTAATGTTAACTGATGATCTTGTTAAATTACATAGAACGAATTACGATGGAAGTGAGGCTCCTAATACAATATGAAAAAGAAGGCAAGATAGTTGTAAAGGATATGAAGATTCATGTTCCCATCACAAAATACAAACCTATTTGTGAGCCTGAACAGTGAGAAGTTATACTGAAAACTTTAATGACTCTCTATGAGTTACACACTCATAAAGTTTCCAGGTTGAGGGCAAACACAGATGTTCCTCTATACATCATGAATTAATACAATTCAATGAATTTTCTTATGCCTTCCTTTATATTTGTTCTTTTTCAAACTACTAGGAAGAATAATACACTGAATTATTAATCACTAACTGATTACATAAAACTTAGTAATCTGTAATTGTAGAATAGACAAAATGACGTATTTCCACAAGAAAGGTATAAGCCAGGACTACCAGATAATTATGTGAAAGTATAGGATTCGTTTTGTGATTTTAAACATGTTACACAAATGAAAGATTATATAAGCCCATACAATTTCCAAAACAGCTATGCTATTTATGTGATAAATGTAAACTTGAGAAAATAACATTTAACTTTTCATAAATAATGAAGAAGAAAATTCAGAAATTCGTGAATGTCCCAGTTGCATGTTTTGACATATTATCATTGGTCTAATGTATGTAGCGTAGCTTCATAATACACAGGTGTTTTCCTTACTGTCCTAAACTAAGCTTGCACATAGGCATCAAACACTTTTTGCTTTTGAGCCACATGAAGTTACTTTATGTCTAAAAATTCTTGTAATATATTAATGTTACACTTACTATTAGATACCTAGATGTGGTGCTGTATATTCAACAGTTCGGCTACCTTTGTGCAAAAAAACTTGTATGGTAGTGTTTTTGCTTTGTAACTTGAACAGTACTTCAATATGATTCCTGTCATCCGTCTTGAACATACACATATGCATCCCACAGTAGTTCTTTCGTACAGTTTCAATAAATAATTATGAAAATATTTCGATTTATAGCTTTGGTTGTTTTGTGGCCTTTTCTATTAGTGTGACAGTAACAATATTTATTACCATCACTACAGCACTGTGCACAATTTTGACAAAATTCTGGTAGGTCAGGTAAATAAATTTCAATCATTTGTGTATGATACTTCATTTAGTGCAGTTTACGAACTGAAATAGAAAATCTAAGTAAAGTTTTACATACTGTTTGATAGTACATTATAAAAACAATTTGAATATTTAAAATATGGTGATATTTGGCTTAAATTAACGAAATATATTTTGCTAATCCTCTGCATGTTCATCAGTATACCATATTCTCATGTATAGCAGGTAGCGGTTTATCAGGGGTAATAGCACTACCCAAAATTTGGTAGAAATGTCAATATCACTTTAAATAACGAATTTAATTTACCTTTGAATTAGGCAGGCGCCCTAAGTTGGAGATTTCAATGAATGGTAAGAAAATGAAAATTTTTGGTAAACAATGATTAATTAGTTTTGTATCGTTTTTCTATTAATTTGTAAATTATATGTAGTTGAATCAACAGTTTTATTTATCAATTGGATACAATTAATTTGCAAATTATTGTTAACATTTTCCTTACTCCATAGTGAATAGTGTGAGGATTTTTAAAATTTTTATCAAGTCAAATTTGTTAAGTATTAATGTACTATATTTAGAAAGTGCTAAGTTACATTAAGTTGTATAAAAGAGCCTAATGATCAGTGGCCATGATTTCTGAGTTCATAGAATGACACAAATGTTGCTATTCTGTAGACTTGCCTATTTGGTAATGCATTCACCATTCTCAATTCCATATGATTTATTACCATCTTGGACTTTGTTTGGAATCTGTCTTAAAGAGTGCTGAGGTGTTTCAGCCCAAATTAACGAAGTGCTCTGTTTATTTAAAGACAATGTCCACAGAGTGCAAATGTATGGATGGTCAGAGAGTCCGAAAGTTCCTTCATTAGTGGAAACGTTTTTTAAATTTTTTTACAGTGTACAACGATTACATTTAAAATGGAATCGGAAATATATCATCCTGTGAGCAAAGATAGGTAATTATAGTTTACTCTGAATTTTTAATGGTTTCTGATATTTTACACAACATATATGATCTGTAAACTTGTTTTACAATATGAAGCCGCTGTACCTATGCATCCATTGTATTAGAATGTATCATATATTGCAAAATGTCTCTCTTTCTCAGTTTAGTTTACAAGCGAAAGGTTAGCCCTTCATGTATTTCGATGGTAATCACCTGCAAATACGCTAAAATGTGTTGAAAATGGAGCATTGCGGTATTTTATAAGGTCATACATAATACTTCTACCTTCCTCTCACCCTCTTACTCCAGTTTCTTCACAGACAGAATGCACATAATCCAAATATATTTAAAGATTCTGGAGCTGCATGGACGTCTATACTATGGACGCAACCTTACAGCGCGTACCACTGTCGTTTTATCCACTTCTTATTAAAGTCGAGAATGTTGCATATGAATTTTGCACTATTGGTAACGGTCTATATGAGTTACAATGTCTCTAATTTTACTGTTATGGACTCTTCACAAAACATATGCATGAGGGAGCAATATTTCGGTTGAATCTTCTAGGAACGTAACTCTCGACCTTTTAACAGTTTCAGCCATGCCGTGATGCATAACCTCTCACTTGGAGCTTCTGCAGAGAATCTACGAAACACTTTTGAGTCCACTAAGTGAACCCATGCTTACACACGCAAGTTTTCCTCTAACAGTCCTGCCTGGTAAGCTTTTCCTCCATTGTCGGTACCTCATAGTTTCGACAGATTCTTTCAATGAAGCTCGTTCTGGCATTTCCATTTCCTTTGATTAGTTTCATGTACTTATGTTCCACCTTAAACCACTCCATACACAAACATTTGTTTAATAGATACGACTGTTTCCAATGTTTGTTCAGCTACAGTGTAATCAAAACATAACAGGTCTTTTTTATTATTTATGTACAGTAGGTTACATTTCCTTATGTTGAGGTTCAACTTAAAATCACTGCAAGAAGCGTCTATCCTCAGCAAAGTACTCCATTTAGGTGCGATTATTTGAGGAAATTATTGTCAGTCGAACCATTTTCAACAAATTTGGTGCTAAGGTACTGAGTCCTCTATCAGTTATTCAAATAAACACGCAACGTGATACAAGTAAAATACACACCTGGAAATTGAAATAAGAACACCGTGAATTCATTGTCCCAGGAAGGGGAAACTTTATTGACACATTCCTGGGGTCAGATACATCACATGATCACACTGACAGAACCACAGGCACATAGACACAGGCAACAGAGCATGCACAATGTCGACACTAGTACAGTGTATATCCACCTTTCGCAGCAATGCAGGCTGCTATTCTCCCATGGAGACGATCGTAGAGATGCTGGATGTAGTCCTGTGGAACGGCTTGCCATGCCATTTCCACCTGGCGCCTCAGTTGGACCAGCGTTCGTGCTGGACGTGCAGACCGCGTGAGACGACGCTTCATCCAGTCCCAAACATGCTCAATGGGGGACAGATCCGGAGATCTTGCTGGCCAGGGTAGTTGACTTACACCTTCTAGAGCACGTTGGGTGGCACGGGATACATGCGGACGTGCATTGTCCTGTTGGAACAGCAAGTTCCCTTGCCGGTCTAGGAATGGTAGAACGATGGGTTCGATGACGGTTTGGATGTACCGTGCACTATTCAGTGTCCCCTCGACGATCACCAGTGGTGTACGGCCAGTGTAGGAGATCGCTCCCCACACCATGATGCCGGGTCTTGGCCCTGTGTGCCTCGGTCGTATGCAGTCCTGATTGTGGTGCTCACCTGCACGGCGCCAAACACGCATACGACCATCATTGGCACCAAGGCAGAAGCGACTCTCATCGCTGAAGACGACACGTCTCCATTCGTCCCTCCATTCACGCCTGTCGCGACACCACTGGAGGCGGGCTGCACGATGTTGGGGCGTGAGCGGAAGACGGCCTAACGGTGTGCGGGACCGTAGCCCAGCTTCATGGAGACGGTTGCGAATGGTCCTCGCCGATACCCCAGGAGCAACAGTGTCCCTAATTTGCTGGGAAGTGGCGGTGCGGTCCCCTACGGCACTGCGTAGGATCCTACGGTCTTGGCGTGCATCCGTGCGTCGCTGCGGTCCGGTCCCAGGTCGACGGGCACGTGCACCTTCCGCCGACCACTGGCGACAACATCGATGTACTGTGGAGACCTCACGCCCCACGTGTTGAGCAATTCGGCGGTACGTCCGCCCGGCCTCCCGCATGCCCACTATACGCCCTCGCTCAAAGTCCGTCAACTGCACATACGGTTCACGTCCACGCTGTCGCGGCATGCTACCAGTGTTAAAGACTGCGATGGAGCTCCGTATGCCACGGCAAACTGGCTGACACTGACGGCGGCGGTGCACAAATGCTGCGCAGCTAGCGCCATTCGACGGCCAACACCGCGGTTCCTGGTGTGTCCGCTGTGCCGTGCGTGTGATCATTGCTTGTACAGCCCTCTCGCAGTGTCCGGAGCAAGTATGGTGGGTCTGACACACCGGTGTCAATGTGTTCTTTTTTCCATTTCCAGGAGTGTGTGTTTCAAAACTCCACTAAATGAAAAAAAAGAAAAAATCTCGAGAAATTATTGTTTCAAAACAATTAATTACAACCAAAGGGGCCGGCCGGGGTGGCCAAGCGGTTAAAGGCGCTACAGTCTCGAACCGCGCGACCGCTACGGTCGCAGGTTCGAATCCTGCCTCGGGCATGGATGTGTGTGATGTCCTTAGGTTAGTTAGTTTTAAGTAGTTCTAAGTTCTAGGGGACTGATGACCTTAGAAGTTAAGTCCCATAGTGCTCAGAGCCATTTGAACCATTTGAACAACCAAAGGAGAAATTTCTGTAAAAATTGCCAGACAGATCAATATTTTTCGGTATTTCATTGCTACCCACACGTCTGGTATAGAATTTTGAGTAGAATCTGTAATTATCTTGACATGGAAACGTCTGACTGAACAAGTACTGTTCAGAGATGAACAGCTAGGTTTTCAATAAATTATCCAAGTAAAAGAAGGATTCAAATTTCTAGTAGTATCAATGCCTGAGGGACACAGAGAAGTAGGGAAAACTGTTTGCTTGCTCATATCGACAAAACCAATGTGTTTAAGTTGTGATAGCATTCCAACGATATGTAAAATGTTCAACGGCCACTAATTAATATGATAATGGAAGCATACTTTCAAAAAGAAAAAAAAGGGCACATGCACTTTAAACGTAATGTACTACAACAAAATATGATGGCGGTAAATGAACAAAATGCTCGGCAGCTCTGTTAACTCTGAATATGTACGGACCATCTCGCCCGGCTAGCCGTGCGATCTAGCGCACGGCTTTCCGGGCAGGAAGGAGCGCCTGGTCCCCGGCACGAATCCGCCCAGCGGACTTGTGTCGAAGTCCGGTGAGCCGGCCAGTCTGTGGATGGTTTTTAGGCGAATGAGAACAAATGGTTCGAATGGCTCTGAGCACTATGGGACTCAACTTCTGAGGTCATCAGTCCCCTAGAACCTAGAACTACTTAAACCTAAGTAACCTAAGGACATCACACACATCCATGCCCGAGGCAGGATTCGAACCTGCGATCGTAGCGGTCGCGCGGTTCCAGACTGTAGCGCCTAGAACCGCTAGGCCAACCCGGCCGGAGCGGATGGGAACCATGCTCACTCCAGTGCTGTGGCCAGCTGCGCTAGTTTTCTCGATTGGGTTTTAATCCGGGGAGTCTGGTGGCCAGGAGAGTGCGGTACACTCATCCTCGTCTTCTTCGAACCATGCATGTACACTGCGAGCTGTGTGACACGTTGCATTGTCCTGCTGGTAGATGCCATCGTGTCGAGGAGGACAGATGCGTACTTGCGTTGATCCATGGTCTCCAAGAATGGATACATACTTGTGCTGATCCACAGTGTGTTCCAGATAACGAGATAACCTAGGGAATGCTACGAAAACTTTCCCCAGACCATAATGCTCCCTCCTTCGGCCTGCACATTTCCGACAATTGTTGCAGTGTGTTTCTGATGGAGCATAAAACGTGATTCATGTGAAAAGGCCACCTGTCGCCATTCAGTGGACGTCTAGTTGCGATATTGGCGTGCAAATTCCAGCCTTCGTCTCCGATGAACAGCAGTCAGCATACGAGGGGCGTTTGGAAAGTCCGTGTAAAGTCCAAGACATGGCAACCCTGGCGCGTATCGAGGTCATGTTTAGTCAGTAGCATCTTTGGACAGAACGCACACCAAGTTTCAGCCATATTGGTCTATTTCTTTGTGTTTGGCATTCGTGTGACTCAAGGAAGTCGAGTGATTGTCAAAAAATGGACGAAATAGCATTTCGTGCGGTGATTAAACATTACTTTATGAAACGCAAAACGCCTCAAGAGGCTAAACAGAAGCTTGATAAACATTACGATGACTCTGCTGCACCTTCGATTAGAAAAGTTTGTAAGTGGTTTCAAAATCTACGGAGTGGCTATATGGGCACAAGGTTACGACTCCAGAAATCGCTGATAAAATCCACGATGGATGACAGAAGAGTTAAGGTGCGTGAGATTGCTAGTGCTGTGGGCATCTCGAATGAACGGGTGCATAATATTTTACATAAACATTTGGACATGAAAAACCTATCCGCAAGATGGGTTCTGCGACTGCTCACGCTTGACCAAAAACGGAATCGTGTGAAGTGTTGCAAGGATGGTTTACAGTTGTTCAGGAAGAAACCGCAGGGCTTTAAGTGTCGTTTGGTCACTGTGAATGAAAGATGGATACATTACTATACTCCTGAGACCAAACAACAATCTAAACAATGGGTTACCAAGGGAGAATCTGCACCAAAAAAGGCGAAGACCATTCCTTCGACCGGAAAGGTTATGGCGACTGTCTTTTGGGATTCGCAAGCAATAATCCTCATCGACTATCTGGAAAAGGGTAAAACAATTACGGGTGCATATTATTCATCGTTATTGGACCGTCTGAAAACCGAGCTGCAAGAAAAACGCCGGCGATTGGACCGCAAAAAAGTCCTTTTCCATCACGACAGTGCACCAGCACGCACCCCAGAAGCTGTGGTCGTAAAATTAATGGAAATACGATTCCACCTCATTTCACATCCCTCTCAGTACCTACCAGAACCTCATTGACTCTCTTCCTGCACGTCTCACAGCGGTGCGCGCAGCAGAATGTGGTTATTCAGGATTTTGACAGGTGGTCACATTGATGTGACTGAACAGTGTAATTATGCTCACCACACTGGCTCTGTGTGCAATTGTCTTTCAGATTCATGGTACAGTGATAGCGGTACGGTCACAGAGTGGTTAACTAATATCTTGTTGTAGTTCTTTTAGTTTTACGGAAAGGGCAGCATCCATGTAGAAACGGTTTAGGGACTGGTCAGAAAGTCTGTGGAGAACGCCGTTTTGATAGCCGTCCATCTCTCGCTGGTGCATGAATGCGAACTGCATTCATGAGTCATTACGACCACTGCCCACCGCGAGACTAAACGCCGCTTGGTAGTGTTGCGGGCACTCAAAGTGGTATGGAAAGTATATAAGCGGGTCAGAGACGAATGGGGGAATCATTCTAGCAAAGATGTGGGCCAAAAATACGGAAACAAACTGACATAAGCGACTCTGACAAAGGACAGATCGTTATGGTCTGGCGTCTACTGTTCTGGTGCTACTGTTGTGAGCTCTATGGAAAGTGGTTGAAGGATGATGAAATTACGAGTAGGTGACAAGATGGAGGACGTCCACAGCTCATCACGGAACGTAGAGGTCAGAGGTTTCACCGATCCGTAAAGCAGGATAGGTGGCGATGTGTGGCACATCTGACAACGTAGTAGAAATTTTTCGGAGCACCCCAGTGCACCCACACTGATGACCATGGGTCTCTGGAGCAGATGTGTTCCCTTGTTCTACTGACAACACCAGTTACAGTTGCAGTGAGACCTGAATCATCGAGAGTAGGCTGTGGATCAGTGGAAACCTGTCCCATAGTTGGATGAATCATGTTTCTTGTTATATGAGGTCGATAGTCATGTTCGTGTGACGCCATGCGAATGGCAGCTCGAAACATGCACGGTGCCATGGTTGCAGACCGCTGGGGGCAACATTATGCTGTGTGGGACATAAACATGGGCTCAAGGATTTTAGCGCGACCTTTGCTAATAATCGAACTCACAATGGCGGCTGTGGACTACGTGAACATTGAGGACCATCTGCATCCCTTCATGCTTGATATCTGACTGACTGTTATAACATCTTCCAGCAGGATGATAGAATCGTCCTACAGCTGTTTGAGGAGCATGATAATGATCTTCCGTTGATGTCTTGATCACCAAATTCGCCTAGTGTGAACCCACACGCCAGGGATACTATCGGGCGCCAATTCCGTTGCCACACACCACCGGACCATAATTTACGGGAATTATGTGACCTGTGAGTAGGTATCTGGTGTCACATACCTCTGAAACCTACCAAGGACTTATCGAAGCCCTGCCACGCAGAATCGCTTATATACTACGTTCTAAAGGTGGGCCTGGACGTCATTACGCATATGGTTATAAGGTTTTACCTCATCAGTGTATATACACGCACCGCCAAATAATTGCTGTTTTGGGGTTTAATTAAATCATAACATCACGTTCCAGTCCATCATCCGACAAGCATCCCAAGCTTCTCCACTGTTCCCTATATCGGGGTCCACAGTTCGTGGTCTAGTAGGTAGCGTTGCTTCCTATGGATCACTGGGTTCCGGGTTCGATTCCCAACCGGGTTCGGGATTTTCTGTGCCCGGGGACTGGGAGTTTATGTTGTCCTCATCATTTCATCATCATCGTCATCCGTGACAGTGGCAAAATTGAACTGTGAAAAAAATTGGGACTTTGTTTGGGCGCTGATGACTGCGCAGTTGAGCACCCCACAACCAAACATCATCATCATCAACTATATCGGCGGATCCCAGCTCTCTGTATTTGCGCTGCAACAGCCACTGATCGGGCCAAATAAAGGTACTCGACGGTAACGGCGCACTATTGACATCTGCATGCAATAAAATGAAGCTCGCTGGTAGCAGACGGTATAAGAGATGCGAAGTGCATCACCGAGAGGATTGCTGTTAAAATTTCGAGAGAGTACATTCTGAACAGTGTCAGGGTAGGTATTACTTCCTCTCATATCTGACGAAATGACCAAGAAGATGAAACTGGAGTGATAAATTCACATACGGAGATTTTTGACATTCCTTCTTGCCGCGTAGTGTACGATAAGTACCCTTCAGTCCGCTACGAACAGTACATTGACTTGCATAGAACAGATGTAGATAGATCATAACAAAATCTTTAAACATGGATACCAACTTTCAATGAACAGAAACGCCTCTTTACTTAAGAATAACAAATAACTAACACTTTGGTAGGAAGCATATTTACAACCCACCATCGCAGCTGAAGATTATTAAGGACGTATGGTGCATTATCACATTGCGCATCCTCGAAGTCATAAAGAAATGTAGAAACGACATTAACTAACACCTTAAGCTGCTGTTCAGTTTATTCTTCTTTGTGCGACCAGTTTCGTTCAGAGATCATTATCCCGCATATGTTGTACACACGTCAAGGAAAGAGGAAAATTTCAGGCGGAAAGGATGTTTGAAAACTGTAGTGAAAATACAAGCAATATTTACAGATTTTTCTTAACAGAAACAGTTGCAAAAATATAATATTTATCAATTAATGCTCACTCATGGAGAGGTAGACGCATGGAGTGTCAGTTTCAGACAACTATCCAAGGAACACAGAATGAAACGACAAAGAGACTTGAACAACTGGTAGCGTACAACATCGGTAACCTGTAAATGCCGTAGCTTTTAGGGGTAATCAATTCGCCTTCATGACTAGCACTACTCCTGTAACAGTACAGCACGAAAATTTTCAATTCTTTTTTTCAGTTCGAGTTGTCCATTCAAAATGAAACTTTGATCTTTAGCATGATGTAAAAAAATTTATCTCTGCATGACTAAAAGTTATTTATAAATATTATAGTTCTGATACTGTGTTCTTAGATGTACGTATTTCTCTTGCTGTTAACCAAAATCTGTTAATATTGCTTGTATTTTTTCTACAATTTTCAAAAATCCTTTTTTGCCTGAAATTATCCTCTCTCCATGACGTGTGTACAAGAGATGCTGCGTCCGCAACTCGTGGTCTAGTGGCTACCGTTGCTGTCTCTGGATCACGGGTTCGATTCCCGAGCGGGTTGGGGATTTTCTCTGCGCGGGGACTGGGTGGTTGTGTTGTTCTCATCATTTCATCATCATCATCATCATCATCATTCGTGTCAGCAGCTAGATTGGACTGAGCAAAACAAATGGACTGTGTAAAAATTGGGACTTTATACGGGCACTGATGAGCGCGCAGTTGAGCGCCCACAAACCAAAAATCATCATCGCAACAGATGCTGGATAATGGTCTTTGATCGAAACAGTGTCTCTATAAAGAGTAAATCGGACATCACCTTAAGATGTTACCGGATGTCATTTCTGCAGTTTATAAATTCTGTGAAACACAATCAATAAAAAATATTACAAAAAATTTTTCTTTACTGGGTTGCAGGAGAATAACAATATGGCAGCACTTAATTATACCATTACTCTCCGGATCGTTAGCACACATGCACTAGTTCAGCAGATATTTATTACGTGTTGTAATGACGTATTGTTAGACAGCAGTATCACTAACAGAACTGGTTTCATAGATTCATAAATATTTACAAATACAAATGACTCATAAAAATTTTGTTTGGTAGCCAATAGGAAGCTGACGACGAACAGTTAATAAAAAGCTATAGTAAGGTATCGGCATATCACGATTTTTTTTCAGCGCTTACCTGAACACTCTGAGCGTCTTCTTGCCGCTATGGTAGTATAGGACATATTCATCTGTTTTGTTAAACATACAGATAACTGTGAATACACCTTCAGCTACTTTAGGTATGAATGTCTTCACAGTTGTTCCGTGTTTTAGTTCCAGAAGTTCTAGCCCTCCTCTGTAAAATTTGAAAATTAAAGCATTGAAATAGTATACAACAAACTTTCCATTTAGGCTGATAAATATTACCCAGTACTTCATTGTCTCACAACTTTCGGATACCATTTATTTTATTTTAGTGAAATTTACTGGGGACAACAGTATGGAAACACCAAAAACAACACATTACTAGTCTAATACGGTGTAAGAAAATCGTTGGAATCCAGAACAGCTTCAATCGTCTCGGAACGGATAAATACAGGTTCTGCACGGTTTTCAAGGGAATATTATACCATTCTTCGTGCAAAATAGCAGCAAGTTCAGATAACTATGGTGGTGGTGGATAGTGATCACGTACCCCTCTCTCCACAGCAGACCACAAAGGCTCAATGATACTGAGATCTCGTGACTGGTCTGCAGCTCGTGGTCTCGCGGTCGCGTTCTCGCTTCCCGAGCACGGGGTCCCGGGTTCGATTCCCGACGGGGTCAGGGATTTTCACCTGCCTCGAGATGACTGGGTGTTTGTGTTGTCCTCATCATTTCATCATCATTCATGAAAGTGGCGTGCTTGGGCTGAGCACAGGTTGGAAATTTGTACGGGCGCTGATAACCGCGCAGTTGAGCGCCCCACAAACAAAACATTATCATCACCATCATCATCATTGTGACTGTGGTGGCCATGGAAGATGCGACAACTCATTCTCGTTGCCCAAAAGCCAGTTATGGACGTTACGAGCTGTGTGAACAGGGACGCTGTCGTCTAGGAACACAGCATCACCATTGGCGAACAGACAATGTAGCACGGGATGGAACTGAAGAGCCAAAATGGTCACTTAATCCTTGGCAGTAATGCGACTCTTGCAGAGTGACCATGGGCCCCAGAGAATATCATGATACGGCTGCCAAAATTAATACTGAGCTCACGGCATGTTTCACTCTTGGGACGTAAACTCGGCCAGAAGTTGAAGACAGTGTGAAGCAAGACTCATCCAACTAAATGACTTTGCCAGCCGGTGTGGCAGAGCGGTTCTAGGTGCTTCAGTCTGGAACCGCGCGACCGCTACGGTCGCAGGTTCGAATCCTGCCTCGGGCATGGATGTGTGTGATGTCCTTAGGTTAGTTAGGTTTAAGTAGTTCTAATATCTGGGGTCTGATGACCTCAGATGTTAAGTCCCATAGTGCTCAGAGCCATTTGGCCCAAATGACTTTCTTTCATCGCACCACAGTTCAGTTTTGATGGGTTCGGCACCACCTTTCCCTGTTACAGACATTTGCATCAATGATGACTGGTTTTGGAATTCCGAGTCGTTCTGTGATCCCTGCTTCTGGAGCTCCCTTTGTGTTGTTTTGGAGCTGACAGTATTGGCTAGTGTGGCATTCAGTCCCGCAGTGACTTTTGCAGTTCTCATCCTCTTATTTTCGCCACAATCCTCTTCAATGACCGTCTGTTATGATAACTCGCCACACACTTTCGTCTGCCTTGTGACTTGTGGATTTTTTTTTTCCGATGCGGTGCCTCTTGAAATATGACCACCAAAAATTTACGCACATTCGAATTCACTTAGCTCTGCCATAATGCACTCACAGCTATACAGAACACTGTTATAATCACGACTGACATTTGCAACGTATTTAGAACATTGCACAGGTGCCTTTCGTGGTCTATACAACAGCGCAACCTGCGGGCTTGGCTAGCATCTGTATTTATGTTCAAGCATGCGTTTCTCGCAGTGTTTCCATATTTTTGTCTAACCTCTGTATCATTCTAATTCTCTTTTTCCTATTGAAAATTACATACCACGTTGCGAGAATGAGTTTAAATGCGTATAACAAAATAGCTTCCTATTATACTACTGCATGTAAAATACACCTTCTGCTCGCAGGATGGCATAAGACGGATATACTGAAAAGCTGCTTGATGCTATCAGTTTCTTGAAGAGTAATATTTACAGATCATTGCATAAAACGATCGCCTCAGTGATCTCGAGGCCGATGACCACATTGGATTTTCAAATGCGAGAATCCTGGAACGGGCCACCTCATGAGACTCAATGAGAAGCTTGTGAATAAAATAAACAACGAGACTGAAGTTAAATTCTTTGAAGCAGCGTTTCATCGAAAGACTTGAATTTAGTTACGAGTAACACAATATTATTATTCATGCACGCTAAGACGCAGTCATTTGTGTGAATGTATATAGTACGATTGCGTACAATCTACGACATAAGGTTTCGTTTCTATGTTTAAACTTGACTGTAAAACAGCAGAGGCGCCTGAATATGTCAGCATATGTCTTCCTTAGTTTAACATAGTAAATGAACAAATTATGCTGCAGTAGTATATCAGATTCTTATCTGGTGACGTGATCCTTGAAGGTGAACATGTATAAGCAGTTACCGCTGACGGGCACCCCAAGCAACGATACAGTTTGTCACTCGCCTACTTACACGAGACATAACGCTGACATTGTGAAACATTATTCCACAGTCTCTCAGTACTAACAAGAATTGAAAAACTTACTGCACATTCTCTGACGTGTTTCTTTTTGGGTATCCTGATGCAGAAGAATTTTGATACCTAGAAGATGTAAGTGATGAAAAGTGCATATTATACTGAAATCGCTATCGCATTACGCAGTACCTAGACCCGAAATGGAAGTAAACAAAATTTAGGAGCTGAGGCCACAATTAGGTTCATTATTGCATTTAAGCATATAGTGAGGGGAAATACCATTGAAAAACGTACCAAAAAATACACTTAGGCTGACATTATGAAAGCAATGACGTGGGAACATCACTGGATGTTAATTGTCAGTAGAGGGAAGAGGTAAGTCTTCTCGAAAGTGGAAAACCAGAATTGTTATCTGACAAGGAAGAAACAGAAAATTACCCATTACATCGATTGTAAAGAATTCATACCGACTGAGTGGTCGAGTAGGGATTTAATCGTCTCTGTAAGATAATGCATCCAGAGGTCTTAGTTCACAAAATATCCAAGGTAGTGGAGAATATCTCATACCCGTCGATGTGCCTAATCAGCCAAAGGAAAAAAGATACAGGTATACCCTTCAACTTGTCTGGCCTTCACTGCACTTGCGAATCGCAAACAATAACCATCCCTTGCTATTTGCATGAAATTGAAGTACCATCTCTTCATCCACTGCACTCTTTGCTTTTGCCTCTCTGTCTGTTATCTCAAATTCACCAACTGGACAGTATTGGAAGGCCCAGGCAGGAATCATTACGACAATGAAATTTTTCCTTCGAAGATCCAGTAGGGCACTCTGATACTCATACTAGATCGTTATCGTTGCTCTGAAATCACAACAGCTTGAAACCGCCGAGTCGAGGCGTTTCACACCGCTAGCATAGATGGCAGCCATGTTTAACACAGTCCGAAAGGCTACCGCAAACGGTTTGTACGTCTTACATTCGGTACTGGCAGATTTTTGAACTTTATAAAAGGCAGGTCACACATGGCAGACAGTCCTGTGGATTTCCAAAACATATTTCTAACAGAAATATGCAGTGGAGCATCATGATATGTCTGGGGGAGACCAATAACAACCACTGACAAAAAGCAGATGTGAAGGATACTGCCACAGTGGTCCCAAGATTGATATGCACTAGTATTATGGAACAGTACATAACCAGTACCTTACGAGTTAATCGGTCCCCAGTTGTGACAATCGAACAGCTCTTTGGCAAGGCTAGTTTATGTACTAATTACAGTTGTGATTCCAGCAGTCGTAAACTCCCGATGTGAAAAGATGAAACCGCAATCTTAGCTGTGTGTCTTGGGAACGAGCGCCCAGCACCCTACAACCTGCCCTGACTGTGCTAAAGCGTGAAATTCATCTCCAACTACAGCTGTGATCCGACCTTGGCTTCTCAATCACAGTGGAATAGATCAGGTGTGATGATAGATTAAGGACGAAAGGGGATAGCGTAACTCCAATGAAATTAATTGGCTATTCTGCCGATTCTTGATAAAATACCTTACATATTACTAGCATTTGCGTTCAACACATACAATGAACACACCTCCTCCTCCTCCCCCTCTCTGCGTCCACCTCTCCCTCCCTCTGTCTCTCCACCTTATCCTCCCACCTCTGTCTGTCTACCTCCTCAAACCCACTCTCTCTGTCATCTCCTCCTCCCCCTCTCTGACTATATCTTTCTCCCTCCTTCATTTGGCCATATCATCCTCCACCTCTCTCTTTCCATCTCTACCTCCCGCTCTTCCTAGTCCACCTGCCTGTTCACCCCTCTGCACATTGCACCTGCCTCATGGATCTCCTGCTCTCCTCTCTCTCTGTCCGTTTCCAACTCCCCTGGCTCTGTCCATCCCCTGTTCTGTCCATCTCAACCTGCCCCCAGCCATGTCCATTGGCGCTATATCCCCTGCAATACAGTTCAATAAAAAAAAGGCCAACAGCACATGCACAACATGCCTGTCATGAAGGGCAAGTTACACATCAGGGGCTTGAAAATCTATTTGCCTCTGACATACAGGCTACCATGCAATGCAGAGCGATAAAGCAATCCAATATTACCCCAAATCTCCAAACACAACACACCTGTCATGTAAGGCAGCCTAAAACTGGGTCCCAGAAAACCGCTTCTTGTCCCTGCCAAGCACGATGCCCTGTAAAGGAAGTTGACTTCGCTGACTGATACTGTTTCCATGCAACATGCCTGTTGTGCAGGGCAACCTATACACCAGAGACTGGAAAAACACATTTTTGCTCATATAGTAGCTTCCATTGGAGCTAGGAGGATATAAACCCTACACTGCTGATACTTGTAAAGCCTGTTATTTGTGTGCCGAATTTGGTTGGAATCGATCAAGGGGTTTGGGAAGAAATACCAAACACACAAAGATACACACATACAGTCTGTTTTATTTATAGCACATGAATGAGAAAAACACATGACACTAGTGTGATATTCTACAATAATGTACACTCCTGGAAATGTAAAAAAGAACACATTGACACCGGTGTGTCAGACCCACCATACTTGCTCCGGACACTGCGAGAGGGCTGTACAAGCAATGATCACACGCACAGCACAGCGGACACACCAGGAACCGCGGTGTTGGCCGTCGAATGGCGCTAGCTGCGCAGCATTTGTGCACCGCCGCCGTCAGTGTCAGCCAGTTTGCCGTGGCATACGGAGCTCCATCGCAGTCTTTAACACTGGTAGCATGCCGCGACAGCGTGGACGTGAACCGTATGTGCAGTTGACGGACTTTGAGCGAGGGCGTATAGTGGGCATGCGGGAGGCCGGGTGGACGTACCGCCGAATTGCTCAACACGTGGGGCGTGAGGTCTCCACAGTACATCGATGTTGTCGCCAGTGGTCGGCGGAAGGTGCACGTGCCCGTCGACCTGGGACCGGACCGCAGCGACGCACGGATGCACGCCAAGACCGTAGGATCCTACGCAGTGCCGTAGGGGACCGCACCGCCACTTCCCAGCAAATTAGGGACACTGTTGCTCCTGGGGTATCGGCGAGGACCATTCGCAACCGTCTCCATGAAGCTGGGCTACGGTCCCGCACGCCGTTAGGCCGTCTTCCGCTCACGCCTCACCATCGTGCAGCCCGCCTCCAGTGGTGTCGCGACAGGCGTGAATGGAGGGACGAATGGAGACGTGTCGTCTTCAGCGATGAGAGTCGCTTCTGCCTTGGTGCCAATGATGGTCGTATGCGTGTTTGGCGCCGTGCAGGTGAGCGCCACAATCAGGACTGCATACGACCGAGGCACACAGGGCCAACACCCGGCATCATGGTGTGGGGAGCGATCTCCTACACTGGCCGTACACCACTGGTGATCGTCGAGGGGACACTGAATAGTGCACGGTACATCCAAACCGTCATCGAACCCATCGTTCTACCATTCCTAGACCGGCAAGGGAACTTGCTGTTCCAACAGGACAATGCACGTCCGCATGTATCCCGTGCCACCCAACGTGCTCTAGAAGGTGTAAGTCAACTACCCTGGCCAGCAAGATCTCCGGATCTGTCCCCCATTGAGCATGTTTGGGACTGGATGAAGCGTCGTCTCACGCGGTCTGCACGTCCAGCACGAACGCTGGTCCAACTGAGGCGCCAGGTGGAAATGGCATGGCAAGCCGTTCCACAGGACTACATCCAGCATCTCTACGATCGTCTCCATGGGAGAATAGCAGCCTGCATTGCTGCGAAAGGTGGATATACACTGTACTAGTGCCGACATTGTGCATGCTCTGTTGCCTGTGTCTATGTGCCTGTGGTTCTGTCAGTGTGATCATGTGATGTATCTGACCCCAGGAATGTGTCAATAAAGTTTCCCCTTCCTGGGACAATGAATTCACGGTGTTCTTATTTCAATTTCCAGGAGTGTATATATTACACCAATGTTGTGTTTTTTCCATTCATAATAAATAAGGATCTATTACAGACTCAATTAAATATGTATATTTTCGTCCAGGCCTACATTAATAATGAATCTCTCTCGACAGATCACGTAAAAAGACACTGAAATAGATCACAATACGTGTGGATACAAGATAGTTATAAGTGAACGAGAGGCCAAAACTCATTCAAGAAAAATTATACACATCGCTAGTCAGCGGATGCATACAAAATGAAGAAATAAAGCACATAACTGAGGGCGAGCGATATAAACACCGTCTAATGACGGCACATGGCAGTAGAACGTGGTAGATTTCCTTAGAAGCGGAGCCGTCGCTGGTCCGGACGCGATCGCAATTACGAGTTGCCGTAATTCCGGATGATTTGATTGTCGCAATTAGCGGGCAAACAGGTCATTAACTGCTTCTCCGACTAGCCGGCAGTCTTATTGACCTTCTAGTGCCTGTAGCACTCAGTTAAAGTGTCTCAACATGGCGTCTAACGATAGGACCATCTGCTCCAGAGAAACACTTCTTGTCAGCAAGAGAATTCGGCTCCCAGTGAGACAGATTCTTGCTGTGGAGGTTATTTAAAACCTCGGGTTTCGGAGAAAACAGCCGAAAAGTTCTCTGCATTTCATTGCCAACTAAACTGTGCTCACTTACAATTTTGCGCCGGCTGCTTAATTACCTTAGGTTGCCAGACAACGACTTCTTCTAACGGCCAGAACCGTTTCTCTGGCGCCTTTCCGGTGTATTCATCTGCGAAGGATAATTGAGACTTAGCAGAAACGGCTCCTTTGCAACGGAAAACGCTATCTTTGCGAGAATTACAAAAGTCCGAATTAACTGCATTTTAGAACTAGAAAAGATTATGGGCAACACCTCTATACGTCTATACTGGGGCATCGTTACTGTCTAATGGGTATGTCTCGTCCATGGTCGTAATCAGTAATCGAATTATAGTAAAAATTAATTCAAAATAATAATAATAATAATATCATAGCTTGAACCCAGTACATAGAAAGAGTGCCACAAGACAAATTGCCTATTGTGACAACCCATGGGAAAATCGTACAAGTGCCACATTTTAACTACCTGGGAGAAATCATCCAGCCATCTGGGATCAACCTAAAGGCCAATGAGGAAAGAATAAAAAACTACAGAAAGCATATAAACTCACGTAGAACTATTATAACAAAACGTCCATATCCATTAACGCAAAATTGAGGCACTACAACACTGTCGTACTTCCGGAGGCACTGTATGCATCTGAAACAACACAAACAGGTGGGCAAACTAAAATCAAAGAAATAGAGAAACAAGAAAGGAAAATTCTCAGGAAAATTTTTGGACCGATACAAGAGCAAGGAATCTGGAAGAAGACACCAACATCAGAATTATATAAATACACAGACATGATTACGGATACAATAAGGAAAAGAAGAATGCAATTCTACGGACATATCCACAGGATGAATGAAAACAGAATTTCAAAGCGAATTCTTAAAGTCATAAACTCAGGCAGGGGAAAAACAAAATGGATAAAATAAGTTGAAGGGGACCTCAGACAAGTACACATAACAGTAAACGATGCAGAAAATAAAACTGAATTCAGGAACATCATCAAAAAACATAAATTTGACACCACAACACAGAAGAGACCAGGATGCAAATGGACAGCGGAGCGAAAGAAACAACACAGTGAACACATGAAGAAAATTTGGGCTCAGAAAAAACATAAACAATCATCATAAAGGAATTCAAGTTCAAACGCTCTTTTTAAATGGGAATAATCGAAAATAATGATAATAATATCATAGCTTGGCTCAATGTATGATTAGTCTCTAATTAAGATACTTCTAATATAGCGATAATATTTTGTCACCCCTGGCGAATTTTGTACCACACCGACTCCAAATGTATCTACCGTAGTATCTTGCAATTAGTTTGTCATAAAACACTTCCAGTCAACCACAGTTTCTGAGTCTCCTACATCTGAGTCTCGATGACTGTATCGTTGTTCGATACATATTCACCTACACGTCATGTGATGACGATGAAGCAATCACAAAATCCCAGACTTTCCGATGTAGGACCATCTTCTCCCTCTCGAAAGACCTGAGAAGTACGCGATAAATACCTGACATACATCTGAGTCTCGATGACTGTATCGTTGTTCGATACTTATTCACCTACGCGTCATGTGATGACGATGAAGTAACGACAAAATCCCAGACTTTCCGATGTAGGACCATCTTCACCCTCTCGAAAGACCTGAAAAGCACGTGGTAAATATCTGACATCAGAAACGTGTAGGTGTTCGAGTAGAGTTTAGGTGGAGTAGCTGGGGTTCTGGGATGTTCACATGACATTCGCACTCAGTTATGCACAATCATAAAATAACAGCTTGGACAGCTGGTCCGGTGATTTGCTGTGAATAACACATTTCTCATTCCAAATCAGAATGCGGCCTCAGTTGAAGTAGTATGCGAAAGTGGAACTATGTCCTTCCTCCAGTGTTGCAAAGTCCCATCCGGCTGCCTCTGCGTGAAAATGGTACGTCGGTTTCAACGATTAAATAAAACGTTGATCACTGAATACAGGTGCAGCAGGGCGTAGAGTACACAAATTGAGTTCCACATAATTTGTGTTAATGCACAAATTCATTAGATCAAACAGAGAAACAAAGAAACTTCAGATTTGTCATATTCAAGTTGACAATAATACGAGTTATTCATCAGAGCAAAATCGAGAGATATGGATGACGAAGCGGTTTGATCGCCGTCCTAACATTCGGGCTGAGGTTTTCTATTGTCTCCATAATAAATGTAGGTGAATATCGGGACGGTTCTTTCAAAAGTACCACGCCCGCTTCGCTACCTATTTCTCTTGCAATCGACCGAGCACACTTTCTCCAATGATGTGGTTTCGACAGGTTACTAAACCTTATTCTTCCTTCTTCACCACGTTCTTGAGAGAATTGAGCACATGAAATGTCGTTCCAATGGGATCCTACATGCATTACCTACGTGGGATTGGAGTAATAAATGTAATGAAGCAGGGAAAAAGAGAAAACTCATCTGCATTCCTTCAGTAAGTAGAGATATTCAAACGATTCCAATCACTAATTCTAACATGTATTTCTCCGGTAATAATATTTATTCACTATTCCATACCATATCCACTGTAGATTTTGTAGCTGGATACAGCCCAAATTTTAACTACCACTGTTTTTGTGGCGGTGTAAGATCTGACCGCCACCACAATATGGTTCCCTATGGTGACGCTGTAACTGAGACGGTCCGCCAAGTGACGCTGCTATCGCAGCGACTTCAGCGCCATTCACAGACGACCTTGTTTGTGTTTACTCTCCTTGCATTAACATATTGAACGTTTTTGGCCGTCTTATACTATTCCGAACTGTGCTATTCCTCCTGGCAGCGATTCTGAACCCTACTTGTGCTTCGTTCGCCATGCTAACGGCGGAAAGTTTTCAATACGAAGATATCGACTCTATCGCTAACGTATTACACGTTAGCTGCACGTACCGGCCGCTTCAGCAGTATTTTGCTGTCTTTTCGGCTCAAATATTGCTGTTGTGTCTCGTACATTGTAGTTATTGTTTTAATAAAAATCTGTTCGACAGATCAGTTTTCCGTAGATGTTTCTATGTCCAAATGACGTTTCTGCCGTCAGATTTAGTTTAACATAGACAATAAATTGGTTTGGCGGGAGAAGTCATTCGTACCAGATGCTGATGCGTCCCATAAATCGTGCCCTACTTTTTTTCCTGTGTCGAAAGTACGGGACGGTGCTCGTCGACAACAGTGTCATTAAGTACAGACAGAATCAGCCAAAAATACACCTAAGTATGAGAAGTCGCATTAAAACTTCACCCAGGTAACGTAATCTAAAAGTTTATTGAACTCACGAATTCATTCCATTCGTATATGTCTCACTTTACTAGACTCGGAATGAACTGTTTAACTTACGTTATCGAAGAAGATCAACCATAACTTTTCACTGCTATAATACTAATTTATTTGTAACAGTAACAACCGTGAGCAATATACCATATCGTGAAGCCACAGCCTCAAAATTGTGTTAATAACGAAAAGATAATCAGAAATTACCTTGAAGGAGCGTACAGTCCAAATTTCCCATCTTTTGTACAGCTTCCTCCCCATTTTGGAACACTTCTGACAACACGTTTCTGTCTTATATCAATAATACTGCCCTTTTCCGCATCAATTAGCGCAACAAGTTGAGCTTTGTGGGGCATTGCTATTAAACTCACGACATCCTGCAATGAATGGCAACATATGAAAAGGCAAATTGGCAAAATAATACTGTTTTTCAAGTGATTATAAATTAGTTAAATAATTATTTATCAGAAATTTTAGAAAATTCATCCATGTACTTATCATGCGTAATTTCGAGTAAGTATAGTAGTTATTGGAAGAGCCAGTTTTAGTTAAAAATTTCCTCAGAGATAAAATGCTATTCTTTTGTTCAATAAGTCTCCGAAATTAACATAGAAATTACAGATATCTGAAGTCAATACTTTGAAAAATTTAGTATTCTTCACAGCTTTGCAATCATTTTATATGCACATGCTGATAACAGAGTGAAGATGAAATGCTGTTTCCATTTTGTGTTGACCGACGCTATATTTGAATATAAGTTTAAAAAGACTGTTACTCCAAATGTGCCTACAGAAATTTCAGTAGTAAGTCTAGATGGCTAGTGATAATATGACAATAAGAAAGCGTTCAAAAGGAAAAACGCTAAATTTATGTAAGCAGGATTTCTGAGGTTTTCTCTGCATAACTGATTGTTGGTATGATTTCGTGTATCCATATTGGGTGACGGTTCAATTATTGCGCACAATATTTGGATGACTGCCCTAGTTGTCTTCTTTAAGTGTTGCGAGTGTTAGTTTTACGTGTGTAGTCGCTTTATGGGCAGCATCCAGACGATTTATTTTTATTTGCACCTTTCATTCTCCACCCAAGAGGACAGCGCAGGCTGTGGTAAAACTCATGAATCTTTTCAGCGAAATCACAGGGAGCAGGAAATTGAACCAAGAAGTGTCCAAGTGGATTGGTAGTGTGGTCTTATTCATAGTGGACTTCGACCTAAAAGTGATGGTAGTTGGAAACTCAGCACCCACTACGCCCTTTGTTTGTTATTCTGCGACTGAGATACTATTCTGTGAAACTAACTTCCTCCTGCTCTGACGGATGAGATGAAGTGAGGATCAGATCCGAAATATTTCTTAAATCAAAACCTCCGTTTCTGTTTATACGTTTTCCCGACATCCTGTCGCCGAGCATTTGCTATCGTTTAATAACGAACCGAGATATGACAATAGTAAGTTTTCATTTTCACTTTCTTTATTGCACTTTAGAAGATCCTGTAAGAACCACACGTGCGTAAGTCGCTCCTCCGAGTGTTTGTTTCTGTATTTGTAGTGTCTCATTTCTACTTTCCTATTCAATTAATGCCTTGGGGACTCTGTAACGATGGCAAGGTTCTGCTCTGGGGATACATACTTCTCGGATGTGATGTATAACATGCCTGAGTTGGTCTAATTTCTCATGATTTTTGTGGACCTAAGTTTGATAATGTCAATAATAGGTTCTAAATTGAGCTCCTCATGCAGTGTCTGGATACACGTCTATCGTGAAGTCCTGAGTATCCACCGAAGGACTATTTTTTAATAGCTGTATGTGCTGTATTTGCTTGCTAGCGAGGCCCTGCTATGTGCACCCATACAGGATTTTTGCTAGGGCAGTTACCGCGTAGAGTCTAACTTTTGTTGAGATGTGTAGCTTCCTGCTGCAGAATAGTGACATCAGTTCCCTCGACAGGCCAGAGGCTTTCATTTTTAAGTCTTGCAAATGTCTATAAAAAAAGGTGACGGTCCAGTGTGACTCCAAAATACGAGTACTTGACAGCTGCGATCCATGATACCTCTTCGCCTTGTATAGTAAGGTTGTTATCTACCTGTAACCGTATTTTGTTAACGTATATTGCCTTTATTTTGGTCGGGTTGATTTTAATCTTGTTATGTCCGCACAATTCTGTGGAGAGGTTCAATTGTGTCTGTAGTCTTCCGATGTTGGCGTTCATTCGCAAAGCACGCACTGTCATTTGCGAACTATGCCAGATGAGCGTTTGCAATCGTCGGCATGCCCTTGACATACAATAGTGGCTACAAGACCGAAAAAATTCTTCGGACACCCTAATTAAGGAGGCCATCGAAATAAGACTACCATAAAACAAGCGTTCAGTATATGATACGATTTTATGGGGACAGGGTTGTTTCTTTCCTATAATAAGTATGACAAAACTGCTGTTTAAGTGATAATTCCAACTTTCACTTACCTTAACTGAAGCTGCTCTCAGAGGAATCTTATGCATACTGGCGCCTGTTCGTGCATTATATACGTACAAACAATCTCTTGCACCTTTATCGGCTCCAAGCACGACAATGTAACTATCGTCACATGTTACAACTCCAGGTTTAAATGGCACACCAGGAGTACATCTCACTGGGTACTCGAATGAATATAGTTTCGTACCTTCTGTAAAAAGGGCAACAATTATCTCAAAAGGTTTGCAGCAACAAACTTCAGTGCATTTACAAGCAATAGTATGAAGGCAACTGCAGGTGCTGAATTTTAATTGCGCAATATTAATTTGCTAGTCGCTAGCGCAATTCAAAATAAGTCCAAAATTTCCAGTAGTATGTTGTACAAAATTATTTGTTCACAGATTTAAACAAATTAAAAAGCTGAATTATGTATACTACACAGAATATCGAGATCTGACTCAATCAGAAACCGTTTACGTCGAATGAGAATAATATGGGCCATTGACAGCAGAACTAGTGAAACATGAGAGCTATTTTTGTGAAAGTTAAATCTATTTCCCAACACAGGCTTTTTAATTTATTGAAACAAATCTTTTATTGCAACAATTACGAGGGCAGTTCAATGAGTAATGCAACACATTTTTTTCTGAAACAGGGGTTGTTTTATTCAGCATTGAAATACACCAGGTTATTCACCAACCTTTTAGCTACACAACACTATTTTTCAACGTAATCTCCATTAAATGCTACGGCCTTACGCCACCTTGAAATGAGGGCCTGTATGCCTGCACGGTACCATTCCACTGGTCGATGTAGGAGCCAACGTCGTACTGCATCAATAACATCTTCATCATCCACGTAGTGCCTCCCACAGATTGCGTCCTTCATTGGGCCAAACATATGGAAATCCGACGGTACGAGATCGGGGCTGTAGGGTGCATGAGGAAGAACAGTCCACTGAAGTTTTGTGAGCTCCTCTCGGGTGCGAAGACTTGTGTGAGGTCTTGCGTTGTCATGAAGAAGGAGAAGTTCGTTCAGATTTTTGTGCCTACGAACACGCTGAAGTCGTTTCTTCAATTTCTGAAGAGTAGCGCAATACACTTCAGAGTTGATCGTTTGACCATGGGGAAGGACATCGAACAGAATAACCCCTTCAGCGTCCCAGAAGACTGTAACCATGACTTTACCGGCTGAGGGTATGGCTTTAAACTTTTTCTTGGTAGGGGAGTGGGTGTGGCGCCACTCCATTGATTGCCGTTTTGTTTCAGGTTCGAAGTGATGAACCCATGTTTCATCGCCTGTAACAATCTTTGACAAGAAATTGTCACCCTCAGCCACATGACGAGCAAGCAATTCCGCACAGATGGTTCTCCTTTGCTCTTTATGGTGTTCGGTTAGACAACGAGGGACCCAGCGGGAACAAACCTTTGAATATCTCAACTGGTGAACAATTGTGACAGCACTACCAACAGAGATGTCAAGTTGAGCACTGAGTTGTTTGATGGTGATCCGTCGATCATCTCGAACGAGTGTGTTCGCACGCTCCGCCATTGCAGGAGTCACAGCTGTGCATGGCCGACCCGCATGCGGGAGATCAGACAGTCTTGCTTGACCTTGCGGCGATGATGACACACGCTTTGCCCAACGACTCACCGTGCTTTTGTCCACTGCCAGATCACCGTAGACATTCTGCAAGCGCCTATGAATATCTGAGATGCCCTGGTTTTCCGCCAAAAGAAACTCGATCACTGCCCGTTGTTTGCAACGCACATCCGTTACAGACGCCATTTTAACAGCTCCGTACAGCGCTGCCACCTGTCGGAAGTCAATGAAACTATACGAGACGAAGCGGGAATGTTTGAAAATATTCCACAAGAAATTTCCGGTTTTTTCAACCAAAATTGGCCGAGAAAAAAAATGTGTTGCATTACTTATTGAACTGCCCTCGTATTTCACATTACTAACCACTTTCGGACGTTGTCATTTTCAAATGCTGCTATAATATCCAAAATAAACAAATCAATGTGAATCACCGTAGTGTGACTCAAGTTTTATCTCTGGATTTCAGTATTCAGATTAGGCCATTCCTAATGGAGAATATATATTTGTGTTGCCAGTTATTTTTAATTATTGTTTGCTGTACCAGAAATGTTGCGTTTCGTAAAATGATTCTCATTTTCACAGGATGTCTAGTACCTGATCAAAGGTCGAGAGGTCCGTCTGTTGACAGTAAGCCATTCACTTATTTCGTTTTTACATTTTAAACACCTCATCAACAAAAACATAGTGCGATATGCAACATTTCAGAAATTGTAAAGTTATTGAAGTGTTTAGCTAAAGGCAGCAGCAGATTTCACGCAGTATATTTCAGAATAGAATCCAGTCAGCCTTATCAGGCGTTAGTTATGCACTGATCCCTTTGTTTATAAGTACATTTATGTACTTGTCAAAAGCACAGCTAGTGCCAGTTGCTGACCTGGGAAGCAATGGTTTACAGCCTAACAACTGGGGTCGATCTGTCACTTTCGGTTCCAGAAATACAGCATTTCAGTATTGATATTGTTAGAGCTGGAGAGCTACTCTTTCAGAAGCCAAGAAGACAGAGAACTCCCACCATTTCTAAAGAAACAACAGTGACACTGGTCCAGAATCGTTTAGAATAATCATGTAATTGCCATCTTCGATGTAATCCGTTTGTGATTGTCGTGACCTAATACTCGTCTGTTTGTAACCTCTCTCCATGTATTGCAGTTCCCTTTACACTAATTTCCATGATTTCTACACGATCAAGGCACTGTTAAATACTAGTTTCCATCTACTTTTCTATGAAATACAAGTTTCTCCTTGCTGTCCTGTTCTAACTATATATCCGAAGAATTTAAGAGTAGCATAGACTTACAGTCATTGGAAGAATGTGTGCGTCCTTGACGATCTGGAATTCTTTTAAAGTGATTGTATAATTAGTTCTGACCACCCATTCGATCCGACAGAGACTATAATTACGTGTCATTCTGAAGGTACGGAAGGTACGTATTCTGTGTCGAGGTTTGGGGGTAACTTCATTACAATTCTGAATGATACTATTTGTTGATTTAGGTCCGGCAAGAGAAGTTGTTTCTAGCCATTCATATACTCCTCTGTTTTTTTATGAGCACAGAGAAATAAAATTATAATGCCGTGTTCAAAATTTTGAATCCGAACAATTTTAGTAAATCTCTACAACTCGCTGATATTTCTGGGGATAATCCTACTCCCGAAGTGACCAGTCACACGATGTGTGTCATAATTTCCCATTACATAGAAATTTAATTATCTACGAGAATCGCTATAAGGTTAAATATCGACTTCCGTAACTTCAAAATAACAACAGGAAATCTCAAAATGAAACTGATACGTTTACTAAAACACATAGGATTCCAGTGCCACCAATTGCCACGATAGCCCGATTTTCCATTTTGATCAGTTGAGAGTATCTGGTGAGCTGAGGTCAGTGGAATAGCGATCTGCTGAAAATTACAAAATAAAATTCGCGTGTCTTAAAGGGGCAGACAATGCCAGAATTCAGATTCTCGTCCACGAGTATCGAGTGATACTACCGTCTGTATGTATCAATACTACGACTTTCAAAAGAGTAAACCTAAGTAAAATGCTCGTTTACTTCATCAAATAGGCGCTAAAATGTAACGGCAGAATAATGTAGATTTAAGGAGTCTGAGAGGTACTTAGCCTTTCTTTCACTTTTTTCTGTTTTAAAAATTTCTCAGTTCATTGCATAAACGGCGGTACTGCATTAGGGGGAGGGAATAAAAAAGGAAGATTAAGGGTTTTTTGTTTATGAAGCATTAGCATCCACAGTGAATAGTGAAATTACAGCTTTGCGAACACGAGTAGCTATCTTTAGCAATAAACGTAGGAAGAAAATCATTTTTTAATTTACGGGCTGCCAAGCGTGTAATACCAAAGGGCAATGAGGCGATCACTATTTTCCACTGGATATGAAAACTCACTGTATACGTCTCTGAAACCACTAAAGGGTCCTGACGTCCCTCGCTGGGCCACAGAAGTCTGTCAACAGGTGACTCGATTGAATGAGTTGCGGTACAGCTAATGTTCGAGCTGTATATCGGCTTCGCATACTGGCAGACCATTGGAGATCACCGATCCTGATTACCAACTGGTCCTAGGTGAGCTTTTGGATGTTTAGCGAGTGTTTGGGCGCCTCTCGTTGACACTGATACGTCCAATCAACGTCGCACATACGTTAGGTTATTATATCACTTGCACTCGTTCTTGTCGTCAAAGCGATGGTGTGCTTTCAGTCAAATGCCGGTCTGGTTCCCACGAGAAGAACACGAACGATTTTCTTTCCCGACTTTGCTCAATCTTTCCCGACTTCGTCGACAAATTCTTAAGCTCATACATTTTTTCCTTCAGATCAGTGAGATTTTTTAACAACGTAAAATCCCCTTCATACAGTACTGAGGATACAAACCAAATTCCTCACACCGCTATCGCTTGATATGAATGCAAATAAGAATTATGGCACATGATGGACTACATGTTCCGGGGTGCACCAGCGCCACGCCGCTAAGCCATGCTTATCAATAGCACAGCCAAGCTACTCTTTGCTGAATCCGTCGGATATAGCAAAACTGGCATGATACAATAATTCTCCACACATTTTCTGTCCAGTCATTAACATCGATTCTGTGTGGATGCTGTGCTCTCCGTAAAACTAAAAAGCTGCAGCAAGATAATAATTAACAAGTCTATGCTACTATTAATATCATATTAAATAATGATCGTTGAAGACATTGGGTATTGTACAACAGTAAACGGTATCACAACATACACATATAGTTTCAGTTAATAAGAGCAAACAAACACTTTTCCTTACCAGGAATAGACCGCACGACTCCCGTCGCATTAACACGCATTCCTTCATTACTTCCTTGTGTTGCTTCAGACTTTGAGACAGCCAGAAATTTGGCTCCACCTTCGAGTAGAGTAATTTGTTGAACACCAGGCTGTTCGTCTTTGAACAGAACTTGCTCAGTTAGACGGTTCCATATCAAGATGTTTCCAGATTCTGCGGACACGATGTATCTGTAACAACGTGCAGTATATGATATACTTCCAACTAATGGCATGCCAAACATCAGTAAGGAAACTGTATTACAAATAGGTGCATTTCAGTTGGTTTTGTCATAAAATACATGTAATACGCCTTTGGTATGGGGTAAATTCGCGGTTACAGAAATGATAAACATTTCTCTATAATTCTTTCAGACTTATTGGCTCCAAGCTAGTCTGGACACTAATGGAACATGACACACACTCCCCGTTATTCAAATAAAATCTCTACTCTTGCAAACACCTCGTCAATTCTTCTATAGAGTATTGAAGGATTACGCGTAACGACGAATGTTTCAGTTGATCGTGACTAAATAACGGGCTACGAACCCAAAGTTTCGATGTTTCTGTAGACACCCGTCTGGTAGCGGCCCATTTTATTGTACTGTCACAGGAAGCCTCACATCTAGTCACAGCACCAATTAGTTGGCAAGCCAGGGATTCAACCAAAAACTGTACTCAAGGCTGTAGATCAATGGATGACCGTCCTCATCGCTGATGAGTCCCGGTTTGGTACCAAAATGACAGTATTTTTTTTTTATTTAGCCGGAAACCAGAAGCCATTCTCCAACGAACTCCCGTTAAAGGGATACTTGCCAATGAGTCAGTGCCTGTGTGTATTCTTTAACAGATAACAAATCTACAGGTGGACGCTCAGACCTAAATGTCTTTCCACGTGAGACTGTTGGCTGCAACATCCCTGATGTTAATGAGCGCTCGTTAGCCTGTGCCCCAGGTTACGAAACCGACTGACATGTCTTGTACAGAAATCTTTACATTAAAAAAAAAATCAGCGCGTGAGATAGCCAACTCGATCTTTCGTCTGAATCCCATAATGCATGTTTGGGATGATCGTGGCAGACGTTTGTTATTGCTTGCAGTCCTAATCCCCAGAAATAGCCTTGCTCTTATGGAGCTCATAAACAGTATCATTAACAGCTCCACGCATCACTGTGTTGCTGCGTTGCTCCTCGCGGTTGTACCACTCCGCATTATGAATTGTATGGAGCAGTGATTCCATGTTTCATGTGCACCGTGTCGCCTACATTTCACTCTGCGTAATTTTCGTAGTATCAACAAGTATCCGTGTTTTAACTTATGGCTATATTGGAATGTTCCCTTCACTTATTGAAACTGGTGTACTTTACAGTTAGAACCCAAGTAAAAGGACTCAAATGATGAAAGGTTTTTAGAAGTCTATCATCTCTTTATTTATGGCTATATTGAAATGATGATTCTGTTAATATTTGAAATGTTCCCTTCATTTACTGAAACTGGTGAACTTTACAGTTAGAACCCAAGTAAAAGGCCTCAAATGATGAAAGGTTTTTAGAAGTCTATCATCTCTTTATTGAAAGATCATGGAGTAGATCCAACCTACTCCTCGAAAAACTGTTGTTTCAGTGCATTTACTAATATGGTTGCCTTCTAATACTCTTCCACTTTGATTCGAATGGAAAGTATACTATAATATGTTGTGTAGCTCACTGAAAGAAGTTACCTGACCTAATTTTCAGAAGAGTGTAATTACCTAAAGTTCTCACGTTACAGAGAACACAATGTTACGTAAGGGACAGATTCTTGGTTCACTCAGTTGCATACAGGTACACGGTAGTTCAGCTTAGAGTGGATATCAGGATATAACGAATGTAAAATTTTTAGAAACCAGCATATGCCGGATCTGAAGCTTGTACGGGAAACGACGTTCTGCGGTAATAAGCACGTAGAATGAAAATTTGAGAGGCTATTTTTTTATGAAATATGAAACATTCAGATCAAACCTGCTACTTTTAAAATAAAATAGAACTGTTAATAACCATCTATTTCTGATACTCAGTACCTATTCAGAGTCTTTAAAAACTATTCGTAAATCTAAGATGAACTTCGAATGTCGTCTGGTAACAAACTACTGGGGTAACGTTAATAAGAGGTACGTATGTGGACACTTAGCAAAGAATGTTCTAACGCGTGAACATTTTTACGCTGAAGGTTGTGTGACGACGATTTTTTCACGTTAATCAAAATATGTAAGAAAGGTTTACAACAATAAATACTGTAACACATCTTTCTCCTGACATAATACTGTTTCGCATGGCCTGTAGGTAATGAATTGTTGCTCATAGGAGATGTGGCACTTCATACTATGGCTGGACATCTTTTCTAATGCCATAGAGCCAACATAACTGAAAAAACCCATTATGAGATACGCCACTGGTCTACGAATAGTGTGAATTCTGCTTTATATGTTTCCATGTTTAACTATTTGTGTGTTGGATTTCTGAAGCGCAAATAGGGAACTAGTCCAGCATTCACCTAAAACTGGTTTACGAACTGCTGAAAAAACGCGGATAATATGCCTTGTATAACAGACCTGTGATTGTAAATCTGGCCATCAGGATACTTAACTCTGTTCTGAGCAAGCTAGTGCTGTGTGCGTTGCGCCATACGAGAAGACCTCATTACCACACTGACGGAAATGGAAAATGTTGCACCACAAACACCTGTACCGAACACTACCACACTGATACTCCAATATTTCCATATATGTGGCAAATACTGATTAAAATTTCATCTACATACGAGCTTAATCTCGGTACAGGAAAATCCCATTAGTGCAGGTGAATACAAGGTCCAATCACATTAAGGTGACCACCGCCCATGTTCGACATCAACGTGCAATAATCACTCACAGACGGCATGTAGCATCACTAGCAGTGGAGGGTACATAAAGCGTGTCAGTGGGATGCGGAAAACAGTACAGTCGTTGTCGTAACGCGGAAACGGAGAGATTTGTTTGACGTCGAAAAGGGCATGATCATTGGCTTTTGGGCCAAGTGTAGAAGCATTACCGAAACGGCTAAGTTAGTAAACAGCTCGCGTGCTGCTGAGGTTAAAATATGCCGTGCACTGCAAAACGGCGCTATCCAAAGCTGGTACCGAGGCAACTGTGGCGCACCACGGGCTATTACAGATGACTGGGGTAAAAGACGACAGCAAAAATGTGTACGCGCGAATGGACGTGCAACTGTTGAGGACTGAGCGCCCAGATGAACCAAGGGGCTACCAACAGCGTCTCCTCAACAAGTGTTCGGCGAACGTTGCTGCGTATGGGCCTCCGCAGTAGGTGCCTGGTTCATACACCCATGATGACTGCTGTTCAACGGGGACTAAGGCTGGAATTTGCTCGCCAATACCGCAACTGGATGTCCACTTAGTTGCGATTGGTTTTACGCTCCATCGGACAGCTGTCCGTTGGCGTCTGGAATGTGCAAGTACTTGATCACTATTGGGTGTCTAATGTTACTGGAACTTTTCAGGCGGACATTGCAACAGAGTATGTCCGGAGGACATGCGGTTTCGGCTTATCGTCGTTTTTTGGACTTTGAGACCGCCATCAGGAACGTGGGAATATCATACCGACATATCGCACAGACCGTTGGCTGTAATTCAAATGCTGCAGAACTGATGGTGACGAGATGAACTCAGGCCAACAGTGTGGTAAGAACAGTTGATATGGCTCCTTCCACAAGGACTACACCACGAAAAGATCGTAGGATTGTTCGAGTGAATCTGGCTAATACACGGATTTCAACAGCGGACATCCTGGCGGGCAGCCAGAGAGCAACTACGAATCGTCGGGAACAGATTGCTGGCCGCTGGGTTGCGATTGTCGTTTATCGTTTACCGGTTACCGGTTACCGTTTACCGTTGACACCATGTCACAGACAACAGACTCTTGCATGGTGTGGGACCAGAGTCAACTGGAACATTGAATGGCATTTTGTAACTTTCAGCGATGAGTCTCGCTTCTGTTTGTAGCGGTCAGATAGGCGCCACAGTGCCCGTAGATGACCTGGCGAGAACCCACAGGAAGCAGCGATTCTCGATGGTTCAAATGGTTCAAATGGCTCTGAGCACTATGGGACTCAACTGCTGTGGTCATCAGTCCCCTAGAACTTAGAACTACTTAAACCTAACTAACCTAAGGACATCACACACATCCATGCCCGCGGCAGGATTCGAACCTGCGACCGTAGCAGTCGCACGGTTCCGGACTGCGCGCCTAGAACCGCGGCCGGCGTGATTCTCGACACTTGTGCCTCTCCAGCTCGTGGGATCATGGTGTAGGGAGCTATTGGATATGACGAATGGACTGATTTGGTACTTTTTGAAGGAAGACTGAATTCCCGCTAGTAGACTGTGATCAAAAGTATCCGGACACCCCCAAAAACCTACGTTTTTCATATTACGTGCATTGTGCTGCCACCTACTGCCAGGTACACCACATCAGCGATCTCAGTAGTCAGTAGACATGGTGAGAGAGCAGAATGGGGCGCTCTACGCAACTCACGGACTTCTAACGTGGTCAGGTGATTGGGTGTCACTTGTGTCATACATCTGCACGCTAGATTTCCACACTCCTTAACATCCCTAGGTCCACTGTTTCCGATGTGATGGTGAATTGGAAACGTGAAGGGACACTTCAGCACAAAAGCGTACAGACCGACCTCGTCTGTTGACTGACAGAGAACGCCGACAGTTGAAGAGTGTCGTAATGTGTAATAGGCAGACATCTATCTAGATCATCACACAGGAATTCCAAACTGCATCAGGATCTACTGCAAGTACTATGACAGTTAGGCAGGAGGTGAGAAAATTTGGATTTCATGGTCGAAAGGCTGCTCATAAGCCACACATCACGCCGGTAAATGCCAAACGACACCTCGCTTGGTGTAAGGAGCGTAAACATTGGACAACTGAACAGTGGAAAAAAGTTGTGTGCAGTGAAGAATCGCGGTACACAATGTGGCGATCCGATGGCAGAGAGTGACTGTGCCTCGCGGGATTAGCCGAGCGGTCTAGGGCGCTGCAGTCATGGACTGTGCGGCTGGTCCCGGCGGAGGTTCGAGGTCTCCCTCGGGCATGGGTGTGTGTGTTTGTCCTTTGTTGTTTTGCGTGGCACTGTCACAGCATAGGCCTGCATTGGTGTTTTAAGCACCTTCTTGCTTCCCATTGTTGAAGAGCAATGCAGGGATGGCGATTGCATCTTTCAACACGGTCGAGCACCTGTTCATAATGCACGGCCTGTGGCGGAGTGGTTGCACGACAATAACATCCCTGTAATGTACTGGCCTGCACAGAGTCCTGACCTGAATCCTGTGGAACATATTTGGTATGTTATGGAACGCCGACTTCGTGCCAGGCCTTGCCGACCGACAACGATACCCGATACCTGTCCTCAGTGCAGCACTCCGTGAAAGGCTAAGGGTGGGCCAACACCATACTGAATTCTAAAATTACCGATGGAGGGCACCACGAACTTACAAGTCATTATCTGGATACTTTTGATCACAAAGTGTATGTGATAAGAATGGGTAAACTTTGTTTTTATATCCTTCATGACCAGGGTAGCGGAGAGTGTTTTACATTGGTACGTTTTTAGACTTCCGCTGCCCTGTAATAGAAGCTTAATGTGATTTTTAAAGGATGCTTTCACTTTTCATGTAGTACAGTCTTTTTCCGAAATTACAAATATTCTCCAGAAGTCAAGGTTTTTCCAAATGTGAAAACATGCTCCAAGATAGAACATGGTCACGTACCTAGGAACAAATATTCGATTGAAATTTAGGAGCGTTGCAGTCGGGAAACTCATGTCAGTACTGTATTTAATATTCGATCTTTTACATTATTACTCTACTACAGACCAATAATCATTAAGTGAAATCAAATTAAGCAGAAATACTAAACAAACACCAGTTACAAGTCAAATATATTTTGAAATAAAAAGTATTGGAAACTATCACAAATTTCCATCATTCAAAACACGTAAAACTGTCACATCAAAGAAATTTAGTTCATTCGCAAGTACACATGTTCCATTGTAAAAGACCTTCTTCTGTTTCAAGATTAAGGATGCTGCACAACCGACGAAGTACGGCTTAACTGCCCGCAAGTTATATAAATAGTTCTAAAAATACACAGCATTTTACACTCCATAAAATTCTGTACCTGAAGAATTAACAATATATTCCAAACAACATTAATACATTATACAAGACGTATATGTGGGGGGGGGGGGCACTAAACAGAAATTCGGCACAAAACACAACATGATGTCTAAATTCAATAAAAACTGTAGAAAATGGTGGAAAATGGGTATTGCGGTGCCTAGTGGGCATTCCTTTACTCGAATCTAAAACCTGTCACTAGAATAAATTACCAACCAAAAATCGTCGTGTGTTCCTAGATACTCTATCTTTTACGTACAACATTCTCCCCCACTAAAAGCCATATTCCAGCAGTATAATGCACGATTCCTCAGTTCACTTTGAATAGTGTAGTGATCCCTGACCGGTCTGCCCAGTACCCTAATTTGTCACCCATAGAGCATCTCTGCAACGTTCCAGCCAGTAATCTTCACATACTGACACAGCACCCCCTTCAGGCATGGCAAGGAGTTCTGTTTCTACACCTACATGGTTACTCTGTAATTGATACTTAAGTATTTGGCAGAGGGTTCACAGGACCCCTTTCAGCCTATTTCTCTACCTTTCAACTCTCGAAATAGCAAGAGGGATAAATGTAAAATTAAATCTTTCCATCCAGTTATGATTTTTCTTATTTTATCACAATGGTCATTTCTCCCTAAGTAGGTGGTAGTCAACTAAATATTCTGCCATTCTGAGGAGAAAGTTGGAGATTGCATTTTCATGAAAAGAACTCGCCACAACGAAAAACGCCATTGTTTTAGTAACTGTCACCATAACTTGCCTCTCGTACCTTTGTAGCATTCGAAGACACTTGCTCCCATATCACAACAAATACAAGACCGTATTATTGTCCATGCCCGTGCCCGCACTCGTGTTTATGACGGACGTAAGTTTCTCAAGGAATGAAAGTAAAATAATGTAAAACCAGTTATATGATGAATCTTCCCACAAAGTTCGATAAATGTAGGACTGGTGTTTCATAGAGTGACCCTTTCCACTTCCATCAGCATATTTCACTACAATATCGGAAACAACGACCCAAGATGTACACTAACAGAGAAAATCGCAACACCAAGGAGGAGTCGTGCGACATAAATGGTTTGGTAGACGTGTTTCTACATCTGAAAGATGATTTATGTTCAGATTTCGCGCCAGTCACGTAAGAGTCGGGCTAATAGAACCACTATGAGGATGCCAATCAGGTTTGCTTTAAATACATGCTATAACAATCGTGAGCGTCAGTTACCTTTGAGATTTGATATGGTGAGTTGATGTTAGCCAAGATGCCTTTAAGGCGACAAGGACGCCATTATTAACACCTCACTGAGTTTGAACGAGATCATATAATAGGGCCACGAAGAGCTGGATGTTCCTTCTGCGATATTGTGGGAAGACTTGGCAGGAATGCAGCCTGTGTACATGATTGCTGGCAGCGGTGGTCACGGGAACGTACGGTTGCAAGAGGACGAACGGCCACGTGACACTACCGAGAGCGAAGACCATCGCGTTCGGTTATAGCGCCGGCCGAAGTGGCCGAGCGGTTCTACATCTACACTCTTGGAAATTGAAATAAGAACACCGTGAATTCATTGTCCCAGGAAGGGGAAACTTTATTGACACATTCCTGGGGTCAGATACATCACATGATCACACTGACAGAACCACAGGCACATAGACACAGGCAACAGAGCATGCACAATGTCGGCACTAGTACAGTGTATATCCACCTTTCGCAGCAATGCAGGCTGCTATTCTCCCATGGAGACGATCGTAGAGATGCTGGATGTAGTCCTGTGGAACGGCTTGCCATGCCATTTCCTTCTAGCGCCTCAGTTGGACCAGCGTTCGTGCTGGACGTGCAGACCGCGTGAGACGACACTTCATCCAGTCCCAAACATGCTCAATGGGGGACAGATCCGGAGATCTTGCTGGCCAGGGTAGTTGACTTACACCTTCTAGAGCACGTTGGGTGACACGGGATACATGCGGACGTGCATTGTCCTGTTGGAACAGCAAGTTCCCTTGCCGGTCTAGGAATGGTAGAACGATGGGTTCGATGACGGTTTGGATGTACCGTGCACTATTCAGTGTCCCCTCGACGATCACCAGTGGTGTACGGCCAGTGTAGGAGATCGCTCCCCACACCATGATGCCGGGTGTTGGCCCTGTGTGCCTCGGTCGTATGCAGTCCTGATTGTGGCGCTCACCTGCACGGCGCCAAACACGCATACGACCATCATTGGCACCAAGGCAGAAGCGACTCTCATCGCTGAAGACGACACATCTCCATTCGTCCCTCCATTCACGCCTGTCGCGACACCACTGGAGGCGGGCTGCACGATGTTGGGGCGTGAGCGGAAGACGGCCTAACGGTGTGCGGGACCGTAGCCCAGCTTCATGGAGACGGCTGCGAACGGTCCTCGCCGATACCCCAGGAGCAACAGTGTCCCTAATTTGCTGGGAAGTGGCGGTGCGGTCCCCTACGGCACTGTGTAGGATCCTACGGTCTTGGCGTGCATCGTGCGTCGCTGCAGTCCGGTCCCAGGTCGACGGGCACGTGCACCTTCCGCCGACCACTGGCGACAACATCGATGTACTGTGGAGACCTCACGCCCCACGTGTTGAGCAATTCGGCGGTACGTCCACCCGGCCTCCCGCATGCCCACTATACGCCCTCGCTCAAAGTCCGTCAACTGCACATACGGTTCACGTCCACGCTGTCGCGGCATGCTACCAGTGTTAAAGACTGCGATGGAGCTCCGTATGCCACGGCAAACTGGCTGACACTGACGGCGGCGGTGCACAAATGCTGCGCAGCTAGCGCCATTCGACGGCCAACACCGCGGTTCCTGGTGTGTCCGCTATGCCGTGCGTATGATCATTGCTTGTACAGCCCTCTCGCAGTGTCCGGAGCAAGTATGGTGGGTCTCACACACCGCTGTCAATGTGTTCTTTTTTCCATTTCCAGGAGTGTATATCTACATTTATACTCCGTAAGCCACGCAACGGTGTGTGGTGGAGGGCACTTTACGTGCCACTGTCATTACCTCCCTTTTCTGTCCCAGTCGCGTATGGTTCGCGGGAAGAACGACTGTCTGAAAGCCTCCGTGCGCGCTCGAATCTCTCTAACTTTACATTCGTGATCTCCTCGGGAGGTATAAGTAGGGGGAAGCAATATATTCGATACCTCATACAGAAACGCACCCTCTCGAAACCTGGCGAGCAAGCTACACAGCTATGCAGAGCGCCTCTCTTGCAGAGTCTGCCACTTGAGTTTGCTAAACATCTCCGTAACGCTATCACTCTCACCAAATAACCCTGTGACGAATCCCGCCGATCTTCTTTGGATCTTCTCTATCTCCTCCGTCAACCCGATCTGATACGGATCCCACACTGATGAGCAATACTCAAGTATAGGTCGAACGAGTGTTTTGTAAGCCACCTCCTTTGTTGATGGACTACATTTTCTAAGGACTCTCCCAATGAATCTCAACCTGGTACCCGCCTTACCAACAATTAATTTTATATGATCATTCCACTTCAAATCGTTCCGCACGCATACTCCCAGATATTTTACAGAAGTAACTGCTACCAGTGTTTGTTCCGCTATCATATAATCATACAATAAAGGATCCTTCTTTCTATGTATTCGCAATACATTCATTTGTCCATGTCAAGGGTCAGTTGCCACTCCCTGCACCAAGTGTCTCTCCGTTGCAGATCTTCCTGCATTTCGCTACAATTTTCTAATGCTGCAACTTCTCTGTATACTACAGCATCATCCGCGAAAAGCCGCATGGAACTTCCGACACTATCTACTAGGTCATTTATATATATATTGTAAAAAGGTCCCATAACACTCCCCTGTGGCACGCCAGAGGTTACTTTAACGTCTGTAGACGTCTCTCCCTTGATAACAACATGCAGTGTTCTGTTTCCTAAAAACTCTTCAATCCAGCCACACAGCTGGTCTGATATTCCGTAGGCTCTTACTTTGTTTATCAGGCGACAGTGCGGAACTGTATCAAACGCCTTCCGGAAGTCAAGGAAAATAGCATCTACCTGGGAGCCTGTATCTAATATTTTCTGGGTCTCATGAACAAATAAAGCGAGTTGGGTCTCACACGATCGCTGTTTCCGGAATCCATGTTGATTCCTGCAGAGTAGATTGTGGGTTTCCAAAAACGGCATGATACGCGAGCAAAAAACATGTCCTAAAATTCTACAACAGATCGACGTCAGAGATATAGGTCTATAGTTTTGCGCATCTGCTCGACGACCCTTCTTGAAGACTGGGACTACCTGTGCTCTTTTCCAATCATTTGGAACCTTCCGTTCCTCTAGAGACTTGTGGTACACTGCTGTTAGAAGGGGGGCAAGTTCTTTCGCGTACTCTGTGTAGAATCGAATTGGTATCCCGTCAGGTCCAGTGGACTTTCCTCTGTTGAGTGATTCCAGTTGCTTTTCTATTCCTTGGACACTTATTTCGATGTCAGCCATTTTTTCGTTTGTGCGAGGATTTAGAGAAGGAACTGCAGTGCGGTCTTCCTCTGTGAAACAGCTTTGGAAAAAGGTGTTTAGTATTTCAGCTTTACGCATGTCATCCTCTGTTTCAATGCCATCATCATCCCGTAGTGTCTGGATATGCTGTTTCGAGCCACTTACTGATTTATCGTAAGACCAGAACTTTCTAGGATTTTCTGTCAAGTCGGTACATAGAATTTTACTTTCGAATTCACTGAACGCTTCACGCATAGCCCTCCTTACGCTAGCTTTGACATCGTTTAGCTTCTGTTTGTCTGAGAGGTTTTGGCTGCATTTACACTTGGAGTGAAGATCTCTTTGCTTTCGCAGTAGTTCCCTAACTTTGTTGTTGAACCACGGTGGGTTTTTCCCGTCCCTCACAGTTTTACTTGGCACGTACCTGTCTAAAACGCATTTTACGATTGCCTTGAACTTTTTCCATAAACACTCAACATTGTCAGTGTCGGTACAGAAATTTTCGTTTTGATCTGTTAGGTAGTCTGAAATCTGCCTTCTATTACTCTTGCTAAACAGATAAACCTTCCTCCCTTTTTTCATATTCCTATTAACTTCGATATTCAGGGATGCTGCAACGGCCTTATGATCACTGATTCCCTGTTCTGCACTTACAGAGTCGAAAAGTTCGGGTCCGTTTGTTATCAATAGGTACAAGATGTTATCTCCACGAGTCGGTTCTCTGTTTAATTGCTCGAGGTAATTTTCGGATAGTGCACTCAGTATAATGTCACTCGATGCTCTGTCCCTACCACCACTCGATGCTCTGTCCCTACCACCCGTCCTAAACATCTGAGTGTCCCAGTCTATATCTGGTAAATTGAAATCTCCACCTAAGACTATAACATGCTGAGAAAATTTATGTGAAATGTATTCCAAATTTTCTCTCAGTTGTTCTGCCACTAATGCTGCTGAGGTCGGTAAAAGGAGCCAATAATTAACCTAGCTCGGTTGTGGAGTGTAACCTCCACCCATAATAATTCACAGGAACTATCCACTTCTACTTCACTACAGGATAAACTACTACTAACAGCGACAAACACGCCACCACCGGTTGCATGCAATCTATCCTTTCTAAACACCGTCTGTGCCTTTGTAAAAATTTCGGCAGAATTTATCTCTGGCTTCAGCCAGCTTACTGTACCTATAGCGATTTCAGCTTCGGTGCTTTCTATCAGCGCTTGAAGTTCCGGTACTTTACCAATGCAGCTTCGACAGTTTACAATTACAATACCGATTGCTGCTTGGCCCCCGCATGTCCTGACTTTGCCCCGCACCCTTTGAGGCTGTTGCCCTTTCTGTACTTGCCCGAGGCCATCTAACCTAAAAAACCGCCCAGTCCACGCCACACAACCCCTGCTACCCGTGTAGCCGCTTGTTGCGTGTAGTGGACTCCTGACCTATCCAGCGGAACCCGAAACCCCCACCACCCTAAGGCGCAAGTCGAGGTATCTGCAGCCCACACGGTCGCAGAACCATCTCAGCCTCTGATTCAGACCCTCCACTCGGCTCCGTACCAAAGGTCCGCATTCAGTTCTGTCGACGATGCTGCAGATGGTGAGTTCTGCTTTCATCCCGCTAGCGAGACTAGCAGTCTTCACCAAATCAGATAGCCGCCGGAAGCCACAGAGGATTTCCTCCGATCCATAGCAGAGACACATCATTGGTGCCGACATGAGCGACCACCTGCAGATGGGTGCACCCTGTACCCTTCATGGCATCCGTAAGGACCCTTTCCACATCTGGAATGACTCCCCCCGGTATGCACACAGAGTGCACATTGGTTTTCTTCCCCTCTCTTGCTGCCATATCCCTAAGGGGCCCCATTACGCGCCTGACGTTGGAGCTCCCAACTACCAGTAAGCCCACCCTCTGCGACTGCCTGGATCTTGCAGACTGAGGGGCAACCTCTGGAACAGGACAAGCAGCCATGTCCGGCCAAAGATCAGTATCAGCCTGAGACAGAGCCTGAAACCAGTTCGTCAGACAAACTGGAGAGGCCTTCCATTCAGCCCTCCGGAATGTCTTTCGCCCCCTGCCACACCTCAAGACGACCTCCCACTCTACCACAGGTGAGGGATCAGTCTCAATGTGGGCAGTATCCCGGGCAGCCACAGTCCTAGTCCGATCAGGGGGCCGGCCGAAGTGGCCGTGCGGTTAAAGGCGCTGCAGTCTGGAACCGCAAGACCGCTACGGTCGCAGGTTCGAATCCTGCCTCGGGCATGGATGTTTGTGATGTCCTTACGTTAGTTAGGTTTAACTAGTTCTAAGTTCTAGGGGACTAATGACCTCAGCAGTTGAGTCCCATAGTGCTCAGAGCCATTTGAACCGATCAGGGGATGCGTGGGACGAGCTGGCCGTCCCCGACAAACCCCCATCCGGACCCCCACAGTGATGCCCATTGGCAACAGCCTAAAGCTGTGTGACCGAAGCCAACATTGCCTGAAGCTGGGAGTGAAGGGATGCCAACTCAGACCGCATCCTAACACAGCAGTTGCAGTCCCTATCCATGCTAAAACCTGTTGCGCAAAGAACGTCTGAACTAATCTACAGAGAGCACAAACAATTCGACACAAAATTTAAACGGTTATTAAAATACAAGATTGCCTAGTAAATGCAGTAATGCTGCTACTTGCGCACTGCTGACACACTGCTCGGCGGCGGAAGGAGACTACGCGATTTTACACTATTCAGGTACTAAGAGGCGATGCTACAACTCTCAAATACTATAATACGCCCGAAATTTATGAATTAAACAATGCAAATACCAAAAACACGCAAAGAAATTAAGAATTAAACTATGTAACAAATAAATGAGATAAGAGTATACGACTTGCTGCTGGCAGCTGCTCATCCAACGGCGGCAAGGAGCACACTGGCTGTGACCAACCGACACTGGCCGTTCAAAACAAAAACAGAAAACAGACGACTACGCGAATTTACACTATTCAGGTACTAAAACGAGATGCTACAGCTCTCAAATACTATAATACGCCCGAAATTATGAATTAAACAATGCAAGTACCAAAAAACACGCAAAGAAATTAAGAATTAAACTATGTAACAAATAAGTAAGCTAGGAGTATACGACTTGCTGCTGGCAGCTGCTTATCCAACAGCGCTACAGTCTGGAACCGCGCGACCGCTATGGTCGCAGGTTTGAATCCTGCCCCGGGCATGGATGTGTGTGATGTCCATAGGTTAGTTAGGTTTAAGTACTTCTAAGTTCTAGGGGACTGATGACCTCAGCAGTTAAGTCCCATAGTGCTCAGAGCCATTTTTTTTTCGGCTATGGCTCTGGCAAATCGTACTGCACCTGCAGCAGCAATTTCAGTAGCAGCTGGCACCACAGTGACACAACGAACTGTTGCAAATCGGTTACTTCAAGGACAGCTCCAAGCCAGGCGCCCTGTAGCGTGCATTCCGCTTACGCCAAACCACCGCCGTCTGCGACTTCAGTGGTGTCACGCGAGAGCTCACCGAATGGCAGGGTGGACGTCTGTTGTATTTTCTGATGGAAGCTGGTTCTGGCTCTGTGTTCTCCCGCGCTTTGGTTAGAAGGAGGCCACTTGAGGTCCTGCAACCAAACTGTCTGCGTGCTAGACACATTGGTCCTACACCTGGAGTTACGGTCGGGTAATGTGATTGCGTATGATAGCAGGAGCACTCTCGTGGTTTCATATCAGCGCACACTCTCATTCTGGAAACAACCCCCAGGCTGTGGCTAAGCCATGTCTCCGCAATATCCTTTCTTTCAGGAGTGCTAGTTCTGCAAGGTTCGCAGGAGAGCTTCTGTGAAGTTTGGAAGGTAGGAGACGAGGTACTGGGGCGTGAGTCGTGCTTGGGTAGCTCAGTTGGTAGATCACTTGCCCGCGAAAGGCAAGGGTCCCGAGTTCGAGTCTCGGTCCGGCACACAGTTTTAATCTGCCAGGAAGTTTCACTCTCGTGGTTATCCCACGCACCCTGACAGTCCAATTTGTACATCAGTCTGGTAATTCGACCTGATGTGCTGCCATTCATGAACAGCATTCCAGAGGGTGTTTTCCAACAGTATAACGGTCGCCCATGCACCGCTTTTGTAACCCAGCCTTCGCATTTCACATTTGCAACGGCTTACTTCGCGCTTACATTAACCTGTGATCTTACAATGATAAACATTTAAATATGTTACCTAGACAAATGTATTCCCGAAATTTCATTACTTTACGTTAATTATTTTTTGGAGTTACGATTTTTTCCCGTCAGAGTATTTAGGAAAGCTTAAATGAATATCCTGCATAGGCCTTACTACGCCCCACCCAGTGGTTCGGTTGGAGTTGTTTTGGGGAAGGAGACCAGACAGCGAGGTCATCGGTCTCATCGGATTAGGTAAGGACGGGGAAGGAAGTCGGCCGTGCCCTTTCAAAGGAACCATCCCGGCATTTGCCTGGAGCGATTTAGGGAAATCACGGAAAACCGAAATCAGGATGGCCGGACGCGGGATTGAACCGTCATCCTCCCGAATGCGAGTCCAGTGTGCTAGCCACTGCACCACCGCGCTCGCTTCACCCAGTGGTGTTGGGCGCCAGCAGACAGGAGAGCTACCTGCTGTCGGGGGTGATCTCGGCGTGCGTGACGATGGCCCCGAGCGGGCTGTCGGCGAGCCTGGCGAGCAGGCGGCCTAGCTGCAGGTCCCAGACGCCCACGCAGCCGCGCGTCACCGTCACCGCCAACCCCGCCTCCTGGCACACTCGCACGCAGTCCACCTGCACCTCGTGCCGGTCGATCACGTGCACCTGCTCGAAGATGTTGTTGATGTTCCACACCTTCACCGTGCGGTCGATCGACGACGTTATCACCTAAAACACATCAGTACACGAACCACTAGATGTCACGTGAGGCGGACTCGTGAACAGAAGAGGAGGCGGGAAGTACTCTTTCTTCAGTAGAGAAGCACTAACAGCAGAATTAGTCTGTCAGAAGAACTCAATGACTACGAACGTGTACTAGTCATTGGATGTCACGTGAGCAACAAAACAATCAGAGACGTTTCAGTCTTTCTAATGCCACTCACGTACACTGCTGGTGATGTGATTAGGAAGTGGAAACACGAAGTAAGAACCGCAGAGCCGGCCGGTGTGGCCGTGCGGTTTAGACGCTTCAGTCTGGAACCGCGTGATCGCTACGGTCGCAGGTTCGAATCCTGCCTCGGGCATGGATGTGTGTGATGTCCTTAGGTTAGATAGGTTTAATTAGTTCTAAGTTCTAGGCGTCTGATGACCTCAGAAGTTAAGTCGCATAGTGCTCAGAACCATTTGAACCATTTGAACCATTTTGAACAACCGCAGCTAAATCAAGAACAGGCAGACCTTATGTCGCTTCAAGAATTGCAGAGGGTGGCTGCAAAAAATTGCACGAAGTCATAGGAAGAAATCACCGGTGAGTTCCAAAAGTGCTAACAGCAATCCAGCTAGCAAAATGACAGTGCGTAAAGAGTTGAAAATAACGGGATACAACTGTCGAGCAGCTCCTTAATAGTCACAAATTTCGGTAGTCAATGCTGAGTGACATGCGAGCTGACGTAAAGGGCGACGCCAGTGGTCAGAGGATGACTGGAAACGAGTTACCAAATATGCAGCAACCAGTCGCAAAATCATGTTTCATTTATTCGCTTTTGGTTCAAATGGTTCAAATGACCCGGAGCACTATGGGACTTAACTTCTGAGTTCATCAGTCCCCTAGAACTTAGAACTACTTAAACCTAACTAACATAAGGACATCACACACATCCATGCCCGAGGCAGGATTCGAACCTGCGACCGTAGCGGTCGATCGGTTCCAGACTGTAGCACCTAGAACCGCACACGGCCACACCGACCGGCTATTCGCTTTTTCAAATCGATTCAACTGATTAACAGCCATCATCAGTGCTTTCAACCAATATGTGCCCTGAGTAGTAACACTGTTTTAAGCAACTTTATGTTTGACCTCTGCTTAAGACAGTATTACTACTTAGGGCACATATTGGTTGAAAGCACCGATGATGGCTGTTAATCAGTTGAAATCGATTTGCAAAAGTGAATAAATAAAACATGATTTTGCGACTGGTTGCTGCATATTTGGTAATTTTATGGTTTACGGTTGCTGCACGACTTGGGAACCACATGGAGCCCACCATTCATTGGAAACGAGTTGTTCAGTGTTACCGATTTCGACTGTTTCTCAACACCACTGACACTAATACCCGCGTCACTCGTTTTTACAGTAAGGTGAGAATTCACCTGTGGCAATACTCCCGTATTTTCGTTTGTAGAGGAACGTTTGGGAGTTCAGAACTTTGCTTTTGCTTTGATGTACTCAGTTTCAGTTCCTTGGTCATCCATTAACTCTGGACACTATCTTTGACGCCACTGACTGCCTTTACATATAACCAGAATTTCTCTGCGTTTTGTGAGAGGTCTTGCGATTGGATTTTGCTATGGTAGTTACTACAAGCTTCACGCACAGCCCTAGTGACAGTCAAACGTACTTAATTTTACATTTCTCTGTCTATAGCCCTATTCTGCGTTTTAAATCTATTGTATGGTAGTCGCTGCTTCTTTAGATGTTATTTTACCAATGTTGTATATCATGGAGGTCTCTCCCATCACGAGTTACTCTAGTAGGTACATATGAAGGCCTTATTTCAATAGTGGTACAAGTCCATTACCTCCACTTTTCTGTCTATAATGCTTCTGTTAATGATCCAAAGAAACAGAAAGAAAGGTTCATATCTAGCAAGAAGCCATATGCTTGAATATTTGTGGTGTCTCAACTGCAGATTTTTCAGCGCTCATTTAACTTTAGGACTCTGTATCTCAAAATGAACAAAAATGGACTTGTACCACTATTTAAATAAGCACTTCATATGTATCCAGTGCTTGGTGAATTATTCATTAAACTCAAGTCATAGTTCCTCTATGTGATCCTATCCAACTAGATGTTTCAAATTCCTCATGGAAATATTACACTACTGGATGTTTATCTACTTTGCTGAATCTATAGATCTATCTAATAGTTTCTGTTGTCCTCTGAACTTCGGCATTCTTGTTTCTGCAACTGCCTCATGGACGCTCATACTAGTTTCATCGTGGACACCCTCAAAGAGATCAGATTCATTTGTTGCTATCGGATCCAATATTTTTATCTTGAGTGGGCTTCTGAACTACTTCTTCTAAGTAGTTTTCAGAGAAGGCAATTGGTATTATTTCACAGTTTTGCTTGTTACGCTCAGCACTTACAAACCTGCAAGCTTAATTATGCCAACCGATTACTGGACGATAAAAGTCTTCTCCAATAATGACAATATCATTACGGAACTTACATACTAGCGAAGTGGTGGTTTCTGTTAAGTTTTCAGTTATATCTGGAAGTGGATCTGGTAATCGATAAAATGATTCAATTATAAGTTTATGCCTGCCCTTGATACTGAGCCTTGCCCAACTAATCTCGCAAGCAGCTTCAATTTCTGTCTCGTTGGATTTGAGTTTCTTGCTTGTGACTGTCGCAAGCTAACCACTACGTTCTCTCTACATACACATACTGCTTTATGAAGCTCATTCGAGTTGAACGACGTTCATTCTGTGCTCTTCACTCCACTTCTATCGTTTTATCCCAGATTACATAATAATTTCTGACGTTATCGGGGGTTTTATACATGTATATAATGGTTCGTCTTCTGAGCTTTACGTGGACGTCAATATATATAATCTTGGCAAGAATCAAACTATTGCATTATGTGCACGGCATATATCAACATTATTTCAATCCTCACTCTTACATGACTGGTTTCCTTGAGACCTGTAGCAAAACTTTTACTTGCTTAAAGACAAAATATGAAAATGAAATCTGTAGGACCTTAATTGACAAAATTTATCTTCGGTACTACACCGAGATCCGTTACCGATTTTGTAAAATCTTTTTCTTTTCAGTAGGATTAAAACAAAAAAATAAGTCTCCCTTTTTTGGTAGTTACTGAATAAAGAAGCTATACTGCAGCCACGTAACTGGAAGCATAACAACGTAGATCAAATCCTTGAATTAGAATGACTTCTATAAACAATATACACTCCTGGAAATGGAAAAAAGAACACATTGACACCGGTGTGTCAGACCCACCATACTTGCTCCGGACACTGCGAGAGGGCTGTACAAGCAATGATCACACGCACGGCACAGCGGACACACCAGGAACCGCGGTGTTGGCCGTCGAATGGCGCTAGCTGCGCAGCATTTGTGCACCGCCGCCGTCAGTGTCAGCCAGTTTGCCGTGGCATACGGAGCTCCATCGCAGTCTTTAACACTGGTAGCATGCCGCGACAGCGTGGACGTGAACCGTATGTGCAGTTGACGGACTTTGAGCGAGGGCGTATAGTGGGCATGCGGGAGGCCGGGTGGACGTACCGCCGAATTGCTCAACACGTGGGGCGTGAGGTCTCCACAGTACATCGATGTTGTCGCCAGTGGTCGGCGGAAGGTGCACGTGCCCGTCGACCTGGGACCGGACCGCAGCGACGCACGGATGCACGCCAAGACCGTGGGATCCTACGCAGTGCCGTAGGGGACCACACCGCCACTTCCCAGCAAATTAGGGACACTGTTGCTCCTGGGGTATCGGCGAGGACCATTCGCAACCGTCTCCATGAAGCTGGGCTACGGTCCCGCACACCGTTAGGCCGTCTTCCGCTCACGCCCCAACATCGTGCAGCCCGCCTCCAGTGGTGTCGCGACAGGCGTGAATCGAGGGACGAATGGAGACGTGTCGTCTTCAGCGATGAGAGTCGCTTCTGCCTTGGTGCCAATGATGGCCGTATGCGTGTTTGGCGCCGTACAGGTGAGCGCCACAATCAGGACTGCATACGACCGAGGCACACAGGGCCAACACCCGGCATCCTGGTGTGGGGAGCGATCTCCTACACTGGCCGTACACCACTGGTGATCGTCGAGGGGACACTGAATAGTGCACGGCACATCCAAACCGTCATCGAACCCATCGTTCTACCATTCCTAGACCGGCAAGGGAACTTGCTGTTCCAACAGGACAATGCACGTCCGCATGTATCCCGTGCCACCCAACGTGCTCTAGAAGGTGTAAGTCAACTACCCTGGCCAGCAAGATCTCCGGATCTGTCCCCCATTGAGCATGTTTGGGACTGGATGAAGCGTCGTCTCACGCGGTCTGCACGTCCAGCACGAACGCTGGTCCAACTGAGGCGCCAGGTGGAAATGGCATGGCAAGCCGTTCCACAGGACTACATCCAGCATCTCTACGATCGTCTCCATGGGAGAATAGCAGCCTGCATTGCTGCGAAAGGTGGATATACACTGTACTAGTGCCGACATTGTGTATGCTCTGTTGCCTGTGTCTATGTGCCTGTGGTTCTGTCAGTGTGATCATGTGATGTATCTGTCCCCAGGAATGTGTCAATAAAGTTTCCCCTTCCTGGGACAATGAATTCACGGTGTTCTTATTTCAATTTCCAGGAGTGTATTTCTGTTAAATCCAACCTAGTCGTCAATTTTATGTGTCTGTGTTCGTTGTCGAATATGGGGAGTCTGGGAATCCCACGCACTCGGTTCGCTAGACAAACAATTCAAACAAATTGTATTAATGAGTTTTATTACAAAATGAAAAGAGACAATACTTAACTTCGCGACTACACAGAAGTGTCGCAAACAGAGGGCGACATACGAAATAGTCAAGTTACTTCAGTACAGACAACCCTAAGTCGCTGCTATGCAAGTCACTAATCTTGAAGCTATAACTGGGCCGTGACCAGTCGGGCACGGCGCTTACGTCTTCTTCGCATAGGCGCCGCTGTTGTCGCGTTGTCGTCCTGGAGAGTGGTCGATCAGCGTGCGATTGGCTGACGTCTTCTCATAGTCATCGCTTCCCTATCGTTCCCGACTGGAGTCCCGGCGCTTGGCTTTACACCGTAACAATTTACATAATAACTTTCTCTCATACCCTGGCAATCTTAAAATTGACTAGTCGTTAAAAGATTCCACTGGATAAATTTTGGTTAACATTACTGCTTAAATTCCCGTCACATTTAAGAGCGTCTCAACTGTAGACATCGTTATCGCGTATTGCAATAGTGATTCAGTACTGCTTAAGTTTCACAGTTGTTTCTACTTAGTTACTAACTTGTTAGACAATAAAATTTTCTTTTTAATTACTTCCTGAAAAGTTTCTTGGCCATATACTGATTAAAAAGTTCAGTCCACTGTGCATTTTATTATGTCAATTTTAAATAGAGACTAGAGAAAATAAGTACCAAAAATTAGCTTATTATCGATCAGCTGTGTCATTCGGTGATGAAATGAAGTGTTGCAAAGGGTTTAATTGCACTAAAACATGATTTGTAATAAAAAAAGATGTTTCAGAAGAAACTGTTATGAAGATACAGCCTTATCCGTCGATTTTAACACTTTAGTTTCGTACATCTTGCACACTAGAAATGGTAAAGAACATTTCTTCGAACTGTTGCTCATTTACCGTTACAATGGAATTTAATTCAATTGGCTTTGACATCTAAATGGTTCAAATGGCTCTGAGCACTATGGGACTTAACATCTGAGGTCATTAGTCCCTTAGAACTTAGAACTTAGAACTACTTAAACCTAACTAACCTAAGTACATCACACACATCCACGCCCAAGGCAGGATTCGAACCTGTGACCATAGCAGTCGCGCGGTTCCGGACTGAAGCGCCTAGAACCGCTCGGCCACCGCGGCCGGCTTTTGAAATCTACCTACGACTTAATTCGTTACAAAGATTACTAGCAATAATTTCATTAAGAAATATTTCTGAAATGCGTTTACAATTTGTAAATATTCAGCTTAAAACATTGGTACGTTTATTGTTGTACTTCAGTAGCAACTTTGTTTCCTCATACTAAAAAATCAATTCAACAGTAAAACTCTTGATATCTTTGGTGCAAGGCAACGAATTACCAAAATAAGCAGTTATACAAAAAATTCAAATCTATACAGCATTTTTTTTCTACCTCAAAGATGTATATGATATAAGTATGGAGAACTGTAAACCTTTGTAGTACGTGACTTGTAGTCTGTTAGTTGCTACTAATGTTATAATTCTAATTCAAAAGTGTAGCTTCTAAAAGCCCATGTACTTTTCCAACTACGTTTCGTTTGCTTTAAATTGAAACACCTTCAGGGGTACAATATGCTGTTTCTGAATTAGACGTATGCATACAAGAGCGTAGAATTTACCAAACATATTTTGCTTACTTTATTACGATAAATTTTTGTGTCGCAGCACACTGCTGCTGCATTAGTTATGTATTTGTATTTTGCAGCTGAAACCACTCTTCCTGCTACACGTAAGTTACTATACGACTTACAGCGTATACTATATTATAGATTTACTTTCATGTGGTATGGGCAACATGGTCTTCCCATCATTCAGTGCCACTTTTTCGTCTGTTCCAAAGTGAATTTCCCTACAGAAAAGGTTGTATGTGTGTCTGTGCAACCTGCATTATGCCGTTGGCAGGACGGGACTTAGTCGTCTCCCCGTACCCCTCTCCACTCATAACCATCCCACTCTTCCCCACCCCCGGCAAGTGCTTGCTGAGAGGACAAATACACCGACGGCGCAGCCTGATGAATATTGCGGATGACGATGCCACTCGAAACACGGGTTGTCATTAGTCGCTGCATAGGCAGTATAAAGACTTCCACTGCCATATTGCAAACAGACCTTTTTAAACAGCAATTCAAATTGCTTTCATTTGAAACACTTTGCTGACACTTTTTGAAAATGAGACACCATATCTAAGTTAGCGAACTGAAACATGAGTAATGAAGCATTTCTTTTCCATTCAGTAACATGAATAATCTTTTTGTCACTACAGATACAAGTGTTTTAATGTATCCTTGATTTTCAATTTGAATAAAGCCCCGCTATTTGCGTCAAGTTCATGAAGACTGTACAGTCTAATTAAGAAGCATCTAAAACTTTCTATGATAGAATCATTACAGTTCACATTCTTCCATCTATAATACTGCTGCATAATAAAGATAGGCCACTTACGGAATTCCAGTTTCCGATAGTGAGTGGTTCCAGGGAGATTATCCTCCCAAAATGAGCATCCAGTACTTTCAGCAACGCGCATGTCTCCAGATTCCAAACATACAGATTCTTCCTGAAACCAAAGAAACATTAGCGAGCGTATACAGCTAAATTAATCATACTAAAGGGTTATACATACGATATAAAACTTGGCCACTGCTGCTCCAAGAGTCTGGTTTGAATTACATTTAAAAATTATCAACAAGTTTTTAAATACGTGCCTGCTGCAATAAAAAGGTCAAAAACTTTTAGAGTCCAAGGACAGTACAATGTTACTATTATGATAATGCGCTCCAGATTACTAAAAAGCTAAAGTTAGAATCTATTAACGATAGTTACCATGAAGCCTAGCTAGAAGCTAGTAACCCACGTTTGACAAACAAGCTACAACTTAACAGTTACAGGGAATGAACTATTCGACGACAAAACCACAGCAGCAACAGGAGAAGTGTTGAACACAAATTATAATCTGAGATGAAACTTTCTATATAATGACAGAAATGAGTCATTGGAACTGTATGGTTATATTATGCATGAAATACTTTTTTTAAATGAAAAACTCTGAATGAAGCTTATATGGTGCTGAGCAGCATTTGATGCACCAAAGAAAATGTATCAATGAAGATTTATTCTAATTTCTACCAAAACAATGCATATAGTGAAAATACATTCCCAGGGTCAGCATTCCCTTTTCTTCAAAATTCCACTGTTCCTCTAGAGATACACAGATCAGCCAGAGTATTATGACCACCGACCTACTACTGCTATAAACCTGTTCAGGCGATAGCAGCGTTACCTGACGAGGAATGACTGCTGGTCAGACACACGCACGGTGCAACTACACTCCTGGAAATGGAAAAAAGAACACATTGACACCGGTGTGTCAGACCCACCATACTTGCTCCGGACACTGCGAGAGGGCTGTACAAGCAATGATCACACGCACAGCACAGCGGACACACCAGGAACCGCGGTGTTGGCCGTCGAATGGCGCTAGCTGCGCAGCATTTGTGCACCGCCGCCGTCAGTGTCAGCCAGTTTGCCGTGGCATACGGAGCTCCATCGCAGTCTTTAACACTGGTAGCATGCCGCGACAGCGTGGACGTGAACCGTATGTGCAGTTGACGGACTTTGAGCGAGGGCGTATAGTGGGCATGCGGGAGGCCGGGTGGACGTACCGCCGAATTGCTCAACACGTGGGGCGTGAGGTCTCCACAGTACATCGATGTTGTCGCCAGTGGTCGGCGGAAGGTGCACGTGCCCGTCGACCTGGGACCGGACCGCAGCGACGCACGGATGCACGCCAAGACCGTAGGATCCTACGCAGTGCCGTAGGGGACCGCACCGCCACTTCCCAGCAAATTAGGGACACTGTTGCTCCTGGGGTATCGGCGAGGACCATTCGCAACCGTCTCCATGAAGCTGGGCTACGGTCCCGCACACCGTTAGGCCGTCTTCCGCTCACGCCCCAACATCGTGCAGCCCGCCTCCAGTGGTGTCGCGACAGGCGTGAATGGAGGGACGAATGGAGACGTGTCGTCTTCAGCGATGAGGGTCGCTTCTGCCTTGGTGCCAATGATGGTCGTATGCGTGTTTGGCGCCGTGCAGGTGAGCGCCACAATCAGGACTGCATACGACCGAGGCACACAGGGCCAACACCCGGCATCATGGTGTGGGGAGCGATCTCCTACACTGGCCGTACACCACTGGTGATCGTCGAGGGGACACTGAATAGTGCACGGTACATCCAAACCGTCATCGAACCCATCGTTCTACCATTCCTAGACCGGCAAGGGAACTTGATGTTCCAACAGGACAATGCACGTCCGCATGTACCCCGTGCCACCCAACGTGCTCTAGAAGGTGTAAGTCAACTACCCTGGCCAGCAAGATCTCCGGATCTGTCCCCCATTGAGCATGTTTGGGACTGGATGAAGCGTCGTCTCACGCGGTCTGCACGTCCAGCACGAACGCTGGTCCAACTGAGGCGCCAGGTGGAAATGGCATGGCAAGCCGTTCCACAGGACTACATCCAGCATCTCTACGATCGTCTCCATGGGAGAATAGCAGCCTGCATTGCTGCGAAAGGTGGATATACACTGTACTAGTGCCGACATTGTGCATGCTCTGTTGCCTGTGTCTATGTGCCTGTGGTTCTGTCAGTGTGATCATGTGATGTATCTGACCCCAGGAATGTGTCAATAAAGTTTCCCCTTCCTGGGACAATGAATTCACGGTGTTCTTATTTCAATTTCCAGGAGTGTAGTATCAATGAGCGTGCTGTCCCTGTGTCCAATGCGGAAGGCGCATGATATATCTAAGTTTCACCGAGGAGAGATTGTGATGGTCCAGAGACGCGGCATGAGAATTTCGAAAACTGCACGACTTGTCGGGTGTTCGAGGAGTGCTGTGGTGGGTGTCTTCAACACGTGGCGAAACCACGATGAAATTCCGTCCAGACATCGTGGGGTTGGGTGGCCACCCCTCATTGCAGAAGTCGGAGATCGTAGGCTCGGCAGACTTGTAAAATAGTACAAGCGGCGAACTGTGGCGGAACTAGCATAAGACTTTAATGCTGGGCACAGCACAAGTGTGTCTGAACAAACAGTGCACCGAACACTCCTAACGATGGGCATCCACAGTCGACGACCCACGCAAGTGCCGATGTTAACACCACGATATCGGTAACTACAACTGAAATGGGCACGTGATCATCATCACTGGTCATTGCCGCAGTGCAGAGCGTTGCACGGTCTGATGAATCCCGATACCTTCTTCATCATGCCAGTGGGAGGGAGCAAATCCGTCGTCTTCCAGTGGAACAGTTCCTTGACACCTGTACTGTGGGACGGACACAAGATGGCGGCGGCTCTATTATACTCTGGGGAACATTCATGTGGGGATCCATGGGTCCAGTGGAGTTCGTACAAGGCACAATGATGGCGAAGGAGTATCGTACACTGGTTGCAGGCCACGTACACCCATTCATTTTTCAACAATATAATGCAATAATGCGTTATGTCACAAGGCCAGGGGTGTGATGGAGTGGTTCAAGGAACAAAGTGGCGAGGTCCAGTTGATGTGCTGACCCCCCGTCTCGCCAGATCTGAACCCGATCGAACACATCTGGGACGTGATTGAATGTGGCGTCAGAGCCCATGGTCCCCTCCCCAGAATTTACGGGAATTAGGTGACTTTGTGTCCAGATGTGGTGCCAACTCCCTCCAGCGACCTACCAAGGCTTCATTGCTTCCCTGCCATGATGTTTCACCGCTGTTATCCGTGCCAAAGGTGGACGTACTAGCTACTAGGTAGGTGGTCATAATGTCCCGTTAATCAGTGTATAACAGTAGTCGAGATGTGGCCACACCGTCAAACTATTGGCTACGTTAAAACAGAGGAGTTTTTCAAGAATAAGTGACAGCCAGTAGATAGCTAACAAAATGAAATGTGTCCGTAGACGATGCTGAAGTGCAGTCACACCATGTCAAAATATAAAAGATGACCAAGGAAGTATTTTATACTAGCATAGCTTAATGCACCATCGATGTTTTGGATCTAAGGGATTTTAAGAGAACTAGAAGACCTTGACTATAAGCAGTCAGACAGGTAAGCTGTAAAATGAGATGTCCCGGCTGACAAGCGAAAAAAATTTCCTAGGTGCAGTTATACTATTTACGGAAAGATATCGACACGTTTATAGTTATTTGCATTGAAAACGTTAGAGTTAATAATAATAATGGCGTGTGACGAGGGCCTCCCGTCGGGTAGACCGTTCGCCTGGTACAAGCCTTTCGATCTGACGCCACTTCGGCGACTTGCGCGTCGATGGGGATGAAATGATGATGATTGGGACAACACAAACACCCAGTCCCTGAGCGGAGAAAATCTCCGACCCAGCCAGGAATCGAACCCGGGCGCTTAGGATTGCCAGTCCGTCGCGTTGACCACTTTTTTTTTTTTTTTTTTTTTCGTTGTGTTTGGTCGTTGCGCACGTCACATGACATCCGCTCAGGTTCGTTTGTTGATCCTTCCACTCAGTTTTTTTTTTTATTACAGAGGCCAAACAGCTCTCTGACCGAACACGCTGAGCTACCGTGCTGGCTACCACTCAGCTACCGGGGGCGGACGTTAGAGTTAAAGGAAGTGTCAGCACTTCTAAACTCTCACATATGGAACTCTCAACAATATTATCATTCATCTTAGGATCTCCTGAAGGCTGTTACCACTGATGTGTCAATAAATGAAAGTTATAAGAAATCACACTAGCCGTGATAAATCTTCAGTGTGTCGATCCATGAAATATCATACTGCCATAACACGCAAGTTATAACGCAAAAATAACGAAATATGACGAAATCAAGCATTGAGTGACACGTCATTTTGACGTCTTTTCCGAGCAAGCCGAGAATGTCACGAATGTGGCCCTATTCCCTCCCCTCCCCCCCTCCCCCCCCTCCCCCCCCCCCCCCCCCCCCCCGCGCCGCCACCTCAACCACCAACCTCGAAAGAGCTATGCTATATGCTGATACTCCTGCCTCCTAGTGGTGCGCTCAGTAACTACGCCACGGCACCAATTAATTATGAATCGAAGCTTGGGAAGATTTCTTTCTCCGTTATGACTAGCCCTGTGCTGCGTCAGATGAGCTTATATGGCCTACAGCTGCTCTGTACGAAGCTGACCTGACGCCTGCGACGGCGAAGTCCCTGGCAGCGGAGACCATGCAGGAGTTGGAGTGCAGGATGCGGGTGGAGATGTTGCGCACGCCGTGCGGCAGCGCCAGCACTGCCGGCGCGGGCTCGCTGGCGCGCACGTCCCACACCACGAAGCCGTTGCTCGTCGTGCCCAGCAGTGTCTCCTCTGCCTTGTCCAGCTTCAGCTGCAGCAGCGCCTCCACCTCGTCATTCGGTGTCCTACCCAGGCTCCTCTGCAAGCGAAAAACGCCTCGATGTCAATTACCACTCTCTTCCTGTTCCTCTATCATACCATACCACTGCTTCTGCAGTGAGAGCTACCACTTCAGACACAAGTGACAAAGCTTCTACATCCATACTCTGCAATCTACGGTGAAGCGCACTACAGTGAGTACTTCCCATTGTACTGAGTATTAGTTTTTCTTGCCGTTCTATTCACACCTGGATTGTGGAAAGAATGACTGCTTAAACCCTTTGTTGTGAGCACTTCAACTGGTCTAATCTTGACAACGTAGTTCTTACTGGAGAGATGAGAGATACATGGAGGAAGAGGGGGGGGGGGGGGGGGGGGACGTGAGAGGGGATGTGTAATATATTCCCAGATTAGTCACTTAATTCTGGCTCTTAATCTTAGTGTGTCCCATTCGCCTTCACCAACCCAAATAACTTTTTGTCCTGAAGCAATAAAAAATGTACGAGGGTCTCTCCAACAGAAATGCACACTATTTTTGTAAAAATACAGTTTTCATTCTCCATATGTGAAAGTTTTACAGTGTGTAGATACATCCTTCCCGCTTGTTTTCAAACTTAGTTCAACCTGTTCCCGTGAGTGGCGCCGTCACAGCATGACTTCAAGATGGCTGCTACACTTGACGTTCATCAGAAGCAACGTGCTGTCATAGAATTCCTGTGCTGTGAAAACGAGACAGTGGGAAACATCCACAAGAGGTTGAAAAAGGTGTATGGATATGCTGTTGTCGATCGCAGTACAGTTAATCGGTGGGCAAGCAGGTTACGTGATGAAAGCGGGCACGGCAATATTGAGGATTGTCCTCGCAGTGGCAGGCCTCGTACTGCACACACTCCAGACAATGTGCAGAGAGTTAACGAATTGGTGACTGCTGACAGACGCATCACGGTGAACGAATTGTCACGCTACGTTGGGATAGGGGAAGGAAGTGTTTGCAGAATACTGAAAGTGTTGGCGTTAAAAAAGGTTTGTGCCAGGTGGGTTCCCAGGATGTTGGCAGTGGCTCACAAAGAAACAAGAAAAACGGTATGCAGCGAACTTTTGGAACAGTACGACAATGGTGGAGATGAATTTCTTGGAAGAACTGTGACAGGTGATGAAACATGGCTCCATCATTTTTCACCAGAGAAGAAGAGGCAATCAATGGAGTGGCATCATGCAAATTCACCCAAGAAAAAAAAAATTCAAAACCACACCTTCTGCTGGAAAATTTATGGCTACGGTGTTTTTCGATTCTGAAGGACTCTTGCTTGTGGAAATCATACCAAGTTGAACCACCATAAATTCTGATGCATATGTGATGACACTGAAGAAACTTCAAGCTCGATTGAGTCGTGTTCGACCACATTGGCAAAAGCAGGATGTTTTGCTGTTGCACGACAATGCACGGCCACATGTCAGTCAAAAAACCATGGAAGCGATCCCAAAACTCGGATGGACAACACTGAAACACCCGCCTTACAGTCCTGACCTGGCTCCATGTGACTATCATCTCTTTGGGGAACTGAAAGACTCTCTTCGTGGAACAAAGTTTGAAGACGATGACTCCCTTGTGCACGTTGCCAAACAGTGGGTCCAACAGGTTGGTCCAGAATTTTACCGTGCGGGTATACAGGCGCTGGGTCCAAGATGGCGTAAGGAAGTTGAAAGGGATGGAAATTATGTGGAGAACTGAAAACATTGTTCCTAAAGGATGTATCTACACACTGCAAAACTTTCAAACATGTAGAATAAAAGATGGATTAAAAAAATAGTGTAAATTTCTTTTGGAGTGACCCTCGTATCAAGAAAATGGTGTTTAGCTACCACAGGAACATTAACCACAGGTACCTGAGTTAACATAGCTCGTTCACTTGCTTAAGTTTACAGTAAACAAACGGAAACACGAGGAAAAGTTGAAGATTTGTGCGAATACAATGTACATCAACGAAGAGAAGATAGAAATACTATACTATGATAACGTTTTTGAACTGTTCTTGAGGAGAAGAGATAGATTACTGAATAAAAAATATATAGATTGCTATTTAAAAAAGTCGCGAATAGGAAGGTTGAGAGAAGAGTTGGAGAAGATCAGTGGACGAAAAATAAAATGGTTCAAATGGCTCTGAGCACTATGGGACTTAACATCTTAGGTCATCAGTCCCCTAGAACTTAGAACTACTTAAACCTAACTAACCTAAGGACATCACACACATCCATGCCCAAGGCACGATTCGAACCTGTGACTGTAGCAGTCCCGCGGTTCCGGACTGCAGCACCTTGAACCGCAAGACCACCGCGGCCGGCCATCAGTGGACATTGCAGACAGCCAAGACTAGGAAGCTAAACTGGATATGACTTAATTTGAGATAAGATTGCCTTTCAGTAGAAGCAACTGAAAGTTTTCTTGTAGGATAGAGGTGGAAGGGCAGAAGAAGATACCAGACGTTGCAGACCACAAAGAGGGTATCAAGGAATGAAGTCCGCAGCTCGTGGTCTAGTGGCTAGCATTGCTGTTTATAGATCACAGGGTCCCAGGTTCGATTCCTGGCTGGGTTGGGGATTTTCTCTGCCCAGGGATTGGGTGTTTGTGTTATCCTCATCATTTCATCATCATGATCTGTGAAAATGGCTTAATTGGACTGTGTAAAAAATTGGACTGTGTAAAAACTGGGACTTTGTACAGCCGCTGATGACTGTGCAGTTGAGCACCCCACAAACCAAACATCATCATCGTCATTAAGGAATGAAGAGAAAATCAGAAGACAGAGAAGCATGGAGAGCTATGAAGGCTAAACCTGCTGCAAGGCAGAAAACCAAATGTTTATTTGACTTTACAATGGTGAAGCCATAGTCACAGTACATAAAATTTTTCTTCTCTTCTGTGACAGAATGGGTTACCACTCAAATGGAGCAATGTTATGTTAGCAAGTTAGTATTGTGTCAGTCCAACATGAGAGTACACCATGTCTGAAGGTCCTTTTTTTCGGAATATAGTAAAATGATGTGCTGCTTTCCATGTGGAAACTTGCTGTGCTTCATACACTTAAGGCTTTTGAATTTATATCAGCCATACGATCATTATGTCACAGCACGACACATTACAAGAATCTCTGGCAATTTTTACCCTGGTGTAGTTTTTATCTATTCTACATTAGGACATGGAATGAACGGCTGGGAAAGCATGGGCATAACTTGTAGTGAGTTGGTTGTGCCACCACTTCCTCGGTCGCCTGGACTCATTATTTTTCATAATTGTTGTCAGATGTTTGGTCACAGTTCTCATTATATATTCTCCAACTGATGCTTTACATTTGAAAATGACAACGGCGTTCATTCAAACTGGTAATGTAACTCCTTTTTTTAAAGAAAAGTTTTATGTACTATGACGATTGCTTCACCATTGTAGTGTCAAATAAACATTTACCTTATATTATAGTCACGCTCCTTTACGACAATTATGTCAGAATATAGAAAGATAACCAAATGATGATGATGATTTAAAAAAGGCCTATTGCTGTTCATACCTTTATAATGAACAAAGTTACAAGATAGGCAGTCATGCCTGTTAACATCTCTATGGTAGCTAAACGTTTTCTTCATACATTTTTTCATTTTTGATTCTGGACAAATAGTTATCTGAGGTCGTCAGAATAAGTGGGCACCTTGTATTTGGCGTCTATCTTCAAGTGTCTTCCAGCTCAGGTTTTTCAGCATTTCTGTGGCACCCTCTTGGGAGTCCAACTTGTTACCATTCTTGCTGCCCTTTGTCTACATTCAGTATCTCCTGTTACTCCTATTTCATATAGGTCCCAATCATTAGAGCAGTGTTCTAGGATTGGTCACATGAGTGTTTTGTGGGCAATCTCATTTTAAGACTGGTTGCATTTTCCCAATATCCAACCAACAAACTGATGTCTACCACATGATGTACTTATGACTGAGCTTACGTGATCATCCCATTTCATATCTCCACAAACTATTATACAGTATACTACATTGTTGTGTGTTGATAAGTGAATAATTTTACATTTCTAAACATTAGAAATTATCAGTCTTTTGAATACTTTCAACTCTTATCAAGATCTGACTGAATATTTGCGCAGATTTTTTTTTTTTTTTTTTTTTTTTTTCCCAGACAGAACTTCAATATAGGTAACAGCACCTGCATAATGTCTGAAGTCACTATCAATATTGTCACCTAGGTCATTAATGTACAACATGAACAGCAAGGGTCCCAACATACTTCACTAGGGCATACCTGAAGTTACTTCTACATCTGTCAACGACTCTACATCCAAGGTAACATGCTAGGTCCTCCCTACCATGAAATCCTCAATTCACTCACAAAATTTTCTTTACACTGAGGTGATAAAAGTCATGGGATATCTCCTAATACCATATCAGATCTCCTTTTGTCTGGTGTAGTGCGGCACCTCAAAATGTCGTGGACTCGACAAGTTGTTGGAAGTCCCCTGCAGAAATAATTGAGCCGTGCTGCCTCTATAGCCATTCATAGTTGTACAAGGGTTGCTAGCGCAGGATGTTGTGTACAAACTGACCTCTCAATTATGTCCCATAAATTTTTGTTGGGCAATCTGGATGGCCAAATCGTTCACTCAAACTGTCCAGAATGTTCTTCAAACCAGTTGCGAGCAATTGTAACATAGTGACATGACACTGTTGTTTGTGAACATAAAGTACATGAATGTCTGCAAATGGTCTCCAACTAGTTGAACATAACCATTTGCTGTCAAAGATAAGTTCGGAGGACACAATTCATTCCATGTAAACACAACACACACCATTATGGAGTCATCACCAACTTGCACAGTGCCCTGTTGACAACTTGGATCCACAGCTTCATGAAGTTTGTACCACACATGAACACTACCATGAGCTCTTACCAACCGAAATTGGGTCTCACAGGCCATGGTTTTCCAGTTGACTAGGGTCCAACTGATATGATCATGAGACCAGGAGAGAAGCTGCAGGCAATGTTGTCTTGTTAGCAAAGACACTTGTGTCGGTCGTCTGCTCTCAAAGCCCATTAACATTACATTTCGCCACACTGTTCTAATGGATATGTTTGTCATATTATCCCAGATTGATTTCTGCAGTTATTTCAGGCAGTGTTGCTCATTTGTTAACACTGACAACTTTATGCAATCACCGCTGCTCTCGATTGTTAAGTGAAGGCTGTTGGTCACTAAGTTACGCAGGGTGAGAGGTAAGGTCTGAAATCTGGTATTCTCAGCACACTCTTAACACTGCGGACCTTAGAATATTGAATTCCCTAACTATTTCAGAAATGGAATGCCCCATGTATCTAGCTCCAACTACCATTGCATGTTCAAAGTATGTTAATTCCCATCATGTGGCGACAATCACGTCAGGAACCTTTTCACACGAATCACTTGAATACAGCTCCGCCAATGTACTGCCCTTTTATACCTTGTCTATGTGATACTACCACCATTTGTGTATGTACTTTTAGCTATTGCTTGACTTTTGTCACCTCAGTGTATACCCCATATGATTGTACTTTTGATAATAAGCTTTGGCATGGTGCTGAGCCAAGTGCTTTTGGACATCAATAAATACTACATCCATCTGATTACCTTGATCTGTAGCTTTCCAGATGTCATGGAAGAAAACAATGAGTTAGGTTTTGCATGACCAACATTTTCAGAATAAGAGTTTGCACAATGCAAACATTTTCTGTGCAGTACTAAGATTTCGCACAAATGCCCAAGTTTTAAAATCGAAGTCTAATTAATTTCATTCAGGAATTATACAGCAATGGAGAAGGGGAGATCCATGTTCATTATAATTAGAAGACTGAATTCATGTGTATTAAGGAGTAATGAGGTTGACAAAGTGCAAGTAGCTCAAGTCACAGAAGCCATCAACTGAAGACATGAAATGCTGATATGAAGGAAGATACGAATTAATTCAAAATTTAGATCTGGTGAAAGAATGGATTGAAATTGTTCACTAACAGAAAGAAAAAAAAAACCTCCTACATATAGAATATACAAGAACCTTGGACTGTCCGACAATAGCAAGTCAGTATTATTAGAGTCCATATGCTCCTAAATGTTCTCCTATGTCTGCACATACCGCAGTAAAGTTTGTTCATACTTTTTTTTTTTTTAATGCAGTCTTGGTCTCTCTCTCTCTGTGTGTGTGTGTGTGTGTGTGTGTGTGTGTGTGTGTGTGTGTGTGTGTGACAGAGAGAGAGAGAGAGAGAGAGAGAGAGAGAGAGAGAGAGAGAGAGAGAGAGAGAGAGAGAGAGAGAAAGAGGGGGGGGGGGGGGGGGGGGGGGAGAGGAGCAGATATTCTGTAATTCAATTATAAATCACAACAAATTATTTCTACAACAAACAACTGACCAACTGATAAAGTAGTTGACATAATTATGTTTCTCAAACATTTTAATCAGATCAAGATGTGTAGATCAATTCACATGTTAATTTCAGAGTCTTATCACTTTTAGTAAACTCCAGGATAATTTATGGTAAGATTATTACAGCAGTAGCTACATAAATAAGCATCAGGTCTTCATGATTACTTACTTCCTGAATCCATTCCATAGCTTCTTTGTCAAATATGAACTGCATGACCTGGTAGTGATCACTGTTTGCGCAGCAGTAAACTTTTTGTTTGTCTTCTGTAAGTACCATTGCACTAAAACAGTTAAAAATCAAGTTTCATTTTCAAGATCTGCAATTACAGGAAAAAAGGAAAAATTATGAACATTTTTCCATATTTCAGCTTCCTCTAACATTCTAAAGTGAACAGGTGATAAAACCATAAAGAAAGCAAGGTCTTATTTAAATTCCCTGGGACATGTAATTAGGGCATATTAGCACATAACTAACTCTAATTTTATTGATATTAATAAAAAGGAGGACATGAGGAGTAATAGCAGCAGCCACAGGTAACACAATGACCCTGGAGGGTTAATAACACTTTTTGAGCCTTTATAACCACATAGTCTACCATTAATCAAGATAAAGTGCAGATAATGGAACATGATCATTTTTTACATTTCATAATATTCAATTTATTAGTACATCAGACACTCACTTGTCATAGCACCCACATTATGACACATCGCATCTTAGAGTGAATATAAACACTATGTACCTCTCTGATCTTACAGTAGCACATGTCACTCTACTAAATAAGATGAAAGGCACATTTGAAATTTAACCCCAAAATCTAACTGCTGGATTGTATATGCTGTATACATAACTTAAGAGGTATACAGCAATACCACAAAAGGCTGCCAGCACACAGACAGTCACTAACCAGGTGCCTTCTCAGTTCCAAGCATCTGTCTCCAGACGGTGCTCACTAACCAGGACTACCTTTTTTTGCTTCCACCACACATCCATCAGCACATAATATTCATCCAGAAACAGTGTTGCTAGATGCTGGAGACAGTGCTGTCAATGGTGGACTGCTTTGGTTCTGCTAAGTATGAACATGCAAGAAGATCTTCCTGCGAACATGCTCAAAAGACAACATGCTACCAACACTTACACAGTTCCCGCAGCTCCTACAATTCCTGAAGTTCTACTAGAGCCAGTAGTTACACAGTTCCATTCAGAAGACAACAGTTCCTAGTTAGCAGTCACTATTTCTGCAGCAATCGGAACAGTTAACTATGAGTGTCAGTGTACGACTTTCAGTCATAATGATGAAAACATAGACGGCCAAGAGACAACAAAGTTATTTAGATTTCATTGTATTACACACAGGACATCAAGTGGCATGCATCAAACTGTTACCAAAGTTAAGTACAATTGAGTATCATCACTATAAATAAATGTTATTAATTATTATTTGGACTGGTATCTAACACTGGCAATGAGGTAAAGTCAAGATTGATGATGTTTTTGCCAGTTTCCAACACTGACATTGAGGAGGTGCAAACTTACAGATTTATTCCTGTCAACAAGGGTGATGAGTAAAAGAACCAATACTGGAGACAAGATTACAGAACTAAGGAGGCTTTTTTATTTTCAATTATTTCAGAGGGAATGTATGTCTTTGATTTTTGTGGCAACAGTGCATGGCTTAGAATTATCTGTGCACATTAGACTCTAGGACTGCTAATCCATTTCCTTTCAAGGAAGATTTTTGAGAATTTTGTAAACTGTTCTGAGCACATTTTTCAGATATAACTGTTGTGACTCGCCGATCATTCAAAGTGCCACCGCGCAATTACGCGCATCTTCTACGTGCAGCGCTGTCTGCCAGCCATGCAGCAACTGCGCCACCTAAGCAGCCAGCCGAGCAGCGGCCGCTAGACTGGGACTCAGTGCTCATTCGAATGCTAACGTGTACACATGTCTTACTTGTCAACTTACTCTGTGACTTATATGTGTTGTTGTGTCGTTCTGAAATATATGTGTTAAACTTGAAGTTCTAACAATAACCAAACTGGAACTGACAGTCCTACAGTGCCCCAGTTTCTACAAGAATTGTCATCAACCTGGGAGCTCATCGTGGTGCACTTGACCAGATTTGAAGAAAGCGCAGATTAAGGCTGAAAATAACTACTATAACTGAAGATGCTGTCACCAACCTTTCCAGCATACAGTAAGAAACAATTATGTACAATATCTAGAGCAGTATTTCATCACACATCGTACATCAGCTGATTTGGAACACAAATCATTTTTACTCATTTATGCAGGCTCATCTGTATTTCAGCTCCTACAGAAATTATCACCTACCTGTGAGCCTGTGACTCTCACCTGATCTTCCATTAAAGATATGTTGGAAGGGCCTGCTTAGTCTAAGAAAACCATCTCTGCAAGACTCTGCCATTAATGTGGGCATATAAACAAATGCATGTATCTGATGAAGCAATACAGTATGAGGACACTGACATGTTCGTAATGCATCAACGACCAGCACAGCCAAGCAACCAGTGTGGCGAGACCCAGTAAACCCAGACAAAATTATTTCAGGAGAATCCTTTTACCAATGCATATAACACAAGAAATAAAAATAATTTCATGCTACCCACACACCAGTTGAAATTATATACATGGACTCCCCAGTATATGAGGATGACAATATATAACAAGTTAATGGTCAAAAACATATTTAGTATGAAGCCAGAAATTTAAAAATGAGTCTATAGCAGAATCTGTGGGAGAAATGCTACTATTCAATAAAAGAATTCATAGAGGTTGAGCAAGGGGTAATTAAGTATTAGATTCTATTGTATGTATGTATAATGAAATTGTATTATTATTATGCTGCTGTCTTTAACATCTGCTGTTCTTTGTTTGTGGTGAAATTTTACCACAACTTGACATGTCTCCTGTACCTGAATCAAATGATTTAGATTATGTACATTATGAGGCAAATAAATAACAATTCATAATTCACAAGATATCTTCCCCAAAGATTATTCAGTTTTTCCCAAAGGCCTTCTCTATTAAAAGATTGCTGAAATCTATTGTCACTGACAGTGTCACTCAATTTTCTTCTCAGATATTTAAACTATTTGGTGAAACCAATGCCATTTCACACTTCAAGACTGTGCCATTTCAGCCTGAGGCCAATGCTCCCAATGAAATATTCGTATGAAGATTCAGGTTGCACATGACAAAGCTGGTTCAATGCTATAATAAAGACAAAGCATTATTGATCTCTCTCTCTCTCTCAGTAAAGAGCCACTGCACATGATGCGCAATCTACAGCTGAGAAACTACATGGAAGACTACATTGCACATTACTGTCCATTTTAAAGCTACTTATGGATCCACCAGCTGAGCTTTGAAAACAGCCAAAACAAACATTTTTTAAACTGAATCATCTGGTACTCATTACAATGTACAAATTTAGGAAAAAGACATGGGTACCAGGCACAGTCATAGAGCAGCTTGGTAATGTAATGATTAAAGTTAGATGTTCACATGGAGTCACAGTGCATCATAAAAATCAAATCGGGCCACACTGTGCCCATATACATATATGCACAGCTCCTAGGCTGTTTTGTTTTATATGATTAGAAGACCTCTGTGGAGCCAGCTGTCTGAGGAACTTTCTGATGCAGCCACCAGCCTAACCCCCTCTCCTCCAGTGACACCAGCAGTGGGATCTAGCGATGAATCTATGAAAATGGAAATCATGCCTCACACCTCAGACCACTCTATGATCATCAAAATGACAAAATCTTGACCATCTGCCCCCTCACCATAGTTTTTTGTGGATTTCCCATTTCCCATGGTGCCGTGGTTGAATGTCAGGGGGAGTAACATGTGTGCACCCACCAAATACATATGTTGGGGACCGAGGAAGCAGGATACTTATGGAGCCAGCCAGCTTCATCAGCACCCACCCCCCTCTCCAGGGGAGGGATGTGTATATAGCTCAAGACATACACAGCAATTCCATGAGAGGCCACCACCACACAGCCACACCACTTGCTACACATGTTGTAAAATGTCAGAGAGAGCATTGTCAACAGTGGACTACTCCACTTCCACCAAGAATGAGCATGGAGGGAGACCCTTCCACCAACAAGCACAAAAAAACGACGTGCTGCTGACACTAACACAGTTCTAATGGTTCTACCAGTTCCTGCTGTAGCAGCAGATATACAGTTTGAACAGTTCCATTCAGAAGACTACAGTTCTGGTTTATCAATCACTGTTTATGGAGTAATAGCAACAGTTAACTATGAGTGTCTGCATAATACTTTGTTATAGTGACTAATTCATAGACTGACAAGAGACAGCAAAGCTATTTAGATTTTATTGTATTAGTTATATGACTGTTCAAAGAGATTTTGGGATTGCAACCAGTTGTCCTAAACTTCATTCCATGATATTTTGGCTGGACAACTGCCAGCCATCTTCAGGTGAGCCACACGAGGATTGACAAAGATGTTCTCCACTCTATCTTATATAGTGTGCTGATGGTACTGCCATGCATGTGTTGAAGTTGCAGAGACAGTAGGACCACACTGCCCAGTGGCAGCGCCCTCACTGGTGCAACTGCAAGACTCAGCTGCCATTGGTACTGTTGCTGGCTACAGCTATCAAAGTCTTCTGGCATCTTCGTCTCGAACAAACTTCGGAGATGACGGGAATCCACACGTTATTTAGTTGGTAACCATTGTCACGGTTTGTTAGATTTTCTGCAATGCATATTTCAACAGATTCTTTGATAATGGATTCCCAAAATGTTGTTGCTGTGGCCAAAATCGAACTTCTGTCATACTCCATTGAATGTCCATTGGAAATACAATGTTCCACAACTGCAGACTTACTGGGTTGAAGTAGGCGAATGCAATGCTGATGTGCCGTACAACGCTCTTCCACTGTACTTGTTGTCTGTCCTATATAGGCCATACCACACTGACACGGTATTTTATAAATTCCTGCCTTCTGCAGCAGCAAATCATCCTTCACCAATCCCAGCAGATCCGAAATCTTAGAAGGTGGACGAAAAACAACTTTCATGTGAAAATTATTAAGAATCTTCACTATTGTGAAGGGGATATTTCCAACAAAGGGAAGAAAAGATAGAGATTTGGTTGGCACGTTCTCCTCTTTATCCACTTCCCGGTTCCTGGCTTTAGTTGAGAAAGCCCTGTCAATTTTCTGGGTCGAGTATCCATTGTCTCTGAACATCGTCCTTAACTGTGCAAGTTCCATAGGCAAATTCTCTGCATCCAACACCGTATGTGCCCTGTGCACAAGGGTTTTAAAACCACTCATGGTTTGTGATGGGTGATGGCAACTTAAAGAATGCAAGCACAAATCAGTGCCGTATGACATTAAATGCCATGCACCAAAGTGTTATTAACATTAATACAATTGTATATCATCACTATTAATAAATGTTATTGATTATTACTTATTGTGTTGCCATATTTCTGTTGTAGTTCTGCCCTGTCAAGGAAGCATATAATTAGATATTACAAGCATGTAAGTGCCACCTTATATAGAAACATAGTAGGTAATACCGCTTCTGCTACCATAAATGTTTGGGCTGAATTGATCATAATACTCAGTTACAACATCCCAACATGACAGAAATATGTTATACTACTTGGTATGTTGTGATGTCTTATGGGTATAAGGCAGTTTCAACTGACTTTACTGAAGAAATATATGACATCCCCAATGAATTGGTATTTTCAATGTTGCAAAATTACTTATAACTTTTGATGACAGCACATGGGTTTCCCATCATTTCAGTGATGGATGAGAATCTTCAAATTTTTTTTTTCCAAAATTGTGAAATCTTCTCCCACTCCAACAATTATAATTATTATACTTTTTATTAAAATTTCTTTATTTTTCAAAAAAAATCTCTGCAGTTGTTTGGTGTTAAACAAAATTTACACCAACAGCATCTGGCATTATGAGGAGTAAATCAAGTTATTTATTTGGTTTTTAAGCATTTTCTATGAAGTTTGTGCTGTTCTATACAATACAGTCTTCCTTATTTTACTAAGTTTCTTACAAGCTGAAATTTGAGATGATCTACATTTACAGCTAGATACACACTCCACAAGCCACACTACAGCACATGGTGAAGGGTATGTTGTTCCACTACTTGTCATTTCCCTTCCTTTTCCACACTCAAACAGAGCAAGGGAAAAATGAGTATCTATATGCCTCCAAATGAGCCCTAAATTCTCTCAAAATGTAAGTTGGTAGCAGTAGGATCGTTCTGCAGTCAGCTTCAGATGCCAGTTCTCTAAATTTTTTCAACAGCATTCTTTGAAAATAACATTGCTTGCCCTCCATGGATTCCCATTTGAGTTCCTGAAGCACTTCTGTAATACTTGCCTGGTGATCGAAAATACTGGCAACAAATCTAGCAGCCTGCCTTTGAGTTGCTCCAATGTCTTCCTTTAATCTGAACTAGTGGAGATCCCAGACATTTGAGCAGTAATCCAGAATGGGTCACACTAGTTTTCTCTATGCAGTCTCCTTTACAGATGAGTCACTACAATCCTTACATGCTCATTCCATTTCATATCGCTTTGCAACTTTATGTCTAGATATTTAATCAGCCTGACTGTGTCCAGCAGCACATTACTAATGCTGTATTCAAACATTAAGGGATTGGTTTTCCTACTCATCTGCATAAACTTTCATTTTTCTACATTTAGACCTATCTGCCATTCATTACACCACCTATAAAATTTTTCTAAGTCATCTTGTACCCTCCAACAGTCACTTAATGATGCCACCTTCCTGCACACCATTGCATCATCAGCAAACGACCCCTCCTCATCCTGTCCATGAGATTATTTATGTACACAGAGAATAATAGCAATCCTGCCACACTTCCCTGTGGCACTACTGATGATACCCTTGTCTCTGATGAACACTTGTCTTCAAGGACAGTGTACTGGGTCCTATTACTTAAGAAGTCTTCAAGCCACTTACATATCTGGGAACCTATTCCATATATTTGTATCTTCTTTAGCAGTCTTCAGTGGGGCATCATGTCAATTGCTTTTCGGAAATCTAGGAATGTGGAACCTGCCTGTTCCCTTTCATCCATAGTTCACAGGATATCATGTGAGAAAAGAGCAAGTTGTGTTTCGCTTCAGTGAGTCTTTCTAAACCCATGCTGATTTGTGGACAGAAGCTTTTCTGTCTCAAAGGAAATTTGTTATACTCGAACTGAGAATATGTTCAAGAATATCTTTATTTCATAGATTTTTACAGGTTCTAAGATACTGACTGCTGTATCAGAGATCTACGGAAAAGTAAGTATCAATCCCTTGCGTACCTAGGCCGCTTCGAGCATATGGCAGTCTACACATCGTCTACATGCCTCAGCATCATGAGATCTCCATGTTGCAGTCATGACCAGACACTAGGTAGTGGTACAAGTACTGGCAGGGCCCATCACTTCCAACAGACCTATTTGCATCCCCACAATGCATGAGAAGGAAATAGTATCACAAATATTCCACCTCCAGCAGCTATAAAGATCAGTGCATGGACTACATGAGCCAGTTCTTCCAGCTTCAAGTGCCTCTCCTGGCCTCCAGGTGGGTTATACTGACCTCATTGTCTCAGGATGCTCTCAAATCCCATTTTAGGGCCAATGCCACTGTTCTCATCTTTCATCATTGTTTCCTCTGTGGACTTAGGCTGCAATTAGGATAGAGTTTTCGGTGCCTTAGTTGGGCCTAATCAGGATAACATGCTCAGAACTTGGATTATTTCCCAGCAAGTGTAGTTTCCTATGATGCTCTTAGTGCTGTTACAATATACTAGAAAACAGTCATGTGACTTTATAGATAGCAGCTCGGTCAAGCCGCTGAACCAGTACCAAATAAGACATATTTTGTGCCTTTTGTTCTTACTGTTGAAACAGATGTATTTTTGCTGTCAATAAACTTGTCTGCAACTTGATCATTGTTTTCCCTGTGTCCCCATGATGGACACTTCACTGAACACAGGACACCAGTTATGATGGTGATAATGTCAGATATTATTTGCATGATACAACAAATCTCATTACTCTGATCCTTACTTTTTGTTTTCTTCTTGAGTGTTTAACTGAATATCTTCCCATTATACAGGGAGTGGCAAAATTATCTGACAGTTTTTGCCACCACACAGTTGAGTAAGTAGGTGGTGGAGGTTGGTGGCCATGTTTCAGAGCCTACACATGGACATTTTTAGTAGCCATGGAGCAGTGGTTGGTTGAGCATCGTGCGTTTGTTTTCAAGGTGTTTTTTAAAAGTGGCGATTCCTGTATTGCTGTGCAGTGGCAGTTCCATAGGCATTTAATTTAGGTCCACAAAGAAAAGTTCCGACATGCAACACAATGATGCTGTGGGTGAGTAACTTCAGAGCTACCAGTCCAGCACTGAAACAGAAGTTGACAGGCCATCCAAGGTCAGCCAGAGAATATCAATAGAGTAGGAGAAGTTGTGGAAGCCAGTCCTTAATGGCCGACCTGTAAACAAGCTCCTGACCACTCAGTAAGATGAATTTTGTGGTTCGATCTGCATTTCTATCCATACAAAATGGCTATTGTTCAGCAGTTACAGCCAAATGACTATGCAAAGCGAAAAGTATTTTCAGAGCAAATGACTGATTTGATGACAGATGAAAAAATTTTCATGATGAGCGACAAGGTGCATTTTCATCTGCACCATTATGTAAGCAAACAGAACTTTCGTTACTGGTCAGCTACAAATCCTGAAGCACTGTATGAATCTCCTGTGCGTAGTCCTAGGGTCACTGTGTGGTGTGGTGTAACAAAAATGTGTGTCATTGGGCCATACTTCTTTGAAGAGGGTGGTCAAACTGTTATGGTCAATTTGCAAAAAAATGTTGCAATGTTATCTGTTGATGTTACAAAACTTCCTGATCCCTGAACTTCAGAGAAAACACTTAGTGCACAGTAGTATGTGGTTCCAGCAGGATGGGGTAACTGCCCATACAGCCAATCAGGTGATAGACTTTTTTAAAAGTAAGTTTTGTGGCTGAGTAATCTCGCATTTCGAGTATATTGCATGGCCAGTATGCTCTCCTGGTCTAAGCGTTTTTTATTTTTCTCTTGTGGAGTTTCTTGAAATCAAGAATCTACACAAACAAGCCCCACACAATGGGCAAATTTAAGGTAGCTATAACTCAAGAAATTGCCGACCTGTCTCCTGCAATGTTAGGGAAGGTGTTCGACAGTTTTGGTGTGGGACTGGGAAAGTGCTTCGACACAGAAGGGCGCCATTTGAAGGACGTCATCTTCAAATCTTAAACTGATGAAATGGAGTGTTCCAATGTTATTTTCTTTAATACCCATTAACACCATTCTGCAATAACCAATAAAACATTTTTTATCACTCTTAACATTTGTGTTATTTGTACTTTAAAACTGTCAGATCTTTTTGTCACTTCCTGTATAGGACTTCTCACTTTCTGTCTTAGTATTCTTTTATTTTTATTACTTTATTATTATTATTATTATTATTATTATTATTATTATTATTACTTGTTAAAAACAGAAATTTATAATTGGAAGTATGTAATTAATCACGTTTCCACCATAACTTGTATGGGTATATCACTACATACACCATCAGTCTCAAATGATATAAACCCACTACTTTGGGTTTGATATCTTACCAGTTTGCTATCTTAGGTCTAAATGTGAAAGAATCCCAGAAATACTGAAAAAGGTAGGAAGTTTACTACTGCTTGCTTATAAGAAAAATCAAGCATGTATGTGATAAATAAAGTCTTCTTAAAAACAAGTTCCAGGATTGCTGATTTACTACACCCATAGTCCAGTCCAGTGTTGTGGTGCACTTACTATTCTGACAAGTCAAAGATCTGTGCATTGCTGCACATGCAAAACATTTCTTTTTCACAGATACAACAAGCAAAATATTTGTCATCATGATCTGGGGAATTTAAGATACCACTGTATTCTACAACAGCATATATTGTTGTAATAATGTAATTTTTTACCATTTTTTGTAAATTAATCACCCATTTTCATTTCAGTAAGGTTGGGTGAGGAGGCAACTGGATGATGGTAGCTGGGAGGTACAGGATAGTCTTTTGAGGAGATACTGCCATGCATATGAGATTAATTCACACTCAATGCTTATCCCTTGCATACGCAATTGGGACTTCTCTGCCTACTTGCACGAGAGGTACATGCTCTGTAATTTTGCATATTTCGTATTTATGGTGTCCTGTAAGGGTTAAGGGCTCTCCTTCCTGCTGGTGTTATTTAACACAGTAAAAAGTTATATTTGTCAGAGAAAAAACAAGTAAAGGAAACTTAATGCATTGAAAAATCTGCCTCAGTTGCGAAAAGTTTCTGGTCTTTACCCAGGTTTTGGCTAGAATAATCTAGCCTTCTTCAGAAGCATAAAATTACTATAACATTCCAGAGTATGGCACAGTCAACATTAAAAATTAAAACCTATAGTACCATGGTACCACGTCGAATTAAAACAACTAAACTGAAGTCCAGCCCTGGCATCATTTTACCACGTGGTTGGTTGGCAGCGGCAACTACATTGGCACTGACCAGCCAGGTCAGAGATTTTGCACCAGCACACACGTTTAATTAGAAATTGTTTCGAAAATATGAGCAAGTGGATAATGAGGAGGTCAACCATGAGTTTGGCACAAAGGAAAATACAGAGGTAGGGCTAATACAGTAACCATAAGACACACAACTGCAACCTCTATCCAAAGGTCCATGGATCAAGCTTGTCAGGGGCAAGCCACAAAGGATGTGGCTGAACAGCAGTATGCCACTGGGACTGTGGCTCTCCATGAGAGCATGTGCACTATGGTGTTGGAGGCACTCATGATGAGTGCAGAGGCAGTCACTGAAATCACAGCCAACATTGACTAGTTCTTCTCTGCTGCTGCTACTGCCACCGACCTCCTTGTGGAGGAAACAAAGAAAAGAGGAGTGAAATGGGCCTTCCTGGAATGAGCCAGGCCCCTTTTGTGGATTTGAGGTACTGCTCTGGTAACAGAAACGGAAAGATTGGATGTACTTCTCTTGCAAGAAGGTATCTTCTTCCTGCCACCATTACACAATGCAATAAAAAGTTACATTCGTTAGAGAAAAACAAGCAAGTTTATTAATAACACCAAGACATTCAAATTAGCTTTCTTGACCTTATTTGTAGCTATACTCTTAATTTAAATAAGTCTGTCATCAATGTTGCACTTAAAAGGGCAAAACTAGTATTGGGGGAGATTTTAGTGAGGTGACTAGCTCTATTGGCAATCTATAATTATTACATTTAACTGGCTGGTTAAAGACTGGTACCCCAAAGATAAACCATATTTAATAATTTTTCATGAATGGATCTGTTATATGCCACCCATCCATTGCTCCAATTTGCAGAACCCTGGTAATTTGTATATTTACACTATGTTTTTCTAAAGAGAGGTCAGCAGGTGCAGTGTCTTGCATTCATTTAGGAAACAAAGTGCTACGCCTTGATTGAATAGCCAGTATATATAACTGGCACTCTGAGAACCCAGGTTTACTCCCCAGTACTATCAAGGAACTTTCCATGGTGAGGAAACTGTAAATGTAGTCTATTCAGCTTAATGAGGGAGACTGAGGAGCTATTTGAAGTAGTAGAATCATCCTCAATTTTCAAATCTGAAATTAACACCCCGTTATAATTACGGACAAGCCATATTCACCTTTAATGCATGGAAAGGTCCACCTGTGTTTGATTATATGAATGCTGAACAGTCACTTGAAACAATTATACCCATTAATTAACTGGTAGTATTCATAAAAAGTTCAACAACATGCAAAATTAACTGCTGGAAAGGCAGACGCTAGTCTGAGATCTGCTGGATGAGTCCTCAGGAAGTGTGGTCCACCCATGAAGGAGATAACTTACAAAACCCATATTTTGTTGATACCTGAGTATTGCTCATTAGTCTAGAACCTTTCCCAGATACAGTTGATAGAGGTAATAGGGAGAATACAAACAAGAGCAGTGTGTTTCATCACTAGTTCATCTAGTAATCACAAAAGTGTCATGTTTACATTCAGACATAGATGGAGATATGTGGCAATATGGCCTACAAGTACAGGAAATGGACCAGTGGTTGCCACAAGGCCAACTGTCTATGCTACAGTACATAGCACATGGTGTTCAATGCATTAAAAGAACACAACTACTGACAAAACATTAAGGGCTGATTATTAACTGGAATATTTTGTAGACAACTTCACCCAAAATAGTTGTTAACAAAATATATCTGGAATATATCCCCTGGACTATTTTACACACCTTTATGTATAAAATTTCGAATTCTTATTTGTGAAATTATCATTCATGTATATTTCAGAATCTGATTGCTATGTGAGTTCCTCAAATTAATACATGTAATAATAATAAATAGAGAAATGCCTTTTAATTCATCAGTTGCAATGAGAAGAATGGTGGTTAGTTTTGTGATCACATTATAACTGATTATGAGTTCTTGTCATAACACAAAATGGCAAAATACAAATGCTAATCTAGAGAATGGCATCATAGTCAGTCTTTGTCACAACCAGCAAATTGGGCACTTCAAGAGTGATGGTGGTGATGTTTTGGCACTGAAAGGTTGTCTGTTTGGTTGACATTATGTGATCACAAGAGACAGTAACTAATAATCCAGCTGTTTCTGCTGTTATTGATTGAGATATGTTATTCAATAAATTAGATTTTCCATATACTGAACATGTCCTAATTCATCATAATGATTGTCCATGCTTGGATGCAATGACTCAATAGTAGTTGCTTCATTTTCTTTGAAAATAATTAATACCTTGTTAATAACCTGGACCTATGTTGATTTATCATCACCTTTTCCCTGAAGTGCATGGTTTTCTCATTCTAATTGGATTTGCAAGTGATGAAGAAATAAAAAACTGACAGTGATTTTTATAACAGCTTGGTAAAAAAATGAGTAAAACAAAAGTTCCTGTACACAAAATTTTTTTCAGCATTTTTATAAGATTTTAAATCAGTATGGCAGTGAGGTAGACAAGTAGTTTCAGAATCCAGTGAGTCTCATATAAATTTTCTGAAAGCCCAGTGTTTCTGTATTCTGTGTAATAACATATTCATTGTTTTCTGTATGATGGTCAGAACAGTTAGCTGTACATATGTCTATCTTAAACACGCTGGAACATTCAACAATAAATATGTCAATATTACTGATTGACTTTCACATTCTGTTCATGAATAATAAACAGTGAAAACAAATATATTTGGCTTTTTACATATGTTCTGCTAAGCAGCCAAATAAAATTAATGATAAATCTAGCACCTTAGTTGATTTTCTAGTCAAGGTGGAGCCAAACTTGTCGTTGTACAGTACATAAGCGGTCACCAGATGTGCCTCATAATGAAGTCCTAAGAACTCTTAATTAATAAACAAAATTAACTACAGATGTGTGAGATGAATATCAAAATAAAAAGAATAAGTAGTTCATTACTCTCCACAACAAGATGAAATTATAGTAGTAGGGAGGTGTTTGCCTACTATCCTCAGTGAGTTGTGTGCTCATTCCAAGTTACTTTTTATCCTTGAGTTTGATGTACAGTCAAAGTGGTACCTCATAGGCTTTAGGATTAGCCTATGAAACCCTCTACTTCAGCCACTTCAAGCTATAATCAGCAACATGAATATACCAGCCCAGTGATTGTATGGCATTTAACCTTTACATACTGTAATTGATTGGAATATTTGGACTTATGGACATAATTCTGCTTAAAACTAATGCTTATCACAGACAGGTTTTAACTTTCAATTATACAGACAACTAATAGTGTTCTGTGTAAAATTACATATACAATTAGTTTTGAATAATATATAAACTGTCATTCATTCAACATATAGCAACTAAGTAAGGTAGAGGAAGAACAGTAGATTTATTTATATATTGTTTATTTACTGTTTATTTGTTATTTCAAAGTAGTCTACAGTGGATGCTTCTGCCAACTGTTGTATAATTTGACATGTTGCACATCCCTGAATACTCTCTTTCATTAAGGAATTTATTGGTCATGAAATGTGATTGAATGAATGAATAGATAAATGATTTTTAATCCTACTCAGCAGCTTCCCCTTAACCACCTGTATTTTAAGCATCACATGCCAAATATTTAATTAATCACAGTTGTTATTTAAGAATATAGTAATGATGTGATGTATAATCTGACACACAACATAATATTGACAAGTGAAATAATATAGCTAGACTTAGAAATATATAGATTCAAACCTATGAAAGCTGAGAATTTCAGCAGAACCATTTTCAGTGAAATAATGGAGCTGCATATCCTGATCCTCCAGATCGCCTGTCCAAAGTAACAGACGATAGTCTTCAAGTGATGTGAAATCAGCAGTTGACACAACAAATTTATCAGTTGCAGAGGGAACATCATGTATTTCCTCCATTTGGCCACGCATGTTAAATTGGCACCTGTACTGGAAAATGTGAGTCTTAATTGGTGCATCTCATTAAGAAAACATGCTTCATTCATAAAGTGAATGAAACTAGTGCATTTTAATTTCCCCACAAATACACAATCTATATTAATAATCTGAAAGCTGTGATTTTCATGAATTAGAGTCAGTATCTATAATTTTTGTTAGTTGTAAAAATAATTCTTTAAAATGTAACTACATTACAATAGGATATGATTAACAAAAGCAACTGAGGATCTTTTATTCAATGCTTCATACAAAACAAGTGCAAATACAATCTACAATCAAACAGCAAATTAATTAGAAAAAATCCTCTCATGATTTTTAGATCCTACAGCATATCTCTGATAAAAATTCAGTCAGAGAACATGGATTACTAATTCAGGAACTTGAAATTTATCACCAGCACTATATATGCCCCTGCACCCCCACCCCCAAATACAAATGCACAACAGACACACAGCTAATATGATTTATATTATTGTATGTAAACCATGGAAAACTAATACCTGGAAAAACAAGTACAGAATCTATCAGAAATTTTAGTTCATAAATCTCATCAAACGAAGCTATAGAGCAATGAAAATACAGAGATCAACACCTACAGGTACACCACTTGAGCATCATTTATCACATTCAGCATTACAGATTTGAAGAATTTGACACTTTCCTGTACTGCAATGGAAAGTAAACATAGGGGAAAAGAAAATTTAAATTACCAACAGGAAATAAACAAAATTACAGAAAGTGTCCTACTGGCTGACATTCTCACTAGAAGGTGTCTGTTAGATTGTGAACATCCTCTTAGGTTGTATGGATTGCTGTTCTCAATTTTTTTCCTTTAGAAACCCTTTACAAGTTTCTTTCAGTATCATTCTGAAATGTCCAACATATTATGATATCAAGAAGAGGATTTTCTTGGTCTAACATAGAGGGCAGATATAAACATTTTTTGTTTTTTCAAATATTGGCACATGCTGCACAATACTGTTAAGACAAGCATCAACCTGATACTTGAATAGTTTTGTTTATAAAGCTTAATGTTAGTTTTGTTCTGTATGTTTGGTTCAAATGAATAAATTCGAATGCTATGACATTGTAAAACTCTGTTTTGTATTGTTTATTAACAATGTAAATTTATTAAAAGATTTTTTCATGATTTTTAAGATTTAGGTCCTTCATTTTTAACAGCTATTAAATCATGGGTTGAATTTGAGTGTGTTGTACGTCTATTTCAGATGAGTCATGTGAAGAATGTCCAAAATCTATAACTACAGATGAAAACATCAAGAAAGTACACAATCTGATATTGGATAACTAGCAATTTAAGGTGCCTGAAGCAGTTGACAACATAGATGTATCATTTAAAGAATAGAGTACATTTCACATAACGAATTTACCATAAGAAAGCTTTTTGCAAGATTGTTGACATGTTTTTTAATGATCACTGTTTCTAAATGGCAAAATTGCAACAGCACACAAACTCATGAGGGGAAGTGGGTAGTTCTGAAGAAAAATAAAAGTAATGGCCTACATTTTCTATGATGCAAAAGCATTCTTCTGACTGATTACCTAATAGACCAAATAACATTGCAACAATTCATTGCAATGTGAATATTGCAACAATTCATGCTTCAAATCTCTTAGTTTTTCAACTCCCAAAGCAAATTTGTAGGCAAAAAATTTGTTCAGGCTTTTGTAATTTTTCCATACAGTTGATCTAGCAAACCTGCATGTTTATGGCCAGTTATTGTTTTCCAGTAACTGAAAAATACACACTATATTCAATTCTACATAACAATTAAAGTCATACCAACATTTGATATAGCACATGAACAGCAGTCAGTAAACAGTGTAGAATTCTCCAAATTTTTGGGTGTACACATTTATGAAAACTGGTTCCGGCAGAAGCACAGTACTGAGCTTCTCAAACAGTGAAGTTCAGCTACTTTTGCTCCTCATAAACTGCTAATCTTGGAAACAAATGAAGCAATCTCCTGACATATTTTGCATATTTCCACTCACTAATGTCTTGTGGAATAATGTTATGCGATAACTCATATCTTAGAAAGAAGCCATTGATTGCACAAAAGCAAGCAGTAGTAAGAATAAAATGTGGTGTACACCCACAGACATCAAGTAGGTACCTATTCAATGAGCTAGGCATTTTAACTGCACAACACAATATATATATTCGATAATGAAATTCGTTATAAATAATCTAACACAATTGGAGAAGAATGGTCTATACAGAAAATTAACCTTTATTATCCAATATTAAAGCTTTCAGTAGCTCAGAAAAGAATTCAATATCAAGCAACAAAAATTTTTGATCATTTTTCCCGTAACGTAAAATGTCTGACAGGCCAGTAACGTAAAATGTCTGACAGGTATGAAAGGACATTTTAAATCTGACTTAAAACCATCTCCCCTGGACCACTCCTTCTATTCTATCAATGATTTTCTACTGAAAACTGGTAGCCAGATAAAATTTTAAAAAATCTTGTTTTTAAGTGTAGAACTAAAACAATAATGTAGTCTCTAATGTTAAAACTAATTGTTTGTACATATCCAGGAAATTGACTCATTACACATCACTTCAATAATAGAATCAGTCAAATGCTCTATGGACATGTAACAACTATGCAAGTTTCTTAAATCAAAGTAATGAAGAAACATGTTAGAAAAGTTAAGAAATGAGTGGGCTGTACAATAATAATACTAAGAATAATAATTCTCAGCCTATTTGTCTGCAAAGGTGTTTTGACAATAGAGAACTAAGAGATTTGAAGTATGAATTGATCCAATATCCATTATCTTTACCAGATGTGCTATGCTCTGGCTTGCTTCATTCTGACATCTAAATGAATTTGTGGCTGGAAACCTTTTTAATTCTGAGGTTATGAGTATGACAGCTGTAGACAAGTGTTTTTCAGACCTTCCAGAATCTTAATACAGGAGGTTCACTCACTGGAGACAGCTTCATCAAAATGTGTTGGCATTGATGATTATTTTGAAAAACAACAATATTGAAAGGATAGATAACTACTCTCCACATAGAGGAAGCATTGAGTCACAGACTGGAACAATGAAAAAGAACTTTCATAAGTAAGCTTTCAGACAAAGTTCTTCGTCCAAAACAGAAAACATGCACATACACGTTCACAAAAGCACAACATAGAACACATGGCCAATAGCTCCAAGTACCCATGTGTGAATGAGGTGCACTTATGTGAATATGTGTCTGTTTTCTATTTTGGAGGTAAGACTTTGTCCAAACTATTTTGGAGGTAAGACTTTGTCCAAAAGGTTAATTATATTAGTAATCTTTTTCATTGTCCCTATCTGTGACTCAATGCCTCCCCTATGTGGTGAGTAGCAATCTATCCTTTCCATATCATTTTTATTCCATCTTGGACTTTCCATCATTTTATTATTTTGGAAAAGTACACATTTGAGCTAAAAACATGCTTTTTCACTGCCAGGCTCAGAATTTCTCTCCTTGACCTCATATATTGGTTCTTCTCACACAGCCCACAGATTCCTCTAGACAAATGGTGGCTGGAGAGGTTTATCCTTCCCTCATATTTTCTTGTACCATATCACTGTCTCCATTATTTTATCTCCCATTTAAAGACTGTAGAGCTACTTTTATTGCTGTGGCTAGTATACATATGTACTCAAGAGCCAAAGAAACTGGTACACCTGCCTAATACTGGGCCCATGCAAGCATACAGAAGTGCCGCACCATGATGTGGCATGGACTCGACTAATGTGTGAATATTGCTGGAGGGAACTGACACCATGAATCCTGCAGGGCTATCCATAAATCCCTAAGAGTACGAGAGGATGGAGATCTCTTCTGAACAGCATGTTGCAAGGCATGCCAGATATGCTCAATAATGTACATGTCTGGGGAATTTGGTGGCTGTCAGAAGTTTTTAAATTCCTGTAGCAGTTCTGGACTTATGGGGTGTCGCATTGTTGTGCTGGAATTGCCCAATGGATGTGAATAGAGGCAGGTGACCAAACAGGAAGCTTACATATGTGCCACCTGTCCGAGTCATATCTAGACATACAGGGGTCCCATACCACTCCAACTACACATGCCCCACACCATTACAGAGCCTCCACCAGCTTGAACGGTCGCCTGCTGACATGCAGACTCCATATATTCATAAGGTTGTCTCCATACCCATACACGTCTATCCACCCAAATCAATTTTAAATGAGACTCCTATGACCAGTCATTAACAGTCAGTGTTGACGGGCCTAGGCAAAGCGTAAAGCTTTGTGTCGTGTGGTCATCACGGGAACACAAGTGTGGGCCTTTGGCTCTGAAAGCCCAATGTTGATGACATTTCATTGAATGGGTCACAACACTTGTCGATGGCCCAGCAATGAAATCTGCAGCAAATTGTCAAAGGGTTGCACTTCTGTCATGGTGAACAATTCTCTTCCATCATCTTTGGTCCCATTCTTGCAGTACCATTTTCCAGCTGCAGCGATGTTGGAGATCTGATGTTTTACCAGATTCCTGATACTCATGGTAAATTAGGGAAATGGTCATATGGGAAAATCCCCACTTCATCACTACCTCAGAGATACTATGTCCTATCACTAATGCGCTGACTATAACACCACATTCAAACTCACTTAAATCTTGATAACCTGCCATTGTAGCAGCAGTAACTGATCTAACAACTGTGCCAGACACTTGTTGTCATATATAGGCACTGAAAAATTTAGCACTGTATTCTGCCTGTTTACATATCTGTATTTGAATATGCATTCCTGTACCAGTTCCTTTGGAGCTTCAGTGTATTTTATACTTATTTCAGCATAATCTACAGTTTAAATTGGACTACACAATTCTTCGAAGGTCAGCTGATGGCCAGACGGATATTTGAACAACTGCCCTTCTAAAAGAGAGTCCAGGGCCTTATTGATATCTTGAGTTACATATGATTCAACAACAAAGACTCTTATTCATTATCTCTAGGAATTAACTGATTATAATGGTATACTAAATACTTATGAGTAACAGATATACAGTGCCTATTTCCTAAACTGAGAGTTTTAGATATTACAGAATTTTGAGCATGCAAAAATGCAGTTTATGGAGCTTGTATTCACTTGTCATATATCAAAGCCAGATGGATGCATACAATAAATGTAATGATTCCAGTAATCCATTATGTCGGAACTCTAACTCAAAGTACTATACTAAAATATTTCTTCATAAGATCGTACATTAGTGTGACTATGGTTTCATAAAATCTGAGTTAATCATTTTCAGGAACAAGACTAATGAACTGCTGCTTTTTTGAAACAGAGAGTACTGAGAACCCTTCCCTATGTTTCATGGTTGCAGAGTAAAGCTAATTAATTTATCATGGATAAAGTATTCTATACATTGATTGACATATGAACTGATAGTGTTAGCATGTCATGAAATACTTAAGAAATTACACAGAGGAAGTGACTAAAGGATTACTGAGATATTTACTAAGAAATCACATATAAGGAAAAACAGACTCCATCAGAGTATCTACATGTTTATGAGTTTTGTCTTCCTTCTCCTTGTGTTTCATTCTGTAATATTCATTTATAAAACCATTTCTAGTTCACTCTCAGATATCTGATTCAGGCTACTGGAATGACTAAGGACAGAAACATTTAGCACAGCAACTTTGTTCACTAACACTCACCATTTCCGAGGACCAAGAATAAACAGGTGAGCATTTAAAAGAAATACTGCCGTTATTGGCTGATCATCAGGCAGAGGATTTTCTATCACAACATACTCACTAGTGAGCATATTTAACAGAACTGTCTGAAAAATAAACACAAGATTCATAGTACATTCATCATTTAAAAAAAAAAACTGTTATAATAACAACAATGCCAGTTTTCTCACACACAATATGTGAAGCATACAGAAAAATTCAAGCTTTAGAATGTATTTAAAAGGCCAATGGTGTAGATAAATACAGGGTGATTCATCTGCCCCTACCAATGTCATTTTATGCAACTCGCAATATTATTTTATTTATTTATTTATTTATTCATCCGTGGAACAATAAATATTGTATGGATGTCATCAGTTTACAACACATGAGCACACATTTACATTTACAGTGAAGCAGGTTTCTCATATTTTGCGTTGTTTTTATAACTAGTCATACACACATTTATAATTACATAATATTTTGGTGATAATGTCATATGTTGCTAATAATCTACATCTATGTTAAATATTCTTTTACAGTATAACAACTTTTACTTACTAAAAAGGTTTTAAGCTTTTGTCTGAAAGTGAAGGGCTCATTTATTTCTTTAATTTCATGTGGTAATTTGTTATACAGTTTTATCCCATTATAAAATATACTTTTTTGCGTCTTTGCCTTGTTCTTTCTATCTAGATGGAGGTGGTGACAAGCTCTTGTTTCATGGTCATGTATTAGGCTGTTTGTGTTGTACATGTTGAGATTTTTCTTAATGAACATTATGTTCTGAAAGATATACTCACAAGAAACAGTTAGAATTCCTAGCTTTCTAAATAAATCTAGACGGTGGGCCCTGTTGTTGCTGTTTGTTATTACCCTTATGGCTCTTTTTTGTACTTTGAACACAGTTTGTATGTTACTGGCACTTGTTCCCCAAAACATGATCCTATAGCTGAGGACTGAGTGTAGATATCCGTAATATGTTATTTTAAGACAGGTATTATTGCATACCGGTGCAAGGATTCTAAGAAAATAGCATGCTGTGGATAATTTCTTTGCCAAAATGTTGACAGGGTTTGTCCATTTCAGTTGGCTGTCTACATTCATCCCTAAGAATTTGGTACTTGTTATACATTCTAATTCATTATTATTAACTTTTATTCTAGTGGCATTGTGCTTTTTGTTCAATTGGAAGTTAATATAGTTAGTTTTCTTTACATTTAGGGTTACTTTATTTTTAAATGATCAGTTGTGGACATCATTAAGAGCCTCGTTTGCTCTTTCTGACAGTTGTGTTGGATTTTTACCTGTTATTACTATGTTGCTGTCATCAGCAAAAAGTATTTTTTCTCCATGTCTGATACTTTGTGGGAAGTCGTTAATGTATATAAGAAACAATATTGGGCCTAATACACTTCCCTGTGGGACGCCTATATTCACATTTTCTGGGTCAGACAGGTGTTTTATAAGGGAATTGTTTGAAACTTGTGATATCTCAACTCGTTGAACTCTGTTTTCCAAGTATGATTTGAAACACTTCTTTGTCACACCTCTCATTCCTATTTGCCCTAATTTATGAAGTAAGATTTTGTGGTCAACTGTATCAAAGGCCTTGGACAAGTCTAGAAAGATACTTAAATTTTCACCTTTGTCCAGTGCTTCTAAAATTACTTTAGTGAACTGTGCTATAGCAGATTGTGTGCCTTTTCCGGGCCTAAAACCAAATTGGTCATTGGAAAGAAGATTATATTTATTCAAGTAATTTAGCAGTCTCTTTTTGACTAGTATTTGTATTATTTTAGAAATGATAGACAGTATAGAGATTGGCCTGTAGTTCTCTACATTTTCCACATCCCCATTTTTAAGGATAGGTATAACTTTTGCTTGTTTTAGGTACTCCGGGAAGTATCCAGATTCGAAAGATTCATTAATTATGTCTGTTAATGGGCCCTTTATGGAGTCTATACAATCTTTAATTACGCAGACTGGGATTTCATCAAGTCCTACTGAAGTTTTATTTTTTAGTTGGTGTACTACTAGTGCCACTTCCCTTTCTGTAGTTGGCAAGAGCACCATTGAGTTTGTTGGCTGGTTCTGAGTACATAAATCATACGTATCTAGAAATTTCTGCTGTAACTTTTTTGCAATACTACTGAAATATGAGTTTACAAAATCAACTAATTTTTTAGGGTTACCTACTGGTACATCTTTGTTTTTAATATGTGAATTGAGGTCCTTGTTAGCAGAGTTAGATGTTTCCTGTTTGACGATGTTCCAGGCTGCTTTGCCCTTGTTTTCAGCTTCAAGTAATATTTTGTTGTTTGAAAGTTTTTTTGCGGCTGGCAACACCTTTCTGTATATTTTCCTGTACTTTTTGTGGAATTGCAGAACTTCTGGGTTAGATTGATTATTTTTTATGGAGCTGAGATATCTACGAGTTTCTGAAGATTTTTTGATACCTGTAGTCACCCACTGATTTCTCTTTGTAGTTTTAATTTGATAAAGAGTTTTGGGAAACATCTCTTCAAATCTGAGTTTAAAAATTGACATGAACTTGATAAATTTCTGATTTGCATTGGTTTCTGCATAGACTTTCCTCCAATCTTCATATTCTAGCTGGGGTTTAAACTGATACAGGGCTGATTTGGAAAACATTCTTTTGTATGTACAAAGTTTAGGAGGAGTTTCTACATGAATGTTGGTTTTTAAGATCTGGCAGAGGTGGTCTGATAGGCCCAGGTTTTGGACAACAATATGACATTTTTTACTATCAATATCTGTAGCTACATGATCTATAGATGAGGAGGATTCTTTCGTTATTCTAGTTGGACAATTAACAAGGGAGGATATTCCATAACAGCTTAGAATATTCACATATATGTTGCTAGCCTTATCAGGCTTCATCATATTAATGTTTAAGTCACCACAGATAATCACATTTGCTTTTGGTCCAGAAACCTTGTCTAAGCTTTGATTCAGTTTTGAGAATAATATATCAATGTCTCCACTGGGAGAGCGGTACACACAAAATATGACTAATTTTTTTGCTATGCCAGGTCCTATTATTTCAACAGCGGAAAGTTCGAAATGTTTGTCCTCACCTAGATCTAAAAGATCATATCTAACTTTAAATGACATACCTTTTTTTACATAGATACATGAACCTCCACCATTCATTGAGATTCTGCTATAGTAACATGCAAGGTCAAATGAGGCTAATGCAATGTGTTCAATTTCCTTCCCTTTGCACCAGTGTTCAGTGATACACAAAATTTGGCTATCAAAATTTTCCAATTCTACTTCTAGCTGTTGTGCTTTGTTCTTTATGGCTTGAATGTTTTGGTGAAACACTGTTAGGCACTTGTTTTCACTTATCTTGGTGGCGCTTTTCCCTTTAGACATGACGCTAAAAAATCCTTTAGATGAGCTGGTGGCATGGTTATTCTTCTGTTGATGACAGTGGAGGTGAGTCTGTTGCCAGTTAGACTTGGAAGTTGGTGTATCTGAAGGTATCTGCCTTATGTTAGTCTTGTAACTGAGGCCAGGTACCAAAAGTCCTTGTTGTAGATTGCTCTGCTTGCAAGCATTTATCTCTTTCCCTGTTATGTGCTGTTGTTCACTGCTTTGCCCCAGCAAAAATCCTGGCTTCTCTAGGGTGGCTGCCTTCTTCTGGTGTGATGACTGCTCCTATTACCACTGCTGCTGCTGTGTGCTGTTGCAGAGAATGCCAGTGATTCTGGTTGCTTGGTTATTGATGTTGGAACTACTGCTTCTGATGTTGCTGTAACTGCTAATGATTCTGGTTGGTTGGTTTTTGATGCTGTAACTATTGCTTCTGTTGTTAGTTCTGCTGCTGGTAATGTTGGTTCAGTAGTAGATTCCTCTGTTGCTACTGTTTTTTGGATGGTCCATTTGCGTGCGGCTCCTGTTTTTGCTGGTGTTTCTGCTATTGGAGATTTATACCATCCCAGTTCAGTGGCTGTCACTTTGTAATTGCATTTAATTGCTTCCCTTATTAAGTTTCCTAACCTGGCCTTTCCATTTCTATTAAGGTGAAGCCCATGTTTCGTAAAACATTCTCTGTCAAGTGTGCTTGAGTCAATTAATTTCACATTGCTGAATAGCCTACAACTACTTTTAAGTTTCGCATTAATTCTGTGAATTTCCTTATTCACACATGACCATTCAGGTAAATCATGCCTGTGGGTAAAGTTTGCCAGTAAAATGTTTGTATTTGACATTACTAGCAAAAGACTCAAGAGCTGTTTATACATTTTCATAGCATTGTTTTTGTAAATGTCTTTAGCTCCTGCGCAGATTACAACACTGTCCTGCTTGCCATAGTTATATTTTACGATGTTTTTCGTCACTTCTTTGAAACCAGCACCTGCTTTAACCATGCCTGTGACTGTCATTGATTTACTATTTACTTGCAGTTCTTGAGAAATTCCTTTGGCGTGACTGTCTCCAACGACGTCGACTTTTGATTCTTTCTTCTTTGTCACACACGTCGGTTTTTGTTTATTTGTATTTTCACTTTGTTGCAAAACGTCGTATTTGTTTTTATCGCAAAATGTGACAGATTTTACGGAGTTTGTTATTCTTTTAGTGGGCAAGGGATTACCTTTTAGTGACACTTTTATCCACTCGGACGTTGTTTCACTGTCTTGCATCACTTCACTAACGTTTTGCATATCCTTATTGCAGGCATCACTACTATTCGACAGAACACTGTACCTGTTTTTATCTGTAATTATAATTTCATTTACTGCCTTTGATGCCCGTCTATCGCTTCCTTTCCGCTTCTCATAACTCACCAGGTTCCCGTTTTGTGGCTTTATTGTTTTACCATTTAGAATATGGCGCAACTTCTTCAGCTCACAGTTTTCATTAGTTATATACGAAATCTCACGTCTAAGAACATCTACAACTTTTTGTAAACTTGAAATGTGTTTGTTTAGTTTTTCAATTTCACTTTTACAGTTTTCACAGGATTCCTTTTTTAAGACAGAACAGTAACTTTTATTCACTCGCTCACTATGCATCACTACACTCGTCGCCATCTTGCACACCAGGCCTTCAGAAACCACATGCAAGATTTTCATATTTTCTCTCTTACTATAAGCAAACTCAAACTATTAGTCCCACAGCAAAATGAACAGGACCTTTTTTGTAGGAAATTTGATGTAGTTGAATTTTGTAGTGGGATACACTTTTGCTAGCACTTTTAGTTTTTGATTTACTCAAGAAAAAATACAAAAGTGACCTTCAGACACACAGTCCTTCCTCACATTCAACCTCTACCTGTCAAGATTTCTAGTACATTGTTCATGGCATTCACTCCTACCACTTTATAAAAATTTGTGACTGCCTGAATTATTTCCAACTCTTCAGTGACTGGCCTTATTATGCCACTGGTACAGTTGAGCACTTAAAAATTGTAAAATTGACATTTGTGTGAATATTACCTAACAGTTTTGTGAATTTTAGCAGCATACAATAAACAATTGCATAATTGTATTCTTCAGACCTTCTGAATATGAAACTACCATGCTTGAAAGGGTCACGTTTGGATCAAATTGCAGTTTAATTGGTTTTAGTGTAACATTTAAAAAAGTCATCTTTCTTTCATTATTCTCAGAAGCACATTCAAATTAACAATGTTAATGAAATAGCCAACTATACTGGTGTCATAATAGCTTAATTGATAAAGACTAAAAAAAAGGTTGAATATCAGGAATAGATAGTGTATTTGGAAATTTTTGTACGATGGCAGGAAGGAGAGCCACTAACAACATACTAGAAATCCTGACTGGTGAGGGATGACTGTGGGGTTAGAGGTTTGTTTGAAGGTCACTTTAGTACATTTGTCTTGAATAACACAAAAACCATGGCCTAGTGTGAAAAAATATCCCAGTACAAAACTTAACTATATTAAAATTCCTACAAAAAGGCCTTGTTCATTTCTTCAAATAATTTGGGCATAGCAAGTGAGAGAATATGAAAATCTCACACATGGTTTCTAAAGGCCATATATGAGATTGGGGGTTGCATAAAACAACACTTAAAAAGGGCAGCTGAATCACCCTCTATATTCTCACCTGACACAGAGGAACAGGAGAACATGAAGAAAATACATTTGTGAAATGAGGAACTTCATTATGAATGTTCATTTATACTAACACATTTAATAAATTTTGGCTTATTTTCAACTCATCTGTAAAATAACTTCTCAGATTATCATTACTTTTGTGATTTTCCATCATCCGACAAAACAAAATGGGCAAGATGCAGGAAAAAGTTGAGGTATTCATACATAAAGTAGCTTTGATGAAGTGTATCATGTAGATTTTGGGAATCAAAGAAGGAAAATTAAGTGAGGAAAGTAAACAAGAATGTCCTCGTGATGAGCATTTTATACAGAGTCACATGACTCCAAGAAGTAATTAATTACCATCAGCTGGGGTAAAATTGTTCCACTTTCCCATCTCCTTTGACATGTTAACATCTGATTAGTTGGCAGAGTGCTGGTGAACTGCAGTGTAATTTATTTTTTTTAGTATCTGTATCCCCTGTGTGACTAAATCAGGGTAGATGTTATCATATTTTAGAAACTGTCTATTGCTGCAATAATTTTTCAAAGTATTCAGGTAGTGTTAGCATTACTTGGGGTGACATTGTCCCATGTGTTCAAATCTACTCACAGAAAGCCAAATTGCACTGATCCCATGTTAAACTAACCAAACATCAATTGTGTATGTAATAGATCATTACTAAAGTTCAATGAATTGTTAAATTCCAAGCAGCGAAGTAAACAATTAAAAGAGATAAAATGTCAAAGAAAATACTAATTACTTTATTTTTTCAGGTCAATCATTTCCAAAGCATAAGACAATTTAAATGTTAACAAAAAGGATTACACAAAGCTATGCAGTTGAGGAGCAGAAAATAGGTTGTTCTTAGAAAATTTTTGGGTTGGTTTATTTTGTACGGCCTCCAGTAACACATCTTCTTAGCCTCAGTTAAGAATGTTAAACAGTCACTTTTTTCTGTAGCTGTTAAGATTGTGTCTTCTACCATGTCAACTTCATTTTTGTTCATTGCCAAAGTTTCAAGAAGCTTTTGTCTGTTTAGGGAGACAATCCCAAGCCTTTGAATCTGGAGATAAGGATTTGGAAAATGGCCTCTTTTAGGCCATTCAGTAGTTAATGAAACACTTGTCAGCCTGGTAGGTAACAACATAAACAAAATTTCAGCCTTCTGGTGAAACTTAGCCCAAAACACAGGACAATATTATCCCATTGCGAAATATAGAGTTTATTTTCACCCAAATGAAAATTATGAATTTCATATTTTACACCTCAGTCTAAACCTCTTATAAAAATTAAAATGACTTCTTTAACAGACTAACAGATGAAAGCTGGAACCTCACTATTCTGCCTCAACTAAAAAGCCTTTTACGTAACAAGTGCCTATGTGGCAGCAGATTCTAGAACTACAGAAATGGTGGAAAAACAGTGCAGCTAGTGCTGCTACCTATTGTTTAACATAAGAGATATGGATATTCATTAAAGTATGTGCAATGCAAGGCATAGTAACTTGTTTTTCATCTGGGCCAATGTTACTTGCAAAGGGCCAATGTTAACTCAACTGATGATTTCAAGAAATACCACAAGATATAACTATAAAACTGTGACTGTTTCATGTTGATGTACTACTCCATTAAGGGATCTGATAAACTTTCATTAAAATAAATCAAGATGGACAAGAGAAGTGTCAAACAAAAGAAGTTTCTGATGGACAAGAAGAAATGAGAATACAAGAAATCTTGCATTATAAATGAATTGCACATGTTTAAGCCCTTCATAATGAAATAACAATGGTCAGAATGTAAGCAATGTTATGTACCCTATACTTTAAAACATACAAAAATACAAATAAATGTTTGTCACTGACATAAAGTAAGAGGTAAAAAAATAAAAAATCTGAGATTGTGTATCCTCAGTGGCAATATTAGGTTAACACCTAATGTTAGGAACAGTTCTGGTCTGTTCATTTCATAAGAGAAGTTGATCAAAGTTGATCAAGTCACATTTATTTGTGTGATTATTGGTTTAGTTAATGTTCATGATTCCACTTCCTAGTGACTACCAAAGACTAACAAACCAACAGTCTGACTTTTTAAGGTGATTATTAAGATATATGTCACACAAAATACATTGGATTATACAGTGAGTGCTCATTGAGCTATAACCAACTATTCAGTACTTGCTATGTCATCTTTCCATACAGAAGTGACCTAATACTGCAGCAATGTAATAAGATGCAATGATACACCACATTGCATACAATATATATTTCACTGGTGATACAATTATTTCTACGTATCAGTAATACACATTAGGTTAGTCCATGACAACAATTAAAATGGCAATTACAACTTAGCTCAAGACAAAAGTTGAGTAAAATTATATATTTTAGAGGATACATATTAAAATGTGAGGCATCACTTGTGTACAACAAAAGGGCTAAACAATCACCTATCAACATGTCATCAGAAGGAGTTATAAAAACCCATCAAAAGACATTAATTAAAGACAACTTCATATAATACAATGTAAAGCACTATAAAATGTAACTGGAGTAAAAGATGGGCTGTGATTGGTGTTAAAAATTACGTTGCTGTATATAAGAAATGTTTACAGAGGGCCAGCCCAACATTTTGCCACATTTGTGGCAACCAGTGAAAGACCAAGGGGTGCATAATAAGATTTATAGTCAGAATTTCACCATGTGCAATGCATGTGAACAAGAAAACAATATTGCAACCACAATAAGCAAGTCAGAACAAGTAAATAATAATAAAGAACCTACAGTCCATGATGTGACACAGAAATGATGCATGAATAATATTTCTTTTAAGAAAACAAAAACTGATGTCAGTAACTATCAAAATAGTCTTTACAACCCTGTGAGTCTTTCAGAAGAGATACTTCCACTCAATGCAATTACAGATTGGCATGAGGCACGTTATAGGAAAACAACTGCTCGTTGTAGTGATAAGGGAATCCCATCCAGTACAGCAGAACAACAAACAAACAAACATGCATTAAATGACTTAAGATGTAGCTGTACAGCCAAAAATGCCTTATAAGGTAGCACTCCAGACACCTGTAGAGGAAGAAAGACAAAAACCCCAATCACCTGCCATGAAATTCAAGCACCAGAGACAGAAAATAATCTGGTAATAAGCACTGGTGAGGAACAAGGAGTGCTATATCGAGTGAAAATGGTGCAACAACTAAAAATCTAAACAAATAAATTGACAAAATATTTCCATGCTATACCAATTATCACTAGAAACTAAGCATGTAAATAGTAGTTTCAAGATCAATGTTGATTTCCATCTTGAGGACAAGCTAGTGGGCATTGTCATATGGCCCAAGAAAGTTGGAATAAAGCATTTGTTTATTGTGGACATCAACCAGTGCCCCAGTAAAATAAGTTTGAAATAAAAAATCAGGGCCACAGAATATCATACAGAAAGGATAGTAGTGTTGACAGTAATATGACTTTCAGCATAGCAAGTTTTAATGTGCAGTGTTTAAGAACCAAGGTGAACCTTTTATCATTCTTTATAGAAGATGTGAAACCAGATGTTTTATGTGTCTGTGAACAATGGTTGACAGAAGCAGAAGGTGGCTGTTACAGATCTTTTGAATATTTAGATATGGTACATACATGGTATCAAACTACTACAACTCATGGTGGTGTGACAGTGTATGTAAAAAAAAAGTAGTGTAAAGGGAGTCAATTTTAAATTTTTTTGTGCAGATCTGGATCTTGAAGTGGCTCTCATTGTTAACTCTGTGTGCCATTCACCAGAGTGTACCTTTGAAAACTTTATTGCATGGATGGAGAACTGTTTATCTTACTTTACATGCCTTAAGTCTAAAACTGCATTGTATGGTGACCCCATCATATATATAGGTGGTGGAAGTGGTATAGAGGCTCTTTGAGAGCTTAATAAATAGCTATGGGATGCTTGTAGCAAATTGTTCCCCAACAATGAGTGATACCTGGTGAGGCACAGCTACCACCAACTTCAGTACATGGAATTATAATACAATTGTAGTTGAACCTATGATTGCACATCACAGCACATTAGTAATGGAACTTGGTATGAAGAACAAAAGTAAATTGCAACTATTCATATGGTACTCAAGTCACACATTCAGTAAAAGGATTATTGAAGAAGAGCAGCATAAAATTGCAGAAATGTGGACCAGTGATTCATTAGAATGTCTATTCCAAAGCTTATTGATGAAATTTGATGACATATTCCTAATAATCCCCAAGAATAATCCTATAGAGAAAACAAAAGAAAAGGAAAAACCTACTAAAGAGCTAGATAAATTAAAATGCATTGTCATAATGATCAGGGACTGGATGAAGACAGCTTTAGATCTTCCAATTACAGACATACAAACTTACTCCATTTTAACTACTTAAGAGCCAAGAGAATTTACACAAAGGAAGTAGAGGATGCAAAAACAAAATACAATCACAGGTGTATTAAAGAGGCTCACAGCCCATGTAAAGCAACTTGGAATCTGGTAAATGGGCCCAGAAGAAAGCCTAACTCTGCATTAAATTCGTATAGTTCTGATGTCTTCGGTCAGTACTTAGAACAGTGAAAAATACTATAAGTGAAATACCAGACATGGGATTAGATCCTAAAACTCATATAGGAAATTTACACTGTTGCACAATTAAAAAGTAGAATGAAGTGCATCCTAAAACACAGTAAAAACAGTGAATTCATATAAGCACTCAGAGAATGCAGATATGTATGACATGTACTGCACAATCCTGAAGAATATCATTTACCATTTACCATTACCCATAGTAATAAATAAATGTTTATCCTTTGGTGTTATCCCAGAATTCCAAAAAACTGGCACAGACAGTACCAGCCTACAAAAAAGGGGACCAGTTCAAAGCATCAAGTTTCAGACCAATTTTAGTTACAGTTATGGAGTCTGGGCTGAAACACCAGATAATAAGTTACTTTGAAGATAGTAAAATCTTTCGGGACACACAGCACAATTTTGAAAAGGAAAGCCAACAATTATAGCAGCACTGATTTTAATTCCAAAGATAAGACAGGGATTCAAGGACAGAGAAAGTGACCTCAGCAAGGCATTTGACTGTATCTTGCACAAGATACTGCTCAATAAGCTAAAGTGTTGTGGTGTTGGAGTTGTTGTTCTGGTAACTCTTCAGTCTTATTTTGAAAACTGAAGGCAGGTAGTATCAGTCCATGGATAAATCTTCCAAGAACAAAAACTGGAGTGTAGCATACTCCATGGATATGTCATAAGACCTCTCCTTTCCCTATTTTTGTCAATGATCTATGTTATAATAACCACATTTTACATTTTGATGATGACACTACCTTTTTTATTGAAGGAAAATCTGCTGTACAGCTCTCCTAGAAACAGATGTGCTCTTTAAAAAAATTAAAAAGTAGTTCATAAAAAAGAAGAAAGAAGAAAAAAGAAACAGTATATTCTTTTTACAGATAGACAATAGGATTTCATATCATAGGATTTATTTTATTTGCATTTGGATGTTTCAGCATTGCTGTCTTCTGCATCTTGGGACTGGGTTAACAATTTATCCTGCCCAATATCAAACTGGGTCCATGCAAATGCTGTCAGTGGTCAATGTTGAAGTTTCAACGGCTTTCTTCTCAATCTACAATAATGGATGATGACGTCATTAACATGTTGTGATTAACCTCACAATCAAACAACTGGATGATACTACACTGGCAGTATTGGAAAATGGATTAAATTTTGCCCCTACATCCAGGAATGTTCCCATTACAGAATTCATTTCCGCCATTGAACAAGTAGTGTCCAGGTTTCCTGACGATCTGGCTGATGTTGTATCAGGTGCCACTCCTCACAATGTAACCTCCTTGCATGAAGGATCTGTGATCCGGTCCATCAGAGAAGACCAGAATTTAGTAATTCTACCAGTGGACAAGGGCAAGGCAATGGTTCTTCTTTCATGAGATTATTATGTGGGTAAAATGGATCTTTTGCATGCAGAATTGGCATACCAAAGATTACAGAACGATCCAAGTGAAACTATAAAATACAAGTAACTTTCACTTTTGAAGAAGAGTTCATTATCTGACAATGTTCTTAAAGGACTTCGTCCTGGTGCTGCAGTCCCACCAAGATTACACAGTTTGCCTAAGGTACACAAGCAAGAAGTTCCTCTTTGGCCTATTGTTAGCAATTTGGGCACTCCTACTTGCAACATAGCCAAGTATTAACATCCATTCTCAGCCCTCATGTCATAAAATGTGAACATTATGTTTCCAATTCTCTTGTTTTTATTCAGCGTTTGAAGTCTTAGTGTCTCAGTCCCATGGATTTTCTCATTAGCTTTGATGGTGTGTCACTTTTTACCAGAGTTCCTCTCAAAGATTCTTTGCAGTTAATTGATGAAAAATTGGTCGAAGAAACAACTAAGCTTTGTCACCATGTGCCGATGTGTCAATGTATTTTTTATTTAATGACAAATACTTTGAACAAACTGATGGAGTGAGTATCTGAAATCCATTATCCCCCATAGTTGCCAATTTGTTTAGGGAAGATTTTGAGGACATGGCATTGAAGACGGTGTTCTTGAACCCAACTTGTTTTTCGAGACATGTCAGCAATACGTTTATGGTGTGGCCACATGGGAGGGATGCTCTGAATCATTTCCTAGATCATTTTAACTGTCTGCATCCCAATATTAAGTTCATAATGGAAGTTGAAAAGGATGGATAACTTCCATTTTTATATGTCTTAGTCTACAGGAGGTAAGATGAGATACAAGGGTGCAGTGTTTATTGTAAGTCCACGCATACAAACCAATACCTTCATGCATCAAGTTGTCATCCATTGTACCAATGCAACGGGGTCCTACATACACTGGTAAGAACGGCTTACACCATCTCAGATGTAGATAGTTTGACACAAGAACTAGATCATCTAAAAGCTGTGTTCAAGCAGAATGATTATGTCAACAACCAGATCTGTCATGCTCTACAGATTGGACCTTTGTGGGAACCAACTGAAGATACAAGCAGATCAGGGCATTCCTACTTTTTGTGGGAAGCACATCTTCAAGAAAAGGAAGAATTTTAAAGAAATTTGATATTAAAAGTCTATTCTGTCTGCCAGCTAAGATTAGAGCTCTGCTGGGCTCAGTGAAGGACAATTTGCATTTGAGGCAGCCCAATGTCTACAAAATTCCTTGCCATTGCAGGAAAGCCTGTATTGGACAAATGATTCGAACAGTCCAGGATTGATGCTCGGAGCACCATCGCCACATGCATTTATTTCAGCAAGAAAAATCTGCAGTTGTAGACATTGTCTTACTGAAGGACATACAATGTTGTATGATGAGACACAAGGGGTTGCCCTGTGTCATATTACTGAGACTGTGTAGTGAAAGGAGCCATTGAAATCTGGCTGTCTGACACTAATATAAACAGAGATGAGGGGTATCCTTTAAGCAAGAGTTGTAATCCTGTTTTGGTTGATAATAAAAAGCAACAGTCTACATTTTCATCACCAAAAGCTGCCAATAGCATTTTATATCAGTTTATCATTTCTACAAGTTTTCACCACTGGTGCACTGTTGTGCCTTGTGCTAGAGGGCAGTTATATCCGCACGCAAGTGGTGGACCTACAGTCAGTGTATGAAGGAGCTGCTGTAATGTGTTTGATTTCAGTTCTGGTGAGTTAGTGTGACACCTTACTCACCTGGAAATGGTGGCCAGGTGAACTTCTGAAATATTGTGTCATGATGATGATAGGCTCCAGCTGGAGACCTGACATGAATATCATCAATTACTATGCTGGGAAAGCTTATGGAGCCACACTTTGTTTCCATGTTAGAACTCATTTCCTCCAATGAGTATGAATGAGATCATATTTTAAATTTTCACAATCACCATGTATGGTCAGATGTCAATCATCATACAGCTGTTGAAGCAAGTCACCAAAAAAGATTTTCTGTCAATGTTTAAGCCAGCATTGTTGGTGACTGTTTGGTAGGGCCTCAGTAACTTCCACCCAGGCTCTATGAACAAAGTTATCATAATTTCATAGAGAATGTTGTACCTGATCTCTTAGCAGCTGTGCCTCTAGCTGTGTGACAAAACGTGTACTTCATGCACAATGGAGCAACTCCTCATTTTGGTCCCAATGTCCATTGGCTTCTAAATAATAGATCTGCTTAAAGATGGATACATAGAGATGGACCAATCGCCTAGTCTTCATGTTCTCTGGACCTAATTCCATTGGACTAATACTTATGGGGGCATTTGAAAGCTCTTGTGTATGGAACACAAGTACAAGATGTTCCGAGTCTCCATGCCCATGTTATGCAAGGCTGCAAAACCCTATGCAATACTCCAGGGATACATCAGCACATCTGAGATTCACTACAATGGCAGGTTGATTCATGTATCAATGCCCACAGAGGCATATTGAACATCTCCTGTAAGAAAGAGTTGCACATGGTATACTAGTGTGTTCTGTTCATGTGTATTTTCCATAACCAATGAGTTGGAGAAAATGCGTTGTAACATGATGGAAACAGATGGTTTCAAGACCCATGTTTATATAACATAATTTCTTCATTTACATGTGAGGAATGTGTCCTGCAATTCGTGCCATACATTTTTCTTACACACTCTATTATTATGATATCCGCTACAAGAGGAATGTTGAAATATTTATACCAAGCTGTCAACTGTCTGGAACACAAGATAGTTTCCCAATGGTTGCTCAAAAAATGTTCAACACACTGCCTTGACAAGTGGAATTTCTGCTGCCTGGATTATTCAAAAGAAAAACTGCACAGGACTTGAAATGCCATCCATCAAACCCTATTTGAGAATTTTTCAACAGTGACCAAGGTGACTGAACTAAATGATATTGTCCTTATTGTGAAAAATATTCCTTATGTGTTATTTGAAAAATTGCAAACAACACATATGTATATGTGTTTCATGCTGTCTGTCCAGCCATGACTACTAAATGATGCAGATATAGCAATAAAGTAATAAAGACACCAATTCTGCTGGAGAGAGCAGAACTGAGAGACCTGTTAAGCACACACACCTGAGCAAAGTTGTTGTGTTTGCTGTACTAACAGTGAAAGCAAACTGTTAATGTTTTGCATGCACAATGGGCAATGGAAGACTGATGGACAAAAGATGCCCAGAGAACCCAAGATATCCTTGGTGATCCTGCCCTCTGATTTAATCAAGTGACTAACTGATGTTCTCACTGATGACCAACTGACTTACACCCAACAAAACTCAGATGACTGACTATGCAGGTTAGTTGAGGATGACATCAGCTGTGAGTATGACAAGAATGGCTGGTATGGCTGAGAACAAGTAGTAGAAGAAGGATCATGGTATGCTCACACCGCAGATGGTGCACTGTAGTTGACAAATGACCCTAGGATTATTGACAGCACAATAGCAACCTGAGGGCATATGCTCCCCCCTCCCCACAATCTGTCTCTCCTTCCTCCACACATCTAACACAAGGGCGATGGCTCACTCGAGATCATCAATGAGCTAGCAGACAATTCTTTCTTTGAGGTCAGTGTGAAGTGGCTTAACAATTATATACTGCTGGAGGTTCTGGTTCAATACTTGTAGAGCTATAAGGCTGTCAAGCTTTTTCTTGACAAGAATGTCATCCCAGCATTAGAGATGGAGCACATGAAGAAGACTCAAGGTACTCCTATGTGGACTGCTGTGGTGGTATATATGGTCCAGAACGGGTTGCTATATACTGGGTTTGGAGATATAGTGATAGAGCTACTTGACTGGACTGATAAGAGACCGCTACTGTTCCTTTTGGTAACTGGTATGGCTGGGTACAAGTAGTAGAAGTAGGATTTGCAAAAAATCTTCAAGATGATCAAGTTCTTGGGCTACCAGCTTAGGCTGATCTTCTTCCAGCAGAACCTAACACAAAGGCTCAGGACTCAAAGCAGTATAAAATATAAAAGTAAAGCATCACATTCATTTTCTAGTTCACCCACTAAGTTAATTTAGCTTTCTAAGTTTATATAAATATATTACATACTTGTGATGAAATACCAATACCATACTATAAATTATAGCAGTGTTCTATTTACTGTTTATTTGTTATGAGTTTCCTATACATATAATCAGTTATTTAAAACTGTATAAACTGTGATAGTAAAATTCTAATTATGATACAACATCCTTACTGATAGTTTTCTCATATGTCTTATAACTTTTTTGGTATGAACTCTTGAATGACAATCTAACATTTCTTTAATTAAAGTGATTTGACTGTAAATACTTGACTGAATCTTAAAGTTAATCTTATACACAAAAATAGCTTCAGAAAAGTGCTGTAAGGTCAGCCATTTCACTTTAATCAGCTTCTATTTTACGTGTAAGGAATTTTATCAGTTGTAATCTATTGCTAACACATAATTTATATTTACACAAACCTGGTTGTTGTTAGTAAATGCTGCAGCAAAACGATTATCAGGGCTCAAAATCATTTGTTGCATTATTCCCTGTATTCCTGGGTTCACTTCTCTTGTAAGATCACTTGTTGACAAATCCCAAGTGATAAACTTATTTGAAATTGAGACAATGTACCGAAAGTCAGATGTTAAACAAAATCCAAACACAGCAAACTGGTGGCCCTCTAGAGAATACTGTAACACATTCACATAAAACCAGATATAACTAAGAATCCTTCTATATCACCATAGCAAAAGATCGCAATTATCATTAATGGAATATGAAATTGACAATATAACAAGAGATAAATTGTGATATAATAATGTGGTAGCAGTAAATAAGAGAACAATTTTGTTTTTGGAAATTAGTGGTAACAATATTAAATACATTATATTCAATTAAAATAATTTTACTCAGGGCCCCATTTGATTAGAAATATAAAGACAATCTGGACAAATTTATCTGTCACATAAATAATGTTAGTAAAATGCTCTAGTTGTTGTTGTTGCCATGGTCTTCAGTCCAGAGACTGGTTTGATGCAGCTCTCTATACTAACCTATCCTGTGCAAGTCTCTTCATCTCCTAATAACTACTGTAACCTACATCCTTCTGAATCTGCTTGGCAGTGCATTCATCTCTTGTTCTTCCTCTATGATTTTTACCCTCCACCATTCCCTCCAATACCAAATTAGTGATCCATTGATGCCTCAGAACATGTCCTACCAACCAGTCCCTTCTAGTTAAGTTGTGCCACAAATTACTCTTCTCCCAAATTCTATTCAGTACCTCCTCATTATTTACTTGATCCACCCATCTAATTTGCAGCATTCTACTGTAGCACCACATTTTGAAAGCTTCTATTCTCTTCATGTCTACAGTGTTTACCATCCATGTTTCACTTCCATACATGGCTACCCTCCATACAAGTACTTTCAAAAAAAACTTTCTAACATTTAACTCTGTAATCAATATTAACAAATTTCTCTTCTTCAGAAATGCCAGTGTAGATTTAATATTCTCTCTACTTTGACTATCATCAGTTATTTTGCACCCCAAATAGCAAAACTCATCTACTACTTTAAGTGTCTCATTTCCTAATTTAGTTCCCTTGGCATCGCCTGATTTAATTCGACTACATTCTGTTATCCTCATTTTGGTTTTGTTAATGTTCATCTTATGTCCTCTTTTCAAGACACTGTCCACTCCATTCAGCTGCTCTTCCAGGTCCTTTGCTGTCTCTAATAAAATTACAATCTTGTTGGCAAACCTCAAAGTTTGTATTTCTTCTCCATGGATTTTAATTCCTACTCTATCTTTCTTTTCTGTTGTTTCCTTTACTGCTTGCTCAATATACAGATTGAATAATATTGGAGATAGGCTACAAGCCTATCTCACTCCATTCTCAACCACTGCCATCTGGTTTCTGTAAAAATTGTAAATAGCCTTTCACTCCCTATATTTTACACCTGCCACATTCAGAATTTGAAAAGAGTATTCCAGTCAACCTTGTGAAAAGGTTTCTCTAAGTATACAAATGCTAGAAATGTAAGTTTGCCTTTCCTTAACTTGTCTTCTAAGATAAGTTGTAGAGTCAGTATTGCCTCGAATGTTTCCACACAGAATCCAAACTGATTTTCCCTTTGGTCAACTTCTACCAGTTTTTCCAATTGTTTGTGAATAATTCATGTTAGTATTTTGCAACCATGACTTATTAAACTGATAGTTCAGTAATTTTCACACCTGTCAACACTTGCTTTCCATTTGCTAGTCGACTGTATTTTCTGGTCAATAAAGAGTATTGAATGGATTGTTGGTCTTGATCCTAGGGCAAAAAGATTGCTGCTATGTGAATGCTAGCTTGTCCAAGCTAAGAAGACCTAAACACGTATAGTAAATTTTAGTGGATGTTCAAAACACAAGGAATCAGCAATATAAATTATGTATCCTGCAATTGATAACAAAATCTGGCCTCACTTGCTTCAACACAGTCTCCAAAACTACCAAAACTTTATCTATGAATAAATTGAAATCACAACGGCAAAATTCATCAAATGTAAATTATATTGTGCAGTGAAAAAGTTTAAGAGAATCATAACAAAGGAAACATCATAACAAATCTGATGTTAAACAGTATAAAATGATAAACTTTGTCTGCATAAAATATTAATCTGTGTTATATGTTAAAAACAATGAATACTAACTAAATCCTTGTAGGTCAATAATAATACTGGAGCAAGTTATCTCATTTACTAAATTAAGGGTAGAACAAGGTTAATTATAATTTTTTCTACTGTAAAAACCAAAACAAAAGAACAACTGAGAGGAGGGAAAGACTACACATGTAAAGTAATTGATAACCTAACAAGACTACTGGGTCATGGCAAACGGCAGGCACTTCTAGGAATTCACACAGTTCAGACAGGGCAACGGTTTGAAAAACTCAAGTTTTATGCACTGGATACACCAAATGGAGATAGAATAATTAAAAATATTCACAATAAAAAGTGTATGTCACAAAATGCAAAAACAACACACCGCAACACGGGAATGAAATTATAATGTGTATATACAACTCAATGCCTAGCACTAAATTATAAATTACACAAACTATAAGTGTTAGAGAGAAGAATTATGAGGATAATCTTTGGTTCAATAAAAAGCATAGAATCCTGCAAATTAAGAATCAGTCATAACATACATGAGGCCACAGAAAAAAAATAAAATAAAAAAAATGAAAATAAGACATACTTTTTGCATTGATACAGAGTAGGTGAACATGAGCTAACAAAAATTATCCTCACATATATCTGAGACAAAAAATTAATACCTAATAAGTTGTACATGAGAAGCTCAAAAAGATTCAGAAATACAAAACATAAAAGAAGAAGAAGCAACAAAAGTAACTGTTTCCAGAGGTGAGTGTTGAAATAAGAAGAATTTCAAGATAGAGGAGGTAAGAGATCAGTAGGGAAAAAAGAAAAGAAGACACATGATGAGAAGAAGACAGAATATTGGATCAATACAAAACAACAAATGGGAAGGGAATTAAATTATCACATAGTCCTTTGCTGGAGATAATGAAAAAAGTTAGGAATATTATCTGGGTGACATAGTACCAATGTCTGTTTTTTGTGTTAGGAAATAAGAAGACAATTGTGAAAAAAAAACATCACTTACATTCAGGCAGGATTAAAAATAAAGAAAAGTATTTTAAAAGTTGTGAAAATGATGTTTCTTATCATCCTTCTGATTGAGTCTGCTACATCTCAACAGGTAGTAATATTATTAGTAACAGAGAAATTTGATCACTGTTCTGTCATTTGTGAACATCACAACACACTCAACATTTGTTAGGGTTCTTTGAAAGGCAAAACAGAATACATATAGATGTCAGATGGTCAGATATGAGCATCAGTGAAGTGAAGAAAATCATGATGAAAATATGTGATGTACTGAAAGAAACAGTAGCATTTATTTTAGTGTTTAACATTGTTGGAACACATAATGGTTGGCCATCTATGCCTCAGAGTAAGACACTTTCTAAAACATCCAACAAGATGTGTAAGTGTCAGAGGTTTGCTTATAATGGTGAATGTACATGTGCAGCAAAAATGATCAAAATGGTGACAGAGCAAAAAGTAGTTTGCTGTACTTGCAGTGAGACATATCATTCTAGCCTCATAACCAGCCTCATAACTCACACTGCTCACTTTTAGAGGCTATTAATGCCTTGATCAAATTCATCTAATATCTGATGTGTCTCCCAGCGTATTACCCACTTTGTATAGAAGCTCTCATAAAGTTAAGTAAGGAGTTTCCACAACAATTATTTCTCCTCACAGATTTCCATGCTCATTATGCTCTTTGGCACTCCATAAAAATCTGTTGCAAGACAAGATCCCACAATTGTATACTGTGATGAAGTCATGAAAAGAGAAGGCTAGACTACTAGCCCACAAACACATAGCTGTGTAATTCCTTGTTTTCAATATATAAGTTAGAATCTGATTTGTCTTCAATGAAGAATATAGTTACTGCTCCTGAGAGAGTTCACTACAGCTGCTGCAATTGGATCTCCAATAAAAAGATATTCTCCTACAACGTTTCAATAAGACCTGGTCAGGAAAAGTTTCCCAGCTCCTAGAGGAAGTGTATCCTGATCTCTTTCCTAAAACAAGGGCAATATGTCAAATGTGCAAGTAGTTTTTACAGTTTTATTTTTATCAGCTCTGTAAGACACACACTTGAGTTCATGAACAATAGCCACGTTGTGTTGATTCTACAAAAATAAATCTTAAAAATTGCTGGTAAAGGCACCACTTTGTGATATATAAATTTATGTCAGCACCACAATTAGAGGGTTGTCCATTGTGATACTTCTTCAATTATCAACACGTCAGCTAAAGGATCAGAAATAACTTGTCACATATTTTTTTGAGAAGAAGTGTTCCTTATGGAAAAATTTAAAGTGTTACTCTGTCTGTTGTACCATTAAATATCAGGAGCATTCAAAAATAAATGAGTCAAAGACTGTGAAATGAAAACTGCTGAAGGGTTCGTAATGTCATTGCCTACAGAAGAAGGTGTGGTGCCTGTAAGAGCGCTGAGGTCCAAAACTCTCCACTAGACAGATTTGGGCACATATCCACATGCTGACAGAGTAGAGTTTGCACACATCAATAGTCCACTGCACTTAGTCACACTGAAAATGATGAAATGGAGGCTTCAAAAGAAGATCATAGATGTGTAGTGCTTTTCCTGATGAGGCACAAGCAATTCAAAGAAGGATGGATATCAGTGGCCAGTGACACACAATCTGGAATGCCTCACTGTATTATAGATATGAGTGTCCAATAAATGGTTGCCCTCATTGATGACCAATGACTTACCATTGCCCAAGAGGTCGAAGTGGGCATCGGAATTGCAACAGATGTGCAATGCTCTCCATATACTTGGACCAGTCTTCAATGAATTACCATTCCCTACACTCCCACTGTAAGGAAATGCACTACATCCATTTGCTCTTCATTTGAAGCCTCCATTTCCCTGTTTTGAGTAGTATCGAGTGCCGTGGAGGGTTGACACATGCACATGCTCACTCTGTCATCATGTAGGTTTGTGTCTGTTGTCCTGCAGTGGTGATTTTGGGGCCTCAGTTCTCTTGCAGGGATCATACTTTCTTCCATAGGCAATGATATTACAATGCCTTCAGCAGTTTTCATTTTACAGTCTCCTGCTCAATTCTTTTTGAATGTCCCTTACAGCATTTCTTCCATAGTAAATAGAATGGTTGAGCATTCTTTGAGTGTGGGCAGTTTTTCTATTTCCTACTCATCTTCCAGTTTTGCAACCATATCTCCTCAACTTTAACTCATTCTCAAAAGGCCACAGAAATGGGCAGAAAATATCCATTTTACATTTGTTGAAGACAAAACAGCATGTTTCTTGCTGTAAAGATTGAGTGAGGTGTCTGGTCCTAGAATTTAAGGAGAAAGCTCCTTGGATGCTACATCTGAAACACCTTACAGCTAGATCAAAGAAAGAACTACACACATAGAATCATGTAAATAAAATTTATTTGGTTCAGTGTTGATACATTCCCAGCCCCTGAAGCATGTAAATAAAATTTATTTGGTTCAGTGTTGATACACTCCCAGCCCCTGAATTGTAGCAGGTGAGCCAACAAATATCCATTTGGAGGCAGTTCCTCATAATATTTGGAGGCAGCTCCTCATGATGTGACACAGGGACAGAGTTTTCTCCATTGTGAAGTCATTTTTATACTTATTAGTTGCCCATCATTGTACAGAATGTTTATATGCATGACATCCAGAAGTCATACAGCTGTTCGAATTTTATGCAGACTCAGTACATTGTAGGCATTAATATTTTATCTCTAGGTAGGAATATCTCATTCTTGGTTACTGGTAATGTTTAGAAATGTTTAAATTTGGTGGAATACAGTATGTTTCACACCCCAAATCATATTTTTTGAACTTGAGTTGATACGCACAGGTGGTTCCAAACAGAAGTAGAGTAGTGACTTACAGAAACATTTCCCCAGCCTGTAACTTCAAGATCTGTCTTCTTAATAAATTTACTTAATTTGACACTAATCATTATGCAGTCCTGAATGAAACAGAGCAGTTGAAATGTGACTCAGGCCTGAACTTCCTATGTGCTCAAGTTCCCTGAGTATTGTACTGTTCATTCAGCAAACAAAACTGTTGAGAACATGCAAGACAGTCATTATCAGCAATTAAATATAGGTAGAGTACTTACCACAGCACAGTGCATCATTCATCAGTACACAGTTACCAACCTCTTAAGACACAATGTATGTATCAGTGGGGAAACAGGAGATTGGCTGTGACTTATAATAAACTTCACAAGAAATCCATCAGTTACCTCCATACAATCATGAAGCAGAAATAAGTTATTCTCACATGGGTGAGAATAATTATGGAGTATATTACACATGGCTTCATGCCTTTGCATAAGAAGCTGCCTCGCGATACTTGTGAAGAACTGCTTTTACTGTAACATATTTTAACTTATGAGATTAAAACTGTGATCTGAAATGGGACACAGACCCAGAACTTTGACTTTTAATGGCAGTTACCTTACTGAATGTGCTATACAGGCATGACTCAGGACCCACCTCTCTCCTAATTCCCTTACCCCAATCTTACCCACAGCGTTGTAAACTTATAACTGTAAACAAAAATTCTCTCAGGAGATCTGTGAATAGCTTTGGCACTAAATGGTAGTACACTTACCTTGACTGCCTATATATGTACTTTATATATCATCTTATGAGATGTTTCAGGAAAATTCCATCATCAGATCTGTTAAAATCAATACAAATTATCTTCTTGCTACCTACTCCATTCTGTAAAACCAGCAGTTTGGGCACTGATTTTGTGATATAATGGAGCAGGAACCAACAAGATACTTTGTATTGATTTTAACAGATCTGATGATGGGGTTATCCTGAAATGCATCATGAGATAATAAATACATAAACTTAAATTGGTGATGAAGACAAGACATTTACAGTTTTAATTTGCCAGGAAGTTTCAAAACGATGAACGCTCCACTGCAGAGTGAAAGCTTCATTCTGGATATTTTAAATTATTGTATTTTATACACTGGAAGAAGGGCAACAACTGTTTAAATGAGGTTTTGGCCAAAATTTTAAGTAATGGGAGGCTGGTTGTAGCACATATTTTAAGATGTTGTATGTTATCAGAAATTCTCTCTTAAATAGGATGGAGCAGACTGTAATGCATCACAGAGTGTATGGTTAATCCAATACATTTTATAAACATCTAGCCACTCACATCTGCATATTTAAATTTTTATATTTTATTGTTTATTTGAAAGTATTTTAGAAGCACTGACTGATTAAGATTTTACATGTATCTAACTTCATCTCTCTCTCTCTCTCTCTCTCTCTCTCTCTCTCTCTCTCTCTCTCTGTGTGTGTGTGTGTGTGTGTGTGTGTGTGTGTGTGTGTGTGTGTGTGTGTGTGTGTGTTTGTTTTTCCAAACATTATAACTGCATATCAGAGTGGCTGGCTCTCTCATCTATTTATAAAAATTTTAAGTAATTCTATATTGCAGATAGCTCATCAGCTTAAAATTATTTGTTGTGACTCACGGATCTTTCAAAGTGCCACCGCACAGTTACATGCGTCCTTTACATGCAGCGCTGTCTGCCAGCCATGCAGCAGCAGCGCCACCTAAGCGGCCAGCCAGCCAGCGGCCGCTAGACTTGGACTCAGTTATGATTTGACTGTTAAAGTGTACGCACGTCTTACTCTGTTTAATGGATCTGGGACTTTCATGTATTGCATCTTCCTTGAAATATATTTGTTCAACTTGAAGTTATAACAATTGGCAACGAGGTAGTGATTTTTCTTTTCCAATGTTGACCCACATGTTTCCATGGCTACTTTAGAGCAACTATTGCAAGGTCTCATAGAACAGCAAACGCTTCTCACAAATGTGATTCGTGATTTTGTAGCGGCATCAAATGCGGGGCGTCTCTCGTCGTTGTCTCTACCTACTTTTCCTCCTTACCACAAGACGGCAGAAGACTGGTCTCATTACGAAAAACGTCTTCGAGAGCACTTCTTAGCATTTCATGTCATGGATTTCACCTCAAATGTATCAGTTGTTGTTGCACTTGGCTCCTTTGAAAGATCCTGTGTCTTTGTCCTTTGCTGAAATGTGCTCACTTCTGTCCGTCTATTTTAAAAAGTAAACACATGTTGCCTTTTATCATTGACAAAAACAACCGAATCAATCCTATCATGCTTGGGCTGCTGAACTTGACGGCCTCAGTAGAAAGTGTCAATTTGTTACTGAAGTTCACAAAGAATCCTACGCCGATTCCATGGTACGGGATGCTATTATCCAATCGCCACCCAACAAAGAAGTTAGGCAATGTGCACTTCAGTTGGCAAATCCAACTCTAGATGAAGTCCTATCCATCGCTCAGTCTTTTGAAATTTCTCACGCCGCTGGAGCGCAAATAGAGGCATGGGGCGACGTCAGGGAAATACAACCTGTGTGCGATGTTGACGAAGCATGTGGCGTGTCCCCACCAGCCGACGTGGCCGCAGTACGCTCCCAAGCGCAGCCTCGGCCTAACCGTAAACAAACCTCTAAGAAACTGCAGCAAAACCCACGGCAACTTCCTTCATGTCCGCGGTGTTTTATGAAGCATTCACGAGAAGATTGTCCACAACGTTGGGCCATGTCTCACAAATGCAAAAAAAAGGGTCGTGTGTCATCCATTTGCAAATCTGACCACATACATGATGTTCATGAACATGAGGCTGATTCTGATTCTGTGTTGTCTGTCAATTGTACTTCTTCCCTTTCAAGGAAGTTATTCCTCACTGTCCAAATACTTGGTCGAGATGTTCGCATGCAGGTGGATACCGGTTTTGCTGCCACTATCATCAATTCTCAGACGTATCTTCAGTTGGGTTCTCCAATCCTGTCACCTGTCATTAGGCAATTACGGACTTACAATAAACAGAAGATTTCTCTCTTGGGACAATTTGATGCTGAGGTATCTTACAAATCTGTTGTTCACACTGTTCCCATGTTTGTGGTCGACCATAGTAACGCGGAGAATCTTTTTGGTTTCAAAGACTTTCATGTTTTTGGGTTCTCCATAGATGAGTCTGTCAATATCGTCTCTGATGCTATTCCTTACGTTCAATTGGATTCCTTGTTGACGACATTTTCTTCCCTTTTTTCTCCTGTGTTAGGCCGTGCAAATGACTTTGAAGCTCATATTACGCTCAAACCCACTGCTCGGCCTAAGTTTTTTTGGGCTTGGGCCATTCCTGTGGTCCTTCGTGATCAGGTCAAATGGGAGCTGGATCATATCACTGCTTCCGGGTTCTTGCTTCCTGTCACTTCCAGTGAGTGGTCCTCTCCTGTCGTTGTAGTTGCTAAGCCAAATGGTGATATTCGTCTCTGTGGTCATTTAAAAGCCACTGCAAACGCTCAATGCCTTATCGACACTTACCCTATGCCTCGACCTGAAGAATCGTCCACTAAATATTGCTGGAGGTCAGTATTTTTCTAAACTTGACCTGTCAGAAGCTTATCATCAACTTCCTCTTGATGCTGTTTCCCGGCAGTTTCTGGTCCTTAACACGCCTTTCGGCCTCCATCAATACCAACGATTGCCATTGGAGGTTGCCAGTGCCCCTGCTCTCTTTCAGCGATTCTTGGAACAATTATTGCTCACTGTCCCTGGGTGTATAAATTACCAGGACGACATTATTGTCACTGGCTCCACCACTGACGAACATCTTCAAAATCTCCACACACTTTTTCACGTCTTACAGGCTGCCGGTCTTAAGTGTAATCTTCAGAAATAAAAATTTTTTCAGGCATCTATCACGTACTTGGGGTTTCAACTCTTTCAGGATGGTATTTGACTGCTTCAGCAAACTGTCGCTGCGATCGATGCCCTTCCTCGCCCTACATCTGTTAAGGAACTGCAGACCTTCTTGGGGAAAATAGCATACTATTACAAGTTTTTACTGTCTGCTGCTTCGGTGGCTCAGCTGTTGCATCGCCTGTTGCATAAAAACGTGTCTTTTTCACTGGTCTGCGTCATGCTATGTGGCTTTCCAGAAATTGAAGACTATGCTGAAACAGGCCCCGTGCCTGGCTACTTATCGACCTGGCCAACATCTTGTTCTTGCCATGGACGCCTCTCAATAAGGGGTCGGTCAGTCCTTGCGCACCGTTTTTCTGACGGTTCTGAATAACCCATTGCTTATGCCTCCAAAACGCTCACAGATGCCCAACAAAAGTATTCTCAAATCGAAAAAGAAGCTTTGGCCATTATTTATGTTCTTCATAAGTTTGGTGTTTTTCTCTTTGGATCCAAATTTCATCTTGTTACAGATCACAAACCACTTGTTTCCTTGTTTCATCCATCAACATCACTTCCTGACAAGGCTGCACACTGCCTCCAGCATTGGGCTCTTTACTTGTCTCGTTTCAATTGTGAGATTCATTTCTGGCTGATGGCTCAACATGCAAATGCTGATGCACTGTCTCACCTTCCCATGGGGCCTGATCTGGCATTCGATAGGGACGAACTTTTGTGTTTCCGCCTGGATGTTGCCGAGCAGTGGGTTGTGGACGGGTTCCCCATCACCGGGGACCGGCTGGTGGCTGCTACGGGTTCTGACCCTACCCTCTCCCGGGTTTTACGCTGTATTCAGAAGGGTTGGCCAGATTGTCCGTCCACTAAGATTTCTGATCAGTTGTGGAACTACTACGCTTTGCATTACCGCCTCACAGCTAGGGATGGTGTTATCCTCCTTTCCACCGACAATGCTTCGCCGCATGTTGTGGTACCTGCGTCTTTGTGTGCTTCGGTCTTGCACCTCCTTCACCAAGGACACTGGGGTGTGTCTCGCACAAAATCTCTGGCGCGCTGTCATGTGTGCTGGCCCGGCATTGACTCTGAAATCGCACACATGGTCGCTGCCTGCAGCCCTTGTGTGTCACAGGCTGCCACCCCGAAGTCTTCTTTGTCACCGTGGCCTTCGCCTGAGAAACCCTGGGAGCATATTCATGCTGACTTTGTGGGACCTTTTTTAGGTACTTATTGGCTTCTCGTTATAGACACCTACTCTAACTTTCCTTTCATTGTCCATTGCACGTCGCCTACCACCGCAGCAACCACCAATGCTCTAGCTCGCATTTTCTCTTTGGAAGGCCTTCCCTCTACTCTTGTTACTGATAATGGTCCGCAATTTGCCTCTTCTGACTTTGTGGATTTTTGTGCCCGTCACGCCGTCATGCATGTCACGGCCCCTCCATTCCATCCACAGTCAAACGTTGAGGCTGAACGACTGGTCCGCACATTTAAAGCTCAGATGAGGAAACTCCTGCTTCTTCTTCTGCTGATGATGCGCTTCTCCAATTTCTGGCTTCTTACCATTTCACCCCTGTGGACGAGCACAGCCCGGCTGAGCTCTTACATGGCCGACAGCCCTGCACGTCTACTTCATCTTCTGCGGCCTTCCACCTCACAGCCGCGGGTGCCTTTGCTTGGCTGGTTCACGGCCGATGACCTTGTATGGGTACAGGGATATGGCAGGCTGCCAAAATGGAGTCCTGGCCGCATCTTACGACACCGTGGCCAGTGCCTGTATGAAATTGAGATGGACACGGGTGTTGCAGTGCGTCATTCGGACCAGCTTTGGCCTTGTGTGCCGGCAACGCCTGTTCCAGATGCCGCTACACAACCTTCGGCTCTACCTGACGCTCAGGATACTGGAATCTCTCATTACTCACAACGCAGTCCTCTCACCATCATATCAGTGCCAGCTTTAGAACTGACGCCACCAGGAGATATGCCCATACAGGAATCAGATGACCATCATCTGTCGGAGCAACTCTAATTGCCTCCTTCTCCTATGGACACGGACACATCGCTCATGTCTCCTGTTATAACAACCAGACTTGGTGCAATGGGCAGATTGGTGCATGGGGCCCCAGCGGATTCGACCCCCGCGTCTCCTGTCATCTCGACCTGTTATCATCGGGGACACTTCTGTCCATACGGGAAGCCTCCTCCTCGAGACTTTACGGCCAGTCAAACAACACCTATGGATGTTAGCAATCTACAGGCCACATCCATCAAGATCTGTGCAAAAAATTCAAAGGGGGGAAAAGTGTTGTGACTCGCCGATCTTTCAAAGTTCCGCCGCGCAGTTACGCGCGTCCTCTACATGCGGCGCTGTCTGCCAGCCATGCAGCAGCAGCACCACCTAAGCGGCCAGAGAGCCAGCGGCCGCTAGACTTGGACTCAGTTATGATTTGGCTGTTAAAGTGTATGCATGTCTTACTCTGTTTACTTGATCTGTGACTTTCATGTATTGTGTCTTCCTTGAAATATATTTGTTCAACTTGAAGTTATAACAGTATTTTATCTCATTGATAATGTTGTTGTTTTAACATAATCATAGGAAAAGTTTTGTAAGCTTCAAGCTCATTCCTCTGCAAATTTTTTGGATGTTGATAAACTTGATATTGAGCAACCTTAAGCTCAAACAAGCAACCAAAAACCAAATAACTGATTGCAAATTTTGTAACCATAACATTTAAGGAACAGTTACAGTTCATTATTAGAAAAAGCTTCTAAAATGTATAAGCTACCTTAAGAGGTCCACCAGGTGTATGTAAACAATGGTAGAGTGGTAAGCAAGCACAATGCTCTGGACCCTTCTCATCACACTGGCGCAAGAGCATCTTCACATTGGGGTTAGCACCAATTTCTGGCAACAGTCTTCCAACCAGCTGAGGTGCAAGCATGTTAGGGTACACACTGAGAATTGCTCCACCAAGTCTCAATGCATCTGCAACCAGCATCAGTTCCCTGCCAACATAATAACTGGCATCACTTATTTACACAGACTAATACTCTTATTTTATGTTCATCTAATCCAAATGCTTCGTATTTATGATTCAATGCAAGTGCCATTTCCATTTATGAGTTTTTGCATGATGACCCACGTTAATAGCTGATTGTAAAGAAACACTGTTAATAGTCACATAACCACCTAATTGCTTTTTTACATCATGAAAATGAAAGAAGTGTACCTAAGAAATATTATACTATTTATTTCACAGAGCCACTTCATTCTACCAGTTACAAAATTACTATTTATGTAAGAATAACTGCTCTCTTTATTTGCTGAAAAGAGAGATCATCATATCACAAATGCACAGTGTAAACTGTGATGACTTTACTTAGCTACTGTTGATTTACAAACAGACGACTGGGAAAAACATTAAAGGGACTGATGAAGAAACTAATCACTAATCCTTAAATGACCATAAATTATTGAATATTGACTAACATAGCTTTGGGCAAGTAGATGTACAGAAACAACATTGATGAATTTCAGTACAGAATTGGAAATCTAGAAAATAACAAAAGTATTGATACACTGTAAGTCAATTTAGATTTCTCTAAGGTTTTGATACTTTTAGAAAAACTGGATGAACTATATATTCAAGGAATAAGAAAAATATGATTCAAATTATATCTACAGGGCAGAAAAATGCTGTGAAACCATTATCTTATGCTAATCATAAAATCAAGTTAGTAATCAATTCAATTGAAATTGAAATAGGAGCAACACAAAGCAGTGTGTTAGTTCTTCTGCCAGTGTCCATTTGCATAAATGACAGAGAGTCCACAGACACCACAGCTAAAATGAAATATGATGGCAGAATAATAGTAACTGAAACAACTGAATTTCAGTGAGCAACTATCAATCAAGTTTTCAGATATATACACTCATTGTTCAAAGCCATAGGTTACTACTGTAAATAAAACAAATTACATAGAATTTCTTCAAAATGCTCTGAAAGTATTGTGGAGAAAACATGTTTTTAGACTCTAGTACAGCTTTTGATATTCTTAACCATAAAAGTCAGTTGGAAAAGCTTCAAGTGCAATGACTGGAGGCACTGCACCAAAATGGTTCACCTGTTTCTTCACAAACTGTAAACAGAAGGTAGAAATGAAACTAAAGTTAAATGATAATATTAGGACATATTTCTCAGATGCAGAAATTTCAAAAGAAAAGAACCTCTCAAAAGTCAATTCTTTGACGAATCATGTTACTCATGTATATAAGCAAAATAGACCTGAACATTAAATCACATGCGAATACCTAGTTTTCAGAATATGCTAACATCCTTCATTTGAGAAGTGCCTTAAGTCATCTACAAGCAGCTGTAAATAACATTACTGACCAGCTAAATTAGAAGAAGAAATTCTTGATTGATGAAAAAAATTTCAAGACTTCTGCTTAAAGGAAGATATATGCTGTCATCTTTTTGCTTCATAAAATAAATATATGAGCAGTGTATCATGTTTCACAGATTATTACACACACCCTTTTCAAAATTCTTTGTCCTTTTGATTCCCTGCATTTATACATTAGAAACTTGTAAATACATGGAAAAGAGTTTGAAGTACATAAATAAAACTAGAATACCCATGATGATGGCAAAGGCATAACAAAGAGTTGATGTCCAGCCAACTAGAGCATAATGAAGAAATAAGCATATTATCTATAATTATAGACTCATTTAACTCCTTTAACTCTTTTCAAAACCATATTGGGGAAATGCCCTACAAAAGGAATACTGACTCTATTTTCAGATAATAACTTCTTTACTGTCTCTGGCAGGCCTTTATTTATGAGACCATATACAGCTGAAAGCTATTTCACAGGAGCTGTATATGGTTTCATAAATAAAGGCCTGCCAAAGCTAAACAACAAAAACTATGCTGATCATATATTCTCTTTGACTTTGTTGACAGAGTTTAATTTCATATTGTCTTATGGAATTATCCTTAAGAGTAATACAAGACACAAAAATCATTTCTATATAAGCTTTGTCTCCTTGTCCAGGATTGAGAGTTGTCTTGTGTGTTCAAATGTAAATCTCTTCAACAGGTTCCAAATAGACATAATCAAATATTTCATGATGCAATAATTTACCAACAGCCATATGTATCGTGGAAATTTATTTTGTGAACTTCTTATGTGCTACCAGTTTCAGCATTTCATAGCAATTTTACGACTATGACGTGTGGAGCCTGAAGATGGCATCAATGTAATGCCGAAACTGGTAGCACATAAGAACTTCAAAAATAAATTTCCACAATACATACGGCAGTTGGTAAATTATTACATCAAGAAATACATGCCAGCCGTTGTCCCATGGTCCATAATGGATCAGCAAAGATAATCAAATATTTGTGAATTCCTATTAATTCAAATTAAAACTAATAACACACATTTCACTCCTTCTACAAATTATCCAATTATTTAAATTCAAGGTTTGGTTGTTCCTGATAGTTGCATGAGAAGTAGCAGTGTTCACTTATACTTAGAGTATGTCACTCATATGAAACAATCTGATGGCTTCCCACACTGTGACACTAGGAGTAGCACTGCTGTGTCTCTCCAAAACATTAGAAGAATGTGTGGTCCCATCAGGTTGCCACTGTGTTTGCCATGCATTCTGGGAAGTGTAGAAACATGCCTGACAAAAAAAGTCAAGCATCCAGAAGGGAAAGAGCAAAAAATTAAACTTAATGAGTTGAAAGGATATATGATGTTATTTCAATCAGTACAAAAATGAGTCAAAATTACAAAGAACTTGGCAGTGTGAGCCCATTTATCAGCATGACATTGCACTCCCTCTGGTCTGTGCATGCACTGATTTGGTTCTGGAGAGTGTCATAAGGCCATAGTATCCTCTTCTGAGGAAAGCTGGCCAACAACTTTTGATACAAATACTGGCACTGGTCAATGGACTACCTCAACATTGTGCAGACAGTTCATAGAGACACCTGCCATGTGTGAACAAGCATTATTCTGTTCAAAAATGGCACCGTGATACTGTTATATAAGAGGTAACACATGAGTGTGAAGGATGTCCGTGACATATCATTGTTCTATCAGAGTCCCCTCAGCCACTGCCAGCTGTGGCATGACATAATACCTGATGGCTTCCTACAGCACTGCTATGATTCTCCAAAACGTTAGAAGAATGTGTGGTCTCTTCAGGTCACCACCACATTCGCAATGCATTTGGGGGAGTGCAGAAATATGATTCATTACTGAACACAAAGCAATGCCCTTTATCATCATTCTATGCTCCCAGGCACTTGTGTTGTGGAGTTACTGGCAGTCTACACATGGGATGATAATTCCCTAGTCTGGCTGCTCCTAGTCTCCAATCAATGGTGCAGGATGACACAGAATGTTACAGGGTGTCCATTACTTGTTATTTGCTGGCAAGTACAAGCCCCTGGTAGCTGAGTGGTCAGCACCACAGAATGTCAATCCTAAGGGGCCAGGTTCAATTCCTGGTGGTGTCAGAGATTTTCTCCACTCAGAGACTGAGTGTTGTGTTGTCCTAATTATTGTCATCTTATCCCCATCGAGGTGCAAGTTGCTGTAGTGGCGTCAAATCAAAAGACTTGCACCCAGCGAATGGTCTACCCAACAAGAGGCCCTAGTCACATGACATTTCCATTTTTACCAGAACTTTGATGAGTATGCCTTTTCTCACATCCCCACACAGTCCAACATTGGGCCACTGACATATCTAAATGCCCCACAGATCTGCGAGGTGCTGATAATTCTGTTTCACATGACTATGTGGCTTCTATGTACCCTTCACAGTTATCACTCAGCATCTGACACTATTTACACCTCTTATATACCCTACCACGCCTGGTAACAACACAAACATGCATGCCACTAATGCAATCTGGTTGCCATCCTACATGTCACAGAAAACTGAAACTCTAGCCATTTACATACCTGTTGATGATTTGTACATGTTTTAAATTATATTGTCATAAACCCATGCATTCTTTGCGCTTCACTTTTTTTGTCAGTAAAGTGTATTTTACTTTATGCAGATTATACAATATGATCATCATTTTTGCGACAAGCTAAAACTGTACTGGACACAGACTCAAACCCAGAACCCTTGCCTTCCATGAGCAGTGATTCCAAATATGCTTAATGTGGACTCCTAATTGGCTGACTAAAAGTTTCTACTTATAATTTGTTTCTCTCCTTATGTTCCAAGATCTACAAAAATCTCCTGCTACGCTGCTGGACAAAAAACACTGACAGAATAAATATTTTGACAAAAAGGCAGATTGGGGGTCTTCTTGAGATAATACCTTTTATTCTATGTGGATTATATGAGGGTCGTTCACAGAGTAAGTTCTGTTTCTATTTCTATCCATGGCAGCGCTACGATCGCAGTTCCGAGCATGCACGGCAGTTACTCTGACTCAAGGAGAAGACATGTACACCATTTTCATATCGCTGCTGCCAATGTGTGCTTTGTAATGCTTCTTTATAATGTCAGCCGTAATTGAAAATGCTGCCACATGTGAAATCATATCTGTGATTCATTTTCTAAATGCAAAGAAAGTTAAGCCAAAGGAAATTCATCAACAAATCTGTGAGGTTTATGGACAAAATGCTATGAGTGATTCAATGGTTAGAAGATGGGTCAGACTGTTCAATGAAGGATGTGATCAAGTGCACGATGAAGAACAAAGTGGATGCCCATCTGTGGTACTGATGAACTGGTTCACACAATCATCCTCCGTACAGCCTGGACCTCGCTCCTAGTGATTTTCATCTCTTCTTACACCTAAGATCTGTCCTTGTTGTCAACACTTCAATGATGTTGGTGAGCTGAAAGAACGTGTTACCACATGGTTGAATACACAAGCAGCAACCTTCTATGAAAAAGGCATACAAAAACTTGAGCCACACTATGACAAGTGCCTACAAAATTTTGGAAGCTATGTAAAAAAAGTAGTTTAACAGTTGTAGATTTTTGTAGAATAAATTTTTTTTTGTATCTGTACAAGTTTGTTTTATATAACCAAACGGAACTTACTTTGTGGATGACCCTTGTATGATATTTTTAATGTTTTTTACAAGCTGGAATTGGAAACCAAACCAGAACTCAAACACAAAAGTCCTATCTTTCATGAGAGGTGTGCTGCTAATTATAGATAGTGTAACTGATGGTGTACTGCCCACAAAAGGCAAGATTTCCTGAAATATGTCCTAGTCCGGCTCAAAATATTAATCTGTCACAAAGATTTTAATGTAGATAACAGATATTCTATGATAAATACAAGGTGTTAATGAATATGATAAGTTCTCAGTTGGAGATAAAAAGTATCCATGTTTCATATTTGAGGACGTAGCAGATTTTTCTTTAAGTTGGGGTTTTCCTGCTAATTTTACCATATTAAATTTATCATAGTGTAGATAACAGCAGATTAGTGATAGTTGATTATTAATGCAGTTTCTAAGAACTTCTACTTTCTGTCAGTGTATTCCTAAATTTCTTTTAAATCATTGCAGTAACTCTTTCATAACAGGAGTTACAGAATATGATAAATAAATAAATGAATGTGTACATCTACAACAGTACTTTTCAAACTAGTGTAAAGTGCATAGCACAGGGTAACTCCCATTGTATAAGTTGATAAATTGTGAGATTTGAATCATGTCAGACAGCCCTTCGCAGTTATGTACAAACCCTCTACTCAAAAAGTTACAGATACAGTACTTTTCAAACCATATACAAGCATGTGTTTATAATTGCCAACCTGTAAAACTGTTCATAAATACTAACAATAAAACCTGTAATACATTCATGAGATAGACACATATAGCCAGCTGTGTGGAACACTGCATTTCATAACAGTGACATCATTGTATGCCCACAAGACAATGAAAATGCTCTGGTACTACAGTGAGGTAAACACCACTCACAAAGCATTAAGACTGATAGAAGCTGGATTCAAGACACACACACATCCCTTAATGATGTCCCAGATGTGCTCAATATGTCTGGGGTAGATGACATGAAGGATCACACAAATACATTCATGGTCCTCTAACCATTCTTACATGAGTAATGCTGAAGGTACTGGTCTCCTGTGGAGTCCCGCAGATGAAATGATGGCAGCTGTACCAGTGAAATTTTTAATTATATATATTACAACCACAGGTCACCCAACTTTGTATGACCTAATGCTATAATATATCACAAACAATTTTTTTAAAGAAAATAACAATTTTTTCCTAAGGCAGTGTGCTGGTCTATGTAATATGAGGGATGCTCATTCACCTCTTGTAAACGTCACCAGGCATGACAATATATCCGCCACCAGACTTGCTGGGATCTTGCTACAAAATGAAATGTTCTGCCTCACATGGCTTTCAGTTTACATATCTATACCACCTGCATGTAGCAATGTGTACAAGACTCATTAGTCCAGATGACCTCCTCCCATGTTTTGAGCATCCAATGGTGGTGTTCTAGCACCCATGCTAATCGCTGTGTCATGGGATGTGTAATGAGCACAGGTGCCATTGTGAAGCAATGGCTCCTGTATCCCAAATTGAGGAGGCAGTTTTGGATGGTTCAGCTGCTCACTAGGCATTGTAGTCCATCATTGAATTGCTGAGTAATTTTCTCCACTGTGTTCCATCCACTTAGTGTTACAATCTACAGTATCTGATAACAACCCCTGTCATCAACATATTGTGACCCTGATAGTGTCCCTTGTAACAAAGTCTCTGTAGTACACCCTACATAGAATGCCACATGAAAAGTGTAGTGCCTCTATGACTGTAGAGATCAAAATTCTCATGAGATGTTCACCCACAATTTGGTCATGATTCCAAAGGGTTGATATCACATGTCTTTCTCATCCTGTGCTTGACTACTACACCAACAGCTAGTACAAAATCTGGTAAGGCACAAGTCTTGTGGATTGGAAGATTGCATCAGTGTTTTCGTAACATGGAGAGCTGCAGATGAAGCTATCAGTGTGTTAAGATTGAGCTTAGTGAATCACTATTAAAAATCCTACCTACAAAAATTTAAATGTTGTGCTAGTGAATTCTATACAAAAGGCGTATTATTAAAATGTATTAACTCCATAAAAGTGAGTATTATGCCTAATATTTTCTTATATTTTCAGTGCAAGAAATAGATACCATTTCATTCAACTGTTTTTTATTGCAGCATGAGTGAGCAAGACTTATCCCTATATTGACTTTTACTTATTTATGGAAGACAGAGTAAATTTTAATCATGGTTCTGTAACAAATTTACAGAAACCCTAATTTGTTTATATACAGTCATGTGTAGGCCTAATTTTGATGCATGAGTTTTCCTATTTATTTGGCAATCATTCAACTTAATCTTGCTAAATTATAGTTCTATGCCATGTACCAAAAGTGCTTGACTTTCCATCTCCAGGGTTTGGTATGATGGTTACAGTTTTTTATTGAGGTAACTGTAATGATGAAGGTCCTAGGTAAGTAATAAATGGGAAAATATCAGTGGTTACAATGTCAGAGTAGCACATTTTGTTTCAGCAGTGAGGACAGAAAGAAGTTACATTATAAGAAAAAATAGGACTGGAGCAAATATTTAGTTTCAGAAATTAATCAAACATCAATATTATAGCATACTGCAGCCATGTAAATGGTTGTTTGTTGAAAAGTTTCAGTGAACGTAAGAATTTTATTTTTGTAATTCAATCAGTGCACAAACCTAATTGTTTCAGAATATTTGATAACTGTGGTGTGAAATTAATGAACTACTCACGGAGGAGGAGGAGATTAGAGTTTAAGATCTCATCAACAATGAGGTCATTAGAGATGGAGCACAAGCTTGTATTAGGGAAGGATGGGGAAGGATATCAGCCATGTCCTTTCAAAGGAACCATCCCAGCATTTGCCTGATGCTATTTAGGGAAATCGCAGGAAACCTAAATCATGATGGCTGGATGTGGATTTGAACCATCATCCCCCTGAATGCAAGTCCAGTGTGCTAAACACTGTGCCACCTTGCTTAGTGAAATACTCATTGCAAAAAGGATGAAAGCCATTAAACCATCTGTCTCTTTGTACATCATGTGAGCACTAGTGCTAGTATGTTCAGCATCACAAGATCCAGATTAACATCAATCTTCTGCAGAGAATATACATTCTAAGAAAAAAAGAAAGAAAGACCACTAAAGAGTTACTAAAATTGATCACAAATTTCTGTTCACACAGATAATGACAGAAAATGCAAAATTGTAAATGTTGGCAGCTGATTGATGAATGTGTGATGCTGCATGACAGTTTCCCTGCACAGCTAGCAAGGGTAGTAAACAGTGAGCATATCAATACCAGGTGATAAATATTTTGCGAATTTCATTCCATGTACTCAGTTGACAGTAACAGTGCATCACAGACATGTGCATGAACAATATACGCAAATGTCAGCATTTGAGAGAGGATGTATATTTGGGCTCAAAGAAGCCAGTAGGAGTAAGAGGCAAATTGCTCAACATTTGAATAGATGCAATACCATTACTTGATGATGTTGGCAGGAATGGGTGAACTGTGGCTGAACACAGTACCAAGAAGGAAGCAGTCAACCTAGTGAGACGACACAATGTGAGGACCAAGCAATCATCGGAGAGGCACTCTGAACCTTGAATTCATCACATTATCCTCAATCCGATGTGCAACTGGAACTTCAATGACCACAAGGACCAATAATATGCAGCTTACAGAAAGGGGGCTGAGCTCACGGCTCCCCTTGGGTCGGATGCCCTGTGAAGTGGTGGGATACCAAGTTGACTATCACCCACCACATGACCCAACAACAAGGAGTGATAGTCTATGATGCCATTTCATTTCATAGAAGGACCTCTTTCGATGTCATCCAGAGCACCCTTACATCACAGCAGTACATTGATGGTATTATACAGCCTGTTTTGTTACCCTTCACCGCAAGCCATCCTGGACTTATGTTTAAGCAAGATAATGCCTGACTGCTCTCAGTGAGAGTTTCTACTGCTTGTCTTCGTGCTTGCCAAACCCTAACTCAGCCAGTAAGGTCACCAGATCTCTCCCCAGTTAAGAATGGTTGGAGTGTGATGGCCAGGCCCTCCAAACAGCTTGGGATTTTGATGATCTGACACACCTATTGGACAGAATGTGGCAAAATGTCACTCAGGAGGACATCCAACAACAGACAATGCCACACCAATAACTGCTTGTGTAAGGTCCAGAGATGGGCCAATGCATGATTGACTTGCTCAATTTGTGAAGATCTTCCTCTTGAATAAACCACACAGTTTTTCTGAAACTGTAATCATTTGTTTGTCTATACATGTACATCACATCTATAAATTTTGCTTGGAGTAGCATTAGCAAGCATTTGCAACTGATGTAGCTTTGCTGAAATCACTCTGTGCCATCAGCTCTTACACCATTCTTTTACTTTATAATATCTGACATAGTCCTGCTTACAATAAAAGTTTGTAAAACCCAGGGATGATAAAAAAAATATTTAAAATGAGTAAACTGGTCCATGAAACAAAGTTTTGCAGACTGTAAATACCAAATATCACAATGACTAGAAACTCTATATAAATCATCAAAATATGAGCTTGATGAATGTTAGATGCTGAAGCATGTGAAATTTGTGTGAATGTATGTTTTTTCCATTGGAAAATAATTTTAGAACTATAATATTTTAAGGGGGGGGGGGGGGGGGGGGGAAGTAATAATGATACGTGCTCAGATTGTATTTTTCTGTAATTAATAAAAACAATTGAAATCCTTTGACACAATATCAGATTTCATACAGTAAAAATCGCTAGTTCTCACAGGATGCCAAAAATAATCATTAAATCATTATTCATCAACTGAGATTCATGTTAATAACGATTCATAAATAACCTGAAAGTCTTACTGACATTTGCTTTTGACATGAGCGTTAAGAGTTGGAAATAGAAACCTCTCAGTAAATAAGCGATTTGCAAAAGATATCCTAATTAATGTAATGATTACTTACATAACAGAAAAGTACATTTACACTGTGCTGAGTTCTATTTTTACACATTTTGGCCTTCAAGATCAAATTCACATGTAAAAATCAATATACAAAGCATTCAAATGGCTGAAAATGCTGAGCTCATTTGTCACTTTGGTAATTATTCAGATAGCCTTTCCTGTAGTTTAAAGACAATTTTAATTTTCTGAATATTTCTTCCCCAGAACATAATGGTCCAACCATGAATCACAGAAGCTTGGAGATACATGCATTATATACACTTCACACTGAGGTATTATATGTTGATATTTGTAGCATGTAAGCAACAAATATGTATGACTATTTTGAAAACCAATATGAATGACTATTTTAAAATGTTGGTCAAAGATACTTTTCTACTGATTATGGAATCCTCCAAGAAATTAATTCATATCTTAGCTGGCCTTACAGAAGTTTATTTTCTTTATTTTCACACTAAGTACTTATTCCACCTTCAGTGTTGAGTAACAAAAAAATTACATTAAGTGCAAAGTTCCCAGTATTGGATAATTTTTGTTTGGAGAATTTATTACAGTTTGGCCTTTGTACTGATACAACAGTCCTTCGAATTTAGTTTGCCAGATTCTTTGGATTATGAATAAAGGTATCTTTAAGAATTTTTTCCATGGTCTTTTCTTTTTTTCCCCTGTTTCTTGATTGACAGCATCTTATACTGTAATATCATGTGTAGTTTTATTAACCTGAAACTGTCTGGTAGATTAAAATTATAAGTTAGGGAGGTGGAAAGGTAGGAAAGAAGGTCCTGATGGGGATAAAGCTGCAAGGGCACATCATGAATCATGCCTAGATAGGTCAGTCAGTTGAGCACTTGCCTACAAAAGACAAGGGTACCAGGTTCAAGTCCCTGTCTGGCATAGAGTTTTTGTATGGCAGGAAGTATCAAATCACTACACATCTGCTGCAGAGTGAAAATTCATTCTGGAATGTGACACTTCTTTACAACAAGAAACATGCACCTGCATGTTTATACCTAGGTTACATAAACCATCAAGAAGGCTGGTGTCCTGGGATAGTTTTCAGTGTAACTGAGTTGCTTTAGACTTTAAAAGGATTTATGGATTCCTTCAATCACACAGTTATTTTTATATAATGTTTGAATCAAGTGTAACATTTTAAGAAATCCTTCATCAACTTTTGAATTTCAGTTAATACATTGTATGTATAGCTTAGTGAATTTATTCACATGTCTCATTACTTAAATGTGTGTGGTACTCTGCATAAACTCTTTTGCAAACAATCATGTAGTGTAAATCCCACCATGAAAATGGGCCTTCAGTGGTGTGAAATGAGTAAAGTTATTCATTAACAATGAGACACAACCATTAAAGATTTATTCTGTAAAGCTAGTGCTAATCTAATCACTTTGATAATTGTAGAAATTTTATCCAGATTACTTCATGACTGCTCTTCAGCTGCTGATTTATATAATATATCAAATTAAACATTTAAGTAACTTTACACAGAATAGTGTTAGATTTCCACACACTCGAAAAGTTAAATCATGTTTAATAGAAACATTAGAGGTAAGAGGAATTTACATTTTTGATTATCAATGGTCTGATAAAATATAGCAGTGGTTAATATAGTGGTCATTTACTTTGTCTTTGAATATATGGAGATTTTAAATCTCTTATAGCCTTTTACATCAGAATATAGAACTCCATTCTGAATCCTAGACGTGAATACACAGTATATAGAAATTTTTAAAAAATAGTAAACTACGATTTGACTGTATCATGATATTTATCTTTTATACTATCCAGATTTCAGCTTTAATGCCACTATTAAGTACAATGCTAAAAGTTATTACACCTTTATTAAATCATATTTCTTACAGCACTGCCTTAACAAAAATGACTTAATAATCATCTAACAACTTTTAGCGTTGTACTTGATAATGTCATAAAAGCTGAAATATTGATAGTACAAAAGAAAGTATAATAATTCAGTAAAATGGCAGTTTAGTCTTTTAAAAAGTATTGTGTGACTGTGGTCAATGCCATCAAAAACTTTATACAGAAATTAATTTTACTTCTGATACTGTGTTTGTGAATTTCAATATAAACGAAGGTTTTCTTAAAGTATAAACACGAAAATACCTCTTATTACGTAGTGATTGTGTCCATTGGCTTATTTTTTTCCTCTTTTCACCTTAAAGCATCTGATATAGCTTTACTGCAACAAATTGCCCATTTTACTTCTTGGTGAAGTGATCAACAGTTGTCTCCCATCATATACTAGTATTGCCTTGCACTGGCTTTCCATCACTTTGATTGTTTGATTAAAGCAGTCCTCAATGACATCACCCAAATTTTCAGCAAAAGTGAATCTTGATGCTGATTAAACATCCAAACTTACTGAAGTTTTCCAGTATGCTGGCTACAATGGAAAAAATATGTGGATTATTTCTGATACCTAAGAACTTAGTAGCAACCTCCTAGGATGATACCGAAGTCTCCCTCTCATTCATAGTCTCTTTTTATCTGAAGTTGGAATCAAACATCAATAATCAAGTATCAGGTCCATTGTACATCTTTTAATAGGGCCCAACTCATTGAGTCATGGTGATAATAGGTTTGAGGTAACTTCAATGATTTTCTTGCAGGAAAGATTATTCTGCACCAACATTAATCCCTAACCCTACTACCCAATTCACATAAAAAAGAAGGGAATACGGTGAAGCCAATTTGCTAACCAGGAAGCACACGTCATTTTTAAATTGCCACACATCTTCCAACAATGAGGCAAAACTATGTCCATGTTTTTGCAACTTTCCTTCATATGTACATAATGGGCAACAATTATGAATGAAATTAAATGACCGTATGGTTTTATTTAACATGAGACCCCATCTGAGACTGTTCAGCCACCTGGTGCAAGTCTTTCTACGTGGCACTACTTTGAAAACTTGCACATTGATGAAGATGAGAAGCAATGATGAGTAGAATGCAAATCCCCAGTTTCCAATGAAAAAAATCTCTCATCCAGCTGGGAATCTAACCCAGGACCCCACAATCTAGAGGCAGTGATTCTGGCTACTAGACCATGAGCTGCAATTGGTAAATATCTGAGGTATACTTTAAATAACCCACTTTTTTCAAACACTGAGTAAATGCATGTTGTTTTCTCCTGTATACAGAAATGTTTGTTCCTGCTGCTAACATGTTCTTTTCTTTAAAATCTGGAATAAAACAAGTAAAATTTTTTATTCATTATGCCAAAATCCCCAACCAAATTATTTATATTGGTTTCTATAAAAAATCTTTGGTTCTAAATTGCCCAAAGAACAATAACATTTGACTGGAGCTTGTTAAGCTGCATTGAACAGGGAAGCACTACAACATCATCAAGAACCTTTGGTGGTTTAGGAACCCAAAGATCAGGACCCTTTGTTGAATGGCTGCCAAAGGGTACTTTACTCCCTTTTTATTGCTTGAGTTGCATCGAGCAAGTCCAAGACTACAAAAGTAACAGTCATTGGAGTGGTTTCTTACCTACCTCATATAACTGAAATAAAAAATCTAAAGGCCTATTTTTTTTCTTTCTATGATAGTTTCTTTAGATTTTCCGCACATACACAACATACCTGAAGTGGCTCCTACAGCTTATATTGATCACCAAGTTTATTTCCATAGTATGAGAGGTACTCTTCCTTTACAAAATCTGTAATGTTCCTCTGACATTACTTAATAACTAACTCATCACAAATGCAATAAAAATAGCCAACACAGTTTTTGCAACCATGAGTACCCATTGCACTTAAAGCTAGAAAAATTAGTTTACATTGTAGCAGAGTAAACGGGTGTAAATAATGATGAAGAGCCAAAAATCTTATTATTGTGGTTATAATATATACTAATGAGTACAACATCTGACAGTTTATGTTTGAACTACTATTTTTAATTCAAATGTATGTAATTTAAATCACAAAAAATGCATTTTTGAATTACTGAGCACTAAATAATAATGTATTTTGAGACTAGGATTCAGATCACTAGGCACCAAATGAGTAACCCACTTTTGTTAAATAAGGTGCTTCATTATTGGCCTGTTTAACCATTGTTAGGACTTTATTTACTATTTTTACGCAAGTAACCACTAGTAAAACAGCTACCTCACTATTTTTGTTGCCTGCCTGTGACAGTACTTATGTCACTACTCATTGCTAGACATTTGGTTATTTTTGTTGCATAGATAATAACTGGTGATAGTTTATGCAACATGACTGGACCTACGCAACTAGCCTTACATGACTTCAGGGTATTAATAATTAGATTACAAGAAAGAAGAATATTTTCCTTTCAAATGCATACGTTTCCCAAAGCCTGGCTTAATTTTATGAGTATGTTTACAGTGTCACTAGAAAAATGCTAGAAGATGTGTCCATCATAAATGTAAACTGCAATTTCTTTCTGAATCTCTGTTGGTATAGCATTTCCAGCCATTTTCCACTGAAATAGGTAAACGTATATTTAAGAAATTATGCATACATATGATAGAATGTAAAGGATCATAGTATAGTGTGCCAAGAAAGGATCATATTAAATAACTGGAATAACAATTCAGAGTCTTACGAAATCTGAAATTTGATTATTAAAACAGACAAAAGCATGCACCTTGCCTATTAAATAATTAATCATTAAGTAAGAATCAAATAAAAATATTGGTTCATTGCAAACAGAAGTTACCTACTCTACTGAGACTGAAATTTTTCATAAATAATGCGCCATAACTTGAACTGTAATTCTCACAACTATCACACTAGAAGAAAGCTGTCAGAGGCTCGAAAAGGTATTTTTGGCAACAAGTGCAGTATTCTACTCCACATACTTTGTTTCGTAGTTCACTGGGACCAATATGTCAGTGGAAGAAATTCTTCAGTACCCCATTAAACAGCAGTGAGCTCTCAGCAACCAGCAGCAGGCTGTCTCCCTGGCACTAAACAATTTTGCAGCCCCACTGATGTGCCAGGGTTCACCACCCTTGATGCAACCCACACTGTTTCCTCTGTATGATGATTCTGTGGAAGATTCGAACACATACAAAAACCCCTTGGAACATTCTCTGGCTTTTGGTGTCACTGACCTCAATATGTGTACAGTTTCTCTCTTTTGATGAAATGTGTCAGCTGCTCTCTACTTATTACTGCAAACATACTCATGTTATTGCTGCTCGCATTGAGTTTTACTGTTGTCAAAAGTGACTGCAACAGTCATACAGAGCTTGGGCAGCAGAACTGCATTGGCTTAGCTGCCATTGCCAGTTTGTTATTGAAGCTAACCAGGACTCATGCTGATTCGATGGTTCATGATGCTATAATGCACTTGGCTCATGATAGAGAAGTTCATGAACATGTCTTACAATATGAAAATCCCTCTCTCACAGAGGTCTCAAACATTTCCCAGTCTTTTGAGGTATCAAGAGAAGCAGGACATCAGATAGAAGCCTGGTGTGAACTAGCAGCTGTTGCTTCTCCTCGTCAGCAGCAGTCAGTTAGCTCACAAAGGAAGATGAGGTCATGGTTCTGCAAGTGTGGTCTCCACAATGTATGGGGCTGCACCATGCTAAGAAGCAACTGCAGTCAGTGTCACAAAAGTGGCCACGTACTGCTCTCCTGTCATACACTTACTGTTTTGTTCAACATAAGTGGGCTGCATGCAACTATTGTAAAAAATGGAACACATTGTTTCTGTATGCAACTCTCAACCTCCTGCATCAGACCTGAACATAGATGTGAACAGTGTTTCCCAAGTGACAGCAGCCACTAACAACCTTTACATAGAAGTATGTGTTATGGATAAGATGTTAAAAATGCAAGTAGACATGGGTGCAGCAGTGACTTTGTTTAAGTCTCAAATATATGTGGATCTTCAGCCACTGCCATTGTCCCCTGCCTTTCATTAGTTCTTGAGTTACAACAAACAACAAATACCCATGATGCCAACATTGAAAATTTATTTGAGTTAGATGCCTTCAATTTTTTTTGGATTTTCTGTTTCAGATGAAGTGAATCTAGTACTGGATCACATTCTCTACCAACAACTGGATGTACTCTGCTCAGAATTTTCCTCGCAGTTTTCAGAAGGTTTAGGGTGTGCGACAGATTTCAAGGCTCAAATCACAACAAAACTGATGGCACATTCCAATTTTTTTCATGCCCACCGAATCCCAAGAGCCTTACAGGAGCAAGTCAAAGCAGAAATTGGTTGAATTAAATATTGTCATGCCAGTCTCCTCCACCGAATGGTCTACCTCAATAGTAACTAAATGCTAACCTTCAGCTCTGGATGATTTTAAAAAGACTGTAAATTCACTGTCTGTTGTTGATACCTATGCCTTACCCTATCATGATGAACTCTTAGCATGCCTTTCTAGGGGCCAATATTTTTTCAAAATGGACCTGTCAGATACCTACTCGCAACTGCCTCTGGATGATGATTCCAAATGTATCCACGCAGTGAATACCCTCTTTGGGATATATCATTACTAGCACCTGCTTGCTATTTGGTGTAGCTACTGCCCCCGTTATTTTCCAACAATTTTTGGAGCAATTCACAGCATCCATGCTGGTATGCATGAACTGCCTGGATGATATTGTGGTCTCTGGTTCCTCCATAAATGAACACTTGTCCAACCTTCATGCCATGTTTAGAAAGCTGCAGGCTGCTGGGTTGGGATGTAACTTGCACAAATCACAGTATTTCCAGCCATATATCATCTGTCTGGGTTTTGAAGTCTCATGTGCTGCTGTCAAGTCTTTATGCCACCATGTCGATGGCATTGCAGATTTGTGGTACCCTAGAGTTGCAGGCCTTTCTCAGAAAGATTGTGTACTACCATAAATTTCTTTCTGATGTGGCCACAGTGGCTCAACCACTTCATGCTCTCTTATATAAAGGTGTTCCTATTAACTGGCCAGACACTTGCAACATGCTTTTACCTTGTGGAAGTCAATACTACACTCGGCACCTTCCTTGGTTACCTTCCAACTGGGCCAGCATCTTGTTTTGGCCACAGAAGCCTCCCAATATGGCCCTGCAGACATTCTTGGACACAAATACATGAATGGGTCTGAACACCCTATCATTTACACTTCCAAAATCCTGAATCAGGCACAACAGCACTACTCACAGACAGAAAAGAAGCTTTTGCTATTGTGTACACCCTAAAAGAATTTCATGATTTCCTATATGGTTCTAAATTTCTTTAGATTATTGATCATACACCTTTGGTTTCTCTCTTCCATCCTTTGGTATCTCTTCCAGACAACTAACACTAAATTTTAAAAAAACAAATGCTGTTAACTTCTCTGCAAAAAACCACACTATAACAACTTTAAGTTAAATGATGAAACAATAAAATGTGTAGACTACACAAAATTTCTTGGTATGCATGTTGACAGTCAGTTAAAGTGGGAAGAACATATTAAAATACTTAGTAACAGAATCGCTACAGCATGCTATGCTCTTAGAATTCTGACTGCAGTGTGTGATACTACATGTGTCAGATCTGTACATTTTTCTTATATCGACTCTGTTATTACCTATGGAATAATATTTTGGGGAGTCAACAGTAAAAATACTCAAATAGTTTTCAAATTACAGAAAAGAGCAATTCGTATAATAACCAAGAGTGGCAGTAGGGCTCACTGCCTTGAACATTTCCAAAAGCTGGAAATCCTAACTGTTCCCAGTGAATACATTTTTCAAAGTATTATGTATGTAAAAAAAATATTGACTGCTATATGAAAAATTCGTTAGTACACAGCTATGAAACTAGAAACCAATACAATCTGCATCTAGAGAGGAAAAATAAAGTTAAAACTCAGCAGAGCTTGTTGTACAATGCTGTTAAATTATCTAATAAATTACCCCAAAATATAAAAGATATTGACACAATTGGACAGTTCAAAACAAAACTAAAATATTTTTTATTAAATAAAAGTTATTACGCAGTAACGGACTATCTGAATTAAAACATGTAGTGTAATTAAAGTAGCCTGCACTGTAATACATGAGGAAATAATTATAATATAAAATCCAGAATTGTACAGTACTATAAGAAAATTACATAAGGATATAAAACTAATGTAAGATACCTCAAAAATGTGTGTAAATACCAATTCTATGTGTATAAATTGTAGGTATATTGTATTGTATATGATTTTTCTGACGAAATCCACACAATGTAAATTGTTACATGGATTAATAAAGAAATCAATCTATCAATCAAACTGCCTGGAATACTGGGTCCTGTTTTTGTCATATTATAACTAGGAGATTCACTTCTGCCCCACAGCATAACATGTTAATGTGGTTGCCAATTGGTCCCAATCCAGCATTTTATTAGGATGAAATGCAGTATTTCCATTTAGATGTTGAAGCCCAAATCACAGTGGACAGTTCTTCCATTACCATTTTCCAGATTTCAGTGGCTGTCACAGCTGATCCTGTATTGCATCAGATTGTTCAATTTGTCCATCATGACTGTCTGGATGAACCACTGGGGTAATTACTATGCCCTCCACCACTGCCTCTTTGTTCTTGATGGTGTGTCTATCGAAGAGTCGGTGCCCAGGGTTGTGATCCCATCTGCACTGCAGTGGGACATCACATGCTTTCTCCACCTGGGCCATTGATGTGTTTTTAGTACAAAATTGCTGCCTCCTGCCATGTATTTTGGCCAGGTATTGACAATGAAATCATTCGTGTTTGTGTCAGCATGCTCATAGTGAACTGCCCATCATGCAGCACCACAGGCCTCTCTTTCCCTGTGGTCCATCGCCCAAAGCTCCTGGGAGTGATGCTGATTTTGCAGGTTCCTTCCTTAACTCTTTTTGGCTTGTTGTAGTTGATACTTTCCCAGAATTTCCTTTTGTGTTTCATTCCCCATCCACATCCACAGTGGCTAGGTAATGGCCCTCGCAAGGATTTTTTCTTTGAAAAGATTACCATATACACTTGCGACGGGCAATGTCCTGCAACTTTTATCACAGGATTTTGAAGACTTTTGTACAAATAGTGGCATTCAGCATGCTATGGCTCCTCCATTTCATCCTCAGTTCAACAGTGAGGAAGAGTAGCTGATATGTACTGCCAAAACTGTCATGCAACCTTCTCCTGAGGAAGCTCTCAATTGATTCTTGAGCTCATATAGGTTCATCCCAGCTGCAATCATAGCTTGGCAAGGATGTTTCATAGCCACCAGTTTTGTACACTGTTTCACCTGCTCTGGCCAATGCCTGGTCACCCTCCGCTGCCGCCTCGCAGCTATTCCATGAAGACTCCACCCTCTGGGCCTGCAGCTTTGGCTGGCACCTCAAGTGGATACCGGCATCACTGTTGAGGCCACCACCTCTGCATTGTGTGCACCTCCAATGGTTTGGCGTCCCAACACTACAACCAGCTCCACCCATGTGTGACCAACTGTGCACTGGAGGCTCCACCGCCCTTGCAGCAGCCCCCACCTTCAGTGCCAGCTCCTGCAGCAAGGTCCATGCTCCTTTTGGCTCCTGCACCATCTTTGTTTGGGGTGCCACCAATGCTGGGCAAAGTAGTTTAATGCTGGGCCACCTGATTCGCCACAGCCCCTGCAGTCACTGCTGATGATGCTGCAACCTTTGTCTTCTCTGCTGCCTCCATTTCTGAGTGCCTGCCCAGATTTGGCCATGGATAAGGAGTCTCCATCACCAGTACTCCCTTACAGTCTCTCATGGGGGAGTGGGTGCTGTGCCTGTCCACACCTGTGCCATTTCAGACCATATTCTTTTGTGATGGCACATCTCCTGCTCCTTCTGATGAAGACATGGACATCTCCATGGTGAACAGTTCTGTTCCGTGTGGGAAGGAGTGTTGTAACCTTTTGCAATGAGCATGCATAATTAAGCAGTGCATGTCTCCATGGCTGGCTTAAAGAGGCTGCGTGACATTGGCCCAGACAGCACAACTGTGTGAAATATTAGTATGTAAGACACTGCACTGGGCCTTTGGCCATTCCAATGTTTGCATGATGACTCAATACTTCATTGTTAGACTGTGTGTTAATGTGCTCCCTGATTCTGTGTGTTTGTACTATTCCTCAATAATTGTCTATGTAATTCAATTTTTAGGGGTGGGGGAGGTAGGAAATAAAACATAGCAAGTGCCTTCTGCTCCCATCAATAACCAAATTTTTTCCTGATTTTTCATTCTATTTTCAATACAACACCTCATGAAGTAAGCAATATATACGTGAATACTTCAAATAGTTAATTAGGAGAGGTTCCATTTACATTTATTATCTATTTGGTTATACTAAACACGCTGATTTCAGATGATGCAGTTAGCGTTACTAGAAACTTGATTAATTAAAGGTTATGACAAATTGAAAGTTGTAATGCAATTAGTACAAGGATAATACTTTGAGATTATCAATAGAATCTGAAGACTTGTTACTATTCATTCAAAAGCAATCACCCCATTTTTTCTGACAAGGGAAACTGCCCATTGCACCCCCCACATATTTAATGGTAAGAGGGCCCAGTGGACTGCGAGTCAAAAACTGAACATGGATCAAGCATGAAAACAGGAAGAAGATGTACCTGACTGTGAAAAAAAAGCAAAATAGAAACAGTGAATGGTCCAAGAAGAAGAAGTGCAATACAGGACAGCCAGCTAGAGCCATGGTGTCATGGTTAAGTGGTTACACTGTTGGACTGCTATGCAGGTAAGCCATGTTAAAACCTCCCTCATGCCAATTTCTTTTATTTTTGCTGTTTGCTTTACACAAATTTGTGTCTGTATCGTGGTGTAATGTGTGTTTGCAACAGTAAGGTGTAAAGTATGGACCTATAATGACAGCTGATTCTGCACAACTACTCTATTAGCAGCTGAAGGGAAGTGGCTTTCGAATGGGAAATGCAGAAGTTTGATGAGGTGATAAGTCTACTGAATCCTCCACTGGAAAACACATCTGGTGTGTCATACATGGCATTAGTGACAGTACATGTGTCATACAATAGGAATCTCTTTTTGACACACCTAGTTTGTATGACTGATAAGTGAGTGAGATATGCCTCCTTGCTTGGTATAGGTGTTCATATGAATGTGGATGTGATTACTCCCAATGATGAGAACAAAATAGTTTTTCATATAAGCTGCAACAAATGAATGCAACAGTTTCACAATCACACAGTTCCTCTGTGCTCTGTCACAACATGTCTTTTTAATGTTTGTTAAGTTGTTTTCTGTTTTGAATGTCTTGACTCTTGAATTCCTTTGTTGTAAATTAGTTCATGCCCATTTATTTGTTGTTTTCATTTTTGTGTCACATTTACTTGTGATGGTAACATATTCTTACCACATGACTCACATGCTATAACCAATGATAGTGTAACAACTGCCATGACTACAGAAAGAGATCAAACATCTCAATGACCAGATAGACAGTTCATAATGTTGTGGAAAAAAATGGCAAAAGGGGGTTTCAAACATGGCTCATGCACTTGGCATTCCAACACCATGACCACTTACCCACAATGCCACTGCTGTTTCACTCTGCTCTTTATTGAACTTCTTGTTCTCGGACTATTCACTGTTTCTATGAGGGTAATCCCAAGAATAAGGCCTCCCTTTTTTTTTATAAGTACAGATCTCTGTTTGTGTGGCAGTTGGTCACACTCTTATAAAGAGTGCTTCACGCGCTGTGTGTAAACATGCGAACGCCGTGCTGAGGTGCTCTGTCTTGGCTTGGCAGCCATTGAGAATGGAGCTCCCATTGGATGTTACCGGCAAGAGCAAATTGCACGCAGTTATTCTGTTTTTGAACACAAAGGGCACTGCGCCAATTGAAATCCATTGCCAATTGACGGAAGTGTATGGTGAGTCATGCATGGATGTCAAAAATGTTCGTAAGTGGTGTATAGAGTTTGCAGCTGGTCAGACCGAAATTCATGACGAACAAAAGAGCAGGAGACCGTCAGTTTCTGAGGAGACAGTGTTGAAGGTTGAGCAAAGCATGCATGAAGATCGGCAGATCACCCTGGATGATCTCTGCACGTTGGTTCCTGAGGTTTCCCGAAGCACCACTCACAGAATTTTAACAGAAACATTGGTAACAAGATGGGTGCCATGCATGCTGACTGAGGACCACATGCGGCAACAAGTTGATGCTTCCCGCACATTTCTTCACCGCCTTGTAGCTGAACAGGACAACTTTCTGGACTCAATTGTCATGCGTGACGAAACCTGGACATACCACTTTACACCTGAGACCAAGCAACAATCACACCAGTTCATAACTTTCTGAACAGCAAGGCAGTGAGCTGGTATGACATGGGCATACAAAAACTGCCACAGCATCTACAAAAATGCATTGACAGAAATGGAGATTATGTCAAAAAATAGCTAAATGTTCAAGCTGTAAACTGATGTAAACCATTGTAGAAATAAACAGGTCTATATACTTATAAAAAAAATAGGAGACCTTCATTTTGGGATTACCCTCGAATTTTGCTTTTTTTTTTTTTTTTTTTTTTTTTTTTTACACAGTTCAGAAAAACCTTCTTCCTGTTTTCATGCTTGATCTGTATTCAGTTTTTGATGGGTTATCCACTGGGCCATCTTACCACTAAATCTGATGGGGATGTGATGGAGAGTTTCCCTTGTGAGAAGTACTTTAAATTACCTGGAACTAATTAATACTGAAATAACTGACACTGAAACTTTAGACATTCACAGTTTCCCATTAGCAATTTTGCACTTGTGTTAGTTACATCCTAAATTTTGAAACTGTACTTCCTGCTATTTTTCTGTATCAGATGACACCGTAGCTCATTAAATCACTAATTAAGATTTTGAATAATTAAACAAAGTGTAAAATAAATTTCAAGAGGTATGCCATATTCATAGATAGGGTATCCCAATGCTGGAGCATAAGATGGTTCTGTATACTTTTATAACTTACTAAACTTCAACATTTTTCATAAACTAGGAAGCAGTTAAGTCTTATAGACCAAATGATACAATGAAATCAAACCTAAGCAATTTCACAACATTATGTAGTTTCCAAGATCAATAAATACCTGTAGGCCTGTCTTTAAATAGCCCACCCCACACCAAAACCACCAATATTGAGTGAGCAAGGAATGGTGTAATACCTCTGTGAAAGTCCTAGGTCCATCATCAAAAACCTAACATCTCTAAGTAGAACTGAGTTAAAATCTGAAGTCAGGATGTAAACACTAAACATCTATGCAGTCTATCTGCAAAAGTCTTTGACTATTATGTAACTGCATAGCATCTTTGTATCTTCAAATCTTCGGTGTGATAGTAAACAAACAATGTCTAAGTATAACTGTTCCGTAAAATCTACTTACTGGATTTTTAATCATGTTGTCAATTTTCTACATGGCAATAACTTGTGCATTGTATTTGCTATGATGTATTGCCACTGTGTCAAGTTTTAACCATGACTTTTAGTGTACAGTGTGTCACTGAATTATTGCTTGATTATCTATCTCTGAATATGTGGATGAAGGAATAGGTGCAATTCTCTGTACCTGTAAAAGTGGTGTACTGTGCAACGGCAACTTGCCATCAAAATCTTCAAAGCGAAAATACAGTGGGAAAGATTCATTTAATTTTAACTACTGGGTGGACTGAATCATTTGGCATAATCCTTTCTAAAGTCAGTTTTCAGCATACACTGATAAGCCAAAACATTATGACCATTGCCCACTGTGATATTGGGTGCCAACTGGTGGCATTGTCAGCACGTGATTCAGTAACAAAGGTATTTAAGCAGAGCAGACATGGACAGGGGTCACCCTGGTGAAGATACGGGCTGCAAATGGGGAAATCCATTCAGATAAGCTACTCTGACAGATGACAGATGATTTTTACGCACATCCTGTGAATGAGTCACTCAAAAATGGTGAAACTGGTCAAATGTTCACATACTACCGTCATGAGCATCTACAGAAAGAGGTAGAATAACAGTGAAACTACCACTGGGTGATAAATGGTTGGATGTCCATGACTCTTCACAGAATGTGGGATTCGAAGGCTTGTCTGCTCTGTAAAGTAAGATAGATGGTGATCTGTGCCATCTCTGCTGAAAGATCACAATGCTGGTGCATACAAAAGTGTTTCAGAGCACACCGTTCATTGTACAGTGTTGAACATTGAGCTCCACAGCAGACCATTATGTGTTCACATATTGATCCAATGACATCATCAATTATGAATGTAGTGGGCATGGGACCATCGGGATCTGATCATCGATCAATAGAGATGTGTCGGCTCTTGAGATGAATCACTACACTAGGTCAATGGTTGTCTCCACAACACCATCATTGAAGTGAACAGTGACTTAAAACATGCAGCACACCATGGATGCAGGCTGGTGGGAGCAGTATTATGCTATGGGAGACATTCTCCTGTGCTTGCATGGGATCTGTGGTAGTAATAAAAGGCACACTGACAGCTGTGGACCATCTGCATACCTTCATGCGTGATGTCTTCTGTGACAGTGATGTCATCTTTCAGCAGTATAACTGTCCGTGTCTCAGAGCCAGACCATGCTACAGTTGTGTGAGGAGCATTATAGTGAAATCACATTGATGTTTCTGTGACCAAATTCGCCAAATTTGGGTCACTGTCAGGTGCCATCACATCACAAATGAGCAGCCTGTTATTTATGTGACTTACATGACCTGTGTGTAGAAATCTAATACCAAATACCTCCACAAACCTAGCAACACACTGATGGGTCCCTGATACGCAGAATCAGTGACATATTTCATACCAAAGATGGACAAATGACCTATCAAGCAGGTGGTCATAATGTTTTGGCTCATCAGTGTATTCTTTCATAGCATTGAAATATAAAATTTCAAGATATGTGAACATTAACACATAAGGGACAAGCCATAAACTGCTGAAAGCTGTTGATATACTTTCCGGGATGTGAGGTCGTGGTCCAAGAACTTTTCTGCTCCTGACGTTTCGTCCAGAACTGCGCTGGACTTCCTCAGAGGCGCTGCTCCGCTGAGTCTTGCCGACTCAAGACTCAGCGGAACAGCACCTCTGAGGAAGTCCAGCGCAGTTCTGGACGAAACGTCAGGAGCAGAAAAGTTCTTGGACCACGACCTCACATCCCAGAAAGTATATCAACAGCCATGTCACCCGGTCGTGAAAGCCTTCATTCTGCTGAAAGCTCACAGGAATACGCTGTGGTATAGGACTATGTATCAAATGTTTCTTCAAAGTAGACCACACTGAAAGTTTATTTTATGTGATCATGTATGTTTTCAACACAATGAATGGCTATTGTTAACAATTCCTGGAAATTTCATTAACTTTTGACTAATAATTGCTGTGCTACAGCAATTTAAATAAAATGCTGCAGTCCTGTACCAGCTGTGTGAACTACCACGAGTAGACTAGCTGTGAGCATATAAACTACTGGTTTGAAGGGTTAACAAATACAGTAACCTCAACCTAAGCCAGTTTGGTTTCCAAAAAGGCACCTCTGCTCAAATCATATTTGAATGATAGACAAAAAAAATATAGTTCTCAAGAATTTGGAAAGTACAGCACTCCATACTAGCAGGACACCATGACCTGTGGAGTACAACAAGTTTCTGTGCTCCATCCTCTGCTATTTGTTATATTTGTAAATGACCATCCAATGTGAACAATTCTCAAACACACTTTACTCTCTCTCCAGATGACACAAATGAATCTGTTGAGAAAACATATAACAGCAACAGAGAGAGCATGGGAAAAACACAATATTTGGACGGGCCCTGAAAAGTTTCACTGCAAATGGTCTGACACTTAATGTCACCAAGACACAACTAATACTGTTCTGTGTGAGACACGTAACAGAGGAAGAAACGTAAATAAAATAAATTGATAGTGAAATAATGGATGTTTAGTCCTCCATATTCCTGGAACCACACATAGACAAGTTAAATTGGTCTGCACATACCCTGGAATTGTCTAAAAGACTGAGCTCAGGAGTATTTGCTATCATACTATTGCTTTGACTGCTAATAAGGTAGCAACCATAAATGTATACTTGCACTATTCCCTTAGGTCATGTCTTAACATGTATGTCATACTATCCTGGTGCAACCAAAGACATGTAAAGAAGATCTTTACAGTACAAAAGCAAATGATCACAATTATGTATGGAGCCCACCCAAAAAGTTCATGTAGGTACTTATTCAAACAGCTAGGCACCTTCACCATGACATCTCTGTTACAGTTACGCATGGTGCAGGTTTCAGCCCACCAAACCCATGTCTTTTGGCCTGGCTGTATGGTACACTGGACAACCTGGCTGATCCACCAAATTCTGCAGTTCAGTACAGTCCATTGTACCAGTCCAGCTGGGTTGACATGCCCTGCCAGCCCGCTGCTTCCTCAGCTTATCCAGTTTGTTACTCTCCAGGCCAGCATATCACTTCCATTGCATTCTGTTCTGCTTTCATTCACAAACCCTACATTTCTCCTTCTTTATTGTTACAATGCTTAAGTATTTCTAACTATGTGGGAAAGGCTGATGGCTGTTTCACTAAATTTGCAAGACTGCATGCTTCACACTGTAGTGCCAGTTCATTCACCTTTTTACCTCCAACTAGTTAGAGTCAACATAGGTATTTCTTTTTTGGTGTGTGACATCAACAAAATAACGAAACATCTTTGATAATATTATATGCCCCCCTCCCATGAACCATAGACCTTGCCATTGGTGGGGAGGCTTGCTTGCCTCAGCGATACAGATAGCCGTACCGTAGGTGCAACCACAACGGAGGGGTATCTGTTGAGAGGCCAGATAAACGTGTGGTTCCTGAAGAGGGGCAGCAGCCTTTTCAGTAGTTGCAGGGGCAATAGTCTGGATGATTGACTGATCTGGCCTTGTAACACTAACCAAAATGGCCTTGGTGTGCTGTTACTGTGAACGGCTGAAAGCAAGGGGAAACTACAGCCATAATTTTTCCCGAGGGCATGCAGCTTTACTGTATGGTTAATGACATTGTAATTCTGTCAGAGACAGTGAAGGACTTGGAAGAGCAGCTGAATGGAATGGACAGTGTCTTGAAAGGAGAATATAAGATGAACATCAACAAAAACAAAATGAGGATAATGGAATGTAGTCGAATTAAGTCGGGTGATGCTGAGGGAATTAGTTTAGGAAATGAGACACTTAAAGTAGTAAAGGAGTTTTGCTATTTGGGGAGCAAAATAACTGATGATGGTCAAAGTAGAGAGGATATAAAATGTAGACTGGCAATGGCAAGGAAAGCGTTTCTGAAGAAGAGAAATTTGTTAACATTGAGTATAGATTTAAGGGTCAGGAAGTCATTTCTGAAAGTATTTGTATGGAGTGTAGCCATGTGTGGAAGTGAAATGTGGATGATAAATAGTTTAGATAAGAAGAGAATAGAAGCTTTCGAAATGTGGTGCTACAGAAGAATGCTGAAGATTAGATGGGTTGATCACGTAACTAATGAGGAGGTATTGAATAGAATTGGGGAGAAGAGGAGTTTGTGGCACAACTTGACTAGAAGAAGGGATCGGTTGGTAGGACATGTTCTGAGGCATCAAGGGGTCACCAATTTAGTATTGGAGGGTAGCAGGGAGGGTAAAAATCATAGAGGGAGACCAAGAGATGAATACACTAAGCAGATTCAGAAGGATGTAGGTTGCAGTAGGTACTGGGAGATGAAGAAGCTTGCACAGGATAGAGTAGCATGGAGAGCTACATCAAACCAGTCTCAGGATTGAGGACCACAACAACAACAATATTAAATAGGAAATATTTCCTAATGTTCTGCAAAATTATATTTATTTGGCCATGAACTGACTCTTGGCTTCTTGGGCCACCTTTAAGTGACAACCGAATATTGCAAACAAAGATATTACTTTCGTTGAAGATTAAAAAATGATGACCAGCAAGAAAAGTGTTTAAATAGGAAAGTGTTACAGTGTCTGCTATGTAGAAATAGTTACATTAACTAAAAAAAGAGAGCAAATCTTTTTATGTGCCCATACATTTAACAACTGATGAAAAATAAAGTTGAATTTACAATTTCAATCTGTTATTTGTAACTAAAACTTAATTTAACAGAGGATAAAAAGGAAATTGAGTCTGGTCATTTAACACTAAGCTGTCATTCTCTCTCATATGTCTGTTGATTTCCAGTGGAGTCGGCTTTGTGCTTTTCTTTACAGAGTGTAAAACTTCACATCCTACATCATATGATTGGTTTTCTGTTAAAAGATGATTGGCAAAGTCTGAATTTTTCTTTCTCAATCTGTGGCTCAAATTGCCTGAGCAGGCTGAAACCTGTGCCATGCATGACTCTAATCCCAGTACATTACTTCCCTTACATTTTTTGTTGCTGAGAATTTAAAATTGTGCAGAATTAATGCTGCGTGTCAGAGATGTAACACTAGAAGTAATTATAATTCCATATAGAGCTAAAAAGACTCAGCAAAATCCAAAATGGAATTCCCTACTCTAGCACATAGCTGTACAATGCTCTTTTATTTAATATCATGTCCTAGATTACTAGTCAAAACAGATTTTAAAAACTGATAAACAGCACCTTCTGGAAAAATATTTCTATTCCTCACAAGAATTTTATAATAACGCATAATTGTGAGAATTTTTATGTAGTGCAATGTAGAGTGATTAATATGAATTTCATTGTTAACTGCTGTTTGTCTTTACAAATGACTGTTTTATATACAAACCAGTATATAAGAGAAAAGTGTGCATATTTATTATAAATGCTTCACATGTTCAACATCCTTGTGATGTATATGCCCATGGATCTATGGATCTTGAAGTAAAATAAAGTGAAATAAATAAAATCTGTGTTTTTGACAGCATAACCACAATGTTTCTTTCAAATGTAATGTCAGTGATAATTTCTAAATTTAATTCTAATTTTGCACTCGATTCCTCTGAAGTGCTAAAGGGTCTATCAAGGTTATTTGTCTTCTTACAGACATTTATTAAGTTTTTAGCAGTGAGTTTACATGGTTTTATTATAAACTGATGTGAAAAATTTACTCCTTGTACAGTCTCACTTTGTTAAACCTTCCCTCAGTTTACTTAATTATTTTTCAATATTCTTCTTAAGATTGCTTTTTACTGATTAAAATAACATATTGTAATTAATGTCTTACCTCTCTATTTTTAATGTTTATTTTATCTCCTTTTTTGGGCAACGGATGCAGTAACACTGTCATATATTCCCTTAAGATGTTCTCTGCATTACAGGTCTCCCCAAATAGTGCTTTTACATCCCCACCAATTTTGTCCTCCATATATGAGCGATTCTGTGACTACTGAGTCCCTGCTTGTTTTGTTTATGTTTTTCAATTCTCTTATTATTTTCCTGCTTTCTTATTAATTGAGAGGCTTCTCTTCTCATTCTTGTACTTGTTCAAATAATGCCATTTCTTCAGGTTTTGTAATGTCGTGATGTGTTTGGGTGTAATTTGCTTGATGTTGGCAACTTTGTTCATTATTGATGATTATGTTTCCTTTTTAATCTTTGAAACAGGGAGTCAATGTTGTTAGTTTCATCATAAAAATTTTGTAGGAATTATGTATATTGGTTTAGAAGGAGTTTTGAGTAGGCGAGATGCAAAAGCCGCTAAATGGATTTTTTGTCCATTTTGAGTTGAGCACACTACCGATAGATTTTTTTGGAGATGACATGAATGAATAGGTTTCAGGGTACAACCCACAATAAATGGTTGAAATTGACAGTAGAAAATAATGGTCAGTTGCAAAAGCCACTAACTGCATGTTGCCCTTGGGCGCAAAGCCCGCTAAATCTCCAACATTTGCAAAACCTGCCAAGTTCAAAAGTCATCGCAGTCGCTGTGCCATGTCTGGATGCAAGGAATGCCAACTGACATCAGACTTGCCAATCTAGACATTCAAAGCTACCTTGAAGTTTGTTACGATTTGAAGGGATATTTTTCTTATTCAGAGTTAGGTTGGCTGCACTGTAGTGAATATAAACGCAACAATGAAGCTCTTGCTGCCAATGTATTGTCAAAATATATGCCAGTAAGCATACTTCAGCTGATCAGTTAGATGTTTGTCGACACACTTGTGTGAGCATTTTGAAGGAAATAAGGGATTTTTTGGACAGTTTAAATGTAGAAGGAGGTAGAAATGAAGTGGGAGTAATTGAAAAAGTAAGGATTTTCCAAGAAGTTGAACCCATCGTTGTAGTTGCAAAAGCCCAGAACAGGACCAAGGGCAACGGTCTCTCCTGGAAAAGGAAGAGGCATCCTGATTAGTGAAAAAGAGATGTTTCCAAAACAGAAGGGTAAGAACATGAAAAGTATTATTAAAGCAATGTTACGCAATGAATACTGTGTTGACACAAACTGTTATGACATATGTGGCAGGATTAGTGAAAGTTAATGGTAACTGGCATTTGCAGATTCAGAAAGCCAAAAAAAAAAAAAAAGAACATGTTTATAAAAAGCAAAATAAGGAAACTTCTCTAGTTTGTGGAGAGCACTTCTACAACTTTGAAGTTGAAGATGGGAAGAGCATCCTGAAGAGGGGAAAAAATTTCAGCAAAGAAAACGGCCCAACACCCATCACCGCTGGTATAAAACTTTCTCCAGCCGAAGTGGCCGTGCGGTTAAAGGCGCTGCAGTCTGGAACCGCAAGACCGCTACAGTCGCAGGTTCGAATCCTGCCTCGGGCATGGATGTTTGTGATGTCCTTAGGTTAGTTAGGTTTAACTAGTTCTAAGTTCTGGGGGACTAATGACCTCAGCAGTTGAGTCCCATAGTGCTCAGAGCCATTTGAACCATTTAAAACTTTCAGAAGCCAAACTCGGAGATGTCAACCAGCTTTTGGAGCTTCGCTTTGGTGAAGACTGAGTGACCAACGACAAACTTGAATTCTACACCAAGGTGTTAGACAAGAAGGAAGGCACTCCAATATCGCTCCTGCCAGGGTCAACAATCTGTAGATGACAGAAGCAATTTTGAGTTGACGGGCAGTATTGATGTTGATGTCACATAAAAGAAATTTTCAGTTAATTTCATTTTCTAGAATCTTTTTGTCACTGTTTTACTTAGGATGCGACTTACTGCAAATTTTATTATTTTCTAAAATTTTGTTGATGTGTTACTCAGATGAAATTTGGAGCTTATTTTATTTTCTACAATATCTTGTGATGTCAAAAACATAATGGTGTATTTTTTAAAAAAAAAAAAAAAAAAGGAAAAAGCTAATGCTGAGCATTCTTATCTCCTCTCTTTTTGATGTTAAGTAAGTCAGTTTTTTGTGGCAAACTAAAGTCACATTTGATTTTTTATGTTCCAATCTTGTAGAATTTTCAGACTTCTCTTTGAAATAAAATGTATTCTGTTTGTATCCACAATAATTAAATTCCACCATCCTGTCATTCCTAACATATCATCAAATAGTGGATTTTGCAACCAAATGTTTGTTTTGGAATTGGATTGATACATTTGCAAAACCTGATAACTGCATAAATTGGGTGCAAAAACTGCTAACTCAGTATTTTATATAAGATTTCAACATGTAAAACTCAATCACAGATTTAAACCATTGATACTGTGTAATAAATTATTTTTTTACTTATTTTTTAAAAGAAATGAAGTCTTTAACTTTAATAGTTTGAATGGGACAAATTTTTCACAATGATCTCAGTTTCATTTATTGTGGAGTTAGCAGCTTTTGCATCTGGGCTACTCTTTTATAGTTCTTTATTTAGTTGTTGAGTATTTTATTTCATCTGTTTGCCTAATTTTGTTTTGGATGTCTCCTCTGCACTTTGCACGTTCTTCAGTCTTCTAGCTGCTTTGTTGTATTCTTATCCCACATTTTAACTCTTATTTGTAATCCTAGTTCACAAACTTCCTTCCATCACAGTTGCCTCTTTTATTTTTCTAAATAAGGTTGCTTGCTCTGCTGCTCCTAGTATTGATATTATTATTTCTAGCTGCTTGTGGCTACTTGTTACTTTTACCCCATCATTGTATCCATTCAAAATCTACTACGTGGATGTTAAATCTTGCAGTGTGTACTTCAGCATCCCTATACAGACATTTTACTTTCTTTTTTTTATGTGTCAGCTTCAGCTTCCTTTTTATTGGATAGTGGTCAAGGGCATATTCTCTCCTTCCATAAAATGTAGACGTTGAGTCTCCTTGCAGGTATAATAAGTGATAGCAACATGGTCAAAATGGAGTCTGTCTAATGACTGTTTGGTTATTTTCACAGTTGTTTCTTAAGCTTCTTCTGCATGTTGTTTTCCTGAACTTCATGTTAATTCATCACCCAGTTCCATCAAGCTCTTACCACCAATGATTATGCTAGTGTGCACAGTCAATCATCAGTGATCGTAAGCAAACAGCTCCTTCCAGTCTGCTCTCTCAAGTCCGCTAGTCTCTGGAACCCTATGTAGTATTTCTTTCTGTTTTTCTTTCCTCCATTATTGTATTCTTGTGACATTTTGTTGATTCCTCTTTCTTAGTGGTGCATGCACATTTAAAATTTTATACTTTTGTTCATGTTTCTAGTGGTGAGAGTTGTCATACATGGTAAGTTGATGCTGAGTTTCAGCATCATGTTGGTCAGCAAATTCTGTAATAATATTTGTGTTCCAAACATTTGTATCCCTTTTCTATTATATATTTTTGAACTGGTCTCCTTTAAAAACTCAGTATTCATCTGATTACGATATACATTTGGCTATATCTCTTGTACAGCTAAAATTTCGGTTTTCATTTCCCCATTATATTAAAGGTCTGGTGTGCAATGATCCTGGGCTTCAACAATACAAGGCCAGGTTTTCTCAATGTACTTTTCATCTTTGTTGGCTTGTTACCATTAGTAGGTAACTACAGAATCTTGCATTTCCTGCTACTACAACTTGTTTTGCTAGACCAAAAGGCCCAATGCTCATATTATCATCATATTACTGGTATAATTTCATATAATTACAATGATTTAGCAAGTTCTGAAATTCATGTTTTTTACATAATGTATTAAACGCATATCATATATTGACATATTCCTGTGTTAGCAGAACTTCATACAATAAGTAATCCTTGCATCAGAAAAAACTGTGTCAATTTGGTCTTTTTTGGCTTTTCCATTTCCATAGCAAATTATGAGATCAGGAGCTCACAGTTCATATAGCCTGAGTAATAAAAAATTAAACTTGAATACAAAATTATTAGTTTAAATAAGTTAATCAAATCACTGAAGTTATAATGCATCCATCATAATACTCTTGGTAATTTAGACATCAGAAAAATGTGGTTGTGGAATTAAAGTCACAGAAAAGATTCTTGTTTGAGAAAGTTCTCTGCCATAGGCCATGATGCACATTTAAAAAGCTTGCACAATGATAGCTGTCAAAGCAGCTATGCATTGCAATTCCAGAGAATGGACTGATTTTCTATTAAATTCCATGTAGGGTAATCTGTGAACAAACACACAACCTGAATTCAATCAAATATCCAAAATGAACATTCTACTATTTCAACAACCAGGTTGCACACCTGATCTCATATCTCTTACCTTGTTGCCTCTCTGTCTCCCACATTCACACAAGCATCTTCAAAATCACTGAGTACTGCTTGGAGAGGACATGAGGATAACTTTGCATGCAGCCACTCGTAGTTAAATAAGACATTTTCAAACAAATCCTGGAATCTTCTTGATCTAACCAGATGGAAAGGCAGTTCTCCAAACTGAAATACAGAATTATATTCATAAAGACTTTTGACATGCATGAGACTTCTACTAGAACAGATATTCATGCAAAAACAGTATCCTTCTGTGTATCTTATGAAATCATATATTTCAGTAGTGTGCTTACATTTTGTGGCATGTAGTTGCAGCTGTAGCGGTTATAAAGCTAAGTACTGACAAAGTTTCTTTTGTGTTGTTATACAGTTAATAAATTTAATAGTTTTCAGTGGTGTTTCATGCTGTTTGTGATGAAATAATGATTTAACAAACTTTTGGAAACATTCACTCTCTGTGTTTTTTAGAGTTTTCTGTGCATTGAAATCGGTTATTAAATTTCATGCTTTAGTTTTCAGCTGACATTTCTTCTTGTTTCTAGTGAAATATCTCAGTAAAATTTTCATTCATAGTTTTAACTTCATCAAGTGTTCCAATGGCCACTTGAATTTTTATTTTTAGCTAATAATTTTGTGAAGTTTTGTTGGTATTGGTATTACCTGTGGTGCAGTAGTATTAATACAAGTAGTTGCTTTCTTAGTACACAGAAAATTTCGAGACCACTATTGTTACTATAAATAGTTCTAGTGGTGTAACTGAACTTAGGTAACATAGACATATAGCTTTACCATGAGTGAGAAGTGTGGGCTCTGTTGCAGGTTCGTCAGTAGTGGGTTATGGTGAGGGATTTGTTCAAAGTATTTTCATTTGGGGGGGGGGGATGCAGTGGGGAAGCCAGTTGGCATTCTAGCATGGTGATCCTCTCCTGGAAATGCAGAGTCTGTAGTAGAAATAAGTTGACAGAGGAGCAGGAGCATAAGATCTGTGCCCTTCAGGTGCAGTTAAAATGCGCAAAGGAGGAACTACATATGTAGAGGAGGGTGAAGGGTGGTGGGGAATGGGAACTTGCAGTTGCCAAGAAGGCGCCTAGGAGGAGGAGGTATCCAGACAGTTATACTTTGCGTATATGCAATAGATTTGTCCAACTGTCAGAATTGAGTGGTGAGGAGCTTCTTGTGGCTGTAGATGTAGGGAACATGCAACAGTCCTCAGCAGTTAGGAGGCCTAGGTCAGTTGCAAAGTCTAACAGAAAGAAGGAGGTTCTGCTACTAGGTAATTCACATGGTAGAGGTGTGGGCTAGCAGTTTCAGGAAGTGTTGGGGAGTGAGTACCAGGTCACCAGCATTGTGAAGCCTAGTCCAGGGTTGGCTCAGGTGACTGACAGCATATGGGAGTTATGTAAGAATTTTATGAAGGAGGATCAGGTAGTGATAGTGGGTCGAGCAGGGAACAGTCTTGATAGAGACAGGGAATATTATGTAGGTGGCGACCTGGTAAAGATAGCTATTCAAACTGGTGACACTAATGTGCATTTTGTGCAAATGTTCCAGCATCATGATCAGCCTCATCTTAATGCGGCTGTTAGGTGCATTAACATGGGGCTGGAGGGGGCGCTGATGGCAGAGGGCATAGGTCACTTTTCAGTGGTGCCAGTTGGGTCTATCAGTAGATCGGGTTTCACTAGGCATGGTCTGCACCTCAGTGGGTATGGGAAGGGGTATAGTGGATGGTGGTGATATCACTCATGGAAAAATTCCTGTAGTAGCTGGCATTAGAGCTGCACCTTTTTTAGATTGAAGTCAGCTGATAGCTATACCTGCTTAAAGGAAGTCCCTCTAACTAAGGACTCACCCTCAGAGGATGCCACGTTTCCTAGTAGAGAAGGAATTAGCATATTTCATCAAAATATAGGAGGTATTAGAGATAAGATTAGTGAACTGCTTATAGATGTTGACTCTGAAATTATTAGTATGTTGCAGCACCACTTAAGTAATTTGACAATTCAGAGCCTTCCTTTACCAGGATACAGATTAGCTGGCAGTTTTTTCAAGGAGTTCCTTGTGGGGTGGGGGAGTGGCTATGCACAAAAAAACAGTATTCCATTTCAGTCTATAGAGGTATCAAGGCACTGCACTGAACATATATTTGAATGTTGTGCAGAGACAGTCGAATTTAGTGACACTAAACTGCTAATTGTTGTTGTTTATAGGTCCCTTAACTCTGACTTCAGAGTATTTCTGCTCAAACTAGAGAGGGTTCTTGATTGTAGGAAGTACCAGAAATTTGTTACATGTCATGACTTCAACATAAATTTTGTATATGATGGTGCAAGAAAAAGGATGTTGGTAGATCGCCTAAATTTATACAGTCTCATGCAGACTGTGTTTTTTTCCAACTAGGGTGCAGGGGAACAGCAGCACAGCCATAGACAATATTTTATTCATTCTTCATTACTAATCACATAGGCTGCGATGGGCGGGTCACATAGCCCGAATGCATGAGGGCAGGTCAGCGCGCAGAGTACTGGTAGGGCACTTAGAGGGAAAACGTCCTGTGGGGAGACCGAGGTGTAGATGGGTAGACAATGTGAAGGCTGATTTGAAGAGCCTAGGTATTGAAGGTGAATGGAAGGAAATAGCCCAAGACAGGGACAGATGGCGAAAATACGTTGCTGCGGTAATAGACTCTTGAGTCCAGTATGACCAGTGAGTGTGTGTGTGTGTGTGTGTGTGTGTGTGTATTCTTCATTACTAGATGGGCATTCTGTAAGTAAAAGGGTGAATGGCCTTTCAGACCATGATGCACAAATTTTAACACTAAAAGGCTTTTGTACTCAGATAATGTCACATGTAATTACAAACTATGAAGTGAAGTTAATCCAACAGCAATAGTTTTTGAAACCTTGTAAGGAACAAGAGTGGCAGGATGTTTATAGTGCCGATAACATAGATGATAAATATAATGCTTACCTTAACACATTTCTCATGCTCTTTGAGAGTTGCTTTCCACTAGAACTTCTAAACGGGGTACTAGCAGTAATAGGCAGCCTGGGTGGCTGACCAGTCGGATAAGGATATCATGTAGAACAAAGTGGGAATTATATCAAAATGTTAGAAGTAGTCACAATTATGCTACAGTAGCCCATGACAAACTGTACTGTAAGATGCTTAAAAACATTATTAGGAAGACAAAGCGTATGTGGTATGCAAACAGAATAGCTAATTCAGAGGATAAAATTAAAACCGTATGGTCAGTTGTGAAGGAAGTGTCTGGTCAGCAGCACAAGGTCAACGTTATAAAGTCAGTTTGCAGTAAAAGATTTCTGTTACTGATAAATCAGATATATATACAGTATTAAACAATCATTTACTGAGCATTGTGGATGAATTAAATAAAAATTTAGCTTCTACAGGGAATCATATAACTCTCTTGGCAAATGCCTTTCTAAGATTGATGTCTGAAATACTCCTCTGTGATACAGACAAGGGAAAGGTTGAGTCAATAATTAAATCACTGAAGACTGAGGACTCTTGTGGTTATGATGGAGTGCCTAGCAGAATATTAAAGTACTATGCTGCACCCGTTAGCCCTGTATTTAGCTATATTTGTAATTTTTCCTTTAGAAATCGTCAGTTTTCTGAATGATTACAGTAGTCAGTAGTAAATCCGCTTTATAAAAATGGAGAAAGGGATAATGTAGACATTTTTAGACCTATTCCTGTGCCATCAGTGTTTGATAAAGTTATTGAAAAGGCTGTGTATGTAATGATAATTGATCATTTTATATCACAAAATTTGCTATCAAATGTACAGTTTGGCTTTAGAAGTCATTTAACAAATGAAAATGCTACATTCTCTTTTCTCTGTGAGGTATTGGATGGGTTAAACAAAAGGTTTCGAATGCTAGGCATATTTTTTGATTTAACTAAGGCGTTTGATTGTGTTGATCACAAAATATTGCTCCAGAAGTTGGACCAATACAGAATACAGGGAGTAGCTCACAATTGGTTCACCTGTTACTTTAGCAACAGACAGCAAATGGTCATTATTCACAATGTTGAGAATGACTGTGATGTGAGGTCTGAGTGGGGAACGGTCAAGTGGGGGGAGGGGGGAGGGGGGCAGGGATCAGTGCTGGGGTCACTCCTGTTCCTTATTTATTTATATAAATGATATGCCCTCTAGTATTACGGGTAGCTCTAAAATATTTCTGTTCGCTGATGACACTAGCTTGGCAGTAAAGGATGTTGCGTATACATTGGTTCAGTTTCAAATAGTGCAGTTCATAACCTAAGTTCATGGCTTGTAGAAAATAAACTAATGATAATCACAGTAAGACTCAGTTTTTATGGTTTCTAACACACAATTCAACAAAACCTGACGTTTTAACTTCTCAGAATGGGCATATATTTAGTGCAACTGAACAGTTCAAATTTATAGGTGTTCAGATACATAGTAAACTGTCATTGAAAGTCCACATTCAGGATCTCATTCACAGACTTAATGCTGCCATATACTATTCAAACAGTATACGAAGTAAGTTATCATTCGACACAAAAATTAGTCTACTTTGTTTGGACAATAAGTGGTGAAAGTTCATGAACCTCTTGTCGACCCCTGTTCACAAGTCTGAGTATTTTGCCATTGGCCTCCCAATACATATATTCCTTACTGTCATTTCTTGTTAACAATATTAGCTTATTCCCAAGAATGAACAGCTTTCACTCAGTTAATACTTGGCAGAAATCCAACCTGCATTTGGATCAGACTTCCTTAACTCTTGTGCAGAAAGGTGTGCAGTATACTGCTGCATCCATTTTTGATAAGCTACCACTCTAATTCAAAAATCTTAGTAGTAATCCATGCACTTTCAAATCAAAACTATGGAGTTTCCTGATGTGTCACTCCCTCTATTCTGTCGAGGAGAGCCTTGAAAAATTAAGCTGATTTGTGTTGTATTGTTGATTGTGTTTACTTAAACTTATAGATTGACTTTTTTGGGGTTCTTAAACATTTATCTGTTATTACTTTTATGTTTTAATTTCATGTACTGACACGTTCCATGACCTTGGAAATTTGCTCCTCAGTTTGGTCCTATGGAACTTGATGTGTAAATAAATAAATAAATAACAGAAGGTGTAAAACTAATAACTCATCTTATAACTGAGGCCTTGACTTATTGATAGGCACATAAATGAGACTGGTAATGTTGCTATCTTCCAGACAACTCCCTCTTCAGAGCTTATAGAATACACATACATATACATACTTATATACAAATACTCTTGCACAGCTGTACTGTCCCTGCCAACTATTTTGTGCTGGTGCTGCAGCTTGACTGGGGTGAGGAGTTGTATCAAGTGGAGTGGGCAGAGGGACAAGGGAGGGTGTGGGAGGGATGGTCATCTGAGAGGGAGAGGGAGACTGGAATAGAAGGGAGAACCGATAGAGGTACTCAGGGTATCCTCTGCCACACACCGTCAGGTGGCTTGCAGAGTATGGATGTAGATGTAGATAGATGTAGAGTAGGCACACTGGATAGGCATGTTGCAAACAGTGAGCTTGTTCTGGCTGCAGGCAATGTGCGTTGTGCACAGTGGATGTGATGTGTAGGAGTGGATTGAGAGTGAGAGATATAACAGAAGAAAAGGGGGACTGTGGACAGCAGGTGTGGGTGCAGTATGAGAGAGGATAGGTTCATGGGGCAAGGACGAATGACCATGTGAGGATGGTGGTAGCAGATGTTGAGACTGGGGTTACAGAATCGAAAGCTATATTGTAAGGACAAGTCCCATCTACATAATTCAGAGAAGCTAGACTTGAGAGTAAGGATTTAGGGTAAGGATCCATATAGTACAGGTTATGAGGCATCCATTGAAACGGAGCAGTGGTTTACGCTACTAGATGGTCAACTCTGCTTGTGACCACAGTTTGGTGAGGGCATTCATTCAGGTGGACAGCTGGGTGGTGGTCATGCCCAATGAAATATTGTGCAAAAGTTAATACTGAATTAGTATATGATGTGACTTTTCACAGGTTGTCATGCCACTGATCTGAAGTTGATTGTATTGGGTGGATGCATCTGACAGGTCTTGCATTTGGGTCTTTCACAATGATAAGTGGTCAAAGCCCTTGAAAAGGATATGGTTAAGTTGTTCCAGTATGGGATGATATTAGGTGATGAGGAGGGTGCTCCTCTGCAGTTGGTTCATGGGGATGTTGAGAGGTTTATGTGCATATGTGGATACAGCACAGGAAATCTGTTTGCAAGCTATGTTTGTGTGGTAATGTCTGTCTGTGAAGGTGTCATTAAGACCTTCAGCACATTGGGTAAGGAATGCTCATAACTATAGATGCACAATCCATGGATAGACAGACTATGTGGAAGGCACTTTTTAATCTGTAATGAATGACAACTATCAAACTGCTGGTATTGCCAGTGGTTAGTGGGCTTCAGATGTACAGAGGTTTGTCTGGAGTTACTGAAGAGGTGTGGTGGTGACACACTGGTCTGTGGAGGACCAAATGAAGTTCATGGGAGGGAAAACATTGAGGCTGCAGAGGAATGACAAGAGAGTGTGTTTTGCCCTTGGTCCAAATCATGAAGATATCATCAAAGAACCTGAATCAGACAAGGATCTAGATATTTTTGGTGGTTTGGAAGGCTTCTTCTATATGGCTCACAAATAGGTTGGCATAGAAGGGTGTCATGTGGGTTACCTTGAGTATGCCACAAATTTCTTTGCTTATTTTGCCGACCAGTGTGGCCAAGTGGTTCTAGGCACTTCAGTCTGGAACCAAACGATGGCTATGGTCACAGGTTTGAATCCTGTCTTGTGCATGGATGTGTGTGATGTCCTTAGATTAGTTAGGTTTAAGTAGTTCTAAGTTATAGGGGACTGATGACCTCTGCTCAGAGGCATTTGAACCATTTTTTGCTTATTTTCTTCTCAAAGAAAAAATTTTTATGTGTAAAGATGTAATTTGTAATTTGTTGAAGGAATGAGGTGGTGGATCTGGAGCTGGTAGGACATTATTGTATTGTATTGTATTGTATTTTTATTGATCCAGGCAATCATAGTATTGTACAGCTGTACATATGATATTGGATAGGTCAAGAGAGCTATTTACAGTAATTTTTACAAATTGATGTTTACATTATTTTGTAGCAAGGAAATTATCTTTCTTCAACAAAACAGTTAATACAAATCAAAGAGATGTAAGGTTTTACATACGATATTGGATAGGGCAAGGGAACATATTTGCAGGTAATATTTAATAAATTGTTTTTACATTATTTTGCAATGAGGAAGTTAGCTATCTTTAACAAAACAGTAAATGCAAATGTTGTATGGTAAAATACAAACAGCCAATACAAATGTAATAGTAAAGTAGTCCAGTGTATTTCATAGACATGCACAGTATATAATTTTCAGACCTAATTGAACATTTATCATATTTTTTACATTTTTAACCCCTTTCAAAAAAATGATCAACTGCATAAAAGCAATGGTCCAAGAGATATTTTTTTAACTTATGTGTGAAGGCTCTTGGGTTCTTTGTTGCTTTGATTTCATTGGGTAAATTATTATACATTTTTATCCCAACATTTAAAACACTTTTTTGGTAGCAGGTAGTTCTGGACTGAATCATATGTAGGTCAGATTGCTGCCTTGTTGCATAGTTATGAATATCTCCATTGAATTTTAGTGTGCAGTCATTGTTTAACAGGTATGACTTGACAAATGAGACGATATTATAAATGTAAGCAGAGGGCAGTGTCATAATGCCATTTGTTTTGAAATGTTGTCTGCATGATTCATTATGTCTTAGATTACATATTATGCGTATTGCCATTTTTTGCATTTTGAAAATATATCTACCTCCAGGTGAGTTCCCCCAAAATATGATTCCATACTGTAATGTAGAATGGAAGTAAGCATAATATACATGTATGAGAACAGATTTTGTGACTGATTTTTTGAGTATCCTTAAAATGTAACACACAGTTGAGAGCTTTTTTGAGATATAATTTGTGTGTGTCTCCCACTTAAGATTTTCTGCAAGCCATATGCCAAGAAACTTGACAGAGTCCACACACATAAGCTCTTGGTTATTTAGAATCACATCAGGCATTTCTTGTTTTTGGGATGAGAGTCTGAAGTTGATGTAGGTTGTTTTCTGTATGTTTATAATCAGTTTGTTCTCGTTGAACCATTTGCTGAGTGACGACATAAGCGGTTTAATTTTTTGGTTGTGGTCCTCTGTATCAGTACCCGTTATTAGAATACTTGTGTCATCGGCAAATAGTGTGGTATGTCCTGTAGCAAGCTTTGTGCTTATATCATCAATGTATAGCAGAAACAGTATGGGTCCCAGGATTGAGCCTTGTGGCACACCATATCTAATAGGCATTGTGTCAGAGGAGTGGACAGTAGATTGATGGGTGGTTGTATTCTTTTTTTCAAAATTAATTTCAACTTTTTGAAATCTGTTTGACAGGTAAGATTCTAACCATTTGTTTGCAATTCCTCTTATACCTTTATTTGCTAACTTCTTAAGGAGTATGGTATGGTCAATTACATCAAATGCTTTGGATAAATCTAAAAAGATACCAGTAGTGATTTCCTTATTATCCAGTGCTTTTAAGGTTTCGTTGAGATATTCATAAATAGCTGTGGTAGTTGTCTTTTGCTTTCTAAAACCATGCTGGTGTTTTGTCAATAAGGATAGTTTATTAGTAAAGTCTTCCAATCTGGTGTAAAATAATTTTTCAAATATTTTTGAGAATGAGCTGAGTTGTGCTATGGGCCGGTAATTGGCTACATCATTTTTAGAGCCCTTTTTGTGAAGTGGGGTAATTTTAGAAGTCTTTAGTAGGTCAGGGAAAACTCCGTTTGTAAAGGATGCATTTATTATGTGGGTTAGGGGTTCTACAATGGATTCTCCACATTTCTTAACAATTAAATCAGGAATATTGTCACTACCACTGGAGTACTTATTCTTTAGTCCTTTTATAACTGTAAGTACTTCAGGATTGGAGACTTTGTGAAGAAACATTGATGCCTGTACCGGTGCGGTTTCTATTAGTGTTTGGTGTTGAGCATTTGGTCTGTGGCAGTTGTTCTTTATCAGGTTTTCTGCTATTTTGCTAAAATAGTCATTAAAACCATTTACTATTTTTTGGGGATCTGATGTGACTTCATCATTTAGGTTTAGTTTTAATGTTTTGTTTATAACATGCTGCTTGCTGTTTGTTTCATTTTTTACAACCGTCCACAAGCCTTTCATTTTATTGTTAGATTCCTTTATAAATTTATCATTGTATAATTTTTTTGCTTGTTGGATAACTTTCCTATAGATTGCAAAATAGGTCTTACAATATGACCTAAACTGATCATCGACGTCATGGTGTTTCATGTGATTTTTTAAGTCACGCTTTTTTTGGCTGGAAATCCTTATCCCTTTTGTTACCCATGAGTTTGTGTGTTTGTTTCCAATTTTCCTGGATTTCAGTGGAAATGCAGTATTGAAGTGTTGGAGAAATGTTTCATGGAAGGAATTAAATATGTAGTTTACATCATTTTCTTTATAGACCTCTGCCCAGTTTTCAGCCCTTAACAGATAGTTAAAAAGCCTTATATTATCATCATTAAATTGCCTTTGCATTTTAGTTATTGTGGGATATTGTCCTATGTAATTTAAATTCGCTGTTAGTATTTGGGCTTCATGGTCACTGTAACCTGTGCTGATGACTTCGATTGAGTGGTGCAGTTTGTCTGTGTTTATGAAAATCTGATCTAGAGCTGTTCTTGAATTTTTTGTGATCCTGGTTGGTGTGTTTACAGTTGGGGATAGGTTGAATGAATTTGTAATATTCAACAATTCGTCTTTGTTTTTTCCAGGTGTGAGGAAGTCAATATTAAAGTCTCCACTTATTAATAGATTTTTGTTTAGTGAGTGAATTTTTGTGAGTAGTGCTTCGAGGGAGTGTTTGAAGGTTTGGATGTTTCCATCAGGGGCTCTATATATATTCAGTATCAATAGGTTATAGTCTGTTAAGATAATTAAGGAGAATTCAAAGTCTGTTTCTATTTGCATATTATTGTACTTTGTGAGGCTTTTGTATCTTAAATATTTTTTGACATAGATTGCTGTACCACCTCCCTTACTTTTGTTCCGACAAGAATACCCAGCTAGAGTAAATTCGCCAAGTGGGGTTTTTTTAATTTTGTCTTCTGTTAACCAGTGTTCAGTAATACAGAGAACATCTAAGTGTGGCTTTGTTTTTAGGAAGAGATCTATTTCTAGTAACTTATTAAACATTGACTGCACATTATGGTGTAATATTTTAAAGGATAATAGTGACTGTTTTCCAATGGAATGATTTTTGACACCACTCACCGGGTTTTCTTGTAGTTTTGGTTCATGAAAATTTTGCTCTGCACCTGTTTTCCTTTGGTTTGCTGCTAGCAGGGAGCTACTGGTGTTCTTGCCCATAAAAAATCCTGGCTGCGGACTGGAGGTCTGCGTTTTCGTGTTGAAGATCTTGTCACAGTTTCCAGTGGTGCTGATTTGGAGTGTGGCTGCACATTTTTTGCTGTTTCCACTTGGATGTCGTGGGCTGACTGATTTGTGGCACTTGACGAGATATTTGCATAGGATGTTGTTGGTGACTTAGTGCTGACTGTGGATACCTTCTTCTTTTCTAAAACTGTTTCTGGTGTTTTTCTTGATGACCCTGACTGCATATTCACTTTTGTTGTTGTTACTGATGGCTCTTCAGCTCCTGGTGTTGCTGTTGGTTCAGCTGTAGTATTGCTCATTCTTCTGAGATTGTCCACCAAACTAGCTTCATTGGACCACGAATATGTTTGATGTCCTGGTGTAACACGTTTTATGGCACTTCTTGTTACCAGTGGACTTTTGATGGCATTCAGCAGATTAACACACAGTTTCTTTTTCCCATTTTTATGTAAGTGAAGCCCATGCCTGGTGAAGTCTTTCCGTTGGAGGAAGCTATTTACATCTAAAACTCTGATGTGTTCACTGTAAGATGCCTTCTGCATCAAGTAACTCTTCATTTGGTAGATTTTGCAGTTTTCATTTGGCATGTCATATCTGTACGGTATTGTGCATAGAATTAGTTGTGTGTGCCTAGTTTTTGTGATCGTTTCATCTAGTGATGTCATAAAACCACGTTTTGATCCATTAATATCGTTTGCACCAGCTAAGACGACAACATAATCATTTTGTCCTAGACTAGACGTTTTGTTTTGTATATTGCATGTTGTTTCTTTGAATATAGCATTTGGCTTTATCAAAGATGTAAATTTATAGCTGGTTGTTGAAATTTCGTTCAGTACTTCTGCACAGTTCCTACCGTGACTATCTGAAAGTAACAGTACCTGTTTTTTGTTATTTGTAAGCTGACTCATGTTCGTGTTTGTTTTCAACTTACTGCAGTCATTTTTCTTAACCATTTTTAAATTACACGAGAAGTGTTCAGAAGCACTTTGTAGGTTACCTTTATTTACTGTTTCACATTTTATATGTTCACTCTTACCTTTGTTTACTGTTTCACATTTTTCATGTTCACTCTTCTTCAATGGAGCGTCATTTCTTTCGTTAGTACAAGTATTTAAAACAACATCACTGTACAAATTTCGAACTTTTTCCTTATGTGGCGGTTCAGAAAGGTTTTTGATCATGCTTTCCAGTAGCTGAGCATGTTGTCTTGCGGTTTGAAGTTCTTTCTGCAGTGTTTCTAATACATTGGTTTCGCGATTTTCACGATACATTCCAGTCGCATCTAGATAACCGTTGCACTTTGTTCCACAAGCACACGATATGTTTTCGAGATTTACTTTCGCAAAGCAGTGTGGATGATACCACACATGCATCACTGGGCAAGTTCTAATACCGCTTTTTACTATTTTATCACATGATATGCACTTTGTAGACGCTAAATACTCATAGTTTACCGAGCGATTTATTACTACATCAACGCGCGCCGCCATCTTTTTTCCGGAGAGGCAGTGCAGCAAGGCCATGGACATGGGATATTTTTGTGAGTAGAGAGGTGGCATCAGTAGTGACTGATTAGGGATGGAAGTGGTAATGGGGTGGGGATGGTAGAATGGCAGTGAAGGAAGTGGTCCATGTCTTTGATATGGGAAACTAGACTGTGGGCTGTTGTTTGGGAATGTTCATCAACAAGAGGTAAGATTCTTTATTTGGGGATTTTTGAAAGAAAGTTGAAGGTGGATATGTGTGGACAGTTGGGATTAGGAGTGAGATGGATTCAAAGGAGAGATTCTGATTTGGACCCAAGGATTTGACTATTAACTGGGGGTCACGTTGGACTTGTGGGATGGGATCACTATGCTAGAGCTTGTAGGTTGAAGAGGCAGACAATTGGTGAATACTTTGTGTAAGTTAATCACTGCAGTTCATGACAATAGGGATGGGGACTTCGTCTGCAAGAAGGATAATTAAATCATCATCTCTCTTCAGGTTGTGAATGACTGTTCTTCCCTTCATTGGGAAGTTTGTGTTCTTAGGAAAGGGCTTAAAGAAAGGAGAGTGAAACCAAACTGTAGGTAAGAAATTTGTGGAGAAGGCAACCATAGGGCAACTAGGTGGGAGTGGAGAAAGTTCATGGTTGCACAGAAGTATGAACTGGGACAGGTAAGATTCATTGTTGGCTTTTGGTTACCTTTGGTTGGAGAGGTTGGTGGCAAAAAGTGTTTCCACTGTAGAAACTGTGAGAAGGGGAGTAGGCCTTTGGCAAGTCCATATCGCAGTCCTCCTGGCCATAACTTCCCTTAGCCCCTGCATCACACTCATCTTTAACCATGCCTCATGACTCCAACCTTATGCATAATCCACCAATACCCTCTTCTCTGTAGCCTATGTCTTCCACTGTTCTGTCTTCCCTTTCGAATTCACATCTTTACACCATCAGTATTCCTGTCTTGTGGGTCTGTTGACTCTTCCACCAATGTGTAAGCTACCATTCTCTTCCCTTCCTTATTACTCATTTGCCTCCTCCATTCTCCACAATTGCTCAACCAAGCTGAACTTCAATACTGACACATTTAGTCAGCTGTAGCACTGTGGCCACACACATGTACCCATATATATTGGGCTCTGGAAGAGGATTCATCTGAAAGCTACCAACACTTTTATATCTGTCTCAGTCTTGCTTGTGTACCTTTTGTTAACTCAGCATTTCAACTATACAGTGAATTGTTACAGTTATTGCTTTGATATTTATGTTCTACCAAGGAATTTCCATTACCATATTGAAATGATATGGTGTGAATATGCAAAACAATGCTATCACTTACTTGTTTTGCTGACAGGCAAAGATATCATTGTAACTGGTTCCTAATAAAAAAACTCTCCTTCTAGGTAACATTACAAAGACAATTGAACCAATGACAAAAAAGTTCAATATTTGACTGTAGGCTTTCCCAGCATAAACTATTGATGAAGTTTTCTCAGGTCTCCAGTCGGGTGGTAGCGTTGATATCTCGTGATGTTTCAGAAAGTGTCAAGATTGATCAAAGTGAGATTCGAGTTCTGTCTCATTTTATACAGAGATGCTGATGGGTTCCATATACAAACTACATTTCAAATTGCTAATTGGCTTCACAGCTTTGATATGTGACTGAGTGAACATCTGTACATATTGTGGTAATTTGACTTCCTCCCTTGCCTTGCTGCTGTTTGTTCATAACTGTACTTCAGTAATCTTTGCACTAATCCATTGTCCTGGTCTTATTCCTTCCTTTTCCAAAATTGAAATTTTCTGTCATAACTCATATACTATTAATAATTTTCATTCTGTCTTCAATTAATACTTTAGTGTGAGTAATAGGTAACCGGTTTACTTACCTTTCTTAAATTATAACGTGAAACATTCCCATCCTTTGAATAAAATACTAGAGGTTGAATAGGAACTTTCCTGTCAGCAGAACCTTCCTTCTCAGTGAGATTAAACCTGTAAGCAAAAAGAAGAAATACAATGCAGAAAACAATGCAGCAATACTTGACAGTAAAATTTTGACTGTGTGAAGTTGAGAAAGCAGCTTGCCTGAGCAACTGTATTGCAAATTTTGTTATACCAACATAATCCTATCTTCTCCTATTTCTTGTGCATAAATCTTTTCTAAAACACCCATCACAAGTGTCTGAGTAATGTTACATGATAAACAAGTTAAAAATTTCTCTCAAAGTAACTAGCAACTTTTCTCTGAATGTGTTTTTTCTGAAGATCAAGGTAGTTGTACCTTGCTTATATTACATCAACTTCTCTGCTCATCAAATGCTTTGCTCTCACATGCTTCATATACTTTCATCATATAGTTCCCAAATCTGTTAAATGACATATTACAACAATTATTTGTTCTGTCTGTGGATATAAGTGATAAATTTGAAGTCTGAGGTAATCATCACTTGCGCTGAAGTTACTGCATTTTTCATTTGTAGCTTCACCTGTAAAGTGAATCACTTTAGAATCTTCCTGTGATTTTCTATAACCATTTTAAAGGCTTTGTTTTCTTTCTGTGGTTACAAGGCAGCTGAATAATTTTTGGTATTCAGTAAGGACACAAAATGGTGCATGCTTAGAAGAGGAACTATATATTTTCCTCCCATCCTATCTAATCATTTAGAAGTGAAAATCATGGTGAACAAAATGCTGTATATATTGTTCTTGGTCCACTACCATATGAACATGTTTCCACTGCAACATTTTTTGAACATATATATTGTTAGACCAATTTTATTTCCACCAAAACAGTAAAATTTACAGTTATTTTTAGAAATATTTAACACAGTATTGACACAGAGAGGTGTGACGGATTTAGAAAATGTGAGATATAGAAACAGCTTAAGTTGAATGTTTCAAAGTCAAATTTACAAGTGGTGTCACTTTGGTTTCTGCATATCTTTATTGACTTTTATATGGTATTCAATATTTAGATTTTATTTCCTTTCAGATAAATGCTAATTAAAACCACATACAAAAAACAGTGAAATACTATAATACTGGTAGCCCAGGGCTACTTAATCATGTGGTCTCTTGTCATATCTTGTCTGTTATGCTGTTACAATTCCACAAAATTAATATTAGGAGCAAGACTACTACAATCAAGGTATGACAGAAGTTCATTTGAACTGCAATAACTTATAAAACACATCAGCTTGATCTGTCTCTTGGAAAGGCAGGTCTGTTATAAGCCAAAACAAAGGGGGCATGATTAAGAAGTAACAGACACCTCATTAAAAAAAAAATCAAAACTTCAAAAACTTCGTCCAACTGAACCACTTAGTAACATGCTGTAAGAGCCTCATGTCAAAATGCAGAGTTATAGTGAAGGCCGAAACCCATAATGCAACTGATGTTAACTGCTTCTCAGCTAAGCTAACCTAACTAACTTGTTCTGTTTTGTACACGTTAACACTGCCTAACAAAAAAAGTGCAACATCCAGAAGACATGATCAGTCATCCATGGAGTAATGCATTCTTGCCAAAGGGTGAGATTATAAATAGCTGGGCATGAATCAGGAGTTGTTAGTTACAGATCAGTAGCAGTTAGTTGAAGACCAGTTGCACTTGAGTTTCAGTTATGGTTGGCCAAGAGCACAGACTATGTAGAAGACCATGTGATATGTAACACACAGGAATACTATAAGAATTGTTGAGAACTGTATGTTATGACAAAAGAGAGAAATTATAAAGATAAACAGCCCAGATTTTTAGGACCATTTCCTTCATGCACTCAATGATTTGTGTCCTTGTGTTTTACAGAAACACAAGGCACCATTTTTTGATATTATAATGATACTGTATCTCCATGTTTAATAAAATTCTGCAGCTTCTCAGAGACCTACCACTTATAATTTACTTAACAAAATTTTAAACTTTGAATATTTCCTTTAAAAATCCAAACATGAAAAATCTACTGAGCATCATAATGTTTCGAAAATTTTGGGCTTCAGTCTTATCAAAAGATAAGCCCAAAATTTTGAATTATTACAAGATATAAATATTGTTGGATGTCTTGAAACTGCATTATAATTAATAATTAATTATGGATATTTAAACTGAACTACATACTTTCTCAGAACCATGAACAACTGGTCTATAAACACATGTATTTTTGTATGGCAATGACACTATGATGTCTTCGGATTCTGATAGCTTTTGAATTAATTAACTTTAAGTAAAAAAAATTACTCCACAGTGTTTGTGATTGGATAAAATGTATCTGCAGTACTAAGAATATTAAATCCTGTATCAAAGGTGAAAGTTGGTAAATTTGTATATAATTATAATGCAGTCACAATTCTACTCTAGTGTGGAAAAGATAATGACTAAAATAACTTTCAGATGATGTGTCACTACCATGAAACACAGCTCGATTCAACTTAGACCACACATAGTAAGAACTGCTCCAATATAGTACAGAAGGTAACTAAAAGAAATACACAATGGAGCAAACAGAAATGACACTTTAATTGAAAGAATAATCATCCTGACATCACCATGATTTATGATAGTCCCCTGGACATTACAGAAAGTGGGACATGTCTCTTAATATGGTGTGTGATTACCATGGATGGCAACGCATATGTTCTTGCATGTTGGCCACAAGATCGGTAAGGAGTTTTTGTGGTAGGATATTCGCTACCTCTATTTGTACAGTTGACTACTGCTGGATGGTCACTAGTGCTACAATACATTCCCAAATATATCCCACGTGTGCTCAATGGAATTTAAGTCAGCAGAACGGACAGGCCAATCCATTTGCCAAATATCCTCTTGTTCTAAGAGCTCCTCCACCTGCACAGTTCGATGAAGTTAGGGCTGAATGCCAAGATGCACATGAAGAACAATTACACTGTCATTGCAATATCGCATTTATGGGATGCATTGGGGAGACTAACTGCGATTATTCCAAATCACCAATGACAATCCAGCAATCCAGGGGAATGGAATGCCCTACCACAAAATCTTCTTACTAACCTCATGGCCAACACAGGAGCACATTGCAGAGCATACACTTGTCATCTATGGTGACCATACACCCTATTAACAATCACAATATGCTTTTTGTAATGTCCATGTGACCATACAAATCAGGATGACTTCAGAGTAGTTATTGTCTTTTAATACAAGTGTCACTACTGTTCATCTCACTGCATATTTCTTTTAGCTACTTTTTTCACTATAGTGTAGCAGTTCTTTCTATGTATGGACCAGGTTTCATCAAGCTATAGTACTTGGCAGTGAAACATCATGCAAAAGTTACTTTCATCCTTAAGTTTTGAACATAAATGTATATTTATGATGACAAGATAATGAGGAGTTCATGTTAAATGACTGGATTGAACCTGCTTCGTTTTACACCGATTGCAGAAATTACATTGAGGATCTGTTAGATACTTTCAGTGGCATCTACAGCAGCTTGTATAGGCCTATAGAAGAATGACTTCTTGCTGTAGCAGAAGAGATGCAAGTATTAAATGGAAACAAGACCTGGACAACATTTGAATGAGATACAAACAATAAGGCTATTGACATTAAGTGACTTTTTAATGTGAAACACAATTATGCAGATAATATTAGTGGTTATAAAGCTAGACTATTTGCTCACTGTTGTTCTCAAAGAAAAGGTTTAGGTTGTAATGAAACATATTCTCTATGGCAAAACTCTGAAAACATTACTTACTCTTTTAAATCATGAAAAATTGATTGCAAATCAAATGGATGTAAAAGGTGTTTTTCTTCAAGGAAATTTAGGTGATGAAATTTATGTAAAGGTACCAATAGGATTTACTGTAGAACCAGCTACTGCAGGTATGCTAAACAAAGTAATTTATGGTTTAAAGCGGACCTCAAGATCTTCAAATATATTGTTCAATAAGTTTGTTATGGAACTACATTTTGTTCCAGGAAGTGCTGATGGACATCTGTATACTTACAGGAACCTAATAACCAAGGTTTACATTTTGTTATATGAACATAATATTATAATTTTATGCGAAGAATTCAAATCAGTTTAGAAACCTTCAACTGTGGGATGTGTTTTGATTTCTCCGTATAAAATTGTGTGCAAAATTTAGTTGATAATTAGAACAGTTGTGACGCTTATATTAAAGGAACACAACAGGAAAAATAACCACTGGATTTAGAAGTTATTTTTGATTGACATTTACCGTACATGATGCAGAAATGCAAAAATCATGATCAGTGTTATAAACTTGTAAGAAACTTACTGATAATTCCTCTGGGTGTGATTTATTTTGAAACAAGTTTCCAAACACAAGCTCACAAAAATTCTTACAACACTGGTGGTGTGAGAGGGTACATGTGTGACTAAAATAGTGACTTCTGCAGGCAGTATGAAAGGTGACTTATGACATACAAATAGCCCATTAGTTTGTTGTATATTCATCTTTGGTGATGGAGAGCCTCTGACTTTTTGTGTTCATTGAGTGTATATACACTCCTGGAAATGGAAAAAAGAACACATTGACACCGGTGTGTCAGACCCACCATACTTGCTCCGGACACTGCGAGAGGGCTGTACAAGCAATGATCACACGCACGGCACAGTGGACACACCAGGAACCGCGGTGTTGGCCGTCGAATGGCGCTAGCTGCGCAGCATTTGTGCACCGCCGCCGTCAGTGTCAGCCAGTTTGCCGTGGCATACGGAGCTCCATCGCAGTCTTTAACACTGGTAGCATGCCGCGACAGCGTGGACGTGAACCGTATGTGCAGTTGACGGACTTTGAGCGAGGGCGTATAGTGGGCATGCGGGAGGCCGGGTGGACGTACCGCCGAATTGCTCAACACGTGGGGCGTGAGGTCTCCACAGTACATCGATGTTGTCGCCAGTGGTCGGCGGAAGGTGCACGTGCCCGTCGACCTGGGACCGGACCGCAGCGACGCACGGATGCACGCCAAGACCGTAGGATCCTGCGCAGTGCCGTAGGGGACCGCACCGTTACTTCCCAGCAAATTAGGGACACTGTTGCTCCTGGGGTATCGGCGAGGACCATTCGCAACCGTCTCCATGAAGCTAGGCTACGGTCCCGCACACCGTTAGGCCGTCTTCCGCTCACGCCCCAACATCGTGCAGCCTGCCTCCAGTGGTGTTGCAACAGGCGTGAATGGAGGGACGAATGGAGACGTGTCGTCTTCAGCGATGAGAGTCGCTTCTGCCTTGGTGCCAATGATGGTCGTATGCGTGTTTGGCGCCGTGCAGGTGAGCGCCACAATCAGGACTGCATACGACCGAGGCACACAGGGCCAACACCCGGCATCATGGTGTTGGGAGCGATCTCCTACACTAGCCGTACACCACTGGTGATCGTCGAGGGGACACTGAATAGTGCACGGTACATCCAAACCGTCATCGAACCCATCGTTCTACCATTCCTAGACCGGCAAGGGAACTTGCTGTTCCAACAGGACAATGCACGTCCGCATGTATCCCGTGCCACCCAACGTGCTCTAGAAGGTGTAAGTCAACTACCCTGGCCAGCAAGATCTCCGGATCTGTCCCCCATTGAGCATGTTTGGGACTGGATGAAGCGTCGTCTCACGCGGTCTGCACGTCCAGCACGAACGCTGGTCCAACTGAGGCGCCAGGTGGAAATGGCATGGCAAGCCGTTCCACAGGACTACATCCAGCATCTCTACGATCGTCTCCATGGGTGAATAGCAGCCTGCATTGCTGCGAAAGGTGGATATACACTGTACTAGTGCCGACATTGTGCATGCTCTGTTGCCTGTGTCTATGTGCCTGTGGTTCTGTCAATGTGATCATGTGATGTATCTGACCCCAGGAATGTGTCAATAAAGTTTCCCCTTCCTGGGACAATGAATTCACGGTGTTCTTTTTTCAATTTCCAGGAGTGTATATTTATTGATGTAAAGTGTACCTAATGTATTGTTCTTTCTTTGGAGAATAAATTAATTAAAACTAAATTCATTGCTTGCAACCACCCTCTGCTACCAGGTTTTTCTTCTTAAATAAGTACATAAAATACAATTATGCTTCCAAGATGAAACCATGATGATTTTTATTGTTGATAGTGATTTGTAGATGTATCTATCAGTGGCCACTACAGAACCAGTCTTTTCTGGATATCAGGTTTCTCCAGTACTTATAATAGATTTTATGTTTATTGTTGTTGTTGTTGTGGTCTTCAGTCCTGAGACTGGTTTGATGTAGCTCTCCATGCTACTCTATCCTGTGCAAGCTTCTTCATCTCCCAGTACCTACTGCAACCTACATCCTTCTGAATCTGCTTAGTGTATTCATCTCTTGGTCTCCCTCTATGATTTTTACCCTCCCTGCTACCCTCCAATACTAAATTGGTGACCCCTTGATGCCTCAGAACATGTCCTACCAACCGATCCCTTCTTCTAGTCAAGTTGTGCCACAAACTCCTCTTTTCCCCAATTCTATTCAATACCTCCTCATTAGTTATGTGATCTATCCATCTAATCTTCAGCATTCTTCTGTAGCACCACATTTCAAAAGCTTCTATTCTCTTCTTGTCCAAACTATTTATCGACCATGTTTCACTTCCATACATGGCTACACTCCATACAAATACTTTCAGAAACGACTTCCTGACATTTAAATCTATACTCAATGTTAACAAATTTCTCTTCTTCAGAAACGCTTTCATTGCCATTGCCAGTCTACATTTTATATCCTCCTTATTTCGACCGTCATCAGTTATTTTGCTCCCCAAATAGCAAAACTCCTTTACTAACTTTAAGTGTCTCATTTCCTAATCTAATTCCCTCAGCATCACCCGACTTAATTTGACTACATTCCATTATCCTTGTTTTGCTTTTGTTGATGTTCATCTTATATCCTCCTTTCAAGACACTGTCCATTCCATTCAACTGCTCTTCCAAGTCCTTTGCTGTCTCTGACAGAATTACAATGTCATCGTCGAACCTCAAAGTTTTTATTTCATCTCCATGGATTTTAATACCTACTCCGAATTTTTCTTTTGTTTTCTTTACAGCTTGCTCAGTATACAGATTGAATAACATCGGGGAGAGGCTACAACCCCGTCTCACTCCCTTCCCAACCGCTGCTTCCCTTTCATGTCCCTCGACTCTTATAACTGCCATCTGGTTCTGTACAAATCGTAAATATCCTTTTGTTCCCTGTATTTTACCCCTGCCACCTTTAGAATTTGAAAGAGAGTATTCCAGTCAACATTGTCAAAAGCTTTCTCTAAGTCTACAAATGCTAGAAACGTAGGTTTGTCATTCCTTAATCTTTCTTCTAAGATAAGTCGTACGGTCAGTATTGCTTCATGTGTTTCAATATTTCTACGGACTCCAAACTGATCTTCCCCAATGTTGGCTTCTACTAGTTTTTCCATTCGTCTGTAAAGAATTTGCATTAGTATTTTGCAGCTGTGACTTATTAAACTGATTGTTTGGTAATTTTCACATCTGTCAACACCTGCTTTCTTTGGGATTGGAATTATTATATTCTTCTTGAAGTCTGAGTGTATTTTGCCTGTCTCATACATCTTGCTCACCAGATGGTAGAGTTTTGTCAGGACTGGCTCTCCCAAGGCAGCCAGTAGTTCTAATGGAATGTTGTCTACTTCCGGGGCCTTGTTTCGACTCAGGTCTTTCAGTGCTCTGTCAAACTCTTCACGCAGTATTGTATCTCCCATTTCGTCTTCATCTACATTCTCTTCCATTTCCAGAATATTGTCCTCAAGTACGTCGCCCTTGTATAGACCCTCTGTATACTCCTTCCACCTTTTCGCTTTCCCTTCTTTGCTTAGAACTGGGTTTCCATCTGAGCTCTTGATATTCATACAAGTGGTTCTCTTTTCTCCAAAGGTCTCTTTAACTTTCCTGTAGGCAGTATCTGCCTTACCACTAGTGAGATAAGATTCTACATCCTTACATTTGTCCTCTAGCCATCCCTGCTTAGCCATTTTGCACTTCCTGTCGATCTCATTTTAGAGACGTTTGTATTCCCTTTTGCCTGCTTCATTTACTGCATTTTTATATTTTCTCCTTTCATCATTTAAATTCAACATTTCTTCTGTTACCCAAGGATTTCTACTAGCCCTCGTCGTTTTACCTTCTTGATCCTCTACTGCCTTCACTACTTCATCTCTCAGAGCTACCCATTCTTCTTCTACTGTATTTCTGTCCCCCATTTGTGACAATTGTTCCCTTATGCTCTCCCTGAAACTCTGTACAACCTCTGGTTTAATCAGTTTGTCCAGATCCCATCTCCTTAAATTCCCACCTTTTTGCAGTTGCTTCAGTTTTAATCTGCAGCTCATAACCAATAGATTGTGGTCAGAGTCCACATCTGCCCCTGGAAATGTCTTACAATTTAATACCTGGTTCCTAAATCTCTGTCTTACCGTTGTATAATCTATCTGATACCTTCTAGTACTTCCAGGATTCTTCCATGTGTACAAACTTCTTTTATGATTCTTGAACCAAGTGTGAGCTATGATTAAGTTATGCTCTGTGCAAAATTCTACCAGACGGCTTCCTCTTTCATTTCTTTGCCCCAATCCATATTCACCTACTATGTATCCTTCTCTCCCTTTTCCTACTCTCGAGTTCCAGTCACCCATGACTATTAAATTTTCGTCTCCCTTCACTACCTGAATAATTTCTTTCATCTCATCATACATTTCATCAATTTCTTCATCATCTGCAGAGTTAGTTGGCATACAAACTTGTCAAAAGCTTTCTCTAAGTCTACAAATGCTAGAAACGTAGGTTTGTCTTTCCTTAATCTTTCTTCTAAGATAAGTCGTAAGGTCAGTATTGCTTCACATGTTCCAATATTTCTATGGAATCCAAACTGATCTTCCCCACAATAATGCATTCACTATGCTGTTTGTAGTAGCTTACCTGCACTCCTACTTTTTTATTCATTATTAAACCTACTCCTGCATTACCCCTATTTGATTTTGTATTTATAACCCTGTATTCACCTGACCAAAAGTCTTGTTCCTCCTGCCACCGAACTTCACTAATTCCCACTATATCTAACTTGAACCTATCCATTTCCCTTTTTAAGTTTTCTAACCTACTTGCCCGATTAAGGGACCTGACATTCCATGCTCCGATCTGCAGAACGCCAGTTTTCTTTCTCCTGATAACGACGTCCTCTTGAGTAGTCCCCGTCCGGAGATCCGATTGGGGGACTATTTTACCTCCGGAATATTTTACCCAAGAGGACGCCATCATCATTTAACCATACAGTAAAGCTGCATGCCCTCAGGAATAATTACGGCTGTAGTTTCCCCTTGCTTTCTGCCGTTCGCAGTACCAGCACAGCAAGGCCGTTTTGGCTAGTGTTTGAAGGCCAGATCAGTCAATCATCCAGACTGTTGCCCCTGCAACTACTGAAAAGGCTGCTGCCCCTCTTCAGGAACCACACATTTGTCTGGCCTCTCAACAGATACCCCTCCGTTGTGGTTGCACCTACGGTACGGCCATCTGTATCGCTGAGGCACACAAGCCTCCCCACCATCGGCAAGGTCCAAGGTTCATGGGGTGGTTATGTTTATTAAGGATTTCTACATTATGTTTATTAAGGATGTAGAAATGACATGATATTTTTAAAAGCAAAATATGTTTCATACATTTTGAGATATACAGCCTGAAATGCAATGAAAAATTTCACCCAGACCTTGGATGACCACACTGCAAACACCATGTTTCTGGGTAACCGATCAGTTCTGGAATTGCATTTCTCAAGCATCAGGTGTGTCTGAATGTGTATTCAAAGGAAATATTATCCACCTGTTTTCAAAATGTATTTTATTATATAAAGTGCACAAATCAAAATTAAATAATCACAAATTACACTCCTGGAAATGTAAAAAAGAACACATTGACACCGGTGTGTCAGACCCACCATACTTGCTCCGGACACTGCGAGAGGGCTGTACAAGCAATGATCACACGCACGGCACAGCGGACACACCAGGAACCGCGGTGTTGGCCGTCGAATGGCGCTAGCTGCGTAGCATTTGTGCACCGCCGCCGTCAGTGTCAGCCAGTTTGCCGTGGCATACGGAGCTCCATCGCAGTCTTTAACACTGTTAGCATGCCGCGACAGCGTGGACGTGAACCGTATGTGCAGTTGACGGACTTTGAGCGAGGGCGTATAGTGGGCATGCAGGAGGCCGGGTGGACGTACCGCCGAATTGCTCAACACGTGGGGCGTGAGGTCTCCACAGTACATCGATGTTGTCGCCAGTGGTCGGCGGAAGGTGCACGTGCCCATCGACCTGGGACCAGACCGCAGCGACGCACGGATGCACGCCAAGACCGTAGGATCCTACGCAGTGCCGTAGGGGACCGCACCGCCAATTCCCAGCAAATTAGGGACACTGTTGCTCCTGGGGTATCGGCGAGGACCAATCGCAACCGTCTCCATGAAGCTGGGCTACGGTCCCGCACACCGTTAGGCCGTCTTCCACTCACGCCCCAACATCGTGCAGCCCGCCTCCAGTGGTGTCGCGACAGGCGTGAATGGAGGGACGAATGGAGACGTGTCGTCTTCAGCGATGAAAGTCGCTTCTGCCTTGGTGCCAATGATGGTCGTATGCGTGTTTGGCGCCGTGCAGGTGAGCGCCACAATCAGGACTGCATACGACCGAGGCACACAGGGCCAACACCCGGCATCATGGTGTGGGGAGCGATCTCCTACACTGGCCGTACACCACTGGTGATCGTCGAGGGGACACTGAATAGTGCATGGTACATCCAAACCGTCATCGAACCCATCGTTCTACCATTCCTAGACCGGCAAGGGAACTTGCTGTTCCAACAGGACAATGCACGTGCGCATGTATCCCGTGCCACCCAACGTGCTCTAGAAGGTGTAAGTCAACTACCCTGGCCAGCAAGATCTCCGGATCTGTCCCCCATTGAGCATGTTTGGGACTGGATGAAGCGTCGTCTCACGCGGTCTGCACGTCCAGCACGAACGCTGGTCCAACTGAGGCGCCAGGTGGAAATGGCAAGGCAAGCCATTCCACAGGACTACATCCAGCATCTCTACGATCGTCTCCATGGGAGAATAGCAGCCTGCATTGCTGCGAAAGGTGAATATACACTGTACTAGTGCCGACATTGTGCATGCTCTGTTGCCTGTGTCTATGTGCCTGTGGTTCTGTCAGTGTGATCATGTGATGTATCTGACCTCAGGAATGTGTCAATAAAGTTTCCCCTTCCTGGGACAATGAATTCACGGTGTTCTTATTTCAATTTCCAGGAGTGTATATGTATAAAAGGGAAACAAACCACACTTTTTGAAATTAGGTAAATTAGTAAAGAGATCACACTGAAAGTACAACAATGATTACCAAAGTCATATTACAGCTTTCCAATAGACATGCCTTGTTATTTCAAGTAGAAGTTGTGGAGTACCATCTGCACAAATTATATTCAATTATTACAAAGTTCAAGTTAATTCCCTTCACATTTTTTTGAATGTCACCGCCAAAAGCTGTTATCTGTGTATTTTAGGAAGTGCATTAAATCTGTATCTCATAACTGTGTCTTCACATCTAATACACTACCATTGTACTTCCTCTTGATTATAGAGTATCTTTGGATACCCACTTTTTCAGTTCTGATGAGATACAAAACTGTATTACCATGATGAAGATTAACATGATGCATAACTAACATTTCTTTATACCACTGTAATGTGCAATAAACCATTTGGACCATGTATATTCTCAAATTTATCTTACCCTTTTTTTGATCTTATTTGAAATGTTTATAACTTCAACTGTATAATAAGTCTTGCTAACACAATTAATCCACGTGATTTAAAAATCAAATTTCATAAAATTACTGTACTACAAAAAGATATATTTTTTGTTTATGTCAATAAATGTTATCATAATACTTCCATTGTGCTGTTGAGGAAATGTCACTTTTTGTAAATTATTTTCAATTTAATGTTCTGTGTTCTATGTTTCAATCTTAGTATGAATATATCTTTATTGATGTACTTCAGAACTGTTAACTGGGTATGGTTGGGTTGCATGTCGTGTGTGACAGGAAGAAAGGAAGGAGAAATGTAAAGTTTTTCTGGAGTTATGTACAAATGGAGTGTATTTCACTGTGTGAACATTGCAAAATTTATGGCAGCAAGGTATCCAGGACTATTAAATATGAAAATTACATATGAATCAGCTTTGTTGTCTACATTATTCTACAAACATGTCAACCTATAGGACTTCCAGACCTACAAAAGAACCTGGCTTCCAGACAGAAGAAGTTCAAGCAACAGATTTAAGGAGATCCTCGAGAAACAAGATGAATATTTTCTCTTTAAAACTACCACTAGACCTAGCCAATAATATTTAATTACTGCATGAACAATAATTACAATTAGCAGTGTATGTGTAACAAAGGAGGTTGTTAAACCATGAAGATGGTTAATAATCAAAACTTGGTGTAAACAGCCAGCCATTAACTACTGACTCAAACAAAATAATGTCATTCTGGTATGACAAACAATTATCTTTGGTCAAACAATAATAAAAATCCCAGAATGAGATTTTCACTCTGCAGCGGAGTGTGCACTGATATGAAACTTCCTGGCAGATTAAAACTGTGTGCATGACCGAGACTCGAACTCGGGACCTTTGCCTTTCGCGGGCAAGTGCTCTACCAACTGAGCTACCGAAGCACGACTCACGCCCGGTACTCACAGCTTTACTTCTGCCAGTACCTCGTCTCCTACCTTCCAAACTTTACAGAAGCTCTCCTGTGAACCTTGCAGAACTAGCACTCCTGAAAGAAATTTTCCTCCCAAAAATTTTCATACTACCAACAGTATGTACTTTCTTGTCACCAGCAAGAAGGTTTGAACAATCCCTCTTCCCTGGATTCTCTCTGGCACTCTGCCTAGACGTTAAAAAGTTGCCATTTTCAACTCTTTCTTCTGTTCTAGTGTGATTTATGAGTGGATTTTTCAAGTTTTGCTTCACACCCATTTCTGGTCTCTAATTTAAATCTCTCACTTACTGCCAGTTATTAGAGAAAGATTATGTTCCATTACTAAAAATGCAACTGATCCTTGAGTAATATAATTGCCTGCCAGAAGCTTGCCTATTATCATCTACTACACATCTGTGAAAGTAGCTGGATGCTTTTCTTATGTTCAGAATATTGAGCCAAAATAAACTAGTGCTGCCTGAACTGAAACCTTTCTAAAATTCAAACAGGTGCTGCAGTGTCACTGGTATTTGTTTTAAAACAGATGGCAAACAGGAAATTCAAAATTTTCTCACCAATTTTGACAGGAACAAAGTATATTAAAAATTAGTCTCAATGGAAAAATACTACGCATCAGGATCAGTCTCACTCCAACTGGCAGTATTGAATTTCATATCAAAATAGTAGTTCTAATATATGATGGCTTTATGCTTATCTTTGCAGAATCACAGTTATCTACATATAACAAAATGATATTTAAACTCCTAACTTCGTCTCATTGTATGCTCTAATGATGTCATTGTTGATGTTTTGAACAGTTCCACTTAAGAAAACAACTGCAACTTTCATATACTTGGGAAAACCTCAATCAAAACATTAAGTTCTGAAGCAAAAGAGTTTACAAACTTTTTGAAGATACCATCAAGGCTTTAAGACTTCATCTAGATTTGATTAACATTTGGCAATAAAAGTATCCTGACTGTAGCAATTTTATCACTACACCTTCAATGTCTGAGAAATAAAGAATAAAATAGTATCACAAAGTTAATTCGAAACATTACTTTGAATCTGTGAAAAATGATTGTATCTGAAAATTAGAAACATGAAGAGTGGTGGTAATTCAGTATATATTCCACATCTGAAATTTAGTGCTCACAGCTGAATAAATATACTTGTTTCATAATTTTTTTAAAATTTTTGTATAATGAGCCTTTCTACACTGTAGAGAAATTAATGAGAAGAACTTAAATTTACTTTTCATATACTGCTATTACAACTGATAAATTGTATTAAATTATCTGCTTGCAAATTAGGTATGAAAACGTACCTGTGCCTCTGTATTTCTGTATATTTAAAAGGTTTAGGATTGCCACCACCCCATATTCCAAGGTAGTAATCAGCAATTGATGAGTGGAAGTAAAAGGCCATGTTCATATTTTTGAAGTAACGCTCTTTCGCTGTATCACGAAACTGTCTGAAATGGTAAACTTTGTTAGTATTAATGAAACTCTTTCTCCTTATGATGACTGAGCACACTAGAAAAATTATTGATGTAATTACTTATCATTACATTTTGTGTGTCTTAATACAATGGAGGATTGTAAAGATTTTGTTGTGAGGCAAAAGTAACTACATATGACACTGCATTCCAAATTACCAAAGAGTCACAACTACCTCTGTTACTTAAAAGCTACTGTTCAGCAAAAATGAGAAAAGAAACATCTATTCAGATGTAAGATTATCATTCACCAAACAGGCAAAATTCTGAATTGTCAATAGATTTGCAAAATGTAGAGATGACTCCTGAGCAGTTTTCAAAGAGTTAATCTCTTTCTAATCTGTAAGTTTAAACATCAACACACAGACATTTCTTGTGCCACTACAAGAGTGATGAGTAGCATTCTACAGTGAAGAAGACAAAAAGATCGACTGAAACACGTGCTGGTGGGACTTTTCGATCCGTATGGTTTAGGTAAGATAACTAAAAAGAGATCTTTCTATTGAAATCAAGAGTGTTGTTCAGGCCTGTGTACTCTACAAATGGGTGTCTGAGTTCTTCTTAAACAATGATCACTGATGTATGTGAACAGTGAACTGTTGGACATACCCATGAAACTGTAACATGCATTCTCACTAATTCATCAGGTGATAGAAATCAGAAGCCTTTGAACAGGACTTACACATGTTGAGCTAAATGGGTCATGGGTCTTGCCAAGAACTGTTGTGGTAGGTCAACATTGCAACACTATTGATGGATGAATATTTAACATTAAGAAAATGACAGCAGAATGAAAGGCTGTTTAGGAGGAAACAAGTCCTAGTTACTAGAGAAAAAGAACACTCATTCTTAAACATCACAAAACTTGCATATCAGAATGGTGCAGATAGAAGCCTACAGGTATTCAGAATATCTTCTTCAAACAAATTACCATTGTTGGAACATAATAAATAACTGTGTGGTTCATTTTCAGTATGAAAATCAATCTGTCACATTCCTGGAAACACTAAATGCTTAACACATCATCATGGAATTGATCTGTAACAAGTCATTAGCCATTTGCTTGTATAAAACAACCTGGCAAATATTTTCAACAAACTACAAAAGCTTGTTCATAAAACTCTTATCCTTCCTTCATTTACATAGTTGAATCAAACATAAGCTTAGTAATCCAGAGTGAAGACTTTGCTGCTGCTTTTACTTTATCAATAAGTAAAAAGAAAATTATGCTTATGATACATACATTCCCTGTCTCTTTATATGAAAAATTTTATGTTGTACGCAGCAACTGAAACTATGTTCCATAATTATGTAATGGTTTGACCAAATTATAGCACTAATTTTAATAAGAATACTGTGATATTATATGCTGCTGAGCAAGCTCACCTGTGGTACCAGTTCATAACACTGACACCATCAGCTTCTCTTTCAGACAGATAATTTGGCAGATCATTCCGAATACGTGTCCACAACAGAGGAGGTATTCTTCGAACAGGTGGAAGATGATACTGGTAGACATCATCAAGTACCTTATCATCTAGGGAAATCAAATCTTCTAATTCAGATTCTGACAGTCCACTTTTAGCAGCTGTTATGTAGGCCAAAGCATGGAATACCAATATGCGACCATGCTGTGGAATATTTCTTGTATTGTACAAACAGTAAGATGGTGAAAAAGCATAAAAATAGATGTAATGGAACACTTCCCACAGTAAAATTGCATCACCATACGTGTTTAAACCTGCAATCATGTTACACATATTTGTGTTTCTTTAGCATGACCCATAAAGAAACTAATAAATTATTTGTACAAAATTAACCATTGTTTACATCAATGACATTCACAACCTGCACTTCACCTTTGCCATAATCCAAATGACAGGAACATAATTCAAATATACTGTGAAGTGTTAGTATTTTCTCTAATAGACTTAGTGTTAGTTCTTAAACTTGGTGAGACTAATGTCATCACACCTCCTTCAACTGACATAAAATTTTGCACTGATAAAATTACTTTAAAGATGAAGAATAAATAACGATTATCATACATTAATTCTATGTACAATGGAATTCTACTGATTATTAATCAAACATTATCAATAGAAATCAAAATATGACTATTTTGGAATCAAATAGCTGCTCTTAGTTGGAAATTAAATATTATATGCAATACAAGTGTTCTGGATATTTCTTTCCTTCCTTGATATTCACTAATTATTAAGACTACTTACATTCTTAAGAAGTTAATATCTTTCAGACATTCGTCCAAAATAAACCAAAGTTATAGGTAAAGAAACTAAAGAACATATTTGTTGCTTCAACATTTGGAAAAGCACCACAGAGAGATAAGAAGGGTGTTAATGAAACCCAAATAATGAAAAGAGAAATAACTTACTACAAGCTTGTTACAATTAATACCTAAGCACCTTTTTCTTTGCAACACATGAAAAAGAAGTACAGTTAGCTCAATAAAGTTATTCTGAAATAATAAAATGTCAGAAAACTCATTTGACACTTTTCACGATTTCAGCATTGGAATATATATCATGAAACAACAAGTAATAACAGTCAGATAGAAGTGAACAGTGTTTTGTGAGCATTAACGACAAATATCAGTATTTGTGACTGAAATGCAGAAATTCCTCTCTGAAATCGGCAAATAGTAACAAAATGTAACAGTTGGAATTCTTTATGTAGCATGATGCATAGGGCTGAACTAAATGAATGTTCACAAAGGCGATTATAGATTATGTTTACTCACATAACTTTCCAAATTGAAATTTTGATATATTGCATGAAACTTTCATCACCTTTTTCCTTGGCCTTTATTCCATCTCTTCATAGTGTCTGCATGTTAATTGCGATGTGAATTTGGTAGTGTTAGTGATAGAGGGTGGCCATATACTCCCCACACACTGCTCTCCTTTCCACCTGGGACAGAATTTGTGTTTCCCAGCAGTCTGCATGTAGTGCTACCCCATGTGAACCACGTGAACATGTGTGAATATTTTATAAATATTTGGAAATTATGTAATTGAGATGAAACGTGGGTATCAGTCCGGTATTCAGCTAGTCAGATGTCAGAATCCACCTAAAAATATTATCCAGGTTGGCCAGCACTTTGGTCCTCATTGTTTATCTACGATGCAGATTTTATCTGAGGCTGGTGTGCCTTCCTGAATCCAGACATGATAACGCATCCAGCTATCTGGGAAGATAGTATATGGCATGGAACATGACCATATATTCAGTTGGTCAAGAATATAGACACTCAGTTAAAATTTACGATATTCACAAAATGTACAGTTACAAGGTTTCCACATTTGGAAACTGTATCACACGGATTATTCTAGATAGCTTTTGCCTGTCTGGTATTAAACAATGTTTTTCAGAAAATAATTTTTTTAAATCATACACTAAATGCAGAAGGCAGAAATAGTTTTCAAGTTAGGTATAACTATTTGATGCACTAAATAATGCCAGGAATAATTACTGAATGCTTGGACTGAATAGAAAGCCAAATAAATAAGGAGATTTTCTTAGGAGGATTTGAATCTGCAAAAAATATTGTATTTAACAGCAATTTGTCTTCCAAATAATACCATATATTCATTTTTCAAAGAAACTTTCTAATAAATGAAAATGTAGACTTTTTGTTTAAATTATTATAATAGCTTTCTGACAATTATATTATCAGACAATTAATCCTAAATGCTCAAATATATCAGAAATGTCTTCATTTTGAGAGCTGCAACTAGCAAATTCAATAAACTTCCCAGGGTAAAAACCTTCTTAGCTGGTATCAGACTAAATGTCCATTATCAAGCAACCATCTTGTAGAACATAGCAGCCACTAAGTGTGTAATATCACATCAGTTATACTGTTGTGTAGAAGCTACTTTTCCTGCTGAGTATGCATTATCCAACTTTATATGCCTAATCGTCACTGTGCTGTAAATAATTGTCGCTTGATAACAGATGGAGAGTGCAATATCTATGACAACAACAATGTGATACAGGTGCACACAAACATACACACACACACACACACACACACACACACACACACACACACACACACACACACACATGTGCGCACACATACTTACATATACAGCAGAAATATGGAATCTGAAGTAATAGTATTGTCTTATACACACACAGCAGAAATATGGAAATTAAATTATAGTAATATCACACAAGCAACTCAAAGAATAATGATATCAGACATTTGGGAAAATGAATAAATGTGCATTAATTGGTGCTCTTCAAGAAAATGAGATAAAACCAATCTGAATTATTACAGGGGAATTTCATTGTTCCCTGTTGTGAACAAAATTCGTTCAAAGGCTCTATTAAGTTAATCACTGACGTAACTTCTGTTGACTCCAAAGAGGCTTATGATTTGATAGATAGGCAAACATTATTCCAATCCTTACAGGAATTCAAAACTAACAGGAAAGCAAGGGCAATTATGCAACAGACATTAACAGATACAACCTCCAAAGTTAAATTCATAGGTTAAACTTCAGAAGCATTTCAAATCCATACCAGTGTTTGACAAGGAGATGGACTCTCCCCCCACCCCCACCCCCCCAATTTAACATAGTTCTGCAAAAAATTATAAAGAGCTGGGAAAATAAAAAAAGGAATCCATCAATGAACTAAAAAGAGCAGAGAATCAATGCAAAGTGCCTGGTTTTTGCAGACAATCTCATCATCCTAACAAATAATAGAGGAGATGCTAAACGTGCCCTGTAGAAGCCACATGAAATATCACAGAAAACTGACCTGCAAATTTCCTACAAGAAATGTCAGTACATGCAGAGGAAGCCTGCAGATAACCTCCCCATTATAACTTTGTGTGGGGAACTGTCACAAGTTACACACTTTTAATATATAGGAGTTGTCATCCAGCCATCAGGACTGAGCATGATAGACAATCAAGAAAGAATCTCAAAATTACAAAAAGCATAGAAGCTAACTTGGAGTCACAACAACAACAAATCTATCTCTCTAAATGCAAATCCAGGGCATTACAGCACAGTAGTTCCACTGGGAGCACTTTACACTCTAAAAATTATGGTGATTCGTGGCCACAGAAAAATATGAGAGACTAAAAAGCAGGAAAGGAAAATTCTCAGAAAAATATCTGAACCAGTTTTCTGTGAAGAAATTTGGATGAAGTGGCCGTCAAGAAACATTTACAAATAGACAGAAATAATAATTAGCACCATCAGAAAGAGAAAGATTAAATTTTGAACATAGCCACAGGATGAATAAGAACAGGCTCATGAGGAAAATCTTCAAGACAGCAAACACTAGTAAAAACAAGACAAAATGGACCTCTAAAACACAGGAAGTTATTAAAGAAGCAGAAATCAAACAAGATAACATATGCAATAAGGATCAGTTAAGAAACATTATAAAAAAACACATATTTAAACAAAAAACAAATGGAAAAGAGAATGGGAGGTAAATTGTCAAAAGAATACCACAGAGGACGCTGGAATTGTATGAAGAGAATTTGGGAAGAATGAAGAAACAAGGAAATATAATGACTTCTCAAGTTCAGATGCTCTGTTATTAGGAAAAACAGTATGTAGCATTATATCTGAGAGTGAATGGACATGAGAAATCTGAAACAGAGAATTAAAAATAGATGACTGTAATGAACTTCAGTGATGATAGTTTATAGATTACCTGCTTCTCAATTCTTTCAAACAGCATCATGATTGAATCCATGACAGTTGAAGCCAGATGTGTTTCTTGTGGCTTTGTGTAGCTCCGCCAGCGACAGATTTCAGCAAAGACTAGTTTGACAAATATTGGTAGTGAACATTGGCCGATTGCATTTGCAACAAGCCGCCACTGATAGTTTGAAAGATCCCTATGAGCAGTCTTCATCCACATTCTGAAATACAAAACACTCTGTGACACCAAAACATTTTCAACAAATATTTATCTTGGAGATTCAGCATCTGACACATCAGTAAATGAAACATAATTCTCTTAAGTAGGTATGGAAAAAAGGTGACACTCTTTTTTGTTCCCTATTTAGAATTTTGATGATGATGATGATGATGACATCAAGGAAAATTGTTTCTAATCAAGCAGAGCCATAATTTGAAAAAATATCAATGAATGAGATATTCCCTTACACAAAGAAGTCTATTATGCTGATTGAAGAATGCTGCAAAGCCACTTCTGTCTTTTTTCAATGTGAAACACTAAGTAGACATCATATCCTGACATTTGTACCCATAAAACTGTTTGAGTGGTTACAAATAGGCCTAGTCTACAGAATTTCTATTTTGTTTTAAAATTTTCCATAATGGAGTGTTTGAATTTCTGTTGAAGTAATAATCATAAAAAATTTGCATCCTATGTACATAAGACACTCTGAAAAAATCATAAAAGTAATCTTAAAAAATAATCATACAAGCCAATGTAATTTCCATTTCTTCAATTGTTTACTTCTTATTACAGGATAGACAAAGATTTGTGGGAGCACATTAATTGACTTCAAGGGTTTACAGCACAGATACTTTAATTATGTTTGCCTCTTTTAGTTTTAAACTATGCAAAGTTGAAGATTTTCTACGTTGTGACATTCTGTACAATTAAACATGAGACAAGACATTTAGACAGATAAAACAACAGATTTACTCTACATTACTCTGTTTATACCACAAGTGGCCATTAGATTAAAAAATGCAACCCCCAAGGAGATTATGATAACTATTATTTTGCTAAAAATCAGTACTGTGATGCAAATCTCTTTGCTAAAAGAAATGGTGAAAAAGTATTAAGATATCTAATGTGGATTACATACCCAAAAAGAGTGATACACTGCTATTAGCTCCTCTTTAGCATCTATTAGCTTAAACTACTCATGTAAATTCAGCTTCAAAATAAACAACATACTGAAATATCCTTTAACAGCCAATGTCTAAAGCTTTTATTTCACACAGTTTTAAAATCCTGTTTCTCTTAATCAAATTATTAAGTAAAATTGTCAGAGTTCAGTTCTCATGAAGTTTGGTTAGATGAACACACTCATGTTCAGAAAAAAAAACAGAACAACTTGGATCACTGCAGATATGATATTCACATTCACAGGACATGTACATTAGTATCTACATCTACATCTACATCTACATCTATACTCCGCAAGCCACCCAACGGTGTGTGGCGGAGGGCACTTTACGTGCCACAGTCATTACCTCCCTTTCCTGTTCCAGTCGTGTATGGTTTGCGGGAAGAACGACTGTCTGAAAGCCTCAGTGCGCGCTCTAATCTCTCTAATTTTACATTCGTGATCTCCTCGGGAGGTATAAGTAGGGGGAAGCAATATATTCGATACCTCATCCAGAAATGCACCCTCTCGAAACCTGGACAGCAAGCTACACCGCGATGCAGAGCGCCTCTCTTGCAGAGTCTGCCACTTGAGTTTGCTAAGCATCTCCGTAACGCTATCACGGTTACCAAATAACCCTGTGACGAAACGCGCCGCTCTTCTTTGAATCTTCTCTATCTCCTCCGTCAACCCAATCTGGTACGGATCCCACACTGATGAGCAATACTCAAGTATAGGTCGAACGAGTGTTTTGTAAGCCACCTCCTTTGTTGATGGACTACATTTTCTAAGGACTCTCTCAATGAATCTCAACCTGGTACCCGCTTTACCAACAATTAATTTTATATGATCGTTCCACTTCAAATCGTTCCGCACGCATACTCCCAGATATTTTACAGAAGTAACTGCTACCAGTGTTTGTTCCGCTATCATATAATCATACAATAAAGGATCCTTCTTTCTATGTATTGCATAAATGATCAGCGTCTGAACCATGTTGGCCACAGGTTCAAGGTCAACATCGATATTGTGGTGCAGCATCACCTACCAGTAAAATGTGCCTGTGGCTCTTGTTGTCAATATAAACTGAAGGTACTGAATCAGTATGACTTGAGCAGTTGTGCAGGACACCTCACAGAGGTATGCATGAACCATACCATCAAACCTTTGAGTTTGAAAGAGGGTCGATTATTGGCATGAGCAAATGCGATGTATCTGGGAAATTGCTGCTCATGTGGGACAAAGTGTTTTGGTAGTGCAGTGGGTAGAAGCAGAATGGTTCATGGCATGCCACAGGACACAACAAGATGGATCAGGCTGCACCACCCACCCACCACCGAGAAGATTGACACTTCATCCAAATGGCATTGCAGGACAGATCTGCATCTCCTCAACTCTAGCACAACAGTGGAATGGTGACAATACATCGCCATTTATTACAGCAACGGATTGTCACCCCTGGTAGCCATTTATTATGGCATGTGTTACTTGTGCACCGTCCATTTCTCCACCTACATTTCACAAATGTGCAGAAACATGCTAGACGACAATTGTGTATTGAACAACATCACTGGGGACAGGAATGGCATCAGATAATGTTTTTGGATGAATCCAGGTTCTGTTTGTTTAAAACTGATGACCATATTTTGGTTTGCCACAGACAGGGGGAGTAGAATCACAGTGAATCCATTCACATAAGACATACAGCATCAACTCAAGGCCTTGTGGAGTGGGCTGGTACTGGGTACAACCACAAATCACAGTTGGTGTGTGTCCAGGGCACAGTGACCAGTGTGACCTACGTGAATGACACCCTGTGATCCACTGCCAAATCCCTTCTGCACAACACCCCAGACACCATTTTTCATCAAACAATGTATGACCACATGTTGCTGCATGAGCACATTCCTACTTAGTGTCACAGGATGTCAGCATTTTGCCCTGGCCTGCTAGATCACCAAACTTCTCGCCAGACAAAAATGTGTGGGATATGTTGGAACGATGGGTGCAGTGCCATAACCCAATGCCAACCACCACAGATGAACTTCGGAATCAGGAAATTCAACACGGATGGCTATACCACAGGACGCCATTCGCACCTTATACGCATCGATGCCATCATGCATGGAACAAGTTATCAGGGCCCATGGATGATCTTGTGCCTACTAGGGAACAGGAAATATGCTGAATCGAGCTGTCCTGTCAATATGAATGTCCTATCTCCAGTTGTTCAAGGCATTTTGTTTTTTCCTGAACACAAGTGTATATCAACCCTGTTCTTAACAAACATACCATATGTTTAAACTATTTTCTATGCTCCACTACACTTGAAAAATCTGTGTGAATGGTTTTGTATAGGCCTACAACTAGAAAGCCATATTGCACAGCTGTGACTGAGTCTCTGTTAACTATTAGCAGCAGCATCTAATGCTATTTTTGTATTTTAGTATGACTTAATTACATGCATGCTGATAAATGTGAGTGATTATACATGTTTTCCTTCCATTTTCTGATTTTAAAGTGATGAAATCCAGCTGTGTTGTGAGATCTGACATTGCTTTGATGCAGTGTCACTCAAACTGTGATTTATATCTGTCTGTGTTGTGTTTCACTTTGTGGCTCGTTGTCCCTTAAACAGTGTATAATATATTTGATATTTCTTTCATTAGGCAGTTATTTCAAGTTTTACTGTTTTCAATTAGGTATTGTCCTCCTGATCAGTTAGATATCTTGGACACAGTCAGACCTATTGCTGTTGTTGTAAACCTACTCAGAAGTTAGATTAACAGTAGAATGTTTCTCTGCACTGCAGATTTACTTTGAAATAGATACAGTCATAATTACAGGAGCGCACTGTGTGCCAAACTTTATATAAATAAATAAATAAAATTTGTCCATAATAACTTAACATTCATGAATTTATTCAGTTTACAAACACAAGAACATTAAAAAAAAGTTTAGAAGTAAAGATAAATTACACACAATAATATTAAAAATCCTTGATGGAGTACAAACAATTATCAATTAACAGTAGCTTTAATTTTGTCTTAAATATGTTTCCTTTTAACAATTTTGTATTGTTTGGCAATCTGTTATAAAAATGTCTTCCAGCATAAAATGGACTATGATCTGTTGCTCTTTTATTGCTAAATTTTATGTGGTAATTCTCTCTTTTTCTTGTATTATAATTATGGATTTCACTATTGGTTACACTATGCTCCTCATTTTCTTTTACAAACAATATAGTTCTGAGAACATACAATGAATACACTGTTAGTATGTTATATTTAATGAAATATTCTCTACATGACTGACACTTACTAACATAAGCTATTATCCCAATTGTGCTTTCTGGGTTCTGAAAGCCCTATCTATATATGTTGTTGATTCCCCACCCCAAATCTCGGTACCATATTGCAGCTGGGAGTGTGTAATTCCATAATAGATTTGTCTCAAAACAGGTGGCACTATTATGCTAGGATGGTTGTTTTAGCAGGTAGGTGTTACAGGACATTTTTTTCACATGTAACTGATGTGCTCCTTCCACATAATATGTTCATCTACTATAATACCCAGGAATTTATGTTTATCAATTGTTTCAACTGATAGCTCTGCTTCTGTAACCAGAAACTACATCAGAATTGTCTTGTTATTTAGTGCCAATTTGTTTTTGGTGAGATATCCTGTGATGAGGCTAATGTTATCTGCATTATTTTGCACTGCTAACTATTTTGAATAGCCCCAACTTATGAAGGAGGTGTCATAAGCATAATTTACTAGGTTCGAATTTTGTGGAATTATTATATCATTGATGTACACAATAAATAAAAAAAGGCCCAATAATGCTTCCTGAGGGACTCCACAGTTAAGAATTTTATAAAACAATTTTCCTGTTTGTATATGTCTCCCAGTTGTATAATACAGCTTTACACAATGCCTCCTGCCAGCAAGGTAAGATCTTAATAAATCTAATGCTACTCCTCTGTCTTCATAAGTTTCTAATTTATGTACGAGGGCAGTTCAATAAGTAATGCAACACATTTTTTTCTCGGCCAATTTTGGTTGAAAAAACCGGAAATTTCTTGTGGAATATTTTCAAACATTCCTGCTTCGTCTCGTATAGTTTCATTGACTTCCGACAGGTGGCAGCGCTGTACGGAGCTGTTAAAATGGTGTCTGTAACGGATGTGCGTTGCAAACAACGGGCAGTGATCGAGTTTCTTTTGGCGGAAAACCAGGGCATCTCAGATATTCATAGGCGCTTGCAGAATGTCTACGGTGATCTAGCAGTGGACAAAAGCACGGTGAGTTGTTGGGCAAAGCGTGTGTCATCATCGCCGCAAGGTCAAGCAAGACTGTCTGATCTCCCGCGTGCGGGCCGGCCGTGCACAGCTGTGACTCCTGCAATGGCGGAGCGTGCGAACACACTCGTTCGAGATGATCAACGGATCACCATCAAACAACTCAGTGCTCAACTTGACATCTCTGTTGGTAGTGCTGTCACAATTGTTCACCAGTTGGGATATTCAAAGGTTTGTTCCCGCTGGGTTCCTCGTTGTCTAACCAAACACCATAAAGAGCAAAGGAGAACCATCTGTGCGGAATTGCTTGCTCGTCATGTGGCTGAGGGTGACAATTTCTTGTCAAAAATTGTTACAGGCGATGAAACATAGGTTCATCACTTCGAACCTGAAACAAAACGGCAATCAACGGAGTGGCGCCACACCCACTCCCCTACCAAGAAAAAGTTTAAAGCCATACCCTCAGCCGGTAAAGTCATGGTTACAGTCTTCTGGGACGCTGAAGGGGTTATTCTGTTCGATGTCCTCCCCCATGGTCAAACGATCAACTCTGAAGTGTATTGTGCTACTCTTCATAAATTGAAGAAACGACTTCAGCGTGTTCGTAGGCACAAAAATCTGAACGAACTTCTCCTTCTTCATGACAACGCAAGACCTCACACAAGTCTTCGTACCTGAGAGGAGCTCACAAAACTTCAGTGGACTGTTCTTCCTCATGCACCCTACAGCCCCGATCTCGCACCGTCGGATTTCCATATGTTGGCCCAATGAAGGACGCAATCCGTGGGAGGCACTACGCAGATGATGAAGAAGTTATTGATGCAGTACGACGTTGGCTCCGACATCGACCAGTGGAATGGTACCGTGCAGGCATACAGGCGCTCATTTCAAGGTGGCGTAAGGTCGTAGCATTGAATGGAGATTACGTTGAAAAATAGTGTTGTGTAGCTAAAAGATTGGGGAATAACCTGGTGTATTTTAATGCTGAATAAAACAACCCCCGTTTCAGAAAAAAATGTGTTGCATTACTTATTGAACTGCCCTCGTAGAAGAACAGAATGATTTACAGAGTCAAAAGCCTTGGATAGGTCTAAAAAGGTGCCAATAACTTTGTTTCCATCATCAAGTTTATTCAATACCACTTGCAAAAATGTAGCTACAGCTGTTCTTGTAGACTGGCCCTTCCTGAAACCATGCTGACAGTTTTTTAATAGATTGTACTTACAGAAAAATGATTCAGTTTGATGAAGAAGTAGCCTTTCCAATGGGTTACTAAATATTGATGTCAATGAAATAGGCCTATAATTTTGGATGTCTGTAGTTATTCCCTTTTTATACACCAGTCTTATTTCAGTGACTTTTAACAGGTCAGGAAATGACCCCTGACTGAAAGAGCTGTTTGATTTAGCATCTGTGGTGGGTCAATCACATCCTCCCTACCCATCTTACTAAACTGGTCTATGAATCTCTCCCATACTTCAATTGGGTCACTCAGCAATTTTTCATTGTCACTTACTATTATGCTATTTCACACTGCATTGTTGCTCCCTCCTCTTTCCTTGTTTACTATGCTCCACACTGTTTTGGTAACATTATTAGATTGCCTCAGCTGTTCAGCATACATCTGTGCTTTTAATGTCTTAAGTGCTTCCCTGTAGATTATTCTACAGGCTTTGTACTTAGATTGGAAGTACTGCAGCTTGGTGTGTCTAAAATGAATATATAAATAATTCATATCTTCCTTTAATTTTACTGTGTTAGGGGGAAGTTTGAGATTCGTGGAACCTGGTTCAAATGGCTCTAAGCACTATGGGACTTTACATCTTAGGTCATCAGCCCCCTAGACTTAGAACTACTTCAACCTAACTAACCTAAGGACATTACAGACATCCATGCCCACAGCAGGATTCAAACCTGTGATCGTAGAAGGCGCGTGGTTCCGGACTAAAGCACCTAGAACCTCTCGGCCACCGTGGCCAGCGATTCCTGGAACTGTCAATTTTCTTTAGTATTTTGACCACTGGGCACACTTGAAAAATACAATGGGTTAATGATGTATAAAATTTGTCCAGCTTTTCATAAATATCTCCTTTTTCATATAGACCTACCTGATTCCAGTTTATTTGTACCAGGGTTTTCATGTACGATAGATAAGCTTTCTTTTATAAGTAAATAGGTCCCCATCAGATACTATTTCTTTGTCTGTATGAAGTTCTAGGTCTAATGCACTATGATCTGAAATGTGATTCTCAACAGTTCTAACTACAAGGTCTTCCTTTCTTAAGTTTGTAATAACATGGTCAATACATGTCTGTAAAACATTAATATACCTAAGTTAATTTATATTATTAGTTAAGGAGTCTATGTTCACATCCCCTACTATTATAGTCTGTTTTTATGAGGTGAGAGTTTGTCAACATGTTCCTCTAAATGACAGAAAAATTCTTCCATGTTGCTCTTAGGGGATCTGTACAGACTAGCTATTATTAAACTGCTATTTCTAAGGTTTATTCTTTTTGCAGCTATTTCAAAAACCATCTCATATGCAAGTTTATCTAACCAATCAATTTTTTCACACTGGACATTATTTATGACGTAAATACCAACACCCCACCTTTTTGTTGTTTCCTATAATAGACACGGACCATTTTATGATTACTTAAATTAATGCTACACTCTTCTTCGGTTTTGCACCCTAGTTCATTCACACGATAGATATGAGGACACTAGTAACACTTAAAATTTCGTCAATTTGTTCTATTTTGTTGGTAATATATTGGACGTTTTGTGACGTGATGTCATTTATGATTTAGTTTTCAAATATTTTGTTTTCACATATACATGGTCAAGGCTGTTTTACTCTAAAAAAAAGTTTCTGTAGGACTTCTTTCAGTTGTGAATGAACTGTTTTACTTTTATTATTTGATTTAGTTTTTGACACAAATAATGTTTATCTGAATATTTCAAATTAAATCCTTGGTTAGTGTGTTGACCCCACATCCAACTTTCCTATATCTAGAGTTGAACAGATTCCATAGTTTGAACATATTGTCTTAATCCTAATATTTGTTTTTCTTATTTCCTTGTGTACACACGTGTTGGTGATCAGATCATACCAATACAGGACACTGGCGACAATCATGTTTTTCTGCTAATTTTCCTCAAGGAAATTCTTCAGAGCTTCAATGGAGACACCAGCTTCATTGCTTTCCACACCATTCGCAACACTTAAACAAACTATGAAATCATTGCTACATAGCATTTTACCTTTCAAGAGTATGTATCAAAATGAGATTGGAACTTTTATAACAGCTTTATTTCATTTTCATTTCATTTCATTTCATTTTATTATCTTCCTGTATATCATTTACATGATGTAGGAATTGTCACAACAAAGTTATCATACTAGTACAAGTACTACAGACATAATAATGGAATATCACTTTCAAGACATTTTTTAAAAGTACAAGTTTAGACATAAAAATTAAAATTTTTGGCAATAAATTTACACACAATCAAAGTACTCATCTATGTCATAGAAAGTTTTGCTTAAAAGGTAATTTTTAAGTTCAGTCTTAAATTTTACTTCATCTATTATTGCCTTCATGTACACTGGCAGAGGATTGTAGAGTTTTATTCCAAAATAACTTACATGCTTTTGGGTTTGTGTTGTCCTTACCCTTTCTACATACAAATTCTTACGAGTTCTAGTATTATAATTATGGCAGTCCTCATTTGTACGTAGATTTTTCATATGTGCTCTTGTACACAGAATGCTTTTAAAAATATACAGTGATGGTATTGTGAGTATTTGCAGTTCTTTGAAAAGGGGCCTACAATGAGTTCTTGGAGAGTTATGTGTTATGATTTGTACAGCTCTTTTCTGAAATTTGAAGATATCTGTTAAGCTTGATTTAGTTTTACCCCAGAACACTATGCCATAAGACACAAGGGACTGAAAGTAAGCAAAATACACTAGTCTAGTACAGTCTGTGCTGCATACACTAGATAATATCCTCAATGCAAAACATGCCGAATTGAGCCTGTGGAATAAGTACTTGGGATGGTCTTTCCAGCTTAGGTTTTGATCAATGTGCATGCCCAAAAACTATGTGGATTGTACACTCTCTATCTTCTTACCCATTAGTTTTAACTGGAGGTCCATATCTTGAGTTGCTTTGCCATACTGTATATAATTTGTTTTACTTAGATTAAGTGTTAACTCATTAGCATTAAACCAATGTTGAATATATTTCAGGACTATATCAGTTGTGGTGGTTAATGATTTTTTATCATCACTTATAATTATGCTAGTATCATCTGCGAACAACATTATTTTGGTAGAAATATTAGGATTTTTTGTCATTTATATAAAGCAAGAATAATAAAGGACCGAGAACACTGCCCTGTGGGACAGCTATTTCCAATTTCTTTGCATCTGAGACCCACTTGATTTTCTGATTTTTATTCTCTGCGATGATTTCTACCACCTGAGTTCTATCTTGAAGGTAAGATTCAAACCACTGCTTCACAACTCCCCTTACACCTACTGCCTCCATCTTGTTTAACAGAATTTTGATAATGAAATTCCCACTACACATTTTTTAGTGTCGAGACTCCTGACAATCTCTTTGGTATAGGCATGGATAGCTGATTCTGTGCTGTGGCCTGAGCGAAAGCCATGTTGATTGCAGTTTAGAAGTTTGTGAGCATCTAAGTAATTTATGAGTCTGGTTTTCATTAATTTCTCTAGAATTTTTGAAAATGATTGGAGAAGGGATATTGGTCTATAATTTTCTACCTTGTATGGATCTCCATTTTTAAACAGAGGTTTAACCTTAGAGATTTTCAACCTCTCAGGAAACACACCTTCGCTGAAAGAAAAAAATTGGCAATATGTACCAGGGGCTTTATAATTTGTTGGGCAACTTTTTTTATTATTGACACAGGCACTTCATCCACACCTGCAGACATTTTTGATTTTGGACTGTTTATCACCTTTAATATTTCATTATCATTTGTGGGAGTTAACAACATACTACTGTCTACTTTTGGGGCTGTTAATTTCTCATGTTTAGTAAAGTTTTTACTTAATGACATTGGTACACTTAAAAAGTAATTATTAATGTAATTTGCCAGAGTTTCATCTTTTAATTCAATATTTTCACTATTTTTGAGTACTATTTCCTGATCCTTGAGGCCCTTACCTGTTTCCCTTTTCACAATTTCCCAAATAGTTTTTGATTTATTGGCTGATTTTCTTATTAATTTATCATTACTTAGTAATTTTGCTTTTGTAATTACTTTTCTATATATATTTTTTGTAATTTGTTACATATTCTTTAAACTTCGGGTCAGTCCAACTTTTCAGTCTATAGTTAAGCATTTTCATGGTCCTGGAGGAATTTCTAATACCTGTTGTGATCCAGGAGTTAGCATGTGTATGCCCATATGTGTTTGTTTTGACAAGTTTCTTAGGAAAACACATTTCAAAATTCAACATAAATAGGGAAGAAAAAACATTATATGCAGTGTTTGGGCTAGTTTGTAACAGTACTTCTGCCCATGATTGGTTAGTCAGTGTATTTATGAAGTGACTGCAACTATTTGTGGAGAAGGTTCTTTTGTACATTTGGTATGAACTATTTTTGGTCACAGGGGCTATGGGAAATTTAAGGATAAGTGCATTGTGATCAGATATTCCTAGGTCAACATTTATTACATCTACATCTATGGCATCTATATGTGTGAAGATATTATCTATGAGACTTTTTAAGAGTTTGTTATTCTTGTAGGGTTAGTTATATGTGGATACAAATTGAAGCTATGTAAAACATTCAGGAACTGATCCTTGGATGCACCTTCAGTCAATAAGTTGACATTAAAATCTCCACTTATAATTATTGTTGATTTTTTATGATGTAATATTTTGAGCAATGCCTCTAACTTATTTCTAAAAATTTCAGGATCACCACATGGTGATTTGTACACTGACATTATTATTAATTTACTCTTTTGCATATTCAACTGTATTGCTGCAGCCTCAAAATGTTTTTCTTCATTCAAGGATTCAGTTACAGTCATATTTTTAACCTTTACTCCAGGTTTTACATAAATGCAAACACCGCCATGTCTTGTTTCCTTCCTGCAAAAATGGCTTACTAATTTGTATGGGGAAATGCAAATATTTTCTAGTTCATAACTCATGCACCAATGTTCTTGAATGCAAATACAATCTATACTAGCTTCACTGGCTGCAATCTCAAGTTCTAATATTTTATTTTTAATGCATTGTATGTTAAGGCTCATTAGTTTTAAATTATTGAAATTAGATTGAGAGGAGTTTGTACTCATGTTTCCCAATGTTACCGGCTGCTCCTTGCCGAGGCTGGGTACCAGAACTCCTCAAGAATTACACGTTTCCTGCTCCTTGTATTTCTTACCCCTGGACGTGCCACCATACTTCTTGTATCTGTAGTTGTAGCTGCTGTTTCAGTGGATGCTGGAGGTGTTTCTGAAGCTGATGATTCAGTGGATGTTGGAGATGCTGCCAGTTTTGATGCTGAGTCTGGTTTTGTAAGTGATGTTCCAATTGATACTGGAAGTGATGTTCCAATTGATACTGGAACTTTTGCTGAAACTGTATTTTCGTTTAAATCTTGAGCTACAGTTGGCACTGACGTTACTGTGGACGTTGAAGCTGCGTATGAAGCTGATAAATGAAGCTCCGATGGTGTTGATTTTCCTTCTGTTGATGATATCTGAGTGGCATTTTGTACCACTGTTCTTGCCTTTGTTCTTCTGATTGATGGACTAGTCACAGATTCTGGACTTGACTTTGAACCTGCTGGGGAGGGTGGCACATCTGCTGCTGATGATAATGGTTCAGCTGTTTTTGATGATTTCGACACTACTGACAATTTGGCTGATGTGGCTGCTGTACTGGACGACACTTCAGATTTTTTTACTTCTTCTAACGTCAAAGAATCTTCTGTTACTACCAATGATTGTGGGACATCAGCTCTTCCTATTTCCGCTAATGTTGATACTTTAATAAGGCCGTTTTCAGACAGGGTAATAGTGTTTCGTTCTACTTTAGAGTCTTTAATAGCATTCGATATTTCAGCACTCATGGCTTCTTTCCCTTTCATGTTTCTGTGAAGTCCATGTTCTGTAAAATGCTCTCTGCGATCACTATTTATCCCAACATATGTAGCATTAGGATAACCTCGACATATCTTAGCGAAAAGTATGTTGGCGGTAATAATCTCAGTATTCACGCAAGAGTTTTCCATGAGATCATACCTATGAGGGATACTGACAACAAAAAATTTCACTTCAGGCATTTTACAAATTACTTGCTTTAAACCTGTTGTAGCACGTCTAGTTTCATTGTGGTATACATCGTTGGCGCCTCCAATTATCACACATGTGCTGCCATTCGTCATAGATTGATTACAGCTATTTAAAACTTCACATAGCGGCGCTCCTGGTTTGATTACGCCAGTTACCTTGAATCCTGTTTTCTTAGAACTCATAATTTCGGCTACACCTTTTCCATGGCTGTCTGCTAGAATAAGGATTTCATGTCTGTTTTCCAACGTGTGTTTTTTGTTTTGTTTACAAATAGCAGGCCGATTTGTTTTGCTTTGTGAGCGCAATTTAGCGTTGATCACTGAACTGTCCGTGTGGATGATGGTACAATTTGATTGTTCTTTCTCCTCTGTGCTATTTTCAAGCACACTAAACCTATTACTTAGTTTTAAAGTAAGTTCCGCTGTTTTTGTTTTTGGTCGTGTGCTGCTTATTTGACTGGTATTTGAGAACTCTTGTAGGCTAGATTTTGAGGAATTTCTCACACTTATTACCAAGTTTTCAAGCGTTTTTGCGTATTTTATAATATAATCGAGTTCTTTCCTAAGTTCGTTCTCTACATTCACTTGCAAACCTGCCCTGTGCATTTCACTGGCCTTGTCCCGCCCGTTGCATTCTATACCGCAGTCGCACTTATTTAGAACTTCCGATCGTGAGAAACAATGGGTATGGCACCATTTGTGATTGAACGCGCAAATTCTTAATCCATTTAACACAATTTTATGGCATATGGTACACTTCACTGACGAAATACGATCACAAATTACCGAGCGATTTGAAACTACGTGTATACTCGCCGCATCTGTATCTTTTGTAATTGTTAGTTAAAATTAAAGGAAACTACCCTGTTATAAGAGACAGTCATTAGTACAAAATAGCATGTTGTGTTGATATTAGCTGTGCAGTTAGATATTTTGCATTGGGAAGTTTGGATGCTGAATTGAGAAGGTCATATTACACATTGCAATTGTTTATTCTCCTGAAACAAATCTTACTAAAACTGAAATTTGGAAAAAAATATCAGGTTCTGAATCTAAATAAGAGTAGAGCCTAAAGGGGATGACAACATGAATTCATTTGTCGGTGAGAAACTATGCCCAAAGAACAGGGGAGCAAAGTGAGGAGGCAGTATGTACTGATAACAAAGAGACAGCACAGTAACAGCAAGGAGTGTAAAATACAGGCCTCAGAGAACAAAATTTTACAAAATGTAGCAGCAGAAAGTAAAGTGAAGCAAGAGGCTGAATATTACAATCAGGAAACATCAGGAACAGTAGTAATGGGCTCAGAGAAGGGCATGAAATAAAAGCAGAAACAGAATTAAATCAAATAAGTACTACAGCGTTAGTGAAATTAATTGTGAGATATGATTCCTACAGGACTGGTCACTGTGATTAACAATAAAATGTAATCATCCAACAATCCATTACACAGTTTACTGAACAAAAAATACAGTCTTTAAACAAATCACTGAGTTGAAAAATTAGTTTTATAAGCAACAAAACTGAATAACTAAACACTCTGTTGCATTGCATTCTATACATATTTCCAGTTATTTCATACAAAGTCATGTTTACACCGTAAAACTTTCAGTGAACCACTCTTTCTGATATGAAAATATTATCCCAGAAAATGTTAATCTCAGGAGAAGATAAGGAAACAGGGATAAAACTGGATGAATAATCAAATAATAATGCAGCTGTCATAGATGGAGAAGCCCAGTTGAATGTCTGAAACCTTGCCTATAACAAGTCTCTGACATAACTGCAAGAATAAATAAAAGTCAATACCACACGTAAACCCCCAAATATGCACATAAGAAATTGTTACCTTATTACTTGCATTGCAAGATCCTCTCCGAGGTCAGTAACCTCAAGAAAGTTCTCCTCAATGTCAATCATTCTTCTTAAAAGGTAATAGTCATTAGAGACCTCTGGGTTATTTGCTTCAGCTGCACAAGATACCAGCAGCTGGAACAGAATATATATTTCAGTGTATGAGTGTTGCTGCTTATCATCATTTTATAGAATACAATTACATATTTTCTCAAGTGATGCTTATGTCCCAGAAAAATTGCTTCAAGTAAAGTCACAGTTCATATACTTACATCAGTGTGATTATTCTTATGTTGGTAACTGGGTGCACTGTAGCATCTGCTGTTCTGCTATGCATGTTACATTGATATAGTGAAAATGAGGGTGCAATCCATACAAACTCTGTCAAAAAGTAGAAAAATCAGAGTTCCCCACAGTTGTTTAATGAACAAAGTAAGAGCATATGGACTATCAGACCAATTGTGTGATTGGATTGAAGAGTTCCTAGATAACAGAAAGCAGCATATCATTCTAAATGGAGAGAAGTCTTCCGAAGTAAGAGAGATTTCAGGTGTGCCGCAGGAGAGTGTCGTAGGACCGTTGCTATTCACAATGTGCATAAATGACCTTTTGGATGACATCGGGAGTTCACTGAGGCTTTTTGCGGATGATGCTGTGGTATATCGAGAGGTTGTAACAATGGAAAATTCTACTGAAATGCAGGAGGATCTGCAGCGAATTGACGCATGGTGCAGGGAATGGCAATTGAATCTCAATGTAGACAAGTGTAATGTGCTGCAAATACATAGAAAGAAAGATCCCTTATCATTTAGCTACAATATAGCAGGTCAGCAACTGAAAGCAGTTAATTCCATAAATTATCTGGGAGTACGCATTAGGAGTGATTTAAACTGGAATGATCATATAAAGTTGATCATTGGTAAAGCAGATGCCAGACTGAGATTCATTGGAAGAATCCTAAGGAAATGCAATCCGAAAACAAAGGAAGTAGGTGACAGCACGCTTGTTCGCCCACTGCTTGAATACTGCTCAGCAGTGTGGGATCCATACCAGATAGGGTTGATAGAAGAGAGACAGAAGATCCAACGGAGAGCAGCACGCTTCGTTACGGGATCATTTAGTAATCACGAAAGCGTTACGGAGATGATAGATAAACTCCAGTGGAAGACTCTGCAGGAGAGACGCTCAGTAGCTCGGTACGGGCTTTTGGTGAAGTTTCAAGAACATACCTTCACCAAGGAGTCAAGCAGTATATTGCTCCCTCCTACGTATATCTCACGAAGAGACCATGAGGATAAAATCAGAGAGCTTAGAGCCCACACAGAGGCATACCGACTATCCTTCTTTCCACGAACAATACGAGACTGGAATAGAAGGGAGAACCGATAGAGGTACTCAAGGTACTCTCCGCCACACACCGTCAGGTGGCTTGCGGAGTATGGAAAAAAAAGTATGGATGTAGATGTAGATGTAGAGCTTGCTGCTCTTTGCAAGCAATGCAATGTACACTGCCTCATTGTTTTGCTCAAACAGAATGCAGGGATCACCATTAGACCACGACCGTGAAAGACTGCAACAAGGTGTTGTTTATCACAGAGAGAGTAGTGGGTAAGTGTATGAATAGCTGAGGAAATGGTTAATCTAATCCCTTTCGAATGTGAAAACATATATTATACATACAAAAGGGAAAATAAATATGTGGCAAACGAGATATCATCTCAGAACCTTTCCAAAGGTGGACCAACATTATATTAAGAAGATGGTCATAATGTTCTGGTTCATCAGAGTAGTATACATGAAATATATCATGTTCATATATTAATCTGAAATGATGAGAGTTATATAATTAAAAAGGCAGCCCCTTATGGGAAAGTGCTGAAAAGTAATGACTCTGAATTTTTATAAGAAAAGTCTTAAAGGTTTTTAAATGAAACAAATCCCATTAACACTCTACATCTTCATTCTTCATGTCCATATACTTGCAGCCCTCAGCCACTTGAGGGCTCTGAATTGAAGTGTGTAACATGGAAATGGATAATGCAACTATGTCAGTTTGTGAGGAACAGTGTGCTATAATTGAGTTTCAAAGTTAAAGAATTTGTCTACACATGGAGCACCTTCTCCTTTATCATGACAATGCCACATCATACATAAGCACTGTGACATCTGCAACAATCTGACACCTTGGTTTCACTGTCATTGATCACCCTTCATACAGTCCTGACTTGGCACCAACTGATTTTCATCTGTTTCCAAAACTTGATGAACACCTTGGATGACTTCATTTTGACAGTGATGAAGCAGTGCAAGCAGAGGTGAGGTTATGGATTCAACAACAAAGTCCAACATTATAAAGTGATGGTATCTACAAACGGGTCTCTCATTGGGAGAAATATATTTGTTTCCAGGGTGACTATGCTCAGAAATAAATATGTAAACATAAAGAATAAAGATGTAGATGTTACTAACGTTTGTCTTATTTAAAAACCTATAAGAGTTTTCACATAAAAATTTAGTAGTTATTACTTTTCAGTACCCAGTCAAACATGACATAAGATACTGATTCAATTACCTTTAATGAATCTACACTAAATACCAGCATATCTTAAGAAAAACAAAGCCCTCGGCCACTAGAGGGCTTCAAATTTTAGCATGTACCTTGGCCATGGGTAATGTAACTATGATGATGCATGAGAAACAGCTTACTGTAATCGAGTTTCAAACTCAAAGAGTTCATCTACATGTGAAGTACCCTCTCCTTCAGCATGACAATGCCAGACCATACACAGTTGCTGCAACATCTGCAGCAATTTGATGTCTTGGGTTCACTGACATCAACAATCCCCCATACAGTCCCAACTTGGACCCATCTGATTTTTATCTGTTTCCAAAACTTAAATAACACCTTTGAGGACTTTACTTTGATAGTGATGAAGTGAGCAAGCAGAGGTGAGGTTGTGACTCTGCCAAAAAAGTCAAACATTCTAAAGTGACGGTATCAACAAACTGGTCCCTCATTGGGAGAAATGTGTGTGTTTCCAGAGTGACTGTGTTGAGAAATAAATATGTAGACATGAAGAACAAAAATATAGAATGTTAGTAACATTTGTTTTATTTAAAAAGCGTTAAGAGTTTTCATACAAAAATTCAGAGGCATTAATTTGCAAACAAGCACTCATATATGACATAAGATACTGATTCAATTACCTTTAACGACTCTAAAACAAATGCCAGCATGTCTGAAGAATAACAAAGAAAATCAAACAAACAGTTTGTGTCCATTAATAGTTGTGATCAAAGTGCCTAGCTGCATATTGCAGAACAATATTCCTGCAGTAAGTAATAGAAGATGTATGGAAATAATTTAAAAGTTATACTTTAGCTGTTGAGGAAGATGTACCTTGCAATTGGGAGGCAGGCGCAACGGCAGCCAGGAAACCTTGTTGGCATCCTGTGTGCCTGTCAGCTGGTCCACTGAGTCCAGGAACAGGATCAGCGGTTGCTCTTTGGTCGCGTTGTTCAGTAAGTACTTAAAGTGTGCTGTCAGAGGCACCAGATCCACAGGAATGTCATCAAATGGAAGCATGTAGTTGTATGAAATCTGCAAATGTACCATAATGTTAACTTACCATCTAGATATAAAATTTTGACTGTTATAGGCTAGACTGGTATGAGAAATAAATGTGGGCACCACATCAATATCAGTTATCATGCTCATGTTGTCTGTGCAGTTCTGTTGACTCAACACTAGTGTAATACAACCCATACATAAATAAATTAGGGTAGGCATTTGGGAAATATCATAACAAAAGTAAATATAACAAAAGTAATGGTTCATGAAATTGGCTCTCAAAAGACTGCCTGGGAGCATAGGCATCAAAAACCCTTCAAGATGATGAAACAATTATATAGCTGAGTCTCAACAATAATGGTAGTTCTATGTCAGACAAAAAATTCACAAAGAGGAGTGGGTCAGTAGTTGTCAAAACACATCATCATCTATGATCTATCACTTTAGGAAACACAGCAAAAACCACATAATTCCTCAGATGACATGGAAAGAAAATTAAAAATGATGAACTTGAAGTAATGGTCCTACACGAATTAAGTTTTATTCAGTATCTCGTAAGCCTTCTATAGCAACAAAGCAGCACTGTAACCATCCACAGAGAAGACCATAGAGCTTTGGATGTCATATTGGGAGAATGTGTTCCACAAAATTTCCATCACGTGTTGCAGCCGGTAGAGGGATGTTGCTGGTACCACCACACATGGTGTTCGTCTATGCCACTCACCAATGCAGGCATCCAGATTATAGTCACTGCAAAAGCTCTAGAAATGTATGCAGACGTCAAAGTATGTTGCACTACAGCACAGTACATCTAAAAACACTACAATTTGGCATTCTGTATTTCAGCAATGAGGCTAAATTAGATTAGATTCAGTTTTTGTTCCATAGTCCCAAAAGATGAGATGATTCTCGTGTGTGTAGAACATGTCAGAAAGTATAACATAAAAATACAAAACATTTGAATATAATATTTACTACCCTGATCATTTGTCAGAAGATTGTCGAAATAGGTAAATACAACGCGGTAAACTGGAGCAGCCAATATTTACAGAATTAACATGAATTAATTTACCATGCATAAAATACATAATCTTGACTGTTGTGACCAAGTGCTGTTAAAGCTGAAACCTAACAGACATTTTTACTTAAGCTGCCGTAACAGTCTCTGTTATGATATTCATCTATAGAGTAGAAGAAGTTGCTTATCAAAAAGGCTTTCAAACTCTGTTGAAACTATGCTTTATCTGAAACCAAGTTTTTAATGGTTGCTGTAAACTTATTGAAAATGTGTGTTCCTGAATATTGGACCCCTTTTTGGACCAAGGTAAATGATTTTAGGTCTTTATGTAGATTGTTCTTATTCCTAGTATTGATACTATGTATTGAGCTATTGGTTAGAAACAGAGATATATTACTTGCGACAAATTTCATTAAGGAATAAATATACTGAGAAGCAGTGGTTAGAATACAAAGTTCCTTGAACAGGTTTCTATATGATGTTCTTGAATTTACACCACAAATGATTCTCATCACACGCTTTTGCACGCTTAAAACTTTTGCTTAGAATATGATGCCGTATGACATAATAGAATGAAAGTAAACAAAGTATGCAAGTTTTTTTATATTTATATCTCCTACATTTGACATCATTCTGACTGCAAATACAGACTTGTTTAGGCGCTAAAGCAATTCTGTGGTATGCCCTTCCCAACTGAATTTATTATCAAGTTGTAATCCCAGAAATTTAACACTGTCACTCTCTGCAATCTGCATGTCTTCATATATTATACACATGATGGAAGGAAATCTCTTACAGGTTCTGAATTGCATATAGTAGGTCTTCTCAAAGTTTAGTGACAGTGAATTAGCTTTAAATCATTTATTAATGTGAGTGAAAATTTGATTAGCAACTATTTCTGAATCTGTACTTGACTTGCTACTTACTGCAATGTTTGTATCATCTGCAAACAAAACAAACTTAGCATCTGGCAATGTAACAGACAAGATGTCATTAATGTACACAAGAAAAAGCAGTGCACCCAAGATGAAACCTTGAGGAACACCACAAGCAATTAATTCCCAATCAGATGAAGGCTGACTGCTTACTGCACAGGTACTTTGCAATGACACCCTTTGTTTCCCGTTAGATAGACTCAAACCATTTCACAGCATTTCTGGTGACACCATAATATTCTAATTTACTTAAAAGAATGCTGTGGCTCACACAGTCAAAAGCTTTTGACAGGTTACAGAAAATGCCAGTAGCCTCTAATTTATTATCTGAGGAATTAAATACATTCCCACTGTAAGTGTAAATAGCTTCCTGTATATCAGACCCCTTAAGAAATCCAAACTGTAACTTGGACAATATGTTATTGGCAGTCAGATGCTTAAGGAGATGCTTGAACACAACCTTCTCAAATATTTTTCAGAAAGCAGACAAAAGGGAAATTGGTCGATAGTTTGATGGTATCTGTTTATCCCCCTTCTTGTAAAGAGGCTTAACTTCAGCATATTTTAGTCAGTCTGGAAATGTTCTGCTGATAAGAGATTGATTACACAAATAATTTAAGATGGAACTCAACTCACATGAGAACTCTTCGATTAACTACATTGATATGTTATCATACCCACTGGAATACTTAGATTTTAATGATTTTATGATGGATGCCACTTCTTTGGGAGACGTGAGTGACATTTCCATTTTACTGAAGTTATTTTTAAAGACTAGTATCATATAGTCCATTAAACTGTTCATCGAACCTGATAACCCCAACCTGTTGGTCACAGAAATGAAGTACTTGTTTAAGAGATTTCCAACACTAAATGCACTTTTGCCAAAGTCTCATTTATTTTTAGAGCTATCTGTTCCTCTTCCTTTTTGGCCCCATCTGTCTCTGTCTTCCCTATATCCCATAAGGTTTTTATTTTATTGCCTGATGTAATTATCTTTTTCTGGATTACTTGCTTCCATATTTTGCAGTACCAGTATTCTTTGTAACGCATTAAAATTCTAACATCAGAGCTGTTCCTAGATAGTAGATACAGTAACATTCACGTATCTGTTGCACTATGAGGCACTGTAGTTTCTCAAGTGTGCCGAAAATCATGTGCCGGCCGGAGTGGCCGAGCGGTTCTAGGCGCTACAGTATGGAACCGCGCGACCGCTACGTCGCAGGTTCGAATCCTGCCTCGGGCATGGATGTGTGTGCTGTCCTTAGGTTAGTCTGGCTTAAGTAGTTCTAAGTTCTAGGGGACTGATGACCTCAGAAGTTAAGTCCCATAGTGCTCAGAGCCATTTTTTGAAAATCATGTACACTACCTGATGAAAGGTGTCTGTAAATCCCTATGTCAAGCAGAATTGACCACTAAAACAGCAAAATGGGTTGGTCAGGAGGGCTCAGTGGCTTCGAGCATGGACTAGTCATTGGATGTTACCTGAGTAACAAATTCATCAGGGACATTTCAACCCTTCTAAAGCTGCCAAAACCGACTGTTGGTGAAGTGGTTGTGAAGTAGAAACGTGAACAGACAACTGCAGTTAAACCAAGACCATGCTGACCTCATGTTCTGACAGACAGGGCCCATCGAAATTGTGAAACGTGGTTGTAAAAAATCGCATGAAATCAAGCGGATGCCTCTTTTAAGATGTGCTGTCTTGAGAGTTCAAGTCGGGGTTATTCATAATACCTCTGGGGCTTCAGAAGATGACTGCGTGAAAACTACAAGACATATAGAAAATAGACACATATCAGAGGATAAAGCACCTCTCTGAGTTTTAAACCCACATTACATGCGCTCAGAATGGGCAGCCTTTGTGATGTAGCAAATGTTAATATACGCGTGCAGTTCACTGAAGTTGCTGCCGCATGCCCAGGAAGGCGTAACGACAGTAGCACGATTTGTAAATTTGTTCACTGGGTTGCCTATCCGCAAGCGCGAACTAATTCCATGTCATAATGCAGAGCGGATGATTTTCCTGCATGTTCTGGCACGCCTGCACCCTAGTGTTGCGCCATGGCGCGTATTAGGAACGTTAGAGGGCATGCTGAAAAGTAATGCCCCCGAATTTTTTATTCTGTTCTCAGTATCGGTTGAGGTACTGCTCGTGCATGTTATGCATATTAGTTGGTAGTTTCCCTGACACGAGATGCAACCCACTGCCGCTAGATGACTCCCAATTGTAGCATCTAACTTGGTACTGTAACTACGTCGGAGCGTGAGAAACAGCATGCTGTAATAGAGATTCTAACTGAAGAAACATGCCTCCAATTGAAATCCATAGAAGAATGAAAGCTGTGTACACACTGATGATTGTATCAACATCAGTTATGTGTGATAGTTGGTTATTTCTGCTTGTCATGAAAGTAACTGCAGTGTTAACCTCAACGTGTGTGACAAAGCATAGAGATGATGACCGAGTGCCTCAACCGATGAGGCACATCAGAATCACATTGATGACCTCATCAGAGAAAATCGTCGGATAACATAGACACAGCTCTCAGGTGAGTGTGGCATATCACAAGTGTGTATACGGGCCACCCAATGCAGAACAGTGGTACAGAAAACTGTGTTTATGGCAGGTGCCTCGAATGCTCACACCTGACATTAAACAGAGAAGATTGGACATCTGTCATCAATTTCAAAAATTCATATGGCTCTAAGCACTACGGGACTTAACATCCGAGAACAACTTAGAACTACTTAAACCTAACTAACCAAAGGACATCACACACATCCATACCCGAGGCAGGATTCGAACCTGCGACCGTAGCAGCAGCGCGGTTCCGGACTGAAGCGCCTAGAACCGCTCGGCCACAGAGGCCGGCGTCATCAGTTTCTTTTGCATATTGAGCGTGAGGGTGATGCGTTCCTTAACAATATTATGAAAGGTGCTGAAAGCTAGGTTCACCATTTTCATCCCAAAAACAAGAGAGCATCAATGGAGTTGCGCCACAAGGAATCACCGACGCCAAAAAATATCAAGACCATGCCATCAGCAGGCAAAATCACGCCTACAGTGTTCTTGGATGTTCCAGGTGTGGTACACTTGGAATTCATGCCTAAAGGCGCCACCAAAAGCTCTGCAAGGTACTGCAAGACCCTCGGAAAACAAAGCACAAATTTGAAGAGTTCATCCTCTCCATCAGTATGGCAGTTGCAGACCACAGACGAGCGCTGCGATAGCGGCAACAATCCGACGCCTTGGGTTCACTGTCATTGATAATCTCCCATTCAGTCCCGATTTGGCCCCCTCTGATTTTCATCTGTTTCCAAAACTTAAAGAACATATTCGTAAACTTCACTTTGATAGTTATGAAGCGCTGCAAAAAGAGGGAAGGTTGTAGCTTCATCAACAAAGTCGAACATTCTAAAGTGACGGTACCAACAAACTGATCTCTCATTCGGAGACATATTTTTGTTTCAGCAGTGGCTATATTGGAAATAAATATGTAGACATGAAGAATTGGTGGCACTACCCCTCAGCATGCTCTTGTTAATACACCGATATGTGTCATTTTTCTGTATATCTTGTAGTTTCCGTGCAGTCGTCTTCTGGAACCTCAGAGGTACTTGTGAATAACCCTACATAACTTTTGGAATTGCCGTTCTGATTTAATATTACAGCTTCGTCTTTTGCACTGGCAAACTCGTAGACGTGTAAAGACTGGTGAATGAGGAAAATAGACAGTACATGAAGCATTATCTGAAAAGTGGCGTCCCATCCAATCTTACATGGACTCCCAAAGCATATACAGGATGTTTCTAAAACCTACACTTGTATTCACCAAGTAAGAGTGGAGGGTACCCGATGGATAATGATTTGGATTAGAGCCTACACTATGTGATCAAAAGTATCCGGACACCTGACTGAAAATGATTTACAAGTTCGTGGCGCCCTCCATCGGTAATGCTGGAATTCAATATGGCGATGGCCCACCCTTAGCCTTGATGACAGCTACCATTCTCGCAGGTATACGTTCATTCAGGTGCTGGAAGATCTCTTGGGGAATGACAGCCCATTCTTCACAGTGCTGCACTGAGGAGAGGTATCGATGTCGGTCGGTGAGGCCTGGCCCAAAGTAAGCGTTCCAAAACATTCCAAAGGTGTTTTATAGGATTCAGGTCAGGACTCTGTGCAGGCCAGTCCATTACTGGGATGTTATTATCGTGTAACCATTCCGCCACAGGTCGTGCATTATGAACAGGTGCTCGATCATGTTGAAAGATGCAACTACCATACCCAAATTGCTCGTCAACAGTGGAAAACAAGAAGGCGATTAAAACATCAGTGTAGGCCTGTGCTGCGATAGTGCCTCACAAAACAACAAGGGGTGCAAGCCCCCTACATGAGAAACACGGCCACACCATAACACCACTACCTCCGAATTTTACTGTTGGCACCGTACCCGCTGGCAGATGACGTTCACTGGAAATTCGCCATACCCACACCCTGCCATCAGATCGCCACATTGTGCACCGTGATTCGTTGCTCCACACAACGTTTTTCCACTGTTCAATCGTCCACCGTATACGCTCCTTACATCAAGCGAGGCGTCGTTTGGCATTTACAGGCGTTATGCGTGGCTTATGAGCAGCCGCTCGACCATGAAATCCAAGTTTTCTCACCTGCAACCTATGTGTCATAGTACTTGCAGTGGATACTGATGCATTTTGAATTTCCTGTGTGATGGTCTGGATAGATGTCTGCCTATTACATATTACGACCCTCTTCAACCGTCAGTGGTCTCTGTCAGTCAACAGACGAGGTCGGCCTGTGCGCTTTTGTGCTGTACGTGTCCCTTCACGTTTCCACTTCACTATCACATCGGAAACAGTGGACCTAAGGATGTTTATCAGTGTGGAAATCTCGTGTACAGACGTATGACACAAGTGACACCCAGTCACCTGACCACGTTCGAAGTCCGTGAGTTCCGCGGAGCACCCCATTTTGCTTTCTCACGATGTCTAATGACTACTGAGGTCGCTGGTAGGAATACCTGGCAGTAGGTGGCAGCACAATGCACCTAATATGAAAAACGTATGTTTTGCTTGTGTCCGGATACTTTTGATCACATATAGTATACCCAGAAATGAACTGTTTCAGTTCTACACAGAACAATGTATTTCATTATCCCGCGTCTCTTGATTAAAAGAATCATAATAACTTACACTGACTGGTAATTACTACATACATACCTGATTAACTAATGTGGTAACATTCCCAAGGTAGAGGGACACATGAAACGTCCAGTAACAACGTATCGCATTACACACTCACTGTCTCCTCTATCACTGATGGTCAGGAGTCCACAGTGCTTCTAAAAACAGCGGTTGACAGTGGGCATTGTTACAGCGTTAGCCACTTTTTTGCAGATGAAATAATTTACATATTTATGATGAATTACTATCTTTCAGTCAACAGATGTAGGCTAGTGAGACTCACAATTTCACATGCTTGTTGCTGTAGCAAGGAAAGAATACACCTCCAGAAAGCGGTTCGTATTCAAGCCATTACTTATACATCACCCCTACAAATCTTACGATTTTGCTACAGTAATTTAGAAATACCCTGTGTTTCCACGGATTCGTGTGACGCAGTTGTTAAGATACTACATTCATTTTAGGAGTGAGTCTCAAGTCTGTGTCTGAGAATCCAGTTCGAGACTCTCCCTGATCCACCAGAATCACTTCAAGCGAACGCCAGTTCCTTCAAAACGGTCATGGAACTTTCTCCAAATACGCACTGATGACTTCGACTTCAAATTCTCATCTTCCTTTATTTCTTTATGTGTTTGTATTTACATCTTTTGGAATAAACAGCGATTTCCATACGTGGTCTCATTAAACGCCCAATCAGAAGAAGTTTCACTTAGTCAACATTCTCAGTTGCCGACTAACATTCTTGATGAAATACCCATGCTGCACGTGGAAGCAATTGTTAGCATTTTGAACAAAAACCACGTTTGTCTGAAAGTTTCAAATTAGCTCCACTTCATGTACTAGACAAAAATATTCAGCGATGTGCTAGTAGTGTTGTCACCGTTCCGTTTAGCCCACGCGTAATACAGAGAAACATAGGGAATTTCAATGAAAAATATTGGAAGAAAGGAAAAATTTCTCTTTTGAAATATGTTGTTGTTGTTGTGTTCAGTCCTGAGACTGGTTTGATGCAGCTCTCCATGCCACTCTATCCTGTGCAAGCTTCTTCATCTCCCAGTACTTACTGCAACCTACATCTTTCTGAATCTGCTTAGTGTATTCATCTCTTGGTCTCCCTCTACGATTTTTACCCTCCACGCTGCCCTCCAATGCTAAATTTGTGATCCCTTTGTGGGGCGGCTGGCGGAATTATTTGCTGTTGTATAATGGTTGGTTTGTAATGTAATGTAGATGCAGAAACATTAATGGAACGAGCCGACTATGACGCAAAAATCAGACGGATGTTGGAGGAAGACACATACCAAAAATTACCTCGGGACCCAACATCCAGAATAGTGAGGAAAACTTCAGAGCTTCTCAAACGGTCATCACTGGAAGATAATACTATTGAGAACCTCCTCCCCAAGGCACCAAGACCGCCCACGTTCTATGGTCTGCCGAAGGTGCATAAGAAGGACACACCGTTGAGGCCGATAGTGAGTACCATCGGATCGCCGACCTATAAACTTGCTAAACATCTTGCCAGCCTCCTCTCTATTCACTTTGGACACTGTGGACACCATATAAAGAGTACGGCTGACTTCATCAATCGGATTAAAGGTCTGTGACTTGCTGAAGGGGATATTATGGTTAGCTTCGATGTGGTTTCTTTATTCACGTGTGTCCCCATCACAGACTCTATTGACTTGCTGTCCCAGCTCTTTGACGACACCATCGTGGATTTATTTAAGCACACTCTGACGTCATCATATTTCTTACCTGATGGAGAATATTTTAACCAAACTGACGGCGTGGCGATGGGAAGTCCACTAGCTCCAGTAGTAGCCAACCTCTTTATGGAGCATTTCGAAGACATCGCCTTGGACATGGCTCCTGCAAAGAGAGCTTACGTCGACGATACCTTCGTCATTTGGCCTCATGGACAAGAAAAATTAGAAGAGTTCCTCGAGCACCTCAACAGCATCCACGACCACATCAACTTCACAATGGAAGTAGAGATGGGGGGTTCCCTGCCGTTCTTGGACGTGCTTGTCTGCCGTAAACCCAATAGGTCTGGCGCTACAGTCTGGAACCGCGCGACCGCTACGGTCGCAGGTTCGAATCCTGCCTCGGGCATGGATGTGTGTGTTGTCCTTAGGTTAGTTAGGTTTAAGTAGTTCTAAGTTCTAGGGGACTTATGACCTCAGCAGTTGAGTCCCATAGTGCTCAGAGCCATTTGAACCCAAGAGGTCTCTAGGTCATAGCATTTACCGCAAGCCCACACACACGGATCGGTATCTGCACGCCATCAGCTTCCATCACCCAGCACAGAAACAGTCAGTTCTGAGGACCTTAGTACATCGAGCTGAAACCGTCTCAGGCGCAGAAAACTTGCCGAGAGAACTGAGCCACTTACGCAAAGTTTTTAAGGAAAACGGTTACAACAACAAACAGATCTCACAAGCAGTGTCATCCAAGCCTCAAAGGAAGGAGACCTCTGAAGAAGACACCAAGCAGGTTGCATTCTTACCGTTTTGTGGTTCGACAACAGAGAAGATTATTCGGCTCCTGAGGAGGCCTAAAATAGACACAATCTTCAGGCCTCCGGCAAAGATCCAGCAACTAATGAAATCTGTGAAAGACGATGTAGGTCTCAGAACGCCAGGAATTTACAAGATACCGTGTGGATGTGGGCAGCTCTATATCGACCAGACTGTTCACACTATTGAACAGCGCCGCATAGAACATGAAAGATGTTGCCATCTGCGCTATCCCGAAAAGTCAGCTGTAGCAGAACATGATCTGGAAAACGGACACCGAATTGCATTCGATGAGACGTCTATTATTAAACGGACTAATGGCTTCTGGGATAGCGTGATAAACGAAGCCATAGAGATTAGAATTTCTGACAACACCTTCAGTAGAGACGGTGGATTGCAGCTGAGTACGGCGTGGGATCCGTAGTTGAGGGAGTTGAAGCAGGCCCGGGGGTCGCGCGGCCAAAACATTACCATACATGAAGCAGGACCGAGCACCAGTGACGTCACGAGCGACGGCGCGGCTATATAAGCACGGCAATGACAACTACACGACCCTCCTCCCCCTCCCTCCTCCTGAGCAGCTTCCCCTCCTACTCCCGCTCCATCTCTTGTGCCTCCTTTCAGTGTCTCTGCGCTCCCTCCTGCCCTGTCTTCCCTCTTCCTCTCCCACCCCACGTGTCTCCTGCCTCTTCATGAACCCACTGATGCCCCTCCTCTCTTCATCCCGCCACTTCCCCTGCTGCCCCATGCTCTCCCCTCCTTTTCCATCCTCTCTGCCCTTTCCCTCGGCACGTCCCACCTGGCAGTTTTATAATTCGTCGTGTGTGCTCCAAGTGGGTTTTAAGTGTGTTGTTCCAGAGTGCTTTTACTACTGTGGCCGACTTTTAACGTGTGCGTGTCCATTCAGTGTCTTCTCTGAGTTTTGAAGACTCGCAACTGTGTTTTTTTTAACTTTCTGGTGACTTTTAACTGTCCTCCATGAACGTCTCCGTGTTAGTCTATTTTTTACTTCCATTTTCTCCCATTATTTTGTTTTAAGTTCCCCTTTCTCGCCTTATGTATGTAACACTTTATTCTTATTTTAAGTTGTTATGTCACTCGGCTGAAGAGTGGCGGATTGTGCCGCAGACAGCCCTCCCCTGCCCATATGGCGCAGGGAAATGAAATCACAATAAAGAAAAAAAAAACACATGACAGTCATCCACTTGACAATGGTAGAGGAGTTCTCAGCCAGAAGCTCGTGGGCAGTAATTCACTTGACGCGGCTTGAAACCTGAGAATGTTTTATTAGAAGCTGTCTATGTTTTGGTGTTAACGGCAGCCTACACAATGGGGCGGTAATTGTATAGTTTGGCTACTGTTAGTCTCTGACTGATGGTGCGGCATGACACATAATGTTTTAGGGAGTCCACTCCTTGTTCTCGACTCTCAGGCGCGGATGTCAAGCAGTTATGATGTGCTTGGTGCACAACTCGTCTATACTCCCTTGTGGTGTTCACACATTGTCGACCCTAACTTGGATGGTGGGTATGCCTGCCCACACGTTCCTATGCAATCCAACATCGGGCCACTGTAACGTCCAAATGCCCCACAAATCTGGATATTGCATGAGTCAACCAGTCGACCAAATTGGAACCCAAAATGAAGTCATTCAAAACTGTGTCAGGTGCTGATATCAGTGTCTCACATGAATACGCGGCATCTCCGTGTCTTCACAGTGATCACTTAACATTTGACGTAATTCATGCCCCTTTATATACCCTAGCAGGCCTAGAAACAACTTTAAACATGAATAACATTAATGCACTCTGGTGGCAGTTCTGCCTGTCACAGAGATTACTGCAACTCTGATCACTTACGTACCTGCTGATGGCGTGTAATGTATGACATTAACCATCATCACCCAATTTAGTTTCAGTTAACAAATATTTTGTATTTTTGGAAAACTACGTCCTGCCAACACAATTTATGGAAATATGAAGAAATTTGCTTCACTTGTTGCCTAAACGTGAAATTTTTGGCCGTTCTCATTTGAGGACGCTGGGCGCTTGGCAGTTGTTTTGTCATTACACTGCTTACCACGAAAAACAAGTGATAAAGAAATTGTTAATAATAAACCCAAAATAACATTGTAAGACTATTACTATTTATTTTACAATAAGCAACATCTGCAAGAGTTTTAACTTAAAATTTCTCCAAAAGTGAAATTTCGTTAAGGCCTGATATGTTATTTGGGAAAGCATTCCATACAGAGAGTAACATTACACTTCGCACAATATGTTCTCGGCTTTCCTTTGTAGTTCTCATACTGGCATCCTCTTTGCTTTTCACACTTCTAGATAACGTGCAGCTTCTGGTCATACCATATACCTGGTACATTACTCCTGGAAGGTGAGAGGAGTTTTGTTGGTCTTCCCTCATCTGATCTGATTTCAAGACCTTTTTTCTGGTATGTTCTCGCAGTCTGTCTTCTGAATTCTTTCACTGAAACAGAAGTTCCTTCATTGCATCTCTTCAAAGCCAAACATACATTCACAACAGTCATATTTACCATCCTCGCAAATAGGCACCATTACCACTTTTAACCATGCACTGCAATGGTATGTTTCTTTGTTAGCCAGTCGTGAAGATCGACGCCTTCCATGAAATTCTTGTACATATTCAATGCATGTGGTTATGGAATACTAGCCTTTTCTTTTGGGATCAATTCCAACGTTGGACTTTGACGATAGGAAGCACACTGTCGAAATTAGTTGCTAGTGTAACACATTTCTTGTCATCCCATTTTGTAATCAAAATTGCCTCCTCTCTGTCAAGTATGAATTCAAAATATCCCCTTTCTTTCTTTTTCACAATTTTATCTGGTGATTGGTGCACTTCTTATTCTGCTTTCTCTTATAGTTCCACTTGAATGGAATTCCAGTTCCTTCAGTTGGACGAGCAGGTCATGACTAGTAAAGCAAATGCCAAAAACACTTTGTAACTGTTCGGCTCATTAATAATGGACAACATTTCCAAAACTGTTTTGGAACCCAGTGGTAGATTTGCGTTGTCATCATTCTGATCGTTCCCGCAATAGAGTAAGTAATTTTAACAGTAGCCATCAGTACCACATATGGCTCAAAGTTTACATCCAAAGCGTATGAGCTTCAGTCTCATAAATTGCTTCATAGGGTGATGTCCATAGTATCATAATCATTTCATCAACTGCCAAATTATCCTGAAAGACTCCCCATTTTTGATAATTTTTTTACCGGAGCCTCTGCTAGTAGTTTTATTCTGAAAGATTTGCCTCTCTTGTTTTCATTGGCCTTATGTTATCGTTGAAATATATTACAGATTTGAGCTCAAGATACCTGTTACGACTCATCGTACCATTCACTATTTAAACACCTAGATCATCATCTTCAGACCAATAATCTCTTTCATCGGACAATTTATGATAGCCAGTAAAGATCAAGAACCCAACAATTACACGGATTTCATCAGGTTAAACTGAAAGATTTATTTTATTTTTACATTCCCTAGCGTATTTTTCAGTTTCCTCTACAATAATGCTTTTCTTGTGGAAAGAGTTCTTCATAAACCTGTATGGGAGTTCTTTCAGTTCATCCGACATACTAGAAGCTTTCTTCCCTAAGTCAGGAAATGAATATGTCGGAACCTGGTCACATCATTCCAATTACCGGAATCTTTAGAAGAAACATGTGGAATGTCTTCGTTGTCTCTCTCATGCAATATTTCAGTAATACCTGCAATATCGCCTACATACGCATTTCCTAACAAGTCATACTCAATATTTTCCTCACTGATCTGCTCATCAACATCTGGAGGTAGAACTACTATGTCTGTTTCTGTTTGTTCAGAAAATAAGTATTCTACTGCCTCTTAAATAGTTTTAAAAACATGGTGAGCCATGGCAAAGAAATCTGTAAAAAAAAAAAAAAAAATTACCTACCGCGGAAATGCCCAGTGTCCTCAAACGAGGACAGCAGGTTTTCATGCACTGGGACAGAAAATGTAATAAACTGTTTTCGCCTTCATAAGTACCAAACAATATTACAGTATTAAGTTACGCTGCAGCAGAAAATGACAGTGATCCTTATCTTAGATGCAGTCACAAAAATAAAAATAGAAATAACCAGCAGGCTCTGCAAAGACGCTCCTCTCCTCTTAATAGTCTTCAATTGAATAACTGTAGCAAACTATAGTAGCCATTGCTGATAGAGAGGTTACTTTACAACAACAAAAGCCCATTGTTGGTTCGTAGTAGCATACTTTGTAACAATGACGGAAAAATGGACTGTCCCCAATCGAGGACAATCGGTGCTAATAGGTTAAGATTGACATCCGACCATGTCTTCTAGGTATTTCACTTTTTTGATCAGGCAGTGCGTTAAGTTGGCTAAAACTGTGTTAATTACTTCGAGTTAGCGCCAGCTGCAGCGGCTCAGCCGATTGCAAGTAGCAATCTTTTATTCGAAAACAAATCTCATAAGTCAAGATCATCGTTTAGGCAGCTTATACCATATTGATGAATCTGATGGTCTCTAGAGTGAACTCAAAACACTCACCCATTTCTGAGTTAAAGAAAATGTCGTCATTTTGATTTTCAAAATGTGACCAGCTGTTTGAAACTTGCCTGCTGACATATGGAGATGAGCGTGGGCGTGAGCGCGCTGCTGTCGGGGGTGGTGCCCAGGAAGCGGATGACGCTGATGGGCTTGCGGCCGCGGAACCACTCCGTAGATGTGAGGCTGGCCGCCTTCGCCAGCAGAGACGTCTTGCCACAGCCTCCTTCTCCGTACAGTACCAGTGGCTTCTCCGAATCCCCAGTCATGTACATCTGGATACGCTCCAGGTCATCTTCTCTCCCATAAAACACCTGAAAATACAGTATACAATGTACAGGGTGGCGCACGAAATCTGTTACCAATTGTTTCTTTCACAGTTTACGACGCACATTAGATATCCCGCTGGCATCTCTACAGCAGTACCAGCAGAGCTTGGAAAAACAAATGAGTTACGAAATGACGTGTAATTCACGATACTGCCGCTAGGAGACTAGTAAGCAGCAATGGCTGACAATGGAAGACTGACGACACAGCAACAATCGGCAATTGTGTTACTTCTTCATGAAACGAAAAGCCTTGTTGTGATTCAGAGTCGTTTTCGACAACAGTTTAACACGCGATGGGTCCCTTGCAAGAAGATCATCCACGGGTTGTACGATAAATTTGTACAGGAAGGAACAGTATTGGAAGCGAAGCGACCTCGGCCTAAGCCTGTTTGTTAACCGGAGAATATTGAAGCGGTACGAGTTGCTGTACAGAGAAGTCCCAGGAAATCGTGTAGAAAGGCAGCAGTGCAACTGGGAATATCCAGACGCTCCGTTCAATGCATTCTTAAAAGTGACCTCCATATGTACCCATACAAGATGACCTGTACACAGAAGCTCACTGAAGAACACAAGCAGCAGAGACTACTGTTTGCTCAGTGGGCGGAGGATAGGGAAGAAACTCTCAAGAACGTTTGGTTTTCAGACGAGACGCATTTTCATTTATACGGTGTGGTTAACAAACAAAATGTTCGCTTTTGGGCCACTGAAAACCCACAAGTGCTTCATGAACGACAACATTATGCTCCGAGGATTACAGTGTGGGCAGCAATTTCCAGTCACGGACTTATTGGACCATTTTTCTTTGAAGAAGCTGTGAACAGCGAGCGTTATTTGAGCATGCTTCGCAATAGCTTCATTCTACAGCTTCTTGCTACTGCCTTGCCCTTCAACACGCAGTGGTTCATGCAAGATGGAGCAAAGCCACATTTGCAAACGCTGTGTTGGAGTTTTTACACGAGCATTTCGACATGCGGATCATTTCACTCAGGTTTCCAGGTCGCTTCAATGACGGACAAAATTGGCCCCCCAATAGTCCAGACCTCAATCCATGTGACTTTTTTCTTTGAGGGTATCTAAAGGAAAAAAATTTCCCGAAACGTCCACGTGATTTAATGGAGCTCAGAAGACTTATTCTTCAAGTTTGCAGTGAAATTACGGAAGACATGTGCCATAGGGTAATCACTAACTTCAGTGTTCGTTTGAAGGAAGTTAGGAAACGAAATGGTGGACATATTGAGCATGTGCTGAGTTGGATCAAATCTCCATGGACGGCTCTTCATTGTAGTGTATATTACATTCAGATTGTATTGACAATAAAGTTTATATTCAAAAACAAAATGGTAACACATTTCGTGCGCCACCCTGTATATGGACTGCTCAGTATTTTTATTCTGCTGCAGGTTCGTTATAAGTACTTCCTCTAACGCGAAAACTGGTTATCTTTAAGTTTTTTTATTTTATAGTCTTCATTTCGAATGTCATACGTACGGGTGAAAATTGTCTTGTGCAGCGTAAAGAGGTCTCTGGTCCGACTCTCGCCTGGAGCATGTCTAATGTCCTTAAATATCTTGTTGGTAAGTGACTACAAATGTACGACTCAACATACAAGGTGTACAACTTTGCTTCCGGCGTTTGCCGATAGGTGGTGAAAACGGTAAGTAGCGGTCGAAAGAAATAAATCGCAGACGTCAGGCAGTTAGCTTGGACCTCGGTCAACATAACCACATTCAAACATTAGTCGATTTGTGTCTGCATCATAAAGTTGTTCTTGATTGAAAATGTCAGTTTACGAGCCTAATTCTCGTCATTTGCGGGAGGTGTTACTTTTTGTTTCAGTATGAAGAAAACAGTGGCTGAGTCTCATCGAATGCTCTCAAGTACGTATGGTAAGGACGCTATTAGTGAAAGAACGTGTCGCGAGTGGTTTCAACGCTTCAAGAAAGGTGGTTTTAACGTCATAGACCTGCATAGTGGTGAAAGGGAGAATGTTTTCGATGGTGCAGAATTTGAAACATTGCTGAGTGAAGACTCGCATCAAACTGAAGAAGAATTGGCACGATTAGTAAGAATTACACAGCGAGCCATTTCAAAACGTCTCAAGGCTATGGACATGATTCAGAAAGAAGGAACTTAGGTTCCGTATGAGCTGAAACCAAGAGACGTTGAACGGCGTTTGTGTGTTTGTGAACATTTGCTTCAGAGGCAAAAACGGAAGGGATTTCTGCATCGCATTGTGACCGGGGACGAAAAATGGGATCGTTACGATTACCCTAAACGCAAAAAACTTCGACGACCAAACCGAATATTCACCGCTCCAAGATCAGGCTCTGCATTTGGTGGGACCAGCTCGGCGTCGTGTACTATGAGGTGTTAAAACCAAGTGAAACAATCACAGGTGCTCGTTATCGAACGCAATTAGTGCGTTTGAGCATATCATTAAAAGACAAGCGGTCGCAATACAGCGAGAGGCACGATAAAGTGATTTTACAGCACGATAACGCTCGACACCACGTTGCAAAAGAGGTCAAAACGTACTTGCAAACGTTCAAATGGGAAGTCCTACCCACCCATCGTATTCTCCAGACATTGCTCCCTCTGACTGTCACCTGTTTAGATCAATGGTGCATGGCCTGGCTGACCAACACTTCCGATCTCGAAAGTAAAGTTCTATGTACTGACTTGGCAGAAAATCCTAAGAAATTTTGGTCTTATGTCAAAGCGGTAGGTGGATCAAAACAAAATGTCCAGACACTCTGTGACCAAAATGGTACTGAAACAGAGGATGACAGACTAAGGGCCGAAATACTAAATGTCTTTTTCCAAAGCTGTTTCACAGAGGAAGACTGCACTGTAGTTCCTTCTCTAGATTGTCGCACAGATGACAAAATGGTAGATATCGAAATAGACGACAGAGGGATAGAGAAACAATTAAAATCGCTTAAAAGAGGAAAGGCCGCTGGACCTTATGGGATACCAGTTCGATTTTACACAAAGTACGCGTAGGAACTTGGCCCCCTTCTTGCAGCGGTGTACCATAGGTCTCTAGAAGAGCGTAGCGTTCCAAAGGATTGGAAAAGGGCACAGGTCATCCCCGTTTTCAAAAAGGGACGTCGAACAGATGTGCAGAACTATAGACCTATACCTCTAACGTCAGTCAGTTGTAGAATTTTGGAACACGTATTATGCTCGAGTATAATGACTTTTCTGGAGACTAGAAATCTACTCTGTAGGAATCAGCATGGGTTTCGAAAATGACGGTCGTGTGAAACCCAGCTCGCGCTATTCGTCCACGAGACTCAGAGGGCCATAGACACGGGTTCACAGGTAGATGCCGTGTTTCTTGACTTCCGCAAGGCGTTCGATACAGTTCCCCATAGTCGTTTAATGAACAAAGTAAGAGCATATGGACTATCAGACCAATTGTGTGATTAGATTGAAGAGTTCCTAGATAACAGAACGCAGCATGTCATTCTCAATGGAGAGACGTCTTCCGAAGTAAGAGTGATTTCAGGTGTGCCACAGGGGAGTGTCATAGGACCGTTGCTATTCACAATATACATAAATGACCTTGTGGATGACATCGGAAGTTCACTGAGGCTTTTTGCAGATGATGCTGTGGTGTATCGAGAGGTTGTAACAATAGAAAATTCTACTGAAATGCAGGAGGATCTGCAGTGAATTGACGCATGGTGCAGGGAATGCCAATTGAATCTCAATGTAGACAAGTGTAATGTGCTGCAAATACATAGAAAGAAAGATCCCTTATCATTTAGCTACAATATAGCAGGTCAGCAACTGAAAGCAGTTAATTCCATAAATTATCTGGGAGTACGCATTAGGAGTGATTTAAACTGGAATGATCATATAAAGTTGATCGTCGGTAAAGCAGATGCCAGACTGAGATTCATTGGAAGAATCCTAAGGAAATGCAATCCGAAAACAAAGGAAGTAGGTTACAGTACGCTTGTTCGCCCACTGCTTGAATACTGCTGAGCAGTGTGGGATCCGTACCACATAGGGTTGATAGAAGAGATAGAGAAGATCCAATGGAGAGCAGCGCGCTTCGTTACAGGATCATTTAGTAATCGCGAAAGCGTTACGGAGATGATAGATAAACTCCAGTGGAAGACTCTGCAGGAGAGACGCTCAGTAGCTCGGTACGGGCTTTTGTTAAAGTTTCGAGAACATACCATCACCGAAGAGTCAAGCAGTATATTGCTCCTTCCTACGTATATCTCACGAAGAGACCATGAGGGTAAAATCAGAGAGATTAGAGCCCACACAGAAGCATACCGACAATCCGTCTTTCCACGAACAATACGAGACTGGAATAGAAGGGAGAACCGATAGGGGTACTAAGGGTACCCTCCGCCACACACCGTCAGGTGGCTTGCGGAGTATGGAAAAAAAAGTCGCAAATTGGATCGATTCGTGGATCGCTTCAAAAGATGAACAATTTTTTCGACACGGGATTCGTACACTGCCCGAAAGATGGGAGAAAGTAATGGCCAGCGATGGAAAATACTTTGAATCATACATGTGTAACCAATTTGTTTCATTAAAGCCTCAGATGTTGGGGGAAAAAAACGGCGGAAGCAAATTTGTACACCTTGTATGTATGTTGATTCTAAATGATATGTGATATTAAAACAGAAAATCGCTGACTTAAAATCGAATGCAAATAAGAGATCGTCGATCGCCTTAATACAGGGTGAACCAAACTCCAGCTACAAACTTTCTGAGATTGCTAGGAGTTATTTCCAGCGAATTTTGATACAAGAGGCCCGTAAATGCATTTCGTTCGATTTCTTATTCCAGCTTATATTTGCAGCTGTATTGCACAGAAAATACAATACTGTTTGTGAAAATTGCAGTAACAAGAGATATGTGACTACAACCAAATTTATTCCACAGATTAGGGGCACGGCAATGTAATAAAGGGCTATTAAAAAGCTGTCGTTTGAAGGCGTTGCTGCGGCCTTCATGCACCGTAGCGCGACTCCGGTGCGGGTATATAAACACCAACATGTAGGCACGGGATTAGTACAGCGTTCTCGTCTTTCCGACACGTGTACGGTAAATTCATAAACGTGAACTACGGCGACGTTATTACCAAGTAAGTCCAGGCAGGACCAACATACTATTATTCTTTTCTTGGCTGCCGAAAGACAAACACCGCTAGACCTCCATCGGAGAATGAAGAGTGAGTGCGATTAAGGCGAAACGTCCGGGAAAACTGCGACAAGGAGTGCCTCTGCTTCATAATGCACGTCCTCATATCGCAAATTTCGTAACGCTGAAGTTACGCAAACTCTATTGGGAGACATTGGAGCATCCGCCCTGTAGTCCTCATTTCTCTCCACGAGATTATCACGCCTTCGGTCCGCCGGCCGCTGTGGTCGAGCGGTTCTAGGCGCTACAGTCCGGAACCACGCTGCTGCTACGGTCGCAGGTTCGAATCCTGCTTCGGGCATGGATGTGTGTCATGTCCTTAGGTTACTTATGTTTAAGTAGTTCTTAGTCTACGGAGCTGACGACCTCAGATGTTAAGTCACATAATGCTTAGAGCCATTTGAACCATTTTGAACTTTCGGTCCCTTACAAAAAGCCTTGAAGGGTTGACGATTCCTGTCAGATGAGGATGTGCAGTAGGCGGTTGCGAACTTCTTGACGCAGCAGGGCACTACGTATTACCAAAAGGATACCTTCAACCAGCTGCTTCGGTGGGATGATTTCCTCAATGCTCACGGCGATTTTGCCTGATAGGCATGGACCATACGGCCATCGAATGGAAACTTTCTAATCGCCCCTTGTACAAATGATTAGAAATTCAGAACCATGCACGCACTTTTACGCTGAGAATTCAGCACGGTACGAAGACGCCACGCCGGCCGGGGTGAACGAGCGGTCCTAGGCGCTACAATCTGGAACTGCGCGACCGCTAAGATCGCAGGTTCGAAATCCGCCTTGGGCATGGATGTGTGTGATGTCCTTAGATTAGGTTTAAGTAGTTCTAAGGGACTGATGACCTCAGAAGTTAAGTCCCATAGTGCTCAGAGCCATTTGAACCATTTGATGACGATACGTGTTGCAGTCAGAGCCTCCAGACATCGTAGCATTCAATCAAAGAGCACCTGGATATAGTGATGGGGAACACGCTGCTACACAGTTTGTAGGTGCGTTCACAAGGCAAAGGCAGTGGTTTCATGGAGATCAGAACGAACAAATTGCCGACTGATCACAGGGCAGTTGTGTTCAAAGGGTGACAAGTCAGGTGAACGAACAGGCCAGGGGAATAATGGTACCACAGTTCTTCGAAGGAGGGTGGCACATTTCTCACCACATGTGGCCGGGCATTGTTCTGCTGAAATATGACAGGTAGGACTGCCTACAGGAGGGATATTTCATTTCATTTTATTGAATATTTAGAGACCTATTGCCTATTACTTTAAAAACAGGTCGTACATTGTACATTTTTCTTCGCATAACATAACTTTTTCAGTACTGCAAGCAAATATCGTTCGCAGCAATAAAAATCTGAAATGATAATAATGACTTACAAAGAAGAATTAAATTAATTAAGGGAAACTGAGGGTGTTAAATAAGAATATTAGTAGTTGTAGAAAATGAAGGAAGTTTAAGGACGAACCTTGGACCTTGCTGTTGGTGGGGAGGCTTGCGTGCCTCAGCGATACAGATGGCCGTACCGTAGGTGCAACCACAACGGAGGGGTATCTGTTGAGAAGCCAGACAAACGTGTGGTTCCTGAAGAGGGGCAGCAGCATTTTCAGTAGTTGCAGGGGCAACAGTCTGGATGATTGACTGATCTGGCCTTGTAACACTAACCAAAACGGCCTTGCTGTTCTGGTACTGCAAACGGCTGAAAGCAAGGGGAAACTACGGCCGTAAGCTTTCCCGAGGGCATGCAGCATTACTGTATGGTTAAATGATGATGGCGTCCTCTTGGGTAAAATATTCCGGAGCTAAATAGTCCCCCATTCGGATCTCCTGGCGGGGACTACTCAAGAGGACATCGTTATCACGAGAAAGAAAAATGGCGTTCAACGGATCGGAGTGCGGAATGTCGGATCCCTTAATCGGGCAGGTAGGTCAGAAAATTTAAAAAGGGAAATGGATTGGTTAAAGTTTGATATAGTGGGAATTAGTGAAGTTCGGTGGCAGGAGGAACAAGACTTTTGGTCAGGTGAATACAGGGTTATAAATACAAAATCAAATAGGGGTAATACAGGAGTAGGTTTAATAATCAATAAAAGAAAATAGGAGTGTGGGTAAGCTACTACAAACGGCATAGTGAACGCATTTTTGTGGCCAAGATAGACACGAAGCCCATGCCTACTACAGTAGTACAAGTTTATATGCCAACTAGCTCTGCAGATGATGAAGGAATTGATAAAATGTATGATGAGATAAAAGAAATTATTCAGGTAGTGAAAGGAGACCAAAATTTAATAATCATGGGTGCCTGTAATTCGAGAGTTGGAAAAGGGAGAGAAGGAAACATAGTAGGTGAATATGGATTGGGCGTAAGAAATGGAAGAGGAAGCCGTCTGGTAGAATTTTGCACAGAGCATAACTTAATCATAGCTATCACTTGGTTCAAGAATCATAAAAAAAGGTTGTATATATGGAAGAATCCTGGAGATACTAGAAGGTATCAGATAGATTATATAACGGTAAGACAGAGATTTAGGAACCAGGTATTAAATTGTAAGACATTTCCAGGGGCAGATGTGGACTCTGACCACAATCTATTGGTTATGAACTGTAGATTAAAACTGAAGAAACTGCAAAAAGGTGGGAATTTAAGGAGATGGAACCTGGATAAACTGGCTAAACCAGAGGTTGTACAGATTATCAGGGAGAGCATAAGGGAACAATTGACAGGAATGGGGGAAAGAAGCACACTAGAAGGAGAATGGGTAGCTCTGAGGGATGAAGTAGTGAAGGCAGCGGAAGATCGAGTAGGTAAAAGGACGAGGGCTAGTAGAAATCCTTGGGTAACAGAGGAAATATTGAATTTAATTGATGAAAGTAGAAAATATAAAAATGCAGTAAATGAAGCAAGCAACAAGGAATATAAACTTCTCAAAAATGAGATCGACAGGAAGTGAAAAATGGCTAAGCAGGGATGTGTAGGGAAGCAGCCTACTCACGCCGTAGTAAATTCACAGCAGTTTTTCCATTGTGTGCCAGCCAGTCCGCGGTAACTAGCTCTGACGTCATAAAGGTTGCGCAATACTTTAAAAATCAAATAAATAACCTAAAATGTTTCTAGCATGTCAGGAGTAATACTAAATTAACATGTGTTGAATGTCAGTTCAATAACTTTAACCATTTTCGAAATTTGGACGTTTTTCTGTAAAAATCATTGGCGCAACAGAAAAGAGCTACAGATTTGAAAATTTATACTTAGATTCCTTTTCAATAATAATTTAATAGAAAAAGTCTTCTGGATCTCACAAATTAAGATTTTAGTTGAAATTCATGATTTTCTGGTTTTTGTCTTAAAAATTAAGGAAGCAAGATAGATTAAGTAGGCTAATAAATAAGGCTAGGATGTTTATATTTAAGTAGAATGGAGATCCGCTATAACCATAAAGATGTGAATAACTATAAAACTATAGCGATAGCGTATCTCCAAAGGGCAGGTTCAGAGCTCGTCTACTGCGTATAGTGTAATTAAATTAATTCTCTCGCCCAAAATATTTAACTTAGCCACGTCAAACTTTTATTATGATTACTTACCTGTGTGTTGAATGCACATTTAAATTGAGAGCTTCATCGGCCTTCAGCAAAAGAAGCTATGATTTATTCAATAATTTAATGTGGTGCATTACTAGCCCAGCCGCTAGTCGGGAGAGCCGATTTGATCAGGCATTCCCTTAGCCGTCCGCACCGCGGCTTTATATATAAGAACGCTGCGCGAGGAAGCAAGGCCCCAGTTCTCTCCAGACGCTGAATAGCACGCCATCTGTGTCGGGAGTCACGTCGCGTCGGTATCATTGCTACAAACAGCCTCGGATGGCGTATTAAGTTACTCGAGATACGCGTAACCATGAAATCATTTTCGAGTGAAGTGTTAATTCTGGGATGACTTTAATTATCAATCTTCAGTTTGCGTATTGTCGTATTTTCACGTGCCGCCGCGGGACAAACATTCTACCATTATTTAGCGTGGCGTTTGATGAACCTAATCATCAAATTATGGCGAGCATTCATTTAAATATTTAATTTGGGCATTTATAGTTGCATCAGCGCATTAGACTCTGAACTGTTCTGTTAGATTGTGTGGATTCTTTTGTGATCTGTGACTTTCAGAATACAGAAAGTTTTTTCACGACCGTTTTTGATTATAAATCCCAGACAATCTCCTAATTCATCAGAGCTATAAGCTGTAACTATAAGTGTATTCTCAGATGAAGTGGGCACTAGGAATACTAATTACAGGCTTCACGTTTTGCTAATCACTTTCTGGTTGCCAATATTGTAGTTAGAGAGCCAGTGTTGAGAACGGCGAAAGACAGCATAAATAACATTCTAAATAATAGGAACTGGTTTTACATTCTACAAACCTAACATTTATATAAACAACATAAAATTGACGTATTTCCCACCCACCGCCCCACATATGGTGCATCGGCCGGGAAGTGTTTCAACATTCAAACATTTAACAACAATAATTCCACCCGCCGCCCCACATATGGTGCATCGGCCGGGAAGTGTTTCAACATTCAAACATTTAACAACAGTAAATTTCCTACCCGCCGCCCCACAGATGGCTAGAGTACAAATGTAAGGGTGTAGAGGCTTATCTCACTAGAGGTAAGATAGATACTGCCTACAGGAAAATTAAAGAGACCTTTGTAGAAAAGAGAGCCACTTGTATGAATATCAAGAGCTCAGATGGAAACCCAGTTCTAAGCAAAGAAGGGAAAGCAGACAGGTGGAAGGAGTATATAGTGGGTCTATACAAGGGCGGTGTACTTGAGGACAATATTATGGAAATGGAAGAGGATGTAGATGAAGATGAAATCGGAGATACGATACTGAGTGACGAGTTTGACAGAGCACTGAAAGACCTGAGTCGAAACAAAGCCCCGGGAGTAGACAACATTCCATTGGAACTACTGACGGCCTTGGGAGAGCCAGTCCTGACAAAACTCTACCATCTGGTGAGCAAGATGCATGAGACAAGCGAAGGCCCCTCAGTCTTCAAGAAGACTATAATAATTCCAATCCCAAAGAAAGCAGGTGTTGACAGATGTGAAAATTACCGAACTATCAGTTTAATAAGTCACAGCTGCAAAATACTAACCCAAATTCTTTACAGACGAATGGAAAAACTGGTAGAAGCCGACCTCGGGGAAGATCAGTTTGGATTCCGTAGAAATGTTGGAAAACATGAGGCAATACTGACCCTATGACTTATCTTAGAAAATATATTAAGGAAAGGCAAACCTACGTTTCTAGCATTTGTAGACTTAGAGAAAGCTTTTGACAATGTTGACTGGAACACTCTCTTTCATATTCTAAAGATGGCAGAGGTAAAATACAGAGAGCGAAAGGCCATTTACAATTTGTACAGAAACCAGATGGCAGTTATAAGAGTCGAGGGACACGAAAGGGAAGCTGCGGTTGGGAAGGGAGTGAGACAGAGTTGTAGCCTCTCCCCGATGTTATTCAATCTGTATATTGAGCAAGCAGTAAAAGAAACAGAAGAAAAATTCGGAGTAGGTATTAAAATCCATAGAGAAGAAATAAAAGCTTTGAGGCTCGCCAATGACATTGTAATTCTGTCAGAGACAGCAAAGGACTTGGAAGAGCAGTTGAACGGAATGGACAGTGTCTTGAAAGGAGGATATAAGATGAACATCAACAAAAGCAAAACGAGGATAATGGAATGTAGTCGAATTAAGTCAGGTGATGCTGAGGGAATTAGATTAGGAAATGAGACACTTAAAGTAGTAAAGGAGTTTTGCTATTTGGAGAGCAAAATAACTGATGATGGCCGAAGTAGAGAGGATATAAAGTGTAGCCTGGCAATGGCAAGGAAAGCATTTCCGATGAAGAGAAATTTGTTAACATCGAGTATAGATTTAAGTGTCAGGAAGTCGTTTCTGAAAGTATTTGTATGGAGTGTAGCCATGTATGGAAGTGAAACATGGACGATAAATAGTTTGGATAAGAAGAGAATAGAAGCTTTCGAAATGTGGTGCTACAGAAGAATGCTGAAGATTAGATGGGTAGATCACATAACTAATGAGGAGGTATTGAACAGAATTGGGGAGAAGAAGAGTTTGTGGCACAACTTGACAAGAAGGGACCGGTTGGTAGGACATGTTCTGATGCATCAGGGGATCAGAAATTTAGCTTTGGAGGGCAGCGATGAGGGTAAAAATCGTAGAGGGAGACCAAGAGATGAATACACTAAGCAGATTCAGAAGGATGTAGGTTGCAGTAAGTACTGGGAGATCAAGAAGCTTGCACAGGATAGAGTAGCATGGAGAGCTGTAAAAACCAGTCTCAGGACTGAAGACCACAACAACAACAACAACAATGTACAGCGTGGAGCTAAGTGCTCACATATAATATAGACAGATTATTAATAAAATAACATAAAAGTTGGGAAAGAGAAATAAAAGTATTCTTCCGTTTAAGATGGGAATAAAAGATGACAGGTAAATTTGTAGACAGAAACTAGAAGTCCCAACACCAATCTATTTCGGGTATGAGGGCTCAGTAGAACATCGAGCCTGTCTCAGCCGAGGTAGCATACCGTAATTGTACCTTCTTTGTTTACTTGCGTAAAATAACGTGTGTTTACATGAGCATGTATTTCTATTACCTATTAATTACTGCTACTTGTTACAAGGTTTGAGTACTTTATATAGGACGCTGCTATTCCAGTGTTCATGTAACTGTAACTAGATTTAGCTCTATATGTCGTGTTTGTGTGTGTGTGTGTGTGTGTGTGTGTGTGTGTGTGTGTTTGTGTATGTGCGTGATGTTTGTGTTGTATGTTTAACAGAATTTATTTACCTTTCTCCATTTACGTTAGGCAGGTGTTATACAGGTGGCTGCTTTATAGATACGGTAATGATTGCTCTAAATCTATAAATCTTAGTATTGTCTTATATCTAGATCTGTATATGTATATCATTGTCTGTGTTGGCTTTAGTGCCTGAGTCTGCGTCTGTGTTTGTGTCTGTGTCATTCCATGTGTTCTATTGTCATCTTTCTTGTGTGTGCACTGTAATTCTTGCGTATGGACATTCTTGTCTGTATGCTTCGCATAAGGTTCGTAACACTTCATCAAATATATTGTTCAGCACAGAAAAATTATCCGGTTGTCGTTTTATTTGTCCGATGTCGTCATACTCTGTCCTTGGTCTAATTTGTATGTGTTGCAATATACTGTTACATGTTCAGGCGATCCATGTTTTCCACGTGTGCAAGTGTCTGTCAAGGCCGGGCGGGGTGGCCGAATGGTTCTAGGGGCTACAGTCTGGAACCGCGCGACTGGTACGGTCGCAAGTTGGAATCCTGCCTCGGGCATGGCTGTGTGTGATGTCCTTACGTTAGTTAGGTTTAAGTAGTTCTAAGTTCTAGGGGACAGATGACCTCAGAAGTTAAGTCCCATAGTGCTCAGAGCCATTTGAACCATTTTTTTTTTTTTTTTTGTCTGTCTAGCTTAGACCAACACGGTGTATACAGGGTGTTACAAAAAGGTACGGCCAAACTTTCAGGAAACATTCCTCACACACAAATAAAGAAAAGATGTTATGTGGACATGTGTACGGAGACGCTTAATTTCCATGTTAGAGCTCATTTTAGTTTCGTCGGTATGTATTGTACTTCCTCGATTCACCGCCAGTTGGCCCAATTGAAGGAAGGTAATTTTGACTTCGGTGCTTGTGTTGACATGCGACTCATTGCTCTACAGTACTAGCATGAAGCACATCAGTACGTAGCATCAACAGGTTAGTGTTCATCACAAACGTGGTTTTGCAGTCAGTCCAATGTTTACAGATGCGGAGTTGGCAGATGCCCATTTGATGTATGGATTAGCACGGGGCAATAAACGTGGTGCGGTACGTTTGTATCGAGACAGATTTCCAGAACGAAGGTGTCCCGACAGGAAGACGTTCGAAGCAATTGATCGGCGTCTTAGGGAGCACGGAACATTCCAGCCTATGACTCTCGACTGGGGAAGACCTAGAACAACGAGGACACCTGCAATGGACGAGGCAATTCTTCGTGCAGTTGACGATAACCCTAATGTCAGCGTCAGAGAAGTTGCTGCTGTACAAGGTAACTTCGACCACGTCACTGTATGGAGAGTGCTACGGGAGAACCAGTTGTTTCCGTACGACGTACAGCGTGTGCAGGCACTATCAGCAACTGATTGGCCTTCACGGGTACACTTCTGTGAATGGTTCATCCAACAATGTGTCATTCCTCATTTCAGTGCAAATGTCCTCTTTACGGATGAGGCTTCATTCCAACGTGATCAAATTGTAAATTTTCACAATCAACATGTGTGGGCTGACGAGAATCCGCACGCAATTGTGCAATCACGTCATCAACACAGATTTTCTGTGAACGTTTGGGCAGGCATTGTTGGTGATGTCTTGATTGGGCCCCATGTTCTTCCACCTACGCTCAAAGGAGCACGTTATCATGATTTCATACGGGATACTCTACCTGTGCTGCTAGAACATGTGCCTTTACAAGTACGACACACATGTGGTTCATGCACGATGGAGCTCCTGCACATTTCAGTCGAAGTGTTCGTACGCTTCTCAAGAACAGATTCGGTGACCGATGGATTGGTAGACGCGAACCAATTCCATGGCCTCCACGCTCTCCTGACCTCAACCCTCTTGACTTTCATTTATGGGGGCATTTGAAAGCTCTTGTCTACGCAACCTCGGTACCAAATGTAGAGAATCTTCGTGCTCGTATTGTGGACGGCTGTGATACAATACGCCATTCTCCAGGGCTGCATCAGCGCATCAGGGATTCCATGCGATGGAGGGTGGATGCATGTATCCTCTCTAACGGAGGACGTTTTGAACATTTCCAGTAACAAAGTGTTTGAAGTCACGCTGGTACGTTCTGTTGCTGTGTGTTTCCATTCCATGATTAATGTGATTTGAAGAGAAGTAATAAAATGAGCTCTAACATGGAAAGTAAGCGTTTCCGGACACATGTCCACATAACATATTTTCTTTCTTTGTGTGTGAGGAATGTTTCCTGAAAGTTTGGCCGTACCTTTTTGTAACACCCTGTATATGCTGCGTACGGGACATGGTCGATGAGAGAATGAACCATGGCGCGCGTTGGATCGACATGCTTTAGCCTCATCCATTACCAGATACTGGGGAACAAGGAGTAGACGCGACATTCTTAATTTGTTGTACCCAATTCTCTTTGCCAGGTGTCATTCCGCCAACAGTTTAGTTGGCGCTTTTCTGTGGTTTCTTCTCCTGTTATTTCCAGTACGTCATCATGCCTGCCCTTCTTCAGCCTAAGCTGCCGCTCTTTGACGGATAATGATGTTAATGAGGCACACACCCAACACTACGCACAGTGCCTCCACCGATGCTGTGCCAAAAGCCCCGACGTCCTGCGCAGCTGCTTCTATGCTGACGCCTCAAATTATTTTTGTAGGTCACAAGGCACAGTCGATTAGCGCACGTGCTCGTCGTGTAACATACAATGGACTCGAACTGGGCAATGTGAGATGTGTGAATTACCTTTAGAGGTAAAACTTCCCTGATATAGCGGTTCCTGTACGGGTCGCGTAGGAGACGAGATCGCACGATAGACAACCTCAAATCATCACCTTGAAATTTGTATGCTATGCCGCTCAACAATGCGGTCTGCCCGATTGCGTTCACCACAGTACTGGTGGACACGAATGTGGTCATCAGCGTGGGACAAGTTGATGCAAGATTCGTCCGAAAACGCTAATTTTTACTACACAGCACGCCAGTAACAGCCAGTAAGGTCGAAGACCTGCAACGGTAGATGAGATAAATGAAAATTCACAGACTGCGCTTCGCGCGATCCAGCAGGACGCGTACCAAGACTGCTTCCGGAAGTGGAACCGGCACTGGGCGCAGTGTGTCAATTGTGGAGGCGAGTATTTCGAAGGAGACCATGCACAGTAAGTAAAAGGTAAACGTAGAAAAATTTTGTGGATATAGTTCCGGCATTTTGTGAACAGACCTCGTACTGTACTTGTTACTGACAACAGTGATACCTGAATGCAGAGTCTCGCGGCGATAACATTGAATAAAATGTTCTCGGGTTTCCAACCGCGTCAATTGCTTAAAACTAAAAGAGCTTTCGGCCAAGCACTCCTTGGCCATTGTAAAGAGGTATGACTGCCAGTGGGCTGTTGGTGCGCCCTTATATACGCTAGCTGCCGGCTGTGACGTCACTGGTGCCCGTGACACTGCCATATATGGGCATGTTTTGAGTCGGCGTTCGATGGATCAGGGAAATAGCAGAATAAGACCACCGACGAAGAGCAGGAAAAGAAACTTGCTTTGCTGCCATTCCGTGGCTCTGTGTCAGGTAAGATAAGCCGCCTGTTGAAAAGACACAAGATCAAATCAATCTTCAGGCCTCCAACGAAAATCCGTCAATTACTGAAACCAGTTAAAGACGCAGTAGGTCTCAGAACACCTGGCGTCTACGAAATACCTTGTGAGTGTGGCCAGAAGTACATCGGACAGACAGTGCGCACTGTGGAACAGCGCAGGAAAGAACATGAGAGGTATCCCCTACGGTATCCAGAGAAATCTGCGTTAGCTGAGCATGCGTTAGAAAACGGTCACCATATAAAATTTGACGATACCTCTGTCGTGGCTCGCACTAACTGCTTCTGGGACAGTTTAATAAAGGCAACTATTGAAATAAAAATTACCGCAAACACCCTGAATAGAGACGGTGGCTTGCAGTTCAGCGCTGCGCGGGATCCAGCGATCGCGCGACTGAAGAGGGCACATCCAAGGCCGACTCAAAACATGTCCATATATGGCAATGTCACGGGCACCAGTGACGTCACAGCCGGCAGCTAGCGTATATAAGGACGCACCAACAGCTCATTGGCAGTCACACCACTTGACAATGGCCAAGAGGAGCTTGGCCGAAAGCTCGTGTAGTTTTAAGCAATTGACGCGGTTGGAAACCCGAGAACATTTTTTTCAACAGTGATACCTGCTTTACTCTTCGCCCTTGAGCTTGCATTTAGCACTGCTCCGACCTGCGTCGGGTTTGTTTTTCCAGCTGTGTGAGTTGTAGGTTAAGTAACACACAGTAGTATGGATAGGTTTACTGAAGAAGACTTGGCCATTATGCATCTCGTGTATAGTTTCACTGAATGCAACGGAGGAGCCGTAGAACCTATGGTAAGCTGTTCCCGCAGCGGCAACCAATGCTCAGAAAATATCCCTGAGCAATCTTAGAAATGTTGTCAGTGGAGTTTCGTTTCACCGTGAAGTCATAAACTGACCAGCAGATGAAAGCGTGTGGAAAACCATAGCTCGTTTTCAGGTTTCTACAGAAGTTACAACTTAAAAAATATTCAACAACTTGCTTAATGTATTTTTCTACCGTATGTTCGGCTCTTTCTTAAACGCGTTACACGATTGATGATAACCAAAATGGTCTCTCAGTTTATTGTCAAACGAAAGTTAACGCAAATGTGGACGGGAACAAATTTTTCTGTGAACTAGAGTCAGTAGTAACCTCTTACGTGAATGAAAACAGGCATTTGCTACTATTTATGACATTTTCCCAAGATGGTCTCTCGAGTTCTATGCAACGCAAAGTGTCCATTAACAGCTACTGTGCATGTAACTTACCCTAGAAACAAATTGATGGATAGTAGTGCCAAACAAATGTCAATAATAAGAACGAAATAGTTCCCTCTACTTCCTCCAGCACTGTAAATTTGTCTTTGAGACATTCTTCGTCCGCAGACCGCAGTAGGTTTCTTAAGTTTGCAGATTTATAACAAACAGTTTATAAAACAATGTAGAAAACATGCAAATAAAGAAGCGTACAATCAAAGATAAATTAACAGTTATATTTTCCGCAAATATTTAGCTTTAAACAGTCGATCAAACATGTCTAGTATAATTTAAAATGTTACCTTCACTGAATTATTACACGCATGTAAGTGCTGTAATATTTCGGTGACGATCTGTCCTTGAGCACTTGAGTCTTCTTTTCTCATTGCTCTATCCACAAGTTTTGTGATATTTTTATAAAAATGCGTAATAAAGTGCTGTAGGTATTCCTCGTGTGTTTCCGTGTCTAAACCTTCACGTCCAATCCATTCGACAGTATACCTGTAAACATATTCACTGTAAGTAACACAAAGCTACACCAGATGATCAGCATGCTAAAGACTTTCTGTGAAGCTACTTACCGTTGTAAGTTCGTAGACTCAATTTTATTTGGCAGACGTTCGTCCCTGAGATTTGCCAAAAGTCTCGAGGCCTCATTGTCTAAACTTCTGTTTAGAATGTCTAAGAACAATGAAGCTTTCTTCAAATTTTGTAAGTTTATGTTATTTATATATCTCACATAGGCCAGGCAATGATTTTTAGTATTCTTAACGTTCAAGATACCATTTATAACTTCTCTCTCTGTCACTGAAAACGAAAGATTCCATTCTTAGTTCTTAGATGTTTCTTATAATTAAGGTTTATGTAACAACTAAGAAAATTGGGCGTAATGATATAAAAGTGGTTTTTGAAAGACTAATGCAAGTTTGTGCACTGATTGACTTTATTTTGCCTAAAATTTGCTTTTGAGGTCGTTTAAGGCATTATAAACATACTGAAAATAGAGAAAAATGTCTTCATCTAAATGCTGTAAGGGTGAAATGCCTTTAACCAATGTGTTCCAAATATCACTTTATCCATGATTCTTCCATAACGCTCCACAAAGTGGAAACTTCTGTGGGCCAAGATGGTATAAAATACTAAGGACATTGTGAAATAATTGGAATTTTTATTCAATAATGAATTTTTAGCTTCATTACAGTCGTTATCCAAATTGGTATCCACTGTATTTACACATTCTTCACACAAATCTCGGAATTTTCCATCAGAGTTGTGTAAATTCTAAAACGTTATTTAGGAAAGTCGTCTTTATATTCGTCTGCAGAGTGGAGGTCATGCTTGACTTATTATGCAAATTAAATCATGCCTGATTTCACAAACTTATGTAATGTGAATCAACAGTATTACGAACAATGTTTTACGAAGAAAGCATAAATACTATAGAAAGAAAAACCGACTCTTGAAGAATAGGGAAACTTCTCGATGATTTTCACAATATAAAAAAGTTATTTTCATTGGACCGTGGAACAGAGCTGATAATTTACAATACTGATTTTTAATATGAATGACATAAATGAATTTTCAGATATTATTTAAACTCATTCTACATACTGACTTTCTACGTTGCTACTCAAATAAAGCCTGTCTTCCAGGCTGCATAACAACAGTGGGACAATGTTGTTTCCAAATTACAACACAACTTTGTTTCTAAACGAATATGATACCAAATCAATTACAAATACGTACAGGAAGAGTTAAAATTAAAGAAAAATAGTGGAATAGTTTACTATCTCATTCACTACCTAAGTCGTGGCAAATCCGTGTTGTGTGGACGTATAATGTTCTCCAAATCCAACAAGAAAGACAGTTTCTCAAAGAAATAATAAAGCGTATTGGGGGAATAAAATAATTTTGAATTTCATAATTCAGATCAGATGCTCTGATACGAGCTTTTACAAATCAAATAGTCTTTGGATATGTCATTAAATAATTTCATTCGAGATAGCTTACAGACAAGTTCAAAATCCAGCTGCATTCGCTGTTGAACGGAACGAGTGCCATGAGATGTACATAGTGATATCTCGTGTAATGTTTTAAGTTGCAGCCGGCATGTGTGGCCGAGCGGTTCTAGGCGCTTCAGTCTGGAACCGTGCGACCGCTACGGTCGCAGGTTCGAATCCTGCCTCGGGCATGGACGTGTGTGATGTCCTTAGGTTGGTTAGGTTTAAGTAGTTCTAAGTTCTAGGGGACTTATGACGTCAGATGTTAAGTCCCATAGTGCCGAGAGCCATTTGAACCATTTTAACGTTGCAAGCAACGACACTCGTTAATCAACAACATTGACGCAGAAAGAATCGCATAGAGCAGTGGTCGTCTAACTGTAGCAGCAAGCAGTCCAAATCAAGTATTCAACCGGCCCTCGGCTCTCAGCCGTATTTTTAAGTAAAATGCATCTAGCAACTAACAGACGAATGGAAAAACGACAACTAACGTTGAGAGCTTTATTTCCTGCTCAGTAACAAACAAAAATAATCACAGAGACAGTAATATTTTAAAATGTACCTAATTTTAATTGATGTTAGTGAATTCGGCCGTGAGCTGAGTAAAGTTGGTCGCTTACATCGTGGGTAAAATTACAAGATGTGAGACAAGAAAATGGTTCAAATGGCTCTAAGCGCTATGGGACTTAACATCTAAGGTCATCAATCCCCTAGACTTAGAACTACTTAAACCTAACTAACCTAGGGACATCACACACATCCATGCCCGAGGCAGGATTCGAACCTGCGACCGGAGCGGTCGCGCGGTTCCAGACTGTAGCGCCTAGAGCCGCTCGGCCACACTGGCCGGCGATGTGAGACAGGGAATGTTTTATTTTGTCTTTTAGTAATGACAACTCAGGCGCATGTGCGACTCGAACCGATCAGCTGCTATGGTGTTAATTTTGACACGGAAATTACACGGATTCGTGAATGCGCATTATAGAGACAGTCATCCTCGAATGCAGTACATATTTGTAGTAAGGAATATGAAATTAAATCCAGGTTGTTGTGATACAACACAATGATTGGAAGAAAAATAACATTCAAAGCATTTAGTACACATTTTTGATAGTGTCACGTATTGTATAACGTATTTAAATTCAAATAAATTGCAGTTGCTGTTATTAATAAATTAATCGTTTGCTCACACAGACAACATGACAACCCTTCGTCAAGCAATTCAGCAACTACAATATCACATCTTTAGCGTCTCTGAAATAGAGAATAGGCGACACGAAGTGTTCCGAATGATGCCGACTTGTAAAAGTCAGTATTGGGGGCAATACCGGGTTAGCCGGGTTAGCCGCGTAGCAAGAGTTAGCGAATTATACGGGCCCCCGCACATTGGATGGGAGGGAGGGGTAGGGGGGCGACTCCACGCCTGGGTACATAGAAAGAAGTTAAATACGAATGGTATTCTAGGTTGCGTGTGTACTACGTTCACCGGGTTCCACATCACTATGTTGCCATGTAAACTGCGTACAGAGCCGATTTATCGGCTTATCGACTAATCCAGTAATCGCTCCTCGACTCTCGCTGTCGAAAATGTGATCTGCGGACAATTATTTACTCACGTTCGGAAACACGTCGTTCTGCTCATCCACCTAGTTTTATTTACTCACTACTCATGTAGTTGTTCCACATTTCCGCTCATCATGTTCTATATGTGGTATCATTGCCCATCAATACCACAAATAACCCAACAGATTCAGTCACTGAAGTTGGCAATGATCAGTTCAGCAGCGCGCCAGAGAGATATTACTTGAAAATCTTCTTGATACTGAGTCCAGATATGGCAATGGAGTGCTTCACTGATGATTTCATGGCAGTTACCTCTGGCGACTGGATATGGGAAGACGGGGAGTACGTGTTGAAACAGACCCCTGCAATAGTAAAATTTACCGACTATGTTTTCGACACATACATATCCACCGAACACTTGCTCACCTGCAACCATACCATGAAAAGTTCTGAAGCTTTTCATTCTAAACTGAACGGTTCGTTTTATTCTGCCCATCCTTCTGTCTGCCGTCTTGCGGGGATTCTTCTTGGGGTGCAAGCAGACACATACGTGAAAATCAGGAGTGCAAACAGTGCGAAGCGGCCAACTGTTGAGAAGGAAGCATTTTTACGGGAGCGGATGTCAGACTTGAAGAAAAAAGTATTCGATCGATTCGGTTTTGTTAAAAGAGTTAGCTTCAAGTTTTTGTTCAAAGAACTGAAGAAGAATAAACTGGACGACTTATTTTTGACGATTTAATGTTTTTCAGTTATGTACTTGTTGACTGACCTTTTAGTTGTTACTTCGGTGGCGAATATGGGAGACAATCAGCCAACATTCTCGGCTGTCTCTCGGGTAACGCTAAATGGGTGGCCAATCCTCTGTCCGCAGTTCAAATGACTCCAGTTTATCCCTGTCCACAGTTCACACAATTAACAGAGGGCTGTCGCAATTCACAAGCCGTGGTATTCTACCTACCGATCAATAGAAAGACGGTGGTGTCCAAATCTACAATGAGTAGTAACAATTTCAGTTCATTGCTAGAAGCGAGCGCTGGTCACACCATACACTATTCTGACACTCCACTCCTTTTCACGTTTGTCAGACATCAGAAAAAACATCCTGTGAATGCATTAGCGTCTCTAGAATCAGTGACTGGGGTTAGGAATGGATCCTTATTCTAGGAGAGAGCACATTGGTGTTTAGCTGTACACAATTTGTTTAATTTCAGAATTATTGTCAAAGAAGTACACGAATTTGCATATAAGTAGGTTGTGACATGACAATGTTAGGACAGTTGTCAAGATTACGCATTACTTCCTGTTTAGCCGAAATTACACTCAACACAACAATATCAAATTTAAATTGAAGGTTCTCTACAAGTTGAAGTTGTCCAATACTACAACAAATCATCCGATTCCGGTTCTAAATTCGGTACTACACTCCTGGAAATGGAAAAAAGAACACATTGACACCGGTGTGTCAGACCCACCATACTTGCTCCGGACACTGCGAGAGGGCTGTACAAGCAATGATCACACGCACGGCACAGCGGACACACCAGGAACCGCGGTTTTGGCCGTCGAATGGCGCTAGCTGCGCAGCATTTGTGCACCGCCGCCGTCAGTGTCAGCCAGTTTGCCGTGGCATACGGAGCTCCATCGCAGTCTTTAACACTGGTAGCATGCCGCGACAGCGTCGACATGAACCGTATGTGCGGTTGACGGACTTTGAGCGAGAGCGTACATTGGGCATGCGGGAGGCTGGGTGGACGTACCGCCGAATTGCTCAACACGTGGGGCGTGAGGTCTCCACAGTACATCGATGTTGTCGCCAGTGGTCGGCGGAAGGTGCACGTGCCCGTCGACCTGGGACCGGACCGCAGCGACGCACGGATGCACGCCAAGACTGTAGGATCCTACGCAGTGCCGTAGGGGACCGCACCGCCACTTCCCAGCAAATTAGGGACACTGTTGCTCCTGGGGTATCGGCGAGGACCATTCGCAACCGTCTCCATGAAGCTGGGCTACGGTCCCGCACACCGTTAGGTCGTCTTCTTCTCACGCATCAACATCGTGCAGCCCGCCTCCAGTGGTGTCGCGACAGGCGTGAATGGAGGGACGAATGGAGACGTGTCGTCTTCAGCGATGAGAGTCGCTTCTGCCTTGGTGCCAATGATGGTCGTATGCGTGTTTGGCGCCGTGCAGGTGAGCGCCACAATCAGGACTGCATACGACCGAGGCACACAGGGCCAACACCCGGCATCATGGTGTGGGGAGCGATCTCCTACACTGGCCGTACACCACTGGTGATCGTCGAGGGGACACTGAATAGTGCACGGTACATCCAAACCGTCATCGAACCCATCGTTCTACCATTCCTAGACCGGCAAGGGAACTTGCTGTTCCAACAGGACAATGCACGTCCGCATGTATCCCGTGCCACCCAACGTGCTCTAGAAGGTGTAAGTCAACTACCCTGGCCAGCAAGATCTCCGGATCTGTCCCCCATTGAGCATGTTTGGGACTGGATGAAGCGTCGTCTCACGCGGTCTGCACGTCCAGCACGAACGCTGGTCCAACTGAGGCGCCAGGTGGAAATGGCATGGCAAGCCGTTCCACAGGACTACATCCAGCATCTCTCCGATCGTCTCCATGGGAGAATAGCAGCCTGCATTGCTGCGAAAGGTGGATATACACTGTACTAGTGCCCACATTGTGCATGCTCTGTTGCCTGTGTCTATGTGCCTGTGGTTCTGTCAGTGTGATCATGTGATGTATCTGACCCCAGGAATGTGTCAATAAAGTTTCCCCTTCCTGGGACAATGAATTCACGGTGTTCTTATTTCAGTTTCCAGGAGTGTATTTAGCATGACAATCAAGTCTACGGAGGAGGGTTAGTTTTTGTGACAAGATGAGAAAATGATTACTAAAGGTTGCTCGAGTTCACAGTGGACGCAAGCTGGTGAACCAACAAGTTTCGCCTCTTCTAGCGGCATTTACCTTAGCTGCGATGAGCTGTCAGCTGCAGGACTGCTCTCGCCCTCTGAAAATGCTATAAAAATGGCAAATCAAAATCTTCACTGATTTTATCAGCAGAAACTGTCCTATGTTTCTCGTTAGGCGAGAAAACATGCACTCATCCCTAGTCTGGAAATATGGCGATATACACGTGCATAGATGGAGCAGCGTGTATACTACAATGCCCTCTCAGTTCTCACAATAACAATTAACTATGAGGCTGTTTCGTTTCTCCGCTGTTGGAGCTCAACGACTCTTCAGCTAATTTCTCGGTGAATGTCACCCGAAGTGAACGCAGTGTTCACACAAAATTCCTCTTTTGGCGTCGTACAGAGCGTGATGCACCCTGTTCTACACTTGATGCTAGTCAGAGGAGAGTCCCTGAAGTTTTCGGTCTTGTGTCTTTCGTAGCAAACTGTACCCCACCTGTGCCCTTCCGTGTTTCACGTCACAGCTTTTTCAGACCAATGGGAACGTTCCTTTCATCTTGTGGAAACTACCTCTGCCAATCACAAAGGGCCTACCTTTAAACTGCGTCGCAATTTCACCCTTTTCTACTCCTTTCGAGTTTATTCCAGCCAATCGGATATCTCGTGCCCACTGGCCCGCTACCTGCTCTCTTCGATGTATCGCCCAGTGCGTTCGTTGTCCCTTTCGCCATGGGTCACCAGTCCCTTTTTAAAAGCGCTCCGTTGTACTTGGTCCGTGACGGCGCAACTCACATCTGCCCTTAAACTAAAACGTTTCCTCCAGCAGCTTTTTTCACCTTTAGCTAACTGACATGTAGGATTTGGGTTTGGTGTGCTAATACCGTCGAATCAGGTGTCATCCGTTTGCATTACTTGCCGCACATTTTAATAGGCCAATCTGCTCATTACGCTGAAGTATGTGAAGTGACATACTCATCTACTTGTTATGACATATAAAATATTTCATGTAAGGTGTGAAATTGACATTCATTCAATCTGCCACCTTACACTATGTGTCATAAGTTGATAACATTTACAGGGAATTCTGTAGTGCTGTCCGAGCTAGTCGTAATAACTCGATCAATTAGGATAGGGTTCTAATGATTACTAATAAGAAAGTAATTAATGGATACCGTATTTATTTTTGTAAGTCTACTATTACACTCGTTCATTCCTCCCCTGGTGTACCTATTTTTCTTACAGTACCTTTGATACGTGCCATCTAGAGTGAAAATTGCTTTCCTGTTGTGGATTATTGTTGTATAAGATGTAGTTCCGCGGTTCCTGCGTTTCTTTTGTGTCTTTGTTTCTTTACTAGTCGCTGTGGAGTAATAGGATACAATACTACTGTTTATCAACAGTAGAAGATGTTAAAGGACTGAAATATAATTTTACCTACTGACTGCGAAATTTGCTAACAGGAAAATGAGAAACACTGAAGAATAAGGTAAGCTAGTTTATGTACGGTACAAAGTTAAAAAAAATAAACCAAGTAGGTTCTATGTGTAACGCATATATGAATGTGGGTATCAACTAGCAAATTCTCAAAAATAAGCAGCTTTCACTCGGTTAACAGTCGGCAGAAATCATCTACATTTGGATCAGACTTCCTTAACTTTTGTGCAAAAAGGTGTGCAGTATACTGCTGCATCCATTTTCAATAAGCTGCCACTCGAATTCAAAAATCTTAGCAGTAATCCACGCGCTTTCAAATCGAAACTGAAGAGTTTCTTCATGAGTCACTCCTTCTATTCTGTCGAGGAGTTCCTTGAAAAATTAAGCTGATTCTTATTTATTGCTGATAGTGTTTACTTAAACTTATGGACTGACATTTTTCAGGTTCATGATCGTTTATTTTTATCAGTTATTCAAATGGCTCTGAGCTCTATGGGACATAACATCTGAGGTCATCAGTCCCCTAGAACGTAGAACTACTTAAACCTAACTAACCTAAGGACATCACACACATCCATGCCCGAGGCAGGATTCGAACCTGCGACCGTAGCAGTCGCGCGGTTCCGGACTGAAGCGCCTAGAACCGTATCTGTTATTAGTTTTAAGTTGTAATTTCACGTACTGACACGTTCCATGACCGTGGAGATTTACTCCTCAATTTGGCCCTACGGAACTTGACGTGTACATAAAATAAGTAAATAAATCTTATGCTACTTCTGTGGACGAATTTTCCTCATGCCCGCCCTTAAACGTCTTAGAACATCACGACAGAACTTTTTATTGATCATCTGACATATCATCAAGGACTTTATGTAACTGTTCACTTTTAATGCTTATTTCGGTTAGGTGAAAGACTCTTCGATTGTAACGATTACTGCTTCATTTAGGAGTCATAGCCATAAATCCACCTTTCATTACCAGCATCAACCTTTGAAAGAATGTATGGATCGCCCTGGAGTAGTCGTGTCACAAACTTCGTAGCAATCCTTCTCGTGTTCAGTGCGTCTCACAGAATAAGTTGCAATGCACCACAACTTATTACCAAGATATTGCAGAGGTCTTGGATGGTCTATCTACGATCTTGAAGTCAGGTCTTTCACTTGTTCGTTATTTGTAGAAACGCTTACACTTGTCGTGATTATTGATCTGACATGAAGCGTTGTTTCCAAAAGCTTGGTTCAACATTAAGTGCATTTCAGCAGTTTTCCCGAGTATAAAAGCATCTTTATACAGGCACGCCGTACTTTCATTTTAGCCACAGCAAAACTTCAGTTTCGCGGAAACACTACAATGGAAACATGCTCACCAACAGCTAACCACAGCAGTCAGCTCGCAAACACTTTCTAAACTGATCCAAAAGATACAAGGGACAAAAATTTAAATTCAAAATAGGGAAACTATTAGACACCATTTGGTACCAAAAACCAAATTTCACTGATATCGGTGCCTGGCCACAAACTTTTCAGCTTGCCCTCGTAGTAATGTGAAGCTGTACAGTAATGCACTACATGACCTCACAGTGCCATTGGATTACCTAATTCGTTCTACAAGCAAACTTAAGAAACGTCACTGCATGGTAATTCCAACAACAACACCAATAATAATATGATAGGCTCAAGCAGTACTAACCAGACATGAAGTAGTTGTGCATGGTATCCTTGTCAATCTTCTCTGCACTGTAGAGCGCATGCGCCGCCTTGCGCAGCAGCTTCTGCATGCGGGCCAAAGTGTCCCACCACAGCGCCTGGTCGTGCTGTTGTAGCTTCGGCACCCTCTGCGGACACATTACACCTCGCACACACATGTACACATTTCAGTGTTTTAGAGAAAACATAATACTGATCCTACACGTTTTGGCTACCACTTACAGTTTAACAGAATTACTCGGGCAATGTCATACTAACTTAGTACAGTGAAAAACACGAAATTGAGGTTACCGCATTAATTTTTCGTCTTTCCTCGCCCTCTGCCCTACAATCCAAAAATTCCAACGATCCCTCAAAATCCACCTCAATCAGTATACCTTCTGAGGCAACCAACGGCCCCATTCAAAACCCAGCCAACAATTCTAATACGAACCACGCGTAGCTTCGGCCTCCATCACTTCTATCTCAACATTTATAACCGTTCTATTCAGCTAACTAGTACACTAAAATATCTTGGACTAACCTCCGACCGGCAATTAACGTGGAAAATGCCACCTAATAACTATCTTACAGAAAGCTTGCAATATACTAACTGGCTGAACTTCAGGATTACACCCATCCACTGTCCTTCTCACCTACAAATCCTGATAGGACCCATCCTCTCCTATGCAAATTTTTCATGGGTATTAGCTCCCACTAATTTTTATGAGTACCTACAAATCCTTGAACTGACGCATTCCACCTTGCTTTCCACAACCGTTTACCCTCCCTCACGTGGATCCTTTACCAGCTCATCAAATTCCCACCCCCTCCCTCACCCACATCGAACATCTCTATATATCCTACGCTATCTGCCAACTAGATTCCAATAACTCCGTATCGGGGCTCCCCTTTCCCTCTTCCCTTTTCATCTCCCCCATCCCTTTTCCTCTTGATACTACGGTTCTGCCCACCCATCAGACTCCTCATCCTCTATCTACTCACGATCCACCTCAACACCTACGTTTATCTTCATGATTTTTTTCTTAAATTCCTTGCGTGTTTTTGTACATAGTGGGTGTGGTGTCACCGCCAGACACCACACTTGCTAGGTGGTAGCTTAAATCGGCCGCGGTCCATTTAGTACATGTCGGACCCGCGTGTCGCCACTGTGTGATCGCAGACCAAGCGCCACCACAAGGCGGGTCTCGAGTTACGGAATAGCACTCTCCCCAGTTGTACGACGACTTTGCTAGCGACTACACAGACGAAGCCTTTCTCTCATTTGCCGAGAGACAGTTAGAATAGCCTTCAGCTAAGTCCATGGCTACGACCTAGCAAGGCGCCAATTGTAACAGTGCATGTATCTTACGAGTCTCATTTGTATAGTCAAGAGAGATGTATCACAAGGAGTGATTAAAAGTTAAGTATATTCCAAAGCTACGTATTTTCTTTATAGCAGTCATAACGTATCCTGTTCCAGACTTGACGCCAGTCGGCGTGTGTGTACGCGTGCCTTTCGGCTCCCTTCTCAGTATGGCGTAGCTAGCTTGTTACGCCACAACAGTGGGTGTAGTCTCGCGTTTTAGTTACTGTAACGTATAGATTCGCGTAGTGTGTATCGCAATTGCCATTTGTTTTGTTTCCATCCGTCCAAGATTCTCATATAACATGCCTAAGAGGGCGCGCTGATAAGTAATCATCCGAACTTTTTAAAGCTTTTTAAATAAAACAAACGTTATTAACAGTTTACATTTTTCTTCTTCATGTCTACATATTTATTTCTCGACGTCGTCACATTTCTCCCAACGAGAAACCACTTTGTTGATAGCATCATTGTACAATATTTGGATTTGTTGACAGAGCCAAAACCTCACCTCTGCTTGCACCGCTTCATCACTATGAGAGTGAAGTCCTTTTTTTTTTTTTTTTTCTTTATTGTTATTTTCAAACCCGTACAAACAGGCAGGCTGTCAGCAGCATGGTACGCCGCTCTTCAGCCGTAGAGGAGATAAAGAAAGAACAGAAAGAATACACAAATGTGACATAACGGTGGGTAATAAAACAGTAGACACATAAAGACAAACACGGAGCCGTTCACACTTGACGGGAATTCACTACAAACTGTTGTCACGACGCACTAACACTGAAGATGGCGATGGCACAGGTGAACGATGGAGTATGACGGGAACACTGAACACGAAACACGACGGCACTCACGAGACACTGATGGCGATGATCTCCGGCGCGCGAATGTCCACTCAGCGTGTACGAGTCCGGGGACCTGCCAAGAGAGGAGGTGGAGGAGGAGGAAGGGGAAATGGGAGAGGGGAGAGCAGAGATGCCATGGGCAAAGGAGAGAGGGGGAGGGAGGAAGGGGGAGTGAAGCCCGGAGGAGAGGGTAGGAGGGAGGGGGGAAAGGAAAGAGAAGGGAAGGGAAAGGGGGGGGGGGAGAGAGGGTGCCTGAAGGAAAGGACACAGGAGGGGGGGGAGGATCAAAGTTGATAGGAGGGGTAGATGCAGGGGAGGAGGACATCATCAGGGAGGGGGAGCTGGCGGAAGCCACCTTGGGAGAGGGTAAGGAGGGTGGAGAGATGGAGACCGGGTGGGACATGGGAGTACAGGCGCGGCAGCGGGCGGGGGTGGGAGAGGATCGGGGAGACGAGCGGGTGAGGTGGATCGAGTTTACGGGAGGTGTATAGGATTCGTATCCTTTCGAGGAAGAGGAGGAGGTGGGGGAAGGGGATAAGGTCATACAGGATCCGCGTGGGGGAAGGGAGACGGATGCGATAGGCAAGGCGGAGAGCATGGCGTTCAAGGATTTGGAGGGATTTATAAAAGGAAGGGGGGGCGGAGATCCAGGCTGGATGGGCGTAACAGAGGAAGTGAAGTCCTCGGAGGTGTTCTTTAAGTTCTGGAAACAGATGAAAAGCGGATGAGGCCAATCGGGACTGTATGGAGGATGATGGATGACTGTGAACTATAGGCGTCGGATTGTTGCAGATGTTGCAGCACTCGTGTGTGGTGTAGCATTGCCATGCTGAATAAAAGGGTGCTCCGTGTGTGGACGAACTCTTCGAATTCGAAACTTGATTACAGTACGCTGTTTCTCACGCAGCGACATACTTACGTTACCCACCGCCATGTTACAAGCTACAATTCGGAGCCCTCTAGCGGCAGGGGGTTGTAAATATGTAGCCACGAAAAATAATGCGCAGAGTGTTAATAACATTTGTTTTATTTAGAAAGGTATGAGAGTTTTCATATAAAATTTTGGTGGCATTACGTTTCATGGCGCCGCGCGGAGTGGCCGTGCGGTTTGAGGCGTCACGTCACGGACTGCGTGGCCCCTCCCGCCGGAGGTTCGAGTCCTCCCTCAGGCATGTGCGTGTGCATTGTTCTTAGTATAAGTTAGTTTAAGCAGTGTGTAAGTCTAGAGACCGATGACCTATGCAGTTTGGTCTCTTAGGAATTCACACACATTTGAATCTTTCATGGCACTATATGGTCTTTACTCACTGGCTATCAGCCACACACGCTCTCCATTTGAAAACGGTGTTTCAGATGTCACGAAAAGCTGCCAATTATTATAGCAATTTGGACATGTCACCGACGATCAGACGCTTAGAAATCGTACACACCACACACTGCAGGGCTTCACCCTGCTGATAATTGTCGCGAAAAGTGTGACTGAGTCTTTACAAACTTGAAAATAAATCTGTAGTTTCAACTGCACTTTAGTAAATATAAAAGGGCATGAATTTACAACAGGATAAAAATCCGAGACCTGACAACTGCCTTCTCTCGCACCTTGTAAAATTCAGTTCATAAATGTTCACTCAAGTTTACGGCAATTGGAATAGTGAAGGTGTTCGTTTATCAAGCACACTGGTAGATAGCCCATAAAACCGCGTGCCTCCAACCATTCTGTGCTCTACATCCTATAATAATAGGGAGCTATGTTCAACGACTGTTCAGTAATGATAAAAATGATTCAATTTAAACACTGTTTATTTCGCTTACGGCAATTACTTGGGGCCTCGTTAGTCTCACTACGTTCGAAAACCCACTTCCTGTTTAGCCAAATAGATCAGTTATTTTCACTTAGTCCCCACTGGGTCAATGTTAATTACTTCGTTGCGTCAAAAAGATATGTTGAAGAATCCTTCCGATATCCAAGACTTTGAACACGATCGCGTACAGATTGAATGCACATTGTCCCGTTAACGAATGGGGACACGGCACGCTCTAAAGAACTGCATGTTTGGATTTTCCGATTACAAAAAAATGTAAATAATGATAGTGATGCAAAACGTTTTTTGAGCATTAGATATTTCTCTAGAACGAATTTTCACTCTGCAGTGCTGACATGAAACATCTTGGCAGACTGAAATTGTGTGCCGGCCAGGTCTCAAGCCTGAAGTTCGGCAAGTAGAAGATGATGGCCGGGCGGAAGGAAAGCTGTAAGGATGAGTTCTGACTCGTTCTTGGGTAGCTCAGTTGCTAAAGCACTTGCTCACGAAAGGCAAAGGTCCTACGTACAAGCCCTGGTTGGGCACACAGTTTTAATCTGCCAGTATGCTTCATTTTATATTTCTGTTTTATTTGTAATAAATGGATATTCTGCTACAAAAAATAAAACCTCAACTAAAAAACACATTGCGTGCACGGAGAACCGTGTAGTTCCTGTATTGCGTCCGAGTAATTTAACGTATTTGTTGTATGAATTGAGAAACAGCACTGGCAGCCAGCTTTCGCCAGGAGGAGAATGAGCAGGTTGTTGACCTTGTTGTTGAAGTTGATGAGTATGGAAGAGATGGGCTGCAGCACAGAGACTGGCGGCACGGCGTTGCTGTCCTTACGGTACCACGTGTCCAGCAGTGATACGTCGTTCCCCGTGTTGGCCAACTCGTCCCGCAGCATCTGCAGTTCCGATGAGATGATGTACGTCGGGATCGGCCGGTAGCCGTACTTCTGGCCCAGGAACACCTTGCACACAAACGCACGTCTCAAAAAAAAAATGCTACACTGTTCATACTTCTCAGCTAAAATGCTCATGTTTCCGTAAGCGTGAGTTTTGTCGACCAACTGTAAACAGCGAGACTCGAATCCATACTTTATGGCTGCAGCAAGGGCATGGGGAAATGTGGTCAAGAGGATGAGGCCGCAATATTAGAATATTTTCCATGCATAGGAAAACCTGAGCGTGGCTTAGTGTTTAAAAGGGTAACCGTAAGGCTGCATATCCAAAGGCCCTGGGTTCATTTTTCGGTTGGTCCAAGGTTCTTTTCCTGCCATGTATCGCTTATTTTACCTCTGACGACGATTTTCATACGCAAAAAATTTCAACTTGCAATGCAGGTGGAGACCACGTTGAACTGAAGGTCCTCCAGCAACTCGCTGGCTATATACACTACTGGCCATTAAAACTGCTACACCAAGAAGAAATGCAGATGATAAACGGGTATTCATTGGACAAATATATTATACTAGAACTCACATGTGATTACATTTTCACGCAGTTTGGGCGCACAGATCGTGAGGAATCAGTACCCAGAACAACCACCTCTGGCCCTAATAACGGCCTTGATACGCCTGGGCATTGAGTCAAACAGAGCTTGGATGGCGTGTACAGGTACAGCTGCCCATGCAGCTTCAACACGAAACCACAGTTCATCAAGAGTAGTGACGGGCGTATTGTGACGAGCCAGTTGCTCGGCCACCACTGACCAGGCGTTTCCGATTGGTGAGAGATCTGGAGAATGTGCTGGCCAGGGCAGCAGTCGAACATTTTATGTATCCAGAAAGGCCCGTACAGGACCCGCAACATGCGGTCGTGCATTATCCTGCTGAAATGTACGGTTTCGCAGGGATCGAATGAAGAGTAGAGCCACGGGTCGTAACACATCTGAAATGTAACGTCCACTGTTCAAAGTGCCGTCAATGCGAACAAGAGGTGACCGAGACGTGTGATACACTGGCCGGGTGATACGCAAGTGTGGCGATGACGAATACACGCTTCCAATGTGCGTTAACCGCGATGACGCCAAACACGGATGCGACCATCATGATGCTGTAAACAGAACCTGGATTCATCCGAAAAAATGGCGTTTTGCCATTCGTGCACCCAGGTTCGTCGTTGAGTACATCATTGCAGGCGCTCCTGTCTGTGATGCAGCGTCAAGGGTAAACGAAGCCATGGTCTCCGAGCTGATAGTCCATGCTGCTGCAAACGTCGTCGAACTATACGTGCAGATGGTTGTTGTCTTGCAAACATCCCTGTCTGTTGACTCAGGGATCGGGACGTGGCTGCACGATCCGTTACAGCCATGCGGATAAGATGCCTGTCATCTCTACTGCTAGTGATACGAGGTCGTTGGGATCCAGAATGGCGTTCCGTATTACCCTCCTGAACCCACCGATTCCGTATTCTGCTAACAGTCATTGGATCTCGACCAACGCGAGCAGCAGTGTCACGATACGATAAACCGCAATTGTGACAGGCTACGATCCGACCTTTATCAAAGTCGGAAACGTGATGGTACGCATTTCTCCTCCTTACAAGAGGCATCACAACAACGCTTCACCACACAAAGCCGGTTAACTGCTGTTTGTGTATGAGAAATCTATTGGAAACTTTCCTCATGTCAGCACGTTGTAGGTGTCGCCACCGGCGCCAACCTTGTGTGAATGCTCTGCAAAGCTAATTATTTGCATATCTTAGCATCTTCATCCTGTCGGTTAAATTTCGCGTCTGTAGCACGTCATCTCCGTGGTGTAGCAATTTTAATGGGCAGTAGTGTATTTAAATGCTCTCGTTTGGCTAATAATAACTTGTCCTATCTTAATATCTGCGAGCCTGCTTCCTGTTCCGATCACCATACTCTTTATTTTTGCTATATTGATTGTCGTCCCATGCTCCACACAATCTCGTTCAGACCTTTTAGCATTTCATTTACAGTTCGTTCCCTAATTCCACGTCATCAGCAAATCTTATATAATCTGTTCTCTTTCCACCAATACATACTCCTCTTTTCCCATCTAAACCTATCGCAATAATCTCTTCCCGGTATAACTACAAAGGGGAGGGACACAACCTTGTCTAAACCCCCTTCCAGTTTTGCTTTCTTCCAACATTTCATTTACACTCCTTATGCTTATTCTCTGTTGTAAATCTAGATCCTGAGCCAGACATATGTCCTTCCAATCCACTCCTTTCCTCTTCGAAATATTCATCAGGTCGTTCGATTAAACCCCGTCGAAAGCTTTTTCCAAATCAATAAAAACAACGTAACTTTCTCGACCTCTCTCAATACATCTTTCCTCTTTGATTCTTAACACGCCAATAGCATCTCTTGTTACTTTTCTCCTTATAGATACGAAGAGTTCCTCCCCAATCGAAACATCCAACTAGCCAGACAGCCTTTTACTCAGCACTCTCAGTAATACTTTAACTGCAGGACAAATAAGGCTGGTACACTATGTTCTTCATATTTTTCGGTATTTCTCTTTTTATCAACAGATATCATTACCGTTGCAAAAAAGTCATCAAACCATTCCCCTTTGTTGTATATCTAATTACAGAGACAGATTTCCTCCCTTCCCCTGTTTCCAAACTCTTCAACGCTTCTGTTGGCAACGCCTTTCGTTTCTTCATCTCCTTCAGCGCCTTTTATACTTCTGTTCCCAAAATGCTGCACCACTTTCCATCTTCTGGCACGTATTCCTCCTCCTCATCCTTGATACCGCCTGATATTTAATCCACGATACACAGAAATTCTATGTATTCTTGCCATCTGCTCAGAATCTCCTGTGGTTCTTCGGCTAACGTGCCGTCCACTCATGAGTTATTCAGTCTTAAAATGGAAGCTGAAACCGAGTCAGGTCGGCTTATACGTAGTGACCGGTACTCCTACATCAAAATCGAACCCCTACGTGGAAAGAACCCAGCAGTAATTTACAATGCTTTGAGAGAGGTGTGTGGAAATAGTGTAGTCGATCGTAGCACACTATCACGATGGTCTGCTCGTTTCCATTAAGGTTGAGTAAAGGTTCTCTAAGGTTGGGCAAGCACTGAGGACAACCCAAGAAATGGATGGGCATCAACTGCAATAGAGTACATGTTTCACGTCATTGTTAACGACATTTTGAGAGGGAATGGACGAAAAACAGGTGAGGAAATCGCACATGAGACCACAATGTCTGTCACTTCAGTTTACAGAATCATGGACGATAAGTTAAACATGAGAAACGTTGTTACCAGATGGATTCTGCATGATCTGAGTGCAGAGCAGAAAGCAGCTCGCAAAACAATCACAAGAGGATTGCTTCGAAGATATCCAACAGAAGCAGAATAATTTCTGAAAAAGAGTGTTGCATTTGATGAAACCTGAATACAAGACTTTGAATCATAACTGAAGTCTCAGTAGTCACAATGGAAAACTTCTGACTCCCCACGCACGAAAAAATTCCGCCATCAACAATCAAACGTGAAACTGATGATGATCTTTGCATATGACACGAACTGAATCATAGCTACAAATACAATGCCCCAGGGGAAGTCTGTAACAGGCATGTACCGTACTAGAATTTGTGTCTCCAAAACGCTTTGCATCCAAAAATTCGTCAAAGAAGGCCTGACATGTTTGCAACTGCTGCTCTCATTTTGCACAATAATGCAAGATCACGCATGTAACATAGTAAAATATTGCAACTACTACATATGGGTGGGAAATACTTCCCCAGGCACCATACAGTCCTTATGAACCCACCAGACCTTTTTTTTTTTTTTTTTTTTTTGCAGTCGAAGGAACAAATCCGTGTAAAACGTTTTGCTACAACTGATGTAGCTTCCTATAAGGTGACATGTGTAATCAGACAGCTCAACAATGAAGGTGACCTATCCGGAATACACACGTTGCCAAAACATTGGGGAGCTGTCATAAGCACCAATGGAGGTTACCTTGAAGGCCTGTGAGCTTATTTTGTAAAATAAATTAGTTTCTTCAATTCTATCTGCCTCTGTCACGAGCAAATGGTTGCACTACAGAAAACGAGTTAATTTCGATCTTTGTACCAAAATTTATTTGATGTTATTACTGCCACCAGTAGGTGGATGCACTGTAGAAAAGTGGATAATTGGTTCTTTGACCGATGAGTAATTCTCACTGTCACTGGCAGGTAGCTTCACTGTTAAAAAAACACAACAGAGTTATAAATTAATTATTTTCAGTATCTAAGATTTTAAAGTGTTCTAAAAGATCTGCAAAATATGTACAAAGCGCAAAAAATCAATTATCGAGAGCCTAGTTGTGATAAAAACATGAAAAAGCGGTATAATATTCAAATCAATTAATGTGAAGTCACAATACTGCAAAAATACGTCTGCAGTGTAAGAGAAAGCCAAGTTAAATTTCACATATACACATATTCACCAAATTAGCGCCCAAAATTCTGAAGTATATACTTTAGTGCTAGTGTTCCATGTCTAATAACAGGTGACATTTTAGAAGTTGGGCCTAAGAATTCAGTGTCATAAAACCAACATTACCAGGTCTATAACTGCAGAAAAATATGTGTCAGCTAAAATATTACGCTAAACAGACAAGCACGAAAAAAAATAGACAGTAACTAAAAACAGACGCTCAGATTGAATATTTTCACATTTAAATTCTTCTCAAGTACCATTTTAGGAGGGATAAACGAAATGCATTTTGTTAGTCACTATAAAAAATATAACTGATGCTGCTGATTAACAATTATTGCCATTATTTCAAGTAACACAGGCCTACTGAAGGCTATGTACAATACACTAGTTAAAAGTAAGAACTATGGTGGCAAGGCTATCTAAAAGCGTTAGAGCTGTGTTATTTTCCACAACTATGAAGTTCCAATAATATGGCATAATATTATAAAACACGACAGAAAATGTAACGTTTATGTTGCAGCGGTATCTAGACAAGTAAATTGGGTAGTCACTTTGTGCAGATGCATTTTAGAACAATATGGATTGCGTAAATGATAAGAAAAGCTGTACTCAACTATACCACACACACTATTAGGAAAGCAAGGAATAATACGCTTTATTATGATACATCACTTAAACTGCAGAACAAAAGGAACAGTTCATAAACATGCGATCAAACACGCTGATAATGATAGATGTAACATATCAAAAGACAGAATCTGATTCTATGTCTTGGAAATAAATGAAACTGCTTACCATTTACCGTGAGACATCATACACTTTGCAAGCACAATGAATGTTTGCTCATACTGTCTTAATTATGTTGGACGGATACTCTAACTGTAGATGCCATAGGCTCCCAAAATGCAACACAGGAGGGAATGGATAGTGCATATTACGCGCAGACAGTAACGTTTGCACATGGGTGGAATACTGCAGTCATCTCGTCCTGAAAGCAAATTTTACATAGACGACTACCCTCAGTCATGTGTTTCTCAGGTGACACCGCTTTGTTTAGAATATCTGCCTCAAGTTTAATGTTATATCCTAGCCAGTAATGCCACCCGAGCCCGCTGCCAAAAGGTTGGCAGCATCAAAGTCCGGACGCCGTCCGCATAAGCAGCGCCAGCGAGACAGGAAATCGCCGCAAGTCTGCGCGCGCCACCGCTGGCTTCTGGTTTCTTAAGCGCTGGAGTCGCGAGCGCTAGGACAGTTCTGTATTCGCCGCTCAGTTGTATACTCGCCACCGAATTGTGTACTTGCTAGTCAGTTGTGTGTTCATCGCAGCAGAGTTGTTGTTTGTCGTCAGCCGACGTTGACCTAGCCGCTCCGACTCGAACTAGACAGATTTCTGTAGACACGGAGTTCACTACTGTGTTTCTGTATCTTCGTTAATAAAGATAAGTACCGACTTTTATTTAATTAGAGTGTTTGGGTTTTCATCTTTCTGTTCACTGTTCCAGCGGACCGGTCGGCCCGCTATTAAAAGTGTGGCGGTGACTTCGTAAGCCGTTTCCACAGCGAATTGTTTGTCGCTACGAACGCCGCCACAAAATTTAATATATGACACATCATTTGCTGTAATTATCGCATTTTTCGTTCAATAGATAGTATCCATAAATTCAGTCCCCTTTACATGAATCAGAAACATACATCTGGAGAAACATAGAGTGTGTGCTGTCCGTAAATCATCCTTTTCATGCCAATGCTTCAAACCACCACCACAATGGAAACATTGTGTTGCATCACCATTACTGGTGTAAAAGAACCTCCCTTTACTTATCTGATCGGTCACTGCTTAGTAGCAAGAGGCCACTCATCGAATGCTGCTAATCTACCTCCTGCCGGCTGTATTTATGAGGTGTTAATCTGGGAAGGGAATTTGGAGATACTTCCAACCTTCACAGGTCTACCTGACAAACGTATGTATACATATACAGGGTGGTCCATCGATCGTGACCAGGCCAAATATCTCACGAAATAAGCGTCAAACGAAAAAACTACAAAGAACGAAACTTGTCTAGCTTGGAGGGGGAAACCAGATGGCGCTATGGTTGGCCCGCTAGATGGCGCTGCCATAGGTCAAACGGATATCAACTGCGTTTTTTTTTTAAAATAGGAACCCCCATTTTTTATTACATATTCGTGTAGTACATAAAGAAATATGAATGTTTTAGTTGGTCCACGTTTTTTGCTTTGTGATAGATGGCGCTGTAATAGTCCCAAACATATGGCTCACAATTTTAGACGAGCAGTTGGTAACAGGTAGGTTTTGTAAATTAAAATACAGAACGTAGGTACGTTTGAACATTTTATTTCGGTTGTTACAGTGAGACACGTACACTCGACAGCAAAAAAAGTGGATCACGCCTGAATTCCAACGTGTAGGCTGTACGTGAATGTTTGCAACCAACATTGCATGTCTGTGTTGCACATAGTCGCAACCCTCCACAGTACAGTCGTTGTAAGATACACAATGGGTACCACTAGAGATTACTAGAGAACACCGGTCTTTATGACAGTCCGTCCAGATGTAAAGTAACACCACGACAGTACAGACGAGATCAGACAGTCCTTAACGTTTGTAAAGTAAACTTAATTACAATAAGTGACATTTCAAATGTTATGGGACAACTAGTTTTGTCACATAAATCGTTCAGTAATCCTTAGGCACAATTAAATATTTGAGACAGTATATGGATTTATAAAGTTGTATGGAAATTGGAAACAAGTTCTTTGCTGTCTAAAAGGTTTACCCAACACATGCTGAACGTCGTTCAACGTTCAACGGGGAGTGGTTTCGCATCAACTTTATGTAATACTAAGCAGTTAAAAGAAAACGTGATTAATGGCGGCAACCACTCTACGGAAATCCCAACATTAACAGCGAATCACAAGTAATATCATTGTTCGCATTACTCATTAACAGTTACTTGTGCACGAAGTTGTACTTTAAATGACATGACCAACGTCTTCGTTCTGGATTCGGATGCAAACCCAGAACGTAAAGCCATTGTTAACCAAGCAAAGCTTTGTGCCTTATCGAGACTCGATCACTAGGCAGAAAGAGACATCAAATATTGACGTTTGCACCAGTATCAGTTATCAATTCTCAACTTGAACGTAAATGACGATAATGTTTGTACGAAAGCAGGAACCCTAACATGACAATTACCTTCTCGGTAATTAACCTCGAAAGACGTTGTATAGTGTTGCATTGTCAAGGAATAAAGGATGCACATGTTTAAAATTGAAATGCCATCATGTAATGCTGGGGACAAGAATGCGAACCCAGCACCTAATCGGATTGTTGAATAAGTACGTAAAACCAGAATGTAGATATCACAGTTTGTCACCAGTAGTGGGGTTGGAACCTTAAATGACGACTGAAGTTGTATTGCCTGACCGGGATTCGAACCCGGCGCCTACGCTGCCGTTGTCTAATCATGAACAGACGAGAAATGTCCAATGTTGGTCCACCATCAGCGAGATGTGCACACGTTTAACTAGAAATAAGGTGACGAAAACGTCCATGCTGACTGAGAGTCGAACGCTGCACACATGGTTATGAAGACACGTTAATAATCAACTTCATATTCAGTAGTAGCTAGGAGTAGCATGTTTAGTTGCAAAACTTAAGGCCTTACTCATCCCTAGTAACGTGTTGCCTAATATCTGCGATATCATGATGTTAATTTACAAGTGGATTGACTGCCGTAAAGAGCAATGTTCTCTAGTAGTCGTGTATCATTGAGATGTAAATAAAGTGCCTCAGCAGAAAGTAATTTCCGTCGTGCAGCACGTGTTGTTTCAGAGACACTGAGTACATGTTATAAGTGCACAAAACGTGTAGTATATACTAAGTATATACTATTATTTGGGGAAGCTGCCGCCAAACCTGTTTACTTTTACATTCCGATTAGTTGTCGTGGTTGAATACAGGTTTTCTTAAGGCTACATCTAATGCACAGCGCTTACAAGAAAGCATAGTTTCCTGCGTCATGCTATTGCTAGCTAGGTGAAATATTTTGTGGTAGCAATGTTTAAAATGAATGTATTTTTGAATATATTGTTCGTCAAATATTTGAATAAATCGTCAACTGTAGGTGTGCCTGCACATGTTATAGTATAATAGCTGTAGCTGCGTTAGTTTGTACTACAGACTTGGGTAGATTAGGTGTAACTTTTGATCCTTCAAGCAGTGATCGTGGCCATGCGGCCCGGGTCTGTACTAGCCGCGGCTTGCGAGCTACGGGCCAGCCAGGCTGGCCGAGGCGAGACGGAAGTGAGCGACCTGGCGGTGGCGTTGGTGGGCCAACAGCCCGGGACGAGCCAGCACGGCTGCGCCGCATGCCTCTGCCTCTGCAGCTCCATTTGACGTAAATATGTTTACCTCCTCTCCTGGAGCGGCAAACAGAAATACACATCAGGCTGTCTGTTGAGGTTCGCCGTCAGTGTTACGTTGTGTGCTATGCCATCCGTCAACACCTTTATGCTCCAGTCATACTGTGCCTTGTGTTCTTTTAATCGTCGCAGTGTGTGGCTTTTTGTGTGTGCTACTTTTAAACAGTTTTTTATCTCCATTTTACAGTCACCCCGTTTTTTTCTTTGTCTATTGCCTTCCATGATGTTCTCCCTTTTTATATCTATGTTCGCCTTCTTCTCTCCTTTGCTGTTTTTAAATGTCTTCTATTGTTTTGTTCTATGTCTTTCGGCTGAAGAGCAGCGCATATGCTGCTGCCAGCCCGCCCCGATGGGGAATTGAAATACAATAAAGGAAAAAAAAAAAAATACACATCAGGCTGTCTGCCGTAATGGCTCACTGGGAGATGTCTATTCGAGGTAGAGTCAAAAAATGGTTCAAATGGCTCTGAGCACTATGGGACTTAACATCTGAGGTCATCAGTCCCCTAGAACTTAGAACTACTTAAACCTAACTAACCTTAGGACATGACACACATCCATGCCCGAGGCAGGATTCGAACCTGTGACCGTAGCGGTCGCGCGGTTCCAGACTGAAGCGCCTAGAACCGCTCGGCCACTGCGGCCGGCCGAGGTAGAGTCGTCGCTCTCACTGAGGAAGGAGGATGTTCCATCAGAGAAGCTGGCAGACGGTACGGCGTACCACATACCACTGCAACGAGATGGTGGAGGATCTGCCTTGAAAGAGGCACCACCAACAGGGCTCCTGGCTCAGGCAGGAAGAGAGTGATCTCACAGCAGGAAGACAGGGACCTAGTGTCTAGGAGCAGAGAAAATCCCTTTCTGAACGCGAAGCAGTTACGGCGGGAGACCAACTTCTCCGGCTCCAGTGACACGATTCGCCGAAGGCTGAGGGACGCTGGACTGCATGCACGACGATCCGCCGTGAAACAAGAGCTCAGCGAAGACAACGTTTTATACCGGCTAGCATTTGCGGAGCTCCATCTGAGGGCGTCGTGGGACAACGTCATTTTCACTGATGAGAAGGTGTTTTCCACCAATAACGACGGTCCACGAATCGTTTTCAGGCCGCAAGGGACTCGCCATCGACGCGAATATGTAAGCACGACGAGAAGAAGTGGCCGGCTATCTGTTAGCTGCTGGGGTTGGAGTTCTGCGAGAGGGGCGGGAATTCTTCACAGGATAGAAGGAACTCTGGACAGCGCGCAGTATGCCCACATGTTGGAAAACGTGATGCTTCCGTCAGTGCGAACGCTGTACGCAGAAGGGGACGTCACATTGGAAGAGGACCATTCTCCCATTCACAAGTCTGCATTTGTTCAGCAGCGGCTCTCCACAATTGGCGTCAACGTCATCGACTCTCCGCCACGGGCGGCTGATATGAACTCCATGGAAAACATGTGGGCTGAGGTCGCCAGAGAACTGGCCACGAAACCAACCAACTACTGCGGACGCTCTTTGGGACTGCGTCCTGGAAGCCTGGGAGGAAGTTGTTTCTTAAGGCCGTTACGTCCGACGGCTTATGCATTCTATGCTAAGACGCGTGATAGAAGCACAAAATAATGAGGATTCTTGATAAAATATTAGAGTTCTTAAAATGTTTTGTTATGTCTTCTTTTTCGTCATGTTTCCTCATTGGGAGCTAGTGGAAGATCGCGTGGCAACAGAAAAGATACAATATGGGTTAGCTTTCCTTTGAATTGCCCTTTTAATTCAAGTGGGTTTCTTTTGAATATACAGTTTGTTAAGTATTCTATTTTGATTTCATTTATACCCTGTCTACATACTTACAAACTAATCAGCGTAGATGGACTCTGTCACAGTAGTTTTTGTTATTTAAAATACGTCTCTCTCTTTCCCTCCATCCATGAATACATCCTCCGTCCTCCACACAATACGACGACGATTTCATATTAGTTTACTCGCCGCCCGGGATTAGCCGAGCGGTCTAAGGCGCCGAAGTCATGCACTGTGAGGCTGGTCCCGGCGGAGGTTCAAGATCTCTCTCGGGCATAGGTGTGTATGTTTGTCATTAGCATAATTAAGGTTAAGTACTGTGTAAGATTGGGGACTGATGACCTTAGCAGTGAAGTCCCATAAGATTTCACACACATTTGAACATTTATGTTTACCCGTTGTTAATATCTCTTCTATTCTCTCTCTCTCACACACTCTCTCTCTGACACTATCGCCGCAAACGCCCTTCTATTATACTCCCCCAAAACTTTGTAAACAAATCTAGCGGTTTCCAATGAGGCTACATTTTCTCTTTTAATTGCTGCTGTCTTTACTCTCTATCATTCCTCTCACCACCTATGAAACCGTATTTTTGATCTCCCCTTCCCTATAGCCCATTCTTCGTTCTGAGAAGAGTCCTTCCTTATCTCTCGGTCCTAAGATAAAACGAACTGTGGCACACATCTAAGTAAGAAATAATTTGCAAGCATTTCACGGTTATATTTTGCACTTCTGCACTTCTATCCATTCCCAGATCCCGCCCTCCTTCCTGTTACGCGTCCCTTGACATCTGCGTCTACATCTAAATGAATACTCTGCAATTCATAATTCTGTGCTTGGCAAGGGGTTCTGTGGTCTGGTGGATTAATCTTGTATTGATGTGTAAAACGTGTAGGTTCACATATCACGTCAGGCGTAGATTTTTAACACACACAAGTAGCTCTCCTTCATCCATAGTAACGCCAAGTGCAGAACGCCAGTAAGCTCCGTAGTTCAATATCCGCAGTAAAGATAATATCCCTTCGCTGCCGACTGGGCATTCGTTTGAGCTGTGACAGATGGAGAAACCTCGTCAGGCAGAGACTCTGTCACCAGCAAGCCGTCGTAAAATAGAAAACGTATTTCATTTAATGAACTAATGGCCATGTAAGTTCACAAGGCTCTTACTTTATCTGAAACTGAGACGTTGAAAATTGTGGTGCTGGACTGGGATTAGAATTCGATTTCACTGAGTTCCCGAAGACTGCAAACTCTTCTAGGCGTCCTCGAAAGGCACCTATCTGATTTCGAATCCTGATCAGCACAAAATATTCATTATTTCATTTCAAGCCCTAGCATGTGCACTCCGAACTACTGGTGAAAAATAGTTGCATTTTAACGTCTCTTCGTGCGTTGTCAGCTGTATCGTGTTCGTTTCAACTCACAGCCACATGATGAGCTTTTTATCACAAAATTACAAGATCAAACATTTCCTTACATCTTTTCAAGTTCAAACGTTCCTCTCTATCCTACTGGTGAAAACGGATTTGAGTTTGACGTTGTGTTCGTTGTGATCACCAATGACGACATGTTGTGGATTCAACTTCGAGCCAGCAGAGTATTTTCCATCACATCATTGAAAGTACAAACATGCCATTCCTAGCTATTATTGGAAAAGAATTCGATAGTTTAAGTTTCTTCATGACCACGTGTGCGGGGTTTGAATTCTATTCAGCACAGAGCTTTTCGTCGCCTGATGTCTAGCTAAACATGTGCCCATCTCGCTACTGGTGAACCAACAATAGCTATTTATCGTCTGTTCCTGGCTAGAAAACGACGGTGCTAGATGCTGGTTTCGAATCCCAGTCAGGCAAAAACAATTCTATCGTCAATTAAGGTTCCAGCATTTCGCTATTGGTGAAAACATTTGATATTTAACTTCTGATTTTATGTACAGTCGCGCTCAAAAGTATCCGAACGACCTGAATTGCATTTCACCTGATTCCCATGCGACCTATATAACACAGCTGTCTAGCAGGTCATCTAATCGCTCCTTGGTACAGTCGTTTGACTATTGAAAATGGTTCCAACAAATCACCACTAGAAAACACTACTCTGTATCGCAATAACTCAAGATGTAAAGTAATACCACGATACTACAAATATCAGGGAACACCTCATCACAGATAAGACTCTCCTTAAGGCTTGTAAGCTCACATTTATTGCAATAAATGACATACCTGAAATATTAGCACTCTCATTATTACGTCAGATAGGTAATGCACGTAGTAAGTTCGTAGTATTCATGACTTCCTCTTCAAAGTAACATTCCATACTTGTTATTTAACACAAAATGTCATTAAAAATTTACGTTATTCACTAGCAGCTAGTTGAGAATATGTATGAATTTCAAATAACACAACGAACCGCCTCGTTCAGCATATGGATTCAAACACAGGTCATGCAGGCTAGGCGGCGGTGGCCGTGCGGTTCTAGGCACTTCAGTCCGGAACCGCGTGACTGCTACGGTCGTAGGTTCGAATCCCTCCTCGGGCATAGATGTGTGTGATGTCCTTAGATTAGTTAGGTTGTAGGTTCTAGGGGACTGATGACCTCAGATGTTGAGTGCCATAGTGCTCGGAGCCATTTGAACAAATCATGCAGGCTAAGATTTCGTGGCTCACGGAAATTAACAGACATTCCTGACTAGGCATAAAGAGAGTGATATACCTCATTTTTGGACAGTATCAGTTAGCAAATATCAACTTTAAATTACATAACGTAAACATTTTTAACGGACGCGAATTCCTACCCAGCATCTATTGTCACTGTTAACGAACTACGAGAGATGTTAAATACTGCTTCTTCACAAGTAACTTACTTGAAATGCAGTGAGGTAAAGCTTTGTGTTGGACAGGGATTCGAAGCCAGAACCTAATCGGATTGTTATCGAAGCACAATCAACTTTGACATATCGGATTTTCTCGGCAGTAGCTAAATGTATTAACTGAAATGACGGGACGAAACATTAATTTTTCCTTCCCAGGACTCCAACCCGGCACGTATCGCTGATATATTCTAGAGAAAAGGAACGTTAAGTATGGGTTTGTTACAGCGACATGTAAGCATGTTTGAATTAGAAATAATATGACGAAGTGTTCAGTGCTGACTGATAATCGAACCCCAAACATATCGTTGTTGACTACACGCAAAGAGACGACACTTACCGAATTTTTCACCACCAGCAGCTCGGAAGAACATCCTTGAACCTTCAGTGCTCTCGCAAATAGTTCTGTGTCTCACTCGGAGTAAAACACGTCAGATATCGTTGGTGTTGACAACGAATGAAAATGCATTAAAAATAATTATCCACCAGCAGATAGGTGTTCTCATGCTAGAGCTTGATAATACATAGTGAGAAGTTTAGTGCTGGGACAGGATTCCAACCCATTCATGCGCAATATGTGGAGATGTTGAGGAATCTGCAGTTTTGAACAAACAACAAGTTGTAGTCGAGCTGTATTGTCACGAAGGGATCAAATTCCGCGTTAAGGGCGGTCTGAGTTGCATTCCCAGTTCAGAACCAATTTTATCGACATACAGAAGCTCAAATAAAAGATGGAATAAGTGTCCTGTGACCATACACAGGGTTTGTTTCATCACTAGAAATAAGTAACTAGTATAAGAGAGGTTACTGGTGATAGAGTTTCTACATGTCGCCACTCCTTACTTCATTGTGGTTCCACCTAACGTCTACTTGGTAGAGAAGGAATATCATGTTTAGTGTGATTTTCAGACGACAATGCCATTATGCCTTCTTCACTTGGCGTAGCCAGAAGAGAATAGTATCTGCCTCTCCCTATCAAAAAACATCGGCGGAAGTTGGAATCCAACCTGGACCAACATCGAATGAAACTATCATCATTCCAACAGACCACCAAAACCTCTTCTCTACTACTCATTTCTCTATCACAACACCGTTGCGGCACACAAGATGAGAATTCTGACACACAGGCTCCCTGCAGTGGTTTTGCAGGACGTTCAGTACATTCATTTACTTGGTTGACCGAATCGCCATGAACTAGCTGCCTTGGCTACCCAGTGCATACATTCGACTCTATTTTGTAATCACCGAAACAAAATAACGTAACTGCCACCTACACAGAACTGCCAACAGTGTAGGATGCAGAAATTTAAATAGGAAGTGTTCCTTTCCATTTGAGCTACTCTATTGCGCTATCTGTTTGTTGAAACCATCGTGCGGTGCAAAAGAAATGCTGTAACTGTCTGTCTCTCAGAAGTCTATATCCGGCCATATGCACTATCTCACAGCACTGTGGAATGACGAAGTTCTGGAGGAACTGTCATTCACTTCCAGAGGTGCTGTAGCTACGTCACAGGTAGTAGCGTAACGGTAAGCATCGCGCACTGTTGATAAACGTCACGTGTTCTATTACATTCGCTACTACATTTTTTTTAAACGCAATTCTGCTGTCTGCTGAAGTTATCAATTTAATGGAACTTTCAACATAATTCTCCTCACTTCTCAACCCAAAATAGTCGCATGTGGAAAAAAGGCCAACTTCTGCGTCATTTTGTTCTTTTCAGGTTTAATAGACGGCCAGGCAGCAGATGCGCTCAAAGCTTTTGTATTATGTATGGGGAGAGCGCATCGTGCCAAAATAGTCAGAAAAGTATTTTCTACATTAGCTGTCGTCTGGTAGTGGCATTTTATTCTTCTTCAAACCTTGTTTGACAGCTTTAACTCAGAACAAGTTTTCTACATGGATGTAATCAATGAGCTGCATGTGCATTGTCAGACTGTTATAGATAACATCAGAGAATTCGCATATTTCGTTGATGATTAATTTCTCTCTCATGTTTAGTATTGTTTTAACAACACTAAAAGGAACCTTACGAAAACTGTGCACTGTATTGTAAGAAATGAAATAAAATTACCCACGATAACCTTACGACGAAAGTAAGTCTGTTTTGATAAAACTGAATATCTGTACACAAGCGTGCCTCTATCTGCACGAATTAGTAAAACACTATTCACTTAGATTTCGATTGGGTCTGTGTTTAAATGGTATGCTGTGTCATACTCAACAGGTATGCAAATGTGGCATTTCATAAATAAAGTTACGTATTCCTAGAAACCCTAAATTTGCTTGTCAGCAGCGGAATGAGGCGTTACCTGTTGTGCAGCATTGTAAGTTTTTCACCATTGCACTTTGAGCTGAAAGTATTTTCTTGCGATTTGCTAATTAATTTATTTCCTTTATACTTATCACCCTGGCATGGGAATCTTAAGTGAAAAACATTATTGAATTTCGTATCGTTGACGGTCGATTCGAATTTCTTCAGAGACGCTTGTATTGTATAGCAGCTTGGCAGTCAGAAAGCCGAGATCTACGACCATTAATACAACTTACTGAGTCGAGTTGCCAAGAGTATTTGATGTGTAAAGGTTTTCTTCTGATTTTGTTACAGAATTTTTTCTGGGAATTCGCAGCTCCATGAAATAATACACAAAAAAATCTCGCACGCGCTGCCGCTACTAGAGTTAGAACTGACGATTCTGTTAACCCTTGGAACATGGGACACGGACGGTACCGCGGGGCTACGGACACACTGCTGCCAGTACGCCACTCTCGTCATGGTATTGGTCGCTCAGCCCCATAACGCATCGTGAAAGATATTAAAAGTTGTCACGTATGTGAAGAATAGCATTTCTTTAGCCAAAAAATTGAAATTTCGGTCTCAGTGTCTTAGTTTACGTGAGAATTATATACCACGAGTCATTCAAATGGAAAGGGAATATCAAGTGAATTTAGCGAGTCAGTTCAGTACCATACGCGGAAGTGATTGCACTGTCACAGTGTTGCCAAATGTTTGTGACAGTGTTGTTGCCAATTCTCAGCTGTGCTAGGAACAGCTCTGTAGCGTTATAGGAGGAGAATCCTGTGTTCGTGTCATAGGAGGACACGGAGAGGAGGCGCGGGGTTTGGTTATTATGGAGCGTTTTCTCCTACCAGCTGTGTCAAACATTCAGGTGTGTAATCTTCCATCACGATTAGAGTTTCCCATAAAATATATGCGAATAAAACACTTACCTTGTTATTTTGTTACAAAAGATTATTTCAGTACAATAAAAAGTCTTTGGAAATCAACTTTGCCAACCTGTCACGAAAAGTAAGATAACAAACACTTTGCACCTCGAAATCGATTGCATCTATGTGCAGTCTTGTGATCATACAAGTGGAATTTCATGAATTGCACGAGAATGTAGTAAAATGTTGGTGCGAATGGAAGCTGTAAGAAACACAGTTACCTAATTATTCTGTACCACGTAATAATCAATTCATTTGATAATTCAGAAGATAAGAAACTAAAACTTATACCCATTACGACAGAAACTAAAGTGCAGATGCGGGCACTGTGCAGATCTGCCATTTTTCATCTTCAGATCTATACAAATAATGTATACTAACCAGGGTATTCATTGCTTTCGTAATGTTTCCCTCTTGTTTAGTCTTCTTATGATGAACTGGATCCACACCCATGAGTCTGATTTTTCCTTTGTATCCTTCCATCTACTATCTTTGTGTGTTATTGTTTGGTGTTCAAAAAGCAAAATATTATGCCTGCTAGCACGAGGTATTAAAATGAGGTCGCAAAAAGGCTAACGAATTATAATCAAAATACAGTGAGACGCCAATTTGTCTGTCGTCATGGTGTTAAGTGGACAGAAATAGTTGGGTGTTATTGTCGCCTTTTCTTATTGAGATTTTCATATTACCCTGACACAAGACGCCGAGATAAATGTGTATATTCTCCGTGACGAAACATCCCACATTCCATTCATCCTGATCCATTCGTTACGTGCATCGGCGGCAATGAGTGATACGAAAGCTGTTGTGGGGTGACGTATAACAATAACAATGGTAGTAATTATAAATCAATAATCAAGGATGTTTACTGCATTACAGACGATTAACAAAATAACCAAGAATGGCTGAGTGTTTAATTGGCGCACTCAGTAGGTGTTCTTACCACTTTGTTACTGAATTCTGTTCTAGTTGTTTGCAGAGAGAAAACAAAGAACCATGTAGCCATACATATCGCTAGTACGTCAAGATATTACCTATCAAATATCCTTGCTTTACATCACGAGACGAACATGGCGTCACTGAGCTGATATTTGAAATACATTTCTGTTTTCTCTCTCTCTCTTTTTATTTTTATTTTAATTTTTTGAGGAAAGCATCGAGAAGCGCGATAATAAGCAAGTAGGCATATAACCTGTTTACAGTTATTTTCATTTGGATACATAATGCAAAAATACAACTTTTAAGTGTGTTATTGCGTAATTCCAGTTATTGACAGTCTGTTTGTGGTGGTGGTTAGTGTTTAACGTCCCGTCGACAACGAGGTCATTAGAGACGGAGCACAAGCTCGGGTTAGGGAAGGATTGGGAAGGAAATCGGCCGTGCCCTTTCAAAGGAACCATCGCGGCATTTGCCTGAAACGATTTAGGGAAATCGCGGAAAACCTAAATCAGGATGGCTGGAGACGAGTCTGTTTGTGAGCTTGCTCGCATTCAGTGGGGTGAAACCTATCACAGAAGCAAGCAAAACACAAATATTTCTTGCACCATGCGCAACACATAAACGAAATCTCGCCTCACTTACGTGTTGTCCGATATATTGCACGGAAAACATAACTGATTCATGTTGCTAAGGACATCTCTATCAGATATCAATTTGGAAGCGTACCAAGTGTATAAAAGTATATCTTGAAATACGCAGAGAGGCCCATAGAGGTATTCGACTGAAACATAGTCATGACCAAAATTGTAACGGGGGTCGACAGCATCGTCGTCTACCACCTTGACAACTCGAACCGTGACAGTGCTCGGCCGGTTACATACGTTTACTGGTATCAAAGCTACAGCATGAAAACACAAAAATATTAATAACCCGAAGATCATTAGTTTTGTAATCCATAGAAAGTAAAGCAGTCATCAGTCGCAAGAGTGGTTTGAACACCACAGTGCTTTAATAGGCACGGACTTGTTGGAGGTGGTATGCTGTTGCTTTCATCCGACCTTTGAGTTGACTTACCTAGCCAGTTAATAGGGGAACCTACAATTTTACGTGTCTTTCAGATCACAGTGCAACTCGGCATTTTTCACATCAACAAACACTGCCCCAGGGGAAATACACTCCTGGAAATTGAAATAAGAACACCGTGAATTCATTGTCCCAGGAAGGGGAAACTTTATTGACACATTCCTGGGGTCAGATACATCACATGATCACACTGACAGAACCACAGGCACATAGACACAGGCAACAGAGCATGCACAATGTCGGCACTAGTACAGTGTATATCCATCTTTCGCAGCAATGCAGGCTGCTATTCTCCCATGGAGACGATCGTAGAGATGCTGGATGTAGTCCTGTGGAACGGCTTGCCATGCCATTTCCACCTGGCGCCTCAGTTGGACCAGCGTTCGTGCTGGACGTGCAGACCGCGTGAGACGACGCTTCATCCAGTCCCAAACATGCTCAATGGGGGACAGATCCGGAGATCTTGCTGGCCAGGGTAGTTGGAACCCAATGAGTGAATTGCATATTTTCCGGTGAGAAACAGCACTGGCAAACAGTCTTCGCTACATTAGGTTACTTAAACTGGCGTCACTTTGAGCTAGAGTTTATGGCCAGCGACTAAGTGTAAGGACAGTGAGTTGGATGCGGGTTTTGCAACTGTGAAATACTTTCCTTACATTATGGCTAAAATAGTTCAAATGGCTCTGAGCACTATGGGACTTAACATCTATGGTCATCAGTCCCCTAGAACTTAGAACTACTTAAACCTAACTAACCTAAGGACAGCACACAACACCCAGTCATCACGAGGCAGAGAAATTCCCTGACCCCGCCGGGAATCGAACCCGGGAAGCCGGGCGTGGGGAGCGAGAACGCTACCGCACGACCACGAGCTGCGGACCTTACATTACGGAAGCGAATGTTAAATTTGAACTAATGTTGCGAAAATTTTGGACTTGGATAGCTTAGAATGAAAATCTTTCTGTTTATTGCAAAGGAAAACAATTGATTTTTCAAAACATTCTGTGTCATACACAACTTGAAACAGGTCACGTCGACCAAATCATATGGAAGAACCGACAGCGACGTATATTGGAAGGCAGTAAGATCCCTTGGCTTTTGGTTTGGCAGCATTCGACAGCCATTTCTAGGCGCAAGTAAATGAAGAAAGGCAGCGCGTTTTCGTTATCAAGTAACGTCTTCATCAATTACTTTAGTTTTAATGTGATCTACGAGTAATAGCTGATGTTTGATATTAACATGAAAAGGATTCCGTAGACAGGGAAAGAACTTGTTCTTGGGCAACTACTTCTGTAATGACCAAAAGGACTTAAATGATCTTCAAGCACATGTGTTGCAGCAGCGGTATGAAGAAAATGATAGTAATAATGACGGTGATAATCGAATTATCCGGTAACTTCACACTTCACAGTGGATTTTCTCGAACTAAGAAATTTCCTGAATTAGTGAAAATTTCAAAATGGCTTCAAATCGAGGCTATGACGCCTAGAAGAGTCTTTACATCCTGCTGACATGAGAATAGCATAATCTCCACGTCATAAGCTTGCTTCTACTTAACCATTTAATAGACTCGCGTTTTTTTCCACCGTGACTAGTTTAGTAAGCTAAGCACACATCCATTACAGCACACTCCTGGGGCTGGGAAATGTGGCCACAATGGTCTGGTGGAACGAACTATCACAAGTGCAATGCGTGGGTTCAGGCATTTACTTTTAAGAGGCACAAACAGATTTACTTTACCTGTGGTAACCTCAAGAGAAAGCTGTTATAATCCAGAATCCGCATTAAACATCACGTTCCTTCTTTCCAAACTGGGCAGAGCCGGTTTACGTTGGAAAATGACATAGGTGGAAGTCAGGGTAAACAGAAATGCTGTCACCAGTAAACTTACTTACATTAGAAAATTTTATTTTATTTGATGAACTGATAGCCGTCTAAATCAACAGGGCTCTTATTTTACTTGTACTTGATTGAACTAGAGACGTTGAAAAATTTGGTGCTGGACTGTGACTCAAATTCGTATCTCCTCTTTCGAGGATCTGAATCTCTCTGAACAGTATAGTTCAATCATTTCATTCCTTTTCGCAAGACTGCAGTCTTCTCTAGGTCTCCTCCAAAGGTAAATATGTGGGTCCGAATCCTGATCCAGTACAAAAATATTCATAATTTCATTTCAAGCCCTATCACGTGCACACCGGCCTGCTAGTGAAAATAACGTGCATTTTTAATGTCTGTTCATGTTGCCAACAATTTCTGGACAAACAAGCATACATCTTACTTTTGGTGAGTAAGCAATTGATACTTAACCAATATTCGTGGACAATAAAGATGAACGATAGGAGTGCGGATCGAGTGTCGCTCAGGCACAAAAATTTGTGTCCTTATTTTAGATTAAACACCTAGCAGCTGGCAAGAAAAAGCAATACCTAACATTTGATTTTACTTAGTTAACAATCCGATTACGTCTTGGGTTCGTATCTCGGTCGCAGAACTTCACATCATGCGCTTCATCTTTAAATTCATACACACTTCGTTACTTCTGAATTGAGGTACATCAGACATCTTTTATGGTTAGTTAACAGGGATGAAAGGGTCTTTATAGGAGTCCCGGTTTATTACAAAAACTGTCGTCTTTTATTTTCAAGTTTAGATTTGGTTACTGATATAGGCGAAAATTTCGGTACTTCATGACTCTTCATGGATAGTCAGCAATGTGATTAGATTAGATTAATACTTGTTCCATAGATCATGAATACGACATTTCGTAATGATGTGGAACGAGTCATTTCAATGAAAGATTTCTTTACATACCAGTATTCAATTTCTTTACAACAATTTTTTACCCTCTCTCTCTCTCTCTCTCTCTCTCTCTCTCTCTCTCCCTCACACACACACACAAACACCCACATTCTCTTTTTATTTTTATTTGTTTGTTGTGCTCGACTATCGGCGAGGCACGAAAACGTCCGTAAATGAGTTTCTTAGTTCTGAGTACAGATACGAAAGAAATATAAAAACAACTATGAGTGTTACTGATTTATGATGCTTAGTAGCAGTCAGTTCTGACTATTATTAGCAACTAAGCCCCAGTCCCTAAACCTAGTTACAGAAATGCGAATCAGACGCATTACGTATTCCAGACCGTAGCAGCCGCGTCTTTGAGGCGCCAGCTATGGTCACTTCCCAGCCCGCTGTAGGATCACATCGGTTCGTCTTCTTCCTGCTGGTAATATAACTGAGATTTGGCAACAACGCAAGGTATGTTTGGCAACTCTGTGATCGACGAGTTACTTCCTGGTGTGCACGAAACTAAGCGTCAAAGTTCACTTGATTTCTCGTGTCATTTCCATTGAATAACCTGAGTTGTTATCGCTTGAAGTGTAACAGAAGATTGTAAATTTACGGTTTTCAGCCCAGCAAAGTCATTGAACGTGGCAATCGCAACTAATCTCGTTCTGTAATTAGCGGTTTACGAGTTCTAGCCACTATTACCCTCGTAAGAGGAATGCACAAACCATATCTACCCGCTAGCCCTGTGTTGACGTGTTGACCTGTGGAAACGCGACTGTTATGGTCCGCGGTTCTAGCCTCGCTGAATGCAACGTTTTTATCCCTTCTGTGTAAGAGCTGCAAGCAGCCAGATCAAACATCGATAAGCAAATCGTAAGAAAATACTTTCAACTCATAGTGCAATGGTGAAAAACTTACAATGCTGCACAACAGGTAACGCCTCATTCCGCTGCTGACAAGCAAATTTAGGGTTTCTAGGAATACGTAACTTTATTTATGAAATGCCACATTTGCATACCTGTTGAGTATGACACAGCATACCATTTAAACACAGACCCAATCGAAATCTAAGTGAATAGTGTTTTACTAATTCGTGCAGATAGAGGCACGCTTGTGTACAGATACTCAGTTTTATCAAAACAGACTTACTTTCGTCGTAAGGTTATCGTGGGTAATTTTATTTCATTTCTTACAATACAGTGCACAGTTTTCGTAAGGTTTCTTTTAGTGTTGTTAAAACAATACTAAACATGAGAGAGAAATTAATCATCAACGAAATATGCGAATTCTCTGATGTTATCTATAACAGTCTGACAATGCACATGCAGCTCATTGATTACATCCATGTAGAAAACTTGTTCTGAGTTAAAGCTGTCAAACAAGGTTTGAAGAAGAATAAAATGCCACTACCAGACGACAGCTAATGTAGAAAATACTTTTCTGACTATTTTGGCACGATGCGCTCTCCCCATACATAATACAAAAGCTTTGAGCGCATCTGCTGCCTGGCCGTCTATTAAACCTGAAAAGAACAAAATGACGCAGAAGTTGGCCTTTTTTCCACATGCGACTATTTTGGGTTGAGAAGTGAGGAGAATTATGTTGAAAGTTCCATTAAATTGATAACTTCAGCAGACAGCAGAATTGCGTTTAAAAAAAATGTAGTAGCGAATGTAATAGAACACGTGACGTTTATCAACAGTGCGCGATGCTTACCGTTACGCTACTACCTGTGACGTAGCTACAGCACCTCTGGAAGTGAATGACAGTTCCTCCAGAACTTCGTCATTCCACAGTGCTGTGAGATAGTGCATATGGCCGGATATAGACTTCTGAGAGACAGACAGTTACAGCATTTCTTTTGCACCGCACGATGGTTTCAACAAACAGATAGCGCAATAGAGTAGCTCAAATGGAAAGGAACACTTCCTATTTAAATTTCTGCATCCTACACTGTTGGCAGTTCTGTGTAGGTGGCAGTTACGTTATTTTGTTTCGGTGATTACAAAATAGAGTCGAATGTATGCACTGGGTAGCCAAGGCAGCTAGTTCATGGCGATTCGGTCAACCAAGTAAATGAATGTACTGAACGTCCTGCAAAACCACTGCAGGGAGCCTGTGTGTCAGAATTCTCATCTTGTGTGCCGCAACGGTGTTGTGATAGAGAAATGAGTAGTAGAGAAGAGGTTTTGGTGGTCTGTTGGAATGATGATAGTTTCATTCGATGTTGGTCCAGGTTGGATTCCAACTTCCGCCGATGTTTTTTGATAGGGAGAGGCAGATACTATTCTCTTCTGGCTACGCCAAGTGAAGAAGGCATAATGGCATTGTCGTCTGAAAATCACACTAAACATGATATTCCTTCTCTACCAAGTAGACGTTAGGTGGAACCACAATGAAGTAAGGAGTGGCGACATGTAGAAACTCTATCACCAGTAACCTCTCTTATACTAGTTACTTATTTCTAGTGATGAAACAAACCCTGTGTATGGTCACAGGACACTTATTCCATCTTTTATTTGAGCTTCTGTATGTCGATAAAATTGGTTCTGAACTGGGAATGCAACTCAGACCGCCCTTAACGCGGAATTTGATCCCTTCGTGACAATACAGCTCGACTACAACTTGTTGTTTGTTCAAAACTGCAGATTCCTCAACATCTCCACATATTGCGCATGAATGGGTTGGAATCCTGTCCCAGCACTAAACTTCTCACTATGTATTATCAAGCTCTAGCATGAGAACACCTATCTGCTGGTGGATAATTATTTTTAATGCATTTTCATTCGTTGTCAACACCAACGATATCTGACGTGTTTTACTCCGAGTGAGACACAGAACTATTTGCGAGAGCACTGAAGGTTCAAGGATGTTCTTCCGAGCTGCTGGTGGTGAAAAATTCGGTAAGTGTCGTCTCTTTGCGTGTAGTCAACAACGATATGTTTGGGGTTCGATTATCAGTCAGCACTGAACACTTCGTCATATTATTTCTAATTCAAACATGCTTACATGTCGCTGTAACAAACCCATACTTAACGTTCCTTTTCTCTAGAATATATCAGCGATACGTGCCGGGTTGGAGTCCTGGGAAGGAAAAATTAATGTTTCGTCCCGTCATTTCAGTTAATACATTTAGCTACTGCCGAGAAAATCCGATATGTCAAAGTTGATTGTGCTTCGATAACAATCCGATTAGGTTCTGGCTTCGAATCCCTGTCCAACACAAAGCTTTACCTCACTGCATTTCAAGTAAGTTACTTGTGAAGAAGCAGTATTTAACATCTCTCGTAGTTCGTTAACAGTGACAATAGATGCTGGGTAGGAATTCGCGTCCGTTAAAAATGTTTACGTTATGTAATTTAAAGTTGATATTTGTTAACTGATACTGTCTAAAATCGATGTATATCACTCTCTGTGTGCGTAGTCGGGAATGACTGTTAATTTCCGGCAGTCACGAAATCTTATTTTGCATGACCTGGGTTTGAATCCATATGCAGAACGAGTCGGTTCGGCGTATCATTTGAAATTCATACATATTCTCAACTAGCTGCTCGTGAATAACGTAAATTTTCAATGACATTTTGTGTTAAATAACAAGTATGGTATGTTACTTTGAAGAGGAAATCATGAATACGACGAACTTACTTCGTGCATTACCTATCTGACGTAATAATGAGAGTGCTAACATTTCTGGTACGTCAGTTATTGCAATAAATGCGAGCTCACAAGCCTTTAGGACAGTCTTATCTGTGATGAGGTGTTCCCTGATATTTTTAGTATCATGGTATTACTTTACATCCTGAGTTATTGCGACACAGAGCAGTGTTTTCTAGTGGTGACTTCTTGGAACCATTTTCAATAGTCAAACGATTGTATTAAGGAGCGATTAGAGGAGCTGCTAGACAGCTGCGTTATGTGGGTTGTTTGGGAATCAGGCGAAATGCAATACAGGTCGTTCGGATACTTTTGAGCATGACTGTACTTCGTTTACAATCCGATTAGGTGCTGGGTTCACATCCCTGTCAAAAGCTTTATATGATGGCATTTCAATTTTAAACATGAGCATACCTTGTTCGTTGTGAATGACACCATATTAAACGTCGTTGGGGGTAGTTCCCAGGACGGTAACTGTTATGACAGGATTCCAAGTTCAGTACAAACATTTTCGTCATTTATTTTAAGGATCTGAATTGATAACCGATACTGGTGCAAACGTCTATACTTCACGTCTCTTTATGCCTAGTGATCCGCTCTCAATAAGGCACAAACAAAGCTTAGCTTAGTTAGCAATGGCTATAGGTGCCGGGTTTGAATCCAGGTCCAGAAGGACGACGTTGGTCATGTCATTTAAAGTTCAAATTTGTGTACACGTAGCTGTTGATGTGTTACGAGAACAATGATATTACTGGTGATTCGCTGTTGATGTTGAGATTTCCTTAGAGTGCTTGTTGCCGTTAATCGCGTTTTTCTACTGGTTCGTCCAGTATCCAGTTTCCACAGCCACTTGCCGTTAAGCGACCTTCAGCACGTGGATGGAAAACCCTTTAGAGAGCGAAAAACTTTTTTCCATATATTGTCGCAAGTATTTAATTTTGACTAATGATTACTGTACGATATATGTAAAATAATCAGTTTTCTCAGAACTTTTGGGATGTCACTTGTTGTAATTGAGTTAGTTTATGAGTGTTATGGGATGTCTCATCGCTAAGAACGTGTTTTCTAATATGTTTTGTATGACGATATTAGTTGACGCTTAGACTGACCGCCATAAAGACTTTTGGTCTCTTAGTAGTCTCTTGTGGTACCCATTGTGTGTAGTCAAACGACTGTACCCCATGGGGTTTTTGTGCTTAGAGGACCTGCAACACAGCTACGTTATGTTGGTTGTATTCGGCAGTGACCCACTTTTATTGCTGTCAAGTTTACCTTTGTGAACTTATAATTTCTGAGAACGCATGCTGTTACAGCGTGATTACCTGTAAATACCACATGAATACAATAAATGCTCAAAATGATGTCCGTCAACCTCAATGCATTTGGCAATACGTGTAACGACATTCCTCTCAACAGCGAGTAGTTCGCCTTCCGTAATGTTCACAAATGCATTGACAATGAGATGATGCATGTTGGCAGGCGTTGTCGGTGGATCACGATAGCAAATATCCTTCAACTTTCCCCACAGAAAGAAATCCGGGGACGTCAGATCCGGTGAACGTGCGGGCCATGGTATGGTGCTTCGACGACCAATCTACCTGTAATGAAATATGCTATTCAGTGCCGCTTCAACCGCACGCGGGCTATGTGCCGGACACCCATCATGTTCGAAATACATCGCCATTCTGTCATGCAGTGAAACATCTTGTAGTAACATCAGTAGAACATTACGTAGGAAATCGGCATACATTGCACCATTTAGATTGCCATCGATAAAATGGGGGGCAATTATCCTTCCTCCCATAATGCCGCACCATACATTAACCCGGAAAGGTCGCTGATGTTCCACTTGTCGCAGCCATCGTGGATTTTCCATTACCCAATAGTGCATATTATGCCGATTTACGTTACCGCTGTTGGTGAATGACGCTGCGTCGCTAAATAGAACGCGTGCAAAAAATCTGTCATGCTCCCGTAATTTCTCTTGTGCCCAGTGGCAGAACTGTACACGACGTTCAAAGTCGTCGCCATGCAATTCCTGGTGCATAGAAATATGGTGCGGGTGCAATCGATGTTGATGTAGCATTCTAACATAGCACGTTTTTGAGATTCCCGATTCTCGCGCAATTTGTCTGCTACTGATGTACGGATTAGCCGCGACAGCAGCTAAAACGCCTACTTGGGCATCATCATTTGTTGCAGGTCGTGGTTGTCGTTTCACATGTGGCTGAACATTCCTGTTTCCTTAAATAACGTAACTATCCGGCGAACGGTTCGGACACTTGGATGATGTCGTCCAGGATACCGACCAGAATACATAGCACACGCCCGTTTGGCATTTTGATCACAATAGCCATACATCAACACGATATCGACCTTTTCCGCAACTGGTAAACGGTGCATTTTAACACGGCTGATGTATCACGAAGCAAATACCGTCCGCACTGGCGGAATGTTACGTGATACCACGTACTTATACGTTCGTGACTATTACAGCGCCATCTATCACAAAGCGAAAAAAGTGGTCCAACAAAAACATTCATATTTCTTTACGTACTACACGAATATGTATTAAAAAAATGGGGGTTCCTATTTTTAAAGAACGCAGTTGATATTCGTTTGACCTATGGCAGCGCCATCTAGCGGGCCAACCATAGCGACATCTGGTTTCCCCTTCAAGATAGATGAGTTTCGTTCTTTGTAGTTTTTTAGTTTTTACGCTTATTTCGTGAGATATTTGGCCCGTATATGATGGTGACAGGACAATTATCGATAACAGACGGTGAGCAACTTTGGTTGAAAGTTAAAATTTTCACGCTTAGCTGCTTGTGGGGAGGACTCAGTACAGCAATACCATGCTGGTGCAACCTGCCAGTGCCAGCTGAGAGAGAGCCCGGGTCTCCAACGCTCTTCTTGGTATCAGCTAGGGCGAGAACCTGAGAGCTGCCAACTCAGCGCCGTGTCTTTTGGGCCCTGCTGATGCAACCAGAGAACAGGTGGGCCTCCCGGTGAACAACCACACCTGAACTACATTTGCTGGAAGTATGAATACCAGGAAGTGAGTTCACTTTCCTGCCTCTGTGTGCGCATCACTTTATTTATTGGACGACTGGAATTTTACCATATATAGAGAGGCTCACATGGCCTCTGGATGCAAGAATCAATCGACTGCAGGCGCTTTAACCACCGTATTGCTGAAGCCTCCAAAATTATTTCACCTGTTCTTCAAGTGCAGCACAGACGATGTAAAGTGATGAAAAAATATCCCAACACCAAGAAATAATTGATATGGAGTAATGAAATTTCGGGAATAGGTTTGTCTAGGTAACATATCTAAGTGATTAATGTTGCAAGGTCACAGCTTAACAGCTGTGCCAGAAAAAGCTACTACAAATGTAAAATGCTAGTACACTAATAACTGTTTTAACAGCCAGAATGTTGAACGTAAGCATGCAGAAATGGATGCATTGGTATAGAGTTTCATGCTTGTTGCACTTGGTCAGTCCATACAGTTCCGGTTATGCTGGTTGTGGATAATATTGTAGCTGTCGCCCTATGATGTTCCATATGTTCTCGATTGGAGGCAGATTTGGTGACTGATCAGGTCAAGGAAACATGTCGACACTCTATAAAGCATGTTGGGTTACAAGAGTGGTATGTGGGCGAACGTTATCCTGTTGGAAAACACCACCTGGAATGCTGTACATCAATGGCAACACAACAGGTCGAATCACCAGATTGACGTACATATTTGTAGTCAGGCTGTGTGGGATAACCACTACAGTTCTCCTGCCGTCATACAAAATTGCATCCTAGACTATAAAATAACTCCAAGTGTAGGTCCAGCATGTCTAGGCTAGCCGGCCGAAGTGGCCGTGCGGTTAAAGGCGCTGCAGTCTGGAACCGCAAGACCGCTACGGTCGCAGGTTCGAATCCTGCCTCGGGCATGGATGTTTGTGATGTCCTTAGGTTAGTTAGGTTTAACTAGTTCTAAGTTCTAGGGGACTAATGACCTCAGCAGTTGAGTCCCATAGTGCTCAGAGCCATGTCTAGGCCTGTCGCGGGCCTCCTTCTGACCAACACACCGAGGTAGAACTGGCTTTCATCAGAAAACACAACAGACCTCCACTCTGCCCTCCATTGAGATCTCGCTTCACATCACTAAAGCAATTGGCCGTTATTTGGGGTCATTGGAATGTACGCTACAGGGCGTCTGGCTCGGAGCTTTCCTTGAAATAACCGATATGTAACAATTCGTCGTGTGACTGTGGTGTGCCAGTTGCTGCTCGAATGGCTGCTGTAGACGCAGTATGATGCGTTAAGTCATACGCCAAACACGACGGTCTTGTCTCTCAGAAGTGCCACGTAGCCGTCCAGAGACCGGTCCTCTTGCTACAGTACCTTCCCGTGACCACTACTGCCAGCAAGCATGTACAGTGGCTACATTCCTGCCAAGTCTATTGGCAATATCGTAGAACGAACATCCAGCTTCTCGTAGCCCTATTACATGAATACATACAAACTCAGTGAGCTGCCGATACCGCGGTAGCCGTGCGGTTCTAGGCGCTCCAGTCCGGAGCCGCGCTGTTGCTACGGTCGCAGGTTCGAATCCTGCCTCGGGCATGGGTGTATGTGATGTCCCTAGGTTACTTAGGTTTAAGTAGTTCTAAGTTCTAGGGGACTGATGACCACAGCAGTTGAGTCCCGTAGTGCTCAGCGCCAGCTGCCGATAATGGGGTTTTCGTCGCCTCAAAGGCATTCTTCACTAACATCAGCTCACTACAACCAATCTCATAAGTAACTAACACTTAACAACCGTCACATCCCGTATTAAAAAAAAAAAAAAAAACTGATTTGCCTCCTCACAGCGGTGCTAATACCACCGCCCTTATGCGACTGGCGCGAAATTTGAATAGGCATCATGTTTCAGATGTAGAAACATGCCTACCAACTTTTCTTAATCTCGCACAACTACTTCTTGGTGCTGGGATTTTTTTTCTGTCACTGTATATTAATTACTTACCCGTAAGCAGGTGCTAGGCCTTACGTGTATTGCGCTTAGTGCGAGGCCTGAGGACTGCCTCGATGTAGAAACATGCCTACCAACTTTTCTTAATCACGCACAACTACTTCTTGGTGCTGGGATTTTTTTTCTATCACCGTATATTAATTACTTACCCGTAAGCAGGTGGTAGGCCTTACTTGTATTGTGCTTAGTGCGAGCCCTGAGGCGAAAATGCACGTGGCTGGCTGTGACGAGAACGTATGTAAGGCTGGTGCCTTCTGCAAAATTTCATCACGTAGTCCACCAATAAATAAACTGGTCCTTAAACAGAACTATGTACTTATTTACTCACTTCCTTTTTTCCACCTCCTCACTTACAGACTTCAGGTAAGTATTTAACATACGTCATCAGTGCTCCTATTGCAGAGCAGGAGAAATGATTTTGGAGACATCGGCAATACGACAATCAAAGAACCAGTGGTCGATTGCTACTTGCATACAGGTTCCCTCGCAAGTCTCTTTGTATATGGTAACTTTGGTATTACGTTTGGGATTTTACTGTTGTGAATGACTTTATACAGGGCACAAATTTTAAGTTGACAAACCAGAATAACTTGAAAAATAAGCTTCACATGAAAAAATGTGTAGAATCCAAAGTTGATTATTTTCGAGGGGGACATCTGCTGGTGCTAAAATTACCCCCCCCCCCCGGCCCCCAGGGGGTGGGGCGGGAGGCAACTTTAAAATTTCAAATGGGAACCCTCATTTTTATTGCAGAATCAGATTCCACATTAAAAAAAAAACTACGTACATTTGTCTTAAACATATGTTTCGATTCTTGGTAGTTGGCGCTGTAATTCAAGAAAATCCATGTTCTCACTTTTGCGTGGAAAATGGTTACGGATAAATAAAAAATACATATTTACTTCGTAAATTTTGATTCGCTAAAACTAAAACTCTCCCTCTTTCCCCGTGTTTGAGAGAGAGGAATTAGAGTTTCACAAATGTTGACCCAAATATTAATTTTTCCCGCAAAATCGGATAAGTTTTGCTTGTTTCGTGGTCATGAGGCCACACAACTTTTTATTTTCAAACAAATCATCTGACTAGCTAACTAACTAACCAAAAATCCTACTTACTAACGAGTGAACTCATTAACTCAAGGAGTAAACAAAGTAAAGGACTAACTGAGGAAAAGACTAACCCACTCGCTAACTAAAGATGAACGTACTCCCATTTAAGATTTGGTGGTCCTAAAAATAAACGATTTGTTTCGTTTTATTGTTGATTATTTGGAAATACTTGCAAGTACATGAATTTCGGGGTGCTTGTTTCCCATTAATCCCCTCGCCTCTCGCTTTCGGCCTGCTTGTTGCCAGTAAAGTTGTTGCATCTCACCGTTTTATGAAACCAAATGTTCAAAGTGATGACCTCCGGCTTCGATGCATTTATTGACTCGTGCTGTAAATCCCTGCACACATCTTCATAACATGTCTGGTGTAAATGCAGCGCAAGCATCTCTTATTCGTTGCATCATGTTTTCGCGAGTGGTAAGCGTTTCCTGATAAACGATATCTTTTAGATAACGCAATAAGAAAAATTCTGGCGAGGTAAGGTCAGACGATCTGGCTGGCCAATTCACAGGATCTGCCCTGCCGATCTAACGACCATGGATTTACACTACTGGCCATTAAAATTGCTACACCACGAAGATGACGTGCTACAGACGCGAAATTTAACCGATAAGCAGAAGATGCTGTGATATCCAAATGATTAGCTTTGCAGAGCATTCACACAAGGTTGGCGCCGGTGGCGACACCTACAACGTGCTGACGTGAGGAAGGTTTCCAATAGATTTCTCATACACAAACAGCAGTTGACCGGCGTTGCCTGGTGAAACGTTGTTGTGATGCCTTGTGTAAGGAGGAGAAATGCGTACCAGCACGTTTCCGACTTTGATAAAGGTCGGATTGTATCCTATCGCGATTGCGGTTTATGGTATCGCGACATTGCTGCTCGCGTTGGTCGAGATACAATGACTGTTAGCATAATATGGAATCGGTGGGTTCAGGAGGGTAATACGGAACGCCGTGCTGGATCCCAACGGCCTCGTATCACTAGCAGTCGAGATGATAGGCATCTTACACGCATGGCTGTAACGGATCGTGCAGCCACGTCTCGATCTCTAAGTCACAGATGGGGACGTTTGCAAGACAACCACCATCTGCACGAACAGTTCGACGACGTTTGCAGCAGCATGGACTATCAGCTCGGAGACCATGGCTGCGGTTACCCTTGACGCTGCATCACAGGCAGGAGCGCCTGCGATGGTGTACTTAACGACGAACCTGGATGCACGAATGGCAAAACGTCATTTTTTCGGATGAATCCAGGTTCTGTTTACAGCATCATGATGAACGCATCCGTGTTTGGCGACATCACGGTGAACGCACATTGGAAGCGTGTGTTCGTCATCGCCATACTGGCGTATCACCCAGAGTGATGGTTTGTGGTGCCATTGGTTACACGTCTCGGTCACCTCTTGTTCGCATTGACGGCACTTTGAACAGTGGACGTTACATTTCAGATGTGTTACGACCAGTGGCTCTACTCTTCACTCGATCCCTGCGAAACCCTACATTTCAGCAGGATAATGTACGACCGCATGTTGCAGAAAATGTTGGACTGCTGCCCTGGCCAGCACATTCTCCAGAACTCTCACCAATTGAAAACGTCTGGTCAATGGTGGCCGAGCAACTGGCTCGTCACAATACGCCTGTCACTACTCTTGATGAACTGTGGTATCGTGTTGAAGCTGCATGGGCAGCCGTACCTGTACACGCCATCCAAGCTCTATTTGACTCAATGCCCAGGCGTATCAAGGTCGTTATTACGGGCAGAGGTGGTTGTTCTCGGTACTGATTTCTCAGTATTTATGCACCCAAATTGCGAGAAAATGTAATCACATGTCAGTTCTAGTATAATATATTTGTCCAATGAATACCCGTTTATCATCTGCATTTCTTCTTGGTGTAGCAATTTTAATGGCCAGTAGTGTAAGTCAATAAATTTATGAATGTCGTTTTCTACGTTTTTCCACCCGAAACTAAAAGACTCAAAGACACCCCAGCTGTGAGACCTCTCGACAAACAAGAGTGATTACTCCGAATCTAATAAAAAATTTGGTTCGTGAGTCAGCTAGTTTTTTTAGTCAATGAGTTCACTAGTTAGTAAGTAGGATGTTTGGTTAGTTAGTTAGCTAGTCAGATGATTTGTTTGATAATTAAAAGTCGTGTGGCCTCATGAACACGAAACATACGAGACTTACCCGAATCTGCGGAAAAAATTAATGTTTGGGTCAACATTTGTAAAACTGTAATTCCTCTCTCTCAAACACCACCCTACGGGGAAAGAGGGAGAGTTTTAGTTTTAGCGAATCAAAATTTAGGAAGTAAATAAGTATTTTTTATTTATCCGTAACCATTTTCCACACAAAAATGAGAACATGGATTTTTTAATTACAGCGCCAACTACCACGAATCAAAACATTTGTTTAAGACAAATGTACGTGGTTTTTATGTAGAATCTGATTCTGCAATAAAAAATCGGGGTTCCCAATTGAAATTTTAAGGTTGCCTCCCGCCCTATCCCCAGGGGAGGGGGGGGGGGGATTTTAGCGCCAGTAAATGTCCCCCTCGAAAATAATTAACTTTGGAGTCTACATACTTTTTTCGTGTGAAGCTTATTTTTCGAGTTATTCTGGTTTGTCAACTTAAAATTTACACCCTGTATACAACGGTAAGGACTGGTGGACTATAGAGTAGTATGGCAACTGTCGACATAGGAAAGCTGGACAGGAACAGAAAGGATTAGTGAACAAGTAACACAGCAAACGGAAGATTTTCTTAACTTGTATTTCGCCAAATGAATGAAGACTCAATACAAATCCTGCAGCGAGATACAGAGTGCAGCTATCACGATGTCCACAAGGAAAAATTCTCTTTGTACTAAAGCACGAATGAAGAAGACAGAGCTGCGACCAGGTGACATCTGCGCAGCATTACGTTGCTAAATGGCTCCGAGAGTGAGTAGGCTATGTCGCTGGCGTGTACGACTGGTTCTGCCAGATCCCACGCGACTGCTATCGGCGACAGGCGGAAGTTTGCAGTTCCTTTGCTATGACGCCTGTCGCAGCAGGTATGGTATTGCTCTGCTGAATCGCCGGTTCTCCGTTTCTACTGCAGCTGCAAGTGGTGTGGCAAAGTGTGTTGTGATTCCAGTTCGCGATAGTTGCAGAACAATGTATATCACAACCGCGGGGTCGTTGGAATGAGTGATGGCTCCCAGTTTCCACAGAAATACACTACACGTGTCTGCATGACAACATTGTTTTTGTCGTGAAAGTTCTCGATCACACCCTGATCAGCAGTTTCCACAGAAATACTCGTGTCGTAGTAGGGCATCCGAAATTTTTTGGAAATTTGTGGTAAGTTCCTATGGGACCAAACCGCTACGGTCATCGGTCCCTAGGCCCACACACTAACTAATCTAACTTAAACTAACTTACAACTAACGACAACACACACACCCGTGCCCCAGGGAGGACTCGAACCTCCGATGGGGGCAGCCGCGCGAACCGTGGCAAGGCGCCCAAGACCGCACGGCTACCCCGCGCGGCAGGGCATCCGACAGCATCACTATTGTACAAGGTTGTAGCCACAGGAGAATGTCGACTTGACTGCATCGCCTGTGCGACTGGCTTTCTGAAATCCCCTGCAAAGCATGCGATGTTACTGGCAGATGTGCAGCTCCCTATTATAAAGGCGAAAATGGTTATTACGCTTTACAGGAGAGATCACTACTGTGGAACAATTAGACAAAGAAAGTTTTCTTCCTCACAAGCAGTGCATGGAAATTTTAAACCTACAACCAAAGATACTCGTCATCTGTTATCGATAATGGTCATGTCACCATCCTGAGGTCCGCCACCGGTAGCTGAGGGGTCAGCGCGACAGAATGTCAATCCTAAGGGCACGGATTCGATTCCCAGCTCGGTCGGAGATTTTCTCCAGTCAGGGACTGGGTGTTGTGTTGTCCTAATCATCATCATTTCATCCCCATCGGCGCGCAAGTCGCCGAAGTGGCGTCAAATCGAAAGACTTGCACCCGGCGAACGGTCTACCCGACGGGGGCCCTAGTCACACGACATTTATTTATTTAGTTTAAGTAGTCTGTAAGTCTAGGGACTGATGACCTCAGCAGTTTGGTCCCTCAGGAATTCGCACACATTTGAACACTTGACACTTTTCACGTGCGTTTCAGACAGTGCTTTCCTTGTTTTGGTGTGGCTTGTGGCATTTGCTGTCTCTTCGTCGATATGCCGGTCTTCAGTAATGGAGAAGAACTATATATTATAGTAATTTACATAGAGTAAATATCTCTGGAGCGAGCATTGCGTTCTGCGCATGTTGTCAACATTAAACCAGGATTGTCACGTGTTTTCGGGACTTCGCTGTGCGTGTGTGCTTTCTGCAGCGTTTGAAGTCTATAATATCAAGAGTTTTTGTTGTCTTTCACCGTTTGTTGATATTGTAATAGCGATGGTGAATTACTGTTGTTGCTACGGATGCAAAGAAAAATACATGGAAGGATAGTAACTTTTCATGGGTACATACCATGTAGCTCTAATTATAGTTATCATATTAGTAAGAAAAACTGTATATGTTTAAAAATTTCGAGACGCATTATAATTAAGGCTTGATTCTGTAGACCTATTTTTCTACGATTTTATGACTATATAATAGATATTACGGCTCGTACGAAAGCTTACAAACAATCGATTCCTCTCGTAAATTTGCTAGTGGAACAGGAAGGAAATGGTTAGTTGTTTCAGCAAATACTATCCTCCATGCATTTATCAGTGACTTATCGATTATGTATATAGATTACTCGGTCTACTATTTATTTAATAAACTGGGAGCAAATACGTAAAATGCGTTAAATAAATACTTCAAAGTGTCACCAGTAAGAAAAATTGCGCCTTAGGTAGCAAAAACGAGAAAATAAATACGCAGAAATAACAGAAAAAAAGGACGAATTAGCAGGGATATAATGGCTAATGTGTGGCAAATTCCGTGTTTTTCGGACACTTGCAAAAGTAGTAGCGTACTGTCAAGTCGTTTTGCAAGACTATCACTGCAAAAATGTACGTCAGGCTCTGTAATGCTATAAAGTGCCGTATCACACCGAAAGCTATCAAAAATCGAGACCATCTGAACTGTGACACCTATCGCAAAGAAACAGGATGTAATATCACTTGCCCTTAAAAGTTACGTAGCTGGTTTATTCCCGGTATCAAATGGATACTGTTAAAATGTCTGCGCAATATACACTCCTGGAAATTGAAATAAGAACACCGTGAATTCATTGTCCCAGGAAGGGAAAACTTTATTGACACATTCCTGGGGTCAGATACATCACATGATCACACTGACAGAACCACAGGCACATAGACACAGGCAACAGAGCATGCACAATGTCGGCACTAGTACAGTGTATATCCACCTTTCACAGCAATGCAGGCTGCTATTCTCACATGGAGACGATCGTAGAGATGCTGGATGTAGTCCTGTGGAACGGCTTGCCATGCCATTTCCACCTGGCGCCTCAGTTGGACCAGCGTTCGTGCTGGACGTGCAGACCGCGTGAGACGACGCTTCATCCAGTCCCAGTAGGATCCTACGGTCTTGGCGTGCATCCGTGCGTTGCTGCGGTCCGGTCCCAGGTCGACGGGCACGTGCACCTTCCGCCAACCACTGGCGACAACATCGATATACTGTGGAGACCTCACGCCCCACGTGTTGAGCAATTCGGCGGTACGTCCACCCGGCCACCCGCATGCCCACTATACGCCCTCGCTCAAAGTCCGTCAACTGCACATACGGTTCACGTCCACGCTGTAGCGGCATGCTACCATTGTTAAAGACTGCGATGGAGCTCCGTATGCCACGGCAAACTGGCTGACACTGACGGCGGCGGTGCACAAATGCTGCGCAGCTAGCGCCATTCGACGGCCAACACCTCGGTTCCTGGTGTGTCCGCTGTGCCGTGCGTGTGATCATTGCTTGTACAGCCCTCTCGCAGTGTCCGGAGCAAGTATGGTGGGTCTGACACACCGGTGTCAATGTGTTCTTTTTTCCATTTCCAGGAGTGTATATATATATATATATATATATATATATATATATATATATATATATATATATACACTCCTGGAAATTGAAATAAGAACACCGTGAATTCATTGTCCCAGGAAGGGGAAACTTTATTGACACATTCCTGGGGTCAGATACATCACATGATCACACTGACAGAACCACAGGCACATAGACACAGGCAACAGAGCATGCACAATGTCGGCACTAGTACAGTGTATATCCACCTTTCGCAGCAATGCAGGCTGCTATTCTCTCATGGAGACGATCGTAGAGATGCTGGATGTAGTCCTGTGGAACGGCTTGCCATGCCATTTCCACCTGGCGCCTCAGTTGGACCAGCGTTCGTGCTGGACGTGCAGACCACGTGAGACGACGCTTCATCCAGTCCCAAACATGCTCAATGGGGGACAGATCCGGAGATCTTGCTGGCCAGGGTAGTTGACTTACACCTTCTAGAGCACGTTGGGTGGCACGGGATACATGCGGACGTGCATTGTCCTGTTGGAACAGCAAGTTCCCTTGCCGGTCTAGGAATGGTAGAACGATGGGTTCGATGACGGTTTGGATGTACCGTGCACTATTCAGTGTCCCCTCGACGATCACCAGTGGTGTATGGCCAGTGTAGGAGATCGCTCCCCACACCATGATGCCGGGTGTTGGCCCTGTGTGCCTCGGTCGTATGCAGTCCTGATTGTGGCGCTCACCTGCACGGCGCCAAACACGCATACGACCATCATTGGCACCAAGACAGAAGCGACTCTCATCGCTGAAGGTGCACGTGCCCGTCGACCTGGGACCGGACCGCAGCGACGCACGGATGCACGCCAAGACCGTTGGATCCTACGCAGTGCCGTAGGGGACCGCACCGCCACTTCCCAGCAAATTAGGGACACTGTTGCTTCTGGGGTATCGGCGAGGACCATTCGCAACCGTCTCCATGAAGCTGGGCTACGGTCCCACACACCGTTAGGCCGTCTTCCGCTCACGCCCCAACATCGTGCAGCCCGCCTCCAGTGGTGTCGCGACAGGCGTGAATGGAGGGACGAATGGAGACGTGTCGTCTTCAGCGATGAGAGTCGCTTCTGCCTTGGTGCCAATGATGGTCGTATGCGTGTTTGGCGCCGTGCAGGTGAGCGCCACAATCAGGACTGCATACGACCGAGGCACACAGGGCCAACACCCGGCATCATGGTGTGGGGAGCGATCTCCTACACTGGCCATACACCACTGGTGATCGTCGAGGGGACACTGAATAGTGCATGGTACATCCAAACCGTCATCGAACCCATCGTTCTACCATTCCTAGACCGGCAAAGGGAACTTGCTGTTCCAACAGGACAATGCACGTCCGCATGTATCCCGTGCCACCCAACGTGCTCTAGAAGGTGTAAGTCAACTACCCTGGCCAGCAAGATCTCCGGATCTGTCCCCCATTGAGCATGTTTGGGACTGGATGAAGCGTCGTCTCACGCGGTCTGCACGTCCAGCATGAACGCTGGTCCAACTGAGGCGCCAGGTGGAAATGGCATGGCAAGCCGTTCCACAGGACTACATCCAGCATCTCTACGATCGTCTCCATGGGAAAATAGCAGCCTGCATTGCTGCGAAAGGTGGATATACACTGTACTAGTGCCGACATTGTGCATGCTCTGTTGCCTGTGTCTATGTGCCTGTGGTTCTGTCAGTGTGATCATGTGATGTATCTGACCCCAGGAATGTGTCAATAAAGTTTCCCCTTCCTGGGACAATGAATTCACGGTGTTCTTATTTCAATTTCCAGGAGTATATATATATATATATATATATATATATATATATATATATATATATATATATATATATATAAAATCCACGACACTTACGAAAAGAATCTGTCTGTACTAGGGATGTAGTGACATTCTAAACATACGGACAAACACACGACGTCCCGAGAACACGTGACCAGGCCGGCAATGTATGTTGACAACACAAAATCTGTTCTGCGCATGTGAATGCTCACTCCAGAGATATTTACTCTATGGTAATTTGCGGCGAATTTCACACAAGTGCAGACACATGTGTAGCAACTTAGGTTGAACGCTACTCCTTCGCATCATACCATTTCCAGCATCTGCACCAGTCTCATGGAAACAGGCAGCTGGGCACCAGAGATCATCAACGTACAAACACACTAACAATGACAACGAAATTGCTGCCCTGCCTGCTGTAGTGCACAGTCCTGAGGTGAGTGTACGACAGACTGCACGTGGTTCTGGAATAAGCTGAAGTAGTGTGTCGAGAATTTTACATGGGCATACGTTTCATCCGTATCGTATCTCACACCGCCAAGAACTGTGCAGGAATGTCTTTGAAGTCCACACTGAATTTTGTCGTTTTGCACTTCAGCCATTGCAAGGTAATCCTGACTTCGTATGTGATATGTTGTTTATGGATGAAGCTTTGTTCACAAATCATGGCCATGTGAGTCTACAGAACATACACTACTAGTCCATGCAAAATACCCATTGGTTTCACGTTGTTGCTCATCATGCTCAATGGGCTGTCAATGTCCGGTCCGGCATCATTGGTACTCGTGTTGTAGGTCCCTATTTTTATGAGAAAACATTAACTGAATAGTGAGATGCATCATTTCTGAAAACACTCTACCCTTTCTCCTTGAGGACAGGGGCTTGGAAACGCGACTGTCAATGTGGTTCCAGCATGATGGATGCCCCTCACACTATACACGTGTTTCCAGAGAAGTTGTGGATACATTGTTTCCAAATAGGTGGATAGGACGAGGAGATCCTGTGAGCTGGCCATCCTGTAACCCGACTTGACGCCGTTAGATTTCAGTCTCTTGGGTACATTGAAAGAGTGTGTGTACCACGAACCATCAACGACGCCAGAGGATATGCAACAAAGTATTACTGCTGTGTGTGCGGCAATATCTGTGGAAACACTGCAGTCCGTGTAACACTCACTTGTTCACCATCTACACAAGTGTACTGATACAAACGGTGGGAACTTCGAACACATCTTGAGTGATGCAGGTTCATCGGATGTGGTTAGTTGTGAGTGCGTTTTCTGTGCTGGATGTCATGTCCGAACATGAAGTTTCTGTAGGCTATATGCCACTAATAAGCCTAATTGTGTTTAGGGCACTGAAATCACGTCGTATCATCAATGAACCTCCACATTTCAGTTCTGTAGCAAAAAACAAACATGTGTCATTTAAATAAACATAACATTATGCTGAAAGTTATATGTGTTTAGTTTTATGGAGTTTGCATTCCTGCCCATCATGTGAGCCCCTGACAGCACACCACAGGATGGTGCAGGCACCTCTTGCCCCGCGCATTACAGCAGAAATCGCGGCGATATTCCCATTAAAGTCTGATATTTCAGAATGAATGAGGTTTAGAACAGTGTAACCAAGTCTGCCATCACTAACTGTACCTCAAGTTTTCATTTCTCTAGAAAAAAAAATACACGTGCCATTTAAGAAACAAACTTGGCTTTGTGTTTAAAATGGTGATGCATTCCTGCCTAATATGTGAGTCGCTGAAATATGCCTGGCCAATTGAATTTTTACGTTTTGTTGCATGTCGGTATTACATGAGATGGCAGAGTTCTGTGGGACACCCTATTTATCTATAGAAGCTGGACCTAGACCTACGCAGCCGGCCAGAGAGGCCGACCGGTTCTAGGCGTTAGAGTCTGGAGCCGCGCGACTGCTACGGTCGCAGGTTCGAATCCTGCATCGGGCATGGATGTGTGTGATGTCCTTAGGTTAGTTAGGTTTAAATAGTTTTAAGTTCTAGGGGACTGATGACCTCAGTAGTTAAGTCCCATAGTGCTCAGAGCCATTTGAACCATTTAGAACTACGCAGAATGGAGCACTAATTTAGTGAATATGTGTATATGTGAAAATTAACTTTCATTTTGTTTTGCACTTCAGTTGTATTTTCGCAATATTGTGACATCGCATTAATTGATTTGAGTTGTACAGTGTTTTTTCATGCATGTGCCTCAACAGAACTGGTGTAAACATCGCACTTTTGCATTGTCACCATATTTTGCAGACTTTTGGAATGTTTCAACATCTTAGATATTGAAAATAATTAATTAACCATTCTGTTGCATTTTTAACAGTGGAGCCATCTGTTGGTGTCAGTGGGCACTGCTTGTGGTTCAAAGAAAGAATTATCCACAATTCTACAGTGTAGCCACCTAGTCAGTAAAGTAAACATAGTTGACAAAATTTTGGGTGTCATGGGGATGGGTGCGCTCCCCTCCCCTCTCTCTCCTCTCTAAGGAAGTGCTGATGCTGCTGTCAGCGAAATACAAGATGTGTAATCCTCTCAGCTGTAATATGACACTGCAAATAAAAAAGTACTGCTGGATGCTGCGACAGCGTTTTCGTCCAGAACATACACTGCCCCACTACTCACAAGCTCGGACTATTTCAAGGATGGAGAAGAAAACTGACCATGCCCCTTCAAAGAATCTTCCTGGAATTTGCTTGTAGTGATTTACGGAAATCACGGAAAATTTAAATCTGCATAGCTTGAGACGGATTTGGGCCGTCATCCTCAGTGAAAGAACGCATATTTGTTTTAAGGGCTTCAACGGTGAATTGAGAAAATAGTAAACGAAGGTACGGATGTGAGTAGGATTTAAAGGTGTAGAAAAGACAATTTCACCGATTATTATACACAAAACCTTTAACATAGTAAAATCCATTCGACAGTTTCAAAAGATCTGCTGTAACACTTTCGTCAAAGTACTATGTATCTGAGTTATTCGGAAAATGAAATCTTACCACAAAATTTGGACCCATGGAAAGTCTCTGGCAGTTTTCAATCTCTTTCATGCACAACTCGGTTGTCATGTGATCGTCGGTAGCTTCGTCTCGGACTCCCCATCGCATGTCTACCACCTGTAGTAACAAGATTTACACGAGCAAGTAAATTATCAAACTCATTACGCAATGCTTTCTTGTAGAAAGCATTAACTTTCATTTTTTGAGCCAAACTACTCAGTTTTAGTAGCTGCACGATATTTAACAAGTAGAAAGAAATTTCACTGTAACAGGAAATCGTTCTTTATACTATTGGTGACAACTTCGACAAATCACTTTTTCTAAAATTTGTTCCATGAGAAAGTTGAAATACTATATTTTCTGATATGATTGCTTTGTTACCTGAAATTCCAGTCCGTGTTTCTCTCGACAATAGTCTTTCAGTCGCGGATAACACTGAGCCATAAGAGTGTTTCGCTCCATAGTTGTATCTGTAAGAGGAAAGAACGTTCTTAGTGTCTTTATTTATCTTAAGTATCTGAAAATAAAAACTATTGAAATCCTACTAAATCAATAAATAAATAAATAAAGCGACGTTAATGTTACAGAAATATCCTATAAATTGTAACGAACAAAGAGGTGACAAATGCCATGGGATAGTGACATGCACATGTACAGAAGGCGGAAGTATCGCAAACACAAGGTATAAAAGGGCAGCGCGCTGGCATTTGTACTCAGGTGATCCATGTGAAATGGTGTCCGGCGTGATTACGGCCGCGCAACGGGAATTAACAGACTTCGTATGCGGAATCGTAATTGGAGCTAGATGCATGGGACGTTCCAGTTCGGAAATAGTTGTTGTTGTTGTGGTCTTCAGTCCTGAGACTGGTTTGATGCAGCTCTCCATGCTACTCTATCCTGTGCAAGCTTCTTCATCTCCCAGTACCTACTGCAACCTACATCCTTCTGAATCTGCTTAGTGTATTGATCTCTTGGTCTCCCTCTACGATTTTTACCCTCCACGCTGCCCTCCAATGCTAAATTTGTGATCCCTTGATGCCTCAAAACATGTCCTACCAACCGATCCCTTCTTCTAGTCAAGTTGTGCCACAAACTTCTCTTCTCCCCAATCCTATTCAATACCTCCTCATTAGTTACGTGATCTACCCACCTTATCTTCAGCATTCTTCTGTAGCACCACATTTCGAAAGCTTCTATTCTCTTCTTGTCCAAACTGGTTATCGTCCATGTTTCACTTCCATACATGGCTACACTCCATACAAATACTTTCAGAAACGACTTCCAGACACTTAAATCTATACTCGATGTTAACAAATTTCTCTTCTTCAGAAACGATTTCCTTGCCATTGCCAGTCTACATTTTATATCCTCTCTACTTCGACCATCATCAGTTATTTTACTCCCCAAATAGCAAAACTTCTTTACTACTTTAAGTGTCTCATTTCCTAATCTAATCCCCTCAGCATCACCCGATTTAATTTGACTACATTCCATTATCCTCGTTTTGCTTTTGTTGATGTTCATCTTATATCCTCCTTTCAAGACACTGTCCATTCCGTTCAACTGCTCTTCCAAGTCCTTTGCTGTCTCTGACAGGATTACAATGTCATCGGCGAACCTCAAAGATTTTACTTCTTCTCCATGAATTTTAATACCTACTCCGAATTTTTATTTTGTTTCCTTTACTGCTTGCTCAATATACAGATTGAATAACATCGGGGAGAGGCTACAACCCTGTCTCACTCCTTTCCCAACCACTGCTTCCCTTTCATGCCCCTCGACTCTTATAACTGCCATCTGGTTTCTGTACAAATTGTAAATAGCCTTTCGCTCCCTGTATATTACCCCTGCCACCTTCAGAATTTGAAAGAGAGTATTCCAGTTAACGTTGTCAAAAGCTTTCTCTAAGTCTACAAATGCTAGAAATGTAGGTTTGCCTTTTCTTAACCTTTCTTCTAAGATAAGTCGTAAGGTTAGTATTGCCTCACGTGTTCCAACATTTCTACGGAATCCAAACTGATCTTCCCCGAGGTCCGCTTCTACCAGTTTTTCCATTCGTCTGTAAAGAATTCGCGTTAGTATTTTGCAGCTGTGACTTATTAAACTGATAGTTCGGTAATTTTCACATCTGTCAACACCTGCTTTCTTTGGGATTGGAATTATTATATTCTTCTTGAAGTCTGTCGGAAATAGTTAGGGTATTTAATATTCCGAAATCCACAGAGTCAAGAGTGTGCCGAGGATACTAAATTTCAGGCATTGCTTCTCACCACAGACAACACAGTGGGTGATGGCCTTCACTCAACTACTGAGAACAGTGGCTTGTGCGTAGAGCTGTCAGTGCTGACAGACAAACAACACTGCGTGAAATAACCGTGGAAATCAGTGTAGGACGTACGACGTACGTCTCCGTTAGTACAATGCGGCGAAAGTTGGCGTTAATGGGCTATGGCAGCAGACGATCGACGCGAGTGCCTTTGCTAACAGCACGACATCGGCTGCAGCGCCTCTCTTCGGTTCGTGACCTTATCAGTTGGACCATAGACGACTCGTCTGGTGAGTCCCGATTTCATTTGGTACAAGCTGATGGTAGGGTTCGAGTGTGGCGCAGACCCCTCCCCCACCGAAGCCATGGAACCATGTTGGCAACAAGGCACTAGGCAAGTTGGTGGTGGCTCCATAATGGTGTGGGGTGTGTCTGCATGGAATGGACTGCGTCATGTGGCCCAACTGAACCGATCATTTACTAGAAATGGTTATGTTCGGCTACTTGGAGACCATTTGCAGCCATTCAGGCTCTTCATCTTGCCAAACAACGATTCGCTGGGTTATCGAGCCACAGCTGTTCGCGATTGGTTTGAAGAAAAATCTGGACAATTCAAGCGAATGATTTGGCCACCCAGATCGTCCGACATACATTTATGGGACATAATCGAGACGTCAGTTGGTGCACATAATGCTTCACCGGCGCCGCTTTCGCAACTATGGACGGCTAAAGTGGCAACATGGCTCATTATTTCTTCAGGGGACTTTCAAGGACTTGTTGAGTCCATGCCACGTTGAGTTGCTGCAGTATGCCGGGCAAAAGGAGATCTGACACGATATTACGAGGTATCCCGTGACTTTTGTCTCCTCAGTGTAAAATGCAAGAATAGCTGAAACATCAGTTTGCGCTGGAAAAGATTTCTTCTCCCGGAAATACGTTGACTTCGTCAGCGCTATGCTGCATACACTTTTACTTTAGACTGGGAGGGACACTGCATGTTGTTGCTGTGGCAGAATAGATTCGGTCAACTGACAGTGCTGACTTGGAAGGAGTATCTACAACTGAAATTTGTAAATGCCTCCAAACGCGCTATCCCAAATAGCCAAACGAGGCAGCGTAGTGGCTAAGGTAATGGATTCGCATTCAGAAGCAAAGGGGTGCAAACCACCATCTGGCCATCGTGACTGAGTTTTTCTGTGATATGTACGAGGGTAATTCCAAAAGTAAGGTCTCCTATTTTTTATAAGTACAGAACTCTGTTTGTGTGGCAGTTGGTCATACTGTTATGAAGAGAGCTTCACGCGCTGTGTGTAAACATGCGCACGCTGCGCTGAGCCGCTCAGTCTTGGCTTGGCAGCCGTTGAGAATGGAGCTCCCGTTAGATGTTACCGCCAAGTGCGAATTGCGTGCAGTTATTCGGTTTTTGAACGCAAAGGGCACTGCGCCGATTGAAATCCATCGCCAATTGACGAAAGTGTATTGTTATATCCTAGCCAGTAATGCCACCCGAGCCCGCTGCCAAAAGGTTGGCAGCATCAAAGTCCGGACGCCGTCCGCATAAGCAGCGCCAGCGAGACAGGAAATCGCCGCAAGTCTGCGCGCGCCACCGCTGGCTTCTGGCTTCTTAAGCGCTGGAGTCGCGAGCGCTAGGACAGTTCTGGATTCGCCGCTCAGTTGTATACTCGCCACCGAATTGTGTACTTGCTAGTCAGTTGTGTGTTCATCGCAGCAGAGTTGTTGTTTGTCGTCAGCCGACGCTGACCTAGCCGCTCCGACTCGAACTAGACAGATCTCTGTAGACACGGAGTTCACTATTGTGTTTCTGTATCTTCATCAATAAAGATAAGTACCGACTTTTATTTAATCAGAGTGTTTGGGTTTTCATCTTTCTGTTCACTGTTCCAGCGGACCGGTCGGCCCGCTATTAAAAGTGAGGCGGTGACTTCGTAAGCCGTTTCTGAGGAGACAGTATTGAAGGTTGAGCAAAGCATGCGTGAAGATCGGCAGATCACCGTGGATGATCTCTACACGTTGGTTCCTGAGGTTTCCCGAAGCACCGCTCACAGAATTTTAACGGAAACATTGAACTACCGGAAGGTGTGCGCAAGATGGGTGCCACGCATGCTGACTGAGGACCACATTCGGCAACGAGTTGATGCTTCTCCCCCATTTCTTCACCGCCTTGCAGCCGAACAGGACAATTTTCTGGACTCAATTGTCATGGGTGACGAAACCTTTACACCTGAGACCAAGTAACAATCACGCCAGTGGCGGCATCCTTCGCAGCATGGCGGCGAGCTGGTATAACATGGGCATACAAAAACTGCTGCAGCGTCTACAAAAACGCATCGACAGAAATGGTGATTACGTCGAAGAACATATAAATGTTCAAGCTGTAAACTGATTTAAACCATTGCAGAAATAAACAGGTCTATGTACTTATAAAAAATAGGAGAGCTTACTTTTGGGATTACCCTCATATTTCGTCATTTCTGTACGGTCCTAGCAAATTTCCTGAGGTACACCAGTCGTTACTTTACTTTTTGTCGACTTCTCCTTCTTGAGGTCGACATCTTGAGTTCTGCCTGCTAAGGAAGTTGTTATTGCAGTCACTTACCGAGACCGATTTTCTGAAAGTACGTATTTCGTTTATAAAGTGACAAACTCTAACTACATGAAAGACACACAGAAGGTGAAGTAACTTGGAATGAGTTTGAGGACCGTTGTCTACAAAGTACTGAATCCTGGAAATGAATAGAGCATACACAGTTTCACACAATTGCAACTTTAGGAATTCATGTTGCTTCCTACTGAGAAGTTTTTCGTTCTCGAAGAAACATATCATAAGTGAGCATCAAATATATTTCACAGTTCTGCAAAGTACCTACGTTGGCGCTTTTAAGTCTGTAGTTTTTCAAGCCCTCACATTAGTTATTATCCGCTAGGAGGGTTAGAAGCTACCCCAAGTGCCGTGTTGCTGCTTCATTATAACGCACGTCTCCTTACCGCAAATGTAGTACGCATAAGTTACTCCAACTCCAGTGGGAGACACTCGAGTACCCGCCCTATAGTCCTGATCTCTCCTCATGCGATTATCACGTATAGATCCCTTAAAAAAGGCCTTGAAGCGTCGACGATTCCAGTCAGACGAGGCTGTGCAACTGGCAGTTACGAACTTCTTCACGCAGCAGGACACAGTGTTATACCCAACGGGTATGTTCAACCTGGTGTGCCGGTGGAATAATTAACGGCGTTTCTGCCTCATTGACATACCGATTCTGGACTGTACGGCCTTAGACAGCGTGCGTGTGTGTGTGTGTGTGTGTGTGTGTGTGTGAGTGAATTCCTAAGGGACCAAACTGCTTAGGTCATCGGTCCCTAGACTTACACTCTCCGCGCGGCTGTACGGCCTTAGATCGGAAACTTTCTCGTCGTCCGCCGGCCGGAGTGGCCGAGCGGTTCTAGGCGCTACAGTCTGGAACCGCGCGACGGCTACGGTTGCAGGTTCGAATCGTGCCTCGGGCATGGCTGTGTGTGTTTGTCCTTCGGATAATTTAGGTTAAATAGTGTGTACGCTTAGGGACTGATGACCTTAGCAGTTAAGTCCCATAAGATTTCACACACATTTGAACACACATTTTAATAAAAAACTGAATTAACGGCTCAGCACTGAACTCGAACGGGTGTCATGGGACATCCGCACCGAATAAATGCAACGAACAAAATGGGAACAACAATAAAAAAAAAGGTGGTCTGCATTCGAGCTTCATGAACTTAACGTGTATGAGGTGACGGTTCGTCTCTGGCTCAAACTTATTTTTTAATCTATATTATCGGAAGAAAGAGAAATTTTTCAAAATATCGCCGATATGTGTTTTTCCTTAGAAACTCTAAATATTCCCTATAAATACGGAAAACTGCATTCGTTCGCTGTAGTAGATGTCGTTTCAATTTATGTTTTCGGGTCTGAATGACAAAAACCATCCTGCATCGTGTGATGCCGAGAGCACATCCGACGAGTAGTTGTACATTGCTCTTGTGGTCTGGCACATTGTAGCTTACTACATTACTGAATAACATCATTCGCATCATTATCTACCAAACTTTGACTTGGGTTTTCCATGCCTGCGCCTTCGCACAGATACATCAGGCGCGTAAAACTTCTCTTGCGATTTTCTCGGAATTGCCAGAGTAGTCACCTTACTACTTGCACAGTATGTTGTTTTAATAGCCTACTAAAAGTGTACAAAGTTTGAAGTAAATCCGCGATCCCAACGCCTTCGCCTCCCCTTTTAAGCCTGTGCTCCATCTTAAGAAAGTCGTCGTCGGTGGGACTTTAAGCTCACATATTTGCTCTGTCTTCAAAGGCTTTACTGAATTACGTTTCCAGACCCTAAAATAGTCCAGGTTGCTTTTTACTTGTACTTGGTGACCGATTTCTTTTCTGTATCCATATTTAGGCCGACCGAAAATTGCTTCTTTAAGGCAAATATGATTTATGTAATAGTGTGATGACATTCTAATCAGAAAATAAATTAGTTTTGGATTTGTGAGAACGTACAATCTGTTTTTTGAAAGAACGGAGAACTGACATTAGATAACATGTGAAAGTTCCAACGTTAAGTCCCATAGTGCTCAGAGCCATTTGAACCATTTTGAACGTTGCAAGTGGAGGAACATCTAATCTCTAAGACCATTTAAGGTGACAAAGTTATGGGATACCTCTTAATATCGTGCCGGACCTCCTATTGTCCGGCATAGTGCAGCATCGACATGGCATGGACTCAACAAGGCGCTGGAAATTCACTGCAGAAGTACTGAGCCATGCTGCCACTATAGCCGTCCATAGTTGCGAAAGTGTCGCCGGTGTAGCATTTTGTGCACGAACTGACCTCTCGATTATGTCACGTAAATGTTCTATGGGATTCATATTGGGCGATTTGGATGGCCAAATCATTCGCTTGAATTGTCAAGACTTTTCTTCAAACCAATAGCGAACAATTGTGGGCTGGAGACGTGGTGCATCGTCATCCATAAAAATTCAATCGTTGGTTGGAAACATGAAGTCCATGAATGGCTGCAAATGGTCTCCAAGTAGCCGAACATAACCATTTCTAGTTAATGATCGGTTCATTTGGGCCAGAGGACCCAGTCCATTCCATGTAAACACGTCCCATACCATTATGGAGCCACACCAGCTTGTACAATGTCTTGTTAACAACTTGGTTCCATGTCTTCGTGGGCTCTGCGCCACACTAGAACCCTGCCATCAGCTTTTAACAACAGAAATCGGGACTCATCTGACAAGGCCAGGGTTTTCCGATCGTCTAGGGTCCAACTGATATGGTCACGAGCCCAAGAGAGGCGCTGCACGCTATGTCGTGCTGTTAGCAAAGCCACTCGCGTCGGTCGTCTGCTGCCATAGCCCATTAACGCCACATTTCGCCGCACTGTCCTAACGGATATGTTCGCCGTGCGTCTCACATTGATTTCTGCGGTTATTTCACGCAGCGTCGTTTGTCTGTTAGCATTGACAGCTCTACGCAAACGCCGCTGTTCTCGGTAGTTAAGTGAAAGCCGTCGGCCACTGTGTTGTCCGTGGTGGGAGACATTGCGAGAAATTTGGTATTCTCGGCACACTCTTGACACTGTTGATCTCTGAATACAAAATTCCCGAACGATTTCCTAAATGGAGCGTCCCATTCGTATAGTTCCAACTACCATTCCGCGTTCGAAGTGTATTAATTTCCGTCGTGCGGCCGTAATGAAGTTGGAAACCTTTTCACATGGATACTGAGTACAAATCGCAGCTCCGATAATGCCTTGCCCTTTTATACCTCGTGTACGCGATACTGCTGCCATCTGCATAAGCGCATATTGCTACACTGTGACTGTTGTCACCTCAGTGTAAAGATTACTATAATAATGAGGGGAAATACAATCAGGAGGCCATAAATTACGACAAGGAATGCATCGAAGAAAAGAAAACCTTCGACAGCTTGACGAGCTTCAATATTTCTACCGCGCGAAAGACCATTCTTGCAAACAATGGTGTATTTCAGAAGTTTGTAGATGCACCTATTTCTCGCTATGCACAACACTGGCCTTGATGTTTCAGATGTGAATTTATGAAACACAACGTATCCATGCAGATCTGATATGCCTTAAATTAGAAAAAGAAACTGTATTATTACAAACGTATGCATAAGGCGAACCACCATTTCAATCTCCGCTTAATGTGCAACTGATAGATATTTTCGTTGGACATTTTGCTCGTGCAGCATTTGTTGGAGCCTAAAATAGTGACCTAAGCAAAAATGCATAGTTTTCCAGTCGTCTCCGTAGCGATACATTATGTAAAGGACTCACTACTGCTACATATCTTGAATGATGTGTTCTTCAAAAAATTCACAAGGCGCACAATGCGGTACATGAAATTAAACAAAGAATGTGGAAAAGGTGAACAAGTATTTTCGGTAGTGTAAATTACCACCGTCACAGACATCTGTCCATCTTGCATTATTCATATGTAGCTCACATACTAATAGTAGTATGGTATTCTGCCTTGCGGCAGGTCTTCTCATGGGCTAAGCCTCTTCCACTTTTGTATGTCCATAGCCAGTCTGTTCATTTCTGAATATTTGTCTCCTTTGATATTGTCCAGCATTTGATATCGTCTTCTTCCTCTTCCCCTTTTTCCCTCTACCGTTCCTTCTATTCCTTCCTTCAATAAACAGTCCCTCCGCAAACAACGTTCAATCCAGTTCCGTTTTATCATTCTGATGACTTTCAAAATGTTTCTTTCTTCCCCAACTCTTCTTAATACTTCTTCATTCCTTACTCGGTCTTCCCATTTCACTTTTTCCATTCTTCTCCATATTCACATCTCTAGTGCCTCAGATCTTCTTTCATCTTCCTTCCTCAGTGTCCAGGCCTCCGCACCACACAGTGCAACGCTCCAATTGTAACATTTGGCAAGTCTCTTCCTCGGATCTTTGTCTTACTCTTGCTCTCTGGTTCAAATATAAATTTCTAATTAGCCATTTACCCCTCCGGTCAACTCCATGTTTCCTTAGGATTTCCATCAGTTTGTCCCATCTGACACAGTCAGAAGCCTTCTCAAGATCAATGAACACAACATTTACCTTCATTTTCTTCTCCATGTACCTCTACCCTATCACTTAGTAGCCCAATTGTAGTGTTGGCAGGAGAGCCAACACTGTGTTGCTAGAGGAGGCCGAAAAGCACGCTTTTAAACTCACGCAGACTGGCGCGAGGTCTGGAACCGTTAAGGGAATTAATAGTAGCAAATAAAGTACGTAGTTGATATAATACTTAACTTTAATCCACAATTGGTGTACATCGCTCTTGACGGTACATGTTATAATCTCAATATCAAATGCTATGGCGCCTTGCTAGGTCGTAGCAAATGACGTAGCCGAAGGCTATGCTAACTATCGTCTCGGCAAATGAGAGCGTAGTTGTCAGTGATCCATCTCTGGCTAAGTCGGCTGTACAACTGGGGCGAGTGCTAGTACGTCTCACTAGACCGGCCGTGTGGTGGCGCTCGGTCTGCAATCACTGACAGTGGCGACACGCGGGTCCGACGTATACTAATGGACCGCGGCCGATTTAAAGGCTACCACCTAGCAAGTGTGGTGTCTGGCGGTGACACCACACCAATGGCATCTCTAGTTCCCACTCCTTGCGTGAAACCAAATTGTTCATCTCCTATTACGCAATTCAGCTTTCCATATAGCCTTCTGTTGAGCGTCCTCGCCAAGACTTCGGCTGCATGCGATATCAGGCTCACTGTTCTATGTTCCTCACACTTTTTGCTGTTCTTTGCTTTTGTATAGGTATTAAGATACTTTCTGTAAAGCCCTTTGGCCATTTTCCTGTCATTTGATTACACAATTCAATCAACTCCATTTTCCCTTCTTTCTCCAATGGCTTCAGCGGTTCCGCAGGAATCTCATCAATTTCCATTGCCTTTCCATTTTTCATCTCCTTTATAGATGCTTCAATCTCACTAGTCAGTATTGCATTTCCTTTGCCCTCATCTGAAACTTTATCTGCTTCTTCTATCCCAAGCTCTTGTTCACTTGGTGGGCTGTCTGTAGCGTATAGCCATTCTATATATTCTTCCCATCTTCTCATTATTTCTTGGGGTTCACTCACCATTTTACCGTCTGCTGCCTCTACTTCCTTTAGTCCATTGTTGTTTCTCTTTTTCCTCAATGTCAAATCCATTGCTTCTTTGTACATCAAATCATATTTTCCTTCTTTCTCTAATTGCTCTATTTTGTCACACTTTTCTGTCAGCCATTTCTCCATTGCTTTTCTGTCTCCCTTCTTAATTCATTATTTAACCTCCTGTAGTTGCCCTTCCCTTCTTCTTTGTTTACAGTTTTCCATTTCCTGCTGTCATCCATCTTGGTTATCATATATGGTGTTACCTATTCTTTATTTACTTTTTTCCTCTCCTTGACTTCCAAGCGTTTCCTTAGCTACCTTTTTCATCCCATTTTTAAAACGATCCCATCTTCCTTTTGTGCATTCCGTTTTGTGTCCTTGCATCATGATTTCACAACATGCGTTCTCTAATTTTTCACAACTGCCTTTGTCTTTCAATTTCTCAAAGTTAATGTGCTCTCTCTTCTGTCCTTTCCAGGTTCTTTTCAATTTAACTAGAACCTCAGCTACATGGCTGAAAAATAATAGTACAATTCAGATGTTATTGAACTGCTTCGACATCATTACTTACTCCAAGTAAATCAAATATATTTTAATGTATCATCACCGCTTGCAAGGCATTCGCGTAGCAGTAGCACATTTTTAAAATTTTTATGAGGTAAAGCAATGTTGCTAGCATGAAGTTATCGAATTTCAAAGATATTAGAGGAAAAGCGACATTACCACTTCTTCAGCAGAATCAACAAATTGAAATTACATATTGCTCACTTTTTCACATACAGTGATTACTGCACTCACGAACGGAAAATACGCGGTGTGTCAAAAAGTAACTAGAATCTTTCAATTTCGCGTGTTGCATTAGTACGATTCACACGATTTTTTCGTTGTCCTGTTGGTATACATGTCATAAATGTGTCTGTACAGTGATATCCATATCGGGTACTTAGTAGTCTGTGGTCAGCTATCAAAGTGTTTATATGTGTTAAAGTAGTATCGGTGATTATTTATTTTGTAAAAAAATTGCTCGAGTAAAGTTTTAGAAACGTTGATTATTGCATTTGATGAGTCTGCTATGAATAACATAAGGGTTTACGAGTGGTGTAAGCGTTTCAAAGAAGTCTGTGAAGACGAAGATGAGGAGCGCCTTGGATGCCCCACCATATCATCAACTAAAGAAATCACCACGATCGAGTGCCTGTTCATAATGCACGGCCTGTGGCGGAGTGGTTACACGACAATAACATCCCTGTAATGGACTGGTCTGTACAGAGTCCGGACCTGAATCCTATACAATACCTTTGGGATGTTTTGGAACGCCGACTTCGTGCCAGGCCTCACCGACCGACACCGATACCTCTCCTCAGTGCAGCAGTCCGTGAAGAATGGGCCGCCATTCTCCAAGAAACCTTCCAGCACCTGATTGGATGTATGACTGCGCGAGTGGAAGCTGTCATCAAGGCTAAGGGTGGGCCAACACCATATTGAATTCCAGCATTGCCGATGGAGGGCACCACGAGCTTGTTAGTCATTTTCAACCAGGTGTCGGATACTTTTGATCACATAGTGTATCAATCTCCGTTACACAGTGCATGCTATTACATTTGTTTAATTAATAGTGTTTTGTCGTATAGTGTTTTATATTTATAAAAAGATTTTTTTCCTGTGAAAAATCAAATTTGGAGAAGAAATATTAACAAAATATACAGGTCATGTCACAAAAATTCAATGTATTTCGTTCAAGTTCGCACTTTTATGAAATCAAGTTAGCAAAAACCATGACCTGATGAAGAAAAACGAATGTCATTGTCGAAATCAGGACTGCAAAAATATTCAGAATATGCTTCAAAGACGTAAATAATTTTTAGAAACAATTTTTTGTAGCCCTGTGTTTATGGTTACTAGATTACTTTGAATTACTAACTTTTCAGCTCATCGATTCCGTTAACTGAGATTTCGACTTAGTTTCATCTATCTCACTGACATGTGCATTTCACATCTATTTCAAGGGAGGGCCCGAATTTAATAGTGTATAATAACAGTGGTCGGCTCTGAGCACTACGCGACTTAACTTCTGAGGTCATCAGTCGTCTAGAACTTAGAACTAATTAAACCTAACTAACCTAAGGACATCACACACACCCATGCCCGAGGCAGGATTCGAACCTGCGATCGTAGAGGTCGCTCGGTTCCAGACTGTAGCGCCTAGAACCGCACGGCCACTCCGGCGGCTAATAACAGTGGTTTTGATATATATATATATATATATATATATATATATATATATATATATATATCCCTCACCGATAAAATTTCAACACAGAGTTTCTCCTATTGGAGGAATAAGGAATAAAATATCTCGATAGACAACTACAGTTTTTATGTTAAAAAAAGCGTCCTCAAATTCGATGCGTGGTTCATATAGAGTAATATTGTAAATAAGAACTATTATGTGATTATCTTTAGAAAAGCTTAACAGTAAATTAAATTAAATGATAATATTTGTATTATGGTAGCTTACCAGTGAACGTGGAGCTTGTGAATATCCTCACAATTTTTGAACTCACAGGAGGTAGACTCTCAAGGGACCCGGAGAAAATTAAGTCTATTGTTCGATCATCCATGGTTGTTGATAGAGGAGATTTCTATGTTCCTGTAAACAAAACCAATCTAACAGTACATTATCATCAAATATGAAAAAAACAATAACAGCACACAATAACAGCGCTTAAAGCTGAGCAGTCACAACTGTAACGGATAAAAAGATAATGTTCTGTATTTTGAGTATCCACCATTTAAATGTTGACTGAGGATCAATTTTGATGCATGTAAACTTTTGCTCGTCCATATTCTGGTGCAAGTTAGAGCTCCTCCATGTCTGTCCCCTTTGGCGACTAAGTGTGATTCCTAACGTGATCTTGCTAGCCTGAAAGCAGTATTGCTGTAAAATATAATGTTATACTGGTGAAATGCATCCCAAGGTGACAGGTTGGGTTTTTGCTGATATTTGATTTATGGGCATAAGGCCATAGTCCAAGGCATGATTCTCGTCTTACACTGCCGGAGACCTTATTAGAAGCTTAAACGACTCAGAAAGCTGTTACAGACTCAAATAAGTTCAGTAAGCCGAACTGTTTATACACACTAAGACAAAAAAGACGACCGTCGAAGGAGTTTTGCAAATTGATCCCAAATTGATATTCGGACAGGTATCGACAGAAAGCGCAAAATTGCAAACTTTGGCGGCCGATGGATGGCTGTGTGAGACTACAGCGCAATTTCATCGTACAGCTGGCAAGGACAGTTCGATGATCCCTCTGCCAAGCACTTAAGTGTGATATGCAAGTATCCATGTGGATGTAGATGTAGACGGTAACCAGGAGACATGTTGATATCAAGTCATAAACTCTTTGCGAATTTCATTTCGTTACTCTGTTGTATAGTAATTATGTCGCGCAGGCAGGCGCATGAACAGTATCCGTAAATGTCAGCATTTGAGAGAGAACGTGTAGTTGGTCTCAAATACACTGGTTCGAGTAATCGGTGAATTGCTCGACATTTGAATAGGAGCGATGCAGGAATGGATGAACCATGGCCGAACACAGCGTCAACAGGGAAGCGGTCGACATAGAGAGACGACAGAACGCCAAGACGGAGCAACCGTCAGAGAGGAACTCAGAGCCTTGGATTCATCATTATCACCGATCTGACGTGCAGCTGGTGCTTCAGTGATCACGAGCATTGATACGTGGCTCACAGAAAGGGGGCTGAGCTCACGGTGCCCCTTGCGTAGTCTGCTGTGTACACGAACGAGCCCGTTGCAGTTGTGTTGGGCACATTCGGCCTGAAATGTCACTGACTGGAATAGACTTGTCTTCAGTGATGAGTCCCGGCACGGACTAAACCCCGATGACCAGTGAAGACATGTGTGGAGAGCCCCAGACAGCGGTGGGATACCAGCCTGACTGTCGCTCGCCATACCACCCGACAACCGAAAGTGATGGTCTGATGTGGCATCCGCGTTGACATTCGCAGCACCCTTGCATCACAACGGTACGTCAACGATATTGTATGCTCCGTTTTGCCCTTCATGGCAAACCATCCTAGACTTACATTCCAGAAAGACTATGCCCGCTCGCGCACGGTGAGTGCTTCTACTGCTTGTCTCCGTGGTTGCCAAACCCCTACGTCGGCCAGCAAGGTCGCCGGGTCTCTTTCCAGTTGAAAGTGTTTGAAGCATTACGGGCACGTCCCTCCAGCCATCTCGAGATTTTGACAATCTAAAGAGCTAATTGGACAAAATTTCGCACGATATCGCTAGGAATACATCCAACAAGGCTATCAACCAGTGCAAGCCGAATAATTGGTTACATTAGGGCCAGAGTAGGGCCAACGCCTTTTTGACTTGCTCAATTTGTGAAGCTCTTTCCCGTGAATAACTAATTCAGTTTTTTGAAATTGTAATCGTTTGTTTGTCTGTACATGTGCATCACATCTACCGATTTCGGTCCCATTAGAATAATTCCTTATTGAGGTGCGTTTTTTTTTTTTTTTTTTTTTTTTTTTTTGCCGTCTTAAAGTGTGTGTGTATCGATCGACGCACAGGTCGGTTCGTGACGTCATCAGGCCGCTGCCTAAGCTGGCGGAGTGTTATATGTGTCGTCCAGCCGCCAACTGCTTTTGTGTTTCTTTAGGCGGGTGTTAGTGCAAGATCCACTGCTGATTTATACGTGTCGTCCAGCCACCAATTGCTCTTGTGTTTCTTTAGGGGGGTGTTAATGCTTCTTTTTTGTTAATGCTTCTATTCTTTTCCGCAAGTGCGAGGGATTTTCTATACTACAGCGGGTGAAGTTCCTTTTCCGTGTTTAAACATTTCCAGCAGTGGAAGACGGAATATTAGGCAGAGAATTATGCCTTGGACCACGTTGGTTATGCTCACAAATCAAGTATCGGCAATAACGCAAATGTGGTCCGTGAAAAGCTGCAATCTAAGACTGGATTGTGTCGTTGGGTGTAGGAGGAGATAGAGAAATTACATTACATTAAATTAATACTTGTTCCATAGATCATGCATACGACGCTCTGTAGTGCTTTGAAACGTGTCCGTGTAACATAAATTTTCCTTACACGACAGAATCTCGTTTCTTTTTTTCGTTTTTTTTGCAATTACTCAGGGCCGGCCTTAGCCATCCAGGTGCCCCGGGCGAGTCGTCCAGTTGGCGCCCTTTATTGTATAAATAGCGAACCTGGCAGTGCTTTGCAACACGGTATTTGACTGTTTTCTAGAAATCGTCTTAAGTGGTTAATGGCGTCATCTTATGATCATAACATGGTTTTTTCCATCGTAAATTTGAGTATTTTATTTTTTTAAATGGAAATGAAATCCAAATAATCTGAAAGCCCGCTAAGACGCTCCATGTGAGTCTTGTGTAGCCTGTGACGTCAGTCCAGCATGCTGCTGTCGCTGCCGTAACAGTCAGTATAGCAGTGATATATTGTTTGGGTATTCACGTTTTGGGAAATTGTCTAAAAATATTGCGTAGTACTGCACTGTACATCTACAAAAACTCCAGAAAATTGTTTTTGCGGGTTCCAAACACAGAAAAGATGCGTAAAATGTGGTTGAAATAGGCTCGTATATCCCAAATATTTCTTTTCTTTTCTGAAGCACCCCTGTACTAAAGCGAACAAAACAAAACAAAAAGTATTCAAATTGGTCAAGCTATTTCTTTGTTTTGGTGAGACTAACACACAACAATTGATTTTTATATATAGGAGGTAATATGTATAACGAAAAAACACTAATTTTGAATTGGGTACCATATTTTTATTGAATTTAATATAACTGTAAGCCATAAACCTATATTTTCTGTCAGTCATCTGAACACAAAGCATATCACGCCTAATGAAAAAAATTATAAACGACTAAAATTTTACTTTTCTCGCTTTTCTGTCGGCAAAGTCTCTGATCAGATTAGCAAAGTCCAGGTTTTCTGCAACTTCATTTTCAATGGACAGTGAGGCCAAACTGGTTAGTCTTGTTTGAGACATTGTAGACCGCAAGTACGTTTTTATCAACTTCAGTTTGGAAAAACTGCGTTCGCCGCTTGCGACAGTCACTGGTATTGTTAGCAAAATACGTAACGTTATCCAGATGTTGGGCTATAACTCTTGAAGATTATGCTTTTTTATGAAGTTTAAGGCTTCAATAGGCGTTGCCTGGCTGTCTTCGAGATAGTGTTGCAGGCCTAAAATTTCGTCGCACAGCAAATTTCCATCAATATCTGACTTCATGTTGACAGTTAACTTTTCTTGTAATTTAGAACAGCATTGTATTAGTTCTTCTTTATTTTGATTTTTTTTAATGTCAAACAAGAAACTCCACGTCGCAGAAAATTCTTGCATCTGTTCAAATCTTTCTTTCATGGATATGTGCACGGTGTCCAACAGTGCATTGAAAAACTCTACTTTAAACTTCTTTTTTGGGTCAGTTATTTGATCATCAACAGCCTCTTCACCCGGCCTGCGTTTAATACGTCTTAATCGCATTTGTGGTTTAAATAATGGCTGCGTATCAAGATCCGAAGCCAGTTCAGTTGCTGTTACAATAGCTTGTTCGAAACCTGTTTGTCTATATGTTTCCAAATAAGAGCAACATTTGTCAAGGATTCCCATAAACTCGACAATTGATTGTGGGTGACTGACTTGCTTTACTCACAACGTTAATTTGAAACAGAACATCATACCATGTCACGAGAGAAACAATGAAGCTGAAGTCTTTTAATTGTCCTCCTAGTGTTGTCGCTTCGTGTGACACCGCAGCATCGCTTTGTTCAGTAGCATCGGCCAAGGAAACCAAAGCGTCATGCATTTCGCATAATTGATAACGAACCGCTTTGACGCTGTCAATTCGAGCTTCCCAGCGTGTGTCACTTACATTTTTCAGGGTGTATATCTTCAAATGGTCGGTCAAAATTTTCCATCTATTTACCGATCCAGCAAATAGATTAAACATTTTTTGTAACATTCCGAACAGTGTCACGGATTTTACTGATGATTTTGCCGCATCACACAATACCAAATTATAACTATGGCATCCACATGGCACAAAAAAAGCTAGTGGATTTAACTTCTTAATTCTGTTCTGGACGCCTTTATTTTTCCCCTTCATGTTCGCGCCGTTATCGTAGCCCTGTCCTCTGCAGTCATTAATGTTAAGGTCAAGATCACTCAATGTTTTTAAAATGCTTTCTGTGAGGCCTTCACCTGTTGTATCATCTATTTGCAGAAATGAGATGAAATGTTCTTTTACACTTACGCCATCCTCTGTTATCTCGGCGCATCTTAAAGTTATCGGAAGTTGTTCTTTGTGGCTTATATCTGGAGTACAGTCAGCTATGATTGCATAATACTTTGAACCCTTTATGCGGGATACGATTGTAGACATAACGTGTGATGCCATGAGTTCTATTAATTCATTTTGTATATTTTTGCCGCAATAATGGTCAGCCAAATCACCATTCAATGCCAGTCTGACGTGCTCTTCCATGATTGGATCAAACTTTGCCAATAACTGTACAAGACCTAAGAATTTTCCATTATTTGGGGTAAATAATTTATCTGATAACCCTCTGAATGCCATATTATTTTCAGCCAAATACAAAGTAATGTGCATCAATCTTTGAAGCACATTGCTCCATCGTAAACTTTCTTTAGAAATTAGCTTTTGTTCTTCTTTGTCAATAGTTAATCCAGCTTTAAACCTGATTTCAGCTTCAGTCCATTGAGTAAATGCTTTTTTGTGGTTAGGACTACTTTCATGCAGTTTCAGAGCTTCACTTAAATGTTTCCAATTTCTGAAACCCACAGTGGTAGTCAAATTAGTAGTTGACTTTAAATCAAACAGTCGACAACAAAAGCAAAAAACACTGTCGTTTGATACAGAATAAACTAGCCACCGTCATCTGATAGTTTCTTCGTTTGATAGTTTTGTTGTGTAATGAGTTGAAGAGAAATGACGCCCATTTTCATCTTTTGGAAAGTTATTTAGACATACTTGTGAGGGTCCACATATTATAATGCGATCTATATCTCTAGCATTAAGTACTTTTGGCCACGTACCTACATCAGAAACATTGTACTCTTTTATTGCAAGAACGTTGATACTTTCATCGACCACAGATGTCATGTGTTGATTTTGACTTGGAGAAATATCAGAGGATTCATGCAATGATGTACTGCGCTGGTCAATTTGATCACCTTCAATAGGTGATTGTATATTTTTTGTGTATAATTGTTCACAGTCTGAAGAAATATTTGCTGATACATGGACTTTTGATTCAATATCTGAAGTATTCGCCTTAGAATTTCCTTTAAGGTACTTATAAATATTAATGTGCTTTTTAGTTTCTTCAAGAACTTTTTCTTTTTCAGCTTTTCTTTTCCGATTTTCTGAACCAGAAAGCTTTTTTTTAATCATTTCCTTCTCTTCTGGCATGATTTAATAATTTGACAAATTATTGCTTGGACACTGCTCTATTTCGCGACCACAAAAAATCGATCTATAACAAATAAAGAAATTCACCTATCAGTAGACGTAACTAGAAAAAAACCGGAACTGAATTTAAAAATGTTTTTCGCACCTACCAGAAAATTAAAATGTTGACACAGTCACGACACTCGTTTCACTCACAATTATTCAGCCACGAAAACATGACCGCTGCCTCCGACTCTTACTGACAATTACTGACATGCGGGTGCAAATCGTAGCGCTGCCAACATATGCAGTCTAACAAACATTGTGTGGCGCTGTATTGTTTCAGTAAGTTAGGGGAGAATTCTCTATGAATGCAGTGCACGCATTGCATGATCTATTAATTAATGTACATGAGTCATTAAGTCACAAATATTCGATATAAATACATTCGTACTAATTAAATCATAATGTAATGTATATTTCACAGTCTGTATTTTCTTTTATTTGGAGCGACCGGTAGTTTCTGTTGTAAACGAGAGATGGTGCGGCTGCATGGGCTCTGCCTTGTTGCAGTTCTTGAAACAAATAAGAGAGGCGCTTTGGTAGAGCCCGTGCTAGCCCGCGTCAAACATGGATGGTTGCAGACAATACGAAGATTGCATTCAGCATGATTTCTCTTCTGCTACCCCGAATTCATCGCGCATTCGTGAGATTAGCGACGTATGTTGAATGAGACTGAATAATATTTTAGTTTCGCGAAATGGGTGATTGTAAATTGTAATTTTTTTTTTTACATGCGTTTAGTACGTGTCGCCCCTTGGCCCCCGGCGCCCTGGGCGACCGCCCGAGTCGCCCCACCCTAAAGCCGGCGCTGCAATTACTACTCCATATATACAAATTTGCATTTAAAAGCTGGTTGGCTGTCTGTCAGACTTTTAATGCTATTTGGTATATGACGAAAGATTTTTCTTTCAGCATAATTCACCCCTTTCTTTGTCAAAGTCAGATTTAACTAAGAACAGTGAAGATCATCCTTTCTTCTAGAGTTCCTATTATATTTGAATTGGAATGGGTTGTTAATAATAAATTTCATAAGTGAATATATGTATTGAAAGGGTTCTGTGAATATCCTGAGTTCCTTAAGTAAACGTCTGCAAGGTGGTCTTGGATGGGCTCGACAATTATTCTGATTACACGCTTTTGTGCAATGAATACTTTTTCCCTTAATGATGAATTGTCCCAAAATATGATGCCAAAGCAGTGAATGAAACCGAGCGAGGTGGCGCAGTGGTTAGCACACTGGACTCGCATTCGGGAGGACGACGGTTCAATCCCGTCTCCGGCCATCCTGATTTAGGTTTTCCGTGATTTCCCTAAATCGATTCAGGCAAATGCCGGGATAGTTCCTTTGAAAGGGCACGGCCGATATCCTTCCCCATCCTTCCCTAACACGAGCTTGCGCTCCGTCTCTAATGACCTCGTTGTCGACGGGACGTTAAACACTAATATCCTCCTCCTCCGCAGTGAATGAAAATTGGCATAGTAGGCTGATTTACTGATATGTTTATCACCAAAATTTGCCATAATTCTTATGACATAAATAGGTGAATCTAAACGTTCCAGCAGATCAATGTGTTTCTTCCAATTCAATTTCTCATCACTGCACACAGCCAGAAATTTTGAATATTCTGCTTTAGCAATAGATTTCTGTTCAAAGTCTGTATTTAGCAATGGTGTTATGCCACTTACTGTAAAGAATTGTATGTACTGTGTATTCTCAAAATTTAGTCAGTGTCCATTTACAGTGAACCACTTAATGATTATCTGATAGACATTGTTTACAATTTTCTCATCTAATTATTGTTTGTGAGGTGTGATATCATCAAAATCTTGCATCATCATGAATATAGAGAGACAAGTCATTAATATGAACCCTGTGGGACACCACTCTTGATACCTTCATAGTTAGAGGATTCCACTGATTTTTCTAGATTATCTGTACTGTAAATTTCAACTTTCTACATTCTTCCAGTTAAATATGAGTTAAACCATTTGTGCCCTGTCGCACTTATACCGCAATACTTAAGCTATACTTAAGCTTATCTAGGTGAATTTCATGATTCACACATTCAAAAGCCTTTGGGAGATCACAAAAAATCCCAATGCATAATGTTTGCTTATTCAGAGCATTTAATATTTGATCAGTGAAAGCATATATATATAGTATTTTCTGTTGAAAAGCCTTTCTGAAACAAAACTGACTTTTTGTTGGTACTTCACTTCAGATATGTGAAGCTAGTCTTGAATACATTATTTTTTGAAGAATTTTGGATAACGCTGTCAGAAGTGAGATTGGGCGATAGTTGTTAGCATCATACCTATTCCTTTTTTATGCAATAGTTTAACAGTAGCATATTTCAGTTCATCCAGAATTATTCCCTGTTTTAGTGAGCTACAACATGCGTGGCTGAGGATCCTGCCTATCTATTAGGAACAAGTACTTAATACTCAGCTGAAAATTCCATCAAATTCCATGTGACTTTTTACTTTTGAGTGAATTTATTATTTCCATAATTTCAGAAGGGGAGGTGGGTTGAATTTCAACTTCATCCAATTGCATAGATACTGCCTCTTTAATTTACAGCCTTGCACTTTCTAATAAACACCTAGATCCTATTTTCTCTACAACACTTAAAAATGATTATTAAATTATGTTCTATTTCTGACTTTTTGTTAACAAACTTTTCATTGAGTTTAATAGAAATACAGTCTTCCTATTTCCCTTTTAACAGTATTCCAAATTGTTTTAATTTTATTATCAATGGTACTAATATCAGTGCACATACTTCAGGACTTTTTAATAACTTTTTTTAATATAGTGCAGTAGTTTTTATAATGGTTGACTCTTTCTGGATCGTTACTCCTTCTAGCGATAGGATCTATTTCCCTTTTCTGTTTACAATATATTTTTATCCCTTTAGTAAGCCAGGACTTTTTAGATGGTTTCTTATAATTAAGTTTCATTGTTTTCTTAGGCAGAATGTTTTTCAAATATACTCACAAAAGTATTATGAAATAGGTTAAATTTTAAATTACTATCAGGTTCCCTGTACTCCTCATCCCAGTCTAACTTTTGCAAACTTTCCCTAAGATTTCCAGCTCTTAAATCGTTAATAGAATGTACTGTTCTGGAGGACTGTTCTGCATTATTGTAAGGAACCATGCCATATACTGCAACTAGCTGTGCATCATGAGCTGAAAGTCCATCCTTAACAGAAAAAGTTTTTATTTGATTAAGTTTATCTTGGTCTATGAAAACGTTATCTATCAGTGTGCTGATTTCCTGTGCTACCCAAGTAGGAAAATCAATAACTGATGTCAAATTGAAAGAAACAAGTTATATTTCAAGGTCAAGCTTTCTATCAGAGTTGTTCAGAAAATCTACATTGAAATCCCCACAAACAAAAATTTCCTTCCCTCTGTCTGACAGATAGCATAACAAAGAATCCAAGTTTTTCAGAAATAGCTGAAAATTTCCCAATGGGGACCTATACACACTTACAATTATAAAAGTACCATCATTTAGTTTAAGATCGCAGACATATCCTTCTATACATTGCTCTTCACAAAATTTTTAGTTTCTAAATTTTTCACACTATGATAATTTTTTAACGACTATGGGAGGAGGAGGAGATTACTGTTTAACGTCCCGTTGACAACGAGGTCATTAGAGACGGAGCACAAGCTCGGATTAGGGAAGGTTGGGGAAGGAAATCTGCCGTGCCCTTTCAAAGGAACCATCCCGGCATTTGCCTGAAGCGATTTAGGGAAATCACGGAAAACCTAAATCAGGATGGCCGGACGCGGGATTGAACCGTCGTCCTCCCGAATGCGAGTCCAGTGTGCTAACCACTGCGCCACCTCGCTCGGTACAACGACTATGGGAACTCCTCCTCTATCCATAGTGTCTGTACTTACATGTACTGAAAAGTTATATCCATCTACATTTATCTTTTCCAAATCTGTGACTGTATGGTGTAAAGACAGGCGTAGTACATCTTTTCTACCCTCAGTTTCTAAATCTTCTAAACAGACCAGAAAGTCATCTACTTTGCTTTTTAATCCTCTGATATTCTGAAGCAATATCATAAGAATATTTGTCACTGAACTTTTGTGAGAATCTTGTGATATACTAACTTTATTTTTTTACTGTACTTTCGTGAGAATCTTGTGATATTTTAGCATCTCTAGTATCTTCCTGTCTGAGCTTCTCATTAAGCTTAATTTCATTCAGTGTTGAATCATTGGACACTAACCTTAGCCTAAAAAATAGGTACTCCCACGAGTTTCAGTACCCCTCCCCTTTAAGACTTTGCTGTCATCCTGTCCAGTTTAACCTTTCCTTTCCTATTCAGATGCAGGTGTTGCCTCGTGAAATCCCACCTACCACTAGCATCAATAGGAACCAAACCTCTGCCTGACAAAGTAACTGCCCGAAGCAGCTGATGTAACTCCATATTGACCCTTCTGACAGAGCTGCTCAACTCGGGCCAATCATACTGCATGAAAGCAAGAACCAGGCCAACATTTGTAAGGTTCGTTGCAGATACTATTTTTATCAGGTCACACTCAATATTGTAGCCCTGATCCCTATCAATATTGTTTTCTGCTCCACCTACTATGACAACGTGATCCTGCTGTGTAAAACCATTGCACAATGATCCTACATCCTCTATCACATGGCTAAGACATTCAATGGGCTTGAAAAAACTTGTGACCTGGTACCTGTCGCCTAATTTTTCCTGAAAGATCTGGGCCATACCTCTTCCACAGCCACTATGTAGTAACAAAACTTTCCTGCTACTTACTACTTATTTTTAAAAGTGAAAGTCTGATGAGTATTAACTACACTTACTTCTACCTGAACCTCTTCCTTAGTTAACTGAGGTAGCAAGCAAACCTATTGTTTGTGCTAATGATTAAACTGTCAGATACTGTTCTCTTTCTGTGGCCCCTATTCCTTGCTACCACTTCCCACCTGTCTTCACCCTTCTCTCCCCTTAACCTCTTCAGTTCCCCTTAGCACTATCCAATTCAGCCTCAAGGGCTCTATTCTTTCCTTCCTGTTCAGCTATGTTCCTATTCCCTGAACATACTTTGCAATACCATGGAAGAGACACATTTACTTCCCCAATTCCCATACCACCACATTCCCCCCAATGTAACCATCTGTCACGACGGCTGCACAGATCCCCAGAACTAACTTTCCCATGGCAGTTCAAACACTCCTCGCTCATGGTTTATCTAGACAATAACAGTAATGTTGTTAATTACAGATAACAACAGTCAATAAAGTTATGTGGCGCGCTAATATATGTGTATACTCTTAATATAGTAATATAATGCGCTTAAAATAATGTTAAAACTCAAAACTTGTGTACCCGAAACATTAGGCCTAAGATCACGTGTGTTATAAGTTTCTTTTCCATTACAGGTTGACTGGAATGAACACTAATTAATATATTAGTTTTGCACACACTGCTCTGTTCAGAATTTCACATATGAAATTACTTCGACTCTATGCCAAGTCATTAGTTCGAACACGAAAACTAGAACGTATTTCCATGGGAGCTCATAATACATATGACTACTGATGCAGTGTCCTACTTCTTAAGTGAACATAGCGTGCCAGGTACCTTATACACTTATTTATTTCGCAAATACATATTTCTTCTTCAGTTTGCTTAAAATTGCACATATCGTATGTATTACTTTTAATATCTCTAAAACAATAAAACAACAACAAAGTTTTAGTAAATTAAGGCTATGAAATACATTTAATAAGAGAAAACAGCCAATTTTGCTGTAATCTGTGAATATAAAATACGGACAGCACAAACTTAAGCAATGAGCTGACTTATACAGGTGAATTTTTGTCGGACACACGATGACACTTTTCTGAGAACACTACTGTGTTTTTATCGGAAATAAATCACTTCTCGGAGATATCAAAAGGTTGACCAGATGTATGGAAGTTTTTTGAAGAGCAGAGATCCGAAATTGTGGTACATGTAACCACATTTTATCAATTTTGCAATGGTTGTGAAAAAGCCAGTGACTGTAACAAATAAGGTAATATCTCATAAAGTAATGAATTTCTGCTAACAGACAGTATAAGATAGTTTTCATGTTGATAAACACGAGACGTTTCGAGGTTTCATTCTCATTTTAGATCCTTGTTCTTACATATTTTTATATACAGGGTGTAAATAAATTTCTTTTACAGACTCTAATGATAGATTCTTACACCAAAACAAGAAACGTCTGTTAAAAACTGGCTGTACAACGCATACTTTGCGGGCTATGAGCACTTCCTCAATAGAAGAGACGGCTTTCACAGTAGCGAAGATGAACAAGTGTTCATAGGTGTTAAGATGTGCATTTTAGAGCCCACATTTAGCCGATATTATTTCTCATTTTTTATGTAATGAACCTCTCCTCAAAGTCTGTAAAGGGAATTTAGTTACACCCTGTATAATCATCTAGTTAGTGTGATTACCGAGCGATTTATTGCATTTTAAGTTTTGCTTCTCTATTCTGCTGTGAAGCTAAAAAGTTCAGTATTTAAAACTATATAAGCCAATAATCTCAATATTGTTGTATTTACTTACTATATGTGAGATGTCTGGGGTTACAGTACACAGCTCCGGCATACATCTGTCACAAAACGTAAAAAATTTAAAGAAAAATATCGTCTTGTCAAAGTTTACACATTTTCTACGGAGAAAGGCGGATATTTTTTAAGACGATGCATTTTCACAGATATTACTTATATAAATATAAACAAATCTTCTATCATTGAAATACCTGATGAATCTTTGTTTTCACACAGTTTTCCTGAAAAACTCTTGAAAAGCTCTTTAAATCACTTTCCAACATTACATTCACTATATTGGTTCCTACTTTGTATTGTGGCAACCTAACTCTAATTCCACTATCAAATCCATTGTGTAACCTTTGTTCAAATATTAAGATCTTGTTTTCTGTCTGTGAACAGATGGCCTGAATACATATGTTCCTGCGGCTACTGCGTATTTTGCACATCTGTTGTGGATGTATACAGTGATGTGTTCCATATCTCTGGTTCAAAAATGTCTGCCAGTTTGTCCTAGGTATATTTGGGAACAAGCTGTACGCATTTTGTTATAAATCCGTGCTTCTACGTAACACCCTTGTGAACAATATGGTTTATGTATTAACTTCTGTCCTAATTTATTGATTGTGGAAACAATTATTCCGGTTTTTGTGTGATCTGAAAGTATTTGTAGCCCTCTGTGAGATTTTGCCTAAGAATGGAATGCTGGATTAGCAGTTTGTGCCTAGTATTTCTTTATTTCAGTTGGTTGTAACTGGCTACGTAGAAGGAGTAATTGTATGCTGTTGTTTACTTCATGTTCTATAGAGAATGTTATTTTACCGAGTAAATTAGTGAAAAAGAATCTATGGTGCCACCAGTATTCCCTTTTGTTATAAGTGCTGTATCATTGTTAAAAGTGCTGTATCATCCACATATCTCGCGTGAAAAAATATTTTCATGATGCACGTTTCATTATCCTGTAATATCTGTGGTTCAGAAGTATACTGTATCTGCAGCGTTACCAGAAATACGAGAGCCCAGTGTCAGAGTATCAAGTAACATGTAAATCTAATCACTGCGTCTGAAAATAAATATCAGATTCAGAACGTACGGCCCCTACTTACCGAGAGTGGAAAATTACCTTACATGACTGAATTCCAGAGCTCCAAAGTTAAAAGCTCAAATAAAATTACTCAATGAGGAACATCCAGTCAGATCAGTAGTTAATTCAATAGTCAACGTTGCTTACAAACTCTCCCTTAAACTAAATGAAATAATTTCTAAAAGCTACCTATACAGCAAAACGTACTCCATAAATGGCACTAATTCCTTATCTAAGAGTTGAAGTATGTTAAAATTATTGAAGGTTCACATTTTTCATCTCTACATACAGAAGATTATACTACAACATTCCGAACCAAAATGTCACAGATATCATTCAAAACAATGTATTGAAATACGAAACGCTGTCTTCATAGATACTATAGAAACTTTGGAACTCTTCAGATTAATTTTAAGCTAAAATTATTTCAGATTAAATAATAATATTTGTATGCAACTTAATGGAGTGGCAATGGGATTTTCTTTTTCTGGCACTATTCCTGATATACGGGGTGGTCATATACGGCCTGAAAAGCTTGTAGGGGTGTTGCAGGGTAGGTTGTGGTTAGAAATAACTGTTAAGAGAAAAATTCGATACCTTGCACCGTTCCCGAATTATTTAGCACTGAACTTAGCCACTCAGGCCGTAACGGCGCAAATCCAAGCAGCCCGGCAATACAATTAATGTCAGTTGTTCTCATAGTGTAAATGAAAGCGCACGATAATGCTCAGCTTTTGGCTCGGGTTCGAACTTTAGTGCCGTCCCATGTCCAGTGTTTATATATTTTTCTTGTTCGGTTTTGGGAAACCAAACGAAGAACTTGTTTGGCGACTCCGTGTCTGGCGATCCGCTTCAATCGAGCGCAACAGTTTGATCGGCTAACTTCAATGCTAAATAAGTCGGAAACAGTAACTTCTCAGCACAACTTACTCTATAACACCCCTACAAGCTTTTCAGGCCGCTTCTGACCACCCTGTATTTTGAATAATCTTGAAATATAAATGGAGACATTGGAGACACTACAGCCAGAGTGGCCGTGCGGTTCTAGGCGCTACAGTCTGGAACCGAGCGACCGCTATGGTCGCAGGTTCGAATCCTGCTTCGGGCATGGATGTGTGTGATGTCCTTAGGTTAGTTAGGTTTAATTAGTTCTAAGTTCTAGGCGACTGATGACCTCAGAAGTTAGGTCGCATAGTGCCCAGAGCCATGTGAACCAACAAAGCACGACTACAGAACCACCTTCAACGTTCATTGAAAGAAAACACTGGCCAACACTAGTAAATTCATGAACAACTGTCAAAAGCAAGTTGCATACAGCTCACTGCTTCATAAGGCATATAAACTGCACTAAACAAACACAATTCCCAGAATGAAATAAACACCATAAAGGAAAATGCAGGAGATAATGACATCCAAAACAATGTGATACATAGGATAAAAATATAGCTTGAGACAGCTAATGCACAAAAGGAAATACACTTCACAACACAATCAAAGGGTATCTTCTTTGAAATACCGAAACTGCCTCACATTGCGACGCACAAATTTGAAATTTGGCTCAAAGGTTCAAATGGCTCTGAGCACTATGGGACTTAACTTCTGAGGTCATCAGTCCCCTAGAACTTAGAACTACTTAAACCTAACTAACCTAAAGACAACACACACATCCATGCCCGAGGCAGGATTCGAACCTGCGACCAGGCTCGAAGGTGCCTGCAGGCTTTCTCTGTAGTGGTGCAAAAGCGTTACACCCTGCAAAGTTACCTTCGGGCTCGAAGACATTTCAAACAGCAAAATGTCGACACATGCGAAGAAAAGGCCAGAGCTTAGAAGTTCATCTGACGTTTAAAATGGATTAATGATGTCACATTGGAACCAAATTTCACTATAGTTCTGCCCAACGCCACCGTAGATGTGCCATCCTTTTACCAAGTAGTTCCATCATACACATCAGAGCAAAAATCGCAGTCGTGCTACACTCCAAACGACTGCGATCTCATTCAGTGGGGTCCAGTGGCCCTCCTTGAAAACGGATTGAATCGTCCGAGGAATGTCAGCAGTGTCAAAGGTTGCCAGTAACGCCGTCCTGTTGCTCGCTGCACTGCGAACTGTCGTTTTCGATCGCGAAATGTGTGGGAATCAACACTCCAGGGGAAGGGACGCCCTTTATGCCACCCTCTGAAGCATTTTCGGGTCGATTCTGAGCGTTTGTGTGTCTGAAATGTTTTCCTCGGCCACCCATAAGAAAACCGTGCGATTTCAACGCTGGGCATCGCCTTCTTACCTCCATCGCACAGGTGTCAAGAGAACGGGTAAAATGTGGGTAAGGGGTGTGTGACGACCTTCCCATTGTGTGGAACGTCCACGGTGGCGTTGGGCAGCATTGTGGTGAAATTTGGTGCCAGTGTGACATCATTAACTAACCATACATTTCACATGAACTTCTGCGAGCCCAAAAGTTCATATGTGAACCATACTTTCCGCAGTACCCATCCGTAGAAGCACAGATATACAGTCCAGTTACATTAATGTGACCAACTATGTTCGACGTCAACGTGCAGGAACCACTCACAGACGGCAGTTGGCAACACTAGCAGTGGAAGGTACATGAAGTGTGTCAGTGGGACACGGAGCGGTCCGAAAGGGCATGATCATTGGCTTCTAGGTCAATGGTATAGCATTTCCAAAATGGCTAAGTCTGTAAACTGTCAACGTGCCGCCGTGATTCATGTCGAACCCGGCGTAGTCGTAAAATGTGGGGTGTCTGGAAAACCTGCTTTCTCGGATTGCTAGACAAAATTCAAACGAATCGTATTAATGAATGTTATTACAAAAGGAAAATATAAAGTTCTTAACTTTGAGAAATACAGATGTGTTGAAAGCAAAGGACAATAGACAAAATAAGCAAGGTTCTTCAATATAACACTTCCAAGTTTCAGCTACAGCAAAGCAAAATAATGAGCTTTGACACTTCTATTCAGGTCGCTGGTGATGAAGCTCTAGTAGAAATGGGCCGCGACCAATCGGGCGCGGCGCTTATGTCCTCTTCGCATAGAGGCCACTGCTGTCGCGTTGTCATCCTGGAAAGGGGTCAGTTAGCGGGCAATTGGCTGCCGTCTTCTTCGCAGCCCTCTCTGCTCTCTCGTTCCCGACTGGCGTGCCAGTGCTTGACTTCACGCCATAACAGTTAAGACTTGGCTTGTTTGGGGAAGGAGACCAGACAGCGAGGTCATCGGATTGGGGAAGGAAGTCGGCCGTGCCCTTTCAAAGGAACCATCCCGGCATTTGCCTGGAACGATTTAGGGAAACCACGGAAAACCTAAATCAGGATGGCCGGACGCGGGATTGAACCGTCGTCCTCCCGAATGCGAGTCCACTGTGCTAACCACTGCGCCACCTCGCTCGGTAACAGTTAACATATACTGTGCATGGCAAACTGGCGCTATCGAAAACTGGTGCCGGGGCAACTTTAGCGCATCACAGCTCATAGATGACAGTGGTGAACGACGGCTGCGGAAATGTATTAGGGCGAATAGACGTGCAACAGTTGAGCAACTGACCTCCCAGATGATCCAAGGGGCTACCAACAGCGTCTCCTCAACCACTGTTCAGCGAACATTGCTGCACGTGGTCCTCCGCAGCTGGCGCCTGGTTCATGCACCCATGCCTAGTGCTGTTCATTGGCGACGAAGACTGAAATTTGCACGCCAATACCGCAACTGGACGTCCACTGCGCGACGACAGATGGCCTTTTCAGATGAGTCACGTTTTCTTCTCAAACGGACAGATGGCCGTTGGAGTGTCCGGTGTGAAATGTCTGAAAGCAAGCTTAAAAGCTGGAGGTGGGAACGTTACGGTCTGGGAAATTGGGAAATGTATCGTGGCATTCCCTGAGTAACCTCGCCGTTGCGGAAGGCGCAATGGATCAATACCAGTATGCATCTGTCCTTAGGAACGATTACACCCTTACATGCTGTTTGTTTTTCGTCGGCACAATGAAATATACCATCAGGGCAATGCACTTTGTCACAAAGCTCGCAATGTAGTGTGCAGTTCGATGGTAGGTTTACTATACTCTCACGGCTGTCAAAACCTCCGGATTTAAACCCAGTGGAGAATCTGTGGCACCACCCGGAGTGGGCTGTCTGCACTGTGGATCCTCAACCGATAAACCTAGGGCAGCTGGCCGTCGCACTGGAGTTTGCACGGCTCGACATCACTGTCAGTATATTCCAGACCCTCACTGACTCTCTTTCTGCGCGTCTCGCAGCGGTTTGCGTTGCAAAAGGTGGTTATTCAGGCTTTTGACAGGTGTTCACATCAATGTGCCAGGACAGGTTATAAAATTCACTGCCTGATAAAAAAATGACGTAGCCAGGGGATATGTTCGAATGCTACTGTAACTCCATACACATACAAACCATCGGCGGGTATGTAAATGATTATAGAGTTGCAATTCTCTGACAGCTTGAATATCCACCAGAATACAGTAGTGTAGTTTGTGTTGAATATTGGTACTCGGCCTAGTAGTATAGATAAGAGACGTGAACAGCATCAGATGTTGAGTGCTCGTTGTGACAGAATATTTCACGCATGAGGATTGTACAAACATACCGCCGTTTGAGTCTCGTACAGATTCCCGTATGGAGCACATAGTGATAGACATCTCTGGGGTTGTGAAGCAACTGAATGGGTTAAAAATAAATAAATCGCCAGGTCCTGATGGGATTGCAATTCGGTTTTACAGAGAGTACTCTACTGCATTGGCTCCTTACTTAGCTTGCATTTATCGCGAATCTCTTGCCCAACGTAAAGTCCCGAGCGACTGGAAGAAAGCGCAGGTGACGCCTAGCGCAGGTGACGCCTGTATATAAGAAGGGTAGAAGGAAAGATCCTCAAAATTACAGACCAATATCCTTAACATCGGTTTGTTGCAGGATTCTCGAACACATTCTCAGTTCGAATAGAATGAATTTCCTTGAGACAGAGAAGTTGCTGTCCATGCATCAGCACGGCTTTAGAAAGCAACGTTCCTGCGAAACGCAACTCGCCCTTTTTTCACATGATATCTTGCGAACCATGGATGAAGGGTATCAGACGGATGCCATATTCCTTGACTTCCGGAAAGCATTTGACTCGGTGCCCCACTGCAGTCTCCTAACTAAGGTACGAGCATATGGGATTGGTTCCCAAGTATGTGAGTGGCTCGAAGACTTCCTAAGTAATAGAACCCTGTACGTTGTCCTCGATGGTGGGTGTTCATCGGAGGTGAGGGTATCATCTGGAGTGCCCCAGGGAATTGTGGTAGGTCCGCTGTTGTTTTCTATCTACATAAATGATCTTTTGGATAGGGTGGATAGCAATGTGCGGCTGTTTACTGATGATGCTGTGGGGTACGGGAAGGTGTCGTCGTTGAGTGACTGTAGGAGGATACAAGATGACTTGGACAGGATTTGTGATTGGTGTAAAGAATGGCAGCTAACTCTAAGTATAGATAAATGTAAATTAATGCAGATGAATAGGAAAAACAGTCCTGTAATGTTTGAATATTCCATTAGTAGTGTAGCGCTTGACACAGTCACGTCGATTAAATATTTGGGCGTAACATTGCACAGCGATATGAAGTGGTACAAGCATGTAATGGCAGTTGTGGGGAAAGAGGATAGTCGTCTTCGGTTCATTGGTAGAATTTTGGGAAGATGTGGTTCATCTGCAAAGGAGACCGCTTATAGAACAGTAATACGACCTTTTCTTGAGTACTGCTGGAGCGTCTGGGATCCCTATCAGGTCGGATTGAGGGAGGACATAGAAGCAATTCAGAGGCGGGCTGCTAGATTTGTTACTGGTAGGTTTGATCATCACGCGAGTGTTACGGAAATGCTTCAGGAACTCGGGCGGGAGTCTCTATAGGAAAGGAGGCGTTCTTTTCGTGAATCGCTACTGAGTAAATTTAGAGAACCAGCATTTGAGGCTGACTGCAGTACAATTTTACTGCCGCCAACTTACATTTCGCGGAAAGACCGCAAAGTTAAGATAAGATAGATTAGGGCTCGTACAGAGGCATATAGGCAGTCATTTTTCCCTCGTTCTGCTTGACAGTGGAACAGGGAGAGAAGATGCTAGTTGTGGTACGAGGTACCCTCCGCCACGCACCGCATGGTGGATTGCGGAGTATGTATGTAGATGTAGATGTAAATGTAGAACGTTGATCTCCTTTTGGGAGGCTGGTCGAATCGTGAAATATCCGGATTGGTGGGGCATTCGGATGTGACAGTGGTCGGATGTAGGACTGCACGGTAACCTGAGGGCAGGCATACTCGTTGTCAAGGTCCTGGTCGTCTCTGTCTGACCATCACCAAGCACATCGGAACCTCTTCATATCTGCGCCTTCCATTCGAGAGCAAGTAGTGGACTCCGAGCGCCGGCCGCGGTGGTCTAGCGGTTCTGGCGCTGCAGTCCGGAACCGCGGGACTGCAACGGTCGCAGGTTCGAAATCTGCCTCGGGCATGGGTGTGTGTGATGTCCTTAGGTTAGTTAGGTTTAAGTAGTTCTAAGTTCTAGGGGACTTATGACCTAAGATGTTGAGTCCCATAGTGCTCAGAGCCATTTTGACTCCGAGCGACATTCTCTGACATCCTGCACAGTTGGTCAGATACTAGTAGCAGCCGGACAAAAGAATTACCGTCCCGTGCGTAGGCTGCCGTTAGCACCGCACCACAACACAAACGGCTGCGTTTAGGGTAGTGCCATGACTGGGAAGCATGGACAGGTGATGAATGGAGTCGCACTGCTTTCAGCGAGGAGTTGCGATTCTGCTCTACTCCAGACGACCATTGTCAGCGAGCATGGCAGCGGCTGCCTTGGGAGAGGTCCCTTCAGACGTTTATGGAGAGGCACAGCAATGTTACTCCTGGTGTCATGGATACGGCTTCGGGTCACGGCTGGTAGTGACTGAGGGAAATCTGACGACGTAACAGTACGTCACGGACATCCCGCGCCCTCATGTATTACGCTTCATGCAGCAGTACTGTAGTGCTATTTTTCAACGGGACAATGCTCGTCCAAGCATGGCGCAATTCTCTATGAGCTGTCTTCGTGATGTTGAGGTATTCACATGACCAGCAAGATCCCGACATCTGTGCCCGATAGAACGCGATAAACGACCTCGAATATCAACTCTGTCCCAGTGCTGGTAACCCAGTTCTCGCTTGGCGCCATTAAAGTCGCAAATAGCGGTGGTCTGGGGTCAGAGGAGTGCACGCTACAGGGCGTCTGGCTCGGAGCTGTTCTTGAAGAAACCGATTTGTAACATTTCGTTTTGTAACTTCTCAACCAGTTCAGCGCATGCATACAGTTCAGAGGGAGTGTAACGTCATATTGATAAGTGTGCTCACTGCTAAGTTCTTTCTAAATTTGACTCGCCGGCCGCGCTAGCCGAGCGGTTCTAGGCGCTCAGTTCGGAACCGCGCCGGCCGGTGTGGTCGAGCGGTTCTAGGAGCTACAGTCTGGAGCCGCGCGACCGATACGGTCGCAGGTTCGAATCCTGCCTCAGGCATTGATGTGTGTGATGTCCTTAGGTTCGTTAGGTTTAAGTAGTTCTAAATTCTTGGGGACTGATGACATCAGAAGTTAAGTCCCATAGTGCTCAGATTCATTTGAACCATTTTTTTCGGAACCGCGCTACTGCTATGGTCGCAGGTTCGAATCCTGCCTCGGGCATGGATGTGTGATTTCCTTGGGTTAGTTAGGTTTAAGTAGTTCTAAGTTCTAGGGGACTGATGACCACAGCTGTTTCGTCCCATAGTGCTCAGAGCCATTTGAACCACTTTTTTTTAAATTTGACTCGATATTGTAACCACTGTAATAACATCACATACCCTCCAACCCATAAAGTTTTATTTCGTTTTCTCCTTCTCCCCTTTTAGGTGCTTCAATTTATTTTTTTATCGTCGAGTGTAATATCTATGACTTCTTGTCAACCATACACCGACGGGGAAAAAATCGCAGCACCAAAAAATAAGTAATGCGGAATAATGAAATTTCGGGAATACATTTGTCTAGGTAACATAGTTAAGTGGCCAACATTGCAAAATCACAGGTTAATATAAAGGCGAGCCAAGCTATTGTAAATGTGAAATGCTGGTACATTAATAATCGGTGTAACCGGCAGAATGTTGAGTGCAAGCGTGCAAATGTGCATGTATGGTGTTGCACATGTGACAGATGTCAGTTTGCGGGCTGGAGATCCATGCATGTTGTACTTGATCGGTCAATACAGGGACGGTTGATGCTGTTTGTGGATGACGCTGGAGGTGTCGTCCGATGATGTCCCATATGTCCTCGACTGCACACAGATCTGGTGATCGTGCAGGCCTAGACAACATGTCGACACTCTGCAGAGCGTGTTAGGTTATAACAGCGGTATATCGACGAGCGTTGTCCGATTGGAAAAGACTCCCTGGAATGGTGTACGTGAATGGCAGCACAACAGATCGAATCCCCAGACTGACGTAAACATTTGCAGTCAGGGTACGTGGGATAACCACGAGAGTCATCAGAAACCACACCCCAGACTATAACTCCAGGTGTAGGTCTAGTGCGTCTAGGTTGTAGACAGGTTGGTTGCAGGCCCTCGACTGGCCTCCTTCTGACACGGCCATCGCTGGCACTGCGGCAAAACCAACTTTCATCAGAAAACACAACAGACCTCAATCCTGTCCTCCGATGGGCTCTCGCTTGACACCACAGAAGTCTCAAACAGTGGTGCTGTAAGTAGGCTGTTTATGTTTTCTCTATGTAAGTAGGCTGTTTATGTTTTCTCTATGTAAGTAGGCTGTTTATGTTTTCTTATTGGCAACGTTACGTAGCGCTCAATATGAAAATCACTGGCTGTGCTGTGTGCAGTCTGTGGCTAGTTTACATTGTTGTCTGCCATTGTAGTGTTGGGCAGCGGCAGCTGGATGTGAACAGCGCGTAGCGTTGCGCAGTTGGAGGTGAGCCGCCAGCAGTGGTGGATGTGGGGAGAGAGATGGCGGAGTTTTGAAATTTGTCATGAACTGCTATATTTATATATGATGATATCAAGGTAAATACATTGTTTGTTCTCTATTAATATCTTTCATTTGCTAACTATCCCTATCAGTAGTTAGTGCCTTCCATAGTTTGAATCTTTTATCAAGCTGGCAGTAGTGGCGCTTGCTGTATTGCAGTAGTGGGAGAAACGAAGATTATTGTGAGGTAAGTGATTTGTGAAAGGTATAGTTTAATGTTAGTCAGGGCCATTCTTTTGTAGGGAATTTTGAAAGTCAGATTGCGTTGCGCTAACAAAATATTGTGTGTCAGTTTAAGCACAGTCATATAAATTTTTCTAAGGGGACGTTTCAGTGCCATCGCTGGCACTGCGGCAGAACCAACTTTCATCAGAAAACACAACAGACCTCAATCCTGTCCTCCGATGGGCTCTCGCTTGACACCACAGAAGTCTGAAACAGTGGTGGTTTGGGGTCACTGAAATGCACGCTGCAGGGCGTTGTAGCAGCACTTTTTCTCTTTTCGCTTTTTCGTCTAACAGGTGAAAGATTGATTTTATTTTTTATACATTGACTGTCATTGAAGAGTTTTACTTTTATTTAATATTGTCCCGGCTAAGTATCAGTTTGATTACTTTTAAAACCCAATGTTAAACGTGGGTCACTACACGTATAGTCTTTCCAACTCTGAGAGAAAAAATCTTTAATAGCTTTACTACCAATGTTTACAGACGACGATACTTTAACTTTTCGTTCAATTGTTTTAGTTACGAATCGCTAGTTTGTTCTTGGCGTAGATCACGTAACCGTAACGTTTATTAATCTAAGTTAAATTATTGTTCAAGACTTGTATTATATTTCAAATTAACAACGTCAGTTTATTGACAAGAATTATTAATAAATAGGTTCACTCATATGATCTCATTCAAAGAAGTTCTTTAATTAGATGTCTAAGTAGGATTCCCACTAGCATCAGAGATGTTAGATAATATCCTACCACTTTCGGTAAATAAGTTATTTCTATTTAATATCCGCAAACTGTCATTAACTATGATCACTAGTCGCGTGACCGAGCGAGGTGGCGCAGTGGTTAGACACTGGACTCGCATTCGGGAGGACGACGGTTCAATCCCGCGTCCGGCCATCCTGATTTAGGTTTTCCGTGATTTCCCTAAATCGCTCCAGGCAAATGCTGGGATGGTTCCTTTGAAAGGGCACGGCCGACTTCCTTCCCCATCCTTCCCTAATTCGATGAGACCGATGACCTCGCTGTCTGGTCTCCTTACCCAAACAACCCAACCCAACCCCAACTAGTCGCGTGAAGTTAAAGTTTCCCACTATCACAATTCAAAGTCCGAATCCGGTTAAAATTCCCAGTTCAGTAAGCGTTTAAATATTCACAAGAATTGACATTAAAGTCAAAGAGATTACTATTCACCTTTCCGTTTAGCTAATCTGATAAATGTCTAAATTAAAGTTTTGAATTGACAATCCTCAAAAACAATCTCGTCACGATCTATTCATGATCCCCGTTTAATAAAGTCCCAATTGTTGTTCTCTAAAGCTGTACGTCCTAAATAAATTCCGAACTAGAACAGACTAGAGACTGGAGTATCGTAATTACAACGTATAGCTATTTATACTTTAATAAACACTATCTTTGGTGTCCCAGACCTACGTTCTATGACTATAATATTGATTTTCTTACGTATTGGAATAACTGATATTTTAATATTTTCTACTATTTTGCCCCTTCCCATGTTTCTAAAATTTATAATTAAATTTTCCTTTTCTTTTCTTTTGCTTTCTATACTAAATATTTCCCTCTATTTGTTTTTTATTTATTTTTATTAATTACTACTTGTGGAGGGACTTGGGTCATTTTGTAAATTGATATTTTAAGGACATGGGAGCTAATTTCAACTCCGAGACGCGCTGTAGGTGTTACAGCGTCTAGCGTCGAGCTGTCCTTGAAGTAACCGATTTGTAACTGTTCTTTGTGTCACTGTGGTGCCGACTGATACTCAGATTGCTGCTGCAGATGCAGTACGATGCTCCAGAGTCATGCGCCGAACACGATGGTCGTCCCTCTCGGTAGTGCCATGTGGCAGTCCAGAGCCGTGTCTTCTTGTAACCGTACATTCTCCTGACCACCGCTGCCAGCAATCCTGCGACGTCTTTCTGCAATATCGCTGTAGGAACATCTAGCTTCTCGTAACCCTATAACATAACCTCGTAACCCTATAACATAACCTCGTTCAAGTAGACATCATCTTTCAGATGTAGAAACATGCCTGCCAACTTTCGTTTGTGTTGCACGATTCCTTCCGGGTGTTGCAATTTTTTCCGTCGATGTGCGTAGACCAAAACAGCAGAGCTGTACAAATCAGATACATGGAACACATCAGTGCATACATCTAAAACAGACAGCCAAAAATTGCGCTAGCCTCACACATACCCACATTGACTGCCTATTCACAGGTTTAAAATAAGATCTGATTTGATCCATCATAAATGGTTCTGAAAGCTTGCGACTGTGGAAACAATAGGTTTGTTTATAAATAATGCATCTGCTACCAGTCAAGATTTTCTTTATTTTATTTTTCGCACGACGCGTTTCGGGAATGACTCCCATTTTGAAGTGCGTTTTTTGTGTTCTATTTGATGTTGTCGATGTGTGAGAGTCTGTTTCACTTCGTTGACTTTAAGTTTCCTTATGGTCCATTTGTGCAGAGTTTAACAAACACTAAACATCACACACAACTTGTTGTACACTTTTAAACATCGAAAACATTTTACATTTATGTAAAATGTTGTTGTACATTAATGTAAAATGTTTTCGATGTTTAAAAGTGTACAACAAGTTGTGTGTGTTGTTTAGTGGTCGTATGAAATCTATGCTAGCGAGAAGACAAAGTCAACGCCTTCTCTGCGCGATAGCAATAGAAATATTATCGACTACAGCGCTGCGAAAGCAGAGTTAGTAAACGCAGTCTTTCGATATTCCATCGCCAAAGAAGACGAAGTAAATAGTCCAGAATTCGAATCAAGAACAGCTGCCAACATGAATCACTTAGAAGCAGACATCTTCGGAGTAGTGAAGCAACTTAAATCACTTAATAAATGCAAGTCTTCCCGTCCAAACTGCATACCAATTAGGCATGTCTGACGCAATAGCTCTATACTTAACTACTATATACAAACGCTCGCTAGACGAAAGATCCGTACCCATAGACTGGAAAGTTGCACAGGTCTCATCAATATTCAAGAAAAGTAGTAGGAATAATTCACTAAATGACAGACACATGTCATTAACGTCGATATGAAGCAGGATTTTGAAACATATATTGTGTTCGAACATTATAAATTACCTCGAAGAGAACGGTCTATTGACACACAGTCAACACGGATTTAGAAAACATCGTTCTTGTGAAACACAACTAGCTCTTTACACACATCAAGTGTGGAGTTCTACTGACAAGGGATTTCAAATTGATTCCGTATTTTTAGATTTACAAAAGGCTTTTGACACTGTACCACACAAGCAGCTTGTACTGAAATTGCGTGCTTATGGGATATCGTCTCAGTTATGTGATTGGATTCATGATTTCCTGTCAGAGATGTCACAGTTCGTAGTAACTGACGGAAAGTCATCAAGTAAAACAGAAGTAATTTCTGGTGTTCCCCAAGATAGTGTTATAGGCGCTCTGCTGTTCCTTATCTATTGAAACGATTTAGGAGATAACCTGAGCAGCCGTCTTGGATTGTTTGCAGAAGATGCTATTGTTTATCGTCTATTAAAGTCATCACAAGATCAAAACAAATTGCAAAACGATTTAGGAAAGACATCTGAATGGTATGAAAACTGGCATTGACCCTACATAACGAAAAGTGTGAGGTTATCCACATGAGTGCTAAAATGAATCCGTCAAACTTCAGTTACGCGATAAATCAGTCTAATCTAAAGGCCATAAATTCAACTAAATAGCTAGGAATTACAATTACGAACAGTTTAAATTGGAACGTAGGAAATGTGGTGGGGAAGATAATGATGATGATCGTGTGGCATTGTTGGCCAGGAGACCCCGTCCGGGGAAGTTCGGTCTCCAGGTGCAAGTCTTACTTCAGGCGACGCTTCATTGGGTGACTGGCGCGTCGGTGATGATGAGATGGTGATGAGGACAACATAACACCCAGTCCACAGGTGGACAAAATCTCGAAGCCTGCGGAAATCGAACCCGGGACCGAGGCGTGGTAGCCAAGCACGTTACCACTTTTTTTTTCCAACCTTTTTTTTTAAAAAAAAGGAAGTGCATCATACATCACACACTTTTTTTTTTTTTTTTTTTTTTTTTTTTTTTTTTTTTTTTTTTTTTTTTGAAGGAAGGTAGGAGAAACATAAACCTTTATTATTCACAAAATAAACATAGTACGTCCTGTCACATGATAACTGTTCTGGAAGGATCCTTGCTGCCGTCCTACCATGCAGCATGAAATAACAACAAAATCGAAGTGGGGCCACCTCCGGCACCCTAAAGAAAAGCATTTTGGATATGAAAACAAAATTTGAAATACATCCATTTGATAGCTGTTCAAGCGCGAGTTTTTCGCAAGTCGCATACTCGCATAGTGTTCTTAGTCGATCACTTTAATTTGGTCGGTTTCACAAGACAGCACCGCCGCTCATCTTTGCGCACCCGGCACACCCCAGGTATATGGCGGGTCCGCAAAAACCGTTACTAGGAAATTGGCATACCAATCCTTGTACTTTTGTAGCCGTAATAGTTTTGTGTGTCCATCTTGCAAGTATTGCCAGTAATCCAGGACGTTCAGTAAGTTCGTACGTGTGTCTCTATAGATGTAATGGACCGTCATACCTGTGATCCACGCCACCGCGTTCGTCTTATGACGCGGAAAATACGTTTCCTCTGGAAAAAATACTATGTCAGATGAGACTGCTGTATAGATAGTGCGCCGCATGAACGCTATTATCTTTCTTGCGAGAGTCCAGACAGCCAATGCCTCGCCGCAGACCAGCCGATGGTCGTCCGTATCCAGTACGCCGCATTGCTGACACAAGGGCGAATCCGCCAAATGTATTGCGTACTTTTTATCATTTGTAGGGTATTTTCGGTTGACGACAAGATACCATGTTGATCTGACTGATGTAGGTAGGTGGGGGTGGTGGACCGTGCGCCACACCACGTGCCAATTAACAGCTGGATGTTTGCGTTCCACCCTATTCCGGGCAATCTGTCGAAGGAGCTGATGGTACACGTCCTTCGATGTCGACTGTCGGGTCGTCGGTAAACGCTCTCGAACGTAACTGTGTTCCACGATGAACGTGCGCACATACGTTAAAGGGGGCGATATATGGCCGACACTGACTGGAGGAAGATGCGATGTTGGTACGAGTTCTTCGATGATCGTCCCCGTAAGCGAGTGGTTCCTGTTGCGCCACCGTTTGAGCATAGTATTAATATACATGGCACGCGCCTTCTCGTGCACGTTCACTAAACCAACGCCCCCCTCTCGCGCTGGGAGGGTAAGCGTGTTGTACTGTACCTTAAAGAGTTGTCCCAGGCACACATAGTACCCAAAAGCCGCCTGAATCCTCATAGCCATCGTACGCGTCAAGGGGAGAAGGTGTGTCAGGTGGCACATCATGGGCGCGAGATAAAGGTTGACGAGTATCACTCGCTGCAACATATCCATCGACCGTAGGGCGTTTAGTCGTACTGCCGTGCGGACTCTGAGTAACAATCTTCGGTAGTTGTCCGCAGCCGTTCCCGCTGTCTCTTTATGAAAGGTGATACCCAAACAGCGAAGGGTTTCCACCGCAGGTAAGGGTCCTTCCGTTCCTGGTTCTAGGACACGCCCCACATGCATGAATTGTGATTTTCGGTAGTTGACCACACTTCCAGCTGCCATCCCATACGTCTGTAGCCAATCCAGTGCTGTTTGAGTCTCCCTCTCATTCCGTACGAGGAACACAATATCATCCGCATATGCTCTGCATTTGAATGATAAATGCCGTAGGGAGATCCCGGTAAGACGGCGGCGAAGGCCTGCGAGGCACGGTTCTAAGGCAATCGCATAAAGGAGGATCGACGAGGGGCAACCCTGTCTCACTGATCTTAAGATCTTAAAATACTCAGTTCTCCCTCCGTTGACCACCATCGCTGATCTGGCGCCGTGCAACAGCCGCATCACAGCATTGGTCAATAATGGCGAGACACCCATTCTGTTCATCACCGCCGCGAGGTACACATGATCCACGCGGTCAAAAGCATGATCGAAATCTACAGCAACCATCGCTCCCCGGAGGCGGCATGCAGCCGCGAGGGCGACGACGTCACGATAGTCTCCCAAGGCTGTGTGGATATTACTGATGCCGCCAAGACAAGTCTGATCGGCATGTATTCGATGCTCCAGCGACGTTTTGATACGACTTCCCAGGATGCGCATGAAGATCTTGTAGTCACTATTAAGGAGGGTCAAGGGGCGATAATCACAAGGCCGTTTGCCACCACGGGGCTTCGGTATCGGTATCATGAGTCCTTCCGTGAACTGAATGTGAACCGGTACTTCTTGCCGCAGAAGCTCATTAAACATACATAGCCACATCGGTGTCATAATGGTCACGAAGGCACGGTAAAATTCCAACGGAAATCCATCTGGACCTGGGGACTTGTTGCAAGCACCTCGTGTAATCGCTTCTTCCAGCTCTTCACATGTAATTTCGGATAACCCGTCTGCTTCCCCGTTCACCGTCGTCGCGTCAGGGATCTCTTCCAGGACGTTCCCCAGCTCCCTCTGACCCTCCCCGTTGCTCGCATAGAATCTGCTAAAATGATCCGTGAACGCCTGTGCTATGCCCCTTTGTGTTGTATAACGACGTCCATCGCCGAGATCGATCTCATGTATTAAATTCCTGCGTCTTCTTCGTCTTTCCTTTATCACGTAATGCATCGAGGGAACCTCATTGGGCAGGAAATCCTGCGACCTCGCGCGTATCATCATACCTGCCATCCTCTGCTTCGCCTTAACTCGGTGGACGGCCGTCTGGCGTTCTGGTGTAGGTGGTTGAGCTAACAGTTCCCGGAGAGCCGTAAAGTAAAACTCAGTGGTCGTGCGCTGCCATTGAGAAACCTCCTTCCCATAACCTATTAACGTCCTCCGTAAAGCTGGCTTCGCGCACTCGATCCACCACTGCAGGATAGAACCGAAAGTATTTCGTCGACGGAGGCAGCCATGCCACGCGTCCTCCACCATGCGTCGGCATTCCGCATCTCGCAGGTGGGAGACGTTCATCTTCCAATTACCCCTCCGTCTCCACACCTGCTGTCTATCAAGGTTAACTGTACAAATATATGCCTCGTGGTCTGTAAACGCTGTCGGCCATATTTCTGCGTCCACCGTCGACACTGCTAACGCCCTTGAAACGTAGATTCGATCCAAACGGCCCGCGGAGTGGCTAGTAAAAAATGTATATCCTGGTTGGTTGCGATACTTCAGGTCCCATGTATCGACTAATTCCATCCCGTTGACCAGCTCCCTAAGTTCTTGGCTAGTAGTATAGTTAGGTTGTTGGTCCTTTCTGTCAAGCACACAATTAAAATCTCCGCCGAGTATGCAACCATCGTATCGTCCCTGGAACAACGGTGCAACCTCATGGGCGTAAAAATCTGCTCTGTCCCTTCTCTTATCCGAACCTGACGGTGCGTATATGTTGATCAAACGTATTCCTCCTATGGTCACGGCCGTACCACGGGCAGAAGGCAAATACTCTACGTCGTCTGCACGTATCCCTTCCTTTAATAGTATAGCTGTACCAACGCCTCTCTCGTCACACGGGGAACAGTAAATTTCGTAACCGTAAAAGTCCGAGGGGGGAAGTACCCGAACTTCTTGTAATAGTGCGATGTCTAAATCCGCAGCCTTTATCATGTCACTGAGCATCTTGATTTTCACCGGCGTCCCAATGCGATTGATGTTAACAGACCCTATCCGATAAGCTTGGTGCATGGCGGTCAACGTAGATAGGGTACCGTACGGTCGCTAATTTTGCCGTACATAGGCTGCTGTCGGACTAACGTCCCCCGCCGTCCCCTCATATAGTCTGCCATTATTCCGTGCACCCTGCCGGTCTTATACCGGGAGAGTGCGTGGGAGCAGTTCCTCCGGCATCATCTGTTCCCCAAGGGGGTGGCTCTTCTGACCAGTCCCCTAGTGTCCCATCGTTGTCGTGCGATGCAGGCGCCGTAGCCTCCTCAGTATCCTGTTGCCGTCTATCGAGCTCCTTCGCTGTGTCTGGAGCATCGTCAGCATTAGGTCGTGCCGCCGTCCCGCTGGCCACCGTTGCATCCACGCGAGGTAGTTCTTCTGTATCCATGGTCGTCTGTTCTGTACCCGTAAACTTCTCAGAATTATCTACTAGATCAGAGTGATCGTTCTCCACCGTGAGGCGGCGCTTCTTCCGGCGTTTTGGTGAGCGCTGTTTACGTTGCCGGGCCTCGGAATCAGAGGTCAGCATGGTCTCCAGTTGTTCGTGGGGGACGTCAGAATCGTGCGCCGTCGTATTTTCGACGTCTCCAAGTGCCTTATCTGAAGGGGCCTCAAGCGGAACCGAAGAGAGGGCGTCCTGTGACTGTTGCAGGCGGTCCAGCGCAACGTCGTCTTTCCGTGGCTCGCCACGATCCGCCGCTGTCTGTGTGTTCTGGTACGCGTCTGTCTCGCGGCCCACGTCATCGCGTAATGCGGCGACGTAAGTCATGGGGAGCACAGTCGGATGCGGCGTGAGGGGTGGATCATCCCGTGGCAGCTGTAATAACCTTCGTTGAGCACACTCAGAACGTATGTGTCCCTCCTTCCCACATCCAGAGCACGTCCTTGGTTGTCCGTCGTAAATGACAATCGCCCTACAACCGGCGATGTACAAGTATGACGGGACGTGTTTTCGGAGTTCAATCCGTATTTGTCTGACGCCATTGAGGACAGGATACGTCTTGAAGCTCGCCCATTTTTCAGCCACGTGGGATAGGACCGTTCCGTAAGGACGCAGGGCGTCTGTCACCAATTCTTCTGGCACTTCGAATGGAAGCTCAAAGACGCGGATCGTTCTGAGTCCCATGCCGGCGTGTTCAACTGTTACCGCTCCAACATTCCCGTCCGAATGACAGAAACGAAGTCCTTGTCTGTGTCGAAGTAGTAGTTCGTCACATGCCGCTTCATTTATAAGCTTGACATAAACCACGCTGCTGACTATAGATAAGTGGATTCCAACTAGAACTTCAGGTTCGATTTTCACCTCGTCCCATAAATAACGTTCGATCTCGTAAGCCTTCGGTCGAGCATATTCGTTAACAAAACTAAATTTCAGTGTCGATTTGCGGAAGGACAAGGCCATGATTCGTTCTATGTATTACCGCGACACACCGCTACACACGTAACGTAAACACCTCTCGCGCAGACGTGCGGCAGGGACGTAAACACCGTCCGAACCGCTGCGCCGCCGAAGGCTGACTGCGCTCAGCTAAGCAGGCGGACGGCGTGAGAAAACAAACCGAAGACAGCATTTTACTGACAGAACACTTAGAAAATGTAACAGATCTACAAAAGAGACTGCCTACACTACGCATGTCCGTCCCCTTTTGGAATACTGCTGCGCCGTATGCGGTCCGTAGCAAATAGGATTAATGGAGTATATCGAGAAAGTTCGAAGAAGAGTAGCACGTTTTGTATTATCCCGAAATAGGGAGGAGAGTGCATCTGCATTAAGGATGAGTCGGAGCATCCTTGGTATCCTTCCAAACTCAAGTTGAAAAGGAAATTCTTTGCAGGCACCCTGAACGTAAACTCATTACTAAAAATTGGTAAACAAAAAGAACTTGGAATTCTCTTAGATAAGCATGAAATACAAATTTTAGCAGTTCAAGAAACAAGATTTTTGGATGAAAATGTTACAGAAACCAAAAACCATAGAATTTTTAAGGGTAAACCAACAATAAAAACCATGAAAGGCATGCCAATACTTGGTTCCGCTTTCTATGTTCATAAAAAAATTTGTAGATAACATTACAGAATTCAAATCCAGTTCAAAAAGACTATCTCTTCTCACAGCTAAATGCAAAAATAAACAGTATACCTTTGTTAATTTTCATGCTCCAATCAATGATGACAATAAGAAAAATCCAAGTAAAGTAGAAGCATTCCGGGAATTTCTAGAAGAAGAAATATCAAAAATTCCAAAATCAAATGTTGTTATACTAATGAGGGATTTTAATGCACAAGTAGGGAGGGAAAAATCGTTTCGAAAAATAATAGGATATTGTCCAGCTCATAAAACAACAAACAAAAATGGCACAAGACTAATCAGTCACATTTCAGTTGAAGGTAATGTCAACCTTCTTCAAAAAATTACCAAAAAAGACAAAAATATGTATCTCTCCGAATCCAGTGCTAGGGGAGTTCCAGTTAGATCACGTGGCTATTTCTAAATGCAATTTTAAAGAAATCATGAATGTAAAAGTAGCATGAAACAGGGAATCTGATTCTGATCATTACCTGACTAAGATTAAACTGAAACTTCTCCCCAATAAAAACCAAAAGAGACAGCAAAAATTAATTAAACATAATACAGACAGGCTCAACATCACCAAATAGGTAATAAAAATTTTCAGGAAGAAATTAAATGAACTAAATCAAGGAAACGGGAAGAAATAGCGAAGGAAATCAATAGGGCAGCAAAAAAATGTATTTGGAACAACAAAAATGAAGAAGAAAATCTGGTGGAATGAAATCTTTGAAGAAGCACTTACAAAAAGAACAAAACAGTGGAAGAAATAGAAATGTTCTGGGAAGCCTGAACACCTTGATGCATTTAGAATGCAAAGGAAAGAATCAGGAAGAATAATAAAGAGTGCTACAAGATCTTTTGAGAAATCACAACTTCATGACATACAAAACAACTTTGTAAAAAATAACTCCCGGAATTTCTATCAGATGTTTAAAAGTCATCTAAAGAGCTACCAAGCTCCAAGTATTTGCTTCAAAGATGAAAATGGTAAAGTAGGCCTAAACAATAGCCAGAATTGTGAACTACTAAGAAAGTACTTTGAAAAATTATTGTACTGTGAAGAACCAAATTGTAAGCAAGAATTTCCAGATCTCCATGAAAATACAGAAGCAGATCCACCACCTACAGCTGAAGAAATTAAAATAGCAATAAGTACCCTGAAAAACAACAAAGCCACTGGAGAAGAATCAACTACAGCTGAACTTATTAAATGGTCCCAACCAAAACTTATAACTAACCTTTAGCTCATGTTTGAAGAAATATGAGAAACTGAAAAGATACCAGAAGACTGGAAAGTGGCTCTCATTCATCCCTTGCACAAGAAAGGTGATAAGCAAAACATAAATAACTACAGATGTATATCTTTGTTGCAAGTGGGTTATAAAATATTTTCAACAGTACTACTAAACAAGGTAGAAGCAACACTTGATAGCCAATTGGGAGAGAATCAGAGTGGATTTAGAAAGGGCAGATCCTGCTCAGAACACATTTTCAACCTAAAGTCCATAATTCGCCACAGACCTACAAACTCCAAAGATATAGTTGTAACATTTATAGATTTTAAAAAGGAATTTGACTCAGTTGATTGGGAAACACTAGATCAAAGAATTTGGCTTCACATCTAAATTATCAAACCTAATTCGTGAAACGCTCACAGACACCAAATCAAAAGTAAAGTTTCAGCGTGAAATATCGAAGGCATTTAACATGAAAACAGGTGTAAGGCAAAGTCATGGCCTCTCTGCACTCCGCTTTAACTGCGCACTAGAGAAAATAGTTAGAGAATGGAAACAAAAACTAAAAGAAGAGAAGCTATCACCAATCAGACTGGGAACTACAAACAAAGTTATTGAAATTCACTGTTTAGTATTTGCGGATGATTTTGCCATTCTTTCTGAAAACCTAACAAATGCTGGAATACAAATTAATCTCTTAGAAGAAATAGCCAACAAATCAGGTTTAAGAATATCTGTAGAAAAAACAAAATTTATGACGAATATAAAAAAAATGCTCCGGAATCCCTAGCAATAGATATTGGCCAGATAAAGAGGGTAAATAAATTTAAATGTTTGGGAGGAATTATCCAAGAAAATGGCTTAGAAAAATTCGCTGTGGAAGAAAGAGTACATAAAATGGAGAGAGCTTATGGAATAACTAGGAATGTCTACAACAAAAGGTGACTGTCTAAAAATTTGAAGATGCAGCACTACAATACAGTTGTAAAACCAGAATGTCTTTATGCAAGTGAATGTTTAGTACTGAACTACAAATTACACAAACTTGAAGTCCTAGAAGGAAAAGTCATTCGAAAAGTACTTGGACCGCCAAAAAATACAGAGGTATGGAAATTAAGAAGCAATGAAGAAGTTCATCGCAACATAGAAAACATAAATGAAACACTACGAAAGAGGCGACTGCTATTTTTTGGACACCTATACAGAACGAACAGCAACAGGTTAACCAAACAGATTTTTAAATATCTTTGGGAAAAGAAGTCAACAGTAGCCTGGATTCAAGAAGTTAGGAAAGATTTGGAAAGAAACAACATAAGTGAAAAAGATGCAACAGAAAGAGAGATTTTCAAGAGGAAAGTGTTAAAAATGGAAGGATTCCAAGGCAAGAGGGAGAAGAAGACAGGGTCAAAATAGTCCGAGGAAAGAAAAAGGATACATAGTGAAAAGATGAAAGAATACTGGAGGAAAAAGAAAAAACAACAAAGAAGGAAGCACTGAAATTGGTGTGTGGTCCTTAGATGACAAAACGAAGAAAGAAGAAGAAAGTATGGCAGAAGCTACCTGCATTGTTAACATATTCACTATAAATTTTTGTACTCACCTCCTACTCTAACACGACGAAGCACGGAGAACATAATTTTTTCCATCGCATTTTGCATAAAGCGAGGGCTTCGAAATTGTTTGTAAACTCCATCATGCCTGATTCTGTGCTCATCGGCAACAGATTGTCAATTACCCTTTGTCAAACTGTGGCCGTTCCATGCATTACTTTTGCGTCCCACAGCTCTGGTTGTAGATATACTGCATTTATGAAATTCATGGTTATCTCGCTTATTCGCGTTTCCATCCCTGTAGAGAACAAGCAAATCTAATGCCTCTACCTACGTGCGCCAACTTTAAAACTCTAGGGAAATCATACTGTTTCAACTGACTCGGCGCAGAGCTTCCGGCGTGATAACGATGAAGCACGGGTTAGAATGAGAGGGAAGCATTTGCAGAGGAAGACAGAGGCAGATATAGTCCAGCGATACGATACATTCTCCATCCCTGGCGGACAACATCGGTAACAGCTCGGCGACACCCTGGAAATTACCTGGAGCAAACTTCCAGATCATACCGCATACTGCCGCGTATGGCAGACCCCACGGGTCTTTCTGAGGCGGGATAGCTTACGTGTTTCACGATACAGATAGCCATATTATAGGTGCAACAACAACGGACGAGTATCTGTGCAGAGGCCAAACTAACCTATGATTCCTCAAGAGGGACAGCAGCCTTCTCGGCTGCTGCAAGGGCAACAGTCTGGATAATTGACTGACTTATCTGGCCTTGTAACGTTAACCGACATGACCTTGTTGTGCTGGTACTACCAAAGGCTGAAAGCAAGGAAAAACTACGATCGTTATTTTTCTCGGCGTCATGCAGCTCTACTGCATGGTTAAATGATGCTGGCATCCTCTTCGGTAAAATATTTCGGAAGTAAAATAGCCCCCATTCGAATCACTGGCCGGGGACTACTCAGTAAGGAAGAAGGAAGTAAGATAAATAGCTTAACGTCCCGTCGACAGTGAGATCATTAGAGTCGGAGTACAAGCTCGGATTTTTAAAGGACGGGGAAGGAAATCGGTCGTGCCTTTTTCAAAGGAATCATCCAGGCATTTACCTGGAGCAATTTAGGGAAATCGCGGAGATGTGGATGGTCGGACGCGAATATGAGCCTTCGTCCTCCCAATAGCAAGTCCAGAGTGCTAACCACTCCGCTACCCCGCTCAGTGACTAGTCAGGAGAACGTCGTCATCAGGAAAAAGGAAATTGGCTTTCCACGGGTCGATGTGTGGAATGTTATATCCCCTAATTGGCTAGGTAGGTTACAGAATTTAAATCACGAAATAAGATTATATTCGCGGGAGAAACCTGGGGACATTGGTAGGCTTCAGACTGATCATGTAAAGATAAGACAGAGATTTCGGTTGGTTGGTTGGTTTTTGGAGGAGGAGACCAGACAGCGAGGTCATCGGTCTCAGAGGATTAGGGAAGGACGGGGAAGGAAGTCGGCCGTGCCCTTTCAAAGGAACCATCCCGGCATTTGCCTGGAGTGATTTAGGGAAATCACGGAAAACCTAAATCAGGATGGCCGGACGCAGAGATTTCGAAACCAGATTTTACGCTGTAAGGCATTTCTAGAAGAAACCGTGGATTCTGGCCTGAAGTTAGTGCTTATAAAGCGCAGATTAAAAGCGAAGAGATTGCGAAAAGCCGCGCGGGATTAGCCGAGCGGTCTCAGGCGATGCAGTCATGGACTGTGCAACTGGTCCCGGCGGAGGTTCGAGTCCTCCCTCGGGCATGGGTGTGTGTGTTTGTCCTTAGGATAATTTAGGTTAAGTAGTGTGTGAGCTTAGGGACTGATGATCTTAGCGCTTAAGTCCCATAAGATTTCACACACATTTTTTTGATTGCGTAAAGGTAGGACGGTCTGAGGGATTAAATAGTGAAGGCAGCAAAGGATCTAACAGTTACAAAGACAACGTCTTGTACGAGACGACTTCAAAAAATAAGTTACACATCGTTATGACAGGCCAGGAAGCTTTTATTGAATGCTGCACTACATTCCAAAGTGACTTAGATGTTGTTGTTGTTGTGGTCTTCAGTCCTGAGACTGGTTTGATGGAGCTCTCCATGCTACTCTATCCTGTGCAAGCTCCTTCATCTCCCAGTACCTACTGCAACCTACCTCCTTCTGAATCTGCTTAGTGTATTCATCTCTTGGTCTCCCTCTACGATTTTTACCCTCCACGGTGCCCTCCAATGATAAATTTGTGATCCCTTGATGCCTCAAAACATGTCCTACCAACCGATCCCTTCTTCTAGTCAAGTTGTGCCACAAACTTCTCTTCTCCCCAATTCTATTCAATACCTCCTCATTAGTTACGTGATCTACCCACCTTATCTTCAGCATTCTTCTGTAGCACCACATTTCGAAAGCTTCTATTCTCTTCTTGTCCAAACTAGTTATCGTCCATGTTTCACTTCCATACATGGCTACACTCCATACAAATACTTTCAGAAACGACTTCCTGACGCTTAAATCTATACTCGATGTTAACAAATTTCTCTTCTTCAGAAACGCTTTCCTTCCCATTGCCAGTCTACATTTTATATCCTCTCTACTTCGACCATCATCAGTTATTTTACTCCCTAAATAGCAAGACTCCTTTACTACTTTAAGTGTCTCATTTCCTGATCTAATTCCCTCAGCATCACCTGATTTAGTTTGACTACATTCCATTATCCTCGTTTTGCTTTTGTTGATGTTCATCTTATATCCTCCTTTCAAGAAATGACATTATTGTTCAGCTTCGTCACCAAGTCTTTGTAAACAACGGTTGGAACGTTCTACCAATCGTTCAGTTCTTCGACGCTGGAAATCCACTGCTTAGTCACAGAGCCATTCTAGAATTTCTGTGTGAATGTCCTTATCATCGGAAAATCTCTTGTCCCCCAGATGTCTTTCAGCTTTCCGAAACGATGGAAATCGCATGGTCCAAGATCTGGACTTCTGTATCAACATCACCCACCACTCATTTATGTGCAACTTCGGTCAAATTGTTGGCACTATTTCACTACAATTCGACGCGACATTGCATCTGGTTCATGTTCCAACAGAATTCCGCGATAAATCTGTGCTCAATTCAGTCGTTTTGCCCACAAGAAACGTACTGTATCGCTTACTTCGACGTTGGAATTCGTCTCCAGTTCCCGAACCATTTCAACTGGGCCTGATATTCGTGCCACAGCAAAATTGTCTCTAGTTGGAAACCCAGAATATTTACTCTCTTCTGACATTCGTAACTACAGTAAATTTTCTTCCACAAATAACCGACGTGAGAACACACAAATGATTAGAATTACAGATACACACATGCAGTATGACCGTGAGAATTCAGCACAGTGTGAAGGCACCACGAGCTGCTGTTAGAGCCTTTAGAAGTCGTGGCATGAAACCAAAGAGGACCTGGAAATGCTGCTGAATAACACACTTTGTGGGCACGTCCACAAAGCGTCGACAGTGACTGCTGGAAGACCAGAACGAACAAGTTGCCGACCGACCGTATCCCAAACGTGTTCGCTGAGCTTCATGTCAGGCGAACGCGGAGCCAGGACAACTGTAGTACTCGTCATTCTTCGAATAACATTTGAATTCACATCTACATCTGCATAGATATTCCGCAGGCCAATGTACGGGGAGTGGCGGACGGTACCCCTGGTACAGATCCCAAACGCTCGAGCAGTACTTAAGAATTTGCGTCCTATATGCAGTCTCCTTTACAGGTAAACCACTCTTTCCTTAAATTCTCCCAATAAACCGAAGTCGACCATTCGCCTTCCCTACCACGGTCCTCACACGCTCGTTCCATTTCAAATCTCTTTGCAACGTTACGGCCAGATATTTAAACGACTTGACTGTGTCTAGCAGGACACTAGTAATACTGCAACCGAACATTACAGATTTGTTCTTCCTACTGATCCGCATTTCTTTAAACGTGTGGCCGGGCATTGTCCCACTGAAATATGGCCTATGGTGCTGCCTGCAATAGAGGTATAGCCTCGGGCTCTAAAAACTGCCTGATGTAGTGGTTGATGTCTAGATTTTCCTCAGTACATTAGAGACGAGATCACATGTTATAGCCAATGACGTCCCGAAGAATTAAAAATGGCGTTTGTGCGCTATAGCGCTCAACAATTCAATCTGCCCGATTCCTTTCACCATAGTAGCGCTTAACACGAACGCTGTCATCACTGTAGGGCAAGATGAAGTGGAGTTCGTCCGAAAACACTTTCCATTGATGGCGTTCACATAGCCATTTCCGTCTGAGGCGTTATGGTTTCTGCCGCATGAAAGTTGGCGCAACGACATGCGTGCCACCGGCTCAGCTCTCAGCTGATGGCGGCGAACCATCGACAAAGACATGTCCATCCCTGTTGTAGTGCCCAACGTCGAGCCAACGTCGTGGACGACGCTGTTCTGTCGGCTACAGCCATGCGAACAAGATAGCGGTCATCCCGAACTGTGGCCACATTATGTGTGGTCCATTACCCGTTTGTCGCTGTGTACGACTCTTTTCTATCCGCTGGTTCCATACACTCTCCACTGTCGTAAAAGCGTTCCTTTACGAGCCGCACCAGCATGGTAGGACAAAACCGTTTCATGGGGACTAATTATTTTGCCCCATTCGAACTCACTCACCGGCAGATATTGAGCCCTTTGACGACGACAAGGAATAATCGCGCTTGCTTGCCCGTTTCCACTTCGTTTGACGGCTCTGCATCGACTGAGCGTGTCCTAGAACTGACCTGTCCGGTCACACAAAGGAATGTGCTACTGGACCTACGTATAAGCCATACGTCCATAATTTTAATCACTGTTGTACACATCCTCCGACTTTGGAGTGATTCAGAACATTCCTTTTGGATGTAGCAATTTTCACAAACAATGGTGTATAAAAATGCAGCAAATATAGCAGGTGAAAGGGAATACAGATGTCTAAAAATTGAGGTTGACTGAAAGTACAAAATGGCCAAGCAGGTATGGGTAGAAGGCATATGCAAGGCTGTAAAAGCACGCATAACTAGAAGAAAGATAGATTTCATCCATACGAAAATTAAAGAGTTCTCTGCAGAAAAAAAAGCAGTTTTAAAAATATCAAGAAGTGAGATATCACGCCCGTACCAAGCGTAGAAAAGAGAGCTGAGAAGTGGAAGCAATATATCTGTGGGCTATTCATGGGAAACAAACTTGAATACAGTATTATAAAAAGGAAGAGAAAGTAGATGCAGATAGGATGGAAGATATGATACTGCGAGAAGAATGTGACAGAGCACTGATGAAGTACGTCGAAACAAGATCCCTGGGGTAGACGTCATTCTCTCAGAATTACTGAAATCCCTGGGACTGCATATGGCAAAACTATTCCACTTGGAATGCAATATGTATGAGACTGGTGAAATTCCCTAAGACATTAGGTAGAACGAAATAATCCGTATTCCAAAGAAGGCAGCTGCTTACAGCTACAAGTGTGCCTAATATCGAACCAACAATTTAATAAGTCGTGGTTGCAAAATGCAGACGAATCGTTTACACAGTAATGGAAAAGCCGGTAGACATCGACCTCCTGGGAAGATCAGTTTGAGTTACGGAAAATTGTAGGAACGCGCGAAGCAATACTGATCCTACAATTTAATCGTACAAGGTACGCTAAAGAAAGGCAAGCCTACGTATACATTTGTAGATTTAAAGAAGCTTTTGACAATGTTTACTGGTATATTCCCTTTGAAATTCTGAAGGTAGCAGGGGTACAGGGGGCGAAAGGTTATATACCAACTTGTACAGATGCCAGATGGCAGTTACAAACAGTCGAGGGGCGTCAAAGAGGAGCAGTGGTTGAGAAGGGAGTGAGACAGGGTTGTTGCGTATCTCCGCTGTTATTCAATCTGTACATTGAGCAAGCAGTAAAGGAAACCAAAGAAAATTTTGGCAAAGAAGTTAAACTTCAGGGAGAAGAAAGAAAAACTTTCATGTTTGCCAATGACGTTTAATTCTGTTAGAGATTGCATAGGATTTGGAAGAGCAGTTGAACTGAACGGATAATGTCTTGAAAGGAGGGTATAAGATGAACATTAACAGAGGAAAAACTAGAGTAATTCGACATGGTCGAATTAAATCAGACGATGCTGAAGTAATTGGCTTAGGAAACGAGACACTAGAAGTAATGGATGAATTTTGCTATTTGGGTAGTAAAATTACTGATGGAGGCCGAAGTAGAGAGGCTATAAAATGCAGACTGACAATTACAAGAAAAAGAATTAAGAAAAAGAGAAATTTATTAACATCGAATACAAATTTAAATGTTAGAAAGTCTTTTCTGAAGATATTTGTCTGGAAAGTAGGGATATACGGTAGTGAAACGTGGATGTTAAACAGTTCAGAAGAAAGGGAGAAGAAAGAAAAACTTTCATGTTTGCCAATGACGTTTAATTCTGTTAGAGATTGCATAGGATTTGGAAGAGCAGTTGAACTGAACGGATAATGTCTTGAAAGGAGGGTATAAGATGAACATTAACAGAGGAAAAACTAGAGTAATTCGACATGGTCGAATTAAATCAGACGATGCTGAAGTAATTGGCTTAGGAAACGAGACACTAGAAGTAATGGATGAATTTTGCTATTTGGGTAGTAAAATTACTGATGGAGGCCGAAGTAGAGAGGCTATAAAATGCAGACTGACAATTACAAGAAAAAGAATTAAGAAAAAGAGAAATTTATTAACATCGAATACAAATTTAAATGTTAGAAAGTCTTTTCTGAAGATATTTGTCTGGAAAGTAGGGATATACGGTAGTGAAACGTGGATGTTAAACAGTTCAGACTAGAAGAGACTAGAAGCTTTTGAAATGTAATGTTAATGGAGAATGCTAGAGATTAGATAAGTATACCGGATAACAAATGAGAAGCCAGCCGCGGTGGTCTAGCGGTTCTAGGCGCTCAGTCCGGCACCGCGCGACTGCTACGGTCGCAGGTTCGAATCCTGCCTCGGGCATGGATGTGTGTGATGTCCTTAGGGTAGTTAGGTTGAAGTAGTTCTAAGTTCTAGGGGACTGATGACCACAGATGTTAAGTCCCATAGTGCTCAGAGCCATTTGAACCATTTTTTAACAAATGAGAAAGTATTCAATTGAATTGGAGAAGAAAAGTTACTTATGGCTCAATTGGACTAAAAGAAGAGATCAGTTGATAGGGCACATCGTGAGACATCAAGGAATCGTCCGTTTGGTAATGGAGAAAAGTGTGTGTGTGAGTTGGGGAAGCGGCAAAGGGTTAAAATTGTAATGGGAGACCAACGGTAACTACAACGAGCAGGTTCAAATGCGTATATGATGCAATAGTTACGCAGAGATGAAGAGGCTTGCACAGGATAGAGTAGCATGGAGAGCTGCATCAAACTAGTTTTGGGAATGAAAACCACAACAACAACAAAAATGGCTCTGAGCACTATGGGACTTAACATCTGAGGTCATCAGTCCCCTAGAACTTAGAACTACTTAAACCTAACTAACCTAAGGACATCACAAACATCCATGCACGAGGCAGGATTCGAACCTGCGACCGTAGCAGTCGCGCGGATCCGGGCTGAAGAGTCTAGAACAACAACAGTTACGTATTACATAGTGATAGTATTAGTATATTTGATGACTGATAAACACCTTTTTCCGGTATTTCTGAGTCTTATTTTGTAAGAAATTGTGCTCCGTTTCCTTCACCACCCTCCCTTCCAAGAAAATCACCGAACGAGGCGGCTTAGCGATTATTACAATGGACTCGCATTCGGGAGATCGATGGTTGAAATTCACGTCCGGCTATCCAGACTTAGGTTTTCCGTGTTTTTTTTTTTATTTTTTTTTTTTAATATCAACTTTAGTAGAACAAGATATTTCTGGAATTCAGTGGCTGAATACTGACACATTAGCACAATTACTTTATCCGTTTGTTATGGTTGCGCTTCCTGATGGTGTCATGGGGGCTGAATAAAAACTATTGGCTAGAGTAAGGATAGTGATTCTGTAAGTGGAAGTGTCGGTTGACCAACCATGGCTTCGTATAATCACGCTCCTCAGATTGACTTGGGGCTTGAAGTGACGTCTGCCTCCGTGTTTATGACGTGATGACGTGCAGATTGGCTCGTACACGTAGGCCGGACACAAAGGTCTCATTTTTTAAATTTTGTTTATTGACTTTAAACTTAAGTTTTTTCAGTTGAGGCCGGCCGGGGTGGCCGAGTGGTTCTAGGCGCTACAGTCTGGAACCGCGCGACCGCTACGGTCGCAGGTTCGAATCCTGCCTCGGGCATGGATGTATGTGATGTCCTTAGGTTAGTTAGGTTTAAGTAGTTCTAAGTTCTAGGGGACTGATGACCTCAGAAGTTAAGTCCCATAGTGCTCAGAGCCATTTTTCAGTTGAGGATTTGTAGATGCCGGCCACTGTGGCCGAGCAGTTCTAGGCGCTTCAGTCGGGAACCGCGCTGCTGCTGCGGTCGCAGGTTCGAATCCTGCCTCGGGCATGGATGTGTGTGATGTCCTTAGGTTAGTTAGGTTTAAGTATTTCCAAGTCTAGGGGACTGATGACCTCAGATATTAAGTCTCATAGTGCTTAGAGCCATTTGAACCATTTGACATGTAGATTTTCGCATGGACGCTACACATAATGGCCTTTTCAGTTTTTAATTACTGCATTAGGTACCCAAAATAGTGTATGATGATCTCACAGCCAATATATAGGAATTATGACACGTAGCACAATGTTTTGTGCGAGAGTGCTTGAAGTTGATATCACATCAACTGGATGTAATCTGTAATTAGATATCTACGTCACGCCAGCAAATACGTTTGTACATGATTTTAAACAATGTTTTGTAGAAGAGCACTTAAGTGCCTCTGTAATTGGATTAGCATGACTAGTTAGTAAATTATCCCAGGTCATGATGTTTGTATCTGACTGGCGCCGTAATTCAATGTGACACCATATGAAGAAGTTTATCATGAGACATGCGTGACCAATGACGCAAAATTGTTTAGAATTATGTAACATCCTTGAATATCCGTCTTTCTGTACTCGTCCTTTGTGATTTACAACATCGGGATTCGCATGAACGGATAGGCTCTAAGAGTGCAGAACAAAGCGATTTCAATGACGCATGACGTGCTGTCGTAATGATCCTTGTGAGTTAATGAGCATTTCACACTCATTTAAGTATATGGCCTTCAGGAACTGTGAAACGAACCCTGTCGTCCAGGACCGTGTACCACAAAGAGAGCAGATTCGCCACAGGATGGGGAAATTCACAGGCGTCTATTGTGCTGAATGAGGCCTAAGCACTGTAGTGTGTGAGACAGACGAGAATCTACGTCATAGGGAAACCCCATAGAAGCTGTTTGTGGCCAGGGAGATGTAGCAGTGTTAAATATGACGGACCTAAGATCGGTCATAAAGGGAAAAATTTATGAAAACTATTTAATTCTGTAGTAATTCAGGGCATGAAGCCACAGTAATTTTAATGAACCACCCTTCATAAATTTGCATGGTGATGCCAATAAAACTTGAATACTGATCATACTTATAATAGTTTAGGATTTACTGTTGAAATGAACAAGTTCTGTAACAAAGACCTCAATGCTAAAATCTGAACGCTTTGGCAGATCTTAGCGACCGATATTTCACATAAAAGCGCATAATTATAATGACAAATGTTGTGAGTATCAACTCTGTAACTTTATTTGTTTAAAAGACATAGTAAATTTAAATTATCGGTATTTTCAGTTAAGCATCAGATCATCATTTCCTCCACACAACCCACATTGAACGACGACAGCATGACACCTTATTGAATCATTAGGTAACAAAATATTTTTTGTAAAGTTTAGTGCATAAAAATTACTTTTGTTCTTTATTTATTTATCAGAAAGCATATTGGTGCAAGGCTACTAGCCGTGACATTCAAAGCTAAGAAGGAAATTGTAATGGTTTTATGTAAAAAAGTTTTACGTTTATTGTGTAATGGATATTATTGTAACTTTATTTAGAACGTGAAAGTGGTCAAGCTTTAATTATTTAAATATGTTAAATGTAGAATAATGTAGAATAAGTTGTAGCCAATCAGATGGATGGCGTCAGGAAAGTGAAACACGGGCGGCGACGGGCAGAGGGACAGTGCTGGTGGAGCCGCGAAAGCGGACAGTCGGTCTTAGGTAACTAGGAAGTGAAACGACTTAGAAAATTTCGCGTTGTGTGGGATCGCGGGACTTAGTCTCTTGAGCGGTGAGCAGCCGTGCGCCTGGTGTGAACTTCAACTTCTCGTGTAGTTAACGAGGCGGAGTATTGGACTTGTAATTCGCAATGAGATTGTGAATGATCGAACTGTGTCAAATGGATATGCACTCGAGTGTAATAGTAATTCTAAATACGACCACTTTCGCCATTAGTTTGCTTTCTGAATAAATGTTATTCTTACCAAATCGCAACTGTGTGGCCTACATCATTTAAGGGTCGTTAATTTAGCTCCTGATATTATTATTGCTGTTGTTATATTAACGTTGTATGTTTCATACAATATCGCAATCTTGCCATCAGCCAGACAATTTAGTGTCTAATTTAGGGCGTTTAATGCGACATGTGCGGTTCAACCCCTAGGCGAGCTTGAGCCAAGACACTTCGACGAAGGGGAATCGCATGTGTGCCCGAACATCTTTCAGATGTTAGCTCGCATTCTATACCATGAGACGCTGATTGAGTAGAACTATGTAACTGTTTTTTTTTTTCAAAGGTTATTGGCTAAACAAACGATCTGTGTTTTTCTATGTTTTATATATGTAAACTATTTATGGATTTAGACTTTTGGAGTCAAGCATCGACATTCATGACGCAAAATTTGTAATTGACCAACAAACATGATTTTCATTGGCCTTTATTTTCAGTGTGACAGGTTAATGAAGATGCTGCGAGGCCCTTTAATTTCAACTGAAAGCGCCCATTGGCCGTGGACGCGCAACTGAACATTAAATGCTTGTTTTCTGTTCAAATACGTAACTTGTACACGCGACACTAGTGTATGCTCTCTATTCTGTGCTGTTACGTGAGGCGCGACGCTATCGCCATCGAATGTTTCCTGATGCTGGTTGCTGTGTTGGCCTCCAGTTTGACTCTTACTTGCTAAGAGGCACGTGTGGATTGTGATATTCATTCGGCAAACATTTAGAAAGCATGTGTTGCGACTTTGATGTTTATTACTAAGATCAGGCACTGTCAGTGCAGGTATGTTTGAATTCAAATAATTAATTTCTGTTAGATTTGTTTACTGTAATTCCACTTATGTATTCACTTTTCACAGACAACTCTGTCCTGATTTTCTGTAGCCTCAGTAGGTCAGGGTTGAAGATGAGCATCTGTTGACAGACTCGTTAATAAACGCTTTAAGAAATTTTCGTGATTTTTGAAATCGCTTCCGGCGAATGCTGGTATGATTCTTTTGAAACTTTCAGAGCATATGCTCTGTTTCTAATGAACTCGATGCCCATGGGACGTTAAACCCCAAGCTTCCTTTTTTTCCCTCTTTCAAGAAAATCATATGCGTTGCCCCCTTGTCCAGTTGTAACTTGCGTCCTGTGTACATTGTTGTCAAAGCCTACCTACTCCTGTGTCTCCTGTATCGTGTTTTTAAGCAAAACCAAGACGATAAAGAATATAGCACATAAATAATAATGAAGGAGTGGTGTATTTAAGGCGTAGCAAATTCACGTGTGAATCGGCTACCGTTGACGTCACAATTTTTGAGGTTCAGTAAGTTGAAAATTCGTACGTACCTCAGTCACTCCAGCCATTGGGATACTTGTTACATGAAAATCATACCAACGGGCTAAGGGAAGTTGCCATTTTGTATTCTATTATCCCAATCTCACTTGGTCTGGTCGAGCGAATATTTTCTACAGTTATACAACTTATTAGCGCTAGACATCACTGGCTCCACTCCATGAAAAATTTATTTTCCTGCGTAGAAACGGGAATTATTTGACTTACTTCGAGTTTATTGACAATTTTAAAAAATAGTTATTCACTAACCCAATGATATTCGTTTTTCTTTTCAGACACAAACATACACTTTTCCTTGTTCTTTATTTGCTTTGCTGTTTGCCATCGGACCATTCTTTCCCTGGCCTCCAGACGAAAGTAAACTACAGGGTGTATCATAATTAACGGCGTAAACGCTAACAGTTGAAACTAAACGATGCTAGAGGTAAAAAAAAATCTCAGTAAACATAGGTCCGCAAACGAACCGTTTACGAGATAATGGCGACTTTGCGGTTACCAGCTATTGCTGATGTAGTTATGCTTAAAAAGCCCATACCGGTCCGTGGTGTGCTCTTTGCATTTTTGAGACGTGGCGTTGTAAACAGCATGGATACGACAGTCCAAAACACAGAGTCCCACACATATCAGTTGTTTGCGGAGCATCAGCTGTGTTGGACAGGTGCTGGAGGTAACATGGGACATTTCAGTAACGAAGAGTATGCAGATATGTATTCATTTATAGGCGGGCTAACGGCAATACAAGGGAGGCTGCACACTTGTACCAAGAAGCATGCCGTGCCCGAAGACACCTTGTGAACGTTTACTAGGGTGCATCAACACGTCCGAGAAACTAGGAGCTTCGCACATGCTGCGGGGGCGGTAGGGCTGCACAAATTACGCCTGTGCTTGAAGATGTAGTGCTGAAAACAGCCGAACAAACTCCAGAATCTCGACAAGAAGACTTGTCACACAAATTCCTGGAATAAGCCATTGCAGTGTTTGGAGAATAACGCAACACAGTGCAATGTACCCGTACCATCTCCAATGAGTTCAGTGTCTTAGCGAGATGGACTTTGGTTCTAAGCTAACCTTCAGTCAGTGAATGCAACAGTAAGCTGTAGGCAACGCAGTGACGCCAAAGGAAGAGGTACATGCATGATGGAGCACCGGCACATATTGCTGCTATGGTGGGACGACATCTAACGCGCCAATATTCCCAAAGCTGGATTGGGCGAGTTGCACCTGTACAATCGCCTCAAAGATCACCTTATCTGATAGCCATGGATTTCTGCGTTCGGGGCCGCCTTTAAGATGTAGTAAACGCCAGTCTGTTTAGCAGAGTTGAAGAATTGTAGCTGAGACTCGTCAGTGCTTGCTAAGAATTTCGAAATGATCCAGGCGTGTTTGCAAGGATTCTAAACTCATTGCGGTGATAGGTACAGGCCAGAATCCAGGTGGAAGGAAAACACTTCGAATACCTCCTTTACCGAGCGGGGTGGCGCAGTGGTTAGACACTGGACTCGCATTCGGGAGGACGACGGTTCAATCCCGCGTCCGGCCATCCTGATTTAGGTTTTCCGTGATTTCCCTAAATCACTCCAGGCAAATGCCGGGATGGTTCCTCTGAAAGGGCACGGCCGACTTCCTTCCCAATCCTTCCCTAATCCGATGAGACCGATGACCACGCTGTCTGGTCTCCTTCCCCAAACCAACCAACCAACCTCCTTTAAACTACGAGTACAGTCATGCAACTGTTGTCGTGTTCATTCAGAATACCTCCACTTCTGCGAAAGTATATGTAATAACTTTTCTTAATGTCGTACACTATTTTTACCTTTTCCTAACTGAGATGACGTTCACATGAGCTAGATGAGGAGTAGGAAATGGACAAGTGGGGTATCAAATTAACAGCCTGATGTCTAGTTTTGCAAAAAGAAAAAAAAATTTGCTTGGAGGTAACCAGGGTAGCTGAGAGCTTAATCAGTTGTAAGGTGGCTATAATTTCGCACCCTACAAGCGCTCACCTACATACTTTGCCATGATTTACAACCGGAATTAGGTGTCATTTGATAGGTTTTACATAGAATATACGAATATTTATAGAAGACTGATATTGCCACGTGCACCTTGTAAATAGTTGTTAACGCTTATTGCATGAAAGGTGATGGAGTGTCTTTATTATCGAAACGGCGTAATGATGATTGCCTATACTAGTAGAGGTTGGAATGCGCGTGGAAATGAAACGGCAGGCGTAACTCAGGCGCTGAGTGGGAAAGCCCGCACAGGTGTGTTGGTCCTGCTTAACAGAGGAAGTAGGCCTAGCCGGACGGTTGGGGCACCTGAGCGCTGAAGCACAGTAGAGTGGCGGCTGGCCGGTTTTGTAGCTAGGCCGGAAGGATAACCGGAAACTCTGAAAATCTTTGACGCAGCAGAGAGGAACAAGGAAGTGTTACTTCGGAAATCACGCAGGCTGGGATTTCCGAGGATTTTTACTCTGAGAAGCGTGCCACTGTATGAATTCCTAATTAACGGGTATAGGTATTTCCTCACAAGCTTTCTGCACTGGATGACAAAGGATTAGAATATGGTTCAAATGGCTCTGAGCACTATGGGACTTAACATCTGTGGTCATCAGTCCCCTAGAACTTAGAACTACTTAAACCTAACTAACCTAAGGACCTCACACACATCCATGCCCGAGGCAGGATTCGAACCTGCGACCGTAGCAGTCGCGCGGTTCCGGACTGAGCGCCTAGAACCGCTAGACCACCGCGGCCGGCGGATTAGAATATGGTTGGTCGCCGTTCGGAAGAATCTGTAGAGAGGGAGAATATTCCGTGGTTTCGAGAATATGATTCGCCTTCTGCAGTTACGAGGGAGGGGGGCCGAGCTTTGCTGCGAAGCCAGCGGTGGATAGAATGAGGTCTTGCGTTTTGAGCGCCCGTGTCTGACGGTCGCTTAGTACAGACGGACTTGCTATCTTTGCTCTCAGGAGATTTTATGGTTAGAACTGTTAGGCACTGTACAGTCGCGAACTTACACGATTCTGGACTTCGCCTCCGGGTAGGGAGTCGTCGTTGAGTACGCAGCGTTCAATGAGAGCACTTCCTCTGCCTATACTGATATAGAGGCGTTATCTGAATCCGTCCTTGTGGCTGGGAGCTCTCGTTTCTTGTCTGTAGAACACAGAGAGGAGAAGACAGTATTAGAGTATACTAGTCAGGGGGGGGTGGGGGGACCGCCTTCTGACGTCCTACTGTTTGAAAGAGTTTTTTTATTTTGTGGCTGGAGTTCTTCCATCGTCGCAGGCGTGTACGAGAACCATATATCCGACGCACTGGACGCAGTACATACGGTGATATTGCTAATTGTTTCGGCTTATTAGGGCTGTAAAGCTAAACAGCTGTGATCTCTTAAGTTTTATTTCCACCGAGGTTGCACAGCACTGTAGACCATCGTTGAAAGTATTGTCTTCTAGGGTTTGGTACGTAGATGATGTCAGTCACCTCGCGTTATTTGTATTAGACCGCGTAGCCATAAAAAGGAGACATATTTGGGCAATTTCATCAATCATATTAGTTAGGAAATATATTTGTATCTCTTTATGTCCATTGGACATTGATATATAAACATTTGTAATATATAAAAGGGTTTTTAATCTACAACAAATTTATACGCAGAAACAGCATGTGTCATTTTGTAGTCACTAGTTCCCTTAACCATTCATTTATGTTTATGTTGTAATTTATATATTAAAGAGCAAGAAGGAGGAAATAATATCACAATTAAGAAATCCTAAGAGCTGCTTCAGGGGATAGTCAGACAGGGCCAAATCTTGACCTTCGCATTCGGTATTTTCCGTTGCGCACATTCATTTTACACCGCCCGGAGTAGCATCTTGGAAAGTGTGGAAAGGAGTTGAAAATATTCAATGCGTGTGGCGTGATCAGTTAGCATAGTTGTTGCAGTCAAGTATCCAAGTTAGAGACACAGTTCAGAATACAGTTTATCATGTCCCAAATATTTAACTCTTAAGACATCTGTGCCGAAACTCGGAGATTAAACGAATAACTGGAGACAAATTCCCCTTATATAGGGTGACCATTAATGAAACCGACAAAATGCAGGGACGGATTTCTGACTCGAAGTGGAGGAAAAAAGGTCGTATGGACACGTGTCCGGAAATGGACGGTGTACGTGCAACGACTACAAGTCGCCACAGAACACAGTACAGAGCGGCATCGCATCCACATCACAACTGATGTTTTAAGTGACTCCATGGGACTGCAGGTGATAGGGATAGTAGCGGTTGTCATGCAGGGACACTTGCCTGGAGCTCAGTATCCTGCCGGTCCTCGAAATCTGTTGCACGCACAGTGCTCCGCCTCCCTGGACGTTCGTCTGTCTGCAAGCACCCATGATCACATAAACGCCCAAAAAGGGCTTGAATTGTTGTGTAATGCGGTTCGTTTCTTTGAGGTACTTGTTTTCGTATATTCGTGCTGCCTCTCGACCATTTTAATCTACTAGACCTACATCTATATGTACATGGTTACTCTGCAATTCACACTTAAGTGCCTGGCAGAGGGTTCATCGAACCATTGTCATACTTCTTCTCTACCATTCCACTCTCGAATGGCGCGTGGGGAAAAGTAACACCTAAATCTTTCCGTTCGAGCTCTGATTTCTCTTACTTTATTATGATGATCATTTCTCCCTACGTAGGTGGGTGTCAACAAAATATTTTCGCATTCGGAAGAGAAAGTTGGTGATTGAAATTTCGTAAATAGATCTCGCCGCAAAGAAAACCGCATTTGTTCCAGTGACTACCACCCCAACTCGCGTTTCATATCAGTGACATCTCACCCCTATTGCGTGATAACACGAAACGGGCTTCCCTTCTTTGCACTTTTTCAATGTCTTCCGTCAATCCTATCTGGTAAGGATCTCACACCGCGCAGCAATATTCCAGCAGAGAACGGACAAGTGTAACGTAGGCCGTCTCTTTAGTGGGTCTGTCGCAGCTTCTAAGTGTTCTGACAACAAAGCGCAGCCTTTGTTTCGCCTTCCCAACAATATTATCTATGTGGTCTTTCCAATTTAAGTTGCTCGTAATTGTAATTCCTGGGTATTTAGTCGAATTGACAGCCCTTAGATTTGTGCGATTTATCGTATACCCAAAATTTATCGGATTTCTTTTAGTACCCATGTGGATGGCCTCGCACTTTTCTTTGTTTAATGCCAATTGCCACTTTTCACACCATACAGAAATTCTCTCTAGATCATTTTGTAATTGGAATTGATCGTTTGATGATTTTACTAGACGGTAAATTACAGCATCATCTGCAAACAACCTAAGGAGTCTGTTCAGATTATCACCTAGATCATTTATGTAAATCAGGAACAGAAGAGGGCCTATGACACTACCTTGCGGAACGCCAGATATCACTTCTGTTCTACTCGATGATTTACCGTCTATCACTACGAACTGTGACCTCTGAGAGGAAAATCACGAATCCAGTCACACAACTGAGACGATACTCCATATGCACGCAGTTTGATTAATAGTCGCTTGTGAAGAACGGTATCAAAAGCCTTCTGGAAATCTAGGAATATGGAATCGATCTGAGATCCCTTGTCGACAGCACTCATTACTTCATGGGAATAAAGAGCTAGCTGTCTTGCACAAGAACGATATTTTCTGAATCCATGTTGGTTATGTATCAATAAGTCATTTTCTTCAAGGTGATTCATAATGTTCGAGTACAGTATATGCTCCAAAATCCTACTGCAAATTGAGGTCAGCGACATGTGTCTGTAATTCAATGGGTTACTCCTATTTCCTTTCTTGAAAATTGGTGTGACCTGTGCTACTTTAAAGTCTTTAGGAACAGACCTTCGTCAAATGAGACCTAACACAAACATCATCTCGGTTTGTTCCCGACATGAATACCAGCCCATTCTGCTGCTTACTGTATGCTGAGTTGATCACACAGCCTGCAACACCCAAGGAACACACGGAACGTGGTCATAGGAACTTTCATTCGTCTGCGCCATCTACAGTGGCAGCGATGCTTTTCCTGACAGATTTTCATAGGACCTTTTTCCCTCAACTTCCAGTCAGGAATCCGTCCCTACAGTCTGTCAGTTTTGGTTCAAATGGCTCTGAGCGCTATGCGACTTAACTTCTGAGGTCAGCAGACGCCTAGAACTTAAACTAATTAAACCTAACTAACCTAAGGACATCACACACGTCCATGCCCGAGGCAGGATTCAAACCTGCAACCGTAGCGGTCGCTCGGCACCAGGCTGTAGCGCCTAGAACCGCACGGCCACTCCGGCCGGCCTGTTAGTTTTATTACTGTTCACCCTGTATATTTTCATCTACGTGATTACTCCTCCCGCAGAGAGCTTATCCGCTGCAAGGACGCCTGACAGTAATGGTCCAAGTAGTTCTGCAGCGGTGAAAATTAAGACTGAGAAAACTGATACTCCTGTATTGGATGTGGACCCTGATCAGAAAAAAAATAAAAACAAGTGATAGTTTAGTCGCCAAACCCACACCAGAGACTGCAGTAGGTGAGACACAGACAGGAAATGGTCCGGAAGACACAGAGAAACAAGAATATAAATGCGTTTCAGTGAACTGCGCTTTGGTTTTTACATTGAAAGACGATTTGCAAGAACATGTGCACACAGCACACAAACTCAGGAAGAAACGGGGTTCTCATGTCTGTCCAACTTGTCAGGAGTGCGGTAGCGTTCTCGCTTCCCACGCCCGGATTCCCGGGTTCGATTCCCGGCGGGGTCAGGGATTTTCTCTGCCTCGTGATGACTGGGTGTTGTGTGATGTCCTTAGGTTAGTTAGGTTTAAGTAATTCTGAGTTCTAGGGGACTGATGACCATAGATGTTAAGTCCCATAGTGTTCAGAGCCATTTGAACCAACTTGTCAGGAAAGCCTTCAGCACCGACATTTTATACCGTGCACATTTAAAAATACATCCTCTGGAGTGCAAATATTGTGGAGACATCACAACCTTAACCCCTATACAAACAGGCATCTAGGAATCAAATGAACACACTAATGTTCACACTGGAGAAACTCCTATTAGATGTGATTTGTGTAGTGAGACGTTTCACCAGTACAGCAGTCCCATACAACATAAAAACAGACATCATCTGAATTTGAAGAAAAAAGTGAAAGATTTTGTTTGCCAGTGTGATGAAGTATTCCATGTTGTTGTTGTTGTTGTGGTCTTCAGTCCTGAGACTGGTTTGATGCAGCTCTCCATGCTACTCTATCCTGTGCAAGCTTCTTCATCTCACAGTACCTACTGCAGCCTACATCCTTCTGAATCTGCTTAGCGTATTCATCTCTTGGTCTCCCTCTACGATTTTTACCCTCCACGCTGCCCTCCAGTACTAAATTGGTGATCCCTTGATGCCCCAAAACATGTCCTACCAACCGATCCCTTCTTCTATTCAAGTTGTGCCACAAACTCCTCTTCTCCCCAATTCTCTTCAATACCTCCCCATTAGTTATGTGATCTACCCATCTAACCTTCAGCATTCTTCTGTAGCACCACATTTCGAAAGCTTCTATTCTCTTCTTGTCTAAACTATTTATCGTCCATGTTTCACCTCCATACATGGCTACATTCCATACAAATACTTTCAGAAACGACTTCCTGACACTTAAATCTATACTCGATGTTAACAATTTTCTCTTCTTCAGAAACGTTTTCTTGCCATTGCCAGTCTACATTTTATATCCTCTCTACATTGACCATCGCCGGCCGCGGTGGTCTCGCGGTTAAGGCGCTCAGTCCGGAACCGCGCGACTGCTACGGTCGCAGGTTCGAATCCTGCCTCGGGCATGGATGTGTGTGATGTCCTTAGGTTAGTTAGGTTTAAGTAGTTCTAAGTTCTAGGGGACTGATGACCACAGATGTTAAGTCCCATAGTGCTCAGAGCCATTTGAACCATTTTTTTTGACCATCATCAGTTATTTTGCTCCCCAAATAGCAAAACTCGTTTACTACTATAAGTGTCTCGTTTCCTAATCTAATTCCCTCAGCATCACCCGACTTAATTCAACTACATTCCATTATCCTCGTTTTGCTTTTGTTGATGTTCATCTTATACCCTCCTATCAAGGCACTGTCCATTCCGTTCAACTGCTCTTCCAAGTCCTTTGCTGTCTCTGACAGAATTACTACAATGTCATCAGCAAACCTCAAAGTTTTTATTTCTTCTCCATGGATTTTAATACCTACTCCGAACTTTTCTTTTGTTTCCTTTACTGCTTGCTCAATAAACAGATTGAATAGCATCGGGGAGAGGCTACAACCCTGTGTCACTCCCTTCCCAAACACTGCTTCCCTTTCATGTCCCTCGACTCTTATAACTTCCATCTGGTTTCTGTACAAATTGTAAATAGCCTTTCCCTCCTTGTATTTAACCCCTGCCACCTTCAGAATTTCAAAGAGAGTATTCCAGTCAACATTGTCAAAAGCTTTCTCTAAGTGTACAAATGCTAGAAACGTAGCTTTGCCTTTCCTTAATCTTTCTTCTAAGATAAGTCGTAGGGTCGGTATTGCCCCACGTATTCCAACATTTCTACGGAATCCAAACTGATCTTCCCCGAGGTCAGCTTCTACCAGTTTTTCCATTCGTCTGTAAAGAATTCGCGTTAGTATTTTGCAGCTGTGACTTATTAAACTGATAGTTCGGTAATTTTCACATCTGTCAACACCTGCTTTCTTTGGGATTGGAATTATTATATTCTTCTTGAAGTCTGAGGGTATTTCGCCTGTCTCATACATCTCGCTCACCAGATGGTAGAGTTTTGTCAGGACTGGCTCTCCTAAAGCTGTCAGTAGTTCTAATGGAATGTTGTCTACTCTCGGGGCCTTGTTTCGACTTAGGTCTTTCAGTGCTCTGCCAAACTCTTCACGCAGTATCATATCTCCCATTTCATCTTCATCTACCTCCTCTTCCATTTCCATAATATTGTCCTCAAGAACATCGCCCCTGTATAGACCCTCTACATACTCCTTCCACCTTTCTGCTTTCCCTTCTTTGCTTAGAACTGGGTTTCCATCTGAGCTCTTGATATCCATGCAAGTGGTTCTCTTTTTTCCAAAGGTCTCTGTTAATTTCCTTGTAAGCAGTATCTATCTTACTCCTCGTGAGATAAGCCTCTACATCCTTACATTTGTCCTCTAGCCATCCCTGCTTAGCCATTTTACACTTCCTGTCGATCTCATTTTTGAGACGTTTGTATTCCTTTTTGCCTGCTTCACTTACTGCATTTTTATATTTACTCCTTTCATCAATTAAATTCAGTATCTCTTCTGTAACCCAAGGATTTCTACTAGCCCTCGTCTTTTTACTTACTTGATCCTCTGTTGCCTTCACTATTTCATTCCTCAAAACTACCCATTCTTTTTCTACTGTATTTCTTTCCCCCATTCCTGTCAATTGTTCCCTTACGCTCTCCCTGAAACTCTGTACAACCTCTGGTTCTTTTTGTTTATCCAGGTGCCATCTCCTTAAATTCCCACCTTTTTGCAGTTTCTTCAGTTTTAATCTACAGTTCATAACCAATAGATTGTGGTCAGTATTCCATACAAAAAAGAAACTGGAGTGGCACAAAGAGGCACATGATGCAAAACCAAAATCCTGTGGATTCTGCAGTGTGAGGTTTGTATATGCAGTCAGTCTAACAAGACACATACGCAAAGCTCACGATAGTCGTTATATACTTCAGAAGGAATGTGATGGAGAAAATGTCGAGTGCCCTGTCTGTTCTGCTGTCTGTCTTAAAAATTCACTTTCGGCTCATATGAGTTTACATTCTGGAGAGCGACCACACCAGTGTCCCCTTTGTTCAAAGAGTTTCACCTCAAAGTGGAATTTGCGGCTTCATCGCTGGACCCATACAGCACGCTCTGCGAAGCCATATGTGAAATTTGTACAGCAGCATTTCATGGGGAAACATGCTATTCAGCTCAGGTACGATCTCATCGTGGTACAAGGCCTTATACTTGCAATGACTGTGGCCGTTGCTTTGTGTATAAATACAATTGTGTACGCCATGTACGTGAACACGAATTAGGAAAAAATTATGTGTGTGGTGTGTATGGAAAACTACTTCATAGAGGCCATTACCTGAAGGAACACGCGACTGTGCACACAGGAGTACGGCCCTACACGTGCCACTCTTGTGGCAAAGCATCTCCAACTAAATCTAATCACAATAAGCATCTGAAAATTCATCATGCACGAGAACCTGTAAATACTGAGGGTTAAAGTATAAAGTGTTTAATGTTATTTGTTAAGTAGTGTTTACTGACGTCATTAGCATGTTTTGTACATCCTCCAAAATATGCCAAATTTCCAGGAAGTAATGCAACACAGTTTTTCTCCCTTTAGCCCACAACAGTCCTGAAAAGTGATCAGTGATTTACAATGGGAAGATTTCATCAGTGACCTGGAGACTTTGCCCCGGGTACACTGCCAGAATAGTTTTGTATTACGAAGTCTGAAAGTAGTATCCATCACAAACAGCATAGCAACTGTAAAGTTGTACCACAACTGTAACAATGTATATTTTATCGAGCTTTGCATTGCCTAAACATGTCAGAGCTATCTTCAGTGAGTTTTTGGTTATTATTCTACTGAAAAAGAAAAACTGAGTGAAGTATCCAACGATGAAATTGAAGGGGTGTCATGTGACGTCCGCCCAGACCAAATGACGAAAACAATGACGAACATAATAGAAAACGAAAGAAAGAAAGCGGTAAAACGCTTTTCTGGAAACCAAAAGGTCGCGGCAAAAAATCCCAGTCGGATCTTGGATCTTTCATTCTTCGTTTTACCTAGCCTCCTCTTTCAACGATGTGAGGAGTCGCTAGAAACTACACGTGGATTGGATTCCATGTTAAACAGTAGGTCTCTTTTCTTTGTTGGATAACTGGGGTACCAAGTAGCCGAAATTGCGTCCAGTTTTGGTGAAGTTAGATTTTGCATTAAGAGTCTGTTAACGTGAATAAGTGACTTCAGAGCTGAAGATAATAATTAGATATTATTTAAGATCACAAATCAGGCGCGGGGTTATCCTCTCGTGCAACGAATATCAGGGGAGTGTAGTCAAAGCAGAATAGGAACTACTTGAGTTGGAATTCGGCCCACTTAATAGGTAATTTGTCTTAGATGAAGTCCCTCACTTGAAAAAGGCGATCGTAGACGAAGTAAAGAATATTTTATTAAGATCAAATATCTGTCAAAATAAAGTAAACGCTCAACAAAACACGTACGAATGAGACGATCAAAATCTGATGAAAAACAGGTAAAATATTATGTCTGCTTCTCCAAAATTATGACAGTTATGAGCACACAAATATGAATAACAGCGTAATCAGTAATTATGAATAACTGCTCAAGAGTTTACCCTTTTTATTGGAGTAAGTAGTTAATCTAATACATCGGCTTTGGAGGGAGAAACTCCCCAATTTAGACAAAAGACCTTTTTTATCTACTCAGAGATTGTCAAGTGAGTTAAGCCGTGCTAAATAGTGTTTATAATGAAGGACTTACATATGACTAACAAAGGATATAATACACTTCCTTATTGCCATGGGCCATATCCACTACATGTATGTTGTACTTGGAAAAGCGTAATACATCGTTGTGGGTTTGGGGTGTCGGAAGAAACTCCTGATCACACAGTATTTCAGGGCCTCATGTATAAATAAGTTGCCTCTGTGGAAGGCAACGCAGATGAGCTCATTTTTCGAGCAGTGATTTTAGTTATATCAGTTGGCCAATAGCAAAAGTTTAGTAAATACATTGCGATAGAGTTCTTAATTGTGATGGGTATTTTGCATTATTTTAGCCTAGAAAGAACATAACAGACTCACATACGTGTGAAACACTATTTCTGATAAAATTGAAGGGCTTATTTCAATAGTGGTACAAGTCCATTTTTGTTCATTTTGAGATACAGAGTCCTAAAATTAAATTAGCGCTGAAAAATCGGCAGTTGAGATACCAGAAATATTCAAGCTTATGGCTTCTTGCTAGAGATGAACCTTTCTTTCTGTTTGTTTGGATCATTAATTTCAGAAGCATTATAGGCAGAAAAGTGGAGGTAATGGACTTGTACCACTATTGAAATAAGCCCTTCAATTATATAACAGAAGCGAAAATCGTTTTAGTATTAAAGTAACTAAAAAATGGCTTATTAACAACTATTTGTCAAGAATATACTTCCAGAATATTGACTCCGATAGCGTTTCAGTACGCTGCTGAATAATTATAAAGCGTTGGCAGAAAGGAATAACCGTGTCTATTGAACCACATGAAACTGTCTGGAATCACCATATCACACAACTATCTTGTCAATAACTCTACATATCTTGAAATAAGTTGACACCTAATTTGCTTCCGAATGGGGAAAAGCATATTTAATATAAGATATGTCAACCGTACACTGAAATTCTTTCAGAGTAGGTTACAATGGTTCGCGAATGTTGCCGACCACAAATGCAAAAGCTTACACATTCTTGCGAGGAAACAAACAATTTTAGTCGTTGTGTTGTAATTATTATTAATTTACCAGTGACGCACCTTCAGATCGGCTGATATTAGGTGGTGTTAGGCAGAAGGGATACCGAGCATACAAAAGTACCAGCAAATAATTTCCCTCTTCAAATATTCGGAAATATTGTTCGAAGTCCTATAGGTTAACAGAACGGAATGTAGCCGAAACATGGTCAAAAGGATTTTGTTTTACTTTGTCAGGATACATGGGACCATCTAATCCACAGCCACTTGCAAGGAATCACTACATTTACAGTTCACAGAATGTTCATAAAAAGGAGGAAAACACGAAGAACAAGAGATTTCTCGTACATTATATATCAGCGAAATACTGCTGCGAGAAACTCATGAGCTGAATAAAAAGACCGCGTTGCAGCTTGGATTTGAAAATCTGAGGAATCCTGATGAAAATGGAGCCTGCAAAATAATACACACCTTTCTGTACAACAGTTAAGACAGTGTAATTTAAATGCACATTTTCGACTGTGTAAGTGTTCACTCAGTGAATACTGAACAACTTTCTAAGTGCCTTTTCATTATTATCTATCAATCTCGCGTGACGATATACTTACTGGGATGGTGAAAGTGGAACGCCTAGATGCATCAACAGCTGTGTACCGTAGTTCCGGGTAGATGGGACGTTTTATTCAAACAACTACGGCAGTAGTGATAACAGGTTTTGGTGTTACAAGAAAAGAATGTAACAAATAAATGCAAATAAGTCTCACATTTCTTATCACGCGTTGCTAGGTTCATAATGCCCGGCCGAGAGCCTTTAATATCACTTCCGCGGAAGTGCTGTTCACTTACCTACCAAATACGCGCCGACCGCCTGCATGCAGAGGAAGAAGTCCGTCTGCAATCCCCGCGCCTCCTGGCACCGACACAGGGGATATTGATTGCTTCTACACTTCACCAGAACGCGACATCCTCAGGGAGTGCCGCTACTAAATAACACCACATGCTCACATCTTCAGTACCAACTTCTTTTTAAAGGACGAAAGAAAAGACCTAGTCCGTGGTTTCAAACTGTCAAGCAGAAACCGAGATCTCGACAGGCCACAAACTGCATTTCCTGTTCGATCGCTTGCCGGACGTCACCTAGCAACAAACCAACTTGGGAGTGCAGGCCAGTTTCCTTCTCCCGTAATGTTCTCGAAGGGCGCTTAACCTCACTGAAAGCAGAAGTTTCTATTTGCAAAAAAATGTAAATACGCCTGTCGCCGCAGCCTAGCATTATTCAGGTTCGAAGCGTTCTTGAGACGCTCTCAGCGCATTTGGACACAAACATTCATGGCAAAAAATTCATTGCGTTTCAAACGATGTTAACATATTGAAATTTGTTTGTTTGCATATCACGGGTTACAAACAGAGAAAGTAAAACTAAACATTATTCCTATTTCATGCCTGCCTTCTCCTTCTCAGTTCCACAGATAAATGTAAAATTATAAACAGCGTTTGGTTCTGAAGCTGTACGTTAGCAAAAGTCTAGAACTTGTGATACCAAAAAGTTATTCGAAACCTGAAAGAAAGATTCAAGTTACAACACAACGCAGTGTTTGCCTATTGCTTATTTTATCATGTTCTTCCTCTTACGTTTTTCTCATTTTTGTTAAAAACAAATTAAAATATATAGTCACTCATTTCAACCGGAAATTTCAACTACCGTTTGAAATAGGAAAGTATGAGAACTCAAATTCATAGTGAAAATAAGACCTACCGTTTCTGCGTAAAATATTCAAAGAAATAATTAATAATTTGTAGAATGAGAATATTACAGTGGATCTGATGTCTGATAGTACAAACAAAAGGAAAGTGAGTTCTGAATGTGGATGAATCTTCAGGTAAAGTTTGATAGTGAAGCATTTCGACAGCGTTCCGAAGAAATTTTCATGCGGTTTAGCTGTTTCGTGTAACTTGAGAATAGATAAAAAACTGTCAACGCTTGAAACATTAACAGTCGTCTCCAACACGTCACATTTCAAGCTTTTCTCATCTTTACAGCAGACATCCGCAGCCGACGAGCAGATACCGGGTTCTAATCTTAGAGGCAGAAGAAATTTCTTTGTCACAAAACTGTGCATACATACGCTGGATTAAATTAGAGACACTCTGGAGTGCTCCGAAGTGAGGGTTTGTGATATTGTGATAACGATCCACCTGTGTGTCGGATGAGGACGTTAAGCTCACGACGTTATCTGAAAGGAGTGAAGTGTGTACCGTCATCGCCTGTCACTTTGTCTCTTCCCTTTAATCTCTACTGGTTTACATCAATAGAAATACAACATTACTCACCACGGTGACCTAGGAGATAGAAACAAGCACTTCACGTTCCGTAAAAGGTCCAGAGAAGACCATGTCAAAACATTCGTACGAGAATTTTAACTTTAATGCCAGTACGGGATCTTATAATTCTTTCCAGTGCTTACTAATAATAATGCACTGACTTTTATAGTTCTTATCTCTGTATGTAGTTTTCCAGCCCACAGTTCCAACGTAAATTAAGAAATACTGTTTATTTCTCCAAATATTATTTTAATTTGCGACTCGTGCGTTATAAACTCACGTTATTAATTTATTATTACTCTTCCTCTTCGCATTCTTTGCTAATATGAAACACAAAATACGAACACCATCGAAATTTAAAAGAAACAGAAAACTCATATGTCAGCTTGGGTAGAGAAAATGAACCATAATTGTACAGCAATAGCTGAATATGAATATTTACCTGACATCATTTGGCAAGCTCATCTGCAAGTAGCTTGCTACATAAACCGTGGTAAACTGGATATTACTTAATCCAAGCCTGCATCTGTACTCCGCCAATCATTGTGTGATATTCCTGGTTCAACCACCTTTGTTTTATTATCAGGGGAAAAAGACGAGAAGATTGTCAGTTTTAATTAAGCATAACTTTGTTTTATCTACATCTACATGTATACTCTGCAAATCACACTTAAGTGCCTGGCGGAGGGTTCATCGAACCACCTTCACAATAATTCTCTATTATTCCACACTCGAACAGCGCGCGGAAAAAAAGAACACTTATTAATTTCCGTGCGAGCTCTGATTTCCCTTACTTTATTATGATCATTTCTTCCTAAGTAGGTCGGCGTCAAAAAAATATTTTCGAATACGCAGGAGAAAGTTGGTGATCGAAATTTCATGAGAAGATTCCGTCGCAACGAAAAACGCCTTTGTTTTAATGATGTCCACCCCAAATCCTGGATCATGTCAGTGACATTCTCTCCCCTATTTCGCGATAGTAAAAAACGTTGCTGTCCTTCTTTGAACTTTATCGACATAATCCGTTAATCCTATCTGGCAAGGATCCCACACCGCGCAGCAGTAATCTGAAAGAGGACGGACAAGCGTAGTGTAGGCAGGCTCTTCAGTATATCTGTTACTTTTCCTAGGTGTCCTGCCAATAAAACGCAGTCTCTGGTCTGCTTTCACCACAACATATTCTATGTGTTATTTATAATTTAAGTTGTTAGTAACTGTAATTCCTAGGTATTTAGTTGAATTTATGTCCATCAGATTACACTGATTTATCGAGTGACCGAAGTTTAAAGGATTCCTTTTAGCACTCACGTGTATGACCTCACACTTTCTATTATTTAGGGTCAATTGCCAATTTTCGCACCGTTCAGGTATCTTTTCTAAATCTTTTTGCAATTTTTTTGATCTTCCGATGACTTTATTAGACGATAAACGGCAGCATCATCTGTAAACAACCTAAAACGGCTTCTCAGATTATCTTCTAAGTCGTTTATGTAGATAAGGAACAGCAGAGGGCCTATAACCCTACTTTGGGGAACGCCAGAAACCACTTCTGTTTTACTCGATGACTTTCCGTCAACTACTAGGAACTGTGACCTCTCTGACAATTGCACTCAACACTTCGTGCGTGTAAAGAGCTAGTTGTGTTTCACACGAACGACGTTTTCTACATCCGTTTTGCTTACGTGTCAGTAGACCGTTCTCTTCGAGGTAATTCATAATGTTCAAACACAATATATGTTCTAAAGTCCTTCTGCATATCGACGTTAATGATATGGGACTGTAATTTGGTGGATTACTTCTATTACCTTTCTTGAATATCGGCGTGGCCTGTGCAACTTTCTAGTCTTTGGGTACGGATCCGTCGTCGAGTGAGCGGATGTATGTGATAGTTAAATATGGAGCTATTGCGTCAGGATATTCTGAAAGGAACATGATTAGAGTGCAGTGTGGACCGGGAGACTTGCATTTATTAAGTGATTTAAGCTGCTTCACTACTCCGAAGGTATCTACTTCTAAGTTACTCGTCTTGGCAGCTGTTCTCGATTCGAATTCTGGAATATTTACTTCGTCTTCTTTGGTGAAGAAATATCGAAAGACTGTGTTTAGTAACTCTGCTTTCGCAGCACGTTAGTCGGTAGTATTTCCATTGCTATCGCGGAGAGAAGGCGTTGCCTTTAGCATAGTTTACATGCGACCAGAATCTCTTAGGATTTTCTGCCAGGTTTCGAGACAGAGTTTCGTTGTCGGAACTATTATAAGCGTCTCGCATTGATGCCCGCACTTAATTTCGAGCTTCTGTAAAAGATCGCCAGACTTGGAGATTTTGCGTTCGTTTAAATTTGGCATGCTTTTTTTCATTGTTTCTGCAACAGTGTTCTGACACGTTTTGAGTACCAACGAGGATCAGCTCCGTCGTTTGTTAATTTATTTGCTATAAAACTCTTAACTGCTGTCAATACCATTTCCTTGAATTCAAGCCACATCTGTTCTACACTTACATTGTTGTTTTGGAAGAAGTGGAGATTGTCTATCAGGGATGTGACAATTGAAGTTTCATCTGCTTTTTTGAATAGGCATACTTTTCGTTTATTTTTGGAGGATTTGGGGGTTACAATATTCAGTCTCGCTGCGACAACCCTCTGTTCACTAATCCCTGTATCCTTTTTGGTGCTCGTTATTACTTCAGGTTTATTTGTTGCTAAGAGGTCAAGTGTCTTTTTCACAACGGTTTACTATTCGAGTGGGCTCATGAACTAACTGCTCGAAATAATTTTCAGAGAATTCATTTGGCACAATTTCTGTTGATGTTTTATGCGTACCTCCGGATTTAAACATGTATTTTCGCCAACATATCGACGGTAAATTAAAGTCACCACCAACTATAATTGTATGAGTCGGGTACGTGTTTGAAATTATACTCAAGTTATCTTTGAACCTTTAAGCAATTGTATAATCTGAGTTGGGAGGTCAGTAAAAAGATCCAATTAATATTTTATTCCGGTTGCCAAGAATGACCTCTGTCCATACTATCTCACAGGAACTGCCTACTTCAATTTCACGACAAGAGAAACTACTTCTAAAAGTAATTGTGGGAAGCTAGTGCCTCCCGAAAGTTTGTGTGTGAACGCCTAAAACGTAAGTATTGTTATTATGCAAATTTATTTCACCTGCTTAACTAGGTTATAAAAATACGATAGAAATTCCCAAAACGCCCAAAATCCCCACGGTCAGTGTTGGCGATCGTCAAATGATCATCAATAAGTGGTGCTTTCACTACTTGCTAATGAAGTTAATTGAACAAATATGACCGGTGGAGACGGGTAAAAATCTCTGTAATATGGAGAATCGTAAACAACCTAACAATTTCCAGCGTTAAAAGTCGAAAACTAAAGAAATCACTCAAATTTAATGGAAATATCATCTTACAGCTGTCTTTTCTGTATTTGCATTGTTTCTCGTGGTTGCGTATAGCAGCCGTACAACGCTACGCAAAAGTCCCAATGTGGTACGACAACAATAAACTATTATATAAATCTCCTAAAAATGGTTCACTAATTTCCTGAACAGATTTTTGCAAGATAAGTGATGTTTCACTTGGAGCATCTATGAGTTCTCATTTTTAAGCACTCATGTAAAACAGTACAGTGCATGAAACTAATTTGCAGTCGTTGGCGTTGTCTTTGTTTGTACGTGATCGATGTGAATCCCGCACATTCTAGCAGTATTCTAGTCTAGGCGGCAGAAGCGCCTTATATGAAATCTCTATCAATCAATACTTCGTGAACAAATGAGTTCTGAGAGCAATAACAATGACATCCTACTCCTGACTGAATAGAAAGGAGCAACGTCAACGATAACCACATTGAATTGAGTCGAAGCACCGTGACCTGTTGAGAAGTAATACGGAAGTTAGTGCTCTTCTTGAGAAATCTTTTAAATAAAGCACTGAGATTGGGTAGGCTATGGAAGACTCTGATATTAAGATATTTAGTTATTACAAGGATAGGGATTGTAAAAGGCACTGCTTAACTAACAGCTGTAGACCGTTACGTTTAATAAATGCCTTGGAAAAAGTTCTGAAGCGGCTACTGTGGAAGAATTTTCGACAGTACGGATCTCTGTGTTCTTATTCTGTGTCGGTTTTGCTTACGTAGAGATATACCTATCGACAACGTTTCCAAACATGCTCTCAGATTGTAGATTTGTAAACAATAAATATCGTGCAACAATGGTGACTGACATCGTAGGCGCCTTCAATAATTTGTATAGGCCTGTGCTGTTGGATCGCCTAAGATGTCTGTGGGTGCTAAAATGCCTTAAAATCTTAGTTTTATGGACTATTCTAGAGCCGGATAGAAGGATGATTCGCTGGGTGGCACACGGTAATACGAAAGATTAACATGGGTTGCTCGCAAAGATTGACGTGTGGGACAATTTTCTGAGACCAGATGATCATGAGTTGCAGATACTGCTGTACGAGGTCGGTAATGCAGACAGAGTAGTAGATTACGCTTTGATGGTGGTCTCCAGGGATTCTGGACGGAAGCTTGAAGAAAATACATACCATGTACTCGTACTCCTACAAATACAGTGATGGTGCAGGAACAACTGATCAACAGTAGCTGCAAATAAAACTTCATATCGACTAACTGATAAAGTGTCCAGACTCCTATTACCGGACATTAATACAGGAAGTGTCCACCCTTTGCATTTATAACGGTTTCAGCTCTGCTGGAGATACTTTCAAAGAGATGTCTCAGTGCCTGTAGAGGAGCAGCACCTCATTCTTCCTAAAGAACCGAAACCAGGGAATGTAGTGATGGACGCTGCTCTCTGGCACGTTCTAACTCATCTCAAAGGTGTTCCATTGGACTCAGGTCGGGACTCTAGGCAGACTGCTCCATTTCAGGAATGTCATTGTCCACAAACCATTGCCTTACAAATGCTACTTTGACATGGAGCATTGCCATACTGATACAAACAGCCATCGTCTCCGAAATGTTCGCCTACAGTACACAGTAGAATTGGGCAAGGCGGATTCTATGCCCAAGTATTGTTATCCAATATGGCGCTGAAGACGTCATCCAAGATGACGGCGATGACGTCATTCAAGATGGCGGCCATGACATGAGCTGATGACGCAAGTGCCGTTATCCAAGATGGTGGCTCATGGTGGGAAAGTGCCACGCCCCCCTCCCTTCCCCCAGAAAAATGGCGGGAAGTTCAAATTCCAACACGATAATGCATCACAGCACGACTATCTCTAATAACCTAAGAAAATCGCGGGAAGATAGACCACTTGGGCTACCTCCACTAATGTAAGTCATCCGACCACTAACTCTTCCTAGGAACTGGCACCAAGTCGAATTTCGGTGGTAAAGAAATGTCAGTTCGCTTACCTCTACTAAGTTAAGAAAATGACATGAAAGAAAGGTTACCTCCACTAAACTAAGTCACGCAACCACCACCTCCTCCTAAGGATTCATGGAAAGGACTCGACAGTGCTGGACATAAGTCTTTACTATTTTGCATGCACTATTTTCTTTAAACAATTACGGGCACTACAACCATCCAGTGTGGTCGCCAAGGGGTCTGGACGCCAACTGACCTAGTACACAGTACCACCACCAGAGAGCGCACTCATCTGTGACATGATCCAAGATCGCAGGGGAAAAATGGCGACAGACTGTGTCTCCAGCAAGAGATCTAGAGTACAACAGACCTAGTAGGCAGTACCACCACCAGAGAGCGCTGTCGTCCTTTCTTAACATAATCCAAGATGGTGGGGGAAAATGGTGGGAAAATGGCTCTGCCTGTGCTGGACATGAGTCTTTATTTGCAGGAAGTGTCTCCACCATGAGATCTAGAGTCCAACTGACCTAGTACACAGTACTGCCACCAGAGGTGCTGTCATTCCTCCTGTGATGTAATCCAACATGATAGTCTGGGGGGAAGGGGGGGGGGGAAATGGCGCTAAAATGACTCAGCCTGCGCTGGGCTGCTGGGGAGAGTGAGGAGGGAGTGTACTTAATTTATTTTGGAGCAATTTATTTAGGGATGGAGTATATTTATTACAATGATACAAAACACATGCTTGGGGTCACAATACACAAGCCTGTAAACTATTTCTATATAATGCTCGACAGACATACAAACAACTCCTAACTTACCTAAATAATTTCAGTACAAACCTGCAAATTACTCCTAAGCAATGCAGCACGGTGATGTATAGACACGTTCAATACTCGTAAACTGTCCAAACAGCGCATAGTACAGCCTACAGTCCCACTCGCAAAATAGTGCAACAGAGACGCACAGACACATACGAGACTCACAAGAATATTGGAAGTCAGGAACATATTTGCCAGTGTAACAACAACTAAATAATACGAATGCTACTACACTCTGACAACGATTGACGGCTATGCTTCTGGAACGAATCTCAGTATATATACTGCACATAATTTTCCATGTAAAAAACCTCTCTCATACTCTCGCAGTTATCAATGTGCTGAATCTATACCTCCCTCATGATAGGGCACACAGTCATCCTTTCTAGTCATGCCACAACATAAACCACAGTAAGTTTACAATGCAATATATACACATTTTACACAACATAAGCCACAGTAAATTTTACAATGATATATATCCACATTTTACACAAACAGTGGAGTTACCTTTTATATCTGTACAGCACCCATAAAAAACTGATCGCCATATTGCACTGACAACTGAACCTCGCAAAGTGCCATACATATCGTCAAATACGGAAAGACTCCTACTCAATTACACTGCTCTCCCATTGAGGACAGGAGCTTGAATATTAGAGCGTGAAACCAATATCCAACCCAGCAATATAATATATCACCGCATCAATGTAGTAAACATACAATTCACATCCTCCGTCATAAAAAAACATCCCTTTTACATCTACATCTACATCTGCATGGATACTCTGCAAATCACATTCAAGTGCCTGGCAGAGGGTTTAATGAAACACCTTCACAATTCTCTATAATTCCAATCTCGTATAGCATGCGGAAAGAATGAACACCTATATGTTTCTGTACAAGCTCTGATTTCCCTTACTTTATCGTGGTGATTGTTCCTCCCTATGTAGACCGGTGTCAACAAAATATTTTCGCATTTGGAGGAGAAAGTTGGTGATTGCAATTTCGTGAGAAGATTTTGCCACAACGAAAAATGCCTTTCTTTGAATGGTTTCCAGCCCAAATCCTGTATCATTTCTATGACACTCTCTCCCATATTTCGAGATAATACAAAACGAGCTGCCTTTCTTTGAACTGCCTTTCAATGTACTCCGTCAGTCCTATCTTCTAAGGATCCCACACCGTGCAGCAGTACTCTAAAAGAGTACGGACAAGTGTAGTGTAGGCAGTCTCCTTAGTAGGCCTGTTACATTTTCTAAGTGTCCTGCCAATAAAACACAGTCTTTGGTTAGCCTTCCCCACAACATTTTCTATGTGTTCCTTCCAAATTTAAGTTATTCAAAACTGTAATACCAAGATATTTAGTTTAGACTGATTTATCATGTAACTGAAGTTTAACGAGTTTCTTTTAGCGCTCATGTCGACGATCTCACACTTTTCGTTGTTGATCTTCTGATGACTTTATTAGTTGATAAACGACAGCGTCATCTGCAAACAACCGAAGACGGCTGCTCAGATTGTCTCCCAAATCGTTTATATAGATAAGGAACAGCAAAGGGCCTATAACACTACATTGGGAACACCAGAAATCACTTCTGTTTTACTCGATGACTTTCCATCAGATACTACAAACTGTGACCTCTCTGACAGGATATCACAAATCCAGTCACATAACTGAGATGATATTCCATAAGCAAGCAATTCCACCACGAGCCACTTGTGTGGTACCATGTCAAAAGCCTTCCGAAAATCCAGAAATATGGAATCGATCTGAAATCCCTTGTCAAATGCACTCAACACTTCGTGTGTGTAAAGAGCTAGTTGTGTTTCACACGAACGATGTTTTCTAAAACCATGTTGACTGTGTGTCAATAGACCGTTTTCTTCGAGGTAATTCATAATATTGGAACACAATATATGTTCTAAAATCCTGCTGCATATCAATGTTAACGAATGGGCCTGTAATTTAGTGGATTACTCCTACTACCTTTCTTGAATATTGGTGTGACCTGTGCAGCTTTCCAGTCTTTGGGTACGGATCTTTCGTCGAGCTAACGGTTGTATATGTTTGTTAAGTATGGAGATAATGCATCATACTCCGAAAGGAACCTAACTGGTATACAGTCTGGACCAGATGACTTGCTTTTATTAAGTTATTTAAGTTGCTTAACTACTCCGAGGATATTTACTTCTACACTCCTGGAAATGGAAAAAAGAACACATTGACACCGGTGTGTCAGACCCACCATACTTGCTCCGGACACTGCGAGAGGGCAGTACAAGCAATGATCACACGCACGGCACAGCGGACATACCAGGAACCGCGGTGTTGGCCGTCGAATGGCGCTAGCTGCGCAGCATTTGTGCACCGCCGCCGTCAGTGTCAGCCAGTTTGCCGTGGCATACGGAGCTCCATCGCAGTCTTTAACACTGGTAGCATGCCGCGACAGCGTGGACGTGAACCGTATGTGCAGTTGACGGACTTTGAGCGAGGGCGTATAGTGGGCATGCGGGAGGCCGGGTGGACGTACCGCCGAATTGCTCAACACGTGGGGCGTGAGGTCTCCACAGTACATCGATGTTGTCGCCAGTGGTCGGCGGAAGGTGCACGTGCCCGTCGACCTGGGACTGGACCGCAGCGACGCACGGATGCACGCCAAGACCGTAGGATCCTACGCAGTGCCGTAGGGGACCGCACCGCCACTTCCCAGCAAATTAGGGACACTGTTGCTCCTGGGGTATCGGCGAGGACCATTCGCAACCGTCTCCATGAAGCTGGGCTACGGTCCCGCACACCGTTAGGCCGTCTTCCGCTCACGCCCCAACATCGTGCAGCCCGCCTCCATTGGTGTCGCGACAGGCGTGAATGGAGGGACGAATGGAGACGTGTCGTCTTCAGCGATGAGAGTCGCTTCTGCCTTGGTGCCAATGATGGTCGTATGCGTGTTTGGCGCCGTGCAGGTGAGCGCCACAATCAGGACTGCATACGACCGAGGCACACAGGGCCAACACCCGGCATCATGCCGTGGGGAGCGATCTCCTACACTGGCCGTACACCACTGGTGATCGTCGAGGGGACACTGAATAGTGCACGATACATCCAAACCGTCATCGAACCCATCGTTCTACCATTCCTAGACCGGCAAGGGAACTTGCTGTTCCAACAGGACAATGCACGTCCGCATGTATCCCGTGCCACCCAACGTGCTCTAGAAGGTGTAAGTGAACTACCCTGGCCAGCAAGATCTCCGGATCTGTCCCCCATTGAGCATGTTTGGGACTGGATGAAGCGTCGTCTCACGCGGTCTGCACGTCCAGCACGAACGCTGGTTCAACTGAGGCGCCAGGTGGAAATGGCATGGCAAGCCGTTCCACAGGACTACATCCAGCATCTCTACAATCGTCTCCATGGGAGAATAGCAGCCTGCATTGCTGCGAAAGGTGGATATACACTGTACTAGTGCCGACATTGTGCATGCTCTGTTGCCGTGTCTATGTGCCTGTGGTTTTGTCAGTGTGATCATGTGATGTATCTGACCCCAGGAATGTGTCAATAAAGTTTCCCCTTCCTGGGACAATGAATTCACGGTGTTCTTATTTCAATTTCCAGGAGTGTATGTTACTCATGATGACAGCTGTTCTCGATTCGAATACTGGAATATTTACTTCTTCAGAAAGCTGCCAGTGGATCGAAGTCACTCTCAGAAATGTTCTTCAAATTCGGCCTCGTTTCCCCCCTCGGCATAAATGCATTACTGCTGGCTTGCTTCCTCGCTTTTCTACACCCATCTCCAGACTCTGGGACTACAAGAACATGTATAATTTCACATGTTTTGCTGGAATATCTTACCATTTTCGCAGTACTTCTCGATATGAAGCACATATCAATATCGTTTGCATAGCAGTACCGCTCACGTGATATAATTCCGAAGATATAGACCGGAAGTTATTTCTCTCTAGAAACCCAAAACTTCAGCTAGGTGGGGCGTGCTGTAAACCACTAACTAACTAGAAACCTGTCACATCTGCGGAGACATTTACTCGGCAACTCGAAACAAATAGAGCAATCTGATATGTCTATTCTTGAATACCAATGTTGGTGATGTAGCAGATTCCAAATCATCCCTATAATTAATAAGGTCAACTAACTGTTTCTCAAGTCTAGAGAACCGGCAAACGTGTCCTCCACACGCTAGATGCATACACCACTATCGATCTTCCCTCAACTAAATAAAGAAGCGAAATGTGCTGAAGTAGTCAACCGAAAAATTTACATGGGAGGGAATAACGACCCAGCTCGAACACACCTCCATATTCAATCTTCTCAAATTTTCACGCAGTCACGAGAGCTATCGAACACATACTAAGTATTAGTTCGCTGAATGAGATTTTCACTCTGCAGAGGAGTGTGCGCTGATATGAAACTTCCTGGCAGATTAAAACTGTGTGCCGGTCTGAGACTCGAACTCGGGACCTTTGTCTTTAGCGGGCAAGTGCTCTACCAACTGAGCTACCCAAGCATGACTCACAGCCCATCCTCACAGCTTTACGTCCGCCAGTACCTCGTCTCCTACCTTCCAAACTTTAAAGAAGCTCTCCTGCGAACCTTGCAGGACTAACACTCCTAAAAGAAAAGATATTGCGGAGACATGGCTTAGCCACATCCTTGGGGATTTTTCCAGAATGATATTTTCACTCTGCAGTGGAGTATGCGCTGATATGAAACCTCCTGGCAGATTAAAACTGTGTGCCCGACCGAGACTCGAACTCATGATAAAATTATCGCATTTTGAAAGTGAGAGGTTCCCAGTTAGTCAGTGGCTTACAGCATGCCCCACCTAGCTGAAGTTTTGGGTTTCTAGAGAAACAATTTCCGGTCTGTATCTTCAGAATTATATCACGCGAGCGGTACTGCAATGCAAATGATAGCCAGCCAGTGTGGCTGTGCGGTTCTAGGCACTTCAGTTTGGAACCGCGTGACGCTATGGTCGCAGGTTCGAATCCTGCCTTGGGCATGGATGTGTGTGATGTCCTTAGGTTAGTTAGGTTTAAATAGTTCTAAGTTCTAGGGGACTGATGACCTCAGATGTTAAGTCCCATAGTGCTCAGAGCCATTTGAACCATTTTTTTGCAAACGATATTGATATGGGCTTGATATCGAGGATTACTGCGAAAATGGTAAGATATTCTAGCAAACCATGCGAAATTCGATATGTTCTTGTAATCCCAAAGTCTGGAGAGGGGCGTAGAAAAGCGAGCAAGCAAGCAAGCAGGTCTGGACCAGGAACAGTAATGCGTTTGTGCAGAGGGTGGAAATGAGGGCGAATTTGTAGAACATTTCTGAGAGTGACTTCGATCCACTGACAGGTTTCTGATGTAAAAGGGATGATTTTCTATGTCGTTTCTATGTCGAAGGATATGAATTCTATGTTTACTACATCAATGTGGTGATATATTGCTGGGTTGGATATCAGTCTCACGCTCTAATATTCAAGCTCCTGTGCTCAGTAGGAGAGCACTGTAATTGAGTAGGAGTGTTTCCATATTTGACGATATGTAAGGCACTTGGCGAGGTGTAGTTGTCCGTGCACTGTGTCGATCAGCTTTTTTCGGGTGCTGTACAGATATAAAAGGTAACTCCACTGTTTGTGTAAAATGTGTACATACAGGGTGTTACAAAACGGTACGGCCAAACTTTCAGGAAACATTCCTCACACACAAAGAAAGAAAATATGTTATGTGGACATGTATCCAGAAACGCTTACTTTCGATGTTAGAGCTCATTTTATTACTTCTCTTTAAATCACATTCATCATGGAATGGAAATACACAGCAACAGAACGTACCAGCGTGACTTCAAACACTTTGTTACGGGAAATGTTCAAAATGTCCTCCGTTAGCGAGGATACATGCATCCACCCTCCATCGCATGGAATCCCTGATGCGCTGATGCAGCCCTGGAGAATGGCGTATTGTATCACAGCCGTCCACAATACGAGCATGAAGAGTCTCTACATTTGGTACCGGGGTTGCGTAGACAAGAGCTTTCAAATGCCCCCATAAATGAAAGTCAAGAGGGTTGAGGTCAGGAGAGCATAGAGGCCATGAAATTGGTCCGCCTCTACCAATCCATCGGTCGCCGAATCAGTTGTTGAAAAGCATACGAACACTTCGACTGAAATGTGCAGGAGCTCCATCGTGCATGAACCACATGTTGTGTCGTACTGGTAAAGGCACATGTTCTAGCAGCACAGGTAGAGTATCCCGTATGAAATCATGATAACATGCTCCATTGAGCATAGGTGGAAGAACATGGGGCCCAATCAAGACATCACCAACAATGCCTGCCCAAACGTTCACAGAAAATCTGTGTTGATGACGTGATTACAGAATTGCATGCGGATTCTCGTCAGCCCACACATGTTGATTGTGAAAATTTACAATTTGATTGAGGAAGTACAGTACATACTGACGAAACTAAAATGAGCTCTAACATGGAAATTAAGCGTTTCCGGACACTTGTCCACATAACATCTTTTCTTTATTTGTGTGTGAGGAATGTATCCTGAAAGTCTGGCCATACGTTTTTTTTTAACACCCTGTACATCATTGTAAAGTTACTGTGGCTTATGTTGCGTAAAATGTGTATATATTGTATTGTGAACTTACTGTGGTTTATGTTGTGGCATGACTAGAGAGGATGACTGTGTACCCTATCGTGAGGGAGGTATAGATTCAGCACATCGATAACTGCAAAGGTATGAGAGAGATTTTTTACATGGAAAATTATGTGTGCTATAGATACTGAGATTCGTTCCAGAAGCATAGCCGTCAAGAGGAGACATTACCTGTACATCGATCGGTGTCAGACTGTAGCAGCAATCGTATTATTTAATTGTTGTAACACTGGTAAAAATGTTCCTGGCATCCAATATTCTTGTGAGTCTCGTATGTATTTGATGATCTGTAAACAACTTTGCGGGTTTAGCTGTCAGTGCAGTTTAGCGATCTGATCAAATAATTGTACCACTGAAACTCCTGTCTGCAGAAAGAAAGAAAAGGTGCTTTGATACCGACGGCATCAGCAATTCGATGGGTAAATTCGATAAGAGCCTATCATAATGTTCAATTCATTCACAAGACATCATTTGTGCTGGAATATAGGAGTCTCTACATAGTGGCGACAACGTTTGCATATGTTGAGAGCAGGAAGGGTATCACTTTAGGACCGCTGGGAAGAGTGCATTCAATGTTATTCTGCGCTATTTTCGTAAACAGGTTCTGTTATGGAAAGAATTTCCGTGCATACAAGCTGAGACTCACGAAAACTCATACAAAGCGCACGTTAAATATTTCTAGTACACTATGCAATTTACTAGAGTTGATGTTTATTATTTTAGATAGCCGTGTGGCTGCAGTATAACATTGAGAACATTGCTACATGCGCTTGCGATGGTATGTAACTAAGCACAACGATGTGTCAGCCACACGTCACGCATGATCCATTACAATTGCTAGGGAGAAAGCAGCCTGTGCTATTCTGAAACGTATCTCTGCACCATTGCTCGGCAAAAAGCTCTTCGCTGGACCACAGGTAGAGGGAGGGTTCATGCCAGCAGCAGTGAACACGCCCACGCAGCCCACCTTGGAGCGTCTGCAGTCGCGTTATCAACGGCGCCAAGGTGAACATATATTTCGAGAGAAATTTGTTGAGTATGAAAGGGATGCCGCCACTTCATGTGTGCGGGACCCGAATGGATGCCTGTGTGTGGTTTGACAACTGATGGCCGCATCACTTCACAGGGCTGTCAGTGCTTCCTGGCTTCTGGGAACATGTGCGGTACAATGGACAGGGGGCAGTGGGTGATGTCTGCACGTCTATGTTGCATTATTTTGCGAGCAGGTCTGTAGGCTGTGCTATGCGCTATTTGGACAGTTTATGAGTACTGAGCAAACTTCAAGAAGAATATAATAATCCAATCCCAAAAAAAGCAGGTGTTAACAGATGTGAAAATTACCAAACTATCAGTTTAATAAGTCACAGCTGCAAAATACTAACGCGAATTCTCTACAGTCAAATGGAAAAACTGGTAGAAGCCGACCTCTAGGAAGATCAGTTTGGATTCTGTAGAAATGTTGGAACTCGTGAGGCGATACTGACCCTACGACTTATCTTAGAAGAAAGATTAAGGAAAGGCAAAGCTACGTTTCTAGCATTTGTAGACTTAAAGAAAGCTTTTGACAATGTTGACCGGAATACTCTCTTTCAAATTCTGAAGGTGGCAGGGGTTAAATACAGGGAGCGAAAGGCTATTTACAATTTGTACAGAAACCAGATGGCAGTTATAAGAGTCGAGGGGCATGAAAGGGAAGCAGCGATTGGGAATGGAGTGAGACAGGGTTGTAGCCTCTCCCCAATGTTATTCAATCCGTATATTGAGCAAGCAGTAAAGGAAACAAAAGAAAAGTTCGGAGTAGGTATTAAAATCCATGGAGAAGAAATAAAAACTTTGAGGTACGCCGATGACATTGTAATTCTGTCAGAGACAGCAAAGGACTTGGAAGAGCAGTTGAACGAAATGGACACTGTCTTGAAAGGAGCGTATAAGATGAACATCAACAAAAGCAAAACGAGGATAATGGAATGTAGTCGAATTAAGTCGGGTGATGCTGAGGGAATTAGATTAGGAAATGAGATGCTTAAAGTAGTAACGCAGTTTTGCTATTTGGGGAGCAAAATAACTGATGATGGTCGAAGTAGAGAGGATATAAAATGTAGACTGGCAATGGCAAGGAAAGCGTTTCTGTAGAAGAGAAATTTGTTAACATCAAGTATAGATTTAAGTGTCAGGAAGTCGTTTCTGAAAGTATTTGTATGGAATGTAGCCATGTATGGAAGTGAAACATGGACGATAAAGAGTTTGGACAACAAGAGAATAGAAGCTTTCGAAATGTGGTGCTACAGAAGAATGCTGAAGATTAGTTGGATAGATCACATAACTAATGTGGAGCTATTGAATAGATTTGGGGAGGAGTTTGTGGCACAACTTGACAAGAAGAAGGGACCGGTTGGTAGGACATGTTCTGAGGCATCAAGGGATCACAAATTTAGCATTGGAGGGCAACGTGCAGGGTAAAATTCGTGGAGGGACACCAAGAGATGAATACACCAAGCAGATTCAGAAGGATGTAGGTTGCAGTAGGTACTGGGAGATGATGACGCTTGCACAGGATAGAGTAGCATGGAGAGCTGCATCAAACCAGTCTCTGGACTGAAGTCCACAACAACAACAACAACAACGAGCATGTCTACACATCACTGTGCCACATTGTTTAGGAGCAGTTTGCAGGTCTGTACTGAAATTATTTAGGTAAGTTAGGAGTTGTTTGCGTGTCTGCATAGCGTTATTTAGAAATAGTTTACAGGTCTGCAGACTGTGTATTGTGACCCCAAGCATGTATTTTGTATCAGTGTGATAAATATACTCCATCCCCAAATAAATTATTCCAAAATAAATAAAGTACACTCCCTCCTCACTCTCCCCAGCAGCCTAATGCAGGCTGAGTCATTTTCGCGCCATTTACCCCTCCAGGCCACCATCTCAGATTATGTCACAGGAGGGATGACAGCACCCTCTGGTGGCAGTACAGTGTACTAGGTCAGTTGGACTCTAGATCTCATGGTGGAGACACTGCCTGCAAAATAAAGACTCATGGCCAGCACAGGCAGAGTCGTTTTCTCACCATTTTCCCCCTCTCAAGCGTAACTGCTTGCAGCTTTGCTTCTCCACAGCTATACTGTTCGTGTCGAGGACTATCAAATGCTGGATTCTTCCTGTGGTGTTATTTACACTATGCTGCTTGATGGTCTGACCAAGGCAGAAACCCAAATATGCCTCTCTGATCAGGGTGTCATTGCAGTCCATCAGGTGATGAACAAGATAGATGAATCCTTGTTGCCCATACACACTCTTTTTCTCAATTTTGATAGAGTGGTGATTCCGTCACAGATTAAAGCAGGCTATGAAGTTATGAGAGTCTGACCACACCTTCCAAACCTCATGTGCTGTTACTAGTGTCATCATTACAGCCACACTCGAATGTTCTGTCGATAGCTGGCCAAATGCGTAACCCGTGATAGGGTTGCTCACGAAGGCACTTGTCCACCTCCTTCCACCCACCATATCAATTGCAGTGGCGACCATACCGCCTCCCCCCGAGATTATGGCATGTATCTAGATGGGTGAGTCATGGACAGCTGGGTAAAGGGAAAAGTGCCTTACCTGGTCGCTCACAAGTTGCTGGCCAGTCGAAAACCCTGCATTCCACCATCCGGCACTTCGGCACTTACAGTACTATTCTTGCTACATCTCGCACCACAAAGGACATGGCCACTCAGACATGCGACCTCAAATTGTGTACGGCAGTTGCAAAATCGTCCAGTCTCATGGTAGCATACCTGTCCCTTCCTCCAGCTGTGTAACAAGTCATCAAACTTTCACCTTACAGGTCGTAGTCGCCTGCTGCACATCCAGCAGGCCATAAAGGACAGAAGGAATACACTCGAAAAGACTTCCTGCGTTCCTCCAGCCAACAGACATCTGTGTCTTACTCTGCGAACCGGAATGGCTCCAATAAATGAAACAAAGGCAAACGGTCTTCTCCTTCGCCGACTCAGAAATCCTCTTTGACAGTGTTGCTTTGTGATTCCCTCGTTCGTCCGGTCTCTGTGTCGCCAGTGCGTGCTGCCAAACGTTTTTCTGCCCTGTACTCCAGAGACCGACAGAAGGAGAATGCTGATGCCTCTGTAGATCTCATGGAGCTGGATCATCCAGCCTCTGCGCCTTGTAGCAGTGAGTCTTCGAAGGCTGGCACTCAGCAGCCACCGAGATGACACCCCTTCTTTTTTTCCCTCCTCTCCTTTCCTCATCCTGACTCTCCTCCAATGGTACGTTTACGACATTTGATCCAACAAAGAGAACTCACAGCTGATCTTGGAATCACAGCATCAGCTTGTTCCCTGCCTCCAGGAAACAAACTTCCATCCTCACGACCGCTTTGAGCTCTCGCATTTCTTCCTAGTCTGCTTTGACCTTCCCCCCAAGGACAGCACTCCGTCCCAAGGGGGAGTCATACTACTCGTCCAGGATGACGTACATAGTCAACCTATCTCCCAGACTACCCAGCTTCAAGCTGTTGTAGTCCACATTTTCCTTCCTCACTTGACCTTTTCTCTCTCTACCATTTACATCCGTCTGTCATTTAGTATCACCCAGGCAGATTTCCTCCAGCTTACTGAGCAACCACCTCACCCCTCTCTGCTGCTTGCTGACTTTAATACCCACCATCCGCTTTGGAGTTCTCCCAGAGCCTGTACAAGAGGTGCTTTCTTGGCTGACCTTTTCAGTCAGCTTAATCTCATCTGCCATAACACGGCAGCACCTTCATACCTTTCAGATTCCACGCACACCTGTTCCCATTTGGACCTCTCCTTCTGCACTGCCCATCTTGCCCATTGTCTTGAGTGATCCATTCTCTCTGACACGTACTTGAGGGACCACTTGCCATGTGCTATCTGTTTGCTGACTTCTACCACACTTAAGTGCATACCCAAATGGCAACTTTCTAAGGCTGCCTGGAGGCTTTACTGCTCCCTGGCGACCTTCGACGAACACCGTTTCCTCAGTTGTGATGACCGAGTCGAATGTCTTACAAACGTTATCCTTACCGCCACAGAACGTCCCATTCCTCGCACTTGCTCTTTACCACGCCATGTGCTAGTCCCTTGGTGGACTTACGTGTGCCGCGACGCAATTCGTGCGCGGAGACGTGCTTTCCGCGTTTTTAACCGTCATCCTACGATACCAGACTGCATTCGTTATAAACAGTTACATGCACAGTGTCGTCGCGTTCTTCGGGATAGCAAAGAAGCTAGCTGGATTTCCTTTACTAGTTCTTTTAACAGTTCCACTCTCCCTTCTATCGTGTGGGCCAACCTCCGACGGCTGTCTGGGACCAAGGTCCAATTTCCGGTCTGAACGTAGCAGATGATTTCATAGTGGACTCTACTGCTGTCTCCAACACCTTGGGCCACTTTTTTGCGGAGATTTCGAGCCCTCCCATTATCAATCTTCCTTCCGCCATCGGAAACTAGTGAAGGAGGCGCGGGCAATACCCTTCTCTTCTCAGAATAGTGAGTGCTACAATGCTGCCTTCACTATGAGGAAGCTAGATCATTCTCTCACTTCATCTCAGTCCTCCGCCCCGGGACCGGCCGATGTTCATGTTCAGATGTTGCAGAACCTTTCCCTTGCAGGCAAGCACTTTCTCCTTCATACATACAATGGCATCTGGGCAGAGGGCACGCTTCCCAGACAATGGCGTGAATCGAGTGTCATACCAATGCCTAAGCCCTGTAAGGACGAACAGCTTCCTCCTAGTTGTTGTCCATTTCTCTCACCAGCTGTTTTTGCAAGGTGATGGGACGTATGATTCATGCCTGGCTGGTATGGGGCTCGAGTCTTGCAACTTACTAACCTGTGCACAGAGTGGATTTCGAGCACGCCGTTCTGCAGTTGACCATTTCGTCACTTTTCAACCCATGTCATGAATGGTTCTCTGCGGAAATACTAGACTGTGGCCGTGGTTTTCGATTCGGGGAAAGCCTACGACACCTGCTGGAGGACTAGTATCCTCTGTACTGTCTAGACATTGGGCTTCTGTGGTCGCATTCTCTGTGTCCTTCAGGAATTTTTAAGGACAGTGTTTTCAAGGTACGTGTAGTTTTTGCCTTGTTGGACACCTTCATCCAGGAAAACTATGTGCCTCAGGGTTCCAGCCTGAGCGTTGTCCTCTTTGCTATCGCCATTAACCCTATTATGTCCTGTATCCCACTGGACTTTCCCAGCTCCCTATTCGTTGACGATCTTGCGATCTATTGCAGTTCGCCACTGACTTGTCTCCTTCAGCAGCATCTTCAGCGATGTCTTGATTGCCTTTACTCATGGAGAATCGACGATGTCTTAGCTTTTCCACCGAAAAAACCGTTAGTATGAATTTCTGGCGGCGCAATTGGTTTTTTTCCACTGTCTTTACATCTTGGGCCAATTGCTCTTCCATTCGTTGAAACTACGAAATTCTTGGGGCTCATGCTCGATAGGAAACTTTTTTGGTTCTCCTACGTGTCTTACCTGGCCACCCACTGTACGCAGTCCCTCAGTGTCCCACGTGTCCTCGGTGTTACTCCCTGGGGATCGGATCGGACCACCCTCCTCCGCTTGTACCAGTCCCTCGTCCGTTCGAAACTAGATTATGGTGTTTCGTTTATCCATCTGCACGTCCGTCTCTATTACGCTGTCTCAATACTATTCACCATCGCGACATCCGTTTGGCCACTGGCGTTTTATATACTAGCCTGGTTGAGAGCCTGCGTGCAAAAGCTGCCGAACTACCGCTGTCATACCATCGTGACTTTCTCCTCAGCAGATTCGCATGCGATTTCTGCCATGCCTGGCCACCCATCCTATGCCTCCTCCTTCGATGACTCCTTTGATCGTCAGTATGGAGCGCGTCCCTCTTCTCTGTATGCTCCTGTAGTTCGCTTTTGGCTCTTGCTCCGGCAGGTTAGCTTCACGCTTCCTGCCACTTTCCCGATGGGTGTGAACCCTTCGTGCGCCAGCCCGTGTTCACCTTGACCTTCATTCGCTTCTTAAGGACACTACTAAAGCCTCGTCCTATTGCCGAAAGTTTCACGACCTTCGCACGGAACTTCGCGATAGTACCTTTGCGTACACTGATGGCTCTCAGATGACCACCGTGTCTGGTGTGCCTTCGTCATTGGCACAGACGATTTTCGGTATCGCCTTCCGGAACACTGCTCAGTATCTACAACAGAGCTCTTTGCCCTGCATCAGCACACGATACGTCCAGAGACACAGGCTCAATTGCGGCATCTGCTCTGACTCTCTCAGTGGCCTTCAGAGCCTATGTGTGCTGTAAACAGTCCATTCCTTTGTACACCGTCTATCTGTTAGAGCAACGGGTCCAGGAAAGTTGTCAGTTGCTCACTCTTGATAGAGTTTATGTGGATTCCTGGTCACGTCGGTCTGATGGGAAACGAGACTGCTGACGCTGTTGCCAAGGCTGCAGTCCTTGTACCTTAGCCCGTTAGTTCTTCCTCCTATGATCTCTATGTTACCGTCTGTCAGCAGGTGGTGTTACTTTGGCATCACCACTGGTCGTCCCTTCATGGGAACAAGCTCTAGGGAATTAAGCCTCTCCCAGTGGCTTGGACGACCTATTCTTGGCCTCTCGCCGTGAGGAAGTCATTTTACCTGGGTTGCGTATTTAGCACTGTCTTTTCAGCCATCGCCATTTGTTAAGTGGTGCTCCCCCACCACTTTGTGCTCATTGCACTCAATCTTTGACAGTTCGCCATTACCTGGCGGAATGCCATTTTTTAACCACTTACGTTCTCATTTATGTATGACGTCTGAGTTATCGGCCGTGTTAGCGGACGACGCGTGGGCTGTCGACCGCGTTTTACATTTTATCCGTCGTAGCAATATGGCGGAGGAAATTTAATTTTTAGTTCAGGACCTCAGTTTCTCTATGGCGTATTTTATGGACCTTTCTCCAAGTCCCTGTTTTTAGCTGTCTTTCCTTCCGTCGACTGCGCTTAACGCGCAGTCGTTTTTCTTCGTGTTCTATAGTTCTGCCATGAGCGCGTATGACCCTAGTCGTTTTTGCACCCTAAAACAAAAAAAAAAAAAAAAAAAACTACCATCGAACTGCCAAAGGGTCTAGCGTGATTCATCACTCCAAATCATTCGTTTCCAATCATCCAGTACTGTCGCTAATTAGGCCAGCTCAAGCGTGACTCAGCATTGAATCCATAAATGTGTGGCTTATGAGGAGCTGCTCGACCACTGTACCCTAGCCTTTATAATTTCTTATGTACAGCCGTTGTGTTAGCTGGACTGCTGGTAGCACTTTGGAACTTTAGAACACACAAGGAATTCCTTTCATCGATTTTGTCCGAATTTTTACATCAGCCCTCCACAGTGGTCAACGGCCCCCTCTGTCAGTACATCAGGTCTGACTGATCTCGGTTTAGCTTTGCCTAGATCTTTGCGTTTCCACTTCTCAATCACATAACTGGTAGTGGATGTATGGTAGTTCTGGCCAAATGGGGGCCAATGTTTTCTTATGTAAAGTGTCAACTTGCCCTAGCCTAATTTATTAACACTTTTTTTAACAAACTCTATTTTTTGGGCCCAAGTTTTGTTTAATTATGACGCAATTAATGGTAAATAACTGCCATGATAATTGCCATCATTTATAGGCAAGATGGTAGGCTAGTCTGGGATTTGGGTTCATGTTTACCAAGGTGTTCAATGCTTACAGCATAAAGTGATAACTGTCATTTTAATTTTGCTAATTAATGACCCAAAAAATGGTGTACCCCTCCCCGACTGTGGCCTTTCACCACACCACCGCCTAGCGCGACATGTGAGATACATCTAACCATACTTAACTGCCCAGCGTGACTGACGCAACGCTGTGAAGTGCGCACGCATAGCTAAAAACCAACACAAGCGTATCGAACAGGGTTCTCAATGTTATACTCAAACCACATCACTATCTAAAATAAGAACCAAGTCAACCTCTCGGAAATTGTACAGTGTCCCAGAAATAGTTAACACTCGCTTTCTTGATGTCTCAGCTTGTATACACGGAAATTCTTGCCCTAACAGAACCTGTTTACAAATATAGCGCATAATAAAATCGAATGCAGTCTTCCTTGTGGTCCTAATGTGGTACCCCATCCATCATGTGTTACCCATGCTGCTTTCAACACACAGAAACATTCCCACTGCTATGTAGAGACTCCTATATCCCAGCACAAAAGAATGTCATGTGAATGAATCAAGCATTATGACTGGCTCTTATAGAACTTACCCTCTGAATTACTGATGCCGTCAGTGTGTATGCAGCATCTGTGTTTTCTTTCTTTCTGCTGACGGGACTTTCAGAGGCCAAAAACTATTTCACACAGATCGCCATATTGCATCAACAATTAAACCCTGAAAAGTGCCACTATATATCATCAGATATGGAAAGTCTCTTAGTCAATTACACTGCTCTTCCGCTGAGGACAAGAGCTTGAATATTAGAGGGTGAAACCGATCTCCAACCCAGCAATATATCACCACCTACCATCTCGATGTAGTAAACATACAATTTGTATACGAAATCATCCCTTTAACATCACTCATACATATACCGCGAGACAGACAGTGCCATATATACCCCTCGCAACACTAGATATTTCCCTGCAAGGTCGGCAGTCATCCACACCTGATGGTTGAGCAGAACGCCCTCCACAGATCGAAGTCATTCTCACAACAGTTCCACAAATTCGGGCTCGCTTCCCCTCGGCACAAACACGTTACTGTTTCTGGTCTGAACCTGATTGCTTACTTGCTTTTCTGCATCCATCTCCAGACTCTGGGATTACAAGAACAGATGTATTTTCGCATGGTTTGCGATAATATTATACCATTTTCGCAGTACTTCTCGATATCAAGCACACTGCAGCATCCTACTGATAGCTGGCACAACATAATTCCCAAGATATAGACTGGAAATTATTTATCTACAAACCCCAAACTTTAGCGAGGTGGAGCGTGCTCTAGACCACTGAGTAACTAGAAATTTATCCCATGTGTAAGAGCCTTTATGTGAAAAAAACTCGACAAAAGAGAAATAGAGGAAACTGATATTTCCACTCGCTAATACCGATGTTGGTGATGTAACAGATTCCAAATCATCCCTATAATTTACAAAGTCAAACAACGTGTTTCTCTTCTCTAGAGAACCAGCAAACGTGACTTTCACCTGCTAGATGGACACACCACAATCCATGTACCCTCAACTAAATAAAGGTGTGAAATGTGCAGAAGTAATGACCCAACAATTTACATGGATGGGAATAATGGCCCAGCACAAACACACGTCCATATTGAATCTTCTGAAATTTCCACTAGATCACAAAAGCTATCCAACACATACTAAGTATTAGTTTGCTATTCTGCCATCTAGAGGATGATGCAGTTAACTCAACTACATTCCTGCATACAAACAGACCTTTGCATTCGGACAGCTCCTGCCACTAGCTGGAAATGTGAATCGCTCCCACCACAGGCCACACACAGACAGAGGTATCCTATATGTTTTATCATTGACACATATATGTTTTATCATTGTACCTACTTACGGTAGATTGTGATATATTGCTGGGTTGGAGATTGGTTTCACCCTCTAATATTCAAGCTCCTGTCCTCAGTGGGAGAGCAGTGTAATTGACTATGAGTCTTTCCATATTTGACGATATGTAGTGGCACTTTGCAGGGTTTAGTTGTGGATACAATAGGGCAATCTGTGTAAAATAGTTTTTTGCCTCTGAAAGTCCCATCTGCATATAGAAAGAAAAGGCAGACGGGGCTTCCACACCGGCGGCATCAGTAATTCAGAGGATAAGTTCGATAAGAGCCAATTATAATGCTCGATACATTCACAAGACATTCGTTTGTGCTGGGATATAGGAGTCTCTACATAGTGGTGAGAACGTTTCTGTGTGTTGAAAGCAAGAAGGGTAACATGTGATGGATGGGGTACCACGTTAGGACCATGAGGAACTGCATTCGATATTATTATGCGCTATTTTCGTAAACAGGTTTTGTTAGGGCAAGAATTTCCGTGCGTACAAGCTGAGACATCAAGAAAGCGAGCGTTAACCATTTCTGGGACACTATACACTTTTTGAGAGGTCGACTCAGTTCTTATTTTAGATAGTGATGTGGTTTGAGTGTAACATTGAGAACCTTGTTAGATGCGCTTGCATTGGTTTGTAGCTACACGCACGCACTTCACGGTGGACAGTCAAGCACGGTTAGATGTATCTCGCATGTTGCACTAGGATCAATGTACCCTGTGCTATTCGGTGATGTCAGTAACCCCAGATATCGCATCAGAAATGGTAAAACACACGTGCTGCCCAGAGGTGTCTTGCATATGGAGTTCTGTGACGTCAGTATAACACTCTAAGAACTCTAACTGTATACCCGAAAACAGAAGCAGCTTTCACCTGCTCGCTGCATGTAGCAGCAGCATGAGAGTGGTGGCTCGTGCTGGCTTGGGTTCAGCAGTGGCTCTGCAAATAGGTCTTCGCTCCCGTCTGGTCGCTTCAGTAACGGTACCTAGGTGAACACATACTTTGAGAGGAATTTCTCAGGTGTCAAGTATGAAAGGGATGTCACCGCCTCATGCTTGTGGTGCCTATGCATGGTTTAACAGCTGACAGCCGCGTCACTTCATGGGGGTTGCCTGTAGCCTCCTGTGCAGTCCAGTGGTCAGGGAGTGGCATGCGGTATCTGCATACGTTGATTGCGTGACTGTTGTATTATTTTGCTAGCAGGTCTGTAGGCTGTGCTGTGCGTCATTTGGACAGTTTACCAGTTGATTTCATGTCTGCACATCAGTGTACTGCATTATTTAGGAGCAGTTGGCAGGCTGTACTGAAATTATTTCGGTAATTTAGGAGTTGTTTGTGTGTCTGCAGAGCGTTATTTAGGAGTAGTTTACAGGTCTCTAGACTGTGCTATGCGTTATTTGGACAGTTTATGAGTACAGAACATGTCTACACATCAGTGTGCTGCACCATTTAGGAGCAGTTTGTAGGTCTGTGTACTGTGTACTGAAATTATTTTGGTGTAGTAGTTTGCCTGTGTGTAAGCTATAGAATGCACTATTTCGACAGTTTACAATTAGCAAGCGTGTCTGTTGCATTATTTACGAGTAGTTTGCAGGCCTGCAGATTGTGTATTGTGACCCCAAGCACATCAGGGCGAGTGTTTTGTGTCAGCGTAATAAATATACTATCTCTCAAAATCCGTCACTAAATAAATTGTTCAAAAATAAATAAAGTACACTCCTTCCTTACTCTCTCCAGCAGCCCAGCGCAGGCTGAGTCATTTTCCCCTCCAGACAGTCATCTTGTGTTATGTCATGGATGAGAGCGCCCTCTGGTGGCAGTAGTGTGTACTAGGTCAGCTGGACTCAAGATCTCATGGTGGAGACACTGCCTGCTAAATAAAGACTTATGTCTAGCACAGGCAGAGTCCTTTTCCCGCTATTTTCTCTCACCCCAGACCGCTATCTTGGGTTTTGTCACGTAATGGATGACAGCACCTGCTGGTGGCAGTACTGTGTACTAGGTCACTTTAACTCTGGACCCCATGGCGACTGTTGCAATATAAATAATGTACACTCCTTCCTTACTCTCTCTAGCAGCCCTGTGCAGGCTGAGCGATTTTCGTGCCATCTTCCTCCTCCAGACCACCATCTTGGATTATGTCACAGGAGGGATGGCAGCACCCTCTAGTGGCAGTACTGTGTACTAGGTCAGTTGGAGTCCGGACCTCATGGTGAACACATTGGATGGTGGTACTGCATCAAATTGTTTAAATAAAGACTCATGTATGCAAAATAATAAAGACTTATGTCCAGTACAGGTCGAGTCCTCTTCCCACCATTTCCTAGGACAAGACGGTGGTCGAGTGACTTAGGTTAGTGGAGGTGGCCCAACTGTCCTTTCTTTCCCGCCACTTTCTTAGGTTAGTAGAGTTACACTAATTGATCTATCTTCCTGCCAAAATTCAAATTTCCCAGCAACCCCTAGGACAAGGAGGTGGTCAGATGACTTAGGTTAGTGGAGGTAGCCCAAGTGTCCTTACTTTCCTGCCATTTTCTTAGGTTAGTAGAGATATCCCAAGTGGTCTTTCTTTACAACCAAAATTCAGACTTCGCACCAATCCCTAGAATGAGGTGGTGGTCAGATAACTTAGGTTATGGAAGTATCCCAACTGCCCTTTCTTTCCCGCCATTTTCTTGGGTTAGTAGAGATAACCAAGGTGTGATGCATTATCCTGTTGAAATTTGAACTTCTCACCATTTTTCTGGGGGAGGGGAGGAGGGGTTAGGTTAGTCTAGGTAGCCCAATTGACCTATTTTCCCGCCAAAATCCGCTATCTTGAATGATGTCATCACCGCCATCTTGAATGATGTCATCACCGCCATCTTGGATGACGTCATACACTGTTGCCAAGTCTACACGCCGCCATCTTGGATGACGTCATCACCGCCATCTTGGACACATCTGGCAACAATGCAGAGTGCACCCCTAACAGCTTTCTCCCAATACTGATATCACCATACTCCCACAGTACAACGACGTGTGGGACGATGAAGTTTTCTGTATGGAGAGATAATGCATGTACATCATCTGCGTAACATAAACGTAAGGGCTTTGACGTTTGTGAGTGCAATGCAACGTCAGTGTTCGAATCAGACTTTCTTTACCTTTATGTAAGATGATGGAACTTCAAAAGTTTATACAATAAGGATTCTAGCTGGAAGATAAAGAGAACATTGATTCTTTCTAATAAAGTAAAACGTGTGTGGTGACAGTAACTAGAAAATCTTTTTGAACACAACGTATGTGAACAGCGATTGCAAATATAAGCGCATGTAAACAGCAAGGAAAACATAATAATATCTTGTTTCTGGCCAGCGTGGTGATGTTTTGTAATTGTCATTTTCATATGAGACGACTGTCGAGTAGTTTTACAAATGAGGTAAAATATCGTTTTTCGGACTGAATTTGCACAAGTGATCTATGATCGTCATTTTATACAGTTGGACGGTCTAACACTATAACAACTAAGCTACCAAACAATTTAGGTAAAGCTTCTGTAAAGTTTGGAAGGTAGGAGACGAGGTACTGGCAGAAGTAAAGCTGTGAGTACCGGGCGTGAGTCGTGCTTCGGTAGCTCAGTTGGTAGAGCACTTGCCCGCGAAAGGCAAAGGTCCCGAGTTCGAGTCTCGGTCGGGCACACAGTTTTAATCTGCCAGGAAGTTTCATATCAGCGCACACTCCGCTGCAGAGTGAAAATCTCATTCTGGAATTTAGGTACATTTGGCTAAAACAACAATTTTCAAAGGAGTTTGATTTCGTTGAATGAGCTATCCTTTTTTGTAACAGTAGGAAAGCATATCTCGTAGGTAAATTAATAGTCAACCTCAGAGAGAGACACACTTTTAATTAAGTCGTGAACTTGTGCGGCGACGTGGTGGCAATTTGTCGGCGCGCTGCGACCACATTTTACGCATCTTCTCATTCTCTGGAACATCCAAAAACAATTTTTCAGGAGTTTTTATCAATGTATTTATAGAGTATTGTACTACACACTATTTTAACCCATTTTCCGAAATGTAAATTCCAAAACAAAATCTCACTGTGAATGAGCTCTGACAGCAGGAGCAGCGATGTAGCCAGTAACATTAAAGGCATCACGTAACCCGAATGAAGCGTTTTAGTGGGCTTTCAAATAATTTCAATTTCATTTCCGTTTTTACAAAAGAATACTGAAATTCAAGCGGGAAGAAAGCATGTTAGGACTGTAAAGTGACATAATTAAACATTTAAGACAGTTTCCAGAAAACTCAAATACCTTACTGTGCGAATTATATTTTAGCTCAAACAAGTAAACCCCAGAACCACCCATGCACCTTACATAAGTGGACTATGTCATGACATAACTCTATACCAGTCACATAATATAACATTAGTGGGAAACTGTGGGCCAATGGGTGGACACCAACATGGTTGGAAACCCCTCCTCCTCTCGCCTGGACCAATAAGGTTCGGGCTCTACCTCCCTCTTATCTTCCTTTATAACAGGATCAATTGCCTAGGCCTCATCATTCGGTGGTCTGTCCATCATGTGGAGGGTTCAGGTTTCTTAGAAAAAAATATTGTTAACAGTAATTCTATAGTGGCAGGACTTGAAAATAAGTGTTATGACAAATTACATAATTGATTGTTATTAATAGTTGTTTGTGATACAATTTTCACAATATTTTTATTGTTTACTAACAATTTTAAAGGTTTTATTCTTGTTGTTGTTGTTGTTTATTGAGTTTTTTCTCTGTAAAAAGGTTTTTTTCCAACATAACAAATACCCAGGAATAATTTTATCTGTTACATAAGATCTTAATTTAGCTCCTCATGATGTCCCTTCAGCTCTTCCGATCTTCCTCTGCGCCAAGTCTTCTCACTGTTAATTGTAAATTCTGGAACCAGCTGATCAAACGGCGTCCTCTTCTCTTCTTCCCCTTCGGTTCCCATTCCAGGATCATTTTCGGAATTCTGGCGTCCTCCATTCTTCTTACATGCGTGTACCATTGCAATTTCCTTTTATCCATCACGTCAGGTATTCTTTCTCTTACTTCCATTCTCTTTATGATTTCTTCGTTTCGTAATTTCTGTTTTCTAGAAATTCTTGCTGATCTTCTCCAGAAGTCCACTGCTACTGCTTGCAGTTTTTTCTGTGTGTTTCAGATTAGTAGTCCAGGTCTCCACTCCATACATAACTATGCTCTCTAGTATAGATTTATACATGATTTTCTTTTGTTCGGTTTATTATATTTCTACTCTATAAGATTGAGTTGAGCATCCCAATGACCTTCCTTCCACTGCTAATTCTTTTATTAATTTCTACCTCTGATTTTCCCTCCATCTCTAAAATGGATCCCAAATAACAGAAAGTACCGATCTTCTTCATTTTCTTTCCCTCTACGTATAAGTCACATGGATCATTAGTTAGGTATTCTGCTTTTTGGTAATTAATCTTCAATCCCCAGTTTCTGTAGCCCATTGCTAATTGGTTACATATATAATTTGCATCCTCCCCATCTTGTACTATGACTACTTGACCTTCAGCAAACAGTAGGAGATGCAAATAATCTCCATGCTTAATTTCTAGCCCCACCCCATTGCATAACGAGACCATGTCTTAAGACTGATGTCTATTTAAATTTTAAGTAATGGTTGTGACACGGGGCAGCCTTGTAACAAAACCCTTGCTTGTTCTAAATTTTTGTGAAAGTGTACTACCAATTTTCACTTGACATGTTATCTTTATATATTTCTTGTGTTGTTTTAATTAAAGTACACTTTATGTTTGCCATATGTAATGCTCTCCAAAGTAGTTTTCTCGGTACAATATTATATGCTTCTTCTGAATCTATGAAAACTAATCGTATGTTTTTTTTTTGTTTTTTTTGTTTTTGCTGATGTTTCTTTAAGATCTGTCGCAATGGAGAAATATGGTCTATACATGATCTACCAGCTGTGAAGCCACATTGTTCTTCCTGGTTTTAAAATTTAATTCCAGCTTATTTTTAATTATTTTCCCAAAACTTTCCATTAATGTGTTTATAACATAAATTCTTCTATAGTTCGAGTAGCTTTTGCAGTACCCTTTCTTAAATATAGTATTAATACAGCCCAGCTTCATTTCCTTTGGTATTGAAGCTCCACATAAAATTTTACTGAATAACCGTGTTATTAGTTTCATAATTTTGTCGCCACCATATTTTAAGAGCTACAGACTGATACGCCTCGTCCAGGTGATTTACCATTCTTCCCCATCGTTAATACATTACTCACCTCGCTTTCTAAAACTTGGATCTCCTCCTCTTCCCGTTCCTTTTCTTTCACTGTTCCTTCCTCCAGATACTCTTCTCTGTCCTCATTTAATAATTTCTGGGATATTCTTCCCATTCTTTTGGTGTTATCAGTTGAAGATTGGTTTTGGCTTTCATCTCCTGTCGAAGTCCTTTTAATACTGACCCCGTTTCTTTCGCTCTCCCAAATCCTAGTTTGCTATTGACATTAGCACATGTCTTTTGCCATACTTCATTCTTTGCTGTCCTTATTTTTTTTTCATCACTTCACTCTTCTTTTCCCTATAGATTGTTATTTACAATATCTTTAACTGACGCCTCTATTTCCACAGACCACTATTCTGCTGTACGACTGTGGTTGTTTCCCCTTATGCCCAGCACCTCTGTTGCTATACTTACCATCGGATGTTATGTGTTCATATATTTCCTCTTTACTTCCTCAAAATGATTCTTCCGATGTCTTTCTTTTTTTCTATTTTGGCAGCAAAGAATGCTCCTATACGTTCATCTTATATGCTGTCAATATTGAAGTGTAGATTTTGAGCTTTCTCAGTACATTTCGTTTTTATGTGGTTAGAATCATTCTTTCCATTCTTCCATGGCCAAAAAAATCTTCATTTTTACTAAATAATGGTCTGATCCACACTGGGCTCCTCTATAACATCCAACACCTGCTGCCTTGAAACTACTTCTCTGTCTAATGATAATATATGTAATAAGCAGCTGGCGGCACGGGTAAAATTTTGACATCAAATTGATATGCAAATTAATTAAATTGATCAATTAATCGTCCCCAGGACCGCAGGCACACACACGAGTCGCTGATACTGTTAAGCTTTCGGGTAGAATGCTGTCTGCGATTTGGAATCAAGTCTATCCATTCTACCATGTACTTGCGTTGAATCCTGTAGAGACATCTTTTAATGATTACAGCCACTGGTGAATCATATACGTGCCCCTCTCATATCTCGAAGCGAGTCGCCTTTTTCGAACCTATCTGCTAAGGATCCCATACAGCAAAAACTCCAACGTTGTTTTGTAGACAGTCCCTCTGCATCTTGGTCGTGACCGAAATCGCTTCCGCAGACCGGTGTAAAGTTACATCACCTGTACTGTAGGACGACCATGTCCAACAGACTATCAATCACACGAGAGGGTTCCTGTATTATTCCTTCATAAGCAGTTTAATTGTTTTTTCGGTCGTAACACACCTTATCAGTGTACACCGCCATACACTGTTTTTTTCTACCATGACTTAGAGATCCATGTCAGCTGCTGCTAAACCAACGTTAACACATTTTGATCCTCTGGCTCTCACAGATATCTGAACATCGCATGGCATAAACTGCACGGCTACCACAACACAGGCTGGTAGAAATAAAACAGAGAAGCAATGTTTCTCATTGACAAAAATGTGGGAGACATCACAACATATGGAAACTGAAAGAGTTTGCAGTATTGTAGAGTGCTTACAACAGCTATTCGAAGGTGATGACCTGTACAGCTAATCTCATTTTCCCCATCGACAGGGTAGCGGATATCTTGGCGTTCCATTTCGAAAAGCATTGTTCCTTCATTTGGCAGTCATGTACATGATTACTGGTCCAGTGTTGACCATCGCCATAAGGTGTTGTTCACAACATGTGTGAAGTAGTACAAATAAAAACGTGGAGGGCATCACAGCATATGGAAATAGGACCAGTCTGTAGCACTGAGGAACGCTACCAAACAACTGTATGGAGTTGATAACCTCTACATTTAATCCCATGCTCCACAGTGACAAGTAGCAGATATTTGGTGTTCCACCAAGGCTCCCTCGATCTCAACCAAGTGGTGACAGTCAATCATTATGCAGTAATCATCAGCATACCCAGTGGACAGTCGGGATGGGAAAGACACCATTGATATGGAACGATGTACTGTAATACACACTGTGGTTGACAGCGAGATCAGTTTTACCCCCCAGAAGTTGGTGAGAGCTATATCCACCACATTCTGCAACCCATGTAGAAACAGAGTGAGCTGAGTTAATGCTATAGGACTGTGTTTTGATCACTCGGTGGAAATGGGAACATGTAGTAGCTCCCCCCCCCCCCCTCCCCCCGCCCACGTACAATATGTAAGGTCAGCGCCTGCTTCTGCAACACACCGTAGTATAAAAGACAGTATGAACAGTTACAGTGGTGTTTCTTATCGGAAAAAGTAGGAAGACTCAACATCATACAGGTACTGCAGTCCAAAGCAGACCTGCGTCCCTCAGGAGCCATTCACGTCTATCACCCAAACACTCTATCATCGTTACTCTGTACCATCCAACAGAGAAAAATTGCGAAATATAAAAGCTCTGCTAACTTTATCCAATAGATTTTTACCGCATCTCTCTCTTCTGATATATCGAAAACAAATACCGTCTGCAGTCTGGCATCTAGCACATGCGGCAATCCTATTAAATATACAGGTATTGATCCATTGGAACAGGTGGCCAGTGATCGACGTTGCTTGCACAGACCGGTGTAAGGTTGCATCACCTATACTGTATGAGGACCATCTCTCACAGATTATCAGTCGCAGGAGAGGGTCCCTGTTTCGTTGTTTGACACACTGCTTTTTCTGCTGTAACACGTTTTGTACACTGCCATACTTTTTTTTTCCGCCACGACTTCAACGTCTGTGTCAGGTTTTAAATTGACATTCACGACTTCGACGTCTGTGTCAGGTTTTAAACTGACATTAACAAATTTTGTTCCATTGCCCCACAAAACTAGACATCGCACGGTGTAAATCATGTTGGTGCTGCTGATCCCACAACACACCCACGCACTGGGTGATTGCAATAAGAGGCAGTCACAACATAAGTTAACTGGAATACTCTCTTTCAAATTCTGAAGGTGGCAGTGGTAAAATACAGGGGGCGAAAGGCTATTTACAATTTGTACAGAAACCAGATGGCAGTTATAAGAGTCGAGGTGCATGAAACGGAAGCAGTGGTTGGGAAAAGAGTGAGACGGGGTTGTAGCCTGTCCCCGATGTTATTCAATCTGTATATTGAGCAAGCAGTAAAGAAAACAAAAAAAATTCGGAGTAGGTATTCAAATTTACGGAGAAGAAGTAAACACTTTGAGGTTCGCCGATGACATTGTAATTCTGTCAGAGACAGCAAAGGACTTGGAAGAGCAGTTGAACGGAATGAACAGTGTCTTGAAAGGAGGATATAAGATGAACATCAACAAAAGAAAAACAAGGATAATGGAATGTAGTCAAATTAAATCGGGTGATGCTGAGGGAATTAGATTAGGAAATGAGACACTTAAAGTAGTAAAGGAGTTTTGCTATTTAGGGAGTAAAATAACTGATGATGGTCGAAGTAGAGAGGATATAAAATGTAGACTGGCAATGGCAAGGAAATCGTTTCTGAAGAAGAGAAATTTGTTAACACCGAGTATAGATTTAAGTGTCAGGAAGTAGTTTCTGAAAGTATTTGTATGGAGTGTAGCCATGTATGGAAGTGAAACATGGACGATAACTAGTTTGGACAAGAAGAGAATAGAAGCTTTCAAAATGTGGTGCTACAGAAGAATGCTGAGGATAAGGTGGGTAGATCACGTAACTAATGAGGAGATATTGAATAGGATTGGGGAGAAGAGAAGTTTGTGGCACAACTTGACTAGAAGAAGGGATCGGTTGGTAGGACATGTTTTGAGGCATCAAGGGATCACAAATTTAGCATTGGAGGGCAGCGTGGAGGGTAAAAATCGTAGAGGGAGACCAAGAGATGAATACACTAAGCAGATTCAGAAGGATGTAGGTTGCAGTAGGTACTGGGAGATGAAGAAGCTTGCACAGGATAGAGTAGCATGGAGAGCTGCATCAAACCAGTCTCAGGACTGAAGACCACAACAACAACAACACAACATAAGGGAACTGGAAGAGTTTTGAGGCACTGTGGAGCGTTTCCAAACTGGTGTCCGAAGGTGGTTGACGTCCTCTACACTTAAACTCATCATTCACAGTGATGGGGTAGCTGATGGCGCTGTGTTCTGTTTGACTGATTCTTCGTATTGATGCCATGCACATGATCACTGTTTCAGCGTTAGCCATCCACGAAAGGTGCTGCCCCCTCCACCAAGACTCTTTGTCCACATAAAACAAGCGATGTTAGTCAACCATTACGTGGTAATCAACAGCGTACCAGTGGACGGCTTGGATGGGAAAGACACCGTCGATGTACTGTAATAATAAACATCATAGTTGATAGTGCGATCAATTTTAGCAATTTTATCATATTTTCAACACCAACCAACGACGCAGCAGCATGCTTACCAATTTCTGTATAGTCGCTAAACAGCCCCTCCACTGCTTTGCGAGTACCATAGCGAATTTAAATAGCTGACTGTGCAGTACGTTCATTCATTGTTAATTCTGGAACATATACACCAAAGTATACCAGACAGCGACCTACATTTCTCTAGAACTTCAATCATAGTGCGTAATTTACGATCTTTCTCAATGCGGATGGGAGTCACAGGGCATTCTCGCAATCTTAGGATAAAGTTAGAGACCGAAAGATCACCTCGCATTGTCTTTGACCAACGCTCCCTGTAGCACTGGCATCAATTTAATCTGCAGCTAACCAGAAGTAGGAACAGTGCGAACCGAGGCTGTAACTGATGTCCTGCATCCATCCAAGAGCACAAGATTTCTCCAAATGCGCGAATGTCGAGGAGGTTGGCACCCGTTATCGGTGAATAGTAGATATGAAAATGTTGTGATGGCGTAACAGACGGTTAAGAACAAGAAATGGGTGGCTTTTATGCGTGATGGAGCTCCAGACAGACGGAGTTTGTAGCAGCTTAAGTAAAACAACTGTGCTATCAATTCTAAAGTATTGTTCTAGTGTCTGGGGTCATTACCAAGAAGGCATTGGTAAGAGAGAAAATAACACATGCCCTCCTAAGGCTACAATGTTCTGCGCTTAAAACACGCTATAATGTTAGATCGTTATGGTTTCTGCCCACTGCTCACACACGTCATGGTTCAGAAATTATACTATGCCCGCATCAGTCCAATATAAAATGATCGTTAGTAACGCAGAATGCCTCACGCAAAGAAAGAGACAAACCCATAGTAGCGGTGTTTGACATGTGAAATTACACATCATACCATCACTAACCAGTAAACAGGACATCTGTCAAGCAGATGTATACATGGGGGCTGTAGAGCCTCACAAACACCTGTCACTAACTTAGAATCACTGTAGTTATGAAACTAAAGACTCGATTTTATTCCAAAGATGCGGCGGGGGGACGCAGCACATGGCATAAATCTTCGTTTGTCCAGAGGAATGTGTCGAAACAGTATGGTTGCGTTTCATTACACATGAGATGAAAGTCCCTGATGACCGAGAGGTTTGCTGTTAATGATCGCAAGTAGGCAGTGCTCTAAGTAACAACCAGAACACGCAGTTGTCTGTGGGATGAACACAGGTTATGTCACACAACTGATGCATCCCAACAGAACACTGGAAAAAAATGATCAAATGACCTGTAGAAACATCTCTCTCTCTCTCTCTCTCTCTCTCTCTCTCTCTCTCTCTCTCTCTCTCTCTCTAGAATTCATCATCAGTCTAACATGAAATCCTACCTTGTTACAACTCCATCACAACTGATCACTCCATCCACACTCTGTCATTCCTAATGCATATGCAAGTAAGTTTAAAGGCAGATAGTTCTCTTTTTTCCAAGAAAGTATCAAAGACGGCAGTCAACTTGCATGTATCATTACTACCTCAATAGACATATGGTGGAATGTTACCTCGGCGAAAAATAAAAACTGTTTCCCCAGTTCCAGGTGCGTCCATCTCATTGTTTTCCTGTATTCCTCTTGCTGCCGTATACTCGTTCCCATGTAGAAAAATTGTTCTGCACCAGTCAGAAGACATGCAAGTACTCCCTCAATTTCCCTGCATTTTGGCGTATTTTCCCTCAATTTATTCGTATTTTCCGCCATTTTATCGATTTTATGTCACTTCTATCCATGCGATCATGACATCACTTCTCGTTCCGTGTTCTAAAATTGCTTGTAGTGCAGCTGCTAACACCTAACGCAAATGCACTATTTTTCTGGTCGGGCGGCATAGTATAGCACCGTACTTGAATGAATCCAGTCGCCTCCACCCGCATATTCTACAGTTGCAACACGTTTACTCTGTTTTCAGTATGTTTGTGTTTGTGCTGCAAAATAGTCAAAGTTTTTTTCCCGATTTTATGCAGAGTGGGCATGATTCCGCTGATCATCTGTAATCGGCGGCGTTACCCTTCGCTGGATATCGGTTAATAATGATATGCGAATTGTATCATGCAGTTGAATGTAAAAGCTATACCGATTTTGCTCATACAAAATGAAAGTAAATGGACTGCGCCTGTTTTCGTGGAAAGAGGACATTTACTATCGTCGCATCTGTTTTCCTTTTTTTAATAGATGCTAGATTATAGATGTATTGACGGATGGATGTATGGAAAGCAGATGTAAGTCTTAAGTTTGTAAATAGTTTAATTTTAAATCTTGTACATAATCTGACTGTTCTTAACTGAGGATCACTGAAATGAATAATTTACTTTAATTTTTGACAATACTTGGTTGTAATAGCCAAGAAACTAGCAAATGTCTGAATGATGGATTTAATGAAAGCAGATGTAAGTATTAAACCTGTAAATAGTAGATGTTTAAATTTAATTCATGTACATAATTTTACTGTTTATTGACTGAGGATCATAAAAATTAATGAAACTCAAGTTTTTCTAATTACATTTTTGTAATGTGTTTATCTGACATTTTCCACACCCAGGAGGATTCCCTCTTTCATGGGTCTATGGAATGAATAATTAATCTAATCTAATCTAACGTCAAAATACAGTTGTTCTCCAGCACAGAATAGCAGGCTGTTCCCTAATAGGCCGCGGCTGTCCCTTTAGAGAAACAACCAGCTGTCAGGATAGGTCTTATTTATCACGGTTTTGTTCTGAGGGATGCCTGCATCACACTCTGTTGTAACGCTGACCGCCCAGCAATTCATTGTACTGAAGACACTGCGGACCATCTGGACTGTTCACTGAAATTTCGTTGTTGCTCCAGAGGGGTCCGGTCTTTCCAAGATATACTTTTAACAGATTGCAAGAAAGAGTTGTTGACGTTAAATAAAAGTGTTTTCCATCGAAGAACGAGAGTCCTATTGGAGGCGTTGGGGTCTTGCCTAGTCTGTGTCAGGTCGCCATCACAAGTGGACCCCCTAACCATTAGGGGCAGCTGTGGCACTTTACATGAGAAGAACGAGTTGCACTTGGGACAGACGTCATTTTATCTCTTATCGTTTAGTTAACTATACCTGCTTTTGTGTTGACGGAGGACCATCGCCTCAAGCTGAACAGCGGCCAGCTCCTGCCACAAGATGGTCGGTGGAATAGCGGGCAGTTTCAAAATGCCTGTATCCTCCCTGTAGATGAATGGAGAGAGGGAGGGAGGGGAGAGGGCCTTGATTATTCGGCAGTTTGTGATTGTACATCGAGGAGAATGCACGTTCAACTACCACCCCATTTCCTGTCTTTTAGGACGACGATTTTCCCCAGTACATGTGCTGCATTATGACCCATTCATTATGAGTGATTTTTTGTTTTTTCATTACAATTTCGAAGTGTAATTAGAACTATGACACATTTTTCCCATCAGTTGTGCTTTTGTGTATTGGCTTCAATTAGCTGGGCTGTAGGGTTGTTTTTGAGTAGGTGTATGTAGCAAATGCTGACATCAAACAACAATAGATACTGTATGCTAGAAGGTAATATACTTTTTAAACTCCTCTCTGTCCAACACCAGCATCTCGTCAGTTGAACATATTTCGTGCCAAAAACAATAAAGATAGTGCCTTACACCACTGTCTTTTTCCCAACATCTTGTATATGTAGGTTGAGTGTGTCTGTCATTAGTTTCGAGTGGTATTGCGAAATTTTTTCCCAGCGGGATAACACCAGTTGTATGGCATCATCAGTTTTTTGAGTTGTATTGCGATTTTATGCCATCCTTTTGTAGCACTATACATATTGTTGTATAATTACGCCCGATCATTATGATTACTTACGTAATTAGGATGGATCTTTGCGTCATTTTCCCGACGAAAATAAATAAAGTACACTAACCTAACCTTCCTCTCCTGCACCTGAACAGTTTCCATGTGTTGGGGGCTGCACTTGTGCTTTCGATCCAGTAGAATCAGGGTTCAAGGCCCAGAAATGGCACTGATATTTTTAATGTCCCATCAATTCCAAGCACCACTGGTGGTGTAACTGTGTTAGGGCGGTGCACTTGGGCTTTCAGTTCAGGAGGACCAAAGTTCGAGTCCTGGAAAGGGTACTGCCAATTTTAACTTCCGTCCAATTCCGGGGGGGGGGGGGGAGGGGGGGGGGGTGCGATGTCTGCACAGTCCTAGGAGAAAGAAATTCCCACCAAAATACTAAATACCCGCCAATAGGGTAGGTATGGTGAGGGGGAGGGTGACGATGTGAGGATGGGGAGAGGAGGTTGGGGCCCACATGCTAGCTGAGAAAAAGATGTGATGTAATCCTGGGGCAGGAGTGGGCGTGGGCGTGGTCGTGGTCAGGGGCAGTTGGAGACTGGGGGTCATTAATTGATCAATTTAATTAATTTCCATATCAATTTGATATCAAAATTGCACCCATGCTGCCAACTCCCTACTGCTAATATAATCTATTATAGAACAAAGTTCTCTAGTATTCTGTTACCAAGTATATTTATGAGTATCCTTGTGTTGTAAAAAGTGTGTTGGTAATTTTCAGATCAAACTGTTCACAAAATTCGATCAATCGTTCTCCATTACCGTTATATTCTGTTTCTCCATGTTTTCCCACTATCGAACATGATTCTCTAATTCCTATTCTTCCATTCACATCTCCCATGATAACCAGTTCCTTCCTCCTTGGGATTTTTTTTTGGAGTCTCCCTAAGGATTGTCCAGAAAATATCTTTCTCCTGTTCTTTGGTATCATTCGTGGGTGCATATACGCCAATAATTGCAACTTCCATGGCAAATAGTCTTTTTACCACAACAGTACTTCATTAATAAATTTGGAATTTTTGATTCTCTTTTTCCATGCTTTCTTTATCATAGTAGAGACTACTGCTTTGCCTCTTACCGCTCTGAACACACCACTCCAAATATGTACATAATTACCAAGTTCTTCTTCTCCTTTGCTTTTCCTCTTCGTCTCAGACAGTACAACATCCATTTCGAAACTGTGAAGTTCTGTTGGTAATATATTCTTCGCCAGTTCGTCGTCCAAGATTCAAGTTTCTCTGAGACATATTATTAGGTTTTTAAGGTTTTAATTTTTTCACGTTTGAGTGAGGAGTTGGCCCACTGCACAACCCCCCCCCCCCCCCCCCCCCCCCTGAGGACCAGGTAATTTATTCTCAAGGTTTTCTTCCTTTAGCCTTTGATAAGCCAGTATCACGTTACAGGGCAGCATCCGCTAGTTTTGGTCCAACTTGGGTGGGTATTTTATTTCCCTGATAACCACCACATCTGGTGAGCATTCCTCTATCCGCCACTTGGGGAGGCGCCCGATGGGAGGCTAGCAACTCCACAAGGGGAAGATTTTACTTGCAAAGTTATTTCTTTCTGAAAACACGCACAGTGGGTTCTTTACAATGCTTTTTCCGTATTTACAGTAATTTGCACAGCAAATTTTTTACATTTTTTGTTAGTGTATTTACATAGCCATTTATTTTTCTTGCATGTACACATATTGGTTTTATCAACAAATTAATTTTTACTTTTCAGATGACTTATCACTGTAACAACATTCATTTACGCTAAAGCTAGTACAGAGACAACAACTTAAATACTAAGTTTTCCACTGTGTTTCAATACGCACTTTTATACATCATTTACATTTTCTTTCTATCATTATGCACACAATATTTACATTTTAATCATTTTTTCCATATAAAATATATGGGTAATGAGGGCTAGCAGTAGCAAGTGGAAAAAAACCACATACACTCACACACTTACTCAATGAACCGTAACAGTACAGGAAGGTGCCAATACTGTACCCACTGTGCCTGTATTCTTCATGGCATACTATCCACAAGTTCATCAAGGCACTGGTGGTATAGATTGTCCCACTCCTCAATGGCGATTCGGCGTAGATCCCTCCGAGTAGTAGGTGGATCACGTCATCCATAAACATCCTTTTCAGTCTATCCCAGGCATGTTCAATACGGTTCATGTCTGGAGAACATGCTGGCCACTGTAGTCGAGCGATGTCGTTATCCCCAAGGAAGTCATTCACAAGATGTGCACGATGGGGGCGCGAATTGTCGTCCATGAAAACGAATGCTTTGCCAATATGCTGCCGTTATGGTTGTACTATCGGCCGGAGGATGGCATTCACGTATCGTGCAGCCGTTACGGCGCCTTCCATGACCACCAGTGGCGTACGTCGGCCACACGTAATGCCACCCCAAAACAGAAGGGAACCTCCACCTTGCTGCACTCGCTGGACAGTGTGTCTGAGGCGTTCAGCCTGACCGGGTTGCCTCCAAACACGTCTCCGACAATTGTCTGATTGAAGGCATATGCGACACTCATCGGTGAAGAGCACCTGATGCGAATCCTGGGCGGCATGTTACTGGGCCCATATGTACCGCGCTGCATGATGTGGTTGCAAAGATGGACCTCGTCATGGACGTCTGGAGTGAAGTGGCGCATAATGCAGCCTCTTGCGCACAGTTTGAGTCGTAACACGACGTCCTGTGGCTGCACGGAAAGCATTATTCAACATGGTGGCGTTGCTGTCAGGGTTCCTCCGAGCCATAATCTGTAGGTAGCAGTCATCCACTGCAGTAGTAGCCCCTGGGTGGCCTAAGCGAGGCATGTCATCGACAGTTCCTGTCTCTCTGTATCTCCTCCATGTCCGAACAACATCGCTTTGGTTCACTTAGAGACGCCTGGATGCTTCCGTTGTTGAGAGCCCTTCCTGGCACAAAGTAACAATGCGGACAAGATCGAACTGCGGTATTGACGGTCCAGGCATGACTGAACTACAGACTACACAAGCTGTGTACCTCCTTCCTGTTTGAATGACTGGAACTGATCGGCTGTCAGACCCCTCCGTCTAATAGGCACTGCACATGCATGGTTGTTTACATCTTTGGGCGGGTTTAATGACATCTCAGAACAGTCAAAGGGACTGTGTCTGTGACACAATATCCACAGTCAACGTCTATCTTCAGATGTTCTGGGAACTGGGGTGATGCAAAACTTTTTTTGATTTGTGTATATGGTGCAGAGCCAATATCCTTGAACAATCATATCTTGTAATCTTCCATCAAGATAGCCTTTGAGACCACACAATACACACACTTAGCTCACCTCTGGGTAGCAGCTACATCTATACAATATACATACATTTTCAACCTGAGCCCTATGAAGTGTGCAATCAGTGATTCATTCGCCTCATCTTTCATCAGGCCAATAACATTCTCCTTTTGTGGTGTTATTATAGAAGGGTTATTGGTCACATAACAAGATGTCTCTACTTCTTTGTAACTGTACCTAATTGCTTCATATGTGTGGTGTCACCGCCAGACACCACACTTGCTACGTGGTAGCCTTTAAATCGGCCGCGGTCCATTAGTATACGTCGGACCCGCGTGTCGCCACTGTCAGTGATTGCAGACCGAGCGCCGCCACACGGCAGGTCTAGAGAGACGTACTAGCACTCGCCCCAGTTGTACAGCCGACTTAGCCAGAGATGGATCACTGACAATTACGCTCTCATTTGCCGAGACGATAGTTAGCATAGCCTTCAGCTACGTCATTTGCTACGACCGAGCAAGGCGCCATAGCATTTGATAATTAATATTGTGAAGCTTGTACAGTAACGAGAGAAGTACACCAATTGTGGATTAAAGTTAAGTATTCCAACAGCTACGTACTTTATTTGCTAGACTCAAATCCTTTAACTGTTCCAGACGTCACGCCAATCTGCATGAGCTTAACGCGTGCCTTTCGGCTACCTCCGAGTGGCTTGGCTGTCTTGCCACGCCACTACAATATGTATCACAGCCTTTCACCTAGTAGATTAAACTGTTCCTCTGTCTGTCTGCATCCATATAACGTTACTTGGGATCAATGAAAAGTGACTTTGCAGACTCATAGTGGAATCACCACATGTGGAGTTCAGAGAGGTACAGAACACACATACCAATACAGACATGGTTCGTGAACTGCACTGAAACCTTAGCCATCTGCATAGCAACTATTCCTTTATTTAACATGGTGACCTGCTTGAAATTTGGCAATACTGCTTGAAGGAGATGCTGCACTTGACCCTAACAAGTTCAGTCCCAACCTGAGACACTGTTGGAGGTTTCTGAAATGCAGGATGTATCACTGAATATTCCCCAGTTTTGTCAACAGCTCCTGGATGGATACATTTCGTGTGTCTAGGCACTCTGCACATAGTGGCAAGTCAATGTGCACATAATGGAAATGGGCATGATATGCCAGCTCTACATCTAAAATATATCCCTCACCAGCATTCGCCATCATATTTTCGATCTTTTTCGTCAATCTGGCAGTTTCCTCTTTGGCTATCCGCCAGAACCCTCCAAACGGTAGACTATGTAGCGTAGCATACCTGTAAAGATTGTTTACACCCAAATAGAGGATGTAACTCAAATTGACAGATGGCATGTATTTCTCCTCACTCATTTGCAGGTTATTTGCCTTGGCATACCTGTGTGTGCACTGGTGAAGTCCACCGCAAATCCTACATTCAAAGAAAAAATGGTTCAAATGGCTCTGAGCACTATGGGACTCAACTGCTGAGGTCATTAGTCCCCTAGAACTTAGAACTAGTTAAACCTAACTAACCTAAGGACATCACAAACATCCATGCCCGAGGCAGGATTCGAACCTGCGACCGTAGCGGTCTTGCGGTTCCAGACTGCAGCGCCTTTAACCGCACGGCCACTTCGGCCGGCTCATTCAAAGAAGAGCAGCATGTCAAGGTTGGTCAACAGTTCGATGCTAACATGTGTTCTACTTAACATTGTGTCTCATGAAAGCCATGGTGTGGTGAAATAGAAGGTATGATACAGAGAATATGTGTCAAAGTCTATACTCCAGAATTTCTCAAAACTGTCTTCGAGAAGATATACATTCATGCTCGTGAATAATCTTGAAAGTTCTCCTAAATCAGGGATGCTGAACTCCTGCCAAATATTCACGATGTACCCATACTCTGCATCTGTTACGGAAGTGCCTGTTGGTTTACTGGCCAATGTGATCATATCGAGCAATGTGGTTTCATAAAGTCTCTCTATCAAATCCAGGCATTCATATAGAAAGACCTCCTTCACTGTCATAAGCTGAAACTTTTCGTCATTAGGATATGTGACTTTGGTGATATGCATATCTTCCTGGCACATTGTATAAACAAGTTTCTGAAGAGATGCCTGAATTAAATGTGGCCAATCCAGGAAGTGAAGAGTTATTCTTGGTATGATTTTCTTGGAAAAGAAAATTTACTTTTCAATGGTGTCACGAATAGCACTGACCTTGCCACCATTCAAACCAAAATCACTCAGGTGCTCAACAAGGAAGTGGGTATCTACCCGAAAAAATTGGCAAGATGGGTATGTGCCATGGCAGTTGGTATTTCATGTTGCAGGTGTTGTGAACTGCACCACAGAACTTCCTCATTAGATGACAATGGTCTCTATGTAGGATTCCGCTTCTCTGTCCAGTGGTACCTCGTAAATATGACAATCAGTTCCCTTGCTCATAGGAGACATCATCCCTCCTATGAGGTAGCCATGGTAATGTGGTGATAAATCCAGTTGGTCAACTGCCTATGATAGCTGTAGTGATACAATGCAACATACCATACATCTCATTCCATGAAGGTAGTATGGGAGGCAATGGGGTTACCTTCAAAAGGTTCTACAGGAACTAGGAAGCACATGAAGTCGGCATATAGACTACGAGAAAGGAGCATCACACCTGGGAGGGGGGGGGGATGTTTTTAAGCTTCAAGAACTTTTTATCATGGTCTCTTTAAGGGCCATCTAGAGGAGATCTTCCAAGTCTCCCAAAACACCAAACCCCTAGTCTGGTTCAGGTTCATTGATGATATCTTCATGATCTGGACTCAGGTCCAAGACATTCTATCTTTGTTCCTTCACAACCTCAACACCTTCTCTCCCATCCACTTCGTGTGGTCCTCCTCAAACTAGCGGGCCACCTTCCTAGATGTTGACCTCTTCCTCTCCAATGCTCCATCCACACCCCTGTCCACATTAAACCCACCAACAACCAACAGTACATGCATTTTGACAGCTGTCACCCCTTTCACATCAAAAAATCCCTCCCATACAGCCTGAAAACACGAGGACAGTGTTATTTGCAGTGATAAAAACTCCCTTGCTCTGTATGCTGAGGGTCTCACCAAGGCCTTCAGACACTATCCCCCAGATGTAGTCTGCAAATAAATCTCCCGTGCCATTTCCCCTCACACCCCCAATCCTTCCAACATCCCCAAGAACCAGCCACAAGGGAATACCTCTTCATCAACTAGTACCATCCCAGACTGGAAAAACTGAACCACACCCTTCGCCAGGGCTTTAATTACTTATCATCATGCACTGAAATGAGGGACATCCTACCCGAGATACTTCCCACCCCTCCTAAAGTGGTATTCCATTGCCTACACAACATCCTAGTCCATACATGTGCTGTTCCCAATCCCAATCCCAACTCCTTGCCACAAGGATCACATCCCTGTGAAAAGCTCAGGTGAATAACCTGCCCCATCCACCCACCCAGTACTTCCCATTCCAGTCCTGTCATTGGTTTATTCTACCCCATCAGGGGCCAGGCCTCTGTGATAGCAGCCACGTTATTTACCAGCTCTGCTGCAGTTGTTGCACACCTTTTTATATCGGTATGTGTACCAACCAGTTGTCCACCAGGATGAATGGCCACCGCCAAACTGCAGCCAAGAGCAAAGTAAACCACCGAGCGAGGTGGCGCAGTGGTTAGCAAACTGGACTCGCATTCGGAAGGACGACGGTTCAATCCCACGTCCGGCCATCCTGATTTAGGTTTTCCGTGATTTCCGTATATCACTTCAGGCAAATGCCAGGATGGTTCCTTCGAAAGGGCACGGCCGATTTCCTTCCCCATCCTTCCCTAACCCGAGCTTGTGCTCCATCTCTAATGACCTCATCGTCGATGGGACGTTAAACACTAATCTCCTCCTCCTCCTCCAAAGTAAACCACCCATGCAGCTGAATGTAACACATTGGATTTCAATGGCTGCTTCACTACCCGAGCCGTATGGATCATTCCCTTACAACACATTCTCTGCCCCCATAATTATCCCGGCCTCAACCTACAGTAACATACTCTCCTTGCAAACTCCACCGAACAGTTTCCACCCCCTCTGTCCTATCATCTCTTCCCTATTCTCATCTCCCACCCTGTTTACTTGCGGCCCTCTGCCAATCCACCCAGCCATCTTTCCCCACCTCTCCTTTTCTTCTCCTCTCTTCCCCACATCCATGCTCCGGAACGTCCAGATGCTGCGCCTGTTGGCAGTCTGAATGGTGCATGTGTGTGTCTATTTTATTGACAAAGGCTGTGACCAAAAGATATATTTGAGTGTCTTTTAATTGTGCCTGCCTGCAACTTGATGTGTCTTCTTTATGGTAAGTAGTAATGTGTCTTTTCCTAGAATTGTTGATGCTCCTATTTGGAGTTTCCATTGTCTATAACTTTAATTGTTTAACGTGGGAATCGATTATGCAAATTCATGCTGTTTGTGTACTCATATTACATGCCACAGAACGACATATAAATACTCCTTGCAGAGTGCTATTGTTAAAAACATTCCTGTTATTATCAAATTTCTCAAACACAGGACAGAGCCAAGTAATGTCTTGATACAGATGTGTGGCAGTCTCTCCAGGTGGCGCCCACAGAGCTATGGACATGTTCTTGGCGATAGCGAGTGCCTGCCACTACGTGATGCTCTGCAGCTCTAAGGTATTGTCTCACTGCCGCAATAAAATTTTATTCTCACTGCCTTCTTTTATTATTATTATTTCTTTCCTTTCTCAAACGTTATGTCTGGTTAAAAATGGAAAGTGACGTGGACCTGGATCAAGCGTGACTTCCTTTTAACTGTACAGTATATGTTACATTGCATTTAGGAACTTTCAGGTAATTGAATATGTATTTTTATTGGTGAGTATGATTTCAGGTTTGTTATGTGGTGTTTTTTTATCTGTTATAATGGTTCTGTTCCAGTATAATTTGTATTCATCATTTTGCAGTGCATTTTGTGGTGCATACTTGTATGTGGGAACGTGTTGTTTTATTAGTTTATGTTGTATGCCAAGTTGTTGATGTATTATTTTTGCTACAGTGTCATGTCTTCTGGGGTATTCTGTATTTGCTAGTATTGTACATCCGCTTGTGATGTGATCTACTGTTTCTATTTGTTGTTTGCAAAGTCTGCATTTATCTGTTGTGTTATTGGGATCTTTAATAATATGCTTGCTGTAATATCTGGTGTTTATTGTTGGATCCTGTATTGCAATCATGAATCCTTCCGTCTCACTGTATATATTGCCTTTTCTTAGCCATGTGTTTGATGCGTCTTGGCAATGTGTTGCTGTGTTAGATATGGTTGCTTGCCATGTAGTGTTTTCTTTTTCCAATTTACTTTCTTCGTATCTGTTGATGTTACGTGATCTAAAGGGTTGTAGAAGTGGTTATGAAATTGCAATGGTGTAGCCGATGTATTTATATGAGTGATTGCTTTGTGTATTCTGCTAGTTTCTGCTCGTTCTATAAAGAATTTTCTTAAATTGTCTACTTGTCCATAATGTAGGTTTTTTATGTCAATAAACCCCCTTCCTCCTTCCTTTCTGCTTAATGTGAATCTTTCTGTTGCTGAATGTATGTGATGTATTCTATATTTGTGGCATTGTGATCGTGTAAGTGTATTGAGTGCTTCTAGCTCTGTGTTACTCAATTTCACTACTCCAAATGAGTAGGTCAGTATTGGTATAGCATAAGTATTTATAGCTTTTGTCTTGTTTCTTGCTGTCAATTCTGTTTTCAGTATTTTTGTTAGTCTTTGTCTATATTTTTCTTTTAGTTATTCTTTAATACTTGTAGTATCTATTCCTATTTTTTGTCTGTATCCTAGATATTTATAGGCATCTGTTTTTTCCATCGCTTCTATGCAGTCGCTGTGGTTATCCAATATGTAATCTTCCTGTTTAGTGTGTTTTCCCTTGACTATGCTATTTTTCTTACATTTGTCTGTTGTGAAAGCCATATTTATATCATTGCTGAATACTTCTGTTATCTTTAGTAATTGGTTGAGTTGTTGATTTGTTGCTGCCAGTAGTTTTAGATCATCCACGTATGGTAAATGTGTGATTTTGTGTTGGTATGTTCCAGTAATATTGTATCCATAATTTGTATTATTTAGCATGTTGGATAGTGGGTTCAGAGCAAGGCAGAACCAGAAAGGACTTCATGAGTCTCCTTGGTATATTCCACGCTTAATCTGTACTGGCTGTGATGTGATATTATTAGAATTTGTTTGGATATTAGGAGTGGTTTTCCAATTTTTCATTACTATGTTTAGGAACTGTATCAATTTAGGATCTACTTTGTATATTTCCAATATTTGCAGTAACCATGAGTGGGGTACACTATCAAAAGCTTTTTGGTAATCAATGTATGCGTAGTGTAGCGACCTTTGTTTAGTTTTAGCTTGATATGTCACCTCTGCATCTATTATCAGTTGCTCTTTACATCCTTGTGCTCGTTTGCAACAGCCTTTTTGTTCTTCATGAATAATTTTGTTCTGTGTTGTATGTGTCATTAATTTCTGTGTAATGACTGAAGTTAATACTTTGTATATTGTTGGTAGGCGTGTTATGGGGCGATATTTTGCTGGGTTTACTGTGTCTGCTTGATCTTTAGGTTTCAGATAAGTTATTCCTTGTGTAAGTGTATCACGGAATGTGTATGGGTCTGCAATGTAACTGTTAAATAATTTAGTTAGATGTGAATGTGTTGAGGTGAACTTCTTTAGCCAGAAATTTGCTATTTTATCTTTTCCAGGGGCTTTCTAATTGTGTGTAGAATTAATTGCTCGGGTGACTTCATGTTGCAAAATTACCACTTCAGGCATTTGTGGTATCATCTTGTATGTGTCTGTTTCTGCTTGTATCCACCGTGCATGCCTGTTATGTTGTACCGGGTTTGACCATATGTTGCTCCAGAAGTGTTCCATGTCTGTTATGTTTGGTGGATTGTCTATTTTAATGTGTGTGTTATCTATTGTCTGGCAAAATTTCTTTTGGCTTTTGTTGAATGTTGGGTTTTGTTTCCTTCTGTTTTTACTTTTTTTGTATCTTCTATGTCGTTTGGCCAATGCTTGTAATTTTTGCTTCTTTTCATCTAATTGCTCTATCGCTTCTTGTTGTGAGATATTACCTAACCTTTTTCGTTTTTTGTCTGATATTTCATGTGTTAGCTGTCCAATGTCTTTTCTCAGTTTTTCTATTCTGATCAGTAGCCTGTGTTGCCATGCTGGTTTTGTGGCTTTCTTCTGTATGTTGGTTGGTTCTGATCTCTGCCTAGTGCGTATATTTAGTGTAGTGAGTGCTCCTATATAAACCAGTAGTTGTAACTCTTCCATAGTTGGGTTTTCATTTATTTTGTTGTGTATGATTGTGTTGATAGTTTTTAATGTTGTTTCGACTTGTGGGTTATTTGGTGGTCTATGCAAGAATGGTCTAATGTCTGTATTTGTGTCTTTGTATTCTATATATGCCAGCTGAAATTTTTCTTCTATATCTAACATGTGTGTTACTTCGAGTTCTATTTGTGCTTGTTCTGGTGGCTGTCTTAAGATTTCGTTTTCCTCTGATTGTTTAACTGATGTGTGTTGTTCTTTGTTTGTTTGCTCTGGGATGTTTGAGTCCATTACTGTTTTTTCTTCTTCTTCTGACTGTACATTATTTTGTTCCAGTATTTGTTGTACTTGTTGTTTGATGTTTTCTAGTTATGACTGGGGTATCCTGTTATTTCTTATTATTATACGGATCTGATCAGCTAGTCGTTGTTCTGTTAAAAATTTTAATTCTGGGTATCTGATAATAAATGTTGTGTATACTTGTGATCTGTATCCAGTTGTGTTGGTTCCTAGGTTTGTTGCTTGGTAATAACAGAACATGAGGTGTCGATTAACTTCATCTGACCATCTCATCCTCTGTCTTTGTTTTCCTTCTAGGGTGGTTGCAGGAAGCATATCCTGCAAAACACCTCTATTTGGATTTAAATCATTTTCCAGTTGGCTAGCAGTGTCGCTACCATTGTGGGCGGGCATAGTGTTCAAACGTCGTCCCCGACCATGACGGCGCTTGCCCGAGGCTTCTTTAGTTCTGTCCTGAACCAACTAATCACACTAAATGGGGGGTTAGCCCTATTAGTGGTTTGTTCTTTTCGTCGCCTTTTACGACTGGCAGAACATACCGGAGGCCTATTCTTTTCCCGGGCCTTATTATTATTATTATTATTATTATTCCTATTACTATTACTTTTTCAGAAGCGGTTTATACCCTGACAGCTTCCAACACTGAGCTATGCATGGTTCTTACACTGATAGCTTCCACACTAAAAGGTAAGAGGTGCCTTACTAAATTATGTACGGTATTCTTTGAATGGGGACGACAGCAGCACCTGATTCGTTGGTAGTCCTCAGCAGATACTGGTTGTGGCGTGTACCAAGTCTTAGAGCGTCAGAAAATAATACCTCTCTTTCAACAACAGATGCTCCATCCACAGGATGGACCACAGCATGCACCTGCACTGAAATATAATCCTATATTTAAGAACACTGGCGGAAGTTGTGTAAGACTGCGTTGCCTATGAACAGCCCTGTGCCAGTGCTATCCTGCCTAAAATCTCGTCACTAGAGATAATCATACTGGCTTCCTATTGGTTGAAAAAAGCAAAGGAATGTGGTTCTTGGCAATAAGTAGGAGTCATTTTGGTTTGTGAAGTCAGTCCAGTCAGAGACTTGCTAGAAGGAACAGGGCTGACAGAACCAGCAGAGATGATAAAAACTATGGTTCATCAGAACAAGCGAACCTGATTTGACTCCAGTGATCCTACAGGTATGTATTTAAGATGATTTTTTGGTGTCTTTATGTTTATGTGTGCTAATTATAGCTGCAGTACGATGATTAGTTTCTTCTTCTTCTTCTCCTTCTCCTCTTCTTCTTGTGTATGTGATGGATATGTGCAGACTCAGAGTTGTGCCTGCAACAACTACTCCATGGCTTGACAAGATGATGTGTTCATTAGCACAGCCCAGTTCATCGATGATAAATTCGCCACACTTGCAAACACCACCGCAGTGTACCGTATAGGGCCAGGGAAGGGGGGAGAAGGTTGTTACGTGTGCCTCGTGACAACAGTGAGCAGGAGGTCGAGCGGTCAGGACTCGAGAGTGGGCATCCACGGCTGCCGTTAAATGACAGAACAGGAAATTAGGTACAATAAAGAGAATATATTTCAGTGTATGCCCGCATCCCGTGGTCGTGCGGTAGCGTTCTCGCTTCCCACGCCCGGGTTCCCGGGTTCGATTCCCGGCGGGGTCAGGGATTTTCTCTGCCTCGTGATGGCTGGGTGTTGTGTGCTGTCCTTAGGTTAGTTAGGTTTAAGTAGTTCTAGGGGACTGATGACCGTAGATGTTAAGTCCCATAGTGCTCAGAGCCATTTCAGTGTATGGCATACAAGGGGCGCGCGTAGGGTCAGAAGTTACCAGGTTTAGGCCAGTCTAGGAGATCGAACAATTAATTGAAATGAGCAACGGAAGGGGAAGCGGTTCATGTTAACTTACGGTGGTGGCAGGTAGCGAAAAGCAGAGCCAGAGGCTCTGCCTTCCGAAAAGACGTCTGTTCTGCTCGAGGTCTGGATTACAAGAGAGAGAGGCAACTGTGTTGCGCAGCGCAGAACACTCCAGCGTCCACACACGTGACCTGTATCCCACGCACGCTATTGGCTAAAACCAATGGCGTAAATTCGCTAGCAGTTCCAGCAGTGGTCTCAAGAGCGTCTCTTGTCAGCAGCTTTAACTGGACAGAAATGCCTCGGTTTTGAAAGACAGGCAACTTGTGTCACATAGGCACAGAGTACGTTGCTCCAGGAGTAAACTTGTAAAGATCTGATTGGGCCTTTGAAATAAATGTTTTAAACCAGTTCCCTAAAATAATACTTGACTGGCTGCCACCATGTACAGCAGCCTGG